>NC_073231.2:19682500-22182500 GCF_029281585.2 Gorilla gorilla gorilla | reverse complement strand
ACCTAGAAGAGAAACTGCTGGGTCACATGCCACGTTTATGTTTATAAGCAACTGCCAAACTGCTTTCCAAGTGGTTGTGCAATTTTACATTCTCATAAGGACTGTGAGAGTTCCAACTGTTCCACATTCTCACCAACACTTCTTATTGTCAATCTTTTCATTTTAGCCATTCTTGATGTGAAGTGGTATTTTCTGTGGCTTTAATTTGCATATTTGCCATTCATATATCTTCTTTCATTAAGTACCTGTTCAAATCTCTCGCCCAGTTTTTACTGAGTTGTCTTACAACTGAGTTGTAAGCTTTATACAGTCTATATATCAGACAGTTGTCAGATATATATACTGGGGTTATTTTCCCATAACAGTATCTTTTGAAAAGCAGAAAATTCCTATTTTTGTTAAGTCTAATTTATTAATTTTTTCTTTTATAGTTAGTGCTTTCTCTGTCCTAAGAAAACTTGGCCTATGTCAAGGTCATAATTTTTTCCCATTTTCTTTTAAAAGTTTTAATAGTGTTGGCTTTTACACGACCTTAGGTCATTTCAAATTAATTTTGTGTATAGTGTGATGGTGGTAGGGTGTCTCACTTATATTTTGATTATGACATTTTACAGTTGTGTTCTTTCCCTTAACTATTGATCTTTTTAAAGTTTCCTATCTTCAATTACGAAATCAAAGATTTGTCCCTGATTAAAGGAAATTTAGACATTAAGGAACGTATTTCAGAAATAGGGAAACCATTTTTTAACTCTTTCAAGTAAGACTTGATGTGCTTCAAGTCTTCAAGACAGATGTGCTTTTACCAGTTTATTATCATCAGGAGTAGGAGACACAAAGTGTGTTTTCTTCTTCCTAAACCTCAATGTCTCCACTCCATCCTCCCTGACTTAGAGCTCCCAGATTCCCAGTTTCACTTTCATTTCTCTCTTCCCTGGGCAAGAGAGGTATCTCTTACACATCTTAATATACGTTTGTAAAAGCTCCAAAAATGAAGCTCAAAAAGCATAGAAGCATCTAGAGAATGAGGCTCTAAATCTGTCCAATACAAAAAACACCACATGGCTATTTAAATAAAATTTAAAATTTAGTTCCTCAGTTACAATAGCTATACTTCAAGTACTTGCTAGCTACATGTAGCTAATGGCTACAGCATTAGACAATGCAGACATAAAACAATTCCATCACTATAGAAAGTTCTACTGGACACTGCTGCTTCAGATCTGTGAGTATCAACACTGGATATTGTGGTGCTGCTGATTAAATGGCATTAGTAAAGGGAAGATGTTGACCTTAATGCTGAATTTAAGTTTTGGAAGAAATATCAAAGAACTGATTTAGTTACTTAATTAAAAGTAATACTAAATACAATTACTATCCCAAGTCCTTACTTATCAAGTAGTACAGCACCTTTAAATTTCATTTAACTTTAAAACCTTCTTAGGTTAACTTTATCCTAAACTGTAGCTCAACTTTCAAAATGTGCTATCGATGGTGCAAACCAATGTGCTCCAATCTCTTAAAATAAATGGAAGTAATGCTGCCTGTATGAAACTTGGATAAAAGTGAAAGCACTGGAATTAAGGATATAAAATTATTGAAAAATACGTCTAGGAATGGAGACTGTTCATTCTCTCTCAAGTTATTTCAGTGCCCAATAAACCTTAATATAATTTAACATCTATTTTTAATGTATTCAAGCAGGTCGCATTTCATTTCCCACAAAAAGGAATACACAATTTTCAATTAGTTATAACAATCCAAAGGAGCAAACACTGACTGACACTAATTTACATTTCACACTGCAAAGTTAATTAAAACCATGTAGTTTTTAGACACAGGTTTATGTTATAGTACTAAAGGAGTCAGAGTCCAGTGGGAAAACATTTTGAACAGAAAAGATGAGCTGGGGAAGTTATTATTTTAAACACGAGTAGAAGTTAAAGAGCAAAAATTCAGAAAAACTCAGAAATTACTGTATCTGAAAAGGCAAGACAATCCTTTGAGAGAACACTGGCTTCAGAAAAAACTTAGTATTAACACTTCAACAAAAGGCAGAAACAGTAACTTCCAACTCTCTACCTATAGCTGATAGTTGCTAATCAACTATGGAACTCTTACCCATGTATCTCTAGGTGCTAGAGTTGTCATAAAAAAGCAATGTATTTGCTATCCCACGACCACATGAAATATTTTACAATAAAATCAAGGCCTGAACCTTGAAATAGGTGATTCCCAAACACCTAGCACATTATCTCCTCAGTATACTAGCAGTTCTGTCACTGTTATTCAATCAACGATGTGCTAAGTGCTATTTGGAGGACACAGCTTACTGAATTTATACCATTCTCCTTAGCACTCTTCTCCATTTCCAGGTCCTTTTTACTCTATTCAAAATTTTCTCCATCAATTAGAATACATTAAATTACAATTTTTTTCCTGGAAGACTTTTGTCTAGGCTTTTTTTTTTTTAACCCAAAGACCTGATTTATCCTGTATTTATTCATTCAAGTGTTTTTACTATAACCTGATAGCTGTCTGTTTTACTGAATGTCTTAAATAAATACAACATACATTTGTAAATGTCTTTTAAGAGTCAGCCCCTATACTGGGTAATAACAACATAAATATGGCTATCTCAGACCTCATAATCTATCATACATACATAATTTTTGGTGTTTGCTACCATATTTTGATTGCATATTATATCTCGCCCTCAAAATAAAATAACACATTATACCCAAGTTTTAAAAAAAGCTGAAAATCAAATATATTAGGTCTACCTACAATTTGACAATAACCTATTTAACTTTTATTTACTGCATACTAAAATTATATCTACAATTCACTAATCATTATCAGCTTACATCATCAGTAGTAGCAAGGCTCTCACTAGGAGTAAGTTCTGAGTTTGATGCTATCCAAGTACCAGAGTTTACTGACTTTACATTTTCTCCTTTTTCATGGCTCTCAGAAATATGTCTGGATACTATGTCCTAAATAAGAAAATAAGATCATCATTTATATAAAACATACATGCTTAATCATTCATTTATATTACAGATTCAAAAATAAAAGCAGATGGAAGGAAAAATGTACTGTTTCTACCCTCACAGGTTAAGTGTGAGGAAGTAGACAAAACACTGAAAAAGTACTCAAAAAAAATACTTTAATGCTACTTAAGCTATACAAAAATTTTAAATAAAATGTCAAGAAAGCACACAGAGAACAGATGAAAATTCATATGGCACACGCTTCTGTCTAAGACAGCAACCAGAGATAATCATGAAGAAGGTGATAATAGGGTAGGAAAAATTATGTTAGGTACCAGATACCTGCAATGCATATAAAGCCCTCTGTCTCAAGTAGTCTGTGTTTAGTAGCTGCAGCTCATGGAAGAGTTCAATAAGAAAATGTGGACGAGATTCATTTTGAGAAATTAATGTAGCTACTTCAGAATAAATAGTATCTCGCAAAGCTTCAAACATGGAAAAATCACTCCCAGTTTCTGGAATACATAGAAGACCAGAAAGTTAATATTGATGAAGTACCTTCATGACAACTTTTATTAGCTAGTATCATTACTCTCAGCTTTAAATTATCTAAAAATTCTATTTTAGACAATTCTATTTCAGAGCTTTTAAAGTAGAAAAGAAGCTTAATATTACCAAGATAAATAAAATCTTAAAATATCAAGATATGCATTTTATACTAAAAATGAAACTTTAATGAATAACATTACCTAGCATTACTAAGAACCATGTTTATTTCTGATCATATAAAATATACAGAAAATATTATACATTTTATGGGAAAAATCAGTGAAAATCTTTCAACACTTAGAAATAAGCTAAGTGCTAATTTCTTTTTTGCTTTTGCTAATATGGACTTCATTACAGAAAAGGAAGTTTGTATATTTTGTTAATGTTAAAAAGAATAAACTGAATGCTGCCAATGAAAGCTACTAGATTAAGGTCTATCCAGTATAGTCTACTAATTATCAAATCTCATACATCACACAGAAAAGTGCTGTGATGATGAGTAACCAAATCTGTAACCTAACATAATAGGTCAATTTCACCACTGTGTCTTATTTACATACTCAGTGTATATTGGAGCAGGCAAGTGACCCAACTGAAGTTTTCAGTTTCACAGAATCTAGGCATCGCTCTATTATTTAGCTACAATTCGGCTAAATTTACTTGTTGATAACACAAAATTATTACACTCAAAGGTATCCATTTAAAATGTTGAGTATCTTAATACATTGCGCTTTCAAATAAGTATACAAGATCATAAAAACTCATTTTTGTGAGAGGGATAAGAAAATGGAAAAAGAATGTGCTCTAACAGACAAATTTTCCACTACTTGGCTAATAATTTAATATCTTCAGGTCTCAATTTCCACAAGCATGAAATAATAACATTACTAATATATTAATAGAAAAATATATTAATTATATATAACAATAAATATGCAACTTCCCTATTTTGCCTCAGTTACAGGTATAAAATCAAGTGATACACTAAAGTTCTAGTAGTTTTAAGGTATGAACTATCACAAAAATGACACTTATTATAATAAGCAGGAACCAAAACTATCTCTGAAAGCAATCTCTTCTAATGGGAAAAATCCAGGTAAAAAGAATTTTGATATGCAAACTTTTATCTTATATACTATATTGCAGTTTAATCATACTTAATTTAAAAAATTCATTTCAAAGCTATAACTGTTTAATGACATATTTAATACCTCTGTATGAGATAAAATTATCAATCTAAATTGCGTATCATTAAAAATTAAATTATTCTCAAACAATGAATATGCCATTTAAACACAAGCTTCATTCCCCCACCACTTCTGCAGTCAAGAGGTGGAAAGTTTATGCCAGTTTCTCCTCCTGAACTGAAATTTATTAGCTTTGGCTGGAAAAATCCCTAATCTTAATCAGGTTTCTCTAATTCCATCTTGTTTTCATATCCTATTTTCAGAGTTCTTTATTTTCAAAGTGCCACTGATATATTCAGCTTTGTCAGTTCTGGGTCCTTGTTTTGTATCTTTAGATTCCCCTAAAGGTTCCATTCAAACTGGCTTTTACTTTTCATTCATGTAAAGCTGCAAGAGGAGTTAAAAAAAAATTTACAACTCTAAATCACAAAGAACCACATTTAATGAGAATACTTATATTAGAGACTAAAATAGTATTTGGGAATCTTTGTAATTTCCATGATCTTTATTTATCACGTCTTTGCATGTAATCATTGTTTTGTTTGATGACTTATTTTTCTAAGATGCTGACTGAAAAGGAAAGATAAACTATAAAAGTAACTATATTTCTAGGTCTAAGAAATACTAATGCTTTGAAGAAGTACAAAATAACCTCAAATCAAGTACTAAACCGTAAGAAAGGTTTCTGTTACCCTTATGAATGTGTTAGGTTACATGCACTAACAGAATATGAAAACAAAAGCAGCCAATTTTACCAAGAATTATAAATGAATGGGTTCAGAATTTTATGAATATAAATTATCTTTTACAATAGTCACATAACATATATACTCTAAGCTAAATTTAAAAAAGAAAAAAATCAAAACAATAAAACCTTTAGGACCAATGGGAAAAAATTAACAAAAAGTGGACACCAAAACTACGCAGACTGTTACCTGGCGCTTCATTGCATGCATTTCTGTTAGACTGCTGTAGTATTCTCCTAGCATGTGCTGTGGGAAAGGGCAGACATAAGGATGAACATAAAATGTGTATGAGTAGTAAAGACAGGGTCTATAACACGAATAAGTGAATGACAAAAAGAAATAAACGAATTTCTTTAAAATTGTTTGCCTGAACTAAGGCTTACGCTCTACTTAAAAATAATCTCAAGAAAAAAAATCTCAAAAGGTTTGCTATAAACGTATATTAAGGCGACCGATGATGACTATCATAATAAACTTCTATCATTCATTTTTAGAAGCATACACATCAAGGTGAACCTCCCACAACACCCATGGGAGAAAAAGACTGCGTAATTTAATACTAGCAGTCATATTATGCTATACTCTAATAATCATATGTTATGAGTACAGTTACAAAAAGTAACATGCCTTACATGCTATAAGGAATTTTAGGGTAATGATTAAAACTAAAAATAAATCTTTTCAGGGCTGGGCGTGGTGGCTCATGCCTGCAATCCCAGCACTTTGGGAGGCCGAGGCGGGCGGATCACGAGGTCAGGAGATTGAGACCATCCTGGCTAACACAGTAAAACCCTGTCTCTACTAAAAATACAAAAAATTAGCCGAGCGTGGTGGCACGCACCTGTAGTCCCAGCTACTCAGTGGGCTGAGGCAGGAGAATCGCTTGAACCCGGGAGGCAGAGGTTGCAGTGGTCCGAGGTCGCACCACTGCACTCCAGCCTGGATGACAGAGCGAGACTCGATCTCAAAAAAAAATTTTTTTTTAAATCTTTTCAGAATGTAAATATGTAAACTTGTGTATATTTATATATTCAAACATTTTTTAATTCACCAAAATTCAATCATTATATTTCACTAAGTAACAGTAATAGGGCCTGAAGTACTATGTCCAATTATTATTTAAATAATTGATACTCAGTTTATTAAGACTTTCAGTTTAGTGTCCTTCTTTGACCTCTACCGGACTGTTTATTTTTTGAAGATATCACTATTTGGTAGAGAGTAAAAGGAGATGAAAATTATAAAATTTTAGTAAAATTCTGGGTTCAGGAGAATAGGATTGATATTTTTGCAGAAAGGAACACAGACTTAACAGAAGCCCAGCTTCTAAGTTCAGCTTTACCATTTCCTAGCAATGTGAGCTTGAGAAATTCATTTCAAAATGCAAACAAATGTGATGTTTCTTTTCTGATTACAAAATGATAAATGCTCATTATGAGTTTAAAGATGATAAAACCACTATTAACATTTTGATGCATTTTCTTCCAGCCTTTTTGCATTCAAATTTTTGTTTATACATAGTTGAAACCATACTGTTGAGACAACACTAAATCTTAATGTCTTTTTTTTTTTTTTTCCCTTTGGTCTTCTTAGGATGGATTACTACAAGTACAATTACTGGATTAAGGGCATGACTTCTGAAGCTTTCCAGGAAAGTTGTACCAGTTTACATTACTGAGCCTTTATGAGTACTGAAAAACAAAACAAAAAAAAGTTCCCTCTTTGACCATGTTTCCTCTGAAAAATGGAAATAAAACCAACTCAGCATTATGAGGCTCAAATGAGATTTGTTGGTAATTTGAAAATAATGGAGCATGGTACAAAAGATAGCTGCTGTTATCATTTTTAAACAAAAAACGCATGCATTTTATACTAATGTCAATGAAAGCTACTAGATTAAGGTCTATCTATCCACTATAGTCTAATGTCACGTTATTGCCTCTCTCTCTATATATTTCTTTGAGATGCTCTTTACAAATTAGGAAACTACTGGTGCTTTTATCTGCTGCCAAGGGACTCAAAAAAGTGACAAACAGGGAAATACTATAATAATGTGATTAAGGCAACAAAATAGGTTTACACAAGCTACAAGGAAAACAGGAGAAAGGGGAAACTATCCTAGCTTGCATCAGAATGGAGTTTCAGAATTAAAATTGTATTAAGAGTCCAGCAGAGAAATGAACTTACAAAAAAGGCAGAAAGGACTTGAGATAGAAAAACAGCTACCAAGGTAAGAAAGAATGTGATAGCTATACAAAAACTCCAGTTCAGTGCCACAGAAAGAAAAAAGTTCAAGGCAGAGTGTGTTGAGAAACGAGTCTGGAGAGGCAGGAAGGAACCAAATCCCTGATGGCCATGTACATTCCATGAAGGCATTCAGACTTTATCCTGTAGGCACAGTGAGCCAAAGGATTGAAGCAGGGGATGACATGATTTCATATCTAATTCTTAATCAGATAAGATTTTCAGAATTTGAAATGAGGAGTTTCACAATTGTAACTATCCTTTGTTTAAAATTTTATTAAAATGTGTCCAAAACTATTAAATAGTATAACAAAAAATATTTTCAGTTATTTTTCAGTATCAAGGAATCTGTACTATAATTTCCACTATAAAACCTTCCACATGATAGATATGTGTGAAACACCAATTTTAAAACCTGCTTTATTATAGCTTTTCGAATCTAAGCTGAAAACCTCCTTATATTAATGCAAACCAAAAAAGAACATACCTGAAGATATTTCTGTAGACCTATTACATTTTATTATTTTTTCCAGTTGCTCATGATTCTTTCTGCTGAATACTTTTGCTTGAACAGGCTCTTCAGTCTGGGCTGAATGTCTGTTCCTACTTTTGCAAGGTTCACATGTGCTAGACATACTGGCACTTTCATACCCTTGAGTAAAAAAAGTGACAACTGTTATCAGTTGCAACTAACTCAAACTAAAAGGGAAATCGGTTTCCATTGTGTAACAGTACAGGTAACTCAATTTACAATGCTAGGAAGGCCTGGTATAAATAGAATACAAAACAGTAAATATGTCTTGGAGGTATCTTTGCAATACCCTTTGGAAGCATGAGCTAACAGTAATAAATCTAACCTTCACTGTTCTTTGATACTCATCTTAATGAGTATATTCCAATTCGAAGTATATGGCAGACCTTACATGACCCCAAATCTCTACTAGAATTCCAAGTTAGCAATTTTTAATATTAGGAGACATAAGAATCACATCCGATATATACAAATATCCATTATAGAGGGAGAGTAGTCAAATACGTTTGCCTTTCTTATTGTTATCTTTTATGTGACATGACTTGGTTTAAAAGATCTTACCCACTGATAGGTTATACATATATTCTATAAAATTTTCAAGTTTTTAAAATAGTTTGGTATATATACAAGGTAGAAATTCTTTTTGTTGTTGTTGTTCCACATGGATAGGTGGCTATACCTACCCTCTTTCCACTGAATTAAAATACACATCGGTCAATATATTAAATTCCAATATTTGGGGTTTTACTTTTGGACATTTATGTGTTCAACTTAGCTATTCCAATGCCATTTTTATTCATTTAGAAACACAAGTTATACAGGATGATCAAATATCTGCTAAGGCAAGTCCCACTAGCTTCACTTTTTTCTTGACTATTCTTGGGCATCTGTCCTTCCACATAAGCTTTGTTGTTTTTTGTTTTCAATTTTAAAAACAATCTCTGGGGACTCAAAATGGAATCAAATTAAAAGTATGTATTAATCTCAGGAGAAATGGTATTTAATAATCTTACGCATTTCCATCTTTTCCATCTTAAGAACATGGTTATGTTTTTATATTTGTTCAATCTTTCTGATGTTCTTCAAAAATACTTTATAGCTTTTTATAGACCTAGTACTTTCCTTGTTAAATTTGTTCCTTACGTTTCATACCCCCCACTCAAACACTTTGAGTACTACTATGAGAAGAGCGTTCCTCTCCACTTTCATGCTACTGGATATTACAATAGAGAAAAATATTCACACACTTATTCCATAACCAGCCACTTTAACAGTTTACCTTGTAACTCTGGGAGCTACTTTCCAGTATCTCTTGGGCTTTCTTAGTATACAAAAATGCCACTAGAAAAGAACACATAAAACTTGCTTCCTTCCTTTTCCAATATTTATTACCATTATAATTCCAATTATTTGACCTAATACTTCCCAAATAATGGTAAATAATGATGGTGGGACAGAAGGAATCCCTGTTTAGTTCCTAATTGAGATAGAAATATCTCTGGAGTACTTTCATTTACAATGGTGTACACTGGCTAACAGTCTTTATTACACTCAAATAACTGCTTTTTTTTCTTTTCTTTTCTTTTCTTTTGAGACTGAGTCTCATTCTGCTGCCCAGGCTCAAGTACAGTGACACAGTCTTGGCTCATTGCAACCTCCACCTACCAGGCTCAAGCAATCCAACTGCCTCGCCCTCCCAAAGTGCTGGGATTACAGGCATAACTGCCTTCTTATACCCATTTTACTTCAAATTCTCATGAGAATAGCTTCTATGATTATTTGTCCCTTTGACAGAATAAATTATGTTGACAGATTTCCTGGTAACAAATCATCATTACGTCTGAAATAAACTATAGTGTTGATAGTCTAGAATTCTTTTGATACAATGGCAGATTCAATTTGCTAATATTTTATTTTTACTTTTGAATTTATATTAGTGAGACTGATCTACTGTTTTCTTTATTAAACTGTTCTCTGTCTTCTTTATCTTCCCCTGTATAAAGGTCTCTATTCTGATTCATAGGTTGTTTCTTTAGTTTTCCTCAGATAGGATAAACTAGTATCTCCTTTTCATTCTGACAATGTGGAGGGTCGTTTGGCTGAGTACAAGGTTCCTGAGTTGCAGTTCTTTGTCAACTGTGTAGCGTCATTCCACTTTTTTCTACTTCTGCTTGTGTGGTAAGGAAGATTGCCTGGTGTCGGTTTGGTTCTTTTTCTTTGTATGCAACTTGGTCTTTCATGTGGAAGCTTAGAGGATTTTTACTTTTTCCTTGGAATTCAGGGATTTTGCCAGACTCTGCATAGGTGTTTGTGTGTTTCCCTCACTTCTCTCCTGGCTAGACAACAGCCAGCTGTTCTGATCTGCAGTCTCAAGTCTTTCTTCATCCCATCTATTATTTAGTTATTGCTTGTCCACCTGTTTTTTTATTTTCCCCTTCAGAACTTCTTGTAAGCCTCTAATCGTCTTCTCTTGATTTTATCTGTTAGTACTTTCATTCCATTTAATGACATAATTCTTCCCCTTGATTTTCTAGGCCCGTAATTTGGAACTTAATAGCACGTGTCCTCTTTTTCAAATAATCTAAACATTAAAACTTAAAGTCATTTTTTTCTAGCTCTAAAGAATTTGTTATAATTCAATCTGCTTATGTGCCCTTATTATTTTGTTCAAGTGTATTTGTTCAATATTTTGTTCAATAATTCTATTTTCACTAGGTTTTGCCTCTTTCAGTGGTCTACTTCTGTTTTCTCCCTGGTAACTAGGTCCCTTTTATATGCACTGTTATATTCACTGGCCTAGTCATGACTCTCACCTTCTCTTAAGGCTGGACCCAAATGCTGGATAGCTTTAATGATGGCAAGATGAGGGTGCATGGAAGTCTCATTCCTGTGGTCAAGCAACATTTTCGCTAGCAAGTTGTCAGTCCCTCATCAAGACAATGAGAGGAATCTTCTCTACTGCTTAGTCTCTTCAGCTGCAAAGACTAATGCTCTCCCATGTACAGGGTTAAGGAAGACTGCCACCTACTTACTCAATAACCTTTCTGCCAACTAGTAGCTTGCAGTAGCAAAACACTGCTACTCTTGGGGGTAAGGGGAAGGGTCAATAATAGGAGGAATTGCAAGGATCTCCTCCAACATAGCTTTCTCCAAGAATCATGGAGATCTGACCATGCCCCTGACACTCTAGGAAAAAGCCAGCAGAACCTAAAGCCTTCCTTGCATCTTCCAGATCACCGCACAGGTCTACTAACAACAAATAATTTCCCCAAATATTGTCAATTTATTATCTGTGATATCCCATCTAGATTCAACCCTCCCTCTCTATTTCCAAGGCCATTATGTAAGACTTCATCATCTCAACTTTAGGTTCCAGGTTTTTTCACTGGTCTCTCAAACTAAAGTTTAGCCTCTGCCACCGAGTCTGCATGAAATTTACTGAAAAGAGAGACCTCTTGATTATTATTGATCTTAATATAAAACCAGCAATAAAGAGTATGAGTGCCAAAAGCAATATGTAAAATGACATGACTGGTAGTACTATTGCTCATTTAATAACATACAATGATCTAAAGAAAAAGATTTTAAGTATGTTATTCTAACATGAACATTTATATAAGTGAAATTAAACATTTAAATGCTGTTACTATATCACATGAAAAGTGATGAATAAATTTTAATCAAAATTAAAATACAGGTAATGTGGCATATACAAAATTCTCAGTGGGGAGTCCCAATAGGTACTTTAAAAAGGAATACATACAGTCATCCTCCAAAATAGCTGAAACTGTGAAGAGAAGTAGGCTATAATTATTAAGATGCTATGAAAAGAGAAAAAAAAAACCTATGGTTTTATATATGAGTCCCAAATTAAAAACATCAAAGGCTAGATTTCCAAAGTTAAGGTACTAATGTGTGACTGATGAGAGATAAGGATGTTATCTCCTATGCCACTTCACCACTCTTTCCCTTTCTCATTCTGTTTTTCTCAGCATGAGGGGGTGACATTAATATAAGAAACAGTACTTCTACTTGAGCCTCCACTGAAGGGAAACAGATCATCCATGGCACTCTGGAGACCTTGCACATGTCCAAAGAGCACAGAGAGGTTAAGGTCTGAATCACAGTGCAAGCTGTCTTGGCAGAAGGCCATGGAATCATCCTGGAACATGGACAAGAGAGGCTTGTGAGAAGTTGCTATATGAATGGACATTTTCCACTCACCTCTCTCTTGCCCCAGGATGCTTCTGTCAGGAGAGTTTCCCATCTCCTCTCAGGTTCTAATGAAACATGAGACCTTTCTTCCTCACCCTTGTAGGGTACATTTGCAGACTAAACAGGCTTAGCTGCAGTATAACAATGATTCCTCAGCAACAGGGTGTCCCACCATTCAAGGGACAATCGTTAGCTAGCCCCTTTGATTTCGGTGTCACTCTTTTCAAGTGAGAGACAAGGGGCACAGAGAAATGGCACCTTGGACTACTTTTTTCTCTGCCTAAGTAATTAATAACTGTCTAAATTCAAAAAGTTTACTGGTTGTTTACCAGCCAAATCTGTCAGGCCTTGCCTAATGTTTCACATCCATTTCATGTCCATCTTCATTAGTGTGCAACAGGAAAGGGAGGAAAGAAGAAATGAAAAGATTCAAGGACAGTAAGAACCCAGAAGGCAGTACCTTAACAGTTCTATCCAATTTTCCAAGAAAAGAGTGAAGAAAATCTTGGCTCCTACTCTCTAATAATATCAGAAGAGTATAGTGTAACCAAATTATAGGTCTGATAACAGAAAAACTCAGTAAGGCAGGAAATCACCTTCAACTCATAAGGTCTAAGTCTGAACTCAAGTTTAAAATACGATTATTACATAATTTATATATTCTTACCTCATATGCAATATCTATTTTCATATATAAAGACCTTCTAAGGATTAAAACACGTTACCATCATGGGAAACAAAGTTATATGAGATTTATCAAGCTACTTCTGAAAGAATGTCAACATGCACAAAAAACACACATATATTTGGATCAGTCTAGTAAGTATGGGACAGTATAACTGGCTGTACCGTATCTCTCAAGACAGCAGTGTAATTCCCACTATGCTGAAATATCTGTCATATCCGTTCCCAATTCCTCTCATCCTGCTTGTTCCCCACTCTATACTTTTCTTATTGTAGTAACAATTTGAAAGGCTTTCTAAACTTTTCCCCACCCACCTCTATTTACCACTTCCTTTAAGATATAATAAAAATCGGCCGGGCGCGGTGGCTCACACCTGTAATCCCATCACTTCCGGAGGCCGATGGGGGTGGATCACCTGAGATCGGGAGTTCAAGACTAGCCTGACCAACGTGGAGAAACCCCATCTCTACTAAAAATACAAAATTAGCCGGGTGTGGTGGCGCATGCCTGTAATCCCAGCTACTCGGGAGGATGAGGCAGGAGAATTGCTTGAACCCGGGAGGTGGAGGTTAAAGATACAGTAAAAATCCTTTTTTCTAACAAATCTTGACCATTCCTATAGCACAAAAGGAACAAAAACCACATAAACCAGTGTTCTAGTTCAGTACTTTTCAGACTTTCACGTACATATCTTCATATCAAAAATCTTGCCAAAATGCATACTGAAGAAAAATATATACTGATTTAGTTGGCATAAGGTGAGGCCCAAAAGCACACATTTCTAATAATATCCCAGATTATGTAATGCTGCTTGTCCACAGTTCAGAGTTTGAATAGCAAGGATTGAGCTAATTTGATTTTACCCCATATTACTTCGGCTCTGCTATGTATAGTTTGATTCTGCTATCAAGCCTTTTATTTGTGTGTGTGTGTGTGTGCCTTAAAGTGGGGCACTCACTGACAGGTGGTCTTGAATGCTTGTTGAGCAAATGTGACTGTACATTTCCAGCAAGTATTTTTATACTTCAATATGAAGGACAAGAGCACAAAGATCAGAATGTCAACCTTTGTCTTGAAGTTAAAAGGCTGAATTATATATTTGGAAAAGTAATTCCCCAGAATAAAGGGGTTTCAGAAAAATTAAAACATACCAGTATTTCTAGGGTTAGGTGGTCATAGCCATAAATTAGCTAAGGTTCCTGTAAAATCTGCTACTTGAAGTGTAGTCCACAGACCAATACTGGCAACACAAGAGAGTCTGTTAGGAAGGCAGACTCTCAAGTCCCTTCCAAGTCAAATGAATCAGAATCTGCACTTAAACTGTATTCCTAAGGAGATTCATGTGAAACTCAAGTTTATGAAGTATTGCCCTATCAGATTCAAATTAGCTATCTGAATGAGACAATGCTGAAATTTAAAATGTCAGCTTTTCTTCATTTATTTATATGACAAAGAGCATCTCTGTGAGGGCAAAGCACTAGGAAATAGAAAGTTCTGAGTTGCCTAACGGCCCTGTCTCTAAATGGCCATTATCTACTTAAATCTTCTCTGGTAGCACCAACAGTAATCTTGGAAAAGCGCAGTAACCTTCTGAATAGCTTCAGATTACCAATTAATTTACTAAATAAACCAGCTTCTCCTAAACCTTTATAACCAGAAAATTACTTCAAGGCTGATAATGTGTATGCTAAGAAAAATGTCACCCCTTTCACTCCTGTTCAAACTTGCTTTTTAAACCATCCGTCAGATTCTTCACATGGGGTTCAAGGTAGGAGCCAAGGACTTCAAGGATAGATGAATTACTGAAATTTTTAAAAATGTGCCAATATTCTCTTGTATCTGTGGTTTTCATTAGATTTTTCTAAGGTTTCATTATCCAAAAGTGATTAAGATGAAGGTTGCCAAAGTTTACAAGTGTATTTTCTTACTACAGGATTTCTCAGGGCATTTACTATACTTGTATGTGTTGTGAACTTCCAAGAAAGGGAGTTAGCAGTGTGCAATGCATGTCAAACTTTCCTGATTATAAGCCTAGAATACTTTGTTCTTAAACACCATTTTTTTTTTTTTTTTTTCTGACAGAGACTTGCTCTGTCACCCAGGCTGGGAGTACAGTGGCATGATGTTGGCTCACTGCAACCTCTGCCTCCCAGGTTCAAGCGATTCTTGTGTCTCAGCCTCCTTAGTAGCTGGGATTACAGGCATGTGCCACCATGCCCGGCTAATTTTTGTACTTTTAGTAGAGATGGCGTTTCACCATGTTGGTCAGGCTGGTCTCAAACTCCTGCTCTCAGGTGATCCACCTGCCTCAGCCTCCCAAAGTGCTGGGATTACAGGCATGAGCCACCGCAACTAGCCTTAAGCACCAAATACTATCTCCTTAAACTCAGAACCTTTCAAGGCCATAGCCCATCCTTTGCAAACATAAAAAGAATATCCTTCAGCTGTAACACTGCACATTTTAGCTAATGAAACTATTTTTAACCTAGTACTACACTTCAGTAAATAACTGAAAAATCACAGAAAACCTATTTTTGTAAAAGGTATGACTAACACCGTAAAGAAAATTTAAAAACATTTTTTTTAAACAACTTTAATATGACATTCAATGGCAAGATTGAATAAAATATGAGTTTACTTCCAGAAGGACTTAAGCCAGCCTGTTTTAAAACTGGTTTTATCATATGATATTCAAAAACTGCAATGTATTTAGAAGCCCACTATTCTTTAAACGAATCAATCAAGAATCCATCTAAAAGTCATGACCAAAGAGTTGGATGCAGGATCCGATACAATAGCAAAAGAAAAAAAAATAGTAAACGTGGGCATTTTGGCAATTTTTCAATAATCTACAAAATTGAAGCTGTAAGAAGTACAAAAAATAAATGCCATGTTTTACAACATTAATCCAGAAAATTAAACCCTATTTCAAATATTATTTTGTAAAAAAAAATTATATATATAAAGGTAACTAAAAATGACTGTTCAACTAAGTCTAGAACAGCACCTGCACATCTAGCCTTACTGAAACTATATATATGTCAACATGTCAAAGTAAGATTACCAACATTTACAATGATCAACATTCAACAAATTTCAACACTTACTGATGTTTTTAACTCTGCTTTTCAGCTGAGTAGAATTCCTCTTCTTACTTTTTGACTTGGGAGTTTTATCTGCCAGGCTGGCCTGTGCAGATGCTTTTCTTGTCTTGAATGTTTTAGTCACTGTTGTTGGATCTACTGGATCAGGCATACTGCTAAAGCTTTCCAGTGATTCTTCATCAAACTGGCGTCTTCTTCCGTTTGTATCTAATTGATTTTTGCGGTTACTACTTGTAGATTTTTCTACAGACACTGCAAATCCAGTCTTGATAAATGGTTTCTCTACTTCACCTTCTTGTTCATATAACCATGGTGTCCTAATGCTTTCCACCTCCTCTTCAGGCAGTTTTTTATTCCTTACCAATGAAAACAAGTTTTTATAAGTTAACAACTATAGTTTACAAAAACTCCAAATACACTGAATTTATAGTCTACTCTTGAGTAGATTTAGGTGAATAAAATTGTCAACAGGCTATAAAAATGTTTTCACAAAAATACACATTAAATATGCAAATATCACATAAGCTAAGGTACTAAATTAGTTTTAATTCTGGACCCATCTCACTAAACCACTTTTACTGGCAAAAGTTCCTTATCAAAGATCTAGCATTTGCAATGGAAAACAGTGGGAAAGAAAAATCAGGCTAGCTGCAGTGGCTCATGCCTGTAACCCCAGCAGTTTGGAAGGCGGAGGCAGGAGGAATGCTTGAGCCCAGGAGTTCAAGACCAGCCCAGACAAGTTGGTGAGACCCCGTCTCTAAAAAAATTTTAAAAATGAGCCAGGCACAGTGGCATGTGCCTCCAGTCCTAGACACTCAGGGGGCTGAGGCAGGAGGATCCCTTGAGCCCAGGAATTCAAGGAGGCAGTGAGCTATGATCGTTATCAACTGCACTCCTGCCTGGGTAACAAAGTGAGACCCTGCCTCTAGAAAAAACAACAAAAAGAAAAATCAAGGGAGGATGGGATATACAAGAACAAAAAGTTGGAAGAATGGCTCAGAAAGAGCTATAGCAGAGGGCTTGGGAACATACATGGATTTGTGTTCACCTAAAGCAGTTCAAGTAGAACAAGAATTTGGTGAATACAATTGGTCATTCAATTAGCAATTTATTTCTCCACTCCTTAAGTCCGTAGTTCTATTAGTCTACTGTCATTTCTCAAATTTTGTCTGCTGAACACTAGCATCCCTTAATATTTAATAGGTACTCATCGGTCGTCTAGGTTGGGGAGAAAACACATAAAACAAAGTTAAACAGGTCTGTAAAATATCTCAGAACTTTTAATATGCCAATGTGCTTTATAAATCTCTTAAGAGTGGTAGTGAGCAACAAGTCCAAAACTTTATCACAGAACCTAGCGTGAACAACACTGCTCCTAATAGTCTGGGAGACAGTGACCTACAGGATTTAACTCAAGACAAGGGTTAGAAACCTGTAACTTACAGGCCAAATTCAGCCTGCTGCCTGTTTCCATATGACCTGAGAGCTAAGAATGGCTTTTATATTCTTAAATAGTTGGAAGAAAAAAATTAAAAGAAAAAAGTTTGTGACAAATGAAAATTATATGAAAATAAAATTTCAGTGCCCATAAATAAAGTGTTATTGGAGAACACAGCCATACTCACGTTTACATATTGCCTATGGTTGCTATTGTGCAAAACTGTCACAGATGAATGGCTATGATAAACACTATATGGCCAGCAAGGCCTAAAATACTATCTAGTCTTTTATAGGAAAAGTTTTCTGACCCCTGAATAAGACTACAGGATTTTATCTGACTTTTTATCTCTAGTCATTTAATTCCATGAAATTACAATAGTTGAGATTTTGGGAAATGAGGTCTAATCTGAAGTAGGCCAAATATCTAAAATAATATTAGACATTCAGATCCATCCTAAAAATGATATAAATAATGTAAAACCAGAGTAATTTTTTACTATCAATTATATGAAAATAATGAAGTAGGGACATTCTAGTAGGAAGGTCTATTCACCAAAGCTTTGAATAAATGTTTACTGCTCGTGATGGATATTCATTCAACAATCATTTCTGAATGGCAACTGTGAACTAACACTGTGTTAGGCTTCTGACAACAGAATACCTTTATAGAGCAACATGACATTTAACAGGAAAAAAACAGAACAACTAAAAAAAAGGAGTCAACAAAGTAACGGATGTTAATCATAGGATTCCTAGTGGTGAATACAAAGTCGGAATTCTCAGAGTTACTGGTTAATCAAGTAAAAAAAAAAAAAAAAATCCCAGTTAATGACTCAGTAATTAAACAGTGTCAAAATGCTAATATAAGAGCCTGAGACCTTCCTAATCACATAGCTAAAGAGAACTATAATGTGAATTATATATATTTTTATGGAGTAGGAAAGACAATCAGAGAGATACATCTGACAGACTAGGTTCAACGGAGCCAACCTTTCACACTGAGTCAAAAACTGTGTTTCAGAAGAAATCCTAAATATCATTAATACCATGCATCCTCAAAACTTATGAGACAAAAGTTGTTTTTATAATCTAATAGTACTCAACATTATATTTGAATAGGCTTTAGGAAGTGATTCTAATCAAGAGCTAGGAATCAAAAAAAGGGATCATCACTTAAAAACTATCTTCTAGCAGTTAATATTAGTTTCTAGCCCTAAGTCATTGAACAGCAAACTGCTTTAACCATAAAGACAGGTATCAAATTACAGACAAAACAAATCCTATGAGTTATGCCACATCCTTCCAAACAACTTTTCATGTACCAGGGTTACCAGGAAGTATCTGGCATCTCATCTACTGATATGTCACAGTTTCATATTTCCAACATCATCAAGCCAAATCATCACAAACGTCCTCCCTAGTTGTGTTTTCAAATTACACATAATTAGATGTAATCACAAAAGTGAATGTTTAAGCAATAAAAGACTGTTTACAATCAGGTACCTTGGTTTCTCTGCTCCAATAGAGGAACTGCTTTCAAAAGGTTTTGGAAAAGCCATATATTCTGTTTTTCCTGAAGAATTCTGGGCTAAGGGTTGCTGCTGTTCACTGGGTGTAGAGATATTCTGAGAAAAATCTCCAAAATTAGAAGGAAATAAAGGGCTGAAATTCATACCTAATCAGTAAAAGCAGTGGGTAAGAGAAAAATAAATAAATGTCTTTAGCTTTAAAATGAAATTAAAAGACAGCTTTAATTAAATATGTCATTCAAATCCACCAAAACAAAAAACTGATAATTAAAAAAAAAAGCTAATATTTATCCAATCACTGTTCACAGCTTAGGCCACTATGTTTTAGGCATTGGTCAAAGACAATTAATAATCCCCACTCCCTTAAGAGCTAAAAGTTAGAAATAATAGTACCTGACATTTATCAATTACTGGGTGACACACTCTACTGCAGGCACTTTACATGTTACTTGGTTTAATACTTAAAACCAAGTAACTTATAAAATAGATACTGCATTCATTTTACCAGTGAGCAAATACGGTTAGAAATCAAATGTCTAATAAATGAAAAAGATGGTTAGATCTCAGGTCTGTATGACTCCTATGCTTATGTTGTTTCTACTCTATTTTTATTGGGAAAGTAGAATATAATTAAATACTTACCAAATACTGTTATGTATCAGAGGTATTTGCAAGAGGCTACTAACAACGTGGGGGGAAAGAGACTGGGAAGGTTTCACAAAAATTGTACTGTTAAGAAGAATGAAGAGCCTTTATATAGAGTTGGTGTGGGTATGAAGTATATTTTAGTAAAAAGGAAGAGCATTTGCAATTTCTTATTACTTAAAAGTCTACTCATGTGATGTTTGCTGCCAATATTAATCGACACCCAAGAACTAAAAAGCCTGTTAAATTTTTTATGCCACTGTCTCGAAAATCCTATTAAGAAAAAACACTGTGGTGTATATATATATATACACACACATACATATACACACACATATATATATACACACACACATATATATACATCCATATATATACACATTGCTGGCCATAACACTGTAATATATATATGTAAGAAGTATTGAGTACATATATATTGTGATTATATATATATATACATTCACAAAGCCCTCTCAACCTTTTTTCTCCTCCTATATTCCCTGCCAACACCTTTAACTCCTCCTCATGATTCACCTCATATAATCGGTCACTTAACTTATTCACTCTATCACTATAATGTCTTTCAGTTACTCCTTTTTCTTGATCCCTACTGACAAGGCCTAAGGCCAGGCTATCATTCTTTCCATATTATTATGACAGCCTTCTGTTCACCAGCTAAATCTTCCACTCCTTTCCTCCAACTTCTCCCGAACACTTTCACCAGTGTAATCTTTCTAAAATATAAATTTCATGTTATCCCTTGCTCAAAGTCCTTCAATGGCACCCTCGTCTGCAATATAAAACCTAAGCTTGTTTGCACATCATAAAATCTCTCTGCCACTCTTCAACCACATCAATTACTCTTCCCCTAAATACTAGCCACACTTAAATACCTCTAAATTCCCTGAGTGATGTACTATTTCATTGCTTTATAACTCTAAGTGGTTCTATTAGAAAGCCCTTTCATTTCTAATCTCTCTGGAAATAAATTCTATTCATTCTTTAGCTTACATATCACCTCTTTTTTTTTTTTTGGCAGGGGAACTGATTTGCTGACACTTCCCAGCATTTGCACTACTGTTATGGCACCCGTGGCACTGTACTATAAGCATTCATTAACAGCATCCTCACTAGACCCTGAATTCCTTAAAGGATCAGTGTTACTCATCTTTAGATCCCAGTAACTTACATAGTGTCTGGTACATAATGAGTGCAGAAAAAACCATCCAAAGAAAAGCTTAAGCTAAATGTGCTCTCCTTTAGTCTATTAGTATCCCCTTAACAAGACATGGTACTCCTTTAGGAAAGCACTGTCTTATTCATCTTTACTCTCCCAGCGTTTTACACAGTGCCTAGTATACAGCAGCCATTGAACAGGTTCTCTTTCCTCTTAATAAATAGTTGAAGCAATCATTCCTAAGTAGTTTACTTAATTTCATTAGCAACCATATTATTAAAGTTTGGTTTAAAAGGAACAACGTAGGCTGGGCACGGTGGCTCATGCCTGTAACCCCAGCACCATGGGAGGCCAAGGCAGGTGGATCACCTGAGGTCGGGAGTTGGAGACCAGCCTGACCAACATGGAGAAACCACATCTCTACTAAAAATACAAAATTAGCTGGGCATGGTGGCACATGCCTGTAATCCCAGCTACTTAGGAAGCTGAGGCAGGAGAATCCCTTGAACCTGGGAGGTGGAGGCTGCCATGAGCCGAGATCATGTCACTGCACTCCAGCCTGGACAAGAAGAGTAAAACTCCGCCTCAAAAAAAAAAAAAAAAAAAAAGAGTTTGTAACTTTCTTTGCAAACATTTCCTACCCCATTCCAAAAGAAAATGTTAAAACATCTAGGCAATAGACAAATTACGTTGTTCCAAACACTTTGCTTTTATTTATTTTCTCTTTAGGTTAAGTCACCTACCTGGTGCAAATGATGAAAAGTTAGTAAATCCAGGTATATTGAAGAGATTTACAGGCTGTGTTGGAAAGCTGAAAGGACAAAATAAACTGGGAGAAGGAGCGTGCGATGCACTACTGCCTCTTTCCTTGCCTCCAGGTTTTTCTGGATGCTGATTTTGCTGGCGCATAAGTTCATTTAGCATTTGTTTCAACCTACAAAGATTTAAGTCAGTAATCTAAGAATCAGTTATATTACCATATATATAAAGTACATTCAGGAAGAATACATGTAAAAAATGATTCAAAAGCATGCAGACAAACTGCTCTGATACTGTAACAAATACGTGCTTGCTCTATAAGGCTTAATTCAGTAACTTTCCCTCTGGAACAAGAAATGAACTTAGTACTTCTGTCCAACAGTCGGTAAAACTATAAGAAAATCACTTTTTTGTTTGTTTATAGCTTCACTGTGGTACAATTTACACACCATAAAATCTGCCAAAGTAAAATTCAATAACATAAATTTATAAAAACAGAAATCCATGGTATTAAAAGGAAACATTAGGTAAATCACCACTTATAAAATTCTCAAGGGAAAGAGAATATCCAAATATGCAATTTGGTCTTGCTCTTTTCTCCCAGAAGCTAACTGTAAAACCTCTGCTCAATGTTAGCTCTTATACAGTCTCAATACTTCTAAGAAACAGATTACCTCTGAACATTATTCTGTTGCCATGTTAGCTGAGTATAGCACTGGTTCAACTGGTGCATTATGAAGTGTACTTGAGGAGATGCAACATTGCTGGGCATAACACTGTAAGGACCCGTGAGAAGAGTTTGTAGCAGACAAGATAGAGTCTATTGAAAGAAAATGTTTGTTAATAGTTACTGATGACTTGAGAAAAATTTGTATTGCTTCAGAAGTTATAAAAATAGAAGAAAAATATACTTTCATAGCAAATTTTACCTGCTGGTCTTGCATCAAAGTCTGACAAATACTGACACTAAAATCAAGCTGTTTCTTTAGCTGATTGATTTGTTCTTGCCATTGTTCTTTCTCTTCTACGTAAGAGAGCTCTGACACCCAACGAAGGTTTTCTTGCCGTTGCATGCTGATATTCTGTTGCCTTGTCTTGGCTAAAGGACGATAATTTTCATCTGCCGAAAAAGGGCAATTGTTCTTCCACCTAACACAAGATTGAAAGCATTAAGTCATCATACATAATAATTTGGTTTTTAAAATACAGCAATAAACTCTGATACTCAGGCCTATGGGCCAATATTCTGTTTTAAATTAAAAGAACATACAAAGTATTAAAAAATATAGAGGGGGGAGAAAGTCCAGATCTTTAGCTTTGTACAATTATTAGTTTTCATTAGTCTCCAGTCTTTTTCATGTATCTTTTTACACAGAAGTGTCCATATAATTAAGTATTCTGCAAAATAAAAATATTTATTATGTCACAAGTACTTTTCCATTCTTCATGCTTTAAGTTCAACCACATAGTATTTCATCAAGTGGAACTACTATATCTACTTCACCATCTGTTATCCATGAAGAAATTTTCAGTTATAATTATTAGTAACAATGTAATAACATCTTTGTTGGCAGACTCTTTTCACTATCTACAATTTGTTATTTTTGCTTAATTCTCAACAGCAGGAGTGAAGACTGATCCAGTTTACCTGGATCTACTGGAACAACATTCTTGTGGTATAATAAAATATCTATCTGTTCTTTGTGCCTGGTTCCTAGCACAGAGTTCCTAAAACCCTTGGAATCTCCCAAGTGATAATGTCTTTTGTTATCCATAACAAGCCCCTTTCAACCAGATCTGAATTTTTGCTAATGAGACCAATCACCAACAGTCAACAATTTTATCAATTGCGCCTAAGCAGTGAAATCTCCTAAAAAACCCTAAACAGAATTCAGGCAGCTTCTGGGTCACTGAACACATCAAAGTGCTGGGGAGAGTGGGACACACAGAGGAAACCATGGAAGCTCTGCACACCTCCCCAACCCATACACTGTCCTAACACACCTCTTCCATTTGGCAGTTCAGAATCCTTTATAAGAAATGAGGAAACATAAGTAAGTGTTTTTCTGTATTTCGTTGAGTTGTTCTAGCAAATAAACCTGAAGGGGATTGTAAGAACTCCCAAATTTCTAACCATGTTGCACAGAAGTGTGGGTAACGTGGGGACCAAGCACTTGAAATTGAAGTCTGAGGTGAGGGCAGTCTTACCGAACTGAGCCCCTTAACTTGTGGGGTCTGCACTAACTCTGAGTAGTTAGTGTAAAAACTGAATTGAGTTGTAGGACATTCAGTTGGCTTGGAGAACTGCAGAAGTGCTTGCTGTCAGTCAAAAAGACCTGAGCCTCTTAAATTAAGCACAAAATTAAAATACTGAAACTAACCTATTTTTAGTTTCCTTTCCATTGTAGGAGTTATGATTCACACTGTTAGAAGGATACACAGAAAAGTTATCATTGGAACTGGCATCTTGCTCTTCTTCCTCCTCTTCATCTGTCCGAACAATTCCTTCAGAAAGGTAACCGTCTTCATCTCCTTCTTCATCTAGTGCACACTGGGTAGACCCTCCCCAAGTTGCCATCGTCCTAGTGATTAAGAGACATAAAACAGATGTCATTCTGGAGATAAGCTAAATACTCTGCCACCTACTATGTGCCAGACATTGTTTCAAACATACATATACATGTCTGTATATAAAATTTCATTTAATCACAATAACTATGCTATGGGTGGCACTCTCCCTATTGCTGTTATATATAGAATATGTTTAGTTTGCCTTCCACAAAACAATTCTTCAAATACATTTAAATAATCATCATATCCCCTGGGACTACTTCCCAAAGCTAAACTACCCTTAACTTTTCCTTGAGGGAGTTTTCAAGATCAGTGCAGTTCAGCAGAACTTTCTATAATTACGGCAATCATCTGTATCTGTGCTATCCAATACAGTAGACACTAGGTACACATGGCTACTGAGCACTTAAAATGTAGCTAATATGACTGAGAAAATAAATTTTTAATTTCATTTGATTGAAATTTAAATAACCACCTATATCTAGTGGCTGCCATACTGGACAGCAAAAATCCAGACCAATGATTCTGAAACCAGATGCTCATCAAAACTATCTGAAGAACTCTGTAGAAGAACAGACGTGTAGTACCCAGAACAGAATAAAATATTGTAGATATAGTCTGATCAGTAAAATGCATATTGGGACTCCAAGAATAGAAGTTCATCTGAGAAGAGAGTATGGCTTGGTGCAAAATTCCAGAAATTCCAGAAATGCCATCTGAGGATATCAAAAGGGAAGGTCATAAACAAATCTAAATTTCAAAATTTTAGATATGGTTATTACTATATAGCTAAATAATTCACTGATCTTATAGATGACCAACTCTTTTAGAAATATTCTACATATGGACATTTTAAACTGAAATCCTAAAAACTAAATTATTATAATAAAATGTTTTAAGATCCTTAAGAACCTTACAAACAGCAGATACTCAATGTAAGCAAAAAAGGGCCTATTTCTGGCCTGACAGAAAAGCACTACAAAATATCAAGCATTTTCTTTTTATAAACTTAACTAATAAGGCTTATACACATAAGAAAATCTGTATCACCATTTTGATCAAGTGCCATAGTAATTTAAGACAAAAGAGAAAGCTGATGCTACGAGAAGTCAGAACAGAAAGTGGCTGGATTCAGTTAAACTGGGTCACAAAGGTGGTAGTTAAATAGTAGCATCACTGAAATAGCAGATTTGTGCTGTGGTGTAGAGGAGAAATGTGGCTGCCTAGCCTACAGGTCAATCTTCGGCAGGTGACATTTTTAGAAAAGTGATTTATGCAGCTCTCTTACTTTTCTGTTCTACTTTGCTGAGGAGTACATAGGTTCTCAGATCCATCACTTCTCAATGACACAGCCACTGGAGATGCAGTTTCAGCCAGACCTTGCCTCCTCTGATGTTCAGCCATCAGAGCTTCAAGCTGCTTTCTTCTCTGTCGCAGCTCTTCCCTCAACATTTCATGTCTTCTCATTTCTGACCACAACTATTTTTTTTAAGAAACCAGAGTTAAGTAAATATTTGGATTTGCTGTAGCCTAAAAGAGTAAAAGACTACTAGTACTGTCAGTATCAACAAAGGTTTCTATTCTCATTCTCTCCTTTTCACACTAACATGTCCATGAAAGTTAAAATAATAATATAGTTATGATTACAAAAAAATTAGCCAATTTTTTTTTTTTTTTTGAGACAGAGTCTCACTCTGTCGTCTGGGCTGGAGTGCAGTGGTGTGATCTCGGCTCACTGCAACCTCTGCCTCCCAGGTTCAAGTGATTATCCTGCCTCAGCCTCCTGAGTAGCTGGGATTACAGGCGCCCATCACTACGCCCAGCTAATTTTTTTGTATTTTTTAGTAAAGATAGGGTTTCACCACGTTGACCAGGCTGGTCTTGAGTACCTGACCTCATGATCTGCCCACCTCAGCCTCCCAAAGTGCTGGGATTATAGGTGTGAGTCACCGCACCTGGCCTATTAATAGAAACAAGTAGAACTCAAATATACTTCAGAAATTATTTAGGAAAAATTATATTTTCTACAAACTACATATAAATAAAATGTCAAAGGATAGGTCTTTCTAACTGAAATGATTACTATTTGCTGCAACTACCCCCCTATATATTTCTGCCAAATATTTACTAACAAAGAACATGGATATTTTTAAAAGATAATTACTTTTTAGAAAAAATTATTTAAAACTTTTCAATTAAAGTTTAAAAATTAAAATGTTTTGTCTTTCTTGTATTATTATAATCTATTACATTTTTGTGTCTACTAAAAAAGGCACAAAGCAGACCACTATTTACAAACATGTTTCAAGGATATTCAGTTTCCTTTCTTGAGATGTGCCTTATTGAAGAAAAAAAAAGGAAAACAAAAGACTAACTCAGGAACAAGAGAGTACAATTTACAATACCTCATTATCTACTACTGAAGAATCTTCAGGCTCAAAAACAGATTTGCTTGTACTGGTCTCGTGTTGATTAACAGTTGGGGTTGAAGTAACAGCTGGCATATATTTTTTGGTGGGACAGTTACCCACACTAGCAGCCGACAGCTAAAAAGGAATTCACAAAAAAAGTTATGAGGAATTAAAGCAATTATATTAATTTCATAAAAGCAGTTACTTTAAATATGGCACTAAGGCTCTAGTGCCATATTTAATCTGCTATCAGACCCTGATTGCCATCATCATCGGAAGATAACTTGAAACAAGAAAACAAAGATGAAAACACAAGCTGAGGTTGACAAACACAAGACCTCAGAAACAACAGAAACAACAGGGATAAAACATAATGGAAAATTTTGTATCCTTAACCCACCTTTGCAACATATTTCTCTAGACATTATTTAGATTGGAGATAAGGAGAGAAAAAGGATTAGATACAGTAGGAAAGGCAAGGGTTTAGAAAATGAACACAGTTGCCCTGTTTTCCTTTCTTTGAAAACACAACCTAACTAAAGATAAAGCTAGCCAATAAACTCTGGGAAAATATCAGAAGGAATTATTATCCCCTTCCCATATTATTAACTGATTATTTGACATCATCAAAGATATCTTATTTTCTGTTCAATCTCAAGACCCATGTATAGGATACTAGTTAATAAGCAAAAGTATATACAACTTACTCTTTAAACCACATACAGTTATTTTCCTTAGATATCTTATGGTGGCTTAAAGATTTTATTATATTATTTCAGACCAGTAAAAGATGGAAATGCTGGTCCATAACTGCAAAAGTCAAATCAGAATATTTTAACATAATAAACAGTTATGAGTACACACGTTCTGAATCTATGGCCAGCCAGCCCAATAAGAATGAAAATAATGAGTCAATTCCTATGTGCTGTCTTTTACACTGTAAACGTATAACCCCAACTCTTCATTAGTTCATCCACTTCATTAATCACAAAATTACTAGATATAATTCTGTCACCTTAATACTAGAAAAGAGTAGTTTCTTGCGCCTGTAATCCCAGCACTTTGGGAGGCTGAGACGGGCGAATCACGAGGTCAGGAGATCGAAACCATCCTGGCTAACACTGTGAAACCCTGTCTCTACCAAAAATACAAAAAATTAGCCAGGCATGGTGGCGGGTGCCTGAAGTCCCAGCTACTCGGGAGGCTGAGGCAGAAGAATGGCGTGAACCTGAGAGGCAGAGCTTGCAGTGAGCCGAGATCACGCCACTGCACTTCAGCCTGGGCAACAGAGTGAGACTCTGTCTCAAAAAAAAAAAAAAAAAAGAAAAAGAAAAAAGAGTACTTTCAGTTGACATCAGGTTTTAAACATCTTTTTTCAGACAATTAGAAATAAATTTCATAATTACCTGTAAGTCAGGGCATGCCGTTTGCAATGCTTGAATTTTCTCCTGAATGTCAATCAGTTTCTTTCTTTCTTCCTGCAATTGTTTTAGCTCTCTCTGTTGCTGCTGTAGTTTAGCCTCATAAAATTTCTCTCTACAATTAAATCGACATTGTATTTATGGACTCCAATAAAATGTGATGAAGCATTAGACACAACATAACACAGTACCTAGCTGAGCACCTTCTCCAAAACAGGCACTAAATTTTTATTATATTAAATGAAGGCCAAAAGCTTAACATACCTTGCCTTTTCATTTACTCCAGTATCTTTCTGTGTTTTATTGGCATTTCCTCTAGTGTTATTCGAATTTTGCTTGGTGTCTTCTTCTGCTGGGTAGAAATCATCCAAATTTGATGCATTGGCAGAGATAACTCCTTGAGCTGCATCATCATCCTGAAAGAGCATCATTACATTAAAACAATCTTGATACCTAAAGACATTATCCAATTCATACCTTAGTAAATACCACTAGTCTGTAAAATTTACATAAAAAGATTAAAGCAGTAAAGAAAGCACGTTTGTACACATGTGTACACGTGTTCAATATATATTTGTTTACACACGTTTGTATTTGCATACATGTTTATCTCACCTCAATAACTCTTCTTATAATTGGGAAATTTGGAAAAGGCCAATTCCAGTAATGGTTAAACAAGCTACGGTATATCAATAAAATAAAACATAATCAAGGGTGTGGAGAAATGAACTCTCACATACCACTGCTTAAAATATAAAAAATACATATAGAAAAATATGAATACATATCAAAAATTCTGTACATATAGAAATATAAATACATACGGAAATACATATAGAAAATTGCTCTCTAGAAAACTAATTGTTCTAGAGACCAATTAAGTTGTGTCCTTTAAAATGTACACCAACTGACATAGTAGTTCCACTTCTCCAAATCTTTCTTAAAAAACACAAATGCACAGAAGATTGTGCAAGTATATTCTTTGGTGCATTGTTTCTAAATAGCGAAAGATTGAAAACAAGTATATAGTAACTGGATGCTATTATACATTAACTAAATTAAAGTCTATCGATATACTGAAAACTATACTGCAGCTAAAAATAACTATATGTACTGTGTATATATATGTATGCAGTATTATTTATATTTTATAATTATCATATTTGTGTTTCTTAATTACTTATATAGAACTATACTGACATGAAAGTTCTCTGAGACAATGTGGAGTGGGGAAAAAAGGAAAGCTATAAAATAATACTTAGTGTATTATATATACAGTTTGTAAAAACAAAGAAACATACCACAAAACGTCATGTATTTTTTTAAAAATAGGTGCAGAGTGATGTACCTAACTGCACAGAAAAGGCCTAGCAATTTCAGTGAAGAATAGGATTATTAATGGAGGTGAAGACGGAATTTATTAGTAATATGTACTTTTTTTGCCTGCAATCTGAGCACTTTGGGAAGCCAAGGTGGGTGAACTGCCTGAGGCCAGGAGTTCAAGACCAGCCTGGCCAATATGATGAAACCCCATCTGTACTAAAAATACAAACATTAGCCAGGTGTGGTGGTACACATCTGTAATTCCAGCTACTCGGGAGGCTGAGGCAGAAGAATAGCTTGAACCTGGGAGATGGAGCTTGCAGTGAGCCAAAATCATGCCACTGCACTCCAACCTGGGTGACAGAGCAAGACCTTGTCCCCAAAAAATAAATAAATACAAATACGTACTTTTTTTGAACCGAGAGAGCACGCTCACCTTTTACTTGAGTAATTCAAAGTACATAGCATTTCAAAAGAAACTGTTAATAAAACTTGAGTTTTTCACTCACAAAAACCATTTTATATGATTTATATATATATACACACACAATACCTTTATAAATGTGTTAATAGTTACACAGTAATACAATTATAGTTAATTACATATTTATACAATTATAAGTGTAGGCATATTTTGTGTTAATAGTTATGTAACTATAATTGTATATTTTTACATTTGTATAAATATACAATTGTACATTTATTAAATTATAGTTAATTGTGTAACTATAATACAAAATATGTATAAACTGCTTTTTAAAATTTATGATTAATAGTTCTAACTTTAACCTTACTGAATAAGATAACATGGTTTTTCTTTTATATACAGTAGGTTAAGATCGCAGGCTCTGGTATCAGGAAGTCTGAATTCTGGATTGGACAGTCATATAAACTTTGGCAATTAAGATCTCTTTAACCTATTTAATATCTACCTCATTGAGATGCTGCAAGTTGTACATAAGGCCAGAGTTGTCAGCAAAACAACAAAAACAACAAAACCTCTTCTGTTTTTGTAAATAAAAACAGCTATATTGTTTATAATAAAATAAAGCTATATTGGCAAATAATCATTCTCATTTATGTATTATGTATGGCTGCTTTTGCATTGTGAAATTGTGACAGATACTATATCGCCACAAAGCCGCAACTATCTAACCAACTCACTCTTAATTTAAAAAGGTTGCTGACCTCTGACATACAGCATGTAAAGTGCTAAAAATTTAAACCTCACATATGATACATAAATGTGTATTAGTATAATTAAACCAAAGTAATTATCATACACAAATTTTACTTAAGACGGTACTATTTGACAAATAGGTTTTTAAAAGACCAAGCAATATTTACCTGTACCATAGCAACAAGATCTTGTAACTGTCTAAGTTTCTGTTTTGCAGCCATAAGTCGGTTGATCTTTTGTTCAAATTCAGCATCTTCTGGATGCTCATCAACCAGACTGCTCCTGTGACTAGATAATGAAGCTCCACTGACTCCCTCCTCTTCTGCTTCTTCCTCCTCCTCCTCATCATCTTCACCTTGTGCAACATGAATCTCCTGTTCCCCTTCTCTATTATATCGACAATCTGCTGAAAACATGTATAATTAAAATCAGTAACTTTTAAAAGAAAGAGCACACATGAACGAAAACCCACTTTGTAAGAATAACACAGCAAAATTATATGTAAATACAGTCAGTCATACCTAAAGAAGGAGGCACGTTTAGAGCCCTTATGTTGGCAGCAGATCTGTTGTTAATTTCACAATTAGAATTAACTGTTCGCCCATCTCTATTATTAGAAACACATTGTGCATTACTATGACTATTTACTTCATTCCAAGTGGAAGCTACTTGTGGATTTCTAGAAGAAAGAAAACAGCCTGAAGTCATTTAAGGCACAAAAAAAGAGAGAAAGAAATCCAAGTTTAGAACTGCTAATAAAATAACACCAAACCAAGCACATTGTTGGCTATTCCATTTAAATTCAAAGTGAATAATCGACTCCTGCTTTTCATTAACTTCTGCATATGTGCTATTTAAGTAGAAAAACATCTGAAAAAATGAAAATTACACCTAAAAATAAAAAGACAGCAAAATGCTAAGTTAGATACATCTCATGATTTACTCGAATTCAATCTAACAAAGGGCAAATTTACTGAACTATTGTACTCCATACTTCCCTATTCATCTTTCTTCACAGGGCAGAGATGATTACACTGACCAAAATAGTAGAAAGCTTAAATAAAAGGCAAATAGTAAATACTATAATGAAGTATTTTTGTTCCCACATTAGAAGTATCAAGATAGAATGAATATGCTGGAAAAACATCCCCAAAAAAGTTCTTACCGAATGTTAGTAACAGGCTCGGAATTTTCATGCTCAGAATCATATTCTGACTCTTCAGTTTCTTCATCTTTCCTGTTTTCATTCACAGCATCTGTCATCATGTCTGATGTTTGTTCATAATAATGAACTAATTCTCTTAGCTCATTCAATCTCTTTCGAACTTCATTTAACTTCCTGATAAACAAAAAATTTATGTATAAGATTTACACCCATTTTAGCAAAATAATACAGACATTATTTTCATATAATAGCAGCTAACACAAACAAAATCTAGACCTAATGAAATATCCACCTAGTGAACTATCCAGGGGGTATGACTGTAAAATAATGAGGTTAATGCCAAGTACAGCTTACTCAAAATCTCACATTATTTTCTTATGCTGTGTTAGGGACAAAAGTGTAAGAAAACCAGTTTCAATTTAATTGTTCATTTTAAGCAGGTGTAAATCTTAATAGCAGAAAACCTGATGTCAAAAATATTTCTAGTTTCTCAAGTATCAAAAGTGTGAAGTACTACTAAATACTACCTCTCAGGCAAATCAGGTATACAGACATTACTGAGCATGTATGGAAGGTTCTTGATTTGTCTGCACATATGAGATCTATACACTACATACTACGTTTACCAAAAATAAAAATTAAGTTAGCTGAGTTCTTACTGTAAGTGCCAGGAACTGTGCCAACATTTTTTAATGAAAACATATTTATCAACAGGTATATTATTATCATCCCTATTTTGCAGATGAGGAAATACAGGCTTAGTAAGGCTAAGTTATTTGTACAGGGTAACACAGCCTTGTGTGATACAATTTCAGGGCTGTCTGATTCTACAGCCTGGTCTCTAAACCATCTGAATATAGAAATATTTTAACTGTAATCTTATTTTTGATCCTCTTTTTGAAAAACAAGAAAGTAACATCAGTTCACAGAAACTATGTTTCATTACATCTCTTAGACAACTCAAATTATGCCCACACAACACACACACGCCTCTTCTACCTATCCCTTAAGAATGTTTACAACAATATTAAATAAATCTCGTTTTGCCAGAATTTTCAACACAAAAAAAAAAAACAAAAACAGAATTTATCCCTATTATTTAACTTCATTTAAACAATGATTATAAATGTTTTACTGGAGTTTTTCAGATGGATTGAGGTGGCCTTCGTTTTCACTCTCATTCTGAGATACTAGAGAAGCAGTAGGATAAGGAACAGATGATGTGAGGCTATTGGATTCTCCATTGACAACCGGTGCCAAGCCTACAGAAGCAGAGGGAGCTGAAGTACTTCTCTGATCGACACTCCTTTGTGGAGAGGCTGAAGAAGGCACAACAAAAAAAATTTTTTTTTAATCACCAGTTACCATAAACAAACACATACAGTTGGCTTGGATATTGAAAACCAAAAAGTAAAAATCATTAACAACTTAATTTCTGCAGATTTAAATTTCAGAAACTTGTTTATTAACTTACTCCACAATTAAACACATCAAAATGCACAAAGACTTGTTTACCTCTTTCTTCCACAGGTTCTATCACCTTTACAATATAACCACTGGGTTAAAACAGAAGGAAAGAAAAAAGATGGAAACTGACAAGAATAATGATATTCTACCTTGGAAAACTAACTAGAGGAGTACTCTAGTTAGTTTTAACTAACGAGTAAACTTGGTAACTAACTTGATAAACTTGGTTCTAGGTTAAGTTAAACAGGGCCACTATGAATCATGTGCAGTACTCAATCTGTAATCTTTATAGGGTAGCTCTAGCTGATTAGGTCTTCATCAGTTTTTCACACCCACAGATCAGGGGGATGTTACATCTGGACACCAAGAAGGAACTTTTCTTGCTCCAGGAGAGAAAGAAAAGTGTTAAAGTGACTGTGGTACCTCAAACCATGAAATATTAAACAGCAATAAAAACCTGCTATTTAGATAATGGCTAATCCTCTATGGTCCTTGAAATAAATTTAATTACTTTCTATTTAACTTCTTTTACTATCAAATATAAATCATGCTTTCAAGAGGAATTAAAGATTAAGAATCTTTGCACTTCTCTACCTCCTACCATTTCAAAGGTGCTGTCATTTACCAGTATCTTTCTCAAAGGAACCATCATTATTTGTTGCTCACTTTAGTACCACAATTCCTGTAGGTGGTTTCCAGCAGTCTCCTCATTCTATTCCTTGACGAGTCTACCTTTTGCTACTGCTCTCACACTGCTTCCCAGTGAGGAAAAAAATAGGCTTTAAGAGTCATCAGTATACGGAGCGCTACTTTATGCATACAAAACTGACCACAAGGACTTAAGCGCAACTTTCACATGTTAAGTTTTTTTTTTTCTTTTTTTTTTTTTTTTTTTTGAGATGGAGTTTCACTTTTGTTGCCCAGGCTGGAGTGCAATGGCACGATCATGGCTCACCACAACCTCCGCCTCCCAGATTCAAGCGATTCTCCTACCTCAGCCTCCGGAGTAGCTGGGATTACAGGCATGTACCACTACGCCTGGCTAATTTTGTACTTTTAGTAGAGACGGGGTTTCTCCATCTTGGTCAGGCTGGTCTCGAACTCCCGACCTCAGGTGATCCACCCGCCTCGGCCTCCCAAGGTGCTGGGATTACAGGCGTGAGCCACCACGCCCAGCCACACATCTTAGTTGTATTCATGTGTTTGTAAAGGATAAAAACTGGGATTATACTCTAGAGGAGAAAGAGACTAGCAGAAGTCAGAGAAAAGAAAGGAGTATGTTTTAGGACAGGAATAGTAAGGTTCTTTTGTGGGTGGAAAAGAAAAAGGAGATAGGTGGAGAATAAGGACCAGAGGCTCCAGAGACAATGGTTTTGTTATTTTTAAATCCCTCATCTTTTCTTTAATCAGATAGCAGCTAGAATGTTTAAAGACTAGTTGGAAGTTGTCCCTACTGACTTCAATTTCTAATGCTTGAGCCTCTATTACTATTTGGATATGAGACAGCGGCCATGTTTGAAAAGGTATTAGGAGAGGAACTGAAGACTAGATCAGATTTAAACAAAGAAGGTTAAACACGTGTGGAGCAAAAAAGATAACTCCTGCAGTTATACCTGCTTGAGATGATTATTTATATATTTTTAAAAAATGAATATAAATCCAGCAGTTGGAAGTTCTGGGCTCTCAAGACTAAACCATATATAAAAGTTTTTCATAGTTTTGTTGTTTTTTTTTTTTTTTTAATAAACACTCTCTATGTTTCACAGTTTTGGGTTTTTAAATCAAAGTACTAACTGGATTAACTTTTCTTTAAGGGAAAATTTTGAATGTTAAGAAACAAAGTATTAATATGTCCACGTATCAAACAGTTGCCTTCTCTTCTACCTTTCCCTTATTAAAATCCTACTAATTTTTCAAGGTCCAACTTTATTCTTTCCCTTTTCTGAATTATAAAACTGATTTATCACCTATTTGGCTTTCATATATATTGGCTTGTAACTTAGAAACTTTTCATATGCAAGTCTTAAGTCCCTACAAATATTTTTGAGGAGCTATGTGTTCATTCACCAAATACTAAATTTATTATGTGACAGCATATATACTTGTGTGTCTTATACCCAATACTGCTGAACCAGATTTACTCACATGATGAATTGTTAAGATGCTGATCTCGAAGTGTATGAAGTTCTCCAAGCAATTTGTCCATTTTTTGTTTCTTTTCCTGTAGCACTCTCATTTTGCTAAAAAGTTGGACTTTCTCATCAGGTAAACGTTCTGAAGCTGATGGATTCCTGCTCTGGGAAACCTCCCTAGTTAATGAAAGACTTTCTGCCTGTCTTCTATTGTCTGGAACAGCTGGAGGCTTATTAAAAAAACAACAAAAAAGAAGAATTAAGACTAACGCAATTAAATGCATTCTCATTTTTTAAATGCATAAATATTCTTTATAAAGAGAAAGAAATATTTGCTAGGCTGTGCTGGTAGGGTAAGTATATACCCTTACTATTCCCAAATTAAATACGGTTTCCTGATATGCCACTATTAACATATGAAGTCATCCCTCAGTATCCGTGAGGGATTGGTTCAAGGACCCCTGGGGACACCAAAAACAACAGATACCCAAATCCCTTATATAAAATGGTGTAGTATCTGCACATAATCTACACACATCCTCCTATATACTTCAAATCAGCTCTAGACTACTTATAATACCTAATACAATAAAAACACTATGTAAATAGCTGTTATATTTTTAAATTTGCTTTTTAAAAATTGTTGTGTTATTTCTCCCCCCAAAATATTCCTGATCCATGGTTGGTTGAATCCATGGATGTGGAACCCACAGATACTGAGAGCTGACTCTACATAGTTTTAGAGACACATGACCACACAGAGGTCTTGGATTCACTAGACATCAGTACTTGAATCAAAAGTAATAACAATGCCACGTTATATAAAATAAACCTTCAAAAATCTCATTCTCTCTCTTGCCTTCTTTCTAGAACTACCACTGTAAACTTTAACTTCTTAACCTATCAATTTTTCCCATCACTTCTCTCTCATGTTCCTTTATTTATTTATTTATTTTTATTTTTTATTTTTTTGAGACAAAGTCTCACTCTGTGGCCCAGGCTAGAGTGCAGTGGCGTGATCTCAACTCACTGAAACCTCCGCCTCCTGGGTTCAAGCGATTCTCCTGCCTCAGCCTCTCAAGTAGCTGAGATTACAGGTGCATGCCTCCACACCTGGCTAATTTTTGCATTTTTAGTTGAGACAGGGTTTCACCATGTTGGCCAGGCTGGTCTCAAACACCTGACCTCAAGTGATCCACCCGCCTTGGCCTCCCAAAGTGCTGGGATTACAGGCATAAGCCACCGCACCTGGCCTTTTTTTTTTTTTTATTTTATTTTAATTATGAAACTTTGCAAGAATCCACTACGGCTTAGGAAATCATATAATGAATACCTCCCATTATGCTTAGTCAAATTTTAAGGATTTTCCCATATTTGCATCAATTATTTTAAGAAAAATGTAACATTACAGATTTAACTAAAGCTCTGTTTGTACCCTTTCCAATGTGATTACCCACTCCAAAGGTAACCCCAACCTGGAATCAGGCATCTACCATTCTCTGCATGTTTTTATTTTCTAATGCCTATGTATACATACATTAAAAATGTAGACTTTTTTTAAAATAAGGTAAGTGGGATCCTTCTTAAACTTGAATTTTGTATTCATTAGCAATGGCTTATTTACTGTAACTGCTATAAAGAATTTCACTCTATATAAGAATTCATTAGCCCATTTCTGTTAATGGACATTTGGGCTGTTTCTGGTTATTTGCTATTAACACAGAGTTGCCATGAATATTCTTCCATCTACCTCCTTCTGAACATGCGAGTTTCTCTAAAGTAGGCCCCAGGTCTACCAGAAGAAATTTACTAGGTACTGCTATATAACTCTCCAAAGTGGTTGGGCCATATTCTCTCATTTTCACTTGGTCAGCAAGAAGACAAGAGACACTGCATCTTCAATCATACTCACTTCCAATGGAGAGGCATTAATTCATCCTTTCTTACCCAAGGCCCCCATACTGAAAATCTACATTTATATCACTTACAAAGTGCATCAAATTATAACACTTGCTAACTCTCAAATTAAGAACTTTCTTAAAATTGTTAGTAAAATATTCCTTCAAATGAGAATTCCAAGGCTGTATAGAATCCCACGTATCTAGTCGAAGGACACAGATTTAAAGCAAAGTCTTAATGGTTGTGACCATTAAGTCTTTTAGACGAAAAAAGAATACATCATCCAGTAGCATACACAGAAAAACTTCATTAATCACTTCCTTCAAAGTAAACTCTCCTGTAATTTAGTGATTCTTAAAGTATAGTCCCCAGGCCATTAGCATTGGACTGAGACGAGGAGAGGCCCACCCCAAATCCATGAATCATAATTTTGGAGGTGGGGGGGACCCCACCAATCAGAAACCTACACTGCTCAACAATCATGCCAGGTGATATGTATGCTCACTGAAGTTTCTGAATCACTGTTCTAATTAATGTGATTTTTTAAACTCAACTATACTAAAACATCTAGGTTACCTGAGAATCACGAAGCTGATTATGAAAACGCTGAATTAAGTCATTCAATTCTTCATTTAGTTCAGATGTGATACTGACGCCAGATAAGCTACCTGCAGTTTCTGCAACAACTGGAAAGAAATTAGTAACTACTGATTAATATAAATAATCAAACACCTTTTTTAATCTCTGAGAAGCTAAAAATAAATTTAAAAAAAGAATTTAAAAAGCTCACATACGTAACCTGAAACTAGTTAACAATCCTATCTATCTGCCAACAATCATTTTATTAGAAGTTACCACCTAACTTAAAAATAAAGGGATGGTCACAAAACTCTGGTAAAGTGGTTCATCTTTTCCTGTCCCAACATACAAGGAGGGTTACTATTACATTCCAATTAATAGTAGTGACTCAGTGGAGCAGGTCTAAGATCAGTGGGGAGTGAAAGGGAAAGTGATAGTGTAAAAAAGCACAGCTGATTCTGACAGGTTTCAATCTCCATGTTCTTGAATAGAATCAATTCTCTGGTAGAGGGGCCGGCAAACTTTGCTTAAAGGTTGAAATAGTAAATATGTTAAGCTTTGTGGGAAATACAGTTTTTGTCTCGACCACCCAACTCTGCTTTTACAGGGTAAAAGCAACCACAGACAATGTAAGCAAATGGGCATGGCTGTGTTCCCTAAAACTTTATTTCAGGCAATGAGCCAAACTCAGCTGACCATAGTTTGCTGACGCCTGCAGTAAAATGGATAATTTATTGAAGTGGCTGTTTGTGATACAAGTCATACTAAAAGACTGTGGTTTTTATCTTCTTAAGTTAAAAAAAATGCCCCCATATTCATAAAGCAGTTTTGTGACAATAATTTTCATGATAGTCACTGTTCTACTAACAAATAACTCCATCCTTAACCTCACTTCTAACTCTCCAACTCTAAAACAGACATTGGTGGCCAGGTACAGTGTCTCACACTTGTAATTCCAACACTTTGGAAGGCCAAGGTGGGCAGATCACTTGAGCGCAGGAGTTCAAGACCAGCCTGGGCACCACAGTGAGACCCCATCTCTACAAAACTACAAAAATTAGCCCGGCGTGGTACAGCACGCCTGTAGTCCTAGCTATTCAGGAGGCTTGGGGGAGAGAATCACTTGAACCTGCGAGGCAGAGGCTGCAGTGAGCCAAGATCACGCCACTGTATTCCAGCCTGGGTGACAGAGCAAGATCCTGTCTCAAAAAAAAAAAAAAGATGAAAGAAAAAAGACAATCAGTTATAAATTGCTTCTCTTTTAAAGGAAAACACTACCTTTTTTCCACTGAGAACTGAGAATTTCAAGGCTATATAGAATTCTATACGTCTAGTCAAAACTCTATGCTGAGAAGAAAGAAATTACAGTACTTATATGTAACTTGTTAGTTAAATGGTGAAAGGCACACTCTTTGAGGTAACATAATTATCCCAAGATAATGTCTCATATACCAGATTAAATACTGTAATTGTAGCTTTTCATGGCTTTTCATTAGTATGCCCCTGCAAAATCTCATAAATACAAGACTAAATTTGTTTTAAAATTACTAAGCTAAAATTCTTTTTGAAATAGTATGAAGTTCAAACTCATGTGCATTATACTCCTATTCTCTGACTCATAATAGTATTTTTTAAAAAGAAATTATCTGCTTACTTTCAAAAGTTCATATTCAGAAAAAGAAACAAGACCCCTGACCTAGAATTCAAGAAATGTAATTCTGCTAAAATTCTATATAAATCTAGGCAAGTCACAAACTCTGCAGAGTTCCTTCTCTATAAAACAGAAATAAGAATTAAAGCTCTGACTAACCTAGAAATCTCTGATGATCAAAGGACATTATGCAAGTTTAGAGATTAATATTAACTACCAAAGGAAAGCTTTTAAATCTGATATTCCAAACTCGAAAAATATTTAAAAGGTTAGTCATTAACCAAACTAGTATTAGTCATTATGTTAAAGAATTTTAATTATCTTTTCCTAAATTATCTGTTTCCTAAATATAAAAGCTAATGGTACTTTAAATTTTACAATGGAGAAATGGGGACAAAAATCTTCGTAATTATTACTATATACAGTACTATATACAGCTATATCATTATTACAAAAGAGTAAGTTATTGACCAGGCACGGTGGCTGACACCTGTAATCCCAGCACTTTGGGAGGCCAAGGCAGGCAGATCACAAGGTCAGGAGTTCAAGACCAGCCTGACCAATATGGTGAAACCCCGACTCTACTAAAAATACAAAAATTAGCCAGGCATGCTGGTGCGCGCCTGTAATCCCAGCTACTCAGGAGGCTGAGGCAGGAGAATCATTTGAACCTGGGAGGCAGAGGTTGCAGTGAGCCGAGATCATGCCATTGCACTCCAGCCTGGGCAACAAAGCAAGACTCTTGTCTCAAAAAAAAAAAAAAAAAAAAAAGAGTTAAGTTATTTGAAAGTCATAACGTTCCTTGTGAAAATGCAAACTTAAATTAGGTATAACAGGGATTAGACAGGTGAGCCAGTGGGCTAGGTTTGGACAGCAGAATAAACTGATTCACAACAGGGTAGCCTCAGTGAGAACCTAACTCACTCGCAAAAACAAAGCGCTCAAAGAAGAGAAATTACTACTAAAAGCAGACGGTGGGGGATAGACTATTAGAAAACATAACTTAGTTTTGCTGAGTTTTAATAACTAATCATCTTCTTTTTCAATTTAACGAGAAACTAAAATAAGTTTGAAGGTGATGATAAACGTACAAAATTAGAGTCAATACTAAGAAATTCAACACAACTTTCATCTAAATCACACATGGCTATGAGGAAAGGAGGAAGAAAATTTCTGAGTCTTACGAAGAATGTATACACTATAAATATAGTTCTAAGGAGCTAGCATATACAAAAGGATACCTAATTAAAATAACAGCTACTAGCTACTACTAACCTTGAAGGTTAAAGATACTTTATAAATTTACTCACTGCCTCACTTAAGGTTTTAACCCTTTCTTGGGAGGCAAGCAAAGAATGACAATCGTAGCTGAATAAAATAGAAAAAAAGGAAATATACGCATCACGAGCCTTATCAGTCTGAGGTACAAAAACAAAACTACAGCCTGTCTCTTTTACCTCTTAAGGGTACTCTCTGATGAAAAGGAGAGCGATCTGGCTGTCTGCATGGTATAGTATGATGGCCAGGAGTTGTCCCTGCAACCTTTTCTGCATAACCAGAGAAAAGCACAGGAAAGTATACGCCTCATATGAAGGTTTCTAAACTAGACAACAATCAACATCTCATTATGTAATAATCAGCATCCATCCTGCAATACAATTATGTATGAGTCTTCCTTACAAAAAGAATATTCTCAGACTGTGACATACCAGAATCATCCATCACTGCAATAGCTTGCTCTGCTTTATGTTGCAGAGCTAGAAGTGCAGCCTGCCGTCCCTGTAGAGCTCTTAGTTGTTCCTGCTGTTGTAACATTCTTTTTAATAAATCATGTTGTTTCTTCAAATTTTCTATCTCTTCCATAGGCTCCTGCTGAGGATCTCTGGCCTGGAAAATAAGACCAACAATACTTGTATCTGACTATTAAAATCCATGTTGCAGTTTCAATTATCAATGGCAAAGTATACACATTGATAACAAATTATTAAATATACAACCCTAAATATAGTTTTAGTAGACATCAAGAAAAAAGAGTAAGAATAGAATGATGACACAGAGATATATATAGCCTGCCACTTAAGAGGTAATTTCACAGTAAAAAGCTATATAATCAATGGCTCAGCAGGAATAGGAATGAACAAAAGGAAAAGAAAAAGATACACAAAACATAAAAGGCCAAGAGGGACAGACACACAGAGACACACACACACACACACACACACACACATATATACACAGACACTGAAGAATCTAGGCCCCTACAGAAAAGGAGCACATTATACTGGGTTAATGACCTGAAAGTCTTGTAATCCTAGCACTTTGGGAGGCCGAGGCGGGCAGATCATAAGGTCAGGAGTTTGAGACCAGCCTGACCAACATATGAAACCCCATCTCTACTAAAAATACAAAAATTAGCCGGGTGTGGCGGTGTGCACCTGTTATCCCAGCTACTCAGGAGGCTGAGGCAAGAGAATCGCTTGAACTCAGGAGGTAGAGATTGCAGTGAGCTGAGACTGCGCCACTGCACTCCAGCCTGGGTGACAAAGCAAGACCCCGTCTCAAAGAAAAAAGAAAAAAGGAAAAAAAAAAAAAGACTAGAAGTAATATTTAAAAACAACAACAAAACCTAGAAAGCAGGCACACCTACTATTTCTAACAAAGGACTGAAATTTTAAAAATACATTTTTTATTTGATAATCTTATGTAAAAAGATTTAAATTTAATCACATCATATTATCAGACATCTAAGAAAATAACGTATTTTATATTCGTTATCAAAGGCATCATTATTTTCCTCTTAAATTATGCTCATTCATCTGAGTCTGATGACATAAAATGGAAGTAACTACTTCCAAATTCCTCGAAAATGCTAGGAGGTTATCATCTAGTCTAAAAGTAGAGGGATGGATTAAATAAGTGGCACTTACAAAAAATGATGAAATTTTAAGTGTTAATCTTAAAACTATTCAAAATGTAATCCAACAAGAAAATGGAAAAGCCAAGCAGAGACAAATTTAAAAACAACCTGGAAACAATACATTACAAGCTAAATTATACATCGAAACGTATACCATAATTGTATTTTTCATCACCGATTTACCTTTTAAAAAGTCTTTTATTTTAAAAGTTGAATGATTTTACCTAATATTTACATAAAATATTTCACTTTTGTTTCACTTAGTCAATTTTAAATTTGTACTGCTAACAAATTTTTGTCGGGTTATGTAAATTTCAAATAAATAACTAAAGAGAGCAAAGAAGTTCAAAGATTTCTTTTGAAAGTAAAAATGCACTGATCTACACTTGCTATGTACATTTGATTCCCAGAGAAATTATGGAGCATGCAGATGGGCTCAAAAGAAACTCCCTTCTGGGTGACATCCTTTACAATACTATATAAAAATTTCTTTACCCCAAGTAGAAGTCCTCAGTATTGTGAATGAGCATGAGTAACTATGGTTGATATTTTACACTGTGACTTGGAAATCCATAAAATTAATAAGTAAACAAATAAGTACATGGCAAAGAGTTAAATATTCAAGAAAGTTATGATCAAATAGGAAGTTGGCTATAATTAGATTATTTCATGTAAACATCAGAGGTGCCTAGTCAATGCCTCTCTATCCTAGACTATCTCTAGACTTCATGAGCACGGGAAACAAATAGCCTACCTGGATCTTGGTAAGCCAATATTTATTAGACGTTTTTCTGTTGTCTTGAACCTCTAATAAACTGAAACTTTTAACAAATTAAGTACTGTTTACTCAGTTCTCTCCTATCCTATATAAGGGGAGTTACCTTGTAAATATTTACATCCATTTCCGTGGAAATTCATCCTAGTCTGGCTTATTTCCAGACAGTTTACATCATTAGGAAAAAAAAAACTTTGAAGGGTAGGGATAATTATCAATAGCTAGCCCTCTCAGAATGCAGCAAAAATAATTTTATAATGATTTCATCAAAGTCAACGGTAAAATGTAAAACCAAATCAAATAGGTACAGATATCAATGGAAGGAGTAAAACAAAATCTCTCTAGGTTGATCAAATACTCCTCTAGCAAAGCATAAATTATAATTAGGAGAAAAAAATTATGCAAATGAGAAAAAAGCATACTTTTTAAAAAGTTCTTTAATCCTTATTAGTCACAAAACTGTGATAACCTAATCATAAAGAATTCTAAGCTATTAAACACAATTATCTTCAGATTTCTCACTAATCTAAAAATGAATTCTCAACAATTTTCAAAATTAGTGAAATATTACTACTTAATAACTTTCACATTCATATAAACAACATTTCAGACTGATGCTCAGAAAAACTGAGACAATAGATGGGAGTACAGCCTATGACGAAATATACAGAAGGGAGAAAATAAAAACATCTAGGTAGGAGTAAGAACATACCAGGAAGATGGCACCTGGAATAGAAATCCAAAAAGGATGCTAGGTGTATATTAATTCTTCAAACACATATTTTTCTTTAAACTTTTTTTGAAAAAGTCACTTTCACCAACTACATTTTTAGTTTACAGATTAAAAAAATAACTTAGGCATCAAACCCTGAGTTGTAAATATGTAGTAGTCCAATTTCAGAGAACCCTCAATCTTCCTTTCCTCTACTCAACTAAGGTTCTCCTAGTAATTATTAATGGATCCAAATGTATTTTGACAGCTTCAGGTAATTATGTACTTCAATTTCTTCATCTGAAGGTTGAGGAACTATAAGCCTAGAGAAGATAAAGTTGTGACTTATCCAGTGTCACAGTTAAGGGAAATCAGGTTCTTAGGCTCTAGTCTTCTTTACGTCATACTATCTGCTCCAAATTATGTGCTGGGTTCTAAATACAGAAGTATAAGACATCATGTCTGAAGAACCATAGCTTGTTTAAAAGACAGGGCAATCTCACACGAAGTAACTAGCAATGATGAAAATAATGGCAAAACACAGGTACAAAGTACAAAGAAAGCTTATAAATTTTAAGAGGTGAGATTAAGCTGGGGGCCATGAGTATAGGAAAACAATGAACGCTTGGCTACTTGTAGAAGGTTTTCTTTTGCCTTCTTCTGACATCTTACACAAGATGTCATTATGTCTTAAAATATTTCATAAAGTGGAATGTGCCCTTGGTAGGCAGCTCTAGAATATCAATCATTTCATATCATGCGTTAAGTCTCAAGGTTGCTTTCAACCTTGAATCTCATGTAAGACCCTCAACTGTGTTTTCCACTATTCTAACAGAATACTACATTTTGAAAAGATTCTAAGGAGGAAACAGGGGTGGGGTGGTAAGAATGACAGTTCCTGCAGAGTAGAGAAAAAAATAAACACAGGTGGTAGGAATTAAGATTTTTTCCCCTGAAGAAATTAAAATGATTTTACAAATAGAATACTAACAGAACAACAATGAGACAGCCTTAAGAATCAAGAAAGCCAAAATGAAATAAACGCCAAGAAGAGAATTCAAAAAAGAATAATAATCACTTATAAGGATATTATTCAAAGAAACCTAAAAACAGAAAAGTGGTTTTTAAATTATATGTAATGCCTTAAGAAAAAAAGAACTGGCAGATACTGTATTAACTGTTAACTCTTAAATTTTGCTTGTCACTATTCAGAAGGATTAAAGAGAATAAAATTCCAAAGGTTACCTATTATGCTTCATGTTTATTTGCTCTTCTCCAATGCCACTAGTTTTTAAAATAATCAGCTACTTTATTTACTCTACTGGCGAACTGGGGCACATTTTACTTGATATTTGATATAATAAGATTCCCATAACTAATTTCAAACTGTGCTCTCAAATTCTTGTAGGAACCAGAAAAAATAAAAAAACAAACTGCCAAAATACTAGAGGTGAAGTTTTATCATTTGTAAATAGCCACACACAACAACAACAACAAAAAAAACAAACCCATAAAATAGCCACAAAATGGGAAAGTGTAGTCCTAGGTAATAAACCAGTAATAAAACATATGAAATTAGTCTTACCTATACTCAATTACTAAAATAGTACTTTGCTCCTGCCAACAGATACGTGCACTTTTATAAATGGTATTTTTCTTCAAACTCTTTTTTTTTTTTTTTTTTTTTTTTTGAGACAGAGTCTCGTTCTGTCACCCAAGGTGGAGTACAGTGGCAGGATCTCAGCTCGCTGCAACCTCCGCCTCCAGGGTTCACGCAATTCTCCTGCCTCAGCCTCCTGAGTAGCTGAGATTACAGGCGCATACTACCACACCCGGCTAATTTTTCATGTATTTTTAGTAAAGAGAGGGTTTCACTATGTTGGCCAGACTGGTCTCGATCTCCTGACCTCGTGATCCGCCTGCCTTGGCCTCCCGAAGTTCTGGGATTACAGGCGTGAGCCACCGTACCCGGCCTATTCAAACTCTTTTATGTGGAACTACAAATAGTTGTCTTTAACTCTATCTGGAATGCCATTATGCAAATCATGGAAAATTAAAAAACCAATTAAACACTGCAGAAAAAACCAGCAAAAACAGAGGCAACCAAGTCAACTGGATAATTTTTCTAAAAAAAGCAAATGAAAGGGGTTTCCAAAAATAAAAATATAAACCAAAAAATCTGACAAACTGCCATCTAAATTTATTTTTATTTTATTATTTTTTTTTTGAGACGCAGTCTCACTCTGTCACCCATGCTGGAGTGCAGTGGCTCACGGCAACCTACACCTCCTAGGTTGAAGCGATTCTCCTGCCTCAGCCTCCTGAGTAGCTGGGATTACAGGCGTGCGCCACCATGCCCAGCTAATTTTTGTATTTTTAGTAGAGACAGGGTTTCGCCATGTTGGCCAGGATGGTCCCAAACCCCTGACCTCAGGTGATCCGCCCACCTCAGTCTCCCAAAGTGCCAGAATTGCCACGCCTGGCCCCATCTAAATTTATAAACACAAATATCAGAAACAAAGGGCAACTGACTGATGGTCAAGGTTTAAGAACGTGTTATAAATTATACTCACAATTTATAAAAAAGGGAATAAATTACATTTCAAAACCTTTGTTAATGTAAATTAAAACAGCTGTAAGCTATAATCCATGGAGAGGTATACAAGAAAGTAGAAAGAAAAACAGTAAGGGACAGAATTTTACTAAAGCAAATTACAGTATGACAACTATATTAACAATATGTAAGAGTAATAGGAACAACAGAAAAGCAAATAAAGAAGAGGAAATATGAACAAAAGAAGTGCTCATTTAGAGACTTCCCAAGTTAATATAGTAAAGTATACCTTTGAGGGAAATCCACGTTTTCGGCTATATTTCCTATTAGGCCTCAGTTCCCTGTCATTCTGAGGTCTGTCACCTTTCCCTTTTGGACTTGTTGTAACGTCAATGTCTGAAACCTGTTCTTGTGAAGCTGAATTCCCTAGTTTGTCCTCAATGCACGGCCGAATTCTCAGACTAAAAGATGCCTCCTCCTTTATTAAATAGTGTAGCATATTAATTTCTTAACACAAACTCCTGTTTAACATATAAGCCAGCCTTGTAAAACAATTTAAAAAGTACCAGTCCACCTTTTTTTAAAAAAAAAACAAAACAAAAATCAATCCACACCCCCCTCCAAGCGGCAGTAAATTTAGTCTTTTAAGTTTTCTGTAGACTAGACTGTTGCTTACTGTAACTAAGGAAGTACCACATCCTGCGGAATTACCATACCACACAGTTGTTAAAGCACATTTTTAACATTTACTCTGCTACATGTTATTAGTCAACTTTCATACCATGATTTTATATTATGAAAGAAACAGTCATCACAATGAATACTTTATATAAATTACAATAAATCTATACAAGTTCCCACTCCTCCCCAACAGAATTCCTTTACCCACATTGTCCTAACCCTTCCATTTCTGCTGGAACCTAAGGAAGAAATTATGCCTCGCACCACTGTAAATAGAAAAAGAATTTCCCCACAGTAAAATCCGTTCTTCAAAAACTGTTTGGATCAGGCTCTCTAAGTATCTCCTGTTGAAAATAATGTAGGGAAAAGAAATCCAAATCACCTCTTCAAATTAGGAAGGTCCGGGAAGAGAAAGGAGGCAGGTAAGAATTATGCAGGTCAATACTAATAGGAAACAAACCTTCAAATTCCTAATGCTGAATGGCATTTTGAACACCTCAAAACCCGAAGAGATATATGCTTATCCTCTCAAAACAAAAGCTTTACTAGTCTGTAATAGGTGTTAAAAGTTTAATAATGCATGGTTATAGGCACGCCTGTTTAAGATGCCTAAAAACACCCTAGCATTGAACCACACTAAGTTTTAGAAATCCTTCCTCAAAGTTCTGTAAATTACTATTCTTCAGAAAAACAGTACTTCAACAAATTTCATTTTGCCAAGTCAGCAATTACAGCATTTTTCTCATTGTGAATAAGTCACAATGTAAATGCTATCCTGTCCCATTTACTAGTCTTTCTCTCGATTTTTCAGTCATCTGGTTTTGCTCCAGTACTAAGATAGAGCCCAAAAAATGAAAAATTCTAATATCCTTAAGGTGTCCTCAGTGACAAATGAACTTGGTTATTTCCAAAAGACTACATGCTAAGTAATCACTAATGTTGCCTATTGCCCTTAATTCCACCATCAATTTTAACTTGCTCGATGCTTCTTAAAATTAGTGAAGCTTTGCTTAACAAAACTACAAAAACAATGTTTCTATAAACTGAAGATCAAAAGTTACATTTTCAAATTAACCATTAAAACTATTTTTAGCGTTAATAAATAAAACTTAACTTCCATGTTTAAATACAGAAGAATACATACAGCATTAACAATTTGAGGGGTTCTTCCCTGGAATACACTTTTCATTAAGGAACACCTATAAAAATAACATCTTGAAAACTGGGAGAAAAATTTAAACCTTCATTTCCAGCACTTTAATTACCAAAAAGCCGCTTACCGTGGTATCTGAAGCCTCAGACTGCACATCTATGTTTAGCGATGTGCTCTCAGCTACAGAACCAGATCCCACAGCTGAATCTATAGTCCGAACATCCTCCTCCTCATTTTCTCTAGCCTGAAATATTTTAGTGGTATAAATCATACAACTATTAAAATGGGCAATAAATTGTTATAATGGATGGCATGATTTTCTGAAAATATGTTAACTCCTCTGGGGTGGCATCAGAATGTCATCAGTAAATATACACTGAGATACTACAAAAATAATATGTTATTTTAAAAGTCGAATACTTACAAGGATTTTTTTAAGAAATTTCATATATGACTTCTCTTGTTCTTTAAGGTGATCTATTAGATGAGTAAGGCGCTCAACATTAGCAGATCTCTCATTTTTCTCTACAAGATCTTCCCGCATGGAACTAGCTTTAGTAATATAATCGCGAATTTGAACAAGCCTGCTTACAATCTGCAGGGGAAATATTTTTTTTAAAAAAAGCATGAAAGTACACAATATATAAAACTGAGGATAATTAGTTCAATAGCAACAGTTTGACAAATTTTTATTTCGAAGATAACCAAAGACACTTGGATTATTGTGTGAATTAACAGATGCAAAAAATCTGAATCCAGCTTAGATTTTAATCAAAACATAATTGGTAATACTAAAAACTCCAATCACTGTCAACTCAAAAATAAATTTCAAAATTTTAATCTACAGTATCTGAAAAATTTTACTTCTACAACTGCATACAATTTTTTATATAAATTTTCCTAATGTTTACATAATATTGTTATAAGTTAATTAAATGTATTATAGTTTTACAACTTTTCAAAAGAATATTTGCCATTTTAAAAAATTCCTACAAAAATCTATTAATCACTTTCCTTCCAATCCCCCTTTACTAAAAACTGGCAATATGCTACTTTGTAAATAGACAGAAGCCTTTAACTAACCTGAATATGCCATTTCTAAAATATTTTTGGATAAACAGAAATTTACTCTATTTTAAGTAAATCTGGCAGATTAACGAAGGAGGTCAGTGAAGCACTTTAATTCCACCTAACTAAAATTCCTGTGTGCATAACCTAATTTTCTAAACCTTAATGTTGGTATTTTGAGGTTTGTGTAACGAATGAGCAAAAGAAACAAACGTTATCACCTGGCTGCTCTCCATTGCAGGTTCTCCCCTCCCATCTTCTTCAGACACCTGACAGTTTTGCAAGAGGTCATTACTTAAAGCAGAAGCAAACAACTCTTTACACTGTGCTGATCCAATCGTTTCTCTGTTTGGGGGACTTGTAGATGCATCTTTGCTCTTGTTAGTATTAATCTGCATAGGCAAAAAGTTGAAGGGCTTTCGGTTTTCACTAAGCTGACGTTTGTTGTTAGCAGCTGTTGCTCTACCTTGGGAATCACTTCCAATGCTTCTCTATATATGAAAAAGAAATCAAATCACACAAACATTAACCTTATAACAAAATTTTGTTTTAACCCCAATGTTCTTAGTTTCGCCATCAGATATTGATTCAGAAGGTGCACACAAAGAGCTTTGCAGTAAGACCTGAAAGAGCTTTGGCTCTGTAACAGTCTTTCACTACAATATGAAAATTTGATTAGCATTTTCTAGACTTCACTTTGCTGAGACAATTCAACCGACGAATATGAACAAGGTAAGTCTAAATGAAGTACAGCTTGAGGACCCCTTATCCAAAATATTTCAGACAAGAAGTGTTAGGAGTTTCACTTTTTTTCAAATTTTGGAATATATGCATAAACATGAGATATATCTTAGGAAAGAGACCTGAGTCTAAACATAAAATTCATTTATGTTTCATGTGCACCTTATACACATAATCTGAAGGTAATCTTATACAATATTTTTAATAATTTTGTGCACGAAACAAAGTTTTGACTGCGTTTTCACTACAGACCATCACACAAGGTCAGGTGTTAAATTTTCCACTCATGTTGGCACTTAAAAAGTTTTGGATTTTGGAGCATTTCGGATTTCCGTTATTAGGGATGCTCAACGTGTCCTAGGACCATGGATCACACTTTAACTCATATTGCTTTTTATTACTTGCTTATAGTGCTTTTATACGCTTTGGACCCAATGAATCAATGTAATTAAAGTTGTGTCTACATGAAGAACTTCTGAAAAAGTATTCAGCTCAGTGCCTGACATACAGTCAAGTGTTCAATAATTGATAAATAGATATAAATAAATGATACATGATCATTACCAACATCATTATCAGACTTGAATCTACCTTTCTACATTTTTGGAAATGTGTGTGTCTCTATGACATATAGATCTAACAGTAAAATATCTCTCAAGAATTTATTATCATTTCTACTTGTTTTTAGATCTAAACTTTATTTTGGTGATTATAAATAGAAAATAGTTTCATTCTAAACTTGAGGTAACCCAGCACATCCCACACTTAGCCAATGATATATATACTAAACTGGAACTTTCCATTACTTAATACCAATTTTATTCAGTTACCAAAATGCAAAATTTAGTTGTATAGCAAAATCACTTGAGTTAGTCATATAACATAGTATAAAGTCCAGAAATGCATGTCTTTAGCAAGTTTAGAAATGGGACTTCATTTCCTTCTAAAGAACACAGGACCATCCCCAGTGATTAAAATTCTTTCCATAGGCACAGAAACTTTTTTTTAAAATTACATAAACAGCTCAATTTTTTATTCCTAAGACAAATTATTTAATCCATTTCAAGTATTTCTCACAGTAATAACTGCGTTTTTAAAAATAATTCACAAACCTGATCTAAATCACTGAAGTTTATCCGCTGTTTCAGTTTCTCTAATTCTGCCTGCTCTGGGACAGACATCTGACTCATGTATCTACTGTGTGGGAACGTATGTGGAGTCTTTGTTCTTCGCCTTCCAACTCCTGGTGACGACTCCGGAGAAATATCATTGGTTACTCTTTTATCACTTTCTACACTAAACTTTTTCTTATTCTTTTCTGATGATCTATTTGCTTTCTTCTGTTGGGCACCCCAATCCTTTAAAAAAGTAAAAGCAAAAATTAACATGGCCTGTATCAAACCAGGAAAATAGTTTGGTATAATTAAAAAGTTTTGGTCAGTTTTAAAATTAAAAAAGACAAGACATTTTTGACAGACTTATACTCCTAGAGACAAATATTTACCTCTATTAACCCATTTTCCCCTCATTACATCTACCTTAATTTTATAGCCCATCCTTCTGAAAAGAGATTATTTTCTTATCAAGATCACTAACAAATACAAATCCTCAAATGCCAACCCTAAAATCAATCTGAATATTTCCAAGAGGATTTTTTTACATAGTGATTTTCTATTATAAATAGTGAAATAAATTACAGATACCTTTACTGATCTCCTATAAAGTCAGTATGTATCAAAAAGAGATCTGAAATCAAATCAACCTAGGTTCTAAACCTAATTACTGTTTTCTGAAAAAACACTCCACTGTGTGACCCTAGGCTATTTATTTTACTTCCTATAGTCTCAGTTTCCTAATCTCTAAAATAGTGTCACCTTCAAAATAGGATTAAAACTAATTACTACCTAGCATTTAGTAAGCAATAAAGACAGCTATTATTTTTATAGGTAAAAATGTACATGATAATAGCTAATATGGAATTACAAAAAGTGCTTATAGTTTTAAATAGAAAACATTTTTATTTACTTAGTTATACTCACATAACCTAATTCATTCAACAAAAAGGTCTGTAAATTCCCACTTTATCCAACTGGAAAATTCTTTTAGTACTAGTATAGTAAACCACTTGGGATATTTTCCTTATTTTAACAAAACCCCCTTCTTTATGAACTGTCCTTCCGCCCAATCTATGAGTGAATATTCCTGCCAACCTGTTACACTACTTACCTCACCCCACCCTTGCCACAGAAGACTGAAAAAAGAAACACATATCTAATCCAAATTAGGATAATCATACTATAAAATTTCCAATTGGAACTAAGAGGTAACTAGTCAGTACATAACCGCACCCATAACTAAAAACTTTAGAACAATGGGACAGCCACAGTATATCACATGGACCAGAGGAGAGAAAACTGGTCTGTAAAGACAAAGTTGTGTTAGGCAGATGCACTCAAAAGCAGAGTTAGGGTGGTGAAAAAGTAATTCTTGATAATTTCCCAATTCCTTCTCCAAGTCCCTTCCTAAAACCCAGCTGCATGTCTTAAACATGGTTTCCATAAAAAAAACACTTTTACATCTTTATATAACAGTAAATCAACTCAATTTGATTTGTGTCTTCAATTAATATAATAAACGGCCCAGGGTCCCTTAACATCTTGGCCAGCAAGTGTTTACAAAGAGCATCAGTGAGTTAAATTTGGTCAGGGGGAAAACTGCATTTTAACATTAATAGCCAACAACACACCATGAAGAGTAAGGTATCATACCATATTGTTGAGCCTGTCATCAACATTCTCATTACTCCAGTTTGGTAAATCCTGATCACTCATGCCATCTTCAAAGGGACCTCCTCCTGTGGCCATACTGGATTTAACAATTAACTCTCTGCGAAACAAGTTAAGAACTGAGCTTTATAACACAGAAAAACAAATTCAATTTTCAAATCATTCCATGAAGTTTAGCAATACAATCTTTGAAGCACTGATTTTTATGAACTAAAATGAGGCACTGTCAACCACATCACAGACAAATTGACTTAGCTTTGACAGGCATATTATGATTAGAGCTAGGTAGTTGGAATGACAGAGAAGGAAAGAAAAACCCTGAATATACCTTGTGCGCACTAGTCTGCATGCTTGAAGCTTACTTACTTAATTCAACACAGTTCCAAAGGGTAGAACAATAAAGTAGGAAAAATGTCATAAACAGCTAGACCCAGAACTTCTCCTAGGAAAGAAAGTATCTCTGTTCTGACAATGGACTTGGGATGAAGATGATACCCTGAAAACACAGGCATTAGTTTTATGCCAAAGATTCAAAGACGGGAGAAATGCTCTGCACGAAACAAGAAGAAAATTTTGGTTTTAACAGGAAGTACAACAGCAAGATGATAAGAAGGTAGGGAAAGAGAAGCAGGACTAGGGCCAAAAAATCCAAAAGTGCAGTGGCTAGAAGACATTTTAAGAATAGTGATGCTTACTACCCTAGTTTAATTTATATTAGTGCTTTCTCTATATCTTATATATAGACTACCAAACTCTAATCCTCCCCATAAAAATGGGGTTTTTGCTTGTACATGTGAAAATCAAGAAAGGGACTTAATTTCCTACCTGGGTCAAAGAGATGAGAAAAAGCAGCAGCAATGGTGGAAGTAGAGGTTCAAAGGCAGAGATGATCATCAGAAAATAAGATTTCTGCATAATCTTGCGGAAGACTTTGGATTTCCACTAGCTGTGGAATTGTACAGGTTGAAAGGGTGCTAGTTGAAAGAGGAGAGGTTGAGATAATTTTATCTAAAATTCAAAGGACATGACAAGTCATTAAACTACACACAAAAGCACTGACATTCGAAAGAGACAGTTTGGCCAAGGTCATTCAGCTAAAAATGGCAATAAAAAAATATTAATAGGCTGGGTGCAGTGGCTCACGCCTGTAATCCCAGCACTTTGAGAAGCTGAGGTAAGCAGATCACTTGAGGTCAGGAGTTCAAGACCAGCCTGGCCAACATGGTAAAACCCCATCTCTACTAAAAATACAAAATTAGCCGGGTGTGGTGGCAGGTGCCTGTAATCCCAGCTACTCAGGAGGCTGAGGCAGGAGTATGGCTTCAACAGAGGAAGCCAAGGTTGCAGTGAGCCGAGACTGCACCACTGCACTCCAGCCTGGGTGACTAGCAAAAAACCATCTCAAAAAAAAAAAAAAAGAAAGGTTAAAAATTAAATATATAGTAATAATGATAAAAATCCAAGTTGCTTTAATTCTAAGATCCTAACTCATCCCATTCACTAGAGAAAAAATATCAAAAGGATTATCAACTCTGAAAAAGTAGAATTTGTTCCACAGATGTTTTGATGCTAGAATATCTATTAGAATAACATATTACATTAACAAATTATATAGCAAATTAAATTTTATCTCAAAATAAAAATGATAAAATTCAACAATATTAATTTTAAAAATCTTAAAAATCACAAATACATTGACCCTTCCTGTTATATTTTACTTTGTTTTTTTAATGAGAATATATTACTTTAATAATTCTCTAAAGAGTTGAAAGTAAGTATAAACAAGCAGTCAACATTATGCTTAAAACAAGACATGAAGGACATCTCCAATAAAGACCAAAATAAGAATGCTACGTATCAGTTACTTGGCATTCTTTCAGAAATTCTATCAAGCAGACAAATATGAAACAGAAATATTAACAATGAAAAGAGAAAAGGTGGTATTCTTAAAGAGTATGTATTTTTTAAAAATCTAAAGAACGTCAAAATATCACCAATACCACTTAGAAAACATTATGGGGAAAAACGATGCTACTTATAATAGTGACAAATATATAAAATATCTAGGAATAATAATTTGGCTCTCTATCAAGAAGCACTATTAAACTCTATAAAACAATATGGGAGAAAAAATGTGAATAAGTAGAAAAACTATCTTCCATGATGGGAAACTAAATATTACAACCAACCACTTTTTCTAAATGTATATTGGCTTAATGTAATTCCAGTTAAGATCCCACTGGGATTCTCCTTAGAACTTGACAAAATAATTCTAAAATTTATCTGGAAGAATAAACATATCAGAAAAAAAGTTACCATCTGTAAAATAAAAGCAAGAATAGCAAAAGAGGTCAGGAGGTTAGAATGCTAATCCAAGTTAGCTGTCTATATGGTTTCAACAATGCTGTCTATATGGTTAAATTAGTACTAGCTCAGGAACAAAAACCCTCAAATACGTGTAATCAGAAAAATGTAGTAAGAAAAACTAGTAACAGCTAACGCATTTTATTTTGCTTACCACATGCCAAACACCATGCTAAAATATTTTACGTCCATTATGTCATTTAAGCCTCACAACAATTCTATGATGTAAGAGTGAGCACTGATACAACAATTTGCTAACAGATTTGAAAAAGATACATTTAGAGCTTTAACAGTCTTTCTTAAGTGGTATTCTTCACCTCAATCATAGAAGAAAGGAAAAATCGTTTGAGTCATTACTTTCTCAATTCTCCCAAGGATGGTACATATCCAGTACCATCCATCCCAGACACGCAGAAAAAAAGTTAATTCACAGTAGACAACAGATGCCTTAGGGTATTGGAGCTTAATTCTCTCCCAACTGAGAAAGGCTGCCTTATATCACACTATCAAAACAGTCAAAGATTAAAACAGAATTTTAAACATCAATTAAGATTTTAAAAAGACAAGAAAATTGAATGGTTTTTAAAAACAGAGAACTTACTAAATTTAGAACACAAAGAAATAAAAAATAAAAAGTTCAACAGATTTTACTCACATAAAAGTAAATTCCTAAGTGTGCTGAGAATAGTAAATGAGAGCTTGGGAGAAAAAAAATCTCAAAGAAATACTAAGTATAGTTAATACCTTTGTTATCAAGAGAATTTGTTTTAAAAAAATAAAACTGGAGAAATATAAGCAAAACAAGTAGTTTGCAAAAAAATAAATATGAATATATAAAGTCCAGCTGCAAATTAAAATAAGAAACTATTAAATTTGCTAACTTTCATATAAATTACATATTATCTAATCCTAATGACAGTAAAAGGAAAATGGAATTCTCAGACACTATATTGAGAATATAAACCAGTATAACATTTCTGGAAAGCATTTTGGCAATACTGTATCAAGAACTAAAAATGAATTTTTGACGCAGTAATTCTACCTCTCTATATGTAATCTAAGAAAACAACCTTAAATATGGTGGAAAGAACTATAATGAAGTTGTTTATTACGCTATAATTGTGATAAATTAAAAAACAACACTAAATGTCAAATGACAAAATCAATGCTATTAGGCAAACTGTACTATACTTGCTGGGTAGAATACTAAGTACCCTTCAAAATATGTAATTATGAAGCCTGGACAATATAACCTGTCGTTGTATCATGGAAAAAGAAATATAAAAAAGTAAAAAAGCAGTATGAAAAATTATATATAAATTTTTTTAAACAAAAGCTAAAAAACTTTATTAAAGTGCTTTCACAAAAGCAATTATTGGTTACAGGGTAGGCACTGGTGATTTTTCTTCTTTTTTTCTGTCTCATATTTTCAGGAATAGTTTACATAATTATTTATACTAGAAATATATTTTAAAACTTTAAAAAATAATAACCATAGAAGTATATCCAGTGAACCAAAATGACTCATTTAAATAAAACATTTTGCAACTACTGTTTTCTACATATACTGACATAATTTGTAATACTGAAGAATAAAACAGCCATGCAACAGAAGTGATGCCATATTTAAAAGTATTAACAGCAATTGTTTTGAAACGTAAATTGGAAGGGAAAATTAAGATATTTAAGTCAAAATTATTACATATCATTTTTATCTTAAAACAGTATGTTAGCTATACTTTCTATCAATAGAATAATGAAGTAATAGTAAAGTAAGATAAATGTATTAAGAATATATCTGGGCCAAGGTAGGCGTTATCACAAGGTCAGGAATTCAAGACCAGCCTGGCCAACATAACGAAATCCTATCTCTACTAAAAATACAAAAACTAGCCAGGCATGGTGGCACACGCCTGTAGTCCTAGTTACTCGGGAGGCTGAAACAGAAGAATCAATTGAACCCGGGAGGGAGAGGTTGCAGTGTGCTGAGATCACGCCACTGCACTCCAGCCTGGGCAAGAGCAAGACTCCATCTCAAAAAAAAAAAGAATATATCTGGAGAAAGAATGTTTTACACATTCTATTTTCCTATTACAATAAATTCCCCCTAAAATGCAGAGCTTGTTCCAAAGACCTATTTCTGGCTAACGACTTTGAACACTACTAAAATAAGTTTCTAAAACAGTTTTAAAACTGTATACTCTAATTAGTTTGGGAAAAACATGATTTTTTTCAGTATTTTTTAAAACAAAATTTACTAAAGTCTAATCTATTAGGTTGGCAAAACGAACAATTTCATCCACTGTTACACTGTGATTGCCATAGGGGGTAGAATACTTTATAACTTAATGATGACACCAAATGTGTTTAAAAGGCACAGCATTAGTATGCCTTTAAAAAGTAAAACTATTAGTATGAAGCTAAAGAAATAATTGCATATGGATGAATTTTCTTTTTTCTTTTCTTTTCTTTTTTTTTTTGGAGACAGAGTCTTGCTCTGTCACCCAGGCTGGAGTGCAGTGGCGCCATCGGGGCTCACTACAAGCTCCGCCTCCCAGGTTCACGTCATTCTCCTGCCTCAGCCTCCCCAATAGCTGAGACTACAGGCGCCCGCCACCACGCCTGGCTAATTTTTGTTGTATCTTTAGTAGAGACAGGGTTTCACCATGTTAGCCAGGATGGTCTCCATCTCCTGACCTCGTGATCCGCCCGCCTCGGCCTCCCTAAGTGCTGGGATTACAGGTGTGAGCCACCGCACCCGGCCACATTCACAACATTTCCCAAAAATACTAAGTATCTCCCTCATAAGAGTAATGGCATGTTATTTCTCTCTTCATGTCAACCTCTTTAACCACCTAAATGTCACCATTAAAACTACAGAATCTCTGCCTTCTAAATTTTATTCTGTAAACACATTAATATAAACTAGTACTTACAAGTACAGAAAGCATTCCAGTAATTGTCAGGCGCAGTGGCTCACGCCTGTAATCCCAGCATTTTGGGAGGCCAAGGCAGGCGGATCACGAGGTCAGGAGATCGATACCATCCTGGCTAACACAGCGAAACCCTGTCACCTCTACTAAAAATACAAAAAATTAGCCAGGCATGGTGGCGGGCACCTGTAGTGTCCCAGCTACTCGGGAGGCTGAGGCAGGAGAATGGTGTGAACCCGGGAGGCGGAGCTTGCAGTGAGCCGAGATAACGCCACTGCACTCCGGCCCGGGCGGAAGAGCGAGACTCTGTCTCAAAAAAAAAAAAAAAGGAAGTATTCCAATAACGAAAAGACTAAGGATGTACAGAATACCAATTCAAGCAAAACTGCTGTGCAGGATCAATAGGAGTTGGTGACTATAGTCCCCACCTTATCTGCAGTTTTGTGTTACCGGATTATAGTTCCCCATAGTCAACCATGGTCAGGAAACTGGTGAGTAAAGTACGTTATTTTGAGCGACAGAGACCACATTCTTGTAACTTTTATTACAGCATATTGTTGTGACTATTCTATCTTATTAGTTATTGTTAATCTCTTACTGAGCCTAATCTATAAACTTTATCACAGTTACATACATACAGGAAATAACATACACATAGAGTTTGGTACTACCCACAGTTTCAGGCATGCACTGGGGGTCTCTGGAAGGTATCCCACACAGAATAGGGCAGACTACTGTATTACAACACAGGCAATAAGGAAGCAGAAGAGTTAAAGGATAGAAGAGTTAAAAGATAAAGGATAAAGGTTGCTAGAAACTGGGTATGTGACACACAGTTAAACTGATCAGAAAAGAAACAAGTTTTCTTTGTTGAGAGAGGATGATGACAAGTTCAAGTTTTAGAAATGGAGAGTTTGAGGTGCCTATAGTACACCCAATTAAATTGTCCGGCTGACAAATAGCGATCTCTCTCTCAAGAGAGAAATCTGGGCTGGAGAGTCATCCACTCAAAAAGTGGGAAAGAGGACTCAGGGAGACGATAAAGAGTAAGAGAAGACCAGATCTTAAATACACTGGTATTAAATAGAGAGGCAGAGGAAAAGGACACACTAATATACTAATAAGGTACAGAAAGATAGGAGGGAAACCAGGAGAGCCTGCCAAAAGGGGAAAAGTGTATCAAGTAGAATGTGATAAGAAACCAAACAGTTACCTTGCCAGATAAGAGAAGTACTGAGAAGCATCCTCCTGGATTTAGCAACAAGGTTACTGTTGACTTTGGTGAGAAATTTCAGCAGGGGTAGTGAGGGTCAATTCCATAATTGGAATGTATTATTGGAAGGAAGAGGGAAAAAATAAAGGAAGTTAGTAGCTAATATTTTTAAGGAATCAGCCTATGATGAGAAGCAAGCACAGATGGTCATAAAGAAAGTTTTATTAAAATAGAAGTATCTTGAGTACGTTTACAATTTGTTGGTAAGGAGGGAGATACTGGTCGGGTGCGGTGGCTCACGCCTGTAATCCCAGCACTGTGGGAGGCTGAGGTGGGTGGGTCACCTACGGTCAGGAGTTTGAGACCAGCCTGTCCAAAACTGTGAAACCCTGTTTCCACTAAAAATACAAAAATTAGCCAGGCATGGTGGCACATGCCTGTAACCCCAGCTACTCGAGAGGCTGAGGCAGGAGAATCGTTTGAACCCGGGAGGCGGAGGTTACAGTGAGCGGAGATCGTGCCATTGCACTCAGCCTGGGCAACAAGAGAGAAACTCTGCCTCACTAAAAAAAAAAAAAAAAAAAAAAAAAAAAAGAGGGAGATTGTAAAAATGCAGAAGAGAAAGGAGACAAGCAACTAGCATGGGGGCTCTGAGACAGTGGGGGCCATTGGGATCCAGAGCAGAAGACAAATGATTAGCTTTAGAGAGGAAGAAGAACATCTCTTTAATTGAAAAAAAACAAGAAAGGATAGAATTGGTTGGAGGCTGGTTAGCAGATGTGGTGGTAGGAAACCAAGGGTGTTCCTAAGTGTTGTGAAGTAGGAAGGACTGTACATTAAAGTGAGGGTGAGACAGCAGTGTCTGAGAGAGCGTAGAAAAGTAGGGAATGGAGAATGACCATGGGCAGCACTACAGACTCAGGGAAACAAGAGACTATTCACTCATATAACACGTACTACAGATATTTTTTTCCAGCAGTGCTCATATCCCTCAATATAAACACTCCACTGAATCCACCAAAGGTTGAAATTTTGCCATGCAAGTTTAACAGAAAGACAGTAAGATAAGAAAGTTGAAACTGTAAGAAAACAATTGGTAGAAGTGATTGATGACAGTACTATGGGTAGCTGAACGGGGATAAAAATAAAATCCTACTTTAAACACGCACTTCTACTCATGCTATGCCTTACTAAACGAAGTTGAAACTGTTACTTTCAAGTTTCATTTAGCTATTTTTGACAGCCTTAGTGGTTTTTTTTTTTTTTTTACAAAGACACAAAAATGAAAACATACTATGGCAATTTTAAGCTACTTTCAATGACTAATTTTTTTTTTTTTTTTTTTAAGAAAATCCTGTTAGGCTGGGCGCGGTGGCCCATGCCTGTAATCCCAGGACTTAGGGAAGCTGAGGCAGGCGGATCACGAGGTCAGGAGTTGAAGACTAGCCTGACCAACATGGTAAAACCCCATCTATATTAAAAATACAAAAATTAGTCGGACGTGGTGGCACGCGTCTGTAATCCCAGCTACTTGGGAGGCTGAGGCAGGAGAATCACTTGAACCTGGGAGGCAGAGGTTGCAGTGAGCCAAGACTGTGCTGCTGCACTCCAGTGGGTGCCAGAGCAAGACTCCATCGCCAAAAAAAAGAATATCCCGTTGCAGGATTCTAACTATAGAGACATATTACGGTAGAATACCACAGTATTAATTACCATGAAAATACCTATGACTACAGTTTACCTTTGAAATAAGAATATAAGGTAAAGAAGAAATTCAAAGTAATCAAGTAATCAGGCTGGGTGCAGTGGCTCACGCCTGTGATCCCACTACTTTGGGAAGCTGAGGCGGGCGGATCACTTGATTCGCCTGGTCAACATGGCGAAACTCTGCCTCTACTAAAAATGCAAATATTAGCCACATGTGGTGGGGCATTCCTGTAATCCCAGCTGTTTGGTAGGCTGAGTAAGGAGAATCAATTGCTTGAACTCGGGAGGAGAGGGATGCAGTGAGCCAAGATAGTGCCACTGCACTCCACCCTGGACAACAGAGGAAGACTCTGTCTCCAAAAAAAAAAAAAAAACAAAAAAACAAAAAAAAAAATCAAAGTAATCAGTAACGAAAAAAATTATTTTTTTCTCAAATGGCATTAAATTACTCATAATCACCTCTGAAAATATCCAAGATATGCCTGTACTTTTCCTGACAGTAACTGGCGCATGGTTTCACTTTCTACTTCATTCCCTGCTTTCATGAACTAAATACTTGCAATGACTTTTCTAGGACTCTGGCCTCAATTCCAATATCCATCTCATCTTCTCTATTCCAATACTGAACTGATAATTTGTTCAGGATCCTGAACTTCTGAAGTTCCTCTTTCTGATCATAAGTTTTTGCATTCTACTTCTCTCACTTTATTCCTGCTGAAACTGCTCTTAGCCTTCCTGAATACTACCAGCCCCTTGATCGTTTCTCTCTCCCTAAATCCATCAATCCCTTGATTCTTTACTCAAACCCAAACCCAAACCCAACTAAGTCATTGCAAAAATGCCTTCCTAGCTAGCATCCTTCACTTCCTCACCTACTTGCCTACTGTGTCAACTCAATTCTGACTAAACTCCACTGTCTTGTTTTCTCTGCTACTATTCTCAAGCTGTCAAAAAGTGGGGAAATCACAAAATGGCATTGACTGTGATCACTATTAAGGTATACTACACTCTACATACACATAGATACTTTTAAAATATAAATTTACTCCATGAAGAAAGGCACCCTGTCTGTTTTGCACACTGTTGTATCTGTAGTAGTCATTACATAGCACGTTGTAGGGCACTCAAATCCGTAAAAATGAAAGTACTGATAGGTATTTCTGGTTGTCTTCTTAGTTCTGTACTGTGAATCTCACAGCCTTACTAGTTTCTCCAAGTCTCAAATCCACCTTCCTCCTTCAGAAAAAAATGGCCAAATCTCCTATTGAAAAAACCCAGGTCTTCCAATTTAAGTTAACTCAATTACCCTTTATTTTTATTCGTCTTACCCATCATCTTCCCCAATGTGCTAAAAGGAAAATTTTATAACTAATTTTGTAATTATTGTTTATTTTACTAAAGCCTACCATACAGCAATCACTCTAGTATTAACAACTCTAACACACACATTCACACGTGACCTTTCCCTTGAGTTCCATTTTTCTTGCCCTGTTTTGTTAGTCTTCCAGTTTAAAAAAAAAAAAAAACCCACTGAGAATTATAATTAAGATATACATCAACCACCTATTCGTATTTTCTCATGACAGTCTCATTTCAGGTCCTCATAAGAGAGCTATAAAATAAAAATCTGTCTGCTTTTGTAGAAAGCAAGAATATATATTGATTTCTACAAAAGTTTCTTTCCTTTTTTTTTTTGAGACGGAGTCTCACTCTGTTGCCTAGGCTGGGGTGCAGTGGCACAATCTTGGCTCACTGCAACCTCCTGCTCCCAGGTTCATGCCATTCTCCTGCCTCTGCCTCCAGAGTAGCTGGGACTACAGGTGCCCGCCACCACGCCTGGCTAATCTTTTTTGTATTTTTATTAGAGATGGGGTTTCACCATGTTAGCCAGATGGTCTCGATCTCCTGACCTCGTCATCCGCCCACCTCGGCCTCCCAAAGTGCTGGGATTACAGGCGTGAGCCACTGCGCCCAGCCAATTTCTACAAAACTTTCAAAATGAACTTTCTTAAAATTTTAAGAGTAGAATTAAATTTAGGTTATTTATTTCTGAGTTTTTTTCTGAAGAGCAATTATTTCTAAAAAGCTTTTAACAAACTTCTAATTATCTTTTAGCCATTTTTCCAAACTGCCCTTTGCAAACAATTATTGAACTTCTCCTAGTGAACTTACATTCTACACCACTGACTTTATTCTGCTGGACAGAGAATACCTTTATGTCACTTGCATGTGACAATGTACTATGCGCTAAAAGTAATGTTTCAAGTAACTTTATACCAGGAAAGGGAGATCGAAGTACAAAAAATAATAACAAAGTAATTTTAGACAACTAAACTTCGGTCAAGGTATAACAAGTTCGAAAAGTAGAGTTCATGAACAGCCAATTAATAGGAATGTTGTAGAAGAGAACTTGAGATTAAATGGATTTGGAAAGAGAGGCTATCCAGTTATAGGACAAATTCAAACAGGTTGAAAAAATTCTGTGAAGACAAATAAATTTCAAACGGTACTGCATAAACCATTCTAGTAATTAATAATTAGGAATGACAGGGCCTTTCCTAACAAAGATATACCCGCATGCCAAAGCAACACGCCGAAAAGCAGAGCAAACAGGGCGGTGAACCCAGAAAGTTTCTTTACTAAGTAGAGAGGATCCTCAGTCATGCACTGTAACTGTGACAGCAGTGTCCACCATAAAGTCTTCTCCAACTCTAATACAAAGGATAATACAGATAATAATGTCAAATTACCTGTTTAGAAACTAGTTTTTGCAGCTCAGAAACTGCTCCTTTCCCGCTCCACACTTCAAAGCTGTTTCCTAATTAGGATTAAAAATATGTATCACTTAAGTAAATTACTTACGCTATGAAATACAGAATAACAAATACTACAGTTCTGGTCTAAAATATGTTTAGAAAGATCAAAAGAAGGGGAAAAATATAACTTATCCATATTTTAAATTTAAGTTACCTCAATTCTTTTGGAAAATAGTGTGATATGCATAAATGCTTAAATCCTCTAAATTTCTGAAATCCTACCAAACAGCAAAGTGATACCTATTTCGGAACAGTATAACAAAGATGGTTAGCCCTAACTATCCTTTAATAGTCTATGCTAAAGTTTACTCCTCTGATTGATCGAGCTTCCTGTTACTCAAACTACATAACAACCTCGTATATCCGATGATTTTAAAAATGTTTGCTCATTTAAAAGCTACTGTACTTCATAATAAAATAACCTCGTCACTACATAAATACCAGGTTTACCTTCAATTCAAAAACTCTGTATTGTATTGGTGTTCAGCGGTCCTCACCAGGAAGGTCCTAGGGAAAGAAAGGAGCAGGTGCACCCGAGGCTCTGCAACACCCACTCCGGTAACCAGAGAACACCAGCAGGCGGAGTCTGGAAAGCGGTTATGGGGCGGGGGTGGTAGGGGCGCCCAGAAAGCCCGCTCCTTCCAACGCCCAAACACGAACCGTCACCCGTAAGACACACAATGCAGACCTCAATTCGCTCAAAAAAACAAAAACAAAAAAATTAAACCAGGCGAGTTCCTGGGGAGTAGGCTGAGGGATGCAAAGTTGGCGCGCCCAGCCTCCCTGGCGGGGCCTAATCCCCAAACGCCAGTTTCTGCAAACCAAACGACGTTTCCCCCAGTCCCACTTGGCATTTAGTCTTTCTCGGTTCTAGGCCCAATTCTAACTAGATCTGCAGGAAGGGAGAAAGAAGGGGCAATAATTACTCCATTAACATTCCCAGGAACGCCTCCCCCGGCCCGTCGGCTCCCACAGCACCAGAGACGGCGGAAATCCTGCAGCTCACAGCCCAACTGCAACTCTTCAGAATCGCCTTGCTCCTCATCCGCCCTTCTGCACCCCAAACTCTGGACACCAAGAGTTCCACAGAGGGAACGCGGGGAAGAACTATGGCCACCAAGGCCTGTTTCTCTGAGAACTCGACCCAGTGCCCCTGGCACCCAAAGCAGAGCCCCCGCTCCGCTTTCTCCGCCCGCAAGGGGCATTCCCGGAGCCACCGGGACGCAGAACAGCCTCCCCGACAGGGCCAGCAGGAGGGGCGAGGAAGCAAGAAGGGAGTCCTGCAATCACCAACGCGTCCCGAGGTGCTCACCCGGGGATCCCGGCGGTCAGTCCTAAGGGAGGGGGCGGACTGACCGCCTAGGGCACGGGAAGCCCGGGGCAGGAAGACCCGGGAACCTACCGAGGAGGCGTGGGCCCGTGGCCAGACCCAACAGGGCCAGGTGTCCCGGAGCCGTTACTCTCCGGCCCCTGGGGCGCGCCGCCCTCGGTTGCCAAGGGCTGGGGACGCGCAGGCATTACCTCTACAAGAAGCAGCCTCTCCTGTCAAAGGCAGAGCGACAGTCAGCCCCCACGACCCGCCGCCGGCAGCGGTCGGCCCTCGAAGACCGCAGCAGAGAGGCCCACACGTTTCCTGGCTGCCTCGGCCCCAGTGGCCGCCTTTTCGACCTCAGCTACGCAGCCCCAACCGCCGCAGCCACCGCCATCTTAGGATCTCATTGTGGTGGGAGAAGAGGGGCGGGGGGACTGCAGAGGGGGCAACGCGCGGCGGGACATGCGCCGTCTCCTCGGCAACGGCCGCGCGGGGGCGAGAATTCGCCCGGGCGGGAGCCGCAGTGCGAGCTAGACTGGAGTCATGTGACCCGCCGGAGTCTGCGGTGTCGCTTCTGGCTCTTTAAGCCGAAAACAGATTTACACCAACGAATCCGCCCCCACCCGCCCAGGAACTATGTATCCCAGAATGCCCACTAAACCTCGCGTTCTAAACGCCTGCCGGCCACAGGTGGAGGACTACAAATCCCAGCATGCTGTGCGCTTCCGGCGCTGATCGCGGAGCGTGGGGCCTTAGGCCTATGCGGAAGTGCATTGATCCCTCAGCCCGTGGAGAAAGACCGAGGGCGCTGTGCGGTTTTCCGTCGGGGTGTCAGCTCCGGCCCGTGCCGGAAGAAGGAGCCAAGACCGGGATCGCTTTTTTGCCCCTTCCTCACCCCACATCCGGTCACGAAGAGGTGGAAATAAAAGGACACTTACAATGTAGTCCACCCTCCTGATTTTACATATGAGGGGATTGCCACGGAAGTTAAACAATTTGCCAAACGTCATTATGTATCTACTGAGTGAGAGAATCATAAATATTGTTGATAGTTAACGACACTTTTGGTTAATGTCCCTTTTCCTTAAAAGAGCCAGATGATTTTAATCCAAACTTAATTTCAGTAAATTTTTTCTGAATTATCTTTTTATTTATACTCTCCTGTTACAGCTCTATTAACATTTGTAAATTGGCAGGTCCTCCCTTTAAAAAAACAAAAATCAATAAAGTCACAAGGCCTTCAATGTGCCTGACTGGAAAGGTAAAACACCTGTCAGTTTTAGTTGAGTGCAAGGGCATTCTTCTAGTTTTACGCAGTTTATAATTATGGAATAACTTTTTAAGCAAAATAAAGGTAAAAAGAAGAATTGCATTCTGGGTTTCAACAACAAAAACAAATTGTTCCCAATATAGTAGGTCTGCATCTCAGTACGCAATTCAGATAAAGCTCTTCTATCCCACTGCAATTTGCCACCGTAGGTTCAGTCGTGAGTGCATTGATCGTTTGTCAGACGCTTTTTCCTCATATTCTGTGTGTGTATCGCTAACTACTGAGGTAGCAAAAATATAGTCCCTGCCCTTGAAGAGCTCATATTTTAGTGAAGGATGGGGAAGTGGAGTGTGATGTAAATAAAGTTTGTGTTGTAAGAAAAAGTGCTGTGGGAGCTCAGAACACAGCAGCTAAACGCTCAGGTGCTTATTGTAGTCCAGAATGCCCTATCCTAATTCCACCACTCCAAGATCCTGGACAAGTGACGTGCCTTTCTGAGCCTTAATTGCCCCATCTATGAAATAAGGGGGAAGGAATAATACTGCCTACCTTGAAAGGATTTTTTTAAAAATGTTCTCAGAGTTTGTTTTATGCCAGGCACACTGTAAAGCGCTTCGGCTGTTGTGATTTTCTTAATCCTCACAGTTACCCTGAAGAGGCTGGTTCGGAATCTGACCCGTTTTGGCAATGAAAGGTTATATAAATCAAACTTCTAGCAGCTACAAGTGGTAGAGCCTAAATTTAAACGGAGGTCTACGTGATTCCTTAAAGATTTTTTTAATTAAATAAAATGCATATAAAAACACTAGTATATGTTGAGGCCCAAAATATTAGCTATCATCATTATTTTGTTTTATACATATGTATTATTATTAAACGTTTGTAGAAGCTGTTATCATTAAAACAATTCTAATAAATTCAAAAGCGTGAAATTATAATACGTACTAGTCATGTTTTCTGAATTTATGAAGCTCCAGAATGTCAATATTATTGTTTATTAGGAGGTAGGAGGAATTTGAGAAATATTTACATTGAAATGTAGAAGCTGTTATCATTAAAACAATTCTAATAAATTCAAAAGCATGAAATTATAATATCTACTAGTCATTATGTTTTCTGAATTTATGAAGCCCCAGAATGTCAATACTGTTGTTTGTTAGGAGGTAAGAGGAATTTGAGAAATATTTACATTGAAAAGGGGATCTCAAACTCAAATATGAGCATTACTGATCTTTGTAAGAGAAGAAGGAAAGAAAAAAAACGAAGCGATAAAATTATACCTGGCTTTCAGAAATTTAACATCTATTTTTAGAAACAAACTTTATCAGAATGAATCGATTTAGTGTTAATAATCTCTCACTATGCCAAACAAATGATGTAGACACTGATTGCTTTGGTAATTTAGATTTTTAAAATAGGGATGTTTTGTCTCAGAGATAATGATAGCTCTAGGATTTATAGGTAGGATGAAATTAGGGGCAGCAATCTGTGAAAATGTAGATAGGAAACAGAAGAAAGGCCTCTAAGAGATAAACACTGAAACTGCATTTCAGTTTTCCACATTCACAAGAACAACCTAACACATGTATTAAATATGCAGGGGGTGGAAGTTCCAAATTGCAGAATGATGTTCAAGGAAGTGGGATATACCAAGAACACAGATCACACATTCAGAGTAAGCAATGGACAACAAACAGACTGGCTGAAGTAGAGGATTTATATATGGTAAGTGATGGGGAGGTGGGAGAAGGCAAGGTTTATTACCAGGTTGGGGCCAAACTATAGAAAGTCGACTAGCTATCTAAAGAGTTTGGACTTTGTTGTTCAGTTAGTGTGAAACCATTTGAGACTTTGGAAGAGGTCAATGCTGTAATGAAATGATTATTTGAAGACTTCAATCTAGTGGCAATGTTTTGTAAAGACTAGGAAGAGAAGACAAGGAAAACAGGTGCCAACCTGTCATGAAGTAATGAAGGCTTGGCCTAAGGTAGTAGCAGGATGAATAAACTAAGGGATTTAAATTTTTATTAACATAAACTAAATCAGTTGTCATGATGTGAAAATACTATTTCTGTTTCTTGATATTTGGTAGGACACTAACCAGGTGGTACTTATAAGATAACACAGCCAGGCACGGTGGCTCATGCCTGTAATCCCAGCACTTTGGGAGGCTGAGGCGGGCAGATCATGATGTCAGGGGTTTGAGACCAGCCTGACCAACATAGTGAAACCCCGTCTCTACTAAAAATACAAAAATTAGCCGGGTGTGATGGCATGTGACTATAATCCAAGCTACTCAGGAGGCTGAGGCAGGAGAATTGCTTGAACCTAGGAGGTGGAGATTGCAGTGAGCCCAGGTCACAGCATTGCATTCCAGCCTGAGCGAGACTCTGTCTCAAAAAAAAAAAAACACTTGGTGCTATATTGTTTATCTCTTTAATATATTCTGTATGCTCCTTATCCACAGATGGATTGTAAGCATTTCTGTAACAGAAATCCAGCCTTTTGTACTTTTTATTCTTTGAAAAACAAGTTTTCTGCAATACCTAGTTTTAACCTGCAGATGGTGACAGAACTTAAAGGAAAAATCTTCAGGGACAAATCCACTACTTTATAACTGCATGTTATTTGTTTTTATTATGTGATTTTTTGATACACCCAGAAGAATATATAACATACATGTAAACTCTATAGTACAATACTGACAACCGGGCGCATTATATGCCTGTAATCTCAGCTACTTCGGAGGCTGAAGCTGGAAGATCACTTGAGGCCAGGAGCTCCAGACCAGCCTGAGGAATTTAAGGAAACTGTTTCTACATACATACATACATACATACATACATACATACATACATACATACATACAAGTACAATAATGAGCGAAACACTCAAGAACCCACAACCAAACCTTGAAAATAGAATTTAATCAAATCTTGTCTGGGTACAGTGGCTTATGCCTGTAATCCCAGCACTTTGGGAACCCGAGGCAGTTGGATCATTTGAGGTCAGGAGTTTGAGACAAGGCAATGTGGTGAAACCCCGCCGCTACTACAACTACAAAAATTAGCCAGACGTGGTGGTGCGAGCCTGTAATCCCAGGTAGGTTGAGGCAGGACAGTATCACTTGAGCCCCAGAGGCAGACGTTGCAGTGAACTGAGATTGTGCCACTGCACTCCAGCCTGGTGACAGAGCAAGATTCTGTCAAAAAAAAAAAAGAACTTAAGATGTTTAAGGACTACTCCCTGCCACATTTTCTTCAAACTCTTTCCTCTTTGCAGACATAAATACTATCCGGAATTCAATGTTATTGAATTCCTTCATTTTATTCATGTAACTATGGATATCCCTAAATAATATGTTTTATTTTGCTTGTTTTCAAGCTTTATATAAATGATATCATACTGAATATATTTTTGCTTTACTTGCTTTTTTCACTCAACATTGTGTTTCTGCGATTCATCCATTTTAATGGGTATTAACCCCAAATTTATTAAGAGCAGAATGTAAAATTAATTTTTGAATATTCCTGAAAAATATAACTTGGCTTTCTGGGTAACTTAATGGAAGAAGAGATTGGTCATGCCAAACAAACGACTAATTGGAGGCCTCTGACCTAGTTCTTACACCTTTTGGTTAAATTTTAGCACTGTTAACTTCTCTACCTTTTAATCTAGCCCAGAGTTTCTTAACCTTGATACTATTGACAGTTTGGGCTGGGTGATTCTTGTTGTGGGGCGGTTCTGTGCATTCCAGGAGGTTTAGCAACATCCTTGGCCTCTACCTACTGTATACCTAGAGCAAACCCCTGTCCATCGTAAAAACCAAAAATGTCTCCTGACATTGATTGCCAAGCATCCTCGGGAGTTTGGGGAGGGAGATTTTTCTTCCATAATTCTTTTGCTCAAAAACTTAAAAGTTGATGTATATAATCTAATCAACCAGCCATTGTATAATTATGTCAACGAATTCTATCAAATCCACATGCGTAAGTAATGTTTCAAGGCTCTTTTTACCTTGCTTTGTTTTCCCCAGATCTAATTACCAGAACATCTCTCATTACTGCCTAGTTTTGATTCTTTATTATTAGATTTGAAAATACCTAATTACTGCTGTCGACATACGATATTAACGTTTGTAACAGTCTGAGCTGCCTCTTCCTTCATAACCAATTTATGTTCTTTTCTTTCAAAAATCACTCATTTAATGGATGTAACCTTCGTGATTCTGACAATTTCATCTATAGTTGCATTTCATCAGTTTTCACATGGCTTTACTTCTACAGAGTTGTGATTACTACATGATTCTTCCTGTATTTTTCTTGTATGTATGTTTTTACATCATCTTCTCTATTCACTGAAAATCTGGTCAAAGCTGCAATCATGTAGTAAAATCTTGAGTAAATTTCTTCCTTCCCAAGACACACCAAGTTGGAGAGGTTTAAACAAAGAGATATGAGTAACAATTTCTAAAAACTACAAGGAAAGTAATCCATATCTTTTTCCTTGTTTCCCACCAACCCTATACCAAAACAGTTAAACCAGAACTATGTAACTAGATATATGTTTGTAATTAAGTAGAAAAATTGGATAATTAGGTGAGGGAGTTCCAAAAATATGGAAATATGGGCTGATACAGATTTTATTTCCTAATTCATAGGAAAAATGTTAGAAAGGCAAGAAAATTAAACCTCAGCTTTCACTTTAAAAACGCCGTTAATCAAAACAAAATGATATGAAATAAGGACTCAAAATTGTCATGGTTATAAGGAATAATCTGGAGTGATTTTATAAAAGATGGTTTCTGGGTCAAATAAGTTTTTATTCACAGAAATAAAGAGAGCTGCAGGTGACAACTAGATTTGTAATATGCATCCATACGGACTAGTAGAGGAGTATGTGGCATGATTGGGGTTACAATGATTCATGTTAAATTCACAGCATTATGTAGGAAAGCTACAGCTGTACATATTATAATTTTTTTTTTTTTTGAGACAGAGTCTCGCTCTGTCGCCCACGCTGGAGTGCAGTGGCACGATTTCAGCTCACTACAACCTGCGCCTCCCGGGTTCAAGCCATTCTCCTGCCTCAGCCTCTCAAGTAGCTGGGACTACAGGCACCCGCCACCACGCCTGGCTAATTTTTTGTATTTTTAGCAGAGATGGAGTTTCACCGTGTTAGCCAGGGTGGTCTCGATCTCCTGACCTTGTGATCCACCCACCTTGGCCTTATAATTTTTTATTTTACCATAAAAAGGCTTCCACGTTGCATTTCTCCTTCCATGAGAAAGATCCCAAAGTCAGGGAAGAACTAGCAAAACACGCATGAATTCAGATTAACCAGGTAAGAGAAAATGCCCTCTCCTTACCAGAAGAACTAAATAATCTCCAGGGCTAAAAACCAAGGATGTTGGATGGCAGGCCAGTCTATCCAAGACTCCCCAATCTAGATAAGGAAACAAGTAAAACTCTGATAGCAGGTGAAACACACTGGTATAGAGGAGAGGTTTGTGGGTCAAAACAGGGGCTTGGATGTGGGCCGAGGTAGTCGAGGGCCGGCCTACAGTGTGCCTGTTTAAGGATTAACAATATATGCTTTAGAATAGTGCTTTATTAATATAGTCATGAATCATAAGAATAGCCTGTGCTTAGTCCAACAACATAAGAATCAGGCGGTGAGCTTGCTTGACTGACCACAGAGTGGAACAAACAACCGCAGGAAGTGTGCAGAGCCTCTGAACAAGAAAGCTTGCTTATTGCTCAACCTCCCACTTGAGTCCCTGAACAAAGGTCTTGTGGGAAGGGAAGCGACCCCTGCTCCATTCCCCAGAAGGGAACAGCAGGAGGCTGCTTGTAAAAGAGGAGAAGTCCTCTGCGGTAGAGATGAGGAGGAAGTCTTCTGTCTCTCGCTCGTTCCCAGAGGCGGAGAGCTCTGCTGCTCTGCTGATGGTTCTTGGAGTGGACCACTCCTTTGATGCACAGGCCTGTGGTCTGACGGGCTGTCTGCTTTCACGCCCTGTTCTGTTCTGTTTAGCCCCTCTGCCACCTCTCCCCATGGTCACTCTATGATCACCCAACCATCTGCCCACCCTCAGCCCATAGGATCAAAGGAATTGTACTCAATAAATATCAGTGGAATCCAGAGCTCAAGGCCTTCGCAGTTTCCGTGTTGTGATGGAACCCTGGACCCACTTTTGTTAACTCTTGAACTTTGTGTCTTTATTTCTTTTCTCATTCCTTCGTTTCCACCGGGAAGGGGAGAACCTGCATGTGGTATAGCGGGCTGGTTCCCCTACATCTTTGGCACCCAGCGTGGGCTCCTTGTACCCAGGTGGAGTTACACCTGAGCGTGGTCATTGCAGAGACCAGTCTGTCGAGGGACTCCCAAGAACATGTGGTCAGCCTTGCGGTAAGCTTGTGTGCTCGGAGTATTCCAGGGACACCATGGGACAATCGGAAAGTAAGCACTCTGCTTACTTACACTTTATCAAACTCCTCTTAGAGAGGGGGATAATAAAGCCTAGCACAGAAAACTTGATTACTCTGTTTCAAACAGTAGAGCAGTATTGCCCTTGGTTTCCTGAATAAGGTACCATGGATTTAAAAGATTGGGAGCAGGTTGGAATTGCCTTAAAACAAGTTCATAAGGAAGGAAAACTTATTCTTCTAACGGTCTGGTCAGACTGGTCTATGGTTAAAGCAGCCTTGGAACCATTTCAAACGGAAAACGAGGTTTATCCTCCCGCAGAAAGAATTCCAGCGGAGGAAGGCGGTGCTGCCGCCAATATAAATATAAAGGAAGTTGAAGGAGGAGGGGATAGTGAAGAAGATTTTGAGGAAAGTACAGACAAACCTGGAGATGACTTAATTTCTTTTGAGGAGCATGTGGGACCTCCAGCTGCTCCTAAAATAAAGAGAGAAGCTATTTATGCCAATATGTTTAAAACAAAGAAGGGCCTTGAGGAATCTTTGGCTCCTCATTGGGATCATCCGGAGTGGCCGCCTCCAATAAGGCAATGTAACCTGGAGCCTTGGAGGTTTGAATCTCAAATTTGCCCTGTTTCACGAATGGATAAATTAGGGGCTCAGGAATCAAGAACACGTTTTGCAGCACCAGTACAGCATAGGGCTGCACTGCCACCTAATGTCAATGAATCACCATTTCAAATGGTTATTCGGCAGGCTAGGTTAGCTGGAGATCCCGATGCCTGGCAGTTTCCAGTAGTTTTGGAACTCCCACAGCAGCAGGGTGGTGCCCATCAGGCGGTATGGGAACCATTTTCTTTTAAGCTGCTTAAAGATCTCAAAGCAGCTTTTGGTCAGTACGGTCCCAATTCGCCTTTTGTCCAGTCACTATTACACTCAGTGACTCAGGACAAGCGATTGGCCCCCGACGATTGGGAGATTTTAGCAAAAGCTACTCTTTCGCCCTCTCAATTTCTTCAATTTAAAAGTTGGTGGACCGATGAGGCTCAAAATCAAGATCAAAAAAACCGTGCTGCTAATCCTGTCGTTGCCATTTCACTTGAACAACTGTTGGGAGTTGGGGGCCAATGAGGAACTGTACAACAGCAATTAGTGCCTCAGGATGATGCCGTTGAGCAAATTCGCAGTTGTTGCTGGAGGGCATGGGAAAAAATTCAGGACCCGGGAACTACTTATCCCTCTTTTAATTCTGTCAGACAAGGCTCAAAAGAACCTTATCCTGATTTTATTGCTCCTCTTCAAGATGCAGCTCAGAAGGCTCTCCCTGATGAAAGTGCCAGGAAGGTGATTATAGAATTGTTGGCTTATGAAAATGCCAACCCTGAGTGTCAATCACCTATTCGCTCTGTGAAAGGAAAGGTTCTGGTGGGAGTTGATGTAATCAATGAGTTTATCAGGGCATGTGATAGATTGGTGGAATCATGCGTAAGGCTATGATAATGGCTGAAAACATGGCAGGATTAAAGGTGGGAGGTCCAGTGAAAAACTTTTCAGGCAACTGTTATAACTGTGGGCAATTTGGAAATACAAAAAAGGAATATAAGAACAAATCAAACAAACAATCCAGATCTAATCAAACAAAGGAACCACCTGGCTTATGTCCCAGGTGCCAGAAGGGTAAATGTTGGGCTAAACGGTGTCACTCCAAACTTGATGAAAATGGCCAACCCTTGCAGGCGCAATTGGGAAATGGGAAGACGGGCCAGCCTCAGGCCCCACTCCAAACTGGGGCATTCCCTCTCCAGCAGTTTGTCCGTCAGTGGGCACCAGTGCCCTTAATCCCTCAAGTGACACAAATACCTCTAGCCCAACCACCACAGTAACACAATTGGTGCCAGTTACAACAGGGGGCGCTGCTTTAGATTTATGTTGCACCAGAGCTGTGTCTCTGCTTCCAGGGGAACCACCTCAAAAGGTGCCCACTGGAGTATTTGGCCCTTTACCTGAGGTAACAGTTGGACTTGTTTTAGGGAGATTTAGTCTAAATTTAAAAGGAGTTCAAATTCATACTGGAGTGATAGATTCAGATTTTGTGGGAGAAATTCAATTGGTTATTAGTTCTAGTATTCCTTGGAGTGCAAGCCTGGCAGAGAGAATTGCTCAATTGTTGTTATTACCTTATTACCTAATTGTTGTTATTACCTACGTAGGAGAAAGTACAGTAAAAAGAGAAGGTGGTTTCGGCAGCACTGATAGCAAAGGAAAAGCAACTTATTGGGTAAATCAAGTTTCTGAAAATAGACCTGTGTGCACAATAACGATTCAAGGAAAACTCTTTGAAGGACTTGTCGATACAGGCGGTAATATTTCTGTTACAGCCCTGGATCAGTGGCCAAAAACATGGCCCAAACAGAGAGCTTCTATGGGTTTAATTGGAATAGGCATGGCATCTGAAGTTTATCAGAGTGTTACAATTTTACACTGTTTAGTACCAGATGGACAGGAAGGCACCATCCAACCTATAATTACTGCCATTCCCATTAATTTGTGGGGAAAAGATTTGTTACAACAATGGGGTACAGAAATCACCATTCCCTCTATGATTTACAGTTCAGAGAGTCAAAGCATGATGACTAAGTTGGGGTATACTCCTGGAAAAACATTAGGAAAGAATGCGGATGGAATAACTCAGCCAATTGAAGCTACAGTTAAATTTGACCAAAAAGGAATTGGGTACTCTTTTTAGGGGCGGCCACTGTTGAGCCTCCAAAGCCCATCCCATTGAAATGGAAAACTCAAAAACCTGTGTGGGTTGATCAGTAGCCGCTTCCTCAGCAAAAACGGGAGGCATTACATTGACTAGCAAAAGAGCGATTAGACAAAGGACATTTTGAACCTTCTTTCTCACCGTGGAATTCCCCGGTTTTTGTAATTCAGAAAAAATCCGCTAGATGGCGCATGTTGACCAACCTACGAGCAGTCATTCAACCGATGTGGGCTCTCCAACCAGGGTTGCCATCCCCAGCCATGATTCCAAGAGAATGGCCGATGGTAATAATTGATTTGGGTCGGGCGCGGTGGCTCACGCCTATAATCCCAGCATTTTGGGAGGCCGAGGCGGGAGGATCACGAGGTCAGGAGATCAAGACCATCCTGGCTAACACGGGGAAACCCCACCTCTACTAAAAATACAAAAAATTAGCCGGGTGTGGTAGCAGGCGCCTGTAGTCCCAGCTACTCCGGAGGCTGAGGCAGGAGAATGGCGTGAACCCGGCAGGCGGAGCTTGCAGTGAGCCGAGATCGCGCCACTGCACTCCAGCCTGGGCAGCAGAGTGAGACTCCGTCTCAAAAAAAAAAAAAAAAATTGATTCGAAAGATGGTTTTTTCACCATTCCTTTGGATCCCCAGGACTTTGAAAAATTTGCTTTTACAATATCTGCTATAATTAATAAGGAACCAGCTACTAGGTATCAGTGGAAAGTTTTACCCCAAGGAATGTTAAATAGTCCTACAATTCGTCAAACTTTCGTTGGGAAGGTCATTCAGCCTGTCCGGGATCAGTTTCCTGATTGTTAATATTATTCATTATGTTGATGACATTTTATGTGCTGCTACAAGTAGGGATAGAGTTATCAAATGTTTTTCTATGTTACAAGAAATGGTGGGGCTTACAGTTCTCGCTATAGCGCCAAATAAAATTCAAACTACTACACCCTATCATTACCTAGGAATGAAGGTGGAGGAGAGAACAGTTAAGCCTCAAAAGGTAGAAATTCGTAAGAAGTCCTTAAAAACTTTAAATGATTTTCAAAAATTATTAGAAGACGTTAACTGGATAAGGCCCACCTTAGGAATTGCCACTTATGCGATGTCTGACTTGCTTGCTTTGCTGAGAGGGGATCCAAATTTACATAGCAAAAGAACTCTGACGCCTGCAACAGCTTCAGCTGTTAAGAATAATTGAGGAAAAAATTCAAAGTGCTCAAGTCAGTAGAATAGATCCTAGTGTTCCCTTACAGCTCTTGGTGTTCCTACTCTCCATTCTCTTACAGGAGTGATTATTCAAGATGCTGACTTGGTTGAATGGTCTTTTTTACCCCACAGTACAACTAGGACTTTTTCAATTTACTTAGATCAAATAGCTATTCTTATAGGCCAAGCCCAATTAAGAATAGTTAGATTCACTGGCACTGATCCAGATAAAATTGTAGTTCCTTTAAACAAAGCACAGGTTCAACAAGCCTTTATAAATTTATCAGAATGGCAGTCTAATTTAGCTGGTTTTGTTGGCCATATAGATAATCATTACCCTGAAACAAAAATTTTTCAGTTCCTAAAATTGGCTACCTGGATTTTACCTAAAATAACCAGTTCTATCCTCTTGCAGGGGGCTGTAACTGTCTTTACTGATGGCTCTCAGAATGGAAAAGCAGCTTATACAGGACCAGAAGAAAAGGTTATTCAAACCCAGTTTCATTCTGCACAAAGAGCTAAGCTACAAGCAGTTATATTTGTATTGGAAGATTTTGATCAACCTGTTTATATTGTCTCTGACTCTGCCTATGTGGTTCAGGCGACAACAATGGTAAAAACAGCTTTAATAAAACATATTTCTGATGATCAGCTAAATTTTTTGTTTAGTTCACTTCAACAAGCAGTTAGAGTTCGAAATTTTCCTGTTTATATTACACATATTCGAGCTCACACAAATTTACCAGGACTTTTAACCCAATTAAATAATCAAGCAGATTTATTAGTGACACCTGTTTTAACAGAGCCTCAAGAATTCCATTCATTAACTCATGTAAATGCTGCTGGATTAAAAAATAAATATTCATTTACCTGGAAACAAGCTAAAAATATAGTGCAACATTGTCCACAATGCCAGGTGCTACAGCTAGCTACTCAAGAACCTGGAGTTAATCCTAGGGGGCTTAAACCAAATGCTCTTTGGCAAATGAATGTGACTCATGTCCCATCATTGGGAAAACTTTCTCTTGTGCATGTCACTGTTGATAATTTCTCTTGGTTTATCTGGGCTACATGCCAAACTGGAGAAAGTACAGCTCATGTAAAACGACATTTATTATCTTGCTTTGCAGTCATGAGTGTGCCACAGAAAATGAAAACGGACAACGGACAAGGATATTGCAGTAAAACTTTTGAAAGTTTTGTTCAGCAATGGAAATTTGTACACACTACAGGAATACCCTATAATTCCCAAGGTCAGGCCATAGTAGAAAGGGCCATTCGGACTCTTAAGACACAATTGGAAAAACAAAAGAAAGGGGGAAGTAGTAAGGAGTATACCACGCCCCATAGGCAGTTACAATTAGCCCTTTTGACTCTAAATATTTTGAACATTTCCAGAGATCAGGTCTCCACAGCAGACGAACAACACTTTTCTGGACAGAAAGTTCATTTACATGAAGGAAAAACGGTCTGGTGGAAGGATACCAGAACTAAAACTTGGGAATTCGGCAAATTATGACGTGGGGAAGGGCTTTTGCTTGTGTTTCACCAGGAGACAATCAAACACCCATTTAGATACCCAATAGACATTTGAAATTCTACAATGAACCCTACACCGACCGGACAGAAGAAAGGGAAGAATCCAAAGAGGAAGAAAACTGGTCCCTCCGACCTGTCCTTTCGGGAACTGAGAAAGATGACGAAGCTGAGCGTCTCAGAGAAACAACAGAAGATGGAGAAGACTCGCCAGGCTACACCACCGACATGAGAACAGATAAAGAAGCTGACTCAAATGGCAGAGGGCAGCCTAAAGGAGAAACAACTGGCAATTATCCCGGGTAATATGATCTTGGCTGCCTTGATGGTAATTACCGCGGCGGTAAGTCTCCCTTCTGTCTGGACTGAACAAAATTTTACATACCGGCTTCTGTTCCATTTCCTCCTTTAATTAGGCCAGTTACTTGGATGGATTCCCCTATTGAAGTTTATACAAATGATAGTATTTGGATGCCTGGGCCGATTGATGATGACTGTCCTGCACAGCCTGAGAAGGAGGGCGTGTTGATGAATGTAACTGGTATGAATACCCTCCAATTTGTTTAGGAATTGCTCCTTGATGTTTACCATTGCAAATACATAGTTGGATAATCTATGTACCTCCTCATAATCGTTCCCAACCCAGTTATCACGTAGTGAGTGGAATGTCTTTCCAACCTATCATGACTGTAAAAACTTATGGGGATGGTTATTTTCGGTCAAATTTAAAAGTAAAAAATTACAAACCTCAAGGACTGGCTTGTCCTAAAAGAAATCCAAAATGGTCAGAAAAACTAGAGATTCTTGCTTGGGAGGACTGTGTAGCAGATGGTGCAGTAGTTTTGCAAAATGATTCTTATGGAATAATTATAGATTGGGCCCCCAAAGGATCCTTTGCTAGAAATTGCACTGGACAAAATGCTGGGTGCGCTGAGGATTCCTTCATGATAGATTATAGAGAAAGTCCCAATAATCCCCCCACTTTAGTTAGAAGATTGGAATCACTATATCCATTGAAATGGGAAGATAAAGGTACTGCTCCTCCCTGACCAAAGATAATTAGTCCAGTCATGGGTCTGGAACATCCAGAGTTGTGGAAGTTGCTTATGGCTACCTCCGGAATGAGAGTGTGGAAAGGCGAAGCATCATGGGGAACAAGAGGTAATGAGCTACTGTTTACCATGCTTCTTCAGTGTAATCAGTCTATTTCTCTTCAAAATTGTGTTAAACCTCCTTACATGTTAGTTGTTGGAAAACTTATCATTTCACCTGACTCTCAAACCATTACTTGTGACAGTTGCCATCTGTTTACTTGTATTGATTCTACTTTTGATATGAGGAATAGCATTTTGCTGGTCCGAGCACGAGAGGGCGTTTGGATTCCCGTTACTCTTAACAGGCCTTGGGAGACTTTTCCCTCTATTCATGTAATAACTGGAGTTTTAAAAGGGATTCTTAATCGTACAATAAGATTTATTTTTACTTTAATTGCTGTGATTATGGGCTTGATTGCTGTCACCACCACCGCGGCTGCGGCAGGTGTTGCCTTGCATTCTTCCATTCAAACTGCTCATTATGTTAATGCCTGGCAGAAAAATTCCACCAGATTATGGAGTTCTCAGGCAAAAATTGATCAGAAGTTGGCCAATCAAATTAATGATTTGAGGCAAACAGTCACCTGGATAAGAGATCGTTTAATGAATTTAGAGCATCGTATGCAAATGCAATGTGATTGGAATACATCTGCTTTTTGTATTACTCCTTATTCTTATAATGCTACTGAACATCCGTGGGAAAAGGTCTGATGCCACTTACAAGGAAGAGAAGATAATCTAACCCTGGATATAACTAAATTAAAAGAACAGATTTTTGCAGCAGCGCAGGCTCACTTAAATTTGTTGCCTGGAGCAGAAGTGCTTGCTGGAGCCGCAGATAGGCTCTCGGAGCTCAATTCTGTCAAATGGATTAAAACTCTGGGAAGCTCTGCCATTGCTAATTTTGTTTTAATTTGTGTCTGCTTATGTTGTCTGTTTTTAGTCTGCAGATGCGGAAGGCGGCTCCTGAAAGAAAATCAAAACCACAAGCAAGTTATGATTGAGATGGCTGTTTTAAATTTTAAAAATGGGGGAAATGTGGGTCAAAACAGGGGCTTGGATGTGGGCCGAGGTGGTTGAGGGCCGGCCTACGGTGTGCCTGTTTAAGGATTAACAATATATGCTTTAGAATAGTGCTTTATTGATATAGTCATGAATCATAAGAATAGCTTCTGCTTAGTCCAACAACATAAGAATCAGGCGGTGAGCTTGCTTGACTAACCGCAGGGTGGAACAAACAACCGCAGGAAGTGTGCGGAGCCTCTAAGCAAGAAAGCTTGCTTATTGCTCAACCTCCCACGTGAGTCCCTGAACAAAGGTCTTGTGGGAAGGGAAGCGACCCCTGCTCCATTCCCCAAAAGGGAACAGCAGGAGGCTGCTTGTAAAAGAGGAGAAGTCCTCTGAGGATAAGGAGAAAGTCTTCTATCTCCCGCTTGTTCCCAGAGGCAGAGAGCTCTGCTGCTCTGCTGATGGTGCTTGGAGTGTACCGCTCCTTTGATGCACAGGCCTGTGGTCTGACGGGCTGTCTGCTTTCACGTCCTGTTCTGTTAACCACTTAGTTGGACTCTAATGATTATCTGTAAGTTAAACATAGAGTATTAGCTTACACAGTGGAACAGTAAATAATATTAACTTGCTGATGACGCATGCTACCCCCTGTGCCACCTCTCCCCATGGTCACCCTGTGATCACGCCACCATCTGCCCACCCTCAGCCTATAGGATCAAAGGAATTGTACTCAGTAAATATCAGTGGAATCCAGAGCTCAGGGCTGTCGCAGTTTCTGCATTGCGATGGACCCCTGGACCCACTTTTGTTAACTCTTGAACTTTGTGTGTTTGTCTTTATTTCTTTTCTCATTCCCTCGTCTCTACTGGGAAGGGGAGAACCCGCGGGTGGTATAGCGGGCTGGTTCCCCTAAAAGGCTGACCAAACTTTTTCTGTAAAAGACCAGATATTAAATATTTTCAGCACTGTATGCTATACATTCTGTTGCAACTTGTCAACTCTGTGGTTATAGAATGATAGCAGCTACAGACAGTATATAAACAAATGAGCATGCCTATATTCCAATAAAACTTTATTTGTAGACACTGAAATTTAGATTTTATATAATTTTCACAGGTCACAGGATATCGATCTTTTTGTGATTTTTTTCAACTACTTAAATATATAAAAATGGACCGTGGGTCGAGTTTAGACTATGGGCGATACAATAGCTTGTTGACCTCTGATGTAGAGCACTAAACACTTAAGTTCTTAGATAATTAATGTTAGGTCAGAGGAGAAATTAGCAATGGAAGAAAACTCAGTTTCATTACTTTACAGGATGGTTATTTTATGAGTACTATTTTGAACTAATAGAAAGGGAGGGGATAAAGCCAATGTAACCGAATGATATTTGTAGGTATTAGTTTGTACCATATATTTTCTTTCTTTTTTTTTTGTTTGAGACAAAGTCTCACTTTGTCACCAGGCTGGAGTGCAATGGCACAATCATGGCTCACTGCAACCTCCACCTCCCAGATTCAAGTGATTCTCCTGCCTCAGCCTCCCAAGTAGCTGGGACTACAGACATGCACCACCATGCCCAGCTAATTTTTGTATTTTTAGTAGAGACAGGGTTTCACTATGTTGGCCATGATGGTCTCGATATCTTGACCTTGTGATCCACCCACCTTGGCCTCCCAAAGCGCTGAGATTACAGGCATGAGCCACCATGCCCGGCCATATATTTTCTTATATGCTGGATTTTGTTTTTCCCCATTCAGACTAGAAGTAGGCATGCATTTCCTCTGAGGATTGTCACAGCCAGCAATATTAGAAACAACAGATGAAAAAAGATTAAAATCAGAGAAGCTCCCACTCCCACAATTTGCCTGGGTGGAAAGAGGATGAATTGGTGGGAAATCAAAAGAATGTGATGTTTTCCCTTGCATTGCTGAAAAGGAAGCGGGGGGAGTTGCGGCAGCAATCTGTGTAGTCCCTGAGGCTGAGGTCCCAGTGACTAGAGCAAGAATAGACAGTTGTAGTGACATTATACCAACTTCACACCACCCCAAACCCCAGAAATCATACGCAACCCCTAGAGTGGAGAGAAACTCTAAACTGTCTGATATCATGCTGAAAGCAGTAGACAATCAGATTTCTCTGAGCCCATGGAATGGAGCCTTGAAATTCAATTAGAAAACAGAGCTGCAGTTATTTCACATGTAAATTGTCAGAAGACACATATCCGCTTTACTAACATAGTACAAGTATCAGTTACCTGAATGCTCTCAAGCCTCGAAGTTGGTGGGGAAACCATGTTTCCATTACATCTACAGTGGGAAAACTACCCTCACTTGCTGGCACCTTCCAGGATCTTTGGAGTTAATGTTTTTCTATTATTTCCTGCTTTTACTGAATTACTGTGATTTCTCTCAAGTCTAGCCTCTTTTGGCTGTTCTTTTTCTCCACTCTGCATCATTCCCAAAGCAACAGCCTCTTTCCCTCTTCTCAAAATGCCGCAGATACAAGGCATCTCTGTGTAGTAGATTCTCACGGAAGATTCAGGCAGGGGAAGAGGAAGAGGAATTTAGGCTGCACCAAACACCTTAAAACTGACTATTTAAAGATCCTTGCTCTTTAAAGATACTTGGCCATAGCCCAGAACTTCTCCCTGGCTGCCTCTTGCTCAGCTTCCTGGCATCTTGATGTATTCCTTCCTCACATCCTCCTCCCCATTCTTATCTCATTCACTCCTTCCTTTTTCACCCCTTTCTTCTTGGGTTACCTAAGGAAACTCAAAAATCTTCATTAATTCTTCATTAACAGAATAATTTTGCCCTTCTAGTTTCACTGCTAGCCTATTTCAGCCAGGCCTATTATTAAACACTGTTCTTCCTCTACGACTATGCTAATGAGTATGACCTATTTCCTCACCATGGAGTTCTAAGAAATTATTTCTTTTTTGAAAGCTAAAATTAATTGCACAAGGCCCTTAACAATCCTGATTAGCAGATATTGTGAGAAGAGACATCTCCATTTCCCTGACATCCCCTCCCATTATATTCAAGAGAAGAACAGTGCATGGCTAACTCGGTTCTTAGGGGCCAGTTTTCAGTCCAAACCCACAGTGCAGGGAGGAATTAGAGACCACATGTGGCTCTCTAGATGGGTCCCATTTTTTTGCTTGTTTGTTATATTCCCAATATTTTGTCATTTTTAAAAACATTCTCATGTGGTCTGGGGCCGTCCATCATTATCTTCTGCAGCAATAATTCCACTTCTGATCTGGTGAAAGATTCTCATGGATTGTGTGTGTGTCTATGTGTGCGTGTGTATGTCTGTATCTGTGTGTGTGTTGGATGAGAGAACTGTAGAGGAATGGGAAGATGTGGAGATAAAGATTCTCCTGGTGATGTTATGCTCCAAGTTCAGATTGCCATCAGTGGCTTGGGCTTCCACTCTGCTTCTTTCTTCCACTCTTCACCTCTGATTCGTCTAGATCCCTGCACAGGCTGGAATTATGTTCTAAGCCTGGGAACCCCACAGCCTCTGTGTAAATCTAACAAAGCCCATAGCAAATGGATAAGACCCTGCTTCTAGAACAGTCTACTTCAAGTCAAATCGTGGCATATATGATGTTAAGCAAGTTGCTTGCTCTCTTTATGTCTCAGTCACCCCACTGGGAAAATGGGAATTAAAAATAATAATACATATCTCAAAGGGCTACTCTGGAGATTACATGAATTAGTACATAGGAAGTGTTCAGAGAGTACCTGGCTCATAGTAAGTGATTTCTAAATGTTGACACTTAATTTAAGTTTACAGAGAAGGCTCTGTGCCAATACTGACTTGGGGCTACAAGGTCTCAGGATCCATTCCCACACTCAGATTTTAACCATTGATTTCAAAGCACCCACACATGCCAGGTTGGCTGGCTCATGATGGCTTTAGCCATAGGGACCACCTGAGCAGCTTCTGGATACTGACACTGGGACTAGCTGGATCACCACATAAAAGAAATCGGATTTTAGCTTGTTGATTGTTGACTTGACGGAGAACTTCTAAGCCTTTTTAAGTAGAGAAGTAATGTGGTCTTTTTTTGCATCAAGATAATGTTTTATACTCTGTAGGAGATGGTCTGCATGAGGAAGAAACTGGAAGCAGATTGATCAACTAAGAGATACCAGTAAATTATGCCAAGGTGATGAACACATGAATTAAGGTGACAGCAGCAATGGGGCTGATGGAGAGAATTTAGCATTTAGAAGGTAGAATCAGCAGAACTTAGTGACTAACTGCAAATGCAGGATGAGGAGGAGGAACGTTCTCTGATAATCCCAAGATTTTGAAGTGGGTAAATGAAGTGAGTAAATGCTGGTTTTGCCAACTCACTATGTTCTTTCGAAGGCAAGCCTTTCTTCCCAAAGGGAGGGAAGAGGAAGAGAAGAGACTACAGTAAATTTAGTCTGAGCTAACAGGCTACTGGACAAACACTTCTGGAGTTACAGAGAGAAGTAATAGCTGGAATGAAATATTTGGGAGTTGTTAAACACTAACATTCAATGGACCAAAAAGGAAAGAATACTCCATAAAGGAAAGATGGAAAACTTGGAGGATGCCCAGAGAACTAAGAGGGATGGGTTTTATAAAAGCCTGTGGAAGAAGAACTTTTGAGGAAGAAGGAGCAGCCTGAGAATTCAGTGAGAAACTGCCATGAGGAGTGTTGTGGCGTCTTGTAAGCAGCTGCAATTGCAGTAAAGGAGTCAGAAGTCACTGGCTTTAATTGAGGAGTTCATGGAAAGAGAGACCGTGGAATCAGTGAGTGTGGACTGTCTTCTTAAAAAATAAGCATAGTTGAAATGGAGAGAAAAATAGGAAAGTTGCTAGAGGCAGGAATAAGAGAGGTTTTAATTTTCTAGGGTTTAATAGACTTGGGTTTGTTCATAGAGTAAAAAGGGGAAACAACTGTGGAAGGAAAGGGTGAAGTCAAAAGTGAAAAAGAGGAAGGTAATCAACCTAGCTCTAGAGAAGAAATGAGGAGCTGGGGATTAAAGCACAGGTGGAAGGATCATAGTACAACAGGTGGAATCAATACCGCAGAAGCAACCCTCAAGCAACAAGGACCTGGGGTTGGTGGATATATACCTACTCTTGCTCTCCTGCCACCTGAGAGGAAAATTCTGATGTGGGGCTCTCAGAGGTTTCAGTAGGTTGGAGCCTCAGTTGTCTATGAGTGTACCCCCATTCATTAGGTACTTTTTGGCTTTCCTCCCTGTTCTATTTCATTTGACCACTCCCTTGTTTATGCTCCCTGGAATCACCTCCCAAATAAACTACTTGTATCCAAATCTTTGTCTCAGGCTCTGCTTTCAGGGAATCCCAATTTAAATAGTTGTTGAGTAAGAACATTATCCCAGACTTTGTGAATCCAGGTCACAAAAACTTTTTTCTCATAGATATCTACTTTTCAACTTTCTTGGTAGCAATTTTGTTCTGCTACAATGTCTTCCATTACAGATTAAAGAAGTTTCTTTCACCTTTCTTAACTGAAATGTAAAATTCTTGTGCTAAAGCATGAGTAAATTTGGGAATGTTAGTAAAATGACTTTAGGGGCATTGTATTGTCTGCATCAACGTTCACTGCATCCACATTTCACAGATAGTTCTACATTATTAAGAATAACATCATGACTGTTTCATTTGTTCTGTAAAGAATGAGGCAGCACGCTGGGCATGGTAGCTTCCTAATCTAACATTGGAATTATCTTCATAAAATGATTTATTATATTTGGTTGTACATTGCTGCCTCATTCTTTTTTTTGAGACAGGGTCTTACTCTGTTGCCCAGGCTGGAGTGCAATGGTGTGATCTTGGCTCACTGTAACCTCCACCTCCCAGGTTCAAGTGATCCTCCTGCCTCAGCCTCCCGAGTAGTTGGGATTACAGGCACCCGCCACCACAGCTGGCTGTTTTTGTATTTTTAGTGGAGATGGGATTTCACCATGTTGGCCAGGCTGGTCTCAAACTCCTGACCTCAGATGATGCACACGTCTTGGCCTCCCAAAGTGCTGGGATTACAGGTGTAAGCCACCAATCCCAGGAGCCAGCCTGCTGCCTCCTTCTTTACAGAACGAATTAAACAATCACGACGTTGTTTCAAGACAGAAGGAAACAAAAATTTATTGCATATTTTCTATCAGGCATTGTCATAAGCACTTCATGTAAGTTATCAAGTTTAATCGTTACCAGTTTTGAATATTTACATTATATGCTACTACAAATAGGTGCTATTACTATTCCATGCATAATAAATATTTCTGAGCTTCTATTGTGTGGTGTGCATATGCTGGGTGCTGTGGATATTGAAATAAGAAAAAACAAGCCCCTGATCTCCCTGGAATGAAAAGAGAAGCTCCAGTACACAATATAGTGATGTGTGATGTAAGAGAAGTAAATACATAGGAGAACATCTAGCCTTGGTGGATGGGCTAGGAGAAGGGCTGGTGGCTAATTAAGACTTATTTCATTCAGAGAGGGTACATAGAAATTAGAATAGGCAAATAAAAAGGTAACAACTATATACATCACAGCAATAGAAAAGGGTACATGTATTATGGTTAATTCATTGGTGAAAGAGTCATTGGAGATGCAGTCTTAGGCTTGCCGAGCATCTTTATTGAGCCAGGCAATCTTCCATTAAACTGGACAGATCCCCCCCTTTCGTTTCTCTTGAAATTTCCTAATTTTGTAGTAGAAGAATGGCACATACTATGGAGCATTTCTTGCTCACAACAGATCACCCAGTAGCCACATTTGACAAAAATTTTGGGGCCAGGGAGTAAAGGTGTGGCCTCAGTGTGTGGGTGCCATATATCTAGGTGTACACTGAAATACAGATGGCTGGGCGTGGTAGCTCACGCCTGTAATCCCAGAACTTTGGTAGGCCGAGGTGGGCGGATCACGAGGTCAAGAGATCAAGACGTTCCGGGCCAACATGGTAAAACCCCATCTCTACTAAAAATACAAAAATTAGCTGGGCATGGTGGTGCATGCCCGAGTCCCAGCTACTTGGGAGTCTGAGGCAGGAGAATTGCTGGAACCCGGGAGGTGGAGGTTGCAGTGAGCCGAGATTGCACCACTGTCCTCCAGCCAGGCAACAGAGTGAGACTCTGTCTCAAAAAAAAAAAAAAAAAGAAAGAATGAAAAAGAAAGAAAGAAAGGAAAGAAAGAAAGAAAAAGAAAGGAAGGAAGGAAGGAAGAAAGAAAGAAAGAAGAAAGAAAGAAAGAAAGAAAGAAAGAAGAAAGAAAGAAAGAAAGAAAGAAAGAAAGAAAGAAAGAAAGAAAGAAAGAAAGAAAGAAAGAAATACAGATGACTGGGCTAATTGGATTCTCCCTCTTAGGGATGTGAGATTTGTATGGACAGACACAGAGGCCAGAATTCCACTGAAATTAATAAAACATTTTAAGGGCTGCATACTACAGAATAAATCCAAGAACACATCTTTGAGAGATTTTTGGAGCTTTCCTTATTCTGCCTTCCCTTGGCTTGTATCAGTCTGTCACTGATTCTACTACTTACCTCAGTCCGTAACCCTCCAACAAATCCAATTATTTTTGTTCTAGATGGCTGAAGTTCATTTCTTCAGATTATAAACAACAACAACAAATAAAACTAGTATAAGTGTATGACTCTCAAATGGGGCCTCAATATTTCAGAATCTTTGATCGCTGGAGTCAAGCACACAATGTCTATTCTAAAAGTTCTAGAATTTTTCCACAATGTGTCTCTGAGGGGGAAGCAGGAAAAAAACATTTCAGTCTCAGACGAATCATTTTGTAGTATACTCTTGGTCATGCCTATAGGAGTCAGGGACCTAGCCTTTGTTTTTGAGGGAGTTCTAGTTATTGGCAAAGTCATCCCAGTGCAAATATAAATTTTTAAATGTAAATTTTAAAGGTTTCATATGCCAGGTTATTGTCCCAAATGCACATGCAGAAAAATAAGTTGTGCGTGATGAACTAAATCTGGGCTAACCAATAAATTAATCAGAAAGTATGTGTAATTGTAGACAATGAATTTTTTTTGTCTCTCAACCTAATGTACAGTTATTTTGAAGTGAAAGGAAACTATATCTCAGGGAATTATATTTAGATTGTCTTCCTTTTTCTAAGAAATAAAAACTGAGTTAAAAAAAGACAAAATTTAAATTCAAATGGGCAAACATATTTTTGTCAAATGTATATTTTTACATTTCCTGCTAGAGTTCAGAAATTTTGTCAGAATAGCTTGCAACCCTGAGGATTCTACTTTCAGATATTGTCATAGTGGTAGGAATCACGCATTTTCCAATTAGTTGAATTCTTCATGAAAAGATAATATTTTAAAAGTCTAAAAACTGGAGAAAAGAGGTACATATAGAGACTGGATTTAGGCATCAGGATGAAAAGATACACTGCAAATTCATCAAAAAAAAAAGCAGATACATCATCACCGAGGAGTAGAATGAAAGCAAGTATCTTGTGATACCTTCCATCTTCCGTGTTCCTAAAGGCGTATTTTAAAATGTGGTTTTACTTAACACGAGCTCTTGTGTTCTTTTTTCCCCACATATTTTTATACAATATAGCTAAATTTCTTCTTCATGTGTTATGGGTAAAAAATCTGTTTTCTATTAGAATTTACGTGTATTTGGTTGAAATTGTTTTTTTAATGACATGTGACCTTCTGGGGAGATTCTTCTTTAATAAGAAAGATGTTATTATTCAGAAGCATAAAATAAATGCCAGTCCACAGTCCCTACAAACACACAGAAAGAAAAACAAACATATTCCTTAGCAAGAACACTTTTTATTTTTTGTGGGAGAAAAAAAATAAGAAAACATTTTTTGCACTCTTCCTGCTAGGGAACCAATCTAAAATTAGTTTGAGAATCAGAGGGGAAAAAAATCCAAACACGTAGGTGAGAAAGCTCTGAAAAGATGAGTAGTGAATAAGCGTTTCATTTTCTCTTAACTAGTATGCAGGGGAGGACATAGGTTGTGTGGAACCTGAAGCTACACATTTGGGGGTATCTGCCAAATGTCTATCAGTATTACTTTTTACATGCCTCATGTAGCAGGCCTAGAGGGAGAGCAATCCAGATGTGAGCAAAAGAACAGAGAGCTCTGGGAGGAAGAAACAATGGTGCAGTGACAAAATTCCTTCTGAGGCATTCGACTTTCCTGTCCAGGAGCCTCAGAGTTACAGGCAGAGTTCAATCATAGAAGCAGAGCTTCTAGGATATATAAGGGATTTGACTTAATGCAACTGTGGGAGCTGGTTAAGTACTCTTTGAAAGGCAGCTGTCTCCACGGATGATGTTGGAGGTTGAAGTACGAACTGCAGTTAAGCGAGAGAGTAGATGAGCGTAATAGAAGCAGGAGCTGGAATCTATGAGGACGGACTGAAACCGGTGTCAGTTCTTGTTGCCTCTGACCTTGGTTGATGTGGGTGTCCTACAGAAGCCAGACCCATTTGTTATGTGCGAAACGAGGCTCCAAATTATATCCAAAGGGAAGTGAAACAACTGGAGGCTTAGCCACTATCTCAAGGCCAACGAGATACGTGACAGCATGGGGGACCTGCAAAGATGGCTGCCACTTCCTTTCTGCCCGCCAACTGCTCCTAATGGAAAACATAAGGCAAAAGGAATTCTGGGAACTGTAGTTCGGCCTACCCAAGTTGACACATTACAAAGCACCTCACTTTTTCTTTTCTTCCTCTTTCTCTTTATCCACCTTTACCCTTATTTTTCTAGTTCATATTGTCAGAATCTTTCCCAGAAAGTGTGTGTGAAGGTGGAACTATTTATTGAGCATCTATTAATTTAAACTTTCTGCTAGTTACATCAACAATGGGAATATTTAGGATAACTCACTAGTAAAATTGTTTTAGTTTTATTAATTTTAAAACGCTTCTCCACTGAAATTTCTGAGACCTACGTTATGTGCAAATAAACTTTCTAGTTTTTCAGGACTCTGCCTGAGATGACATTGAAACCAGCATTTTAGGAAGGAATTTGATTACCTCCACCTGAGGAGGCTCTGCTAGTTGTGTGGAACCAAGACTGTTCTTAACAACCCCTTTCCTTGATATCTACAATACACTCCATTCTAAATATTTTAATAAAGGACACATTTGAAATTTAAAATGTTATCATTGTAATCAGAGCATGGAGTTTTATAAGTCCCATAAAAGGGTGCCTCCTGAACTGGGAGTCAAGTTTGGAAAATATAACCATCAGAAATTTATGCTGGTAGAATACAGTCAAGGATATAAGATCAGTTGTCTGAGTCTAGTTCCTCATGCAGCTTTAAGCAGACATGTTCCTCGCTGCAAGCTTGAGTGGACTGGAGGCGGGAAGATCTGGAATTAAACCTTCCCACGGTGACTGGGTCAAGAATCCAATAATGGACAGGTGTTCAATCTGGCAGGCACAATACACGGTCCAGAGGGTTTGGATGAAAATTGTGCTGTAACTGATGTATTAATTGAAGAGTTCTCTGAAAAAGGTCTTCCAAAAGGAAAAGGAAAAAAGAATTGACAGCGTCCGTTTAATGTGTTTGAGAGCCTAATCAGTCTGATCTTGGTGGGACTGTACCTGTTGTCCTATTATATCATGCTTTTCTTGTACTTTTTTCAGCCAGTGATCTCAGGTCTCATTCTCATTTCATAGCTTTGGTGCAGTTGTGCAAGGTCACAACTCTTCTTTCTTGCTTTTTTTCTTTTTCTTTTCTTTTTTTTTTTTTTTGACAGGGTCTTGCTCTGTCACCCAACCTGGAGTGCAGTGGCGTGATCTCGGCTCACTGCAATCTCTGCCTCCTGGGTTCAAGTAATTCTCCTGCCTCAGCCTCCTGTGTAGCTGGTACCACAGACGCCCGCCACCACACCTGGATAATTTTTGTAGTTTTAGTAGAAACTAAAAATACATGGGGTTTTGCCATGTTGACCAGGCTGGTCTCGAACTCCTGACCTCAGGTGATCCACCTGCCTTAGCCTCCCAAAGCGTTGGGATTACAGGCGTGAGCCACCGCACCTGGCCATAATTTTGACCTTTCTTGATGATTGTTCTTCCAACATGTTATGGCAGTACATCCATGGAATAATGTTACTCCAAGAAAATTTGGCTTTTGGAATACCTCCACAAAATATTGGCCCTACAGTAGTCCTTACTGCCTGATTAACTTTTGCAAGTTTCTCCTGAGGCAATGATGCTAGCCAAGTTTCCGAAAGACAGCATAGTCTACCTTTAGTAGAAAAGAGCACAGATTCTGAGCAGGATTGCCTTTGAGCCCAGCTATACCTCTCGTTAGCTGTGTGACCTCATGCAAGTCACTTAAACCTCTGTGCCTCAGTTTCGTCATTTGTGAAACGGAGATCATTAACAGTACCTACTTATAGGGCTGTGTGGCTGAGTGAGTTGATATAATTACCATGTTTAGCACATGACAAGTATACCACATGTTAGCTGCTGTTAATGTTATGTCCCTCCAGTGAGGAAATGAACACAAGGCTAAATTATTGCTTGAATGGGGACAAAGCTAAAGGCTTACAAGAAGGAAAGATAAGTTTATATTTCAAAATATGTCATTTTACCACAGAGGTACTTATTGAATTAGCCGAATAATCCCATATTTTTGCTTTTGAAATTTAACATTAGCAGCTTGAATTCTCTACAATTATGAATGTATAATTTCCACTTCTTCTGTGTGTGTGCAAATCACTTCAGCCTAACTGGCTTTTTTTTCCTTCTTTTTTCCAGTAAATCAACAGGATTATCTTTCCCTTAATAATCTTCAAAATGTCCACGTGAAGGACAGGAAGATGTTTAATGGGAAGACCAAACATCGTCAGTGCTCAAGTCCAGTAGATAACAAAGAACAGAAAGAAAACAAAACTTTGGTATTTTACTGGAATCTGAGTGAATAAATAGGGACCACAGACAAATGGCAAACAACTGCTTGAGTTACATCAGAAGGAAAGAAGAAATGATGAACCCAGATTTCCAATAAGAAACTGTTACACAATATGATTAATGGAGCTAACAAGTGCCTATTACACATTAGAAAATCTTCTAGAGGATTTTAAAACAAAAGGAACAACTTGTCCAGAGTATAATTGATGCTTCCAGTTAAATTTCACAATTTTGCACCTCAGGGAATACTTTTGTTTTTCTTAGAGAGCAAATAAACTGACCATTTCACCTTGGCAATTATTAACCTGCCTTGTTTTCTATAACTAGGAAAAATTTGGCTTATCTCCATATTTTAGTTGAGATGATATACTAATTCATATCTTTGTGGGTAAAATGTTATTACCCTTAATACAAAGCAAAGTTTCAGCTGGACTTTGGTTTTACTTAATCTTCGATGGAACATTATTGAAGTTACAGTACAAAAATTCTCTGAATGAACATAATAATAAGTTGTAAAATATACATATCTTTATGAAGATATATTATTGGATCTTTCACAAAAAGTCATACAAGTGGGGAAAAAAGAAAAATATCAGAGTATTGGGATTTGTCCTTGAATCTTCTCTTTTAGCTTTCTTTCAGTTAAACCAGTGTCCACATGTTTGTTTCTGGATTGAAGCCAGAATCAACATTGTCCCTATTTCTAATCAAATAATGGAGAAATCATTACAAATTCCAAATGCAGTTAGAAGATCCTGGGAAGCAGAGTGGCTGGATGGAACCTGAGCTGGGTCTCTGACTCACTTCTGACTTTAGGCAAGTTATTTAATGTCTCTGCATTTTTGACATGCTTGTAATAATGCTAATTTATTTCACAGGTATGATAGTAACCAAAACTCAGGTAACAACTATTAGCTTTTGCAAGAAGTCAGGTTGACTAGCAAGAAGTCTGCTTCTGCAACTTGGAGAAGAGATTTAGAATTATGTATCTTTTGTTACAGATATACAAATATACAGATATACAAATAAGGTATGTTAGAATTACAAATGAGGAAAACGGAAAATTTTAGAGAACTTAAGATATTCTCAGGAATTATTCTAAAGCTAATCAAAGTAATATAATGACTTTCTAAATATATATAATTACATTTTGAAATGCTTTATTGTTTATATGCTACCAGACTAGGGGGTGCCTTTTTGATTATTGGATTATCTTAATGGTAATGAGATGAACATTTCAGGACATCAAGAGAGAGAGGCCTGTCAAAAAAATTTCATTAGCCCTTTATTTTTTACTAAATCTATTGCTAAGCAATATTTATATACCTTATATAATGTATATATAATCTATAATACATACATAATTATGTATAACAATGTTACGTGCATACATATACATATATATACAGTGAGCATAGGTGAAATTATATGATATATAGGTGCATCACCCAGAGCATTTTCAAAACATACTTCCATTTATGCAAGAGCCAGAATCAAACATTGGAATAAGAAAATTTCTTTTTTAAGCTCTAGGTGTTTTTTGTTGTTGTCGTTTGTTTGTTTTTTGACATGGAGTCTCACTCTGTCACCCAGGCTGGAGTGCAGTGGTGTGATCTTGGCTCACTGCAACCTCTGTCTCCCAGGTTCAAGCAATTCTTATGCCTCAACCAACACAGTAGCTGGGATTAAAGGTGTGTGCCACCACACCCGGCTAATTTCTCTGTATTTTTAGTAGAGACGGGGTTTTGCCATGTTGGCCATGCTGGTCTCAAACTCCTGACTCAAGTGATCTGCCTGCATCAGCCTCTCAAAGTGCTGGGATTACAGGCATGAGCCACCACGCCTGGCTAAGCTCTAACTTTTTAAGCTAATTTATTCACTTCTGAAATAAAGTACTTGATCCCACAAATGCATAAGAAAACTTGAACCAAATAAAAAAAATTTTCAACAAATAACATTAAAGCAAAGTCTAGAAGATACAGACATTTCATGATTTTTAATTTTTGATTCCTGAATATTATCTGGGAGTGGATTAAAATAATGAAGATTAGTTTCCTGTCACATAAAAAAAAGAGGACATTATTTTTACCACTAATCCTTAGCAGTTTCATTTATCAAGGAAAAATCCTAATCAGTAATCCATTAAATACATTGGTTATTTTCAGTCAGAAGAACAATTTGAGTTGGAGTCACAAATAAATGGTATTTATGTCATGTTGTTATGCTGATTTCCCAGACTAGTGTGAATATACTTAGTGAAAGTCTCTTTTATTTCTTTAGGCAAACAATTTTCCCTCTCTGAGCCTCTAGTGTTGATGATATTTGACTGAATGATGTCACTTCCTTTAATTATATTTTGTCTGCATGTTCTAGTCTCGGGGAACAAGGCTATTTCTAAAATCTCTTTATATTTTTTAAAAAATATTTTGTTTTCCATCTTTATTTTCTTTTGCTTCCTTATAATAAAATGTTTTTGTTTCTTATTTTCTGTAACATGAAAAATACTTTATGACTGTTTGTCTGTGACTATGCAATTGTTTACGTTTAAGAAATTGCCATTAGCATAAGCGCATTTATTTTCTTCCTTTTTGCTACTTGAGTTCTGTGATAAATTTTAAAATTAGATAGTTAAAGACACAAGGGTACAAATTTAAAAAGCAACATAGCTATTATAATTTTGCTCAAAAAACATATTTATTGCCAACTGAAAACATGAGTCAAACTAAAAACTTATTATGAGATAGCTATGGTAATGACCTTGGCCCAGTGAGACAGCCAACTTTCAAATATCTTAGGTATTATGTTTTCAGGTATATATTTTCTTTTGGGATTTTATAAATCCAAATATCTCTTTTAAAACCAAAATAAGCTGTTACATGTTGACATGACATATTTGCAAATCACAAAAAAGTTTATGAAAAGTATAATTCATTAAGAGTAGCTATTTTTGTTGTTGCTGGAAGGGTGAAGATGGAGGGAATCTGATAAAGACATCTTATAAATTCAACAGACACAAAAGAATTTGATCTCCCATAAGCAACTGTGAAATTACAATAACAGATCCTGGGAAGTTCTACAATTCTAATTTAGGTTTACAAGTTTTCTTCTCATCTATTCAGTAGATATTTTGTCGAGCACCTGTGCTAGGTTCAATTGTGCCCCCAAAACATGTTCATTCCTAACTTTTATTACCCGTGAATGTGATCTCATTTGCAAATAGGGTCTTTGTACATGTAACTGAGTTAAGATGAGGTCATACTGGATTAGGGCAGACCCTAATCCAATGACTGATGTCCTTATATGAAGAGGGAAATTAGACACAGAGACACACAGAGGAAAGACAGCTATGTGAAGATGGTATCAGAGAATGGAGTGATACTGCCACAAGTCAAAGGGTGTCAAGAATTGCTGGCAACCACCAAATGCTAGAAGAGGCCAGAAAGGATTTTCTTTTAGAGCCTTTGAAGGAAGTATGGCCCTGTTCTTCTTGATTTTGGACTTGTATCCTCCGGAACTGTGAGATAATAAACTCCTGTTGTTTTAGGCCACTCAGCGTATGGTAATTTGTTTTGGTAGCCTCAAGAAACTAGTACAGTACCTAACTATCCACCTAGCATTAGGGCAGTATACATAATAGATGTAGCCACTCACCTCTTCGTGCTTACATTGTAGAGGGCGGTTGGAGTGGGTAGACAATAAACACATATATTATAATATTTCATTATATTTGGTGATAAGTGCTAAGGAGAAACTTAATCCATTGTAATAGAGATATGAAATGTATGGGTGATGTTGTTTGCCTGTGTCTCCACCCAAATCTCATCTTGAATTGTAGTTCTTGTAATTCCACATGTTATGGGATGGACCCAGTGGAAGGTAATTGAATCACGGGGGCAGCTACCCCCATGCTGCTGTTTTCGTGATAGTGAGTTCTCCCGAGATCTGATGGTTTTATAAGGGGCTTTTGCTCGGCTCTTCCCCTTCGTGCCATCATGTGAAGAAGGACATATTTGCTTCCCCTTCCACCATGATTGTAAGTTTCCTGGGACCTCCCCAGTAATGGCAAACTGTGAGTCAATTAAATCTTTTTCCTTTATTAAATTACCCAGTCTCAGGTAGATCTTTACTGGGTAAATTTATAAAATGAGAATGGACTAAGACAATGGGGGACAGTTGTTATTTTATATGTGGTAGTCAGGGAAGGTATCTCTGGGAAGGGAATACCTGAGCAAAGACCTGAAGGATGTCATGGAGCAAACCACAGAGATTTTCAGAAGAGCATTCCAGGTAGAGAGAACAGCAAGTGCAATCGCCCTGAGAAGTCTGTGTATTTCAAGGTGTTCCAAAAATGCCAAAGAGGCCAATGTAGCCAGAACAGGCAAAAATGATGGGAGAGGAGATGTGTTGAGGAGGTGGATGCTCACAGATTATGTAAAGCTTTGTCGGTGAATGACCAAATATCCCGGTTTGCCCAGGAAAGGCTCAGTATAGAATGTTGTCTCATTGTAATTCTAAAAAATTGTTTGGAATCTTCCATTGGTAGCTTGGGCCAGACGGTAGCAATAGAGGTGGTGAGAAATGATTGGCTGTTGTATAAATTTTGAACGTAGAGTCTTTCCTTAGGAAAGTTACTTTGCTTCACTATTTTAGCTTCCTTTAGTAAAAAGTAAACATAATTTGTCTTCTAAAGACATCGTGAGATTTCATGTGTTGATGATGTATTAGCAATTTTGTAAACATATTTTAAATGGCACACATTAATGTATGAACATGGGAGGCAGCATTGATATAAAAACAGGTTCTTGCCAATTTGTTCTCTCTCTTATCAAGTAAGCCACAAACAGTATATTTTGAACCTATTTTTTTGGTATTCATTGTATTATAAATGGTTATAATGATTTCAAGTGTGTTCTTCCTATCTAACCAATATGCATTAATTTGAAACAATGAAATTGCCATTTTTCTAACTCAGAAATGTTCAAACATCTGCCATTTCTTATAGTTTAACCTAATACAGTAAGAAAGGATTAACCAGGCAATAAGGAAAGAGGTTCAGGAGATTTGGGAGATATTCCCAGAGGATATCCCCAGACGCTGAATGGTCCTGGAGAAATCATAAGCATCCTTGTGCTTGTTTTCTCCTTTTCACTGTGAGGCTAATGAAATGAAATAAAATGGCCAATTAAAATTTGATAGTGTTTTGATAGTGTTGTTGTTGTTTGAGGTGGAGTGTCGCTCTGTCACCCAGGCTGAACTACAGTGAGACAATCTCAGCTCACTGCAACCTCCGCCTCCCAGGTTCAAGTGATTCTCATGCTTCAGCCTCCCAAGTAGCTGGGATTACAGGTGTGCACCACCACACCTGGCTAATTTTTGTATTTTTAGTAGCGATGGAGTTTTATCGTGTTGGCCAGGCTGGTCTTGAACTCCTGACCTCTGGTGATCCTCCCACTTCGTCCTCCCAAAGTGCTGAGATTACAGGCGTAAGCCACCATGCCCAGCCAAAGTTTGGCAGAGTGTTTAGTGATGCCCAAACACAAACACAATATGGTTTCAGATGAGTATTCCTTATTTTTCCAATCCACGTTAGACTTGGGGAAATAGCCCTTGTCCCCTTGATGGGCCCTTTAATGTAAGTAATATTGCAGCCTTGCAGAGGTACATTCTACTTGAATGGCTAGCTCATTTTTATATAATGCCCCAGGCCATGCAGGCTGCTTGGCATCTTTGTGGAACTACGCTAATTGTCCCATCAAGCCTGTTTAGCAATTATTGTGTGTCATTATTAAAATATTATTCTCTTATTGTGAAGAAAAGATACTAAAGCATGCTGTAGGTCAGTCATTTTCTAGTGACAGGGATTAGAGGACTAGAATCCATTCAATTTTTAAAACTTTACCTACGAATAGTTAGAAAATATATGCTTGAAATAATCTCATTCTAGTTTATTGTTATTGTTTATTTTCTAAGCCTTCTTTACAAATATATTTTCCCACTGTAATTCAGTTTAAATGGATGGTTTTTACTTCTTAATAAAATTATTGACTATTGATTTATATCTGATACAATCCTTTGTAGTATTCAATGCTGATGTTGAAAAAATTCAGCCACAATGAATAAGGAGTGTTCCCAAGAACCCTCAGACAAAAAAAGAAAAACAAAAGAAAACATGAAACCACCCCCAGGATCAGAATGAAAATGTATTTGCTCCTAACATCAGATGTCTTCGGTTTAGAATACTTATTTCAACTTGAAATTTTCTTAATTTATAGACATAATCTTGACATCTGGGAATACGAGATTTAGGACACTATTGTATTGCAAATGATGACTCTTTAGTGCAGTCAATGTTTTTATCTTAAAGAAAATGATTTTACCTTTCATGACAATAATAAAGGTGACCTAGGAAAGTGTTCCTTAAATAATTCCAAGCTTATTATATTAATTAGCAAATATTAATTGATAGCAAACCTAATCATCTTTTCTTCTAATTTGGTCACAACTTCTGTTCCTTTGCAATCCTATTCTCACCCCATTTTATCTTTTATAAAAATACGCAGAGGGTGTCTCTTTTTCACTTTGGTAAACGTTTTAAATATCAGAAAGTTGATTTTCTCTTATTTTTAATATAAGCAAATATTTTAATATAATCAATTATATTTAATACATTACATATAAAAACATCTACTATTTCTATCACTGGGCCTAAGGTAGGTACATCCTCAATATACAATTGAATTTTAAAGAAAAAATATTTACTAAGATAAAATAAAGAGTGAAATGCCAGAGTTCTTATAAATTGTTGCTACAAATTATATCATATGTTTAAAAGGGTAACTTTAATGGAAAAATTGGTCTAGAGATACTTTTTTTTTTTTTGAGATGGAGTCTCGCACTGTCACCTGGGCTGGAGTGCAGTGGCGTGATCTCGGCTCACTGCAACCTCCACCTTCCAGGTTCAAGCAATTCTCCTGCCTCAGCCTCCCAATTTGCTGGGATTACAGGCACCCGCCACCACACCTAGCTAATTTTTTGTATTTTTAGTGGAGACAGGGTTTCACTATGTTGGCCAGGCTGGTCTCAGTGATCCACCCGCCTCGGCCTCTCAAAGTGCTGGGATTACAGGTGTGAGCCAACACGCCCCGCCCATCTTGGTTATTTTGTTCACAATGTTGGGTGAAAGGGTTAAGTCATGACTAATTGCTATCATATGAATTTCTGCCCAGTGTTGTAGTACAGAAATTTGGTGTTTCTCTTTAGACCATTTGATGTGGACAGAGAATGAAATGTAAAATATGCCTCTCTTCAGAAAGAAGACTTACGTTGAAAGAAATAAGCAGAATAGCGTGCCTATACCTTTTACACCTCTCCCAGGTGCATGAAGGAGGCTTCCCAACTGGTGGGCTTCTTTGGAGAGCAATCAGTCAAGGAAAAGGCTCCTTTGATGGAGAATCCCCCAATATCAGTCTCTGAAGATCTTTTCAGTGAAGCTCTGCAGTTCCTCCAGTGAGGAATCCCATGTTTTCTGGCCTGGAAAGTGGTAGGAAGAGTGTAGAGCCGGTTGCCTGGCTGCAAGAGAAGAAGCCTGGGAAAGCCTCACCCTTTTTGAACAGGGTCTCTCTCCTCCCCTCCAGCACTTCTGCTGTCATGCCACCTGGAGCATCTCTGGGCAATCTTAATAGAAAGTAAATCTTCCATATTCTGAAAGGGTACGAGAAGCAGCATTCACCTGGCTGCACAGGGTTTAGATGAGGATCTGACTGTCAGCCCATTTGCCTCTACCTTCACTTCCAAGCTAGCAGTGCCTCCAATCCAGAATCCCCTAGGGTGCTACACTGTGACTTCTCTCGCTTCTCATGGTGCTCCTCTCTACTGCTGCTTTGCCAGTTCCCCTACTTCTCTTCTCTCCTCTCCTCTCTTCTCCTCTCATTTCTTTTCTTTCTAGACAGGGACTCACTCTGTCACCCAGGCTGGAGTGCATTGGCACGATCTCGGCTCACTGCAACCTCCATCTCCTGGGTTCAAGCAATTCTCCTGCCTCAGCCTCCCGAGTGGCTGGGAGTACAGGCGCCCACCACCACGCCTGGCTAATTTTTGTATTTTTAGTAGAGACAGGGTTTCGCCATGTTGACCAGGCTGCTCTCGAGCTCCTGACCTCGAGTGATCTGGCCACCTCGACCTCCCAAAGTGCTGGAATTACAGGCGTGAGCCACCACACCAGGCCCTCCACATGCTTTTTATCAACTACCAACTTGCTGACATTGCACACTAGCTGTTCTTTCCCTTTCTCTTTGACTTTGTCAATTCGCATCTTTTACACTTTTTCTTCACTCAAATTCTAGTGGGCTTTGTGAGAAGGAAAAAATTAAATTCATGTGTTCAATCAAACCAAAAGTCCCCAATTCCTTCTTAACTCTTACCTTCGAAACTATACTTAGCCCATTGTTTTCCAGTAAAAGAGGAAAGTACGTCAGTATAAACAGACTGTAGTTTAAAGCAAGGAAATCACATTTTTCCCTCTGAGAAGGATTTTGCCTCCTGAGGAATAATTCCATGGAGGCAACAACAGTTATTGGGGTCACCACAAGAACTCAATGCTAGGGATACCAAAATTAGCAAGGTGTGACCTTTGCTTTCAAAAATCTTACTCTAGGCAGTGGTTCATGCCTGTAATCCCAGCACTTTGGGAGGCCAAGGCGGGAGGATCACTCAAGCCCAGGAGTTTGAGACCAGCCTCGCAACACAGGGAGAAAAAGACACAAGCTCCATAAGCAGAGACCAGCGTGCATATTTTGACTAAGCCACTTCCCTGTTGTGTAACATTAAGTAACTGATTGAAATGCTCCTGTGCCTTTCCACAGCATAACACAAACAGCACATTAGGATAGCGAAAAGAACCAGAGTCCTTCCTCTGTTTTTGTGAAGAAACAGATTCAATTCTAGTTAACACTGAGTGTCATTCTGCGTGGTGAGAGGCTGGGAAAGTCTGGGAGAATTTCCTCGGCGACTCTAAGATTAGGGATGGCCTGCGGCTGCGTCCGACTTCCTGGAGCTACTTAAGTCTGAACTCTGGTCTCATGAAAAATTCAAGGTTGATGCATTTATAAAATTCTTTTTGTTCTTGCAGTTTTTTCAAGGGGGAACATGGCAAAGATGTTCAGTTTCATCCTTGTTACCACCGCTCTGATAATGGGCAGGGAAATTTCGGTAAGCTTACTGTGAAAACTATTGTCATGTTTATAATGCCTGCTTTTATCTGAATTTTCTTTCATTTTGCATTAAATCTATAGTGACTTGTCATTGAAATAACTACGTGGGAAAAGCAAAGAGTCTGGTAGAAATACTGGACACGTAGTAAAGCAGCACTTTAAAGCGCTTTACATTTTTGCGGGGGAGGCCGAGATGGGTGGATCACAAGGTCAGGAGTTCGAAACCAGCGTGGCCAATATGGTGAAACCCCATCTCCACTAAAAAAAATACAAAAAATTAGCCGAGCGTGATGGCACGCATCTGTCGTCCTAGCTACTCGTGAGACTGAGGCAGGAGAATCCCTTGAACCCAGGAGGCGGAGATTGCAGTGAACTGAGATCATGCGACTTCACTCCAGCCTGGGCGACAGAGTGAGACTCCATCTCAAAAAAAAAAAAAAAGTGCTTTACATTTTTTTAAATAAAAAGTATTCATAATAAATAAGTAATTTTTTAAAATTCACTGGAGTTATTTGGTTGGAATATTAGAAATTTGAAACTGTCCATAGTAATTAAAATTAACCTTGAGCTTTTCAATATTGAAAAGTGTAAAACTAACCAGATTATTTGAAAGTAATTACATCGAACTTGTGTTGTCCTTCATTTGTGAATAAAAAAGAGAAAACATTCATTCAAAGTTCTTGGAGAAAGAAAACTCCTAGGTTTTAAATAAGCTTACTAAATATGCGTATGCAGTCTCATAAAGATTGGGCATACGTGACCTGTGATGTCTTCAGTTATTTTACAATTGCATAGTGCACTATGTTTAACAATATCACAACCGATCCCCCACTATTGTAAAACAACACAGGACCCAGACACCATAAGATGCTCTTGCTGTTCATTTTTTAGCCTATGTGACTAAAGGCGCTAAGCAAATAACTCTCTCAGAAGGGATAAATCTGAGCGATAGGGATAGAGTAACAAGAACAAATAAGAAGTAATCCTAGAGAGGCCTGGCGCAGTGGCTCACGCCTGTAATCCCAGCACTTTGAGGGGCCGAGGTGGGTGGATCGCTTGAGGCCAGGAGTTTGAGACCAGCCTGGACAACACGGCAAAACCCCATCTCTACTAAAAATACAAAAATTAGCCGGGTGTTATGGCACACAACCTGTATAGTCCCAGCTACTTGCCAGGATGAAGCACAAGAATCGCTTGAACCAGAGAGGCAGAGGTTACAGGGAGCCGAGATTGCACCACTGCACTCCAGCCTGGGCAACAGAGCAAGACTCTGTTGAAAGAAAGAGAGAGAGAGAGAGACAAGGAATCATCCTAGAAAAATGGCTGGGAGAGGTTCTGTGACTTGGACCTAGGGGTGGGAAGAAAGGAAGGAAGGAAGGCAGGGAGGGAGGGAAGGAGAAAGAAAGGAAAAGAACAAAAGAAAAGAAAAAGAAGACGAGAAAGAAATCATTTCAGAAAAATGGCTGGGAGAGGTTCTGTGACTTGGACCTAGGGATGGGAAGAAAGGGAAGAAAGGAAAGAAAGGAAAGGAAGGAAGGGAGGGAAGGAGGGAAGGAGAAAGAGAGGAAAAGAACAAAAGAAAAGAAAAAGAAAAGAGGAGAAAGAAATCATCCTAGAAAAGATATCTGGGAGAGGTTCTGAGAAAGGAAAGGTAAGGGAAGAGGAAGGGGAAGGGGAAGGGGAAGGGGAAGGGGAAGGGGAAGGAAAAGGGAGAAACCACCCTAGAAAAATGGCTGGGAGAGGTTCCATGACTTGGACCTAGATATGGGAGGGAGGGGAGATGTACTACATATATATATATATATAAAATATATATATATATTATAGACTATATAAATATAAATGTATTATATATGCATATGTATTTGATATAATATATAATATATAATATATAAATCAATTATGTAATTTTATATATTATATAAATATAATATATTATATAATATAGATTATAATATAATAAATACAATTATATTACATTATATTATGTATAAATATATTTAATATATTATACATTAAATACATTTATATATTATATAATATCTATTCATTTATATTCATATATATTCATATTATATATTATGTAATACATATTATATATTATATTATATATTATGTAATACATATTATATATTATATTATATATTATGTAATACATATTATATATTATATTATATATTATGTAATGCATATTATATATTATATTACATATTATGTAATACATACTATATATTATATTACGTATTATGTAATACATACTATATATTATATTATATATTATGTAATACATATTATATATTATATTATATATTATGTAATACATATTATATATTATATTACATATTATGTAATACATATATATTATATTATATATTATGTAATACATATTATATATTATATTATATATTATGTAATACATATTATATATTATATTATATATTATGTAATACATATTATATATTATATTATATATTATGTAATACATATTATATATTATATTATATATTATGTAATACATATATATTATATTATATATTATGTAAAACATATATATTATATTATATATTATGTAATACATATTATATATTATATATTATGTAATACATATTATATATTATATATTATGTAATACATATTATATATTATATATTATGTAATACATATTATATATTCTATTATATATTATGTAATACATATTATATATTCTATTATATATTATGTAATACATATTATATATTCTATTATATATTATGTAATACATATTATATATTCTATTATATATTATGTAATACATATTATATATTCTATTATATATTATGTAATACATATTATATATTCTATTATATATTATGTAATACATATTATATATTCTATTATATATTATGTAATACATATTATATATTCTATTATATATTATGTAATACATATTATATATTCTATTATATATTATGTAATACATATTATATATTCTATTATATATTATGTAATACATATTATATATTCTATTATATATTATGTAATACATATTATATATTCTATTATATATTATGTAATACATATTATATATTCTATTATATATTATGTAATACATATTATATATTCTATTATATATTATGTAATACATATTATATATTCTATTATATATTATGTAATACATATTATATATTCTATTATATATTATGTAATACATATTATATATTATATATTATGTAATACATATTATATATTATATATTATGTAATACATATTATATATTATGTAATACATATTATATATTATGTAATATATATTATATATTATGTAATATATATTATATATTATATATTATGTAATATATATCATATATTATATATTATGTAATATATATTATATATTATATATTATATATTATGTAATATATTATATATTATGTATTATGTAATATATATTATATATTATGTATTATATATTATGTAATATATATTATATATTATGTAATATATATTATATATGTAATATATAATATATATTATATAATATATTATATATTATATATTATGTAATATATATTATATATTATATATTATATAATATATATTATATATTACGTAATATATATTATATATTATGTATTATATATTATATATATATTATAATATATATATATTATATATATATTATATATATATAATATATATATAATATATATATATTATATATTATATTATATATATTATATATTATGTAATATATATTATATATTATATATTATGTAATATATATTATATATTATATATTATGTAATATATATTATATATTATGTAATATATATTATATATTATGTAATATATATTATATATTATGTAATATATATTATATATTATATATTATGTAATATATATTATATATTATATATTATGTAATATATATTATATATTATATATTATGTAATATATATTATATATTATGTAATATATATTATATATTATGTAATATATATTATATATTATATATTATGTAATATATATTATATATTATGTAATATATATTATATATTATATATTATGTAATATATATTATATATTATATATTATGTAATATATATTATATATTATATATTATGTAATATATATTATATATTATATATTATGTTATATATAGTATATATTATATATTATGTAATATATTATATATTATGTAATATATATTATATATTATATATTATGTAATATATATTATATATTATATATTATATATTATTATATTATATATTATGTAATATATATTATATATTATTATATTATACATTATGTAATATATATTATATATTATATTATATATTATGTAATATATATTATATATTATTATATTATATATTATGTAATATATATTATTATATTATATATTATGTAATATATATTATATATTTATATTATATTATATTTTATGTAACATAGATTATATATTTATATTATATTATATTTTATGTAATATAGATTATATATTTATATTATTTTATATATTATGTAATATATATTATATATTTATATTATATTATATATTATGTAATATATATTATATATTTATATTATATTATATATTATGTAATACACTATATATTATTATTATATTATATATTATTTTATATATTATATATTATTATATTTTGTATTATTTTATATATTATATATTATTATATTTTATATTATTTTATATATTATATATTATTATATGTTATTTGATATATTATATATTGTTATATTATGTATTATTTAATATATATTATTATATTATATATTATTTAATATATTATATATGATATATATTATATATTATTTAATATATTATATATGATATATATTATATATTATTTAATATATTATATATTATATATTATATATTATTTATATGCATATATATTACATATAATATATAATATATATGAATATACATTTATAAATAAATGTATATTTAATATATATAATATATATTAAATATACATATTTAAAAGTATTTATACCAGACAGCCATTCAAAAACCTCATTTATTATAGAGATTTACATGCCAACAATACAATTAACTTCTATAAACCACATTAGTGTTTAGAAAACACATAAGCAATGTCATATAGAGATTGAGAGCACAGTCCTTGAACTGAATTTGAATCCCACCTCCGCTTACCCACTGGGCATCAAGACTGAGCCCTTTCCTACCGCATGGAATTGTTATGAGGATCAAAGGAGACAACTATAAAGTTCCTAGCATAGCAATTCGAATTATTTTATATTATTTGATCTTTTGAGTCCAGGAGTTTTCGCATAAGCCATAATTTCCAATTCTTCAAATAGTAGGTAGTATTAGAACTTTTCAAGCCACTTTCTCTTTGGAATAATATTCTGAAATGGGAACTGGAGACAAAATGGAATCACTGATTTATCCAAATGTTTAAAAAGCACTTGTTTTCCATGAAAATGAGGTGCATACTCATCTCATCTCACCTGTTTTGCAGGCGCTCGAGGACTGTGCCCAGGAGCAGGTGCGGCTCAGAGCCCAGGTGCGCCTGCTTGAGACCCGGGTCAAACAGCAACAGGTCAAGATCAAGCAGCTTTTGCAGGAGAATGAAGTCCAGTTCCTTGATAAAGGAGATGAGAATACTGTCATTGATCTTGGAAGCAAGAGGCAGTATGCAGGTCAGAATGGACTTTTCTTAAGTGTTTCAATAACTTACATTACGCACCCATGTACAGTGATGGTGCTAGTTATTTCAGACTTTTCCTATTTCAGTAACAAGCAATATGAAGCATTATATCTATTGTAAATGTCTTCTTTCACACTTTACTTTTTTTTTTTTGAGGGGGAGTCTTGCTCTGTCGCCCAGGCAGGAGTGCAGTGGTGCAATTTTGGCTCACTGCAAGCTCCGTCTACCAGGTTCACACCATTCTCCTGCCTCAGTCTCCCGAGTAGGTGGGACTACAGGTGTCCACCACCAGGCCCGGCTACTTTTTTTGTATTTTTAGTAGAGGCAGGGTTTCACCATGTTAGCCAGGATGGTCTCGATCACCTGACCTTGTGATCCACCTGCCTCGGCCTCCCAAAGTGCTGGGATTACAGGCGTGAGCCACCGTGCCCAGCCGACACTTTACTTTTTTCTATCTCTGCCGGGGCATTTAATGTGAATGCTAAATATCTGAGAATTTATATCATTTAATAAGAAATCAGGACAATAGATTGTTTAAATACTGATGGACACAGCCAAGCGCGGTGGTTCACGTCTGTAATCCCAGCATGTTGGGAGGCCTAGGTGGGTGGATTACAAGGTCAGGAGATCGAGACCAGCCTGGCCAATATGGTGAAACCCCATCTCTACTAAAAATACAAAAATTAGCTGGGCGTGGTGGCAGGTGCCTGTAGTCCCAGCTACCTGGGAGGCTGAGGCAGGAGAATCACTTGAACCCGGGAGGCGCATGTTGCAGTGAGCCAAGATCGCGCCACTGCACTCCAGCCTGGGCAACACAATAAGACTCCATCTCAAAAAAAAAAAAAAATCAGTGTACACATGGCAGATTACAATTGGGAATTTCTGCATTTGAGCTTTGTGTTTGTGTATGTTTCCTTGTTGCATGTATGCAGTTTTCCCTTCTGAAATCCTAATGTGCATTAGGGCGGCAAATAAGGTAAAAAATAAAGGAGCAGAAGAAGGAAAAAGAACCAGAATTACTAAGGAAAATAAAAGAGTAGTCTTTTATATGTATATTTTCTGATTTCATAATGTCCCTTTCAATGAGGTATTTCTCCCCAGAAACTAAATGATTTTAAACTGGCAACACATTACACACATTGCTGCACAAATCATTATTCTCTATGGAAAACTGTTCACTTGAATTCCTCCAGAAGTAAAAGATAGCTTTTAGAGTAAACAATGATTGTCAGAAACAAAAAGAATGCTAGCGAGAGCACTTTGTCCGTATGTCTATTCTAGCACTACCATGCTACATTGTAATTTCTGTTTATGAGTCTATTGAGGTCAATTAACTGGGCACTCTGTAAGGTCTAGAATGATATTTAATGTACTTTTATTTCCCTGTTGGCTATTAGAGTGCCTGGAACATAGTAGATCCTCATATTCAGGAATGAAAGGAAGGTAGTTCATAGGGAGAGGAATAGCAAGATAAGCAAATATAAATTGGAATACCTATTTGACTAGAATTGAAAGACTGTAGAGGTCAAAGAGATGCCAATCTTATGGGAATAGAAACATGTTTATTTTCTGCTTCTAATCATACAAGAGTAGGATATAGGAGTTGTGAGAGTCTATGCTTCCATAAAATGCTTCAGGGCACCTGGCTGGCTCAGACGGCAGCGCATGAGACTCTTAAAATGCTCCCTTTTTTTCTACCAAGATCCTTATCTCCCTCTGCTCAGACTCCTCGCCCTGGGCTCCTGCTTCTCTTATGGCCAGCATCTTGATCCAACTGCCCTCCCTCTGGCCCTTAGAGATCAGAAAGAGGCCAGAGCCAGTGGTCTGCAGTAGAGGGGATGGCTATAGCGTGAAGATGGCCAGTGCCTCTGTAGCCAAGAGGAACCAGGGACAGTTCGGGTAAAAATGGGCTTGGGAAGCAAACGGACTATCATTTAAGGGATGAGCATACAGATAAGTGATCCCCAAAGAACGTACAAAGCTGATCTCAAGAGCAAGGAACTGGTAGATGCAAGTGGAGCACCATTACTCCAAATTTCAAACCAAGCCCAATACTTGGGGTTTCTATTCGAACACATTCTGAGCAGGTTATTGGCACAGACTCAAGGGCCAATCATGGCAGGGGGCAGCTAATCAGATGTTTGTTCCCAGTACAAGCATGAAGTACAAGCATGAAGAAGAAAAAGGGGAAATAAAATATAAAATATAAACAGTTCAATTGTTCTTTATATTTTAGCATATAGGGAAATAGTACTGGAGAGGCTACTAAGAACAGATACTCAATAAATAAAATATATAACATAAAAATTCCAATAAAGTATGGTGTTTTATACATATATAATATGGTATAAAATATATAAGAACTTGCTCACCTCAAAGTTTATGTTTTTGGTGTCCTTAAATTTAAAACAATTAAATATTCATACATATAATCTGTAGAAATATAAATCTTTTCTTCTTATTTACAAGTTACTTTATTATTACTAAATTAGTTATTTTCTGAATTCTAATTTATCTCATGGTAGAAAACACCCAATTACATACAACCTAGCAATTTGTGCAAACAATGCACAAGGCACATGATTTTCTACAGCATACTATTAAGCTGTATCTTTTTTTAAAGCCTTTGGGTGCTAGCGAATTATGAATTAAAAGGTTACTGTGTCAAATTCATATTAACTGGTGGCAATAACAAAAATCTGGCATCACCACCGCTGTTCACTTGACAACACCACTGGCTCCAGCATCTCCCCTTCTTCCGGAGCCCCCAGTCTGCATGTGAGTGTCTTGAGGCAGGATACAAATTGGCCTAAGGTGTTGACTCTGGAGTTTGATTTCAAAGTCCAGCTGCCCATCTTGCTAGCTGTGGCCTTTGGGGACATTACATAACCTCTGTGTGTCCCATATTCCCCATCTGAAGAATGAGAATAAGAATGCTGTGTATTTGTTGTAAGGATTAAAATATATTCAAATTAGTGAAACTATTTTGGCCAGGTGCCATGAATCATGCCTGTAATCCCTGCACTTTGGGAGGCCGAGGTGGGAGGAACACTTGAGGCCAGGATTTCAAGAACAGCCTGGGCAAAATAGTGACACTCTAACACTACAAAAAAAAAATTGCCAGGCTTGGCGGTGCATGCATGCAGGCCCAGCTACTCAGGAGGCTGAGGCAGGAGGATTGCAGAAGTTTGGGGCTGCAGTGAGCTGACTGTGCCACTGCACTACAACCTGCCTGGGTAACAGAGTGAGACCCGTCTCAAATAAATAAATAAACAAAATAAAATGAGTTAATATATTTAACATCGTAGAGCAAAAGAAGTACTCAGTGAATGCCAGCTCTCTATGGACATTATTATAGCCTTGTGTTCAAGGAAGAAAGCCTACTCACTCTACCCTACAAGAGTATCGCATTCTCTCAATATTAATTTAATTGCACATTTAAAAATAACAAAGAGAGCAAAATTGAGTTGTTTGTAACACAAAGGATAAATGCTTGAAGGGATGGACACCTCATTTTCCATGATGTGATTATTACGCATTGCATGCCTTTATCAAAATATCACATGTACCCCAACAAATACATACACCTACTATGTACCCACCTTCCTTTATCCTTTTTTTTTTTTTCCTTATGTTGCCTGGGGGTGAAGATGGCGGTAGCAGGGCCAGTTCTCGCATATCCCAACATGCTCTGGGGAGTGGCAGCTGACCTCTGTTGCTTACCTCTTTTTCTGTTTAGAATGTGGGGTATTTTGTGCCTTTGGTTCTCAGCTTTGAGCCTCAGCCACCATCCTGAGACAAGAGGAAAAAGCCCATTTGGCAGGCTGTCGTGTCACTTTATGAGCTTAAACATTCAGCCTTCCAACATGGCTTGCTTTCTGCATGATCAGAGAAAGGAGGCACATCACCCAGTTTAATACAGTGTTTGTCAAAACAGAAGGCAGGATGCCTTGGCCTCACTCTAGTATTATGTAAATATTCAAAATTCTTTTTCTTCAAAAAAAAAAAAAAACTCCCATGAACACAAAGCTCTTTAACCTTGCCTTTCTTCTACCTATTCTCCAGGGAGTTGAGTGGGTCAGAACATTTTGAAAATCATCGTTTTAAATATCAAGTTCATATTTTAAATTCTACATTTTTCATACTTTCTGCTGTTACGATTTAAGTCTCATTTCCCAAAGCAGGCTTCTTAACTTGTTAGCTATAAGCAAGTTGAACTACTGGTGCTTTTTTGCTTTTTTAATGTTTATTTATTTGTTGGGGGTTTTGTTGTTGTGTTACTGTTTATTTCAGTTAAAAGCTTTTCTTAAGTTGTGTTTGGCATTTTCTTCTGGGGAGAAGGAAAATTTCAAAAACAAGACCAAAGAAATAAAAAACTCGCAGTTAGCATAAAATAATAACAAGTAGAAAATGTTGGCTGAAACCTCTATATTCACTAAGTTTTCCAGAGGCAAATGTTATAGCTAATCACTTCCATATTTGCCTGGAAAATAGTTTGATCCTTGTGAGTCTTTAGTATTCAGCTCTTTGGTAGGAAATTAAATGTAAGCAAAAAGCTTCTTTCCAAATAGGGCTAAAATCTGCTTACTTTAATAAAAGTGTTGTACTATATACTTGACTACAAGATGTAAACTTTATAACAACATTGAACTAATTTTGGGTAATCATTTTCTCATTGTTTTGCTTCTTGTTTAATTGGCAAAACAGGATCCTTTTTATAATTTAGCATGTATTTGAACACATGTGCTTCTGAATCTTGAAAATAAATATATGAATAAAGCCTAAATCATTACAAAGGTAAACATCTCACCAAAGCAGGAGTATATGGTTGGTCCCAACCATGTGAAGGCTTTATAAAATGACTAAGGTTCTTTCTTTTCTTTTCTCTTCTGATGTCTATGGCCTATTCAACCTACTTAATGTGCAATATATTTTATCTGTAACAAAACAAGAGAGTTGTAAATTTGGCAATTTGGTATCAAAACAATGAACATTTGTTTTTAAATCTTTAAACGTCTTAAAATATGCTACAAGAATGGAATTATGCAATAAGAAAAAAATTTTTTGTTAAGGAAATTAACAAAGCGATAAGGGTAAAAGTGAAAGTTGATGATGCTATAGTATTTTTATTCAAATGTTTGTAGACGGCTCTTCTTGAGACTGTTTATAGTGACCACTACTTCAATCATCCTAAAACCTAGCTTTCTATGCATCTGAACAATAGAGAGGTCCCCATTTGCCACGTTCTCTAAGTCTGTACAGATCGACCTAGGTGAGACCCAATGGGTATTAATTTACATCACTCTCAAGTGGCTTAAGGAACAGACATCACCTTTTGGCAGGGTGTGGTGGCTCACACCTGTCATCCTTTCACTTTGGAGGCCAAGGCTGGCGGATGGCCTGACCTCAGGAGTTTGAGACCAGCCTGGCCAACATGGCAAAATCCCGTCTGTACTAAAAATAGAAAAAAATTAGCTAGGTGTGTAGGTGCATGGCTGTGATCCCAGCTACTCAGAAGGCTGAGGCAGGAGAATCGCTTGAACCCGGGAGGCGGACGTTGTAGTGAGCCGAAATAGCACCATTGCACTCCAGCCTGGGTGAAAGAGCAAGACTCTGTCTCAAAGGAAAAAAAAAAGAAAGAAGGAAAGAAATAGATATCACTTTTTGGTGACAAAGGGGTAGCTATGTTTGCTTCAGTGTTCAAAGAAATACCACAGCAAAAAAGAATTAAGGGGTGAAAAGAATAGCAGAAGCTTGCAATATTTAGCAAAAACATCTAAGAATGTACGGACTTTTAGAAACTTCAGTGGGTTAGTAAAAAATCTAATAAGGCTAAGAGATTATAAGATTTTGACAAGATTATGGGTGCAGCACACCAACATGGCACACGTATACGTATGTAACAAACCTGCACGTTGTGCACATGTACCCTAGAACTTAAAGTATAATAATAAAAAAAAAGATCTTGACAAGATTACTATTTTGGGTTCATTTTCAGATGTCCAGAATGATTTATCATGCTCTAAGTCAGGATAACCTGTAGTAACTTTGGTGTTAACATTTCTGTTTTCATTTTAGCTTCATGGGTGAGATAAATTTTACTATTCCGTCTGATAAAACTGTAAGTTCCACCTAAATAACTGTTATTAACAGACTACTCACAACTTGTTTTTTTAAGACGGTTTTCTACAAAACTCAGAAATTAGAAACTAAGCCAGGCGTGGTAGCTCACACCTGTAATCCCAGCACTTTGGGAGTCTGTGGTGGGAGGATAGGATTGTTTGAAGCCAGGAGTTCGAGACCAGCCTGGGCAATATAGTGACACGCCCCCATTTCTTTAAAAAAATGTAAAAGAAAAAAGAAGAAAGAAACAAAAAACTAGATTCTTATTTCACTCCCCTTTTTTCCTCCATGATTATATCAAGGATTCAGGTGGCAAATATTACCAAAGGAAATAAAACTTTCCTAACATCCACTGGAAGATGTACAAGATGCAATTTTAAAACGCTGATTTCTATACCATGTGTTATCTGTCTCCAGTGATACTGAGTAGTCTCATTCAGAGGCTCCCTAAGGTGGGGGAAAAAAAGACACATAATGAATGTTACATTACCTTGTTTTAAAAACAGATTGTTCAGAGATTTTCAATGATGGGTATAAGCTCAGTGGATTTTACAAAATCAAACCTCTCCGGAGCCCAGCAGAATTTTCTGTTTATTGTGACATGTCCGATGGAGGAGGATGGACTGTAATTCAGAGACGATCTGATGGCAGTGAAAACTTTAACAGGTGTGCTAATTATGATGTAAGACTTTATATGTAGCAGCAAATGTGAGATTTATAAGTCAAATATTTTGATCATATCCTGAAGTCTATTAATTAGACAGAATTTCAATCTCTCTAAACAAGAATACTGAAAATGAATTACCTAATCCAGAAAATATTGGAGGTGGTGGTAGCAGGGGGTGGGTGGTTGTCACTTTGGTACCACAAATGGAGTTTGCTCTAATCGGCTTCCACTTTACCTTTTTTAGAGGATGGAAAGACTATGAAAATGGCTTTGGAAATTTTGTCCAAAAACATGGTGAATATTGGCTGGGCAATAAAAATCTTCACTTCTTGACCACTCAAGGTAAGGTTTGAATGATGTCAAATTTATTTGAAATATAATAAAAACAACACCAAAATTTTTTTCTTACCAAATTATAGGCAATGGAACTAATTCAATAATTGCTATGATTTGCAGATGGTAGTGATAACTTTTGGGCAATAATCCCAAATATAAAATGTGGCTGCCTAAAATTAGAAACAGAAAAAAAAGCTAGAATTGGGTTGTGGGGAATTGTTTTCACGTATATATTTATGAGAAATATCTATATATATTTATAGATAGATATATATTCTATATATAGTATATATGTAGCTATATATAGGTATATAGAATATAAGTTGCTATATGTATCTATAGATATATATAGAATATATATATATTCTACTTCTGAAAAAGATATATAATGTCATAATTATTCCTTTTTGATGCCTTGAGTTCCTGGAGATTATATATAGTGTATCAGTTACCTAATGTCACAATAATAACGTGTAACAATCCTCTTCCAAAGCTTAGTGGCTTAAAATCAACAACCATTTATTATTTCTCACAAATCTGCAGGTTGGCTGGGTGATTTTGCTGATCAGGGCTGGGCTCTGCTGATCGTGGCTGGGCTTGCTTATGAGTCTGCCATCAACTTCCTCACTGAAGTTGCTGCTCTGGGATGGAAGGATTCAACCTGGCTCCATTGGGTCTCTCATCTTCCAGCTAGCTAGCCTGGACTTGTTTTTGTAGCACAGGCAGGGTTCCAGAAAAAAGACTGGATGTATATAAGTCTCTTGAGATCTAGGCCCAGAAGTGGCATGGAGTCATTTTTCTTCTATTGGTGAAAGCAAATCACAGGAGCAGCTCAGACATTTTTTAAAAAGGAAGTAAACAATAGGAGGAGTTATGAAGACATATTACGAGAGAGAGGTGAACAATTGGGGAATTGGTGCTATTTTTCCAATAAAATACTATAATATATGAAATGTCCATGTTTCCACATACGTCTCATCTTTTATGCTGAAATTTTTTCAAAGCTGCAACCAATTTGAAAGAAGTTTCAACCTACCACCTGTATCCTACATTAACATTTTACTTTGCTTGTTTTTGTTACGTATCTGTCCGTTTGCCCATTACTCAATCCGTCCATCAATCCATCTTTTCTGTATATATATTTCAAAGTAAATAGCAGATATCTGGATGTCTCCCTACATACTTTTAAATTCTTATCTTTAGAGTTTAATATTTGTCTAAAATATCATTGTTTTGATAACGACTTTTCCCAGCTTCTATCTCTCATGTTCTTTTGCTCCAATCCATTGTCTTCCCTACCTCTGTTGTAGTCTGAGATTATCATCAGTCCCACTCAAGTCTGATCCTGAATCCTTCATAAAAGGCAACTGTAATGCCCAAGAAAGCATGCTAAGTTACGCTGCAATTGCATTAAAAATAAACACCTGGGCATGGTGGCTCATGCCTGTAATCCCTGCACTTTGGGAGGCTGAGGCGGGTGGATCCCTTGGGGCCAGGAGTTCGAGACCAGCCTGGCCAACACGGTGAAACCCCGTCTCTACTAAAAATACAAAAATTAGCCGGGCATGGTGGCACACCCCTGTAATCCCAGCCACTTGGGAGGCTGAGGCAGGAGAATTGCTTGAACCCAAGAGGCGGAGGTTGCAGTGAGCCAAGATTGCGCCAATCCACTCCAGCCTGGGTGACAGAGCAAGACTCTGTCTCAAATAATAATAATAATAATAATAATAAATTAATTAAGATAAAACAAAAGTTCCTTTGTTCCATCCAAGTTCTGGAAAGCTATTGGTGTTTCTATATTTATAGTAGTAGGCTTATGGTTATAAAGTTCTTTGAGACACTAGAATGATAAACATTAGACAGGATGAGTAATCCTAGAAACCTTAAACTTTCTTTGTATGGCCTTCTTATGATCAGTGCTCTCTAAATTTATATAATGCTTCCTTTCCTTCAACATATCTATTATTCTAGTTTTAAGTGTTTTATGCCAGATATATAAAATTTGCCATACCAACTTCTGTTTCATTTGCACATTGATATTTATCTGGTTTCTTATTGAAACTATGAAAACCCCAGAGCAGTAACCCTTGGCTCTTTCTAAATATATGAAATTCAAACGTATTATTTTTTAAGTTATTATGATGTACATATTTGCCCAGAGGAACTTTGCCAACAAACCTGTTCCTTTTCATATATCAACTTGGTACTCAGGCTGGCTAATCTCATTGCAGAAAAAACGTATTTTTCAGTTCCTGGGCCCCCAACCACGTATCCCATCAATCCAGACAATAGGCAGTGTTTTTGACTCTGCATTCTTTAATTATGAGAGCATTACGGCTAATGAATTACCTCTGAGAATAGCTTTATCCCCACTACATAAATCTCAACTAGAAGTAGTGGCAATAAAATTGATTTCGAAATGGTAAATGTAATTTGTTTACTTATTGAACAAAGAGACATTTCAATGTTAGCCAAAAAATTGAGACTTTATGTCTCTGTTATAATAGAAGTTTTTTTTTGGTTTTTTTTTTTTTTTTTTGAAACAGATTTTTGCTCTGTTGCCCAAGCTGGAGTGCAGTGGCACAGCCTTGGCTCACTAAAACCGCTGACTCTTGGCTCAAGCAATTCTCATGCCTCAGCCTCCTGCGTAGCTGGGATTATAGGCGCACACCACCACACCCAGCTAATTTTTGTATTTTTAGTAGAGACAGTGGTCTCACCGTGCTGACCAGGATGGTCTCAAACTCCTGGCTTCAAGTGATCTGCATGCCTTAGCCTCCCAAAGTGCTTGAATTACAGGTATGAACCACCGCATCTCGTCTGTAATAGAATATTTTTAAAGACAGTTGACTTAGCCTGCCTTGCTGCTCTTATACACTCTACAGTCTTTTCTCCTGTGACCTTTACTACCTTGAGAGAGCTCCCTGGGGCAAGGAAATTGTGGTGCTAAATCAACAAGCCCAAGAGAGGCCCGCATCCCCTCTTAAAGGGACTCCAGTAGTGAGGAATCCAGCATTCCCTGCCCCAACAGCCTTGAGTTTGTTTATAGGACTCCTTCAGGCTGTTCTCTTGTCTGTCCTCTTCTGCTGCTGGTGTGTGCACCCTTAAGCTTGAGGGGAGGCTAAAAAATGGCTTTTTTTTTTTTGAGACAGAGTCTCACTCTGTAGCCAGGCTGGAGTGCAGTGGCGCGATCTCGACTCACTGCAACCTCCGCCTCCCGGGTTCAAGCAGTTCTCCTGCCTCAGCCTCCTGAGTAGCTGGGATTACAGGCAGGTGCCACCATGCCCAGCTAATTTTTGTATTTTTAATAGAGACAGGGTTTCAGCATGTTGGCCAGGATGGTCTCGATCTCCTGACCTTGTAATCCACCCAACTTGGGTGTGAATAGAACTTGGATATGCAGCCTGGGATGTCCACAAGTGGATCCAAAGCCCCTTGCTATAAGTGATGGAGATGGGGATGGAAAGAGAGAAGAGGCCAACCAGAGATGGGGCCTAGGTGATAGGACTATTCAGGGACTCTCTTTCCCAGTGCCTCCATGGTCTGGCTTGAAACTCCAAGGAAAGTGAGGCTCTAAATTCTAACCTGAACTTACAGGTCATTGTTATATCTTATTTATCAAAGTAGGAGGATAGAACATATGTGATCTAATAATTTGATTTATAACATTTGGTGCCCCTGACAAGAGTTCTGTTTCTGAAAAAGGAATAGTCTTTGTTATTTCCAAACAATGGGAAAAAAAAGATTACTTGAAGGTAGCAATTATTTTAATCATTTTAAAAACATAATACTCTTTTATCGCCTAGAGTTTTTACAGTCATTAAAGTATATCTTTAATGTTTAGAGATTTTTTGTCATCATATATCATTCTTTAGCATATATAAAAGATAATATATACCCAATACATTGTATTCTTTTTTTTTGTTTTTTTGTTTTTTTTTTGTGACGGAGTCTCTCTCTGTCGCCCAGGCTGGAGTGCAGTGGAGCAATCTTGGCTCACTGCAAGCTCTGCCTTCTGGGTTCACGCCATTCTCCTGCCTCAGCCTCCCAAGTAGCTGGGACTACAGGTGCCCGCCACCAAGCCCGGCTAATTTTTTGTATTTTTTAGTAGAGACGGGGTTTCACAGTGTTAGCCAGGATGGTCTCTTATCTCCTGACCTCGTGATCCGCCCACCTCAGCCTCCCAAAGTGCTGGGATTACAGGCGTGAGCCACCGCCCCGGGCCCATTGTATTCTTAAAATGCTTTTACATGTAGATATCAGCTCTTCAGAAATACCTTTTTACTCAGAGTCATTAATGTTAGTATATTTTCCAGTAATTATCATCATCGCTGCCATTGAGAATGTTGGTGGTACAGCGTTTCTCAAGAATGTTTCCTTATTGTCTCTGAAATTCTCTTCCAATGACATCCACTCTACAAACTTTGATGCTAAGTCTCTTGATCTTATAAGCCAGTATCAAACGAAGGTTTTCAGATAACAATTAGGATTCATATTTCTTCCTCAAATTATTCTTAAAGGGTTTCCTGGCTGATCTTTTATGCTATCAGGAAAATAACCAAGTTCAGGCATATGCAGGCAATGGCAACTACATTTTACAAACCTAGTGGCTCAGCTACTAGAGATTACACAATGTCATTAATAGCCACCATTTATATTCAAGATCAACATTCTTATTGAAATCAAGAAAAAGAGGAGAAACTATTAAACATAAAACGTCGATCCTTTCATTGTTAGATTGCTTTAAGTAATCACTTATTTTTTCTGTTGTTCATTATTCAGTGAATTGCACTAGGTTTTACCTCTGAGAGATCTAGTAGACATTTTTTAAATTTAATATTGTATCCATCATTTTTTTCAAATAAATTACACGATAAAATGTTCATTATAAATACAAAGGAGTCACTGTTTAATCTTTGAAAACTGATTCTTGGCCAAGGGAAATGGTAAAATTAAAATAGAGCTGTGAATTATTTTTAAACCGCAGTAGTCCGTGTCATGTCACACATTTTTAAAAATTATAATTGCTTGTTTCTTTTTTAGAAGACTACACTTTAAAAATCGACCTTGCAGATTTTGAAAAAAATAGCCGTTATGCACAATATAAGAATTTCAAAGTTGGAGATGAAAAGGTACTACAATTTTCTAATAAGTAAAACTGTGAATAAATGCTTAAAATGTGCAATATAACCCTGGAGTCAGTGGAAATAAAAATATACAATAGAACCTGTTCTTTTGTTTATGAAATAAACTTAATTTTAAAATGGTCATAGAGGAACTCCACTGACAGCTGAAATGCTCCTTTTCTTTAGAATTTCTACGAGTTGAATGTTGGGGAATATTCTGGAACAGCTGGAGATTCCCTTGCGGGGAATTTTCATCCTGAGGTGCAGTGGTGGGCTAGTCACCAAAGAATGAAATTCAGCACGTGGGACAGAGATCATGACAACTATGAAGGGAACTGCGCAGAGGAAGATCAGTCTGGCTGGTGGTTTAACAGGTTTGATGTCTTATGAGCATAGTTGTAATGGAGTTGATGATATCTCACTGATAGACATTAATTATCAATATAATATGTATGGTAATCTTAGTCTTTATTTATAATATTAGTATTATTAAGTAATCATTCTCATTAGAATTCTTCAGCAATGAAGTCGTTTTGAGGATTTGTTCGTTGTGTACATTAGTAAAGTTTAAATGTCATAGAAACAAATTATTACTTTTACAAAGATCATTTGCAAACTGAATTATGGATGAGTTATAAATAGAAGGCCACAAATTCACACAAAGAAAGAGAGAGCATGTATATATATGGAGACTATTTGGCATCCTTATAACCAACTAGTTCTTCACCTGACCATATCACACAAAAGAGCCACCGTTATTGCTGTAATGTTTCTGTATAGTACTACTTTTCAATCACTATGGCTTTCATTAATTCATTGAGTCTAAGCCTCTCCCAATACAGAAATTTGCTTTACAATAATCCACAAACCTAATTCTACCCTCTGACTAAATACATTCATGTTACTTTATCAGCAAATTCATTCCGTTTTTGATTGTATATAGTTGCTTCTTTTTTTACTGATACAAAATATTTTATATATTTCTGGAGTACATGGGCTAATTTTTGTATTTTTGGTAGAGATGGGGTTTTGCCATGTTGCCCAGGCAGGTCTCGAACTCCTGGCCTCATGTGATCCACCTACCCCGGCCTCCCAAAGTGTGAGCCACCGCACCCTGCCGAATTCATAAGTTTTAAATTGCATGTCATTCTGAGCAGAGATTCACACCATTGGATTCTTTCTGCCCAGGAGGTGGGTCACCCCTTTGTCCACGCTGAAAGCCCTCCCTGCCCCAAGACACTTAGTAGAAGTCTGAGTTATCAGATCCAGTGTTGGAGTTTCATAGTGCTCGTGTTCGAATCATGCTTATTTGATTTAATAATGGTCCCAAAGCACAAGAGCTGTAATGCTGACATATTGTTATATAATCACAATCTTTTATTATTAGTTGTTGTTAATCTCTTACTGTGTCTAATGTATAAATTAACTTTATCATAGGTATGTATATTATAGGAAAAAACAGAGAACTACTATAGATGGTTTTTTTCCTTCCTACACCCAAAAGACTTTTCCCCCTAGCGTTCTGAAATTTTACAGTGACATACACTGTCGTGGTCTTCTTTTTGTTTACTACAGTGGGTACTCAGTGGTTCTTTTGAATCTATATCATGTCTTTCAGTTTGGTAAATTTTATTTTCTTTATTTGCTCGTTACTCACTTCGTAGCTGTTTCGGTTATCAGACTGAAAAAGCATAGTATCAATTTATAGAATTTGGTATTATCTGTAGTTTCAGGCATCCACTAGGGGTCTTGGAACGTATGCCCTGAAGATAAGGGAGTACTACTGCTGTTGTAAAAATAGTCATCTTTTCTATATTTTGCTTTTTTAAAAAAACATTTGAGTCCATTTAAGATTTGATCATTTATAAAGGAACTGGAGTATTTCCAGCAGTGTGAAGGAGAGAAACAAATTTCACTCTCCTGCTTTGCAAATTGAAGGTGGTGATGGTGTTTTCCTTAGTGGTTTTCCTGTTATTTTAAAAACCATCTTCTTCACCTGTTCCTACTCCTCCTTTCTTTCCCACTTGTTCTTCTAAGTCAGCATGACATAAAACTTACGTGTAATTCATGAAGTCATCTGCAAGCATCACCAATGTTTGATTTTGAAAGAATTCCATATACAGAAATAATTACTAATAGTATCCTGAGATCAAAACCAGTTACTTTATCCAGCTGACTGGCTTCTAAGGCATCTGAATGAAAACTACCATGTATATTAATGTGAGCAAAGGAATGATTTACCTGACTTTAAGGATATGGGTTCAGGGAGCACAAAGAAAGGCTGTTCATTAGATGGAGCCGGCCACAGAGCCCACGTTATCCTTGGAATCAAAGGGGGTTGATAAGGCTGTGCAATCAGAAAATCAGTAGGCATTAAGGGAGAGAAAGTAGATTGTTTTAGAAACTTGGTGCTACTTCTACCATGCCTACTATTAGTGAGTTCGACTATCATCTTTTCTTCCTTCTTACTGTTGCTTTTTTTCTGTCCCATAGTTCTTCTAATTTACATGAAATGTTGGCACTTCATAAATATTACCCACCTATAAGATGTTCTTTTTCCACATAGCAAACCAATCACTGCGTGTTGATGTCTTTTCTTTGTTAGTGTAGCATTTCACGTGAGTGCTCACAGCCACTTCTTCACCAAGGAAGCCCCAATCATCCCCTAACCTAGTTTCAAATCCAGGCTGTTCTAAAAACTAAAGGATGCTAGAAAACTGGTCTCAGAATAGTGAAGGTTTCTTATGTTCATCACAGAGTCAGTTTCCTAATGGGATTCAAATCATAGACCAAATATAAAAATATAGTTAGCAGATGTCTCTAGATAGACAAATATATGCCAAAATATATATTCTGGAGACTCAATTTACAGTATTTTCTTTTTTAACATTACTTTCCATGCTGTTTTAAAAACACAGTAGGCTTTGACATTTGCAGACTTGACATACATATTTTCAATTAATTACGTCCATTTAAGTTAGGAGGACTTCGAGAACGCTCAGTAGGAGTGAATCATTAAGCTGATAAGTGATTCAAGCCAGCCACTCAGCCTTTATGGGTAGATTATATGCTTTTTTGATTCAGTAATTTGGGTTTTTCCATAGATGTTCAGAACTACCTCTTGTGAATGTTCTTCTATCCTAATTCTGACATCTTTTCATTAAGTGTATCAATAAAGAAGTATATGGTAATTAATTTCATAACAACACACATAAACTTATTGCATACTCTTACATGTAAATTATACATATCAAGGACAAAATTTACAGACTCCAAAGGAGGAAAGAAACATTTTTATATTGTCGATAACCTAACCAGCTTATCTAGATTGGTGCAATATATGTAAAAAATTAACTCAGCAACTAGGAAAAAATGATTATTGGTTGATGGGTGGCAAAACTTTAAATGGTGGTTTAGGTTTGTTTGCTTACCCTTGAGATTAAAATAATTGATATGCTAGCAATTTCAAGAAGGGGAGATAGGGAGTTTGAATTATGAAAGCTAAGTCTTAGCAGCAGAGGAACGAACATGTGAGTGCAAAGTATCCAGGAAAGCCAGTAGGAGAGCACCTTGCCCACGCCTTGCTTTGCTGACACTCACCTTAGCTCTTGCTAAGTATGAAATTAACACTGTTCTGAGTCAGGAGGTTGTAAGGCTGGAGGTTACAAGGATGCGTTTTTGTTTGCTTGTTTTAATTTTTTGTTTAAAGACAATCGAAAATTGAAATGCTTATTTTTCAAGGCACTGTGAGTGGCCCGGGTTGTATTTTCAGCTTTGTTATGGCAGTAAAACTCAGCAGTTTAAAATACCCATCTCTGAGGCCAGGCACGGTGGCTCACACCTGTTATCCCAGCATTTTGGAAGGCTGAGGTAGGAGGATTGCTTGAGCTCAGGAGTTGGAGACCAGCCAGGGCAACATAGTGAGACACTGTCTCTATTATTAAAAAAATTAAAAAATAAAAAATAAAATACAATAGCCATCTGTTGTAGAAATTTCTCAGCTTTTGGAAACTAGTAAATATTTACTTGTCTGAAAAATGGCAGAACTCATAGTTCAAAAGTTTTGAGTATTTGTAGCAAAATAAAAGGGATTCTGAACAATATTTTTCCAGTCTGATTGTTGTTTTCTTTTTTTTTCCCCCTTCCACTAGGTGTCACTCTGCAAACCTGAATGGTGTATACTACAGCGGCCCCTACACGGCTAAAACAGACAATGGGATTGTCTGGTACACCTGGCATGGGTGGTGGTATTCTCTGAAATCTGTGGTTATGAAAATTAGGCCAAATGATTTTATTCCAAATGTAATTTAATTGTTGAGGTTGGGCTTTCGTTTCTGCAATTCAGCTTTGTTTAAAGTGATTTGAAAAATACTCATTCTGAACATATCCATGCGCAATCATGATAACCGTTGTGAGTACTGCTTTTCATTCTTCTCACTTGCCTTTGTTACTTAATGTGCTTTTAGTACAGCAGATATGCAATATTCACCAAATAAATGTAGATTGTGTTAATATTTATTGAATCCCTGTGTGCAAAGGGCCCTGATAAGAGCTTATGTCAGACAAAACATAAAAAAGCATGGATTATATACCATGACTTAGGAGATACAAGCATAAATGCATAATAAATTATGAATGCAATTGGCAAAACACATGACAAAATCCAGCAAATAATGGATTGCCGAATCAATCGCAGAGACAATAAATATTATGAGTTGGGATTTGAACTCAGGTTTTGGATTACAGAGTGGAAACTTTTAAGCACAACCCAGGATCTTAATCACTACAAAACGCTACTCGTATTTTTAGGAAGTTTATGTAGGTTATACACTTCTCTCACGGGGCTCATTTTAATTCTTATGCCAATCCTGTGAGGTTATTATTATGTCCATTTAACAGAGCTGAGAATCAGTGGGTCTGAGTTTTTGTGACTGCTCCAAGTTACAAAGCAGGGGAACAAGGCCTCAAATCCGAGTCTTCTGATGCTAAATCAAATATCTTGCCACCATCCTATAGCTTCTTCTGGATAGAACTTGGATTGGTGCAGAATAGGGAGAGAACATTTCAAATAAGAGTAAAAGATACTCCAAAAGGCTGGGCACGGTGGCTCACGCCTGTAATCCCAGCACTCTGGGAGGCTGAGGCAGGCGGATCACTTGAGGCCAGGAGTCTGAGACCAGCCTGGCCAACATGATGAAAACCCATCTCGACTAAAAATGCAAAAATTAGCTGGGCGTGGTGGTGTGAGCCTGTAATCCCAGCTACTTGGGAGGCTGAGGCAGGAGAATTGCTTGAACCCAGGAAGCAGAGGTTGTAGTGAGCTGAGATCGTGCCAACGTGCACTCCGACCTGGCCAACAAAGTGAGAAGCCATCTCTGGAAAAAAAAAAAAAAAAAGATACTCTAAAAAATATTTGTGTGCCAACTATGTGTCAGGCACAGAGGATACAGTTAAAGCCCACACGGAGCTTAGTTTTTTGGTAAACACATACACTAATCATAGAATCACAAAATATACATAATTATAAAAGCTGATATGTATGAAGTAAAGATATGTGCCTGGGGAATGTTTACCAGGAGGATCTGACCTGGCTTTGGGGTAGGAGATCAGAAAAGCTTCCCAGAACAACTGACTTTTTGAGCTGAGACCTTTTAACAAGGTGTACGTGGGGAGAAATTGCAGGCAGAGGGAATCATGTGTGTAAAGTACACAGAGCAGGAAAGTGCTTGGGAACAAAAGGTTAGAAAGCCAATATAGTTGAGTGATCCTTAAATCCTTAAGCCAAGGATTCTGCCACTTAATGGCTATGTCACGTTGGGTAGGCAACTTAACTTCTCTGAGCCCTAGCTATCTCATCTACAAGGTAACGATTACAATAGTACCTGCCTCATAGGGGTGCTTTGAGAATTATAAAACTATAGCACTTAGGATAGTGCCTCGCACAAAGTAAGCATTCAATAAGAACTAGGTGTGATGACTTGTGAAGTAGGCATTAAGGGACAGTAATGATATAGAGGCCTTTGAAATCATAGGCCATATAAGGATATTAAGGTTAGTTGTACTTTATTCTCTAAATCAGTGTTTCCCAAGCGGCACTTCTCAGTCTTTAGTGTCATACAAACCGACTGAAGATCCTGTTAAAATGTAACTCTGCTTCCAGGATGTGGCCTAATATTTGGGTTTTCTAAGAAGTTTCCAGACGATGCAGATACTGCTGGTCTAGAAATTACACTTTGAAAAGCAAAAAGCTAGAGAGCCATAGTTCTGTGAGACATTGGTAGTTTAGAACAGAAAGAAGAAAAGGGCTTCTTGATCAAGTAAATTTAGGAGATGACAAATTCAGCAGAATTCCACAGGTTTCTTCTCTTGGGAATTTCTCAGTTCTCTAATTTTTCTAATGTGCGTTCTGAAGCTCCAAGAAGGACATGTAGTATGTAGCATTTTTATATCTAAGTACGAGTATGTTGTGGTGCGAGGTATAAATCGCCTGACTATGGAAGTCCAGACAAATAAAGATTTCTTCATCTTACGTAGTGAGAACTCAGGAGGTAAGCGGTTGCTGACCTATGTTCAGTGCAGCATGGAGGCTGATGTCCCTGCACTTCATTTAGCCCATCCTTCAAAATTGCAAATTGTCTACCACAGTTCCTACTTTGAGTTCGTGTTAAAAGCAGTAAGAAAAGCGAAGGGTCAACAGACTTCAGTTTGTGCCTCGTTGGTCAGAATTGTATCATATGTTCACTCTGTCTGGAAGTATGATCAGGAGAAAGAATATTTATTTTTATGATCTCTATAGAATGTGCAGGCAAAGGAGAAATGTTTGCCAGGGTTCTTGATTGTTTTTCAATGTGGTCTTGTGGGAACAGTGTTCCATAAAACACACGTTGGTAAGCTATAAATAATGGATCATCAGTGACAATTTTAAATATGGGCTTAATTGCTCAAGTAGTAGCCTGAAGAACTCACACAATTAGGAGATCAAAAGAAGAAAAGCTTTTAAAGGAGAAAAAAAAATGATTCCACAGAGAAGTGGGACGGGAGCTAAACAACTTATGGCGTCAAACCTCAGTATAATAGTTTTTCAATGCAGAAGGACTGATTGTAAAAATTTAAAATGCCATAAAATAATGGAAGAGAAGAAGTTCTAATGAAAGATCTTTGGACTTAGTGATAATGTTATTTGTGTTATTAAATCCATGTCAGTGGAATGGTAGGGAGCTCTAGGCCAGGAAATAAAAGCAGTTAGAGAGAATAGATTGGGGCCTGGAGCACTGGCTCACGCTTGTAATCCCAACACTTTGGGAAGCCTAGGTGGGTGGATCACTTGAGGTCAGGAGTCTGAGACCAGCCTGGCCAACATGGTGAAACCCAATCTCTACTAAAAATACAAAAATTAGCTGGGCATCATGATGCATACCTGTAGTCCCAGCTACGTGGGAGGCTGAGGCAGAAGAATCGCTTGAACTGGGGAGGTGGAGGTTGCAGGGAGCCGAGACTGTGCCACTACACTCCAGCCTGGGCGACAGAGTGAGAGACTCATCCAAAAAATAAAAAAGAGAGAGAGAATATAGATTGGTCATTTGAGGAGTTTGGATGTAAAATAGGGAAACTGGACTGATTTTTTCTGAATTAGGAAGACCCCAGCCTAAAATAAATGTCTCTGAAATTTCACCATTAGTGAGCTATTTATTAGACTTTATCACTTTTTGAAATGCAAAATGCTTTTAATTTGTATCAGCTGATTCCACTTTAAGGTCAACAAACTCGTGAGTGTTTTGAATTTTTTTTTTTGATAGAGCAAAGTGTAGAGAAAGTGCAAGAAGCATGAACAGAGAATCCACTGGATTACAAACTCTTTATTTTAGAGGCTGCATTCATCTTGTTGACAGTCTTATCTCCAGCTCTCCTCACAGTGTCTGACACATGACAGGATCTCGAATGTTCGTTGACTGACTGATAGAGGCAATAAGTAAAAAAAGAAACCATATAATGAATGTAAAGTGTATAGTTCATAGAAGAGTGCTACTTCATTTGATATTACAGAACTTATGGCCACTGGTTATTTCTATGAATATCAAAATATTGGATCCTACAAAATCAGTGTCTAAAAATAGTATCAAATTTAAGATCCCAGATGCTTACTTTTGCTTTTTCTTTCCTCATTGCTAGTAAAGAATTTACAAGGGCCTGGCGCAGTGGCTCACGCCTGTAATCCCAGTACTTTGGGAGGCCAAGGCGGTTGGATCACCTGAGGTCAGGAGTTCGAGACCAGCCTGGTCAACATGGTGAAACCCCGTCTCTACTAAAAATACAAAAATTAGCCGGGCGTGGTGGCACACGCTTGTAATCCCAGCTGCTCGGGGGGCTGAGGCAGGAGAATCACTTGAACCCGGGAGGTGGAGGTTGCAGTGAGCCGAGATTGTGCCATTGCACTCCAGCTTGGGTGACAGCGTAAGACTCTACCTCAAAAAAAAAAAAAAAAAAAAAAAAGAATTGACACATGAAGATATCCTACATAATCTTATGCACATAGCAAAGTTTCTGTTGGTATTTTATCAGGACTATGAAAAGTAAGTTATATCCTCATTGATACTTAAAAAAGATGTACATATCTCATATATATGTGGAAAAAATCTGCATGTATGTGTGATAGTGGTTACCTCAGGGGACTGGGCTTGGAGACGCAATGAAAGGACACTCCTTTTTATATTTCCTACCATTTAATGTTGTGAAATGTTTTATCATATGTGCATAGTACATATTTAAGAATAATACTTTTTATATAAACAAAGTGAATAAAATAGGTTGTTCATCCTAAAGAAACAAATCAAATAACATTAAGGACATGAGTGTATCTGGTATATTACATGTAGGTTTGGCAATTTAGTTCATTTCAAAAACAAAAACAAAAATCCTGAAGCTAAACTGCTATCAAGCTGCGCTGTGAATACGGCAGCCACCAATCACATGTGACTCCTGCTTACTTGAAATAAGGCTAGTCCTTATTCAGATGAGCTATAAGTATAAAACACACAATAGATTTTGAAGACACAGTGTACCAGAAAAAGAGAAAATACCTCCACAAATAAGAATAATTTTTATGTTGATTACATTGTTAAATAATACTTTGGATGGATGAGGCTAAATAAAATATATTACTAAAACTAATTAGACCTCTGTATTTGTACTTTTTAAATGCCATTATTAGACACTTTAAAATTATATATATTGGCCAGACGCGGTGGCTCATGCCTGTAAACTCAACACTTTGGGAGGCCGAGGTGGCCAGACCACTTGAGGTCAGGAGTTTGAGACCAGCCTGGTCAACATGGCGAAAACCCGTCTGTACTAAAAACACAAAAATTAGCAGGGTGTGGTGGGGCACACCTATAACTCTGGACCCTGAGGCATGAGAATCGCTTGAACCTGGGAGGTGGAGGTTGCAGTGGGCTGAGACCATGCCACTGCACACCAGCCTGAATGACAGAGCAAGATAGCCTCAAAAAAAAAAAAAGAAAAAAGAAAGAAAGACAGAAATTTTAAAATTACATATATTGCTCTCGTTACCAGCTTGTCTTATAGTTTTATTTGAACAGTAATGCCAAAGAATTTTCATCCAACCTGTATACGGCGTGCCTACAATCTGCATAGATAGTATATGTCTGTTTAGATGTGACTATTGAGTGAATAGATGTGACTATTGAGTGAATTAATGTTTTTAAAAAACTAGATATACTTTTCTTTTTTAAAAAATATATCCAGGCTGGGTGCAGTGGCTCACGCCTGTAATCCCAGCATTTTGGGAGGCCGACACAGCTGGATCACCTGAGGTCAGGAGTTCTAAACCAGCCTGGCCAACATGACAAAACCCCGTCTCTACTAAAAGTACAAAAATTAGCTGGGCGTGGTGGCGGGTGCCTGTAATCCCAGCTGCTTGGGAGGCTAAGGCAGGAGAATCTCTTGCATCTGGGAGGCAGAGGTTGCAGTGAGCCGAGCCGCCATTGCACTCCAGCCTAGGTGAGAGGAGTGAAACTCCATCTCAAAAAAAAAAAAAAAAAAAAAAAAAAATCCGGTCCAACAGTTAAAAAAGTAAACCATTTATCAAACACAGTGCTAAGTGTTGCAGATACAGCATACATAAACATGGTTTGCCTTTGAAGAACTTACACCCTACAGGGGAGATGTTTCCTTTTTAAAATGCCATTTATAGAACAATACTGAGGCTATTGTAAGCCCCAGATGTCGATACAAAGAGGGACAGCTATTGTAAAATCATGTCAAAATAGATTTATCCGGCTTATTAGAAAAAGGCTAAATATTCTTTCGTCTTTCATTCATTCTCTTGTAAGGGGTTCCAAAGAGATTTTTTTCAACTTTTATTTTAGCTTCTGGGGGTACACATGCAGGTTTGTTACATGGGTAAATTGCATGTCACTGAGGGTTGGTGTATGAATGGTCCCATTACCCAGGTAGTGAGAAGAGTACCTAATATGTAGTTTTCCAACCCTCCCTCCTCTAGTAGTCACCACTGTCTATCTTTGCCATCTTTATGTCCATATATATTCAATGTGTGCAGCTCCCACTTATGAATGAGGATACGTGGTATTTGGTTTTCTGTTCCTGCTTTAATTTGCTTAGGACAATGGCCTCCAGCTGCATCCACATTGCTGCAAATGACATAATTTCATTCCTTTTTATGGCTGTGTAGTATTGCATAGTGTACATGTACCAATTTTCTTTACATAGTCTATCATTGATGGGCATCCGGGTTGGTTCCATGTCTTTGCTATTGTGAATAGTGCTGTGATGAATATATGAGTGCCTGTGTCTTTTTTGTAGAATGATTTATTTTCCTTTGGATATATACCCAGCAGTGGGATTACTGGCTTGAATGGTAGTTATATTTCAAATTCTTTAAGAAATCTCCAAACTGTAGGCTAGGCACAGTGAGTGACTCACACCTGTAATCTCAGCATTTTGGAAGGCTGAGGCGAGTGAATCACCTGAGATCAGGAATTCAAGACTAGCCTGGACAACATGATGAAACCCCATTTCCACTAAAATACAAAAATTAGCCAGGTGTGGTAATCTCAGTTACTCAGGAGGCTGAAGCAGGATAATTGCTTGAACCCAGGAGGCGGAGATTGCAGTGAACCGAGACCATGCCACTGCACTCCAGCCTGGGCAACAGAGTAAGACTCTGTCTCAAAAAAAAAAAAAAAAAGGGAAAAGAAATAAATCTCCAAACTGCTTACTGTTATCCACAGTGGATTAGCTAATTTATATTCCTACCAAAATTGTATAAGTGCTCCCTTTTCTCCACAGCCTCATCAACATCCGTTGTGTTTTAGATATATACATACATACACACACACACACACACACATTATATATATATATACACAATGCAATAGCTTTTGGGGTACAAGTGGTTTTTGGTTGCATGGATGAATTGCATAGTGCTGAATTCTGAGTTTTAGTGCAGCCATCACCTGAGTAGTGTACGTTGTACCCAATATCCCTCAATCCCCTTCCACTCTCCCCACTTCTGAGTCTCCAAGGGCCATTATACCACCCTATGTCCCTTTGCCTACCTATAGCTTAGCTCCTACTTATAACCAAGAGCATACGGTGTTTGGTTTTCCATTCCCAAGTTACCTCACTTGCAATACTAGCCTCCAGCTCCATCCAAGTTGCCATAAAAGATATTATTTCTTTCTTTTTTATGGCCGGGTAGTATGAGTAGTATTCCACAGTGTATATATGCCACATTTTCTTTATCTACTCATCAATTGATGGGCACTTAGCTTGGTTCCATATCTTTGCAACTATGCATTGTGCTGTGATAACCATACGTATGCAATTATCTTTTCGATATAATGAACATCTGTTTTTTTAAATCTTTTTAACAATAGTCATCCTGACTAATGTCAGATGATATGTCATTGTGGTTTTGATTTGCATTTCTCTGATGATTAGTGATGTTGAGGATTTGTTCATATATTTGTTGGCTGCATGTATGTCTTCCTTTTCTTTTTTTTTTTTAAGACGGAGTCTCGCTCTGTCACCCAGGCTGGAGTGCAGTGGCGTGATCTCAGCTCACTGCAAGCTCTGCCTCCCAGGTTTATGCCATTCTCCCGCCTCAGCCTCTCCCAGTAGCTGGGACTACAGGCGCCCACCACCAAGCCCGGCTAATTTTTTTAAAAAATATTTTTAGTAGAGACAGGGTTTCACCATGGTCTCGATCTCCTGACCTCGTGATCCACCCACCCCAGCCTCCCAAAGTGCTGGGACTACAAGCGTGAGTCACCACGCCCAGCTGCGTATGTCTTTCAAAAGAGATTTTTGAATGGTGGCTTCTAACCTCATCATACACATGTTCCTTAAAATTTGCAGACACACACACACATTCACACATAGACCAGCTTGGTTTTGACAAGTCCTTGTGGCTATGGATTAGTGAAATTATACGTTTCTGGTTGTGCATGCATGGCTTGTTTGTATTCATTTCTTTTTATGTAGGTTTGAATACAGTCTAGAAGAATTCTATGTTGGGCACGCATTGTGCCATAAGACTATGCGATTTGCTCACACATTACAGTATGTGCCAATCATCAAACTCTATAGAAGGAACTGATATGATAGAAATAAAAAACAGATAGGAAACAATAATTATATTTATTTATTTATTTATTTATTTATTTATTTAGAGACACGGTCCTGCTTTGTTGCCCAGGTTGGAGTGCAGTGGCACAATCATAGCTCACCGCAGCCTCAAAGTCCTGGGGTTCAGTGATCCTCCCACCTCAGCCTCCTGAGTAGCTGGGACTACAGGTGTGTGGCATCATGTCTGGCTATGAGAACATAATTTTGGATGGAGATTCAACTACTGTTTTTCCAGTTACTAAGCCCTAGAGACTATTCCACCTTTAAAAATGAGAATTGTTTTTATTATTAATTTGTTTACCATTTGTAAATTTTTTAAATAAATATGTTTGTTGCTTTTTAGTTTTCTAATAGGATAAATGGTCTACTTCTGATACTATCAAAAGATTCTCAGGTGCTGAAGATCAGCATTCACAGCCCAACAAACAACTTGAATTTGGAATGATCACTTCTCTGAAAGTTAGTTTCCTCATCTGTCAAGTGTGGACATTAAAACTGGCTGGAAAAAGTTGTTATGTGAGTTGAATTATGAGATACAGTGAAAAAGCATCTAGCACTGTGTCTGGCAACATAGTAGGTCATATTGAATCTGACTGAAAAGAGATAAATGAAATTATAAGCAACAATTATGCATTTAATATGGTCACGAGCCCAGATATTTACCTCACCACCCAAATTCAAAAATTTTTTGTTTGTTTTTTGAGACAGAGTCTTGCTCTGTTGTCCAGGCTGCAGTGCAGTGGTATGATCTCAGCTCATTGCAACCTCCACCTCCTGGGTTCAAGCAATTCTCCTGTCTCAGCCTCCTGAGTAGCTGGGACTACAGGCACATGCCACCCCGCCTGGCTAATTTTTTGTATTTTTAGTAGAGATGGGGTTTCACCATGTTGGCCAGGCTGGTCTTGAACTCTTGACCTCAAATGATCTGCCCACCTTGGACTCCCAAAGTGCTGGGATTACAGGTGTGAGCCACCACCCCCAGCCAAAAACTTCCAATATTAGCAGAAACAATTGTAGAATAAAATAAGACTAACATGGACATCATATCAATTCTTATTTCAATAAATGCATCTTCTTAACTCCTGATACTTGGGGAACTGACTGTGTGTACGTGATACACTATGTGACACACAGTGGCATGCAGTTTGCCTCTAGGAATTAAACAACCAAGTTTGTTCCTCTAAAGGTTTTTTTTTATTTCATATGAGTTTCCTAAATCTAACCTAACTGATCTTGTGATACCAGATGGCTGCTCTTTAATAACACTTAAAAAAACCACATAGTTTATTTTTCATCTGATCACGACATGTTCTTGTAGAAAAATTTAAAATGCAGAAATGTTTAAGGGGGGGAAAAGCAAAAACTACTCATCAACCAGAGCTAACCCATGTTACCCTTTGGAGGTTATTCTTCGGTTTTTTTCTTTTGCTTTGCTAACAATAGTTAGGGAAATGTATTTAATATGTACGTTAAATACATTTAATCCTATATAATGTAGGATTGCATTTTCCTTCTTTTACTTAATGCAGTACCGTGAGTTAACTATATCCACAAGTTATTAAAATATATTTTCATACATAATTTTGAAGTTTCTATAAAATATTATCATAAAGGGTGTGAACCCGGGAGGTGGAGCGTACAGTGAGCTGAGATCGCGCCACTGCACTCCAGCCTGGGTGACAAAGCGAGACTCTGTCCCAAAAAAAAAAAAAAAAATTATAATAAGGTTCTTCTTCTGATTGTTGACCATTCAAAAATCTTTTAATTATTTTTTAAATATTTAGGCTATTTCCAATTGTTTGTTATAACAATGTTGTAATAAATATATTTCTACACAATAATTTTATTTTGTTTTCTGAATTATTTATAAGATAAACTTGCAGAAGTGGAATTGCTGAATACCTCTCCCAAATGTTGTGTCAATTTGACTTTCTTGGGCGGAATAAGAATTTAGGCTTGGCCACCAAAGTAGCCTCATCCCAAATGTTCAAAGATTAGTGTTTTCTTTTAGAAATTACTTTTCAAATTTTTTCATCATTTTAAACTGTATTCAACCATAACTCTAATTTATTTAATATTTTACTCTTTTGAATAACCCTAGGCAAATTGTTTTATCCTTTGAAGGAAACATGCTGCCAGTTTGATAATTTAACAATTATTAAGAACTACTCTGTGTGCAAGTATTGTTTTCATATGATGACTTCTTTTCCTCTGGGCAGATACCCAGTATTAATCCACACAGCTACTATCAATCCCAGGAGTGTGATTGCTATCAATGAGTGGATAAAGAAATTGTGGTATATATATATATGTATATATACCATGGAATACTATTCAGCCATAAAAAGGAATGAAATAGGCCGGGCGTGGTGGCTCACACCTGTAATCCCAGCACTTTGGGAGGCCGAGGCAGGCGGATCACGAGGTCAGGAGATCGAGACCATCCTGGCTAATAGTGAAACCCTGTCTCTACTAAAAATACAAAAAATTAGCCGGGCGTGGTGGCAGGCACCTGTAGTCCCAGCTACTCGGGAGGCTGAGGCAGGAGAATGGTGTGAACCCGGGAAGCGGAGCTTGCAGTGAGCCGAGATCGCGCCACTGCACTCCAGCCTGGGTGACAAAGCAAGACTCCGTCTCAAAAAAAAAAAAAAAAAAAGGAATGAAATAATGGCATTTGCAACAACCTGGATGGAAATGGAGACCATTAGTCTAAGTGAAATAACTCAGGAATGGAAAACCAAACATAGTATGTTCTCACTCATAACTGGGAGCTAAGGCATGAGGATGCAAAGGCATAAGAATGATACAATGGACTTCGGGGACTTGAGAAAAAGGGTAGAAGGGGGAATGAGGGATAAAAGACTACACATCGGATATAGTGTATACTGCTTGGGTGATGGGTGCACCAAAATCTCACAAATCACCACTGAAGAGCTTACTCATGTAACCAAACACCACCTGTTCCCCCAAAGCCTATGGGGAAAAAAAGAAGAACTACTGTGTGTTAGGTGCTGTATAAGGTCACAGTGATGTAGCCGTGAGCATAACAGAGTTCCTGCTCTCAAGAAACCGACAGGTCTGGTTTTGGAGAAAGACAAGTAAACACACAGGCAGTTACTCTACACTGAGTGATAAACAAGATGATCTTGGGTTTTGCTATTGCCCAAGAAGATTTGAGTCAAGCTCTTTGGGGTTTACCTTTTGCCTTCACCATTTCCTAGGTGGTCAATTCTTTTACATCTCTGTGTTGAATATTCTCATCTCTAAAATATGAATAATATTATAACTATCCCATGGTAGTGTTGAGAGGACTAAATGGGATAATACCATGCTTGGCACATAAGTATTTCATAAATATTTGCTATGATGATGATGATAGAGAAGAAGATAACAAAGGAATTTGAAATGGGAAATTGGAGTGCTGTGTGACTTTCACCAATAGTTGAGCTTGTAAGATGAGAGGAGATGGTCAGAGAAGGTTTTCCAGAGGAGATAGCATATGAAATAAATTGTCAGTCTGGGTAAACTATATCTTCCAGAAGAGCCCAGCAGTGCAGGTTTTAAATGTTGCTGGTATTTAGAATACTCAAAAAATGAGGTATTAAAAATTGGTTTAGACATGGTATGGTCCAGTGGGCTCAGGGGAGCCTTAGATTCTGACAATATTCCTCCGGGTTATTGCAAACTCAAGGAAAATCTTTCCCTTTTTCCTTTTATTCAGCACAGCTCAGTTTTTAACCTATTTTACATTGTTTTTGTTTTGTAGCTGTTGTTGTTTATTTGAGATAGAGTCTTGCTCTGTTCCCCAAGCTGGAGTGCAGTGGTGCGATCTCAGCTCACTGCAACCTCCACCTCCCGGGTTCAAGCAATTCTCCTGTCTCAGTCTCCCAAGTAGTTGTGGCTACAGGCACACGCCACCACGCCTGGGTAATTTTTGTAATTTTAGGAGAGACAGGGTTTCACCATATTGGTCAGGCTGGTCTCGAACTCCTGACCTCAGGTGATCCACCCCCAAAGTGCTGCAATTACAGGTGTGAGCCACTGCGCCCAGCCTATTTTATGTATTTTGATTCCACATAACACTTTGCAGTTTGTTTATGAAAAAAGAAAGCCTTTTAATCTCTAAAAGAAGGTTAGATCTCTTCTTCATTTTATAGCTCAAGAACATTTCTGGCCAGGTGTGGTGGCTCACACCTGTAATCCCAGTGCTTTGGGAGGCCAAGGAAGGAGGACAGCTTGAGGCAAGGAGTTTGACGCCAGCCTGGCCAACAAAGCAAGAACCCCATTTCTACAAAAACAATAAAAAAAAAAATTAGCTGGATATGGTGGTGTGCATCTGTAGTCCTGAGAGTACTTGAGAGGCCGAAGAAGGAGGATCACTTGAGCCCAGGAGTTTGAGGCTGCAGCGAGCTATGATTGTTCCACCGCATGTCAGCCTGGGCAAGACAGTGAGACCCTGTCTCCAAAAAAAAAAAAAAAAAAAAAAATCTGCATTTTTTTCAGATGACAGGTGTTTCTGGTAATGGAATTTCTTGGTCTCTTGACTCAGAACAATTAACAAGCGTTGTAAACCCAAGACTGTATCCTGTGTTCTAATAAATGTCAGCACTTCATTCAAAACACTGCCTGAAAAAGCACATACACCCGGTAAAAACTATGTTGCTTGGTTGGCAAGTCCAAGACAAGCTTCAACCTTTCGAAGAGGATAAGAGCGAATTAAGTATTCCATCATAGCAAGCTGACTGAGTCTTGGGAGAAAATGACACAAGGTATTGTCTCCTTAACTCCCGCGGTGTTGGCACGACTTTCAGTTCCTAGGCCTTTCTAATTATAGATGTGCTGTGCACCATTGCCTCCACCTGTATCTATAATAATAACAATATTCAGCACTTAACATTATCAAAGACCTTTCCAGCTTGAACTAATTAATTCATACAATTCCAACCATCTGGGACAGACAGTATTATTATCCAGGTTTTACAGACACAGAAACACTTCAAAAGACATTTCTCCAAGGTCATACAGTAATTGGAACGGGGCCAGGAGCATATCTTAGAAGAACTAGAATTTTACGTTTATTAGAAGATGATAACCTTACCCAGACTGTCTAGATATGGGGGTAATTTGATATTTTTCTTCAGGGTGCCACACAGATGCCCCTTTGTTGCATACTACGTCACTGTTTGCTTTCTGCTGCAGCTTCTCTCCCAGAGAGAATGATCACGCACGTCATAATTTTCTAGAATACCGGGTAATTTTGGAGCTCTTAAAGCTGGCTAACATATGCCAGCTGTTTCATCTCTTTTACTTCCCTCCTTTATTCCACCTACAGCATCTTTTGATAGTTGAGTGGTATTAGAACACAGAGCTCCTGAATTGTAAAATGAAACCTTAAAAAAGTCTGCTAGCTATAAAGCCTTCTCTGTCCTTTCTGGTGACCAACTAATTGACATTCTTAGGAATCGTATGTTCTTCAAAGCAAATCCTTTATAGAGAATACTAGCTTTTTAATCACTATTTTAAAAAAAAAAAAAAAGCTTAAAAATAGCTCATGCTTCCCTAGTTACAGAGAAGTTACATTTGAAACTACAGGAAGTCGCTTTGGGGTGGAAAATCACCAATCCCTTTCAACTTGTGTCCTATGTTAATAATTGTGTTTGAAAGAATCTTAATGTCCTCATACATTTACTCATGTTGAACAGATAGGAAATAAATAACACTTTCTATAAAATAATCTCTTTCTGAAAAGTCAGAAGCAGATAGACTTTTACATAGACAATGATTATGCAAAATAAAGCAATGCCAAATTAAAATAAAATTTTAACAAGGGCGCTCCATGTTGACTCAGAGATCAGCAGGATTGGGAAAAAGAAAACTCGGAGAACTTTTGGAGTCTATTAGGAATATGGTGAATGTGATTGAGAATTCTTTCTGAATACAGATCTTTTGAAATCCAGGTTCAAAGAACATCCGTATATAGTTTGTATGTGAGTCACCACGTGGTAGGATAAGTAACGCAGAGGAACTAGGAGTTTGGAGGAACTGGGTATTTTACTCTCAAGGCTGGTTTTCATACCAAGTTTTAAGCCTGGGCTGCTTCATTTTTAAAAATTTCCATAAATAAATCTGATTCACCCCAAAGTTTACAGATCATTTCTCAATACTTCCCATTCAGAGAAGCTGAGCAGTTTTGATGTATTCATTTCAGTTCAAGGACAATCTTTCTGAACAAACCTAAAAGCGATAAAAGTTTATGTGAAAAGTTTGGATTTATATTCTCATACAGTTTTCTCAAACAGAGCAAGAAAAGAGTAATTCAATAAAGCTGTGTGCAGATTTATCTATCAGGTGTGCTCCCTAAATTCTTCAACAGCCTGATAAGTATCATTTACCTGGAACCAACACGCTTAGACAGCTGGTAAGTTCCCCACTCTCATTCCTCCAGTCAGGAAGCCCAGGCTGTACTACCTGCCAAGAGGCATGAATGCCAGCTGCTTCATCATTTAATTAAAAACGAATCCCTGGAGCTCATTGATCACTTTAATTTGTTTCACAGGAAAATAATGTTAATCAAAGCACAAGTGGCTGGGCGCAGTGGCTCATGCCTGTAATCCCAGCACTTTGAGAGGCCCAGGTGGGCAGATCACTTGAGGTCAGGAGTTCGAGACCAGCCTGGCCAACATCATGAAACCCCATCTCGACTAAAACTACAAAAATTAGCCGGGCATGGTGGTGGGTGTCTGTAACCCCATTTACTCAGGAGTCTGAGGCAAAAGAATCGCTTGAACCCAAGAGGTGGAGGTTGCAGTGAGCCAAGATAGCACAACTGCACTCCAGCCTGAGCAATAGAGTGAGACTCTGTCTCAAAAAAAAAAAAGCTCAAGTTAGGGTGGTACCCCACTTTTCTTTACACCGTCTTCATCAGCATCCAAATCTTCCTGAAAGAGTCTATTTAGAAGCTAAAACTTTTACATGCTGGTCTCAGGCCCAGAGCAAAAAGAAAATAAAAGAAAGAAATTGATAAATTGTGGGGCAGTCTATTCAACCATTTTCATTTTCAGTTACTCCTTTTTTTTTTCTATAACCATAAATAAAACCTGCCGAAACACAGAGCCTTCAATACCAAGATCTGATGAGTCTCCCATTAAGAGTACTTTCTGGGCCTGAGTGTATTTTGACATGCAAATATTTAAAAATAAATATTTGTATATTTTACCTGAAAAAAATATTTTGTTCAAATTTCCTAAAGTAAGAGAAAAAAATATATAAGAAGTCTTCCTCTGCATGAGGGGGAAAGTTTATGAAGTGGTTCATCCAAGAAAGTTCCAACAGGGGTGGGAGAGGAAGATACATTGTCAGCTTTTTCCAGCTTGGGTGTTTATGAGTTTGGCAAGAAGGCGGTAGCGAGGGGGTGGGTGCCAGACCCGAGGTCCTTTAGAGGGTGGCTGTGACCTCTGTTCTGGCATCTTGGTAGGACACTGTGGCCACTGTTTGCAGAATCAGCTGCAGTTGTGTCTCTTTTCCCTGTCTGCACAGTGGGGTCTTACAGAGTGACTGAGTCTACCTCAGGCAGGATGTTACTGGGAATTTATAGCATGCATTTGTTTTCCCTCCAAAGCTATATTTGCAAAGGATGCCGCTCATAAACAACACTCCTCACAGATCAAATTGTAGGTGAATCTAGGCTTCTTTTCCTTCCTTTACCCCTTCCTCCCTGAGATGCTGGCCAGCGCACTGGGACACCCCTGAGCTTGGTCTGGAACCTTTGCGTCCTCCCCTCCAGTACTTGGCATTCTCTGCATCAGGCTGTTCAGTGTCTTCAGGAGGCTTCATAGGTGGGCCTGGGGCCAAGTTCAGTCACTGCCCGCTCTCCCTCTGAGCACCGATTGTCTGGGACTTGTACATTTTCAGGTGTTGATTCACCAGTGCCTCCTACGGTGCTAATAAGGGTGAGCTAGAACGTCTTCCCTTCCTTCTCAGGTAGTGGAAATGCCCTTTAATAATAGTTTATAAAAAACAGCTTTATTGATTTTGGGCCTAAGCTCACTGATGGGAATTATTGGGCAGAAAGGAAGGAGACTGTAGTTGGATGCACCTTGTAAAGCATATCAAAGACATGGCCACCTACTTTTTCAGTATGTTCTACAAAACCTAGGCACACAGGACCTCATTGTCAGGAGACCTTGTTGCGACATTTCCTGTTCCTTATCATTTGGAAATATTACTATCAAAGCTGAGCTGGAAATTGACTATCGGGTTTGCAAAATCCAGAAGAATGAAGGTCTAGAGGTGTGTCTGTTCCTCTGTGTTCAATACAGCAACTGTTAGCCAGGAATATGTATTAACCAAAGACCACTTAAGGGAGGATACGCAGCATATGTAAAACACAAACAACATAAACAGAACCATAATCTCCTAGGCCTCTAGTTTTCAGTTTAAGATCGGACTCATTGCGAGCTCCTAAAAGGCATGTTTGTTCTCTAAATAAGTTTTCCTGTTCCAGGCTGCCAGATGAGATGTCACTGCCAAGGCAGCCAAATTCACTGCAAGTTTCCAGGATCAGGTTTCCTTGGAACAGGCTCGCACATGGCCTCTGTCTTCTAAAGCTGATTGCTTTGCCATGGTGAGTGCTGACTGCAAAGTGATCTAGCCACACTCTTGCATAATACTTCCAATGGTTGTATAGTTAGAGGCGTACATAGGGCATGCACTTGACTAAGCTACTGGGTTTAATAATCCCCTTTCCTGAAGTCCATTAGACCTCCGTTATACAAACCTTTAGCTGGATGGTTTAGGTATAAGTAGGACTCTAGAAAAGGAGATGGGGCTATCAATCTCTGTGGGCCTCTGATATCAGAATTTTCATATGACATTATGGTGCAGTGGTCTTTGTTAACTAGTTACCTTAAAATGCTCTATCAAGGGATTAGTTCAACATTTATTTGACAAACGTGTTTTGAGTAACAGATGGGTTATTAGTCACTACAATAAAATAATGAAAAATTTACCTATGCAGAGTTCATAGTCAAATGCAAGAACACAATAAAATAGTTAGAATAAAAACACAATATTATAATATACAGTCATGTATCACTTAACAACAGGGACATATTCTAGGAAATGCATCATTAGGGGATTTTGCTGTTGTGTGAACATCGTAGAGTATACTTACACAAATCTAGATGGGTACAAACCTGTACAACATTTACTGTACGGAATACTGTAGGAAATTGTAACACAATGATAAGTATTTATGAATCTAAATATATCCAAACATAGAAAGAGTACAGTAAAAATATAGTATTATAATCTTATGGGACCACCATTGTGTATGCGGTCCACCATTGACCAAGATGTTCTGATGCAGTGTATAACTGTAGATAAATTTTTGGGTTTTGTTTTACAATAGCAATCCATACAAAATGCTGTGGAAACTCCAAAGAATAAGCTGCTAGTTAGGTCTGTCTTAGGGCATGGAAAAAGTCATTTGGACAGAATTAATACAATCGTTTTCACAAATATGACGTAGCTACCAAAAATAAGCTAATATGATCTCAGAGTTCACTAATAGAAGTATAACTATCTAGAAGCTAGAATAGTAGACACAGGTAGTAACTACTTTGGACTTACCCAACTATATGTGGAGTATTGGGTTCAATTTGGGACCAACATTAAAAGGATATTAAGAAATCATAGCTCATTCAGAACAGACCATCCACATTGGAGAAGATGAGTAATATTTAGCTAGACTGGAATATCCAGAGAGGACTCCAGAAGAAACATGCTAGCAGTCAGCAAATATCTGGAGGGCTTTTAATGGAAAGATGTATAACATTTATTCCATAAGACTTCAAGAGTAAATTAATAAATGAAAATACATAATAGATGGAAACTGTGAGTATATTAATTTTGGCTAAAATTAGAAAGATCCTCCAAAGAATCCGAGCTATCTAAAAGACAAAGTAAACTGCTTGTTGAGTTGATAAGAGTATCATGGCAGGGCAGACTTAACTGAGGCTGAACCTTCCGTAAAGAATATTGCAAATAAACACAAGCATCAGCGGGGTGGTTAGGCTGAGTGATTTCAGTCTCTTCCAAACCTTAGGCTTTATGATTTGGAGTTGTGGTTTTAATATTACACATTATTTCCAAAACATAGCAATTAAAGTAGATGGCTGTTCTTTTCATCTGTCCCTTCCAATTGTCTTATGACTAGTGCATGACAGTATTGGGTAATGAATGAGTCACTTAGCAAGTGACAGTCTTCACGTACTATACCAAGGTCTTTGTAGGCATGTAATGAAGGTCAATAATAATCTCCTCATTCTCCACCACCCAGATTTTAGGATTCAAAACTTTTGAATAAACTATACCAAGAAATAAACAAAGTTAGCACGCTGATGTAGAGCAAACCATGGAGTTAAGACTAGGAAAGAAAGAGCATCAGGAAGAGCCAAGCCATGCAGTGAAAGATACAGGGGAGTCCCTCAACAAGAACAGAGATAAAGTTGATCCTTAATGCAGTGTTTACTGCGTGCCAGACACTGTGCTAGGAGCTTTATCTCTACTTACTCATTCATCCTACCAGTGACCCCGTGACTAGGTTTTATAATAATCACCCCCACCTTGTGACGGATGAAGAAACAGTCAGATAGAGGTTAAGTAATAATGCCTAAGATCACGCAGCTAGTAGGCTGGGATTTGAATTCGGTTACCTTGGCTCTAGAATCCATACACTTAACACCTAATCACAGTTTGCAAAGTATCTCTAAGCTGAAGAGAAAGAAATGAGTCATGGAGGAAAGAAATCAAGGCAATTGTAAAGAAAATTGACTAAGGAATCATACACTAGCAATTTCAATTCTCGAAATTCTACTTTTCAAAGACAGGTAAATGACTACCACATGAAGGTTTTGTGTAAACCCAGTAAAAAAAAAATTTCTTAGCACAATTTTAATTCTCTCTTAGAATCATTTTAATAAATTCACTTTAGAATGTCCTTTAGCCAACTTGACATTCCTGCCTCATGAATCTGACCTGACACCCCGATGATAAAATCCTGAAAAGATTCATTTTGCAACCATCTGCAGGGACAAAGAGAAGAAAGTACTTCTTATCATCATTGTCTCTGTACCAAAACCCCAGCTCGGATGGATGAATGAGGACTCAGGAGCCCACAGACTCAGAGCAATTAGAAACTACTACATCCTGCACATGGCTGGGTGAGCAGTGGGAGAATATTTACAATCTCAGAATGACGTTTCACCACGTAAGCCCTTAGCCCTAATCTGCATCTGATAATGTACATCAAGATAACATAAGGCTCCATCTTCTCCAGATCCTAGATATTTTACTCCTCCTAATCTGGTATAGTCAGTGGTAAGTGAAGAAAGAGCTTGCAAACATTCGTTATCATTTCTAGTGTGCTGTCTTTGCAGAAACCTTAAGTCAAGCTGCTATGCAGAAATTTCAGCCTCTCTTTTCTGCCTAGCCAGCAGGATGTATCCTTGAACTCGAAGGTAGGAGCTGACTGAATTCTGCCTTTACCAATTATATTTGATATGTTCCAGTTAAGTTTCACCGAATGCAGCATATGATATACCAACAGATTATTAACATGCATTAGGATATACCAACAGATTATTAACATGCATTAGGGACATCATACAAAATTTATTTTGGTGGATGTGACATTTCCAACAATTTCTAAAATTTGTTTACTGAAATCCTATGGGCTAATCCTAATCAAATCCTACCTAGAGCCACTGGGACAAGAGACAAATGAAAGTCCAAAGTAAAATTCCAACTATTGACTGTGAATTCAAGCCCAAACACCAGGAAGGTGGAGAACTGGCCCACAGGGAAGTTTGAGAAACATCTAAAGGCATCTGCAAGCCCTAAGCATGTGTCATTTATTTATACAATCTGTGTTTTAGAACGCGGAAAACCATAAAATTGGACAGAAAACCTCTAATAAGAATCAAAGCCAAGGATCTGTGGTCAGTAGGGGCGCCAAGGGGAGAAGGGTGGGGAATGGTTCCACCCCCTCTTCCTCCAATTTCTGACTCACAAATTTAAAGCAATTAGAAGCAAGCGTCTCTTAACAAAAAGCATATTCACTGGGTGAAAGTTATTCAATAATATTTTCCTCCAAGTGTCCCACTGATGGAATCATTGCACACCACTGCATGGGTAAAGTGTAATTTTACCAAGCCAATTCCATATTTAGCAAAGGCAGTCAGACCCTTCTGACTAGATTAATACTCAGTACTTTTTCAGTCTTTTAATCTTTCAAAGCTGTAAACGTAATATTTAGCACAGAAATACGTATTTTATTATATTAATCAGAATGACTTTGTTTTCTTTGTTATTCAGGTGTAAAGTGCGTGAATCTTAACCTGATGAATTTTCATGTGTATTCATTGGTGCAGAACTACTTAAATCAAGATATAGAACATTCCAGCATCCCAAAGGCTCTGTCACATCTCTTCTCCTTTACTGTTCCCTGTCCTTGAACTTTGAAGCAATTACTGTTATACTATTTTAAATTTCATCACCATCATTTTGCCTGTATTTGAACTTACACACACACACACACACACACACACACACTCACACACACACACGAGTAGGTACTTTTGTGCCTGGCCTCTTTTCCTAAACATTTTTCAGTGAGATTCACACATTTTCTAACATGCAACAATTGTTTGTTTCTTCCTGTTGCTTGTAGTATAATCCATTGTATGAATATACCCCAACTCATTTACCAATTCTACTATTGTTGAGCTTTTGGGCTGTTTTCAGGTTTGGTTTATTATGAATATAGTTGCTATGAACGTTCTTGGAACATTCTTGCATATTCCTTTTGGTGGGCAAAAGCATTTGCTTCTCTTCTATATGTACCTTATATGAGGTATACAGATGTTTAGCTTTAGTTTAATCCTGCAAAACTATTTTTCAAAGTTATCTTTCCAATTTATACCCCCATCAGCAACGTATGAGACTTCTAGTTGCTCCACATTGTCTCCAACAGTGTGTATTTTCAGGCTTTTTGTTTTGTTTTGTTTTTAACTCATCATCTTGATGGGTACATCATGGCATCTCAATAATAGGCATTTCCCTGATAAGTAAGAGACTGAGCACTTTTTCATATACTCATTCCATTACGCCCATTGGGTAACTTCTTTTGGGAAGGTTCTATTCGGGTCTTTTGCCCATTTTAAAATTCAGTTGTTTGTCTTTTTTCTAAGGGTTTGTAGGTTTCCTTTATATATGGATATAAGCTCTGCAAATATTTTCTCCGTGTCTGTGGCTTGCCTTCTCATTCTCTTTTGACGGGTAGTTCTTGAGTATTTATTAGTTTTGTTTTTGTGGTTGGTGTTTTTAATCAGCAGTTTAAGAAATCTTTACCTAACCATAGAAGAGGACGAATTAAGTACAAGACACATGAAGGCTTATCCTATCATTCTGAAGTTATAGTGCTTGATAGACTTGTCTGACATTCTTGATAATTAGTTTCATGTCTATACTAAGCAAACATTCTTAACCATACTATATTATTTGGATGAAAATATTTCTTCCTCCCTATATATTATTTGTATAAGAAAAACATATTAAAAGTTACTTGGTTATGGCCAAGAGCAATGGCTCATGCCTATAATCCCACCACTTTGAGAGGCCAAGGTGGGCAGATCACCTGAGGTCAGGAGTTCGAGACCAACTTGACCAACATGGTGAAACCCCATCTGTCTCTACTAAAAAATACAAAAATTAGCCAGGTGTCATGGCGGGCACCAGTAATTCCAGCTGCTCAGGAGGCTGAGGCATGAGAATCTCTTGCTCTGGATGCGGAGGTTGCACTGAGCTGAGATCGTGCCACTGCACGCCACCCTGAATGACAGAGTGAGACTTTCTCTCAAAAAAAAAAAAAAGAAAAAGAAAAAGAAAAAATATTACTGGGTTATGTGGGGAGAGGGGGTGAATAGGCAGAGCCCAAGGATTTTTAGGGCAGTGAAATTATTATGTATACTACAATGGAGGATATATGTCACTATGCATTTGTCAAAACTTATAGAATATACCATATCGAGAGTGAACCCTAAATATGGGCTTTGGGTGATAATGATGTGTCAACGTAGATTCATTGATTGTTAACAAATGTACCACTTGAAGGTGGAATGTTGATTATGGGAGAGATTATGTACGCGTGAAGGTGGGAGACATATCATAACTCTCTGTACTTTCTGCTTAATTTTGTTGTAAACTTAAAACTGCCCTAAAAAATAAAGTCTACTTTTATCGATTTTGTTTATCGTTTCAAAGAACCAATTTTTCCTTTCACCAGTCCTTTTTGTTGATTTTTTTCTCTATTTCATTTAGTTCTGCTCTGGTCTTTATTATTTATTTTCTTCTACTAATTTTGGGTTTGGTTTGTTCTTGCTTTTTCAGCTCTTTTAGGTGCGTTGCTGGATTGCTAATTTGTAACATTTCCACTTTTTTGACATAGGCATTTATTGATATAAAGTTTCCTCTTAGCACTATTTTTGCTGAATCCTATAGGTTTTGATATGTTCTTTCCATTATTTGTTTCTAGAAATTTTTTTTATTCCCACCTTAATTTCTTTGTTGACCCAGTGGTCATTCAGGAGCATGTTGGTTAATTTCCATATATTTACATATTTTCCAGACTTCCTCTTGGTGTTTTGTTTTGTTGAATCGGAGTCTCACTCTGTCGCCCAGACTGGACTGCAGTGATGCGATCACGGTTCATTGCAGCGTTGAATTTTTGGGCTCAAGCAATCCTCCCACCTCAGCCTTCCTAGTAACTGGAACTACAGGTATGTTGCATCACACCCAGCTAACTTTTTTATTTTTTGTAGACATGGGTTCTAACTATATTGCCCAGGCTGATTGTGAACTCCTGGGTTCAAGTGATTCTCCTGCCTTGGACTCCCAAAGTGTTGGGATTGATAGGCATTTTGGTATTGATTTTTGGTTTTATTTATTTATTTATTTATTTATTTATTTATTTTTTTGAGACAGAGTCTCAACTGATTCTTCTGCCTCAGCCTCCCAGGTAGCTGGGATTACAGGCGCCCACCACCATGCCCAGCTACTTTTTGTATTTTTAGTAGAGAAGGGGTTTCACTATGTTGGCCAGGCTGGTCTCAAACTCCTGACCTCAGATGATCCACCCACTTCAGCCTCCCGAAGTGCTGGGATTACAGGCTTGAGCCATCGCGCCCAGCCAAGATATTACCTGAACTTAACAGACTTATATGCAATGGTCTCACAGAGCACTACCTTGTGCGCACACAAAAAACCATATCATACAATCAGGTAAGTACATGTGTTTTCTCCACATTTACAGAAACTTATCAGGGCAGTATGTTTTTAAAAGTACAAAGGCCCATTTATATGACCCACTAAAGATAGCTAAGGTGTTTGAGGTGAAAAAAGGTCTACCTTCATCTACAACTTTTAAGAAAAGCAGCAAGCATGGTGATTATGGAAGGGACAGGTGTTCGAATCCTGGCTCTATTACTGGCTGGCCAACAAACCTTGGACATGTTTCTTAAACCTTTCTGAGCTTCTGTTTTCTTATCTGGAAAATGGTAATAACAGTACGTATCTTATAGGGTTGTTGGGAAGAGTGAATGAATTAACGCATGTAAATTATTAGTAAGTGTTCAATAAATGTTAGATTTTATTATTACTGTCATAGAGTATCACAGTTGGTATAGTTAAAATTATACTCAGTTTTAGATGAAGAAACAGTATAAGAAAAGTTAAGCTTACATAACATTAGCAGTAAAACTTGTCCTTCAACCCACATCTATTTTTTGTTTTGTTTTGTTTTGCTATTTTTGAGACAAGTCACCCAGGCTGGAGTGTAGTGGCACAATCACAGCTGACTGCAGCCTTGACCTCCTGGGCTCAAGTGATCCCTCCACCTCAGCCTCCCAAGTAGCTGGAACTACAGGCGCACCCATCTGGCTAATTTTTGTATTTTTAGTAGAGATAGGGTTTTGCCATGTTGCCCGGGCTGGTCTCAAACTCCTGGGTTCAAGCGATCCACCCGCCTTGGTCTCCCAAAGTGCTGGGATTGCAGGTGTGAGCCACTGCGCCCGGCCCACATCTGTATTTTCATGGGCTTTCAATTCACCATGTGCAAACTGCAAATTGTTTACTCTTCACCAAGCATTGACAGGTCTGAATTTGGGTAAAAGTTAGTGAGAAATAAATACAAGAGATATTAAAACTTTTCACGAAACTTCTTGAGTTACACCTTCTATGTAATTCAGTATTAAAACAAACATTTAAATGGATCGTGTCTCAAAAGGGGACTCATTGGTTTAAACTAGATTCGAAGCTCCTTGATGGCAGAGGGGTATCTTCTATGTCATTAGAGTAATTATAATAGTAGAGTGCTGGGCATGGCATTGATTTACCGATCACAGAGAAGCCTTTTTAAAGCAATTTATCTAGAGATGCTACCTTCAAAACGGGTTACATTTTAGATTTATAACGTTTTGAAGTTTTGCTTACGTTCTCTAGAGCCTGGTGACTTTTTTTTTTTCAGGTGGAGTTTCACTCTTGTCGTCCAGGCTGGAGTGCAGTGGCGTGATCTTGGCTCACTGCAACCTCCGCCTCCCTGGTTCAAGCGATTCTTGTGCCTCAGCTTCCCGAGAAGCTGGGATTACAGGTGCCCGCCACCACGCCTGGCTAATTTTTGTATTTTTAGTAGAGACGGGGTTTCACCACGTTGGCCAGGCTGGTCTCAAACTCCTGATCTCAGATGATCCGCCCACCTCGGCCTCCCAAAGTGCTGGGATTACAGGCGTGAGCCACCGCGCCCAGCAGACTTCTAATTCATATACATTTTTATTTCTGCTATGGAATGTGAAGTGTTTTACAGCACCAGTGACTCACTGCTGATGTTACTGCTGGAACAGTGCTTCTTGGCCGGGCACGGTGGCTCATGCCTGTAATCCCAACACTTTGGGAGGCTGAGGTGAGTGGATCACCTGAGGTCTTGAGTTCAAGACCAGCCTGGCCAACATGGCAAATCCTCTTCTCTACTAAAAATACAAAAATTAGCTGGGCGTGGTGGCACGTGCCTGTAATCCCAGCTATGAGGGGCGCTGAGGCAGGAGGATTGCTTGAACCTGGGAGGCAGAGGTTGCAGTGAGCCGAGATCACGCCACTGCACTCCAGCCTGGGCAACAGAGCAAGAAGACTCTCTCAAAAAAACAAACAACAACAACAACAACACAAAAACGCGGTTCTCAAATTTTGGTCCCCAGACAACCAGCAGCAGCAGCACCTGCGAACTTGTTGAAATGAGAATTCCTGGGACTTGCCCCAGCCAGTCTGAGTCAGAGAATCTGGGGGATGAGGCCAAGCAATCTGTTTTTAACAGTCCTCAGGTGATTCTGATGCACACTAAAGAAGCTTGGAAAGAATGTGCTGGAGAAAGAGGATTATCATCTTACCCATCTGAGTACGTAGGGTAAGTTGACTTATTTATTAATAAAGTGAACTTCAAACTCTAGAAACCATATCAAAGATAATCATTTTATTTCAGGTCATTTGATTTGTTTATCTGTTTATTGGACTACAAAATATACGATTCAAACTTTAAAAATCCAAAATGATATACAAAGAAATTTCTCGGCCAGGTGGGGTGGCTCACTCCTGTAATCCCAGCACTTTGAGAGGCCGAGGCGGGCAGATCATTTGTGGTCAGGAGTTCAAGATCATCCTGGCCAACACAGTGAAACCCTGTCTCTACAAAAATATAGAAATTAGCTGGGCGTGGTGGCAGGCGCCTATAATCCCAGCTACTCGGGAGGTTGAGGCATGAGACTCGCTTGAACCCGGGAGGAAGAGGTTGCAGTGAGCCAGCATCGCACCACTGCCCTTCAGCCTGGGCGACAGAGCAAGACTCTGTCTCAAAAAAGAAAAAAAAAAAAAAACCTAAGAAATTTCTCTCTTTCACTCCTATGTCCTAGTGGCAAACCAAGATGATAGGTTAGTTTTGTATATTTCCAGGGTTATTTTATTTACATAGTAACAAGTAGATGTATTCTTTCTTTTCTACACAAATTATAGCACAATATGCAGTGTTCAAATGCAGGCATCTTTAATAGCACTCAAAGGTATATGGTTTCAACACTGGTGGGCTTTTCCACATTTTGCAAAAGAGATGTGCTTTCTGGAAACTTCTTAAAATAAAGATTTGTTTTGCACTTACATTCTTCCATTAAACAAATGCTAATACTGTATACTAACAATGTATTTTCTTTTTAGTTGACTTTCAAAAATCTCATTTAAACAATTGAATACATAGAATTATCACCAACACCAGGTACTATTTCCTCTATATTATTTTCCAAAAACTCATTCTTCTACCAATGCCACACTTTCATCTTAGAGAGCTGGTTAAGCTTTTGGATTAAAATTTAAGCCATGTGTTGTTCATCCAATAATGCTACAATTTATTCCAAATTACGCCGAAGGCCATTTGCTTTTTGCCTCCAAGCATCAAGAGTTATATTGAAACTCCTTTCAGATTTACTTCTATTCTGTTTGCCCACATCTGGCATAATGCCAATTCATTTTTAACTCAAAAAAAAACCCATGTTCTCTTCTTTCCTCTTTTAGCAATATTACCATCCTGACACTTGATCTCTGTAAGCAATTATCTGATTTCTTCAAGTGTCCCTTTAATATTCTTTAAACGAGTCAAAGCGTTTAAAATAGCCCTTTTGTCTGTGCCAAATGTTCCCAGCTGTCTCAAAATATGAACCAAATTATGTACCAAGGGATTTATCTTTTGAAAATGACATCCACAGTAGTGATTCTACATTTCCTAACTTAGAATTCAAGGCCCGCAATATCCTGCTTTTTCAGAGCTATCTTACTTGATTGTGCTTTCCACCCCATAAAGATTGTCATTTTTAGTTTCCTGTATCTTTGTGGTATATTTCTTTTTCTGTGTCTTCATGAAGGCCGTTCTGCTATGCTAGTCTATCAACTTGTTTCCTACTCCATCTCAAGGTTTTGCCATGTGATTGAAACCCTCTGAGAATAAGATGCTTTCTAATTTGTATGTAGGTACATTTCATCTTATTGAGCTCTATAGCCATCCTGTGATATAAAAGCATAAGCATGGTTACCCATGTTACATGTGAGGAAATTGAGGCCTAGAGGGCTCAGTCATCCTGGATTCTTCTGCATTAACAAGCCGCTCTACTCACTTGGCAGTCTGTACTGCCTCACGATATTACCTTTGTACATATGCATGACTTGTCATCATAACTGCATCTCCAAGGCAGTTCATCTCATTGTTCCTTGTATTCTCCCCTGTGACTTGAACGTAAAAGGAATTCAGTAAATATTAGCTGTTCGACTTGTTAGAAGCCAAGAGTCATAAAACTTTTGGCTCAAAGAGAGCCTTTGTGATTATTTAATGAATCCTTGAGTTTGTCAAACTGGTTTGAAGTCTGTATAGCCCTGGAGGTAATAGGTACAATGCTACTCCTTTTGTTAGAAGACTTGAGATAAAATTATTTTAATTTTAAATAAATACTGACATATAATGGTATGGAATATTAACATTAAAGTTGTAAAATGAATCATAAAACAAGTTTTTTAGACAAAACATGAAACTTCAAAGAAACTCCAGAGAAATATCAGAACTGTAATTAGCTGTTTCAGGCTATCCCAGGCTTCTGGAGGTGGGAGGAGGGGGTAAATATTGAAGTCTGGAGAGGTTAAGCAAATTGCCCTAAATCACACATTAATTCAATCAATATTGATTCAGCCCCCACTACTAATTGCGTAAACACCAAGGTTGCAATGACAAGCAAAACAAGACACTGACCACATAAACTTTGTATGTAAGTGGAGGTGAGAGGAGGACAGCGTTGTTAAATTAATATTCAGTATGCATAAACTATATAAAGCAGCCCCTATCTTGGTCAGTCCAGCAGAAAAAACTTTATTGCAACTCTTCAGAAAATACCCAAGAGAGTCCATCTTATTGCAGAACAGAAAAGCTTTAACATCTTTTCCTGTGTCTTACATTCTCAGTGTTTCCCTTTCCAGTTACTCACTGATAAAAATGAATTTTCCTAAGTTCTTCCTGACCCTTGGCCCGAGAAGTTCCTGGCTCTTTGACCTCTTACTCCTATCTTTTCCTCTTCTTCCATCTGTTCTATCCTCAATGCAAATGAAGCTACCTCCTGGCGAGAGTTTTCTTTAGTGATTGTGGTGGTGGAAAAAAATATGAAATCTTATGAATTGGTTTTTTGTTCCTGTTATATTTTTTAGTGACACAGTACACTAGATGTAAAAATGCAGAGAACTTGACTTAGGCTGGGGTTAGGGAAGAATCCTTTGATGAAAGAATCTTTTAAGGGAGGCTTGGACAGTTAAATAAGAACTGTATTAACAAAGAAAATGACGTAAGAAGATTTCAGGCATAGGGATCTTAGTCAAGGAGACTCCAAGGTAGGAAGACACAGGGAAATGACAAAAGGCCATTATGGCTAGAATACAAGGCAAGAAGCTGCCAGGAAGAACCTGGAGAGGGAGAAAGGAGTCCAATGATCCAAAGCCTCGTGGGCCACATTTAGGATTTGATCTTCTCTGAGACCGTTGAGAAGCCATCAAAACGAAGCAGGGCGGGGCGCGGTGGCTCTTGACTGTAATCCCAGCACTTTGGGAGGCAAAGGCAGGCGGATCACTTGAGGTCAGGAGTTCGAGACCAGCCTACCCAACGTGGCAAACCCCATCTCTACTATAAATGCAAAAAGTAGCTGGGCATGGTGGCACATGCCTGTAGTCCCAGCTGCTTGGGAGGCCCAAGAATCACTTGAACCTGGGAGAGAGAGATTGCGGTGAGCCGAGATCATGCCACTGCACTCTAGCCTGGGTGATAGAGTGAGACTCTGTCTCAGAAAAAGGAAAGCAGGGCAGTGACATGACCAGATTTGCATTCTGATGCAAAGGATTGGTGAGGACTAGAAATTTGGGGAGACAAATTGATAGGTTTCTGTTGAATTGAGATCGTGTCAGGGGAGATGGAAAGCAGAAAACTTCCGAAGTTCTTTGGGAAGAACTGGTCAGGACTTAGTGATAGATTGGATAGGGATGTGAAAGACAGAGAGGTCAAGGACAACTTCTAAAACCTCTGGCTTGAGTAACTGCATGGATGATGGTGACACACATTGAGAGAGGAAAGTTAGAATAGCACCAGAGTTTGCAGGGTAATTTTGAAAGTCAGATGGCTTAAAAATGAGACAGAAAGGAAAAAAACAAAGACAAAAAACAAAGGCAATAGTGATTTTGCCCCAGCAAGTCGTGAAGCTTCCATTTTTTCTTGAAATTCTTGCTTGAATGATTTATTTATTTATTTATTTGTTTGTTTGTTTATTTATTTACTTGTGACAGAGTCTCACTCTGTTGCCCAGGCTGGAGTGCAGTGGCGCGATCTTGGCTCACTGCAAGCTCCGCCTCCCAGGTTCACGCCATTCTCCTGCCTTAGCCTCCCGAGTAGCTGGGACTACAGGTGCCCTCCAGCACGCCCAGCTAATTTTTTGTATTTTTAGTAGAGACAGGGTTTCACCATGTTGGTCAGGCTGGTCTCGAACTCCTGACCTCATGATCTGCCCGCCTCAGCCTCCCAAAGTTCTGGGATTACAGGCGTGAGCCACCGTGACCGGCTTGAATGATTTTTTAAATCCATTTATCTCCTCAAAAACAATCTAAAAGGCACATAGAAAGCACTTTGAATTTAATTTGTTATTTTTTCATTGACATTCAAAGAATGACATATACATGCTATCATTTAGTTTAGTAAAATAGGTAGGAAGTGAGCTCATTCTCAATTTTATATATTATATTATGAAATGTAAGTATTGTGTATGTTCATAAAATGAGTAGGTAAGAGATATTCAGGGTATCCACCACTATATAACAAATCACTCCAAAACGTAGCGGCTTAGAACAACTATATTATTGTATTACTATTTCTCATGATTTTGGGGTTCAACTGAAAGAAAGGAGTTATTCTCTAAAGCTTCCATAGTCACATATCTGTCTGGTGAGTTGATGCTACTGAACTTTTGCCTGGGACACCCACGTGATGGAACACAGTCACCTCTCCATGTGGCCTCAGTCTCCTCACAGTGTGGGAGTTGGGTTCCAAGACTGATCGTCCTAAGAGAGCCAGGCAGAATCTGTGTTAACTTGTAGGACCTAACCTTAGAAGTCGCATGGCTAAACTGCTATATCACAGGCCTGTCTGGATTCGAAGAAAGGGAATATAGTCCCCATCTCTCAAAGTGAAGAGTGACAACTTGCATGATAAGATGAGCAGGTAGAATGGGAGGTGTTGTTATAACCATCTTGGCAAAAACAATCTGCCATAACAGAGAAGAGCAAATGGAAGTAGACTCTTCTTTGCTGGACAGTATCTATAATAGCACTTGGGACCAAGTAAGTATTTGTTCAATGAATGACTAAGCAACTAGAATAGGATACACTGTCTTCCAAATCTGATTCTTGTTTATTACTTTTCACAGTTGCTCTTTGTCTAGAATCTTAAGTATAAAGAGAACTAAACTAATGGAAAAAACTTCAGATTGAATAGTCTTATGAAGTTTAGACTTATTATTAATATATTATATATTTATTTATAAATGATATATAAATAGTATATTCAGTGGCTCATGCCTGTAACCCCAGCACTTTGGGAGGCTGATGCGGGAGGATCGCTTGAGCCCAGGAGTTCAAGACCAACCTGTGCAATACAGCGAGACTGCATCTGCAGGAAAAATAAAAAAAAAATTAGCCGGTCATGGTGGCATGCACCTGTCGTCCCAGTTTCTCAGGAGGCTGAGGTAGGAGAATTGTTCAAGCCCAAAAGGTAGAGGCTGCAGTGAGTAGTGATTGAACCACTGCACTCTAGCCTGGGAGACAGAGCAAGACCCTGTCTCAAAAAAAAAAAAAAGTATGTCTAATTACTTATTAAGTATAAGTTTAGTCTTCATATTTTTAAATATTCTAATTCATATGAAATAAAGTATTGTAAATTCACCTTAAGAGTAAAATAATAAAAATATAAATTATTGTAATGACAAATATTTCATTTCAGTGGTCTGGTGGACAGAGACTAAATAGTTAGAATAATCAATGTGGTGGGCTTAATAATGGCCTCTTAAAATGTCCATGTTCTAATGCCCAGAACCCATGAGTGTGCCCTTATACGGCAAAGGAATGTCACAGGTGTGATGAAGTTAAAGACTCGGGGATGAGAAGATTATACTGAATTAGCCCCATGGGTCCTAAATATAATCACAGGTTTTCTTCAAAGAAAGAAACAGAGGGACAAATTGGACTCTTTTAGAGCAGAAGGCAAAGCCAAAGACATATCGGAGAGAGGGAATGGGAAAGGGAAAGAAAGAATTCTCTCCTGGAATCTCTCGATGGAACCAGTCCTGCTAATAGCTTGATTCCAGCCCTTTAAGACTCATGTTAGCCTCTGACCTCCAGCATGGTGACAGAATAAATTTGCGTTGTTTTAAGACACTAAATCTGTGGTATTTTGTTGCAATAGCCATAGAAAACCAATACAGCCAACAAAATGATAAAATGGGGAAAAAAGTTTGCATTTGAAATAATTCAAAGCCACATGTTCTTCAGCTGGCATAAATAGGAAATAGATACAGTTAATTTAAAATGCTGAATAAAGATTATAGGTATTAAAATGAGTGTATATGATTGCAAAACCCTATGCAATCTATGTTAACATTTTTCCTTTTGAGGCTGGTAGTGTAGTAAACAACCTTCCTCCCTCCCTTCCTTCTGTCCTTCCCTCCCTCCCTCCTCCCTTCCTCCCGCCGTCCCTCCTGATATAGTTTGGATGTTAGTCCCTTCCGACGCTCATGTTGAAATGTAATCTCCAGCGTTGGAGGTGAAACCTGCTGAGAGGCAACTGGATTACAGGGGTGGATCCCTCACGAATGGCTCAGCGCCATCCCCTTGGTGATGAATGAGTTCTTGCTCTGAGTTCACTCGAGATTTGGTTGTTTAAAAGTGTGTGGAACTGGAGATCCTTATGTTAAGTGAAATAAGCCAGGCACAGAAAGACAAACATCACATGTTCTTACTTATGTGTGGGATCTAAAATTCAAAACAATTGAACTCATGGACGTAGAGAGTAGAAGGATGGTTACCAGAGGCTGGAAAGGGTAGGGCTGGGAGGAGGGGAGCGGTGGAGGGAAGGTGGGGATGGTTAATGGGTACAAAAAAAATAGAATAAATAAGTAAGACCTACTATTTGATAGCACAACAGGGTGACTACAGTCAATAATAACTTAATTGTACATATAACTAAATAACTAAAAGGGAGTATTTAGATTTTGTGTAACAAAGGATAAATGCTTGAGGGGATGGATACCCCATTCTCCATGATGTGATTAATACGTATTGCATGCCTGTATCAAAACATCTCATGTACCCTATAAATATATACACCTACTATGTACCCACAAACATCAAACATTTAAACATTTAAAAATAAATTTTAAAAAATTAAAATGAGAGTATGTGGCACCTCCCCCATCTCTCTCTTGCTTCCCCTCTCGCCATGTGAGACACCTGTTCCCCCTTTGCCTTCTGTTATGACTGGAAGCTTCCTGGGGCCCTCATCATAAGCAGATTCGAGCACCACACTTCTTTTTTTATTTTTATTTTTTGAGATGGAGTCTCACTCTGTTGCCCAGGCTGGAGTGCAGTGGCACGATCTTGGGTCACTGCAACCTCCTCCTCCTGGGTTGAAGCAATTACCTTCCTCAGCCTCCCAAGTAGCTGAGACTACAGGCATGTGCCACCATGCCTGGCTAATTTTCGTATTTTTGTTAGAGACGGGATTTCACTATGTTGGTCAGGCTGGTCTTGAACTCCTGATCTCAGGTGATCTGCCCGCCTCGGCCTCCCAAAGTGCTGGGATTACAGGCATGAGCCACCGCGCCCCGCCCAGCACCACACTTCTTGTACTGTCTGCAGAACCATGAGCCAATTAAACCTCTTTTCTTTATAAATTATCCAGTTTCAGGTATTCCTTTACAGCAATGCAAAAACGGTCTAACCCACTTCCCTCCCTCCTTTCTTTCTTTTTATTCATATCAGTATGGACTCATACATTCTAACTTTACTCAATAGATTATAACCCAGTATTACTATTATTTATATTAATGTGCAATTTTGCCAGTTTGGGTTAGTGAGAACCACTTCAAGCCAAAGCGTGTCCTTTTGATATGTGGCTATCATATTTTGAGCCTATCCTTACAAATACAATAAGATGTTCCTGATTCATCTTCCACTTTTCCTGCTCTAGTTTTGGGATCAGCATTTCTTCAAGGAACCCAGGTTCCATTTTTTAGAGTAAAGATATTTACAGACAATGATCTGGGTAGCAGCTGTGTTTTTTGCTGAGGGCCCTTCTAGGTCCAATGAGCGGATAGATTTAGGAATCACATACACTTACATAGACACATCTAAATACATGTATATACACATCTATGTATTTCCATAAGTATTGCTACCTCTATCTACAAATCTATATCTAGATACTAAAAAGCATTATTTCATATTTGTACCTCTGATTCCAATCCACAGCTTGGTTTCCCTTTTCAATGTTTCTGACTTTCTCCATGAACAATTAAAAACCTGGCTTTCATTATCCTCAATAAATTCATATATTTGTTCCAACCTAGAATACACAAAAACTCATGTTGGAATTGCTAATCCACTGAGAAAAGCAAATCTACTAGAGCTGATATTTGTTTTTGGTTCTTTATCTTCGAGGTAACATTTAAATATCATGAAATTCACAAATCTTAAGTGTGCAATTTGATGACTTTTGACACATGTGTATTCTGTATAACCCTCTATCAAAATTTAGGGCTTTTTTTTTCACCCTAAACGTTCCCTAATGCCTCTTCCTAATTAACACCCCATGGCAGAGGCAAACTCTGTTCTTTTTTTTCCATTCCAGATAATTTTTCCACCATAGATTTTCAACACATATTTTCTAACCTCTTTGAGTAATTTATGTAAGTGGAATCATGGAACATACTCTTTGTGTCCAGCTTCCTTTACTCAGCACATCTGAGAGATTCATCCATATTTTGGATATATCAAGAGTTCTTTCCTGTGGATAGTTTTTCATTGTTTGAGTGTACAATATCACAATTTGTTTATCCATTCACCTATTAATGAGCAATTCGGTTGTTTTCAGTCTTCGGTGACCATGAATGTCCTCATTCATGAGTTTTTGGACCTACGTTTTAATCCCTCTTCGGTAAACATTTAGGAGTAGAATTTCTGGGTCATAGAGCAGGTATATGCTTAACTTTATAAGAAATTACGAATCTTTTTTGTTTTTGATTCCCATTAGCAATGTATAATAGTTCCACTTGCTTCACATCTTGGTCAATATTTGGTGTCTTCAGTACTTTTAATTTTAGCCATTTTAGTTGGGTGTAAGCTAGTATTTCACTGGAGGTTTAATTTGCATTTTTCCAATGACTAATAAAGAACTTGATCATGTGCTTATTGGACATGCATAATATTTCCTTCGTTGTGTGTCTATTACAGATTTTATTTACTTTATTTCTTGCATTGGTGTCATTACTAATGAGTTGCTGCAGTTATTTATGTATTCTCAATACAAGTCTTTTGTCAGATATGTACATTACATTTTCTCCCAGTCTGTGGCTTTCTGTTCATTTTTAAAGTGTCTTTTAATGAGAAGGCTTAAATTTTGATAAAGTTTAATTTATCTTTTAAAACAATTCTGTGGTTGTTTTCTGTTTTAAGAAATCTTCACTTACCTGAGGTTTTCACTGTAGACTTAGGTTTTTTTTTTAAAGACTATCTATAGTTTTAGCTTTTATATTTAGGTCCCTGGATGAATGAGGTAGAAGTTATGGTTGTTTTGTTTCCACATAGATATCTAGTTTTCCCACATAATTTATTAAACACTTTCCTTTCCTCACTGAATTGCCTTGCCACCTTTGTTCAGAATGGAATAACCAGATAGGTGTTGGTCTGTTTCTGCCTCGTACTTTGTTTCATTGATCTATATGTCTATCCTGTTGCCAGTATTACAATTACACGTCTTATCATAATTTATGTTAAGTTTTGAAGTTAAATAATATAAATCCTCCAGCTTTGTTCTTTTATTTCAAAGTTGTTTTGGCTATTCTAGGCCCTTTACATTTCCAATAAGTCTTGCACTCAGATTGTCACCTGTACTAAAATGCCTGCTAGGTTTATAGTTAAGATCATTGTGGGGAAAACTGACATCTTAATAATATTGAGTCTAGCAACATTTGGACATGGTGTATCTCTATATGTGTTATTTAATTGCACTGATTAGTATTTGTAGCTTTGAACATTGAGGTTTTACAGATCTTTTGCTGAATTTGTTTCTAAGTATTTTATGTCTTAAAGCTATTGTTAAAGTAATAACCTTAATTTGATTTAAAAATGTGTTTACTGTTAGTATTTAGAAATGCAATTGATTTTATATTGAACTTGTATCTTGAAGTCTTGCTAAATTCACATTTGTTCCAGTAACTTTTTGTAGATTCCTTAAGATTTTCTATATAAAGAATTATATTATCTGCAAATAGGAATCAGTTCCTTCTTCTATCCAATTGTTCTGGTTTTTATTTCCATTTTTTGGCTTATCAAACTGATTCAGAAGTTTATAGAATAGAATAGAACTTAAAGGAGAAGAGGCATCTTTGCCTGGTTTCCAATCACGTAAGAGGAGTTGCCTCTTTAACCATCAAGTGTGATATTGACTGATGCTGTATATCAGGTTGAGGAAGTTTCTTTTTTTTTTCTTTTTTTTTTTTGAGACAGAGTTTCGCTCTTGTTGCCCAGGCTGGAGTGCAATGGTGTGATCTCTGGTCACTGCAACCTCCGCCTCCTGGGTTCAAGCAATTCCCCTGCCTCAGTCTCCCTTGTAGCTGGGATTACAGGCATGTGCCACCATGCCCGGCTAATTTTTTATTTTTAGTAGAGACAGGGTTTCTCCATGTTGGTCAGGCTGGTCTCGAACTCCCAACCTCAGGTGATCTGCCCGCCTCAGCCTCCCAGAGTGCTGGGATTACAGGCGTGAGCCACCACCCCCGGCCTGGAAGTTTCTTTTTATTCCTAGTTTGTTGAGAGTTTTTATCACAAGTGCATCTATTGAAATTACCATGTGTTTGTTTTTCTGTATTCTGTTAATATGGTGAATTACACTAATTTTCAAATATCGACCAACTTTGCATTCCTGGAAGAAACCCCACTTGGTCATGATGTAATATCTTTTTAATATATTATTGGATAAGTTGGTTAATATTTTGTTAATGATTATTGTGCTTGTACTAGGAACATTGGTCTCTAATTTCCTTTGTTCATGTCTTTGTTAGAGTTATGCTGACAAAGTCAGATAACAGTATTTTGATGGCCTTGTAAAATGAGTTGACACGTATTTATTTTTCCCGTTTTCTGAAAGAGCTTATGTAATAGATGTAGATATTCAAATTTTCTATTTCATCTTGTATCAAGTGTGATAAGTGGTCTTCCGAGTAATTTTTCATTTCACCTAAGTTGTCACGTTTATTGACATAAAGTCGATTATAATATTCTCCTATTACCTCTTATTCCTCACGTAGGTAATGTGTGTTCTTTCTCTTATGGTCTCCTGTCCCACTCCTCCATTTTTTCAGTCTCACCACGATATACCCATTTTATTTATCTTTGGAAACCCATTTTATTTATCTTTGCAAAGAATCAACTTTGACTTTGTTAAGTTTTTCTATTGTGTCTGCTTTCTGTGTTGTTGGTTTTTAGTCTTATTTATTTTCTTCTCTTTTACTTACTATAGATTTCATTTCTCCTCCTTTTTCTAGCTTTTTAAGTAGAAAGATCACTGATTTGAAAGTTTTATCTTATTTAATATAGCCATTTAAAGCTCTAAATTGTCTTCTAAACCATGCTTTAGATGAGTCTCACAAACTTCTATTTGGGAATTTAGATTTTTGGAAGGAATGTACTTTTGCGATCATTCAGTTCCATTTTTTCCTAATTTTTCTTAGGATTTCTTCTTCAACACATTTAAAAGCATACTGTTTAATTTCTAACTATCTGGAAGTTCTTTTAGATATTTACTTATAATCTAATTATAATCCGAGAATATATTCTGTAAGACTTCAACCTTTTGAAATTTACTGAGACTTATTTCATGTCCTAACTTATGTTCTATCTTGATGAATGTTCCATACGCAAATATATCCTGAAGTTGTTAGGTATAGTGCTCTATACACGTCAATTAGGACAAGTTGTTTGATAATGTTTTTCAGATATTCTAAATCCTTACTGATTTTTTGTTACCTTATTGTTTACTGAGATGGCTATGTTAAAGTCTCACTCAAAATTGTGAACTTGTCTATTTCTCCCTTTAGTTCTGTCAATTTGGGCTTATTATATTTTGATGGTCTATTATTAGGTACAGATACTTTCATGATAGTGTCTTCCTGATTAATGACCCTTTTATATTATTATACAACATCTTTATTTCTGGTAAAACTCTTTCTCTTAAAATGTATTTTTTTAATTGTTAAAAAAAAAGCCTTTCCAGCTTTTTTATGGTTTCTGTTTACATGGTATATCCTTTCTATTCATTTACTTTCAAACTATTTGTGTTTTACAATTAAAGTGCATCTCTTGTAGACAGCATATCTTTGATTCTTGCTTTTTTAAATTCATTCTGACAATCTCTACATTTTAACTTACATATAGTATAATTATAAATACTTTTGGATTTAGGGCTATCATTTTGTTATTTGTTTCTTATTTGTCCAGTCTGATATTTGTTTCTCTGCTCCTCTTTTTGTGCCTTCTTTTATGTTAATACAGTATTTTAGTATTTCATTTCAATTCTCTATTGGTTTTTTTTTCTTTAGAGTCTCACTCTGTCACCCAGCCCAGGCTGGAGTGTAGTGGTGCAATGATAGATAGCTCACTGTAGCCTTGAAGTCCTGGGCTCAAGTGATCCTCCTGTCTCAGCCTCCTAAGCAACTAAGACTACAGGTACATGCCACTGCACCCAACTATTTTTTTTTAATTTTAAATTTTTGTAGAGATGGAGTCTTTCTTTGTTGCCTAGGCTGGTGTTGAACTCTTGACCTCCAGTGATCCTTCCACCTCGGCCTCCCAAAGTGCTGAGATAATAGGTATAAGCCACCATACCTGGCCCCTGAATTTTTAGTTCTACTTCTTTACATCATTTTTTAGTGGTGATTCTAGAGATTGCAGTATACATCCTTAATTTTAGTACAATCTGCTTAAAGTTAATATTACATCATTACATGTAAAATATGTCTTGCAACTGCATAATTTTATTTGCCCAATTTTTGTGCTATTTTATCATGTATATTACATCTGCTTATTTTGTAAACTTTACAAAACAGTGTGATAATTTTTACTTTAACCCTTCATATGTCCTTTAAATAAGAGAAGAAAAAATGTACCCATTTATATATATCCATATGTTTACCATTTCTGGTGGTCTTTATTCATTCTTGCAGATCCAAGTTACCATCTGCTATTATTTCCTTTGTCACCTTAAGAATCTTCCATAGTATTTCTTGTAGTGTGTGTTGGTTGGTGATTCATTCTCTCACTTTCATTATTTGAGAATGTGTTTACTTCTCTTTCGTTTTTTTTTTTCTTTCTTTTTTGAGATGGAGTCTGGCTCTGTCGCCCAGGCTGGAGTGCAGTGGCATGATCTCGGCTCACTGCAAGCTCCACCTCCTGGGTTCATGCCATTCTCCTGCCTCTGCCTCCCGAGTAGCAGGGACTGCAGGCGCCCGCCACCACGCCCGGCTAATTTTTTTTGTATTTTTAGTAGAGACGGGGTTTCACTGTGGTCTCAATCTCCTGACCTCATGATCCGCCGGCCTTGGACTCCCAAAGTGCTGGGATTACAGGCATGAGCCACTGCGACCGGCCCTTCTCTTTCATTTTTGAGGGACATTTTCATTGGATGTGGAATTGGATGGACAGTCTTTTCTTTCAGCACCTGAGAGATGTAATTCCATTGTCTCCTGGAATCTATTATTTCTCTTGACTTGTCAAAATTTGATTAATCAGTCCCCTTTTTCTCATGTGTAGTTTACCTATGGACATTTTCAAGATTTTGTTTGTCTTTTTTAAAAAATTATTTTACTATGATGTATCTAGGCATAATTTTTGGTATTTTTCTTTCTGCTTATGTTTGTTGAACTTCTTAGATCTGTACAATTATATTTTCACCAAATTTTGGGAAATTTTTGGCCACAATGTTTCAAATATTTTTCTTTTATTATTATTTTTTTCGAGACACAGTCTTGCTTTATCACCGCGGCTGGAGTGCAGTGGCATGATCTTGGTTCACTGCAACCTCTGTCTCCCGGGTTCAACTGATTCTCCTGCCTCAGCCTCCTGGGTAGCTGGGATTACAGGTGTGTGCCACCATGCCCAGTTAATTTTTCTATTTTTAGTGGAGATGGGGTTTCACCATCTTGGCCAGGCTAGTCTTGAACTCCTGACCTCAGGTGATCCACCCACCTCGGCCTCCCAAAGTGCTGGGATTACAAGCATGAGCCACCACACCTGGCTGATTTTTCAAATATTTTTCTGCCCCGTTTTCTACCTCCTCTCTTTCTGGGACTCTAAGTATATCTGTGTTCATATGTTTGTTGTTTCTTCATAGATCCTTTACTCACTTTTCTCAATTTCTTTTTCTTCTCTGTTTTTCAGATTAGAGATTTCTGTTGATCTTTTTTTTTTTAATTCACTAATCTTTTCTTTTACTGTTTCCAATCTGCTGTTAAGCCCATTTTAAAGACTTAGTTATTATATTTTTTCATTCTAGAATTTACTTTGGTTCTTTCTATTTTTCCACTGATATTATCTTTTAAGATCTTAAATATATTTAAAACAGTTTTAAAAAGATCTTTTCTGTTAATTCCAACATCTGAGACATATTGGGATAGATTTCTATTGATTGAATTTTTCTTGACTCTGGGTCAAGAGATATGCTGTTTCTTTGCATGCATGTCTAGTAAGTTTTGATTGCATCTGGTGCATTTGATGATACATTTTACATACTCTTGATTTTCTTATTTTTTGGCTGAGTGTTGAGTTTTGTTTTAGCAGGCAGTTACCTAGCTGGACTCAAACCCCAAATTTTTTCTCCCTTGTTAAGGCATTAGCTGAAATCTCTACTCAGTTTTTCAGCCTCCTGGTTGGGTTCCTTGGAGTCTCCTACACAACACACAGTTCAGAGATCTGCAGGAATGTGTGTAGAGAGTTTACACATGGATTTAGAGGCTCCCATATCTGTGGCTACCATCTTTCTGAAATTTCTCTCCTCATAATCCAGCTATACTGGCAGTCCCAAATTCTGTCCTTTAACTCTTCAAGCAATTAAAATTGTGGTTTTAGCTTCAGTTCTAGCTTCTTTCTACCACAAGGTCTGGGGAGTATCCTCAACTGAAAAACCATATATAGTTCCCTTCTTTAAAGGATTCCGTTCTTATTTCTGCCTGCTTCTAGACACCCTCCAGTGCCTTCAGATAGACATTATTTACATTTTTTTCACAGTATATAATTTTGATCTGCAGGAGATCTAGTTTGATGCCAGCTACCCTACCATTACCAAAAGTGGAACTCCAGTTGACTACTTTTTTTTACTTAAAGATAATGTGATCTTTTTTTTTTTTTTTTTGAGACAGAGTCTCGCACTGTTGCTCGGACTGGAGTGCAATGGCGTATTCTCAGCTCACTGCAAGTTCAAGTGATTCTTCTGCCTCAGCCTCCTGAGTAGCTGGGAGTACAGGTGACTGCCACCACACTCAGCTAATTTTTTTTGTATTTTCAGTAGAGACGGGGGTTTCACTGTGTTGGCCAGGCTGGTCTGGAACTCCTGACCTCCTGATCCACCCACCTCGGCCTCCCAAAGTGCTGGGATTACAGGCATGAGCCACCGCGCCTGGCTGATAATCTGATCTTTTAATCGTTGGCATGTGTGAAGCAGAGAATGAGAAGGAGGGCTTACCTAGAACCTCAGGTGATTACACTGAAATAATTTAGATAATTTAGTCACAATTCTTGAATGATTAGCTCATGGTACGTTAAGGACAATGTTTTTAAGTAAAATAATTTATTGTAGTTCTTAAGGGAAATGTAGTAATAGGGAAAAATAAATGATATTTCAAGGTTAATTGCTATTTCATATCGCCATAGTAAGAAAATTGATATGTGGAGTCTAAATAATAAAATAACCAATTAGGCTGGGTGCAGTGGCTCACATCTGTAATCCCAACAGTTTGGGAGGCCAAGGCGGACAGATTACCTGAGGTCAGGAGTTCAAGACCAGCCTCGCCAACAAGGTGAACCCCGTTTCTACTAAGAATACAAAAATTAGCCAGGCATGGTGGTGCTGCCTGTAATCCCAGCTATTGGAGAAGCTGAGGCAGGAGAATCACTTGAGCCTGGGAGGCAGAGGTTGCAGTGAGCCAAGACCACGCTATTGCACTCCAGTCTGGGCAACAGAGCAAGACTCTATCTCAAAAACATAAAACAAAATAAAATAAAATAAAAAATTAAAAATAAAAAATAACAAAAGGTTTTATATAAATTACAAATAATTAGGGCAGAGACTACATTGTATGCTTTGTTTTATACATCATATAATGGACTTTTTAGAGTATCTATACATGCTACATATAGGAAGAAATAGGTCTGAAAATTCTTCAGGTGACAAAGAAAATAATAACAGATGGTAACTTGGATCTACAAGAATGAATCAGGACACCTGAAATAGAAAATATGTGGATAAATATAAATGACTTTTTTTCTTCTCTTTATTTAAAGGACATATGAAGGGTTAAAGTAAAAAGTAAAGTACATATGAAAAGAAATAGTTTCTTTTTAGTAAATACTTTTAGATTAGTTATAAAAACAGTAAATGACTATCATGTATTTCATTGTATTTTTTCATAACAATAATTGGCCTCTCTTATAAATTTACCACATCAAATGTATAACTGACATGTCTGATATATCAGATTGCACTCTTTCATTTGAATCTGCTTTATGGAAGAGAAGACATACATACTTGAACAAAGGGAATTCTCACTGGATAAATCTCAAATTGGATAAATCTGTGAAAACCATCCAATTAAAAGGGCACTGAGGCTGCTTGAACATATTCTATAAATTGTAAACTCGAGTTTAAAACAGCTTTAAGTAATTCTTGATAAACGGCCTTTTTATTAAATAAAATGATTTAGTTCTTTCTTCAAAGAAAGCAAAAATACACCTGAAACCTTTAGCTTCAGGCCACTCCAAAAGCTCCACTCCTCGTTGGTTGCATAACTTCATTTTAAAGCAATTAAAATCGTGTCCGGTAAAAACATGCATAGTTGCCGTCTTTACTATTTTCATATTCTTCTGAATAGATCAGTTACAGCTCAGAACAAGTGTCATTTGAGAACTTGATTGACAGTGACAGCACTGACTAGATTAAACAATAAAGATCTAAGTTCTAGTACTCTCTTATTGAAATAAAAAGAAGGAAGTATATTTGCCAGTCACAGGTCTAAATATCTTTCAAACCTATTAAACTTCCTGAAAGCGTTTCCTAAGGACAACTCAGGAATCAATATAAAGTAGCAGAGTGGCTGCTTTGTTTGCCTTCCAGAAAGCACTGTAGAAAATAAATATTTAATGGTAGACAAACCAATATGCTGAGCGTAAGACATAATAATGGCTTGAGACAGTAGACCGAAGTATTTTGTTACATTGAGAGATCAAGTGAATTACAATTATTCTAATGATAAAACTTTTTAAGTCTTTGCTTTATGGTTATTGTCCTTGAACCTCATCACATGCATGTAGATACTACAGACTCATAATTATCCACTCTGGATCCATGAACCTAAGGTTGAATTTTACTTTCTTTTTCCTGGTTTATCGTTTTTACCTAGAGTACAACATAGAAGACACGTCAACAGTCTAATATGTTTTTTAAAGGTCATTCACCTTGGTTTCTGTACTAAAGATAAGGCATAGTCAGATCAGGCACCAGCTAAGAAGTCTGGGAACAGTTGACCTAACGAAGGTTTGGAATCAATTTCATTGAGAAAATTTCCTCATTTAAAAGCAGTGAATTTGTTAGTTCACTTCCTGAGAAATGCAATGGATGCAAAGGAATTCTTTTATTCCTTCAGGGTTTTAACCTTTTTCTGTGCTTGATTTTCTAGAAACTTTAGGATTACTGGAGCCCAGTGGTTGTGTCTGTACAAATTATTGAGTAAGGGAATGAAGACGGACAGGACTCTGTGTGTGTGTAGAGGGGGAGGGAGGCGGCTATGAAAAGTCTCTCTTTTTAAATAACAGAACATGTTTACTACATCATTATTCCTTCTCAAAATATTTTTTAGAGCAGTTTTAGGATCACAGCAAGATTGAGAGGAAGATACAGAGATTTCCAACATATCTCTCCCCTCATATATACATAGCTCCCCCGTTATCAACATGCCTTCATTATTACATCTATCTCACTAAACAAAATTCTTTTTTCAGTATGCATCTATTTTCTCTTTCAAACTCTTTATTCAATAATTCATTGTTTTGATTTCCTGGAATCCTCTTGAGATTTTCAGTTTTTTCCTTTTTTTTCACACTGGAGAAATGAATGGAGATGTAGACATGAGATGTAAGGACCAGAATTTGGAGGTCAATTAAAGCAATTAGCAAATAGAAATCATCTAAGCTATTAAGACTGATGCTGTCATATATATATACATATATATTATATATGTATATATGTGTGTAGATATATACATATACATATATGTACACATATAAACATATATGTACATATATACATATATAATATACGTATATTATATGTTATATAATATAACATATAATATACGTATATTATATGTTATATATGTTATATATACGTATATGTTATGTATACATATGTATATACATATATAATATTCATTATGTATATTATATAACATATATAATATTCATTATGTATATTATATAATATATATAATATTCATTATGTATATTATATAACATACATAATATTCATTATGTATATTATATATATGTGTATATATATGAGACAAACCAGTAAATATATATATATACATATATACACATACATATATATATATATATATATATATATATATATAATACCTGGAAAAAGAAATATAAATGTCTGGGTCTTACTCAGTAGCCCAGACTAGAGTGCAGTGGTGTGATCATGGCTCACTGCAGCCTCAACCTCAGTCGATCCTCCTGCCTCAGCCTCCCACGTAGCTGAGACTACAGGCTTGTGCCACCATACCTGGCTAATTTTGTTTGTATTTTTTGCAGAGACAGGGTTTCACCATGTTGCCCAGGCTTGTCTGGAACTACTGGACTCAAGCAATTCACCTGCCTTGGCCTCCCAAAGTGCTGGGATTACAGATGTGAGCCACTGCACCTGGCCTACATTTATATATGTCTATATAATTGTATAAAGTGATCATGGGTTCAAGTTGTTTACTTCACCTTGTTTCACATAAACATATCTATGTATTACATCCTCCATTTCCTTGTCATTTTAATTTGTATATGGTAATACACCATGGTTTACTTAAACATGTTAATACTATTGGGCATTTGAACTGAAGCTAATTTTCCCCATTATAGGTAAGGCTGCAATGAAAATTGCTTTATAAGTTAGTTTTCCTTTCTCAGGGGAAGGAATGGGTAATAAGTCAAAGAGCATGTTATAGATTACCCCCCAGAAATATGTAACCATTTTACATTTCTACCATTAACATACAAAATATACGTCTGCCTTCCTCCCAAAGACTTGTCCAGGTTCAGTTTTACAAGCTAAAAAATGTCTTCTAGGCTGGGCGCAGTGGTTCAAGCCTGTAATCCTAGCAGTTTCAGAGGCTGAGGAGGGTGGATCACCTGAGGTCAGGAGTTTGAGACCAGCCTGGACAACATGGTGAAACCCCATCTCTACTAAAAATACAAAAACAGGCCGGGTGTGGTGGCAGGTGCCTCTAAACCCAGCTACTTGGGAGGCTGAGGCAAGAAAATCGCTTGAACCCGGGAGGCAGAGGTTGCAGTGAGCCAAGATCGCATCATTGCACTCCAGCCTGGGTGACAGAGCGAGGCTCCGTCTCAAAAAAAATAATAATAAAATAAAAAATAAAAAATGTCGTCCAGTTTAATGCATCTGTACGAGAGTCTTCATGTGAGTTTAATTAACCTTTATTTTCATTTTTTAATAAAACTGTGATTTTTAAAAATACAATGATGTAGTCTAAATGTTCCTAACTGCAAACTGTCCATTCATCAAGTGGAAAGTGGTTATCAACTTACATAATCATTTATTTTTTCATATATTTTGGGAGAAAGCTATTACCACGTTATATTTGTAATATATCTATTCTATACTAGAAAGTTTTCTTTATAGCATTTTTATTTTACATTTTGTCGCATGAAAGTTAAAAAATTTAAATCTGTTCAATTAATCACCCCTGCTTCTGGTAACAACCTTTGTTTTCTGCAGTGACTAGAAATGCATGTTCTCCAGGTTGGGCAACATAGTGAGACTGTGTCTCCACAAACAATTAAGAAACTAGCAAGGCATGGTGACGCATGCCTGTAGTCACAGGTACTTGGGAGGCTGAGATGGGAGGATTGCTTGACCCCGGGGGACTGAGGTTGCAGTGAGCCATGATCACACCACTGCAATCCAACGTGGGCAACAGAGTGAGACACTGTCTCAAAAAAGAAAATAAAAATGCATGTTCTTTTTCTCATATGAAATAGATAAACCACTTCCGTTTTTTAAAAAGTGCTTTTACTTTTTGATACAGCTGGAATTTATTATACTGTTTGTTTCCATGTATTTACGTATCTAACATGATTTTTTCCCAGCCTGTTAGCCAACTATTTGGAAGACAATTTATTATGTGGTTTTCCCTTGCCCTATAGGTTGGATTCTTTTTTCCAACTGTAATAACCCAAGACCATAAGATTTTGATCATTGTTGCAGTGTGTTCAGTTTTCCAAGTTTGCTGAGTTCATCCTTATTCCCAATGAAAATGTTTTGATAATGTCATCCATTTATTTTTCACTATTGGTTCTCACAGGAATTTATAACTGCAATAAATTTATATATTAAACATTTTTAATTGATGTCTTATTTAATCTCTCTAAAAAAGAATGTAGCATAGTTATTTAGGTATGTTTAGCTTTTTTTCCATTAGAATTTAATCAACTTATTTTTCTTCAACTTTTAAGTTCTGAATACCTGTGCAGGATGTGCACGTTTGTTATATAAGTAAATGTGTGCCGTGGTAGTTTGCTACACAGACCTGCATAGATCAACCCATCCCTTAGGTATTAAGCCCAGCATCCATTAGCTATTCTTCCTGATGTTCTCTCTCCCACCATCCCACCTTCTTGGAGAGGCCCGTGTGTGTTGTTACCGTCCATGTGTCTATGTGTTCTCGTGGTTCAGCTCCCTCTTATAAGTGAGAACTTGCGGTGACTGGCTTTCTGTTCCTGTGTTAGTTTGCTGAGGATAATGGCTTCCACCTCCATTCATGCCCCTGCAAAGGACATGTTCTCATTCCTTTTTATGGCTGCATAGTACTCCATGGTGTATATATACCACATTCCCTTTATCCAGTCTATTGTTGATGGGCGTCCAGGTTGATTCTATGTCTTTGCTATCGTGAATAGTGCCACAATGAACATATGTGTACACGTATCTTTTTATTTATTTATTTTTACACATGCACGTATCTTTGTAAAAGAATAATTTCTATTCCTTTGGGTATATACCCAATAATAGGATTGCTGAATCAAATGATATTTCTGCCTTTAAGTCTTTGAGGAATCACCACACTGTCTTCCACAATGGTTGAACTAATTTACACTCCCACCAACAGTGTAAAAGCCTTCCTATTTCTCCACATCCTCTCCAGCATCTGTTGTTTTTTGACTTTTTAATAATAGCCATTCTGACTGGTGTGAGATGGTGTCTCATTGCGGTTTTGATTTGCATTTCTCTAATAATCAATATGTTGAGCTTTTTTTCTTATGTTTGTTGGCTGCATGTACGTCTTCTGAGAAGTGTCTGTTCATGTCCTTTGCACACTTTTTAATGTGATTGTTCATTTTTTTCTTGTAAATTGTTTAAATTCCTCGTAGACTCTGGACATTAGACCCTGTCAGATGAATAGATTGCAAAATTTTTCTCCCATTCCGTAGGTTGTCTGTTCACTCTGATGACAGTTTCTTTTTCTGTGTAGAAGCACTTTAGTTTAATTAGATACTGTTTGTCAGTTTTTGCTTTTGTTGCAATTGCTTTTGGCATCTTTGTCAGGAAATCTTTGTCCCTTCAATCAATTTTTTTAAGAAACACATCTGTTTCAAGTTAATTTTATTGCTAGGTTATTTAATGTATTATTGATACAGTAAATTCTGTCTTCTAGTTGTGTGTAACTATTTTTTGTTTGATTCTGCTGACATTTTAAGTATGCAACCATGTAACATGTAAAACACACTTAAATCTTTCTACATTCTCTGTTTAGTGATAGTGGTCGTAGAAGTACCCTCTGTATGTTTCTGTTTTTTAAGTAAATTGGCTCAAGTGTTTCTGACTTGTATTTCTTCATTAAGAGTTTTTTTTTCCTTTTTTTTTTTAGACGGAGTTTTGCTCTGTCACCAGGCTGGAGTGCAGTGGTGCCATCTTGGCTTACTGCAACCTCTGCCTCCCGGGTTTCAGTGATTCCCCTGCCTCAGCCTCCTGAGTAGCTGGGACTACAGGTGTGCACCATCATGCCCGGCTAATTTTTTGTATTTTAGTAGAGACGGGGTTTCATCATGTTGGCCAGGATGGTCTCGATTTCCTGACCTCGTGATCTGCCCACCTTGGCCTCCCAAAGTGTTGGGATTACTGCCGTGAGCCATCACACCTGGCCAAAAGATTTTTTTAACAACATATTATACAATTCATTCTGGTTCTTTTCATTAAAAATTATCTTTATTTTTAAAGTTATATATTATTTTTGAACTATACATCTGGGGTTGAAAGACAAAAGTAAATCAAATGTAGAACTCCAAAGAGCTGAGTTATAAGAAGGCAGTGTATTTGGTGGTTCAAGGTCAGACTGACCTGGATTTCAATCCTAATCCTGTTATTTATTAGCTTCGTGACACTGGGCATATTTATAACTAGACTGGGTTTCAACTTCATCACTTATAAAATGAATATAATAGTATCTACCTGCTGGGCACATGGCACATGACTATAGTCCCAGCTACTCAGAAGGCCAAGGTGGGAGGATCACATGAGTCCAGGGCTTTGAGGCCAGCAGCAGCCTGGGCAACATAGCAATACCTGTCTCTTAAAAAAGAAAAAGAAGAAGAATGCAATAATAATATCTACCTAATAGAATTGTTATGAATATTTAAACAATTAATACATGTAAAGTGTAAAATGACTAAAATCGTGCATGGTACATAATCAAGGTTTGGTATTATTTTTATAATCATCATAATTAATCTTAATATCTCATAATTTTAATCAAGAAATCTTTGAATCCATGATAAATATTGATGTGGTTAGGCTTTTGTGTCCCCACCTAAATCTCATCTTGAATTGTCATCCCCAGGTGTTAAGGGAAGAACCTGGTGGGAGGTGATCGGCTCATGGAGGTGGTTTCCTCCAAGCTGTTCTCATGAGAGTGAGTGAGCTCTCATGAGATATGATGGCATTTCCCCTGGTTGCACTTACTTCTCTCTTGCCTGCCGCCATGTAAGACATGCCTGCTTCCCCTTCCACCATGACTGTAGGTTTCCTGAGGCCTCCACAGCCATGCAGAACTGTGAGTTAATTAAACCTCTTTCCTTTATAAATTACCTAGTCTCAGGTAGTATCTTTACAGTAGTTTTGACAAACACTAAAGGACTTCACGAGGTTCATTAGTGCTGACTCAGGTGCCTCTACTCTGTTGCACTTTAACTGATTCCTATTCCATCAGGGAGATTAAGTTTCTCACAATTCCATGTTGAATGAGCATAGGACTCAGGAAGACCTGAAGATTCTACTTCAGAAGATGGGGGTGATTATTAGATTAAATCAAATGAAATAATATATGTGGAAGCTACTAGCAAAATATCTGGCACATAGATCTCAAATAAAAGCTGGTTGCCTTCTGCTCTTTTTTCCTCTCTATGGCACCCTCTTAGCATTCACAGGGACTTCTGCCAACCTGTTTGAGCATTTCATGCTTGGTGCTGTCCAGGAGTACTCACCATACATAGCTGGTGGCTACCAAGATCTATTTGATGGTGTTTGGACTCAAAACACACCCCCAAAATAAAGGCCTCCAAAATAGTCTTAGAAGTAAAATTTTTTTTTCTAATTTTCTCATGTCTTCTTGTCTAAGACTAAGACTGGTCTAAGACTAAGGTCCCTTTCTGCTTCAAGGCTTGCCATAGAAACTAGAATCCCTCTTCCCCAAGGTGGGTCATACAAATGAGAACCTCTTTGCCCCAAAGCCAGCCATAAAAAACCTGAAAATATTACTCTAATTTTCCCTGCACCTTTCTGTGTAAAACCTGGTCATAAAAAAATTATCTGAGCTACCTTATTTAATTATAGGCCATACGATCCCCATTCTAGAGAGGGTCCTGCCCTACGTGCAAAAGAAAAAAATACATACTCAGAGAGACACATGGGCTGATACGGGCTGGCTGTGTCCTCACCCGTATCTCACCTTGAATTGTAATAATCCCCATGTGTCAAGAGTGGGGCCAGGTTGAGATAATTGAATCATGGGGGCAGTTTCCCCATAATGTTTTTGTGGTAGTGAATAAAACTCGGTTTTATAAATGGGAGTTCCCCTGCACAACCTCTCTTGCCTGCTGCCATGTAAGACATGCCTTTGCTTCTCTTTTGCCTTCTGCCATGATTGTGAGGCCTCCCCAGCCATGTGAAACTGTGAGTCCATTAAACCTCTTTCCTTACAAATTTCCCAGTCTCGGGTATGTTTTTATTAGCAGCATGAGAACAGACTAATACACAGGCCTTACTGTCTAAGCTTACTGTTTAACCCAGGCCTTCCTGGGTTTCCCTACTTTGTCTATTAACATTAGATCGGACCCTTTTTGTCCAGTTATATTTCTACATGGTTGTCCATACTTTATTGAACCTAAACATAAAAATAATTTCCAGGCTGGGTTCGAGGACTCATGCCTATAATCCCAGCACTTCAGGAGGCTGAGGTGGGGGAATCCTTTGAGCCCAGGAACTCGAGACCAGCCTGGGCAACATAGCTAGACCCTGTCTCTACCAAAAATAAAATAATCAGTAGGTTGTTCATTCCTGTGGTCCCAGCTACTTGGGAGGCTGAGGTGGGAAAATCCCTTGAGTCCAGGAGGTCGAGGCTGCAGTGAGTTGTGATTGCACCACTGCACTCCAGTCTGGGTGACAGAAAGACCCTGTCTCAAACAAAAACAAACAAAAAAAGATAATTTTCTCTATATCTTTGGGTCTTTATTCTAAAGGCTGTCATGTACACGTTAATAAAATTTATATACCTTTACTCCAATTAATCTGACTTTTATGAGTTGATTTTTAAGCAAATCTTCAGAGGACAAAGGGGATATTTTCCTTGTACTCTTACAATGGTCACCTGTATCCGGGGGTCATCATTTTTTAACCTTAAAATTCTGCCGCAAATATAGACAAAGGACAAAAGATAAAATAAAAAACCTGTGGAGAACATCTATAACAAAATTAGGTGATGAAGTGTCTCCACGAACCCTAGAACATAAGGAATTGAGGAAAGTCATAGACAGATACAAGGGCTAGGTGGTATCAGCAACTGTATAATAGAAAGTGGAGGGAAGTCATAAGACACTGATAAATCTGATAATCTCAAAACAGCAAGCAGGCAATTGCTGGAAAGCTTGGAGGTTCCACTTGGGAACAGCAGCTGAAACTGGAAAAAGTTTTGCACACTCCAAAGTCAGGGGAATGCAAAGTGTCTGACGGGCACAATGAATGTTCAAAACTAACCACCCAAATTTCCACTCCTGGACAAGCACTGCACAGAGAAGAAACTTCTTGGAAAAGAATGCTTATTGTACGGAACTGGGACGATAGAGACCAAGGAAAGACGGGGTCCAGATGAAAGCAAGGAAAGAAAACAGAGTCTGACCATCTCAGAAAATAAGCCGCGATTGCCGGGCGTGGTGGCTCATGCCTGTAATCCCAGCACTTTGGGAGGCTGAGGTGGGCGGATCACAAGGTCAGGAGATCGAGACCATCCTGGCTAACACAGGTGAAACCCCGTTTCCACTAAAAATACAAAAAATTAGCCGGGCGTGGTGGCGGGCACTTGTAGTCCCAGCTACTCAGGAGGCTGAGGCAGAATGGCGTGAACCTGGGAGGCAGAGCTTGCAGTGAGCCGAGATCACGCCACTGCATTCCAGCCTGGGCGACAGAGCGAGATCCGTCAAAAAAAAAAAAAAAAAAAAAAAAAGTAAGCCCCCATAGTTTTAACCACCACACAAATACAACAAAAAAAGAGAGCAATCAGGTTGTGAAATTGGAAATGCTTTCCCAAATCCTACCTCCTCCTGAAAGTTTAAGAAAATTATTTCATATTTTTTTAAATGAGCAAAAAAATACCAAGATTAAATCTCATACAAAATTACTGTCAGGAAAAAAGAGAAGAAACTGAAAAACATCCCTACAGACAATGCCAAAGATGCTAAAAAGACATACCTACAGAACAGATGCAAACCATTACTTATTATTTCAATGTGTGCTAGAAGGCATTAAAGAAATCATCCAAGATATGAAAAAAAAGGAAAATGAGAATTGGGAAATATCAGAAATGAGGTGATAGATATACTTAGGAAAAAGATGTAGAAACAATAGTCAAAAACAGAGACTAGGCCAAGGAAAAAGACGTAGAAACAATAGTCAAAAACGGACACTAGGCCAAGGAAAAAGACGTAGAAACACTAGTCAAAAACAGAGACTAGGCTGGGTGCAGTGGCTCATGCCTGTAACCCCAGCACTTTGAGAGGCTGAGGCGGGAGGATCCTCTGAACCCAGCAGTTCAAGAACCCAATAGTTCAAGACCAGCCTAAGCAACAAGTGAGACCCCATCTCTTTAAAAAAAAAAAAAACTAAAAAACTAAACTGAAAGTAATGGAAGAATAAATAAACACAGAGAATACCTTAAGAAGAGAAGATGAAAGAGAAAAAAATTTTTTTAATTGAAGGAAAGTAATAAAAAGGGCTTGAGAGAAAGAAACAAACTTAGAGACAGGCAAAAAAGATATACAAAAATATGTTTAACAAGAGTTTCTCAAGAAGAAAAACCAAAGCAAGGCACAGAAGGACTACCAAAAAACTATAATCAAGAACATTTTCTTCAAATTAACAATATATGTATTTGAAGCTACATAGTGAAAGGTTATACTACATACCTGGAAAAATTGACCCAAGACTAGTAACACCAAAACTTATTATAATGAAATTAGTAGTTAAAAAAATATATTTTTCAAGACAGTGTCTCTCTCTGACCCCCAGGCTGAAGTGCAGTGGTGTGATCACAGCTCACTGCAGCCTTGACCTCCTGAGCTCAAGTGATCATCCCACCAAAATTACACATTTTAAAGGGGAAAAAATTATTTTGGGCTTCCAGGCAAAAAAAAATCCACTTATAAAGGAAAAAAAATCAGATTTGCCATCAAATTTTTTTAACAGCAATGATTTAGATAGAAGAAAAATGGAGTAACATATTTAACATATTCAATGAAACAAAATGTGACTCAGTAGCTTTCCAAGATAAAGGCAGCATACAAAATGTAATCACTGTGCAAAAATTCAGGGAATATTGTTTCCATGAGCACTTCCTGAAGCATCTACTTGACAAAAACTTTCATAAGACAACCACATGTGGTGTATCACATTTACTGACCTGTATGTGTTAAACCATCCCTGCGTTCCTGCTACGAAACCAACTTGATCATGGTGTATTATCTTTTTGATATACTATTGTATTTGGTTAGCTAGTATTTTGTTGAGAATCCTTTTGTTGAGGATTTTTTGCACCTACATTCATCAGGGATATTGGTCTGTAGTTTTCTTTTTTTGTTATGTCCGTTCCTGGGTTTGGTATTAGGGTAATACTGGCTTTATTCTATCTTTTGGAATAGTTTCAATAGCATTGGTACCAGTTCTTCTTTGAATGTCTGATAGAATTCAGCTGTGAATCCATCTGGTCCTCGATGATTTTTTCTTGGCAATTTTTCTTATTACTGTTTCAGCCTCACTACTTGTTATTGTTCTGCTCAGTTTCTGATTTATTTTTATTTCTGGTTTAATATAGGAGGGTTGTATATTTCCAGGAATTCATCCATCTCCTCTAGGTTTTCTAGTTTGTCCACATAAAGGTGTTCATAGTAACCTTGAATAATCTTTTGTCTTGGAAGACAAAATGGGGTGCAGGAGGGTTGGTTTTGGCCTAAACTGTTTCAGCTCAGATCATCAGGCATTAGTTAGATTTTCATAAGGAGCATGTTACCTAGATCCCTTGTATGTGCAGTTGACAATAGGGTTCACACTCCTATGAGAATGTAATGCCACCATTGATCTGACTAGAGTTGGAGCCCAGGTGGTAATGCTTGCTTGATGCCGCTCACCTCCAGCTGTGTGGCCGGGTGCCTGACAGGCCAAAGACCAGTGGCAGTCCGCAGTCCCGGGGTTGGGGACCTCTGATCTAAAGAACTAATTCTATAAAAGAGAAACTGAGATCAAGTTAGGTCAAATCAATGAAAACATATCTAGGTGTCAAAGCTAAGTCTTCTAAATCCAATTTGCGTCCTCAGTTCTGGAGGGATAATGATATTTTTGTGTTTTATTCTCTATTTAAGATTTGCAGATAATCAGTTGGCAAATTAGTGAAGAGTCACCATAATTTTGTAGGTACTTGATATGGTTTGGCTCTGTGTCCCCACACAATTCCATCTTGAATTGTCATCCCCACGTGTTGAGCGGGGGATGGTGGGAGGTGATTGGGTCATGGGGGCAGTTTCCCTCATGCTGTTCTCGTGATAGTGACGGAGTTCTGACAAGATCTGATAGCTTAAAAATGGCAGTTTCCCCTGCCCTCTCTGTCTCTTCTGCCGCCTTGTAAAGAAGGTACCTGCTTCTCCTTTGCCTTCTGCCATAACTGTTAAGTTTCCTGAGGCCTCCCCAGCCATGCAGAACTCTGAGTCAATGAAAACTCTTTCCTTTATAAATTACCCAGCCTCAGGCAGTTCTTTATAGCAGTGTGAAAACGGACTAATACAGTCCTCAAAAAGAGATCAGAAGTATACTTACCCAAAATAGATCAATCTTTGGTAGTGTTAAGTGTCCATCCTGGATTTCTCAGTGTTCTAGATGCCTAAAAGTAAGATTGTCTTACTTTTAGGTAACCAATCAGGCATTAATTTACAATGTTGGCATAATGCAATGTGGTTTAGGAATAGTCTGTGCTCACTCTACAGAGAAAAGAACAAGGCTAATATTTTCAGTGGCCCTTTCCTGAATTGCCAGCCCATGTTTAGAAGCATGATTATATTTTGAGGAATGATTATGTGACAGCATGAGGGCTAATGCCTGCTGTTCATTTAGTTTATGGTTCTCTTCCTACATTATTATGATTTGCAAACATTTGTTAGAACATGGAGCGCTTTGGCCTGCTTGACTGCATCCCTTTTGAAAATGGGGAGGATTTCAGAGCCAATCAAGAATCAGGAACTATGAATCAAGGCCAAAAATTGCAAAAGGAATGAACTGGAGATCAGTTAGTACATCAGGCCTGGATGTGGCCTGGTGTCAGCACAGACAGACTGAACCCACAAGGCTTCCTGACTCTTTGCACTCTTTTTAGGTGATCACTGGGCGCAATCAACAGGGCCCAAGGGGGAACAGAGCAAATTGGAAGGCTGCTGGCAGTGGAAGCTCTCTTAGGGCTTTTATTTGGTCAAGAGAACAAGGCCAGGGGTATAAATTAAAAGCAAATTCAAAAGGTCTAAGTAAAAAAAAAAAAAAAGGTAAGTAGACTGTGGTAGTCTCAAAGGTATGAGGCCTCAAAGCCACAGACTTGTTATTAATATTTGTCATGAAGCAGTAAATACTTTGAAATTGAAAATATATCCCCTTTTTAAGGAAAGACTCAATCTGACTGGAGTAAAGCCTGACCAAGCCCAAATGTCACACAGTTATGAATCACTGTCAAGAGCGGATTATGCAGACGAGTAGTTTCTTTAGCCATGACATTTTAAGCAAAGTAAACATTTTCAAAGTGGTTGCATAACAAACTGGTGGTACTATATTTTTCTTAATTTCTTCCTAATATGAGGATGCCCACAGCAGAATTACAGGACAACTTGTTTGTGTGTGAACTAGAATAATTTTGGCATCATGTTTTAAGAACTGTTCCTTCTACACAGTCTATAAATGGAACAGGACTGTTGAAGATGCCTTCCATGGGATAGGGAGATGGAAGAGTTTTTCAAACTTCTGCAGGTCATTTTGATAAGAGGAAGCTATATTTCTTCATTTTTTCTACTGCTTTGAACTTGCAACAAAAAACTCCTTTCTTGAGATACTTAAAAATCTTCAGATTTTGCCATAAGAACTTTTTTTTTTTTTTCTTTTGAGATGGAGTCTAGCTCTGTCGCCCAGGCTGGAGTGCAGTGGCATGATCTCAGCTCACTGCAAGCTCTGCCTCCCGGGTTCACGCCATTCTCCTCCCTTAGCTTCCCTAGTAGCTGGGACTACAGGTGCCCTCCACCATGCCCAGCTAATTTTTTGTATTTTTAGTAGAAATGGGGTTTCACCATGTTAGCCAGGATGGTCTTGATCTCCTGACCTCATGATCCACCTGCCTCAGCCTCCCAAAGTGCTGGGATGACAAGGTGTGAGCCACTGTGCCCGGCCAGCATAAGAACATTTCTATTCTGCTAGTCACCTTCTGGGGCATTAAGAAGACAGTCCAGGGCCAGGTGCAGTGGCTCATGCCTGTAATCCCAGCACTTTGGAAGGCCGAGGTGGGCAGATAACTTGAGCTAAGAAGTTGGCCACCAGCCTGAGCAACATGGTGAAATCCCATCTCTATAAAAAAATACAAAAAGTAGCTGGGCATGGTGGCACATGACCGCATTGCCTGCTACTTGGGAAGATCAACTGAGCCCAGGAGGTCGAGGCTGTGGTTGAGCCATCATGGCACCTCTGCACTCCAGCTTGGTTGACAGAGTGAGATCCTGTCCCAATAAAATAAAAAAGAAGGCCAGGCGCAGTGGCTCACACTTGGAATCTCAGCACTTTGGGAGGCTGAGGCAGGTGCATCATGAGGTCAGGAGTTCGAGACCAGCCTGGCCAACACAGTAAAACCCTGTCTCTACTGAAAATACAAAAATTAGCTGGGTGTGGTGGCGGGCGCCTGTAATCCCAGCTACCTGGGAGGCTGAAGCAGAAGAATCACTTGAACCTGGGTGGGAGAGGTTGCAGTGAGCCGAGATCGTGCCACTGCACTCCGGCCTGGGTGACAGAGCTAGATACCGTCTCAAAAGAAAAAAAAAAAAAAAGAAAGAAAGAAAAGAAAAGAAAAAAGAGGAGAGTCCAGTTGGGTCTTCAAGTCCACTGAGAAAAAAAATAGATAATCAAGAACCTGGGAGTTATTGGTAAATAAATCAGGGCCATTTACTGCTCTCACGTTCTCTCTTTCTTGTTATGTAGCCATTGCTACAGCTGGTCAGTTTGGGTATCTTACCACACATGTCTCACCATCTTTGGACACAAGAATTAAAAGTCATAGGCCGGGCATGGCGGCTCACGCCTGTAATCCCAGCACTTTGGGAGGCCAAGGCGGGTAGATTACCTGAGGGTGGGAGTTCGAGACCAGCCTGACCAACATGGAGAAACTCAATCTCTACTAAAAATACAAAATAGCTGGGCATGGTGGTGCATGCCTGTAGTCCCAGTTATTTGGGAGGCTGAGGCAGGAGAATTGCTTGAACCTGGGAGGTAGAGGTTGTGGTGAGCCGAGATCGCGCCATTGCCCTCCAGTCTGGGCAACAAGAGCGAAACTCTGTCACAAAAAAAAAAAAAAAAAAAATCATATGACTATGTGTAATATACACATTCTCTTCACAAAAACAAAGAAAAGGTCATCGAAAGTATCACAAAATTCCAGCATTCTGGGACTTTGCCAGAGATTACCGCAACTTCTGACAATGCTTCAGCACCTGTCTAATGAGTGCTCACTAGAAAATTTCTGGAATGTTGTATAAAGCAACTGTGTTTACCTCTGCGGTAAGGGATTTGTGGAGATGTTCACGTTTTACCATGAGCATATTTGACTTTCAGAAGTATATCTGAAGAAGCTGCCGTCTTTACACACTTCTATTTACAGCCAATCCTTGATCTCATTATGCTGTTATAAGACCGGTCCCTGTCTGGGTGAGTAACTTCCTCAAGTTGAGTTTTATTACAATACTTTTGTTTTTTTGGCCAGGCACAGTGGCTCACGCCTGTAATCCCAGCACTTTGGGAGGCCAAGTCTGGAGAAATGCTTGAGCCCAGGAGTTCAAGACCACGATGGGCAACATAGTGAGACCCCATCTCTATTAAAAAAAAAAAGAAGAAGAAGAAAACAACTTCGTTTTATTCACAGTCACTATGAAAAATAGCCACATGAAGTTCCTTATGGTATTTTAATAGTATATTGTCATTTTCCATTTTGTAGTCTTGAATTGAAAATGAGTGACAAAAATTTTTCTTAAAATTCAGTGCTAGGAAAAGTTTTTCTTCCTTTGAGAAACTATCAGCCTCTTTTGAAAATGACAATTATGTAAGCGGTTGGGGTACCTGGGTCTCAAGAAGCTCAGTGTTTTAATTTGTTGCTCAATAGTATGTTTACTATTACCTGTATGCTTTTCCGGGAATACCATTTTATACTAAAAATACTTACACTTTGAAATATTTATTTTTAAAATGTACTGTTCCTGTCTTTTAAAGATGTTCAACTCCCTTCTCAGTGAGATGGTGCCATAAGGAAACATAAATAAAGAAAAAGGTACCCGGATTGGGAACAAAGGCAATGACTCAATGGAGTTCCCCTTGAGAATTAAGGCCTGGAATACTTTTTTCATTTCTGATTGAATGCAACTTTGGGAAAGTTAGCTGTAAGCCCTACCCAAGGGAGATGTCACTGCTAATCAAATTGCAAGGAATTTACAATTTGCTAATTCATCGTTTTCACCACACTCGTGTTAGAGTTTTATGTACCAAAGTTGTCTTTTTTAGACAAACTAGAGAAGAAATAGGGTCAAAAGCATCTATTGAACATTTTTTTTTTTTGAGACAGAGTTTCGCTCTTGTTGCCCAGGCTGGAGTGCAATGGCGAGATCTCTGCTTACCGCAACCTCCGCCTCCCAGGTTCAAGCGATTCTCCCGCCTCATCCTCCCTAGTAGCTGGGATTACAGGCATGCCCCACCACGCCCCCGCTAATTTTTGTATTTTTAGTAGAGACGGGGTTTCTCCACGTTGGTCAGGCTGCTGTCGAACTCTGAACCTCAGGTGATACACCCACCTCGGCACCATGCCTGGCCAATCATTTATTTTATCTATAAGTGAAATTCGTTCACAGAGAAACTTAGTCATTCCTGATGGCAAAACTTCATGTGGTAAAACATTTTAAAATATTAGAATGGGTTCTGTTATTTATATGGCTCCAAATCCAAAAAAAGTACAAACTTGTATTTAGTAACAAATTTCCCTTGTAATGCTGCCATTTAACTATCCAACTCCCATCTCAAGACACAACCAATGTTATCTGCTTCTGGTATATCTCTCCAGATATTTTATGGGTTTTTGTTTTGTTTTCTTCTGACACAGGGTCTTGCTCTGTCACCAGCTTGCAATGCAGTGGCACAATCATGGCTCACAATGGCCTCAACCTCTTGGACTCAAACCATCCTCCCACCTCAGCCTCCAGAGTAGCTGGGACTATAAGCGCATGTCACCATGCCCAGCTAATTTTTGTATTTTTTATACAGACAGGGTCTAAGTTACCCTGGCAGGTCTCAAACTCTTGGGTTCAAATTATCCTCCCCCTTAGACTTCCCAAATAGCTGGGATTAAAGGTGGAAGCCACCATGCCTGGTGGCTTATGCTTAGTTTATGCTTATACAAACATATCTATATATGTATCTATACAAGTTTGTATAATTTCCTCCTTTTTAGTAGAAATTGTAGCATACTATTAGGTAATTGTTTTGTGTTAAAAAATGCACATGACATAGATTGAAGATCATCTCATAAAAGTACAAAGAACTTTCTCATTCTTTTTAAAAGCTTTCATAGGATTTCATTTTATGCCTGTATCATGACTTATCAGTCCTTTACTAAAGAATATTTGTATTTGAAATATATCTTATTATAAACAATGCTGAAATAAACAAGGTTGTAGATACATACCATTTCTCCTGTGTGTTGTAAGATAAACTCTTTTTTTTTTTTTTTTGAGACAGAGTCGTGGTGCGTTGCCCAGGCTGCAGTGCAGTGTCACAATCTCGGCTCACTGCAAACTTCGCTTTCCAGGTTCAAGGGATTCTCCTGCCTCAGCCTCCCAAGTAGCTGGGATTACAGGCGCCTGCTATCATGTCTGGCTAATTTTTGTATTTTTAGTTGAGACAGGGTTTCACCATGTTGGCCAGGCTGGTCTCGAACTCCTGACCTCAGGTGATCTGCCCGCCTCGGCCTCCCCAAGTGCTGGGATTGCAGGCATGAGTCACTGTGCCACCACGCAGGGCCAAGATAAACTCTTATATGTATAGTTGCAATATCGTTAGGTATCCTGACCTTCCCCCTGCGGAGGTCATTATAATTTACATTTACATTTTCATTGTGACTGCTAGTCTACACTTCTACCAACACTGTGATTATCAAACTTTCTAATCTTTGACAATCTGATAAGTGAAAAAATGGTTTCTCAATACAGTTGCAATTTGCATTTTCTCATGGAGGAAAAAAAATTGAGCCACCTTTTTTTTTTTTTTTTAGAATAAAGAGCCACAAAGTTCTGTGAGTTATTATTTTATCCTTAATATTGCTCCTGGAGTCTGTAGCAGGTCAGCATCAGAGTTCAGAGATCAGGAACATGGCAACATGCCCAGAACCAAGATGAAAAGAAAAGCCAATAGGCCCCATTTCATGAATATTTGCCTTGAGGAGTCCCTGAAGATGTCCCTAGAAGTTAACTTCTGTTTTTATGTGGAGACAATTAGAGGCTAAGTTTCAGATTCCCCAATACCTGCATAAGTAGCTCTAATTACTTAGCAGAGCATTGTATTTTTCCCCCTTCAAACCACCTGACACAAAAATGAAGTAAAACAGGTTCTATATTTATAGATATAACTAAGCCATACAATAGGATTGTGGGGTTTAGACCAAATCATCTAGGTCACATCAGGGTTATAAAGATTAAATGATATGTTTCACACAAGAACTATTCTGCTTAGGGATGGAGGCTTGTTGCTAATTAGCAAAATTGCCTCGTGACTTGCGGAAACTATGTCAGCGTTTTGTTTTGTTTTTGTGTGCTTTTTCAGAGGGAGACTCATCTGGTGGTGTTAAATACTATATCTATTTAAAATTAATCACCTGCCTTTCCTAACAACACGGATCATGCTAGTTGCATCTATCTTTACAACAGGGATTTCTGAAGCAAATGAGAGGTGTCATTATGTAATGGAATTAAAAAAGAAGATTAGGAGTTAGGCTGGCTGGGTTTGCACTAGCCCTCACTGGCTGTGTGACCTTGTGCTAGTCACTTGACCTTTCTGAGCTTCAATTCCTCATTTGAATAATGGAGATAATCTGACCTATATACCCCTGGGTTTTGTAGTCAGGAAATAATGGATCATTGTACATATGAAAAGTCTTTACAACTATCAGTGACAAGACATCTGTCAGTTATTCTAATATTCATGGTATAGAAAACTGTGAAATACAGAGTCCTTACGTCTATTCTCCAAAAAAGTTCACTTCACTTTAAAAGCTTTTAGCAAACCACAATCCAGGTAATTAAAAAGGAAATATTAAAATTTTGTTCTCAGGTTGTCTGACATTTCATGGTTCAGCAATGTGACATCTCTCATAGGCAGAATAGCATCTTCGGACAAGTTTTCTATTAAAAATATGCTTTATAGAAGAAAATATTTTATGGACCTAAGACAGCTGTGGATGAAATTTGCTCAGTTTAGCAAACAGCAAGGACTATGTTTGTGTTTAGAGAAAAGTAGGTCGAGCCTAGTTTATCTCCCTGGGGTTCTAGACTCCTTTCCACGTTGTATCTCAAGCTCTAACAGCTGGAAAGCTACTTTCTTTAACCTTTAATACACACTTGCTAGTAAACTTGCTAGAAGCATGAAGATAATACAGACTGCGAATCAGCCCTTCTAAGAGACAGTCACGACTCCTTCCTTGCAAGCTTCCGTCCTGATAATTCTGCAACCTTCCCACCTTCTATACGCCCCGCGGTGCGAGGCCCCTCGGCCTGCAGGTGGCCAGAGGCAAGCAGGAGTCAGATCCCCCACCTACCGCGGCCCGGCCTGGGCCCCAGCGCTGGGTGCGGCGGAACCCCGGGCTCCTGCGGGGACGAGCGTAGTCCCAGGACGCGCGGTGCAGCCAGGTGCGCCGGCGGCAGTGGCAGCCGCGGAGCCCCGCGTCGCACGTGGCAACAGGTGCAGCGCTGTCCCGGGCGGGCGCCGCGGGGCGTGGGGCGCGTCCGCACTTACCCCGGGAGCGCGCGGAGCGTCGGGATTGGGACCCGAGAGCGCGAGCGGAGGGCGGGAGCGGCCAAGCGGAGTCCAACGCCCCGAGGTACGGCCTCGCACGTCATTGAGGTTCCCCGAGGGCCGTCCCCTGGGACGGCGGCTGGCCTTGGTCTCCCGCAGCGAGTTGCTGGAGGGGAGCCTTCGGAAGGAGCCGCCCCGGGTTGGGGCGGGAGGCCCGAGTTCGGCTATTTACAAGTTTCCCGAACTCCCCGCCCTGCTCCACCCCCGGGCGGCCCCGGAGGCGGGGAGGCGGGGAGGCCGGGGCTCCGGGTCCCGCCTGGTAGCCGCCGCAGGCGTGGGGTGGTGCCGCGCCGCGCGCCCCCAGGTGCAGACGCCGCCCCCGAGACCTCCGGGGCGGGTTCGCGGCGACCCCGCCAGTGGTGCAAAGGGCGCCAGCCCTCCCCGCCTCTGCGTCTTTGCTCCCGGAGCGCTTGAAGGAGCTGCGGGTAAGTGCGCGCTGGAATCTGTTCCCGCTGCCCCGCGGCCGGGGTGGGGAGGGGACAGGCGAGCGCGCCGCTCAGGGTGACGGGACCGGTCCTCGGGGAGGGGAGGGGGCGTTCCAGGGGCCTGGGGGCCGAAGCTGGGGGGTAAAGGGGGCGGCAGCGCCGGCGGAGCGGAGGCGGGTCTCACGTGGGCCAGCGCAGAGCCTGCGGAAGGGACGGATGCGGATCTCGTCGCTGTCACCTTGAAAGTGACCGAGGGGCTTGACTGTGGACTCCTTACGCCGCCCACCCGGGCCCGGCGGTCCCAGCCTTCTCGCTGGGCCCATTCTCAGCAGAAGCAAGCGGGGCCGAGAAAGCGGGTGGAATAGGGTTGCTGCAGGTCCCAAAGACCCCTCGTGGCGCCTCGCTACTTTCTGCAGCTCGTTTGCACTTTTTCACGCTCTAGAAAAATCTCATCTTAATTAAGGTGACCTTATTGACTACTCTATAGTGCTTAGTAGACTTAGGTGTTTACTGAGGAACGTTTTTGTTCTTTTTTGAAGACGTACTCCTTTCTACCAAGTTGTTTGTTGATTTTGACTTGGAGTAATTTGGGACTAGGAAGGAAGAGGTTAATTCTTCATTTAGCCTGCGTAGTTACACATACTCTTGTTAAATACTGTTTATTTGAAGTAGTCAGTGTTCTAAGAAAGGAAATCCAGTGTGTTTTGTTTGTTTCATTGAAACCAAAGTCTTAGGCAAAACGGTGCGTGAAAGCTTTCAAGTTTTGCCAGGTGCAGGTGATCGGAAGTCAATCATCACTAAATCACAGCGCTGGGGCTGGAGGGTGGGAGTGGGGGTGTTACCAGTAAATTTCAGGAGGAAGGGAGGCAATGCAGGAGGGAGGGGATTAAAAAAGAGAGTCATTGCTTCCTGGGAACCAGTGACCTCTTTGAGGAGGGTATATACAAGATAACAGTGCATGGACAACTTTAAAAGGAATTGCATAAACGGAATTGCAATTCTGTAGACAGATTGCTTTTTCAGGGATGGTTAAGGCAGGAAATGATACACAACTTAAATTAAAATGGTGATGTCCTGTTAGTACAGTGCTTTACAGTGTAGAAAGTGCTGTTACAGATTTTTTTTTTCATAGGCAATATATTCCATTAGGAAAGCTATACAAAGAAAAGATTAGAACTACATGCTTATCCTTAAAACCAAAGCTAAAAAAACCTTAGAAGTGGAATTTAGTTTAAAATAATATGTAGTTATTTATGTAACTTGCACCACGTTTTTTCACCTGTTCTTTTTAAAATCAGGTTTATGAAGAGAAAATAATTCTTGGTAAATCTGCTTGGTAGAAAATCATGCTTGGAACAAGACCTTTTAATTATGTCAATAAGTCCAGATTACATTTTGGAGTATAATAGGATTATAAGATTCTAGATAATATCTTATATTTTTTGGAAACTAACCTGCAGTTATTACACTCAAGCATTTAAAAAGCCTGTTACTTAATAGCCCTGTTCTGTTAACCCTGTTTGTTTTGATTTCAAAAGTAATCCGTGCTTGCTGTATAAAAATAGGTAGATTGAGAAAAGTGAGTTAAGCAATTTCAGCAAAGATAATCACAGTTAATATTTAAGAAAATACTTGTTAATATATAGAAAAAATTTTTATAGTTATATAGTTTATCTAAATATACTATTGCGTGGAGGTTTTTTCCTGATTAATGTATCATGAAAAATTTTCCATGTCATGAAATCTTCAAAAATCTTAGTGGCTACTTAATATTACATTACATAGATGTATCAAACTAGTTTTCATTTATTTCCACTTACTATTACTAAATATACTTTTGCAACAAATACGTTTTTAAAACTTTATGTGCAGGGTTAATATCCTTAGTGCCCTTGAAATACAGTTGATGGGTGGAAGATCTCCTCATACATATTGACCATTTGCTTTCCAAAAAATGTTTAACCAAATTATGTTCCCACCAGCTCTCTGTGAGAATACTGGTGTTACCGTATTCTTGTCAACATGTAGAATCATCCTTAAAAGGAAAAAAAAAAATTCGTCCCAGCTTTATAGGTGAACAGTGCTTTCTCTATATTTAAACTTCAATTTCTTTGATTACAGATGATTTGAACACCAAAGAAATCTAGTTGTTTTCCATTCTGAAATTTGATGTAGTGCCAGATTTTTCTCCTGGGATATTAGTATTTTTCCATTAATTCATAAGAGCCTTTTATGGATTGATAGTAAATCTTTGCCATTCATATTGCAGATACTTTTCCCATTTTATCTTTGCTTTATATATTTACAGTAGTTTTTTCATACACAAATTTCTTTAATGTTGATAAATCTGTTGACTTTCTCAAAACAGAATTTTTAACACTTCTAAATCGTAGCTTCAGAACTATATGTGACTGTGGTAGAAGATTTAAAAAAAATTTTCCAGCCGGGTGCGGTGGCTCACGCCTCTAATCCCAGCACTTTGGGAGGCCAAGGCGGGCGGATCAGGAGGTCAGGGGTTCAAGACCAGCCTGGGCAACATGGTGAAACCCCGTCTCTACTAAAGATACAAAAAATTAGCCGAGTGTGGTGGCATGGATCTGTAATCTCAGCTATTTGGGACGCTGAGGCAGGAGAATCGCTTGAACCCGGGACCCGGAGGTTGCAGTGAGCCGAGATCACTCCAGTGCACTCCAGCCTGGGCAACAGGGCAAAACTCCATCTTAAAAAAAAAAAAATTCCCCAGATTCTAAATTAGAATCTTTTCAAATTCATTACAAGAACTTCCATATCTTGGGTTAGAGACTGTTGCAAAACTAATTGCATTTGTTGATGAGAAGCCACTGGGCCTGGTATATACTATTAGGAACAACATCCTTTGAAATCAGAGCAGAGAGTTTTAAATCCCAAAGACTGAATGTTTTTCAGATCTGTTATTCGGTGATTATACAAAGTAGGCTCACACTCCATTTATTGTCAATAATCTATTTGTAGTATCATTTTGCCAGATTCTTCTTTTTATAGTCATTATTGTGGTTTCATACGGACTTGTTGATAATGACTATTGTCTTGATGTCCAGACAAATGTACTGCATATGTAGTTAAAAGAATTTCCTGGATTAATTTCCAATACTGCTACTCAGCAAAGTATTTATTTGGGGGGGGGGCAGGGGAACACGTCTTCCTGATATCTCAAAGTTGAGTTCTTTCTCTGTGTTGTGAAAGCTTGAATATACCCTGAAAGGCCTCACTAAAGGAAGTGCGTTCTCCGTCAGAGCCTGAGTCCCTTTTATTCCCCAAGCTTAGAGCGTAAGAGTAAGCGATAGGACCATATTTGAGCCATAAGGATGAAATTGGAGTTCAGGATCTGCGTGCTTAGGGGCACTTAAAAATGGCCTCACAGTTTCTCTGGAGGAAGGCAGGCCCCGGAGGGAGGTGACCACTTAGCAGCGGGTACAGTGGTGACTGTGGCCTCCTGAGAAGGAGGATGAGTGATCCCACCCACAGGAAATGAAGGACTAGATGGGATGGTATGAACTCAGCTAGCTTGAAATCTGGCCCCGAAAAGCCTACTTTGACCAGGGAGTCTCTATACCTGGTTTTGGATGGTCCAGTATAACCAGGAGTTGAGTTTGACTTGTAATTTCTTCTTCTAACTTTTTATTTTATTTTATTTTATTTTATTTTATTTTATTTTATTTTATTTTTTGAGACGGGATATTGCTCTGTCACCCAGGCTGGAATACAGTAGCATGATCATAGCTTACTGCAGCCTTCACGTCCCAGGCTTAAGCTATCCTCCCACCTCAGCCTCCTGAGTATCTGGGACTACAGTCATGTGCCATCATGCCTGGCTAATTTTGGTATTTTTTGTAGAGACAAGGTTTTGCCATGTTGCCCAGGCTGGATTTGAACTGCTGGGCTCAAGCAAATCCTCCCACTTCAGCCTCCCAGAGTGCTAGGATTAGAGGCATGAGCCACCGCCCTCAGCCTAAAAATTTCTTTTGAGATGGAGTCTCACTCTGTGGCCCAGGTTGGAGTGCAGTGGTGCTATCTCAGCTCACTGCAACCCCCCACCTCTCAGGTTCAAGTGATTCTCCTGCCTCAGCCTCCTGAGTGGCTGGGATTACAGGTGTGCGCCACCATGCCTGGCTAATTTTTGTATTTTTAGTGGAGACAGGGTTTCACCATGTTGGCCAAGTTGGTCTCGAATTCCTGACCTCAAGTGATTGCCTACCTCAGCCTCCCAAAGTGCTGGGATTACAAGCGTGAGCCGCTGTGTCTGGCCTAAAAGTCTGGCCTAAAAATTTATTTCTAAACCAAGTTCTGTAGATGATTGCCCTGATGATGGTTATTTATTTATTTTCTTAGAGAAAAATCCCTCAGTAATCTTTGGAATTACTCTTGGATATGGGGCAATTTTCCATGATGACATTAATCATGACTTTTTCTTGCTCACTTGGCCTTAGAAATGGTAAAAGAGACTTCCATTTTGGAGGTGACAGATTTGGGGGCTCTTTGCCATGTGGATACATAAGATAAAACTTCCTTTTCATACCCTAGAAGCAGATTGGCAACTTGTGATTGCTCTGATATATAAATGTTACACAATCAAGGAAGAAAGGGTGGGTTTTCTCAACAAGTTTAGAGTGTGAACAAGGTCGAACTTGGAAGTGCTTCACTTAAGTAAATAGCTTTCAGGTACTTTAGAAGTACGTATTTGCATATAAATCTTGATTACAAAATAACTTTGTTCATTAAAGTTTAGACTTCAAGCTGTATATTGTAAAGTAATAAAAATGTATCTATTCAAAGATAAACTGCATTTAAATCTTGCTAGCAGGCCCCTGTCTAAATTAAGAATGTTCTTGTCTGCACACTGGTTACACATTTTTTCATTCTAACCTAGAAACTTTATTTTCAAACAGTAAAATTAAGTAAAGATAGTCTTAAGGTCACTTAAAGTTTCTGATGAGGGAACATGTTTACTTTTGGAGTGGCATTGATTAGAATCTTTCTGAGCACTGAAAGAAGATGAAGTGCAGGTCCTGAGTGTCTCAGACTAGTTGGGAAGGGCAAAGAGGTTGGAAGGAGGCTGCACCTGGGGAGTGGACTTTGCCCCGAAATTGCGCTGATTTCAGATTTCACTGAGATTGTGTGGAGCGGAAGGGGAGGCTTGACAAGCTCATAGGTTTTCCTTAGACTTTAAGCTCCATACTGAAGAGTAATAAAAATGTATTTATTTAAAAATGAACTGCACTTAAGTCTTGCTAGCAGGCCCATATCTAAAGTAAGAATGTTCTTGGGGCTGGGCGTGGTGGCTCATTGTAATCCCAGCACTTTGGGAGCCCAAGCCGAGCGGATCACTTCAGGTCAGGAGTTCTAGACTACCCTGGCCAACATAGTGAAACCCCATCTCCACTAAAAATACAAAAAATTAGCTAGGTGTGGTGTTGGGCGCCTGTAATCCCAGCTACTCAGGAGGCTGAGGCAGGAGAATTGCTTGAACCCAGGAGGCGGAGGTTGCAGTGAGCTGAGATCGCTCCACTGCCCTCCAGCCTGACCAACAGAGTGAGACTTTGTCTCCAAAAGAAAAACAGAAAAAAAGAATGTTCTTGGGCCTGGCTCAGTGGCTCACATCTGTAATTCCAGCAATTTGGGAGGCCAAGGCAGGTGGATCACCTGAGGTCAGGAGTTTGAGACCAGCTTGGCTAACATGGTGAAACCCGACTCTACTAAAAATACAAAAGTAGCTGGTGTGGTGGTGGGTGCTTATATCCCAGCTACGTGGGAGGCTGAGGCAGGAGAATCACTTGAACCTGGGAGGCGGAGGTTGCAGTGAGCCGAGATCGCATCACTGCCCTCTAGCCTGGGTGACAGAGTGAGACTCTGTCTAAAAAGGAATAAAAAGAATGTTCTTGTATACACATTAGCTACATAAATAAAAGTAAGAAAAACCACACATTTTACCCTCATTCTAACCTAGAAGCTTTATTGCTAGGACACAGTGTGAACTCAGCTAAAGGGAAGAACAGACTAGGAATGGATCAGTCTTTCAGGTAAGATGTATTGGAAGAGGTTTTTAAACCATTAAATGACCTTATTCTTTTAAATGCATAGATGTGTACCTTATAAGTAAATTGTGTCTTAAGCTTGATGCAGAAGAAAAGAAAATTAGTATTTAAATTTGAGGACTAATCAAATATAATTATTCTGATCTTCTACTGTTAACTAAAACATTTAAGGACATTTTGTGTCCTAAAATGACATTGAAAAGGGAATCTTGGGAAAGACTCATACTTATCAGGAGAATAGGAAGAAGAGGCGTAACATACATTCTTGTGTAAATAATGTTTGTGACAGTGTTCATTAAGTCTTGATTGTTGGGTAGTTAGCTTATCTTTTATGCTTTTTGTACACTGGAAACATGGTAATATTTAACTCAGGTGTTATTTACACATAAACCAATCTGGATGAAAAGAATCAATATTTCTTCACCTTATTTCAGATAAGCAGTTCATAGGAGGTGTTCAGCAGTGTTCAGTGACAAATAAGAAATTTATTTTCCTTAATGTTTATTTTGTAGATTTTTGCATGATTGTTAGCTATGAATGATATGGAGTTGAAACTGCATGTCCTCGTAAAACATAGTTCCCTTGGCTAGCTTTACGGAATGAAAATAGAAGCCAGCATAGATATGAGCAGTTTCTGAGATGACATTGAAACATAGACCTACCCCCTTCCCCTGACCTCTGTGTCAAGGTGGTTGAGTCATATTTCCCAGAATTCTGATTAAATCACCTTGCACTGTTAAAATCTTATTTTTTATTATACTGTAAACTGCTACACTGTAATCATTTCGTTGTTAATTAAATTACAGAATTGAACCATATTTGCTTATTACTGTGACCCTAAGCCAATAGGCTTTAATTGAAGTGAGGATTGCAGAAGTCCTCCTTGCTGGTGTGTCAGGATAGGGGAGAAGGATATTGGAGAACGAGAAATGGATTTAAAAGGGCTGAGCCATGCCAGGACCTAGCTACCAAGAAAAATTCACTTGTTGTATTAGATCCCCAGTCTAGGCCCCGCATACAGAACCAAGTCATTTATACATAGCGTATAGTTAGGCTTATATTTTCATGTCAAATGATAAATAAAAAGCATGAGTAAAAATCCTTGCTGTTAGAATATTATGTTTGATTTTTTTTTTTTCTGTTATCTTTTTTTTTTGAGACAGAGTTTTGCTGTTGTTGCCCAGGCTGGAGTGCAGTGGCGTGATCTTGGCTCACTGCAATCTCTGCCTCCTGGGTTAAAGCGATTCTCCTGCCTCAGCTTTCTGAATAGCTGGGATTACAGGCATGCACCACCACGCCCGTCTTCATTTTTTATTTTTAGTAGAGACAGGGTTTCACCATGTTGATCAGGCTGGTCTCGAACTCCTGACCTCAGGTGATCCACCCGCCTTGGCCTCCCAAAGTGCTGGGACTACAGACGTGAGCCACTGTGCCCGGCCTGTGTTTGGTTTTCATCAGCCTCAGCCATTTTTGAGCACTTTCTATGGGCCAAACACTGTGAGGTAGAAGAGAAAAAAAAGAATTTGACCTCTTTTCTTGGAGGAGTCAGAGAAACCCCAATCATTGTGAAAAGTGCAGTTTTGGAAATGTTAGTAAAGTGTTTGTGTTGTTCGAAATATTCTCCCAGGTTGTTAACGTTGGACTTTGCAATAAAAATTCCACCTGCTGACTTGACCAAAGTTTGGTCACATAGGTTGTATTGACATTCTTGGTTATATAAAGCATCCTTATCCTTAATCATGCTTACCCTTTTCCTTCTCACCAAAAGGATTAAGAAGGAAAATACTTAGCACTGCACTCTTTGGCGTCTCTTAATTTCTCTCAATGAGAATCTTTAGTTACCTTTTCCAGTATCTTTTTGCTACATCTTGTAAGCTCCTTAAGGATGGGGTCTAAATCTTCGGATGCTGGGTACATTTTTACTTTTATAATTATTTCTCCCAGATGTGGTCTGGAATAAATCATCTAGAGCTCTGATGGCATGGGAATTTGAAATTCTTTTGTCAGATAGTCACAGCTACTGGAAGGTCTTTTAAACCACAGAGATTAATTTCCTTATTGCTTTTCTGTGCCTTGCTCCTTGCCCTCTCCTCTTGCCCTCACCCCCTCATCCAGTGTTTCATACTCAGCAAGCAGAGGGAAGGTAGTTCACCCTCAGTCTTGTGTCCGACTAAACGGCCATGGCTTTGGGAGCAGAGCATCAGAGCTGGAAGGTGCCAAGTTTCCTGATGCTTCTGAGTTACTATTTTTTTATGAAGAGTCAGTTTCAGAACATCTGGCATACCCATGTGCAAATACATGTACGTAATTGATTCCACTCATGATTTATGACATTCCCTATTCGTGCAGACAATCGCAAGTTGACAGTTTCTTTTGACTAGGGACTTGGGCTGTTTTCTGTTTAGAGAAAAATGTATGTACAACTTAAAGAGGAATTCAGATAACTTTGCAGTCTAGGATTCTTTTTTCTCATTACGTCTAATAAGATTTGTGTTTCAGAGTAGTTTTGCATTTATGTAAAACTTTTCAATAGTTCTCTAGACTTGTTGGTTATTGAACTTGATTTAATGCTGTGAAGAAGTATTTTCTGTTTAAGGGTTAAAAAATTGTTTTGCTTCCAGTTTTTTTTTTTTTTTTTGAGACAGAGTCTTGCTCTGTCACAGGCTGGAGGACAGTGGTGTGATCTCGGCTCACTGCAACCTCCGCCTCCCAGGTTTAAGTGATTCTCATGCCACAGCCTTCTGAGTACCTGGCACTACAGGTATGCGCCACCGCGCCTGGATAATTTTTGTATTTTTGGTAGAGACAGAATTTCCCCATGTTGGCCAGGCTGGTGGCAATCTCCTGGCCTCAGGCGATCTGTCCACCTTGTCCTCCCAAAGTGCTGGGATTACAGGCGTAAGCCACCGTGCCCAGCCTTCTGATGTTGCTTTATAGTGTTTTTGATGGCACCTCTGCAAAGGGATTTACTTACTCTTAATTTGAATTTAAAAGAGTAGGGTCAGTTAATGAAAAGGGAGGTAAGAAAAATCCTACATTTCTGTTTGTATGAGAAAACCTAAACCATTTTATATTGCAGATAAGACTATTTTGTTGGAAAGTTCTGGTTACAGCTTATTAAGCTGAACATTTAAAAATGTATATAACCTTGTAGATATATAATCAAATGAAAACTATTTTCTCCTTATATGGTGTGAGTTGTTTTGATCTTGAATGATTAGCCCTCCATCCTTCAGTGCTAGGGACTGCTTTTCTTCTCTCCTTCCTCCTGTTTTTATTGAATTTGAAATAATAAATAGAGGTATTTCACCATTTAGCTAGATTTTGCCCACCATGACATCCATTATGAAACCCTGGGGACATACTTTATTATAGAATTGGAAAAATGTAATGGGTATCCAGGACATTTGGTGCAGTAATGTCATAGAGAGTGCACAGACTCAACAGGCAAAACTGGGTTCATGTCTGAGATTTTCCTATTAGCCATGTGACCTTGAGTGAAATTTCATTACCTTTGCTCTCCAGTTGGTTCATCAGGACGCTGGAAGGTGGGGGTAGTACCTTGTCTCCTGGGGTTATTCTGACACAGGTGCCAGGTATATAGAAAATGATCAATGGGTGCTAATAACCTTCCTTAGTCTCTAGTTTTAAATTAAATCTTCTGATTCATAGATAGGTGTTTCATTTAATTTCTGCTGCTTAGCCTTGGACGTGTTGCTTGGATCTGCTGGTGCTGTCTGTTGGGAGTTAAATTCTAGGCTCAGGAGGCTGATAACTTTCCCTCTTCCTTAGGAGGAATTGATTTGTAGCAAACATTGGAGATTGTTTATTCTCAGACTCCAGCTTTGTCACCTCTTGTTTTTCTTGAAAGTTTAAGTCTAGTGAGCTGCTGATACTCCGTTTGAACTGTATTTTCAAAAAATCAATGTAGATACTTTTATCTTTGGTAAAGTCTGTAAATTATGTTGCCTATTTGCTATCAGTCAGCACATTCGAAAGACAATTGAGTCATCACTTTGAACTAATCTTGGACTTGTGGATATTATGGTACTAAGGTTCCCTGTTCTGATTTTCCACCTGTAACATAGTCCAGAATATTTGTATTTTAGAGTTTCAATTGTAAAATGTTACTATTAATATACAGTATTTAAATATAAAAGCAATTCTGTATTTTCATTTTTTAAGCATAGTGAAATATTAATTGCCTGTGTTTGTGGCAAGCACATTGTAAATATGATATTAAGAACTGATCACATCAGCCCTGTGGTTGGGCAGAGCAGGTCATGAGTGCTTTCTTTTATACTGAAGGAGACTGGGGACCAGAACTATTTGGATAAATGTTTTGTCTTATGGCGAGTAAGTTATGGAACTGGGACTGGACTTGTACCGGTCCATTTCCCACACCCAATATGATACTGTTATTTGACTAGTTTTAATGCGAGTGGAAGTAATAAGTTTCTGTTGCCAGGATTTTCTATACATTGGTGCTGAAATGGGATAAAACTTCTCCCCGCCCCCACCGATAGTTTGCTTTGTCACCCAGGTTGGAGTGCAGTGGTACGATCTGGCTCACTGCAACCTCCACCTCCCGGATTCAAGCGATTCTCCTGCCTCAGCCTCCTGGGTAGCTGGGATTACAGGTGCCTGCCATCATGCCCGGCTAATTTTTGTATTTTTAATAGAGATGGAGTTTCACCATGTAGGCCACGCTGGTCTCGAACTCCTGACCTCAAGTGATCCACCTGCCTTGGCCTCCCAAAGTGCTGGGATTATAGGAGTAAGCCACTGTGCCAGGCCAAGTCATGCAGTAGTTTTGATATGTAAAATTTCAAATGACATAGCTGAGAATTACGGTTTATTTTCACATTTTCTAATCACAGAACATAAAGCCGAATGTTAAATGTTGTAAGCCATTCAGATTAGTAGCACAAGTGAAAAATTGACACTTAGAGATCATTACAATCATGAATTCCACTTATATAGGACTTTATAGCTTTCAGACTGCTTTTTTCAATAAGTCCTAATAGAACTGTATAGAAACAATCATTTGAATAATTAGATTTTTTGTATCTCACTTTATAGATTAGCAGTCTGTGGTCTTATATGCTGGATAGAAACTATTATTTTTTTTCCTGAAACTTTTTTTTTTTTTGAAAGGGAATCTTGCTCTGTCACCCAGGCTGGAGTGCAATGGCTCGATCTCGGCTCATGGCAACCTCTGCCTCCCGGGTTCAAGCAGTTCTCCTACCTCAGCCTCCCGAGTAGCTGGTACTACAGGTGTGTGCCATCATGTCTGGCTAATTTTTTGTATTTTTATTAGAGGTGGGGCTTCACCATGTTAGCCAGGATGGTCTTGATTTCCTGATCTTGTGATCCACCTGCCTCAGCCTCCCAAAGTGCTGGGATTACAGGTGTGAGCCACCGTGCCCAGTTGAAACTTTTTTTAAAAGTAGAAATCTTGAATTCTGTTTCCTTATTGTAAGCTACGGAGAGGCAGGTAATTAGTGGAGGAAATGGAGGTAATCCCAGATGGAAACTGAAGTAGGAGGTGAGGCCAGTGTCAGAACTGGGAAGAGATGAATACCCTCACAAAACCACAGTTTCAGCTGAATATCAGTCATGATTTTTAGCCCTAAAAGTCATCAGTTCTCTATTTCCTAATTGTCTTCTGAGGAATATATAGGGTTAGGACTGTATAAATAGGCCCTGGTTGGAGGTTGGCTATCGTTGGGCTGCTGCTGTGAGTTAAATGTGTATATACAGTCACCTTCTGTTAAAGAACTCTTGCTAGCAGAAAGCCTAACATAGGTAATCATTTTCAAGAAAAGGGTGCAGGAAGTCGATGTTTAATAAAGGTTGGGAGGTATAAGGTGAGGTGCCAACTTGCGTAACTACACACACATAAAGACATTTTCCATTTGGTGTTGGCGTGATTCAAATGGAAAATTATTTCCTTTTCACCAAGTGGACTTTGGAGAGAGAGGACAACTCTGAAGTTTCTAAACAAGGAAATGTTCATGGTCATTTAACACCTTGGGGTAAAGATTTTATATTTCAGCTGTAAACTCTGCCCTGCCCACGCGATCTACCCCCACGTCCCTCAAACAGTCTGAGCTACCTTTTAGGTAGTTTTTAAAAACTAACTGCATATAATTTAAAAACTAAAAGTGGCCAGGTGCGGTGGCTGACACCTGTAATCCCAGCACTTTGGGAGGCCAAGGCGGGCAGATCACCTGAGATTGGGAGTTGGAGAACAGCCTGACCAAATGGAGAAACCCTGTCTCTACTCAAAATACAAAAGTAGCCAGGTGAGGTGGCTCATTCCTGTAATCCTAGCTACTGGGGAGGCTGAGGCAGGAGAATCGCTTGAACCTGGGAGGCGGAGGTTGTGGTGAGCTGAGATCGTGCCATTGCATTCCAGCCTGGGCAACAAGAGTGAAACTCCGTCTCAAAAGAAAAAAAAAAAAAAAGACAACTAAAAGCAGGCATAGTCTGTACATCAAATCATTTCTTTAGCATAACTGTACAGTCTTTGAGAGTGCCTTTGATAAGCCCTGGGTGTAGATGGTGGTTTTAATTATTTACTTCTATACAAACAGCTCATTGTATAAAAGTAAATACTTTGGACCCAGTACTATCCTGAAACTTACTGTTTTGCCTCTTGTACCTGTTTACTGATTTTCATGAAAAAGGTTACTTTCTGATGGAATTTTGAAAATCATCTACAATATGATGTGATATCTAAGTGAGCAAGGGCTTTATTTTGTTCCTTCCTCTGGGAGGAGTATTTAGAATTGTGCTTTTTATTTTTGTTCAATAAACTGTTGAAGGAATGTTGACTTAGATTGAGAAATATAGTTGAGATTCTCAGAAGTCGGCTGCGTTAGGACTGCAGGCAGCTGGCACATGATCCTTCCTGACCTGCTTTTCAAGGTGGTGGTTTAGTCTGTGGCTGTCGTACCCTACTGGGTTGTGGCCAGAGACCTACTTCAGTAGAAGGTTCTAGATGAGTATGTTCAGGATGTAACAGTAAAACATGAAATTCTGAGTAAAGAGACAGAAATGGAAACTAGTAGCTATCGTCAACATTTAAGGGTTTCTGTTGGGTAGGAAGGATTAGTTGGCAAGCAGATTACAGAAAAATAATGCAGAAAAAATCTGTAGATTCCAATAAGAATTCATGAATATGTCTCAGAATACACACTGCTGTTCACTACCACATGATCTTTGAAACAATTTTTGAGATAACATTAAGTATCATGAAATGCAGTGCACCTGGCTTAAGTGTGCAATTATATGAGTTTTGTCAAATACATATTGGTGTAACGATCACACCAATCAAGATACAGAATGTGTCCATCACCCTAGAATGTCTTTTTTTTTTGAGATGGAGTTTTGCTCTTGTTGCCCAGGCTGGAGTGCAAGGGCACGATCTCGGCTCACTGCAACCTCTGCCTCCAGGGTTCCAGCCATTCTGCTACTTCAGCCTCCCGAGTAGCTGGGATTACAGGCACCCACCACCACACCCAGCTAATTTTTTGTATTTTTAGTACAGGTGGGGTTTCACCATGTTGGCCAGGCTGGTCTTGAACTCCTGACTCAGGTGACCCGCCTGCCTCGGCCTCCTGAAGTGCTGGGATTACAGTGTGAGCCACTGTGCCCAGCCAGAAAATCTTCGTGACTGGATGAATAAGCTATTGAGCTTTGGTCATCAGAAAAGTGAGGATGATAATAAGGCTTGTTTTACAAGGTTGTTGGCATAACAGTAGCACTGTACAATTGTGTATTAGAAAGTTTCCAAAAATTTTATTTAACTCTAAAACGACCCTATGAGATGGATTGTTGAATCAGTTTTTGTCCATGAGGAAAATGAGGCCGAGAATATTTTTGGCTTGTAACAGGTAACCCAGTTCCTGAGTCAGTTTAGGAGCTCCTTGATAAACGTATGCTTCTCATATCAGGTGGCTATAGGCTCCATAGCTGTGCAGACCTACCAGGTGTTTAGGTGATTTGGTTATTGTGAGAAGGAAGGTGGAAATAGATCAAGATTACACATTGGAGTAGAGTTTAATGTCCATCGCTGCTATTTATTAACTCTGTGTTTTGAGCAAGGTACTCAACTTCTAGAAACATGAGGTTTAGCATCTCAGAGGAGGAGGGATGGGGGAATGTGACTGTCATGTGACCTGTCTGTCCCATGGGACTGTCTCCTGGGAGGATGACTGTGGGAACACTGTGGACTTTGAAGAGCTGTGCACTGATGTCGTTATCTTTACGCATGCTGGAGGCTGTGGCCTGTTCCTCATCCTGGCCTCACAAACTGTGCTGGCCTGGAGTGGAGCAGTGGAATTGACAGGGTGTCAGGGAGCGGTGGCCCCTCCTTGTCAGTCCTTGGATTTGCCAAACACTGTGTTTACACAGCGCTTTCTCTCACCAGCCCTTATGATGTCCTGAAGCTTCCGATCGCTTTTCAGCAATGAGGTCAGCCTCACTCCACAATGCTTGTCAAGTGTACTAGGAAAGAGTCTTTTTAAAAAATTCAACTTTCATTTTCTTTCTGAAATGTATAGCCGTGATACAAAACAGTATGTGCTGGTTTGAGGTGGAAGAGTTCATAAGGGATCCGAAGAACTAATGTACTGTGGCCTGAGCGAAAAGTCTCTTGTGATAAAGCGCTACCCCTGCAGTGTTAAATGTTGGTTGTTAACGTAGCATCTTAACTCTTAATATCACATCTGAAACCCAGCTCCTTCATACCGCTCGGGTGGATCCATTTCTTCCAGCCCCAGCCAGTCTCTCAACTACGGAAGCAGGTGGGACACTTACACTTTGTGACCCCAAATGGAACTTTATTTCTTTATAACCCAACTGCCTCACACATCCTCATTTCACCTTACTTGTAGAGAACATATAATGTGGCAACCTCAAGATAACTCAGTGTTTTTTGGTTTCAAACAGTCGCTTGCAGATAAATATCTCCTTGAGGATTTTAAGTGTGGTCAGTTCACGCTTCCTATCTGAGGCTCTTCTCTCCTCTGAAGGATGGATTTTCTCCTTCCTCAGTGGCACACCCACTTCTGAGATGGTGCCTGGGTCCTTGAAGAGCTTTTATCTGAGATGGTGCCTGGGTCCTTGAAGTGCTTTTATCTGAGATGGTGGCTGGGTGCTGGAGGAGCTTTTAGCTTCAAGGCAGCGGGTGAGGGCTGCCTGGTGCCAGGCACTGCCTTGCAGACCTCTCTGGCCTCTACGGAAGCAGCTCATCGGGCTTGGTCTTTGGGTGCCTCTGTCCTAGGCTCGTGCGTGTGTTGGTGATGTGGCTTCCATTGCAAGAAGGGTCAGAATACACTGACCCTTCCTTGATGTGTTCTAGGCTGCTTTTTTTTTGTTTGTTTTTTCCAGAGATGGGGTCTCGCTCTGTCACCCAGGCTGGTGTGCTTTGGCACAATCGTGGCTCACCGCAGCCTCTAACTTCTGGGCTGAAGTGATCCTCTGGTGTCAGCCTTCTGAGTAGCTGGGGCTATGGGCATGTGCCACCACGGCTGGCTAATTTTTAAATTTTTTAGGGACAGGGTCTCCCTGTGTCATCTGGGCTGGTCTTGAACTGGGTTCAATAGATTCTCTTGCCTTGGGCTCCCAAAGTGCTGTGATTACAGGCATGACTCACGGTACCTGGCCTTAGGCCTTTGCTGATCCATCGGCCCTCTCAGTACTTCCCTTGGTGTATTTCTTTCTCTCCTGGTCTGTTGCTTTGATCTTTGCAGAGGTGAGAAACTGCCCTCCAGATCTCAGCACTGCCTTTCTCATCTAGATCAGAGGTTCCAAATGTGCATCTGTGACCGTGGGGTACCTGGTGACAGAATGTTGACTTGAACACGGTGAGATGGAATAAAAATACAGTGTACCAAGATTTTCATAAGGCTAAATGTATATTATGTAAACTAAAGGAATGTTCTTTATGCTGCAGTTTTGTACCCCTTTCACTTTTTGTGTTAAAATAATGTCCTTTTATGATGTGTTGGCAGTAGTACAGATTTTGTCTGAAGTGCCCTTCTTGGCATAATTAAAGCTGACATCCCCATGCTGTCTCTGCAGAGTTTTGGAGTGTGGATGTCACGGGTCCATAAAATCTGAAAGGCTGAGAAGCACTCACCTGCCTATGCCTTAGTCTCAGGTCAAGCTTTATCTTCTTCTGGAAGTGACATTTCACTGTTTACTCCATATCTGTAACAGTGGAGCCTATTCTCTGGGTCCCTTTAGCCTCCAGTCGCTTCTACCTTTGCAGTTTTTGTAATTATTTACTTGTACATTTTTGTCTTCCTGGCTGAACTGGAGGCTCTTTGGAGGCTGGGACCATCTTGTTCAGCATTGTGTCCCCATCACCTAGCAAAGAAGCTGGCATGTGATAGAGGACCTAGGAATGTTTGTTGCATGAATAAAAGTTTTTGTTATAGGTGGGGCGCAGTGGATCACACCTGTAATCCCAGCACTTTGGGAGGCCGAGGCAGGCGGATCACTTGAGGCCAGGAGTTCAAGACCAGCCTGACCAACATGGTGAATCCCCGTTTCTACAAAAAATACAAAAATTAGCCGGGCATGGTGGTGCACACTTATAATCCCAGCTACTCAGGCATCTGAGGCCTGAGAATCACTTGAAGCCGGGAGGCAGAGGTTGCAGTGAGCCAAGATTGCGCCACTGTACTCCAGCCTGGGTGATAGAGCAAGACTCTGTGTCAAAAAAAAAAAAGTTCTTCTTGTTATAAAAAGGTCACTCTGTAACAGGGATAAGGAAGCTGACAGAGTGGTGTGAGAAATGCCCCCATTGTGTAGCCACGGAACTTCTCGAGACTGTTCTGCATGCTATTGTATACATTCCTCTCTTTGTAGCCAGTTGGAACTCAATCGTAAAAGTTACACAGTGATCATTTCATTCTTGAAAGTCTCTTAATATGGTGGCTCATGCCTGTAATCCCAATACTTTGGGAGGCCGAGGCAGGCAGATCGCCTGAGATCAGGAGTTCAAAACCAGCCTGGCCAATATGGTGAAACTTCATCTCCACTAAAAATACAGAATTCGCCGGGCGTGGTGGTGCACACCTGTAATCCCAGCTACCTGAGAGGCTGAGGCTGGAGAATCACTTCAACGTGGGAGGTGGAGGTTGCAGTGAGCCGAGATGGCGACATTGCACTCTAGCCTGGGCAACAAGAGTGAAATTCCGTCTCAAAAAAAAAAAAAACAGTTGTAAGAAAATTAGCAGGGTTTAGATTGCCAACTAAAACATCTTACACTGGTGTAACAGCAGGGAGTAGGAGTATTCTCAACTGTAAATGTGGATTCAGTTAAACCACACTGCCATTTTGCCTATAACAGCTAAGCTATAGGAAGTTAGTATCAAAAGGAGAGATGTTATTTTATTTAACTTATGATTAAATACTTTATGAAGAGTTGAAATCATTTGGAGAAAGGCATGAATGGATACTGAATTATTTGCTTTTAAAACGTTTGGGGGCTGTTGAATTCCACAAATCTCAATTGGGTGAGTGTGGGTAGAACATTTCTCTGCCATCTTTCAGTGGCAGTCTTCATTGCATTCATCTCCGCCTTTGAGCTCTGAGTGACCTTCATGTCATCGGGGCCCATAGGTCTTTGGGAATTGGAGTGGTGGTCCGGGCCACTGTCACTGGCATTTGTTGACCACAGCAGAGCCTCAGATTGCCGTTAAGGATGGAGTCTGCATGTTACTGAATTGTTTTTTGAGAAATTACTGCTGGGGGTACTTAGTTGGTGTCTGTCTTGCTTGAGCTTCAGATACCAGTGATTGTAAAGGCCATCACCAATAGGCTGTCAGACCCTTGGAAGTCAGACTCAAGGACCGTCTTCATGGAGCCTCAGGCTGAGGTGGACACATTAGCCACAGGGATACAAAGCTAAACAATGCCCAACTTGTGAATTTCCACATTCTTCTCATAGCACAACAGCATGCGCATTGCATATCTTTTTATTTAAAAAAAAAAATTACATCATCTCCTCCTCCGTGTCTACTGAGGACAGATTCTAAGGCCTGGTGTGCTCCCTCTTCCTACACTCCCGTCTAAGAAAGGCAAAAAGTGGCCAGTCCTGGAGCACTGAGACTTTGTTCTGCTTATGAGGGTAAGAGAGGGAACTTGGCTGGTCCATGTTGTGTTCCTTTGTTTTCCTGGCACACCCCCACCTTTAGCAGTGTTTGGAAAATTCCAACTCCAGAATGGATGGAATGGAGAGAACACCTCACTCACCTTCACAGCCAGAGACTTCGCTAGGCAGGTGCTTATTGTCAGAGCTAGGACCAGTGAGCAAATCCTCTTTATTTCTTGGAGCTGTAGCTCAGAGTCAAGCCAGGTTGCCTTCTCAAATACAAGGGCCAACATGTTATGCTCATTGCGTTCTTAAGGGCGTGTGTGTGTTTGTTTGTTTGTTTTGAGACAGAATTTCACTCTTTTCGCCCAGGTTGGAGTGCAATGGCACGATCTTGGCTCACTGCAAACTCCGCCTCCCAGGTTTAAGCGATTCTCCTGCCTCAGCCTCTTGAGTAGCTGGGATTACAGGCGCCCACCACCACGCCCGGCTAATTTTTGTATTTTTAGTAAAGGTGGGGTTTCACCATGTTGGCCAGGCTGGTCCCGAACTCCTGACTTCAGGTGATCCACCCACCTCTGTCTCCCAAAGTGCTGGGATTATAGGTGTGAGCTACCATGCCCGGCCAGGTTTCATAAGGTCTTCATTTAATGTTGCCAGTAGAAACCTGGGAATCAAACATTTTTTACACCTTAGACTTGTGGTTTCAGAAAAGATGTTACAATTCTTTACAAAATCCAAGTTAGGGATAAAGAAAAGGGATCAGTTTTGATGTCATGATGGCCTTGGAGGAAAGGTGTGATATGAAATACATAAATGTATTTTCTCTGTATTTTTGGATGTACTCTCCCATAAAACTTCACTGTTAAAACATTTAAACCTAATTTGAGGGTCTTATGCTTCATTTTAATAGTGAGATGGAAAGACCAATCAAATATGTATCTTGAATGTGTAGTTCTTAAAATTCAAGTTATTATAGTCTTCTTTCCTAGAGGCGTAGCAGAAGATAATGTATAGTTTTAGCATCAGGTGTATGTAGTATTTCTGGCAGACCTTTTCCAATTAGAAATGATACAGTATATGGTTATGTTTATAAATAGCACAAGGGAATATTTAACTTACTACATCATCTTGGTATGCTGTGCTTTTTTTGAAAGGTGACTAACATTTTCTTTGAATATTTTTATCAATACCTTTTCCCAAAGCTGTTACACACATCTGAAATCTCAGTGTTATGAATGGACATGACATTTAAGGGGGGGAAAAAAATCCCATCATTAAGCTGTTTTAAATTTCCTGGCTAAAATCCATGTATGAGTAGTATATCTGTGTCAGCTTTGATTTGTTAGCCCCATAAAACCACGGACTTGCCCATTTGAAATGGGAGCCCAGCCTTGGGTCTGGCCAACCGAGGGCCATCAGGTTAGAGGGCGCTGTCCTTGGAGGGCCTTTATAGCTCTTAGGACCTGAGACTTGCTGTGTTAGCAGTGGAGTGTTGCTAATCCCACAGGGACCTGCCTGGCTTCTGAAGGGTTTCTCTCTAAAGGCTGCCTCATGATTATCTAGGGCCAAGTTAGGAATCAGAGGGGCTGCCAGCCCAAAAATAGCCACAGCCTACAAAGAGGGACCTCATGGCACAGAGCCACCACTGCCTTCCTGATGCCAGAGGTTGATCACATGATGGGGGCAGGAGGCCGTCGAGCAGGAAAGGGGTGCTGTCTAAAGACAGGTGTGGCCATTGCAGGGGAGAGCCAGCATTTCTTCTTGGCTTGTGTAGGGGGAGGTTAAAGTCTTAGTGGTTGATTTAAAAAATTTTAGAAATGAAAGTAAATATTGAAGTTAGTCATTTTATGAGGCTAGGCTTACTGGGATATGTTTCTGGATAATTCTAATTTGTAAGAAACTCTTGTGTTTAATATTAATCACTGTCATTCAGAGGAATCGAAACAGTAACATGTCTTGTTTCCTTATACTGCCTTTGAACACAAAATGAAGCCTTGTTTCAAAACTTGCAGACAACAGGCCATTTAAACAAAGACTACACATTTTAAGTTGAAATTTAGGGGAGGATTATTTAACATTCTTACTAATAACTCTTTGGTTACAATATGGTACAAATTGTATGTTGAAGTCATATGGGCTGGAAGAAACTTTGATTGGAAATTGAGACAAAATCTTTTCAGAATGGTAGTTGTTTGCTGATTGGCTATGAGATATTTGAAACGTAGTATTTCTTTTAGAGACTCCTTTGTTCCATTTTAGGTGGAAACAGATCACTTGAGAAGTTGTGCAAGTAAATAATCAGTGGTCAAAAACAGGAGCCCTCTTATTCCTTGAAGCCTTCGGGTAATTGTGGAGATCTGATTAGATAAGAGGATAATTCTGTTTGAACACCTATTGATTTAGGGGTGAAATGTCATTGAGTTTCATAGATTCTTCCACGGCCCCTCAGGATTGACTATGAAGTGTAAGCTGTGTCATCTGATTTGTCATGGCAGTGAGCACTCCCTTGCCTTCGATGATGCCTCACGTCACCTTTTGCATAAAGGTTAGTCTGTTGCTAATTATTGTCTTAGGTCACTGGGTCCCTTTTTTGTATTAGATGTGATAGGAGGCCATTAGAAGGCTTGGACTGAGGAATGGCAGGAACTGAGTACAATTCAGAAGGATGACTCTGGTTGCTGTTTTGAGAATATTTTGTAAGGAGGCAGAGGCTCATGAATTGACCAGTTAGTAGTCCCAGAGGGAGAGAGTGGTGGCTTGGGCCAGGGATAATAGTGAAGGTGAGGAATGCTTGCTTTTGAAATGTATTTTGAAGGCAGTGCCTGTCGGAGTTGCTACTGGGGAGAGAGGGAAAGAGGCAGATTATTGCTGACTCCTAGGTTTTTGGCTTGAGGTACATTCATGGTGTCTTTGGTTGAAAACCAGGAACACTAGGACAAGAAGGAAATGGGCAGGGGTCTGGAAGCCCTGAGTTCCCTTTTAGACTTGAAGCTTGAGATTGTATCAGACGGTTCTTGCATTGCTAGATTGAAATACCCGAGGCTGGGTAATGTATAAAGAAAAGAGGTTTAATTGGCTCATGGTTGTGCAGGAAGCATGTTGCTGGCATGTGCTTCTGATGAGGCCGCAGGCAGCTTCCAATCATGGCAGAAGGCAGCAGGAATCTGGCATGTCACATGGTGAGAGCAAGAGCAAGGGGACGGGGGAGGTACCACACTTTTTTTTTTGGCTGTCCCTTGTGGAGCAGGGCAAAGCCATAGGAAGTGTGCCCAGAGTCCGCTGCCACACAGTTTCAACAACCAGATGTTGCAAGAACTAACTCCCTCTTGTGGACAGCCCCAAGCCATTCATGTGGGATCCACCCCCATAACCCAGTCACCTCCCACCAGGCCCCACCTCAACCACTGGGGATCACATTTCAACATGAGATTTGGAGGGGACACACATCCAACCCATGTCAGAGATTGCAGTTAAACATGTAAATGGAAATGTCACATTGACAGTTGAGAATTCAAACCTGGAGCTTTGGGGAAAGATCAGTGCTAGAGATGAGCATGTGGGAATTGTTATCGGAGTGTATTTGAAACAAGAGTGAGTGAAGGAAGAGAAGGAATAAGGGGCTGCCCCCATCCCCCCTCCGACACTTGGAGGTTGATCGAAGAAGAATCTCTCAGAGGCATTTGCCAAAGAGAAGTCTGTGAGTTTAGGAGGAAAACCAAGATAGAGTAGGGCCTCTGAAGCCAAGTGAAGGGGGCCTTCTTTAAAGTTGATTCCCGTATTGTGAAGAGGTTTTGATTTGTCAAACTGGGACCATTTTGTCCAATTTTTGGTGAGAGAGAGAGTGAGTGAGTGTCATTATCATTTAGAAACATTGATAAGCTTCAGGAAACCTTGTTAAATAAATAATGGCAAATTCAGCCAGAAGTAAGAACAAATACAACAAATCTTCTAAACACCAGAACATGGGTTTTAGTTTACCCATAGGCAACCTCATTTCAGGGAAATACATACATGTGTTGATCATTTTTGAAATATTGACAAGGATTGGAGGAACGTACTCCTTGACAGTCCCTGAAATCCAAAACACATCATTACGTCTCCTGGTCACTGTCTTTAGGCTGTTTTAAAACCTTCATTTAGTAGGGCTTCTTATGTAGGAGGCTGTAATCCTTATCACAGCAAAATAGTAAACTGTAACCACCCTTCACATGTTGAAACAGTTGAGTTGCTGTTAACTACTGCTGTAATGACACATTTAGAAACCTTTCCAATCTCTGCCTCCTTACCTACTACTTATTCCTGGGGTCTAAGCTTGTGTGACTTGTTCAGAGAGGCCTTCCTTGACCCCTAATCCCGTAATAGCAATCAGAGCATCCGTGCTTTCCTATGTGACCTGTAGTTTGTTTGTATAGTTGTGTCTATTTTTTTGTCTATTTTGTTCACTCTGTACTAGCTCATAGCAGAGCATTTGGCGTTAGATGGGCACTCATTACATTTGATGAATGATGAATGTCATCCAATATTATAAAACAGACACCTTACAGGTGCCTCAGTAGCTTTGGTTTGGTGTCTGAGCTCAGTGTCTTCTTTATTTTTATTTTTATATATTTTTGGAGATAGAGTCTTACCCGGCCACCCAGGCTGGAATGCAGTGGTGCTATCTCAGCTCACTGCAACCTCCCCCTCCAGGGCCCAAACGATCCTCCCACTTCAGCCTCCCAAGTAGCTGGGACTACAGGCACCCACCACCACACCTGGCTAATTTTTGTATTTTTTGGTAGAGACAGGGTTTCACCATGCAGCTCTAGAACTCCTGGGCTCAAGCGATCCGCCTGCCTCCTCCCTCCAAAGTGCTGGGATTACGGGCGTGAGCCACCACACCTGCCCTCCTCTTTAAGTCTGGTTTATTGAGGTATAATTTACATATAGCAGAATTTGCACTTTTCGGGTGTATAGTACAATGAATTTTGACAAACACCTGTAGCTGTGCAACCACCAACCACAATCAGCAAAATAGATTTTCATTATTTCAAAGTTTCCTTGTGCCCCTTTCAGTCTTTGCCTATTCTTAGACAAACACCAATCCTGTTCCCTTAGATTTGCCTTTCCAGAATATTATATAAATGGAGTTATACAGTATGGAGACTTTTGTGTGTGACGTCTTTTGCTTAGCATATGTGTTTGAGATATATCTGTGTGGTTTGTGTATCAGTGGTTTACCTTTCTGTTGTGGAGTGGTATTTCATCAGATGAATGTACCACAATTAAAAAAAAAAAATCTACCCGTGATGGACATTTGGGTTATTTCAAGTTTTTGGCAATTAAATTTTTCTTCCTAGTTTAATAACACAGGCAAGATAATAAAATGGCATCAGTAACCCACAGCTCCATACCCCCACCCACATCTGTTTTTATTTTCCTGTGTTGCTTTTTCTACATATTTTACATAGCAGGAATCATAAAACACAGAAATATTTTTCCTAGTTTTGTAAACTGCATAATTTATAAATAGTTGCATTTTATTGAATCACTGTACTGTGGTTTTCTAATTCCTTCTTGTCAACATTTTCATCATTTCTGAGTCTTCACAGATGTGGAAAATATACTGAAAATCTGCTCAAATATTTGCTATAATAAATTTCTGACAATAGTTTTCTTGAGACTCTTAATTGAAAGTCATAAAAATTCAAGCAAATAGGGACAAAAACTGGATAGGTGTGATAAGGATATGGAGTCCTTCTAAGAACTTAGTGTCTGGCAGGTTCTCAGGAACCAAGTCAGTGAGGCAATCTAACCCTCACTATTTTTCATTTCTGCTCCTCTTGGTACGTTGGTCCCATCCACGTCTCTGTAGAGATTTGCTTTCTCTGCTTCTGGGTGTGTGGAGAAGGCGGCTGATGCACAGCGCCTGGATTTATGTTCTTTAGTTCCAGGGACACACTGTGCCTGACATCTTTTTTTTTTTTCTTTTTCTTTTTCTTTTTTTTGAGACAGTGTCTCCCTCTGTCACCCAAGCTGGAGTACAGTGGTGTGATCTCGACTCACTGCAGCCTCTGCCTCCTGGGTTCAAGCGATTCTCCTGCCTCAGCCTCCAAGTAGCTGGGATTACCGGTGTGCGCCACCATGTCTGGCTAATTTTTTTTGTACTTTTAGTAGAGATAGAGTTTTACCACGTTGGCCAGGCTGGTCTCGAACTCATGACCTCAGGTGATCCAACCACCTTGACCTCCCAAAGTGCTGGGGTTACAAGCATGAGCCACAGTGCCCGGCCATGGCCACCTGTTTCAAATCCAAATGCTGGGGGTGGGAAAATTGCATACTGTTAGAGTTAAGTGTCTGCACGAGGGCTAATTCACTAGTTCATTTAGTGGAACCCACCTCAGTGAGTAGGAGGGGCTGTGTTCAGAGAAAGGGGGTTGTTGTGGACTAAGCCCACACCCAGGTTATCCATTTTAAGTAAGATATCATGAAATCAAGTCTTACAGCTGTTGAAATTGCTCTCCAAAAGCGCAATTACAATTAGGTCTTAAAAGAGGAGAGAGCCCAGGGACTATTACGCATCTATTTCCTTAAATTTGTATTTAGATAGGAAAATAGTTGTTAATAGTGATTAAATATCACTCATCGTCACCTATGAGTAATGTTTAATAGCAAGGAAAATCTAATTTACAGTCAACATTTATTGAATGCTTACTTTATGTAAGCCTTGTATCTGAGATTTTTTTTTTTTTTTTTTTTTTTTTTTTTTGAGACAGAGTCTCACTCAGCCACCCAGGCTGGAGTGCCGTGGTGCAGTCTCACCTCACTACAACCTCCACCTCCCGAGTTCAAGTGATTCTGCTGCCTCAGCCTCCCAAGTAGCTGGTACTACAGACATGTGCCACAATGCCCAGCTAATTTTTGTATTTTTGGTAGAGACGGGGTTTCACCATGTTGGCCAGGCTGGTGAACTCCTGAGCTCAGGTGATCCGCCCACCTTGGCATCCCAAAATGCTGGGATTACAGGCCTGACTGCACTGGGCCTCGTATCTGAGACTTCTGTGTATTGTCTGTAGGTCTCTGCAGGGATCGTTACCAGGATCACCCCTGCCCCCACCGTCAATACCAAAATCTGAGAATGCCTAAGTTCCTTATATAAAATATTGTAGTATTTGCTTATAAAAACACATCCTTCCATAGACTGTAAACCATCTCTAGGTTACTTTTAATACCTAATGTAAGTGCTATGTAAATACATTTATACTAGTTATGTTACAGTGTATTTTGTATTGTTGTTTTTTTTTCTCCTGACTATGTTCAATCTGCAGTTGGCTGACTGTAAATACAAGCAAGTTTGAAAGACCGCTCAGCACCATGCTGCATTCTAACTGAGGTTTGTTTAACCCTGCAGAAGGACCTCGTTATTAAGTGGGCTTTGACTGGGAATATTCCATGAAAAGGTAGTTGTGTCATTCTTTGCCTGCAGATGGGACCAGCGCTGGTGCTGAATGGCTTGGCAGCCCAGTAGGAACCTAAGCACCTTGACTTCACTCTGAAATGCCTGCGTAGTCATGCGACTCAGTACCGGGCTGTGTGTCTTGTCACTTTTATTTTTAGGCCCCCACTGGGGTCACCCAGGTTGGCCAGGCTGCCTCACCAGGAGACTGTACCTGAGCTCTGTTTGCCCAGTGTCTGGTGGCCATGGGTCCAGATGTTTGTCCTAGTAATTTATTCTAAACAGCTACATCGAAAACATCTTTGTCAGCATACTTGCTGTGGTTACTATGATACTTTTACTCTTCTATGATATAATGTCTCTTTTATGATAGTTAATAGAGTGAGAATTTCATTGAAGATTTTAACAAAGAACTTGCAAACTTAGGAAACTTGTTCATATGTACACATGGCTGCTTTCTGTGTGACCGTCTAGCTTAGAAAAGCTTCCACCTGGCAGGTGTGTAGGGCGTGATGCATGCTGTCATGTAGACCCTTTACATTTGAGGATTTAACATTTGAGGTCTCAGATACTCATGATGCAGCCTGAAGTTTCAGGATCCCGGAGGTGGTATGGTATTTTTCTCCTATTCTGTAGATTGGGAAGGTTGAGGTGTGGAAAGGTGAAGCCATTAGCTCTGACTCTTCTAATTTGTGATGTTGCTTTAAAAAAAAAATACGGTAAAATATATATAACATGAAATTTACATTTTTAACCACTTTTGAGTGTACGGTTCAGTGGCATAAAGTACATTCACAAAGTTGTGTAACTATCACCAGTATTTTCAGAACTTTTTCATCATCCCACACAGAAACTGTACCCATTTAACAATAGCTCCCCATTTTCCCCTCCCCCAGCCCCTGGTAACCTCGAATTGACTTTCTGTCTCTATTCATTTGACTACTCCAGGTGCTTTATGTAAGTGGAATCATCCCATATTTGTCCTTTTCTGGGTTTTTTTTTTTTTTTTTTTACTTATAATATTTTCAGGGTTCAGCCATGTTGCAGCATGTAACAGAATTTCATTCTTTTTTATGGCTGAATAATATTCCACTGTATGTATAGATCACATTTTGTTTATCCACTCATTTGTCAGTGGTGGCCACTGACACCTTTGGTGGTGTCCAGTTTTTGGTTATTGTAAATACTGCTGCTGTGAACATGGATGTACAGATTTCTTGGAGTCTCTATTTTCTGCTTTTGGGGGTATAAGAGTGGAATGCTTGATCATATGGCAATTCTATGTTTATCTCTTTGAGGAACCACAGAATTGTTTTCCATAGCTGCTGCACCACTTGACATTTCCACCAGCAACGCAGCGGGGTTCCGATTTCTCCATATCCTCACCAGCATTTTGATCATAGGTGTCCTAACGAGTGTGAAGTGGTATCTCATTGTGGTTTTGATTTGCATCTCGCTAAAGACTAATGATGTTGAGCATCTTCTCATGACATTCACCCCAATGCCTGGTGGCATCACCTCCCCTTCCTTTTCTTCACATTTTAGAAAGTGGTAAACTTACTTTCATTTTCTTCCCCAGTCCTTATCCTTTTCTGATTTGAGACTGAGGTGGTACTAGCCAGAATCAAGTAGGAAAAGCAACACCTTTGATTCTTTTAGACACATGGAAACAAAGTCCTAACTGGTGTTCAGCTGTTTGGCGTTTATGCAGATGTGAAGGGCTAGTGTTTTCCCAAACTAGTAGTAGCTGCCTTGTGGTTTAAATGGGTTTCAGATTGGAGGCCAGCCTGGGAGCTTCTTAACAGAATGCTATTAAGAGAGAAATGCTGGTAGTAGCATTTATCTAGGAAAACGAGCTTTAAGTTACATAAATCTCCAGGCAAACTTTGGAAGATTATATGCTTGTGGGTTGGGGACTGCCTTTACCCGCAGGATTGTTAAGGTCATATAATGAGGTGAGGGAGCTAAAGGAGGGAATGTAGGTGTGAGGGCTGCACAGTGGGGAAGAACATGGACGTTGGAATGGTTAGGTGTGCCTCCTAGTCTTATTTATATATACTGTGCTGTGGGCCCTAGCTTCCACCTCAGAAATGCTAGTCATTGATCCATGCATGTGTAGATCTGTGTCCAAGCTGGTTGACATAGACAGGAGAGATGAGGGACATGTCAAGAGTTCTTCCTGGAAAGACCCTGTGGGATTTTGGTGCTCCATTGCTATGATTTGAATGTGACTCCAAAATTTTATATGTTTGGAGGTGGAGTCTTTGGGAGGTAATTAGATTTAGATAAGTACATCAGGTGTGGACCCCATGAGGGGACTGGTGGCTTTGTAAGAAGAGAGACCTGAGCTGGCAGGCTCTTACTCTCTCACTATGTGATGCCCTTCAGCATGTTATGACACAGCAAGATGGTCCTTACCAGACACGAGTTTTGTGTTCTTGGACTCTCAGCCTGCAGAACCCTGAGCTAAATGAACTTTGATGGCTTATAAGTTACCCAGTCTATGGTGTACCAACAGAAAACATAGTAACATATACATCAAAGTGAGGTATCTTATCCTAGATTTGCCTTTATGTAGGAAAGCCATTGATACAGACGCTGGGCTTTTTGGTTTGTTTCAGGTAACCCCAGAGCATCTCTAGGCCACCTCTAATGACAGTGTGGCTAGCATGACTCTTGAAGACTCTTCCCCCGCTCCTGCACTACGTATGGTGATCTGAGACGTTGCAAAATATTTTAAAAATTTGGTTCAGAGACATTGGTTTGCAGTGATGTTTAATACAGTCTTTTATTTTCCTTGGGGCTCTGATTCCTAATCTTTATATTTTACTGTTTATCTTTTTTCCTCTTGGATCCTCTCTGGCATACCAGGAGTAAAGAGAAATAATAGTCCTTCAGCCTAAGTTAACATCTCATCCCAACTAGGTGAAAGTGGGGGAAAGTTGTGCATGTGTGTATATTGCATGAACAATATGGAAAGGAAGGATAGTTTAGTTCATAGTAGTTTTTCTTCCGAACGTATCTTTGGGAGTTTAATCTCCTTTTGATTCTCTAATATGGACTAGTCTTGTTATATAATCTTCAAGTCTTTTCCATGCCAGTACTTTTCAAGGGCACCTTATGTTCATATGGTTTTTCCTTACCTTTTATTCCTTTGTGTGTTTTTTTGGTGCTGAATCACAGGTGATTGTTTCAGAAATTAGAAGAACTACTCTGGCTGTTTACAAAGTGATGATCTGAAATGCTTTTACTTAGTGCCTAGATTTGCTTTAACATTGAATGATAGTGGGTTATAAGAAGAAGTTGAACATACGTTGTCTGGTTTTGGGCCTAGTTTCTCTTTGTAGGAAAACTTAATCTGCTTTGCAACAACCCACTAGAGTACTGAATGTACTGGTTTCTTATCTTAATTGACATCAGTGATTGTAGCCAAAAGTGCTTCCTTGGTATGACATCAGTAGAGAGTACACTGGCCTCTTCTACTGGGAAGCAGGACCAGATAATTATGTTTTAGCAGATATAATATGACAGTCATAATTATGAATCTCTTTAAATCCTCTGTGGTACAGTCAGTAGGGATATTGAAAACAATAGGGATTCAAGTTTGGATAATACGAGTGAAATATTTATTCTTGTTTTCACCTGTAGCTTTGGGACACAAAGTATTTAATATAGCATATTGGTGTAGGACATCTTTAAATGTTTCAGTTATTTTGTTTTGTACATGTGTGTCTAGTTTCTATAGGCATTCCTTTTAATACATACGATGTTCTGAAGGTAGGATTAGTCTGCAGTATTCATGCCATTTCACCTAAGGTGGCTAAATGCACAGGTTTTAAAAAGGATAAAAATTAGAGTTTTATCCTAAATGCACTTGTATTTTGCTTTCTTTCATGCATGTATGAGGCAAGATGATGATAAACTAAAGGAGAGGTGGGAGATAATTCTGATCCTGATTCTGCCTCTAAATCATTGTGTCATCTTATAAGTCATCCAGGCCACTACCCTGCACAATTCTAGGGCCACCGTGGCCATCATCTTTAATGTAAATGGACCACTGAAGTTTCTGTCCATAGAATGTGGTGTGAATGGTGACTCGTAGAGTTATGCAGTAGACACTACTAGAAATCGTAACTTCTTTCTCTAGATCTCAGTTTTCTCACATACAGAACTAGTAGATTGGGTTAAATGAACTCAGCCACTCTAAACACTGGACGATGAATTATCCATGTTAGTCGATCTCTTTTCCATGAGTGGACCCTGTTTATCGGAAAATAGTAAAATTGTCTTTGTTGTAAGAGTTGTATTTAATTTCAAGAGAATCTATTGTAGAGTTTGTTTTCATGTGTAGACTGCCTGCTTGCAAGACTTCTTGGCATGCATTTCAGGTGTCTGATTCAGACAATCTGTTGTTGGAATTTGAAAGACATTTATTTAGGGACTACACTGACTATTTTGTAAAGTAACAGCTTTGATGACACTAGTTATTCACATTGCTGAGAGCAGATATGCTGGCCCAAGATTCTGAATAAAAGATTTCCAGATCTTTTAATTGCAATGTCTGTGAAAGAAACGTTGATTTGAAAACTTCAATGCATGAAGCATGTATTTGATTCCATTGGAGCATAAATATATTTTAATGTTTTGATATTCAAAATTCCAAAGTAATTACAAATATTTAAATAATTATGTAAATGTATAAAGCAAACTTACAATGCAGCCCCCTGCCTCCCCTTCCTCATCATTGACCTGAGATGGTGAACCACTGCTAATGAGATGGTATGTATCTTTCAGGAACTTTTCCATACACAAATTATTTTATTTATTATTAACTTGATAATTTTTGAGCAGTCTGAACTTCCTAAGTATAGAGGATATAACACTCCTAAGAACTTATTGGTATAGGTAATTAGTCAAGGGAATGAGAAGTACAATTGTAGCCAGATTAATGTAGGTTATTCGTTAAATCTAAATTCCAATTATGTTATAGATGCATACTTAACATCTTACCTTTAAAACTTTTTTTTTTCTTTTTCATTATCCAGATCACTGGAATATTCCAGTTTCTTTAATCCAGAAGCAGTTACCCAGCCATAGTGAATGCTGATTTAATCTGACAGGCCAAAGTCCCTTCTGTTTTCAGAGATGGTCTGAAAATTGCTTAAAGAACTTGTCATGTTTTTGTTTGTTTACAGTTTTATTGCAAGTGATGTGTATAGTATAACCAAGAAACATCTGCGTACAAGTTTTCTGCCTGTAAAGCCTCAGAAAAGTCTGTGATGTTTCATTGGCGGAGAGTCCAAGGAAAATTCTTTAGTTTGGAAGAATAAAAAAGTCATTACACTCAGCCCTATTACTGCTGCAAGGCTGAACTGGTCTTTGAATAATCATAGTCCCCAGAGAGGCTTCATTGTACGGTCTGGTGTTTGTATTTCCTGTAGTCTGGTTGCAGTTTCTGCATTGCTCCATGAAAAAGACAGTCTCTGAGGTGCAACCAAAGGCATTAGAAAATTTTGTTTGGACAGATAACTCGAATAAGACATCTCTTGCTTAAGTTTATAGCAGTTGGTTTTGATATTCTGAGGAATATAGGTAAGTTAGCTTGGTATGGTTGATTTGGGGCATTTAAATTAAAACCACTCAAGTTTCAAAAGTGATTTTTTTTTAAAGCTGCTCTTTAAATCTTAGATGCTTTCCACCTGCTTATATTTTGTTTGTGGTATTTATCATACTTTATTGGATTACCCCTACTTCAGGCTAAATTCTAGAGTGTTTGAAAATGCAAAGATGATTATGCAGAAAAGTGAGTATCCCCTTATGTACTTTTTGTAAAGGATAATAATCAAATGCAGGGCTCTGCTTTGGGTTAAAATATCAAGTACAAAAACTCTCATTAAGCAACATGTAAAAATGTTGTATATTATTACAAATGACTGTGGTTATTTTATGGTTACACCAACAATTGTATGGAGTGCGGCAGGAAATTATTATGTATTATATACTTTATATGTCATCTGAAGTGTCTAGAACCTTGCTTATTTGTCACTTTTGCATTGTGATTCTGACTGTAGTGCTTCCCCCCCAACCCCCCCGTGTGTGTGTGTGTGTGTGTGTGTGTGTGTAATCAAAGAGTGTGGCAGTGGGTCAGACAGAGAGAGAAGAAAACTGAAACTACTTGAGTGCTTATGATTTAAAATGATCTGAGCATTTTAAACTTGGCAATTTGGCTTTCATGTCTTCACAGCAAGAGATGAGGATTGAGGGAAACACAACTTTGTTATTTCTGCTGCTTTTATGATATGTTTAAAGAACATAGGATGCCCTGAAAATGTTAAACCATTTTCCTTATTAAGATTACTGACTAAGGGCCGGACGCGGTGGCTCACGCCTGTAATCCCAGCACTTTGGGAGGCCGAGGATGGTGGATCACGAGGTCAGGAGATCGAGACCATCCTGGCTAACGCGGTGAAACCCCGTCTCTACTAAAAATACAAAAAATTATCTGGGCGTGGTGGCGGGCGCCTGTAGTCCCAGCTACTGGGGAGGCTGAGGCAGGAGAATGGCGTGAACCCGGGAGGCGGAGCTTGCAGCCAGCCGAGATCGCGCCACTGCACTCCAGCCTGGACGACAGAGCGAGACTCTGTCTCAAAAAAAAAAAAAAAAAAAATTACTGACTAAGCCTTCAGAAATGCAGTTTTAAGAGTTTGTGAATGTGTGGGGTCTTCCACATGCTGGTTTGGAGGTTTTAGGAAGTTGTTGAGCCAAAAAAAAGAAAAATGGAATAAAAGCATTTTTTAGAATGAACTTGAGGAATCAGAATTCTTGAACCTCAGCAGGTCAGTGAATTGATTTTGTCTTGAATCTTTATACTTCCCGCAGGCTTTGCTGGGAGCTTCTCCTTCGGGGTGTCTTTGCCATCACCAGCTAGGGGCTTGCTCCTCAACCCCCATGCAGAGGCTTTTTAATTGCATAGTGTGAGTTATCTAAGACAAACTGACTATACTGTGCTATTGACAGAGTAAGTAAGTTTTCCACTCCAATGCCCATTTAAATTGTAACCATATTAAAAAAACAAAAACAAAAATCCCCCGAAAACCCCAGAAGTGTAAACAAAATACCATTAATTGTTTAATCTTTATTTATTGGTGTAAACATGATGTTTTGGGAGATTCTTTGTCTTTTCTGGTGTGTTGGTATCAGTTTTAGAGGACTTTGGAATGCTGTCTGCCCTCCAGGACTCTGTCTTCTCTGCTGGTGATCTTGTAGTGGTTTTTTGGTTTTGTTTTTGGTTTTGGAGGTAGGGGACTTCTATCTTCTTATAAGTCACTTGATAATTTTTGACTATTTGTATAAAAATATGCTAATTGCTGCAAAAAGGCTCTTAAAGATATTTTAAATACAAACCTCATGTGGCTTTGAGGGTGGGTAGGGAAAGGGGGTGATATATTTTTGTTGAGGTCATTTTAATTTTTTTTTTACCGTGGCATAAACAGAGTTCCTCTCACAGCTTTCTTTGTTGCATATGATTTTCTTTTAAAAAGTCTTAAAGGTGTATGTTTTAGAAAGAAGCAAATTACTTTTCCTTGGATAATTAAACTAGTATCTGTCTCTATCCTTAATAAATTATTCATTTTAACCCAGATCTCTTATTCATGCTTTGAACCTCTCTTTTATTTATTTTGGATTGAGTAAAAGACCTTCAAGACCCTGGAACATCCAGAATTAATATTGAGCTCACATATTAGTTTATTTGAAGAAAGAGAAGAGAGAACATTATAAAACTCTCCTCGTTTTTACTGAAAGCGTAAATCCTTCGTGTATCTCTCTAGAATGTGATACATTATTTATACAGCTCTCTGATACTATCTGCTGTGGCTTCCTTCTTTAAATATTAATGTAAGTGAAGTAGTCTTTTAAAATAATGTTTAATTCAACAGACCTGTATTGGGCACATATTGTGTGCCAGCCTCTCTGCTGCTCAGGGCAGAGGACACAGCAGTGGCCTTTTAAGCGTGTCTGGCTTGTCCTCTCCTTTGCCTCGTGCTGCCACTGCCAGGAGTTCCCATCTGCCCTAGCAGTTTCCTGCATCCAGTCTCTCCTCACTAGGACATCTTCCACCTTTAGCCAATTCGAAGCATCAGTCTCCATCATAACTCCTTCGGCAGACTCCCATTGCTCTCAGAGTAGAAGCCAAACTCTTGAGCTGACCAAACCGTTGGCTCTTTATCTTCATGTTCCCCAGCCCCCAAACTTGGAGCATCTTACTGCACTTCAGTCTCTTTCACACCTTTTTTTTTTTTTTTTTTTTTTTTTTTAAGAGACAGGGTCTTGCTCTGTCATCCAGGCTGGAGTGCAGTAGTGTGATCATGGCTCACTGTAACCTCGAAATCCTGGGCTCAGGCAATCCTCCTGCCCTCAGCCTTCAGAGTAGCTGGGACCATAGGTGTGCACCACCATGCCTGGCTGATTTTTTTTTTTTTTTTTTTAGAGATGGGGTTTTGCTGTGTTGCCCAGGCTAGTCTCAAACTCCAGGCCTCAAGCAATCCTCCTGCTTTGGACTCCTAATGTTTTGGGATTACAGCTATGAGCCACTGTACCCAGCCCCTTTTACCTCCTTTCACTCTTTTTTTTTTAAACTGCTAATGGAAGCTTTAATCACCACATGGAAAAACAATACATTCATATATTACAATTGGCCCCAAATTCCTTATCATCATCATCAACAGTCTAGCAATGAAATGACACATAATATAAAACTTTCCTGTTTATAACTAAAAGATTTATGAAACTGTTTTTTATAAATGCCTTTTTTTTTTTTTTTTTTTTTTTTACCCTGAGGATGATATCACCAAAGTGAAAAAAGAAAAGTCGGTCATTATCAGCTGGAATGTATTCAGCACAGAGTTTTAAAAACCATTTGTCATTATTCTGGAGTGATTTCCATTCATTCTCCCCACCCACACTATGTGATTATAACAGAAAAAAATGGCAAATGGTTGTGCCAGTCTTATTATATACTGGTCATATAATTCTCAAATATACTGATCATATGATTCTCAATTCAGTCTACCTACTAAAAGAAGAAAATAAAATTTTAACATCCATTAACTCTACACTATCATACTTTAAAATATGATTAAAATAAATATCATATTTTAAAATATACTGGTCATACAATTCTCAGATATACCGATTATATGATTTTCAATTCAATCTACCTACCAAAACAAGAAAATAAAATTTTAACATCCATTAACTCTGCACTATCATATTTTAAAATATGTATCAAAATCAATTCTCTGTTATAAAAAAGGGGTTGGCTGTACATTCTCAGGCCACACAACAACAACAAACCCCCAGAAAACCAGGACAATACTTTCTTACACAGGCTCCTGCCATGCATTCTACAAATTTCATATAAGCCAACTAGGTAAGTTCAGAGTTCGCGTAGATTGCCTCACAAATACTTAACTCTGGGCTCTTAGTCACCTTCAGATAAGATCTGCAAATGTCTAAAAGAAAAATAACTCCCAAATGGTGCAACAGTTATTCCAGTCAAGTGCTGAGAGAGGTTTGCATATTAAACTTGAAAAAAGATAGCCATGTTGAGTAGTAGGAGGAGATCTCATGGAGGAAGGAGACTTGTATGTGGCCTTTGGGATGAGTGGGAATTAAACATTTTCTCATTCTCATTAAGGATGATGATTACTTGTGTACTGGGTGTACTCATATGTGATGGTCTGCAGACATTTAATTACCCATTAGTTGCCAAGTTTCTGTTCTTTTTAAATTGCATGGATACTGATAAGACTTGTTTTTGCTAATACCGTATGCTTTCAGTTTTATGATCTTTGACAGCTGTAGCAAACTTGAACTTGGTGACAAAAATTCACTAAATCGGCACCCAGTGTCAACCAGTCTTAAAATGCCTCTAAAGTCACAATTAAGCTTTTTTTTTTTAAACAAAGGGAAACTAATGCTAGCATAAAGGTCTCTTTATTTGTAGTGTATAATTTATAGTATATAAAGTATATAATTTCATATAGTAAATGATATCTTAAATGATAATTAGTGGAGAGGATTTGTGAAAAGTAAGAACCAATTTTTGGTGCTATTTCTTTTTGTTGTTAGGTAATTTAGAAGCCCTATGGTACCTGATTTTGTGAGTGGTTATTTTTATGAAGAGATGTAGTAATGGACTTGATGAGAAAATTGAGAGTATACTGTCCTTGAATTGAGTTGACCTGTCTCTGAAAGAGCCAAGAAATAAAAATAAAACCAAAAGAATTGTGTGTGTATTTGTGTGTGTGTGTGTGTGTGTGGTGTCTGTATTTTAATGATGGTGAAGTATAGATGACAGCTAGTCTTTTTTTTTTTTTTTCTTGAGACAGAGTCTTGCTCTGTTGCCTAGGCTGGAGTGCAGTGGCATAATCTCAGCTCACTGCAACTTGTGCCTCTGGGTTCAAGTGATTCTTCTGCCTCAGCCTCCCTAGTAGTTGAGATTACAGGTGCACACCACCACGCCTGGCTAATTTTTGTATATTTTGTAGAGAAAGGGTTTTGCAAGGCTGGTCTTAAACTCCTGACCTCAGGTGATCTGCCTGCCTCGGCCTCCCAAAGTGCTGGGATTACAGGCTTGAGCCACCCTGCCCAGCCAATGACAGCTAGTTTTGATTCATCAAGGCAGGGTTCCCCAATTCCTGGGCCATGGCCTGTTAGGAACGGGGCTGCACAGCAGGAGGTAGGCTGCAGGCGAGGGGGCAAAGCTTCATCTGTGTTCACAGCCACTCCCCATCGCTTGCATTACCGCCTGAGCTCCACCTCCTGTCACATTAGCGGCAGCATCAGATTCTCCTGGGAGTGCGAACCCTATTGTGAACTGTGCACGTGAGGTATCTAGGTTGCGAGCTACTAATGAGAATCTAATGCCTAATGATCTGTCACTGTCTCCCATCACTTCCAGATGGGACTGTCTACTTACAGGAAAACAAACTGAGGGCTCCCACTGATTCTACGTTATGATGAGTTATATAATTATTTGATTATATATTACAATGTAATAATAACATAAATAAAGTGTACAGTAAACATAATATGCTTGAATCCTCCCCCCTCCTCCCGGTCCGCAGAAAAGTTGTCTCCCATGAAACCAGTCCCTGGTGCCAAAAAGGTTGGGGACCACTGGATTAGGGCATAGACTAGTGCAGGGGTCAGCAAGCTACAGTCCACGGCCAAATCTGGCCCACTGCCTGTTTTTTGTAAATCATTTTACTGGGGTGCATTTGCACTTGTTCATTTCCATATCGTCTGTGGCGTCTTTGATTCTACAACAGCAGACTTGAATAAATGCAGCACAGACCGCACATCCTGTAAAGCCTAAGATATTTTATATTGGCCTTTTTCAGAAATGGCTTGCCAGCCCTTGGACTAGATTCACGTGTGAAGACGTCTTAAAAGAAGCAGACCTGGGGAAGATTTAAAGATGAAACAGGAACAGGGAAATTGTTCAGTGTGTAAGGGATGCATTATTATAAGCTATTGTTTAATGGGTTTTCTTTCATAAAATTGCAGGTACATAGAAATTACCTTTTTTTTTTTTTGCAGTTTTCTTTCATAAAAATGCAAGTGCATAGAAATTACCATTTTTTCCCGGCTGTTTTAGAAGCTATTAGCTTGGATTTCTGAACAATATCAGTGAGTAAGAGGATAGGTCAGATGTCACCAGCTACCCTGATTCTCTGTATCCCCAAGGATTTGTAGATCATAGGGTTTTTTCATATTAAACAAGCACAGGCCTGTAACATCTTTGTTTTGACAAAACAAAAGATGACTAAAATGACATAGTTCTTAACTATTGTTCTCTTCTTTCAAAGTAGTTATAGTATTTAAGAATGTATCTATCATCACTCTTCTTTCCCCACCAAAAAACCCTTTAAAACATTCAGGTATAATTTATTTCTTGCTCGCTGAGATCTGGGTGGCTATTTACAATTTGTGGGCACTCATCCTCCAAGGAGGGATTCAGGGATCCAGGCTTGTTCCATCTTGTGGTTCCGTCATCTTTAACACGTTTCCACACTTGGCTTGCTTTGTTCATCTGTGTGGTCACATAAGAACATGAAGGATTATGTGTGAGTTCTATGGTCCAGGCCCAGAGGTGGTACATATGATGTCCACTCACATTCTGCTGTTTGGAACACACAGCATTACCTGCAAAACACACAGAAACATAATATCTGTGTGCTAGAAAGAAGAGGAGATGAGTTAGATAACCAGCCAGCCGCAGTTACTAGTCTTTCCCTTTGCCTCGGGCTCCAGGCTGGGTAGGGTACTTTTAATCCTGTTGTCTTAGTGCCTCCAGCGAGTATCTCCCTCACTGCACTGTCGTCCTGGCTCTGGTGGGCAGCTCATTCCCAAGAGAAAAAAAGAGGTTGGGCCATTCTGAGTTTGTGCAGCTAATTCTCACTAAATTTACGAAAATCCACTAAGTCACTTCACTTCTCCTGGATGGAGTGAGTCAAAAGCCAGGAGTGTTATACAAATTAAACTCCCTCCACATGGAAGGAATAAGCCTAAGTGGTATGGAAACAACATTCTCTGCATTTCCAGTTATTTTCTAGATGCAAAATATGAGCTGTCTTGAGAGGAGCATTCAAAAGCATAAATTAAGAGTCCAAATGTAGAGAAAGTCTGTATCTACTTTAAGAAATGGTACCGGCCAGGCGTGGTGGCTCACGCCTGTAATCCCAGCACTTTGGAAGGCCGAGGTGGGTAGATCACAAGGACAGGAGTTCAAGACCAGCCTGGCCAAGATGGTGAAACCTTGCCTCTACTAAAAACACAAAAAATTAGCTGGGCGTGGTGGTGGGCACCTGTAATCCCAGCTACTCAGGAGGCTTAGGCAGAGAATTGTTTGAACACGGGAGGGGGAGGTTGCAGTGAGCCGAGATTGCGCCATTGCACTCCTGCCTGGGCTACAGAGCAAGACTTCGTCTCAAAAAAAAAAAAAAGGTACCATTGGATGTGAAAGCAGTCATCCCTGACAGCCACTGTTGTTTTTGATCTGGTCAGCTGGACAGGTGTTTCTCAAAGCTCTTTGCCACATCTTTGCTAATCCAAGGTGGCCCATGGACCAAAATGATTGGTATCACCAGGGAGAAGGATAGAAATGCAGAATATCAGGCCCCATCCTTGCCTTCTGAATCAGTCAGTTGACCAACCAAAGGCCCAGTTGATTTGTGGGCACGTTAAAGTCAGAGAAATACTGTTTCAGAATAAAAGGATGTAATTTCAAATTTATACTTGTTTTCTAAATTATTTAAGATATAACTTGTATTACTTCATAGCCTTCCATTTTGAAATGCATTAAATCAACTCTGGTTTCCTGCTGTTGATTTAAGCAACTTCATAGGAAATCGTTATGCTTTTAGGAAATTGACCACCAAGTACTCCTCTACTCGGTTCCTAGGTGGTAGACATGCTCCGTTAAACCTAGTGCTTGAGGTGGCTATTAAGTTTGAAGAAAGGTAGGCTGCAAGAGCAAATTTAAAAACGTAAGCTTGCATTATGAAAAATATTAGTAAGTTCAGGCTTAGAGTACAACTGTTAGCTACCTTGAATGGTTTTAACAGGAGGTAGAGGCTTATGAATATATTTTTTATAATACATGCTGCTGATGACATTTTGTTCAGCTGCTTAATTTTTGTTTTTGTTTTGTTTTGTTTTTGAGGCAAAGTCTTGCTCTGTCACCTGCACTGGAGTGCAGTGGTGTGATCTCGGCTCACTGCGACCTCCGCCTCCCGAGTTCCAGTGATTCTCCTGCCTCAGCCTCCTGAGTACGTGGGATTACAGGCACCTGCCACCGTACCTGGCAATTTTTGTATTTTTACTAGAGACGGAGTTTCTCCATGTTGGCTAGGCTGGTCTCAAACTCCTGGCCTCAAGTGATCCGCCCACCTCGGCTTCCCAAAGTGTTGGTATTATAGGCCTGAGCCACTGCACCAGGCCTCAACTGCTTCGTTTTTAGTAAGATAAAATGATAGCTTAGATGTTGTGCCAATGTCATCTTTTTTGATTCAAGGGAGGTTGAAGATCAGGTAACATTTTGGGTTTTAAAGCTTACAGAGCTAAACTACTGTTGTGATTTGTGAGTTCTTACAAACTTTTAAGAAGACTGATAATGGCTTTATGATTTGGAAGCTATAAATTATAACTGTATTTGTATTCACATCTTAAAGGACTGGCGTGCCATATATTAACATAAATAAGGAGTAAAATTACATTCTGTGTGGTTATAAAGTAATGAAGCCAGTTCTTATGTTTTACTTTTGGAAACATTCTTGATTTTATAGTTATAATATGGTGTTACAAGGTTAACTATATTAGGTCCAAATTATTAAGCTAGACACTGTGGGTAATAGGGAGATATAGAAGACATCTACTCTTATATAAGCCTCTAGTGAGTTTCTAGTTCAGTTGGTGAAATAAGGCACACAGCTATTGTATAATTTGCTATTGACAACTGATTTGGCCACGTCATGCAGTTTATTTCTCAGAGGTTTCTCATTTGTAAAATGAAGTTTGAATTGGATCTTTAAAATTTCTTCTAGCATTAATATGGTAATGATAATGAATTCTATTATATGATAATAATTGTAATTAATATAATGATTCAGTTCTTTAGGTGTGTCTCTTCACATAAAGAAATAATGGAATTTTTTATCTTTGGGGAATAAGCAATCACTTTTCTTAAGCTAAGATTTAGAAAGTTTTTTTTCCAAAGGCATTGGAATTATACCTCAAAGCTTGTACTAGTTGTTCTTTGACCATTTCTTTCAGCACATATTTACTAATTTTTAATCCTTATAAATCCTTAGGGAAATACATATTTTGGTAACCGTTTAAGAGGAGCTGCTCTGTTAGATTCCCAGCTCTTAATAAGTGGGGAATTTGTTCTCTCTGGTCCAAAGTGTTCTCTGAAAAAGATCTCCTTGTTTTCCCAAATGATTCTCTTAGAAAGGAAACTTGATCATTCTGCTTTGTTCTGGAGTGTTATGCAAGTGTTATACTTTTGTTCTGGTGTTATACCTTGTTCTGGTGTTACACCTTTGTTCTGGTAGGTAGTGCTACCAAAAGAGAACTTGAGAAATTATCCCTTTGGGTGAGGATGGTTTGTTTCAAGTTTTTTTTTTTTTTTTTCCCTCCAGCACACTCTCTCTCTTTTTATTTTTTAACTTTCTGCATCTTGTTTAATCAAAATATTTCTAAGATGGCAACTTTGAAGGCTTTACAAATAGCAACTACAGCAATATGAAGACTTTGCTTACGAGTCAGGTGAGATGAAGGCAAAGAATATATATGTCGAGCAAGTGTTGCAAGCTTAGGACCCATTCTTAAAGTCGGGGAGAAATAAAATAGGCAGTAAAACAAAATGGCCAACTTTTAACTCTTTTGACAAACTTCTGAGCGAAGGCTGGTCACCCCTTTTTCTTTCCTTGGCTTTGTCCTCATGGTGGTGGTGGTGGTGACTTAAAGCCATTGTTTTCTTTTCATGAATGGTGAGGTTGATCTTCCTTCTTGCTGGAACTGATCAGCTTAACTGCAGAACCTTGTTGATATCCAAATCTCTGTACCACTATTTTTTTACTCTTGTCTACAAAGTAGAAGAGATGTCAGTAAATTTATTTTATATAAAAACAGTCCTTAAGTATTTATAAACACATGTTTGTGGGTTTTTTAGGCTCTTTGCCTACAAATTTGAAATTTGTTTTATTTTGTTATGTTTTCTTTTGATAGTGATAGGGTCCCTGTCACCCAGGCTGAAGTGTGGTGGTACGATCATAGCTCACTGCAGCTGTGAACTACTGGGCCCAGGTGATCCTTTCTCCCTAGCCTTCTGAGCAGCTGGGACTACAGGCATGCACCACCACACCCTGCTAATAATAATAAAATAAAAAATCGTTGAGGTAGGGTCCTGCTATGTTGCCCAGGCTAGTCTTGAACTCCTGTGCTCAAATGATACTCCTGCCTCAGCCTCCCAAAGTGCTGAGATTACAGGCATGAGCCACCACACCCAACCTCTTTTTCTGTATTAAAAAAAATCATAAACCCAAGTGTACTAAAAAGTTATGTGAAAGTTGAATGGTTGATGGCTTCTTTATTTTTCTGTTACTCTTGTAAACTACTAGCTTGTAAATCTAAAACATTTAACCTTAACTTTAGTGGCGTTTCACACCCCTTAAAAATGTTTTTATAGTATAATGACATGGGAAAATGCTTCGGAGACAATTCTGACCACAGTATATGAGTCTTAAAAGCAAAACTCAGTATATAATATATATATTTTATATTATGTATTTTTATATATAAATATATAAAAAGAAAGATAACTTATATATATACACACACGTATATATATACACACATATATATACATCTATATACACATATATACATATATACACACATATATATACATATATATACACACACATACATATATAGTAACATGCACATTATAAAGAATCCTGCCCCCTTTTTAAATATAGCAAGTTGGCATATGATCAGATGTCAAAGATTGTGAAGATTTCAGTTTAGTATTATTTATAAATGAGAAAAGCTGGACCCCTTTTCTACAAAGTTTTTTTAAAAAATTAGCTGGGCATGCTGGCACATACCTGTGGTCACAGCTACCCGGGAGGCTGAGGTGGGAAGATCGCTTGAGCCTAGGAGGTTGAGGCTGCAGTAAGCTGTAATCACATCACTGCACTGCAGCTTGGGTGACAAAGTGAGACCTTGTCCCAAAAAAAAGAAAAATAAAAAAAGACAACTGGTAGAAACAAACATAGGACTAGTGATAAAATTATTTATCCTCTTATATACTTATTTTAAAAATAACTTTGGGGCCGGGCATGGTGGCTCATGCCTGTAATCCCAGCATTTTGGGAGGCCGAGGCGGGTGGATCACGAGGTCGGGAGATCAAGACCATGCTGGCTAACACAGTGAAACCCCGTCTCTACTAAAAATACAAAAAATGAGCCGGGCATGGTGGCGGGCGCCTGTAATCCCAGCTACTCGGGAGGCTGAGGTAGGGGAATCGCTTGAACCTGGGAGGCGGACGTTGCAGTGAGCCGAGATCGCGCCACTGCACTCCAGCCTGGGCGACAGTGCCAGACTCCGTCTCAAAATAAATAAATAAAAAATAACTTTGACATATGAGCCCTTTATTCAATTTATATGAGGTTTAAAAATCATCTTTTATGTACTTCAGAAGAGGAAACTTGGGTAATAAAAATGCCATTAATTGAAGCTAACAATTATTTACAAAGACAGTTCCCACGATCTATGCTAAGTGCGTGTTTGCAGTGCACTTTGCATATATTTGCTTATGCCACAGTCTGTTAACTGAGTATTAGCTGTTAGGGAAGCAGAAAGCTGTAGCATATTTAGTGCTTTTGGAAATTATATCCCATGCATGTAAGCCTAAAAATGAATAAATATATTTCTTGATTTAAACATTTAGCTTGGATGTATTTTATACTGGAGGATTGAAAATGTTAATTTATGTTTCATGAAAGCTTTTATTAAGGCTCTTGCCAATAAACTATTCAGTGATTTCACTAAGGAGTTATGTGGTAAAAAGGGTTCACAAATTTACACTTTCCATCAGTATATAAATCACGCAGCCTTCATTTTTGGATTCAAAATCGCTTTTTGGATGTGTGTGTGTGCACATGCTGTTGAAATCAACATTGCAGCCTTTCTTTATTCCATTAAACGCTGGTATCAGGATGCTTGGCCAGAAAGACACAGAGCACTGTTAGCGAAGAAAACTGATCGTTTCAGTTTTAACATAGTTCCTATTCTGGTTTTATTCAGGCCACTGAAGTTTGAATGCAGAGAAAACGCTGCAAGATAGAAAAATGAGACCTACTCTTCATTCAGCAACTTGAATTAACACACAGAATGGCATTTTTTCCCTCCCTCATGGATATTTTTTTTTCTTTACAACAGTACTGTGACATCGGATTGACATTGAATACTAGGATTAGAAAATTAGTTCAAGTGTGTGTGTATCTGTTTGCAGTAGTAAAAAGAGTTAACAGATTTACACTTTCCATCAGAATATAAATCACGCAGCCCTCATTTTAGGATTCACAATGACCTGTTTGCAGTCCTAGCTTGAACATTTGGACCTTTATTAGGCACTGCAGTTTGACCAAAAGCATAATAAAATTTAAGTTATTTCCCAAAAGTGGCTGGGCGTGGTGGCTCATGCCTGTAATCCCAGTGCTTTGGGAGGCCGAGGTGGGCAGATTACCTGAGGTCAGGAGTTCGAGACCAGCCTGGCCAGTGTGGTGAAACCCTGTCTCTACTAAAAATACAAAAATCAGCCACGCATGAAGGTGTACACCTGTAGTCCCTGCTACTCAGGAGGCTGAGGCAGGAAAATTGCCTGAAACCGGGAGGTGGAGGTTGCAGTGAGCCGAGACTGCATCACTGCACTCCAGCCTGGGTGGCAGAGCAAGACTCCATCTCAAAAAAGCAATAATAATTTATTTGGAAAAAGTTTTAGATTTAAATGCTTTCGTGGGTGTTTTAAAGGTTTCATTTTTAAATGTACAATTCAGTAGTTTTCAGTATATAACATTGTGCAGCCATCATCAGTACATAGTTTTAGAACATACTCACAAAAGAAACGACATCCCAATTAGCAGCCACTTTAGGTTTTCTTATTCTGGACATTTCATGTAAATAGTGTCATGCAGTATGTAGACTTCTATGACTGGCTTCTTTCATTTGATATAATATTTCAACTGTAATATTATATCCGTGTTGTACCATATGTCAATATTGCATTCCTTTCTATTGCTGAGGAATATTTTGTCAAATGCATAAGAGCACATTTTGCTTTCTGCTCTTCAGTTGATAGACATGTGGGTTTCTACTTTATGACTATTATGAATAGTGCTTCTATTAAGAATCATGTACATTTGTGTGCAAGTTCCCATGTTGACATATGTTTTCATTTTCTTCAGTAGATTCTTAGGAGTAGAATTGCTGGGGCATGTGGTACTTAAGTCTTCTTCGGCCACCATAACAAATTATCATACACTGGATGGCTTACACAACAAAAACTTATTTTCTCACAGTTTTGGAGGCTGGAAAGTTCAAGATTAAGGTTCTTTTCAGGGTTTGGTTTTTGGTGAGAGCTCTCCTACTCTTCTCAGTGTACCCTAATTTGGTAGAGAGAGGGGATGAACCAAGAGTGGGAGAGCATTCCGGTGTCACTTTCCCTTCTTCTAAGGGCACCAGCTCTGTTGGATCAGCACTCCACCCTTATGACTGCATTTAACCTTAATCACCTCCTTAAAGGCTCTGTCTCCAACATAGTTACATAAGAGGGGGGGGGTTGGGCTTGACATATGAATTGGAGAGGGGGTGGGGAACAGTTTAGTGCATAACATAAGGTAACTCACATTTCAAGGGACTTCCAACAGGGTACCACTTGAGCCTTTAAGAATCGACAATTTTTTCTCCCTTCGATTTGGAAATAGCATATGTTTAAGATAGGAATTAAAACAAAGGAGAAACGTGAGTTCTTGATTGATCTTAAGCTGATTTGCTGGGCTTTCATGGCCTGTCTAATAATCACTCTGCATGGAAATAATAGGGGGGCCCTTCTGAGAATGAAAGGGACGTGTTTACTAATCATCCTGGGACAACAGACATACTTTGGGACTATCATAAGCAAATTTGGGTGAATTGTCACTCTGTCAGCCAACAAGAAGAAAAAACTATTGCCAGATTTAGCTCCTTCTCTCTTTGACAAGTCCCTGGGAGTGGGGGAGAGGCATATCAGTTATAAAGTCAGGGACAGGGTTAACGAGCAATGACCCCATCTTCCATTTTGCCCATTTGCTATTCCCTCAAATAAAAAAAGTGTCTTGAAAAGCGGTGATAGATTGCCTAATTATATCTCAATTACCCACATCAATAGTTGTGGGGTCTAAATGTGAACATAAAGTGATTGAAACTAATCACTTAGTGATTGAAACCAAGGGGTGGCCTGTTAATTTTTCTTATAGTTACTTGAGTTAAACATTTTATTTCTTCCAGGGAACAACAAATCATTTAATCTTCAGAGCATCTTAGACTGAAAAACTTTCAACTGTGCTGAAAAACCTAGAAGACAGACCATTTTGCCCACCCTCTCATTTAAAAGGAATTGAAGAAGAAATAAAATGGCAGAGGTTTAAGGTTACTATTCAGGATGACTGATGATAATTCAGATGATAGAATAGAAGATGAATTGCAAACCTTCTTTACCAGTGATAAAGATGGAAATACACATGCATACAACCCGAAATCACCACCTACACAAAACTCTTCAGCCAGCAGTGTGAACTGGAATTCTGCCAACCCAGATGACATGGTGGTTGATTATGAAACTGACCCTGCTGTGGTTACTGGTGAAAATATTTCTTTAAGCCTTCAGGGTGTTGAAGTATTTGGTCGTGAAAAGTCTTCTAGTGATTTCATTAGTAAGCAGGTGTTAGATATGCATAAAGATTCCATTTGTCAGTGTCCTGCACTTGTAGGTACTGAGAAGCCCAAATATCTGCAATACAGTTGTCATTCCCTAGAAGCAGTTGAGGGCCAGAATGTTGAGCCATCTTTGCCTTTTGTGTGGAAGCCTAATGACAATTTGAACTGTACAGGCTACTCTGATGCCTTGGAGCTAAACCAAACATTTGACATGACAGTGGATAAAGTTAACTGCACCTTTATATCACATCATGCCATCGGAAAGAGTCAGTCCTTCCATACTGCTGGAAGCCTGCCACCAACTGGTAGGAGAAGTGGAAGTACATCTTCTTTATCCTATTCCACTTGGACATCTTCCCATTCTGATAAGATGCATGCAAGAGAAACGACTTATGATAGAGAAAGCTTTGAAAACCCTCAAGTCACACCATCAGAAGCCCAAGACACGACTTACACAGCATTTTCTGATGTGGTGATGCAAAGTGAGGTTTTTGTTTCAGATATTGGAAATCAGTGTGCATGTTCTTCAGGAAAGGTCACCAGTGAGTACACAGATGGATCACAACAAAGACTAGTTGGAGAAAAAGAGACACAAGCACTAACACCAGTTTCTGATGGCATGGAAGTCCCCAATGATTCTGCATTACAAGAGTTCTTTTGTTTATCCCATGATGAATCCAATAGCGAACCACATTCACAGAGCTCATACAGGCACAAGGAAATGGGCCAAAATCTGAGAGAGACAGTGTCCTATTGTCTTATTGATGATGAATGCCCTTCAATAGTGCCAGCTTTTGATAAAAGCGAAGCTCAAGTGCTGAACCCAGAGCATAAAGTCACTGAGACTGAAGACACACAAATGGTCTCCAAAGGAAAGGATTTGGGAACCCAAAATCATACCTCAGAATTGATTCTAAGTAGCCCGCCAGGACAGAAGGTGGGCTCGTCATTTGGACTGACTTGGGATGCAAATGATATGGTCATTAGCACAGACAAAACGATGTGCATGTCAACACCAGTCCTAGAACCCACAAAAGTAACCTTTTCTGTTTCACCGATTGAAGCAATGGAGAAATGTAAGAAAGTGGAGAAGGGTAATCGAGGGCTTAAAAACATACCAAACTCGAAGGAGGCACCTGTGAACCTGTGTAAACCTAGTTTAGGAAAATCAACAATCAAAACGAATACCCCAATAGGCTGCAAAGTTAGAAAAACTGAAATTATAAGTTACCCAAGACCAAACTTCAAGAATGTCAAAGCGAAAGTTATGTCTAGACCAGTGTTGCAGCCCAAAGATGCTGCTTTATCAAAGGTCACGCCCAGACCTCAGCTGACCAGTGCCTCATCACCCTCATCAGTGATTTCAAGACAACAAACAGTCTTGAGCAGAACACCAAGATCTGACTTGAATGCAGACAAAAAAGCAGAAATTCTAATTAACAAGACGCATAAGCAGCAGTTTAATAAACTCATTACTAGCCAGGCTGTGCATGTTACAACTCATTCTAAAAATGCTTCACACAGGGTTCCAAGAACAACATCTGCCGTGAAATCGAATCAGGAAGATGTTGACAAAGCCAGTTCTTCTAACTCAGCATGCGAGACCGGGTCCGTTTCTGTGTTGTTTCAGAAGATCAAAGGCATACTCCCTGTTAAAATGGAAAGTGCAGAATGTTTGGAAATGACCTATGTTCCCAACATTGATAGGATTAGCCCTGAAAAGAAGGGTGAAAAAGAAAATGGGACATCTATGGAAAAACAAGAGCTGAGACAAGAGATTATGAATGAGACTTTTGAATATGGTTCTCTGTTTTTGGTAAGTAATATATATATATTTTTTGCATGCTTCAGAGAACTGTGGAGAAAACTGAGATGTGTTAGCATTTAGTTATCTATTAGTCAATAATATTGCAGAACCAGGTGGGCAGATTTACATTTAGTTGTGAATTCATTGTCTTGTCAGTACTAGGGTGTTAATAGGTTTCAATACAACAAAACTGCATATGGAAACAAAAATCCTCAATTTCAGTATTTTGTATCAAGTATCACCGTTCCTTTTAACAGTGTGCTGAAAAAATGAAATTACTTTAATATTTTAGTATAATTAGTAGTTTAAGTGCCTGATACAATCAGGTTATATTTCATTTTTCTGAAAAAGTTGGGTTGTCAACTTTAAAATGTATTGGACAGCATTTAAGAAAGGGCTTGGGAGTGCTGGTAAACATGTCAACATAAAAATAACTCCTGGACTCTTGTGGAGGAGGCAGCTCTGGGAAGTAGAGCCCTCTTGTATGAGCAAGAGTGTTCTTGATTTTTCCTCTGACCAGCTAATAATGATTTTTGGCAAGTAATTTTTCGAGACCCAAAGATGAAAGGATTGGACCTAGTGGATGTGTGAAGCCTCTTGCAGCCTTAATATATTAATTCCTGGTATATAAAATAAAATATCTTTTACTTATGTATAGTGAAAAACCAGTATGTTTTCCATAGCACCTGTCTAAAATATTTGGGGGGGACCTAGAGAGTGCTGTTTAAAGAATAAAGAATTCACATGCAGTGTAAAGGTGATTTTCCTTTAAACATGCATGTATTTTTGAGAATAGTGTGTAGAAATTGGTTTTCTGGGTTTTAAAAACATTTGACAGGCCACTGTTGGTCGTTGGGCATGTGTCCTCAGCCCTATTTTTGGCAGTGGGGACTTAGGTGTATTTTCAGCCCCAGACAGGCTGTCCTTGGGTGCCTGTCCTCTGGGCCAGGAAGGGAGCTAAGTGCCAGCGGAGAAAGGCAGGTGTGACACAGACAGCCTGTCCCTTGGAGGGCTCGTGGCAAGAGGAATGAAGCACATAGAATAGCAAGTGCAGAAGGGCTGACTTAGGTGTGTCTTCAGGGTGCATGGGGGCCACACAGGAGGGAATTGTCAGGTCCGTTTAGAAGACAAGGTTAGGAAAGACTGAAGATATTCTTGATTCTCTGAAACATCAGTTTAGACATGTTTGGGCTTTAACAACCAGTCTTCTCTATTTGGAAGAAGGGTACACCACAGTGATTTCTAAACTAATGAGTTCATCCATTGTTTCAAAACTCAGATTTAGTTTTTAAGTTATCTTGAAGTCAAACTTAGAAAACTGATATCATTTATAATTTTAATTTTTTTGCAAAATTAAATTACAACATACTCTTAATTCTAATCAACATTCTTAGTTTGGCATTTATAGATATACATAGAAACACGATGTTTATTCTCTTGATTTATGGGAGACTTTTTTTGGTGTGTCAGTCCCCAGCTACCAAAAACTCTATCATAAAGTTTTTTTTTTTAAATGACATTTGTCTTGAATTTAAATTGGTTGTGTAATTTTGAAACTAAAAGTTTTCCTGATTTGTGCATTGAGTCTTAGGGTTATGTTGCCCCCGTGCAGCTTGAAAGCCTGTTTTTCAGGCTCCCGATGTGGTAATGAAGTAAGGATAGAATCATCAGGTTGAAATGGATCCTAGTACGTCTTGGAGAAACAGCACTTTTCGCCTTAGGAATCTGGCAGTTAGGATTCATAATTAGATATGAAATACCTTGTAAGTCCCGAAAGATTGTCCCATATTCGCATATGCTTATCAACTGGCATAAGGGACTCTTTTTTCTTTTTTGCTTTCTTTTTTTTTTTTTTTTAAGGCAGAGTCTTGTTCTTGCTCTTTCGCCAGGCTGGAGTCCAGTGGCAAGATCTCCGCTCACTGCAACCTCCGCCTCCCAGGTTCAAGCAGTTCTCCTGCCTCAGCCTCCCAGGTAGCTGGGACTACAGGCGCGCACCACCACATCCAGCTAATTTTTGTATTTTTAGTAGAGACGAGGTTTCACCGTGTTGTCCAGGATGGTCTTGATCTCTTGACCTCATGATCCACCCGCCTCGGCCTCCCAAAGTGCTGGGAATACAGGCGTGAGCCACTGCCCCCGGCCTACTCTTTTTTCACGATCATGTCTGAAACACAGTGCTCTCTAATTTTGCTAGTTTACCTCTTGCACATTTCCATGTCTCTGGGAAGGAGGACTGGAAAGTGTCTGGGCAGACCCTCATAGGCCACTGGCTTTGCACTTACTGTAGAGAGCTGAATGAATTTGCTGCGTGTTTTCCTGAAACGTGAATGTCTGTTGGTCACTTCAGCAGCACTCAAAGGTTCTTACTGCCCTGGATTGATGAAGAGACCATCCTGGAGGGATGTTAATTTTCTTTTGCTTTGAGATGGAGTCTCCTCTCTCACCCAGGATGGAGTGCAGTGGCGCGATCTCGGCTCACTGCAACCTCTGCCTCCCAGGTTCACGCATTTCTCCCAAGTAGCTGGGACTACAGGTGCACATGCCTGGCTAATTTTTTGTTTTTTTATTAGAGATGGGGTTTCACCATGTTGGCCAGGCTGGTCTCGAACTCCTGACCTCAAGTGATCCGCCCACATTGACCTCCCAAAGTGCTGGGATTACAGGCGTGAGCCATCGCGCCCGGTCGGATGTTCATTTTTTCTGTTGCTTTGTTGGCCTTGGCCTGCCTTAGGCCTTGAGTTTACTGAATCCCTAGGCTGCCTGCAGCTTCACAGCTCATTGGTGGTCAGGGCGTATCTGAATCTTTAGAAAAGTTCTTATTTGGAAGAAGGAACTTGATTTTTATTTGAAACAGGGGGCTAGATGTAGCTCCTCACAACAGAGGTTATGTATTCATGATAGTGTGTGAGATAAAGGGAGTGGAGACTTAACCTAAAAGGAAAGGAATTGATATTTATTCAGTGCTTGCTCTGGGTCAGGCACTTTGTTCAGGTGCCTTAGTTATATTATGCCATTTAATGGGCCCTGTAACGCTGAGGTGCTTTACATACATTGTTATTTACTGTTCCCGATAATAACAAGGCAATTGTTGTCGACATTTTAATACTTCAGCGAGGTCACTTAAAACTCACACAGCTGGTAAATAGTAAAATTGGGATTCACACTCAGAGCCCTCACTTGAATCCTGGCCTTTTCTGCTCCATCCACCATACGGTTTCAAAATTTTTGGAATGTTGGCTCTGAAAGGCAAAATAAGTGATTTGCTGAAGATTCACTTTTGTAAATTGATGAGAAGTTTGCCTTACTTTTTAAAAGAAGGTTTTCTCTGGGAGGTTAACTTTTGGGTTACTTTTTAAAAGAAGATTTTTCTCTGGGAGATGAATTTAGCCAGCTTTAATTTAACCTAGCCAGAGACAGAAGATCTTTGTTAGTTTGTGTACAGTCACTTGCTTTTCTTGGCCAATTCTGTATTGTTCTCCAGTGCCAAAACATGACCTCCAGCTGTTCTCATGGGTGATTGGCCTGCTAAGTTATTGTTGAATTCACCTAATGTATGAATTCGACTGCCATCGGCATTGGGCTTTATGTATATCTATCGGAAATTAACACTTGTGATTTATTAAAGAAAGAAGAGTGATGACAGGGAACATGCTGCTTTACAAGCGCGGATTTTGGAGTAGTTTCAAATTGTAGCTCCACCATTTACTGGGCAAAGTGACCTCAGGCAGGTTACTAAGTCTCTATTGGGCTCAGTTATTCTTTGTGTCAAAAAAAAGGGTCAAACTCTGTAATATATTTGAAGAGATTTATTCTGAGCCAAACATGAGTGACCAGTGGCCCATGACACAGCCCTTAGGAGATCCTGAGAAGATGGGCCTAAGGTGATCGAGGTACAGCTTGCTTTTACACATTTTAGGGAGACATAAGACGTCAATCAGTGCATGTAAGGTATACATTGGTTCTGTCTAGAAAGGAGAGACAACTGGAAGTGGAGGCAGCTTCCAGGTCACAGGCAGATTTAAAGATTTTCTTTCTTTTTCTTTCTTGTTTTTTTTTTTTTTGAGGCAGATTCTCTGTTGCCCAGGCTGGGGGTGCAGTGGTGTGATCTCTTGGCTCACTGCAGCCTCTGCCTCCCGGGTTCAAGTGATTCTCTTGCCTCAGCCTTTTGAGTAGCTGGGATTATAGGTGAGGACCACCACACCCAGCTAATTTTTTTGTATTTTTAGTAGAGACTGGCTTTCGTCATGTTGGCCAGGCCGGTCTCGAACTCCTGGCCTCATGTGATCTGCCTACCTTGGCCTCTCAAAGTGCTGGGATTACAGGTTTGAGCCACCGCCCCCAGCCTAAAGATTTTCTAGTTGGCAGTTGGTTCAAAGAGTTAAAGACCTGGAATCAACAAAAAGGAATGTCTGGGTTAAGATAAGGAGCTGTGGAAACCAAGGTTTTATCATGCAGATGAAACCTTCAGGTAGCTGGCTTCAGGGGGAGTTGATTGTAAACGTTTCTTATCAGACTTAAAAGAGTCTGTTCTATCAGTCTTAAGGTCTTTGTTGATGTTAATGCTGGTCAGCTGTGCCTGCATTCCACCCCCTTCGGAGAGTATAATTATGTCTGACTCCCCCTTCCTTTCATATCCTGAACTAGTTTTTCAGGTTAACCTTGGAATGTCCTTGGCCGAGAGAATTGGTCCCTTCAGATGGTTGGGGGGCTTAAAATTTTATTTTTGCTTTACATTAATGTAAAGGGAGAATTGCAAATTGTAGTTTGGTGTTGGAATTCACACTGTGAGTAAGGCTCAGACTCCCATTTCCTCTATGTAGAATAGAAACATTTATTGGGTACCTACTATGTATTACACATATGGTGATGAATGTTAGGATGTAGGGAAAAAAGAGACCCTGTCTAAGTGCATAGTGCAGTGGGTAATCCTGCTGCAGGAGTTTTTCTCAACCCATTTGTAAAACTTGCAATGGGGGTGCCCCATTTATTCAGCCCGCCATGCTCAACCTCTTGCGGGCAGGAGTGCGTGGGCAAGTGAGTACAGGATCCAGCCAGCCACTTTGAGCGCCGGCAGGAGCATGCTGTGTGCAGGCCCCGCAGTGGTGCGCAGGTGGTGGTGTCTGTGACCCTAAAGCCCCAGAGGGCATGCTACAGTGCTCTCTTGGCTCCACCATCCATGGACAGTGGTGTGTCATCAGCTCAGTGGGCCCTTTGCCTCATTGTGTGGGGCAGCTGCCCTCCAGTAGCGAGGGCAAAGGGTCAGCGTGATAAACTTTTTTGGGTACTCAAACTTGGTGGGTCCCAAGCTCTTGTCCACTGTCCAAGAAGAATTGGGTCACATGGACACCTGAAGGATGGTGGAGGCAGATAATTTTATTTAGCAATGAAAGTGGCTTTCAGCAGAGAGGGTAGCTGAAGACGGGACAGGACGGGCAGATAATCTTCCCTGAAGTCTGGCCATCTCCATTTGGCTCTTCTCCAAAGCTAAGCCATCTCTCCTCCAAAGTCCAGCTGTCTGTCTGCCATCCAAGTACTAACCAGGCCTGACCCTGCTTAGCTTCAAAGATCAGGTGAGATTGGGTGTGTTCAGGGTGATATGACAGTAGACTCAGCTGTCCTCTGAAGTCTCCAGTTGATATGATTTGGCTGTGTCCCTGCCCAAATCTCGTATTGAGTTCCCACATGTTGTGGGAAGGACCCAGTGGGAGGAAATTGAATCATGGGGGGCAGGTCTTTCCGATGCTGTTCTCATAATAGTGATCAAGTCTCACAAGATCTGATGGTTATTATAAGGGAGAGTTTTCTTGCATGAGCTCTCTTTGCCTGCTGCCATCCATGTAAGACATGTCTTGCTCCTCCTTGCCCTCTGCCATGATTGTGAGGCTTCCCCAGCCACGTGGAACTCTTAAGTCCAATTAAACCTCTTTCTTTTGTAAGTTGCCCAGTCTCATGTACGTCTTTATCAGCAGCGTGAAAATGGACTAATACATCAGTCAAGCCGCTTGTCTCCCCTACCAAGTGAGTCTGGGGTCTTTACAGGAATGGGATGTCGGGGGCGAGGCAGGCCATAGATAGTTTTGGAAAAGGCAACTTTCAATTGGTAAAAAGACATTATTCAGAAAGAACTAATTAGGAGAGAGTGGGCAAACAGGGATAGAAGTTCTCACTTTAGGCTGTGGGTTTTAGGGTTTTTGCCTTGAAGGTGGGGTTTTGCTGGGGACCTGCCCCTGTCTGCCTAGAATTTCTCTGCCTCCTGCCTCTATCAATATAGTAAACCAGCAAGGGTATGTTGATTGCTAAGTTGGGAGTGTGAGTAGACTGCTGTGCTGCAGGAGGGGGAACAAGATGTGGTGGTGGGCAGAGTTGTCAAGGAAGGCTTATAGGGGACATCACATGTTGTCACTAGCTGGAATTTGAAGGGCAAGTATTCTGGGTAGAGTACAAAGCTGAATAAATATGAGAAGATTTTATAATTTAGGGGACTCTAGGTAGTAGGTGTGGTGGGAGCTGGGAGTATGGAACCCTGAGCAGTAGGGAATAAAGTGGAGAGGATGGCAGGGGCTTCCATATGCAAAAGGATTGCTGGGCCTTGTGAAGAAGAGATGTTATGTGGAAGACAGACAGAAGGTGTCTAACCCTATTTGAGTTTGAGAGAGATTGCCCTAGCAGGCAGATAAAAGATGAATTGAAAGCTGGAGAGACCAGAAAGATCCTGAGGACATGGTTTCAGTAATCTTGCTGAGAAATGACAGCAGATGGAAAAGAGAAACAGCTTTCATTGTTGAAGTTGGGTGCCTGGGTATGTTGTGGTGAATATGGGAAGAGATAAGTTTTGAGATAGATAGGAAAGTAAGTTTAATTTTAGAAAATGCTTCATGTTCTTGTTCTTTAAAATGGGGTACAATAAACCTACCAACTTCACAGGATTATTATGAGGGTTAAGTGAATTGATACATATACTTAGAATAGTATTCTATAAGGGCTATATGTTAGTAAGTTAAGTAGAGTCATATGGTTTGGCTGTGTCCCCACCCAAATCTCATCTTGAATTGTAGCTCCCCTAATTCCCACATATTGTGGGAGGGACCTGGTGGGAGATAATTGCATCATGGGGGCGGTTTCCCCCATACTGTTCTTGTGGTAGTGAGTAAGTCTCATGAGATCTGATGGTTTTATAAGGGGAAACCGCTTTCACTTGGCTTTTATTCTCTCATGTCTGCTGCCATGTAAGATGAAACTTTCACCTTCTGCCATGATTGTGAAGCCTCCCTAGCCACGTGGAACTATGAGCCCATTAAACTGCTTTTTCTTTATAAATTACGCAGTCTCCGGTGTGACTTTATCAGCGTTGTGAAAATGGACTAATACGTAGAGGTGCTTGAAGGATGCTGAGTTGGGATGTATAGAAAGAAGTTAGGTATATGGGAGACTCAGGAGAGAGTACTGGTCGAACATGTGGATTTGGATGTACCAGTGTACACGTGGCAATTGAAACAGCAGCCAAGATCATGTAGGAAGAGTACATGGTGAGGAAAGAGAACAGGGCCAAGGCTAGGTCTTCGTGAAGACTAGCTGTATTAGTCTGTTCTCACACTGCTGTATAAAGAACTACCTGAGACTGGGTAATTTATAAAGAAAAGAGGTTTAACTGACTCACAGTTCCACAGGCTGTACAGGAAGCAAGGCTGCAGAAGCCTCAGGAAACTTACAGTCCAGGCTCAAAGGCAAAGGAGAAGTAGACATGTCTTGTATGACTGGAGGAGGAAGAATAGAGTGAGGGGGAAGGTGACACACCCTTTTAAACAACCAGATCTTGTAAGAACTCACTATCATAAGAACAGCAAGGGGGAAGTCTGCTTCTATGATCCAGTTACCTCCCACCAGGTCCCTCCTCCAGCACTGGGGATTACAATTCGATGTGAGATTCGGATGGGGACACAGATCCAAATTATATCACTAGCTTCCAAAGGTACAGAAGAATAGGACCCAGAAAAGGAATAACCGGACAGGTAGAAGGAAAACCAGGAAAGATCTTTGTCAGGAAACCAGAGAATGGAGTTATTAACGTTGGATGTGTAGAGAGAGCCCCCAGGGGAAGGATTGAAAACCAGCTTGAATTTAACTTGTGACACTGGTGATCTTGAGTACACTCTCACTAATGGGTACAAAGCAGAATATGGTGAATTAAAGAGTAAGCTGTGAAGAGTTTTAATTGTTTCATAGTAAAAATGAAAATTGAATACAGTCAGCCCTCTGTATCTATGGGCTCCACATCTGTGGATTGAGCCAAACTTGGACTGAAAATATTCAGAAAAAAAATCTGCAATGTTTCAAAAAGCAAAACTTGAACTTACTACATGCTGAATACTATGTTGAATCCACCTGAAACAAGTAATAGGTAGACGTTGTAAGTAACGAATGTGGAGATGATTTACAGTATATGGGAGGATGTGCATAGGTTATATGCAAACTCTACACCATTTCATATAAGAGATTTGAGTGTCCATGGATTTTGATACCTGCCAGGGTCCTGGAACTAATCATTTTTGATACCGAGGGACAACTGTACACGTTCACTTAGAAATGTTCCTTTCACGTAGCTAATACCACAAGGAAGTGGTATGGGGAAGGTATGATCTGGATTAAAATTTTGTTAATGAAAAAAGCCAAACTCTAAAACATTTGAAGAGACTTATTCTGACCCAAATATGAGGACCATGGCTGATGACACATCCTCAAGAGGTCCTGAGAACATGTGCCTAGGTGTTTGGGTTACAGCTTGATTTCATCCATTTTAGGGAGACAAAGGACATCAGTCAATACATTTGAGATACACGTTAGTTTGGTCTGGGAAGATGAGACATCTTGAAGTAGGGACTTACAGATCATAGGTGGATTCAAGGATTTACAGATCATAGGTGGATTCAAGGATTTACTGATTGGCAGTTCGTTGAAAGAATTAAGTTATTGGCTCACGCCTGTAATCCCAGCCCTTTGGGAGGCCAAGGCGGCAGATCACGAAGTGTGGAGTTTGAGACCAGCCTGACCAACATGGTCAAACCTCATCTCTACTAAAAATACAAAAAATACAAAAAAAAAAAAATAGAAAACATGGTGAAACCCCATCTCTACTAAAAATAAAATGCCAGAAAAAAAAATACAAAACTTAGCTACAAAAATATAAAAATTGGCCATCTCTACTAAAAGTAAAAAGATTGATGGTGGCGTGCACCCGTAATCCCAGCTACTGAGGAGGCTGAGGCAGGAGAATCACTTGAACCCGGGAGGCAGAGGTTGCATTGAGCTGGGATCATGCCACTACACTCCAGTCTGGGTGATAGAGAGAGACTCCCTGTCAAAAAACAAAAGAAGTTATTATCTAACGACCTGGAATCAATAGAAAGGAGTGTCTCGGTTAAGATAAGATAAGGGGCTGTGGAGACCAAGGTTCTTATTATGTAGATGAAATCTCATACGTGGCTGCCTTTAGAGGCAATAGATGGCAAATATTACCAATTTAGACTTTTAAAAGGTGCTAGACTCTCAGCTAATTTCTTTGGGACCAAAGATCTGGGAAGGGAAGAAGATTCTCTACAGAATGTAAATTTGCCCCTACAAGAGACAGCTTTGCAGGGCCATTTCAAAATGTGTTAAAGAAAAATATTTTGGGGTAAAATACTTCAATTTCCTTCAGGGCTTGCTGTCTGTCATGTGATGCTATACTAGAGTCAGGTTGGAATTTAGTGTCTTTTTGCTATAAAGAGTCTGTTTTGTCTGACTTAAGGTTTCTGTTTTAATGTTAATGCTGGTCAGTTGTGCCTGAATTCTAAAGGGAGGAGAGTATAATGAGGCATGTCTGACCTCTTTGCTATCATGGCCTGAACTTGTTTTTTAGGTTTCTTTGGAATTCTCTTGGCGTAGAGGAGGGGCCCATTCAGTCAGTTGGGGGGCTTGGAATTTTATTTTTGGTTTACAGTCTTAACTGTTATTTTCACAGGGCTCTGCTTCAAAAACAACCACCACCTCAGGTAGGAATATATCCAAGCCTGACTCCTGCGGTTTGAGGCAAATAGCTGCTCCAAAAGCCAAAGTGGGGCCCCCTGTTTCCTGTTTGAGGCGGAACAGTGACAATAGAAATCCCAGTGCTGATCGAGCGGTATCTCCTCAGAGGATCAGGCGTGTGTCCAGTTCTGGTAAGAATAAAATAGTTCAATAGTTTATGAGTTATTTGAATGTAAAATTGGACAGTCATGATTATAGGTCTAATACCTTCTGTCACTAAAGCAGTTAGCCTTTTGTGGGTCAGCATCCTGAGCACAGGAGGTAGAAAAAGAAGATGACAACATATATCCCTCATCTTTGAGCAAGGCAAAGGCTAGTTGAGGAGAGAGGTATAGGTGTATAAACCATCTTAGAAGCTATTCAGAAGGATGTGTACATAAATATACAATTGGGTGGCTGATGTAAATTTGAATCATTTCATTAAGTTTTTTCAAATGGTTAAGTGCTTAACAATGCTGAAGTGTTGTACGGTAGGTCCCTAGTGTGCCCTCAATACATGTGAAGAGATTAATTTTTTTTTTAATTTTACTGAAAGGTGTATGATTTAGGAGGGATATGAGGGTGACTAAAAAGTTAAATTTTTCTAATGTGAACTTTTATTTATGTTGGCTTGTATCTTACAATTTGCAATTTTAAAGTCATGTTAGGCCAATGAAATGTGAGCGCCTCAAGAATAGCTATTAAGCATCATACTAAATTTGGCGGATGTACAGATTTGTGTTACAAAGAAATGGAAAAGTCAGCCCTGTGTCACGGGGATGAAAAGCCTGCTAGCCATTCCAGTTGACTGAGAACATCTTGCAAAGAACACACCTTACTTCTGCCGGTACAACCTTGGGCAAATTAAAGTCATGTCAAATCAATTTAGAAGTAAGTTCCCTTATACAAATAGTTATGTGTCCACACATGTGAGAATGTTTTATGGAAACTAATGAAAGTGAGCAAGTCCCAGAAGATCTCTGTACCTCTCTACAATTTAGTATTTGTAGGTTTCATTTTTCAACCCTACCATGAAGCCTCAAGTGTGAAAGCCTGTAATGCTCAGAAATGTTTTACGGGCTGTTTATTTAGATTCAGGCCTAGTGTCAAGGTCAAGGAGACATGACCACAGAGGCGTGAGTGGAGGAAGAGGGGTTTGCAGCACATGGCTCCATCCCCATAGGATCTGTGTGGAAATAGGAATTCATTAGCTTGGAGTGTTCATCATTTGGGAGAAAAACAGAAGCCAAAAGCCACTGGGAGAAATGGTGATTTTTATTTGGGATATTGCCACACCTGGGGAGTCAAGGCATGAGTGAGATGAAAGCTCTAGTCCTGGCTGGGTGTGGTGGTTTATGCCTGAAATCCCAGTACTTTAGGAAGCCAAAGTGGGCCAGAAGTTCAGGACCAGCCTGGGCAACATAGCAAGACACTATCTCTTAAAAAAAAAAAAAAAAAACAAAAAACAGCTGGGCATGAGGGCATGATGGTGTGCCCCTGTAGGGGCTCCTCAGCTATTCAGGAGGCTGAGGCAGGAAGATCACTTGAGCCCAGAAGTTCAAAGCTGCAGTGAGCTATGATCATGCCACTGTACTCCAACCTGGGCAGCAGAGCAAAACCCTGTCCTTTGGTGGAGAAGAAAAAGCTCTGGTCCTTACTGTAGTTGTCCAGTAAGGCTCATGGTGTTTGCAGAGAATGGGAAGCTCCCTTCCTCCTCTGTGAGGAACACCTGTAGCTTGGTGGCGTTGGAGTGTGGCCCCTGGCCTGCAGTTAGGAGCCCTGTGTTTTAGTTCCACTCTGGCCCCAATACGCTGCCTGAGCAAGTCTTTTACTCTCCCTGGGCTTCATCTTCACATCCTGAAAGTGTAAGTGTCTGAGAATCTAAGACCCTGTCAGCTTTTACAGCCCTTACCTTTCTAGGGACAATTTGGAGCTCACCTAATTTTCTGAGTAACTGCTGTTACTGGTATGATTCTCTGAATTTCGTGGTGCTTGAATCCCAGAAAATCTAAGCGCACATACTTTTAAGAAATGAGGCCAGTACCCAGGATATATTGAAAAAGATAGAATCCTTTTATGTAGGCGATCAGTCCCACCCAGCGGGGAAGCAGTTGTTAAGTCCTTTTACTCTGTGTTGCATAATGTGTCTTAGAGAAAAGTGGATCTGTTTAGTCTTAGTGAAAAGACAGGGCATGTTTTTGAGCTTTTGTCATCCTGTGTCGATGAGCTTGATAACTGAGTTATGCATCCAGATTTTTCAGTCTGAGTTAAAAACTAATTACGTTTTACTTGGTGGTTTTCTGTATCTGAATGGAAACAAAGTTAATGTAACTGGAAACATTGTGGATTTGAATTTGAGTTTCGTATTTGACTGGTTAGAAGACTTTTATGGTCTGAATACTTGGGTCCCTCTACATTAATATGTTGAAGCCCCAACCTGCAATGTGATTGTGTTTGGAGACAGGGCTGGTGAGGAGGTGATGAAGGTTAAACGGGGTCCTAAGAGTGGGATCCTAATCCAGTAGGGGTGGTGCCCTTAGAAAAAGATGAAGAGATGGGCTTGGCATGGTGGCTCATGCTTGTAATCCCAGCACTTTGGGAGGCTGAGGCAGGTGGATCACCTGAGGTCAGGAGTTTGAGACCAGCCTGGCCAATGTGGGGAAACCCCTTCTCTACTAAAAATACAAAAAAAATTAGCCAAGGGTGGTGGCAGGTGCCTGTAATCCCAGCTACTGGGGAGGGTGAGGCAGGAGAATTCCTTGATCCCAGGAGGCGGAGGTTGCAGTGAGCCGAGATAGCACCATTGCACTCCAGCCTGGGCAGCAAGAGCCGAAACTCTCTTTCAAAAAAGAAAAGAGGAAGAGACATTGGAACTGTCCTCAGTATGTGAGGTAGAATGAGAATGTGGCCATCTGGATGCCAGGAAGAGGGCCCTTGCTGGGAAGCAGATCAGCTGGCACCTCTATCTTGGACATTCCAGCCTTCAGAACTGTGAGAAAACAAATTTCTGTTGTTTAAGGCACCCCATCTGGTATTATTACTATTATGGCAGCCCGAGCCGACTAAGAAGACTAATTTGATTCTACTGTATTATGTTTTACAGAAAAATTAATAGCAACTAATTTTTTTGGATGCTGTCAATAAATTGAGAGGTGTTTCTTAATCACCACAGAGTTAAAAGTAGAACAGAAAAATCGAGCAGAAACAATGTGCTTTTAGATCCCTGTGATCCTGTTGCCATTGATTGTACAATGAAGTGTTTGTGTGTATTAGCAAATTGAAACCAAATGGATATCCACCATACTGACTCACAGTTACTCTGCTGAAAGGTAAGCGGCAGGAATGTTCCAGCCAATTTCAGGTTTTCAATAAATCCTTTCAGAACACTTAAGTAGAAAACCAGACCCAGTATTGAAACAGCCATTTTCTTGAAGCTTTAAAATGAATGTGAGAAGGAATTGTAATTAAACCCAACAGAGCTGTTCTTTTTCCTTTCCTTTTTTTTTTTTTTTTTTTTTTTGAGATGGAGTCTGGCTCTGTTGATCAGGCTGGAGTGCAATGGTGCAATCTCGGATCACTGCAACCTCCGCCTCCTGGGTTCAAGCGATTCTGCTGCCTCAGCCTCCTGAGTAGCTGGGATTTACAGGCACCCACCACCATGCCCAACTAATTTTTTGTGTTTTTAGTAGAGACAGGGTTTCACCATGTTGGCCAGGCTGGTCTCGAACTTCTGACCTCAGGTGATCCACCCACCTTGGCCTCCCAAAGAGCTGTTCCATTTTACTTGTCAAAATGTGGAAATATATGAGACCAGATTATAAGAGATTATAACAAACCAAATCTAAACTACCTTTGCTTCTTTGGAAATATACTGAAATAAGATGAGATAGTGATGAAAATTATTTGTAATAGTAATTATTATAATGTCAATGATAGCAGCTCACACTGTTAAGTATATGTGAAGTTCCAGGCTCAGTTTTAGTAATTTCATCTATAAATTCATTTAATCCTCACAATAACTTTGAGTCTTATCCCTATTCTATAGACAAGGAATCTTCCACAGAAAAGTTAAATAATTTGTCCAATGTTAAACAGCTGGAAAGTGGCAGAGGTGGGATTCAGACCAGCCAGTGATGCTGTTAACCAACACATTATTAATCTCAATACTATTAGTATGGCCATGAGTTTTGTTTCTTTGATTGATTGATTGATTGATTGATTTATGAGATGGAGTTTCACTCTTGTTGCCCAGGCTGGAGTGCAATTGACGCAATCGTGGCTCACCACAACATCCCCTTCCCTGGTTCAAGCAATTCTCCTGCCTCAGCCTCCCGAGTAGCTGGGATTACAGGCATGAACCACCATACCTGGCTAATTTTGCATTTTTAATAGAGATAGGGTTTGTCCATGTTGGTCAGGCTGCTCTCGAACTCCCGACCTCAGGTGATCCACCCGCCTCGGCCTCCCAAAGTGCTGGGATTACAGGAGTGAGCCACCGCGCCTGGCCTGAGTTTTATTTTTAATAATAAAGTCTAATTTGTTTTTTTTTGTTGTTGTTTTCTGTTTGTTTGTTTTTTGAGACATTTTCACTCTGTCGTCCAGGCCGGAGTGCACTGGTTCCACCATAGATCACTGCAGCCTTGAATTCCTGGACTCAAGAAATCCTCCTGTCTCAGCCTCCCATGTACCTGGTATCACAGATGTGTGTCAGCATGCCCAGCTGATTTTTATATTTTTTTGTAGAGATGGGGGTCTCACTTTGTTGCCCAGGCTGGTCTTGAGCTCCTGGGCTTAAGTGATCCTCCCACCTAGGCCTCCCGCAGTAGCGAGATTACAGGCATGAACCACCACACCAGGCTAACGTTTAATTTTTTTAAAAATTAAAATTCTTGTTGCCCAGCTGAATGGTTTAGAAACCGTGGCACTTTTCTTTTCAGGCCTTGGTTTAAAGCTTGATGTTAACTCTGATGTGAATGATTTTATGTGGCTATTGAAAATTAATGTTGCTTCAGGAAAAATAGCTAATGCATGCCGGGCTTAATACCTAGGTGATGGTTTGGTAGGTGAAGTCAACCACCATGGCCCACGTTTACCTATGTAACAAACCTGCACAGCCTGCACATGTATACCCCGGAACTTAAAACAATAAAAAATACAGTAATAATAAATAAAATTAATTCTGCTGAATAAATAACTGCTGAGTAAATCCTTCATGATCAATTCAGACATCTTTAGAGAGACCCGCCTTCACTCTCTTTTGGAGGCAATACCAGCTTTTCCCAGGTTTTAGATGATAAATATCTGTGTTCTTCTCTACACACATGAGTTGCCATTTCAGAGGCCAGCCTGAGCCAGGCAGGATTACAGAAGTAGCGCAGAATGCTCTCCCTGCCCCGTGACTCCTGTGAGCTGAGGAGGGAGAGTGTGTGTTTATGCAGCAAACACAAAGCGGCACAAAGAATGGTGATGGGTGGGGAAAAGGCCCCATGAGAAGAATGTCCAGGGGTGGGTCGGTAAAGAAAGGCCTCCTGAAAGAGATGGTTTTTGGTTTTCTTCTAGAGAAAGAGAAACCACATTTCAAAAGGGCAACTCTTTATTTCAGTTGAGTTTATTGTGGGTTAATAAAGTAAATTCCTTTCAAGATAGTAGTCCGTCCAAAACTTGCAGTGACTTGCCTATCATCGCTGGTTTCTCTTCTTTCTTGCTAAGTTATTTCCTTCGTGGTTTATGTAAACTGATTATTTTTTCATTCATTTCGTGTTAAAGGTAATTTAAAATCTTCTTCAAATTACTTTTATATCCTTTTAAACTTTTCTAGGTGAGAATTTGAGGGAGATAGTAAGCAAAATTATGAGAGATTTTTCACATACTTGAATAAAGTAATTACTAAAAATCAGAGGTTATTACTCAATAAGTTATTCTAAAAGCCAACTTGAGGCCAGACATGGTGGCTCACATCTGTAATCCCAGGAATTGGGGAGGATGAAGTGGGAGGATTACTTGAGCCCAGGAGATTGAGACCAGCCTGGGCAACAGAGTGAGACCCTGTCTTTACAAAAAATTAAAAAACTAGCTGGGCAAGTGGCACACACTTGTGGTCCTCGCTACTCAGGAGGCTGAGGTGGGAGGATCACTGAACCCAAGTGGTTGAGGGTTCATTGAGCTATAATTGTACCACTGCACTTCAGGCTAGGTGACAGAGCAAGACCCTGTCTCTAAAATGTGAATAAAATTTAATTTTAATGTGTCACTAATAGATGTTTCTATATTTTTATGTAATTAAATCAGTTTCCTTAAACTGTGTATCAGGATCTCTTTTCATAAAAATAGTATTAATCGCTAACATGTTTTGAGTGCCTGTGTGCGCCAAGCACGGTGCTAAGCCCTCTTTTAAATGCATAATCTCATTTAATTCTCACATCTCCTAGTAGGGATACTGTGATTATCCCCATTCTACAGATGAGGAATTTGAGGGTCTGAAAGCTTCAGTAACGTGTCCAAAGTTACACAGTGGGGTAACTGGTGGAGACGGGAAATGGGCCTGGTGTTCTGGCCCCACAGTCTGTGCTCTTAACCCTGGTCCTTCAAGTGCATGCAGAAGTCTTGACACACTCCTGTCTTCTTTCATGGACATATGTGAATTCTTCATTAAACCACATGTGTGTGAAGGAGAATGTGGGGAAGGCTGGCTTGTGCTAAGAACTCTTCTAAGTACTGGAATGAAGTGCACAGAAGAGACCCGTTCCTTCCATTAGGGACCTAAAATTCTAATAAGGGGGTAAAGAAAATAAATACATTTTTGGATTCATGATGATGAATCCAAAAATAAAAGAGAAAGGGCCAAGCATGGTGGCTCACGCCTATAATCCCAGCACTTTAGGCGGCCAAGGCAGATGGATCACTTGAGGTCAGAAGTTCGAGACCAGCCTGGCCAAGATGGTGAAACCCCATCTCTACTAAACATAACAAAATTAGCTGGGTTTGGTGGCCGGTTCCTGTAGTCTCAGCTACTTGGGAGGCTGAGGCAGGAGAATCTCTTGAACCTGGGAGGTGGAGGTTGCAGCTAGTTGAGGTCGCACCACTGCACTCCAGCCTGGGTGACAGAGCAAGACCCTATCTCAAAAAAAAAAAAAAAAAACAAGCAAAAAATAAAATAAAAATAAAGCAGTGAAGGAGATTAGATTTTTAAACGGGTGGTCAAGAAAGGCCTCACTGAGAGGGCGACATTTGGGCAGACACCTGAAAGGAAGGGAGGAGGGAGGCATTTGGGTGTCAGGTGGGAGGACTTTCCAGGCACAGGGACCAGCCGTGCAGAGACCCCAAGGTAAGGCAGGGTGTAGGGTGCGTGAGGAACAGTGAACCACCCACCGTGTGTGGTGGGGGCTGGAGGACGTGGATGGGCGGAGGAGGTCAGGACCGACCAAGCAGGGCCATGCGGGTGCCTGCGAGGCACATGTCCTCTTTTCATCCTCACGGACATCATCACTTGTAAATGCTTGATCTTTTCCAGGCGTTTCACGCAATTCTTACTTGGCAGTAATTATGGAGAAGATTGCTTTGTGGAATGACTCATGAGTAGGCTTAATATGTCACAGTGCAGGCTCGCCCATTCATTCAAGAAGTGCTTAGAGTCCCCGTTCTGTGTTGGGCAGTGTACTAGATTCTGAGACTACAAACAGGATTAAGCAAATATGCCCTCTTAAGGAGCTTACTGGTTGGAGGGTGAGGGGATAAGGGGGTGTCTAAGCAAATCGTTGCAATGAAAACTTTTGGCTCTTCAGATTCCAGCTCAGCTGTCCTGGCCTCTCTGCTGCTTTGCATTTATAGTGCTGTATGCTCATTATTTCCTTACATGTCTGTCTCCTTCTAGACGGTGAAATCCATAAGGATAGAGTTCAGCTCTTAGTTACTTTCATATTTTCCAGTGCCCAGCACAGTGTACTGGTTGCACAATAGGTGTTTAAAAACATTGCTTGGCTTGATTTGAATGGAGACCTGTGCGAAGCACTGTGTATCCACAGTAAAGGAGCAACACTAACTCGTTGTGAGGGAGAACTGGAGGAGAGGCGGTGACATTTGAACTGTTTGGAATGCGCCTGCAGGAGCTTGCCAGCGGAGGAGGCTGCTGGGGTTGCTGAGGGTGCAGATGTGGCATTGTCAAAGGATACCATGTGCTTGGGGAACGTCAAGGCCAGAGTCAGCATGCCTGGAGCAGACGTGTCCCGGGGCCAATGAGAGATGAGCCTCTGCCTCGAGGGGGGTAGAGGCTGATTAGTTCTAATAATGTAGACACAAACTTGCACGAGTGCTACACATTTTTTGGGAATGGATAGTAGAGTACATGTTTAAAATAATTTGGAGACAGAGTGTCTGGCCACTTCTGTTGGTGTGAACAGTCCTAAGTGTCTCCCCAGCCGCCGCCTTCAGAGGCTGGATAGGTGGTGGGCCATGAAGTGAAATGTGGAATAGAGTAGCAAGAAGTTTTCTGGAGGAGAATAGTGAGTTTAGTTTGGGGCATGTGAAATTGGAGGAGGCTACAGACTGGGAAGCACCTCAGAGGGATATGTGCATGCCTGAGGTTTAAGAGTAAAAATATGTAGAGACTAAGGAAACCATCAGAAAAGAGCTGACATAAAGATATAAGAGACAGGCCCAGTGGCTCCCGCCTGTGGTCTTAGCTACTAGCTACTCGGGAGGCTGAGACAGGAGGATCTCTTGAGCCCAAGTTTGAGTCTACAGTGAGCTATGATTGCACCACTGTGCTCCTGCCAGGGTGACAGAGCGAGACCCTCTGAAAAGAGAAGAAAAAAAAAAAGTTGGTGTGAAGTTTTGAGGTCTCAGTGATCTCACCACCTCATTGCTCAATGGAGCTCTGCTCATAAACCTTGACTCCTAATGAGCCAAGAGGCTCACTGTGCACCTTCTTTTGTTCTTATCAGGCATTATTAGCATAGGTGTCAGATGGTAAATAAATTTGCTGGTGCACATGTGAAGACCCTTGTTTATCTCCTTTGTATGGTAGCTGGGAAAATGAAGCAACACCTCTAAGTCTTTGGTTTCTTCCCCTCTGAATTTAAACGTTCCTGTAGTTGTGGGACACATGTTCCAGGCCTGTGACTAAGGCAGTTATTTTTGTTTAATCCCCACCTGAAGCCACAGACATCTTGTGAACATACTTGCAGAGGCAGGTACTGACAGCATCACCGAGAATGCTGCGCTTCTGTGCAGTTCAAGTCATCGTGAGAACTTCTCTTTGTGGGACTTTTTGCTCCTTTGTCAAATTACTGCACTCTTAAGACTTGCCGTGTTTTTGTTATGACTCACCTGTGTTGCTGTGCCTTTGTCTGGGGAGCTTACCCTTGAATTTAAGCAAATGAGGATAGTTATACAGAGTCCTATTGCCTTGATGAACTCAAGAAGGTGGAATACTAAAATCCCATTTGCAACATATAAATCTAGAGTGTTACTGAAATACTCTGTGTTCTGCAACGTATTTACTTAACAGATAGAGCGTGTATGCTACGTAAGTCATGTACCAGACACTGAGGGATTGTGGGATGAGTAAGACGTAGTTTTTGCCTTCTTGGTATTAACTGCCAAATAGAAGAGGTGACAAGGTCTTCTTTCATCACATTTGTTCTTATAATACTCAAATTTAATAAAAAGAACTGTAGGATTTTGGAAGAGGGTGTAATTACAAATACGAAAGTTCGCTTAATTTTTTTCTTGCTGTAATATAGGAGATTATATAATGTAATAGAGTTACACTCTTAAATAGGTAGGGGCCAGGCGTGGTTTAATGTTGATGCTTTGTGCTGTTTAACTTTTGCCCCCTGAGATCTGAGAAGTAAGGAGGATGCACATGTATTGAGCTATTTTTCAGGACTTGACTGAGGTACTAGAAAGTAGAATGAGAAGAGGAGTTATGGCCCAGAATATAGAATGTAGAGATTGAGGTCAAAGTCAGTAATGATGGCGTGAAAATACAGAGGAGGGCCAGCAGGTGATTAGGACACAACAGATTGGCTTTCTGGCAGTCAACAAAGAAGAGGCTGACCTAGAGCCTCTTGTCAATGTCAAGAAAGGGATGCGGGGCCCTGTTTTATTCTTTACCTCTTGTGTCTTGAATTTAACCAGGCAAATTGGATAGTTTATCAAGTTTACACTACTCTCTTCCCAGTAGGCTATTTTAAAGGTATAGCATTTTAAATTAAACGTGAGAAAATAAACACTTGTCATCTTACCACCACCAAATAGCTTTTAACTTAAAAACTTATGACTATTTGGTACCTTTTCTTTTTGCATATTCTCATGCACATATGTTTATGTATATAATGGAGACAGTGTCTGCTGTTTTTTTTTTTTTAGTTTTTTTGAGACACAGTCTTGCTGTGTCGCCCAGGCTGGAGTGCAATGGCACGATCTCGGCTCACTGCAACCTCCACCTCCCTGGTTTAAGCGATTCTCCTGCCTCAGCCTCCTGAGTAGCTGAGATTGTAGGTGCCTGCCACCACGCCCAGCTAGTTTTTGTATTCTCAGTAGAGACAGGGTTTCACCATGTTGTTCATGCTGGTCTTGTGCTCCTGACCTCAGGTGATCCACCCACCTCGGCCTTCCAAAGTGCTGGGATTACGGGCGTGAGGCACCATGCCCAGCATGGATCATGTATAGTCTTGAAAATCATAATTAGGACTTGGACTTTGAACTGGAGTGACTTAAATGTTAACGGGATCACTCTGATAGTTGTGTTGGGAGTAGATTAGATATGGGTGAAGTAGGAACAGGGAGATCAGTTTGGAGGGGGCGCTGTGATGGCAGCAGGAGGTTATGGTTTCTGGGACCCAGGTTGTGGCAGTGGGGCCTGGTCAGATTCTAGGTATGTGCTTGAAGGTAAAGCCCATGAGGTTTGCTTAGATTGGATTGGGGGTGAGAGCAAAGGGAGGAGTCACAGATGACCATGACCATGTTGGTGTGAGCACTGGAAGAATGGTGCAGGCTTTACCCGAGATGGGAATGGATGGTGGAAACACAGATGTTGGGAAGGGGAGATCCGAAACTCATTTATATAGAAATGATTGATAAGAGGCCATGTGGAGTAGAAAACTGGATATGCAAGTTTGAAGTGCATGGGAGAAATCTGGTCTACGGATATAAATTTAGGATTCAGCACCATATATATGATATTTAAAGCCACCAGACTGGATGAGATCCCCACGGCAGTAAGTGTAGAGAGCACAGGTCAAGGATAGCTCTGGGGTGCTCCCTGGACTCTCCAAAGTCAAGAAGGAACAGCCAGGAAGGTAGGGGCATCCCTGAAGCCAAGTAAGGAAAGCCTTTCAAGGAGAAAGGAGGAACTAACTGCATCCAATACTGCTGTCAGGAGAATGGCGCAGTTAAGAACACAAGTTACAGCAGGCGACAGAAAACCCAACTGGTGGACGTAAACCAGAGGCTGTGTGTGTTTATTCCTCGGGAGGGCTGGAGGCAGGCCGTTCCAGGTTTGACGATTCAGAAATGTCCTCTTTCTGCCTCTCCGCTCATCTCACATCAGCATGTGGCTTTGTCATTGGCTTTTCAGTTAAAATATGGCTGCTAGGAGTTCCATGTGCATGCCACCACTTCCTGTGGCTGTGTTCAAAGGCTGGAAGCAAAGGACGGCATCTCAGGGCAGGGACCTCCTCCTCTCTTTGTTTTTCGGGGGGACACCCATGCAGCAGCTCCCCCTTCGCCCTCTTGTCCTTGTGTCTGATTGGTACAGACCAGATCTGGCTCTTGCCCCTACTGGCATGAAAGGTTGGGAAGCAAGTATTTGACTTTTTAAACTTTTCTATGGGGTTAAGCAATGGAGATGGGGATTAGGAATGACAGTTGGCTCGCCAGGAAAGGTGTTAGACACAGTGAGGTTAAATAAAAAAATAATAATAAAAGTTATCAACTCTTTGTATTCATTGTTTCATCAAGAGCTTTCGCTCACTTATATTTGGGGGCATAGGATTTTTTTTTGATCTGCTGCTGTTCATTTCCTTTGCCTGTTGTTTTTATGTCTTTTTATTTTACATATGGTGATTTCTTAATTTTTTTTCACTTTTATGTTGTCAAATACATTGTTTCCTTTAACTTTTCCTGTGTTTTTATGCATAATAAGACGGTCCCTACTCAAGAAGCCTGACCCATGTTTAATTATTGTTTTTTATGGTTTCATCTTAAGCCCTTTGCTTTGTAATCCGATTTAATTTATTTTGGTGGATGGTGAGCGCTGACAGCTAATATTTGTATGGTACTTTGTGCCAGATGCTGTTCTAAGCATTTTAAAATTATAAATTCATTTAATTCTCACAAGAACCTATGAGGTAAGGAGTACTCCTATCACCCCCATTCTCACATATGAGAAAACAGAAGTGCAGAACGGTGAGGAACCTGCTCACTAGGCAGTGTGAGGTGGCGCCGGGTTTGAACCTGGACGATCTACCTCGAGATTGTCAACTTTTAACTACTGTACCGTTCTGCTTCTCAAATTTTAATTTGGCAATTCAGATATCTTAATACCACAAATAAGTATGTTTTTGCTGATTTAAGATACCTCCCTTATCCTATCCTATCCTGAATTTTTATATTTCTGAGATGTATATACCACTGTATTAATCTGTCAGTACGGTTTTATTCCAGTAAGACTTTTATTATTTTATAATGTCTTACTCCAACTAGTTGCACAAGTTCCTTGTTTTTTTTTTTAACTTAAAAAATTGTGGCAAAATATATATTGCACAGAATGTGCCATTTTAACAATTTTTTAAATGTACAGCTCTGTGGCATTAAGTACATTCACATTTTTTGCAGCCATCCTCTGTATCCATCTCCAGAACTTTGTTTTCCCCCCTGAAATCCTGTATCCATTTTACTAACCCCCAGTTCTCCGTTTCTTTCAGCCCCTGGCACTCATCACTCTATGTTCTGTCTATATGCATTTGACTATTCTAGTAATCATGAAGGAGAATCATACATTATTGGTAACTGGCTTGTTTCACTTAGCACCATGTCCTCAAGGTTCATCCATGTTGTAGCATGTGTCAGCTTCCTTTTTAAGGCAGAATAGTATTCCATATCTGTACTACCTTTTGTTTATTCGTTCATCTGCCTGTGAACAGTTGGGTTGCTTCCACATTTTGGCTATTGTGAATAATGCTGCTGTGAAGATGGTTGTACAGATACCTGCTCAAGTCTTTCACTTTTTTTTTTTTTTTTTTTAAGACAGAGTCTTGCTCTCTCGCCCAGGCCAGAGTACAGTGGCATGATCTCAGCTCACTGTAACCTCCACCTTCCAGGCTCAAGTGATTCTCCTGCCTCACCCTCCCAAGTAGCTGGAATTACAGGTGCCTGCCACCATGCCCAGATAATGTTTTTTGTATTTTTAGTAGAGATGTGGTTTCACCATATTCGCCAGACTGGTCTCAAACTCCTGGCCTGGCCTCCAGTAATCCCCTGCCTCGGCCTCCCAAAGTGCTGGGATTACAGGCACGAGCCACCACCCCCAGGCCTGCTTTCACATCTTTTGGATCTGTACCTAGACATGCAGTTGTTGGATTATATGGTAACTTAAGGTTTAATTTTTGGAGGAACCACCATACCATTTCCACAGTGGCTACACCATGTTACATTCCCGCTAGCCTTGCACAAGGGTTCCAGTTTCTCCGTGTCCTTGCCAACACTTGTTAATTTTTTGTTTTTGCTTTTTTTTTTTTTTTTTTTTTGATGATAGCATCCCATTAGGTACAAAGTGGTATCTCACTGCGATTGTGATTTGCATTTCCCTAGTGACTAGTGATGTTGAGCATCTTTGCATGTGTCTGTGGGCTATTTGTTGTCTTTTTAGGAGAAATGTCTATTCGAGTCCTTTGTCCAGTTTTTAAATTGGGTTTTTTGGTATTTTCATTGTTGAATTGTAGTCTTAATGTTTTTCTGTTCTAAATTTTTTTTTGGCTATTCTTAATTATTCTAGATTAATTTAACATGTTTTAAAAATTCAATTCTCGCATTTAAAAGCAATCACATGGAGGTTCAGATTGCAATAGCATTTAATAAGATATCAATTCATGGAAGAATTCACATGTGTACACGTTCAGAACTTTTATTTTTGTCATTTTTATAATTTTCACAACAGAATAGCACTTTTTTGATAAATTTATTCACAGAAACAGTGCATATGTGTGTGTCTTTGTGTGCAATTCCTTTTTGTTACCAAAGTAAGGGATTTCTTTTTCTGTTTTTTTCCTGGCACATAGGAAATATATGGATTTTGTATAATACTGATTTGGTAAGAAGCCCATCAGGTTTATTTAATATTTATACAATGATACTCTACCATTGAAGCTAAATTCTTAAACATGTATATTTAGTGTTGGTGAAAGAATTTGGTCCCTTAAGTTTAATTGGAAGTGGACCTGCAGCCACGGTTTTGAGTATGTATAATTTATTTCTCTCATAACTTATTGTTAACTTGTTTGTCACTTTTAGGTTTCCCCTGATTTTATAATAATTCCTAGTTACTGTAGGTAATTACTCTAAAGGTAACTGTCTCTAAGTAGTTGAGTTGTATTTAAGGAACCCAAGTTATAATTATAGCTACAGACATATTCTCTGAATTAACTGGAAAGAAAATACGTATTCTCATGTCTCGTATTTTAACTGTGTCTGTTAGTTTGGCATTTTCTCTTTCTGACCTTAGTAGTTAGTGGCCTTGCCACTTGTGTGCCATACTGATATATTTCAAATGGACCTCAATAATCTTTTCATTTTTTAGTTAAAATTCTCACTTCTCTAACCCTGGCAGGTGCTGGTACACTAGCTTCCTATCTTTTTCCCTGATTTCAGTCTTCAGTCAGTTCTGCACACTGCTACCACACAATCAAGTTCTGATGTAAATGATAAAAAAGCCTCACCCTCCCCGACCCCCCCAACCCACATCTTCCCACCATATCCATCCCTAACATTTAAGGTCTAAAATTATGAGTCTGGCATTCAATGCCATGTCTCACCCAACTGTAAACTACCTACCTCTCCAGCCTTATTTTCTTCTTCCCACCTGTGTTCCTACTAAGCTGTATAAACTACAGAACAACATACCTTATGGTGAGACATGATGTTTTCTCTAGTTTACAGTTTTTACTGAGAACATCTAATTCTGTGGCAGGATGTCAGGTGGTTCTGGCTCTGTATATTTTTGAACTTTGTGATTACTTGCAGTTGCCTTACTAGGTAAGCACATAAATACTTGTGTAAGACACACCTTCATGTGAATCTATTGTCCAGATTTTTATTAAGATGATCTGTTTTGGCCAGGCACGGTGGCTCACACCTGTAATCCCAGCACTTGGGGAGGCCACGGCAGGTGGCTCACTTAAGGTCAGGAGTTTGAAGCCTGGTGAAACCCCATCTCTACTAAAAATACAAAAAAATTAGCCGGGTGTGGTGTCGTGTGCATGTAATCCCAGCTTCCTACAACACAAGTTGTGCAGCACATCTGTAGGACGTATTCATCTTGCATAACTGGAACTTTCTACCCGTTGAACAACTCCCCATTTCCCTTCCCCACCAGCCCCTGGCAAGCGCCATTCTACCATTTTGTTTTACAGAATAGGATAATATTAATATTAACACTATCCTGTTGTTCACTTAATCTTTCCATTGAAATTTTAGTTTTGCTAGGCGTCTTTTACTGATTTTTATTTTTGTTAAATATAGTATACTTACTCAGGTTTTCTGAGGTGAGTATTTTAGTAAATTGGTTGATTAGTGAAGGTTTGCTTCAAATCCAATAGACTGTGTTACTATCTAAGGCAAAGTGGAGGTGTTATTCCTTCCAGATTTTCCCTACATAAAAGATGGTTATAATTACAGAATAAAAACAAATCTGTTGTCTATACGTAAGTCTGTGCTAAGTGCACGAGCTTAAAATAAACCACTGAGGTCAATAATATCCTGCAAGTAGATCTTAAATCTTTATCTTTCTCATCTGGGATAAGTTACACAATATGATATGAACTGGTAAATGTCACCTTTTCGGAACTGTAACTCAGAGAAGTCCTGTATTGATTTCACTGTTTAAGAATTTAGTGCCTGTGTTACTTGCAGTCTCTCAATTAACCTAATATTGCTATGTTTTAATATTGCCAACTTTACTGTTAAGCTAAACGTCGGGACTGTTGGTGAAATAGTTAAATGTCTTTGTTGCATCCGCACTGTTTTCACCATTCCGCTGTAGGAGCTCCTGTCCAGTAAGAGCTCCAGTCTGAACTCTTGTCTGCCTCCAAGCCTCATACTTCTTTCTTTAATTGAGATGTTTCTATTCTGTGGCATGGCCGAGGGAACACTGGGCGGGTGGTTAGACACTTGGATTCTGTCACTGGCCGGGTATGTGACCCAAGTAAGCCATTTAACCACCTAAGTAGTCTTCTCATCTATTAACTGGGATAGTAATAGTCACACACTGTTAGGATTATTCTTTCTATCAAAGAAACTAATCTTTTGGTGAAATCGGCGTTCGTTATCCTCATTGCTCATTTGTCAAGAGCCATGGTGGAATTGGGAAGACTTTGGTGAGGACTGGCTGCCATTAGGTGTAGGGGATGGGCCTGGATAGGGGTGACAATGAGATAGGGAAGGTCAGGGAAATGATATTTGGTTGCAGGGGTAAGCTTTCCTCTAGTGCAGCTGTGCGAAGGTACAGTTCTTCTGTAGTAATTCCCAGGCACACTCAGAAATGTCTGCAAACCTAAGTTGTGTTTAGAAACAAAGCTATGAGGCATGCATTTCTGAAGAATAAGCTGATTTCCAAAATGTAGGAAGCCTTGGCTTCACTGTGGCTGTGGCCCAGTCATTTTGATCTGTTACTTGCCCAACCTTGCTTATTAGTTTTGATGATGACTCATCAGTGTTTCTGCTGAAGGGGCGGCAATTTGGCAAACTTATATTCTAAAAATCTGTTTCCCTGTTCTTCCTAAAGCAAGTAAAACTGGTGGCTAACCATAAATTTTTAAAGTGGGTATTTGCTATCTAACAGTTGCTAATTATTGTAAAGGATGTAAAGAAAAAAGTCTCTAATAGACTGAAGATTCAAATAAGCTTGTAAAAATGGGTTAAGCACTGAATGCTTCAGTATAGATGATGGGAGAACACATTATCAAAATACATCATTTACTCTTGGCATTTAAAAAAATGAATTTGTTGAGGAAACATTTATTAAGTCTCACTCCATGCTAGACCTTTGCCAGTTCCTGAGGACCAGAATTGAATCAGGTGCTCTTCCTGATCTCAGGAACCTTAGAGGTAGTCCAAGAAGAATGTGGAGGCAAATGTTTTGATAGAAACAAGTACATGGTGTGAGCAGAAAGCAAGGCTTAGTCCATGGCATGCAGAGAAGGGTGTCCTGGCAGGATAAGCTCACAGAGAGGTCCTGATTCTCAACAGTGCTTCAGAAACTCCAGGTGCATTTTAATCACCTGGGGATCTTGTGAAACTGCAGGTGGTGATTCAGTAGGCCTAGGGTGGAGCTGCAAATGAGTAGCAAGGGTTCAGAAGAGAAGCTTGAGCTGACTTTGGATTCACTGGACAGAAATAGGGGAGGGGATAGAAAGGAGGCCATTCAGTCGGAAGGATGGGCATAAGCAGAAGAATAGAGCAGAATGACTGGAGAGAAACCACGAAGGGGTGTGTGCGTATGAAGGGCTAGAGGCATGGCCTGAGGGGGAAGAAGTGGGTAGGGATCAACCCTACATTGCCTTTTAAGCCTGTGAAATTAAATATTAAATAAAAGGATTGAAACTAAGATCACCATCCTATAGATTGGGGTGTGCAATCTTTTGGCTTCCCTGGACCACATTGGAAGAAGAAGAAGAATTGTCTTGGGCCACACATAAAATATGCTAATGATAGCTGATGAGCTAATAAAAGAAATTGCAAAAAAATCTCATAATGTTCTAAGAAAATTTATGAATTTGTATTGGGTTAGCATTCAAAGCTGTGCCGGGCCGCATGCTGTAGATGGTGGAGAATCCCAAATTTTAGATTGGGTCATGACCTTAATTTTCACATTCAGGAGATTAGCATGATGGAGTTGGAAGGGATGGAAGGACAGGATTTTAGGAGTCCATTACAGTTTAGACAATGATATAAAGGGTTAAATAAGGATTCAAAGGGTGGAAGAAGAGCTCTTTGAAAAGAAATGATGTGCCTGTTGGAATATTAATAGGATAGCACATGGTGTGTCCTGGTGTCAGAGAGAAAGCGAGGTTAATCGGAGCAGAGCCCACATGGATGTAGAAGAGCCATACAAGAGTGAGGCTGGAGCCGAAGGAGGGGAGCTTAATGTGGTAACTTCAAATGCCAGGCCTGAGGAGCTTCAGCATCTTTTTCTCCATTAGGATGAGGTTTTTATGAGCAAAATCGCTAGAACAAAGCAATGGGCATTACTTTCCAGCAGCATTATTTGACTCACTTATGGGATCCTTAGTGATACGCAACAATGTCATTTTCATCAAAGGTCTTTTTCAACTCTGGGTAGTCTTCAGTTAGGTGGTACTGGTAGCATTGGGAGACAGTGCTAGAATATATGGAGATCTGGGGAAGAAAAGATGATTCCAATGGTTTGAAGCTGGAAAAAAATAAAAAGTAGGGCTATATGGCTGGGTGGGGTGGATTACACCTGTAATTCCAGCAGTTTGGGAGGCTGAGGCAGGAGGACTGCTTAAGGCCAGAAGTTTGAGACCAGCTGGGGCAACAAAGCAAGATTTTTTAAAAAATAAAACAATGGAGCTATAATTAGCATAAACAGGAGCATGTCAGTCTAAGATGAAAACTTAAAGTACTCAATAAGTACTTTAAAACATGAGTAGCCTTGAGATTCAGAAGGAAGATAGGGCTGCGGGTGAGAACATGGGATTCATCTGCATAGGACAATGGTTAGAGGAAAGTGGAGAAAATAGATTCTCCAAGAGAATGGGCGTGAGGAGGGTTATGAGCGAAAGACTGGACTTGGGCAATGCCCATATTTAGGTAGCAGGTTCGTGAGCATCAGGAGAATGTAGTTTCAGAGATACCAGAGGATACATAGCATGTGTATTTATTTCACTGATAAGTGGAAACATTTTTACTGCAAGAAAGAGTTACAAGTTTGAGTGAAGATCATTTAAGTTTGGCGAATAAACTGTGTGGGGAGTAAAGAAGAAAAGGTGAGATTAAAAAAAAAATCTTAATAGTATAGCACCACCTGGTGTTAGAACATTAGGCATTTTTCAAGTGAAATTTTTTCTTATCAAATTGCATTTTTCTTCCTGTTTGGGTGATTTTAAAATTTTCCACTCAGGAGAATTTTGTTAAAGTTTTCAGTTAACGTGAGTTCTATTTTCTGTGTATAAATGAATGAATTTACTGAGATCTCTCTTTCATTCCAAAGATGTATTTGGACTTGGTTCTTATTTATTTCTTACATGATAGCCTATTGTGCTAATGGATTTTTTTTTTTTTTAGTCACCAGTATGGGAGGTCGTATCAATTTGTTTATTTTTATTTCAGTTTTGCCAAAAGCTGCTTTCTCATGATTATTCTGATTGATCATCTCCTTCAGAGAACATGTGTGAGTTAATTACTTCAGGAGACAGGGTTACTCCTACACTTCTCATATCCTAATTGCCTCATCATTTCTGCTCTCTTGCCTCTAAATGATCAAAAATAAACATGTCTGCATGAAGCTTTCATCTTTCATCTGAAGTTACATGATTGTGAACATTCATTTTGTGTTTTGACTTTGTTGTTAGTGCAGAAGTTTGAGTTTACAGGCTTAAAAAGTGCCAGCTTTCGGGATGAATAGCAGTGGAAACTTTTTTTTTTTTTTTTTAAACCCCAAGGAAAGCCTACGTCCTTGAAAACTGCACAGTCGTCATGGGTGAATTTGCCTAGACCACTTCCTAAATCCAAAGCATCTTTGATGAAAAGTCCTGCGCTGCGGAGGACAGGAAGCACCCCCTCAATAGCCAGCACCCACAGTGAGCTGAGCACTTACAGCAACAATTGTAAGTCGACTTTATATCACACTTCGGGGGTTGTGGAAACAGTCATTACAAGAAAAACTAATGCTCTGCAAATAATTAGAATTTTTGTTTCTGGGGTTTCAGGAAAAATAGGCATACTGCTTCCTTGGAGTTGCTCTGAAAGTTTGGCAGAAAAAAAATTCTTTGAAAAACACTCTTGAAACAATTATGTGTTAAAGTATATTTTTGCATGAAGGATTCTAAAGTGCATCGTCTGAAGTGATGGTGTTTTGGAGGTTTAAGAGTAGCAACCCAGGGGATTTGGACTCTAACTGGAATCAGAAAAAAAGATTATTTCAGTTTCACTTACTTTGCAAAAGACTATCTCCTGTGGAATCTTTGGATGCTAGATTTTGTGTAATAGGGCTAATATAACTTGAATCCTAATTCTAAAAAATTGAAACTCAGGAGAATTTTGTTAAAGTTTTCAGTTAACGTGAGTTGTATTTTCTGTGTATAAATGAGTGAATTTACTGAGATATCTCTTTCATTCCAAAGATGTATTTGGACTTGGTCCTTATTTTCTCATTTCCTTTTTTATACTTCCCCACGAAATAATTCATAAATTTAAACCATCTTGGAGTGCCCGCTGTGCACAGACACCATGATAGGTGCAGTGAGGAGCACAGGATGTAAAAGAAATGGCCCTTATTCTAAAAAATAGTTGAGGGGAAAAAGAAGGTATTTTCATGGATGATGAGAATACCAGTAAAACCAGACACAAGGGTGTGGAGAGGAGTGGCGAACTGATCTCTCCAGTTTGACAGATCAGTTTCTTCTTTTGGGTGAGGAGTTGGGGACAAAGTGTAATAATGCTCATGAGGCTCCTCTGGGTGTGGAGCAGTATTTTAGGATGTCCATATTTGCTTTTATTTTTTTCTCTCAAGTAACTTCTGCTGTTACCCTGATTTTTATATATAAGATGATTGAGGCTCAGAGATGTTGTCACTGGTCTAAAATCACACAGCAGCTATGTGAGGGAACTGAGAATGCATTTTTTGTAGAGAAGGCATTGAATTAATGACCGAATTAATGAGCACATTTCTGACGGGTCACCTAGCAGCAGTAGCTGGACTCATATGAGAGTAAGTAGCTGCATACCCTGGCACTTCAGAAATACTGGGATATGTGACTTGAAATTAAACAGGTTTATCATCAGCTTTATTGTTTGAATTTTGAAGGTGTGGCGCAAAATCAGGCTTGCATGTAAGAGAGAACTCTGAATTTGAAAAGGTAATTCACACGTGTATTATTTTAAGCTTTGTCTTGCAAAGCAATTTTAAAGACAAACTGCCAAAACAGAATCACCAACATGCTCTAGAAAAACTGTTGTGGCAACAGAATTTGTGGCACTTGAAGCAGACACAGTCTGTAGTGCCATAGCCCCGTGTTTTCCATCGACATCCATGTTGACTTGGCCACCGTTTCAGTACTGTGTCTGATGCTCCTAAGGAGGCTGTAAAATGCTTTTGTCCATTCCTTTTTGTCTTTTAACAAAGGGGTCTACCATACACCCACAGAGCCTGTCTAGTGGCGATGTGTTCCTGTTGTGGATTAAGCATTCAAATCAATGAGTCTCTTTCTTAGTTTGATTTGCTAGCTGGTTTAATCTGTTTTGTGTAGTGCCTTGGAGCTTACGCATTTTTTTTTCCCTCCATTCGAATTCACCAAGAGCAAGCATGAGGGATATGAGAGTGAACATGGCTGCAGTTTTTCCTGCTTAAGCTTGCTTTGATCCTTTTAAATGACTGTACCAGGAGGATTTCGCAGTTGTACAGAAACTGATATTTCTTCAAAAATCTTTATCAATTCTACACTCACCCCACCGGCTGGTTCAGAGAGGCACTATGATGCTACCTTATTGACACTGCTGGTCGTGGGATCGTACAGCCTTTGTATAATTCCTTTGTTAGCCACGTTTACTGGGAAAAAAAGTAGGTCGACGATTTCTGGTTTCTTTTCTTTGTAAGCATGCTTAAATTTTTATTCAATAAATTGATTTAGGATCTCTTGACTTCTATTTTTGTAACTTGTAATTTATGGTAATGGTAGTATTTGGGGGCATTTTGTATGTATATTTAAGATGTGAATGCTTCTGTGTAGGACCAATTTTATTGTCTCTTTTATGTGTTTTGCACTCTTAATATAATTCAGCAGCATTGTTAATGTTCTGGCACATGAAATTATCCTATTATCAAAGACTTTTTGATGGTTTAATTTCTTATTAAATAGTTTTTGTGTGTATGTAGCTGGTAGTTGTGCAAGTGTAGAAAAATACTTTTCTAAAATTAAAATGGAAACGTCACATCTTTGATTATTTTCCTAAGTTGTAACTCAAAGTATTAAACATGTATAGTTTTAAAGACTGCCTCAAAACATGAAAAAATCATCTTGCGCTGAAGATTTCCTGTTTCTGATAATGGGTGGTCATGTTAAGAATTAACTTTCTCTTTTGATCAGTGTTTTGATTTATACTGGCTTAAGTATTTGAATCCCTTTAACGAATATTGGTTTCTCGCTTTGTCTGCTTGTTTATATGTGATGTGATATCTTTAGTGGCATCATTTAAGAACTTCTGATATAACACAGTGCTGTTGCAAAATTAGCACTGGGTTCTCGGAACTTTGGGATCCTATAGAAATAATGTTACTAAGTTTTTTAAATGACCGAATCAAAATACGTAAGGCAATAAATTGTTCTTATTTGGGAATTTTAGCAGGTTCTTTGTGTGTGTTCTTTTAAGTGTAGAAAATTTCAAAGTTACGATCTTGATCCTTTTGGATATTAGTGTAAAACATTTCACAATGGTTTCTATACCAAATGTGCTCATTTATAGAGGTTAAAGATTATAAGGTCTTTCACACTCAGATACCTAATATCCAGTTTTTAAGATCATTAAAGTAACTGGATAAAAAGAAATGATATATTGTATGTCATGAACAGAGTTGAAGATTTGGGGACTATTGTGCAATTTAGAAGGGGGTCTTGGGAGAGTGTATAATTTTGCCATGTTAGCAGGAAAATAAGGTCCATAGACATTACTTCCTCTTCCACTTTGGCCACAAAACCATGTTTATATTTGAGAGCCAGATGGTAGGGGAAATGTAAGAGGTGCAGACCAAAGCTATTTGCATTCTCCTGGAAATGGAAGGAACAGGAGACTGAATAAAAGAAATGGAGTGTTCTTTCCCTTCACCTTCACTGCCAGCCCTGGCTGAGAGGGGTGTAACATGCAGAAAAGGGCACTAACCTTGGACCCACCTTAGTTTTTTTTTTGTTTTTTGTTTTTGTTTTTTTTGTCGCCCAGGCTGGAGTGCAGTGGCGTGATCTCAGCTCACTGCAACCTCTGCCTCCCGGGTTCAAGCAGTTCTCATGTCTGAACCTCTCGAGTAGCTGGGATTATAGGCATGCACCACCATGCCTGGCTAATTTTTGTATTTTTAGTAGAGATGGGGTTTAACCATGTTGGCCAGGATGGTCTCGAACTCCTAACCACAAGTGATATGCCTGCGTCTGCCTCCCAGAGTGCTGGGATTACAGGCATGAGCCACCACGCCCAGTCCCACCGTAGTTTTCCTACTAACTCATGTTAAGTTGGACTATCCTTCTCTTCTCTTAGCCTCCGGCCTCCATACTCTCCTCTGATCAATGACAAGGGAGGACTGGGTCATCTTCAAAGTCCTTGCAGCAACAAACATTTCTGACCCTTTTCACTGCAATAAGACAGGTCCTCATTGTTTGGCAGGATGGTGTTTTGAGTTGTTCAAGTGATTAAGCTGATAAAGAATAGGGTGGGTCTTCTTTACCCTTAGTTTTTTTTTTTTTTTTTTTCTTCTCTCACAACAGGAATGGCAAGTGAATATTGTCTCACCTGCCAACACTGGTTAGTGGCCAACACTGGTTAGTGGATAAGAATTCGCCTGTAGGGTGGTGTCAGTGGTTTCTCAGGGTGCCTCCAGGTTCAGAGGGAAAGTTTTGTGTTCAAGTCGTGATGTCTGTCAAGGGTGAGGCTAAGATGAGGAACAGGCAGTAGATTCATTAGGCTCTACATCACAAAACATGTTAGTACTTACACACTTCTGAATGGACTATTTAAAAAGGAAATATTATCCAGACCACTGTTAACTTTGTTCTCGTTCTTTCTCTGTTCACGTTTTTCTAGGGTATATGTGAGACATTCCTGTTATTATATAGTTGAGTGATATTGCTTTTGAAATTCAAAAGCTTAGATTTCAGTAGTACTTTGATTTTAAGCCAGGTGGGCAGATGATCTGGCACAGTGGGGAGTGTTAAACTGATTCACATAAAATTCAAGAAATGAACAGAATGTTGGCTCTGTGTGTATATACATAATGTAATAAAAGCGAATTTTCACTAGGTGTTAGAATGTAGTATGAATGTTAGTTTGCAGATAAAAGTCTGGAACAATGAGAAGCCCTTTTCTTTTTTGTGAGACAGAGTCTCACTCTGTCTCCCAGGCTAGAGTGCAGTGGCGCGATCTCGGCTCACTGCAACCTCCGCCTCCTGGGTTCAAGCAGTTCTCCCACCTCAGCCTCCTGAGTAGCTGGGATTACAGGTGCCTACCACCACGTCCAGCTAATATTTGTATTTTCAGTACAGACAGGGTTTCGCCATGTTGGCCAGGCTGGTCTCGAACTTCTGGCCTCAAGTGATCTGCCCACCTTGGCCTCCCAAAGTGCTGTGATTACAGTTGTGAGCCACTGCGCCCAGCCTGAGAAGCCCTTTTCTAATAGGAAAATCATGTCTTCTGCTTGGGCTTTTCTGAGAATATCCCTTAATTTTTCCTTTTAGACTCACCAGCTCCTTTATTTCACTTGAACCACACTTTGGCCATGGGGAAATGAAGATAAAGATTCCAGAGAATCTATTATTCTGGCATAATTGAGACAGTTGGGACCAAAGATGACAAAGGGGCAGTTTTAAACTACATATTAGATCAGGTTGAGAAGTAGGTGGCCACATGGAAAATTTTATGTATTGTCTCTTCAAGCCAGCAGTGTTTAGTGTCCATGGCTCTCTAGAACACTGTCTTTAGGATGATTCTGAGGATGCATCCAGCCTCGGTGGGACTGAATACCACAGTGAGTTGTGAAGGCGAATGCACTGTCTATTCCCATACCCGATGTGGGCGAATGCACTGTCTATTCCCATACCTGATATTCAGACCCTTGTTATTCATAGATAGGTGATTCAGCACAGCTAGGCAGTGGTCAAGTCAGCATCAGAACTAGGATATTTTACATCCTGTTCCATTGCTCGAAACTATTATGCATCTCTTATATTGGAACTGTTGCCGCTGAGGACTTTATTGTTTGGATATAATGACTCTGGCTGAGGGAAAATTTAGATAGCATCAGGATACCCAGTCAGTTGCCATGTTAGGAACAGAAATAGAGGGCAGGGGAAATATTTGAAGAGCATTATGCCTCATGGTGGTATACATCCTTCAAGTTGGGGTTTACTGGAAAGCAGTGGGCCAGCCTAGAGTACAGTAAGTAGAAATTGAGAGAAAGATATTGTTAGTCATAAAATTATGTTCAGCTCAGTACAGTTTGTGCCTGCCATTAGTAAAGCAGAAAGCAGGTACAATCGTTGATAATAGAGTATATGAATATGTATCTTGTATATATAGCTTTCATGTAAATATGTATAAAATATAAATGCATGTGTGTTTGTACCTGAGTCAAACGCAGACATTTTATCCTTGCAATATGAATTCTGATTTCATGTTGCGTGTTATGAAGCTGATGATGGGTGTGGTGCCGGGTTGATCTAGTGTTGTATTGAGTCTGAAAAGTGGCAGTGAGACAGCTGATTTCCAGCACACCACCTCCTATTTTGCATGTGACAGAGAGGCAAGGGACACAGGAGTACCATGCCTCATGAAGAACCTGTCCTTTACTTTAGTGAAAATCTTTTTACTGATCTCTTTGTGAACCGTGGGCCTTTGTGTCTCTAAATTTTAGAAAAGAAAAGCATGAATTTAGAATCATACAATTGCATATTAGGTCTGTAAATTGAACTCAGTTTAATTTTTTAAAATATGAATAAGTGACTTATTTGTTGCTGAATATAATCAAATACAGCTTCAAGAAAAGTAAGACTAAAATCCAGATTGTTATAATTCCATGGTTAAGACTGTCTAATTTTCTTTGTTGGATTTGATTCAGCAAAAGCTAAAATGCTAATTGCAACCCAATATCCATTTTCTATGAACATCTAAAAAGGGTTCTGTTGAATGTTATAATGGCGGTATCTTTAATACTGTAACTCCCATTAGCTTCCTGTCAACTTTGGAAAAGCCAAGTCTCTAGGTTCTAGGGAAGGTGAGAATTGGAAAAAAGGACAGGAAATTGACAGAATTTTCTCAGCAGGAGGGAAAGCTCTGTGTTGATTTGACCTAATATTAGGAATGTTATTTGGGCACAAGAACAATTAACAGATGGCTCATTGTACAGGGCCTGGGTGTGGATTAGGGGAAAATAATAGCATGCCTGTACAAAGTTTGAATGTGATGTGTATAAGCACTATTGTAGCAGTTGGAATAGGTTAGTCTAGTGAAAAATTTCTAGCTGTCTTCACATTTATAATGTATTTGTAAACAAGGTAGGTATCTTAACCCTTTGCTAAGTGAGTGAAGTGAGAAAAGGGATCATAGTTGGTAATAAAGAAATTTATAAGCATTGAATAGTAGAATAGAATTGGGTGCCTAGAATTGGATATTAATCATTATTTGGAAACAAATAGGCTAGGTGCGGTGGCTCACGCCTGTAATCCCAGCACTTTGGGAGGCTGAGGCGGGCAGATCACGAGGTCAGGAGATCGAGACCATCCTGCCTAACACAGTGAAACCCCGTCTCCACTAAAAATAGAAAAAATGAGCCGGGCGTGGCCGCGGGCGCCTGTAGTCCCAGGTACTCAAGAGGCTGAGGCAGGAGAATGGCGTGAACCCAGGAGGCGGAGCTTGCAGCGAGCCGAGATCATGCCACTGCACTCCAGCCTGGACGACAGAGTGAGACTCCGTCTCAAAACAAACAAACAAACAATAGAAAATCCAGTCTGGATTGGTGGAGGGGAAATTTTTACACATAATATAAAAAGATGGTTTTTGTTATTGAGGTAAGATTCCCTTTTATGTTTTTGCTTTGGAGCTAAAACATAAAGTTTACTTTGGAACAAACTTCCTTTGTTCAGGGCAGAAGTTGGCATTTTAACTCCTTGCTGTAGGAGCAAGGATTTGAACCAGAGCGTGTCCTTATAGCTACCAAGGAGTCTGTATGTTACTGTTCTTGTGTCATTAACTAGCTGACTGTGTGAATTCTTCCTTGTTCCCATGGAGATGGGTGCTCTTCCTAGCTGCACCTGGGGCATTCTTGTTACATAGCATGAATGGCTGTATTATTTCTTCCTCAACTCTTATCTGGGATGAAAGCTGAAATGGACAAGATGCATAAGCTTGGACTGTGCCAGGCTAACCAGGATGTGTGGTCACTCTGATTATAGCCTTTATTTTGCATCCCTGAGGACATAAGCTACCTGTTATCCACGCTGTATTCCCAATGTTCAGTAATGACTGGCATGTCGTAGGTGCTTATTGAGCATTTGTTGGTTCAAGGACAAAGGAATAAATGTGGAAGGTCGAAACTGTGTTTATCTATACAATAAAATGTACTTTTCTGTTTTATTACAGCTGGTAATGCCGCTGTCATCAAATATGAGGAGAAACCTCCAAAACCAGCATTTCAGAATGGTTCCTCAGGATCCTTTTATTTGAAGCCATTGGTATCCAGGGCTCATGTTCACTTGCTGAAAACTCCTCCAAAAGGTACAGTCCGCATTGTGGTTTGAAGAGGGAGGGCAAGACACTTAAAGTCCTTGGCTTGTAGAAAGTTAAATTTTGACAATTAGGTTTATGGTATAGTCAACAACGATTACAAATATGTTGAGAAAGGAGATATAATACATTTTTGCACTGAGGAAATTGTTTTTCTGACAGTTGGTAGGTTCTATAGTTAAAAATCATTACGTGTAAATCAGCAGGCAGAACAAACGTATAAGGTAAAAACAGCAAAACTTCAGGAGTTAAATTATTCTAAAAGTGCTCTAGAAGACTGAGAAAGGAGTAGAAACGCATGATTACTTTTCATCAGGGTAGATGTTTTATGTTTATTACTGTACTTGTGTCTTCATGTCTTTGGTCTAAGACATTGTTCTTCCTCTAAATGTTCTTTATCTCTGTTCCTTCTCATATCCCTCACTTTTTATTTGCTGTGATTATGAAAAGTAATTTTCAGGTTTACAAAATATGTGGTATACACTTAATGTGCAATGTTTTCATGCAACTTTGTCTCAGTGGGCCCAAAGCACATCAGAAGCCTTCTTTGTGCCACATGCGGTGGCTCACGCCTATAATCCCAGCACTTTGGGAGGCCAAGACAGGTGGATCGCTTGAGGTCAGGACTTTGAGACCAGCCTGGCCAACATGGCAAAACCCCATCTCTACTAAAAATACAAAAATTAGCTGGGCATGGTGGTGTGTACCTGTAGTCCCAGCTGCTCAGGAGGCTGAGGCATGAGAATTGCTTGAACCCAGGAGGCAGAGGTTGCAGTGAGCCGAGATCGCGCCACTGCACTCCCGCCTGGGTGACAGAGCGAGACTCTGTCTCAAAAAAAAAAAAAAAAGCATTATTTGTGCTTAGTGAACTGAAGCTTAACTAAAGCCTGAGTGAGTAATTGTGAGTGAGAAACTTGACCTATAAAATGAGACCCACATTTATGTTAGAGAATTTGGAAAACACAGAAACAAAGAGTCTTCCTTAATTCTGTCAACCAGCAATTGCTGTCACATTTCCTCCTGACTTTTTTCCTCTGTATATATATGTTGTTTTGTTTTTATTCCAGCAAAACTGAGGTAATAATGAATATACTCCTCTGTATCTTGCTTTTTATTAAGTTAGTAGTTTATCAGGAGAGCTTCTTCACTTTAAATGGCTATTCTATGGTTGTCCACTTTAGTTTATAGTGGAAAACTTCTGACTTTTATTGGGGTTTATTAATACTGAGATGAACCTCTTCAAATGTGAGTCAAGGTTCATTGTTTCAGATTCTGGTTACTTGTGGATATCCCAGAAGGAGGAATTACTGGGTTAACCTGCATGAAACTCTTTGGATTGTTAATATCTATTAGTAACTTTCTAAAAGGTGTTACTCTGTCACAGCATCCTCCTTAACATGTGTGTCTCTCTCTCTGTGTGTGTTTAAAGGATAATATGGTAACTTGAGGCTGGTAAATGTACGTCAATACCTTTTCTTTGTACTGAATTGAAGAGAAAATAGGCATGAATTTTAGGAGTGGGTTGAATTCTTCAATGTGCAGCAGGTTGTCATTTGCCTAGGGAGTTAATCAAATTTTGGAGGCACCAAATGACCTCTTGCTGAGTTGACATCAGGATGGAAAACTGTGGTTTTTTATTGATGATGATAAAGCCCCATGATCCACACAGCAGTAATGAAGTTAACGCTGTTGAACTTTGATACTAAAATAACTTTCAGAGAATGAGATTCCATTGACAGCTTTGTAGAACAGGAGACTCAGAATTCTAAAATGCCTCACTGTTGAATGGATAGGTTTTTATGTCGCAACAGTTTTACCTGAGTGGGAATCAGTGCTTTCCATTGATAACAACCACATATTTTGAGAGATCATGATCTCTGTAAAATTTCAGATAGAACATGGTAGCTGTTCTAACTGGTATCTGCAGATGATTATGTCCTAGAAACAACTATTTCATGTTAAGTAGAAGCGTCATAGATTTCTTCTAGTGACTTACAGCTGTGTACCCATTACCCCTCCCAGTTTTATATTTTATCAGTTTGGAGGAAAAACTTCTATTTTTCTTCATAGCTGAATAGAAACGCGTAGTTTCAGAAAGCACACGGGAGTGACTGTCCTTCGTGAAGTCTGGCCTCTGCTCTCCCGGCAGCAGAATGGCATATGTGCACAGTCTGTGAATTCAGTACTGTTAAAACTTGAACTTCAGCTGTTCTTGACTGAAAAAATACTGTGGCTTTTCCTTTTAAAACTGGTCCTGTTTAATTTGTGGTGATGACTTCACATCATTCTTAAACATTTTGATGTTATGTGAAATATCACCTTATATTTAAAATGCACTTGACAAAAGTTGGTTGAATCTCGGTGATATTTCCCACCAGGAACCTGAAATTTAGCGATTGATTGTTTTTGAAAATAATTCTTATCAACATGGTTTGTTTTTATGTGATATGTCAAATAAAACATATGTGTTTTACATGTTTCTTTTATATCTTAGGTCCTTCGAGAAAAAATTTATTTACAGCTCTTAATGCAGGTGAGTGACCACTTTATGGATGGCGATAAAAAGAATCTTTTTGTAAAGTTATGTTACTAAAAGTATTTACAGTGATTTTTTACTGGTGTGCTTATAAGTAGAATTTCCAATTTGAGGTGTAAACCTAACTTTTTATGATGGGTCGCATAGCATTAAAATATCGTAAGCATGATTGGCCATCTAATGCATAAAAGGACATTGTATTACTAATAGATAGTTATAGTCTTTTAAAAAATGATTTTGTTAGTGTGGTCTAAATGAAATGGAAAATGTACTTCCCCCAAGATCAATGCTATTTTGAAATTAGATATTCCTTAATTTTTAAGTGGTCTCAAGATTTGGTTTTAGCACCTTTTCCCAGTTCAGCAGCCTATATTTTTATGTTTTTTTTCACACTCTCACTGGACTTACATTCCCAAGATAGCCTGCAGCCTCCACTATTTGAACCACAGCTGAGATTCCAAAACTTAGTGTCTCTCAAGAACCCATAAAAGGTTTCACAAAATATCTTCACTGCGATTCCTATACTTTGGATGGACGGATGGATGGACAGACAGACAGACCGACAGATAGATAGGCTGGGCGCGGTGGCTCACACCTGTAATCCCAGCACTTTGGGAGGCCAAGGCGGGTGGATCACTTGAGGTCAGGAGTTCAAGACCAGCCTGGCCAACATGGTGAAACCCCATCTCTACTAAAAATACAAAAAAGTTAGCTGGACGTGGTGGTACGCTCCTGGAGTCCGAGCCACTCAGGAGGCTGAGGCAGGATAATTGCTTGAACCTGGGAGGCAGAGGTGGCATTGAGCCTAGATTACACCACTGCACTCCAGCCTGGGTGACACAGTGAGACCCTGTCTCAAAAAAAAAAAAAAAAAAGATAGATGGATTGATCTCTCTAGATAGATAGATAAGGTCTCCTGTACACTGCCTACATTGTCTTATTTTATATACAGTGATAAAACAGTTATGTGGCTTCTAAATCCATGGCAGGTTAGAAGAGCAAATCAGAAGAAACGAAGGTACAAGCATCGCTCATATTCTTGAGCCTTGCAAATACTGTATTTTTTGCAACTCTACCAGCATCATTTTTCCAACAGCAGTTGCTCCCTTCATGTCTGTGTGTTACATTTTGGTAATTCTCACACTATTTCAAGCTTTTTCGTTATTATTATATCTTTTACGGTGATCTGCGATCAGTGATCTTCCATGTTACTGTTGTGATTGTTTTGGGACACCATGGACCATGCTCATCTAAGACAGTGAACACAGCTGATACGTTTGCATTTCAAGTGCTCCACTGACTGGTCCCTCTTCCATCTCTCTCCCTTTCCTTGGTCTTCCTTGTTCCCTGAGACACAATAATATTGAAAGTAACCAATTAATAGCCCTATAATGACCTCTAAATATTCAAGTGAAAGAAAAGTTGCATGTCTCTCACTTTAAATCAAAAGATAGAAATGATTAAGTTTAATGAGGAGGGCACGTTGAAAGCCAGGATAGTCCAGAAGCCAGGTCTCTTGTGCCAAGCAGTTAGCCAAGTTGTAAATGGAAAGGAAAAGTTCTTGAAGAAAATTAAAAGTGCTCCTCTAGTGAACACTCAAATAAGAAAGCAAAACAGACTCCCAGCATAGAGAAAGTCTGAGTGGTCTGACCAGTAGATTAAGCCAGCTGCACCTTTCACTTCAGCCAAAGCCTAATCCAGAGTGAGACCCTAACTCTCCTTAATTGTATGAAGGCTGAGAGAGGTGAGGGAGCTGCAGAAAAAAAAAGTTGGAAGCTGGCAGAGGTTGGTTCATGAGGTTTAAGGTAACTCTTCATAACACGAAAGTACAGGGCGAAGCAGCAAGTGCTTATGTAGAAGCTACAGCGAGTCATCCAGAAGATCTAGCTGGGATCATTGATAAAGGTGGCTACACAAAATAACAGACGTTCAGTGTAGGTGAAACAGCCTCATATTGAAAGAAGATGCTGTTTAGGACTTGCACAGGTAAACAGGAGAAGTCAGTGCCTGGCTTCAGAGGACCAGCTGTCTTATTAGAAGCTAATACTTCTGGTAATTTTAAGTTGAAGCTGACATTCACTTACCATTCTGAAAATTCTAGGGCCCTTAAGAATTACGTTAAATCTACTCTGCCTGTGCTCTATAAATGAAACAACAAAGCTTGGATGACAGCGTATTTGTTTACAGTATGGTTTGCTGAATATTAAGCCCATTGTTAAGACCTACAACTCAAGAGATTTCTTTCAAAATACTACTGCCGACTGACAGTGCACCTGGTCACCCAGGAACTCTGATGGAGTATAGTATAGTATATTACGTAGTAATATATAGTACAAGAGTATAGTACAGGAAGATGGATGTTTTCATACCTGCTAACATACCAGCCACTTTGCAGCCCATGGATCAAGGAGTAATTTTGACTTTCAGGTCTTACTATTTAAGAAGTACATTGTGTAAGACTGTAGCTGCCCTAGATACTGATTCATCTGATGGAACGGGGCAAAGTCAGTTGAAAACCTTCTGAAAAGGGTTTGCTCTTCTAGATGCCATTAAGAACATTCGTGATTCATGGGAGGAGGTCAGAGCACCAACATGAATAGGAGTTTGGAAGAAGTTGACCTAACCGTCATGGATGACTTTGAGGGGTTCAGTGCTTCAATGGAGGAAGTCACTGCAGATGTGGTAGAAATAGGATGAGAACTAGAATGAGAAGTGAAGCCTAAGGTGTGACTGCATTGCTGTTGATCTCAGGTAAAATTTGAGCAGATGAAGAGTTGCTTCTTATGAATAAGCAAATAAAGTATCTTCTTGAGATGGAATCTACTCCTGGTAAAGATGATGTGAACATTGTTGAAATGACAAAGGAGTCAGAATATTCCATAAACTTAAAGCAGTGGCAGGGTTTGAGAGGATTGACTCCAATTTTGGAAGACGTTCTGCTGTGGGTAAAGTGCTATGAAACAGCATCACATCCTACAAAGAAATCTTTCATGAAAGAGTCAATTGATGTCGCAAACTTCATTGCTGTCTTACTTTAAATTGCCGCAGCCATCCAAACCTTCAGCAACCACCACCCTAATCAGTCAGTCAGCAGCCACCAACATTGAGGCAAGATGTTCCACCAGCAAAATAATTCCTGCTCACTGAAGGCTCAGATGATCTTTAGCATTTTTTAGCAATGAAATATTTTTAAATTAAGGTGTTTTTTTTTTTTTTTTTTGCGACAGAGTCTCACTCTGTCGCCCAGGCTGGAGTGCAGTGGCATGATCTCTCCTCACTGCAAGCTCTGCCGCCCGGGTTCACGCCATTCTCCTGCCTCAGCCTCCTGAGTAGCTGGGACTACAGGTGCCTGCCACCATGCCTGGCTAATTTTTTGTATTTTTAGTAGAGACGGGGTTTCACTGTGTTAGCCAGATGGTCTCCATCTCCTGACCTTGTGATCCACATGCCTCGGCCTCTCAAACTGATGGGATTACAGGTGTGAGCCACCATGCCTGGCAAATTAAGGTATATATATATTTTAGACATAATCCTGTTGCACACTAGACGATAGTGTAGTGTTAATATAAGTTTTATATGCACTGAGAAACCAGACAATTTTTGTGATTTGCCTTATTATGTCATGTGTCTTATGGGGTGATATGTATCTCCCAGGTATGCCTGTAATGTTACAGAATGTTGAGTGTCAGGTGTTAAGGATGCAGTCCTGAGCGAAGAATGAGCAGGGGCCTTGTCTCTGGGGAGCTAATAGGATAGTTAAAAAATAAAAATAAAAAACCTGCTCAAATAGACATGAATCACAAATGCACTAAGTTCTAGGAAGGAGGGTTGTCTTGTCCTAGAAGAGAGGTCGGGATTGAAGGCTGTCATGTGAGGGAAACCTAGGCAAGAGGTATAAATTTCTGAGCCTGTTGTGTAAAGAAAATAGGGTGGATAGCATTACATCATGAATAACATGAATAACAAATATCCTTGATGCCCCATCAGGTGTGTTCAGTTTCCTCAGCGTAATAAGCAGGGAAGTGTAGGGAAATTATCTCAGAATTCTTTTTTTTTTTTTTGAGACAGAGTCTTGCTCTGTCGCCCAGGCTGGAGTGCAGTGTCACGATCTCTGCTCACTGCAAGCTCTGCCTCCCTGGTTCACGCCGTTCTCCTGCCTCAGCCTCCCGCGTAGCTGGGACTACAGACGCCTGCCACCATGCCCGGCTAATTTTTTGTATTCTTACTAGAGACGGGGTTTCACCGTGTTAGCCAGGATGGTCTCGATCTTCTGACCTCGTGATCCGCCTGCCTCGGCCTCCGAAAGTGCTGGGATTACAGGCGTGAGACACCGCGCCCAGCTATCTCAGAATTCGTAACCTTTTGTAGGCTCTTAAAGCTAGGAAGACAGCCATGCAGAATGATCTGAGTTCTAAAGATCGCCAGGATGCTGAGTGTGAATATATGTGGTTACTAAAGCCTTTATAGGGTAAAAATGCAGAAGAAACTCTGCCGTACACATTTAGGCTTTTATTTCCTTTTAAGTTTCTGGTACATCCTAATATCCGGGGAAAAAAGATAGCTAATATTCTATGGAATGGCTTCGTTTAAAAATTAGTTAACCATTATCAGAAAACTGGCTCAAGTGGTAGCTCTGTGTTTAACAGTTTTAGAAACCTCCAGGCTGTTTTCCAAAGTGGCTGGACCATTTTATGTCCTCACCAGGAGTGTATGAAGAATCCTGTTTCTCCACAGCCTTGTCAACACTTGGCTTTGTCTGTCTTTTTTATTATAGCTATCCCTACTGGGTATGAAGTGATACCTCATTGTTGTTTCAATTTGCATTCTGACAGCCAGTGACATTGAGTGTCATTCTGTGTGCTTATTGGCCATTTGTATATCTTCTTTGGAGAAGTGTCTACTCAAATCATTTGCCAGTTTTAAACTGGGTCATTTTTATTGTTGAATTGTAGGAGTTCTTGTATAGTCTGATATTAGACCGTTGTCAGAGTTATCATTTGCAAATATTTTCTCCCAATTCTTGGGCTGTGTTTTCACTTTCTTGATAATGTCCTTGGAAACACAAACGTTTTAAATTTTGACAAGTTCCAGGTTATCAACTTTTTTTCTTTTGTTGCTTCTGCTTTTGGTATTGTATCTCAGAAACAGTTGCCTAATCCAAGGTTGTGAAGATTTAAGCCTGTGTTTTCTTTTAAGTTTTTTTTGCTATTCTAGCTGTTATACTTAGGTTTCTGATTCATTTTGAGTTACATTTTTATATGGTATGAGATAGAAGGTCTAATTCTTTTTTGCACATCGATATCCAGGTGTTGAAAACATGTATTTCCCCCATTTAAATGCCTTGGCACCTTTGTTAAAAATAATTGGTTAAAAATGTGAGGGTTTATTTCTGGTTTCTAAATTGTGTTCTTCGCATCTATATGTTACCTTTGCCAGTGCTACACTGTCTTGATTAGTAAGTTTTGAAATCAGGATGTGAGTCATTCAACGTCTTTCTTCTTTTTCAAGGTTATGGCTATTCTGGGTCCCTTGATTTTCTGTATGAATTTTAGGATCAGCTTGTCAATCTCTGTAATGAAGTCAGGTGAGATTTTAGGAATGGAATCTAATAATTCCAATTCTAATATTTCTGTTACATTGAATCTATAGATGACTCTGTATATATAGAATGTATTCTAAGGGGTCAACATTGCAGCTTAATCTAGATTGTGTGGTAGGCCTGTGTATTTTCCCAAAACCATAAGCATGACTTTCCTAGGTTCTTCTCGATGGTTAGTTATTATCATGACTTAAGACTAACCTGGTATTATGAGGAGCCTAGGGAGGAAAAGTTACTTTGTGGACAGAGGACCACAACAAAGTGTGTTTGCTTTGGAAAGACGACTTTGATGCTGAAAAATGATGCTGAAAAGCCAGTGACTTTGGGTGGATCATTGAACCTCTTTGATAATAGTTTTCTATGTAACTGAAAGGGTGGATTTCTAGATTTCTCCCTACTGTGATACTCTGTGACTGCAAATCACCTTGACTTTTTTCATATTCTGCTGGAAATGAGTCATATTTTAGCTGATAAAGAAGACATTGCCTCCACACATAAACATGTTCCTCTGAGTGTAAATTTTTAATCGTTGTACTATGGCTTTGAGATATTTTTATTTTAAAGCTGTAAGTAGTGGTGGAGATTACAGTTGAGTTGACCAACTTCATATTCCTTAGTTCTAGTAAAATAATCACTTTTAATTATAGCAGTTTGCCAAACTTCAAAAAGTTTAGCATGTAGTTTAGAAATCACCCTTCAGCTTTTTAAAATTTGTCGTTTTAAATGAAATTTAGGTAAGTATATATCCTGCTTTGTCATTTAACATATAGTAATCACTTTTACATTTAGCAGATACAGTAACATTTAACTACTTTTGAATATTTAGGGTGCTTCTGTATCACATTCGTAAATGATTCTATGATGAACATCTATACAATTAGCACTTTCAACTTTCAATTTCTTGTGATGGATTCTTAAAATTAGTATCAGGAAATCACAATATGTACCCATTTACAGTCACTTTACTCACATAGCCAAATTGTTTTCCAAAAGCTTCATGTCAGTTTATACCATGGTTGACATAAAAGACAGCTGGCTTCATCATACCTTGGGTCAACATTGGATATTATTTTTAAATATTTTTGACTAACATAATAGTTTAAAATGTTACATCATTGTTTTAGCTTGACCTTTATCAATTAAAGAAATTCCATTATCTCATAAGACAATGTAGAAGAGCAGGAGGAGAACGAACTTTTAAGGCACAGGATATTGGTTTAAACCTTCGTCCTGCCACTTTATATTTGTGTCCTGACCTTGGGCTAGTTGCTAAGCCTCTCCAAGTCTCAAATTTCTCGTTTGGAGACATGGGAATATTGGGGAAATAATTCCCAGAAAGGCAATAATTTGACATCATAGAATTGTTTTATAAAAGGTTCTCAAATAATAGTTAATTCAGCTGCTAGGAACGGTAATGATGACGATCTTTTACATTGTTTTTATAATTCTAGTGGCTTATTTTTAGAGTTCTTTTCCAGGAAGTTGAATTATTTTAAATCTCTAAAGCAAGCAGGAAAGACTGCTTAAAGTCAAGAACCAACCTCTTGGGGTCTAACTGTTGTAATTTATTTAAACGTTATGACGCTGCAAGATTGTAGTTGACATTGACTCTAAAAGAAATCTTGGCTTACTGTTGATAAGGAAGATGTCACACATTCCACAGAATACTATTATTACCTTGGTTCTACCATACACTAAAGCCACTGGCATACCAGAGGCATCAGAGCTGTATTTATCCAGTACCCTGATTGTTTTACACAAGATCATCACTGTCAGGTGCCAGAGTGTCTGCCTTGGAAGGTAGAAAATGCACTGGTCCTTCCACAGTTACTTAGTAAAGACATCACAGGAGAACAGGGTGGCTTTCTTGCCTTCTTTTGCGAAGTGCTGGGAAGTGGTTGCAAGTTGCAAACCTGCTGATGAGGTGATGCCGAGGCTGCCAGGGTTTCTTCTGGTGAGAGCAGAGAGAAGGCTGTTTTTTCACTGTTGTTTTATGATTAACATAACTTTCCCCCTATACTTAAAACACAGATGCTCTTTTCATATGGGATACATTTTTGTTTCAGATTGGTGTTGGGGGTTGGGAGAGGTAGATCATTTAGTAAATCTTCTTGAGATAGTGACTACCTTTTTAGCAGGAGCTAGATCTTTTTCACATATATACAAAGTATTTCAGATAAATTAGTTTTAAACACACAAAGTAATTAAAACACTAAGAATATAGACTTAAGTAGAAAAGATCTTTCCAGGAACACTAGTGTAATAGAAATGATTAATAATTAGGACAACAAAAGCTTTAAAAACCCTTAGAAACAGGCTGTGCATGGTGGCTCACGCCTGTAATCCCAACACTTTGGGGGGCCAAGACAGGTGGATTGCTTGAGGCCAGGAGTTCAAGACCAGCTTGGGCAACGTACTGAGACCCCATGTCTACCAAAAATACAAAAAATTAGCTGCACGTGGTTGTGCACACTTGTAGTCCCAGCACTCATGAGGCTGAGGCAGAAGAATCGTTGAACCCAGGAGGCAGAGGTTGCACTGAGCTGAGATTGCACCACCGCACTCCAGCCTGGGTGACAGAGCAAGACTCCGTCTCAAAAAAAATAAAAAGAATAAAAATCATTAGAAACAGTATTTATAAGCAAAGAACAAACTGAGGTAATATTAGCACATACTCTGTGTAGAGCTCTGTCAAATCAGCAAGATAAAGACAACTTTATAATAGAAGCTAAATGGACATACCACCCAAAGAGATCTACAGATTCAGTGCAATGCCTATCAAAATCCCAGTGTCATTTTTTTACAGAAATAGAAAAAACAATCCCAAAAGTCATATAGAATGATAAAGGACTGCAAATAGCCAAAACAATATTGACAAAGAACAAAGCTGGAGGCATCACAGTTCCTGATTTCAAAGTATATTACAACACACAGTAATTAAAAGAGTATGGTACTGGCACAAAGATAGAAACATAGACCAATGGAATAAAATAGTCTGGAAATAAATCCGTGCATATACGGTCAGCTAATCTTCAACAAGTGTGCCAAGAATACACAATAGGGAAAGGATAGTCTTTTTGTAGATGGTACTGGGAAAACTGGTCATCCACAGGCAAAATAATGAAATTGGACCCTTATCTCACACAGTACACAAAAATCAACTTGAGATGGATTAAAGACTTAAGTATAAGATCTGAAACTATAAAACACCTCAAAGAAAACATGGGGCAAAACTTCATGTCATTTTTCTTGGTATGACACCAAAAGCCCAGGTAACAAAAGCAAAAATAGACAGGTGGGAGTACATCAGATTAAAAATCTGCAGAGCAAAGCAGTCATTTAATAGCATGAAAAGGCAGCCTATGAGATAGGAGAAAACATTTGCAAACCATACTTCTGATAAGGCGTTATTTACCAAAATAATTGAAATCAGGATGTTGAAGAGATACTTGCATTCCCATGGTCTATCGCCCCCAGTATTTCAACGTAGGTTCTTTTTGTTTCCCCTAAGTGTCGGCCGGTCTGAGAAATAAAGAGAAAGAGTACAAAGAGAGGAATTTTACAGCTGGGCCTCCAGGGGTGACATCATATCGGTAGGTCCGTGATGTCCACCTGAGCCGCGAAACCAGCAAGATTTTATTAGGGATTTGAAAAGGGGAGAGGGTGTATGAACAGGGAGTACATCACAAAGATCACATGCCTCAAAGGGAAAAAGGCAGAGCAAAGATTACATGCTTCTGAGGAAACAGGACCAGAGCAAAATCAGAAACTCCTGATAAGGGTCTATGTTCAGCAGTGCACATATTGTCTTGATAAATATCTTTACAGAAAACAGGATTTGAGAGCAGAGAACCGGTCTGACCTCAAATTTACCAGGGTCGGTGTTTCCCAATCCTAGTAAGCGTGAGGGTACTGCAGGAGACTAGGAGACCAGGGCGTATCTCTCTCAGTCCCTTTTTTTTTTTTTTTTTTGAGACAGAGTCTGGCTCTGTCACCCAGGCTGCGGTGCAGTGGTGCGATCTCGGCTCACTGCAAGCTCTGCCTCCCAGGTTCACGCCATTCTCCTGCCTGGGACTACTAGCTGGGACTACAGGCGCCCACCACGATGCCAGGCAAAGTTTTTACATTTCTAGTAGAGACGGGGTTTCACCATGTTAACCAGGATGGTCTCGATCTCCTGACCTCGTGATCTGCCCGCCTCAGCCTCCCAAAGTGCTGCGATCACAGGCGTGAGCCACCGCATCCGGCCAAGCTATCTCCACCGCATAGGACAGACACTCCCAGAGCGGCCGTTTATAGACCTACCCCCAGGAATGCAATTCTTTTCCTAGGGTCTTAATATTATATTCCTTGCTAGGAAAAGAATTTAACGATATCTCTCCTACTTGCACGTCCATTTATAGGCTCTCTGCAAGAAGAAAAATATGGCTGTATTCTGCCCAACTGCACAGGCAGTCAGACCTTATGGTTGTCTTCCCTTGTTCCCTAAAATCGCTGTTATTCTGTTCATTTTCAGGGTGCACTGATTTCATATTGTTCAGATAAACATTTTGCAATCAGTTTGTTCAGTTAATGCAATCATCACAGGGTCCTGAGGTGACGTACATCCTCAGCTTACAAAGATAACAGGATTAAGAGATTAAAGTAGGACAGGCGTAAGAAATTATAAGAGTGTTTTTTGAGACGTGATAAATGTCCATGAAATCGTCACAATTTATGTTTCCTCTGCCATGGCTCCAGCCGGTCCCTCCATTTGGGGTCCCTGACTCCCTGCAACAATGGTCATTGCCACATTACGATAGCCAGGATGTGGGAACAACCTAAATGTGTCCATTGGATAAAGCAAATATGGCATATATGTGCAATGGAGTATTATGCAGCCTTTAAAAAGAAGAAAGTCCTGCCATATGCTGTGATACAGATAAAGTTGGAGGACCCTATGCTAAGTGAAATAAACCAGTCATGGGGCAAATACTGTAAGATTCCACTTATAGGAGGCATCTAACATACTCAAAGTCAGAAACAGAGTAGAGTGGTGGTTGCCAGGAAATGGGAACTTGATGTTCAATGGTACCAGGTTTGTTATGCAAGGGCAAAAAAGTTTTCGAGATGTTTGTTACAGCATTGTGCCTATAGCTAATAATATTATATTGTTCTTTTAAAATTTTGTTGAGAAGGTAGATCTCATTAAGTGTTCTTGCCACAATTAAAAAAACTAAACAGAAAGGGAAAAATAAGTGGATGGACAGAAAAGAAATATATGAAGGACTAAGGAATATATGAAAAATGTTTACCAAATATGAGTTAAAATAATGTGCTCTCAGTTCTTGCTTATTTCTTAATGGTAGTACCTGGTACTGGCGAAGAATAAGAAACAGCACTCATATGTACAGCTCCTTGGTAAATTACAGCAGCTGTAGCAGAGAGCAAACACCTTCCACCTGGGAATTCTGTTTTTCAGAATTGGTTCTAGGAAAGTAATTTATTTACTTATTTACTGCTTTTCAGAATTGTTTACAATGGGGGAAAATTGGAAACAACCTATATACCTTACAGGAATTAAGTTCGTTGACATTTTAAAGACATTTTTGAAGCCATTAAAATAACAATATAAATGCTTATTTAATCCCATGGAAAGATAAGTGTGAAATTTTTAAGTTTAATAAGTTTTTTAAGCTTATATTAAGTTTAAAAACAAATTGGAGAGCAGTCTGATGTGTAAGTAATTTAAATTGAAAAAAAAATTCTGGCCTGGCACGGTGGCTTATGCCTATAATACCAGCACTTCAGGAGGCCAAAGCAGGCGGATCACAAGGTCAGGAGATTGAGACCATCCTGGCTAACACGGTGAAACCCTGTCTCTACTAAAAATACAAAAAAAATTAGCCAGGCGTGGTGGCGGGCGCCTGTAGTCCCAGCTACTCAGGAGGCTGAGGCAGGAGAATCACTTGAACCCGAGAGGTGGAGCTTGCAGTGAGCCGAGATCACGCCACTGCACTCCAGCCTTGGCAACAGACCGAGGTTCCGTCTCAAAAAAAAAATTCTACAATGAACATATGAGGTTTTGTTTTTTAAAAACAAACATTGTACGTGAATTAAAAGCATTAATGCTTTTAATTTAAACTCTTATTTTGCTTATTGCAAAATAAAAGGCAATGTCACTATTCTTTGAGAGCTTATCATCTTACAGGTGGGTGGAAGTTGTTTTTCTAATTGCTTTGTGTTAATTTTTTGATAATTACAATTTATCTTTGTACTGAGGAAGAGGATAGTGTGGAAAAATTGGGCCTTAAGTTGAAGTTTCTACAACTGGAATAGAGAATTGAACTTACTCCATTAAAGACTATGAGGAGTAAAATGAAGAAAATGTTGCAATTAATGCTGTGTTAGGGAAAGTAAGGAGATAAATATAAAGGTTAATATTCCATATTAGGCTAAGGAAGATTGGTTGGGTAGATGCTTGAACCTCCACACAAGTCACTTGGTTTACATTTTAATCTTCTTCCTCATTCCTTATGATCATTAACAACAACAAACAATAACAGATAAATTGAAGGCATTTTGTAGCATCTAAGCACCCCTATACAGATTATGCTAGAATCTTGTCTAGAATCATGACATCATTGTTTTCTAAATCACTGATTTAAAAAAACACATTTCTATGCAGACCAGTGGAATTTCTGTTTGTTTGAATATACTGTGATATTACAACATACTGACTTATGAAACATTCTGTGTCATCCTCTTTTGTTATTTAAGCCTTAGTATAGACTTTACACATCGTTTATTTTTCTTTGTGTCATTATGAAAACTCGGCTCATTTTGTAGGGTTTCTATAAAATTATTCTAACACTTAAACTTTTCAATTTTTTTCTGGCTTCATGATTTTTGAAAAAAAAATTAGGAAAATACAAAAACATATAATAAAGAAAAAACAGAAATCCTCCCTCTTCCACCTCCCAGAGCATTGCTGACATTCTGGCATGTTTGCTCCAATATACTTTATCCTTTTTGTTTAACGTTGAGATCCTACATTGCATAAAATTTTAAATCATGGTTTTGTTTTCCACTGACATCCTAACACAGGCTCTGCTTCATAAAGACTCATCTTTTTTTTTTTTTTTTTTTTTTTTGAGTTTTGCTCTTATTGCCCATTGAGTGCAATGGCGCAATCTCTGCTGATTGCAACCTCCATCTCCTGGATTCAAGCGGTTCTCCTGCCTCAGCCTCCTGAGTAGCTGGGATTACAGGCCCCTGTCACCATGCCCAGCTAATTTTTTGTGTTTTTAGTAGAGACGGGGTTTCACCATGTTGGCCAGGCTGGTCTTGAACTCCTGACCTCAGGTGATCCCACCTGCCTTGGCCTCCCAAAGTGCTGAGATTACAGGCATGTAATCTCACCACCGTGCCCGGCCCATAAAGACTCATAGCTAACTTTTACAACTACAAACTGTTCTACCTTAGGCACTAAAATTTCCTTATTTTTTCCTCTACTGTCCTCGGTGATGCCTATCTTTTCCTCTTAAATTAAGACTTTTAAAAATAACAAAGACGCTTTTTTTAGGTACTTCTCACATTCGTTCAATTTCAGAAAATATGGAGTTCCTAAGTGGTAACAGATGATCAAATAATCAAAGAATTTTTTGGAACCAATTTTTTATCTTGGCTCCCCCCAGAGGCATATATAGTATAAAAATAGTTGTGACCTGAAAGTAATTGCTTATCTAGTTATTTAAATGAGCAAACGTAAAGTGTGTAAGAGAGTGCTTGGAGCAGAAGATTGTAAGCGATGGCCATTTGTTTCTGGACTGCCAAGGCAGCTCCCTTGCTTTGGTGCACTTGTGCTGCACGGCCACCAGGAGGCAGACTATGTTTGGGAAAGAACTGAATTTAGTTTATTCATGCAGCTTCTTGCTCTGCTGTTAAGAGATATCATTAACGTTTATTTTCAATATGTGTGGTTATAGCTTAATGTAATTCAAGTAAAAATGTTAATGAATCTGATTAATCGGTGATTAGATTGTAATTTCTTCTTTTAGGGAGTCTAAAGAACTTCCCTTTTAACAAGGATAATTTAAGGCCGGGCGTGGTGGCTCACCCCTGTAATCCCAGCACTTGGGAGGCCGAGGTGTGTGGATCACCTGAGGTCAGGAGTTCGAGACGAGCCTGGCCAACATGGTGAAAACCCTTCTCTACTAAAAATACAAAAATTAGCCAGGCATGGTGGCGGGCGCCTGTAATGCCATCTACGGAGGCTGAGGCAGGAAAATCACTTGAACCCGGGAGGCAGAGGTTGCAGTGAGCAGAGACTACGCCATTGCACTCCAGCCTGGGCAACAAGAGTGAAACTCCATCTCAAAAAACAAACAAAAACAAACTTAAAAAAGGATAATTTAGAATTTGCTGTTACTGAACAAATAACAAACACAACCAAAAAAAAGAAAAACTACCTCCTACTATATGGAGTGGTGGCATGTCTGTTTTTAATCATGGCAAAATTTGACTCTGTTCTTCTGTTTGTTTTTAATGCTGATTGGTTTCTTGGTTTTTACAAGGTTTTGGGAGGTAGAGGAAAAGGTTCTGGTATATTTTTAGTATGTAGAATCTGGAAGGAAAAGGTGTTCAGGTTTTTTAATAATAAACTGGGATGAAGTAAAAGGCAACACCTAGAAGCAGCTTGCCTTGATTTTAATTCCTTGATCATTTAGCTTCAGTTGCCGTGGTGCAATGTATTTAGCAGGTTTTTCGTCAGTGTATGAACTAGGTGTATCTTTCTCACAGGAACCCTGGACAGGTTATTGGGTCTGTCTCTCTTGCTGACAACCTCTAAAATGGCAAGTTGGGGGCTTGAGTGAAGAGGGAGGGGGCTTGAGGGAAGAGAACTTATTTAAATTTTCTCTTCCTCCCTCTCTCTTCCCTGCTTCATGCCCTACTCTATAGAATTTCTAAAAGAACTGCTTCCTGCTAGTTTTAATAGCACTTAATAGTGTTATTTATGGTAACAATTCTGCATTTCTTTCTGAGTCTTATTTTCTAGGAAATCTTGGAAACAGGCATAGGACATTTTTAAAACATTGTTTTGTTTATAACATTTTTAAAAATGTTAAGAGCTCAGGCTATTCGTGGTTTAATGGAATTAGCTTAAGTGGGCATATTGTTGTTGTTAATTCTTATACCCATATCTTTGTTTTTCAAGTTCTTTTGGTTTTTGCTATCGTGTTTTAACATACTTTTACAAGCCACTCTACTGAAATAAAAATTAGTAGATAACTGGCAAAAGATACTCATAACTGTGCCCTCCTCACACTCCTAGTCTTGAAAGACCACTATAAGAGACCACATGATGTTCTATAAATGCAATTACTCACGCAATAAATGTAGTCTTTAGAATATGCCTATCTGATGGACTATTCTTCTGGAACTCTGATATTACATCTGATAGAGAAACCGTATTAATCTTTTACTGTTGATTATTTGTGAGGTCCTCAGCATGTGGGAATTAAAGTTGAACTTTAACCTTTTGACAATCTGTCATTAATATATTAGAATAGAAATTTTCTTAAATATTGTAGTTGAGAACATTTATTGCCTGAAGAGTTTAAAAAAAAAAAAACTTTTCCAAAATACCAGGTTTAAATGTAGGTTTACATGTAAAATATCTAGAGAAAAAATGCTCATGTTATCAGTGTGAATATAAGGAGTGAAAAATGTTAAAATCAGGACACAGTTTACTTTCAGGAAATCCTAATTTTTTTTCTAATTATGAAAGAAACATTAGGCACTTGAAGTAGTTAATTTCCCCTAGCGATCTTTCAAGTGGTTACAGGATCTGTGGCATTATTGGTTGTTCTGTAAAGCTCCTGAGATCACCCACTTTCTCCTCCCCTTTACCGTCTCGGATGAAAACCATAACAACTCCACGAGCATGCACAGTGTGATGTGGTTCAGAGGCAGCTTCTAGACCTGCGGGAGGGAGATTGTATTCAGAGGAAGAGCATCATTTTGGCAACATCTGAAAGTGAAAACGGAAGCCAGAAACACTTGGCCAGCCCTGGGGGATTTTTTTCTTCTATGCCTCTCTGGTGGAATGACATTTGCTGTGTAGGCATCTTTCCTCTGACTGTATTTCTTGGCCTTGAAGAGTACTGAGTTTAAAAAGACAGTATGTGACAGTCCATGGAAATTGCCTCTTCTGTGAAATCTCGCCACCTGCTCCGAAGACATGTTGTTGTCTCCCAAATTCTCCTTATCCACCATTCACGTACGACTGACGGCCAAAGGATTGCTTCGAAACCTTCGACTTCCTTCAGGGTTTAGGAGAAGCACTGTTGTTTTCCACACAGGTCTGTCTCGCATAGATCTCTGTTTAGTGTTGCACGGGGGGTGTCTTCATTAATTTGCAAATGTTTATCAGAGGTTTTTCCAAGGAGACAGATAATTGGAGAAAAAAAGCTCTCTCCAATGAGAGATGAGGCTTAATTTAAAAATTGTTTTCTGTTGCTTCAGCACAAGTGCATAGTACTTTTACTTTTGGCAGCAGATTGTGTTGTTTGTGTTGATGGAAGACAGAATTGTTGCCTTGGTGTTCCCTAGCTCTTTTCTCCATCACCAGCCAAATGTGTGAAAATCAGCACCTGTTAAATTATATTTTACTTCCAGTGTTTGGGAAATAGGACACAGGTAAATTTAGAAGAATATTTCCTGTTCGCCTGTGTAGATGAGAAGGTTCCCATCGTTTTTCATTGGATAGTTGCTCAGTCAGATTTGACAGTTAATTTTAATATGCTAAAAGAGTTCTGTATACTGAACACTTCTGACAGAAAACATCCTAATGGTTATGGGGAAGTAGTAAGTGAATCACAAATCTAGTTTTCCAATCTTCGTAATAAAAGTGTGTGCAGTCTCAAAATACTTCCCCTGAGGTTTATGTTTGTATCTGCTTATTATTTTCTGTGCCTAAGATGAAAATAAATTTAGTATATATTTTAGGCATATGTGACCTGTCTGCTCACTTTTAGGGCATTGGGTTGGCCTACGTTGCTACTTTTGTCCTAGATGATTTTTACAGCTACAGTAAATTAAATCAATTTTATTCTGTAAAATATGTTAGCTGGGGTGCTTTTATATTTGTTTTGGGCTGAATAGCGTTAGGTGTCACAGGAATGTTTGATGAGGATGTAAATAGATTTTTTTTTCTGCTTCATGTGCATGTGACCCCTCGTGTTTCTTATTTTCCACTTGGCTCATCTCTGTCCCTGGTGATTTGTTTTCAGCTGACTGTTTTTAGTTTTCCCAGAGGCATCTCCCTTCTCTGTGGGAGAATTCTCATTTTTTCCAGCACCTCTCTCTCGTGTTTCATAACTCCCCTTGACCTGTCATTTGATTTTGCCAGCCTCTCCCTTTCAGTCTGAGCTGACGGTAAATGGGGGAGGCAGCGAGGAGGAGGTCAGCAGTGGCCCTCCTCTCCCAGCTCAGGGCCGCTGCAGCCCTTCCAGCTGAACAAATTAATAGGGGGGAAAAATAACAAAGGGTGCCCTATATTTGCAATAATTTGTCTGATCTAAAGTAGCTCCAAATAGCTTTTAATTTTAAAGAGTTCTTTTAAAAATACTGTAATCCACGCTCCAAGTTAAAAATCAAACAGTATGGAAGGTTGTGCAGTCCTAGGCAAGCCTCTCTCTTACCCAGAGTCCCTGCCTGCTCTCCGTGGAGACAGCCACTCTCAGCTGCTTGCATAGTGTTCTTGCACGTTTCCAGTCGCATGTAAATCTATGCAGGTCTTTTTTATTCTTTTTTGTTATACAGAAATAAAAGCGTACTATATATTCTATACCTTTTTAAAGTTAATGTATTTTAGATTTGCATGTGATCACATGTTTATCTACCTCATTAAAAAAAATAGTTCTGTAACGTTCCATTATTGGGTAAGTCATGATTTACTTAACCAGTGCTCTAGTAGTAGACATTCTAAGTTGTTTGTAGTGTTGCTGTGAAGCAGATAGCTTTCCAAGACAGTGTAAGCAAACGACACAAGGCTTCTATTACCAGAGTTTAGTTGATAGTGATGTATTGGACACATTTTATTTTCTAAACTTAGGTAAAACTATTTTCTGTTTATTTGCATTCATAATTTTTTGAGCTAGAGTTCACATAGAGGTGATCTAATCTGTCTTACACCAGGAAGTCTGAGGCCCAGAGAAGTGAATTAGCTTGCCCAGAGGCACACAGTAAGTGCCAGAGATAGGACTAAAACCTGGGACTTCTATTTAGAATTTTTGGCGTACATATTTTCCAGCTGCAAATTTTGCTGTAGTTTTGTTAGATCCAAGGAATAGCAGGGATGGAGGAAGTGTTTTGTGTGTTGGAGGCTTTTTAAAATCATGTAAGGAATATAATTCTGCTGACTCCCAATATCAATCTTTGATGGGCTTATCCATGTTATGTCATTTTAACGTCCGAGAAACCATCCGTCAAGTGGGTAATTCATGCCGTCGTGGTGACTCTTATCTGAATGGACTGTCAGCAGTAACTTGGGTTGGTATCCTTAGTGAAGGAAGTGGTGTTGGTTGCCTCAGTGCAGTGGTGTTGACCTGGATTCCAAGAGGCCTGGATTGTAGCCTTGATTCTGCTAGTGACCAAGTGAATAGCCCTGTGCACCTAACCTCACACGGCTATAAAATAAGGCAATCACATGAGATGACTTCCAGGTTCCCCTTAGCCTCAAAATCTGTGAATTTCTGGCTGAAGATTTGAAAACCCTCAGTGTATTACTCTGCTTGGAAATTCATCTTATCTAAATGATTTGTCTCCTTATTTTTACCTCCTAAATTCAGTTAATACTCATGAATTATCTGTTTCTTTTCATGACACCATGTGTCTGGTCATCAAAGCCCACCTTTGGTTTTTGTTGTTTTTTTGTTTCTTTGTTTTAGATGGAGTCTCGCTCTGTTGCCTAGGCTGGAGTGCACTGGTGCTGTCTGGGCCCACTGCAACCTCTGCCTCCCAGGTTCAAGCAATTCTCCTGCCTCAGCCTCCCGAGTAGCTGGGATTACAGGTGCCCACCACCATACCCGGCTCATTTCTTTGTATTTTTAATAGAGATGGGGTTTCACCATGTTGGCCATACTGGTCTGGAACTCCTGACCTCAGGCAGTTCGCCTGCCTCAGCCTCCCAAAGTGCTGGGATTACAGATATGAGCTACCATGTCTGGCCAGTCCCCACCTTTGAATCATTACTTGTCCTGATGTATCCACAATCAATTGGTTGAAAACTCTGAGACTCCATCATTTGAAATCTTGATTTGTTTTTACCACCTGCCATTACTCTAGTTCAGGCATTATTATGTTGAAGCATTGAAATTGCTCTTCCTGGCTGGTGCCAGTGGCTCACACCTATAATCCCAGTACTTTGGGAGGCCAAGGGAAGAGAATCACTTAAGGCTAGGAGTTTGAGACCAGCCCTGGAGAGTTAATGAGACCCTGTCTCTATTTAAAAAACCACACACAAAAAATTAATAAGTAAAAAGTGGCCAAATATGAACACTTTTGTATAATAAGTCAAAAGTAGCCAAATATGAACAGTTTTGTATAATCCAGCCTAAGATGTTGACTGGGCTTTCTGAAGAGCTTTGTATTTGGTCTGTGCCTCCAGCCTTTCCCTTGCTTCTAGACTGTCTTTCACATTACAGATTAATTCATTCGTTTCATAAAGAAGTACCCGTTAGATGAGTACTGTGTACCAGGCATAATGGTAGGTGCTGAAAGTATGACTGGGACTAAGTCCCACATGGACCCTGCCTTCACACAGCCCACTGTTTAACAGAAGGAGACAGAGCACCAGTTAATAATGCAGGGTATGGACTTGTGCCCAAGCAGCTCTTAGCAGGTGGAGGTACCTTTAATCCAGGTCGTCCAGTAGAAGTGCCTTTTAAGTTGGGTTCTCAGGAAATGGAGAATTTACCAAGAAACAAAGTGCTTCCGACAGAGAAAACAGCATGTAAAAACCTTGAGGGGCTTGAGGAAGGGCTCCTTCAAGGAAACAAAAGAGTTGTAATATTTCTGAGCATAGAATGTGGTGGGACGGGGGCTGGTCATTGTAGAGATCCGGCCAGAATAAGCTTTCTCATTGATCCCACACAGAGGGCACTGGGCACTCTGATATATTATTACTGGGTGGTATCCATCACTGGCAAAGCGTGTTGTTGGATCGAGGTTATCTTTCCTCTTTAAACAGGGGAGAGGAGGGAAAGAGTGAATTTGTCAGGAACTGTGCGTGATGTTGCAGGACATTAGGCACAGATGAAAATCTAAGAAGTCCAGTGACGACTTCACTGACATGGCGAAGGGTCAGCAATAGTCTTTTTACCAAAGCATTAAACTCGGTCTATTTCAGAATTCTACCTCAACATATTAGTTCTATTTTTATAATGAGTTAGTGGAGGGAAAAGACTTTGCTAAGAAATATTCTCTGCCACTTAGCATTCAGTTTTTCTATGAAGCTGGAAATTCTTGTATTGATTGCTATGAAGAGTGCCATTTGAACCTCACAGGTTAATTTCCTTCTTGACTCCAGTGAAGGCAATTCAGTACGCTAAAGACAGAATTCTTTCCGCTGAGCTAGTGACATTAAAAGTGATTACTGCAGCGCAGGGGAGGAACATGTGTACGTACGTATCGAGGAATGGCAGAGGTAGTATCAGAACAAAATATTTCCATTTACTTTTGCCATTTATTTTATTTTGAACTTTTAGGTTCAGGGATACATGTAAAGGTTTGTTATATAGGTAAACTCATGTCACAGAGTTTATTGTACAGATTCTTGTACAATAAATAGTTTATTGTACAGATGATTTCATCACCCAAGTATTAAGCCCAGCACCCAAGTTACTGTTTTCTGCTCCTCTCCCTCCTCCTACCCTGCACCCTCAATTAGACCCCCGTCTGTTGTTTCCCTTCTTTGTGTTCATGAAGAGAACCGTTGTAAAGAGGTGTTCAGTAACAGGCAGGCAGAATGTGAATGTGTTTGTTTAATTAGGATGAAATTCATCAAATTATGTTCTCGCATTTGGTATTCACTTTTGACTCTTTTTAGATGGAATTAACAGCTTCACTAAGAAGCAACTTGTCTCACCTGAAGAAAAGCAGCTTTGAGGTTGTTCGGTGGCTCTGCCGTGTCAGGAATCCTCATCTCTGCTGTCTTTTTAGCCGTGTCTTCATGATTGTTGCCTCATGATCTCACAGTAGCTGCTCCAGGAAGGAAGAAAAAGAAATGAGGAAGGGGTGGTGCCAGGTCGCTTAAGCTTCCATCTCATTGGCCGGGTCTTAGTCACATGACTCGACCTGGAAGGGAGGCTGGGAAATAGAGCATGTGACTTCTCTAGTCTCTGTCCCACAGACAGGTATAAAATGTTATGAGAGCTCTATTGGAATATCTGCCACAGAGAAGGCAGAACAGGTATTTCTCAAGCGGATGTTGGCTGATTATAAATGAGGGGAGTGTATTATTTAACAAGTTGGATCTTGCAACAGGCCTTGCTATTTTTTCTCTATTCTATGCGTTTTGGAGGGGCATTGATTACCTGTGTGTAATGGTTCCATTAAACTTTCAAGTTGTTTTGTCGTTTGGACGTAAGTCTTAACATTTGATTTTTGATCTCTTGAATGAATTTTCAGTTATAAAATACATTGGGAAGAATGTGTTCAACTTTAAATGTGGCTTTTGTATGCTTAATATGTTATTAGCGCATTTATGGATGTGTTATGGATTAGGAGGGCATTTATTCATGTACTGTTAAGGTGACAGTAAGTAAACTTCAATTTCTCTTGTGTTTTTCGTACTACAAAATGTAGACATCAATGAAGCCATATTAGAAAGCTTCCATTAAAAAAACCACATATATTAGAATTTGCGTATGAAAAGGTAAAATTCAGGGATTTGTAGAATGTAGAAGAAATCAAAAGGACCAAGATGAAGAAGAACGAGAGATGTAGTCTTTCACTGCCCCTTAGTTATCTGACTGTGAATCCAGATTCTTCCTTTCAGTCTCCTTGAAAGCAGGCATGAAAGATTTTGCTGGCCTCTTGCCACATAGACAAGCATTTGCTAAGAACTGGTGTTATGAATGGCATGATGCTGAAAACGTTTTGTCGTGGATTGATTCCAAGCTTTGGTAGCTGTGGCGGTTTTAGAGCTGTAGCTTTGCCGTTACATGAATATCTGCCCTTTTGTAGTTACAGCTTTCAACTGAAGAAGACAATAAAGTGTTGAATGGCAAGTTTTGCTCACAATAGGTAAGATTTTGATAAGTTTTTAAAAGTGAGATGTTGAAAGGGACAGTATGTCCTAATTTGACAAGTTTCAGATAAGTAGAGTTTTACTACACTAAATTATGTTTTAATGTAGTATCTACTTTTACACAAAAATGGAAAGTAAGTAATAAATTACGGTTTGGAGTTGCATTCAGAATGGGAAGGATAGCAGTGTTTTTCATCAAGAGACACTGGAGGAATATGGCAAGCTGTATATAAGTAAATACTTGTTTCATTAGAACAATTTATTCTGGTTAATTAATAGATAATTACCCTATAAATTAATATATATTATGATGCTTTTTATGAGCTTTAAAGCCTCTTTCAGAGCTAAGAATAATATTTTATTAATAGTATATGCATATTATTTTCTTAGAAACACAACAGGTGTGATTTTAAAGGTATCTAATATTGAATATCATATTTCTGTATTTATCTTAGGCAATACTTTGGGTCATTTTAGTACACGAGGGTCCTTTTTATAAACATCAGCAATTATGTGGCTCTGTGGAAAATTAAGACTAATAGAGCTTTCTTTTTGGGTGAGAGATTTGCCTTTTTTCTCCCTGGTGACCTGAGTCCTAGGCACGTTTCTTCCAAATTGCTTGTCGACAGTTTAGTATTTTGAGAATGATGTTCTCTTTTTATTTATTGTTTGTATTATAAATATTTCTAATGTTTAATGTTTTAATTGGCTATTTTAATTTTCATTTCTGTTATAAGATAGTCTGTGTTTTTCTTTTCCTTTGGGAAGATACCCAGCAGTGGGATTGCTGGGTGAATGGTAGTTCTATTTTTAGTTCTTTGAGGAATCTCCATACTGTTTTCCATAGAGATTGTACTAATTCACATTCCCACCAACAGTGTATAAGCATTGTCTTCTCTCCACATCTTTGCCAATATCTGTGGTTTTTTGACTTTTTGTTAATAGCCGTTCTGGCTGATAGGAAATGGTATCTCATCGTGGTTTTCATTTGCATTTCTCTGATGATTAGTGATGTTGAGCATTTTTTTGTATGTTCTGCTTTTTCCATATGTTGGCTGCTTCTGTGTCTTCTTTTGAGAAACATCTGTTCATGTCCTTTGCCCTTTTTTTTTTTTTTTTTTTTTTTGAGACGGAGTCTCGCTCTGTCGCCCAGGCTGGAGTGCAGTGGCGCGATCTCGGCTCACTGCAAGCTCCGCCTCCCGGGTTCACGCCATTCTCCTGCCTCAGCCTCCCGCGTAGCTGGGACTACAGGCGCCCGCCACCACGCCTGGCTAATTTTTTTGTATTTTTTAGTAGAGACGGGGTTTCACTGTGTTAGCCAGGATGGTCTCGATCTCCTGACCTCGTGATCCGCCCGCCTCGGCCTCCCAAAGTGCTGGGATTACAGGCGTGAGCCACCGCGCCCGGCCTCCTTTGCCCATTTTTTATTGGGGTTGTATTTTTTCTTGTTAGTTGCTAGCGTTCCTTGTAAATTCTGAATATTAGATCTTTGTCAGATACATAGTTTGCAAATATTTTCTCCCATTCTATAGGTTGTCTGTTTCCTCTCTTGACTGTTTCTTTTACTGTGCAGAACCTTTTTAGTTTAAGTCCAATTTGTCTATTTTTGTTTTTGCTGCATTTGCTTTTGAGATCTTAGTCATGAATTCTTTGCCTCGGCCAATGTTGTGAAGAGTTTTTTCTAGTTCCCTCCCCCAACCCAGGAATTTTTATTTTTTCAGGTCTTACATTTAAGTCTTAAATCTGTCTTAATTTTTGCATATGATAAGAGATAGGTCTCCAGTTTCTCTGTTCTAATTTTCCCAGCACCATTTATTGAATAGGGTGTCCTTTCCCCATTGTATGTATTTTTGCTGACTTTGTCAAAGATCAATTAGCTGTAAGCATGTGGCTTTATTTCTGGGTTCTCTGTTCTCTTCCACTGATCTATGTGTCTATTTTTAGACCAGTGCCATGCTTTTTTGGTTGCTATAGGAGAGAGGCAATGCCTTCTTAAAAGTACTTCTGAATGTGGTGAATTTATATTAACTCTTCTTTGAGTTAGGAGTCCATTTTAGGTACATAAGAGTATGAGAAATTTGGTTTTTTCCTGCCAGCTATATGGAAAATAGTTTAGGGCAAGTTTGGACTGTTGCTTCAGGAAAAATTTTATAAGCATAATTAACCCAAACAGGAATTTTTTATATGAATATGCTTTCTATTCTCTAATCTGCTTTTAATGTGAAGAAAAGAAGTAGAACCCTTTTTGATATAATATGAGCTATTGCAACGAATTCTACCAATATAGTAATGAAAAGTTTAAATGGTGAGGCATCCTAAATCCTCCTCCCACCCCCTACAAATAATTGGGCTTGGCTTGGGTTTTTTTGTTTGTTTGTTTGCTTTCGAGAACGGAGTCTTGCTCTGTCACCCAGGCTGGAGTGCAGTGGCGTGATCTCGGCTCACTGGAACTTCCACCTCCCGGATTCAAGTGATTCTCCTGCCTCAGCCTCCCGAGTAGCTGGGACTACAGGCAGGTGCCACCACACCCAGCTAACTTTTTGTATTTTTAGTCGAGATGGGATTTCACTGTGTTAGCCAGAATGGTCTCAATCACCTGACTTTGTGATCTGCCTGCCTTGGCCTCCCAAAATGTTGGGATTACAGGTGTGAGCCACCGCACCCGGCCTGGCTTGGGTAATTCTAAATGTCTAAACACTGTGCTTTGCTGAGCTTAAAATTTTCCATTTTCAGTAAATGCCATGTCTACCTAGAAATAGAAAAATATTATATATAAATAGAAAAATATATGTCTCCTAAATTATTACTGTTAACTCTTTTAGCATAAACAGCTAATGAACACTAGAAAACTCTATACAAACATAAACTAATAATTGACATGAATGGTAACTTTAAAAAACTGTATGTAAGATTGCATAGGCAGGATAAGCACCTGCCACCAGATGCTGGGGAAACTGACTGAAAGAACTTCTGTGTCGGTGTCCCTATGAGGGCTTTTAGATGTGTACGATTAGATTAAGGCAGAAAAAAGGGAATTTTCTGTCTGTCCATGCTGCTAGCAGAGAGACCCATCACTAGCTTCTGAGTTCATAACCTATGTTTTGTCAACCCACAAACGTCGGTTTTTAATGCAATATGTTGTAGAAAGTACTTACCATCCAGTCAGTGACTGTCACCTTTATACAGATAGGTTGAGATTTGGAGTTGAAGAGCTGAGCACTAGGGAAACATGAGTCAGCAGAGATCTTTGGTGTCTTTGTGCCTCTCTGAGCAATACCACCCTCTTATGTGATACTTCTCCTGTCCCCGCAAAGTGCCAGGGCAGGTGCCCACCCACCACAGCAGTGCCCTCATGGTAGATTTTAATAAATATATTTCATGAGTGAGTGAGTAGGTCAATGAGTATACACAAAAGTGGACAACGTTCGTTTCCAAATTCTGTGTTTAGTTTGTGTTTCACGGAACCCAAGGCAAACTCCCTCAGTAGGTCTGGTCTCTAACTTGATTTTAATAATTGGAAAAGCCAGCAGATTGAGGAAATGTGTGGCTTGTTCAGCCTAGAATGAATGTGTCCTCAGCTGCTAGTATGTGGTTACGGTTAGTCCATGTCTTAATGGGTAGGTTTTTCTCTCAAAATTGTTTTTGGTCTTGGGATTTGGAGGTCTATTTGCCGAAGTGATTTGAGCCTGAGAAATGGGCATCTTCCTCTTTAACCAACTACTTTCTTTAAGAAGATGATACATGACTTCATTGCACTAGTTTTAAATTTTATTAAATTGAGGTTTCTGAATAGAAAGAACAAAGATAGCCAACAGGGTCATCCAGCTGCTTTCCAAATGAGCAAATGTTTTTGGTTCTGGCCTTTGTTTTCCTGATGGAGGCTGCCATTTCATTAGAATGAGTCCCAGTAAGGCTGGATCACAGCTGATGGTGGTAATTATCTTGTTGAGATAAATCTGAATCGATATAGAAGTTGACGTTTAATTTTAAGGTTTCTGATTAAATTGGCCCTTTGAAATCAGAACATGTTCTGTTAATAGGTACAGTAAACAAAATAATTTATACTTTTGTATAAAAGCTTTGTTACCAAAACAGTAACATGCTAATAAACAAGGGTAAGGGCAAAGTTTGGCTGATATTATGCTAATTTCACATAAGTAATGAATCCTGCAGGATTTAAGGGAAACCCCTGGCTTTTCAGTACTGTGAAGTACCTGTTGATGAGCCTTGGGGTTTTGAGCGTCATTGCAGATTTTTGCATCATCTCTGATCTTCAGCTGAGCCAGGAGTGCTGAGAGTGGGAAGCATGTGGAAACTGGGTCATCGGCTGCCATGTGGTCACACTTCATCCTTAGGGAGCACAGTATATGGAGCGGAAGATTGTGAGTGCACAGCACGAGTTTCCAGCTCCACGGAGAGGGCAGTCTGTTGGATCATTTGCTCTCATTTTAAAATTTGAAGACACGTACTCTTAGACGAATACATCAATGTGTTCTTTCCTCCTTAATCATAAAGCTATTCTGAGTAATCACTTACAAACCCTGCATAATGTTTAGATCCCTGTGTAGTTTCCCCAAGGAAAAATTCTGCATAGACTATTTCCTTCATAGCTAAGTATTACATAAAAAATGTATGTCCTCGAATTTCACTTTAACTGTCTGTTAAAAGTAATTTTATTTACTTCTTATATTTAGCTTTTGAATAGGTAATATATTTACCTCATGGTTAAAAAGTATAAAAAATGCTTCAGGATACTTTTTAGCTGTCTGATTCCTATTACCTTCCCTTCAAAAGTAAACATTGTTAGTACAATTACATGTATTCTGTGATATTTTTGTTATGGATTTATAAGCAAAAAGCAAGAATCTTGAAGAATATTTTCTCCAAAATATTAATATAAAAGACTCACCTCTCAGATTTTGTAAATAATTATAAACCGACAGTTTTAAAGCTCTGAAATTGTGTTAAAAATAACATTGATTAGCATAGAAATTCTAGAAAGAGAGGCAAATGTTACTTAGGACTCAGGAAATGATAAAGCAGTTATCAATAAATGAATTTTTAAGTAAGTTTTGGTAGGACATATACAAATGATATCAGGAGAACGAACTGTGTCTATATTTGTTGCAGTAAATTCTAGATAGTCAAAGAATTTGAACATTTTTGTTTATAAAGTTATATAACACATAGATGTTTATATGTAGGTTTGTTAAAATGAGTTATCAGATAATGGGCTTATATGTATTATAGCAAGATATTATTACATTTGTTGCATAAATATTTATTTTTATGTATGTCATATATTACATCACCACCTAATCCACTTTCCAAAATGTGTGGGAACAGAAGAGGCTTGGCATCAGAGGCCTGGGTTCTGACTTTGAATCTGGATTCCCGTAGAAGTTGTCTACACCCAGGGAAGACATTCACACCTGTGAGCCTTCTCTTCCCTATCTGGGGTTATTGGGAGGATGAAAAGAAAGGGAAAGTGAGAGCACACTGTGATGAGTGAAACACTGTGGAATTGTTATGTGTTATGTGACAATTTCTAAAAACATTTAGGAAATGACATGAAAGAATACTAATCTCATGGTCAAATATTTAGATTATTTTTCATTAGTATGTAACTAATAATTTGTTCTTTCTTCAGAGCTGTAATATTACGATATTAACTTGGCTATTTTCTACATCTATGGAAGTGACAATTATTCATAAGCTACTACTAATAATTGCTAATAATAAAGAGTAATGGATAAATACTTCGTCTCATCAAGTATTACAGAGACACAGTGGGACAATGGATATTTTAGTGATTTTAGAACTGAGAATTATCAAATATTAATACAAATATGACTTATTTAACCATGTAATGCAGCCATAGAAAATAAGAGCCTTTTTTTCCCTGTTTTTAACTTAGAGTTTATTCAGTATATTTAGCCATTTGTTCTTAGAACGTGAGTACTGATGTTTCTTTAAGCAATCACTGTAGTAGCTTGCCTTTTCCTGAAAAATTAGAGACAGTAATTACTAAATTTCTTTAAAAGTTGTTTCAGATTTGCTACCACAGAATGTGGATGCTGTAATGAAAGACTGTTAGAATAAGGAAACTTTTTTTTTTTTTTTTTAGTTTCTTGTGTCTTTTTTCCAGATTTACATTTGTTTGGATTACTTGGCTTGTTTATTTCAAGAAGCTAAGCAATTGATGTCCTGTTTTTCCAATTCTGTTTGATATTCAAAATGACACATTTGAAATGGTTCTAAGACTGAACAGTTTTTTTTTTTTTTTTTTTTTTTTTTTTTTTTTTTTTTGAGACGGAGTCTCGCTCTGTCGCCCAGGCTGGAGTGCAGTGGTGCAATCTCGGCTCACTGCAAGCTCCGCCTCCCGGGTACACGCCATTCTCCTGCCTCAGCCTCCCGAGTAGCTGGGACTACAGGCGCCCGCCACTGCGCCCGGCTAATTTTTTGTATTTTTAGTAGAGATGGGGTTTCACCGTGGTCTCGATCTCCTGACCTCGTGATCCGCCCACCTCGGCCTCCCAAAGTGCTGGGATTACAGGCGTGAGCCACCGCGCCCGGCCGACTGAACAGTTTTTTATTTAAAACAGAGTAATACCCAGGGCACCATTGCACAGGAAGGGAATAATCACTTAGCGTGGCATTTTGGGTGGATTTGGAGTGTTAGCATGTGCTTTAAAAAAAACTGTGTAAGCCATTATTACTACTTGGGAAAAAAGAGCAACAAAGCTTGTGTTCGATAGAAAATGGAATAGTATAGTCAACAGTATAGTACTCCTAACAGTGAACTTAACGAGGCAAAATCTGAGTATATTTTCAATGTATGTTATGATTTATTAGAGATTAGGAAATGACTTATCTGCAGTATAAATCTGTGTAATGGCTAGGCCATCATCAGGGAAAAGATGAGAGATTTGTAGAAAATGTATGGGAGGAGAGAAAGGCATTTAATTTAAAGTCCAGTGATTTGTGTGTTCCTCTCAGCATATGAGATCAGAAAAGTCAGGCTTCTCTTCAGTCAAGGTTTCTCTACCAATTTAACTGGAAGATGAGAAACGAGGAGAACAACATTTTGCACCCAGTTTTTGTGTTTCTGGGTTGCCAAATCCATTTGTGTCGTGTTCCTAATTCTCTGTTCCGCATAAATCTTTTAAAGTCATAACTGAAGCCACGGTCCCTGTTCATGAATCCCAACCATCTAGATCTCCGATTCATTCCCGTTCTCATCCATATGCATTCCTTACAGCAACATAACTTAAATGCATTTCTGGGGCTTATCTGGTTGTTTTTGAATCCTTGTGGTGGTGATTTTAAAAATTAACCTCACCTGTCTTTGTACCTATGTTAATTCGTTTTGCAGTTGAAAAGAGCAGGCAAAAGAATCCTCGAAGCTTATGTATCCAGACACAGACGGCTCCCGATGCGCTGCCCCCTGAGAAAACACTTGAATTGACGCAATATAAAACAAAATGTGAAAACCAAAGTGGATTTATCCTGCAGCTCAAGCAGCTTCTCGCCTGTGGTAATACCAAGTTTGAGGCATTGACAGTTGTGATTCAGCACCTGCTGTCTGAGGTAAGGAGGTGCATCCTAGAAAGAGCCTTTCTACTTGAGGTCGGGGGAGCACGGGGAGGACTTGCTCACACGCTCGCCTTGGGAATATCTAGGTAAATGATGGGAAAGATCAGGTGTCATTCGTCCCATTACATTTTTGTCAGTTCACCAGATACTTGAGTCGGTCTCTAGCAATTTGGGATGGAAACATTTTCTCACTTCCTTTTTTTCCCCTAGAGTCTGTTGGTTAGAATGGCAACAGCAAAAAACATAATTGCCTCTTACGCCAGTGTATGCCTCTAGACCTAAACTAGCATTAGCATTTTTTTCACTTAATTTCTGTGTTTGTCTGTGTGTAGCTTTTCATATCACACTTAGTTTAATGCTTTGAAAAATGAGGTTAGTTATATTTATGGATTAAAGAGCACTTTTGAGTTAACTCCCTGAATCATATCTGGGGATTCTTTCTGAAAGTTCCATTTATTCCTAAAACAATCTCTGTGGTGCAACAAAAGCAAAGCAGATTTGCCGTGTTGTTACTCTTCCCTAATATTCTTCAGGGATGTTATTTCAGGAACTGGCTAAAATTCATTGAGAAAACCAAGTTTATATCAACATGTTACTGACGTAGCAATAAAAGCTGTAATTATCTCAGGGGGCAACTGATAAGAATACAACTTGAGCTCTTTAGACATTTTTTTAATCACAGTTTTAAAGATGGCTATACATGATAATGCAAAGGGGAAAAAAAAAGACTGGCTCAGTACTGTGGCTCATGCCTGGAATCCCAGCATTTTGGGAAGACGAGAAGGGAGGATTGCTTGTGGCCAGGAGTTCAAGACCAGCCTAAGCAACATAGGGAAAAAATAAAAATTAAAAGCAAAAAGAAAACTGTTCAGTTTGGTTGTTGTATAGTTTTGTTCAGATCAGCAAACCTGTCCTGGTTTCATACAGAGGCCCCTGTATTACGGCTGCCTTTTTAGGGAGTGGGGAGAGAGAGAAGTGGATGAGACTTGGTCTGTGCTTTGGAGAAACTACCAGACTAGTAGGCAGTTTCAATGAATTCTTTTTTTTTTTTTTTTTTTTTTGAGACGGAGTCTAGCTCTGTCGCCCAGGCTGGAGTGCAGTGGCACCATCTCAGCTTACTACAAGCTCTGCCTCCCGGGTTCATGCCATTCTCCTGCCTCAGCCTCCCGAGTAGCTGGGACTACAGGCACACGCCACCACGCCCAGCTAGTTTTTTGTATTTTTAGTAGAGACGGGGTTTCACCATGTTAGGCAGGATGGTCTCGATCTCCTGACCCTGTGATCTGTCTGCCTCGGCCTCCCAAAGTCCTAGGATTACAGGCACACGCCACTGCACCCAGCCTCAATGAATTCTTGATGAGTATTTTACAGCTTTCTCCAGATTTTTTTGTTTTTGTTTTTGTTTTTTTTTTTGAGGGGAAGATGGAGACTACTTAGGATTTTAGTAACGGTAATAGTATATGGTATTTTTGTTTCTCTTTCATTTGTAAGAAAGGAATCAAGAGTGTGTTTATATAACCAAGTAAGCTAACTAGAAACTGTATAGTATCAAATGTGGGGAACAATTAGTTTTTATGTTTAGAAATAAACCAATTATTTTATTTTATTATATCTAGCCTAACAGCCCCCATCCTCAACTGTTTTCTCTCCTTTCATCCTCCTCATGACATCAGTCAAGTCCTGTGAACTCTCATTTCACAGTGCTTTTCCCCTTCCTATGTCTTTGCTATCCCCACTCAAGCCATCCTTGCTCAGACCCTGATAGCTTCCACTAGATCATGATAGCAACTTTTTTTATTTTTTTTTATTTTTTGGTATGGAGTCTTGCTCTGTCACCCAGACTGGAATGCAATGGCGTGATCTGGGCTCACTGCAACCTCCACCTCCCGGGTTCAAGTGATTCTCCTTCCTCAGCCTCCTGAATAGCTGGGATTACAGGCACCCGCCACCATGCCCAGCTAGTTTTTGTAATTTTCTAGTAGAGACAGGGTTTCACCATTTGGGCCAGGCTGGTCTTGAACTCCTGACCTCAGGTGATCCGCTCACCTCGGCCTCCCAAAGTGCTGCGATTACAGGCATGAGCCACCGCGCCCAACCTGTGATAGCACCTTTTTAACCAATCATTAGGCTTGTACTGTTTCTCCCCTATAATCCATCCCAAGCACTGCTGACAGCGTCCTCTTACCAAAGCATCCCACGCTGCTGATTAAATCTTCCAGTGGTTCTCCCTTATCTACAGCTGATGTGCCCAGTGTGGTAGCCACTAGCCATATGAGACTGAGCATTCGAAATGTAAATCTGTTGAATTGAGATGTGTGGTAAGTGTACAATACACTTGGATTCCAAAAACTTAGAATGAAAACAAAGGATGTAAAATATCTCATTAATAATTTTTATATTGAATATATTGAAATATTATTTTATATATATATTTGGGTTAAATAAAATACATTATTAAAATTATCTTCATCTTTTTCAACTTTTTTCAACGTGGCTACTAGGAAATTTATAATTACGTAACTCACGTTATTTTGTTTTGGGGAGTCTGGTTTTCAACTGGTACTATAAGGCTCTTTATCATCTGGCAACAACTGCCCCTTTTAATGTTATTCTCATGCCCAGATGCTGTAGCCGTACATAAAGAGATGGAGGAGAAGCAAGAGGGATTTATTGAATTAGGTTTGAGTAAAAGTAATTGCGGTTTTGCCATCATGCCAAAAGCTACAGTTACTTTTGCACCAGCCTAATATTTACTAAGTGCCAGATATTCTTACTTACCTTATTTAAATCCTCACCAAAGACACGAGTTGGAATTTACAAATATGAAAATTGAGGCATAGAGTTAGGTAATTTGCCTGCTATCAGACAGCTAGCAAGAGGAGAACCAGGACGTAAACCTAGGTCTAGGACTGTATCAACTAAAAATGTCCTGTAAACTTCCTGTACGTCATCCGTTGTTCACGTATCATTACTGGGTTGCTGTCCATGCCCACAGTACCTACATGTTCAGATCGGTTTTACAGCAGCATCACATCACCACTTGCATTTAATTTACATAGATTCAGTACACAAACAACTAAATGAAGAAAAATGCAGGCCAGCCGCTGTGGCTGACACCTGTAATCGCAGCACTTGGGGAGGCCAAGGCGGGTGGATCACCTGAGTTCAGAAGTTCGAGACCAGCCTGACCAATGTGGTAAAACCCCATCTCCGCTAAAACTACAAAAATTAGCCATGTGTGGTGGGATGTGCCTGTAGTCCCAGCTACTCGGGAGGCTAAGGTAGAAGAATCACTTTACTTTGAGAGGTGGAGGTTGCAGTGAGCCAAGATCGTACCACTGCACTCCATCCTGGGCAACAGAGCGAGATTCCAACTTAAAAAAAAAAAAAAGGAAATTAAATGAAGAGCACAAGTCCACCTTGTATTCCCCCCAGTGAACGAAGGCCCAGGAGTCAATTTGAGATGAAGGTCAGGAGTCCACCCTTCCTTCACGTGTTTGCTCAGTCCCTGAACACCTCTTGTGGCGTGAGCATTCTATACTCTCTGCGATCTTAGTGTTTAAACATACTTTTCCCTCATACACACAAGCCGAGGCCTTTATCAGGTGCTCAGTTATAGAGAGAGTTGATCCAACACTAGAGGAAAAAAAATTCACCGGGTTGGATCTACAGAGATGCATTGTCCACAAACATGGCAAGCTCCTAGTGAATTTCCCAGACAATTGTACTGTGTGTGAATTTCACCTTATGCCTAAATTTAGGTCCTGACAGCCAAGGAATTGTGACTGCACTGAATACAGCTCCAGAACCCGCTTTTTTTTTTTTTTTGGAAACAGTGGCTTGCTCTGTCACCCAGGCTGGAGTGCAGTGGCGCAATCTCAGCTCACTGCAACCTCCTCTGCCACCCGGGTTCAACCAGTTCTCCTGACTCAGCCTCTTGAGTAGCTGGGATTATGGATGCCCACCACCATACCCAGATAATTTTTGTATTTTTAGTAGAGATGAGGTTTCACCATGTTGGCCAGGCTGGTCTTAAAGTCCTCACCTCAAGTGATCCACTTGCCTCGGCCTCCCAAAGTGCTGGGATTACAGGCATGATCCACCATTCCCAGTCCAGAACCCACTCAGGAATGATTTCCTGGCCTTCTAGATCTACGTTCTGTACCCCTCTGGATTCCAGGAGCATATATGCTTCTCTTTCGTTCTCTGTGTTATATTAGAGATACCGGTTTAATGCTTGTTTTTGCTTTTTAAGACAGGAAATTTACTGAGGGCAGGATCTGCATCTAGTTCTTTCTTATGAAACCACCCCAGCAGCTTTAATAGACAACACAGTATATATGTGAGTGAACATATGAACGGAGAGGATGGAATTCCAGATGTAGGATGAGCATAAAGTCTTATGTAAATGTTCTTTGCTCTCTTTATTTTATAATCAGCAAATATTTACTGATTGTGTAATGTATACTGAGTACTATTATAAAACAGTTGGAGGCTAGGCATGGTGGCTCACACCTGTAATCCCAGCACTTTGGAGGCTGAGGTGGGTGGATCACTTGAGGTCCAGAGTTTGAGACCAGTCTGGCCAACATGGTGAAACCCTGTCTCTACCAAAGAATACAAAAATTAGCCAGGCATGGTGGCATGTGCTTGTAGTCCCAGCTACTCAAGAGACTGAGTCATACGAATCACTTGAACCCAATAGGTGGAGGTTGCAGTAAGCCAAGATCGCGCCACCGCACTGCAGCCTGGGTGACAGACCCTCTCTCAAAAAATAAATAAATAAATAAATAAATAAATAAATAAAATAATAAAAATAGTTGGAGAAAAAAAAATCATGGGTAAAGTTAAACAATTTTAAAAACTCCCTTAACCTTTTAGTTCCCGTTCCCATTACAGAAGTATATATACTGTGTTTATACACACACACACACACGCACGCACGCACACATGCATATGTATATAAAATAGATACAGATACACATTGTATACATATACATTATGTATGTATTTTATATACATGATATACCTATACATTGTATGTCTATGTATTTTTATGTATGTATAATATATAGGTATTGTGTGTGTGTGTGTGTGTATATATTTTTTGTTATTGCTAACCTTTTCTAAATGGCTTTAGAGCCTTAGATGATGGGTGAAAATGGTTAAGAGAATCTTGCAACTACCATGCTTTTGTTGCAAGTCTACTTAGTAACTATAAGTTTCCCACTGTAGTGGCAGACGTATTTCATTACATATCAGACATTCTGATGTCTCATGAATCTGAGAACTAATGTCACACTCTGTTTCGCAGAAGACACACTAACGTTATTTTAGTTTTTTTCTAATTCTTGGTTTTTCCTTGCTTGGTTAGACGGTATTCTGCACAGACAGCCAAAGTGAACAGCAGTACTGATGGTAGTAATTAAGCTTCTTGCTAAAAGGGTCTGTTGGGTGGCTTTCTAGGTAAACTGGAACAGGGCTGAGGCCTCCCTCCCCAAACCTCTAATTCTTCAAAATGCCTCCACATCTTTTTTTTTTTTTTTTGCAAGTGGAATTTAACCTAAAGTAGCACCTGAACAAAGGTGAATTTTGAACGGCACTAGCAGTAAAGTTGTCTTGGAACAAAAAAAGATAGATGCATTGAGCAAATTCACTGTGTGGGTGATGGGGAGGAGGTCAGACGCAGCACACGTCTGAGCCATCTGATGTGGCTTTCTCTGCAAGATGCTCTATGCTGTTGATGCTCCTCAGTGGCTAGCAAAAATGCAGGCACACCGATGGGACCACAGCCAGAGACTAAGTGCCTGTGTCCCAGGGACTCCTAATTCAATTATGGTGAATCCATTTTTTTTTTTTCTTGGAGCATTTCATATATTTAATGCATGAGCATAAAGGCATCTTTATATCCAGATTTCCACCTATCTCTTTTTTCACATTGTGTGAAATTCTGCATGTTACAGTACAGAGAATTGAATCAACCCATTATCTAGACGGTTAAGAGTTTATCATCTAAGACAGAAACACTGATCTAGGAGCAGCTGAGTAAAAAGAAACAGTAAATCAGTATCTAAAGGACATAATGCATTTTATCATCTACAAGTAAAGGGTAAGTACATGTAAAGGCCGAGCTACCAGGGAGAGTCAGGCAGAAACTAATACTTAGTATGTGTCTTTTACAGTGTGGGCACTGGGGTCAGCATTTCATCTATGGATTGTATTTAAAGCCCTTGGTTTTTTTCATTACTGCTTCCCATTCGATGAGGTCATCTGCCTTGATAGATGACCAAAAGAATTGAGCCTGGATGTTCTAGTTCTAGGTAGGCCCCACGCTTCTTGAAGGCAGGGACCATGTCTTAAATTTCTTTTATATTTTCACAGCATCTGCTATGAAAAATGCTTAGTTAATTAGTTTGAAGTAATAAGTTACCAACCGATTTAGAAGGGTAAATGGTCTATGCATTTGGAGGAGGGGGATGGTGTCTGTGACATTTAGCATTCCCAGAAGGTTGAGGTAATTAGTCAGTAAAGAAAGCCCCACATTCCAGAGAGGGTGGTGTTGACAAGAATGTGGAGGTGAGATATGCATGGTCTGTGTGACTTGCACAGGAGAGAGGCTGGGAGGCTAAAGGGGAGGCTGGATGCTTCAAGTCCACGGAACTGTGGTGAAGTAGTTTTTTTATTTGTTTCGAATTCACTCGACGAGGCTCGTTGTGAGCAAGGGAGTTTATATGTACAACGAATATGGACTAATAATCTAAACAGCCCTCTGAAAGGTAAAGGGATGCTTCCCATAGTCCAGGAATGGGCTAGGATCAGGACTAGAGTGGAGGCAGCACTAATAGAAAAAGTGCAGTGGCTTCAAGACACATTACAAGGGAAGAACCAACTGACTTTTGCACAACCCATTTAGACAAAGAGTGAAAGATGACCTCAAGGTTTTCCTGTTACTGTTACTGTGCCTGACAGAGGTTGGAAGATGTCAGTAGTTTCTGAGGCATTAAGGACAGGAACGTGGAGTGCAGTGGAGTTGAAGTTTGGGGAAATGTCGACATGCTTGGTGAAACTCCCTTTCCCAAAACCTCCCTTAATAAGCAAAAATATCACCTGGTGTATTTTTGCAGTAGCACATAATGATTTCACACAATTATTCTTTGCAGTTATACTAACTGTAATTTTTAATTTTTTTCATCTTCCCATTAGTTTCCATAAATTTGAAAAATGATTGAATTTTCTTGCCATCTTTTCCTTCTGTTAGTAACTTGGTTACTACTGAAAAGTGAATTTTAAGCAAGTTCACCAAATGAGTTTCAGGATTGTTTGTGGGGATTTAGTAAAGCTGTCTTCTTTTTCCTGTTACTTGAGTGGTAAAGCTTCCTGGTGTTTACTTGAAGTAGATTACTAAACAAAATTCAGGCTTAAATTTGATATTACGAGAAGTATTTATGATACATATTTTTATGTTTTTCTTCCATTATTATGCGGGCTGTTTTTCCTCAGGCTTTAATTTCTACATTAGAAAACCAATTACTTATTATTTTAAGAAACGCTGACTCTCTGGTGATTTCAGAACAACTTAATACCATATTTTTAAAAACCAAGCATTTAGAATACCATTGAGGCCAGAAAGGTACTCAGTGAAAAGTGGGTCTTAAATCCCAGTCCCTGCTGACCACGTTTCAGTGCTGGCGTTTAGACTTGACTTCCGTAGCTCTTACTGAGAGGTGAGAACAAAGTAAAAGTTAAAAATATATGGGATCTCCAACTCTCAGATCAGCCCTTCAGACTTGTTTTGAAACACCGCTCATTTCGTAATGTCATTTAAAATTGTAAACAACAGCATGCCCCTTTCCTTGCTCTTCACCTAGTTTATAACCTCATTTAGTATATGGGTTTTGAAGAACAAGTTTCCCTTTTCTATTAGTAAGTGTGATCAAATAATGACCACAATTAGAGAGGGGAGGAAAAAGGCTCACAAGTCTAAAAATAACTCCATTATCCATGCAGAGGGGGTCAGTTTTTTCTTTCCTCCGTTGCAGCTGATATTTAACTAAATGGCAATCGATCAGTCTAATGCCTGCCTCTCGTTTTTCATAAATGAAAGGCTGTGGCTTTAAGTAATCACAGGCTGCCTGTGCCAAAGGCAGAAGCTGCAGTATCAGCTTCTGTGAGTGAGGAATCCGAGGCACACGGTAACCTGCAGGACATGAAGTAAGACGCCCGAGGGCCAATGGCGCGCCTCCTGCTAGAGCTTTGAATGTAGACAGACCCGACTGGTGGGTGGCGCAGCCACCTGTATGCTTCTTGCACAGTGCGAGGGGTGGGGGGACTTGGAGACAGAAGCTGGAAAATGGGCTGCCCCAGCAGCAAACTGTGCCTCTATTCTCCATGTGCAGCAACAAGGGTAATTAGTATTTGTTTATAGTGCTTTTCTGGAAGAATGTCAGGACTACTGCAGAGGCTGTCTGGAATTCAGGGAAAATGCTTTGAATGACAAGCAACTCTTGCCTGCAAAGGCCGGGTCTCATGATCTCTGCAACGCTGTGATCAGGATGCGGTGGGAGCTCCGTCTTGGGTGATCCTCGTGAGGGCATTTTTCAGCGAGCTTTGAAATTCTTCATTTTTTTTTTAGTTACTCCCTGGTGCTAGGGAATCTACCTTTTAAGGAACTGTATGTAATTACTGTATTTGTGTAAGTATGTGTGTATGTGTGATTGCCGTGAGTTGCTGGTAACTTGAACATTATTCTTCAGCTCAAGGTTGATACTTGCTTCTCTGATACTAAAAACAGCCATCCGGTTTTCTTTGGTTTGTTTCTCTAACATCGATTTAGAATTATCATAATATCGATTTTGATATTATGATCCAAAATATCATAATCCTTAGAAAATGGTATGTAGCTGAAAAAAATCAATTTAATTTTGTCTTTAAAGGATTATCTTTCTGCTATAGCTTTCTAACAAACTTTTTGTCTTTCTTTTAGAAGGATTGGCATTGTAACAAAACTTTTTTATTTGCAAATGTAGGACAAAGTGCATATATGTGCTTATGTTTAGAACATTAAATATTTATCTTAAACTGATTAGATGTTTATTGCCCTTGGAGGAGGAGAACGCATTACATCTTAAGTACAATTTGCATTAGCCGAAAGGTTCTGTGGATCAGCAGTGAAGCACTGGCTCAAAGTAAATATTTCTAAATGGGCCATTCACTGCGTCAAACCAAAGTTTCACTGGGACCTGCAAAAATACAGATTTTTGAATTACGAATTTCCTTAACAACTAAGGGACAACTGTGTTTCTTTTAACAACACAAATTGTTAGCCTAAATGATTCATATCTTGGCTTCCCAATACTGGGTCTCATTTTCCTAGTGATAACAAATGTGTACCTTACTGAAAGGGACCCTCTTGAAAGCATGAGTAACTTGATGTGTGTTTTCCGCAGCGGGAGGAAGCACTGAAACAACACAAAACCCTATCTCAAGAACTTGTTAACCTCCGGGGAGAGCTAGGTAAGAGCTTTTTGTTGTTGTTAAATTTTATGGGACAAGGGGAGCACTGGAAAATGTGGTTGTCCTGTCTGCATTGTGGCTGGAGTTGCGTGCTGGGAGCTGTTGGCACTCCCTGTCTGGTATCTGGGCAAACACTTACTATCGACATTTCTTTTGAATCTTGGCAGCTTGACCTTCAGTTCACAGAATTCCTGGCACTGATCTGACTAAGCCTAGCAGAACTTCTGATGAGCAAAACATTTCTCTTGCTGAAGAGAGGGACAGAGTTATTTTTGTAATTGTGTGAATTCCTGTTAAATAATGTTGTCATTTTTTTTTCTGAACCACTTTTCATATGAGAATAGTGAAAGTTTCCCCTCTTGATAAACAGTAAATCCATTGTACTTCCAAGGGTTGGTTTGTGAGTATGAAGTTGAAAGGATGCTGTCCATGAAGGCAACCTGGCTGAAAAAGGCACGTTCTGTGCTAATCTTACTATTTGGAGGGGGGCTGATGGTGCACCACCTCCCCGCTCCACAGGGAGCCCCACATCTCAACACCCACCACCCAGCCCTGCAGTTTACACGTCTCAACACCCACCACCCAGCCCTCCAGTTTCCACGTCTCAACACCCACCACCCAGCCCTGCAGTTTCCAGGTCTCAACACCCACCACCCAGCCCACCAGTTTCCAGGCTACGCTGTTATTTTAGTTCCAGTCTCTCCTGGAAGCCCTTAGGGTTCATGGAACAGACACGACACTGCCTTTGCTTTGTTTTGCTTTTCTCTTTTCTTTTTCTTTTTTTTTTTTTGAGATGGAGTCTTGCTCTGTCACCAGACTGGAGTGCAGTGGTGCGATCTCGACTCACTGCAACCTCCGCCTCCCGGGTTCAAGCAATTCTCCTGCCTCAGCCTTCCGAGTAGCTGGGACAACAGGCGCACACCACCACACCCAGCTAATTTTTGTATTTTTAGTAGAGATGGGGTTTCGCCATGTTGGCCAGGAGGGTCTCAATCTCTTGACCTTGGCCTCCCAAAGTACTGGGATTACAGGTGTGAGCCACCGCGCCCAGCCGACACTGCCTTTTCTAGGTCAACTCGTATCTTGGAGTGATCTGACCGCTTTGGGGTTCTTCTCTCTGCCCTGGGCTCCTCAGCCTAGAGAGTCAACTTCCTGCTTCAGCTTCAGCCAGATCTGGAGCTGACCATTCTAGGGCTGATTTCCTTGCCCTTTGCAGTTTTCTGTGTGCGTTACAGTCTCCACCAAAATATGCCCAGGTATGTTGTATGCATAATGCAAGGTAACATCCAGAGAAGCAAATTGTGTTCACCCAACTCTAGGAGAAACTGCCCTTTTTTCTTTTGGACAAGACCACACTGCCAACCTGATTTGCTGGATTTGAACACTCTTAATTCTCCCACCTTCACCAGAGCAAAAATCAAAGGGCAGTGAATGTGGGGTCAAGACTTTGTCTGGGCTGGGTGTGGTAGCTCACACCTGTAATCCCAGCGCTTTGGGAGGCTGTGAGGTGGGAGGATCACTTGAGGCCAGTAGTTTGAGACCAGCTTGAGCAATATAGCAAGACCCTGACTCTACAAAAAATAATTTAAAAATCAGCCGAGCATGGTGGTGTGTGCCTGTTGTCCCAGCTACTCTGGAGTGTGAGGTGGAAGATTGCTTGAGCCCAGGAGTTCGAGACTGCAGTGAGCTGTCATTGTGCTGCTGCCCTCCAGTCTGGCCAACAGAGCAAGACTCTGTAAAAGACTTCTCTGCATTCATCTTCCCTTTTCCCCTTCCAATGGGAGGTGAGGCCAAATCCCTGACTAACCGTCCAGATTCTTAATACCTAGCCAAGACATCAGTCCTGACTTTATTTTAGGCTGTGGAAATGAAGGCCTCTTTATGGAAAAGTAATTTTAAGACAGATGGAAACTTCAGAATCCCAAAGACTTGAGAGTTCTGGTGAAACAGTTCAAGGAAATCCCAGCTGAGAGACAGCCCAGCTCTCAGACTTTGCAGGCTTTCTGCCATGTTACTTAACTTGACAGCAGCCCTTGTGATTACCTAAAATGACCAACCCAATTTGCTTTTGTCCATGCCTTAAATAACATAATTAACAGAGAGTTCGAAGATCAGGAAAGAGGCCTTTTTGTGTGTGTTTCAGAGTTCATTATAACCCAGTGGAAGTGGAGGTGAGCCTACCTAGAGGTTCACATTTCAGCCTCTCTCCGAAGACAAGGCAGCAATGAGAATGGAACACTGTGCCCATTCGCTCTGCTTGAATGAAGGATGCTGTTTTTACATTTTAGTCGGCAGCACAATTAAGCAACCGCAATTGGGGCCCAGGGATTCAGCACCTCCAGTGAGTCAGGTAGCCCGACAGGAAATAGCCGTAACAGTCTGTGCCCACTGTCACCTTCCTATCCTTGATAAGGAAGCTGCCCTGGTGCGCTGCTTCTCCTGCCTCCAGAGTGTTGGTACAGTGGGTGGCCTATCCAAATCCTCAGTCACCCAGTGCTGGCTTCTTAGGGAATGTGTCATTGCTGCTGTTGCAGCAGGCATACATCTGATGGTAACCGTTCTCCGTTTGGAGAAGGGTTTTGGTTCTGTAAGTGGAGGGAAGCGAAACCTGTAAACACTTGTGATGAAGCGGTCCAGGAAGAACACTCTCAAGGCTGCCAGTGGGATTGTTAGTTTCAGCATGAAACTAACTTTGACTTTGACATAGCAAAGTTGGGAACCCAGTTTTAAATTTTGAGACAGTAAAGTGGTTAGGCTGATGTTGTCACACTGTCCGGGGCCACATTTGTGGTAACTGAGTGACTTAGGACAAGTCACTTTGTATCTCTTCTGTCCCAATTTCATCCTCGGTAAAAATGGCGGTGCTAATTGTCTGCCCCAAGGGTGGGTGTGAGGATTACATGAGGTAATGCATTGTAAAGCATCTAGCACCAAGTGTTAACTGCTATTAAATAATAGGTATTAGGATGTATGCAGCTTGACAGCTGTGTAGTAATTAACCACACTGGCTGTTTTGTGAGGGCATCGTCTATGCTACAGAAAGGAATAATCATTAGACTAAATATTCCTAGAAATCCCAAACGACAGGCTCTTCAGACTCAAGTGGAAATGAGACCTCATCAGAGTATTCTCCTGATCCAGTAGAGTGTGGTCTGTGGAGTCAAAGCCTAGGTTTTTGTCCATCCACTCCTAGTTGGATGTTACCTAACTTCTTTGAGCATGGTTTTTTCGCTGGTGATACGAACTCAGTATGTATTTTGCTGCGTTATTGTGGAGCTTGGATAAAACAGTAATGCATATAAAGCAGTGGCGTAGTGCCTGGCCCATCACAGCAACTCAAGAAAAGAGAGCTGCCACTATCGCCGTCATCAAAGCACCCACTTCTTCCCTCCAAAATAATGGGGGTGGGGCGATGGGAGTTGGTGTCACTCTCCCATTGGGTAATTTTTCTTCACCTTCTCAATGAAAGTTGAGACAAGGTACCCAAACTACTAAGAACTGCAAAGAAAAAGGACAGTTCATAAACTCAGGAGCACTGAAACCCAGGCAGAGTCTGTGCTTTCCACCTTCCGAATCTAACAGCCTCCAGCTGTCCCAGCATCCACTGACTTTCCCGTTGTCCCCTCACTCTCACTGTGGCAGTGTCTAAAGCAGCCTGCGTGTTTCCACTGTCTGAGCCACACTCCCTTCATGGAAGCACTGGTTCTTTGCTTCTGCAGAAACTCTTAAAAGTGTCCCTTTGGTCCAGTGATTTTTTGATACTCTACGTTGATGTCTTTACTGTCTCATGTTTTCTTGTTACCTTCAGGTATAAAGTCCATAATTGTAGGGATTCTTTTCTGTTTCCTATGGAAAAATAATATAATATGCTTTCTGTTTTCTTGGGTACTTGATAAATATTTTTGGGTATTTTAAGTTTTAAAGTTTTTTTTTTTTTAGAACAGTGTATGAAAATTAAGATTTTTAAGTGAAAAGAAAACAGCCCGCAGCTCCACTGCCCTGACATAACTTTATTTGCATATTCCCTTTTCTTAGTTTATATGAATATATACAACTTCATACTACGATTTTTTAAATTAAGGTGTAATTTTCATACAGTGGAATGCTAATTATTCCATCAGTTTGACAGACATATACTCCTAAAACCTACATCCTTATCAAGCATAGACTATTTCTGTCAATCCAGTACATTCCCTCATGCCATTTCACAGTGGAACACCCCTCCCCCTAGAAGCAAACACTGATTTAACCTTTATTATCAAAGGTTTTGTCTGAACTAGATTCTCATTTAAATGGAAAGATATAGTATGCTGTTTTTTGTCTCTGGCTTGTTTCATAATACTTTTGAGATTTGCGTATGTTAAACGTCTGCTCCGATCTTTTTTTTTTTTTTAAAGACAGGGTCTTGCTCTGTTGCCAGGCTGGAGTGCACTGGCACTATCTCGGCTCACTGCGACCTCTGCCTCCCGGGTTCAAGCAGTTCTCCTGCCTCAGCCTCCCGAAAAGCTGGGATTATAGGTGCATACCACCATGCTGGGCTAATTTTTGTATGTTTAGTAGAGACAGGGATTCACCATATTGGTCAGGCTGGTCTCTAACACTTGACTCAAGTGATCCGCCCGTCTCGGCCTCCCAAAGTGCTGGGATTACAGATGTGAGCCATGGCACCTGGTCAAATGTCTGCTGTGATCTTTTACACTGGATGGGTCAAGCACTTTTCCACATTGCCTCATAGTCTTCATTATGATCACCTTTAATGGGCTGGGGGAAAGTCTATCAAGTGGCTGTCCCGTATGTTCACTTACCCCTTAAATAGTGTCATAGTATATAGCAAGGGTTTCATGGCCAGCTGTTTTCTTATCCATTCCCATGGTTTCCGCTACTACCTATACAACAATGACACAGATTTATTTTTCTAGTTCTCTCCTTCCCAAGCTGCAGATGCTTCCCAGTGAGGGGCTGCCCCCAGGTGAGCCAGTCCAGTATAATCAGACCTTCCTGATGGTCCAGCCCCTTCCTTCCTGAGCGCCATGCAGCGTCTCCTCATTCACCCCTGTTCCTCAGCTTTGGCAGGGGCGATATGATTCACTTACCACCCAAGCTAACAACTGAAATCATACTCCTGTTCCCCCATCCTCCACGTGCATGCCAGTCTGTGTCCTAAATGCCGCTTGGATCCATCCCTGCTCAGCATTCTGGCTGCTGCTGTTTTAAGTCCCACAATTTCTCACCTGGAAGATACTGCAACAGCTACCCAACGGGTCACCTTGCCTCCAGGCCTGCCCCCCCAACTCCACTTGCGGCCAGGATCTGTACTTAGAGTCAAGCCGACATGTGTCTCTACTGGACATTTTGTTTTTTTTGTTTTTTAGAAGGAGTTTTCTACCCTGTCACCCATGCTGGAGTGCAGTGGCATGATCTTGGGTCACTGCAACCTCCACCTCCTGGATTCATGTGACTGTCCTGCCTCAGCCTCCCGAGTAGCTGGGAATACAGGTGCGCACCACCACGGCTGGCTAATTTTTGTATTTTAGTAGAGACGAGGTTTCACCATGTTGGCCAGGCTGGTCTCGAACTCCTGACCTCAGGTGATCCACCTACCTCGGCCTCGCAAAGTGTTGGGATTACAGGCTTGAGCCACCACGCCTGGCCTCTACTGGACATTTTTAACAAACACAAAAGACTCCATTTTGGCCTTGGGGGAAAAAATCCAGACATACTAAGCACACCATTTATGATTTGACTGATTGGAATCTTCCAGTCCAAATTCACGTCTAGGCACTCTTTCCCCTTTATTCAGACCTCCTTTCCCCTCCCAGGCCCCGGCCATGGGTTCATTTGCACCTCTTGTCCACATCTTTTGCACGGTATCCTCTCTGCCTGGAGTACACTCTCCTCTTTCCACTCCCCTCCCGTCGTGGACCCCTCATGCTCCTTCTCTTTTACTCAGTTTTTAGGTCTTAGCTAAAATATCTTCAGTTGAATTTCACCCAAATCTTTCAAGTAAGTTAACTGTGCCTTCTAGTGTGCTTTTCAAGGCACCTTGTACACATTTAAGATTTTGTTCTTACAGTGATTTGTTTATAGACCTCTTCTTGCCATCTAGAATTAGGAACTCTTCAAGGGCAATGCCAATAGCTCCTTAATGTTTGTAGTTCTCCCACCTTGTGCTTGGCACTTACCAGGTGCTTAGACTTCAATCAATGAATGATTTTATTACCAACAATGGTAGCTAGGGAAAGGTAGTTTTCTCCTTAAAATATGCTAATACTCAGTGTTTTTTATGCACAAATGTTTTTCTATAAACTGTTTAACATTTCTATGACAAACACATATGGACACAAAGAGGGGAACAACAGACACTGGGGCCTGCCTGAGGGTGGAGGGCGGGAGGAGGGAGAGGAGCAGAAAAAATAACTATCAGGTACTGGGCTTAGTACCTGGGTGATGAAATATTCTGTACAACAAGCCCCTGTGATTCAAGTTGACCCAAATAACAAACCTGCACATGTGCCCCTGAACCCAAAATAAAAGTTTAAAGCAGAGTCAGAATAATTAAAAAATGAAATCCACATCTTGAAAAGATAATTGTCCTTTAGGAATGCATAGTCATAAAGGAGAGCTGTAACTCTCTTGGATACATTTTATATTATGTCCGACAATCCCAGTTAATCAGATCATTTTGAAAGTGTCAGCCTTTGAAATAGATTACAGTTAAATTTAAAACGGTCTACATCTGCAGCAGACATTTTGCCTCTAGGATAAGATTCTTTCCAGAGTCATGTTGAATAACAACTGGTGCAGTAGAGGGCCATGATTATGATCTTTAGAGTTCTTTTTGCTTTTTATTAATGTTAATCCTTGGAATCAGACTTTTCATCTATATCAGGGGTGTCCAATCTTTTGGCTTCCCCAGGCCACATTGGAAGAAGAATTGTCTAGTGCCACACATAAAATGCACTAACACTAGCAAATGGCTGATGACGAAAAGAAAAAAATTCACACATCTCATAATGTTCTAAGAAAGTTTACAAATTTGTGTTGGGCCGCATTCAAAGCTGTCCTGGGCCACATGCAGGCTGTGAGTTGGACAAGCTTGATCTAAATTAATGAAGAAAAGATTATTTTGTATTTCAAAATTATTTTTGAGCCATCACAATTAACAGCTAACTCTTATCTTTTTATACATTAGTCCTGATTATTTCTATTTTGTGAAACAAGATTTTAATCCTTAATTCACTAAAAATGCCTGCCCTTCCTATAATAGTGTAAAAAGAACAGTTGATTTTTGTGCATGAAAATTATGAGCTAGGTATAACAACATCGTGTGTTTGGTGCCTACTCATCCCTAACAAACAATGTTCAGCTCTCAGTCTACTTCTCTGCATTGTATTTATAAAAAATAAATTGTGGCTCAGAGGTTAAGTAACTTCCCAAGGGAAGCTGGAAAGCAAAGAGCTTGCATAAGAACCCAAGATGGCTAGACCACCAATCTTCTGGTGGTCACCACAGGGAAAGTTTGATGAAGTGATTTAAAAGATTGGAAAACTATTTGAAATAAACACTAGTTTGCATTGATAGCTACTTTTGGAATATTTTTCTTCTAATCAAGAGTTTAAGAAATATTGTTAAAATGTATCTTACTGAGGAAAGTAACTTGCAAAAAACAGTACATTGCCAAAAGCAGTGTACACATTGCCTAATCAACACTTAACCCAGTGTCTATGAACTTCACACTGCTTCACACCATATGGAATGTGTTGATTCATTCACTGTTCCGTTTTTATCTACAATTTTGGTTTAACAAGGCTATGTATTTAAAATAATTTTTAAACTCTTTACAGGTAAGTCACTTTTGAGTTGTAAAATTCCAGAAGTGATTTTTCTTGAAGTAGGCTTTAATGAAAAATCTATTAATATACTGAAAACCAACCGTACACCAAAACAGGGCTGTTTATCTCCCTGACTTGTTTGAAGACTGAGTTGATAGCCTCCTCAGACTTAGCTCATTCTCTTCCTATCCACATCTGCCCTCAATTTGGACTTTGGTTGGCTGTATTTATAAGTAAAAGGCCATGTTCTTTCACCTGCAGATAGGCAGTTTTACCAGTGGTACCTGTGTTTGAAACCCACTGACTGTTCCTCCTTGTCCTGTTCCTTGTCCTAACTCCAGTCTCTCAACTTGGGATTTTCCTAATTTAATACCTTATTATGTAGAATAGTGGTTCCCAAACTTTATTGTGTACGAAAATAGACCTGGTTGAAATGCAGATCCTCAGTTCTCATGCCCATTGCTTCTGACTTGGTTGGCTGGGGATGAAGTCCAGGAATCTGCACTTTGTTTTTTTTAAACCCCAATGTCTCCTATATCCATCATCCTACTAACCCCTCTTTGGGCTTTAAGGAATAGTAATAGGTGCTTCCCAATTACAGAAGGAGAGGCAGCACTTCTAAAAAGATGTTGTGTTGATGGGGAAGGTGATCCCTCTTCCTGACCTCTGGCCCTAGTGTCCTCAGGTTAACAGGAGACCAGTTTTTCTTCCTTATTAGCAATATCTGAGTACAGCTTTGGCTACCTGCAAAGAAAAATAAAGCAAAACCTTTCCCTTAATGGAAATTGAGGAGGAATCTGCACTTTTAATGATCATCCAGGTGGTTCTCATGTAGGTGCCCCAGGACTACCCTTTGACACTGCTCTGTCTAGAATGTTGTTTCTTTTATGTAAAAAAATACATACATATCTCAAGCATAGTAAGAATAATATGAAGTAACTCCAAGTGAATTGAGTCCATTCTTATAAACAAGCTTTCAAATTTTACACATGCCAAGGACTTTTAGCAGCCTTTTTGACCCTTGTGCTCTAAAAATGATCCGTCAGTGAGAAGAGGCAGAATGAATAGTCCCTGACTTAAAATCATCCTTTTTTTTTTTTTACATTGAAACTCTTGATTGAAACAGGATTCCTTTAAAGTCAGCCTCACTTTTTCTCAGGCCTGAATCTTAGAACATATTGTCAGATATTCAGCTGTGCTCTCGCCTCCAACCCACTTTTATTCCTAAATGTTTTCATTTGTACATGGAGTGTTTGCTGTTGTGATTTAAAAAAAAACAAACAACAACAAAAAAAAACATCTGTTCTGCAGCATGCTGGCCAGTGAATGAGCTGAAAAACAGCAAATGGCCTTTGCAGGCTTCTCTTCAGGGGTGGGAGGAGGAACACTGGCAGGGAGAGGCTAGAAGCTTAGGGGAGGCCCAGCTGGTACCTAGGCGCCAAGATGGAGATGCAAGACAGGCTGGCTGGGTGGAATTCTCTTCCCACCTGTGAGTCACACTTTGTCAGCACTACCCAGTATAGCGGGGGAAAGGTCATTTTTTTACCTGCCTTATCTTGGAATCTTTTCAGCAGTGCTTCCCCAAGAGAATTAAGCCCTACTACCCCGAGGCATCCATGGTACGTGTGAATTAACTTTGTCTTCTCCATCTCAGGCTGGGAAAAATAGCCAGTCAGATCCCGTTGGGTGTTCTGTGGTTAGGCTCTCAAAGAGGCTGGAGTTCTAGGGCCGGGCATAGTGGCTCAAGCCAGTAATTCCAGCACTTTGGGAGGCTGAGGTGGGCAGATCGCTTGATGCCCGGAGTTTGAGACCAGCCTTGCCAACATGGTGAAACCCCATATCTACTCAAAACACAACAACAACAACAAAGAGGCTGGAGTTGTAGATCCAGCTCTGTTATTTCCATTCTTCTTTGGTAAAATGAGATGTCTGATAATACCTATTTTATTCGTTCAGAGCATTGTTACATTAAATGAAACAAATGTGAGAGCACCTTGTAAAGTATGAACTGAGTTTTAAAGGTGAAGTGGCATTTATGGGAGGATGAATTTGATTGTGCAGGCCTTTTGTAAAAAGCAAGTTCCTAATAATTCATGATTTATGGAAGACTTTGAAATGAGCTCTTATTGATTTGTTGATTTAATGCCCAGAAGTGATCAGAAAGGCATTTGGAGATAATTTGGAAATGTAGAAAAAGAACCTGGTCTACCACTTGTCTGCAAAATTTCTTGGTCATTTGACAAAGTATCTTTAGAGAGGCAAACCCTGGCACTGTGTGAGTAGGGGATTATTCCACAGGCTGGGAAGACTTTCTACAAAGCATAAGAGTAACTCTGTTTCACTTTACTATCACCAGTCTATACTGGTGGCAGAACATGTGGTATTTGTTCCTACCTTCCATATCAGGACACGGAGGCCCAGGAAACTGGACATGCCTATTTGTGGGATAGTCTAGGTCCCACCTTTTTTTTCTTCTTTAGGCCACTGCCTGTCCACAAAGCATCAATTTGATGTTTAAAAACGACTTCTTGGTTACTTGTTCAGTGATATTACTACCTCCAGTTTCAAACCAGATCAGACCTTGGCTTAAGGGAGTCACCTACATAGTCGCTTGCCATGGACGTGTGTCGGGACCGGATTTCCTCGGATTTCCCTTAGAATGTTATGACATCATCACACTCCTACGGTAGAAGGTAGTGTCCCCTCCTGGTTCTGGGGGTGGGGCACAAGAGAAGTGAAAGTTCTGTTTACCCTGAGAAGTGTAATGGGTATGTACTGTTGAAGAAAGAAGTGAAGGAGCCCAGAACTGAGAGGAGGAGGCCGGTTTCCCACGCGGCCAAGAGAGAGTGAGGGGCCCACTTCAGGCAGAGCTGGAGGCAGGCTGCTCTTCTCCGTCCTAGATGGTGCAGAGAGGGGGATTTTGGGGTGGGGTGGGGTGGGGGAGAGTCGCCACCCACAGCAGGCTGGCCAGAGCGTCTGGGAAAGGAGTATGTGTGCAGTTTGGGAATGGAATCATCTCTTTTTCCTGTTCGTCTCTTCTTTCTATGGTATTCTCTTATGTGGTGCTATGAAAATTTGCCTGGCACTTTTCTTTTTTATATTTTAGTTCAGATTTACATAAAATCTCCTCCAAATTAGGAAAATTCTATTGCGTATAATGTCAAGAAAATAGCAGCGGAAGGGAAAGACTTGAAGTGAGTGTACACTCCAACATAATACCTATGTCTGTGTGTTCATATGCATCAAATTTGAATACGAGGCCAGCAATGCTGCTTTTTAACTGTTATATTTCTGTCACGGAACCCTAAGCCTGTCTTCCAGGAGTCTTCAAACACACTGGAATCAGTGGACTCTTGCAAGCCGTAACAATTATACGATTTATCTGCAAAGTTACTGTGGTCAGGCACTGGGGTGAGTGCTTCACCTGTGCTATTTCATCTTCTAGAGAAGGGACTAATAATATCTCCACTTTAAAAATGAAGAAATGTAGGCTTAGGCCAGGTGCAGTGGCTCATGCCTGTAATCCCAGTACTTTGGGAGGCCAAGGCAGGCAGATCATTTGAGGTCAGGAGTTCGAGACCAGCCTGGCCAACATAGTGAAACCCTGTCTCCACTAAAAATACAAAAATTAGCCGGGTATGGTGGTGCATGCCTGTAATCCCAGCTACTCAGGGGGCTGAGGCAGGAGAATCGCTTAAACCTGGGAGGTGGAGGTTGCAGTGAGCTGAGATTGTGCCACTACACTCCAGCCTGGGTGACGGAGGAAGACTCTGTCTCAAAAAACAAAAAACAAACAAACAAAAAAACAAAAAGTAGGCTTAGAAAGTTTAAGTAATTTGCTCAAGTGATGTAGCAGCTGAGTGGTGTGACTGAGATTTGAACCCAAGTAATTTTGGCTCTATTCTACTAGGACAGTTATTTATGTTCTTGAGCATTAAAATATTTTTGGTCGTCTCATAATGAAGCATGCTACTCAGATATAAGAACTAGGAAAGCACTGTATCATTTCAAAAGAATATTAACAATGTCGGGCCATGGCTGTGTAATGCTTTTCTCTGTAAACAGTGCATTTATCAATCAACAAAGGGAAATGAGTCTCTGTGAGATGGAAATAATAAAAGTCTGACCTTCCCCTCTGAGAAAAAGCCATGAGGACTAATTAAGTAATGGCTCCACTCCAGTTCTGCAGGGCTAAGTAATGAAGGACCTGGGAGGACTCCAGCTCTGTTTTCCAGAGATTATGTTTGACTGTGGCACTGGGCATTTTCCACATATCATCTTGATAATTACTTGAAAAGCAAAACTTAAAGCATTTCACTGATTATGATTTTTTTTTTTTTTTCTTGCTGAGATATCCATGATTTAAACTGTCAGGGAGGGTCACTGGCCTAGAATTCTTCTTGGGTGATTCATTGCAGAGTGAAAATACTGACTTCTAATCTCAATATGGCCTTAGACTTTAGAGATGTTTTTGTACATGAGTCTGCCTTCCTTTCCTTCTTCTCCTTCCTCCCCTTCCCTCCCTTCCTCCTTTCTTCTCTTTTCTTTTTTTTTTCTCTTTTTCCTTAAATCCTGAGAACTTTATTTCCTCTTTTAAGCTAGATTGCTGGAGATAGCTTTCATGGTTTACAAACATGTATACAAAAGTTGCCCAGCAGTTCTTCTACAGACGGTGGTCTGTTGGTGTTCCTAATCATATATGTGCTTTTTTAAAAAATCGACTAATGGAATGATTAAAACAACAGAGGCCAGGCACAGTGGCTCACACCTGTAATTCCAGCACTTTGGGAGGCTGAGGTGGGCGGATCATGAGGTCAGAAGTTCGAGACCAGTCTGACCCACATAGTGAAACCCCATCTCTACTAAAAAACAAAAAATTAGCCAAGTGTGGTGGTGTGCACCTGTAGTCCCAGCTACTCGGGAGGCTGTGGCAAGAGAATCGTATGAACCCGGGAGGTGGAGGTTGCAGTGAGCCGAGATCGTGCCACTGCATTCTAGCCCGGGTGACAGTGCGAGACTCCATCTCAAAAAAAAAAAAAAAAAAAAAAAAGGGACAGAAAGACTACTTTGACTTTGTATTTGTCCAATACCTTCTTTCAAACATTCACATGTCCATGCTTGCTTCTTGCAAATTCGAAACAATTTTATGTTTGGTTTTGGCTTTGTTGGGTGACTGATTAATTGAAAGTGAGTGGAATTCTGGAGAATAAGCAAGAAGAGACTAGACTGAGGAGAGGAGTGAGAGCACACACAGGTGGCACCATAAATCTCTCCTAAGCTGTAGTCAGTGCACAGGAAAGTCCATGGCCTAAAATCGGGGTTATGCACGCCCCCCACCGCCACACACACGTTTATGTCACAGCTGCCGAGGAGCGCTTTTAGAACCTTTAATACAGCGTTTACATGTGCATCCTTTAAAAAATACTTCATGAGTCTTTATGCCAAATAAATGTTTCCTTCACAGCCCAGGCCAGTTCGTTCAAACGAAAGCCATTAGTGTGAGCGATTATTGCAGCCCAGCTGTTCCTCAGCAGCACACCGGGCCAGTAAACAGAGCAAAGGTCTGTGCACAGCTGCAGGCTGATGTCACTGTCTGGGGCTGGGCCTGCTGCTTTGGACTATTGCAATAACAGCAGTGAACCTCCTGTTCCCCCATCTGACCCATTTTCTCCCTTTCTCTTTCCTGTTTCTTCCCATGTGTCCTCCCTTCACCTCACTTAGGGTGGCCAACAAAACTTCAGAGCTGCCTTTTTTTTTGGTGAATAGAGGGAAACAGCCCTGTCCCATGGCTAATGGGAAAGGACTTCTGTGTATCCTATTTGGTTTTAAAGGCTGATGTGCCACAATTACATATTCAAACTGACAGTATTTTTATCATAAACAGATGTATTAAAATCAGCCAGGGTAGTCTGCTATTAACGTCAGCTTGGAAGCTCTTCTAGCCCAGGGCTTGAAGGCAGTCTCTTGTTTATTGCTGAGTCCCTGAGTTCACTTAGATGTTTCTGTCCCAGATATGAGCTTCCAAATGGGTTCAGATCTTGTTCCTGCTTTTTTATTTTTTAACTTTGGAAATACCTGAAATTTTAAGAGAAGCAAGTGAAAAGACTGCGTGAAACTAGAATTTCTCTGACTAGAAGCTATTTGATGCCTTCACCAACAGCTTGCAAGTATGTTTCTGTTGTAGGTTTTCATAGAAAGTTCTAATATGAGATTCGCACGAGGAGCCTTCAGAGTCGGAAAGTTACTTGGCAGAAGCTAATGCTGTGTTTACTCGTTTGACTAACATTGGACTTCTTGAGTCATTTTTTCTTCTGTGGTTACTAGTGTAATAGAAGGAAAAGTGAATGTGAAGACAATGTTCTCCAGCATTCAAGACCATCACTATCTTTCACTAAATTCTTTTAAAGGAAAAAAGAAACTTTTAATATTCAGTCCCAAAGGCTTGAGTTCCGTGCGATGGCCCCTGTAATCTGGCCTACGTCTGTCTTTTTGGGTTCTATCTTTTCTGCTTTGTGAATTTCTTAATCACCAAGGCTCACCGTTCTGTCTCCCATCATTGCTCATGCTGGGATAGGATTTTCACCCTTGATGCCTCAATTTTATTTCTGTCATATGGCTTAATTTGAAAATCTACTGACCAAATCATAACCACAGTGATGTACTCATTAGGATGGCTGTTACATATATTTGAAAAAATCAAATAGGTTCTGGTGAGCATGTGGAGAAATTGGAACCCTTGTGTGTAGTACTGCTGATGGGAATGTAGAATGGTTCAACCACTATGGAAAAGAGTACCATAGTCCTTCAAATAATTAATAATAGAATTGCCATAAGAGTCAGCAATTCCTTCTGGGTATATACACCAAAGAATTGAAAGCAGAGACTCGGGCATGTATTTGTCCCCCGGTGTTCATAGCAGCGTTATTCACAGTAGCCAAAGGTGGAGGCAACCCAAGTGTCCGTGGATGGTAAGTGGATACACAAATGTCATCTGTACGTGCAATGGAATATTATCATTATTATTATTTGACACGGAGTCTTGCTCTGTCGCCCAGGCTGGAGTGCAGTGGCGTTATCTTGGCTCACTGCAACCTCCACCGCTTGGGTTCAAGCGATTCTCCTGCCTCAGCCTCCCGAGTAGCTGGGACTACAGACGTGCGCCATCATGCCCCGCTAATTTTTGTATTTTTACTAGAGATGGGGTTTCACCATGTTGGCCAGGCTGGTCTCGAACTCCTGAACTCAAGCTATCTGCTTGCCTTGGCCTCCCAAAATGCTGGGATTACGGGCGTGAGCCACTGCACCCGGCCAACAATGGAATAATATTGAGCCTTCAAAAGGAAGGAAACTGTGACACATCCCACAGCTTGGATGAGCCTTGAGGACATACGCTAAATGAAATAAACAGTCACAACAGGACAAGTACTATTTGAGTCCAGGTATATGAGGTACTGAATGGTCAGATTCATAGAGAAAGAAAGTAAAATGGTCGCTGCCAGGGCCTTGGGGAAGGGGAGGGGATGGGTTGTTACTGTTTAATTGGTATGGAGTTTCAGGTTGGGGGGAAACGTTCTAGAGAATGGATGATGGCAAAGCTTACACAACGATGTAAGTGTATTTAATGCCACTGAATCATACACCTAAAAATAATTAAAATGGTTAATTTGGTATCTACTTCATCACAGTTCTTTTTGTTTTTGTTTTTGAGATGAAGTCTTTCCCTGTCGCCAGGCTGGAGTGCGGTGGTGCGATCTTGGCGTACTGTAACCTCTGCCTCCCGGGTTCAAGCGATTCTCCTGCCTCACTCAGCCTGCTGAGTAGCTGGGACTACAGGCACACACCACCACGCCCAGCTAATTTTGTATTTTTAGTAGAGATGGGGTTTCACCATGTTGGCCAGGATGGTCTGGATTTTTTGACCTCATGATCTGCACGCTTCGGCCTTCCAAAGTGCTGGGATTACAGGCGTGAGCCACCATGCCCAGCCCTCATCACAGTTTTTATTTATTTATTTTTTAATTGCTTTTAAAATCTCACCAAACCTTTGGTCCACCCTGACTGGACGTAAACTATCCTGAGTGCCACTCCCTGGGCCCCAAGGTCTGGCCTGGTCCCGCCACTTCTCCTCTGTCTGTTGTCTCTTCCAGTAGAGGCCCCGTCATGCGCCTTGCCAGCCCCAGCACAAGAAACAGCTTGGTAGAAAAGAAGGGGCACGGGCTTTGGGTGCAGACAGAATCAGAATTCAGACTGCTCACCGAAACCCGTCCTCTCGCGCTTGCCAGCTCTGTGCCCCTGGGCAGATGATTTAGCCTCTCTGTGGCGGTTTCCTTATTTATATGTTTAGGAAGGTCCTCTGTGAGGGTTAAACAAGATAAAGAGCCCCATTCTGTGCCAGGCAACGAGAAATAGTTTTTGTTTTGGGGATTTTTTTTTAATGTTAAATCTTTGCCCTTCAATAAACATTTGTAGATTGATTTAATTTTTAAGGGTTCTCTTTGGCAGACACTATTCCTGCCATTATTTCAATGTGGCCTCCTTTTCCTCTGAAAGAATACTGACTGGGGGCAAGTGACTTGGGTATTTCTACCACCACATGGCAGGTTCCTGAGATAACAAGTCGACACCATTGTAGGAAATTTTCCTAAGAACCTGCCATTTTCACGTTCCTTAGGTCAAATAATTATTGATCTAAATTGTCCTTTTCTGTGCCCTAAAATAATCTTCTTCCTTCAACTCCTGATATGTTATTCCTTTCCAAAGAGAGGTAAGGGTTAATTTAACAGATTTGCCAGCAACCCTGTCGTATTAATCCACGGGTACTCTGGGGATGTGGACAGCATGTGTATCCCTGACAGTTACAGTAGTACCCTGTCTGCCTGTATTTACACATCGGTGACGGAAGACTGGGAATGTCCAAAGTCAGGCTTCCTAAGGAATTCAGGATTTTCTAGGATTTATTGTAGTGTGTGTACATATATCTTTGGTTGTGTTCTGCCATGTATTACATTGTTAGTCATTCTATTTTTGGTAGTTGTAGGGAAGAGCTAAGATGTTCTGATTTTCAATTATGTGTATCAGATTACTTTGCCCTTTTAAAATATATTAACTGGGAGGCCGAGGCAGACGGATCACGAGGTCAGGAGTTAGAGAACAGCCTGACCAACATGGTAAAACCATGTGTCTACTAAAATACAAAAATTAGCTGGTCGTGGTGGCATGTGCTGTAATCCCAGCTACTGAGGAGGCTGAGGCAGGAGAATCACTTGAACCTGGGAGTTGGAGGTTGCAGTGAGCCAAGATTGTGTCATTGCACTTCATCCTGGGCAATACAGCAAGACTCTCTGTGTGTGTGTGTGTGTGTGTGTGTGTGTGTGTGTGTGTGTGTGTGTGTGTGTGTGTGTCTATATATATAGTGTATATATGTGTATATATGTATTATATATGTATATGTATATGCATGTATATATGCATACATATGTGTACATATTTGTATATACAGGTACACATGTATACATATATGCATGCATACATATGTGTGCATATATACGTGCACATATGTACCTATGTATACATATATAAATTTTTTTAACCTTTCATTTTATATTGCTTTTTTTTTTTTTTTTTTGAGATAGGGTCTTGCTCTGTTGCCCGACAGTTGCAGCCTCAATCTCCTGAGCTCAAGTGATCCTCCCACCTCAGCCTCCTCAGTAGCAGGGACTACAGGCCCACACCATCATGCCTGGATAATTTTTTTTTTTTTTTTAAATTTTAAGAGATGGGGTTTCCCTATGTTGTCCAGGCTGGTCATGAACTCCTAGGCGCAAGTGATTCTCCTGCATCAGCTTCTTAAAATACTTGAATTATAGCACAAACCACCGTGCCTGGCCTATGTGGGTGCTTTTAAGATGTGTTTTTTTTCCCTGAGATATTTGTGCTCTGGTGATTTGCGTTTAATAGAGGCTAATATTTTATTTTTATTAGTTTTGAAATAACAAATTATAATCAACTCAAATTAACTATAAGTTTAAGGTCCACTTGTTTCTTTTTTTTTTTTTTTTTTTGAGACAGAATCTCACTCTGTCGCCCAGGCTGGAGTGCAGTGGCGCAATCTCGGCTCACTGGAAGCTCCGCCTCCTGGGTTCACGCCATTCTCCTGCCTCAACTTCCCGAGTAGCTGGGACTACAGGCGCCCACCACCACACCCGGCTAATTTTTTGTATTTTTAGTAGCGACAGGGTTTCACCGTGGTCTCGATCTCCTGACCTCATGATCCACCCGCCTCGGCCTCCCGAAGTGCTGGGATTACAGGCATGAGCCACTGCGCCCGGCCGGTCCACTTGTTTCTTATCCCTCGTCTTTCCTGCTCTTGTGTGAGCTTCTGCCACACCGGCTGGCTGGGAGAGGGAGGAGTCGCTTGTCCTAAGAAACGTCTCGGCCTGGCCAAGGCTCTTTTCTTGACCACTGCATGGACTGGTCACCACATGAGAGGGGATCTTCTCTTAGAAAACTGGGTCTTCTGAAGTACTTCTCTTACTGCTTGGGAGTCAGTTTTTTGAATGTGTGTGTGGGGGGGTTTTTTTTGTTTGTTTGTTTGTTTTTGAGATGGAGTCTCAGTCTGTCACCCCGGCTATAGTGCAGTGGCGTGATCTTGGCTCACTACAGCCTCTGCCTCCCGGGTTCAAGCAATTCTCCTGCTTCACCTTCCCGAGTAGCTGGGATTACAGGCACCTGCTACCATGCCCGGCTAATTTTTGTATTTTTAAGAGAGACAGGGTTTCACCATGTTGACCAGGCCGGTCTTGAACTCCGGACCTCAGGTGATTCCCCCACCTCGGCCTCCCAAAGTGCTGGGATTACAGGTGTGAGCCACTGCGCCCTGCCCTCGTGTTCCTTTTTACAGTTCACTTCCATACTGTTATATTTGAAGACATGGTCCTTAGAGACCCAAGACATCGTGGGTTTATGCTTCAGGTGTCATCACAGCTGTGTGTGACTGTAATGAATATAGGACATTTCACAAATAAAATGACCTCTTCCCTCATCTTTCTCCTCTGTTTTCAGTCACTGCTTCAACCACCTGTGAGAAATTAGAAAAAGCCAGGAATGAGTTACAAACAGCGTATGAAGCATTCGTCCAGCAGCACCAGGCTGAAAAAACAGAACGAGAGAATCGGCTTAAAGAGTTTTACACCAGGGAGTATGAAAAGCTTCGGGACACTTACATTGAAGAAGCAGAGAAGTACAAAATGCAATTGCAAGAGCAGGTCTGTGCTTTTGCAGCCAGAGCTTGTCTGAGGCCTCTGCTGCTTACTTGAATCCTGCTTGCTCTTCACATCTTGATGAGCTTCTCTTTTTTAGTCTAATAGGTATAAAAAGCATGTTGTTGTTGTTTATTTAAGACAGAGTCCCACTCTGTCTCCCAGGCTGGAGGCTGGAGTACAGTGGCTTGATCTTGGCTCACTGCAGCCTCTGCCTCCCGGGTTCAGGTGATTCTCCTTCCTCAACCTCCTGAGTAGCTGGGACTATAGGCACCCATCACCATGCCCAGCTAATTTTTGTATTTTTAGTAGAGACGGGGTTTCACCATGTTGGCCAGGCTGGTCTCGAACTCCCAGCCTCAGGTGATCCGCCTGCCTTGGAAACAATATCTTTTTAATTGAATAGTTTTCTTATGACCAAAGGAATGTATTATGTTAAGTGAAAGAAGGGAAGAAAAGAAGGAGGAAAAGATAAAATTGAAAAAACAACCCTTTCTTTCTACCCAGAAATAATGCCTTGTAAACATCCTGGTGGTGAGTTGCCAAACTATTGTTTTGCATTTCTTTCTTTTTTTTTTTTTTTTTAGTGGCATTTGTTTAAATACCCCATTTTTTTTTCACTGAATAAAATATCAAACCTTTTTAATTTTGTAGCTCCCTTTTTAACTCAGTTTTTCATTTAGTAAACATCTACAGAGTGCCTACTCCAGGCCAGGCCCATGCTAGGGCCTGAGTGGTCAAGTGACAGGGCAGAGCATGTGGCCCTGTCACTGTGAAACACATCCTCGTTCCTGGTCATTCCTTGTGACTGATGCATCCATTTCCATCTGTCACCCTGGAGAGCCTCTGTGTCTATGTTCCTGAGGGTAGGGAAGGAGACAGAGGAGAGTTGAGCAGTGAATCCCAGTCGCGTTGCTCTTTATGCATTCTTCATGTGTGTGCATGTGGGGACAGAGTCTTGCAACATTGCCCAGGCTGGACTTGAACTGCTGGGCTCCAAGTGATCCTCCACCTCTGCCTCCCAGAGTGCTGAGGTTACAAGTGTGAACCACTGCCCTGACCTTTGTATGTGTTGGGGAGCCTTTAAACTAGAGCCCACGCTTACCTGTGAAGCTGTGATGTCTCCTAATGTGGTTGCTTTGCTTATTCAACTTAAGACATTTGGTTTTACTGTTAAACCACGGTTTTGTTTGTTGCTTACAGTTTGACAACTTAAATGCTGCCCATGAAACCTCTAAGTTGGAAATTGAAGCTAGCCACTCAGAGAAAGTTGAATTGCTAAAGAAGGCCTATGAAGCCTCCCTTTCAGGCAAGGATGCTTTTTTTCCTCTTTAAACAGAATAAAATCTGAAGGAACCGCATGATATGTTTTAAGATGGAAATGATTCATAACTTTCTGCTTCAGCGAATGCCCTGTGGCCTTCAGGCTGGGGTGTTCTTGGTTCCTTTTTGTGTTGTTTATTGTTAACAGATGCCTTTTCCCACTAAGGATGCAAATAGTAGTTACAAATGCCAGCCTTTGTTAAATAGGATGGGCTTTGGAAGATTGTAAAGGCCATTTTGGGGGTGGTGGTTGCCAGCTTAGGTCCCTGGGAAGTGGCAAGTACAAGTTTCTATCTTGTAATCCACAGTAAAGCATCCACCCCAAGTGCTCCTGCACAGCAGTGTTGCTGTGAAATGTCGATGCCACTTATTGAATAGAAAAATAGTCTTTTCTATTTTTCATCTGTCATCAGTGGGAGGGTGTAAGCCATTGCTTTCAGAACAGAATCGGCAGTGTCGCTCACAGTCTTTCTACTAAACCAGTTGCATCTTACAGAGCAGCGTGGATGAGTGCTAAGAACCGGCTGTGTGACCTTTAGCAAGGACTTTCTCACCACAAAAATAGAGTTGCCCAAAGTCAGGCAGAGGTGATAATGTGTAGAAGTGACTGGCTCCAGGCAGACTTGCAGTGAACATTGTTTTTCTTCCTTCCTGCTAGAAATGAGTATAATTTTAGACTTACGTTTAGGTTATGAAGAGCAAATTGAAAAGAGCACAGGGTTTCCAGACCAGGAGTCTGGAGTGGCATTTATGAGAGCCTGCCCTGAAATGGCACTCAGTGTTGTCCTAAGGTCGCATGGCCTCTGTGGGCCATGGTGGGCTTCAGTGGGCCTCAGGGCTCTCAGTCATAAAATGGGAATGTCTACCCTAACCACCTCTCAAGGCCATTTTGAGAACAGATGGCCAATTTACATAAAAGCATACTATAGATGTAAAGTAACGTCATATGGCTTCATCATCAACCCCTACATCTATATGCTTTAACTGTTTTAGAGTACATTGATCTCATAGAATGTTATTGCCTCAAAAATATCCGTTTATTTTCCCAGAAATTAAGAAAGGCCATGAAATAGAAAAGAAATCGCTGGAAGATTTACTTTCTGAGAAACAGGAATCGCTAGAGGTGGGTGAATGTCAATATCCCAGTATCCCCCACAAAAAAAAAATATCATTTTTGATTTTGTTTGGTTTTAATGTTTCTGTGTACGTATGCTGAGTTTCTGGGGTCTTCTTGTTAACTTATGTTCCACATTTCTTTGTGTTTTAGAAGCAAATCAATGATCTGAAGAGTGAAAATGATGCTTTAAATGAAAAATTGAAATCAGAAGAACAAAAAAGAAAAGCAAGAGAAAAAGCAAATTTGGTAAGTTGTGTGTGCTCCTTTATCAGTATGGAATTTTTCTTCTCAGTTGCCTTTTAGAGTCATTCAGGTACTCAGCAGCCAGAGAAATAACACAGGTTGGGAATCCTTGTCATGTCTGGCAATGTGCTTTGTAAGGTGTGTTTTGCTTTGCTTACTGGCGTCTTGTTTTACCATCCTAAAATCTGACATCCAGATGAAGTCCAGGATGTTTCTGGTGGTCTAAGCTATAAAGAAGGAAACTACCAATTAGGATTAGAGTTTTACGTGAAGACTTTATTTAAAAAAAAAAAATCACTGTATTGAGATAAAACTTACAAACTACAAAGTTCACTCTTTCTTTCTTTCTTTTTTTTTTGAGATGGAGTCTCACTCTGTCACTCAGGCTGGAGTGTAGTGGCGTGATCTCGGCTCACTGCAACCTCCACCTCCTGGGTTCAAGCGAGTCTCCTGCCTCACCCTCCCGAGTAGCTGGGATTACAGGCACGCATCACCATGGCCAGCTAATTTTTGTATTTTTAGTAGAGATGGGATTTTACCATGTTGCCCAGGAAAAGTTCACTCTTTTAACATGTAAAATTCAGTGGCTTTTAGTATATTCATAAAGTTGTCCATTGGTCACCAGTACCTCTTTCTAGAACATTTTTATCACCCCCAAAAGGAACCCTGGACCCATTAGCAGTCACTCCCTGTTTCCCCCAAATTCTCCAGCACCAGGCTATCCCCAGTCTACTTTCTATCTCTATGGATTTACTTATTCTGAGGAATGAATAGAAAAGGTTGATTGTACAACGTGGTCCTTTTAAGACTGGCGTCTTTTACTTAGTATAAAGTTTCCAAGGTTCATCCATGGTTTAGCCTATGTTAGTATTTCATTTCTTTTTATGGATGAATAATATTTCGTCGTATGGATAAATGTGAATTCTGAAAAGTACAAATCTCTTGGAAGCTGAAATTTCTTGTGGCACATTTGTCCTTTCTCCCCAGCCTTCCCCCAACCTTTGTCTTTTTGAAAAAAATTTGTTTCCTTGCTGCTTCTGCCTTTAGTACCACTGTTTTCATTCCATGTTTATACTCTGGGACTGCAGAAGCAAAGCTTTTCTCCACTTCAAATCTCTGGCCAGCTCTAGAAAGTGCATGTGTGGATCTCTCAGTGAGACCTTCTGCAAATAATCTCAGTGGGAGACCCTCTAGCTATTTGATAACATTAGATGAGCTTATATTCAAAGAAACTTCAAAGCTATTTATTCTAGAAGATTCTTAGGAAGAGTCAGTAATTTCAAAAGAAATCTAGACTTACATGCAGGGATATGCAGGGTATAAACCTTATTGATGGCTCAGGAAACAGGTTTGAAAGAGCTTCCGGTACACAAAGGGGATTCTTCTACTGCAGCCGCTTTTGAAAAGCTAAGGCAGAGTCAGAGTGAGGAACACAGAAGCATCCAACCGCTTCTGCCACGTAAGCATGCTGAGGCTGCGGAAAAAGGGTGCGTCTGACTGTAGTCCGGGAGAAAGGGATGGGCTGGCAGAGGAGGAGGAGAAAATGCAGAGGGTATAAGTCTTGTAAATGCTCTAATTTTAAAACTGATGGTAAGTTATGCCATTTCCCTCTAACAAAAATGAGGTAGGATTCGCTATTTTCAAGGTTAAAAAAAAAAAAATCCTGCGTACAAGGGTAACACTGTATAAAATGCATGAAATTTAAAAATTGATACTTAGTATTTGCATGTATTTATGGGGTACATGTGATGTGTTGAGACAATCATACACTGTGTAATGCCCAAGTCAGGGTATTTAGGGTATCCGTCATCATTATCATTTCTTTGTGTTTGGAACATTTCATATCTTCTCTTGTAGCTATTTTGAAGTACACAATATATTATTGTTAACTATAGTCACCCTACTATGTTATTGAACACTAGAACCTATTCCTTCTGTCTAACTGTATGTTCGTATGCATTAACCAACCTCTCCTCATCCCACCCCACCCCACCTCCCACCATACACACGCATACCTCTCCTAGCCTCAGGGAACTATCTAAAGAACCTAGAATTAAAGATGTATTAATCCCTGCCCTGACCCTTTCCAGCTCTGGAAGCTTTCCTGATCTTTCCTGAGTAGGTCGCTTAACCCGTGGAACACGTTTCCTCTTTCTGTGTGAAGTAAGGGGTTTGGATTAAGTAATCCCCGAGGCCCCTTCCTGGATTCTCCCTAAGGATTGGTCCAGAGCAGAAACCACTGCCCCGGAAGATAAGCTTGATGAGCCACACCACCGACTCTTACCTAAGACGTTCCTTCATTAAACATATCTGATCAGTGGACCTTATGCTGTTCTTCTGTAGCATAAATTTTGGATGGTTTAGTTGAATTTCCGAATAAAGCAAGGAGTGGGTGGGCGGTGGTGGGAAATCCACACTGATGGTGTGCTCTCAGAGGACGCCTCCCCTGATGTAGCATTTATTTTGGAGAGTTTTGTGTTTTTGAGACAGGATCTTGTTCTGCCACCAGACTAGAATGCAGTGGTGCATTCACAGTTCACTGCAGCCTTGACCTCCTGGCTCAGTTGATCCTCCCGCCTCAGCCTCCTGAGTAGCTGGGACTGTAGGCATATGCCACTATGCCTGGCAAACTTGTAATTTTTGGAGAGAAATTTTAATAGGCTATGTACTCCATGCTGTGTAGGTACTGGGGTGTCACAATATAAAATGATAGTATTATGTCTGCCCTAGAAGTATGGCCCAGTCAACGTAGCCCCATCATAACAAAAATCCAAACACTCAGGACATTGTTATCCCTGTTGTTTTCCAGAGAGCCGTATAATGCACTGCTTTTTCTTTCCTGATCAGTTTGTTTGGTAGGAGAGAACTGTTGTTCCCTGTTCTCCCAGAAAATGCCAATAACTGACTCACAGATTGCCTCATCTCCAGCCAAGATTCTGTTTTGTATGTAAGCAAAGTTTTTCTCTTGATACAATAACATGTTTGACGCAACTCACATTTTGGCATATTAAGTTACTGATAAATAAGTGAAATGTTTGCTTTCAATATTAGGACCAGTCTTTGACATTAAGGTGCTCTTGTTTTTCACCTCTTTCTTTGAAATTGCTCTAAGATGATGAACATCTGTCGCTTGCTACTTGTCTAATGTCTAAATCTAATCAAAGATTCTTTATGTTAAGAATTTGAACTATGTGGAATAAGAGCAGTATCTTGCTGTGTGCTTTCCAGAAAAATCCTCAGATCATGTATCTAGAACAGGAGTTAGAAAGCCTGAAAGCTGTGTTAGAGATCAAGAATGAGAAACTGCATCAACAGGACATCAAGTTAATGAAAATGGAGAAACTGGTATGTTTCCTTCAGAATGAATGAGGATCTTACAAATGGGGTAATATGTGTGAAATTGAGCCCTGCATTTTAGAACTGTGGAGTTGGGTTAACTGCTCCTAAAGATATTTAGAAATTATACAAAAGATAAAGTTTACATTTTCTTTCCAACTTTGTTCAATATTTATTCATTGCTGCCTCCTAGAATGTTTTCTTTTTCAAGGAACACGTAAAACAGCACCCAGTCCTTGGAAAAACTACAAACAAATCAGGCTTAAATTTCAGTGGTATTTTGGATCTTCACCTGCATAAGAAAAATGTTTAAATATCTATGTAAAATCAGTACTTTAATATACCACCCACCCTTGACAGGTTTCTTAGATCCAAAACAGTTGGATACGTTTAATAGAAATGAATAGAAATGAATTTAATAGAAATGAATAGCAATACTATTTATCAAAATTCTTCATCTTGCTTCTTGTGAATTAGCATGTGATAAAAGAATCGTGGGCTGGGCGCAGTGGCTTATTCCTCTAATGCCAGCGGTTTAGGGAGGTTGAGATGGGTGGGTCACTTGAGGTCAGGAGTTCGAGACCAGCCTGGCCAACATGGTGAAACCCTGTCTCTACTAAAAATATAAAACTTAGCAGGGTGTGGTGGTGGGTGCCTGTAATCCCAAGTACTGGGAAGGTGGAGGTTCCATTGAGGTGAGATGGCACCATTGCATTACAGCCTGGGCGACATAGCAAGACTCCATCTCAAAAAAAAAATTGTGCTATAATAAGATTAATCCATTTGGACAAGTAGCAGGTGTTACCAAAAATATGAATAACATTCACTTTGCAGTGTCTAGAACAGAGAACGATGTTAGTGTGAGTGGCACGTTCAGTGTTCAGCGTCAGTCTTGGCCCGGCCCTGAAACACAGCTGCTGCCAGCCAGGACTCTAACCAAGTTGGCAGAGTTTGGCAAGGCAGCTTAAGTGATCCCCGCCCTCGCGGTGCCTTGCTGTTGACTGTCCAGCTACCACATGCTACTGGCCTCTTCTCCCCACAGTGATGAGTGACTCAGGCTTCTACAAGTGCCTCATTCAAACCCAAACCAGCCCTGGACAGCAGGGGACATGGGGGACCTCTCTGCTGCTTGGTTTGTGTTGGTTTGGCATTTGGTTTTCTTCTGGAGACTATGACTTCTGTTGAGGGAGATAACGGCCAAGCCCGTGTGTGTATATACCAGCATTTTGATTTATTGGGAAATTTTTGTGAAGGAAGGAAAGGAACTCATGGTTGTTAATGGGCCAACCTAGTATACATAGCAGTTCCTGCCGAAGGTCGTCCTGTTCGACTGAGTCTGGTATCTTCTAATCTGGTAGTCAGGGATGACTCAGATGGTCCTGTTAATAGGACTGCTCCATATGCCATTCATGCATCAAAACTTTCAAAAAATCATGTGCAATAAATCAGACTTTGCTGTAAACTTACCAACACATTTAATTTTTGATGATCTACTATTTGTTTCTTGCCATGCCCCAGAGGTATCCTGATAATATCCTTCAGCCTTGCATTGTGTATGTGTGGAAGAATGAGTTGATACAATGAGAGGGAGATCCACTGTTCCCTTCATATTTGTAAATCACAGGCCTCTGATGAAATTAAGAGACTTAGAAGCACAGGAAGTTTTCTAAGAAAGACAGCTTTCCCATGAAACCGGCACTGCCCATAATCAGCTCTGTGACGTTACCAGGACTAGTTTCCCTAGGATGAGATAATATTTAAAGGACAATACCTCCCAGTCTCAAATTCCAGGTTTTTTTCCACATTGTTTTATCTGGGAATCCTTCATAATTACTGAACGTAGACTCCTTTTCTGGAAAGTGATTTAACCTGAACAGCTTGTCTTGAGCTGCTTCTGGATAACAGGATGTCTTAAGAACAATCAGGTTCCAAACTAAGCAACATACTCAAAGCGCGTTAGTCCTGCTACAAGGACAAGGACTTAGACTTCATCCTGACGGAGCTATAATACTGCCTCTTTATAAAGCCTTACCTTTAGAAAGTGAGTGGGGGATGGAATCAGGTCTTCATCACGTTAAGTGATTAAATGTCCTCAGGCATCTTATCCTTTCATCTCTCCGCTGATAAGTTTGTATGCCTTGAAAGTTCAGCCTGCACAGGCCAGCAAGAGAACAGACCTATCTTCAGCTGACCTGAGGAGACTGGTGGCATGTTACTTCTTTGATGGGATGCTCTAAGAGCTCTATCGAATTGAAGCTTTGTATGGCCACTCAGAGGCAGATGCTGAAAAATTACCATGAAACGGAGTTCAAGTCCATAGTAAACGTTGCCAGGGACTGTGAATTGCTGGCCTGTGAGTTTTCATCAGATGTGGGAATCTTTTTTTTTTTTTTCCAGCAAAATTCACCATAAGAAGATATATAAGCTTTGATAAGTGTGGGGAGTGTGTTTGCAGGGTTTATTTCACAATGAAACAGAAAAAGGCACCAATTCTTAGAGAATTCCAAAACAACATGACCTGGAACAAATCTGTTACCCACTCGTATCAATATTTAAGTGTCCTGGCATACATGTTTTAAAAATACCCAGCTGCTCTGTTTTGCTGTTTTAAAATCTTTTTCAGTATGTTAGTGTATAAATATTTTAATATGGAATTGCATTTTCCTTAATTAAATCTCCAAAGCGTGCTTGTGTTGTGAGGTGCCTTAAGAAATGAGGGTTTTTTTTTTTTAATATTGTATAAATGTTGGAATTCTTGTTTATGCCAAGGTGGACAACAACACAGCATTGGTTGACAAATTGAAGCGATTCCAGCAGGAGAATGAAGAATTAAAAGCTCGGATGGACAAGCACATGGCAATTTCAAGGTAAAAATAAAACAGTGCTGTTTCTCCCGAGCTCCCCGCTGCCTTGCACATCCAGTGTACTTTCTGGGCACGTTCTACCCCTGCACCTCCTGGAAATATGATGGAAGCAGATGGTTAAAAGGGCATTGATTTCTCTGTGGAAAATATGATTGTAGTAGTTCATGCTTTTACCAAAGCAGCCTGAACTGTACACTGAGACCCAGGCCAGCAAGCCTGCTCCCACGGCCTCTGGCTGCCTCTGAGAATGCTTTCAGACAAAGAGCAACACAAAACCAAATAGAAAACAGCCCACAACATAAGATAGTCATAAAACATGTCGAATATTTGCAAAAGTCGCACTCAGCCTACTATGAAATTGCCCAAAAAGTACAGTTATATATTTTTTTGAGATGAGGTCTCACTCTTTTGCCCAGGCTGGAGTACAGTGGTGCGATCTTAGCTTACTGCAGCCTCCACCTCCTAGGCTCAAGCAGTCCTCCCACCTCAGCCTCCTGAGTAGCTGGGACTACAGGCACGTCACCATGCTTGGCTAATTTTTGTATTTTTAATAGAGACAGAGTTTTGCCATGTTGCCCAAGTTGGTCTTGAACTCCTGGCCTCAAGTTATCCACCCACCTTGGCCTCCCAAGGTGCCAGGATTATGAGCTTGAGCCACTACGCCCGGCTTGTATTTGGGTTTCTTAGCCAGCCAAATACCTGTGACCTTGTGCAGGATTCTGTTTTATCCCAAAGGAATGATTTTGGACTTTAAAGTTTCAAACGCTAAGAAAAATTTTTCAAGTTTTTTTTTTACATAGATCTCATGGTTTCTGGCCTTTTTCTTCAAGGCAACTTTCCACGGAGCAGGCCGTTCTGCAAGAGTCGCTGGAGAAGGAGTCGAAAGTCAACAAGCGACTCTCTATGGAAAACGAGGAGCTTCTGTGGAAACTGCACAATGGGGACCTGTGTAGCCCCAAGAGATCCCCCACGTCCTCCGCCATCCCTTTGCAGTCACCAAGGAATTCGGGCTCCTTCCCCAGCCCCAGCATTTCACCCAGATGACACCTCCCCAAAGTCCACAGACTCTCCGAAAGCATTTTGATGCAGGTCTGCAGGACTGACCCCAAGGAGGAAGGTGGGCACAAGAGGTATATCAGCACACGTGTGATCACCGTAGGGTAACGAGCGTCACCACCGCCGGAATTGCAGCTTCTGAGACTGGAACTCTGGAGGAAGACTTTTGCCTCCGTCCAAAAGATTCCTCCAAAAAAAGATTTAAAAAAAGATTTCGGCATCGACACGGACGTTGTTGCACAAAGCACTTAAAGAACGAGAGCATCTTGTTCATTGCCTTTTTCACCTAAGCATAGGGGGAAAAACTCTCAGGGCCCTATTAAGATAAAGATTTATAACCTTTGTAATGTTCTTCACCACAGACACCTTCTTGTGAGTTTTCAGTCTGACTGTGGGGGTGGGGGGTGTGAATGAAATAGATGTCACAGAGTGTCATGTGTCTGATGCGGCCTCCTTTGCTGTGTATTAAGTGTCAAAATCTGAATATATCTGGATATGTACTAATCAAATAATAATCAATCAGCATATACATTTCAGCCAAAGCCATAGAAGAAAAAGCAATAGTTGCTTGAATTATGATCATCTACCACCAACTCTGCTCAGCCCTGTAACAGGGTAGGGAGAGGGTATAACAGGAAGAGCTTTGACTTGTCCCTGTCTATACATTCTCTGTATCTTTTGGGGGTAACTTCTTGGCAGTTTTTCAGTGTTCAGCCATGTCAGTTGAAACTAGATTTTTCTGTAGATTTTTTACTTAGCCATGTGAGCCTAACACTATCCTGTAATTCATTTTCTCAGGCTATGTGTAAATGTAGAACCTTAATTTTTCTATAAAAAAACAAACTGTATAAAGAAAAAGGGCAGTACCAATGGGTTTTTCCGCCTTATTTTTACCTTTGATCTATCCTTGCAGATTTAACTTGTCGTCTTCTCTCCCATTATTCTCATTTTCCTTTTACCTTTCTCCACCATCCAGAGCCGCAAAAGCAAACCTTCTACCTCCTACCTACTTTTCTCTGGGACAAGGATAAAGGAATATGATTTTCCAGAGCCCCAGAGCCAGCTCGTCTTCCAGGTGCTGAAACCACTTTCCAAATAAACTAAAGCCTGGATTTGATATTACAAATTTTGGGAAATCTTTTAGAATAAAGAAAGAACGAGAAAAAGGAAGTCATTGGCTAGTATAATTAAGAAAGGTAGGATTCAGTGCTTACCGATGATGCAGTATTTGATAGAAGAAAGTCTGGGAGGATCGCGCTCATTTTTCAGGTACCCTTTAAGGAGTCCCTCTGTCTTTGGGAAAGTAGCAGAATGGTCCACTTCTTTCCCATGAGTGGAAAATGTGGCTTGTCCAACTCTCCTCCAGGTTGCATTTCAGTTTCTTTCCAAAACTTTTATTACCTCCCCTAATCCTGAGACTTTGGAAAAGGTGGAAGGAAGAACTGTTGCTTTATCTCCCCCTCCCTGCATGTGTCAACATTGTGATGTCAGTATTTACTAATCTACATTCAGTGGCTGTACAAATAACAGCTGTAGTAAGAAGAGATTCAGGATGCTAGAGGTGAATATTTGGGTCATTTACATGGACACTACATAGCAAGTTGATACTCATGTTACATGTTCTTTTAAATTAGTGATTTTGTGTCTTAAGTCTTTAACTTTCAATACTTCATCATGTATGTAACCTTCCATGTTTGCTTCTGATAAATGGAAATGTAGATTCACTGCCACTTCATATCTCTGCTCACGCTTCCAAGTTGTTCTCAATGACATTAGCCAAAGTTGGGTTTGCCATTCATCCCCTAGGCACGGTAAATCTTGTGTTGTTCCCTGCTGTCCTCCGTATTACGTGACCGGGAAATAAATCTCATAGCAGTTAATATAAAACATCTTCGGAGGGTGGGAGAGAACAGGAGAGAAGATGGGAAACAAAATAGAGAATTTTTAAGATTTTGTTTAAACCAAATGTTTCATGTAGAATGCAAAATGTTGGCACGTCAAAAATATGAATGTGTAGACAACTGTAGTTGTGCTCAGTTTGTAGTGATGGGAAGTGTATTTTACTTTGATCAAATAAATAATGCTGGAATACTCAAGAATTGCATCCTCTGACCTACCTCATTCTTCAAATTCTTCATTTTTACAGCCCTGTGACAGCACAGTAAAGATCGTATCTCCTCTTAGTTTATTTCCCAGGAATTTCCACTGCAACCGCAGAGTTGGTCATGGGCTCACAGAGCTGGAGTTAGAGGTAAGTTCTTCTTCTCTAAATTCAAAGCTATCTATGTTTGACAAAGAAATTTTGGCTGGTTGTAACAATTTCTGCTGTATAAGAAAATTGGACAAACTTGGTAAATATTTTTGAATATCGTAAAAAATGTCTAAACAAAGTTGAATGTTCTTAATCTATGCATCTATTTCATATTGAAAGCTAAACTTCTAAAAACATGTTCTAGTTATTGAATGGACTAATCTACAATTACACCTTTGAGTGCAGCAGTTTAAAAAAATGAAGTGTACTTGAATTTTTTCAATACCTTCATAAATTAACTCACATTTGTTAAAGTTGCTACTAAGACAAAATGACATTTCTAAGCATTTGAGTCTGGAGTTGTTGCTTGTGGGTAAGTAGTTGAACTGTATCTAGTACATTTTAAAATTCTAATATATTGTGGTGATATAAAAGAGAATACTTGGTATTGACCCACGTATCACCACCACCAAGTCTTTCTGGATGTATTTTAAGTCAACTTAACTTAAAAAACACTTATCCCACTTTTTATTTTTTACAAAAACTTGCTCATTTAATAGAAATGATTGATTATATAAAATTGTTTACACATGTATAAAAACTAGGAACACGTATGTAGGTAAGCAATCAAAGTCATGCTTTCTGTTAGAAAAAAACTAGGAACACGTATGTAGGTAAGCAATCAAAATCATGCTTTCTGTTAGAAAAGTTAACACTTCTGTGAATAGACTGGATGACTTCCTTTTAGTTTGGATGTCTGGGTCGGACTCACGAGACGCTGGGGTTGGGGTTTGGTGCTTGACATCAGCCTCTGGCAAAGCACTAATAAAAGGAACCCCAAAGCTGACTGTGTACACAAATGGGCTTTCCATAAGTTCATTACATTTCCTTTTCCAAGTCAGGAAAACTCAACAGTGGTAGCTACTGTGGTCTGTCCTTGAAGATTCTGAGCAGTGCAAATGTAATATCCTGCATCAATCGTCTCAAAGTCTTCCACTGTAATGACACTCTGGGAGATTCTCGTGGTGTGTCCCATTCCTCTGTGGATCAACCTCCAAGTGTCTTGGATCGTCACAGGCCTTTCATCCTGTTTAACGACACCCACACAGACTGAAGCACGAGGGACAAGCTGCTATAAACAGCTCCCACTCACCCAACACTGTTGAGCGTTCCTTTCAGAGAGCAAAGCACATGCTTATAAAAGACTGTTTAGTATGCGTAGCTCATAAGCTGTGGAAGCTTCTACACTGGAATCATTTTAGGCTGCATTTTTTCCAAACAGCCCTTGAATTTCATTATGTTGTTTGGCACTGTCTTTCTGCCCTTTTCTTCTGTAAGGTTTTACTTAATCTAAAATGTATGCTTTTAGAACTCCAAGGAAGTGGAACTGGTATTAAGCATAAGCAGGGACAAAATTTTCCACTGGCCCCGTTCTTCACATTGCCCACTTTCTTTTCCTAGCTAAGTGGTTCTTATCTACAGAACTGAAAGTCAGTAGCCTGAAAAAGCACCCACTGTATAAATGACTAAGAGCTCCCAGTTGCTCAGATATGAGAGAGGGAGAAGTATGATTAGGCCAGTGTGCCTTAGGACTCTAGTGGGAGAAAAGTTGTACCAAGGATGGGTAAGATAATGTACTACATGACAGGATCCCTATTTCTAGAAAGTGCGATGGTTACTTTTGAGATGTCCACCCAACTCCAGTGATAAGAACATAGTATTTTCTGAATTCATGTAACAGAACTAATATATCACTAAGTGAATACCTTTTCTCATAAAATACCAAAGAGCAATGTGGTGGTGGGGAGAACCTCTATTGAAAATCATCAATGTCCTGTAAGTATGACCAACACGTTTGATAATCAAGTGCCTGGTACCAGGATGCCAGAAAACAGTATTCCCCAGAGACAGTTATTTTCTACCAATCACAGCCCACAGGCCAGAAGGATGTCAGCTACTTAATGTGTCTTGTGGAGGCCAAATCTCTTCTGGCAACAAAGGGATTATTCCGTGCTGGGAGCAGAGCTGTTATTTTAGCAAGCAGAACATGCACAAGGGCTAAATATGCTGCAACTGCTTTTATAAGAAGTCTACTTTAAAATTATTTCTGGCCTCACAGCACCTTTTTGGCGTGGTCTATGTCCTCTTGGTGGATGTCTGCTCACAGCAGCTTGCCATGGGCACAGCTTGTATAGAGAACACTCTAGCCAAGTGAAACACAGGAATAGAAAGAGCCCTATGGGCTCTCTCACTCCCCAAGGAAGCCATTTCTGACTTTGTCGCACAGCGATCCTTGGATAGGGCTACCAGAGAAACTGGGAAAAGACCACAGGGAGAAGGAAACTTCTAGCTGAACTTTGTAACAATTTTGACCAAACACAAAGTTTCCTGGACAGAACTCGGGTGAGGGGGTGAAGCAGGAGTGCAGACACAGCACAGAAACCATGGCAGGTAGGAGATGTGAAATCTGAAAGCCCTGTTTGCTTTCTTAGCCAAGAGGCTGGTAGCCTGGGACAAGTTCTCAGGCCTGCTCATCCACTGCCTGGAAACAAACTCGGTGCTGTTGGCAGGGACAGAGGGAGTGAGACCGGCCCTTTGGGCTACATGGGAGCTGGGTGAGGCCTGTAACTGCTGTCTTTCCCGCACTTCCCTGGTGACCTGCATGACACAGCAGAGCAGCCATAATCCCCTGAGGAACATAACCCCATTGGCCTGAGAACCACACCCCCAATCCCAACAGCAGCCATAGCAAGACCCGCCCAAGGAGAGTGTCTGAGCTCAGACACGCCTAGCCCACCCCCAACTAATGGTCTTTTTCTACCCACCCTGGTAGCCGAAGACAAAGGACATAATCTCTGGGGAGCTCTAGGGTCCTGCCCACCACCTGATCCTCCCTATACTACTGCAGCTAATGCTGTCTTTAAAGTGCCACCTCCTGGCAGAAGACCAACACAAAACTAGTGCAATAAACAAAACTACAACTAAGGACCCTCACAGAGTTCATCCATTTCACTCCCCTGCCACCTCCATCAGAGCAGGTGCTGGCATCCATCGCTGAGAGACCTGAGACATGAAAGGACTCTGTACAGGCACCACCAAGTACCAGCCCAGAGCCCAGTAACTCTGCTGGGTGGCTAGATACAGAAGAGAAATAACAGTCACTGCAGTTTGGCTCTCAGGAGGCCACACACATAGGGGAAGGGGGAGAGCACTGTATCAAGAGAGCACCCCATGGGACAAAAGAATATGAAGAGCAGCCCTTGAGCCCCAGATCTTCCCTCTACCATAGTCTACCCAAATGAGAAGGAACCAGTAAAACAATTCCGGTAATATTTCAAAACAAGTTTCTTTAACACCCCAGAAGATCACACTAGCTCACCAGCAATTGATCCAATCCAAAAAGAAATCCCTGAATTGCCAGAAAAAGAATTCAGAAGGTCAGTTATTAAGCTACTCAAGGAGGCATCAGAGAAAGGTGAACTCCAACTTAATTAAATCCAAAAAGATATAGGATATGAAGGGAAAAAATCTTCAGTGAAATAGATAGCAAAAATAGAAAACAATCATAATTTCTGGAAATGAAGAACACACTTAGAGAAATGCAAAATACATTGGAAAGTCTTAGCAATAGAACTGAACAACCAGAAGAAAGAACTTCAGAACTCGAACATCAGATTTTTGGATTAACCCAATCGAACAAAGACAGACAAAAAGAATTTAAAAGAATGAACAAAGCCTCCAAGAAGTTTGGGATTATATTAAACAAACAAACCTAAGAATAATTGGTGTTCCTGAGGAAGAAGAGAAGTCTAAAAGTTTGAAAGACATATTTGAGGGAATAATCAAAGAAAACTTCCCCAGCCTTGCTAGAGAGCTACACATCTGAATACAAGAAGCTCAAAGAACACCTGAGAAATTCATTGCAAAAAGATCATCACCTAGGCACAGAGTCATCAGGTTATCTAAAGTGAAGATGAAGGAAAGAATCTTAAGAGCTGTGAGGCAAAAGCACCAGATAACTTATAAAGGAAAACATGTCAGATTAACAGCAGATTCCTCAGCAGAAACCCTACAAGCTAGAAGAAATTGAGGCCCTACCTTCAGCCTCCTTAAACAAAAGAATCATCATCCAAGAATTTTGTGTACAGCAAAACTAAGCTTCATAAATGAAGGAGAGATACAGTCTTTTTCAGACAAACAAACGCTGAGAAAATTCGCCACTACAAACCCAGCACTACAAGAAATGCTAAAAGGAGCACTAAATATTGAAACAAATCCTTGAAATACACCAAAATAGAACCTTCTTAAAGCATAAATCTCATAGGACCTATAAAACAAAAACACAATAAATAAATAAAAACCAAGGTATTCAGGCAACAAATAGCAAGATGAATAGAATAGTACCTCACATCTCAATACTAATGTTGAATGTAAATGGCCTAAATGCTCCATTTAAAAGATTCAGAATGGCAGAATGGGTAAGAAGTCACCAACCAAGTATCTGCTGTTTTGAAGAGACTCACCTAACAAATAGGACTAACATAAACTTATGGTAAAGGGCTGGGAAAAGATATTCCATGCAAAGGGACACCAAAGTGAGCAGGAGTAGCTATTCTTTTTGTTTGTTTTGGTTTTTTTTGAGACGGAGTGTCACTCTGTCGGCCAGACTGGAGTGCAATGGCTCAATCTTGGCTCAATGCAACCTCCACCTCCCAGGTTCAAGTGATTCTTGCACCTCAGCCTCCTTAGTAGCTGGTATTACAGGTGCAGGCCTGTCTTATAGAGGAGTAGCTGTTCTTATATCAGAACAAACTTTAAAGAAACAGCAGTTAAAAAAGAGAAAGAGGGACATCATGTAATGATAAAAGGACTTGCCCAACAGGAAAATATCACAATTTTATATGTATATATTATATATATAATATATATACGTATATATAATATATAATATATATACGTATATATAATATATAATATATAATATATATACGTATATATAATATATAATATATATCTATATATATTACATATATGTATGTGTATATATAATATATATACGTATATATAATATATATAATATATATAATATATATAATATATATATTATATATTATATATTATATATAAATTATATATTATATATATGCACCTAATGCCAGAGCTCCAAAATTTATAAAACAATTACTGTTAGACCTAAGAAATGAGATAGACTGCAACACAGTAATAGTGGGGAACTTCAGTACTCCACTGTCAGCAATAGATAGGTGATCAAGACAGAACATCAACAAAGAAACAATGGATTTAAACTATAACCCAGAACAAATGGACTTAAGGGCTATTTATAGAACATTCGACCAGAGAACTGCAGAATATACATTCTATGCATCAGCACATGGAACATTCTCCAAGATAGACCATATCATAAGCCACAAAACAAGTTTCAATAAATTTAAGAAAACTGAAATTATATCAAGTACTCTCTCAGACCACGGTGGAGTAAATAAAATTGGAACTGAATTCCAAAAGGAACCCTCAAAACATACAAACACATGGAAATTAAATAACCTGCTCCTTAATGATCACTGGGTCAAGAATGAAATCACGATGGAAGTTAAAAAATTATTTGAACTGAATGAAAATAGCACAACCTATCAAAACCTCTGGTATACAGCAAAGGCAGTGCTAAGAGGAAAGTTCATAGCATTAAATGACTACATCAAAAAGTCTAAAAGAGCACAAATAGACAATCTAAGGTCACACCTCAAGGACTGGAAAAACCAGAACAAACCAAACCCAAACATAGCAGAACAAAAGAAATAAAGATCTGAGCAGAACTGAATGAAATTGAACCAAAAAACTACAAAAGATAAACAAAAAGCTGATTCTTTGAAAAGATAAATAAAACTGATAGACTATTAGCACAATTAACCAAGAAGATCCAAATAAGCTCAATTAGAAATGAAACAAGATATTACAACCAATACCACAGAAATACAAAAGATCATTCAAGGCTACTGTGAACAGCTTTACATACTCAAGCTAGAAAACCTAGAAGAGATGGATAAATTCCTGGAATTATACCACCCTCCTAGGTTAAACCAGGAAGAAAGAGAAACTCTGAACAGACCAATAACAAGCAGTGAGATTGAAATGGTAATTTAAAAAATTGCCAACAAAAATAAGCCCAGAATCAGATCGATTCACAAATGAATTCTATCAGACATTCTAAGAACTGGTATCAATCCTATCAACATTATTTCACAAGACAGAGAAAGAAGGAATCCTCCCTAAATCATTCTGTGAAGCCAGTATCACCCTAATACCAAAACCAGGAAAGGACATAACAAAAGAGAGAAAACTATAGACCAACATGTTTGATGAACATAGATGCAAAAATCCTTAACAAAATACTAGCTAACCAAATCCAACAGCATATCAAAAAGATAGTCCACCACGATCAAATGGGTTTCATACTGGGGTGGTTTAACATACACAAGACATTAATGAGATACACCACATAGAATTAAAAACAAAAAATCACATGATCATCTCAACAGACACACAAAAAACATTTGACAAAATCCAGCATCCCTTTATGATTAAAACCCTCAGCAAAATCCGCATAGAAGGTACATACCTTAAGGTAATGAAAACCATCTACACTGAATGGGAAAAAGTTGAAAGCATTTCCCCTGAGAACTGCAACAAGACAAGGATGCCCACTTTCATTCAACATAGTACTGGAAGTCCTCGCCAGAGCAATCAGACAAGAGAAAGAAAGAAAGGGCATCCAAATCGATAAAGAGAAGTCAAACTGTCGCTTTTTGCTGGTGATGTAATCATATACCTAGAAAACCCTAAAGACTCCTCCAAAAAGCTGCTAGAACTGATAAATGAATTTAGCAAAGTTTCAGGATACAAAATTAATGTAAACAAATCAGTAGCTCTGCTATACACCAACAGTGACCAAGCTGAGAATCAAATCAATAACCCCTTTTATAATAGCTGCAAAAAATATATATACTCAGAAATATACCTAATCAAGGAGGTGAAAGACCTCTACAAGTAAAACTACAAAACATTGCTGAAAGAAATCATAGATGACACAAATGGAAACACATCGCATGCTCATGGATGGGTAGAATCAATATTGTGAAAATGACCATACTGCCAAAAGCAATCCACAGATTCAATGCAATTCCCACCAAAACACCACCATCATTCTTCACAGAACTAGAAAAAACAATCCTAAAATTCATATGGAACCAAAAAAGAGTCTGCATAGCCAAAACAAGACTAAGCAAAAAAAAAAACAAATCTAGAGGCATCCCATTACCTGACTTCAAACTATACTATAAGGCCATAGTCACCAAAACAGCATGGTACTGGTATAAAAATAGCACATAGACCACTGGAACAGAATAGAGCACCCAGAAATAAACCCAAATACTTAACGCTGATCTTTGACAAAGCAAACAAAAGCATAAAATGGGGAAAGGACACCCTATTCACCAAATGGTGCTGGGATAATTGGCAAGCCAAATGTAGATGAATAAAACTGAATCCTTATCTTTCACCTCATACAAATATCAACTCAAGATGGATCAAATACTTAGATCTAAGACCTGAAACCATAAAAATTCTAGAAGATAACAGTGGAAAAACCTTTCTAGACATTGGCTTAGGCAAAGAGTTCAGGACCAAGATCCAAAAAGCAAATGCAACAGAAAGATAGATGGGGCTTCATTAAACTAAAAAGCTTCTGCACAGCAAAAGAAATAATCGGTAGAATAAACAGACAGCCCACAGAGTGGGAGAAAATTTTTGCTATCTATACATCTGAAAAAGGACTAACACCCAGAATCTACAAGGAACTCAAACAAATCAGCAAGAAAATAACAATCCCATCAAAAATTGGGCTTAGGACATGAATAGACAATTCTCAAAAGATATACCAAAGTCCAACGAACATATGAAAAAGTACTCAAGATCACTAATGATTAGGGAAATGCAAATCAAAACCACAATGTGATACCACCTTACTCCTGCAAGAATGGCCATAATTTAAAAATTAAAAAATAATCGATGTTGGCATGGATGTGGTGAAAAGCCAACACCGTTACACTGCTGGTGGGAATGTAAACTAGTACAACCACTATGGAAAACTGTGGAGATTCCTTAAAGAACTAAAAGTAGAACCACCATTGGATCCAGCAATCCCATTACTGGGTATCTACCCAGAGGAAAAGAAGTCATTATATGAAAAAGATATTTGAACACATGTTTACAGCAGTACAATTCACAAGTGCAAAAATATGGAACCAGCTCAAATGCCCATCAATCAATGAGTGGATAAAGAAATGTAGTATATATGCCATGGAATACTACTCAGCCATAAAAAGGAATGAAATAATGGCATTTGCAGCAACCTGGATGGAGACCATTATTCTAATTGAAGTAATTCACAAATAGAAAACCAAACATGGTATGTTCTCACTGTTAAATGCGAGCTAAGCTATGAGGATGCAGACATAAGAATGACACAATGAACTTTGGGGATTCAGGGGAAAGGGTTGGGGGGAGGGGGGAGAGAAAAAAGCCTATACATTGGGTATAGTGTACACTGCTCAAGTGATGGATACACCAAAATCTCAGAAATCATCTAAGGAACTTATTCATGTAACAGACACCTACTGTTCTTAAAAACCTATTGAAATCAAAAACGACAAAATATATTAAAAACAAAGAGAACACTCTGAAGGACCCCAGGAGGAGGTTAGATTGGACTCTAGTTGGCCCAGAAGATGGGATTGAAAGATTGAGGTGGGGGCAGGAGGAAAGAGGGAGATCCTTCATTTCCCTTTCCTCCCAATGTCCTTTTATTTTTTTTAAACTTTTATTTTAGGTTCAGGGGTATATGTGCAAGTCTGTTATATAGGTAAACTTGTGTCATGCAATGACAGATCATTTCCTCACCCAGGTATTAATATTCAGCCTAGTACCCATTAGTTATTTTGCCTGATCTTCTCCCTCCTCCCACCCTCCACCCCCAGGTAGGCCCCAGTGTGTGTTCCCCTCTACATGTCCATGTATTCTAATCATTTAGCTCCCACTTAAAAGTGAGAACATGAGGTATTTGGTTTTCTGTTTCTGTGTTAGTTTGCTAAGGATAATGGCCTCCAGCTCCATTTGTGTTCCTGCAAAGGACATGATCTCATTCTTTTTCATGGCTGCATAGTATTCTTTGGTGTGTATATACTATGTTTTCTTTATCCAGTCTACCATTGAAGGGCATTTAGGTTGATTCCATGTCTTTGGTATTGTGAATGGCGCTGCAATGAGCATTACTGTCCTTTCTTACTTAAGGGTTTAAAAAAAACAACCTGCATATGAAGAGGGTACACTGAGCAAATTGACTAATGAAACTCAATCTTTTATTTCCTGTCCTTAAAAAAATTCATTTTTAAATACACTGAAACATCTTCAAAAAAAAAACGAACAAGCCCTGGCCCCCAACATAGCCCCACGTGTTTCTTGCACTTCTGAAGTTATGGCATGTAGCACTGGGTGGGGACAAAGCTGTGAATTAAAATGGCTGGCTGAGATGCAGGGGCTGAGACGCAAGGGCTGAGATGCAGGTACAGCACTTACCTTCAGCCCTGGGAAGATCCAGGTGAACTCCACCTCCACATCGGGCTCCCCCAGGACTGTGCAGAGCACACTGATGTCGTCCCCACTTTTCACTTTGTTTGAAGAAGCCAAGATGGTTGTTGAGGGAGGGCCACTGGGAACTGGAAGCAAGCAGGAGACAGGCAGAGTGAGACCCTGAGTGTAACCTTGAAAACAAACCTGCAGATGCATTCTTTTCCGTGGAGAGAGATGGAATTTTCTGCCTTTCTCACAGCTTCCTGACCAGTGCCAGGACAGTGTGAGCCCACAACTTGGGGCTTCCTCTGAAGCCACCTTTACCTGTTGACCTTGCTGGTCTGGAATGGGGTAGGCACCAGGACTCCCAGGACAGCCTCCAAGCCTGTGATTAGGAGAGGAAGCTCAGAGGTCCATCAGTGGTCATGTGAAGAGAATGAAGAGGTGAGGGGGAAGAAGTCCCTAGGGAAGAAGCAGGGAGGAAGTACTGGGTGGTGGTGTCCACAGGGGTGGCAGGGAGCAGATAGGTGTGTGGCTGACCATCCACAGAAGAGGAACAAAAAATCTAAATGTACAGATGTGAAAGATGTTTGGGCATGAGTGCTACCTGGGTCTGCAGTGCCTTTGCCTCATCATGTTTCAGAAACAAATTTCTTCATTATGGGGAATTCACTCAACAAGCTGTCTATTTATTTAGAAATGGGGTCTCTGTCACCCAGGCTGGAGTGCAGCTGCGCGATCTTGGCTCACTGCAAGTTCTGCCTCCCGGGTTCACACCATTCTCCTGCCTCAGCCTCCAGAGTAGCAGAGACTACAGGCGCCTGCCAACAGTGGTGCAATCTTAACTCTCTGCAGCCTCAAACTCCTGCATCCTGGAGGAAAGCTCAAGCCATCCTCCCACCTTTGCCTTCTGAGTAGCTAGGATTAAAGTATGAGCCACTGCACCTGGCTAGTTTTCCAATTTTTTTGGTCTATGTTGCCCAGGCTGATCTCCAACTCATGGCCTCAAGCAATTCTCATGCCTTGACCTCCCATAGTGCTGGGATTACAGGTGTGTTAATGAGCAATTTTGATGGCAGCCTTGAGAAAGGCTATGTGCTAGCAGGTGGGCCTAGAGCAGGGAGGGAGATGGACCTGATCTGTGAGCCCTTGGAATCTGTATTCTAGCAAAGAGGCAGGACACTGAGTGAGTCATTGTATGGTTAATTTAAAATGCTGTGTTAAAAGCTATGAAGCAGAAGCCCAGAGCACTCCAAAAGGCCAGAATAGAACAGTCTGAGAGCCAGGAAGGGCTTCCTTGAGGAAGCGCTGTTTGAACTAAAATCTCAAGGCCGAGCTGCAGAGACAGGAACAGGAGAAGCAGGGAGACACCAGCAGGCTCGGAATGCCCATGTTCATGGCCCTGGGTGAGAGGCAGTGGCGGAGTGGAGGAGGGCTGGGGAGAGGAAGGGAGGGAGGAGTGAGACCTGGATGGGGAGGAGGACAGAGGTGTGAGTCCATGTGAGGCTATTCAGGCCACACAAAGGATTTGGACTTTGTTTCTGGGAGAAGTGGGAACCTACTGAATGGTTTAATTAAAATCAGAGAACGGGCACAGTGGCTCACTCCTGTAATCCCAGCACTTTGGGAGGCTGAGGTGGGCAGATCACCTGAGGTCAGGAGTTCGAGACCAGCCTGGCCAACATGGTAAAACCCCATCTCTACTAAAAGTACAAAATTAGCTGGGCATGGTGGCGCATGCCTGTAATCCCAGATACTGAGCCTGAGACAGGAGAATCACTCGAGCCCAGGAGATGGAGGTTGCAGTGAGCCGAGATCACACCACTGCACTCCAGCCTGGGCAACAGAGCAAGACTCTATATTAAAAAATAAAATCAGCTACAGTGTGGAAAATGGAGTGGAGAAAGAAAAGGTGGACATAGGGGAAATGAGAAGGTATTCACATAAGTCCAGGGCAGAGACAGTGCTAGCTTGATTCCTTTTTTGCAGTGAGGATGGAGAGAAACAGTAGGATTTGAAAGTGATTTAATGAAAAAAGTAGAAAGGATCGGGAGGAGAAGGGAGGTTAGCTTGGCTTCCAGCCGCAGGCCTGACCCCTGGGTGAAGGTAGTGCCATCACCAAGGCAGAGGAGGAGGAAGAACCAGGTCCAGGGAGGATGGCACTGAGGCCAGGGATGGCACACGGAGGATGGAGGACCCCGAAGCATCTCATTGCACACCTGAGGTGGACGGCGGACACGTGGACCTGACGCTCCCAGATCCGGCCACTTCCGTTCACTTGGGAGTTACCAGTGTACAGATGTGAAGCAGGCCCAGGGACAGAACAAGGAGTGGGAAAGAAGGGTGCCTGGGGGAGCACCAGCATTTCAAAGTTGATAGAAGGCTAAGAGCTGACCAAGAAGAGTGAGAAAGCTGTGGGGGAGGTGGGGGAAGCTGGGAAAAATGGAGCCAGGGCAGAGGCTGTTCCCTGCAGGTGAGGTGGAGTCCAGGAGGACAGGGACAGATTTTAATGGCATGGGGGTCCCCGAGTACCTTGGCAATAGCCGTTTTGGTGGAAGTCAAGGGAGAAGGCCAGATGGGAGTGGGCAGAGGAGTGTGTGGGAGGAAAGGAAGTGGAGAGGGACATGGAGAGCTCTTTCATTCAGGGACTTGGTTCTAGTGGGGAAGAGTGGTGGGCTCAGCAAAACACGGGGAGGTGGAGCAGGGCTGTGAGAGGGATTTGGTAACAGGGTGTAAGGGGCATGGCCTGCTGAATAAGCACCATGGCTGAGAACACGAGGCATGACAGAACCCAAATTCTAACTTCAGAGAGCAGCTCACTCTCGGGGCTACTGATCCCCCCGACAGGGTGCCTGAGAAGCTCCACTGCAGGGGATGGACTCTGCCCACACGTACCACTCTCCCCTGGTCAAGGTGAGAGTTCTCGGAGAGACTAAAGTCACCTTTGAGGGACCACAGTGCCAAAAGAGAAACTATTTCCCCTCCTCCCTTGCAAGGCTGGCAAGAGGTTGCTTCACTCCAGAAAGGCGAGGGAGGGGCCTCAGAGAACTGCTTGCCAAGGAATGCGGGGGGTGTTGCAGCGTTCTGCAACGCAACTGCTCCTAGCCTGCCCCTATGCCATCAGCCCGGGGCAAAAGAGCCCTGGACAAGACGGCAGGGTGGGGGACTTCGAGAAGTAAAGAGGGCCCAGACTGTGTCTCCACTGTATGTTCTGGTGGCCACGTGCTCTGGAGTCAGGTGATCAGGTAGACACAGAGATGTCAGGACTCCAGGCTCTTTCAGCCATGCTGCACCTCAGAGCAAAGAAGTTTGTACAAGCAGAGGCAGCCTCCAGCTGAAGGTCCAGGAGAAGGCGAGGCTGCATGGGACAGGGCCTAGGACACCAAGGGGGCTTGTGACAGGTGAGTCCCTATCACCTGTGACAAAGCACTGGAGTCACTATCTGTTCCCATCAGGCTAACTGACAACAAGCCAGGTCAGCATTTATTACCAGGGACAGCCAGCTCTAGGGCTCTGACCTTTCTCACTTACTTCCCCTAACCTGGTGCCCCAGCAGGGAGGGTAGGGGAGGGGAGGGGAGCGGAGGGAACTGTGGCCTCCGACTCAGAGCTGCTGGACTCACCATGGAGCCTGCATGTGACAGGAAGAGCAGAAAGCAGGCTTGGATCAATTGTTGGGACTGAAGATTTTAAACAAACGGTTTTAGAAACCAGAATGAGGCTGTCTTACTCACCCAGCAAGCCTGTTGGATATCAAAGGGAAACTCGACATGACCAACAGATCTCCCTACCCTCAGGAAAAGGGGGATTCAACACAATGGAAGGGATGGCAATTACCAGGGAAAAAAGTATTTCATGTATAAATGCTATAAAATGAAACTCCTCACTAAAATGGCCACATTGAAAGAAGTAGTTCCAATTTTAATTGAGAGACTGATCATGTTTCAGTTCTGTCAAGAGGAAGGGAGTAAGGCCAACTGGAAGAGAATGAGGCGGGAATTTGAGAACTCCAAGTGTTCGTGCACATTGGGGAAAACAGAAGAAAGACGGGACAAAACGCAGACGACACCAGGCAGGGTAGACGAGAGATGGGGGATTCATGGCCATGCCCTCTACCCTCCCATGGGAGTGACCCAACAGCTCTTAACTCTCTGAGTACAGGCATGGGGAGAAGCTTAGTTGTGTTCATCCGGGATGGTTCTTTCCTGGACAGGAGAGGGGAGTACAGAGAGGAGGGCGTGCCGGGTGTGGGTAGTGAGTACTGACGTGGTGGGACCCAGGATCTAAGCCTCATGGGTGGGGAGGGCAGAAAGCCCTCAAGAACGGGGGTGGGTGCAGGTGAGGACTGCGGTTGAGGGAGTCAATGAACACAGAATCCTGGGAAAGTACAAGCCTGTGTCACTGGAGCTGGGGTCAGCCCCGGTGGTTGCTGTCACAGTGGTTGTGGTTGACATGTTCACATTGTCATGAGGGTGGGAATATCTGAGGTGGAACGGATGAGGGGTCCATGAACCTGGCCAGTGGGTACCAAGTCGATATCAAAGTCACCCTAAAAATGGAGTGACAAGCAGGGCCATGAACCAAGTGCCAAAATGTTCGATGAATGCATGGGAGTGACAGGAAAGGAAATGAGAATGCTGGTAGAGCCCCCAAAGAGCAGAGGTTCCCAACAGAAGGGCAGAGAATGAGGGTTGGCAGGTGGGAATGGGTACAAGAAGGATGCCAGCCTTGACGTGGGAGTGAATGGTGTCCTTAGGAGACAGCAGATTTGGGTTTAGACCAAGAGGCTGGGAGGATGCTCTAAAGGAGTTTGGGGACATAGAAGACCTGCTGATCAAACACAGAGGCAGCACCAGAGTGAACGATGGAAGGATTTGGCTGGAATGGAGAAGAGGGGTTTTCGGTCAGGGTCATAACAAGGAAGGAGAACATCCATCCTAGAAGTGGTGGGGCAGAAGGGAAGCCTTTAAGAACAGCATAAGTGGGCCGAGCATGGTGGCTCACACTTGTAATCTCCGCACTCTGGGAAGCTAAGATCAAAGGATTGTTTAAGCCCAGGAGTTTGAGACCAGCCCGGGCAAGGTAGGGAGACCTCTTCTCTATGAGACAAAAAAAAAAAAAAAAAAAATTAGCAGGGCATGGTGGCTCATACCTGTGGTTCCAGCCACTCAGGAGGCTAAGGAGGGAGGGTTGCTTGAGCCCAGGGCTTTAATGCTGCAGTGAGAAAATGGTTGTGCCACTGCATTCCAGCCTGGGCAACAAAACGGGACCCTGTCTCAAGAAAAAAGAGAAAAACAACAACAACCACCCAACAACAATGAAACAAAAGGCACTCATGGAGCTTCCTTATTCCATCTGCAGGCAGGGAACAGCAGTACCTGAAACTGACCAGGGGACTAACTAGAATCTAGGCAGGGGTGGCCAGGCTTACCCGCCACGTAGAGCAGCTGGTACTTGACGGAGATCTGAGATCGGCCCCCGGCCTCCGCCCTGCAGTAAACCACACCCTGGTGCTCGGAATGAGGTTGCAGATACACAAAGCCCCGCTTCATGTCATAAACAATGTCCGTTCCATTGGCTGGGATCTCCTTGGCTGGGAATTCCCTGTGGAGCGTGACTTTGGCCGACAGCACGGTCACCCGACAAGGAACCACAGCCTGTCTGTCCGGGTTCAAGTAGACAACATCGAAGTAGCTGGGAGAAGGTACAAAGAGTTCTCCTTTCTCTGCAAAGGGAAGACACAGGCTTATTCACTCCGGAGACGCCAAGTAAAAGCACCCTTAAGGATTTTGGCAGCATACTCTGAATACTGAGTCCTTAGGAGTAGGAAAGGCTGGGGTTTCTTTTTTTACTTTAATGCTTTTCATTTTTTGGAAGAATGATTTAACTTCCTGTCTCCTTAAAGAAAACAGAAGGCTGGGCGCAGTGGCTCACACCTGTAATCCCAGCACTTTGGGAGGCTGAGGCGGGTAGATCACGAGGTCAGGAGATCGAGACCATCCTGGCTAACACGGTGAAACCCCATCTCTACTAAAAAAAACAAAAAATTAGCCAGGCGTGGTGGCGGGTGCCTGTAGTCCCAGCTACTCGGGAGGCTGAGGCAGGAGAATGGTGTGAACCCGGGAGGCGGAGCTTGCAGTGAGCCGAGACAGCGCCACTGCACTCCAGCCTGGGCGAAAGAGCCAGACTCCGTCTCAAAAAAAAAAAAAAAAAAAAAAAAAGAAAACAGAAAAGGTATCAGTACAAGCCCAGATGAGGCCCATGGATCACCACCATGAGGAAGCAAAGAACAAGATTTAAATTAAGGTTTAACATATTAACCTTTAACAAGTTAAAGTTTAACATGCCCAGCCTTACTTCTTATACTATAATACATACTTTGAAGTAAGTGACCACACTAGTTGCTTTAAAAATATATTTGCAATCTGGCCAGGCGTGGTGGCTCATGCCTGTAATCCTAGCACTTTCGGAGGCCGAGGCGGGTGGATCACCTGAGCTCAGGAGTTCAAGACCAGCCTGGGCAACATGGTGAAACCCCGTCCCAACTAAAAATAAAAAAAAAAAAATTAGCTGAGTGTGGTGGTGCGCGCCTGTAGTCCCAGCTACATGGGAGGCTGAAGCATGAGAATTGCTTGAACCCAGGACGCAGCAGAGGTTGCTGTGAGCTGAGATCATGCCACTGCACTCCAGCCTGGGCAACAGAGCAAGATTGTGTCTCAAAAAAAAAAAAAATTGCAATCGGTAGCTTCCATCAACAAAAAAATGTGTTAAAGTTCATTTGAATAATTATAGATTACATATGTCCCCTGAAAATGTATTTACATCCACTCATGTAGATGACACACGTATTAAAGAAGACAAGCACATTGGATTTTAGATTTCCACAAAAAATCAAGCTAATAAGCTGTAAACTACATCCAAATTACAGCAAACTCAATATTTAGAAAAGCACTTACTAATGTGATTTTATGATTGTAAGTTTTAAACCCTTAGCAGTTGTAAAACCTTGAAACCATCTGCTGCTTGTGGGTGGAGAAATCAGCCCCACCGCCACAGTCAGTAACTGCCAGCCAGGAAGCATTTCCCAGTACATCAGAGCTCCCCTGGGAGCCCCAGCACGGTGACAGTGTCCTCAGCCTGTCCTCACACAGCCCAGAGGATCTGGCGCCTGCCAAGGTTAGTGGAGGGGAATGGCGTCGGCTTGAAGGAGGAACCCATCAGTCTCAGGTCTGCTCTCGGCTTGGCCAGCACCTGGCTGGGAATCTTCAGCCAGTCTCTTATCTCCCCCCATTTCCTCTGAAATTACTCTGACTGGTTCTTTAAGCTCAGATGATGGCATTTTTATCTTACTGAAATGGGAGAAACGAGGACTGGCCTACCAATTCTGTCCTTAGGACAGGCAAGAAACTCTGGACTGGGCTTTTGGGGGTATTTTTGTTGGTGCTGGTGGCTTTTCTTTTTTGGCATGGTACATTGAATCCTTTGTTTTTCTGGATCATTCTGTGAGGGAATATTACAGTATTTGCAAAGAGAAATCTTCAGAGCTAGTGATACCCCAATACGTATTACATGCTTTCTTGTGTTTTCCCCACAGTGTTCCTGAAATAAATAATTTTTCTTGGCTTTCTTCCCCACTTGCCTTCTTTGTGTCACAGTTAGATGGTGTTTTAGGTTGGGGGCAGAATTCCTGGACACATCATCAAATGGTTCATGAGCCAAGAGTTCTTGGGCTGTAAGTACCAAGTTCACTAACACGGAGATCCTTCCTCCTGACTCTAAGACGAGGGAAGAGTATATCATGGCTCAGAGAGTCTCCGTCTTTTACATGGGTTTCCATCAGGCTGGGAGGTCTGTGCAACTTCGTAAGAAATTGGCTTTCAGGCTTAGGTAAGGGGTACCTTTGTCAATGTTATGCCCAACGTTCATGTGTTCACACAGAGTCCATCTACATGGCCTCAAAGGCATTAGTTTATTTCCTCATGCTTCAATGTCCACATTTGTCAAGAGAAGAATCTGGAGTGGATAATATTAAAGATGTTTTCTTAGCAATAACACTTTAGGATTTTATGATTGCAAGATTTAGAGGCAACTTTTGTTTTAAAAGTGAGTAGAATAATCTGAAGCGATAAGCAGAGCCATTAGTCGAATAAGTGAACCATGTGAATTTAAGAACACAAAAATATCTTCTTGTATTTTTATTTTTTGAGACAGGGTCTCACTCTGTTGCCCAGGCTGGAGTGCAGTGGCAGCATCATGACTTACTGCAGTTTCAATCTCCAGGGCTCAAATGATCCTCCCACCTCAGCCTCCTGAGTAGCTGGGACTACAGGCACGTGCCACCATGCCTGTCTAATTTTTTATTTTTTAGTTTTTGTAGAGTCAGGGTCTCACTATGTTGCCCAGGCTGGTCTCAAACTCCTGGACTCAAGCAGTCCTCCTGCCTTGGCCTCCCAAAGTGCTGAGATTACAGGCATGAGCCAATGTTCCCAGCCTTACTTCTTATACTATAATATATACTTTACTTCTTATACTATAATACATACTTTGAAATAAGTGACCACACCAGTTGCTTTAAAAATATATTTGCAATCCGTAGCTTCCATCAACAATAACAAAGTGTTGAAGTTTGTTTTAATAATTATAGATTACACATGTCCCCTGCAAATGTATTTATGTCCACTCATCTAGAAGACAAATGTTTTACTTAAAGAAAACTAAACACACGGGATTTTAGATTAAAAAAAAAAAAAACTCCACCAGGTGCAGTGGCTCACGCCTGTAATCCCAGCACTTTGGGAGGCCAAGGCAGGCGGATCATGAGGTCAGGAGACCGAGACCCTCCTGGACAACATGGTGAAACCCCATCTCTACTAAAAATACAAAGATTAGTTGGGCACTGTGGCGCATGCCTGTAATCCCAGCTACTCGGGAGGCTGAGGCAGAAGAATCGCTCGAACCAGGGAGTCGGAGGTTGCAGTGAGCTGAGATGGTGGCACTGCACTCCAATCTGGCAACGGAGGGAGACTCCATCTCAAAAAAGACAAAAAAACAAAAAAATGGGGGGAGGGGGGAGGGATAGCTTTAGGAGATATACCTAATGCTAAATGACGAGTTAATGGGTGCAGCACACCAGCATGGCATATGTATACATATGTAACTAACCTGCACATTGTGCACATGTACCCTAAAACTTAAAGTATAATAATAATAAAAAATAAAAATAAAAATAAATAAATAAATGCAAGTTAACAAGCTATAAACTAAATCCAAATTACAGCAAATTCAGTATTTTGAGACAGTCTCACTCCGTCACCCAGGCTGGAATGCAGTGGTGCAATCTCGGCTCACTGCAACTTTGACTCGCTGCCTCCTGGGTGCAAGCAATTCTTGTGCCTCAGCCTTCCGAGTAGCTGGAATTACAGGCATGTGCCACCATGCCCAGCTAATTTTTGTATTTTAGTACAGAGGGAGTTTCGCCATGTTGGTCAGGCTGGTCTTGAACTCCTGACCTCAAGTGATCCACCTGCCTCGGCTTCCCAAAGGGCTAGGGGATTATAGGCATGAGCCACTGCGCCCAGCCGGGAAAGTACTTATTAATGTGGTTTTCCTACGTACAAAAATTACAGCCTCAGCCTTTTACTATGAGGAAGCCCTGCTGCTGGTAATGTTCTCATCCCTGATCTGGGTGGGAGTTACATGTGCCTGTTTGCTTAAGGATAATTTATTGAGCTGTATACTGAGAATTTGAATGTTTTTCTTTACATATGTTATACTCCAATAAAAAGTGGAAGAGAAGCAGGGAAAACCTTCCAAGAGCCACCTGGATCAAGATGAAAGAGGAAATACATACGGCAATTATTTAATCACAAATTGCACACTAACAACAGTCAGTCCCCCAAAAGAAGCTTCAGTGTTTTTAATCAAACTCTAGGAAACATACAAACATAATGAATGACAAACATTTCTCCACATGGGTAGCCAGGAAACACATGTTCTGAAAGAATCCTGAGCCAGCAGTGAGAACCTCAGCTTCTGTAACAGCCCATCTTGGTTTCTCAAAGCCATCCATGCTTGAAAAGACAAATTGCCAAACCCTATAGTGAAAATCCAACTGGACTCCTAGCTTACTGTTGACAAATACGAAAAAATAAATGATGTATAACACATTAGGTCAAATGTGTTATACATCATTTATTTTTTTGATCAAAGTTTCTGATCAAAGTTTTTGATCCCTTTTTGATCAAAGTTTCTTGATAGTTGGAATAAATATATTTTAGCTTTTCTTTGGTTCCCAAAATTATTTCAGTTAAAAAAAAACAAAAAGCTTCTGCCCACAAAACTCAGAGAGCCCATAATTTTTTTTTTTTTTTTTTTTTTTTTTTGAGGTAAAGTCTTGCTCTGTCGCCCAGGTTGGAGTGCAGTGGTGCAATCTTGACTCACTGCAACCACAAACTCCGAGATTTAGGCGATTCTCCTGCTTCAGCCTCCTGAGTAGCTGGGAGCACAAGTGTGCACCACCACACCCAGCTAATTTTTGTATTTTTGTAGAGATGGGATTTCTCCATGTTGGCCAGGCTGTTCTCGAACTCCTGACCTCAGGTGATCCGCCTGCTGTGACCTCCCAAAGTGCTGGATTACAGGTATGAGCTACCATGCCTGGCCAAGAGCCCATAATATTAATAGGATATTCTGCCCAAGCTAAGCCTGCAGTTCAAAACCTCAACCAATACTTTGGGAAGACACAACAGTGCTAATCTTGGCAAAGAATCTTCCTTCTGCAACTTGAAATGTGGAATCAATCATTGACTTGAATAACAGACGTTTATTCATCGTAGTTGGTTGCTTTTTCCACTGTTGCTTCACAGCATGGTATAATACAAAGGGCACATTTACAATCTTGTGTGGCAAGTTCCAAAATGAAGATCCAAAGAGATTGCCTATGAACAATTATTAGCAATTCTCCTGACAACACCAGTTATGCTAGCTAGAATCTGGCTATCAGTCCACTCTTCATCTTGTCCTACAAAAGGTTCAAGGCAGTAAAAACACTGGATCCCGGGTCAGAAAAATAGGTTTGGCTCCTTATTGTAGCACTACAGGTCCTGGAACATTGAGGCTCAGCATGAGCATTAATACTTCTAGTATTTTGGAGATAATAAAATAGCTTCTGCTTATTTCTCAGGGATGTTGTGGAATGAAATTGATAGAGGCAGGAGGCAGAGAACTCTCCTAAGCAGATTCGGGAAGGTCCTTAGAGAACCTCTGACCTACCAAGGTCATTGTGCACAGGGGTCTTGCCTAAACATGCCCCCAGTGAAAAATTCCATCCCTTAACACACGTGCAGTAAGGGAAATAAATCAACGTGGAGTGACTCCGATTAAGGGCCTGCAGGTACACTGAAAGGATGGGGTGGAGCCACCAGGAATTCACGCCTCTTACAAACAGGGAACCCAGCCCTACCGGGGGAACATAGAAGCCCTTGTATTCAATTGTGTAGAGAGCAAACTGCAATCTGCTTTCAGGACCCCTCTTTTTGCTGAGAGCTTTCCTTTTCGCATAATAAATTCTACTCCATGCACTCTTTTAAGTGTCTGTGTGCCTAAGTTTTCCTGGCATGAGACAAGAACTTGGATCTCTGAACTAAGGAGTAAAAACTCTGCATCAAAATGAGATACATGTGCTTCCAGAACTGCAGCATACCCTACTAATGCATCTCCTTGCCAGAGAGGAGCTATTTGGGCAGGAAAGGACAAATACATAAGATTGTACTAAAACATTCTTTAATGGTCAGGGGATAACATCCTTTGGGTCATAGGTCTATGTCTAGGTCTAGGCCTATGTCTAGGTCTACGTCTGAAAGGTAGGTGGATTCAAGGCATGGAGAAATTTCATGAAAGTCCCTGCCCAGGCACTAACAAAGGATTCTGGTTTCACCTGAAATGTCTTGGACAACAATAGGACGAGGGTGGCTTTGTAAGATTCCTGAAAGCTGTTACTGACTTCTGAACTTTGCTGGAGAACTTCATCCCCTAAACTTCAGAACTTAGAGAACATTACAGAAGAAAGAGGCTGAGCAATTATTCTGCACACGTGTTTCTCAAAATGCAAACTCCACCTTCCAGAAACATACTTTGCACTGCAGAGAAGAGTTCTCCACTCTGACCTGAACATTTTGAGGCAGTCCACTGAGGCTTAGGGACAGGGACTGGAGACACAAGAGCCACAATCTTTGGGAATCTTGCCCACGAAATCTCAGTTCATAGTATTCATAAGAACAAACAGGGCTGAGCACAATGGCTCATGCCTATAACTACAGCAATTTGGGAGACCGAAGCAGGAGGATAGCTTGAGTTCAGGAGTTCGAGACCAGCCTGGGCAACACAGTGAGACGTCACTTCTACCGAAAAATCAAAAAACAAAATAATAAAAAGGACAAATGGGGGGTCTTTAGTGAAGCATCCTATGGAGTTTCCAAAAAGAAGATGGTCATAGGTTCTGAGAACACAGTGATGAAAGTCAACAGCAGCACTGTCCAATAGAACTTTCTGTGATAAAGGGAATGTTCTCTCTCTGTGCTGTCTAGTACAATAGCCATTAGCCACATGCTGCAGTTGAGCACTTGAAATGTGGCAAGTGCACTGAGAACTTGTTCTTAATTTTATTTCATTTTAATTTTCATTTAAGTAGCCACACATGTCTAGTGGTCACCGTAATGGGGAGTGCAGGGACAGACCCTGGAACCAAATGGTTTGTGTTGAAATCCTGTTACCACCACTTACTTTCTGTGTGACCTTAAGGACTTATTTAACCACTCTAAACCTCAACTTCCCCATCTGAAAAAAAAAAATAGGAATAATATTAGTATTTGCCCTGAAGGGTTACGGTAAGACTTACATGAAATAACTGATGTAAAGCATTTAGCCCAGAGCCTGGCAAACAGGAAGTGCTCTGATTGTCATTATTTGCTATTCAGCATGCAGTGGGGGAACCTTCAGCTCTCAGCCCAGTCCAGAAGTTTGAAGAGTTCCATTAATGCACCAAGTATTTTACCTGTAAAAAAGATGTAGGTGGAGCCCGTTTTGGCCTCGTCCTTCCTGCAGATGTAGCCGCTGCAGAGCTGCACCCAGCAGCTGAATTCACCTGTGTCTGCCGAGGTGGAGTTGACCAGAGTCAACTGGCCGTAGCGCTCATTCTGCTTGACGCTAGGAATAAAAGACACATGAACTCAAAGCAGGTCAGACCTGGCTGGGGCCCTGCAGCTGTCACACTTGGCTCCACTGTTCTCTGGGCATACTTGCCCCAGTCTTTCTCCAATGTCATAGAGTAATATAAGAATGTGTTTGACTTGTCGAACACCCCTAGAACTTAAAGTATAATAATAAAAAAAAAATGATAAAAACTGAAAAAAAAGAAATCAGGAAAAAAATGACATTTTTACATTTTAAAGTTCATTCTAAAACAATTTGAGCAACATGATGGATTATTCGGCTTTTCAGCATAATACAATGAGGTAAATATTTTTTGCAACAATTCAAAAAATTTTACTCATAACCGTATTTCTGGATTTTACTGTTTTCCTATTTTATGCAGTGATCAAATACATAGAAATGTTAATCGTGAAAATGCAATATTATACATTTGTCAAAACTCAAGGAATGAGCAATACAAGATGTGAACCCTAACTTAAACTACAGACTTTAGCTAATAATGATGTATCAATATTGGTACATCGGTTGTCAAAAATGTACCACATTAACGTAAGAAATTAATAATGGGAAAACTGTGTGCAGGAGGGGAGGAGGTAAATGGCCACCCTGTATCTTTTTCTCCATTTCTCTGTAACCTAAAACCACCCTAAAAAGCAAAATCTATCACAAAAAACTGCAATATTCTGTTTTAAGAAAATAAAATTAATATTATTTTCACCATACATTGCTACATATTTTAATAAACCAATGTGTCACCACTAAAATAAATTTCAAAAAAAAAGAATGTGTTTGGCAGTGGTTCACGCCTATAATCCCAGTGTTTTGAGAGGCCAAGATGGGAAGATAACTTGAGGCCAGGAGTTTGAGACCAACCTGGGCAACACAGCAAGACCCCATTTTTACAAAAATTAAACAATGAGCCTGGCATGATGGCTGACTCCTGGAGTCCTAGCTACTTGGTAGGCTAAGGCAGGAAGATGGCTTGAGCACAAGAATTTGAGATTCCAGTGAGTCATGATCACGCCACTGCACTCCAGCCTGGGTGACAGAGCAAGACCCTGTCTCTAAAAAATAAAGAGTACATTTCTGATAAATGGGTGTTTGGGGGAAGCAGAGAGAAAAGCCTCTCCTCAAAGGAAATAATAAATGTCAAAGAGAATTCCTCTTCTTGGAGAATGTAATTGTCCTCAGACCTGCGGTTTCCTTAAGTAAAACCATTGGTGCAATAGCTATGCAGCCTCAGAAGTTCAGCCAGAAAGCCTTGGCCTGGTGTTTTGCTTTCAGCCTGTGTCTCATGAATCGTTTATAAGCAGTCAACATAAATGAAAGCACACAGCATTATGCAATATCCAAAATCCCTTTCATCAATAAAGATAAGTCTCTGCATTAACTCTTAGAATCTTAGACATGCTACATTATCATGTTAAAACCAAAAACTTTCTTTTAGGAAAAAAACGCATTGGCTGATAAGGTCCTGAGCCCAAAGTATGCATACAGCCCACTTCTAATAAAGTATTTAAAGAGTTTGGGCATTTCAACTTTTCCTCTGACCTTACTCTATTATTTCTTCTTTTATTTTTCTTCCTTATCTTTTGTGTTTTGTAACTTGTTGCATGGCAAATATATTTGCAAACCCCTTCAGTTTCTTTCTGAAATGAAGAGGGGCATACATATTTATTATTAAACACTAGCATTAGCCAATTTCAATGGTAATTAATTCTATTATATTGTGGCACAAATCCAGATGTATCAGATTTATCATCCTCACACTGGAGGTTCCCCTGAGGCTGAGAGCCTCAGCACATGGGGGCGCCAAAATAAGCAGTTTTAATCTGGGGACTCATCTCAAATATCCAAACGCCTCGCTCTTCTGACATCCACATACTTTTATGATGTAGCTGAGATTCTGCAGTTTATCTTGCAGCAGAATCAATACCGGGACCAGTTTACATTTAGCATAGGGAAAATGTCAGGTGAGTTGGTCCTGAACGCAGCCCTGTTCTGGTTCACTGCGGAATAGCTTGTTTCGTCTACCAGTTTTGCCAAGTGGTGCTTCTGTACTCCCACGCCATCAACTGCCTCCTTTACCCTGAACGGAAATCTCTCCTTCTTCAGGAAGCTTCTAATTAGGATCAACTCTCAGGAATCTCCCCACTTTTGCCTGACATAATTGACTTCCTTGTTCTCTACCCCTCGGATACCCCTGGCTCCCTGTCATTACACTAGATGGTACAAGCTTTGAGGCAGGGACTGAACTGTATTTGTTTTATATTCTCTAAGCAACAAATCTGTGCAGAGTATGCAGTAAGGACTCCCTAAACATGAGTGAATTGAGTTAAACCAGTGATGGAAAAGGAAAGAATCTGGAGAGGCAGGCATCCAGCTCCCTATTTTGCAGAGGGGGAAAACTGAGTCTCAGACAGCAGAAATGACTTCCCTGAAACCCACAGCTTGTGAACCACTTGTGAGCAAGTCTTCCTTAAGTCAATTAAGTATGTTCTGAATACCACTCATTAGATAAGAAAATACATACAAAGCCCCTTGTGCAACGCCTGGTTCATTGTATTATCCCAATTATATCTTAATTACAGATGAATAGTAGTAACCATGAATATTACTATAGCCATGACAAAAGTACACATGCAGCACTGGGGATAGTTAGCACAGCAAGTAAAAAATGGTCGACCTAGGCCAGGTGCGGTGGTTCATGCCTATAATCCCAATACTTTGGGAGGCTGAGGCAGAAGGATCGCTTGAGCTCAGGAGTTCATGACCAGCCTGGGCAACACAGCAAAACCCCATATCTACAAAAAATTAAACATTAGCCAGGCATGGTAGTGTGCACGTAGTCCTAGCTATTCAGGAGGCTGATGTGGGAGGATCTCTTGAGTCCAGGAGGTCGAGGCTGCAATGAGCTATGATCCCACCACTGTACTCCAGCCTAGGCAACAGAGCAAAACCCTGACTTAAAAAATAAAAAATAAAAATGGAAAGATCAATGCTAGTTTTAAGGATGAAGCTAGATTTCAGCAAATTAAAAAAAAAGAAAAGAAAAGGGAAGGGAAAATGGAGGCGACAGTCTCCCCATGTGGACAATAATTTCTGGCCACATTCCCGTAGAGCTCAGAACCAGGGTACCAAATCAGCAGGCAATCAGTAAATTCACTGCGCATCTTCTCTGGGCCGAGCATTTGCTAGCACTGTAGTGATAGAAAGTATAAGATGCCATTCCTACTGGGAAAGTAATTAGGCACGTAAAAAATTAACACTTGGGAATAACCCTACCACCAGTGTGCAATCTGCATGCTGTATCTTTAGTAGGTTTGGGGGTGGAAGGAAGGAAATGCACTGGAAAACAGTTCTGCATTTTTCCACCCCCTCTTCTACGCAAACAGTATAAAACAGGAAACAAATTATTTAGTAGGATTACAGTTTCAGTGCCTGGATTTAGAATGTCCATTTCTACCAATGGTATCTCATCGTCTAGGCAGCAGGCTACGCAAGGGGTTGGAAGTGACCGAGGGCCTCTGGAGGCTGAGTCCGTGTCATGCAAGCGAGACAAGGATTCCCTGAGCCCTTCAGAGCCAGTGTCTGTACAGAGACGCTTCATCAAAGACCCTTCCTTTCTGTGTAACCGCTGAACACCACCCCCAGGGACGGAGAACGTGGCGAATGGGGAGTTTAAGTGGAGCAAAAAGAAGGTGTCATGACCAAATGCCAGGAAAAAGTGTCCTAAGAGAAGCAGAATTCACATTAACAGGAAGCAGCTCTGAACACGCCAACTCATCAGCTTGCCTCTGGCCTTTTCTTTCTAAACTAGGAGATCTAGCCCTGACCCACAGAGATCTCAGTGATGGCCAAGTCCATGTGTCATAGTGAAAGTGTTCAAATTTTAAGACCCTGTGTATGTGTATGTGTGTGCATGTCTTCCAACACGCTCCCCTGGCCTTAACACACACAGAGTCTTGCTCCCATCAGTGGAGGACTGAAGCTTCCTGTATTTAGCCCAGGCTGCTCTCTCCTGGGGGTGGCCTAAGTCATGAGATGGCACAGAGGAGGGAGCTGACAGTCCTCAGATATAGGGACCGGTGCATCTTACTTGGGGCAGTGGCCAGTTAATAGTAGTGGGGTCCATTTCCTGTCTGCCCCGGTGAAGACTCTGCAAGCCAAGGGCAAGGGTGAGCCTTGGGTTACAAGATAATGATTCATTGGTATTATACCCACACATACTTAATAAGTACAAAATAAATGGGAGGTGCTGGAGAGGACAGGAGGGATGCAAGGATGTCTACAGAAGTCCCTGCTCCCGAGTTCTCCTACACAACATGCCATGAGAACTCCGAGGAAAGTAACCAGCAAGAGCCTGTAGGCCAAGAGGGTCTTGGTACAAAGGAAGGATGTGAACATGCACAAATCGAGGGCATGCAGTCCGAGGGAAGGAGGTCTCCAGAGAGAAGAAAAAAGGCAAGTTTGTGCAGAACAAAGCGATGTTATTCTGGACGACAAGTTGGCTGAAGACTGTGGTGAAAGGCATAAAATCATGGACTTGGGCCAGGCGCAGTGGTTCATGCCTGTAATCCCAGCATTTTGGGAGGCCGAGGTGGGTGGATCACGACGTCAAGAGATCGAGACCATCCTGGCCAACATGGTGAAACCGCATCTCTACTGAAAATACAAAAATTAGCTGGGCGTGGTGGTGCATGCCTGTAGTCACAGCTACTGGAGAGGCTGACGCAGGACAATCGCTTGAACCCGGGAGGCGGAGGTTGCAGTGAGCTGAGATTGCGGCACTGCACTCCGGCGTGGTGACAGAGCAAGGCTCCCTCTCAAAAATAAATAAATAAATAAATAATAATAACAATAATAAAATAAAATCATGGACTTTGGAACCCTACTGACCAGATTCAAATCCCAGCTCCACCATGACCTTCAGAGTCCTTAGCTACAGCTCGTCTTCCACAGTCTGGCTTCACCTACTCTTCAGACTTGTAGTAACAATAATGATAGCTAATGCTTGTTGAGTGCAGGCACGCTGCCAAGCTATGTAAACAAGTTCAGGACTTAGAACAGCATCTGCCACAGAGAAGTGCTCAATACATCTTATTTATTCATTTAGAGATAGGGTCTCGCTCTCTTGCCCAGGCTTTGAGTACAGTGGTGCAAACATAGCTCACTACAGCCTCAAACTCCTAGGCTTAAGGGATCCTCCCACCTTGGCCTCCTGAGTAGCTGGCATGTGCCACCACATCCGGCTAATTTTTTAGATTTTTTTGTAGAGACAGGGTCTTGCTGTGTTGCCCAGGCTAGTCTTGAATTCCTGGCCTCAAGCAATCTCCCACCACAGCCTCCCCAAGTGCTGGGATTACAGGCATGAGCCACCACACCCAGACTCGAAACATTTTAGAAATTGTCATTATTATGGTCCCCCTGGTTCTCACAGCTACATTAAGTTGGAGGTACTATTTTTCCCCTTTTACTGATTGAGGGCACCGAAACATAGAGAAGCAACTTGTCCAAGTTACTCAGCTATTGAGTGGCAGAGCATCTAATCTAGTGTCACACAGACTCAGGTTACAAACACTTATAAATTAAGAGGGCATGGATTTTCATCCTACAGAAATGAAATGAAATGAAGCAATTTTGACTGAGTGATGGTGCCTCTAACAGCTTGTAAAATCTGCTAAGTATAGCTATGCACACACACACACACTCCCAAATCACAAACAAAAATATGAGAGATCCAGTTAAATGAGCTCAGAATTTTAAATTCCATAGTAGAAATGGTACACTGTTTTCTATTAAGTCAACACTAAACCATCCGGTAATTAATTAAAGGAAACAAGAACGGGACACCCATCAGTTATTAAGCATCGACTTCATAACTGGCAATACGGAAGAGACACTTTACTTTTCCTCAATCCCGTGAGATGGCAATGACGAGACTAATAGCAATAACTGAAACTTCAGCAGTGTTTAATATGTGCTAAGCAATGCTGTAAGCCCTTTACCCATTTTGACTCATTTGATCCTCATGAAGCCCTGAGAGATAGGTGCTATTATTAACCCCACGTGGCAGGTGAACAAACAGGCTGGAGAGGTTAGGTAACTTTCCCAAGGCTACACAGGAAGTGTTGGAGCTGCCAGAGAAGAATTTGAAGCTCAGTTTAAACAACTTTCCCAGGGTGTCTCAGGTAGATAAACAAAGATTTTCTGCTTTGAACGCTCGTGCTGCCTCTGTTGGAAACAGAGAGACCCCCATCTCTACAAAAATGTTAAAAATTAGCTGGATGTCACGATGCCAGCCTATAGTCCCAGCTACTTGGGAGGCTGAGGTGGGATGATCACTTGAGCCTGGGAGCTGGAGGCTGCAGTGACCTAGGATTGTGCCACTACACTCCAGCCTGGGCAACAGAGGGAGACCTTGTCTCTAAACAAGTTTACAAAATTAAAACACAAATATCCTCCTTATTCTACATTCATTTGAAAAATTGTTAGGCCTCTACCACATGCAAGGAACTGTGCCAAGAATCAAGAGCGATAAAGACTCATGGGTATTTGCTTGTCTGTGTTTCAAGTGTTTACACAGGGCCTGTGTTTCCTGTAAGTCTCCGTCTCAGAACGTGTCAGAGAAGAATGGCTGAATGATATGCAGGAAACGTGCCATATGAACAGAGTACAGATCCTGGGAAACAGACAGCTGGGTAAAACATACTGAAACTGTCACTGTTTATGTTTCTTTAAAAAAGAAAGAAGAAATATGCATGATGATCTCATGGAAACAAATATGCAAACTAAAGGACTTCAAAGTGAATATAGTTCTTGTATCAGAAATTAGGCTGGAATAGCTCTATTCCTCTATCATCTATCAATCTATCTATTACCAATCAATCTATCATTTATCAGCCTATCATCTACTGATCTATCATCTATCAATCTATCTATCATCTGTCAATCTGTCTGTTGTCCATCTACCATCTATCTATCATCTATCTCCACATTTGCATACTATCCAAGGAACTATTCAAAATCCTTGCAATGTGATACAATATTTCCACCTCAACAACCAGTTACATTGTGAAATGTGGCTCAGGTCTCTCTACTGCAATCACTTACGCCAGATTCCTCTGTATTATTATTTTATTATTATTTTTAAGGTAGCTTTTCTTTTTTGAGACAGGGTCTCACTCTGTTACCCAGGCTGGAGGGCAGTGGTGCGACCTCCGTGGGGTTCACACCATCCTCCCACCTCAGCCTTCTGAGTAGCTTGGACTACAAGTGCACACTACCATACCTGGCTAATTTTACCATTTTTCTGTAGAGACAGGGGCTTTCTATGTTGCCCAGGCTGGCATCGAACTCCTGGGCTCGAGCAATCCACCTGCCTCGGCCTCCCAAAGTGCTGGGATTACAGGCATGAGCCACTGCGCCTGGCCTTCTCTGGATTATTGAAAAAGAAGTCACCCTAAGCACTTCTCCACTACTTCACGGGAGACTGCACACGCTACATCCCTCCAGCCCTGCCGGCATCACTCTCACCCCTGCAGGTCCTTTTCTTGGCACTGCCTGGACTCTGCCCGCCACACTGCGAAGTCCCCCTTCCCTTTTCATTTCCCCTCTGTCACCTGCTGGGGTCATCCTTCTTTTTGACCCTCTGTCCAGCATATCCAGGTCCTTTACAAAGGAAAAGCTCCTCTTCCTCCTTCAGATATTCTCTAGACTCTGAGAAAATGAGAAGCGTATATCCCCTTGACACCACAAACCAAAACCATACCTGACACACCAGCGATCCTCCCAACAGAAAATCCCCTCAAACCTGGAACAAAGGCCTTAAAATACGCCCAACAATTCCACCCAGAGGAAGAGATCCTTGCTACCTAGATGTCAGCTACCGCAATGACAGTGATCGTAAAAAATGGGGCATGATCTAAGAGATGGAGAGACCCAAGAGATTTAGCTAAACCTACTACAGTATTACAGCCATAACTCACAAAAAATATTCATGGTAGATTAGGTGCAAAGTTAATCATGAAAGAGTTTCAATATTTTGATAATTTTACACATAAAAATATTCACAATAGATTAGGGAAAAAGTTAATCATAAAAGAGATAGAATATTTTGATAACTTTACACATAAAAAATATTCACAACAGATTAGGGGGAAAGTTAGTCATTAAAGAGTTTGCAGATTTTGATACCTTTTTTATACTAAATACAAAACTAGAAGATTCAACATTACTGTGTTAACCATGTTTCTTGGGGTTTTCAGTGATCTTTCTCCTTTTGGCTTATTTATAGTTTTTAAGTTTCTAGATCAAATGAGTATGTGTTATTTTATAATAAGAAAAGAAAAACTGGGCCAGGTGTGGTGGCTCACATCTGTAATCCCAGCACTTTGGGAGGCCGAGGTAGGTGGATTACCTGAGGTCAGGAGTTTGAGACCAGCCTGGCCAATATGGTGAAACCACATATCTACTAAAAATGCAAAAATTACCCGGGTATGGTGGCAGGTGCTTGTAATCTCAGCTACTCAGAAGGCTGAGGCAGGAGAATAGCTTGAACCGGGGAGGCAGAGGTGCAGTGAGCTGAGATCATGCCACTGCACTATGGCCTGGGCAACAGAGTGAGACACTGTCTCAAAAAAAGAAAAGAGAGGAGAAGAGAGGAGAAGGAAGAAGGAAGAGGGAAGAGAGAAAAGAAAAGAAAAACTATAATAAAAGCAAAACAAGTAAAACTACTTATAAAGTGCGAAACAGATACTGCATAAATGCGTAAGCACAATGGCTCATGTGTATTTAAATACCTGGAGGTTAGTTTTACAAAGTGTTGCCTTTTTAAAATGTGAATTTCCAACAGGCAGGGCCACCAAGAATTCCTTTAGAGGCCTAAAACTACTGTGTATTATTTTGTTCTGATTAATGGAAACACTGCCAATTGGAGTATAACACATCATTTGGAGTGCAGCATGGCTGTTTCTTAACCATTCTGCTCCCCTGCCTGTGTGGACCTGCCAAGGCTGTGCCACCTCCCCTGGAGTTTAACCCAGGCTCCCAGATCTTAGCAAGCCTTCCTTCTTACTTGGTTCCCACTCTCGGCATTTCCAGTTCTTTTCACCGAGCTGCAACTCCACCTGTCACCCAGGCTGCTATCACCATTGACTCTCTCATTTCTCCTCTGTCAGCTGACAAATCAGTCTTTCTGGAGAAATGTCTCCCCCATCCCCTTCAGATGCCTTTCATCACGTATCAGATATACTTTCCTGAAAATCATTTTATCATTACCTCCAGTTCTAAATATTAGCTTCTCCCATTGCACACAGAATTGCACGTTACCACCTCTGCCTGGTATTCCAGCTCCTTTGCTCTCCCAGCCCTTAAGCCGAGTAACCCGGTGTCTTTAGCCATCTAGCTCCTCACCAAACCCAGACACGTCGGCTCATTTTCACCTCTGAGCCCTCCACACATCTCTTTCCCTCTGAAGCGCTCTCTTCTTCTATCTGACCAAAACGTGGTTACTCTTCAGGGTCCTATTCCCAAGGAGGCCGACCATGTCCAGTGGCCTTTGTAAAAGAGCGGTTAAGAGCATGCACTCAGGAGTCAGCTTTCCTTGGTTCAAATCCTGCCTCTACCAGTTACTGGCTATGTGACCTTGAACTACGGTTAAAGGTGACAGTGTACAGAATAGAAGAGAATTCAGTGAGTGAAAGTGGGTTGAATGACTTATCTAAGAGTCCTTACTTTTTGCCCCCCTTTTTTATCCAATGTGAGTTAAGTACAAGTGCCAAGAGTACTTTCAGAACTGAGAGGGACCTTAAAGATCATCTGGTTGGATGTCTCACTTTACAGAGACGAACTGACTCATCCAAGGTTACAAGGCCAGCTAGAGGCAGAGCTGGGAATGAAATCCCTGGGGACTCCTGAGAAAAGAGAGTCTGGCATGCTTCCCACTGCGTACTGGAAAAGAAACATGAGTTGACTGTTTTAAATACGTAAGTAAGTCCTAACCAAATGAATGACTTGGAGGAAATTTACAGATGATTACTTTCCAGATAGGCACTCACCATGTAGAGAAATGCATGGAAATAACAACGAAATCATCATTCTCGTGTAATTTTTTTTGAGACGGAATCTCACTGTCCCCCAGGCTGGAGTGCAGTGGCGTGATCTAGGCTCACTGCAACCTCTGCCTCCTGGGTTCAAGGGACTCTCCCGCCTCAGCCTCCTGAGTAGCTGGGACTACAGGCATGCGCCACCAGGCCCGGCTAATTTTTGTGTGTTTAGTAGTGACGGGTTTCACCATACTGGCCAGGCTGCTCTTGAACTCCCGAGCTCAAGGGATCCCGCCACCTTCGCCTCCCAAAGTGCTTGGATTACAGGTGTGAGCCACCACGCCTGGCCCTTCTCATGTAAATTTGACAAGGTCATCTTTCAAACTTTGTGACCATATAACTCAGATGTATATGGGTTACTCACACTACAGGTTGAGAATCCCTTATCCAAAATGCTTGGAACCAGAGGGGTTTGGACTTCAGATTTTTCTCAGATTTTGGAGTATCTGCATCATACTTACTAGTTAAGCATCCCTAATTTGAAAATCTGAAATCTGAAATGCTCCAGTGAGCATTTCCTTTGAATGTCATAGTGCTCAAAAAGTTTCAGATTTTGTAGCATTTCGGATTCTTGATTTATGGATTAGGGATGCCCAACCCTTACTATAAATCTGGCAATTCTAATCTTACCATGTAGGAGAAGCTCATCAGCACTTCTCTGTGGGTAACATCAGAAAAACATGCCCCAGCTCTGCTCAGCTGAACGCTCACAGCCACATACTTGGGAAGAATCAGCCCTGGAAGATGAGTGAGGACAGAGGACAAAGGAGCAAGCCTCTGCCACCCTTGCTAGGAGAACAAGCTGTGAATTACTAATGGGCAGGCGTGCAGGCACAGTGAGTGTATTATGGCCAAGTCAGAATAGTGAATGCAACAGCCATGGGGCCTGGACCCATTCGCACCCAGCACAGTGAATTCACTGCGGGGAAATCCACCAAATCTCCCTCCTGCCAACGTTTTCAAGGTAATCGCTCATAATAATGCCACTTTGATGGTAAATCTTCTGAATAACGTCAGAAACCTAAATAAACAAACTGTTTTCTTGGTGTAGAGACTACAGAGATCTTGGGAATATGGCTTGATTTGAGTTTACTTTACTAAAAGCTGTGCAACATGAGCAAGTCTCTTAGGCTCTGTGGCTCAATCTAGTCACTTTTTAAAATGTAGGGTTCAAGCCACATCAGTGGTTCTCCAACCTGGCTGCATATCACAATCTTTTGGGGGAGGTTTGATGCTGTTCTCTTTGGCTCTTATTATTATTATTTTTTTTTACAGAGTCTCACTCTGTCACCCAGGCTGGAGTGCAGTGGCGTGATCTCGGCTCACTGCAACCTCCACCTCCCAGGTTCAAGCGATTCTCCTGCTTCAGCCTCCTGAGTAGCTAGGATTACAGGTGCACGCCACCACACCCAGGTAATTTTTTTTTTTTTTTCCAGAGTCTCGCTCTGTCACCCAGGCTGGAGTGCAGTGGCGCAATCTCAGCTCACTGCAACCTGCGCCTCCCAAGTAACTGGGACTACAGGTGCCCACTACCACACCTGGCTGAATTTCGTATTTTTAGTAAACATAGGGTTTCATCATGTTGTCCAGGCTCGTCTTGAATTCCCAACCTCAGGTGATCCACCAGCCTCAGCCACCCAAAGTGGTGGCATTACAGGAATGAGCCACTGTGCCCAGCTGGCTCTTATTTTATTATCACTATTTGAAACAGAGTCTTGCTCCGTCACCCGGGCTGGAGTGCAGCAGTGTGACCATGGCTCACTGCAGCCTCAACCACCCACCCCAGCCTCCCAATTAGCCAGGACCACAGGGTGTACCACTATATCCAGCTAAAACTTTTTGTTTGTTTTTAAGAGATGGGGTCTCACTATTTTGCTCAGGCTGGTCTCAAACTCCCGGGCTCAAGTGATCCTCCTGCCTCAGCCTGCCAAAGTGCTGGGATTACAGGCATGAGCTGCCGTGCCTGGCCCCTCCTTGGCTCTGCTTTGTACAAGTCTCTATCTTATCTTCAAGGCCTGGTCTCCTACAATTAGGTCATCACTTACTCGATGATTCCATTTGCCTCACCAACGCCTGCTCACAGCTGCCTTCTCTCCTTCCTATCAGCCGCTCCACACTCACACTTGACCACACACTGTCTTCTGTTGCTCTGTCCTTGTATCTGGTTTGTCTTTTATCTCACTAGTTCTTAAGCTGCTTGTCGTTGGGACTATTTCTGTCTTTTTCTCCCCCCTCATATGCATTCTGACTTAGTAGACTGCCTTTATATATACATTAAGCAAACGTTAATGCTATTTAGCGTGCACTCTCCTCAGCAGACCAACACTTAACTGAAGGCTGTGACACACTCGCTCTGGTCACCCCTCCGGCTCTTGTATGGGACAGTGCCTCCCTCTGCCTCCTTCCCCAGGATGCCTACCAGGTGATGTGATATATTGTGCCACTGCACGAGCCACCTGGGTAAATAAACGCATGAGGGCACGTTCAACATTGATTCACTTGTATCAATGTTAGTTGACTCACAGGGCCCCCAACCCCCTACCTTTTCCCAGCTATGAAGTCAAGTTCACAAAGAACAGTGCTGTTACAGGGAAAGGTGAGCTGGTGCTTTCTGACCTCTGCTCCAATGTAAGTGAGACACCAGATCTCATTTGGGTTCTAGGCAGTGGGATGGAGAGAGAGGAGTGCTTTGGACAGTAGGATGTGGTCTGAAAGGCAGAGACCAGGGGCAAATCAGGATGTACTCCCAAAGGCAATCCAAGCAAAGTCTTTGAGCAGGAAGGCACCAAGCAAGGCAGGAGACAGGCCCCTGAGGCCCCAGGACAGAGTGGACAAGTTGGGAATGCAGGACGGGAAGTGACAAGAGAAGGTTCTGGGCAGACTCCCCAGGGCAGCAACTTAGCAGCTGCCCACCTGCAGCCGGCTGTGTGGGTGGGATGGAGCTGCCAAGGCAGCCAAGCCTGGACACTGGAGGCAAACCTCTGACATCTTCGTTTTGCTTTTTTATAAATGTGCCATTCTACACAATTATAGACTAGTGGACATAAAATTTCCCATTTTACATCTTATCCTTTATTCCTCTTTTCTTGCTCCCTCCTTCGACATATCTTTCAAAGCTGTTTTATTTACATCTTCCATACTCAAATACTTGGTCAAAAATCATGCTACTAACACACCAGTGTTTACGTTTGAGCGTTAAATCCCAGACGTCACCCACATGTATACATATTTGTTAAAGCAAGATTTCACTCATAAAATACATGCAATCATTGGTACTATAAACAATGCTCCATCTTGCAAGATGCCCCAAAATTATCATCTAACATAGTTGGTGATATTCCTACATAGTGTCTTTGGTTTGGTGCACTAGTTTGACTGTATTGTCATTTTCTTACTGTATTTTAATTCTGTGCAACACATCTGGGATAATCAATCCTAGACTTACCAGAAATGCTCAAGAAATGAAATGTTTTGTTGAAAGAAACTTTTTTTTTTTGCTTTTTTAAATACATATTCGGTGTAGGTAGAAACATTATTTTTAAATAAGAGTTAGCAGAAGACGTTTTCCCCAAAACTATAGAATGTGCTTCAACCAATTTCCCCCACCGTAATGACTAGACGAGCAATGGGTGATGTAGAGAACCTTGGGACCATTAATATGAGCATCAGTGAGCCCTCCACAGTGCTATGGACAAAAAGAGTTTGTAGGGGATTGAGACACACGTCTAAAACGTTTCTTAAAACGAAACTCCCAGGCCAAGGCAGGTGGATCACTTGAGGTCAGGAGTTTGAGACCAGCCTGGCCAACATGACGAAACCCCATTTCCAATCAAAATACAAAAATTAGCAGGGCATGGTGGCATGCGCCTGTAATCCCAGCTACTCAGGAACCTGAGGCAGGAGAATTGCTTGAACCTGGGAGGTGGAGGTTGCAGTGAGCCCAGATTGCGCCACTGCACTCCAGCCTGGGTGACAGAACAAGACTCCGTCTCAAAAAAAAAAAAAAAAACAACGAAAAACTGGCTGTTTCTTATGATTTAACTCCTTTGGGTACAGTATGGTGAACAGAAATAGCTCACCGATATTTAGGTGGCTTACTATGTGTGCCAAGAGCTTTACACGCATGACCTCATTCTATCCTGAGAACAGCACAATAAGCCTCGTTCTATTATTACCTGCCCCCACCCATGTCCTGAACGGAACATAGCTGTGTTTTTCTGCAACCTGAACGCTCTCAGAACATTGAGTACACTGGGGGAAGTCTTGTATCCTGCTGCCTCCACCCACCCATCTCTGGGGAAATACGGGAGGGCCTGCAGCTGGTGCCAGTGAGTCTGGAAAGAGAACGCTCTACCTTCAGCATTGGTTAGGTCATGTATTTGTCATTTCTGGGGTGGAAGACCATTTGAAGGCAAGTATTTGAGTTTGGGGGTGGCGTTTCCTTTTGACTGGCCACTGCAAATTAGACCCCAATTGGACCCATGCTCCAGGTAAGAATGGAGGCAAAGTGAGAGCCGCCTCATCTTCATTTGCTCTGCTCAGAAAATAAAATAAAACGAGCTTTGGAGGAAAGTGAGTTCGCATACAAAAGACACTCACATGATGATATGAATGCACTTAAGTGTACTGAACTATCTCCTTAAAAATGGTTAATATGGTAAATTGTACGTTCTGTGTATTTTCCAAAAATATAAATTATTTGAAAAAAAATACCTTCCTCAGCATAACACCAGAGTACTGTCCACAACATTTACCAAAGTCTGTGCAGATTCTTTCTCAATGGTGGGATTCTTCTGTTGATAACCACTTAAGATATTTCTCCTTTTCTTTTAAAATGTCTTCCAGACTCTCCCTCCAGATGCTGGATGACATGATGAGCCTGGCTGGGAGCCCACTCTCTGCTCCATCGGCCCACCCTCCCTTTGTGTTGTCTGTGGGTGGAGTAAGCTGTTGCCAACTGTGGCCAAATGAAAAGCCCGATGCCCTCCCTTCTCTCTAAAAGCTATTTATTGTTTTCCGAGGAGCCAGCCATCAAAGAGATCTCCTGTGCCCCACGCACTCCTCCCAACTCCCAGTTTTTGACTGAAAAAATGCTAACATCCGACCAGATACCAGAAAAACATCCTGAAAGACAATGCCTGGACTCTTATTTCCTAGGGAGCAGGACCAGGGCTTATTACCACAGCAGCCTATCTTGTTTTTACTGCTGTGATGTTGCTGACAACATAGCTGAAATCTCCAACATCTCCTTGTTCCTACCAGCACTGATTGGTTATATTTAAGCCTTCGTCCAGACCCACTTATTCTCAGTTTCTTCTCATTTTCTTCCCTGGCTCAGCGTGGTGCCAAGAATTCTCTGGCTTTACACCCTGGAAGTGTGTTATGATGAGATTCAAGAAACAAAATGTGTGCAGAGAAGATGCAAATGGGTCATGTTGATCTCCCAGCAGGGGTTATTCAGATAATCCAGAATATTCTTATGTAAATTTTTTAATATTATCAACAAAATGAAAGAAAAAATTTAAAAAATTATTGCAAAGAAGCATGATATCCAAGAACACATCTAAAGACCCCAGTTTGAGTGAAACGGGTATGGGGCACGGGGAGGAAGAATGGAGGCAACTGACACAGGAAGAGACATTGTCTTTCTTCTGAAGGCAAGGAGGAGTGCTAACCCTCACAATGTGGTTTACATTACTCAGCATTTTCTTTCTGTCTCTCTCCCTCCTTCCTTCCCTCTCCCTGTCTCTCTCTCTCCCTTCTTTCATTCTTTCTGAGACAGAGTCTCACTGTGTTGCTCAAGCTGGAGTGCAGTGGCATGATCTCAGCTCACTGCAGCCTCCACCTCCCAGGGTCAAGCAATCCTCCTACCTCAGCCTCCCAGGTAGCTAGGACTATAGGCACACGCCACCATGCTCTGCTAATTTTTGTATCTTTTTTCGTAGAGATGGGGTCTTGCCATGTTGCCCAAGCTGGTCTCCAACTCCTGAGCTCAAGTGATCCACCTGCCTCAGCCTCCCAAAGTGCTGGAATTACAGGCGTGAGCCACCATGCCCAGCCATGCATTTTCTTTGTATACATATTTAGAAAGGCTTTAAATCCTAGACTCATAATTGCCCTAAATTTTACTCTAAATTTTTTAATTTTATTATTATTATACTTTAAGTTTTAGAGTACATGTGCATGACGTGCAGGTTTGTTACATATGTATACATGTGCCATGCTGGTATGCTGCACCCATTAACTTGTCATTTAGCATTAGGTATATCTCCTAATGCTATCCCTCCCCCCTTCCCCCTACACCACAACAGTCCCCAGTGTGTGATGTTCCCCTTCCTGTGTCCATGCGTTCTCATTGTTCAATTCCTACCTATGAGTGAGAACATGCAGTGTTTGTTTTTTTGTCCTTGCGATAGTTTGCTGAGAATGATGGTTTCCAGTTTCATCCATGTCCCTACAAAGGACATGAACTCATCCTTTTTTATGGCTGCATAGTATTCCATGGTGTATATGTGCCACATTTTCTTAATCCAGTCTATCGCTGTTGGACATTTAGGTTGGTTCCAAGTCTTTGCTATTGTGAATAGTGCCGCTATAAACATACGTGTGCATGTGTCTTTATAGCAGCATGATTTATGATTCTTTGGGTATATACATCCCAGTAATGGGATGGCTGGGTCAAATGGTATTTCTAGTTCTAGATCCCTGAGGAATCGCCACACTGACTTCCACAATGGTTAAACTAGTTTACAGTCCCACCAACAGTGTAAAAGTGTTCCTATTTCTCCACATCCTCTCCAGCACTCTAAATTTCTTAATGTGGCCAACAAGGCCCTCCATGGTCTGCCTCATCTCCCATCATCATCTCTCCTCCTAACCTCCTTCCCACTCCCTCGCCTCTGACCGCCACATCTTACCCACCTGCCCTCCATGCTCCAAGTTTTATACTCTTTCCCACTTGTAGGTACTTCCTTCAAACACTTCTGTCTTTCTGGAATTTCCTTATATCCTTCTATGCCCTTCCTTACCCAGGGAACTTTCAAATATGAGCTTGAGTTTCCTCCTCCTTGACACCATACTTCTGTTAGCAAGGCACTTGCTAACAGACTTTAATATTTTATTAAGATTGCTTATTTAATTGTCTTCCCTAAGATTAAAAGATCTATGGGATATAGAGATTTTATCTATTTTGCTCACAATCTTATCTCCATCATCTGCCTAGCAGGGACCATAAACATAGTAGATGCTTATAACAAAACAGTTGGAAGAAAGGAACAGGGCAGAGGAGTCAAGAAACAGAGTGTTCGACAAATGATAATTACTGTTGTAAGAAACAGTACCTTTGCTATTTCCGATCTCAAAGACAGGATATGTTTATGGGATCTGGGATGGACTGAGTCTGGAGGTAAAACCTGAATCAATTTCAGCACCTGAAAATACAGTCATCAGCATGTTTCTATTAGCCTCGAAGGGATCAACTACACTGTTCAAGGGGGCCACTGCTCCTGAAAGACCCAGCAGGGGACAGGGGCATGAAAAAATTTGTCCCTGTGTGGGTACATACACTTACAAATGTCTACTCCCTTTTTAAAAAATGCGTTTGTTGGGCTGGGCGCAGTGGCTCATGCTTGTAATCCCAGCACTTAGGAAGGCCCAGGTGGTGGGTGGATCACTTGAGGTCAAGAGTTCAAGACAAGCCTGGCCAACGTGCCAAACCCCGTCTCTACTAAAAATACAAAAAATTAGCCAGGCTTGGTGGCACACGCCTGTAACCTCAGCTACTTGAGAGGCTGAGGCATGAGAGTCGACTGAACCCAGGAGGCAGAGGTTGCAGTGAGCTGAGATCGTGCCACTGCACTCCAGGCTGGGCAAGAAAGAAGACTCTGTCTCCAAAAATAAATAAATAAAAATAAAATAAAATTTGTTTGTAAAATGAATTCTATACTGTTTAAAATACAACTTGAAACTGTGACCACTACGTAGCCTGAAAGGCTGAAAGGACCATAGGTATAAGTGGGCACGTATTGTATCCACTCAGTTCTCATTTGGAATGTTTCTTCATTTACTGGTGATAGGAAGACAGTTGTAGCACAGCTGAAACCTGCCATCTAGTGGACCTTCTCATGACAGGGTTTTGCAAACAAGCATCGCAGAGTAGACCAGAACTCCAAGAGCATCCCTCAGTTACGCTCTTCCAACAGAGCTTTCCTTTCCAAATAGCCCAGTGTCAGGTTTTCACACTCTGGCGTCCAAAGAGCTACCCTAAATCAATGTGGAATTTCAACCACTTTCCACGCAAAGCTATTCCACCAAGAAAAATCGATGCCTCATTCTGGGTATCTGCTTTTCATTTCTGTTTCGAATCTTTAGAAATCAGATTAGTTTAGTCTACAGCTTTAAAAAAAAATTTAATGATTACTCTCTCTTGCCTGAAGCTACCTCCATCAGACCGAGAGTGTACTGTGATCTGAATTTATCTCAACACGCATACCACAGAGCTCTGAAGTGGGGCAGCCGCTCTGCCTCAGGAACTAGGGCTCCCAAGTTCTGGGACCCATGCAGCCACTTGCCAGCTTGTCCCTCTGACCAGCCACATCTCCTCTATGACTCTCAGTTCCCTTATCTGTCAAAAAGTGGGGCTTCCTCGAAGACATACACATGGCCAATATGCCCAACATACTAATCATTAAAGAAATCCAAACCAAAACCACAATGAGATACCCTCTCACACTAGTCAGAACGGATATTAACCAAAGCCAAAAATAACAGATGCCATCAAGGTCGTGGAGGAAAGGGAATGTTTACACACTGCAGGTGGGAATGTGGATTTGTTCAGCCACTGTACAAAGCAGTTTGGATATTTCTCACTTAGAGCTACCATGTGGGCCAGCAATCCCATTACCAAGTATATATCCAAAAGAATATAGGTAGTTCTACCACAAAGGCACAAGAATTCCTATGTTCATGCAGTACTAGTCACAATAGCAAAGACAAGGAATCAACCTAGATGCCCATCAATAGTAGACTGGATAAAGAAAATGTGGTACATACACACCATGGAATACTACACAACCATAAAAAAGAACGAAATCATGTCCTTTGCAGCAACATCGATGCAGCTGGAGGTCATTATCCTAAGTAAACCAACACAGGAACTGAAGACCAAATACCACATGCTCTCACTTTTAAAGGGGAGCTAACCATTCAGTACACCTGGACACAAAGACAGGAATTATAGACACAGGGGCCCACTTGAAGGTGGAGGGTGGGAAGAGGGTAAGGACTGAGAAACTACCTATCGGGTACTAAGCTTATTACCTGGATAATGAAATAATCTACACCAAACCCTCGTGACATGCAATTTACCCACTTAACAAACCTGCACATATACACGCTCAACCTAAAAGTTGGAAAGAGGAAAAAAAAAAACAAAAACGGGAGTATAAGCTTAACAATCAGAAGGTCCCTTTCAGGTCTAAAGTTCTTTGAGCTTGCTCCCAGAGTCTCAGGTCACATGATCTCAGGGGCCTGACTTTAGATCCCCTGCAGGCTCGGTGCCTCTGGCACCATTCATTCATAGAAATACATATGGAGGACCTGTGGCATGCTGGAGGCTGTGCTGGGTGTGAGGAAAACATCAGGGAATAAACAGACACCCTCTAAGGTTAGAGACTACAGTCACTGCTGTTGTGATAGGAAGAAGTGGGACAACTCAAGAAATGCTTAGATAGTAGCATCATTGGTTGGATGCGGGTGTGAATAAGGAAAGTGGTTTTCAAGTGATTCCCGGGCCTCTGGTCAAGAGCAACTGGATGGAATTAGTGCCATTCTCTGAACTGAAGGACACAGGAGGATGACCAGGTGTGGAGAAAGATCATGAGCTCAGTTTGTTTATTATTTCTTTAGAGATGGGCCTTGCTCTGTCTCCCAGGCTGGAGAGCAGTGGCACAATCATAGCTAACTGCAGTCTTGAGCTCCTGCGCCCAAACTATCTTATCACCTCAGCCTCCCAAGTAGCTGGGACTACAGGGGTGCACCACTATGCCTGGCTAATTTTTAGGGTTTTTTTTGTTTTTTGTTTTTTTTAGAGATGGGGTCTTGCTCTGTTGCCCAGGCTGGAGCGCAGTCACAGATCATAGTTCACTACAGCCTCAAACTCCTGGGCTCAAGTGATCTTCTCACCACAGCATCCTGAGTAGCTGCAACTACAGGCGTGTACCACCACACCTGTAATTTAAAACAATTTTTTTTAGAGATGGGGGTCTTGCTGTGTTGCTCAGGCTGGTCTCAAAGTCCTGGCCTCAAGTGATCCTCCCATCTTGGCCTCCCCTGTTGCTAGGATAGATGGTTCAGCGTAAATAAAAGCTCATGAAAGATCCAAGCAGATATTGTGAGCAGGCAGCTAGGTAGCTCAGTCTGGAGCTCAGAAGAAACATTTAACGTAATATAGGACAAATCGAGGGCATTCGCCAGCATGTAGAGAGGAGAGTACAGAACCAACATTCAGTGTCTGGAAGAGTGGAGGATTCAGAGCTGGTGAAGAGGACTCCAGAAGGGCTGTGAGACAGAGAGAAAACCAGAAGGACACAGGACTGCAGAGGCCAAGACACGATGCTTCACTCGGCTAAATGGAGTTGGTGCAGGAAATCTCAAGGCATGGAAAAGCGAACTCTGGATTTAGTGCCCTTGTTGACCTCGGTGACAAAATGCATGTGGAGTAATGGGGCCAGGAGTCAGGTAGAGTTATTGAAGAATCAATAGGAAAAAGAAAAAAAGTGAATACAATGAGGACAGAGACTCCTCCCAGGGAATTGGGTGTGAAGGTTATGAGAGAGGAAGATGGCTGCAGGGTGCATGGGGGTCAAGGCAGAATTTCTTAATTTGGTGAATACTGATGAAAAGGACCTATAAATCCTTTTCAAGGAGATGGTGATGATCCAGAATGAAGAGGCAGTAAGTGATGTGTTGAAGTTCCTGAGAAAGTGGGTAGAGACGAGATCCAGGGCACAGATAGTGCTTTGGCCTTAGGAGGGAAAATCCTCATCCTTATTCCCCTGTCACTGGTAGAGCAGGGAAGGAGGACGTATGATCAGAGAAACTTAAGGTGATTAGAGCTCCAATTTCTTAATAAGTTAGGGGATAACTTCATTAGCTGAAAGTCAGAGAGATGAAGATGAGAGGTTTAAGAAGAGAGAAAAAGTGACCTTTCTAGAGAAATGTATTGATTTTGCCAAGCAAACGTGAGGTGGTCACATCTACTGGCAGCCACGGCCACATGGCCAGCTGTACAGCTCCTTCCAGCAGTCCTCAGGGTCCATGTGCAGACAAGAGAAAGTAGATGAACAGGGTCATTTAGGGTCACAAGTTTCCAAGTGGAAATGAAGGAAGAACAGAGAGCAAAGGAACTTAGGACATATTCAAGAGTTCAGTAGAAATGACAGAGCCCAGAATTGGGACTATTATTCTAAGTAAAGTAACTCAGGAATAGAAAACCAAACATCATATGTTCTCACTGATATGTGGGAGCTAAGCTGTGAGGACGCAAAGGCATAAGAATGATACAATCGACTTTAGGGACTTGGGGGGAAGAGTTTGGTGTGGTGAGGGATAAAAGATAACAAATATGCAAATATGGTGCAGTGTATACTGCTCAGGTGACGACGGGAGCACCAGGATCTCACGGCTCACGCTAAAGAACGTATGTAACCAAATGCCACCTGTACCTCAATAACTTATGGAAAAATAAAATTTTAAAAGAGAGAGAGAAGTAAAGACATAAAGGTGCAATGTGGATAAAGAGGGAGAAGGGAGAGTCAATGGACTAATGGCTCTATGAGGTCAAGTAACAATAGGTTCTGTATTAGTCTGTTCTCACATTGCTAATAAAGACGTACCTGAGACTGAGTAATGTATAAAGGAAAGAAGTTTAATGGATTCACAGTTCCACGTGGCTGGGGACGTCTCACAATCCTGGTGGAAGAGCAAGGGATGTCTTACGTGGCAGCTGGCAAGAGAGAATGAGCACCAAGAGAAACGGGTTTCCCCTTAGGAAACCATGTGATCTCGTGAGACTTATTAACTACCATGAGAATAGTATGGGGGAACTGCCCTTATGATTCAATTATCTCCCACTGGGCCCCTCCCACAACATGTGGGAATTACAGGAGCTATGATTCAAGATGAGATTTTGGAGGGGAAACAGCCAAACCATATCAGGCTCTGAGACAATGAGGATGGATCCAGGTGACACAGCACCACAGATATGAAATACATTAATACTTTGTTTGCCTAGCGGACCCACCTCCCAATACATGCAGTGTACACCTCAGTACTCAGTAATTATCTTTAAATACTGAATGAATGAATAAGAACTGACTTCTGACATGCGGCCTAAACCCCCGTGGAAGCCAAAACATACTTCCTGAGCTCTGGTATGTGTCAGACATTGTTCTAGGTGCTAGGAATCTGATGATAACCCACAGATGTGTTATTTGCCCTCAAGGGGTTTATTCTTTCAGGAGGGAAGAAGGACACAGATCCCAGATTATAAAGAAGTAATCAATTAAATAAACAAATAAGCAACAATATATTCACATTCCAGATCAGGAAACTGGGTTCTAGGGAAATTACTGATCACACACCACTTTGCTGGTTAGTGATAAACGGAAGATGCAAATCTAGCTGTGCCTCAGCCTCTGGCTTCTCTGTTCCACAACATTCTTTGTCTTTATTCTCATTGCAGGAAACATATACGATAAGACATTTATCCTTATTGAGTAAATTGAATGCTTTCTCTGTGTTACACATATGAACCATGAGATCAAGTTATTTATATAATAATGTTTATAAATGCACTATTTATGATAGTAAAAACTCAAACAGCCACAGGCTGGGAACTAGGTAAGAAGACAATGCTACATAACATTGATGGAATACCATATTGTCATCAAAATCATAAGGAGATCTACATAAAAATCCATATGAAATCACTGCAGGTTACAACACATTAACTTACTGAAATATTGCTTTAAACAAATTCCCAAATCCCAAATTCATAGTTGAGTGGGTCCTTAGAGACCATCTTGTTTTACAGGCTAAGAAACTGAGGCAGCATCCTTGCTAAAACACCACCGTGAAAAATCAGTAAGAAGAGATGGATTTCTGCATCCTCCAATCCTAGAGAGATGCCAAATTATATTTGGGTGCCATGAATGTTCTTTTCTTCATATTGTGTTTTAATCATTTACCAAAATCACAGATGAATAAAGCCAGATACATCAATTCATTCAAGTATTTAGTAAGCAACTGTGACATTCCCAGCACTTTGGGAAAAACAAATGTATATGGCGTTTTTCTGTACTTGGGCATTTTACTTCCTAGAGCTCTAAAGTTCATTAGATCTCCTTCCTCTTCATTAATTGCTCTCTCTGTTGGCCTTCTTTTGTAGGTGAGTGTCAAGAACATTTCACAATTTAGTAGGAAAAGATGAAGCAGTCAGAAGATTACATTCGGATAAATGTGGTCACGCTTCCAGAAAGCCAAAAATATTGGTTAAAACTACAAGGCTTGGCTGGGCGAGGAGGCTCACGCCTGAAATCTCAGGACTTTGAGAGGCCAAGGTGGACGGATCACTTGAGGCCAAGACGTAGAGACCAGCCTGGCCAACATACCGAAAGCCAGTCTCTACTTAAGATACAAAAATTAGCCAGGTGTGGCGGCAGATACCTGTAGTGTCAGCTACTCGGGAGGCTGAGGCACTAGAATTGCTTGAACATGGGAGGTAGAGGTTGCAGTGAGCTGAGATCGTGCCACTGCACGCCAACCTAGGCGACAGGCCAAGACTTTGCCAAAAAACAAAAACAAAAAACAAAAAAACTACAAGGCTTTGTTGGATGAACACCTGGGGAGCTTCCAAACCCAACACTGTCATAGCCCTGGAAAGAACTCATTCTACGGAAAAAAGAAAACACAGAATGAATACTTCTCTATCCAAAGGCACCACGTTCTGGGAACGATGTCAAGAGTCCGTTTCTTGAATCTCTGGTGTGAAATACATCGTGCCCCCTTGAGGGCAAATAGCACATCTGTGGTTGATATAGCTATGACTAGATGTTTTTCACATTTTTTCACATTGTTGCATAAGTTTTTGGAAGCCCACATCTGTCATTACTTTCTTCTAAGGCTCTTGCTGTGCTTCGAATGAACACCATTTAAAGAGTCAAAATTTGTTTTTTCAGATGCTGAATATTTCTCTTCAGATTAATGCTCACTTTCGAGTCTTTAAAATGTTTTCAAATGCATTTTAATATATAATTTAGATATATTTGAAAATACTCTTAGAAAATACTAAAATTTCAAGCATGGAATCCTCTAAGCTTAAGATGCTTTGTGTAGGAAGTCAAAGACTAAATGTTCAGAATAATTTAAATTATATCAGTTCTGTTTTTTTATAAAAAGTGCGTGAATCTGACTTTGGTGAATAAGGTCGTTTAAAATGTACGTGGTATTGGAGGCAGGGCCTGTCCTGCGGGCGCGTTGGCTTCTTCCCACGGAGTTACGTGCAGCCCGTGCGCCTGTGAGCGGCCCGGCAGCCGATCTGGCCAATGGGCCATTTTACAGGAACTGAGGTCCCCAGAGGACATGGACACCCCCAGCCCGGTCAGAGTCACACGGGGCTCAGTGGACGGCCTTGGATTGAATGTGGGCTCCTAACTGCCTCCGGCCACTTCCCACAAACTGGGATGGCCCAGGTCTCCCAGCAAGGGTACCCAGCAAGGGTAACTCTGGGGCTTCCTGGCTGGTTGCTTCCCATTGGCTGCCAGCTGTGTGACACCACAGGGTGGAGTCTGTGGAGGCCCCACCCACCTCCTCTTGTCAACGGCCCCATCTGCCAGTAAGGTTGAGGACTCCCAGGTTTCACCCACCGGAGGCTCAACCTGAGGAACCCTGGCCATGGTGGGTGGGTTCACCTTGGGATGACCACCCACTGGGCCTGCCTGCCCCTCCCTCAAAAGGCCCCTCGAGTTGTACGGGCTGTTGGGAGGTGGCTCAGCCTCGAAGGGCAGACTGCACACCTGTTGACCTAAACTCACTGGACAGACCCCAGGTGGACACCAACTCCTCAACAGCCCCATAACCTTAGCTCTACCTGGGGTACCCAGCACCCCCGCCCCACCACAGGGCTAGAGGCCCTGTGACCCTGAAAAAGGGGCGGGCAGTAGAGAAGGTGGACGCACACTCCTCTCCTGTTGGACAGGTGAGCTCTGAGGTCAAGCCCTGGGCCCAGCCACGCAGAGACCCTGGCTGCCCTGGCTCTTGTTTGTTTAGGTCCAGGTTCTGCCCAGACCAGGGCCCAGGAGAGTTCTCAGGAGGCTGAGAAACCTCCAGGCCAGACAGAAAGTTGGGGCCAGAGCTGGGTTTTAGAGATCCTGCAGGATCCAAAATGGGGCGGCTATCTAGGTGGGGCACGGCCCCTACCCGAGAACAGGAGGGTCCTCCAGAGAATGTGCCACCATCAGGGATATGAGCTGGGCCTGCCCAGAGCCTGGGCACCTTTGGGAGCAGGAAAACTCAGGTGGAACTTGGAAAGGCTTTGAACGCCAGGCTGATGGTTGAGGGGATGGTGGGCAGGGAGGGAGGGCGAGGAGGCTCCCTCTGGCATTTGGGAGCAGGTGAGTGGAGGGCGGAGTCCCTGGAGATGGCTGCAGTCCCTTAATAGGGGGCCTTGCTCTGGGCATGTGAGGCTGTCCCTCCATCCAGAGCTGGCCCAAGACCCATAGGTCCCTGAGTGCTGGCAAATCTCACTGCTCCTGACCCGGCTTGTGTATTCAAAACGCAAACAGTAAAATCAACATCAGGATGTACATCAGGAAAAAAAAAAAATGTATGTGGTAAATCCCACTTGTGGGTATACATCCGAAAGAATTAAAAGCAGAATCTCAAAGAAATATATGCACATCCATGTTCACTGCAGCATTCACAACAGCCAGAAGGTGGAAGGAGCCTAAATGCCTATCGCTGGATGATGGATTACAAAAATGTAGTCTAGGCCAGGCACAGTGGCTCACGCCTGTAATCCCAGCACTTTGGGAGGCCGAGGCGGGTGGATCACGAGGTCAGGAGATCGAGACCACGGTGAAACCCTGTCTCTACTAAAAATACAAAAATTAGCCAGGCATGGTGGCACGTGCCTGTAATCCCAGCTACTCCAGAGGCTGAGGCAGGAGAGTCGCTTGAACCCGGGAGGCGGAGGTTGCAGTGAGCTGAGATCGCCCCACTGCACTCCAGCCTGGGTGACAGAGCAAGATTCTGTCTCAAAAATAAAATGTAATATATAATATAATATTACTCAGCCTTAAACAAAAAGAAAACCACGTCATAGGCTGCAACATCAAAGAACTTTGAGGACATCATGCTGTGGGAAATAAGTCAGTAACAAAAAAAACAAATACGCTGCATGTTCCATTTATATGGGGTACCTAGAGTTGTCAAACTCATAGAAACAGCCAGTAGCAAGGTGACTGCCAGGAAAGAATGCTAGGAGAGGAGTTCAGTGGGCACATAGTTTCGGCCATGCAAGATGAAAACGGTCTAGAGGTCTATTATACAACCATGTGCCTATAGTTAACAATACTGTACACTTCAAAATTCTTTTTTCTTTTTTTTCTTTTTTTTTTTTTTTGAGATGGAGTTTCACTCTTGTTGCCCAGGCTGGAGTGCAAAGGCACGATCTCGGCTCACTACAACCTCCGCCTCCCAGGTTCAAGCGATTCTCCTGCCTCAGCCTCCCTAGCTGGAATTACAGGCATGTACCATGCCCAGCTAATTTTGTATTTTTAGTAGAGACGGGGTTTCGCCGTGTTGGTCAGGCTGGTCTCGAACTCCTGACCTCCGGTGATCTGCCCGCCTCAGCCTCCCAAAGTGCTGGGATTACAGGCATGAGTCACTACGCCAAGCATTTTTTTTTTTTTTTTTTTTTGAAACAGTCTCACTCCTGTTGCCCAGGTTGGAGTATAGCGGTATGATCACAGCTCAATGCAGCGTTGACTTCCTGGGCTCAGGTGATCCCACCCTCTTAGCCTCCCAAGTAGCTGGGACTACAGGAATGCACTACAAAGCCAGGTTAAATTTTTTTTTTCTGTATTTTTAGTAGAGATGGTTTCATCATGTTGCCCAAGCTGGTCTTGAACTCCTGGGTTCAAGTGATCCGCCCACCTTGGCCTCCCAAAGTGCTGGGATTACAGGTGTGAGCCATCATGCCTGGCCTTCAAAATCATTAAGAGGATAAATCTATGTTATATGTTTTTTACTGCACATAAATATATATAGTGGTAAGCCTTTCCAGATTTCTTCCAAGCAGAATATCCATACGTTCCCTCTTACGCACTTCAAGTGTGGAAAGGGAAACAGGAAGAATGGATTCACTTTCTCCCTCTCCAATCCACATCCAGCCCACTCACCTTTAAGAAGGACTCTATCCTGTTATATCCACAACGCTAGAGGGTAGAGTCAGAATAAAAATGTGAAAGATGTCTTAATACAAGAGGATAAGAGAGATAAGTAGACAGTTTAATATCACTTATACGTGTACTTTTATTTACTCTCAAGGTGTGTGTGTAGGGTAGTGTGTGTGTGTGTGCATGTGTATGTGTGTTTAAGAAGGACGAATGTATCAGGGAGGCTTGTCAGTCAAACATTAATAGAGAAAGCTAAACGCCAACAACTCAGCTAAGTCTCAGTGAAAAACAAAGATGTTGAAAGAAAAGAATAGTAGTTTTCAGTGTGAAGAGAGCTGGGAAGAGGAAACAGCAAGTGCTGTGGGAACACATAGCTGAGGGGGGCCTGCCATGGGTTTCCCAGAGAAAGTGATGCCTGACGTTAGCCGGGTGCTGAGGGGCCCAAGAGTGTTCCTGGCTATGAAACAGCAAACTCGAAGGCCCCAGGAGCCTGGTGCTTTTGAGAATCTCACAGGAGCCCAGGGCAGCGAAAGCAGAGTGATTGATCGAGATTAGAGGTGACTCCAGAGGATGGCAGAGGTCAGCGAGGGCCTCACTGCCATGTGAGGTTGTTGGACTTTATCCCCAAGGGCATCCACCGAGTGGTGAACAGGGAAGCCACACGCTGAACTCTGACTTTTAAGTGTTGCTCCAGCGGCAGTGAGAAGCCCTAGCCCAGGTGTGGTCACCGCAGTATCAGAGATGGGAGAGAAGAGCGCCTCAGACAGGGGACAGTGACTCCAGGAATGCAAATGGACAGATTCCCATTCCTGGAAGAAGACTCAATTGCTATGAAGAGGGAACTGAGTCATGTATCAGGTTGGCGCAAAAGCAATAGTGGTTTTTCATCATTACTTTTCATGGTAAGAACAGCTATTATTTTTGCACCAAACTCAGAATTTTGAAATGTTAAAATGAAGGCTGAACTGGCTTAACTTGGTGACTGACGGGATGTGGAGAGTGTGGGGGAGAGGGAGGAGGCATGGATGCTGCCCAGTCTTCTGGTTCGGTAACCAAGTGGATAATGATGTCCTTGAGGGAGAGGAATTTCTGCAGAAACACAGTTTGTGTGGAAATATGAATGGTTGTGAACATGCAGAGTCTGAGATCCCTGCCCTCTGCAGCCTTTCTTTCCTTTTTTTTTTGAGACAGAGTATCGCTATGTTGCCAGGCTGGAGCGCAGTGGCCTGATCTCGGCTCACTGCAACCTCCACTTCCCAGGTTCAAGCAATTCTCCTGCTTCAGCCTCCCGAGTAGCTGGGACTAGATGCATGCACCACGCCCAGCTAATTTTTATATTTTTAGTAGAGATGGGGTTTCACAATGTTGGCTAGGATGGTATCGATCTCTTGACCTCATGACGATCCGCCCGCCTTGGCCTCCCAAAGTGCTGGGATTACAGGCATGAGCCACCATGCCCAGCCTGCCTGCAGCCTTTCTTTCTCCCATTCTTATCATCTCAGACAACATCTGGTATTTCTCCATTGTAAATCCATCCTATTTCTCCATCATATACGGAAATAGGGCCAGAAAGAATCTTAGCAATCATGTCATCCCCTACCTTTCATTCTACACACAAGGAAACTGAGAACTGGCAGAGTTTAGGAGACTTCACCAAGGTACACAGCACTGTAACCCCATACACGCCCCCGACTCAGAGCCTGTGCTCAGGTTCTTCCCAGCACCCCAGGAAGCACGTGTTTCTTTCTTGCTTCTCACACTTGCCACTCTCACCATCGTAACCACTCTTCCTGGTCTAGAAGCCTAGCCTCCTGAAGGTACTCATTCAAACATGAGAAATCATTGGCCTTCTTACCAGTTGAGGCCTCTGAATGTAACAGTCATAGATTTATGAACATCAAAATAATCAGAAGCAGCCAGGCGCGGTGGCTCACACCTGTAATCCCAGCACTTTGGGAGGCCGAGGCAGGCGGATCATGAGGTCAGGAGATTGAGACCATCCTGGCTAACATAGTGAAACTCTGTCTCTACTAAAAATGCAAAAAATTAGCCAGGTGTGGTGGCACGCACCTGTAGTCCCAGCTACTTGGGAGGCTGAGGCAGGAGAATGGTGTGAACCCGGAAGGCAGAGCTTGCCGTGAGCCAAGATGGCACCACTGCACTTCAGCCTGTGGGACAGAGCGAGACTCCGTCTCAAAAATAATAATAATAATAATAAAAATAATCAGAAGCAGTTGAAAAGTAGTTGAAGTTGATATCTGGTCAAGTTGCTCACAGGAATCTCCCGTAAGGTCATTTCAGTTTTCATTATGATTACTTAAAAAAACAACATAAAACACTGAGTCCATTAACTTTCACGGTATGATTTTTTTTTATTTTTCTGAGACGGAGTCTCACTCTGTCACCCAGGCCGGAGTGCGGTGGTACGATCTTGGCTCACTGTAACCTCCGCATCCCGGGTTCAACCGACTCTCCTGCCTCAGCCTCCTGAGTAGCTGGGATTACAGGCACATGCTACCACATCTGGCTAATTTATATTTCTTGTAGAGACGGGGTTTCACCATGTTGGCCAGGCTAGTCTCCAACTCCTGGCCTCAAGTCATCTACCTGCTTTGGCCTCCCAAAGGGCTGGGATTACAGGCCTGAGTCACTGCACCCAACCATACAATATGAATTTTTAAACATCCATCTCTATGCATAATAGTTTTCTATAACATTTTGGTTTCCTATAAAATTTCACTCACCACACATTTTCATAGAAAATTGTCATATGGTTTTGTCACATGGTTTCCTATAAAATTTCACTCTTTCAACAAATGTTGGTAGGATTTGCAATTTTTTTTTTTTTTTTTTTTTTTTTTGAGATGAAGTCTCGCTCTCTGTCGCCCATGCTGGAGTGCAGTGGCACAATCTCGGCTCAATGCAAGCTCCACTTCCCAGGTTCACACCATTCTCCTGCTTCAGCCTCCCGAGTAGCTGGGATTACAGGCGTCTGCCACCACACCCGGCTAATTTTCTGTATTTTTAACAAAGACAGGGTTTCACCGTGTTAGCCAGGATAGTCTCAATCTCCTGACCTCGTGATCCGCCCACCTCGGCCTCCCAAAGTGCTGGGATTACAGGCATGAGCCACCGCACCCAGCCTGCAATTGTTTTTATTAACTGGGTAAAGAAATAAAATCTATGACTTTTGCCCTTTGAGCTTCTATTTTTATGATCTATTAGGGTAAAATGAAACATGTCAGAAACAATGTGTAATAATAGTTCAGAAGCAATTTTGTTAACTATTACAAATCCTCAACCCTACACAGTTTTTAAAAAAATGCTTACCTGAGGCGAGAGTCCTTAAAGGTGTCCAGATACGCAGGGTAGCTCCACCCAATTCTACTCCCTTTACATCGAAGCTCTACAGTTTGCCCCGCCAGCAGACTCAGGGTAGCGGCGGGTTTCTGGAAGCGACCTTTATCCAGCACTTGCATCATGATAGACTGCGTCTTTGGTGCTGAATTGGCTGAATCCCTGTCCTTTATTTTAGGAATTTTGGGCTTCACCTTCTTGTTGGTAGGTTTGATTCTATTCTCTCCTGGTTCTTTTGGACGCTTGTTCTTGGGAAGGTGTTGGCCAGTAACTGCAAAACGTAAGGAGAGAGAAATGCGCTCTAGTAATGGCATTTTTGGAATATTTGAGGCCAATAACTTTTTTTTTTTTTTTTGAGACAGATTCTTACTCTATTGCCCAGGTTGGAGGGCAGTGGCATAATCTCAGCTCACTGCAACCTCCACCTCCGAGGTTCAAGTGATTCTCTTGCCTGAGCATCCTGAGTAGCTGAGATTACAGGTGCCCGCCGCCACACCCAACTCATTTTTGTATTTTTAGTAGAAACATGGAGACAGGGTCATAGCACGTTGGCCAGGCTGGTCTCGAAGTCCTGACCTCAGGTGATCCACCTGCCTTGGCCTCCCAAAGTGCTGGGATTACAGGAGTGAGCCACCGTGCCCAGCCCTCATAACTTTTAGGTAACTCTAGAGAAGATAACTTTTTAATCCTCCCCTCCTCATATGTCAATACTGTTTTCAGTAAAAGTCATGTAATAATCATTTTTTGATTAATTTTAAAACATTAAAAAATATTTCAGCTCCAAAGATATTATTCAAATTCAGCAAAACAGTTCATGTATGAGCTAAAATTTGCCCTTAGAAAACAAAAATATTACTGCCTGTAGTTCACACCGTCTCATAGTCTCCAAGCAGTCACACAAAACAGCAGAACTGAAGCCATTCAAGGCTGTTTGTTTACTTTGCAGTCTATATGTTGTCACTATTCATTTTGATTCCACTGTTTAAACACAGAAATATGTAGCTCCACAGAGACTGGGGACACAAACTGTGCTGAAAGTGCACGCAAAATATTTTGTTTTTAACGTTAGAAACGGAATCTCACTCTGTCACCCACGCTGGAATGCAATGGCATGATCCTAGCTCACTGTAGCCTTGAACTCCTGGGCTCAAGTGATCCTCCTGCCTCAGCCTCCTGAGTAGCTAGGCCTACACATATGTGAGACCATGCTGAGCTAATTTTTTTTTTTAAAGATGGGGCCTTGCTATGTTACCCAAGCTGGTCTCAAACTCCTGGCCTCAAGCAACCCTCCCACCAAGGCCTCCCAAAGTGCTGCAATTATAAGTGTGAGCCACTCTGCCCAGCCAAGATTTTGAACCACAATGAACTTTCTCTCAAAACAAATGGTAAAGCAGACATTACATTTGTCAGGGGCTGGCGATGTCTAGGTAGAATAAAATGTTTATTATTAAAGAGTAAATATTATATGTATACTAATCTGAAGCTTACATATAAATTATCAAAACTCAAATGTAATTGTAGCAACGATTTAGAATTCCACCAACAAAATGTCTTTGGGGAAGGAGTATTTTATCACCAACATTGTTGAGAGTTGCTGGCAAATAGTGATAATAAAAAGCTAACTGACTTTAAGTTGCTTTTATTGTCATTTTTGCCTTCTCTATAAGGAAAGCACCCTTATTGCCTGCATCCAGGGAAGAGTGCCCCCACTGTTCTGCCTGTGGTGGGCCACCAGACTCTAAAAATCTCAGCTAAGCCCCTTGCAGCCACACAGTTGTGTCCACTCAACAAGAATGAATAGGGGACTGTATGCCAGGTGCGGTGGCTCATGCCTGTAATCCCAGCATTTTGGGAGGCCAACGCAGGTGGATCAGTTGAGGTCAGGAGTTTGAGACCAGCCTGGGCAAGGTGGCGAAACCCCATCTCTACTAAAAATACAAAATTAGCCAGGCATGGTGGCGCATACCTGTAATCCCAGCCACTTGGGAGGCTGAGGCACGAGAACTGCTTGAACCCGGGAGGCGGAGGTTGCAGTGAGCCAAGATTGCACCACTGCACTCCAGCTTGGGCGACAGTGAGACCCTGTCTCAAAAAAAAAAAAAAAAAAAAGATAGGAAAAGGAAAGGAAAGGAAAAGGGACTGTAGAGTTTCAGTTTCACCATCTGTCTGCAGAAGCTCAAAGGCCACCTCGATAGATACCCGTAGAATTACAAAATTTTCAAACTTATGAGATCCTTACAGATCATTTAGGTCAAGCCCTCGTGTTGTAGATTTAAAAACTAAAGGAGGCCCTCCCTGAAAAGTTGAATAAACTGTACAGAGTCACTCAGCTGGTTAGTGGCAGAATGTGAGAGCAGAAGTCAGGCCTCTGATTCCTATTCCAAAGTGCTCATTTCACTACATGGAGATAAACATTCTGTACATATTTTGAATAACCACACAGCCCTTGGCCGATTGAGAGAATGACAGTGCATTTGTAGAAAATGGGAACATGTGATAGATCAGGAGAAAAGTATGATAAAAAACGCAATTGATTTGGACTCAACTGTATAACGATGAATTTGGTTTCCTTTGTGTGTTGCCCTTTGAAACGGGAGCCATGTGGCCTCCACTCTTAGTTCAGTCTGGCCCTGACTGTAGAACCAATCCTGCCCTTGGGATCTCTTGGCTCAGTGTCAACAACCACGTCTCACTCTTTGGGCTTCAGTGCCTCAATCCCTGAGCCCTGCTCTATTTTCTGTGACTTCAAGTCCAGCTATGACCTCTTTCTTCTCCTAGGCCCGAGTCTCTTATTCCCTTCTTTCCCCTACTAAGTTTCCTCTTGGTTATAGGCCTTACTGACCATTCTCAATCCTTCCAGGAAGTAGAGCTGTGACCTTGAACCCTAGTCTCCAAGGCGGAACCCCCAACATCTGCTGTTGAATCTGCTGTTTGCCCATTATTCTGCTGACCCTGCACACGTGGTTTACTACCCCGGGTTCTAATGATAGGTGGGGGTAGACAATGGCTCCCATGCACACGCTCCCAGCCTCCTAGAAGGAAAAGCACTGCAACAGTTGGGAATGGGCCAGACCAACAAAGGAACATTAATCCAGCAATATCAATTGTGAAGCATCAGCCTCAGCTCTGCAATTAGGTAAAAGTTAGTTTTTTTCTTAAGATAGAAAATAACAGGCCAGGCATGTTGGTTCACACATGTAATCCCACCACTTTGGGAGGCCAGGTTGGGAGGTTTGCTTGAGACCAGGAGTTCAAGACCAGCCTGGGCAACATGCTAAGACCCCATCTCTACAAAAATTAAGGGAAAAAAAATAAGTTTAGTGTGGTAACACATGCCTGGAGACTGAGACTGAGACTGAGACTTGAGCCCACAAGTCTGAGTTTATGTTGAGCTATGACTGTACCACTGCACTGCAGTCTGGCTGACAGAGCAAGACTCTGTCTCAAAAAAAAAAAAAAAAAAAAGAAAGGAAAAATAGCCTATCATTATAATGCCCAAGAAATCTGTGCCCCATAAATACTTTAATGCCTGTGAAATTAATGAACCTCTGGATTAAGGTCTAATTTGGTATTCTGTGTATCATGTAACAGGAATTCAAGCTATCAGAAATGACAACAACCATCTGTAAATCCTATGGAATTTAGACAGAGCTACTTGTCTGACTTCTAAGCTATCATATCTTGTGTATCTATGTTACTCAGGAACATCAGATTATCTGATTATGGAGATTATGCATCCAAACATTTGCTATTATCTATGCAAAATAATTTGACCTTTTGACCAAACAGCCCCACCAGCTGATGTAACTGTATAGCTGGTCCAGCTGCCTGACCACAGAATTGGCCTGTGGTTTGATGGCAATGATGCAAAGTTAAAGGAGCCAGCCTAGTGTCCCCACAGATACCCAGACGGTACTGGAATTGAGTGACTCCCAAATCCCATGTCTAACTGTTTAAAAGAATATGACTCTTCAGCCTAACCATGTCAATTGGTTATTTTTCAAAGACCTAAAAAATACAAGAATTCATACTGTAAGTGAACGTCCATTACCATTGCATTTTTGAGACTATTGCATCGTATAATTTATAGAGAAATAGGTGGCAAAATTCAAGAACCATTAAATATCGTTACTAGCTTCAGGTCCAGGCTTGCCACTTACTGGCTGTGTGACCTTGGGAAGCTACTTGCCCTCTTCTGTTTCAGTTTTCTCATCTATAAGTTGAGAATGATATGGTAATAACTACCTCATAATGACCATAATAATTACTGTGGAGTTAAATGAGGTAATATGTCAAAAATGCTGAAATTAGCATCTGACCTACAGTAAGTGATTGCTAGCTAAGTGCTATTTGTTTTTTTATGGTTGTCACATGAGATCTCTATGATGAACTTGTGGTGGAAACAAAGCAGATATTAGTCTTTTTAATGTATAGATGCCAAGTAGTTCACTCCAGGTCATCAAGAAGGTAGTGAAAAAACAGACCCTCTGACTCCAAATCTAGAGCTTTCTCTGGCTCATGCCATTGCCTCTCCATCCACTTAGAAATTAGTATATTGTTGCTTTTTCACTTTATTTGCACATATCTCATGCACTATGAGATTCTTTGTTTGATGTGACATGGAGTTCCAAGCCAAACAGAACTTGATGCTGGGGATGAGAGCCCCCTCTTCCTGGAAGAGCTGGAGGTGCTTTCCCAAGGCACACACTGGATCCCCTCAGTGAGGAGATGCTGGTCAAAACCTCATCTCCAGCTGGGTGCAGTGGCTTATGCCTATAATCACAGCACTCTGAGAGGCCTGGGACACGGAGGTTGCAGTGAGCTGAGATCGCACCACTGCACTCCAGCCTGGGCAACAGAGTGAGATTCTGTCTCAAAAAACAGAAAAACCAGACAAAAACCCCAAAACCCTTACATCCAAAATAAATAAACAAATGTTACAAAGCAAGAAGGAAGCAGGAAAAAGGACCATGATTATTCATCATCAACTGAGAATCACAATCGAATCTTATTCATCAAAAGTGACCTATTAGTCTAATTCAATAGAACTGTGTTGGAGGAGAAAATAAATTCATTTGAAGAATCATTGACTGCAGCCTGGATGAGATTTCTTGTTAAGCACATTCATTAATATCAAAGCACTAGAGCTGTTGGGTTTTCTCCTCCCTGATGGTCAGTAAACGGGAGAGGCCATCCCTAAAAGTAGCTCCCGAGTTAACCACACCATACATTTTTCTGAGTCACTCAGTTGCTTCCCAGTTAGTTATATACACTGAGAGACACCACTCTCATTTTTCCATTTTTCATAAAACACCCCACAGGAACACACACGCTTTTCCAGGGACAAAGCTGAGAAGGTGGGAAAGCGATACTATGGAGAGGAAAATGTAGCAAGATGTAGCGAGCCCTTCCTTTCTCTATTCCTTTCGAGAACCCCACACCAAAAAATCCACCTACTGTCAGAGATTCGAACCAGAGAGACTCCATCTTGAATAGGGGCTGGGTAAAATAAGGCTGAGAACCACTGGGCAGCATTCCCAGGAGGTAAAGGCATTCGTCACAGGATGAGACAGGAGGTTGGCTCAAGATAGAGGTCACAGACACCTTGCTGATAAAACAGCTTGCGGTAAAGAAGCTGGCCAAATTCCACCAAAACCAAGATGGCCACGAACGTGACCTCTAGTCATCCTCACTGATCATTATATGCTAATTATAATGCATTAGCATGCTAGAAGACACGCCCACAAGCGCCATGAGTGTTTACAAATGCCATGGTAACATCAGGAAGTCATCCTATATGGTCTAAAAAGGAGAGGAACCCTCAGTTCCAGGAATTTCCCATCCCTTTCCCGGAAAATCATGAATAATCCACCCCTTGTTTAGCATATAATCAAGAAGTAACCGTCAGTATAAGCAGCTGAGCAGTCCATGCCGCTGCTCTGCCTATGAAGAAGCCATTCTTTTATTCCTTTACTTTCTTAATAGATTTGCTTTCACTTTACTTCTATGGACTCACTCCGAATTCTTTCTTGCACGAGATCCGAGAACTTTTTCTTGCAGTCTGGATCAGGACCCCTTTCCAGTAACATTACCACTGTTTAAAGTATCATTTACAAAAAAAGAAAAAGGCGTTTTCTGATAATTAGATCCTTCGATGCCAGGATAAAGACCTCAATCTGAAGTATTTTCCAGAACACCTGTTAGAATACAGTTGCTGACTCTCTTTTTGGAAAAACTCGATTCACATGGCTCGCAGGACCCTGTGCTGCCTTGGTTTTCCTCCTGTGTCACTGACAACTCTTCAGTCTCTGGCAGCTCTTCCTCATTTTCCTTACCTGCCCGATCACTCCTCTCTAACTACCCTTCACTCTCTAAGTGACCTCACACAGTCCCGTGACCCTTGCAGCATTTATACGCTGAAAGCTGCCCTAGTTCCTGTCCTGACCCTGCCTCTACACTCCAGATCTAAATATCCTGTTGCTTATTCAGCAGGGCCACTTGAAAGACTAGTAGGCATGTCAAAGTTAGCATGTCCAAAATTTAGCATCTCAAATTTAGCATGTCTGACCTCTGAATACCCCTTCAGACATGCTCCTTCCTGATGCTCCCTTTATCAGCAAATGACAATTGCTCAGGACAAAAACCTCCAAGTCTCACCTGTTTTAAATTTTCCTCTCCTAAGCCACATCCAATCCAGCAACAAATTCTTTTGACTTCATCTTGAAAACAGACCCTGAACTCAGCCTCTTTTCCTTCCATCCACTGATACCACCCTGGGCCAAGCCACTTACCATCCAGACATTTATACTATCTCCTAAACAGCCCCTGGCTTCCACTGTATCACTCCTTCGGCCATCTATGTGGCTATAAAGGGATAGCTGAGGCTGAATCATTTATGCAGCAAAGAGGTTTACTCAGCTCACAGTTCTGCTGGCCGGAAGATTCAAGACTGGGCATCTGGTGAGGGCCTCAGGCTGCTTCCACTGGTGGCACAGGTGAAGGAGAATAGGTGTACGCAGAGATCACATGGAGAGAGAAGAAGCAAGAGAGAGAGAGGGGAGGTGCCAGCCTCCTTTTAACCAGCTCTTACATGAATTAATGGAGCAAGAACTCACGCTATTAGTTCTATTACCTCCAGGAGGGCAACAAGCCATTCATGAGGGGTCCGCCCCGATGACTCAAACACCTCCCATTAAGCCCCACCCCCAACACTGGCGATCAAATTTCAACATGAGGTTTGGAGGAGGTCAAATATCCAAATCATAGCATTGCACCTCTGGCCCCCCAAAACTCATGTCTTTCAAATACTGCAAATTACAAGCATCCTTTCCCAATAGTCCCCCAAATCTTAACTTGTTCCAGCATCAACTCAAAAGTCCAAAGTCTCATCTGAGCTTGAGGCAAGTTCCTTACGGCTGTGAGCCTGGAAAATCAAAAACAAGCCTTGGCCCTCCCCACCCCTCTAACTTTGCTGGGTGAAGCCCACATGGCTGATCTGACAGGTTGGAGTTGAATGTCTGTTTCTTTTCCAAGGTGAGGGTGCATACTGCTGGTGGCTCTCTAATTCTGGGATCTCCACATGAGCCCCATTCCCATGGCCCCCTAGGCAGTGCCCTGGTAGGGACTCTCTGTGTTAGTCCTGCCCCTGTAGCAGGCTTCTGCTCGCACACTCAGGCTTTCTGATACATCCTCTGAAATCCAGGTGGAAGCTAAGCCTCCATCACTCTTGCATTCTGGGAATATGCAGACTTGACAACATGTGGAAGCCTCCAAGGTTTATTTATAGCTTGTGCCCTCTGGAGCAACCTCTCTGTTCTACTTATTGGCCTCTTCTGCTCTTATTCGCCCATCTGGAACCACACCTGGGAGCTTTTAAGTTAAGGCTAGAGCTGGTGCACCTGAGATAGGGGCAGTAGCATCCCGAGGTGGTGCAGGGCAGAAGAGCAGCAGGGCCTGCCCCCCAAAACCATTCTATTCTCCTGAGTCTCTGGGCCTGGGATGGGAGGGGCTCCTCAAAGATTTCCAAAATGGCTATAAGGCCTTTCTCTTATTTTCTTAGCTACTAGCACATGATTCAAGCAGTCTCTCAGCTGTACCCTTGGATTCTTTTCTCAAAATGCTCTTTCATTCTCTGCCACATGGCCAGGCTTCACATTTTCCAAACTTTTACTCTCTGCTTCCCTTTTCATAATAAATTCTACCTTTAGGTCATTCCTTTGCTTCTGTAATTGATCTTGAGCCTATTTTTTTTTTTTTTTTTTTTTTGAGACAGTCTCACTCTGTCACCAGGCTGGAGTACAGTGGCCCGATCTCAGCTCACTGCAATCTCCTCTTTCCAAGTTCAAGCGATTCCCCTGCCTCAGTCTCCCAAGTAGCTGGGACTACAGGTGCGCACCACGACGCCAGGCTAATTTCTTGTATTGTAATAGAGACGGGGTTTCACCATGTTGGCCAGGCTGGTCTCGATTTCCTGACCTCATGATCCGCCTGCCTCCCAAAGTGCTGGGATTACAGGCATGAGCCACCCTGCCCGGCTGATCCTAAGCTTTTAAAACCAGCCATACCCATCACTACTTGAGCACTTTGCTGCTTAGAAATTTCTTTTGGATACCCTCGGACATCACTCTTAAGTGTGGCCTTCCACAAATCCCTAGGGCATGGACACAATGCAGCCAAGTTCTTTGCTAAGGCCTAACAAGGGTGACTTTTCTCCAGTTCCCAATAAGTTATCTGTTTCCATTTCAGACCTTGTCAGCATGAACTTTACTGTCTATATTTCTATCAACAGTTTAGTCACAGCTATATAACCAATCTCTAAGAAATTCCAAACTTTCCCTCCTCTTCCTGTTTTCTTCTGAGCCCTTCAAACTCTTCCGATTCTCTGCCCAGTACCTGGTTCCAAAGCTGCTTCCACACTTTCAGGTATCTTTATAGCAATATCCCACTCCTTGGTACCAATTTTCTGTGTTAGTTCATTTCGCATTGCTATAGAGGAATACCTAGGACTGGGATGTTTATAAAGAAAAGAGGTTTATTTGGCTTATCGTTCTGCAGGCTGTACAAGAAGCATGGAACCAACATCTGCTTCCAATGAAGGCCTCAGGCTGCTTCCACTCAGGGCAGAGGGCAATGATAACTAGCAGTGCAGAGATCACATGGTGGGGTGGGAGGAGGAGGGACCAGACTCTCTTTAACAAGCAGTTCTTGCTGGAAATAATACAGAATCCATACATCCCCAGGGGAAGGCATTAATCTCTTCATGAAGGATCTACCCCCAAGGCCCAAACACCTCCCATGAGGCCCTACCTCCCACCACCACCACCACATGGGGGATCAAAATTCAACATAAGATGTGGTGGGGGCAAACCATAGCACCTACCTTTGAAAACATAAATTATGGGTACTTCTTCGTTCAGAAGCCTCCAGTGACTTTCATCTCATCTAGAAGCAAGCCCTAAATCTTCCCATACCCTACAAGGCTTGGCCAGCTCCTGTCCCACGCATCACAGTCACAGCCACACTGGCAACCGGTACAAGCCCATCTTGAAGGTATTGCCTTTGTGGTGCCCCTGGAGTGCACAGCTTTGCTGTCAGCTACCTCCGGGGTTTGCTTCCTCGTTTCAGGCAGGCTTATGGCTATCCATTCAAACAGCATCCTCACACCCCGCCTCAGTCCTCTCCATGTCTCACCCTGTGTTACTCGTTGAATTGTGTCCCCTAAAAACATATGCTGAAGTCCTAACTCCCAGGTATCTGTGAATGTAACCTCATTCAGGAATGGAGTCTTTGCAAATGTAGTCAAGTTAGCATGAGGTCATTAGGGTAGGCTCTCCTCCAATAGAACTGATGTTCTTACGAGGAGACACACACACACACATATGAAAATGCCATGTAAAGACAGACACGGGGAGAAGATGGTCACATGGCAACAGAGGCAGAGATTGGAGTGATGCGGCCACAAGCGAAAAAAATGCCAAGCGGTTGCTGACCACAACCAGAAGCTAGTGGAGGCAGGGAAGGATTCTACCCGCATCTTAGAAGCTGTGTGGCGCTGCTGACACTGACTTTGGACTATAAGCCTCTGGACTGTGAGCAAACAAACTTCTGCAGTTTTAAAGCCTCCCATTCCGTGGTACTTTGTTATGGCAGCCCTAGGAACCTAATAGACCCTGATTCATGATTCTCGATGCCACTTACCACTTCCTTAAATTGTATCTTTACTTCTTTATCTTTCCTCTCCCTTCATTGAGCACCACAAAGAAAGGGTTTTAAAACCTTGTCTAGGTTTGAAAACCATCAGTCCTCTGACCACCAGATCTCTCTCTCTTGCCCTCAAACTTTTCTCTTTCTGTGTTTTAAGGATCAGAAATGGTTTTGTACGTCAAACATGCCAGCCAAGATCCTAAACGCTTCAAAGCATTCATTATGTGCATTCATAAACAATAAGGAACTTTAGAATTCTTTTTTTCATTAAAATATTTCTGTACTAATTTTTACTCTTTTTTTTCCTCAAGAATAAATGAAGACACGAAAGTGTCAAAGGCTCTTGGTTACAGAATCCTCGTCATTGTGTCTCAGTCCTTACCTTCTTAGAGATCTGGCTATATTGCTCTCAGACAATAATGAATGTCTGTAGTCCTCTAAGAAAGAAATCCCTTTCACCAGATGCAAAATAAACCCAGGTTACTGAAGACCAGATTAGCACGGATCAAGGTTCTCATATTGTTCAACAAAACTTGTTGCACAAATCAATATTAACACTTCAATGTTTGCTCCTGACATTCAATAAAAATATGTAGGTAATCAAAAGTCAGGAAATACTTGTGATTTTATACTTTTCAATGTGAAAATAGAAGCACCCTATTAATAAACTCGGTGGCATGTATTCCATATAAATGCTGAAAATCAGGTGCTATGATTGACGTCTCAAAGTGGAATCTTGGATTATTTATTACCTGTTTTCATCCCTCAGTTTCATGCCATGAAGTATTATGTGCCTTTCCAGCTCCCCATCTTCACGAGGAGAAAGAACATTACTTCCAAAAATTTAAAGCATTTTGTCATTGGGAGCAGCCAACTTCTCTGGGTCACAGGCCAGATGTTCACCTCCATACACACTTGCAGGGAAGTCTTTTCCTCTTAGAAGGCTGTCTTCGGCTAGTTGTGGTGGCTAGCACAAGTGGAAGTCGCAGTGAGCTGAGATTGTGCCACTGCACTCCACCTGGGTGACAGAGCGAGACTCCATCTCAATAATAATAACAATAATAAAGACTGTCTTTTAGATGTGATCAGAAAAACTAAAAGGCAGTGAAACAAGTTGAGTTGTGGACCTTGTGTCTGTAGTTTGTGCTTTGGGATGGCCCTGAAGGCAGGATATTCCCATCCTGCCAATCTGAGACCAGCACTGGAAGGGCCTCCTGTGTAATCCACTCTCCTTAGTAGCTCCTGGCCACAACTCACGACACAACTCAAAACCAAAAACCATTCTTAATAGGTTTAGCCAAATGGTTACATAACTTAATGAAGCACTATGTGTTCACTATTGTATCCATAAATAGTCCATACATTATAGATATGTGTACTTTTATTTTATTTTTACCTTTATTTTTTTGACATGGAATCTCACTCTGTCGCCCGGCTGGAGTGCAGTGGTGCGATCTCGGCTCACTGCAACCTCTGCCTCCCAGGTTCAAGCAGTTCTCTGCCTCAATCTCCCAAGTAGCTGGGATTACACGTGCCCACCACCACTCCCGGCTAATTTTTGTATTTTTAGTAGAGACAGGGTTTCACCATCTTGGCCAGGCTGGTCTTGAACTCCTGACCTCATGATCCACCTGCCTTGGCCTCCCAAAGTGCTGGGATTACAGGCATGAGCCACTGTGCCCGGCCAGATGTGTGTACTTTTATAAACAAAATCTTTGTGCTATTATCACCTAAAATTTATGAACTATTTCTTACATTCAGTCTGTATTCCACTTTCTCCAATTGTCTCATAAATGCTTATTGTTTGTATGGATTACAATTAAAGAAATGGTAAATTTAGTTAGATGTTTGTAATAAACTCACATGGGCTGGGTGAGATCCAGGAGGCAGAATGGAAGTCAATTTCTGAGCCTATAAGACTGGCAAGTTGGGTATAAACAAAGGAATGGCTGATTTGAAATTATTTAGCCTGGCCATCTCCTGCCGTATTCAAAAAATGATACTACAAATTACATTTCTGCCTTTTCAGCAGTTGCATACAAGGGCCTGCCAGGAGCATTTTAATATTGCATTTTACAAACTGAACTCATGGCAACTTCTCTCTGGGCAGAGTTAAGTGTTACTCTCCCAGTAGAAGCTCTGCCTACGTTTTATTAAGCAAAGCTCTAGGCTGAAGGACCCTCATGCTCAACTTCAAGTACCACGACTATCTTGGATTTTGCAAACTACAATGCGGTATTTTTTTGGCAAATGTAGTTTCCTAGGAAAGAAAGGAACTGGTCAGGATGAACGAGTGGATGAAAATGTGAGCCAGGTCGAGCTGGCTCCAGCATGAAGTTGCATAACAGCAAAAGCTACTTTTCCACTAAATCTAAGCAAAAATTGTGTTGTAGCCCAGGAATTTCAAGAGAGGCTTGAGGACACCAGGAGGCACCCAGATGAAACATGTACTGTACAAATAACACCCATGGAGTGAATAGAGCAAACAAAACATTTAAATGCTAACAATAATATATAATACACACCACAGTAATACACACACCCAGACACACAGAAAAATAACACCAGACCCTTTGGTCACGGGTGTACACGACAGGGTGGACCCAGGACAGGTACACATTCAAAAACGCGCAGCGGTCATGGTCCCATACGCTGTACCAAAAAAATGCATTTTCTTCACCATTTCCCATCCAATTAGATAAATATAATAAGCCGTGGGATTTTGATTCGTTTTGAAGTTTCATACACTGACATTTTTGTTCGAAGATCTAGGCAGATCTTGCAGGATTCAAGCCCAAGGTAGTAGACGAAAACACGCCCAGAACTGCGAGGGGAGGGGGAGGTCACCTGGAACTCTGCAACGGAATCAGCGATTGCCGAGCTTAGGTGGCACTCGCTCTCAGCAGCAGAGGTCCCGGCCACGCCGCTGGGAGGTGGAAGCGATCCGAGGCTCCCGCGCCACCTCCCAGACCGACACGTTGACACTGGGGGCTGGACCAGGCGCTGGCTGGGGATGCTTGGTTCGCCCGGAGATGGGGGCTTGGAGAGGTCCTGGTGGGCTCCTAAGGGTCGGGGTAGCTGCCACCACCCCTAGAGGGCTCTCCGGGCAGGCAAAGAGTGGGAGGAAAGGAGACCCCACCAGGAGGGGGCAGGTGCACTGGGCAGGCAGTGGCGCGGGGGCTGAGCCACCGAGGGCCGAACGTTAGAGCAAGAGCTGGCAGGAGGGCGGCGGGGGCTTCGGGTCCCGGCTAAAGTCAGGGCACAAGCTAGGTGGCCCCGCGCCCAGAGTCACTCACCATCCTCCAGAGCTTCGTGCAGCAACAGAAGACCAAGCAGCAGCCAGACCTTCATCTCGGGAACCTCGGACTTCGGAGCGCAGGAGCGCGGCGGCTGCGCGGGGCGGGGACGCAGGGAAGGCGGCGGGCGAGGGGCGGGCTCCTGGGACGCCGAAGCGGGAGGATTCGGTTTCTTGAGGAGGAACACGGTTTGGGGGAAAAAGTTGGGGAATTTTTTTTTTTTTTTTTTTTTTTTTAGTTCTCTGTGTAGTGTGACTTCTCCTGCCCCCTGGCGGAGCCGCGGTGCGCAGCACTTCTTCCCAGCGCGGGGAGGAAAGGCTAAGCGTGAAATGTACATTACAACAGCCGTTCCTTGAATTTCTCCAACGCTTGGCGTTTTCACCAAGGTTATCAAGTTCAAGAAGGATCAGCGGGTGCTGATGGGGTCACTTTTAACCACGATTGTCCAAATGTTACCAGCGCCCGCCCCACCTCCTCAGGCAGAACCTGAGTGCTCTGTAAAAAGTGCTCCCTAAATATTTCTGTTCATTCCATTTCTCTCCCCCACATGCACTCACTCACAGGACCGTTGCCCTGGGTTCTTGCTGCTCCTCTGTGTCTGGCCAGAGTTGGTCTCCGCACCCAGCCCTGTAACTGCTGGTGGGGGTGGGAGGACGGGTTCATTACAGGAATAACGTGGAAAATGAGACTGTGCAGACAACCCGGGCCTGTGGTGGTGAGGCAGGAGAACAGGGAATTAGGGTAAGCACGGGCTAGGGTAGGAACAGGAGAACAGCAGGTGCAGCCAGTTCGCAGAAGCAAAAGATCAGCAGGTGCAGACAGTTCTAGGCATGATTAGGCGGCACACAAGCCACATCCTCGCTCCTCTGATAACAAGGCAGAAGTTTCCACTTCAGCCTCGGACTGGTCGCAGGCCAGTCCTTCGTAGGGTGTAACCAGTTGGAGGCCTCTAAAGGGAACCCAAGGGTGTTGCCAAGTTCTTTTCGCTTTATAAAATCCCTGGGGAGCGTCAGGCTCTTGTGGCTTGCTTCAGCGCCCTCTGTGAATTGTCTTCTATAAATCTACGTTTTCCTTCCTCCCTTCTGTTGCTTTGTTTTTCCTTGCTTCTTTCTTTCGTTACTCTGTGCATTTCGTTCAATTTTTTGTTCAACAGGCCAAGAACCTGGACAACTCTATCAGGTAACAGTGGGGCAGAGGATACGGGCTTTCACAAGTCCCTCTGCAGACAGCCATCCTGCGTTTCTGAGCTTGCAGACTCTCATGATCAAAGCAGTTTGCTAGCGGGGGAGATGCCGGTGTGTGTTCCCCCTGGTGAGAAGCAGCCCATCTCATTGTGATCTTCAGCACCAGGCACTGCTATTAAAGGGAGCTCAACTCTAAATAACAGGAAAGGGACTTGTCCCTCAACACCCAACGAAAGAAGTGCTGCCATTTATAACAAACTAATGCTTCTCAGTCACTTCTGCAAGAGGAACCAAGAATTCTATATTCTGTTGCCAGCTCTAGCCCGAGCTTTGCCACTCACTTGCCTTGCGATGCAGAGAGCAGTTGCCTGGGAATAAAGACCAGAGTTCAGATGCTGACACTGGCACAAACTCTCAATGCCTCTCAGAATTCACTTAACCTTCTGGGTTTTAGCATCTCTTGTTGATTAAGAAAGGGAACTAGGTGATTATTTCAACAGGAGTTTGCTATATGATTAACATTATGGCTATGAAGGTTGAGACATCATCTATCATGGCTACTTTTAAGGAGTGGACAAGCATTTAGACCACTGCAACGTGGTGTGTCAGGTTCTGGGGAGAATTCTGAGCAAAGGACTTGGAGCATGCACACAGGAGAGAGTAAATCTGCCTAAGTTGCCCCACCGTGAGATTTCTTTTCATTCTGACCCCATGAATTGACTGCTTAACTGTCACTCCATGTTGGAGCCTGGGGTTGGATCTAGATTCCTCCTCTCGGTCGCAGTATCCCCTCCATGCTGACTATGCATGTGCCAGGTCCACCTCTCTTATGCCATTATTGTCAAGCTTCACTGCCCTGGCTCAGCTACATTTAGCTTAGAGTCGTCCCTCTTTCTCTTGCCGCTTAGAGGCTCTTCTTGGGGGGCTGAGGCGAGAGAGTCATTTGAGCCTGGGAAGCGAGGTTGCAGTGAGCTGAGATGGCACCACTGCACTCCAGCCTGGGCAACACAGAGAGACTGTCTCAAAATAAATAAATAATAAATAAATAAATAAAAGCAAAGGAGAGAGGCCTCAGAGAATACCCATTCTTCTGCCACCTTGCTCTCAGATTTCTACCATTCAGAACTATAAGAGAATACATTTCTGTTCTTTAAACCACGCACTCTGTGGTTTTTTGTTACGGTAGCCCCAGCAAATTAATACAGGGGTCTGTATTAAGATGGGAACAGAATTCATAAGAAGTATAAGGGCTTCCCAAGACATGTAGCTATTTCATCACAAGGCTTACTATCCTTGAATGAGACAATCTCAAGATGATTTTAAATTTGAAAACAAAAACTGCCAAAGCTGTATTTTTCACAGGTCTTATTTCACTATAAAAATCCACGTGCTTTGTCTCTAGGGTGAGAAAGAATTTTATTAGAATTTTATTAGAATTATTAGAAATTTATTAGAATTTTATTAGAATTTTATTCTAATAAGAATGTCATGTTGATCTTTTCCATTCCTTTTCCAACAATTACTATAATGTTAGCCAATTAAAATAAGCATTATCTTGCAGCTCTAAATCAAATACAACTTGAAGCCTGCTTTCCCAAGGCCTGATTAATTTTTTTTTTTGTATGTTTAGCTTGTATCTGGTCACCTTAATGGACCTTCTCAGTAGCTTAAATAGTTTTCAGTTGATCTCTTGGGTTTTTAGATAAATGATCAATTACCTGTAACACCCACTTTTCTTTCTTTTCTTTGAGGTAAGTCTCACTCTGTTGCTTAGGCTGGAGTACACTGGCACGATCTCAGCTCACTGCAACCTCCACCTCTCGGGCTCAAGCAATTCTCCTGCCTCAGCCTCCTGAGTAGCTGGGACTACAGGTGTGCGCCACCATGTCTGACTAATTTTTGTATTTTTAGTAGAGATGGGTTTTCACTGTGTTGGCCAGGCTGGTCTCAAAACTCCTGACCTCAAGTGATCCTCCTGCCTCAGCCTCCCCAAGTTTTGGGATTACAGGCGTCAGCCACCGTGCCTGGCCATTTTCATTATCTATTTTAATTAACGGTAGCTTTCTATGCTTACCCATGAAATCACCCTACTCCATTGCCTTCCGTGCTTTTTATTTGCCCCTTTGAAGTGGTGAATACCATTAGGAATTTGTTAGGTAAGAAAAAATCAGCCAATATTTTGGGCATCCCTTCGCCATCCCCAAGATAAGGACATGTAACTTCTCTAACTAGTCTTCGTTAACTACAGACATACAACCAAGATGATTTTTTCACAAAAATCTATCAGGGGAATCCGCCCCCAATATTTCAACGTAGGTTCTTTTTATTTTCCTTAAGTGTCGGCCGGCTGAGAAATAAAGAGTACAAAGAGAGGAATTTTACAGCTGGGCCGCCAGGAGTGACATCATATATTGGTAGGACCGTGATGCCCACCTGAGCCTCAAGCCAGCTAGTTTTTTATTAAGGTTTTCAAAAGGGGAGGGGGGTGTAAGAACAGAGAGTAGGTACAAATATCACATGCTTCAAAGGGCAAAAAGCAGAACAAAGATCACATGCTTCTGAGGGAACAGGACAAAGGGCAAAAGCAGAACTACTGATAAGGGTCCAAGAAAGATCACAAGGCAAAGGGCAAAAGCAGAACCACTGAAAAGTGTCTATGTTCAGCAGTGCATGTATTGTCTTGATAAACATCTTAAACAACAGAAAACAGGGTTTGAGAGCAGAGAACTGGTCTGACCGCAAATTTACCAGGGCGGGCTTTTTTCCCCACCCTAGTAAGCCTGAGGGTACTGCAGGAGACCAGGGTGTATCTCAGTGCTTATCTCAACTGCACAAGACAGACATTCCCAGAGCGACCATTTATAGACCTCCCCCCAGGAACGCATTCCTTTCCCAAGGCATTAATATTAATATTTCTTGCTAGGAAAAGAATTTAGTGATATCTCTCCTACTTGCGCGTCCGTTTATAAGCTCTCTGCAAGATGAAAAGTATGGCTCTTTTTGCCCAACCCCACAGGCAGTCAGACCTTATGATTGTAACTTCCCTTGTTCCCTAAAAATCACTGTTATTCTGTTCTTTTTCAAGGTGCACTGATTTCATATTGTTCAAACACACATTTTACGATCAATTTGTGCGGTTAACACAATTATCACAGTGGTCCTGAGGTGATGTACATCCTCAGCTTACGAAGATAACAGGATTAAGAGATTAAAGTAAAGACAGGCATAAGAAATTTATTATAAAAGTATTATTTGGGAACTGATAAATGTCCATGAAATCTTCACAATGTATGTTCCTCTGCCGTGGCTCCAGCCAGTCCCTCCGTTCGGGGTCCCTGACTTCCTGCAACAAAAATCAATGCTTCGAGGTTTTAGCAGGAATAAAATTTAGTGGTTTTAAATATGGGACTCCCTGAAGACTTCATTCTGATAGAAATGCCAGACATTTTTGACACTCCCAGAGCCACTCGTCAAGAGACATCTTAGGGTAAGGTAGGGATCCCAGAAACTTAGTCTACTTAAAACCAATGAAGCACAAGTAAGACCTTCCTAGCTCCAGGATGTAGCATGTTGTAAAGATGCATCACCTATTCATTAGTTGCAAGAGCCTCTAAGTGGCAAGGGAAAGAGGGACTACTCTAAGCCAAAATGTAGAATAGGAAAATTGTGACTTGAGAGCTTTGGCCTCTTTTTTCTTTGCTCTTTCTCTTTCTAGTGTCCTCCCTCCTCTTTCAACTGTCTCTGCCTATTTGCCTTCTCTTGCTTATTTGCTCTAAATGCTCATTTTGAAAAGCATCTATTATCAGTCATTTACACTTGTGCGCCAATTAAAGTCAATGGTTCTGTTTTAAGAACAATGGCGTGACAACCTGATTTCTACCAGAGCAGTGAAATTGTTGGTCCTTCCACGACATCAGTGAGCAGGTAGGGAAAGATTCCGGTGACTTGGAGACTCAGCCACTGGGGATGCCCAAAATCTTGAACTTTGACAATGTTGTAGTATTTGTGGGCTAAGGGACTCAGAGCTCAGAAACTGGCTTGGAGATTGGGGCCCACCCTGGGCTATATAGTACTCCTGGGTAGTGCAGTCTCTATCCTGTGGGTTTCTCTTCCTCTTGACTGCTCCAGTCTTAATAGAGTAATAAGAACTCTTTACCCAGAGTTTATGACATCTGAAACTCTGATATCTTCAACTATTTAAGAGGTGGCTATCAATCTGTTACTAGGAAGGTTTATATAAATAAGTGAGTATTGAGCTGAGTCTCTTTCTAGTTTAACTCATACTTTGATCTGCGTTCATTCATTCATTTACTTTTAGAGACAGAGTCTCATTCTGTCACCCAGACTACAGTGCAATGGTACCATCATGGATCACTGAAGCCTCAACCTCCTGGACTCAAGTGATCCTCCCACCTTAGCCCCGAGTAGCTGGGAATACAGGCACTCAGCTAATTTAAAAAGAAAAAAATCGTAGAGACTGGAGTCTCTGCTATGTTGACCAGGCTGGTCTTGAACTTCTGGCTTCAAGCAATCCTCCCACCTTGGCTTCCCAAAGTGCTGGGGTTACAGGCATGAACCACCAGGCCCAGCCACTTTGACATACTTTAAAAGACAAGCTGAGATAATGTCATAGTGAGAGTTATTTTTGTATGTCTTTGAGAATTTTTTGAGATAGTTTACGGGATGAAATAATTTACTCTTTCCACACAGATGAGGACTTCTCAGCACAATCTCTTAGCAATCCATGGGCTTTGAGCCCTTAGCCCCAAAAGGAAGCCTATCTGAGTCCTTCTTTAAACACTAAGGAGATCATATTCCTCTCTCCGGGAGCTTCTGGCTGGACCTACAGCCCAGAGACAACTACTGGGGGATTATTTCATGTGATCCCATGGTGACAAAACAGAGAGGTAGGGCACCACTACCTCACAGCAACCCTAATAAAACAAAAACTAAATTGTTTGAGGCTTCTACTTGAGTAGTTTGCTTCTTTAGCTTGGTTTTTAATGCTTTCTAAGTTGATAGTAAAGTTTTTAAAATTCAACATGTTCCCTCCAATTTACTAGAAACAATAGGAACTGCATACACAAATATGTTTCAAAATTAAACAAGCTAACTCAAGAGATGTGTAATTTTAAGCAATTTAGAAACATTTTAAAAATCCGCATTGAATTCTCCCTCCCTATCAAAGAGTAAAAAGTTGATAATTATTCACCATATTTAAAAGTATCCTAGTGGACATACAACTGATCACCAATGATTAAAGGCTATGATTGGTGGAAAGAACATTGATGAACTTCTTGCAGATCAAAGCAATGTCAAAGTGAATGGCAGTCGTAGTGATAGGATCCCAGATGTGTGACTCTGGGGTAGCATGCTTCAGGAGCAACTGGTATTTTTTGGAATATGCCATGAGTATTGAGGATACGTGAAGACATCTCTTTCATCTCACAGGACTTGGTAGTCAGTCATACAGCAGGCCTTAGGCTGCCAGCTTAGTATTCTTCAATTGTTTCAATGTAGATTGCTTATATTTCTGAGCTTTAAAGATTTCCAAATAAATAAGGAGTTTAATTAGGTAAGTATGAAATGTGTGCTTTTGGTATGGGTGACATCTGCATTCTATATTATTACATATTAAAATTTATTTTAAAAATACACTCACATCAGAAAGCATATTTTACAGTGGTAAAGCAGCAGTTTTTATTTATTACAAATTCTAAAAAAGAATCCAACTTTATAAGTAAAAAGGAACACTGATGATCACTTAAAACATTTAAATTTAAATTTACTACTAAAAAAACCCTGTACATTCACACAAGTCCAATGCCTTTGTTGGTTTTTACAGACATAGAATTTCTGTAGGGTTTTGGGCCCTATCAACAATTTTTATTAAGTACTGCAATAACAAAATAAAGCAATAAAACAACTGGACACTCCTAGGGGACACCAAAGATAAAGGGCCCATTAATCAGGTGTAGGCCAGAGAAACCCAACCTGTTGGCAATATGACGCTCTTTCCCAACTGGGTCTTGGTGAGACATGTGGCACAGCAAGGCTGTCAGTGCATGTGCATAAATTGTAGCCCAGGTCCCACTATGCTACTTCAGGAACCAGCGAGACCTTCCATGAGTCACAGAGGTCCCTTGGTCCTTATTCATCTTGATATACTCATGGGATGTTTGGAATTAAGGAGCCCAAACTACCTTACTTGCATTTGAAGTCTTTCACTTCATATCCTACCCCATCAGTCTAAGAGCCCACCCAACAAGGGTAGCTACACATAGATGCTCACGCTCTATAGGCTGCCTGATCCTGGAACCAGCCTGGGGCCCTGATTATGATCTCCATGGGGCTGTCAGTGGCTAGGGAAAGCTCTTTAAGACCCAGCGATCATGGCAGTGGCATCAACCATGGTGAATCAAAGTTAAGTATAATGCTCCCAGCAAACAGTGTTACCAGTTGGGTTGAGCAATAACAAAATGCATTTGAAATCAGTAAGACTAAACCATGTATATACAAACAATAATGAATATTACAAACACCAACAACCACAACAATAACAGATCAGGCTTCTCAAAATCCAGAAACCGGAAGGCTATTTTAAAGTGTTTAAATATAATCATGTAAGGAAAAAAAATCTCCCCAAAACAATAAAGTCAAGCAATTTCATATCTATATGAACTTATTTTCATATCTATATGACTAAAAAATGAAAATGACCTTTGCTGGCATTATTGCTACGCGAATATCCATACTTTCCCCCTTGATATTTAAGGACATGTGGGAGAACTTTATAAAAAAGTAAAGTGTGCAGAGAAGGCACTGTTTTGGCACTAGCAAAAAGGACAGTTAATTTCACACGAATCACGTGAACTTTAATAACCCATGATATACATGCTAAACTCAATCCTTTAAAGCCCTGCGGAAACTGTATTTTTTGTGGTAACAGTTGCTTGAAGCGTATTAGGAGAAATCATGAGCAGTATCACCGGAAAGGGAGAGTCAGAATCTTGGCATGATTTCATCACGCCAAGGTGTGATGTTCTGTAATCTCAGAACACACCCTGATTTAAGAGGAGGGAAGGCAAGGCTCAAGTGCTCCCTCTGTCATCATGGGTATTGCAGGCCGATGGCTTTTCCTTATGCTTCCTGCTAAGCATTTAAATAAATTTAGAAAATAGGTAAAAATAGATTCTAATTAAAGTGTTTTATTTTTATTTTTATTTTTTTTGAGGCAGGGTCTCACCGTTGCCCAGGCTAGAGTGCAGTGGCGTAATCTCAGCTCACTGCAGCCTCACTCTCCTGGGCTCAAGCGATCCTCCCACCTCAGCACCCCCAGTAGCTGTGACTACATGTGCACGCCACCATGCCCAGCTAATTTTTGGTTTTTTTTGTAGAGACAGGGTCTTGCTATGCTGCTCAGGCTGGTCTTAAACTCCTGGGCTCAAGCGATCAGCTTGCCTTGACCTCCCAAGATCCTAGGATTATAGGTGTGAGCGAGCCACCATGCCTGGCCTTAAAATTTTTTTAACAACTACCTGTAAGCACTCAGGACTTAAAAAGCATTTTGACTAATATTTAAAATTTTAAAGTTTTTAAACATTTCTTTTATTCATAGAAATTAAAAGAAAACAAACAGTCTCTTATTTTTTAAAGGAGGGTAATTCTGAAACTAATATTTTCTATCAACTATGGCTGGTGATGGTAAAGTTCTATATATTAATGTTACTTTTTCATATATATCTCTCTTAAATGACACTTTGGCTTTCGTTCTCTCAATGTTTATCTCTGGGGAAAATGTGATTAAGATAATCAGTATTTTAGTATATATCAAAAGTTCTAATGTAAGTTTTCCTCATAGTTTTTAACAGAGTTTGCATAGCTCTGTTCTTAAATGTAGGACTGCCATTGCCTTTTGGTGGTAATTCACAAATTATTGTTTTTTTTTAAGAGTATAAAATTTGAGGTGCCATTACAAGAAATTCTCACTGAAAATGTTGAGAATATATTTCTTAATGTAGAAAAGAAAAGTAATTTAAGCTGCTTTTACTCAATCACAAAAGAATTTGCATATGTATTTCTTAATTACTGGAGAAGACTTTATATAATGTTGATTGATTACTAGTCAAAACTCTACAAAACATTTAGGTAATTCTGAGAAAGTAAAAAAAAATTTAGTTGAAAACATTATGAATTCACAAGCAGAAACAGAAAGGTGCCAAAGAGCTGGTGATACTGACTTTTGCTAATAAACACCTACCAGGACAGATCAGTCGGAAAAGGTGTGGCAGCAACAAGTAAACAGGAATCCCCAAATGCCGCTACCTCTTCTCCATTCCAGATTACAAAGCACCTGCTATAATGTACTAGAGTTTAGTGATTTCATATTAGAAACATTATAAATATGTCTTAAAGAGTCTATAGGAAATATACATATAAAATCATAGTATATTTTAAAATAGTTTAAAAACTAAAAATTAGGTATAAGCATATCTATCAACATCAAACATCAATTTATCTCCACATCAGTTGGGTTTTGTACTCACCTAATGACATAGTCAAAGCCCACCATAAACCCAACTTACTTACACACTGACGTTTGAGATACACACACACAGATATATATACTCATACAAACATATGTAACTGTTAACATACATACAAACACACACATCCGTTGAGTCTTCACAGAAAAAAAGGCACAGTGGCTGACAAAGCATCTTTTCATAGATATTTGTGTCTGCAAAGTGTTTCAATGTGGAAAAATAATTTTTCACTGAATTCTGCTTCAAATTGAGCACAGTGGGCATAACAGTTTTAGCTGCCTATCACATTCTAAACAAGTTTCTTGGTTTCGTTACAGTAAAAGATTTGAGTGTTCATATATAACAATTGTTCACATTTCCTGTGTGAAGGGTCGATTCTAGATTGGGTATAGAATCAAACGGGTTTTCAGCGTACTGTGACAACAGCAAGGATTTACGAGCATGCCTACAGTCCCTACCAAAATACCCAAGCCTGTGCTTATCCAACTCCTTCTCTCCAGTAAACCACGCAGCTTGAGAGAAAATTCTGGGCTTCAGATTTTACCATGTGCACCCTGGAAGTTGTGGAATGTCCATAATGAGTTCTGTGTCATGGATGCTATAACACTAGCAGCCAGAAACCCAGGCTTTCTACGTGTTTCTTTGATGTTTAATCACTATAAACTCTTGGCTATACAAAACCATCGCAACTTGCTTTTTAATGGCATCAATAAAATAGCTCATTTCTTGGAAGACCCACGAGGAAAACGAATGTTTTCCTTCTCTTGGGATTACACGGGCCAGCTAGCATGCCTGGTCATGTTCACCATGCTGTCCTGGGAAATATCACCCGGCCTCATCCAATGAACTATTTAATGATTTGTACAAGAAACAGTTCATGAGAAGCAAAACACACTGCAAATAAACAGTCCACTATTAGGGAATCCTAAAAAGTAAAATATGACAATTAGAGAATCTTACATGTAAAAATTCATTTACTCATTTACAAGGGTTAACTGTGTTTATATAGCTTTAATTCAATTTGATTCTTTTTAGTTTCCAGTTTTAAATAATCATGTTTTTTAAACCAAAATATTTGATTCCCCAATCACTGATGGGTTATTGTATAACACTGGAGCTTGTATTATTAGGCTTAGTGTAGTCATTTGAAAGCAAATGGAATAAAAAGTGCTACACAATTTATGGGGTAGGAAGAGAAAAATATTCCTAAATGTTTCCAAAAGAAACATCAGAGGCAAATTAGATCCAAAGCCCTTAAATTGGGCCATTTGCCATTTAACAATGGAATAGGCCGTTCATATCAGAACAGGGGGATTTTCTCTTCTTCTATCCCTTCATCTTTCCCTCTTTGCATGATGCTGCTGTAGCCCCCTCATCTCTAAGACAAGACAAAAGAAACAGAGAAACAAAGAAGTGAACTCTGGGCCTGACGAGGTTAAGAAAAAAACTAAACTGTGATTAAGTAAGTAATGGAAAAAGGAGGAATCATTCCACTAGTTGTGTGGTCTGGGAGAGTCTGTTGGCTTATTTTAAGTCACTTTTTAGAAAAGGATGCTTGGGGTCTACTTATTCAAGCATTGGTCTAACTCTTTGATCTTCAAACACATTCTCATTACGGCCACTCCATGAGCTTTCTGGCCATGGTGACTATCTTCGCTTTTTAATTTAAAGGGTCCCAAGTATATCACAGTGCCTCTCTTAAGTCCCTGACTGGGGATACGTCATTCACAGCAAGTGAAGACCTCGTATTTTAGGACCACTGTTTGCAAAGGAGACAAAAGTTCAAAAGGATGCCAACTAGTGGCATGGAATGCCACTCCTGGCCTGTGTAGTGCAGCAGAAGCAGACACCCCTATTGGCTGAAGTTTGAGCAAACTGTCATACCTCACAGGAAAAAAAATTTGCATTAAACCCACTGTTGGCATTCACAACTTATTGAAAAGTCTCTTTCCTTATCCCCTCATCTTACCCCTAACCAGTGATAGACACCATGATGAGTAACTGCATTTTTGGCATCCCCTAAACTGACATTAATGAAGTCAAACAAGGTAAAGCTACTAGTATTTCCCCAACTGCAGGGGGCATAGACAAAACCTCTTTACATTCAGTGATTTCCCTCTATTTCAGTATGTGCAGTATATGCCACCGATTAATGACGACACTGGAAAAATGTAACACAATAATAGTAAAACACCAGCTAACTTTTAACACTCATGTTCCCAAGCATATACATAGATATATACATACACACATACATACACACACACATACATACACACTCCCACTGTTGGAGGCTATTCATCACTGATTAACGAAACCTCCACTCAGGAGGTTTCCCCGGGCACATAATTCACCATCTGAGGAAATGCTGTCCAGATGAGTAAGTATAAATTAGGGTGAACTATGTATGCAGCAAACCCATGACAACCCAGCATGCTGATGACATCCCGTCACGGTTTACTCAGTGTAGGATACGTATGCTAAGACAATGACCAGCTCTGCTCCTGCAAGTGTTAGAATTCACTTGTCTTTTCATGGAATATGAAAGGTGAACTGAGATTTCTTGGGTGATGGTCATTTGCTTGAATGGCAGATTTTTCTTCTGTTGCTGCATGAACGTTGTCTGGATAAGCATCTTCTTCATTGTTTTCATCTCTCAGATGACCCTCCAGGCTGTGTCTAATGCCATAAGAAAAGTAAATCAGGAAGCCTGTTGGGGCAGGAAAAAAAAAATCAATGTTTCAGGTATGTCAGAAAATGACTTTTAAGTTATTGAGGTGGAGAATGAAATGTAGAACTTTTAATAGAGTTTTTCTCTTTCCCTTCTGTAGTACTTTAGAACAGGTGTCACCAACCCCTGGGCCACAGACTACTATTGTTAGGAACCAGGCCACACAACAGGAAGTGAGCAAGCAGTCTCTAGTATTTACAGTGTATTTACAGCCACTCCCCATTGTGAACATTACCACCTGAGCTCTGCCTCCTGTCAGAGCAGGGCAGCATTTGATTCTCATAGAAGGGACTGCACACGTGAGGGATCTAGGTTCCATGCTCCTTATGAGAATCTAATGCCTGATGATCTGAGGTGGAAGAGTTTCATCCCAAAACCATCCCTCACCCTGTCCATGGAAAAATTGTCTTCCACAAAACCCGTCCCTGGTGCCAAAAAGGTTGGGGACCGCTGCTTTAGAAGAATGAAATGCAAATATAAGATACCCCACAGAAGGTGTTCTTGATCAATATTTTCCTGGTAGAATGTGCCTCTCTATTGTGAAGACCCAAACTTTATAGATTGTATTTTGCTCTCAACAAGTTTTTCAATGTTTATATGGAAAAATTTTAATTGATGTTCTTAAAAGTCAATACTGTACTTTAAACAAAATGATATGTGGAATAAAGTCTCAAATTATACCCTAAATACAAGTGGTGAGTTATCAGAGTCAAGATCAGATATTTTGCGAAGTACACCCTGTATTAACAAAGGGGACACGGACATGCTTTACACGTGTCACTGTCACCAGGAGAGTCCAAAGAACTGTATGCAAAGCAACTGTTTATTAACGGCCACACTGACTGTGTGGGGATCAGGAGGCAGCGTTTTAACTACCCTCCTAAGATCACTGCAGACATGTAGGCATTTTGCTGTTTTAGTTCTATTTTAGAAAATTGGTTGTGAGTTTTGGGTTGATATAAAATGACTTTTTCTGGGTTTCATTTTTTTCACGCATAAGTAGAAGGAAATAGAGCCTACATGGTTCTACAGGGTTAGTGGGAGATACTGACTTAAAAAGGCATCTGAAAACATCTGGAAAAGCACTCGGACATCCCTAAGAATTAGGAAAGAAAGAAGTGGGGAAAAAAAGCCTTTATTCCCAGGATGGGGGAGAGGGTGTGTTTCTCTCATCACAGCACATGAAATAGGAAAGAGAACCCGACATTAAAGGACCTACCAATTGCCATCCAAATGCTGAACCTGACCCAAGTGTCTGCACTTAACTGGACCATCAAGTAAATATTCACCAGGATGCTGAACGCTGGCAAAAATGGTAAGAATGGAACCTGAGGGGGAAAACAATCCTTTTGAATATACTCATATTTTGAAGCATATTCCCCAAGTTATTTCAACAGGGTGGCAATTAATTTGGCATATATACTTTCACACCACGTCAATCACAGTTAAAACCATGCTTCTAGAGACCATAAAAGGAGAATCACATCTTAGAGTATTTACTAAAGCTCAAGGCAACAGGGGATTTATCAGATTCAGTAACACCTGCACAGTCAAAATAATATTGGTTTTAGGATTTAGCTTTCTTTGGGGTTTACTGATTTCATTTAGACACACAAAGGGGAGACCTCTGAAATGTGGGATACATATGGTTATCCCAGGTACATCCTTCCAGGAAGCCCTCTTCAAACCCAAGCCAGTATACGGTTAGCTCAAATGGGACAGGATAGTTTAACTTGCAGTGGAGGAGCTTATCTTTTTAATGTTTAATTCAGTTTTATTTTATTTTTAGAGACAGTGTCTCACTCTGTCACCCAAGCTAGAGTGCAGTGATACTATGATAGCTCACTGCAGCCTTGAACTCCTGGGTTCCAGTGATCCTCCCACTTCAGCCTCCTGACTAGCTAGGACTACAGGAATGAGCCACTACACGCAGCTAATTTGTTTGTTTGTTTTGTAGAGATGGGGTCTCGCTATGTTGCCCAGGCTACACTTGAACTCCTGACCTCAAGCAATCCTCCTGCCTTGGCCTTTCAAAGTGCTGGAATTAAAGGTGTGAGGCACCACACCCAGCCCAACAGGAAAGGCTTTTGGTAGGAACAAAGTTCTCATGAGAAGGCAGTGAATTTCTAAAAACAAAATACTCACCCTACTTTTTTGATATTATAGCTTCTTTAACATGAAATTTGTTTACTATCATATGTAATAATATTGTGATAGGAACATACCCAAGTTTTTGAAAAGGCAGTAAGAGGACCAATGTAGAAGGAATTCTGTACAAAAAGGAACATATCGAAGGATTCTGACACTCTCATTCACTGGCTAACCACATTAGAAGTTGTTGAGGCAGGTGGATCACCTGAGGTCAGGAGTTTGAGACTGGCCTGGCCAACGTAGCAAAACCCTGTCACCACAAAAATACAAAAATAAGCAGGGCACGGTGGCTCACATATATAATCCCAGCACTTTTGGAGGCAGAGGTGGGTGGATTATTTGAGGTCAGGAGTTCGAGACCATCCTGGCTAACATGGTGAAATCCCATGCCTTCTAAAAATACAAACATTAGCTGAGTGTGGTGGCGTGCACCTGTAATCCAGCTACTGGGGAGTCTGAGGCAGGAGAAGTGCTTGAACCCGGGAGGCAAAAGTTGCAGTGAGCCAAGATCGCTCCATTGCACTCCAGCCTGAGTGACAAAGAGAGATTCCATCTCCAAAAAAAAAAAAAAAAAAAACTCACCAAACTAATTATACAGAGAAAATGAATACAGTATTTTGGGTCTCTAATCCTCATTACACATACCATGAAGGCTACTTTTTGCTGATTCTGGGGCTGCCTCCAGATGGTGAGAACAATGGCAACACAGAGAACAAGAAACAGCGCGAGGAGAGCGAGGCTCCAGGCCTCCAGCCTGGTGATGGCGTGAACTCCGTAAGTGGTCAAGACGCTCAGGCCCAACACGAGGAAAGCTGCAGGGGGATGTGCAGATAACACAGTCAGCACACTGTGCTCCACCCAGACTGCTTGGTGCAAAACAGCATATTCTGATAAAACATTGACTTCTGTACACATCTACTTGGCTAAATACAAAGAGTCTTCACCTTGCCCTTTCTTCTTGGTCATTGAGGAGAGGGATGTCCAGTTGCATGGATTTAAGAACCATTGCTTATTTACTCATTACTCTCCCCTCCTTAGAAGCCAACCGCCCCTCCTAGTGTTACTGACTGGCATTATCTGCCCGCGTGCCATCTGTGTCCTCACTGGTTACTTTCAGACTAGAATGCTGTCGGGGTTGGATACTTCCCTTTTTTCAAATGGGAAATGGCACATCTGGTTATTTTAAGCTGTCGTAAACATGGACTGTGATATGATTTGGCTGTGTTCCCACCCAAATCTCATCTTGAATTGTGGCTCCCATAATTTCCACGTGTTATGGGAGGAACCCAGTGCAAGATAATTGAATAGTATGCGGTCTCCCCCACACTGTTCTCATGGCAGTGAATAAGTCTAGCGAGATCTGATGTTTTCTAAGGAGAAACCCCTTTTGCTTGGTTATCATTCTCTTGCCTGCTGCCACATAAGATGTGCCTTTCGCCTTCCACCATGATTGTGAGGCCTCCCTAACCACGTGGAACTGTAAGCCCATTAAACCTTTTTCTTTATAATTTACCCAGTCTTGGGTATGTCTTTACTAGCAGTGTGAGAACAGACTAATACAGACTGCTAATGTGCAAAAATCATATATCATCTGCATCTTTTCTACTTGTTTTGGAGAATGACATCACCACCCCATCTCTGACCATCAAGTCTGCTCTAGGGGCACCTCCTATTTGCTCTGAGAAGCCTGTGCTTCCCTGCTTGCCACCAATTATCCTGTCCTGTAAAGCCCAGTGAGAGTACGGACCGTCTCTCTTGGCATCCCAGGTGCCCAGTGGAGTGCCTGACACACAGGCAATGTTCAATAAATATCACTGAAAATATGAATGATTACGTAACTGTGGGTAAACAAACAAGGATTTTCTATATTATTGGACAATTCCATAGGGTTCCAGTTAGGTTACTGGCAGGGGTATGTGGCCTGATGCTTTCACCCAGAGGGCATCCTAACCTCTAATGAATGTGCCAGTTTGTATTTCTGTCACTCTCATCTTGAAGTATTCCTTCCTCTTTTGTTCAATTATCAAGATACAATGAATTTATACAGGTAATATAAAGATGATCTCAACCACTGGTGATGCTTTAGGTGAAAATTTCAGGGTGGTTGCTAATATATTCTAGGGCAATGTTAGGCCCTCTTTTCTCTTTCACATCATGCCAGCTCTACTCACACACATCTTCTGGGTCTGTACAATGTAAGCAGAGAAGAAGACTTACCCAGGAATCCTACCAGAAAGCTCACAAGAGAAGCTGACTGCTGTGTCGGCAGAAGGGAGGGGCAGAAGACGGTCCGCACACTGAAGCCCTGTCTCTGCAGCATGGTGACCTGGGACTCACTCTTCGAGGTTACCCTGGGAGACGATCCCAGACCATCTTTCTCGGGAGAACATTTGGGCTGGTCGTAAGATAAGCCAGGCTGGTACCTATTTCCAAACAAACATCTATGTCTTTATTCTCAAATAGACATTTGGCCCAAGTGAAACCAGCACCTAAAACCTTAAGTAAGACAACATACAGAGTGGTAGTGTGTAGAGTAAATCAACACTTATGACTCCAGTCCCAGAGCATGCTGAGCCAGGCCACAAACCTTTTCGATAAAACATCTGCAGCAAAATACCCCAATTTCCCTCAGTAGTCACCGAATCAGAGTCATATATTAGATGGCACAAGAAAGTGAAATTGTAAAGTAAGGCAATCATGAAAAAAGAATGATTACTCTGAAATTACCTATGTCCACAGGAAATGCGGTTCATGAAAACAGCACAGAAACTCTGGGTAAATTTCAGCTATAAAATAATGCAGTCACCAGTTTGGCATTCAAAGGCCTCATCACAATCTGTCTTTCTGGCCTCATCCTTCCCTACCGATTCTTCTAGCTAAACCCAGACAAACTCATCTGACCATCCTGCCACCTCTACACCCACTGCATGCCATTTTCCTTTATTATTTTATCCTCCTCCTGTATGGCTTATATCAAGACATCAGCCGTGATATGGTTTGGCTGTGTCCCTACACAAATCTTACCTTGAATTGTAGTTCCCATAATCCCCACGTGCCGTGGGAGGGACCCAGTGGGAGCTAATTTCATCATGGAGTGGTTACCCTCATGCTGTTCTCATGACAGCAAGTGAGTTCTCATGAGATCTGATGGTTTTTCTTCTTTTGTTTTCTTATGTTTTTTTTTGAGATGGAGTTTTGCTCTTGTTGCCCAGGCTGGAGTGCAGTGGCGTGATCTCAGCTCACTGCAACCTCTGCCTCCTGGGTTCAAGTGATTCTCCTGCCTCAGCCTCCTGAGTAGCTAGGACAACAGGTGCCCACCACCACGCCCTTAAGGGGCTTTTCCCCCTTTTGCTTAGCACTTCTCCTTCCTGCCATCATGTGAAGAAGGACATGTTTGCTTCCCCCTCCACCATGATTTTAAGTTTCCAGAGGCCTCTCCAGCCCTGTGGAACTGTGAGTCAATTAAACTTCTTTCCTTTATAAATTACCCAGTCCTGGGTATGTCTTTATTAGCAGCATGAGAATGGACTAATACAAGCCTGCTTCTCCTCCTAGTGTCTGCCCCAGGCTTTTCAGTGCGGCCTCTTCTCCTTCTGGGCAGCCTTTACTTATCTTTGAAAATAATATTTTCCCTCCATATAAAGAAATAGGCTGAGAAAAAATACATGAAATATACAGGAGAAATTCAAAACCAGCCATAATACCATCAGCCAGTGTTAATCACTGTTAGCACTTTGGTACAATTTCATCCAGGCATATAATGTCTATATCGGCATATATGATTTCTTCATGAAAATTTATTATTTAAGTAAGTTCAGACACTATATATACTATAGTTTTATATCCTGAAATGGATATATTTCTCCATAAAATTAATACCATTTTATTTGCTGTAGAAGAGTTCAGTGAATAAATGTAGCCTCATTTATTTAACCATTCCTCTAGTGATATTCAGGTTAGTTTCATTTTTTCACTATTGTAAATTACCTTTTCCAGAAACATCCTTTACGTATATCTGTGTGCGCCTCTGATTAAATCTTTAGCACAAAAATTTTTACAACTGAATCAATGGAACAAAAAGCATAGTATTTTTAAGTGTCGTTAGACATTATGAGAAATTGCCTTTCATGTAGATCAGGCCAACCTATCACTCATGGTCAACTTGCATTTGATTCTTTGCTAAAGACCAGATACGCTTCTTCCACTTTTCATTGCTATTTTGTTAGATGTGACCTCTCACCTTGGTGAGACTGCTGGCTCCCTGGAAGCCAGGAGAGTGAGGGCTCATTTTCTCACTCCCAGAGTCCCTCGTGTATGGTACACCCTGTAGAACCACCAGGTGACTCACCTGAGGATGAGAACACAGGCTGCCACCAGAGAGTAGGCCATGAGTGTGCCAATGGACATCATGTCCACAAGCGCCTTCAGGTCAAACAGAAAGGCCATCAAAGCTAGTGGGAGAAGAAAAGAACGGTGAAGTAAACGGCCCAGGAGGAAATTCCATACAGTTACTAACGTTCAAGTCAGGGACATCTGACTGCCACTTCGTTTTAGTACCAAGGATAAGTCAACCAGACTGTAGAAAATATATCTCTCACAGTTAATAAGATGTTCTTTAGGTCATATAAACTGCTGATAGGACTTCAAAAACCCTCAGCTCTCTGGCAACTATCCAAGACACATTCTACTTGGATTACATAAAAAATATTTGGCCTGACAAAGAGTGAAAACATTACATGACAGAACACTGTCTTTGATATTTCAGAAGAAAAACACTGCTAGGAAATACTGGCTAGCTCCTTTTTTAAAACCACAAAAAACCATTCAAACAGAAGGTGCTTTCATTATAGATATTATATAACCACTTTAGTTTCCATATGCACTGAGTTATATCATAGACAACTCAATTCTTTTTTTCTTTTTTGAGACAGGGCTCACTTTGTCACCCAGGGTGGAGTGCAGTGGTGCGATCTCGGCTTACTGCAATCTCCACCTCCCTGGTCCAAGCGATTGTCATATCTCAGCCTGCCGAGTAGCTGGGACTACAGGCGTGCGCCACCACACCTGGCTAATTTTTGTATTTTTCGTAGAGGCAGGGTTTCACCATGTTGGTCAGGCTGGTCTCGAACTGGCCTCAAGTGATCCACTGGCCTCGGCCTCCCAAGATGCTGGGATTACAGGTGTGAGTCACAGTGCCCGGCCTGACTCAGAATTATTTTAGTAATTCTGATAAAATAAAGTAAAATAACTTTCAATTAAATTATGTTTCTGAAACACGCTAAATTCTACTACGATTAAAGCCATGCATTCCAGGTAGACTTACTAGATCTGAGAGATCAATTTCTGGTCCTGCATACCAAATCCCAAAATACTAAGAGACAAAACATACTTTAAACAGTTAAATAGCTTAACTTCCACTAAGCAACTGTTTTCCCCACTGAAACATCAAAATAGTGACAATATTAACTTGAATTCAGCATATAGTTTTCCGTGTCATAGTAAGTAGACAACATCACATTCCATTTATATGATGTTTCAGATCCCTCTACAACATTTAAATCTCTGTGATCCCATTTTACCTTTGAGTCAATGATCCTATGAGATGGGAAATCATTTATGTTTAGGCATATAAAATGGCTGGATTTGACAATTTTTGACCCCTCAGCAACTGTGAGTGGTTTTTCTAACAGAATTGTCCCCATCTTAGAGACAGGCTAACTTAGCAAGGCCACGACTACCCGTCAGGGGCAGAGTTCCCCTCATCCAACAGCCCCATGTTCCTTCTACAAGATCACAGTGTTTAACACACTGCATGCCTCACTTTGAAAATTCTTTGCCGGGCACAGAGGTTCACACCTGTAATCCCTGCAGTTTGGGAGGCGGGGCCGGGCAGATCACCTGAGGTCAGGAGGTTGAGACCAGCTTGGCCAACATGGTGAAACCCCATCTCTACTAAAAATACAAAAATCAGCTGGGCGTGGTGGCACGTGACTGTAATCAGAGCTACTCAGGAGGCTGAGGCAGGAGAATTGCTTGAACTCGGGAGGTGGAGGTTGCAACGAGCCAAGATCGTGCCACTACACTCCAGCCTGGGTGACAGAGTGACACCCTATCTCAAAAAAAAAATTCTTCATTGCTCATATACGTCAGATTATTACAATTTTGGTATGCTTAAAAATCACAGAGAGCCAAATAAGGTAGCCAAGAGAGAAGAAAATGATAAGTTGTCCACACAAGCGCTCTGATCCAAGTTAAGAACAAGCAAAGTAAGGTATGGGAATACAAAATCACAAAAATATTTTAGAGCATTTTAAAAAGTGGTCTATTATAATTATCCTCTTTTAATTATTAATTTTAATATCTTAACATGCCACCAAATTAAATTCTTCCTGAATAGAGAAAGATAAGCTTTTAAAAATTCTGGATCATTACTGGCAAGTATTTTACCGGAAAGAGAAAATTTTTTATGAGTTAAATAAAACGTATGACTCTTTGTCAAAAAATATTTATAAACTACCTTTAATATCATGTGTTTTTTTAAAAATAAAATGGGCTTCACATCATCTGGGCAAACCTTCATTTTAGGGGGGCAGAAATCTAAGCCTGAGAAAATAAGTGACTTGACCTTCTAACATAGTTTAAGAAAGGGCCAGATTTATAAGAAAATGTTTACAAAGTGAAAGTGTTTAAACAAATACATTCTGACCCTGAAAAAAATTCCATTTTACACAGAATGAAGCACTAGCTTTTTCTAAGCTAATTTCCTAACAATTCAGAGCCTCAACGAAATTGTCATTTTGGTTTGAATTTATAGTGCCAAGATTGTTCATTATTTTATGTATAAAGCTTGCTAAAGTCTTTCTTTTGCTTCCTGTAACAGTACCTTTAAGGCCATTGTCTGGATCTAGAATCTCACTGAAATTTTCTGCATGAGATAAGGATCTGGCCAAAGGTATTTTACATGGATATTAAGATGCACCAAAAGACTAGCAATCTGGATTTTCTGAACATAATTTAAGTACCAAAACTGTTGAAAGGAAAAATAGATTCCTGATGGAGTTGGAGAGGATATGTATGTTCATAACTGTTAGATGGCTGCGATGGCCCTGGAAGCAAGGATGCCCACCATACTGAGGATGGCGATCACAAGGGCCAAGCATAAATCATCTTGAATATTTCTTATTAACAATGAGTAAAGCTTAATTAGCATTTAAAAAAATCCTATAGTCCCTTAGCAATATTCGATGTATATCCTAGACCAAAAAATTGAATCATTATTTTAAAATTAATATTTCAAAAATTAAGCAAGAATTCCTTAATCAAAAGTTTATGTATCAATAATATAATTTTGTGTGCTAGTTCATCAGAAAAGCAATTCATAATATTTAGTGAAGAGCTATTATAACCCTTTGTACATTTGTTAGAGCCCAAAAGATTAAAATAACAAAACAGTAAAAAAAAATCCCAAAGGGTCAATTAAGAATGAACTTCATTATACCACCGCCACCACAATTTTCACATGTTAATCCCAATGCTTGTATACTAATTTTTATCAGTGATTTTGTTTTTTTTAACTTACATGCACAGCATGCAGACCCTCTTTATAAGTCCATGCATGCGAATTAAATGTTCCAGTCTAATGCTCAAGAAACCTAAGTTTGTAAAGCTTACCAGAAATGACCCCTGCAGTCAACGTGGCAGCAACTGGTGACTGCCTCTTACTCACTCTGGCAAGAAATCTAAACAGTAAGCCATCCCGGGCCATGGCAAACAGAATTCGGGGTAAAGGAAACATAGAGCCCAGAAGACTAGAACAGAAAAATTCAAAATCCACACATGAGTTATTTTAAGGATTATTCTAGACAGGTATAGACAGGTAAAGACTGGACACACGAAAATGCAGAACCAAAAAATTCAAAATAGGAAACATTCACAAAAAAGTGACTGAACTTCTTGTAAATCAAAAAAGAAAACCACCTAGCTTTGTATTTTTAATGCAGAGTCCTTGATGAAAAAGATCCCCCGTTTCTTAAGAAAAGTCAACTCTCTCTCACCTGCCACTGCACCCGATGATAAAGTAGCAATTATTGGTGTCTTCGTTTTGGAATTGATTTGAGCTAGACATTTGAAAAGCAACCCATCCTCCGCCATAGCATAGATTACACGAGGCATTGGGAAAATGGATCCAAGAAGACTGAATAAAAAGCAAACACATGCAGTATGGCAAACATTCATGCAAGATTACATCCCCGAACGGAAATAAAATAATTGTATAATATTCAGCATGACAGTTGTAATTATGAAGTCATATTATTTATATTAATAATTATGTCATTATTTTTTAAATGCACTATGATAGGGCATTTAAAAAATTTGCTAATATTTACCATTGTGCTATTCATTATTCTGTTACAGATAAGTACGCAACAAAATCATCAGACTAAAAACAATATTGCAAGTAATTTGTGTGTACCCACAATTATTACCAAATTAAAACTAAATAATTAAGACTTAACCAAACCAATATTATTAAGACATTTTTAGCAGCAACAACTTGGAAAATGAAATTACTAATTTGATATGTAATTAAAGAAAAGACTAAGTAATTTTATTTCATAAGCAATAGTTGCAACCTTTATTCAATAATGATATATTTTTGGCATTTATTGCACCAGTATTTTTTCTTATACACCCTGATCTTGGATCAAGTTAGTAATAATCCCCAGCATCATAAGATAATCAAGGTAGAAAAAGAAAAAGAAGATCAATTTACGTAAATGTAGTATACAGAGGTGGCCACAATGAAAAGTTAGCAGCTGAAGTTTAGTAAGACAGTTTTTGCTTGAGATGTTCGGAAGTACTTTTGTTTACTAGCTGCACCATTTCACACATTACTTAGTTGTGAAAAATAACCATGTAAGAGAAAACAAGAAAAGTATTTTATTTAATAATCCTTCTTATTTATTTATTTTATTTGCGACAGGGACTCACTCTGTCACCCAGGCTGGAGTGCAGTAGTACGATCATAGCTCACTGTGCCCTCAAACTCCTGGGCTCAAGTGATCCTCCCACCTCAGTCTCTCAAGTAACTGGGACTGAGACTAAAGGCGCATGCCACCATGCTCAGCTAATTTCTTGAATTTTTTGTGGAGACCGAGCCTTGCTATGTTGCCCAGGCTGGTCTTGAACTCTTTGCCGTAAGTGATCCTCCCGCCTCGGTGTCCCAAAGTGCTGGGACTACAAGAGTGAACCACTGTGCCTGACCCTTCTTTATCTTTAATAAGGCTCTGTTGAGCTTGGCCATAGATGAATCTTTGTCCATCCCTTCTAAGGCCATGGTGGCATGGTATCTTCACAGTTCAGACTTTTGAAATTACTTGAAGCTATTCAAAATAAACCTCAAGGCCGGGTGTGGTGGCTCGTGCCTGTAATCCCAACACTTTGGGAGGCTGAGGTGGGAGGATAGCTTGAGCCCAGGAGTTCAAGACCAGCCTGGGGAACTTAGCGAGACCTCCTCTCTATAGAAAATAAAAAATTAACCAGGTATGGTGTTACGTGCCTGTATCCTAGCTACTCAGGAGGCTGAGCTGGGGAGATCACTTGAACCCAGGAGTTCGAGCCTCAGTGAACTATGATCATGCTCCGCACTTCAGCCTGCTTGACAGAGCAAGACCCTGTCTCAAATAAATAAATAAACCTCAACACTAGCAGATGGCTGAGAAACCAAGAGTGTCTAATTGCTATTCAATATTGTCTTAACTAGAAAATAAAAGAGAGTTTGAAGGGGAAAAATAAAGCTAGGCTGGTGAATTACACTAAAAGACTTCTTTTTCTAGTTTCAGACTTTCAGAACCTTATTTTCAGTTAAAAAATTACTAATCTGGCAAAAAGATTAATTTGCTCTTTGCAAGACTCTTATACCGTGTGGCATGATAAAAAACTAGAACGAAATATCTGACTCATAATCATATGTTAATTGAAATAAGGGTAGCTGAGGAAACCTGGGAAATGAGTTCTAAAGTATTCAAACAAGCAGCTACTGAAAATCTGAAAACTTGGGGATTCAATGACCCTTTTCCCTTCACATATTTATATGAATTTCCACCATTTATTTAAGAATGATAATTTCTATTTCTAGACCAACTTCACTCTGATTGGTGCTAAGAAGAAAAAGTCTCCATGTTTCACAATAAAAAGCACATTATATTTTTAAAAGACAGAGCATAAGTGTCCACTCACACAGGCTCAGTATTACTTCAACAGAGTGTGGCAAATGCAAGGTCTGTACATACATTCTCAGACGTCTGAAGAACTACAAGAATCACCAAAGCCAATAGAGAAACATTTTAGGACAAGAATCCTGAAGTTTCATAATGCCTATATACATGACTACGTGCCACAGATATATTTGTGTGTGTGTCTGTGTGTCTGTGTGTATCAATGCCATATGTATTTCTACTGAAGCCTGGACCATCACTATCTTAAAAAACTGACTCAACTAACAGCAGGGGAGTTTATCCTTTAAGATTTTTATATGGAAATTCTGAGCAAGCTAATCAATAAATACAAAGTTGCATAATATTTTGTTTCTATTAGGATACTTTTTAAATAGACAAAAGCAAATTTTTAGACACTGACTACTTTGTAGAGTCCCAAACAGCCCGTGCCCCAGAGGCGATGCAATGTACCTTGTTGACAAGGCGCAGAGAGAACCAGCTGCGACGACATATTTGGCAGGACCCCATCCCACATATTCAAACGCTACAGGAAGGGGGCTTTTTTCATCAAGGAGGTAGTACGGCATCATAAGTGTTAAAGCTGCAGAGACCCCAAAATAGGCCATAAAGCAAACAAGCAAAGACGTCACAATTCCAATGGGAATAGCTTTCTGGGGATTCCGAACTTCTTCACCTAAGGAAATATAAACAAAAGATGTGTATGCTTAATAAAACATCAACAGGTAAAGAAATTAAATTGTGCGAAATTCTTCCTCTTCTCCAGGGTAATTCTCCTCTGCTTTTGTCCCTTTTCTTATCTTGGTCCATCTATTTTATTTCATTTTATTTTACTTATTTTTGAGACAGAGTCTTACTCTGTTGCCCAGGCTGGAGTGCAGTGGCGTGATCTTGACTTACTGCAACCTCGCGCCTCCCAGGTTCAAGCAGTTCTCCTGCCTCAGCCTCCCGAGTAGCTGGGACCACAGGTGTGCACCACCACACCTGGCTAATTTTTGTATTTTAGTAGAGATGGTTTGCACCATGTTGGCCAGTCTAGTCTCTAATTCCTGGCCTCAAGTGATCCACCCTCCTCAATGTCCCAAAGATTGGGATTACAGGCGTGAGCCACTGTGCCCAGCTGATCCATCTGTTTTACATGAAATTTCCTCTATTCTTGAAGGTACTTTCTTATTACGTAAAAATCCGATTCCCAGAGGGAGAAGAGGAGAAGTCATGCCGGTCAGTTTCCTATCCCCAGGAAAGAAAAAAACCAACCAACCAACCAAAACCCATAACATAGCAGCACTACTAAGTGTTCAGCGATAGAATAGCAGTCTTAATCCATTTGGAAAATGATTCATCTACAGAGATTAAATGACTCCTGTGCCATTCGGTAGGCCCTTAAGTATCAAGTCTTCAGATGAAGTTATTTCACCTATTTGTACAAAGTTCTAATTTCAATTTAAAAAACAGTATACTTTGTACACTAATGAGATTGAATACTCAAAATGTGGTCAATTGTATGGCCATACCATGACATAAAAATAGAGGAGGCATTTAGAGAGTGACTCTGGCATGATTATGATGTTGTATAAGATAACATAGAAAGAATTGACACAATATTTTTTCTCCCACTAACAAAGAGACCATTTAAGAACATGATCATCATGTATGGCCCACGTGACAGCACTTCTGGACTGAAGGTTAGGGATGGTAATAATGACTCACATTTATAAACTAATCAACAGCTTGCAAAGTATTTTTCATATGCATTATTTTAGGTAATCTTCCTACTATTTGAAGAGTAGGAATTGCTCTCCCAAACTTACCAACTGGAAACCAAGGGCAGAGAGTTGCATTCTTTCTTTTTATCATCGGCAGCACGTGTCACAGCTGGGCCTGGAACTAGTGCCCTTCTTACCCGAAATCCCTCTCTCTTTCCTGGACCCTCTGCTACCACACACGGGTACTCGTGCACAACAAGGAACACTCCTTCTACACTGAGCCAAGACACTGCTCTTACCAGTTGTTGCAATGCAGTCAAATCCCACAAAGGCATAAAAGCAAGTTGCAGCACCAGCCAACGTTCCCGTAAAGCCATAAGGCATAAAGCCACCAGCCCCATAGATACTTGTTCCGTTTTCAGAAGGTGGCTCTCTAAGAAAGAGAACAAACACATTGGAAAGTCACTTTGACAGAAAACTCTCCTTCTGGTGGCTTGTCTCAGACTATATGCTTGGAAGGTGGTTGTGTTTATTAGCTCTTTGAAGATGATATACATAAAACTAAAACCTTACTCTCTCACCCTGTGCTACAGAATGTGGTGGTGCCACTAACAGTGACCCTCCTGTGTCACTGACACCCAATTACAGGCTGATTGATAGCACATGTAGAAGCCCCAGACCTGCTCCAGCTGAACCCACAGCCAGGGAGGATTTTGAGAGCAGAGATTCCACATATGAGCCATGCTCTGGGACAAAGACCAGAAACCTCTTCTTCTCATGGATGCTTATTCTTAGGAGAATTCATTCTTCAATTCATAAAGCATCGAGTAAGGCAGAGTATATGTCTCTAACATTCTCTAAGAAGACATTTAAAAACATGAAACAAAACTTCCTAGTCTTGATTGATAATAATGAAATTGAATATTTTATTATATGTTAAAAACTACGTAAGTTTATAGGATACCAATTTTTTCCCTTATTGGAATGACTAAACAACCTCTGTCAAGAAAAACATACAGGTGTACCCCATTCCATGCAATAGATATTTGTGTAATCTTATGTCTGCTTGTGCAACTAACAACATTCTCCAAAAAACAAGGTCTGAAGATTACTGAAGCATTAAGAGAATACAATACAACTGAATGGTGGTCCTGAAGGAAGAACTAAAGGATGCAGGACTCAAAAATACTCATTGTTATTTAGTGGTGGCAAACTGCTGGGGGGAAAAGATCAAGTTTTTCCAATGATTAGGATCTTCCCTTGCTCTTTCCCTAAACCCGGAGCAGAGCTTGAGGCTGGGAACCAGCAGCTGCATGGGTTCACACAGTTGCTCCAAAAGGAGCATACCTATACCTTTAAGTTTGAAGGGAATCTGGGAAGAGGGGTCTTGGAATGGAACAGTCTCTCAGAAGGGTCTCAGAAGCAAGAAATTTGAGAACCATTGCTCTAGAAGAAAACCCACATATGCCTTCTGGTATGGTTTGGCTGTGTCCCCACCCAATCTCATCTTGGATTGTGGCTCCCACAGTTCCCATGTGTTGTGGCAGGGACCCAGTGAGAGGTGGTTGAATCATGGGGGCAGGTCTTTCCCGTGCTGTTCTTGTGATGGTGAGTGGGTCTCACAAGAGCTGATGGTTTTATAAGGGAAAGTTTCCCTGCACAAGTTCTCTCCTCTTGTCTGCCGCCATGTGAGACATGCCTTTCACCTTCCGCCACGATTGTGAGGCTTCCCCAGCCATGTGGAACTGTGAGTCCATGAAATCTCTTTTTCCTTATAAATTACCCAGTCTTGGGTATGTCTTTATTAGCAGAGTAAAAATGAACTAATACACCCACTTAAAATATTTTCTTAAACAAGAAGGAGAAAAAAAAAAACCTCAAATATTTTACCTGGCACTTGCTGATATATTTTTGAGAAACTCTTCACTAATCTTCCAGTTTGCCACATTTCCTTTCACAAACCCAGCAACCATCACAAACAGAAGGACGAGAATATTAACAGCTGTGAAGACTTTATTCACCCAAGCAGACTCTTTTACTCCAAAAGACAAAAGACCTATGGAAAAAGGGCATTTCAATTTTTATTTAGCTTTAGGAAAGGCAATAGCATTTTGAGGCAAATACACGACTTTAGGATATTATTTCACCAGCATTCATGTCTTTAATTTCCATCTATCTACCTCTACTGCTAGTTCTTACTCATTAGTTAATTACCTAATTCTGAAATGTCTTCTGAATGCAACCAACTCAATTTCGGAGGCAGGTCATGCTCATAGAAGACACCACACTTTCTAAGAAACATAAATCTAGTAACTTTGGCCATCTTTGCCAATGATAGGTAAAGTAACATCTAATTTCAAGGTAAATGGTTGCAAACTATTTTTTCTTTTTTTGAGACAGAGTCTCGCTCTGTTTCCCTGGCAGAAGTGCAGTGGTATGATCTCGGCTCACTGCAACCTCTGCCACCTGTGCTCAAACAATTCTCTCACCTCAGCCACCTGAGTAGCTGGGACTACAGGTGTGTGCCACCATGTCTGGCTAATTTTTGTATTTTTTGTAGGGTTGGGGTTTCGCCATGCTGGCCAGGCTAGTCTAGAACTCCAGACCTCAAGTGATCTGCCTGCCTCAGCCTCCCAAAGTGCTGGAATTACAGGCACTTAAGCCACAATGCCCGGCCCAGTTGCGAACTTTTTAAAAGTAAACGCTAAAACATTTGTCTGCCATGCACACAAAATACATAAACAAAGATAATACTTCAATTGTGCCAAAAAAGTACTTTGTTAAACCTATTCTCATTTTAATAGTTGTATATTCTGATTGCAAAAGTGATCAATTTCTATTCAAGTACTTTGAAGACACAGAAAAAAATATAAAAAGATCAACTGTGCTTTTCCCTCCCAAATTTTGTAAACACACACACACACACACACACACACACTCTTTTGTGCCAGTAAATATATAATCTCATTTTTAACAGCTGCATAATCTTCGACTATATTGAGGTACTACACTTTAATTCATCCCTTATTTATAGACAATTGGATCACTCTTTGTTTGTTACAATTATAAATAGCACTGACATAATAATTCTTTTATAAATATCTTTCTACACTTTCCATTTACTTCTTTACAATAATTTTCTGCAAAGTAATACTGCATCAAAGATATGGACTGTTGGTTCCTATTATCAAAATATTCTCTGGAAAGTTTGGCTCAATTTAAAGTATCTATTTTTTCTATTAGGATATTCTATTCATATTGATTATATGATTTGGCTGTGTCCCCACCCAAATCTCATGTTGAATTGTAACTCCCATAATCCCCATGTATCATGGGAGGGACTCAGTGGGAGGTAACTGAATCATGGGGGCAGGTTTTCTGTGGTGTTCTGATGATACTGAATACACCTCATGAGATCTGATGGTTTTATAAAGGGCAGTTCCCCTGCACATGCTCTCTTGCCTGACACCCTGTGAGACGTTCTTTCGCTACTCCGTCACCTTCCACCATGACTGTGAGGCCTCCCCAACCATGTGGAACTGTGAGTCCATTAAACCTCTTTTTCTTCATAAATTACCAAGTCTTGGGTATTTCTTCATAGCAGTATGAAAATGGACTAATACATTGATTTATAAAATTTATTTATATATTAATGCCATAAGCTCTCTAAATGCCATGTACAACAGATTATGTACATGTAGAAAAGTTATCAGACTAAAAAATAAATTTTCCCTTTTTAGTTTCTACCTTGAAAAAAAATCTCTTAAACATTAACCCAAAACACCTACTTTGTTTCCTTCCAGTATTTTTCTAATTATATTTATCATATGTATATCTTTAACCCATCTGGTATAAGATTTGAATTATGGGCCTAAGAAAGTTTATCTTTTACCATTGAGCAAATGATTGCTGTGAAAAGATGATGCCACAGATTTAGTTGTTTCTTCCCCATATCTATACCACCCACCATCAAAAAAGCAAATTTTTCCAAGCAGAGATGAAAGAACTTGAATTTTGTTCTTCTACCTGTGTAATTCCTAGAATCATATATTAACCATATAAAGGAAAGCTGTATGGTCAACACAATTCCTGACTCTGTAATTGTAAGTTAGGTTAGGAACCACTGCTATATACCTCAGAGAATAAAAAAAGCCACGTTTATATTTCAGGTAAGTTTCCCAACAGCATATATGCACTGTCTACTCTGAGGTCTCATCTCCCACCGGAAGATTAGACACCAATGAATATCTCATCTAAGCAGAGCATACACTTCCCGCGTATCTTTAGTAAAACAACAGCTTCATGTAAAAAGACATTTGGTGTTACGATATGAATACGGATTTACATAGGAGGTTTTGATCTTCAGAGATATCTAAGAAAGAAGTTAAAACATAAGCTTCACCTATAATTAAAGGAAAGATATGATGGTGAATGAACACAGGACAAATGAGCCAAGACCTGAGTCTTGCTGTGGAATTAAACTATGTTCTAATTGTGTCACAGCTACATGCTCTTCGTCATTTAGAGATTAAAGTTGAATATTTTAAGTTCATTAAAATGATCCCTAAATAAAATATGATGTAAATAATTTAACGCTAGACTGGTTTCTATTTCTAAGCTAGACTGCTTAGAAACCAAAACAAAAATCAATTCTTTGTTGAAAAACAATTGGTGCAACTTCTCTTGACATTAGACTCAAAATGCAAAACATTTTAGATCTACGCACTTTGTTCATGTTCTTATCCCTATCCGTATATAAAACATTTGATTAATGACTCACTTTTTAAAGGGTAAAGCTATTTTTAAAATTATATAATTTTCGAGTAAACATTTCAAAAGAGAAAGATATTTCTGTCTCACTCTTCTAACAAGGGAGAAAACAGAGATAAGGTCGGACAAGAAAGCATGAGGCAGACTGCCCAGGGTAAAGCAAGGAAGAAGTAGGAACAGACATGGTTTTTACTCTTAGGGCAATCCTTGATGGGCATAAGCAGGACTGCAGGTAAGAAAGAGACTCAAAAGAGAAAACGTGGCCAGGCATGGTGGCTCACGCCTGTAATCCCAGCACTTTGGGAGGCTGAGGCGGGGGGATCACTTGAGGTCAGGAGTTTGAGACCAGCCTGGCCAACATAGTGAAACCCCATCTCTACTAAAAATACAAAAATCAGCCAGGCGCGGTGGCGGGCACCTGTAGTCCCAGCTACTCAGGAGGCTGAGGCAGAAGAATCGCTTACACCCGGGAGACGGAGGTTGCAGTACCACTGTACTCCAGCCTGGGCGACAGAGTCAGACTCCATCTCAAAAAAAAAAAGAAGAAAAAAAAAAAAGAAAATGTTCAAATAGTTAAAACAAATATAAGGAGACACAGCAGGGATTAGCTATGCCTATGAAATAAAATCAGCCACCACGTGAGTGCTTACTAGGAACCAAACGAGAAGGCTGTAGGAGGCAGACACTGATGCCCTCATTTTATGTACGAGCGAGGGAAAGATTATATAAATTGTTCTATGTTCTAAAGCAGAGTGAGTGGCACAGCAGGATTGAAATCTGGTTATTAGAATTCCTGTGCCTCCTAAAACCACTATGCTACAATACTGACAAAAACTGGAAAATCCTAGTACTAAGTACTAAGTATGCTTGCCTATATAATGTCGACATTACAAAATGACAGGTGATTTGAACTTGCTTCCTTTACAACCAAAGGCCTACATTATATAGATGAAGGCATGTCAGAAAAACAGAAATTCTTCTAGAAATTGCAAATATCCCTAGTTGTATCTAGCAAGATGAAATAATGCCAAGAAATTACACATTATTCCTTACTGAAACCACCGCTATTCCTGCAAACCTGCAATTAACGATTTAAAAAATCAATGTCCTCATCCTATTATTTAGTGTGTACCAGGTGCCATTTACTCAGAAGTGCTATTTTTACCATTGCACACAATTTAGACTTAGGTTAAAATGTGATTCCAGCCAGTGATAAACCCCACAGATGTCTAACCGTAACATAAATGTGTAAATATACTTATCTCATCTTGGGAACTCAGGCCCCAAATTCAGAAGTAAGCTATTTTCCTGAGATAAATAGTGTGGCTCATTCTGCGGAGACTCATAACTGGTTTTCTTACCTGCTAGAAGTAATATAAGGCACACAGCAAAAAAATCGGGATATTCTGCAAGGCCGGTGTAATTCATTCTGAAGTATGTCCTCAGAAACTGACCAATCTGTTTGCTAAGAAGTTCATCAAAGGTGCCACTCCAGGCTCTTGCAACACTTGATGTACCTTCCCAAAACAGAACAGAGAATACGAAGTCACTGGGGGCAAATTAACGTAGCATCATTTGCTACTCTATTATAGGATAAACATGAGTTCACAAAAGATTGAAAATTTTAATCACAAATACAGTATCTGGATATTTATAATCATACAGTAGTCATCAAACGTTCAAATCCATAACTGTGGAATCAGGTAACTTTATTTACAATAAAGAATTATAACTTAAAAAGTTTGCAAGCCCACTAAAAGGCATAGTCAGAGATGAAGCAAAAATCACAGAATTTTGTGGCCGGTTGCTGTGGCTCACACCTGCAATCCCAGCACTTTGGGAGGCCGAGGTGAGTGGATCACCTGAGGTCAGGAGTTCGAGACCAGCTTGGTCAACATGGTGAAACCCCGTCTTTACTAAAAATGCAAAAAATTAGCTGGGCATGGTGGCAGGTGCCTGTAATCCCAGCTACTCAGGAGGCTGAAGCAGGAGAATCGCTTGAAGCCAGGAGGCGGAGGTTGCAGTGAGCTGAGATCACGCCACCGCACTTCAGCCTGGGCGACACAGTGAGATTGTCTTAAAAAAAAACCCACAGAATTTTGTAATTAGAAGGAGACATTTTCGAGATGACAAAAAGGAGACACACAGACATCAAGTGATGTACCCAACACCTACAACTGAACCTAAGGGCTGTGACTCAGGGCCGCAATTTCTTCCATTCCACACAAGTTAGACTTCTTTTTGAAACATACCTATCACATATGATAAAATGAGATTCCAGCCAGTGATGAAGGCCCACAGCTCTCCGACAGTCACGTAGGTGTACAAATATGCAGACCCCGTCTTGGGAACACGGGCCCCAAATTCGGCATAGCAGAGGCCAGCCATCACTGAAGCCAGGGCAGCAATGAGGAAGGACACCACGATGCTGGGGCCCGAGTCTGCCTTGGCCACCTCCCCAGCGAGGACATAAACCCCGGCACCAAGGGTGCTTCCAACGCCCAGGGCAATGAGGTCCATGGTGGATAAGCAGCGGCATAATTTGGTGTCTTCTAGATTGTCCAGGGTCACGATTTTTCTCCGGATCAGACATCGGGCAAAGGTCAGCGCAGCTCTGCAAGGAATCATTCTGACGTCTGACGAAGGCGACCTGAGCAGAAGGGAGGAGGTTAGAAGCTGATCTGGAATTGTCATCCCTCCCTTTGGTAACCTAGCTTCCAGGCACAATTAGAGTATGTGTGTGTGTGTGTTTGTGTGTGTGTTTCACTTGTTAGAAGAGACGCAGTGACCCAGAGCAGTCAGAAGGAAGGTTTAATAACCAGAGCCTCGAATTTCCTGTAGTTCAATTTCCTGTAGCATACATGTCCCTTTATAAAAGACTGCAATAAATGGCTTATGTGGCAAGCAAAGGAATATAGCAGCCTTGGGTGATTAAAAAGATTTGCCATTCTTGTTTGCATATTATAATTTTGTGTTTTTGTTTTTGTTTGGAGACAGGATCTCACTCTGTCGCCCAGGCTGGAGGGCAGTGGCACAATCTTGGCTCACTGCAGCCTCAACCTCCTGGGCTCAAACAATCCTCCCACCTCAGCCTCCGGAGTAGCTCAACCTCGGGGTTACAGGTGTGAGCCATCATGTCCAAGCTAAAAATTTCCTAAGCATATGTTGATAGAAATATACTTCAAGAGATGGCTAATTTCATTCTCACTACAAGGAAGGGAGTGAATTGCCTCATCTTTTAGGTTCTGTCTCTCTTTACTTCAACCATCCATTTAACTCAGGTTTTTTTTTTTTTTTTTTTGAGACAGGGTCTCACTCTGTCACCCAGGCTGCAGCACAGTGGCGTGATCATAGCTCACTGAAGCCTCAACTTCCTGGGCTCAATCAATCCTCTCGCCTTAGTCTACTGAGTAGCTGGGACCACAGGCATGTGCCACCACGCTTGGGTAACTTCTTTATTTTTCGTAGAGACGGGGTCTCACTATGTTGCCCATGCTGGTCTTGAATTCATGGGCTCATGCAGTCCTACCTCCTTGGCCTCCCAAAGTGCTGGGATTACACGCATGAACCACCATGCCTGGCCCAGATTTTTCAGGCCTTACTAAATACCAGGAATTGTGCTGGGAATATGTGTAGAATGATCTCTTACATAGATGGGGTATCTAGCCTTACAGCACTTAGCTATCATCTAAAAGCACGTAAAAACTTAATCATTACGTATTCTACAGCTTTATCAAGCATGTGTGAGCTTCTCTGTTTTCATTTTAAACAATGAATGTGAAGCAGATGTGAACTTTTTAGAATTTTTAAAAAATCACCTCTCAAAGCCTGCTGAAATCTAAAACTGCTATTCGACTATGCTTTAAGTATGACTTTGCACTAAAATACACATGCTTATTATATTTGAGATTTCTAGCTAAATAAGTCCAAAGTCCATGCCAAATATTAGTCTATGTTCTTTTAAAAATGGAATGAATAAAGTAGACAAAAAGTCACACTCTCCACCTCCTTCAAGCCTAAACAATCTAACACTGAAAAAAAATCAGGTTATAAAACAAGGTGTGAATATTAGTTAAGAAAAAATACATAGGCATATATTACAGTAAAAAGACTTAAAGCAAAACGTTATCAAAATATCAACAGTAATTATATTTAGATGGTGGGTTCTTCTCTGTATTTCATATGTTATATTGCTAATACCTATTTCTAATCTGTCTCCAATGAATATGTACAACTTATATGCAAAAGAAATATCAAAAATGAAAGAGCTGTACATGGGATTGTCTACCAAAACATATAAGTCAACAGACGAGGAAATAACTGAGGAACATTATCCACACATCAATATAAATATAAATACAAGCTTCCAATAGTGAAAAAGCAGGTAAGTCAAAGAATATGAAGAAAAGCCTAAGGAGAAATAAAAAATAGAGGACACGTTCCTTGATGATAAAAACAAACTTTCACACATCTTCAGTATCTTCTGTGCCAACCTGACAGAGTGCCAAAGCATGGCACTTCACAAATGCTTGTGGGAAAATCTGCAAAGACGTTGACATCTCCAGTTTTGCCCATATTCAGGTTTTCAACGTCAAAACCTATCAATGCTTCCATAAATCAAATGTGTATCAATTTCTACCACTTGCTAACCCTTAAATAGCCCTTTCTCATACATCTAGAAGATAAGTGTTCTGCTTAAAAAGAATTGAGAAGCAAAAAGTTATATAAAAACCAACTGAGGGGGCCAGGAGGGGTGGGAAAGGTAGTTACTAAATGCTGAGCTTCTGTAATATTTAAGCATTTTTATACAGAGATGTACAAAGATCAAGGATTAGGAACCACTGCCAACTGAAAAGTGCTCAGAAACAAAGACCCACTGAAGTTCATTAACGATTTAAGATCACGTGAAAATGAGACATGACATATACAACTCCGGGAACGCAACTGATAAACATACCCATTTGTCATTTAACCAAATAAAACATGCCCATGGTGGAGTACTTAATTAACCTTGACTTTTATGAGAAAAAGATATAAATTCTACGACTATTGCATATTTAAAGAGAAAGGATCTGGAAGGAAGCAAGGAAAACAAAGGACAGATTCGGGGGCTAATAGGATTGTGGATAAACTTTTTTTAAATCCTTTTTTCCTGGTACTGTGATTATGACGTTATTTGTGAAATTTCTAAAGAAAAAACAGCATAAAAATAAAAGAATAAGCAAGTCGACCAATAAACAAACCTCCTGTGAAAACGTTAAAACAGTAAAAGCTTTTATTATTAAGCTACCCAAAATGAATAAATTATTGATGGCCATCTCTTCAATACGAAATTGAATTTAATTCACTCCAGATTACACAGGAAGCAGGACAGCTTATAGAAATGCACAGCTTTAATCACATAAGATATGATTTCTACTGCTTCTTTCCTATTTTTTTTTCTTTTTTGGAGGGGTTGGGGGGAGGTCTGTGTAGGCAAATTACTTCTTTCCCATTAAAGATGAAAAGTATTTTATGTGTAGTCAGGTTCTCCATGTTGCTCTGGGGAAAAAAGACAAAGATCCCATTTGTCAAGCATTCATTTGCTTTTGAGTAATTACAAAAACATACGTCAGAAACTTCTCAGAACTGGCAGGTTACTCAATGTCCTTTGCAAACAATCTCAACTACGCACAGCCTGGTAAAATACGGATTGCAAAAGCCACAGTGCAGAACTAATTTTGTAGGACTATAATGAGATGGGAGAAAAGTAAGGAAGAAACATATTGGGTCAATTTGATGAGTCATTTTTAAACAAACATTTATTGAGTCCTAGCAGGTGTATCATGCAGTGCTTAGCAGATGAAGAAAGTCAATCTCGTACTTTTGTAAAATATGCTTTTGTCGAGACACACTGATATATGAAAGGAGTGTGGCAACAAGAGAATGAGAAAAAAATGTGTCTAATATTAGTGATATAATTTGATATGTACATATTTTTGAAGTTTTTATAACTTTAACATTTTTAAAAAGATAAGCTCCCTATATGAAATGGTTATGACCATCTTACTCTCATTTTTACAGGGGACTTACTGCCCAAGAAAAACATCCCTCCTACTTATACAACAAATATGAATGCAGAGATAAAATGCAGGGGTTTTGGAGGTGATTCCATTCATCTGGAGGGCATAGACTTTGTTTTTCCAGGAGCAGATGATCTGCACCATTGTAACCATTGTCAGTTATTGCTACTGTGACCAAGGACTCATATTTAATATGAAACCTACACGCATGTAGTATAAGAACAATGATGCAGATTTTGGGAAGTGGCCCATACAAAACTCACACCCATGTCCTTGGCCTTAGAATATAAGGCTCTGATCAACATCCCTATGAGGTCACAAGTGATTCTGGCAATACTATGAACAGATATCTTTCTTCAATAAGCAATTATTTTATTAATTGCTGAGACAGTGGCGTCTCTTGAGGAAGATAAATATGTGCATATTAGCTTAGATCTGAAAATAGAATTAGCGAAGGGAGGGCTGGAAGGAACTAGCAATATGCTGTGCTGCAGAAAAGTCTCTAAATGTTTTTCATGAGCCTAATAATACATGTGAGATCTTTCTTAGCCCCACCCCCATTCTGCCCCAAACTTAAGTATAACCATTTCTACGCACCTTATTCCTTGATTAAGCCCCTATTAATTCTTGCCAAAAAGCTAAATTCCTTCCTCAGCAACTTGGAATTACCTCCTTCTAAAACTTCTTCAGCCCAGGCCATCAACTTGACAGTACAGAATTTTAGGTCTAGTAAATCCCTAACCCTGATGACATTAACGGAGCAAACTTCCTTTCAACGATCCCAGGAAATCTTTCCAAATCTGCTAATCATAGTCACAAGTTGATCCTGGATTTTCACTTTAGTTCAAAAGTTTGATGTTGCATTGAGTCACTTAGAAATGAATCTTTCCCTTCCTCCCCTAAGTAAAGGTTGACATTTCAAACTTAATCTTCTATATCAGTACCCCAGGCCCTGACAATAAATCTTACAGGAGAAACTAGCTGTCGCAAACCAGTGGGGCAGGTGTTCCAATAAACCCTCGACAAATTAGTTTGTCTGAGTTATAACCAATTGTTTCTATCTTCATTCCAGTTGCTAGTTTCGTGGTGAGACATCTGCTCTTTCTGTTTTGGGACTGATGGAAAAAAGAGTAATTAAATCATATAGATAAGTAGGGATCTTTACCATATTGTTTTTGCCCTAGATCTTTTTTATTTTGCAATGTCCAAACCCAACGTTTCTACAATGTTAAAGTTCCAAGATAAATTTTCAAATTATAACGTGGGTTAAATAATTTAGTAAAGAGGAAAAAGATATAGCCATAATACCATGGATTTATTGACTTTTAGTCTTTTTGCTAAGTTTTGAGAGATTAATTTCTTTACAAATTCATCAAAAGTATAATGTAGGATAAAAGACTATCACAAGTGGTAACTGTTCAGCCTTGATTAGCAAAAACAGAAACCACAAACCTTTGCATTCAACACTTAAGCCTGAATTTTTCTGGAAAAACACAGAACACTCTTCCATATTCACTTCACTTTTACTGGGTCCAAAACTTATCTTTTCTCCAAATCAAGTTTTCTGAACAATTTCTTCCTCCAGAGTTTTCTCCAGAGAAGTTCGTGCAAGTGTAGACATAGGTAAAAACAAAAAAACACAACTGAGGCCACTACAAAGTTACAAGCACTGCAGTAATACCATTGATATTTTCTCCCCTTTTATACCAAATCACTACTGCCAGGAAGTTAGACTAAAAACATATTATTTCAAATTTTCTGATATAGAATCCAGACACAGGCAAGCATTTTTCCCAAAGACATTCAACAAATAAAGGGCTGATAGAGAATTCTGGGAAGTCTGTAAAGACAGCTGGTGCTTCCAAACATGTGACTCCATTTCACTTTAGTGAAGGCAACATCACAGTGGGAATAAGGCATACCTAGTTAGCTCAAAGAGATGCAGAAAAAAAAATTAAATGAAGAATCCAACTTTTGTATTTAGGCTTGGGGAACAGAAGCAGCAAAAATTGAAATGAAGAAAGCAAAGCCCTCAGCACGTTGGTAACCGGAGTCCGTGCCCAGTCAGCACACTGCGTTCCCAACCAGAGCTTGGTGGCAGGCTTGGGCACCAGGCAGATGCCCATGCCCGTAGGTCTCCAGCAATCTTTGGCTAGTATGTCACTCTGACTGCCAGTGGGTACAACCTGTTCCCTCTCCCCAAACTGCTAGGACCTGTCACCTTATATGTGCCATTGCAAACATGAGGAATGGCCCCTTCCAGAATTTTTTACCTTACCTGGGATCCCGCCACTGCCTCCTGCCCTCCCCACAGCACTGTCTTCATACCCCGAAGCCATGGATCACTGGACCAGAGAGACATCTGACTCAGGGTTAAATAGTCAAAGGCTGGGAATGCTCAGTTAGATGTTCTTGAAGCTCTTACGAACAAAATGATTAGGTCGGTCAAATGGTCTAGTGCAGGCTGAAGTCACACACACTGGGGACCAGCTTGACAAGGTGCAGAAACCCACAGGCTGGCAGTAGAAGCCACACAGGGTGGGCTGGGCATGGTGGCTCATGCCTGTAAACCCAGCACTTTGGGAGGCTTGAGGAGCACTTGAGGTCAGGAGTTTTGAGACCAGCCTGACCAACATGGTGAAACCCCATCTCTACTAAAAATACAAAAATTAGCCAGGCATAGTGTTACGTGCCTGTAATCCCAGCTACTCGGGAGGCTAAGGCAGGAGAATTGCTTGAACTCAGGAGACAAGAGGTTGCGGTGAGCCGAGATCGTGCCACTGCACTCCAGCCTGGGCAACAGAGCGAGACTCCATCTGAAAATAACTAAATAAATAAAAGAAGCCATACCGTGGTCATTCAGAGGAGGACAGAGTTGTGAAAGGCAGCTTGCCCCAGCAGGGAGGCAGGGCAAGAGGAGCCTGGGGAGCTTTTCTGTCCCCCCAGGCCTTGCTGCGCTTCTAATGCTGGGTGTGCAAGATTCCCCGACACGGTTTGGACACACCTCCTGTGCACTTCAGCTATTTAGAGTGGTCTCTGTTCCTTGAAACCAGAAGCCAATGGCGAAGGTCAAGATGGTACTGAGTGGGCCTGCTTCACCCCACTCTACTCCCACTGTCAACTCTTCCCATCTGCTACCTTCAGCCATTTCTGCTACATTTCCTGGGAATTTCTCTTCTTTCCAAAAGGAGGTTTCCGTGATAGAATAACTCTAATTTGTTCACTTTCCAATACGGTACTTAAAGTGTTTAGCCTGCATTAGTTCTGCCCTTTACCCACAGACGTATATACTCTCTCCTTGAAAAAAATAGCTTGACATAAGGTAGAATTGTTTGTTTGTTTGTTTGTTCTGTGGCAGGCTGGAGTGCAGTGGTGCAATCTTGGCTCACTGCAACCTCCGCCTCTTGGGTTCAAGTGATCCTCCTGCCTCAGCCTCCCAAGTAGTTACAGGCACCCGCCACCACACCCAGCTATTTTTTTTTTTTTTTTTTTTTTGTATTTTTGGTAGAGACAGGTTTTCCCCATGTTGGCCAGGCTGGTTTCGAACTCCTGACCTCAAGTGATCTTCCTTCCTTGGCCTCCCAAAATGCTGACGTTACAGGCGTGAACCACTGCACCCGGCCAGAATATCTTTTCTTTTTAGACATACATAAAACCAATCTGGATTATCGGTAACATCATTTCTCCCAATGCCCACTATTGGAATGAGGAGCATGTAAGAGCTAGTCAGGGCCCCAGGAATACCAAGGGCCCTACAGTACTTACTAAAAACATTTAAAACTTTTTTTTTTCTTTTGCCAATGAATTATGGAAGTAAGCTAGCGGCAGAGCGATAATTCACGTAATGGAGGAAAGGATATCGAGGCAAGCACCGGGAACATTTTACCATACTGGAGAAGGTTTTTTAAGATTCCTGAATCAGAGAAGTCTCTACAACACTTAAGATTTGAATGTTAGTGGGCTATCTTTTGTTAAAAAATGTAAAAAAAATTTTTGTTTTGAGATGGAGTGTCCCTCTTTCACCCAGGCTGGAGTGCAGTGGCATGATCTCGGCTCACTGCCGCCTCCGCCTCCCGGGTTCAAGCGATTCTCCTGCCTCAGCTTCCCAAGTATCTGTGACTACAGGTGCCCACCACCACACTTAGCTAATTTTTGTATTTTTAGTAGAGACAGGGTTTCACCATGTTGGCCAGGCTGGTTTCGAACTCCCTACCTCAAGTGATCCGCCTGTCCTGGCCTCCCAAAGTGCTGGGATTACAGGCGTGAGCCACCGCGCCCGGCCAAAAATGTAAATTTCTTATACTTACTTCCACTACTTTATTCGTTCCCCCAAATACTTGAGGCACCCTATCAGGCCCTGAAACAACCATAAATAGGCTGCCCCAATTCTTCCCTCATGCCACCTGCAGTTGCACAGACACACAGATGACGGCCATCGCAATATGAGACAGCTATACTTGTGCATAGGGGAAGCAGGGCACTGCAAGGGCTCCTAACTCTGACTGTGACGGGGATACAGGTAGTTAGAGAGGTCTTCCTGGAGACAGCCATGTTTGGATGAGTTAAATTTAGCCATCTGAAAGCTCAGTGAGAAGGAGGGCGGGAGGGGGCGGTGGGGACACAAGTGTTCTGAGCAGAGGGTGTTCACAGCAAGAGTAAAGAAGTAGAGGGTAGTTCAATCCACATAGAGCTTAGGGATGGGGAAGCCAGAGGTAAGCAGAGCTAAGCAGAAGGGTCCCTAGGCCATGCAAGGAGCTTGAACTTGACCCTGGTGGCAATAGGAAATCACTGAGAACTTTAAGCCAGAGGTAGAATTTCAGAAACATCATTCTGACTGTATTATAAATAAGGGATGAGAAAGATCAAGACTGGAGATAAGGAAAAAGGTAAACAGGCTACTCGAATAATCTAGGCACTAGGGACTCTGAGCTGCTCTAGGGGAAGGGCGGTGGGGTAAAGAGATACAGGTGGACAACAGAGCTTAGCTTCTCCATCTTAAGAGTCAAGGAAGAGGATGAGTGGGAAGGGACACACGGATTTATAAGCTGGGTGGTAGACTATTGAGCTCCTATTTCACTCCAAAGTTAAAACATTAACTTTACATGCCATATAGTTTACAGATAAAAATAACAGAGAATCAACAAATTATGTCAGATTGACTTCAGTGTAACTTTGTGCAAGGAGGGTACTGTTTTGTCTTGGTTTTTTTTTTTTTTTTTTTTCCATTTGAAACTTGCACTCCTGTTCTAAAACTGAAAAAGCAAACACATAGAGACTTTAAATACATGCCTCTAGAATACAGCTAAAATTTCCACACTGAGCTCCTTGAATTGTCAGAATTCCAAACAGAGTAATATTTGGCATGATATTTTCATGGAAAAGAGTATTTTAAATAAGTGGGTTTTCTAGCTTACTGAAGATTCAATCTCTGAGTCTTGGCAATGCCCATCAAATCTTGCCAAGGTTCAGTAGTCCTCCTCTAAATGCTGTTGGATTTCAGGGTGGTTATCCGCTGTGATGACAGGGGTCCGAACTGCTCATCCTTACAAAAGGGTAATCACTTCTCAGAGAAACTGTTTAAAAAGATGACCACAACTGTTGTTTAAAAATCAAACCACTCAATATTACCTTAATTCCACTTTGAATCCACTGTCCACATAAATTAGAGCTAACTCAAGGATGCCAAGGAAATCCCAAAGACCTGGATGAAACCATGTTCCTGCTGCCCTTTTTAAATAGCCTGTGCCCATCAATAATAGACAGGATAAAGAAAATGTGGTATATACACACTATGGAATACTATGCAGCCATCAAAAGGAACAAGATCATGTCCTTTGCAGGGACATGGATGAAGCTGGAAGCCATTATCCTCAGCAAAATAATGCAGGAACAGAAAACCAAAGGCCACATCTTTTCCCTTATAAGTGGGAGCTGAGCAATGAGAACACATGGACATAGGGAGGGGAACAACACACACTGGGGCCTGTCAGGGGGTGGGCTGAGGGGAGGGAGAGCATCAGGATAAACAGCTAATGCATGTGGGGCTTAATACCTAGGTGATGTGTTGATAGGTGCAGCAAACCACCATAGCACGAGTTTACCTATGTAACAAACCTGCACGTCCTGCACATGTACTCTGGAACTTTAAATAAATAGCCTGTGCTTGGGAAGTGACCTTCACTTTTCTCTGGATTAGTAACTGACTTTCAGATTAAAGATGCCAGAAGTATGTGCATGGACCAGGAGGGTAGTGGAGTATAAGAAAGCATTTTGTCTAAAAGCGAAGAGCTGAGAAATACTTTAGAACACTCTGGTTTCCTCTAATTATTCTCTTTCCAAAGAGAGCCAAAGTGTATCCCTTTCAAATCACCACCCTGCACCCACCCCCTAAAAGTTACCTAATTTAATTAATTGTTAGAATTCAATCACTTTTGTCTCAATGCTAGGCAAAATTCTTTCCTTCAACTGTGGCAGAAGTGGAATTTAACCAGAATTCACATTCATTTTCAGTTCAAGTTCAAGAAATTTAGAGGGAAACTGAGTTGAGATTTATGGTTTTGCTGAAAAGTCATTTATTGAAACAAAATGGTCACTTTTGAAACTATATTTTGAATTCTGAAAAACACGTTCTGATTTGGTTCTTAAAACACAGCAACAATGTATGAGCATAGATTTTTATCGTTAGCTTCTTGATAGATTGTTGAAATGCTGCTATTGGCTCAGAGAAGTTTGCAAGTTCATACTGGCTTCAAATAAATCTGAATAAAATACTCTCATTGTGTGCTCAGAGAAAGCAATTAAAAGGGTGCTGGTTCTTCATGATTCAGAGCCTCTAAAATTTCTATCTAGAACATGCAAACCAAGAACCATTTAAAAAATTAAAACAACTGGAAATAACGTGGTCCTTAAAACTGAAGGTCCTTAAAACAAGGCCACTATAAAGGTTTTAGAGGACAGAAAAGCAAGTTATAGTTTAAGTTTTGTTTTGGGGTAACAAAAGATTTAAAAATGAGTGTTGTTAAAAAGAAATTTGAGAAACTCCATGAGTAGTACAATATATGTGTATACGGATATATTTTTAAAATTTTTGCTTAGATTGCAGGGCGTCTAATGCTTTTTTATTTTTATGAATTATATTCTTTATAAAACCTACTTTTCACACTTTATTTAAATACTTTAAAAGTCCTGTTGATGTGCTTGTCACATTTCTATTCTACTTATTAATATGCCATAAATGTGAACAATTTCTCCAATTAAGTTTTCTCCAGACTTTGTTTTAATTTTTATATTACTTCATAGACTGAACTCAACTTATTAGCTGTTCAACAAACTGTCAGTTTCTCTAAAAGATCAAGACTTAGACATTTCAAAAAAAGCAAAAAAAAAATCTAAAGGTAATTTCCAAACAAAATTCCAGGAGGCAAAGGGATACAGGTACAAAAGGACAAGTAAACTGGCCATTACCGTAAAGCTTCATGTCTGTGGGTAAGGGAAGTCCAGGGTACTACTGGGACACACAGGAGAGGACTCCATGCTCACACTGGGATTGGGGTCAGGAGGAAGCAGGGAAGCTTTCCTGGGGAAAGCCATGACTAATCTGATTCTTCAGCCATTATTCCTCCCTAGAATTGCTGGGGTTTTTTGTTTTTTGGTTTTTGTTTTCTGAGATAGAGTCTTGCCCTGCTGCCCAGGCTGGAGTGTAGTGGCACAATCTCAGCTCACTCCAACCTCCGCCTCCCGGGTTCAAGTGATTCTCCTGCCTCAGCCTCCCAAGTAGCTGGGATTACAGGCACCGCCACCACACCTGGCTAATTTTTGCAGCTTTTTTAGTAGAGATGGGGTTTCACCACGTTGGCCAGGCTGGTCTCTAACTCCTGACCTCAGGTGATCTGCCCACCTCAGCCTCCCAAAGTGTTAGGATTATAGGCATGAGCCACCGTGCCCAGCCACATTTTTTTATTAACTAAGAAATATCCATAATCTTTAAGACTCATTTTGAAATTTTGACAATTTATTTAATCAGTCACTTCTAAAATCAATTAGAAGTCCAAATTTTCCTCTTTGTTACTTTACTTGAAACAATTCCTTCCTTGGAAAAAGATCTTGAATTTTTGCACAAATATTTAACAGCAACTATAGTTATTTCTCAGATAAATAGAAAAAAAAACCCTTAAAATAATCATATTAGTCTATAAAGTCTTAATCAGAAATTTCTAAAAACATGCATTTTGATTTTTAATTCTGAATAATAATAGCTTAAGTTACTATAAAATTTAAAATTCAAACCATCTCATAAATATAAAAACTATTTTGGAATCATTGATCAATAGGAATTTTGAAATATTTAAATAAAGTGTGAAAAGTAGGTTTTACAAAGAATATAATTCATGAAAATAAAAGGCATTAGACACCCTGCAATCTAAGCAAAAATTTTAAAAATATATCCATATACACATATATCATACTACTCATGGAGTTTCTCAAATTTCTTTTTAACAACACTCATTTTTTTAATCTTTTGTTACCCCAAAATGAAACTTAAACTATAACTTATTTTTCTGTCCTCTAAAACCTTTATAGTGGCCTTGTATTACATACAATATACGGCCATTGTACAGCTGCAGTATTTTCAAATAAGAAAACTGTAAGAAGAAAGAGAAACTCCCTTCCTCCCCACTCTTGCTGCTTCTTTATAAAGAGGAGTTTCATCTGACCTTCAGGTCTTTCAGCGCTAAGATGCAGACAGAGAGAGAGATATCCTATCTTAGGCTCTGAATTACACCATTTCCAGGAAACCAGCCCTGTTATCTCCCAGCCCTGACTTTCAATGACAGAAGAGGAAGCAATTATTTGAAACCACACCGTATGGAGATTTGTAAATGAATTAGGCTTCCTTCATTTTAAATACACTTAGAAATATTTAGAAATATCAGCATACTTTAAAATAACAATTAATGCTTATTAAATTTAAATTATTATATAAAGAATGAGATTTCAGTTTTAAGGCTTTGAATCTATTTACTGGCTGGATGCAGTAGCTCACACCTGTAATACCAGCACTTTGGGGGGCCAAGGCAGGCGGATCACTTGAGGTCAGGAGTTTAAGACCAGCCTGACCAACATGGTGAAACCCGTCTCTACTAAAAGTACAAAAATTAGCCGGGCATGGTGGCACGTCCCTGTAGTCCCAGCTATTCAAGAGGCTGAGGCAGGAGAAACGCTTGAACCTAGGAGGCAGAAGTTGCAGTGAGTCAAGATTGCACCACCGCATGCTAGGCTGGGTGTCAGAGAGAGACCCTGTCTCAAAAAAAAAAAAAAAAAAAATCTATTTACTCACACTTGTACCTAATCTGCCTTCTGCCAACTAACTTCAGCAACTTGCCTGAGTTTCCAAACCATCCCTCTGTGACCTGGCCCCAGCCTGGCTTTCTAGCCCTGCATGTTGCTATTCTCCAACGAGTACTGTAGCCCAGTTTGTCGTCCTACTACCCTTAGCACATGAGTCTTCTGGCTCACATAAAGGTGAAAAGGTTTTGACTGAACTGCATGTATCCAGCTGCCCCCACCTTGCCCCCTTGCCCTCTCCCTCTGTCCTGGCTCCCAGGCCATCTGAGCTATTGCAGGGACACAGCAAGAAGGTTCTTTCTTATCCTCTCTGTCAGCTCCTGAGCTTTCCTTCTGACTCAAAGAAGCAGCGGCGGACCGGGGATTGGGGGCAGGCGGGAACGTAGAAAATTAAAGCTAAGAAACCAGGCTTATTTATATAGCACGGGGTAGGAGGCAGGGAAAAGCTAGCAGCCTGAAAAATGAGAACCTCCCGCTCATTCACCTGCCAAGAGAAGCCGGCAAGAGAGATAAGAGGGTGTGGAGAAGTGCTGGTGTTGAACGCAAATGGGGTCTCCTTCAAGACATATTAGGTTGGTGCAAAAGTAATCGTAGTTTTTGCTACTGCTTTTAATGGCAAAACAGCAATTACTTCTGCACCCACCAACCTAACACAAGGGAAGGTTGAAATTCCTTTTCAAGGGACTTTTGGCAGCTTCTTTGAAAATGTCCCTCTGGGCCAGGCGTGGTGACTCACACCTGTAATCCCAGCACGTTGGTAGGCCAAGGTGGGCGGATTACTTGAGGCCAGGAGTTCGAGACCAGCCTAGCTAACATGGTGTAAAACCCCATCGTTACTAAAAATACAAAAATTAGCTGGGCATGGTGGTGGACGCATATAATCCCAGCTAATCGAGAGGCTGAGGCAGGAGAATCTCTTGAACCCAGGAGGTAGAGGTTGCAGTGGGCCAAGATCACGTCACTGCACTCCAGCCTGGGTGACAGAGCAAGACTCTATCTCTCAAAAAAAAAAAAAAACCAAAAACAAAAACAAAGAAAATGCCCCTCCGTAGAGACCGAGCCCCATGGCACTTGGGTAGGACTGACACTTGCTTATACAATGTGCCCTCTTGCTCCCCCATCCCCAATGAAGGGAAAACTGCTATATATATACCATCACTTCTAAATAGGATTTATTTCGCTGGCCATAAATGACTGGCAATTGAGCCCTAGAAATGAGCTTGATAGAACAAGTCAACTAAGGGCAGCAGAGAGAACATTAAGAAAAGGGAAGAGATGGTTGTACGTACACAAGACGTGCGATTAAGGACAATTACTGTGATTGCGGCAGAGTGTAAGGAAAACCAGTGCTACTGAACAGAGTGCAGCAGAAGTGTCTAAATAACTCTGCAAAGGTTTTTAAATGAATTTCAATTATTTAACAATCCCCCAGTAACATTTAATGTTAAAGCCTTTATAATGCTTTTTTATCATAAAGTACATGTAAATACATTTTAGAAATCTTAACATCATATTTGAAACTCTAGTGGATGCTTTTTGTGGGGACCCTAGAGGAAACCGGTCCCCTCTCATCTTCCCTTCAGAATTCCTTTCATCCCCGACAGGCGGCCATGTTGTATGGGCCCGGAGACCCCCGGGTTTCAAGGACATCCTGTCTTCTCCTTATGCAGCTCTCAATGCTTTTATTTCATGGAGCTCTCCTCCTATAACTCTTACCCATTAGTCTAACTCTGCCCTAAGAACAAATAAAGAAAAGTCTTCTCCTTCAAGTAATTCCAAATAGCTACCTTCTCAAGATTTCTCTCCCCTCATATAAATATATTAATTCAAAGTGTAATGACCAGGCCGGGGGCAGTGGCTCAGACCTGTAATCCAAGCACTTTGGGAGGCGGAGGCAGGCGGAGTTAACTTCCTCAGAACTCTAAGCCTTTGACTGCCCTAGGAGTTTGAGACCAGCCTGAACGACAGAGCAAAACCCCGTTTCTATAAAAATTAGCCAGACATGGTGATGCGCACCTGTAGTGCCAGCTCCCCGTGGGGAAGCTCAAGTGGGAGGATCCCTTGGGTCCAGGAGGTAGAGGCTGCAGTGAGCCATAATCACGCCACTGCACTCCAGCCTGGGCAACAGAGAGAGACCTTGTCTCTAAAAAAACAAATAAACAAAAAAAGCGTAATGGCCACACCGAAAAACAGTCATTAGCTTAAAATATGACCCTCTCAAGAAAACAAAGGGTTCCAGATGTAGGGAAGCAAATATAAAGCCTAATTAGCTTATAATAGTCCTCCATTTTGTCTACTTCTATTAAATTCTTTTTGCTTTGTTCTTAAAAACCACCTCGACAGTGTACGGAGCTCTGCTGGGTCTGCTCCTCCCTGTCTCCTCAGCTGTCTTCTGCTTCCTCCTCCTCCACTTGAGCTGCCCTGGGCTCCTTTAACTTCCTGAGAACACTAAGCCTCTGACTGCCCCAGGGCGTTCTGCACTGTTGTTTCTTCTTCCTGGAAAGTTACTCCTTCCCCTCTTCGCCTGGATGGCTCCCAATCACCCCTGACACTCCCTTGAGCTAAATTAGGTCACCCTGTTCTCACAGAACTCTGTATTTTTATGTCACATAAAAAAATCCTAATTAGTCAACTACTTGGATGAAGACAGATTTTACTCCTTGTTATGTATTGAATTGTGTCCTCCATCCAGAAAAATATGCTTAAGTCCTAAAACCTGGTACCTTATTTGGTGACCTTACTGGGAAACAGGGTCTTTGCAGGCGTTATCAAGTTAAGTCACTAATCCAGTAACACTGGTGTCCTTATAAGAAGAAGAAAATGCCATGTGAGACACACGAAGAATGCCATGTGATGACAGAGGCAGAAATTACAGTGACGCAGCTGTGAGCCAAGAAACGCCAAAGATGGATGGCCACAACCAGAAGCTAGAAGAAGCAAGGAATGACCCTCCCCTGCAGGTTTCAGAAGGAGCACAGACAGTCCACCTGCCACCTTGATTTTGGACTTCAGGTTTCCAGAACTGTAAGACAAACTATTTGTTATTTTAAGCTACCCACTTTGTGGTACCTTTGAATGGCAACCTTACGAAATTAATATATTCCTTTAGATTACACGTTTCTTGAAATCAAGGTCTATATTTATTCATTTGTCACATCCCCAGTGTTTTCCCAGTGACTGAAACATGGAGAGGAGTAAACATTTGTCCAATGAATGAATGAGGGAGTGAATGATTTATATTTGGTTTGTAGTCGGCTAAAACCCTCATGTCTTTTTTCTCAAATATTTCTATATAGCGTGGTCCTCTTGGTTCCATTTTGCTACATTGATTATTTTAAAACCTAAATTCAGCATTTTAAGTTTCATATTATTTGAGGTCATGTTATAACACAAGTCTGTCAATCATGCATTAAGTACCCTACCTACCTGTGTATCACTGCAAATTTGAAAAGCAGGTCTTTTATATTAATCCAAATGAATGATTTTAAAAAGTTAAACCTGCCAGAGCCAAGGGCAGAGTACACTCTGCAGATCAACACTCTGGTATTATCATGCAACCAACTGGAAATCCACATTTCTCTCGAACTTATCCCCAGGTTATCACAATATATTAAGTGCTTTGCTGAAATCCTAATACATTATGTTGAAACTTTCCCAATTCGCCAGTGTAATAACCGTGGAGAAAGAGGGCATGCAGTTCGTTAGGTGTAACGTGTTCTTAGTGAACTCATGATGCTTTCTGGAGATCAGCTACTTCTTTTCCAACTAGATACCACACACTGCTAAAATTTTTCTGACGGATGGTCTTCAGCTCCCTGATCCATGGTTTCCAGCATCTACATTGGCTTCCAGTTTGAAAATAAAGGTAACTACCTCTTTCCTTTCTTCTTCTCTCTTCCTCATACTTCAGGGCACCTCCAAGATGATCTCCACTCACTCCACACACACACATCTAAAAATTCCTCCAACATCATGAGATGTAATTCATCCAGACCTGAAATTGTGAACTAGTTTTAACAGTGAGGTTCTCTTTCACCAACTCGGGCTTCAGGTCCCTTTCCGTCATTTGTCCTGTCCTCCTACTCAGGTGGCCCTTCTTTGTGTAAAGACAAAAGCAAAATAGAGATTTAGGAGCTCTGCTTCTCTGTCATCTGCTGCCACCACACTAGGCTTCTTTCTTGTTCGCCTTCCTATTTTAAAAGCTTCCAATCAAACATTTCTTTGCCATTTTTCACAAACCCATACTTTTTACTTTATTCTTCCACCTTTTAAATCTGAATCCCTCAAATGAATTCCCATGGCAGCTACAATGAAACCTTCTGGTATCCGCCCCTCTTGTTCCTAACTCAGAGCATTCGTTATCAGATTAGGATTTTGATTCTATTTGTCTTTTCTTCTTGCCAAAAAGTATCACCTTTTAGGGTTACAGTCCATAGAATTATCTTCATATTTTCTCTGGGTATTTAGAAATCTGCTTTTTAAAAATCTAGGGTATAGAGATTGAGTCCACTAGCTAGTCATGAGGGAATGTTCTAAGGTATATGCAAATTACTTCCCCATCATGAAAAAAGACAAACATTCTATGAATACTACCAAAAAGTAAAGCTTGTGTAAATTTTTTGAACTTCCCAAACTCTCAGTACTCAGCCTCCCTATTTCATGTATTTTACATCACCAAAGACCAAGTTTGTTTAAGAATCTTTCGCTGGAAGGTTTCAACAAATCCCGCTTGCAGGAATGCGCTGGTTTGCAAGCAACAGAACAGTATTTCATCATCTACCTCTCTAGCACCATCCAGTTGCTTAATGTACCCTGAGTGCAAACTCATACACAGCCAATCACTGTCGAGGCATGTAGGATTCTACCATGATAATTTAAAAGTAACCAGTTCATTGTCAAATTAAAACCCTAGCAAACAAATCCTCCCGGATTATCACCTGCACCTCCCTCAGGACTCGCCACTCCTACTGTTCATACACCCAAACCCGTATCTGTATAGTGTTCTTTTTCTAGGACATCTTGCTGTGAATGCAAAGATAACTTGTTGAGAAATAAAAAGAAAATGGAACAAATACTAATAATCGCCACTATGATTTTTGGCCACTTCCTTGTTTCAGATTCTAGAGCTTGTTTCTTATTGCATATATTTAAGGTCTACATCATGATGTTTTAAAATACATAGTGAAATGGTTATGACAGGCAAGCAAATTAGCATATCCATCTGATCACAGTTATCCCCTTTTTAAAAAGTAAGACTTCTAAACACTCTATTTTCTTCAAGTAGAGAAATACTCATAATGAAGATAGGCCTTCTAATGAGGGAGAAGAAGAGCCCAGCATCTCTAAGACACCCAGAAAGAAACCCATTATTCAACTTAAGAAGTCAAGGCAAACTAATCTGGTGGGCTGAAAGGATCCTTTTAATAGATAGGATGTGATGTAGAGAATGGGGGGAATATGTGGAAAAATGGTTCTGTGTTAGATTACAAGTCTGTCTAGATGCAGGGAGAGAGGTGAGCTCTGAGTCATCCCTGACCCTTGCCCCAATCAATAATTTTTGGTAATTTCTCCACTTCCAAAAGTTAAAGGGCTATCACTATAAGCAGCAAGTGAGCACAGGGAAATTCATCAAGTATGCTAAGAACTTGTTCCTGATTGCACACTGTGGCTCTGTATGTTAATCCCTGCTACAAACAAGCTACAAAAAAAAATCAGGATTAGATGCGGAAGTCACAACTATGTACATAAATACATAAGTTCTTCAGCGGTGATTTCAGGTGCACCCATCACCCGAGCAGTGTACCCTGTGCCCAGCGTGTAGTCTCTTATCCCTCACCACCCCCCACCCTTTCCCCTGATTCCCCAAAGTCCAATGTATCATTCTTATGCCTTTGTGTCCTCGTAGCTTAGCTCCCACATGTGACTGGGAACATAACAATGTCTGGGTTTCCATTCCTGAGTTACTTCACTTAGAATGATACTATCCAATTCCATCCAGGTTGCTGCAAATACCATTATTTCATTCCTGTTTATGGCTGAGTAGTATTCCATGGTGTGTGTGTGTGTGTGTGTGTATACACACACACACACACACATATATATATGTATATCTCACATTTTCTTTGTATACTTGTTGATTGATGGGATTTTTGAGCTGATTCCACATTTTTGCAATTGCAAATTGTGCTACTATAAACATGCATGTGCAAGTATCTTTTTCATATAATGACTTCTTTTTCCTTTGGTAGATACCTAGTAGTGGGACTGCTGGATCAACTGGTAGTTCTACTTTTAATTCTTTAAGGAATCTCCACACTGTTTTCCGTAGTGGTTGTACTAGTTTACATTCCCATCAACAGTGTAAAAGTATTCCCCTTTCACCGCATCCATGCCAACATCTATTCTTTTTTGATTTCTTGATTATGGCCATTGTTGCAGGAGTGAGGTGGTATTGCATTATGGTTTTTGATTTGCATTTCCCTGATAATTAGTGATGTTGAACATTTTTCCATATGCTTGTTGGCCATTATTTTATCTTCTTTTGAGAATTGTCTATTCATGTCCTTAGCCTATTTTTTCATTTTTTTTCTTGCTGATTTGTTTGAGTTCTTTGTAGATTCTGGATATTAGTCCTTTGTCAGATGTGTAGACTGTGAAAGTTTTCTCCCATTCTGTGGGTTGTCTGTTAAGTCTGCTGATCATTTCTTTTGCTGTGGAGAAGCTTTTTAGTTTAATTAAGTCCATCTAGTTATCTTTGTTTTTGCTGCATTTGCTTTTGGGTTCTTGGTCATGAACTCTTTGCCTAAGCCAATGCCTAGAAGGGTTTTTCCAATGTTATCTTCTAGAACTTTCATGATTTCAGGTCTTAGATTTATGTCTTTGATCCATCTTGAGCTAATTTTTGTATAAGTTGAGAGATGAGGATCCAGTTTCATTCTTCTACATGTGGCTAGCCAATAATCCCATCACCATTTGCTGAAAAGGGTGTTCTTTCCCCACTTCATGCCATGTTTGCTTTGTTGAAGATTAGTTGGCTGTAAACATTTGGGTTTATTTCTAGGTTCTCTATTCTGTTCCACTGGTCTGTGTGCTATTCTTATACCAATACCATGCTGTTTTGGTGACTATGGCCTTACGGTATAGTTTGAAATCAGGTAATCTGATGCCTCCAGATTTGTTCTTTTTGCTTAGTCTTGCTTTGGCTATGTGGGCTCTTTTTTGGTTCTATTAGGATTGTTTTTCCTAGTTCTGTGAAGAATGATGGTGGTATTTTGATGGGAGTTGCATTGAATTTGTAGATTACTTTTGGCCGTATGGTCATTTTCTTTCCTTTTTTCTCCCTCCTTTTTTTTAAATTTATGTTCCAGGATACATGTGCAGAACATGCAAGTTTGTTACATGGGTATACATGTGCCACAGTGGTTTGCTGCACCTCTCAACCCATCATCTAGGTTTCTATTTTTATTTTTTGATACAGGGTCTCCCTCTGTCACCCTGGCTGGAGTGCAGTGGTGTGATCATGGGTCACTGTAGCCTTGACTTCTTGGGCTCAAGCAATCCTCCCACTTCAGCCTCCCAAGTAGCTGGGATACGGGGGCACCCTCCATGCCCAGCTAATATTTTTATTTTTTTATAGAGGTCGAGTCTCACTGTGTTGCCCAGCCTGGTCCCAAACTCCTGGGCTCAAGCGATCCTCTTATCTCAGCTTCCCAAAGTGTTGAGATTACAGGGATGAGCCACTGTACCCAGCCAACCCCCCTTTTAAAAATATACTTCCTAGAAGTCACAGAGGAAGCTTTCCCTCACATGCTATTAGCTAGAATTTAACCCTAGTATGCTTCAGGGGAGACACAGGACCTACTCTTTATTTCAGGTGCTCTTGTAGATGCCCAGCTAAAAACTGGGAAGCAGATGTTGAGGACAAGCAGCATCCCCTATTACATTGTCTGAGAAAATGTGATAAAATATAGTAAGAATCCTCCCCAGTCTTGTCCCCAGGTACTTATCAGGGTGGTACAAACAAGCGCACAATCTACTGAAGCTCAGGATGCAGGTTCAGTCCTGCTCCTTGTGGTCAGTATGGCCAAGTTGACATGATTTGGCTGTGTCCCCACCCAAATCTCATCTTGAATTGTAGCTCCCATAATTCCTATGTGTTGTGGGAGGGACCTAGTGGGAGACAACTGAATCATGGCGGCAGTTTCCCTCACACTGTTCTCATGGTAGTGAATAAGTCTCACGAGATTTGATGGTTTTATAAGGGGATACCCCTTTTACTTGGTTCTCATTCTCTCTTGTCTGCCACCCTGTAAGTCGTGACTTTTGCCATCTGCCATGATTGTGAGGGCACCCTAGCCACGTGGAACTGAATCCATTAAACTTTTTTTAAAATAAATTATCCAATCTTGGGTATGTCTTTATCAGCAGCGTGAAAACAAACTAATGCATGCATACAGCCTGGGTCATTTTCCTCCTCTTACCTAGGAGGCTCTGTTGCCAGGCAGCCACTACAGTCATTAAGGACACAGTCTCAGTAAGATTCTGTAGCCTCTGTTAAAAGAACTTTCCAAACACAATTTCTTTAAGCACTGGCCACTGGGTAACAGCTCCCTGTGGAAGTGGCTTGACAGAAAACTTTAAACAGGGAAACAAGGGCATGAAGAAACTTGCTTCCACGTTTGGGTTTGATTTCTTCCTTTTGCAGCTGGCTGTATGCTAGCAATGCATAATTCTGGGCATGGACACAAGACCTGGGTTTTCAAGACTTCAGCTCTTGAGATTTCCTCCTCAGCCAAGCATACCGCAGCACCCCATGCTAATGAGAGGCTTGCTGCCAGAAAGCTGAAAAGAGGCCACAGCCCAGCGCCACATCTCCCTGTGAGGAGCCCCTGTCTCTGGGGCTACCGGCTCCTGCCACGGTTGTCTTCACAGGGTGGTCTGATCCAGGATGGAATTCCAGAAGCACTTGATGGATGGCAGACAGGGATGAGTGTGAAAGAAACATCAGAACTCCCTCAGTGTAATTCCTTAACCAAGACGTTTACAGAAATTAATGAGACAGAGACAGTGTGCCTAGAATTAAGTATCAAGGAAATATCAGAATCCTGCCAAATTAATCTGACGTAAATTCTTACAATCCTACACTCTGTCCTCTTGCCACCAATTCCAAAGAACCAACATAGGCCATTTACAAGGTTTTTTGTCTGTGGGGAAAACACAAAGTATACCAAGCATTGCCTAAGCTCTACAAGTATTTCCCTTCATTTTTTTGAAATATAAACATTTATTTGACCTCCCTCTACCAAAATATACAATTTCATATTTTAAATGTATTCTTTTTAGAAAGCAAGTATCCTAAAATGGCTCAAGGACTACCAAAAAAAATAGTAGAAGAAAATGTAGTTACCTTACATATATTAGCCTAATCAATAATATCAACAAATCAGCAGGAGTAACTATCATTATGGTACTATGTGTTTTCTTTCTAAAGGAAATCTCATCTAAAAAATACTAAGCCTGAAACAGGCTTATATAAGGTCATTTCAGTAACATGTATCTTAGCTGTAGGTTAAAAATCTAAATAACTTTAAAGCAATTAACAGAACTGATTTGCTTTTAAGACACTTAAATATCTTTTTTCTTCAATATTGTGTGGTCACAAATCAATACTGGAGTACAAAATAAACATGCTGCTCTATTTAAAAATATCCTCTGCTTAAGCTCATCTCTACTTACAGATACCCTTTTATTCCTCTCAAGGTCCTTCTCATCTCCCATCTCCTCCGTGAAACTTTTTTGTAATGAAAGTAAATTTCTGTTTGGAAAAGTACTCCTTTTTTTTTTTTTTAAAGACAGAGTCTCACTCTGTTGCCCAGGCTGGAGTGCAGTGGTGTCATCTCGGCTCACTGTAACCTTCACCTCCCAGGTTCAAGCAATTCTCGTGCCTCAATCTCCCAAGTGGCTGGGATTACAGATGTGTGCCACCACACTCGGCTAATTTTTGTATTTTTAGTAGAAATGCGGTTTCACCATGCTGGCCAGGCTGGTCTCAAATTCCCAACCTCAGGTGATCTGCCCACCTTGGCCTTCCAAAGTGCTGAGATTACAGGCATGAGCCACTGCACCCAGCCATGATATTTTTTATAAAAGGATGTGTGCGTGTGTGTGCATTTTATGTATATATACACATACACCACATACACAAATATTCTCATGAACCCCTATGCTTCAGATAACTGTCTTAAAATATAGTTGGAACATATGTGACAATAAAAAGTTTCTCCCTTTAATAATTCTTTCCTAAAACATGTTTGCAATTGGTTACACATAAACTATGTTTCAAGATTTAAGATGCTTTTATCACTTATTGAAATCTCAAAATGCCCCAAATTCTACAATCAGTACCAAACAGCATTCAAAACTAAGTATAATATAGCTTTAACATATATGTTTCACTCTGATCATCACTAATTCTTTCTCACAGAAAACTCTTCTTTTCCCAAGTCATTGTTGGGGAATAAGATGTTTCAATCAATCAGATGGTCTACTGGTAGACAACAAAATTGAATCCATTCCCAGGGTTCACAGAAGAAGAAGCAGGGTGCTCTCCTTGGATCACTCTAGAAGGTTTTATGGAGGAGACATCATAAAGAATATTTTAGGCAATCAGAAGTCTGCTTGGCAAGATGAATGTGAATATTTAGGAACCTGGCCACCTTTATTCAGAAGCCCCAAAGAAACTTCATCCTTTTTATGTAAGTGACCCTGAAGTAAACAAAGGAGATGATGATATGGCATGGAGAAAAGTTAGAGAAAAAGTGTGAAGGGTTTGAAGCAAAGACTAGGGAGCCACAGGCAATGAGAAACAAGCACCTAACTATATGGCAAGGTCATAGTGAAAAGAACCCAATACTCCACAGCCTCAGTGAAGGCTGACCCGGAGGGACAGGGCCAAAGGGAACAGGATTCAGATACAGGAAGCTCACAATTGGCCTAGGAAGAGAAAATGGCGACAGAAATATGGACGAAGATAGAGATTCTCATTACTATTGCTTAAAAAGAATTCAATCATCAATTTATAATTTCAGAAGAGTTCTGATAAGTTCCTGGAATGAGACATGCTCCTAAAATATACTACCATCGCTATAACTTACTTCTGCTGCTACTACTGAGAACTAACATTTATCAAGCACGTACTATGTTTTAGGAACTAGGCTAAGTGTATTACATATATTAACCTAACTGAATTACCTATCAACCCTATGAGGTAAGTGCTTTTATTATCTCTAGTTTATAGGTGAGAAAACCAATGCTTAAAGAGGTTAAGTACTAGCTGGTTGTTACAAACAAAATATTTGTGTTCCCCCAAAATTCCTATGAAGTTCTGACTTGCAATGTGATAGTATTTGGAGGTAGGGCCTTTAGAAGGTAATTAGGGCTAGATGAGATCATGTGGGTGGGGCACCCATGATGGAATTAGTGTCCTTATAAAAAGAGGAAGAGCTGGTGTTCTCTCTCTACCAACTGAGGACACAGGGAGAAGGCTGCCGTCTGCAGGCCAGGAAAAGAGCCCTCCCCAGAGCTCAACCATGCTGGCACCATAATCTCAACTCCTAGCCTCCAAAAGTATGAAAAATAAATGTCTGTTGTTTAAGCCCCCAGTCTATGGTATTTTATTATGACAGCTCAAGCAGACTAAGATGCTAGTACAGATCGATGTCAGGACAATGTCAGACAAAATCAAGTCTGTCTGACTCTCCATAAATGAATATAATATAATCATTAGCATTTCAGAAGCAATGTAATGAAGTTTTACAATTAAAAAATAAAGCTTCTTTGTTTGTTTGTTTTTTGCTAATGGTTTTGTTTTGTTGTGGCCACTGAAGTTTCTGATTAGTTTGCACCATCTAAAGAGACAAGCATGAAGTTTACATTTTTCCAGAGCTCAAAATTTCCCATGATGAACACTAGGCTGAGGAAGGAGAGTGCTCTGATGAGCAAAGTGTTAACTGCCACATCCCAGAAAGTGAAGCACAGGCAGTTCCTACCAATAAATAGTCCAGTTATGAAGTACACATTCTAAACTGAGATGAAACACTATTCCAGAATGTGCCTTAAGGAAAGAAACTTGTCACCACAGCTTGGTGAAAAGCCAATGTTAGCTGATGATGACATCATCTAGCTTAATATAGCACACTGAAGAGAAACTCAGAATCGATGGAGTTGCAGAATATTGTTTCCTTTACTTTTGGATGTTGTGCAAAAAAAAAAAGAAAGAAAAGAAAAATGAATAAATATTTGAGACTATCATATGGGGAGAAAAAGTAATTCAAAGGAAAGGGGATTCCATTTTTAAGCAAGGCCACTGTACCCCAGACTTTGATATATAAAAATAAAAATTAATAATAGAGACGATTCATTGCTTTCCTATTATGTCTTGGGCTCTTGACATAATTTATTTAATCCTCACAACCACCTCAGGAGAAATGTCCTATCTTTGCATGATGAAACTAAGGCTCAGAGATGTTAAGTAACTTTTCAAAGTCACAGAGCTAGATTTGAACCTAAGGTCTGTGTGGCTCCAAACTCCATGCCCTCTCTTCCATGCTGCATAACCCAGAAGCAGTGAGAAACAGAATGCTAGCAGTTCCCAGGCTCTCGGCAGCCCCCTAACACTCCGCTGATGAAAGAAAATTTGAAGGTCATCAAGATGTTACCAAAAATATATTTGAAAGACTTCAGAATTGTAAAACTTCATCTCCAATAGATTTTAACTTTTCAAATTCATGAACTATTACTGCCTTAAAACTGAAAATGTAATAGTTATTAAATGTAAGCAATAGAGGAAAATCAATGTTTAAGAACAAAGAAAGATACTAGATAAGCATCAGGACTTAAGTCTGTATTAAAAATTCCAACACACATTAAAACTTATACCTCTAAGCTAGAAAAATCTCCCATGATTTAATAGAAGAAGGTTACCTACAATAAGCAGCTGAAGATTTTCACGGCCTTCACCAAAACATGTAACATTTTCTAATACACTTGTGTGCATTTTACAATTTATCCAGTTCATTTCTAACCCATCTTTGGGCTTCTCAATCTCTAATATTCTTGATTCTCTTCATATTCTTGAATTCAAAACGCATTTCAGAACAAGCAAAGTCTTCTGGCCCTACAAATCACATCTTTTGTGTTTTCATTTTGCCTGGATTTTATTTCAAATGACCTCTGATAATATCAGGAACCTCCTCCTTCTATTGCCAAGTTTTTGTTTGGTCTCATTTTGTGCCTAGAAATAAATGAGTATAAGTCAGTTAAAGTCAACATTATTTTCTTAATCCATGCAAGGAATGTGTGTTTAAAGTGATGCAAAGGGGGAGTGAGCAGAGATATTGGATCCATATTTAATACATCATTTGAACTTTTCATATAGAATTCCCACCTTAACGCCTTAACAGCACAAGCCTGCTTCTGCAACTTTTCTGCCCCCTATTTCAAAGTCCTCTTCAGTGGTGACTGTGGGGACAGGGACTAAGCCACAGCATGAACCCTCAGTGTACAATGCATGAAGACAGGGATTTGTTTGACTGCTCTGTTCACTGGTTTATCCCAAATACCTAGAGTGCTTGGCACATGGCAGATACTCAAATATTTCCTGAATCAATGGATACTTGGCATCCATGTTTTTCTCGAATGCTTAAACCATCTTTTTCTTAAGTGCTGACCAGTTATGTTCAGTGAAGAGTAATCTGGATGGGCTGAGGGGTCTGGGAGACCATGTCATCACTTAAAGAGCAATGAAAGAAACTGCAGGTGTTCAGGTACAATAAGCGAGGGTATAGCTGTGGCCCAAAGAGGGAAGAAGCCCTGAGCTAGCTAATAATCTCTAGGAGTTACCACCCATGTGTCTTTGGACAAGTCACTGGCATCCCAGTCTTCTCATCTTTAAAACAGACAACACATAGGCCAGGTGCGGTGGCTCACGCCTGTTCATCCCAGCTCTTTGGGTGGCCAAGGTGGGTGCATCACCTGAGGTCAGGAGCTTGAGAACAGCCTGGCCAACATGGCAAAACCCCGTCTCTGCTAAAAGTACAAAAATTAGCCGGGTGTGGTGGTGCACGTGTAATCCCAGCTACTTGGGAGGCTGAGGCAGGATAATCGCTTGAGACTAGAAGGCGGAGGTTGCAGTGAGCCGAGATCTTGCCACTGCACTCCAGCCTGGGCGACAGAGCAAGATTCCATCTCAAAAAAATAATAATTAATTAATTAAATAAATAAAATAAAACAGTTATAGAACTATCGTAAGGAGTAAGTGGTCAAGTAAAGTGTCTGACAAATAGCAAAAAGTTTTAGAATCACAAATAGGTATTATTGCTATATTTAGTTTCTTTTCATTCTTAGGGAAAAAGACATAGAAAAGAGATGATAACTTTCTTTAAATACGTGAATGGCAAGATGTAGGAAGGCAATGACCCTATGTATTTACTTCAGAAGACAAAACTACTAATAAAGGATATCATATAAAAAGAGTAAGGCATTGATCCAATAAAATGCAAATCTCCCTAATAAAAAGTGTTCCTACCCATAAGAAGCTGCCACCACTAAACGTATCAGATGTCTGTCATTACTTAAAACAGAGGACAGTTGATTCAGGGATTTTGTGGAACCAGTTTTAGTTAGAAGGGTATTAGACAAGGCTATCTGCCAACTCAGATTCTGAGATTTAATGATAGGATTTTTATTTTGTGGCTGAAAAGTAAGCCTTAACCCATGGTTCTCTGTACTGTATAAACCAATAGTCAGATATGGTAGGTAGATTACAGCAAAGCACACATTGCCAAAAACCCGCCACCCTACTCAACATCCCCATCCTTCAGAAAAATGGCAATCAGGCAGGGCACAGTGGCTCACGCCTGTAATCCCAGCAGTATGGGAGGTCAGGCAGGCAGATCACGAGGTCAGGAGATCAAAACCATCCTGGCCAACATGGTGAAACCCCATCTCTATTAAAAATACAAAAATTAGCTGGGTGTGGTGGCATGTGCCTGTAATCCCAGCTACTCAGGAGGCTGAGGCAGGAGAATCGCTTGAACCTGGGAGGTGGAGGTTGCAGTGAGCCGAGATTGCGACACTGCACTCCAGTCTGGAGACAGGGCAAGACTCCATCTTAAAAAAAAAAAAAGAAAAAAATGTGGCAATCAAAGGCAATCAAATAAATTCACAGGGACTAAAAAATTAAAAACCACAAGCTATGTCCTCATTATTGATGACTTTGGAAAAGTACCGGGTGTATTACACCATTACATACTGACTATTTAGATCAAATAAATATTGAGTTGGTAAACGTTTCTTAAGTTTAAAGGTTCATCTGATGCAACAAATCTTTTTTCAGTGTTAGCAAGTATAAAGTCCCTCCCCTTTTCCTGGTACCCTTGCATGGAATATTTAATTCAGCATAGTAGGCACTGCCTTTACCAATATAGCTCTACCCACGTATGTACTCATTACATAAAACAATTTCCTACAAGATCGGAAATGAAACGCTGTTTTATCCACTTGGCCCAGACAATAACAGTATCAAATACTAGAAATATTCATATTCTAAACTAAGAGAAGATTTTATCTTTCTCATTTCAGTAAAACTTATCACAGGGTCTCCACTGCCTTTATGCTCATTATTGCTATGATTCTGAGACTTCAGGTAGTTGTAACTCATAAACTTGAACAAGTAGAATCTGCTTAGGAATGAGGCCTTTATTGAACATTTCTATAAGACATCATCTTTGGCTGAATCAAATGATAGAAAAGCTAGCCTAAGAAATGACTGTGGAATCTAAGAAGCAAGGCAAGGACCTTCTACCAAGCAAAATTGAGTTTCTGTGCTACTCAGAACAGCTATAAAAGGGAAACCTGAACAACTTACATTTTTAAGTTATTCTAGAATTAGCTTCCAGGGTCAACTTCCACCAACGGCTGCTGTGCATTTCCCCATCTCTTTCTTTCTAGATATATTTTTGAGAAGGGAAAATATTGCATTATATGCCATTGTATTCTCCCGTATTTAAAGAAATCTAAAATAAAAACACAGGTTTTCTGGGCTCATTCTACTTCTATTCTTCCCACAATGTCAGGGACTCTGCAGGGTTCTCTATAAATGTTGGATCAGTCACTGCTCCCAACTCAAATGCGTGTTTTGGGACACACTGTATTTTTTTTTTTTTAATTGATTCCTCTTTGGTTTAACACAGTTTGCCACCACCCCTTTCTATTTTGCACTAGCCTGTTTCATTCATGTCTGTTACTTACCTGGATCCAGGGAATTGGGATGAAATTACTGAGAGACTCTGTGGGGTCAAGGAAGCCTCACTAATGTGCCGAGGTGTTTTTACTCCCAATAAGGGCTGACCATATACCCTTGTAGAGAAGAACTAAGACTATTACGGGTCAGTGATATTTACATGCTATTTGCAGTTGAAATTTACCCAGATTATTTTTAAATCCCTGCCATTATACGCATGAATATAGAATATAACTGATCCTCAGAATAAATAGAACTTGACTGCTACTTTTTTAGAGGTAGAAATGTTGAGTAGGATGACAGGTTTTTGGCAATATGTGCTCTGGTGTAATCCACTTACCTATAACTTAATCTGAGAATGAACGAAACTTTCCCTCTTAGCGCTGCTGTAAGTGGGACAAAAAGTCAATTTTGCTTGGTCAAATGTCCTTGCCTCACTTCTTAGATTCCACAGTCATTTCTTAGGCTAGCTTCACTATCATTTGATTCAGCCAAAAATGATGTCTTGTATAAATGATCAATTAAGGCCTCATCTCAGCAGATTCTACTTGTTCAAGTTTATGAATCACAACTACCTCAAATCTTAGAACCACAACAGTGATAAAGATAAAGGCAATGGAGATCCTGTGATAAGCTTTACTGAAATGAGAAAAATAAAATCTTCCCTTTTAAAATAAATGGAACTTTTTCTATCTTTTAAAATCATGGAAACAAACCAGGCAGGTTTTTAACTTCTTTTTGTGTGAATGGAGGTAAAAGTGGATGATTCTGGTTTTTGTTTCAGTTTAGAGCAAACTTATAATTATAAAAACACTTCAGACTTCAGTATCCCTTAGGATGACTACTACAAAAAAAAAAAAAAAAAACCCCAGAAAATAACATGTATTGATGAGGATATGCAGAAATTGGGATCCTTGTGTCCGCAGTAATGTAAAATAGCCACTGCTGTGGGGAACAATACGGCAGCTCCTCAAAAAACTAAAAACAGAATTAACATATGATCCAGCAATTCTACTACCGGTTATATGACCAAAAAAACTGAAAGCAGGGTCTTGAAGAGATATTTGCACAGCCACGTTCACAGCAGCATCGTTCATGGAAGCAATCACAAAAGGCATTCTACAAAACGGGGGAAGCAACCCAAGTGTCTGTCATGGAGAAATGGACTAATAAAATGTGCTTTATACGTACAATGGACTATTATTCAGCCTTAAAATAGACGGAAATTCTGACACATGCTGCAACACGGATGAACCTCAAGAACATCATGTTCAGTGAAATAATCCAGCCACAAAAAGGCAAAACGCTGTCTGATTCCACATGTATAAAGTTCCTAGAGCAGTCAAATTCACAGAGACAGAAAGTAGAATGGTGGTTGGCCAGGGCGGAAGGGAAGGGGAAACGGGAAACTGATTAAACGGTACAGAGTTTCAGTTTTGCAAAATTAAAAAGTTCTAGAAATCCGTTGTACAACGATGTGAATGCATTTAATGCTACTGAACCCTTGGCTAAGATGGTAAATTTTGTGTTATGTCTACTAACTGCGATTTTAAAAATAGGGGGAAAAAACCCACCATGAGGGATAAGAAAGGTTATATATTTTTCACTCCACTCCACTTGGGGTTCTATGTGTTTGTTTTGGGATGGAGTATCGCTCTGTCACCTAGGCTGGAGTGCAGTAGCACGATCTTGCCTCACTGCAATCTCCACCTCCCTGGTTCAAGTGATTCTCCTGCCTCAGCCTCCCAAGTAGCTGGCATTACAGGCACGCGCCACCATGCCCAGCTAATTTTTGTATTTTTAGTAGAGATAGGGTTTCACCATGTTGGTCAAGCTGGTCTTAAACTCCTGACCTCAGGTGATCCACCCTCCTTGGCCTCCCAAAGTGCTAGGATTACAGGGGTGAGCTGTGCCTGGCCTAGGGTTCTGTTTTAATGATGGATTTTGGACTGTGTGTCTCCAGGGCCTTGAAGAAAAGCCGTATCTTTTGTTACTCTACTCCACATAGAGAGACAGAGAAACATGAATTAAAGCCTGACATAGAATATACGTTCTAAGAGCTCACAGGACATCCATGTCCTTTTTGTGTATGTCTCTACCTAAGTACAAAGAGAAGTTCTGCGCTCCAGAAGCATTCCATAGCCACAGAACAACTATGTCTTAAAAGAAGAAAAAGGAAACTTTAGAATTTATCTTCAGCCAAGTACACCAAAGATTTCCAAACGAGATTATTTTCTTACAGAACGACAGATCATGTTGTGAAATCACAACATAGTTCCATAGTGTCACTGTGTTAGGAGGTGGGGTATAGAAAGAACATAAATTTTGGTGGCCACCCTTAGCGTGGGTTCCAGCCCTCTAAATTTTAACTTTCAGAGTCTAAATTTTAAATGGGAAATTTGTTCAAGTGGGAAGGTTTTTGTTTAGAATTGTAAAGCCCCCAGTTTATTAGCTTCTAACAGTAATTATAAAATGATTATTATCCTTGAAAAACGTCACCTTCAGTTATTTCTGCCAGTAGCTTTTTTATAGTCAATATTTTAATGTATAATGTTTAATGGTTTAGCGATAGATTATATTACTTGAATAAGAACTGAACTGACTGAATTCTATCTATTCTGTGAATAATTTGTACAACAAATGTAATAACAGGATGTCAAAAACCAGTAACTGTATTAGTCTAATTCAAATCAAGCACTGAGCCCTCCCTAGCTCCATTTAAAAACTTGTAAAACAATGACTACACAACCAATGACTGAGAAAGAGGAAAAGTACTTAGGGTTCTTCTGATTTTCTAACAACTCCTCCCTCTTCCTAGGCACTGAAATAAAAGTGCTGGAAACATCAACGCTGCAGGACTAGGGATGAAGAAGTTAAGGAGAAAATGCTTAACTTTTTTCTACAGATTTTTTTTTTAAATTTTACTTTAAGTTCCAGGATATAAGTGCAGAATGTGCAGGTCTGTTACGTAGGTATACGTGTGCCATGGTTTGCTGCACCTATCAACCTGCCATCTACGTTTTAAGCTCCGCATGCATTAGCTATTTGTGCTAATGCTCTCCCTCCCCTCGCCCCCAACTCCTCAACCGGCCCCAGTGTGTGTTATTCCCCTCCACGTATCCAAGTGTTCTCATTGTTCAACTCTGACTTATGAGTGAGAACATGTCCTGTTTGGTTTTCTGTTCCTGTATTAGTTTGCTGAGGATGATGGCTTCCAGCTTCATCCACGTTCCTGCAAAGGACATGATCGCATTCCTTTTTTATGGCTGCATAGTATACCATGGTGTATATGTGCCACGTTTTCTTTATCCAGTCTCTCACTGATGAGCATTGGGTTGGTTCCATGTCTTTGCTATTGTAAACAGTGCTGCAATAAACATGGGTTTGGATGTGTTTTCCTAGTAGAATGATTTCTATTCCTTTGGGTATATACCCCATGATGGGACTGCTGGGCCAAATGGTATTTCATTTCTGGCTCTAGATCCTTGAGGAATGGCCACACTGTCTTCCATCAAAAAGCAGGCAAAAGATATGAACAGACACTTATCAAAGGAAGACATTTATGCAGCCAACAAACATATGATAAAAAGCTCAACATCACTGATCATTAGAGAAATGCAAATCAAAACCACAATGAGATACCATATCACGCCAGTCAGAATGGTGACTAATAAAAAGTCAAGAAACAACAGATGCTGGCAAGGCTGTGGAGAAATAGGAATGCTTTTACACTGTTGGTGGGAATGTAAATTAGTTCAGCCATTGTGGACGACAGTGTGCCAATTCTACAGCTTTTCTTCCTAGTTATAGATATTCTCAACATTTTACTGTTTTTAAATACATAAGTATTGTCATTTATGTTACCAGTTAGGCAATTTTGACTTTTCTGCAGATACTTTCGTACACTAAAAAAGGCCAGCTCACTCTTTTATTATTATTATTATTATTTATTTTGAGACAGAGTCTTGCTCTGTCACCCAGGCTGGAGTGCAGCGGTGCTATCTTGGCTCACTGCAACCTCTGCCTCCCAGGTTCAAGTGATGCTCCTGCCTTGGCCTCCCAAGTAGCTGGGATTACAGTCGCCTGCTATCACACCCGGCTAATTTTCGTATGTTTAGTAGAGACGTGGTTTCATCATGTTGTTCAGGCTGCTCTCGAACTCCTGATCTCAAGTGATCCACCTGCCTTGGCCTCCCAAAGTGCTGGGGTTACAGGCATGAGCCACTGTACCGGGCTTCAATTCACTCCTACATAATGCACACACCAATGAAAAGTAGGTAGATACGGTTCTGCTTGAAATGAAACACACAGGCTTCTTCCGAACCCAGAATTTTATGATTTACTAAAGCTATTCATACTGCATATCATGTCTTTAGAGATGTGGAAGATTTCATTCAGCAAATAATTTCAGTAGCTGTTTTAGTGAAATGAACACTAGAAAAAAATTACTTTTCTCTACCATAAAACACTGTTCTGCATACATCACTTTGTTGGAGGCGAAAAAATAAAAATAAAAATGACTGCATTCTTGTTTCTCTTTTTATTGTACTTAATAATAATAAAGAAATTGCTGGGCGTGGTGGCTCCCGCCTGTCTTCCCAGCACTTTGGGAGGCCAAGGCGGGTGGATTACTTGAGGTCAGGAGTTCGGGACCAGCCTAGCCATCATGATGAAACCCTGTCTCTACTAAAAACACAAAAATTAGCCAGGTGTGGTGGTGGGCACCTGTAATCTCAGCTACTTGGGAGGGTGAGGCAGAAGAATCTCTTGAACCAGGGAGGCGGAGGTTGCAATGAGCCAAGATCACACCACTGTACTCCAACAGGCAACAGAGCGAAACTCTGTCTCGAAAGAAGAAGAAGAAGGAAATTATACTTAGTTCAATAAAATGAGCACTTTTCTTCCAATTCTTGAAAATAGCCTGAATTCTGATTCATGGATACAAAGTTAGATTTCAGATTATATAGTTCAACTTTACTGATTTCTCTGGTCCAATATGCAATGCATTAAAATGACATGATGACGTAAAGGCCCATTCTTTAAACAGATGACTCGAACTTTCAATTACAGTTGGTACCAACAACTACAGCTGATGTCTACAGTCCCCACTCCTAGAGCTGCCTCCACTTTAGTAATATCATTCGCCTGCCTTACACCACCAGCGTCTCCAACTTTCACCAACACACGCCACAGGAGCTCACCACCAAAAGGCGGCAACGATCAATCAACTGAACGTAAAACAAAATTAAAAATAAAAAATTCAACTCTACTAAATACTTTAAAAACTGAGAGAAATAATGTGGGTCCTCAGGGTTTTTAAAATCCTTATAAAAATGAATATATTACCATACTACCATTACTAGTGGTTCAATGAGATAAATCAGGCTTTCAATCTTCAGCCACTTGACCAATTTATCTTTTTTATTATTTGCTTATTTTTATTTTTTTTGAGACAGAGTCTTGCTCTGTCTCGCAGGCTGGAGTGGTCTCGCCTCACTGCAACCTCCATCTCCCGGGTTCAAATGATTCTCATACCGCAGCCTCCTGAGCAGATAGGATTACAGGTGCCTGCCACCACGCCCAGCTAATTTTTGTATTTTTAGTAGAGATGTGGTTTCACCATGTTGGCCAGGCTGGTCTTGAACTCCTGATCTCAGGTGATCTGCCTGCCTTGGCCTCCCAAAGTGCTGGGATTACAGGCATGAGCCACTGTGCCCGGCTCAATTTATCATTTTTAAAAGTAGACAGGGCATCCAACAATACCTAGAATTAGCAACGCAGGAAGAATACAAAAATATTTTACATAATTTATAAGAGTAACAATAAGGTTGTTTGTTCTTCACATTTCTCTTGTACTCTGTAGCAAAAAAGACCAGAATAATGTAAATATGTTATTCATTATTCAAAAAGTTCATGTGATCCATTTCAGTACAGAAAAAATGCACTAACAACAGGAATTTTCTGCCAAGTCTGCTCTTTTTTTGTTTGGTTCACTGAACTAAGTGCAAACCATCTGTTATCTACGATAATCAGAAAAAGTAAAAAATTCAAATAGCTTTTTTTTTTAAAAAAAAAGATAGCACAATAGCACTCCAAACAGAACATACTTGTTTAAAAGCACCATTTATGAGGTTCAAACCCTAATGACTTTAAAAGTCTTTTTATTTTTAGATTAAGACTATATTTTCCCATTTTCTGGTAAAAGTATGCCATTTAATAAATTGTTCATATCATAAGAATGTCACTCTATGAAAATAGCTTATCCAAATATATTAATTTCCAAGAAATTTTAAAATCTAAAAACTTTCTTTTCCACTCTTCCTGTAACACTTATTTCTAAATGCACTTCATCAGCTTCAAATATCTCTTTGAAAAATAATTTAATAGCTCATCATGAAATCTTTAGGGCATATTTCTATTACATGTTATTGTTAAATTAACAGAGTTTTTAAAATTTACTCATTTGTATTTTTTCTTTTTTCACTGACGTAATTGTACATATTTATAGGACAGAGAATATTTCAATATGTATATACTATATGCAATGATCAAATAAGGGTAATTTGCATATCCATCACTTCAAATATTTTTCATCTCTTTGCATTGTGGATGTTCAAAATCCTTTCTTCAAAAAATTTAAAAAGGCCAGGTACAGTGGCTTATGCCTATGATTCCTGCACTTTGGGAGGCCAAGGCGAGAAGATCATTTGAGGCCAGGAGTTCAAAACCAGCCTGGGCAACACAGTGAGACCCCTGTCTCCACACACACAAAAATAATAATAATGCACACACACACACACACATTTAAATAGTTTCCAGCTTTGTAAAATTATATAATAAATTATAGTTAACCATTAAAATCTAAAAATATTAAGTTGTAATTGTACTGATCCCCAATTTAAAAATTCCACATAGGCCAGGCACAGTGGCTCACACCTGTAATCGCAGCACTTTGGGAGGCCGAAGCGGGTGGATCACAAGGTCAAGAGATCGAAACCATCCTGGCCAACATAGTAAAACCCCATCTCTACTAAAATACAAAAAAAATTAGCCAGGCATGGTGGTGCCCACCTATAGTCCCAGCTACCTGGGAGGCTGAGGCAGGGGAATCGCTTGAACCTGGGAGGTGGAGGTTGCAGTGAGCCAAGATTGCGCCATTGCACCCCAGCCTGGCAACAGAGTGAGAGTCTGCCTCAAAAAAAAAAAAAAAAAAAAATTCCACAAATAAGTAGTGCATTCTAGTAATTATTATTTGTTTTCACAAAAACAGAATGGTCTGATTTTTCAACATGCTTGGACTCTAGTCTTCACTCTACCCCTAGCTGTCTAACCTCACATGAGCCGAGATTGCGCCATTGCACTCCAGCCAAGCAACAAAGCAACAGTCTGTCTCAAAAAAAAAAATTCCACAAATAAGTAGTGCATTCTAGTAATTATTATTTGTTTTCACAAAAACAGAACGGTCTGATTTTTCAATATGCTTGGACTCCAGTCTTCACTGTATCCCTAGCTGTCTAACCTCAGATGAGTTACACCTCTCAAGACCTCAGTCTCTTAACCTATAAAAAGAGCGTTCTAAAATGTCATTCTGAGGCACTTCTCTTCCATATTTGTCTAGCACCGTGCCACAAACTTGATAACTGTCCACGGCGAGGGAGGCTAGAAAGGAACGTGTCCAAAGCCTCTGAAATTTCGCACAGGACAGTTTTAAATGTACTGTGAAGTTTACGCTTTAAAATACAAAACCAACTACCACAACAGTGTCTCACCATTTTTATAGTGATATAACCAAACGAATTTCCAGGACACCAAGCCTTATTCCTGTTATCAATCCTCTTTAAAGAAAATAGTGATTTTTGTTATAAAAATGAAATTCTGCTAAGTTTCAAGAGAGTTTAAAGCAGGCACCAGGCCAGCACTTGTTTTCACAGCTCTAGTACTACAAATTTTATCAACACCCACTATTGTCTCTGAATGGCATGTAAAAGTGCTCTGTGCTATGTTCTTGATGAATTGTACAGACACAAGTCCTACTCCACCTACACAACCACTATGCCACAAATGCAACGCATTTAAAAGAGGGCTTTCTTTTGCAATAAAACATTACAAATCCTAACTACAAGTAAAGCAAGTGTTGCAAGAGATAATTTTTCAGTAGCTAAATCAGCATTAAAATTCCTCACTTCGTCTCAATATGATACCTTAAGCATGTTATTAAACAAACATTAACTGTAAAAGGAAATGCTATGGGTTAGTTATTTTACACTGTAAAAACTGATAAGGCCCTGCAAGGATGCTTCCACTGGTCTTTAGTATGATTCAGTTCTACTCAACTGTAAGTTTATTAAATCTCAGAGATTTCTACAAGAATATCCGTATCAGACTGACATTGAACTGGCAAGATTAGATTTCAAATGTCACACTAAAGATGCTCCAATTTTAGATAAGAAAAGAGGGCACTGACTATGCTTATCCATTTTTTTTCTGTTTATGTCAGACATTTACAAATACTCAATTTAAATTATCTCAGCCAAAACTCAAGTAAATTTGTTTCTGGCCTATAGGAAGACATTGAAATCTATGAATCTAAGAATCTGGAGGAAAGAAAGATGGCGAGGCTGGAGATCACCGAAGTTAAGTATACCCTTGAGGCCAGGGAACAGCGTCCACCATGGCACTAGTTGAGAAGGGTCATTACTGTTACTGTCATACCTCTGTGACTCAGAGTGACCCCAACTGCCACACCTACCTCTGGGCCAGTTCTCACCCCCAACTTGGAGGCCATAAGCAGTCTTCTTCAGCAAGAGGAAAGGATGCATGACCAAGAAGGCCCCATCCTGCCCACAGGATTCTCTCCTAAGATATTTCTCCGAGAAGTTGAAATGGTTTCTGCATTCCAAGGTTCTTATCTTGGGTTTCTGAAACCCTAGTTGCCCACTTGTTGGAATGCAGGAAGTCTTGACCTTCCAGAAATCTTACACAAAATTGCCAGAGGGAAGAGGCACAGTTTACATACAGATGTGCATTCTTTTTTACAGGGAAGTGAACTGGATGGGATCGGGTGAGGCGGGGTTTGGTACATGCTTCCATCACTTAATTTCCTTAACTCCCCTAAAACATCAAGGGAGCCACTGCTGCACAGAACAGCTGCTATGATCTTAGAGTTCTTCTTTCCCACAGAGGCACGAATGTAAACAGAATGGCCAGCAGATCGGAGTAAAGGAGGAGGAGTTCCTTCTCTGTGTATCAGGGAACTATGGAAACCATTCATACAAATGCCTTTCATTAGAAAAAACTGTAAAAGTCACGCAATCTTTTCTTTTCCTTCACCTGAATTTCTTTAGTTCTCCTGTTTGAGTCAGTTATTCAATCTTTTAAGAGTTGCAGTAAAATTTCAAGAGACTGCTCAAACAGTACGGCCCTCAAGTTGTAAATATTATACAATTCTACCTAAAAAGAGTATGACCTTTAACTTCTCCAAATTTATTAATAAAAGTTGGTAATAAAGATGAAAGCCAAAGAGAAGATGATGTGGTAGAAGAGTAACTGAGAACATATATGGATTCTCTAACGAATGCATATAGAAATACAATTGATAAACCTGATAGAATTAATTGTTACTTTGGTCACTCAAAATGACCTCAATTTTATCCCATAATAAGAACCACTGGCAATTCTATCAGGTATGGGCTCCGCCAATTAGAATTACATAAACATTTAAAAATATCCCTGCAATTCGTGAGCCGAGATCGCGCCACTGCACTCCAGCCTGGGCGACAGAGCGAGACTCTGTCTCAAAAAAAAAAAAAAAATATCACTGCAATTCAAGACTTTAAAGTATGAAATAATTTAAAGTGCAACTAATTGAAAGGTAAGGGTTTCAATCCCCTAGACACTGAACTCCATAAGAAACTGACCAGTGGTCCAGGAGAGCCACAAGATCTCATTTACCACCTGCCTCAATCTCACTAAGCACTTGGCACATTCTTAGAGGGCACACAGCTGATGCCCAATACTTACTCCTCACTGAGGCTCACTGAACACTCAGCAGTGCCATTTTATTTCAGGATGATCAATAAACTGAATTCTTAGTAGTTTGTTATTCTTCTACCAATGCCTTCACAAAGGTCCAGATCAATGCAAAATGCCAGGCCTCTGAGTTGAAATCGAAATCTCACTTTGCTTGGGGAATCACAGCCAATGTGACTTCACTTTCTTGCCATAAGCTGCTGTGGAACAAAGGTAAATTCCTCATGTGGCCAAAACACACCTGAGTGTTGCTGAGGACTTAAGGATGGAGGGTCAAAGTTCACCGCAGGCTCCTTCTAGGTTTCCCCAGAACTCAAGAGCAAAGATGTCTCCCAAACAATTGCTTAAATCACAACTGAATTAAAGAAACCACTTAAAACTTGCTGGTGAATTCAAACATAAATATAAAATTGTATTGTTTCATATGATCATTAAAACAAATAAAAAGTCCATACAGAGTAGCCTAAAGCTTTGAGCTCAGGCTTTTCCCAGAGGAATTCATACCCACATTGATACAAATTATCATGAAGAGTTTCCATTTGAATTTTTATCAGGACAAGTACCTTGGCAAGTTGCAAATATTCTGTGAACTATGAGCGTCACGTATGAATAATAAGTACTCTTTGCTACAACAGATAAGGAACATCGTGGGAGTGAATATAAAGTGAATTTCAGGAAGGAAAAAACTCGCGATCTAAAGAAAAAGCCACCCTTCTGAAGCATAAAGTTTTTTTCAATAAAGATGTTTTCAGCCGGGCGCGGTGGCTCACACCTATAATCCCAGCACTTTGGGAGTCTGAAGCGGGCAGATCACGAGGTCGGGAGATCGAGACCATCCTGGCTAACACGGTGAAACCTCGTCTCTACTAAAAATACAAAAAATTAGCTGGATGTGCTGGCAGACGCCTATAGTCCCACCTACTCGGGAGGCTGAGGCAGGAGAATGGCGTGAACCCGGGAGGCGGAGCTTGCAGCGAGCCGAGATCGCGCCACTGCACTCCAGCCTGGGCGACAGAGTGAGACTCTGTCTCAAAAAAAAAAAAAAAAAATAGAAATAAAGATGTTTTCCACTTGAAGCAAAAACACACAGAAGAAATTTGTGAAAATTTTATTTACAAATTGACTTATGGAAAGTTCATTTAAAGTTTTATTAACTTATATAATATTTTAAAATAATAATATAATAAACATGCACCCACCGCCCAACCCAAGACCTAAAATGAATACTATTTACTGCCCATGTAAGAACCAATCATGGTATTATAGCAGTGTGCCGTGAAGAATTACGATTAAAGAATTTGGAGCACCTGAGGTCCATTGAACAAAAACCTTGTGAAGTGATTCCCCTAGGAGAAATGGACTCATTCCAGGATTCCTTTAAATAATCTGCCTGAGTAGACTAAAAACTGTGAATCAATTTCTTGTCCAAAACCCCTTCCACCCAACCTCTCAGGAATGATTATCAAAAATTTTCTAAAAGGTACATTCACAAGAACCAGGAACCTGGAAAGTGAACCAGTGATACTCAACTCCGTAACTTCATGGAAATCTTCCTTGTGCAATGGAAGAGCAATATCTTATAGGAACTGAAGTCCAGTAAAGATTCTTTTAAAATATTTTTTTCTTCTACTAGGGCAATGGTAGGACACTAAACTGAATGTGTTCCCTTCTAACAGAAGAACTCTTCCCTCTCTAATATGGAATAGGCACAAATCTTTCCACTGTCAACATTTTTTTTTATCAGTCCTTTTTCCATTCCAACGTGCAAGCCAAGATTGAAATCAGCACTAACCTGTAAGGGCTCACTGCTTTCCTGCTGGTCTTCAGAGAGTCTCCTGCTGGGAGAAGCAATGATGGGAGTGATAACTAAAGGACTCATGTGATTTCTCCATTCTTTTTTTTTCAAACCTCCACCTCCCAGACTCAAGCGATCCTCTCACCTTAGCCACAGATATACTCCCACCATACATATATATATATGTATATATATAATTATATATATATATATGGTGGGAATATATATATATATATATAATTGTAGGACGACTTAAGAGGACTTGATGAAGCCAAAATGGGTTAAGGAAAGAAGAGAATTTTCCCCACAACTGTGGGAAAAACTAGTAAGAATCAACAAGGGACATACAAATTCTTTGTTGTGTATTGTTCACCAAATATTCCAAAAATGAATACAACACAGTTGGGACTTTTTTTTTTTTTAAGCTCCTGTTACAAAGGTCATGGAATGTTCTCGCATCACTCGCCTTCCCGATACTGAATCCCAGATTAGGCTCAGTTCTGTAGAGGGGGGCTAGTACGTAGCAGTGCCAGAATGGGTGTGTGGGTATTGCTTTCATTTTTTTATCTCATTTTCCATATTTTACATTTTATGTTTTGCAGGAGGATAGGGATATGGTGAAAAATTAAATTCATGACATTTGCAGCACTAGAACGCTCCAGCTTCACGATTCAGTCTTGGGTGTATAAAGTCCCGTATCAAGAAATTTCAAGACTTTCCACAACACATCACATCCATACACACCCAGAATAACAGGGAACCACATCTCTCTGAAGAGAGAGATTCAAACTAAAAGTCTAAATAAGAACAGAAGAGACGTGACCCACATATTCAAATCCAGCCTCTAAAATAGCCTTATTAACTCAAATCTTTTCTCAAGTCAATACTAATTATACTTACCAGTGAGGTCAGCATAACAGCAGCAGAGGCCTTTCTCAGAAATATTTAAACTTTAAGAGTCCATAAGAGGCCGAGCACAGTGGCTCAGGCTTGTAATCCCAGCACTTTGGAAAGCCGAGTCAGGCGGATCACTTGAGGCCAGGAGTTCGAGACCAACCTGGGCAACATGGTGAAACCCCATCTATACTAAAATTACAAAAATTAGCCGAACATGGTGGCACACACCTGTAATCCCAGCTACTCGGGAGGCTGAGGCATGAGAACTGCTTGAACCCACGAGGTAAAAGTTGCAGTGAGCCAAGGTCGCACCACTGCACTCTAGCCTGGGCGTCAGAACGAGACTCTGTCTCAAAACAGAAAAAAAAAAAAGTCGATAAGAATGTGAAAAGCAACAGCATACTGCTTGCTTCCATAGACTGATATATAACAGTTTCCATTACTAAGATGGACAAGAAAAATTAATAGGTGATTCATGCTGTGATTACCTTAACTAATTGAAGCCTGATGGAAATGAACTCCTAATTGGCTGGGAGTGTGTGTGTGTGTGTGTGTGTGTGTGTGTGTGTGTTGAGACAGAGTCTCGCTCAGTCACCCAGGCTGGAGTGCAGTGGCACGATCTCGGCTCACCAAAACCTCCACCACCCAGGTTCAAGCAATTCTCCTGCCTCAGCCTCCCAAGGAGCTGGGATTACAGGCACCTGCCACCAAACCTGGCTAATTTTTGTATTTTTATTTTTTATTTTACTTTAAGTTCTGGGATACATGGGCAGAACACACAGGCTTGTTACATAGGTATACATGTGCCATGGTGGTTTGCTGCACCTATTAACCCAATTTTTATATTTTTAGTAGAGACGGGGTTTCACCATGTTGGCTAGGTTGGTCTCGAACTTCTGGCCTCAAGTGATCTGCCCGATTTGGCTGGGTTTTGTCAATATCATCCACAACATTTCCATAACCACAAACACCACTTCTAAAACAAGAGCTAGAAAGTCAAGTAAAAGGGAAATATAAGAGGAGTGCGGACAAATTTGTTACTACTAGTGAAATAAAAATGTCCAGCACATGTGATTTTGATGATGAAATAGTAGCATCGCCTTCATGTATTAGAGAGAGCATGTAAATTACTTGCTTTGTGGCACAGACAGGTCTGAAATCGTCTGCTTAGAAGTGGTGGTATTTTTTAATAGAGTACAGCAAAATAAAAAACTGCTCTTAAAATCCATCAATGGAGCTCCCCAAATGTAAACATAATTATAGAATCCCTCTAAAACCGGAGTTACACATTACTTTTTTGATTTTCCAGTGTACAGAGTAGAAAGTAAGTTTTCAATGAAGGAATAAATACATTTGAAGACAGATAAAACATCTTTTCTCAAACTGTTGAAATCAGTGGCATTCACTCAACAATAAAGACATATAAGCATGTGTTATGTGACACATACTATATTAGGTACTAAAATGAAAAGTTATTAAAATGGAAGACAATGACAAGAACAATTCCATTAGTTTTCTGTCATTCAAGGTTGTATCTATATGGTTTTTAATATCCAGATTAAAGGTTTAGAAATTAGTTAACAGCTTCGATTTTCAAGACCATTTAGACAAGTGCTATCACTTAAGTGAAATCGTAGTTAACTAAGTTTTTCAGGATTCATTTGGATGACAAAGCATTCAAATGATGCACCCAATACTAAATATGTGAGTATTTAGAAATATATTCCACTGAAAGTTTTTGCTTCTGTTCTAAATGTTTGGCATCTAGTAGGTAGTCTATAAGAGTCTTTAAAATCAGTGTGTTCATATCTACATGTTTGGGGAAAATAAAGCAAACAGCAACATGAAGGTGCTCCCAAGATTCTGTTCTGAAAGTTGTCCACCAAAGGGCACCAAAGTAAAACCAGCAGATGGCTCTGAACACACAGAGAGAGAAGGGGGGAGAGAGAATGGAGGGAAGAGGGACAGAGAGAGGGAGAAAGAAACGAGGGAGAGAGGGGGAGAGAGAGAGAGAGAGACAGAGAGAGAGGAAGAGAGAAGGGAGGGAGAAGGAGGGAAAGAGGGGGAAACAGGGATAGAGAGGGAGGGAGAGAGGGAAAAATAAAACAAGAGAAGACAGAGGCTAGGCGAAATACAGAAGTTGCCAGAGGACTTCTGGGAAAAAACATTTGAAAAGGAAGGACTGAAAAGAGAAGAAATGGGCACAACGGGGACTCCGGGTCTGGCCATAACAGCCAGGAGAAACAAGGGCTTAAGCCAGGAGGTCTGAAAAGAGAACAGAAGGTAGACCACCTAGAATGGGGACAAGGCACTTCCACTCTGCAAAGGTGAGTGTGTTTGCAGTGCAAAGCAAGAAACGTGAACTTTAAAATTCTTCAGGCACATGTGTTCAAACGGCAAAGATATATGAGAATGCAAGATGAAAAACTCCAGTGCAAGATCAGGCTTTTTAAACTGCCACAGCTCCCCTGTCTCCCCAGCTAGATTCTATTCGCCTTCCCAGGCTCCTAAGCCCAGTGACAGGAGAGACTCTGGAATGATCAGAGATTCTGGAATGAAAAGAGCTATGCCCACCGCTTAGGAGGCCAAGGATTCTGCAAACTGGATCCCCGCAGATACCACAGCGCTCTACTCTGGTCTCCAAGGCCATGGCACACCCTAAAAGATTAAAATGCCTTAAGGTAAATGACCATTCCCAGATGAAGGCACAGAATGTAAACAAAGTGTGGGCCAAGGGAAGAAACTTGAAAAATCACAATAAAGTGGCCTCCCAGATTCAATCCAGAGCAGGCAACTAGCAACTTTGTAGGAAAAAGAGGGGGAAGAAGTCCTGTGTTCTGCACTGAGATATCATTTCATGTCACGCTTCAGTGCAATTAAAATAAAAAAGGATTTACTAATTACAAAGCAATCCTAACAAGGTACATAATACAGAATATTCACATCTTATACATCTCCTAGAGAAAGATTACAAACACAGAATGTTTCACCTTCCGGAGGAGATAATTATTAACTTTTAAAGACTAGCTCAGGCAAGAATGAAAAAGTATCAAGTCAAGGCCACATACATTCTAATTTTATAACCCAGGCGGCCCTGGACAGGATTCAGAGAGCCCTTATTTGAATAAGATCTGACGATATCCTCTCATTAAAAGGATTAGTGTTTCTGCACAAACGTCTAGATAAATCTTATTACTGGTCCAAAATTAGTCACCTAAAGGCTTTAGCCAGTTTTGCACAAATATTTACCACTCTGAAGACGCTGAGTACTTTTTCTCTTGAAATCCAGGCACTATATCCACTTCAAAAGCTACATATGATTGTGGCTTTTGCTGAGCATATTTCTTTTCGACGAGTTGAAGATGACAATCTCTCAATACCGTACTCCATAGACTGGATGTAAGCGTCAAAAGAGGATGAAAAGGTACTTTCGGAACGGACAGGTACTCTGGGGTGATGGGTTGGGAGATTCTCTAAGCCTCAAGAAGAACAGCGTTTCATGAAACGGGCTTATAAAATACAGCCCATCTCAAACGGATTTTAAAAGGCACCCAGTTACTTTAAAATACCCAATACAAACACCAAGACGGGCTATTTTACCAGGTCCCCTGCAGAATGTGAAGGGGCTTCCAGCGCTCCAAGCCGGCTTTCTAATTTAAGCCAAGAACCGCAAAGGAGCGAAGGCGGCTTCGGGGACCCCGGCAGCGTGCAGGGCCAGGAGGTTCAGCCTGCCCACCCGGAGAGGGGTGAGCCGAGCTCCTCTGGAAATAGTGACTGAAGGGTCCCCGCGAAGTCGCCGTGTCAGCCCCTCTCCCAGTTCCAGCGGTCTCCGAAGCCCCCGGGCCGAGCCGGCTGCACAGGGACCGGACGAGGCGAGGCGCACCCCGGGGCGCAGCCCCGAGGACGAAGGTCCACGGCTTCAGCCCCAGCCCACGGCCCCGACTCCCTGACGAAGACTCGCTGGAGCGCGGCCTCAGGGCAGCTGCGCGCAGCTGGACTCGTCCGCGGGAGCCCTCGACCCTCTAGTTCCCCGCCGGCCCCAGGGCGCCCTCGCCCCGCTCCTTCCCCGCCGGCCCCAGCGTCCGGGCTGCCCCTCGCCCGCGGCCTCTCGGCGGGGCTGGAGACCTAGCAACTTACTGGGGCTGCGTTGGGGTCGCGCCAAGAAGGCGGCAGTGGGCTGCCAGCTGCAGCGCGTCTGGGGCCCGCGGCTGGGGGACGCTGGAGCAGCGGCCGCCGCCTCGCCGGTCCCGCGAAGAGGAGCGCCCGCCGGCCGCGATGCAGAAGGAGGGCTGGGCACGTGGGCGCCCCTCTGTGTAGCCACCCGGGGCGGGGGCGGGGCACGGGGCCGGGCGGCACCGCCTCCTCCGGCCTCCCCCGCGCTCCCGGAACGCGACCCCGAGCCCGCCTCCCGCCGGGCCCCGGCCGCGCTGGCCAATCCCCGGGGTGGGCGGTGTGCGGCCGCCGCTCAGCGGGGTTTGCCTGGAGCCGAGCACACGTGGGCGGGCGCTAGCCCCGGGCTAGGCCGGTGGGCGCCGGTCGGGGAAGCGGGGCTGCGCGCTAGGACAAACTTCGTGCTCTCCTGGGAGGACCAAACCTCAAGGGCATTTCTGAATCTTCTAAGCAGAGTTCTAAGTGGGGTTTTGGTCCCCCCGTTTACTTTCCATTCTAGAAAGATTTTGGAAATAAGAAAATAATAATAAAATATAATAATAGCAATGATAAATGGAAGCCCAGGTGGATGTGCTTTGTCAAATGCAAACTAAACGTTGATAAATAATGTGCAGTTGCTATTTTGGAAGACTCCAGTAGTATGAATACGTAGTCACGATTGTTTGGGGGTGGGTTTATAGGAAATGACATTATTTCCAGGGGAGCAAGAGCAGAAGTTACACAATCAGGGTTTCTCCTACTGTGCTATTGTTTACTTCAGGAGTCTCTGATAAGATTAAGTCACAATGTGAAAGACTGTTAATTTTCATCCAAAACGAAGCAAAACACGCACTGAATTGAACAATAAGTGTGTGTGTGTGTGTATATGTGTGTGTGGTTTGTCTTTAGAGACAGGGTCTCACTCTGTCGCCCAGGCTGGAGGGCAGTGACACAATCGTGGCTCACTGCAGCCTCGACCTCCTGGGCTCAAGCGATCCTCCCGCCTCAGCCTCCCAAAGTCCTGAGAATTACAGGCTTGAGCCACCATGCCCGGCCTATTACTATTTTTGTTTGACAGAAAGGTCCGCTTTACTTTGCATAATATTGGGGTAAACGTCCCTTTAACCCACCTACTAGTAATAACTTTGGCAAAGTGCCAGATTTGTATTGCTGCCTCACAGTACATATACAATTTTATTGTGATATTCTAAATCATTCTTCCCTTCAAGACATATATCCCCAAGATCATCTAATAAATGGTGTGGGGCTTCATTCCAGAAGATAGCACACACACAAAATCACAATGTACCTCAGGAAGCCATCCATGGATTTCATTAAAAAGTGAAAGTGTAGGCTGGGGGTGGTGGCTCACGCCTGTAATCCCAGCACTTTGGGACGCCGAGGCGGGCCGATCACCTGAGGTCAGGAGGAGTTCGAGACCAGTCTGGCCAACATGGTGAAACTCCGTCTCTACTAAAAATACAAAAATTAGCCGGGCGCGGTGGCGGTCGCCTGTAACCCCAGCTACTCGGGAGGAGGAGGCAGGAGAATCGCTTGAGCCCAGGAGGCGGAGGTTGCAGTGAGCCGAGATAGTGCCACTACAGTCCAGCCTGGGCGACAGAGTGAAATTCCGTCTCAAAAACAAAAGCAAACGAACAAAAAAACTGAAAGTTTAAACAGCACTATGATTACAAAGATATTATCTGATAGACTAAATGTCTTAAGTAATAGAGACTGTCAAAGTAAACTTATTTTTACAGTCAAAAAAAGATTCCTTATGCAAATTATCATTAATAACATTAAGGGAAATGATGCATGTGGACTTTTAACACCAGATTCCTCCTCAATCCCACGGCTAGGAGGCGTTGTTCAAGGGAGCGATGACTCAGATACTTTGTCTACTTTTTAAGGGTAAGTAATCTGGTCTAATATTTTTCACCTGGTTTAAAAAAAATAGCGATTCCTGGGAGTCGCGGTGGCTCAGGGCGGTTGCCCTGGCACTCGAGGAGGCGAGGCTACACGTTCGAGGCCAACCTGGTCAACATAGATTAAAATAAATGAAGAAAAAATAAAAAAATAGAGATTCCTATTTTTAAACTTAAGCAATTATTTCCCCACATATTTTTACTTAAAGGCTCTGTGTTTAAATCTGTTTAATTTGTGATTAAGTTACAACACAATGATTTGGGATAAACAAATTTATCTGACATTTGGAAACTGCCAATTTTGTCAGAATACCGATCTTTGAATTTATCTAATCTGCCCGCCGGCGCACTTCCTGAAGCAAGAACGTGCTGTGTTCATGTGTGTGAATAAGAACAACAACTTCATCTCTAAGCAAAAAAAGAGTAAGTTCTTTCAAACAACTTTCTAACAAGATTGCTGAATATCTTTACACACTAGTTCTTGACTTAATGTATTCCATTTCCTGTTTGAAAATATTGATTAACCCTGAATCCTGCCTCATAACTTTGGTTATTTCTCACCTTTAAAAATGTGTTTAGATGAGGAAAGAATAGGATGCCCACAGATTTAGTATGAGTCTCTTAAGACAGACTATGAGACAAGAGAAAATAGAATCGAATTTTTAGAAATGAAATATTTGAAACAGGTTAAGCTCTTTTGACTTCATCTTCATTTGCATTTTCGCTTGCTGCCCGGGGTTGAATTATCATCTTTTTCCCAGTTGAGTAAAATTTTCACCCACCTTCTATTTCACCCTCCCTGGTTTATTGCCATCACTTTTCACTTTCAGCCGTCAAGTTTCCTCCTTAGGAATGAAGCAGAAAATCCAACTTAGTCATTTTCAGCAGACAGAGTAGCCTAGGTTGTCATCTTCCAAAGATTTCACAAACATTCGTGCGTGTCTGAACTCTTAAGGGTTTATGAAATTGCGGGGAATTTTAAGGGACTTTTGTAGCTGAATAAATTCCACACCCTGTACTCCCACACTTGCCAAATACAACCTAAAGTAAATCTCATGTCCACAAATAAGGGATTTACTTCAACTAACAAGATTGAAGGAATGGATTCTTACTAGTTCTAATTTGTGACTCTATTATTCCCCAAACTATTTTAGCGAAGACAAGCTAAAATCCTCCAATTTTTTTCAGATGGTTGGATACTGGATACTAATGCTTGTGCTGTCACTGAATCAACTCAAAAGGGAAAAAGAGTTGGACCAGAGTCAGAGCACTAGCTATTTGTTTGTTTTTTGAGACGGAGTTTCCCTCTGTCACCAGGCTGGAGTGCAAGGGCACGATCTCAGATCACAGCAACCTCTGCCTCCCGGGTTCAAGCGATTCTCCTGCCTCAGCCTCCGGAGTAGCTGAGATTACAGGCGCTCACCACCACGCCTGGCTAATTTTTTTGTATTTTCAGTAGAGACGGGGTTTTACCACGTTGACCAGGCTGGTCTCAAACTCCTGACGTCAGGTGATCCCGCCCACCTCGACCTCCCAAAGTGCTGGGATTACAGGCGTGAGCCACCGATCCGACCCAGAGCACTAGTTTTAAGAGCTTTCAGGCCACCGCTGTTCTCCACTCCCCTTTCAAAAATGTGTAAAGACCTAGAGGTGACTTTCCACTGGACAGAGTCCATATCTGCCCATCCCTTAAGGCAAGCAACAAAATATTGAAAAAATGGTTGGAAAAAAATACAGCAAGTCCTTATAAATCACAAGTCGTCTTTCAAATTCATCTTTTTCTACTTGTCTTTCAACTAAAACCAAATCATCGTTTTGCAATGATTTTCACTTCTACATTGCTCTTTCTACGAATTCCCCTGTCTCCTGTCACTTGGTGTCTTTCTGGGGTTTCTTTACATTGGCCATTAATCAGGAATGGCCCTGAGCTCCACCCGCCCCGTGCTAGTCTCTGATTCCTTCTGCCAGGATTCCTGCTGGGACTCTTATCTGCTGGAAAAAGTCAGTTTTCTTAATCTAAACATCAGTTAGCCTGTTGCTCTAAGGACTGAAAACCAGGGATTTAGGAGGGAGCTCAGATAATCTAAATCCTCTCTTTTCTTTAACCTTGATGAGGGTCCTAATCGCTCCAGAAATCTCTTCCTAATCATATCCAATGGACCTTTCGCAGTTCTCTTGTGCCTCAAACTCGCTCCTGCTTTCTTTCTTTCTCAAAACTATCTCCTCCTTGGCTTCCACGATCTCTTAGTTTTCCTCCTACTATCCTGATAACCTTTTGTCTTGCTTGCTAACTAAGGGACTCTTAAGATTAAATTATTGAATCATTCTTATCTCCATCAATCTTCACAATCTAGGTTGTTATGCTTTTTTTTTTTTTTTTTTTTTGAGACGGAGTCTCTTTCTGTCACCCAGGCTGGAGTGCAACGGTGCAGTCTCAGCTCACTGCAATCTCTGCCTCCTGGGTTCAAGCGATTCTCCTGTCTCAGCCTCCCGAATAGCTGGTATTACAGGCACGGGCCACCACGCCCGGCTAATTTTTTGTATTTTTAGTAGAGACAGGGTTTCACCGTGTTAGCCAGGATGGTCTCGATCTCCTGACCTCGTGATCTGCCTGCCTTGGCCTCCCAAAGTGCTGGGATTACAGGCGTGAGCCTCCACACCCAGCTGAGAGAGTAATTTTTACCTCCTTTTCTACAAAAGAAAAAAATTAGAAACCACTCATCATGCTGGGGCAGAGAACGACAGAGATCGTGCCACTGCACTCCAGCCTGGGCAAAAGAGAGAGACTCCGCCTCTAAAAAAAAAAACGGAGGGGGTAAGGGGGTAATCCCCTTTTATCCGGCGGGGGGTATATGTTCCAAGACCCTCAGTGGATGCCTGAAATCATGGATAGTACCAAACCCTATATGTACAATTTTTTTTCTATGAATATGTACTGTGATAAAGTTTAATTTATAAACTAGCCACAGTAAGAGATAACAACAATAACTAATGATAAAATAGAATAATTATAGCAATATACTCTAATGAAAGTTACGCGAATATGGTGACTCTCTCAAAATACCTGATATTAACAAAAAAACTATGATTTACTGTGGATAACTGAAAACACAGAAAGCTAAACTGTGGGTAAGGGAGGGGAGGTACTGTTGTACTCATGTGACAGTGTTACTGTTTAGCACCCTCCAGGGCTTCTCTGTAGCCACATCAGAACATTAAATTCATTGAGCTCAAACAATGACAAGTAAAATTACCCTCTGGTAGTGGGGGAAAAGGAGGAAGGACTACTGGTTTCTTGCTTTTAAAAGAAAAACTTTAGCCAAATTAAATTTAAAGGAGTTTAATTGAACGAGGAGCAATTCAAGAATCAGGCAGCCCCCAGAATCACAGCAGATTTAGAGAGATTCCAGCAGAGCCATGTGGTGGAAGAAGGTTTATAGACAAAAACAAACAAACAAACAAACAAAAAAAAACCCAAAAAACAGGAAATGATGTACAGAAATCGGAAGTGAGGGGCAGAAACAGCTGGACTGGTTACAGGTTGGCATTTGCCCTATTTGAACACCTTTTGAACACCGTTAGAACAGTTGGCTACATTTGATTGACCAAAACTCAGTGACTGGCACATGGGTGGGGGGACTATAGGCAGTTTACACCTCTACTTATTACAGTTCACAATGTACAGAAAAACCTTTAGGCTGAACTTAAATATGTAAGGAGGCAGCTTTAGGCTAAACTTGATTAACATTGTCCAGCATGACTTTGATGTCTTTAATTGTCTGGCTCAGGCTCACCCAACGCATCCTTTAAAATGCTTTATGAGTTAGTAACGTGTCCTAATGTATGAGTGCTTCAGAGAGCATGTTTTTAAAAGTTCCACCTGTTTTATTTTTATGTTTGGATTGGCACTAATTGATGCCCTTCAGCAAATTAAGCAGCCTTTTTTCCCTTTGGTGACCCAGACAAAAAGGCAAAGTCCATTTTAATGATAGTCTGGTCCACCAGCTTCTTTATAACAAGTCAATGCTAGCTTACTCAGTCAGAAGAACATCTGGGGTTCTTCCTCAGTTATACAGAAGAATTGAAACTGCTGGATCTGATGGGGCTTGTCCGCTAGTCTTAACTATCCAATTAAACTACACTGTGCAGGGTAACTGTGCATTTTCTCCAGAAGCTTTAGAGGAAACTTGCTCTTTTGTGCTTTTACCTGGTGCTATGGTTTGGATATAGTTTGGCCCAGCCAAAACTCATGTTGAAATCTGATCCCTAATGTGTAGTGTTGGGAGTTGGTACCTGATGGGAGATGATGGGAGATGGGTGCCTGATGGGAGGTGCCTGATGGGTGCCTGCAGGGCAGATTCCTCATGAATAGATGCTCATGCAGGAGTAAGTGAGTTCTCACTCTGTGGGAATGGATTAGTTCCTGTGAAAGCAAGAGCAGGTTGTTAAAGAGTCTGGCTTCCACAATCTCTCTCATTTCCTCCCTCGACACGTGATCTCTTTGCATACACCACTCATCTTTCACTTTCCACCATGAGCGGAAGTAACTGAGGCCTTCCTCAGATGCAGCTGTCTAGCTTTGAACTTTCCAGCCACCAGAATTACAAGCCAAATACACCTCTTTTCTTTATGAATCACCCAGTCTCAGGTATTCTGTTACAGCAATGCTAGATGGACTAAGACACCTGGAAATGGGGAGACTGAGCTCTTACAGCCAAGCTAAACCTGAAGAAGATCCTGGCCTCACCTGGAGGGCCCTCCAGTTCTGCTTAGGTTTTTGTTTTGATCTTTCCTAAGATTCAATTCTGGAGAAGAGATTATAAAATAAAGAGATATGATTACATATAAATGTGTAGTATAATAAAAAAATTAATCCTACTGGATGCTAACTTAACTAAATTTATGATTTCAAGCAAAAAAATTCCTCACTTCCATGTTTTTAAGTTTCTTTTTCCTGTGAACTGGGGCAATAATAGTTAATTTCTACAGAAGATTGTAAGGAGATACACAAGGGAATGAAAACACTGTGAGGAAGTTAGATCACTATGTTTTTACTCTTATATCCGTTTATACCTTCATCAGTCTAAAATTTGCTTCCAAATACAATTTAAAGTTAAAAATCTAACTCTTCTCAGGTTACAGATGTAAATCATGTAATGAGGGATTATCTTTATCCATTACATTAAGACAAATAAACTAATGCTTAAAAAAACCTGACATTTTTAAACCACATTGCTCTATCCAAGGAGTTGTTCAACACTAGTTCCATCTATGAGGCCACCTCTGTGTGTCAACAGCAGTGATTGCCAGAGCGTGACCTATGAGCGTTAACTGGCAGAAAGGTCGTCAGCATGCTGCTCTTGCTGTTTCTCCTCCTGCCCTGCTGACCTTGTGTCTACCTGCTTCCCAGCATACTTGGAGATCAGAGACTATTGGTACAAAAAAATAAAAAGAAGAAGAAAAATAGGAGAGGGGAGAAACATCATGAAATGATAATGTTTTAATTTTAAATGCTCAATCATGTCACAGCCTATGTAGGTGTCAGAGGCATTTGAACCAGAGCAACTTCATCTTAAATAGGAGCTGGGTAAAATGAAACTGAGATCTACTGGGCTGCATTCCCAGATGGGTAAGGCGTTCTAAGACACAGGATGACATAGGAGGTCAGCATAAGATACAGATCACAAAGACCTTGCTGATAAATAGGTTGCAGTAACGAAGCATGCCAAAGCCTAGTAGGCAAAATGACGATGAGAGTGATCTCTGGTTGTCCTCACTGCTACACTCCCACCAGCACTATGACAGTTTACAAATACCATGGCAATGACAGGAAGTTACCCTATATGGTCTAAAAAGGGAGGCATGAATAATCCACCCCTTGTTTAGCATATAATCAAGAAATAACCTTAAAAATGGGCAACCAGCAGCCCTCGGGGCTGCTCTTTGGAGTACTCTTTATTTTATTCCTTTACTTTCTTGGTAAACTTGCTTTTGCTTTGCAGTGTGTGGACCTGCCCTGAATTCTTTCTTGAGAGAGATCCAGGAATCCTCTCTTGAGGTCTGGATCAGGACCCCTTTCCCCCAATTTAGGCATGTGATCATTATAAAAGTATATAAAAATATGTTCAAATATATTATTAAATGCGTCTAAGTATGGGTCTCAGAAAAATCCACTGGATCCCTTGTTTTAGTGCAGAGGTAAAAATCTCAGCCTCCCTGCGCGACCTGGCAGGTAACCCCAAAGTTTGAATTTAGTTGAGTACCAGACTATACCGAGGTACTGAGAGAGTGGCTATGGAACTGGGAAAGCATTTGAAATGCAAAGCTTGAAAAAAACAGGCAGACAGGTAATATGCAATGCAGGCTGAAAATGTTTAACATGTTCTCTAAAGTTTACTCATATCATCATGTGGCCAATGGAAATCACTTATGAAAATGATTTTTTAAACCTCAAAAGGTGACTTACTCATTTGCAACAGGCTTCGTAGATATTTAATTTTCTGTAATATTCCAGTAGTGTATTCCCTTTAAGGTACTCTTTTGTTGATTTTTAAAACAAATAGAAAGCTTAGTGTATATTTCTTTCAAAAAAACTGCAAAAGCATATTTCCCATGAGAAACTCTACATGTTTGTGTGGGAAACTATACAAAGGAGTTTATTAGCAATAAGATTGTGCATGATCATCAGAATGGCAAAGTAATCTTTTTTAACTGAGTGCATATTCTAATCCTCCTGTATGATTTATGTGAATAAAATGTTTGAAGTATTGTTGAGGAGGTAATCTTGACTAAATTGAACTTGACAGTAGCCCTTTATCCAGTTCCAATGTGCTTAGACTTTGAGGCGCATATAGAATCGGAGAGAATACTGGTTTAAAATATGATTCAGTGAGTACATTCCAGCAGTAGATAAAGTGCCTCAGGGCAATGAAAACTGCGTTGAATAAAATTAGCTTCAATATCCACAGTCTAACATTTCTTTTCGGGCAGGGGAGCGCTTGAGTTTGATGGGCTGGCTCACTTCATTTTGTATTGTATTGTGGTGGTAATATCTAAGGAGATAGATAACCATTCATTTTGTATTGTGGTGATAATATCTAAGGAGATAGATAACCATTTGCAAAGGCATGCTGTAAATCCAGTTGTGCCAGAATTCCAGAAGGTTCCAGAAGATGTGGGCTACAGGTTGCAAGTCACCCTTGAGTTAAGCAGAATACAACTTAGACAGCCTTATAAGCAGCCTCATCGAGGATCTAAGACTTAGATGAGCTGTTCCACGTAGGGAAGTTTCTCAAAGAAAAGAAATTTGTCCTTCTAAGTATCCAAATTTAAAATGGCTGTGTGTGTGTGTGTGTGTGTGTGTGTATGCACGTTTTTTACATGCATTTTAAAATTTACTGTACAATTTGAGCCCTCTCAAAGAACATTTTCTTGCATCTTTCATTCATGACTATGAGCATGTAAGCAATTAGATCACTGCTTTGTAGGATGTTATCCCAGCAATTATTGAAGCGTGTATGCTGGCTGGGCACTACAACAGTGTTTTTAAAATGGTAACATGCTTTTTAAAGAGAAAACAAAATTTCAAGGACCCTGCCTTATTTGGGGTACTCCTAGAGACACTGAAACAAGGATTTGAGTGCAAGAACTTTATTTGGAAGGCGTAAGGGAGTAGGGAATGAAGACAGAGAAGGGAGGGAAGCTCACTCACAAGTAGAAGAGTGTGTTTTCAAGAAGAGTACTGCAAGGACTACGGGAGCTTAACCCTTCTCAGGAACTTTGGAAAACAGTGTAGATCATGTGTCTTGGAGTTAAGTAAGGGTGAGAAAAATGAGATGTTTATACAACAAATTCCATCAGCTTTGGATCAGAGCTTCTCCTCGGAGGTGTTAACTTCTCCAGAACATGGACAAGCATGCTTTAGTAGCCAGAGAAACCCCTAGCAAAGGGTCACAGGACATAGTCTTCCCTGCCCTTATAATATCATAGCAACCGTGTATCCTCATTAATTAGGGCTTCTTTATTGCATCTTGGTCAACTGGACTAAGAAGCTGAAAATGCCAAGGGAGAAGATATAACTTTAAATTTGGTGGAAACTTTATTCTAGCTCCTTCTAGAAGGATCCCTCTCCCTACCAGGAACCAGAACCTCTGGCCCAGCATGGCGAAAAGTTGTGGAAATGAGAAGCACAAGTTCTCCAAGTGGTTCCTTGACCCATGCCTTTAAAACACGGACACTGTGGTGGGCTAACTTGTTAAATTAAGTCAAGATGGGGTACGAAGGGGACCATAGCCCTTGCTTCTGACCATCCTGCCCAAGATGTGGTATTACTTTTGTTATTGTGGAGGGCATTTTCAGGTGGCTTCCATTTGGCCTTTCAAACTATACAGACCAGGGACTAGTGTGATGTTTGCCAGCTATAAATACAGCCATTTTGATTATGTATTTGGGCAACAGAGAAATTTCTACTTGGCAGTTCCAGAGATCTGCTGGATCTACTGTGAGATGAACTTGGGTCAGGACTTCAGACTTCATTTGTCCTCTAGCTGCTGTGTACCCCCTCTTTAAAAAGGGGCCCTGATGTTGCCTTAGGTCCACTGCATAAGTGTCCTGCATCCAACAACTGGAGCTGCATTCTGCTGAGGAAATGTAGGCAACAGCGTAAATGTGTGCCTCAGAATTATTTCAGTCACGGGGAGGAAGAGCTGAGGTATTTATACTCCAATTCCCTTCAGTCATAGATTGAGGGCTGCTGCCAGGAGGGTTAATTCTTTTCAGCTTATCTGGCCTGCTATGTGCATGGTGGCAAAGAAAAAAAGGCCTCAGTTGCAGGCATTGGTAGTTGGAAGTTAGTACTGCATGAACTACTAAAACTGTAAGAGCCAGGGAGATATACATGGAACAGTGTCATTACCTGCTATTTTTAATCAATTTAAAAAAATTTTATTTGAATTTTATTCATTGCATTTAAAAAATACCTTATAAACATAAAACTAATTATTAGCTCTTTTGTGTATATCTGTTAGAAAACTATAAAACCTACATACATCATAAATTAAGAGCAAATAAAATTGCAAACCAACAAATAGCCCAACTACTTGGGAGGCTAAGGCAGGAGAATGGCGTGAACCTGATAGGCAGAGCTTGCAGTGAGCCAAGATCACACCACTGCACTCCAGCCTGGGCAAGAGCAAGACTCTGCCTCAAAAAAAAAAAAAAAAAAAAATTAATTTAATATGAAATGATGGTGTGCTGAAACTAAAATGCCACATAAAATTATGGATATGATACTGACTACTAAGACTTTTATTAGTTTGTGCGCTTTTATTATATATGAAGACTCAACTTTTTCTGCCATTTTTGTTTGCTTTTTTTTCTTAACAACTAAAGAACTCTCATTCTATAGTGAACCATAAAATCATTTACTTTCACTTGGCTTGAATGCATTATTTATACATTAGGCCCTTCTCTGTTCTTTTCTTCTCTAACAGTTAAGGTATTAGGATAACATAAATGTAAATGCAAACACTGGAAGAGAACTTTAATAAAAATATGGGCCAAGCGCAGTGGCTCACGCCTGTAATCCCAGCATTTTGGGAGGCCAAGGCGAGTGGATCAAGAGGTCAGGAGATCAAGACTATCTTGGCTAACACGGTGAAACCCCATTTCTACTAAAAATACAAGAAATTAGCCAGGTGCGGTGGTGGGCGCCTGTAGTCCCAGCTACTGGGGAGGCTGAGGCAGGAGAATGGTGTGAACCCAGCAGGTGAGCTTGCAGTGAGCCAAGATTGCGCCACTGCACTCCATCCTGGGTGACGGAGCAAGACTCTGTCTAAAAAAAAATAAAAATAAAAACAAAAATATGGAAGTTTTACATTTTCATAGATAACTTGTATACTGTAATATGAGAAACAGTGTTGACCTGAATTGTTAGTGAGTATTATATCCATTCTAAGAAATCTAAGTTGGTCAATATGGAAATTATGGTTACAGAATAGAATATGAATGGTATACTTCTTGACTATATACATAATGTATATATTATATAATACATATACAAATTTATTTTAAAATATGTAAACATCAAAACCATTTTTCATATTAAGAGTCTAAAGTTATCTTTAAGTATCTGCAAGTATCTCAATATTGACAAATTAATAAGTTATAAATAAGATATCTAGAGATTCCAAGAATATCATAATAATATCATAAAGTTGAATATTACTCAAACCTCTTAAAGATTTTATTGGTGGCCACGTGCAGTGGCTCATGCCTGTAATCCCAGCACTTTGGGAGGCCGAGGCAGGCAGATCATGGGATCCAGAGATCGAGACCATTCTGGCCAACATGGTGAAACCCCGTCTGTACTAAAAATACAAAAATTAGCTGAGCCTGGTGGCTCATGCCTGTAGTCCCAGCTACTCAGGAGGCTGAGGCAGGAGAATTGCTTGAACCCAGGAGGTGGAGGTTGCAGTGAGCCAAGATAGCGCTACTGCACTCCAGCCTGGCGACAGAACGAGACTCCATCTAAAAAAAAAAAAAGAAAAGAAAAAAGATTTTATTGTTTTTCTTAATTTTAGAGTGATTTTTAAAGAGACATATTTTACAATAAAGAAATATTAAACTCAAATTTTTCAATCCCTTCTGTTTTACTTCAATATCTTTTTCTTTGGTGGAATTAAAATTAAATCAAATAATATTAATTTTGAAATAACAGGTACACCATGATCCCTGGTTATTGAAGCGCTTTTTGTCTTCCTTCCTTCCTTCCTTTATTCTTTCCTTTGGGCTGAAATTATATTTACTTTAGGCTATTACTGTTTTGTAATGATGAGAATTTGAGAAATTTTTAATTTTCTTCAGTTTTTATTATTAAAAGATATTTTTACAAAAATTGGAAAAAGTGTTAGAAAATATAGTGCAATGAAACTTAATTTTCATCATTTTAAAAAATACTTCACAGCCTCTGTATTAATCTAAAGATCTAGACATAGTTTTAAATGAATCCACATTATCACCCAATCTGATTTCTAGAAACCAGCTGTTCCAGACACAGGTGACATTGCAAAATACATATCTATTTTATGTATTATGTATATATTTTACATATTTAAAAAGTATATATGTATATATATGTATTTTGCAAGGGTCAGGAAGGAGGTGTTTAATTAATTGAGAGTTTCTCTCTTCAACCTAAATAAATGGAAGAGGTTCTTTATTATTCTCTACCCAATTATGTTTAAAATCTATCACTCCTTTTTGTTTAAACCCATGGTTTAGGTCCCTGAAATTTAGGGTTATTATTAATGCATTTAGAATTAACAAACAAGAGCCAGTGTGACCATGTGACAGGGTGGTTATATTAGAAGGCACAGGAAACTAAGAAGTTAATCCTCCGTGTAGTTCTTGAAGTGAAATGGGATGAAAATCAAAACCATAAAGAGAAAAAAGAAACTTTTAGAAAAAATATGACCTAAAACCTTAGATACTAATGATTTCTACCCCATGGGCAATTAACTGCCTTTGAAGTAAGGTTGATGTAAAAGTAATTGCGGTTTTGCATAATAGCAAAACCGCAATTACTTTTGCACCAACCTAATATAATGTCCTAATTCTTTGCTAATAAATAGGCAACAAGGATCAAGAAACTTCAACTCACCAATACCTAAAACGTCCATATAACTGAAAGATCATTTTACTCAAAATCTAATGCCAACCTCAGCAACAACTGCAATTCCACCCCTTGGGTCAGCTGATTATGCTAGGTTATATTTAGCCACTGAAGTTCACATGCTAGAGCTTACTAAGATTCAGGCCTATTAAAAACAGGCTGGACAGGATGGCTTCAGTCCAGGAGTTCAAGACCAGCCTTGGCAACACAGAGAGACACTATCTCAAAATGGAATCTTTTTTTTTTTTTTTCTGAGCAGTAGATCTCGACACTGGGCTTAAAATATTCAGTAAACTATACTGTAAGCAGATGAGTTTCACTTAGGCTTTATTATTCCATGAAGAGCACAGGCAGAGTAGATTTAAGCATAATTCTTAAGGGCCCTAGAATTTTTGAAAGAGTCAATGAGCACTGGCTTCAACTTAAAATCACCAGCCACTTTAGCCCCTAACAAGACAGCCTGTCCTTTCAAGCTTTGAAGCTAGGCATTGATTTCTATCCTTGAAAGTTCTAGATGGCATAGTTTTCCAATAGAAGGCTGTTTCATCTACCTTAAAAATCTGTTGTTTAGTGTAGCCACCTTCATCAATGATCATAGCTAGATCTTCTGGATGACTTACTGTAGCTTCTGTATCAGCACTTGCTCTTCACCTTGCACTTTCATGTTATTGCAATGACTTCTTTCCTTAAACCTCACGAACCAGCCTCTGCTAGCTTCCAACTTTTCTTGTGTAGCTTTCTCACCTCTCTCAGCCTTCATACAACTAAGGAGAGTTAGGGTGCTGCTGTGGCTTAAGAGAAAGTTGTAGCTGGTTTGATCTATCCAGACTGCTACAACTTTCTCCATTTCAGCAATAAGGCTGTTTTGCTTTCTTATCCTTTGTGTGTTCACAGGAGTAGCACTTTTAATTTCGTTCAAGAACTTTTCCCTTACATTCCCTATTTGGCTAGCTGACACAAGAGGCCCACTTTTGGCCTGTCTTGCCTTTCGACATGCTTTCCTCACTAAGTTTAATCATTTCTAGCTTTTGATTTAAAATGGAAGATGTGTGACTCTTCCTTTCACCTGAACACTTAGAGGCCGATGTAGGGTTATTAACTGGCCTAATTCCAGTATTGTTGTATATCAGGAAATAGGGAGGCCAAGGAGAGGGAGAAAGATGGGGGAATGGATGGTTGGCGGAGCAGTCAGAACATACATGTATTGATTAAATTCTCCACTTTACATGGGTGTGGCTCATGGTTGCCCAAAACAACTACAATAGTAACATCAAAGATCCCTGATTACAGACCACCATAACACGTATATTAATAATGAAAATGTTTGAAATATTGAGAGAATTATCAAAATGTGACACAGAGACACGAAGTGAGCAAATGTTGGAAAAATGGTGCGGGTTGACTTGTTCAATGCAGAGTTGCCAAAACCCTTCAATTTGTAAAAATGTAGTACCTGGGAAGCACAATAAATCAAAGTGTAATAATACAAGATATGCCTGTATTGATACACACATCATCATGGACGAATCTCAGAAATACGCTTTGTGAAAAAAGCCAGAAAAAAAAGTGCCTGCATGCTGTACATGGAAAGGAGGGTGTGGATAGGGGTAGGAGTCAGGAACTACAAGGGGCAAGAGGAAATTTTTTTTCTTTAATTTTTGAGACAGAGCCTCACTCTGTGGTTCAGGCTGAAGTGCAGTGGCGTGATCATGGCTCAATGCAGCCTCAATCTCCTGGGCTCAAGCATAGGTTGAGCCTCCCACCTCAGCCTCCAGAGTAGCTGGGACTATAGGCACGTGCCTCCATGCCTGGATTATTTTTTAAAAAAATTTTTATAGAGGTGAGATCACACTATGTGGCCCAGGCTGGTCTCTAACTCCTGAGCTCAAGCAATCCTGTCCCCTCGGCCTCCCAAAGTGTTGGGATTACAGGCATGAGCCACCACACTAGACCTAAGAAAAAACTTTTGAGGGTGATGAATCTATGAAACTATAACCACAATGAAAGTAACGAACACCACTCTCTTCAATGTGGTCAGAATATCATGGATGTTTGCATGTGTCAAAGTGTATCAAACCACACACTTTAAACATAAGCAGTACATCATACGCCAGTAATACCTCAATAAGATGAACCAGACTGAGGCTATAAGGAATGAAATGAAACTGATCTAATAAGCAAAGTTATTGAAATGTTATGGGATTAAATTGAGAGAGAATTAGGAAAGTCCTTCTTTGGGCATTAATGTAGTGAATTAAGGAACACAGTAGGAAGAATCATTATTCCTTGTTCTCTAGTGAGTTGAGACTTCACAATGTATCCGTTACAAAAGTAGCCGCTCACTTCCCGTCAACAAATGCTGTTGCCAACCCAAGAGTTTCATTATCCTTATATACTATCTTGATCAACAAGTGTGAGTTCCACTAGTGCATTTTAAAGTCTCTTGACCAAAGCATCATGTGCTGGGGCTTGAGAATTAATCTCATTTCTTTTCCCTCAGAATTCTGAGCCGATTGAGAAATAGACACAAACGTCGGGTTAAGTATTAGCTTTGATTTATTGTAAGAGATTGGCAGACTTATGGTCCAACACCGTCTCTTATGATATAAATGTATCCTACCAACACCTGGATAACTGCAGTCCTTCCCACAGCTCTCCAACGCAGGGACAGTTGTAGCAAACTCACATTTTAAAAGCAGGTTCAGAGGGAGAGTGACAGATTCTGTCTGTTCAAGCAGCTAAAATGTCCCTGAGAGAGCTACTTGAAAAAAAGTTTGGAATTGTAGAAGGAGTTTACTGTCATTGCATACAGTAAGCTAATGAAGAACTACAAATACTTAGAAAGCACCACTGTAGGAAGCGTACTCTAGTGAAAAGAGTTTTACCTTGATTGCTTTCCCTTCACACAGACTGAAAAGTCACACAGTGAGTGACCACTTCAATACTGAACCAAGATTAGGAGGCATGGTTTTGAATCCCCAACTATTCTCTGTAAATAAATCGGTGAATTAGTATTCAGGAGCAAGTTCTTTTTGTTTTTTTTTTTTTTTCCTACACTGGGACCAACACTAATCTCAGTAGTTTTCTTCATTTGATACCTGTTCATAAAATAGTCTTTAACAAACTGAAATTTATCTTCTCCTGTATTTGCAGGACAAATAAAGATGACAAAACTAATTAAACACATATTATGTATTTCCTTTTTTTTTTTTTTGAGACAGAGTCTCACTCTGTCACCGGGGCTGGAGAGCAATGGCGTGATCTTGGCTCACTGCAACCTCCACCTCCCAGGTTCAAGCAGTTCTCGTGCCTCAGCCTCCTGAGTAGCTGAGACTACAGGCATGCGCCACCATGCGCAGCTAATTTTTGTATTTTTAAGACAGACGGGGTTTCACAAGGTTAGCCAAGCTGGTGTTCAACTCCTGACCTCAAGTCATCCGCTCGCCTAGGCCTCCCAAAGTGCTGGCATTACCGGCATGAGACACTGCGCCCAGTCCTCACATACTATGTACTTCAATTTAAAAATGAGTGCTATATTTCTGTTTCATAATACAGTGGGATATTTTGCTTGTCTGCTTATTTTTCCTTAATAATACTATTCTGTTGATAATCATACTCAATGCATCTAAAAAAGCAGGAAAAATAACAGGAAAAATATTAGGCTGGGCGTTCGTGGCTCATGCCTGTAATCCCAGCATTTTGAGAGGCTGAGGTGGGTGGACCACCTGAGGCCAGGAGTTTGGGACCAGCCTGGCCAACATGGCAAAACCCCGTCTCTGCTAAAAACACAAAAATTAGCTGGATGTGGTGGCACTACAGCCTGGGCAACAGAGCAAGACTCTGCCTCAAAAACAAAAACAACAACAAGAAAAAGAACAGATGAAAAATATTGAAAACATTAAACAAGATAGAAAGTTGTTTAAATGATCCAAATAAAAGGCAGAGATTATAAATTAGATTAAAATTAAGTCCCAACTATGTGCTGTCTACAAAAAAAAGCTACTTTAAATGTGAAAATTCATATATGCTGAAAGTAAGAAGATGAAAAATAATATAGTACATAAACACAAATGACCAAAATATCTAGAATGGCTATAGTAATATCAGATAGGATAGAGAGAACAAAAAATTTAGCAGCCATAAAAAGACACATTCCATAATGAAAGCGATGACAGGTTATAAAGAGAGCATAAAACTCTTATATGTCCATGAGCATAAGAAAGAGTGTCAAAATACCCAAAGCATAAAACCAAGGAGCTGAAGAGTAAAGTATGTAAGTCCACAGTTATAGCTGGATATTTCAGACCTCATTATCTTAAAGAGCAAATAGACAACAAAATCAATAAAGACATAAAAAATTTGAACAAAGCTATAACCTGACCTTAACAACTTTTATGGAATACTCTACCCACAAATCGCAAAGTACACATTCTTTTCCAAGGTACCCAGATATTTTCAAAGATGTGCCATATTGAAACCATATACATTACATTCTCTGTTAGCAGTATAATTAAATTAGTAATAAAGAGAAAATTCTAGAAAATTTTCAAATGTGAAAATTAAAGAGCACAATCATAACCGTAGGTTGAAGAAAAATATCACACAAGAAATTAGAAAGTATTTTTGAATAGTATGAAAATGAAAATACTTGTTAAAAATCATGTGACACAGTTTAGAAAATGCTCAGAGATAAATTCATAGAATTAAATTCTTATATCAGAAAAGATCTCATACCAAAATTCTATACCTCTACAACAATAAACCAGAAAATGAAGAAATCAAATTCAAATAATAAAAAGGAATATAATAAAGATAATAGAAGATACCAATAAAAGGAAATTTAGAAAAGAGGAAAAAATAAGAAATAAAACCCAAACTGCCTCTTTGAAAACATAAAAAAAAAATCATTAGTTATAATTATTAGAATAGAGAAGATGGAGAGTGAAAGCATTGGGAAGACAGAAACTGAATACACAAATTGCAAATATTTGAAATGAACAAGAGATCATTTCCTACAAATTATAAATGTTAAAATTATAAGGGACTATTATGAGCAACCATATGCCAACAAATTTGTCAATATAACTGTAATAGAATATTTCATATGAAGATTCAAAGTACTGCATGTAAGCAAGATGGCAGACTAGGAGGTCCCAGCACTTGTACCCTCCAACCCAAAAACAACTTTACAACCATCCACAGATAACAATCAGTCCGTGAGAGCTCTGGAGTCCAGTTAAGAAGCTGCAGCAACAAGTGAAGCAGAAAAAATTGAGGATAACTGCAAAGAGAGGAGTAGAAAGAACAGTCTAATTTTACTTGCATTACTCCATTCTTCAGACTAGCAAAGCTCAGCACTGAGAGGAACCCATCAGCTGCAAGTCCCCCAATGGGAGAAAAGCAGAGCAAGAAAACCACTGAGGACCTCATCTGGCTTAGCCAATGCCCCTGTGTCCGGAGTTGGTTCCTTCCAGTGGGTTCGCAGTCTTGTTGACTTCAAAAATGAAGCCACAGATCTTTGCAGTGAGTGTTACAGCTCTTAAAGGTGGCACGGACTCGAGGAGTGAGCAGCAGCAACATTTATTGTGAAAAGCAAAAGAACCAAACCCCCACAGCGCAGAAGGGGACCCCAGCCGGCTGCCGCTGCTAGCTTGGGGGGCCAGCTTTTATTCCCTTATTTGTCCCCACCCATGTCTTGCTGATTGGTCCATTTTACAAAGTGCTGATTGGTCCACTTCACAGAATGCTGAATGGTCTATTTTACAAACCTCTAGCTAGCCAGAGAGAGCTAATTAGTGCGTTTTTACAGAGCACTGATTGGTGCATGTTACAAACTTCTTTCCAGCTACAGAGCGCTGATTGGTGCATTTTACAATTCCCTTGCTAGACAGAAAAGTTCTCCAAGTCCCCACTCGACCCAGGAAGTCCAGCTGGCTTCTCCTCTCACCATGGTCCCGGATCCCTGCAGCCTTCACTGCTGAGGATGCAGTCTTTGCTGATGTGAGCTTCAGCTGCTGGAGCCACCCAAAACCCATGTTGCTGCACTTCCCTGACGCTGGGGCTCTTGACCTCTCTGTAATTTTGACAGCTAGCACCACTGTACAAACGCAGAACTATTGACCTTGTGCACCCACTGAACTAGCATTGCCATGCCTCTCTGAACCTGCCATCACCACAAAACTTATATAGCCAGTGCCCTCAAGTCTGTCACTGGTTAAGGTCTTTCTCTACTGAAGCTATCTGTAAAGTCTGAAAGAAATGCTTGCTTCTTCCAACGTGCAGACACCAACACAAGGCTATAGGTAACACTAAAAATCAGGGAAATATGAAACCACTGAATGAACATAATACGTTTTCAGTAACCAACCTCAAAGAAATGGAGATCTACGAATGGCCTGACAAATAATTCAAAACAATTGTTTTGAAGTTCACCAAGCTGCAATGGAACACAAATAGATAAATCAGCCATTTTAGGGAAACAATACATGAACAAAATGATAATTTCAACAAGAGATAAAAGTCATAAAAAAGTTCCAAACAGAATTTCTGGAACTAAAAAATACAATGACTGAAATGAAAAATGCAATGGAGCTTCTAAAGCAAACAAGCAGAATAAAGAAGTAGTAAACTCAAAGGCAGGTCATTTGAAATTATTCAGAGAAGAAACAAAAAAATAAAAAAGAGGGAAGAAAGCCCATGGGACTTATGTGACGTGATAAATAAAATCAGAATACGCATAATGGAGTTCCCAAAGGAGAAGAGAGAGAAAGGAGCAGAAAGCTTATTGAAAGAAATAGTGACTGAGAACTTCTCAAATCTGGAGAAAGAAATAGACATTCAGATTCAAGAAGCCCAAAGGACCCCACACAGGGTTTTTGAATTTTGAAAGCAACAAGAGAAAAGCAACTCCTCATATAGAAAGGAACCTCCGTAAGATTATCAGTGGATGTCTCCTGAGAAAGTGGGAGAGAGTCCGAGAGAGTGGGATGATATATTCAAAGTACTGAATGAAAAAAATGCCAATCAAAAATACTATACCTGGAAAAGCTATCCTTTTAAAATTAAAGAGAGATAAAATATTTCCCAGACAACAAAAACTGATGGAATTCATCACCACTAAACCTTCCTTACAAGCAAGGCTGAAGAGAGTTATTAAAATTGAAATAAAAACATGCTAAATATCATATACATAGGCATATGAAACCATACATCTCGCAGGTAAAGGTAAATATATAGACAAATATGTAGTAACATAACACTGTAATAATGGTGCATAAACTAATGTTAACTCTAATATAAAAGTTAAAAGACAAAAGTATTATGAATAACTATAACTATACGATTTGTTCATGGATATGCAATATAAAAGGAAGTGAACTCTAACTGCAATAACACAGACTGGGTGGGTGAAGCAGAAATGTAGAGTTTTTTAAATGTGATTGAAGTTGTTCTAAATTTATGTAGGTGGTTATAACATAATTACAAGATATTTATGCACACCTCATGATAGCCACAAAAAACTGTGACATATACACAAATGATAATGAGAAAAAAGGAAAATCATTACATAAATCATCAAATACAAAAGGAAGACAACAAGAGAGGAGAGAAACAAAACCGCTGCAAAACAACTGAATGACACTAGTAAGACCTTATATATTAATAATTAATTTAAATGTAAATATATTAAACTGCCCAGTCAAAAAGTATAGAGTCTCTAAATGGATAAAATACAAGATCAAGAGATACACTTTCTATGAGACTCACTTTAGGTGTAGGCACAGATAAACTGACAGAGAAAAAATGGAAAAAAATATCCCACGCCATTGTTAACCAAAATAAAGCAGGAGTGGTTATATTTTTGTATCATAGAAAATAGACTTTTCTTCAAAAACTGTTACTAGGGACAAAAAAATTATATGGTGATAAAAGGGTCAAATCAGCAGGAAGATATAATAATGTATATACACCGAATATCAGAACACCTAAAAATATAATGCAAATATTGATAGATCTGTCTATCTATCTATAGATAGACAGAAAAATGATAATATGAGACTACTTCAATACTCCACTTATAATAATGGATAGTCTATCTAGACTCAAAAAAATCAGAAATGAAAGAAAAGACATTACAATGGCTTCCTCAGAAATTAAAAAGATCATAAGGAGCTATTATGAACTATACATCAACAATTTAGATAACCTAGAAAAAATGGATAAATTGCAAGAAATATGAAACATATCAAGACTGAATCAAGAAGAATTGGAAAGTTGGAAGATACCAATAACAAATAAGGAGATTGAATGAGTATTCAAAAAGTTTTCATAACAAAGAAAAGCCTAGGACCAGGTGGCTTCACTGATAAATTCCATGAAACATTTAAAATATTAACAGCAATCCTTCTCAAACTCTTCCAAAATGTGAAAAAAGAAGGAACACTTCCAAACTCATTTTATGAGACCAGCATTACCCTTACACCACAGACAAACAAAGCCACCACAAGAAAAGAATGCTACAGGCTAGTATCTCTGATGAACTTACATGCAAAAATCCTCAATAAAATACTACCAATTCTAATTCATCACCATTTAAAAATGATCGTACACTCTGACCAAGTGTGATTCATTGCTAAGATGCAAGGATGGTTCAACGTATGCAAATCAATCAATGCGATGTATCGCATTAACAGAGTGAAGGATAAAAACCACATGATCATCTTGATGGATACAGAAAAAGCTTTTGACAAAATTCAACACCCTTTCATGATAAAACCTCTCAACACATTATATATAGAAGGAATTTACCTAAACATAATAAAGGCCATATATGAAAAAACTGGAACTAACATTACACTTAATGATGAAAGATGGCAGCTTGCTTTATAAAATTAGAAATGAGAAAAGGATGTTTGCACTATTCATTTTTATTCAACATAGTACTGGAAGTCCTTGCCAGTGCAATTAGACAAGAAAAAGAAATAAAAGCCTTCTGAATTGTAAACGAAGAATTAAAATAATCTCTCTTTGCAGACAACATGATCATATATGTACAAAACTCAAAAATTAAATACACATACACACACAAGTTAGAACTAATGAATAAATTCCTCACTGACTCAAGACGTTCAAACACAGCTTCTTATCAAAGGTATGCTATACAAAAAGCCACCTTCAATATCAATGAAGAGACAGAAATTGTATGTATCAAAGAACTAAATGGAAATTCCTAAAATTAAAACCATAATAACCAAAGTAAAAAGTTTCATAGAGGAGAATAGAACATTCAAACAGACAGAACAAAGAATAAACAGACTAGAAGATAGGTTATTAGAGAGGACACAATCTGGAGAAAGGAAAGAAACAAGAAAAAGAAAAATTCAAAGAGCCTCTGAGAAATATGTGGCCCGTTATCAAGCAGTGGAAGGCAATATTTTCTCCCTTTTGAAACAATTACCACAAACAGCTGTTTGAATACTATTTCTATCCAATTATCTCTTTTTCCTTTCTCTGGAACACCAATATTAGGGTTCTTAGAACTGTTCATGTATTCCATAAACTTCTTGCTTTCTTATTTCTATGCTTTTTTTCTGTGTGCTTTGGGGTGGGGATTTTTTCACTGGCCTGTCTTCCAGTTAAATTGTGTAATCTGACCTGTACAACCTACTGTTCAATTCATCTACTGAGTTCTTATAATAAATTGTAATTTCTAGTTCCAAAATACCCATTTGATAATTTCCCATTCATTGAGGATACTCTACATTCTTTCACATTTTGTACATTTTTCTCTTTTTTTTAAATGTATTTATCATAGTCATTTTTTCATGAACTTTTGCTCCCCTGTCTGGATTATCTTGACACTATTAAAAATTTCTCCTCCTTTTTTTTTCCTTTTTCTCTAATAACAGGTAATAATTATTTTACTGTTAGCATAAATAGAAATGTTTTATTATATGCAGGAAATTGTGTAGAAAAAAACTGTAGAAGCTCTAGGTGTCTTCACTAGAGATTTTCTCCTCTTTCTTCTGTTAGGAAGATAGCATGAAGAGATGATTACCTAAACCAGTCATGGACTGAACCAGGTCACCGGTAAATGAGTTTTTTATTAACGCTTGGACTAATTCTCTTTTTTTAATACTGATCAGACGTGGGTCTGCTAGATCCTTAACTAGGAGTCTACCTGACTGTATTTCCTCAGCTTTGAAAGATGTTGGGGACGAATCACTATCACTCAAAGGTTTCCACGCCAGCTGTCCAGCCTTTTGCTAACGAAAGTTGAAAATCAGAGAAGCATCTTAAAGAGACAGTACATTTGCTGGAGACAAACCTATGTCTTGTGTCCAAAATATAACATGATTTTAGCAAACTAGTCTTTTTGAGAAAATGCAGGCTAGCTCACCAGCATCCCACAACACCCTCAAATTCAGCAAATGTGAGTTGGGGGGAAATGGTTACAAATTGAAGGTTCCAAAATGTCTGATGTTTGAATTTAATCCTGTGTAGTAATTAAGAGGATTGGTGGGTTTTTCTCTCAGCAGAGGTCCTCGGACTGGGCTAAGCCTAATCCTTACTTCATATCCCACATCAGCAAGCAAACCAGAGGAAGAAACAGCTGGCAATACTCAACTCATTTCACAATTGCTTTCCATGCCTGAAATTTAGTTCATCTAGTCCTCCTTGTTGCTACAGCTCTCTGATGGCTTTAAAATATGATTTTTAAAGTTTAATTGGGATTTCCCCATTTTTTTTAACCTAGGTGAAACATGATTTGCTAAAATTTATTACATCCTACATAGAATTGTAAGCATCTTCTTTATCCTATTTTATAATCAAAGTTCCAAAGGAGTTGAGTGGCAAGCGTTAATATGCTCTTTTTAGATTTTTGAAGAAATTGAAGGGGATAGTGAGAAAAATTCCAGACTTTCTGAGGTCTGACCCCTTCCTCTGTTCTCTGCTTTACCAAGGTAGGCACTGTATCACATAGAGTTCAGACAGAAAATGGGAAACCACCCCACTGAGATAGCCACGAATTACTAACAAGATGTAGCTCTCATGACTAGAGTGGAGATCAAATGGAAAAGATTGGAGTTATTGGAACCTAAAGCTTTGAAAAAGGTCCCCTGGTTCTAGGACTCCAACCTTGGAGGAGTGGGTCCAGCCAACTTGGGGATGTAACCTCTGAAATTTGGTGTAGGGCTCAAAGACCTGGGACTCAGAACTGTGAGTGTAAGCTGTTTGTAGCTGTGCTGGTATCTCTGGGGCTGGCAATACTGTTGGTTCTGGGAGTTCCTAAATATATACAAAAAATAATGCAGAGACTGAAAGCTACTGTTGCTGCCAAGGTGAAAGCTGTTACTGTGGCAGCACTGACATAAACAGGAATCAAACCGTTCGCTTAGGTTTCCAGTCTCTCTCGTTCCTCTATTGTCAGAAATGAATACGGAGAGGACTGGCAAAGAATTGCGATTTGTGGGTTCCCATTTTCCATGGGGTGAAGCACAGTAGGGGCAGGAAGAGGGCTTGGAATTGAGACCTAGCAAGTTCACACACACACACACACCCTCCCCATCCACAAGTCGTGTCTTTGCTCAGAAAAAAAAACAAAGAGACAAGTTCCACGAAAATTGCTTTAAGTGATGAAAACTAGAAATACACTGGGAATTACCTTTCTTTAATGGTGATTGTTAATCCTGAAACATGACAGATCTCTGGGTTTTTCTGTCAGTGGTCTCTGACACGGGCAATAACATTTCTACTGCCAGGACACTAAAAATTAATACACAGGATATTTCATTAAGGATTGAGTTTCTTTTCTGAAGTTGTAAAAATTTCCTATTCTGTCTCAGATGGAGTCTGAACATTTTGCTTTTCTTTCTCAGGTGAAGTTTGAACATTTTGCTCTTCTTTCTGATGTGGTTTTTGCCTCCTACTAAGCAAAATTAACAAATGTAAACACACACACAGGAATTAATAAAAGTAGTATGAACAAAATTTTCTTGTTCAATCATAGTTTTGTTTTTCCTAGGGGATGGGCCACTGTCAACACTTCCTCCTGTGCCTTTTAACAGACAGTAGGGTGGGGCCCACTTATAGTTGCAATGACAATGATGTTTATTGTTGCAGATGCCTCTCATATTACAGGTATCAGGCGAGCAAGTACTTTCCTCAAATGGCAGAGGGACACACTTCCTGTGTGTACACACATGTTTTGAACCACACTCTGTGCCATCTTTCATTTCACCAATATCAAGTATGGTCATTCCAAAATGGTAGTCAGCACTCCAGGAGTTGATGCCATTGAAGTGAGCCCAATGCATCATAGAATGGTCTCTCAGAATGGGAATTTCTGTCATATTCTCACACTGAACTCTCCCACACAGGATATCTGAAATATTACATCCTACATATTTAGTGTTATTGAAACCATAGTCGCCAAACAGTCACCATCGGTGTTCACCCTGTAGCAACTCTGATTTGCACTCTTGGCTACCTTCCCAAAAATGTGTTTACACTGTCCATCATGGTTTCTACATCCCTTTTGACAGCGGTAGCCACTGTCTATGCAACCGAGGCCATCCTGCACATACACATCTTCTGGACAATTATGCGAAGTTCCATTGCACCACTCTGAAAGATCACATTCATTGTGCTTTTCTCTACACAAGTGTCCTGATGGAAGAAACTGGCAGTCTTTGCAACAAAGTCCAAAAGCGCAAGCAGCCCCAGGTTTCAGAGTACAGTTTGCCAAACAACACAGATCTTGAGTACACAAGAATAAGGATCCACAGTCACACTCCTCTCCTTCCTCAAACACACCGTTCCCACAGTACTTGTGTGTGAAGATGTTCTCTGGATTTGGCGAACCACGCAAACAGGTTGTTTTCACAGTGGTTGCGAACAACATCTCATAACAGCAGCTGCTGAATCTATATGTGATGTTTACTGTCGGACACATTATGCATATTTTCTCCCCACATGTACACGGGCTTCTATCATGCAGCGTACCCAAAGTATGGCCAAGCTCATGTGCCATAATGAATGCAAATCTAAGCATTTGGTCATCCAGGAAAGTAACAACTCCACAATTACCAGCAAGAGTACATCCTGTTCCGAGGTAGGATAAGCCAGCAAATCTACCATATCCTTTCTTCACAATAAGATGTACAGCATCATGTTGTATGCGGGAATTTAAGCTGACCTTCTTCCATTTGCAAAATTCTGGCAGGACTGCATATAGGTCATTTATTGCTATGGGGTTTCCTTCGATCGAAATCTCAATTCCAAGTAAAACCACATCAACTTCTACTGAAGAATAAAAGGCATCTACTTCATTGATAATAAGGCTTACATCCTTCTGCACATTTGAAATATTCCTTTTCTGATAAAGGAATCGTGTGCGGTCTACCACCACTGCCAGTTCAAGAAGCCATCTGTGGGTTCACTACCCCTCATAGGTGCTTTGCATCAGAGTGGAATTATCACTGTCTTGAAACTTCAATTGTCATGCTATTTCTTCTTCTGTTAATCCACATCCTAAGGGTGGGAATTGCATCTCCTTGCTATCTAGCTTATACACCAGATGTTAAAATATGGCAGAAAGCCTTTGGGCTTGATTTCATAAACAACATCATTTACTCGTGGTATTCCTTAAAAGCCCCCAAAACAGGTGCTGAGAGCAACCAGGGACTCTGGGTCCCCTTCCATATAACCATGGTAGTAGCAATCACTTTAGACAAAAGATTGGTCCTCAAGGAGAGCACCCTGATCAGTGTAACTGAACACAGAAAGGTATCTGGATATCAGATTCTTCTTGGCCTTCATGTGGACAATGTGTCTCTGTTCCCCAAAGCACAGGCTATATGAGAGCCAGCCTGGAAGCTTTATGTTTCTACCAATGCCAGTTATCCTGACAGGTATCACCACTTCTGGGGGGCTGTGGTATTGACAGTGTGCAATCTGGGGCCATCCAGAAAGGAACAGAAACACTCCCAGACAGAGCAGCAAGAGAGTGATCCTCGCCTGCACCGGGGGATCGCCTACAGCCGTTATGGAGCCACCATGATGGAGCTATATGGATGAGACCAAAGGAGGGCAGGACAGGAGGAAATGTTGGTATCTCCCTCTCTTTGAGTCATTTGTATGCCACACTGACCTTCACAGTCTGTCTTCTGGCAGACTCGACCCATCAGAGCAGCAGAACTAAATAGAAAAACAAGAAGGAAAGGGACAAGGGTGATGTTAAGAACAGGCCATGGTGGAGGACAAAAGCAGGGTATGGGTGAAAATGAATTAATGTTTCGCTCAAGACATGACTCGATATACTGTCTTGGATTTGCTCTTACATTTGGGGAGGCAGAGTCAGACTTGGTGTACAAAACAATGACAATTGGCCACAGGTTGATAATTTCTGAACCTAGACGAAGGGTACATGGCTTCATTAGGTTGTTCTCTAAATCTATAAGTCTGTGTGTATGTGTGTGTGTGTACATTTCCACAATAAATATTTAAAGTAAAAGGATCTTAATGAAAAGAGAAACATTCATATGGTTTTGAATCTTGATTTATGGATTTATATATATTGACTTGGAATACATAGGAATAGTTCTTCCTTTTGATAATAAATTATGTAGTTACATTATGCAGGAGAGATATATTAAAAAATACATCTTTTTTTTCTCATGGTCCCTAATACATACTTCCATGCAACAAATCATTACTTGTTCCATCTTCATCTAATTTTGTCAAACTGCAAAGTTTCAAAGTATCAATTGTCCTGCAAAAATAGTAGCATGACCAGGAGCAGTGGGTCATGCCTGGAATCCCAGCACTTTGGGAGGCTGAAGTGGATGGATCACTTGAAGCCAGGAGTTCGAGATCAGCCTGGGCAACATGGGAAAACCTGGTCTCTACAAAAAAGAAAAAAAAAAAAATTACCCAGTGCATGGTGGTGTGTGCCTGTGGACCTAACTTCTCAGGAGGCTGAGGTGGGAAGCTCTCTTGAGCCTGGGAGGCAGAGGTTGCAGTGAGCCGAGATCACACCACTGCACTCCAGTCTGGGTGACAGACTGAGACCCTGCCTCCAAAAAAAAAAAAAAAAAAAGTAGTATCTACTATAATGGATACCCTCATTCAATTCGATAAAACAATAAACAATGGTGGAATTGGAGGGGCGAGTACCTTGGGTTGATTATACTCTTAAGAAAAATAATGCTTTTCAAGGCCTCTGGCCATAGAAAATGGAAATGAAGTCAAACTAGCTAGGAAAGTAACAGCTGGAGGGGACAATATTGAAGGCAAAGCTAAGTGCCTTCAGAAATGAAAAGGAGCTCATCGAACTCCCAATGGAGGGAAGAAAGCTTTGGGAAAGTTCATATTGTGGTACCTGGGCAAAGGCATCAAAATTTCTGGCACTTTTGGAATGATAAAAGAACCAGCTCCTGAGATCCACCCTGAAATATATTTATGTCATAAAAACATATATATATATATATATATATATATATATACAGCCTGGGCAACATGGTGAAACTCTGTCTCTACAAAAAATACAATAATTAGCCAGGTGTGGTGGCGCGTGCCTATAGTCTCGCTACTCGGGAGGCTGAGGTGGGAGGATCACCTGAACTTGAGAGGTTGTGGCTGCAGTGAGTCATGATACCGCTACTGCACTCCAGCCTGGGTGACAGAGCAAGACCCTGTGTCAAAAGAAAAAGAAAAAGAAAAAAAAATACACACATATATCATACGAAACGTTATCTCAGTAATACGAATGTATTATCACATATTTGTGAAAATGAGAAACCTGGTTCTAGCACAGTGCCTGGCTAGCAATACTGTTTTGTTGCTTTGTTCTTGAATAAAGTGTCAGTAAAACCACATAATGTACAGAAACTCTACTGCACACTTGGCAGGCATAAATGACTGCTACTCACCTCAGTAAGTTAATGGTCTGGAACACAGGTTTAGGCAGAGCATTAGGGTGAAGATGCACTTAGGAATCTGTAAAGTTGCCTTCGATATTTTACGTATAAAATGCCTATTTTCATTTATCTAGTGAGAATATTTACAGTCTTCATCAGGTCACCAAAGTAATGAGATTATTAAAGTAATGAGATTTAAAACTACTAGCCTAGTTGGGGGGAATAAAAAACAGAGGAAAGTGAAATCTGCTCTGAGAGATCTAAAGCACAATGATCAAATACCGTTTCCCCTAACAGGTAATACAAAAATGAAAGGTTCCAGATTTAGCACCTATCATCTCCTGGACCCAGACTCATTTCTCCTTAAATGTTCTTTAATCTCGAGTCTAAGTTCTTTGACCACTTCTGTCTAGAATCATTTTCCTGACACTTTATGGAATCTTCCTTTGATGAATAGCAACAGCGATCTCTCCTCTATTCATGCTTCTTTACAGAGAGCTCATTATTCCTACTTAATTTTACAAAAACATATAGCTCAACAATGGCAAACCCAACAGAAGGGAAATTTTGCATTCCCAGTATCCCCCTATGCCCTATAGACCAGATGTTTGGTTGTAACTTGCTTTGGTGACGAAAGCCACTTTCAAATCACCAAACTGGCAACCATCTCATTATACCATTATTTACCTTTCTTCCTTATTATAGTAACGTCCCAGATCAAACCTGCATCAACCTCAAAGAAAGGCATTTCTCATTTACTATTTCCTTCTCCACTGGCAATCTCATTCACTCCTCGCTGTGTTGAACAAGAATGTGGACAAGCCATACAGCACTCAATTTATTTTTACCTTTACAACTCACCTTCAATGATCTTTAGCCATCGACCTACAGCCATGACCTGTATTGTATTATCATACACAACCATCCTGACTGTTACCTATTAAGCAGAGAATCACAACTTTGATTATGCATCAAATTTATAGAGAATTGAAATAATTTTTTCTTTTCTTTTTTCCATTTTTCGAGTACCCATTCTTATTCCTTTTTTTCTATAGCCTGGTTCTGGACTCCATCAGTTTAACCACTGTTGACCAAAATCCTCAACCCAATCTAAATTAATCCTTTTGTCTTCCTTTGCCACTCCTATAACACAATGGCAATACTGTGCGGAAAATAAATCACAGGGTTTATATTTAGAGGGACGCTTAAAAGGCAGAAGTACACAAAATTAGAATAAGATAGCCTGATGGTTCAGCATAAAAGGTGAAGTCATGAACAGATATTGATTTCAAACTCTCCTATATGTCTAATAATCTGCACTTTGTTGTCCACATTATTTCTCTGTTTTCAGATTTTCCAAATTTCCTCATCAATACATAGGACCCTCAGCTGAAGTTGACATTGTCTTGGTTTTTACAAGTTGCTATTATTATCAAATTTCAGTGATGGTAGTTTGAATTGGAAAACGAAGAATTCTTCGTTTAATGCTTAATACAGTGTGAGATTTTTTTTCTTAGTCTTTACTTTGTCATTGCACATAGGTGGCAGGGGACCCGTTTCAGGCTGAACATTATCCTCATCACGAAAGGGACGAGAGTTCCTTGATGGTTTAGGTAAAATAACCAAGTGAAGTAAAGGAGAGGCTCGCTTCAAAAAATGCTAAGAGCCCACGAGAAGAAAGCAAGATCACTGGAAGAAATATTTGAGGACAATATCTTTAAATTGTGAGCAAAATCCTGATTTGCTGATTTGCTTTTCATGTCTTTCTTGATATATATTTGGTAATTTTTGTGGAGTGTGGCTTTTCTGTGATGGAAAAGGATTATTTATTAATAACATAACACTGTCGAGAGTGAACTTGGCCAGCATAAACTAGTCAGAATTTATTCCTAAGACTTCATCTTGTAAGTAGATAATGGGAAGACAAACTTGAAAGACTATTCAGGCCAGGTGTGGTGGCTCACACCTGTAATCCCAGCACTTTGGGAGGCTGAGACAGATGGATCACTTGAGGTCAGGAGGTCAAGACCAGACTGGCCAACATGGTGAAACCCCATCTCTACTAAAAATGCAAAAATTAGCCAGGCATGGTGGTGCATGCCTGTAATCCCAGCTACTCAGGAGGCTGAGGCAGGAGGATCGCTTGAACCTGAAAAGCAAAGATTGCAGTAAGCTGAGACCACACCACTGCAATCCAGCCCGGGTGACAGGGTGAGATTCTTTCTCAAGAAAAAAAAAGAAAGAAGGAAGGAAGGAAGGAAGGAAGAAAGAAAGAAAGAAAGAAAGAATACTGAACTGTCTTTGCATTCATTCTATTATCTTATACAAGGACTCCAGAAAGTACATCTGTTGAGAGGATGTAGCATTTTCATTCATAAAGTGGTAAAATACCATAATTGTACAGAGAATTCAAGATTGACTGTCATACATCATCTTTTATAAATTCTGTTTTCTTCTCCTGCAGCTTCATCAAATTCATAAATATCTGTACCCTGATTACCAACCACCTCTTACAGCCTAATTCAGTATTTTTTTAAACTATGAGTAAAACTCCATTAAAAGCAATTTAGAGGCTCTGAACTAAATAAATGGAATAGAATAGGAAATGGTAAGGGACATAGAACTCCTCACTATCTGAACACCAGACAATGAATTGTATGTGTGTGTGTGTGTGTGTGTGTGTGTGTGTGTGTGTGTGTGTGTATTCATACATGCAGCAGTGCTGGTGTTCCCTTTCTTTAGAGCTAAACTCTTAAATGACTTACTGTTAGGTGAATTAGTCGTTCCCATGATCCCTTCTACTTATAGTCTTTGTGAACAAAGATTTTTATTTGAGACCTCACATGACACAGAGAAATGTAAATCCTCTCCTTCGTTTGCCTCCCTTTGAATAGGTTCTAGATTGAGCTGCATGACAACCAGAATCTCTCAGTTCAACAGAACATGGCAACTGGATAAGGTCCTTTCCCACCCTGGCTCCAACATCTCAACTAGACTTTTTTTCTAATTATTCTTCAATATGAATAAACCTGATTTCCTTATCTCCATTCTGTATGTTCCTTACATACAGTATAACCATTTTGCCTTTTATGCTTTTGCTCAACGGTTTCCTTAGCCCAAGCCCCAGACGATTTTCTCAACATCGAAGCATGTTATGAAACACTGGAAGTATTTTCAGTTGCCGACAAAAAAATTCAACTTCGTTTAAAACATATTCTGAGGAATTCGGACATCAGTAATCGTTCGTATCTTTTTTCCTTCTGTACATGGACATGCGTATTTTTTTTTTTTTGAGACGTAGTCTCGCTGTGACGCCCAGGCTGGAGTGCAATGGTGCAATCTTGGCTCACTGCAACCTCTGCCTCCCAGGTTCAAGCGATTCTCCTATCCCAGCCTCCCGAGTAGCTGGGACTACAGGCACGTGCCACCATGCCCAGCTAATTTTTGTATTTCGAGTAGAGACAGGGTTTCACCATATTGGCCAGGCTAGTGTCAAATTCCTGACCTCAAGTGATCTGCCTGCTTTGGCCTCCCAAAGTGCTGGGATTGCAAGAATGAGCCACTGCACCCAGCCAGCCATGCTTCTTTATTCATTATAGAGAACTGTTTTCAGTTAGAAAAAGCAAAAACAGAATTTACAAGAAGAGGGGTGAATTAAACAAAAGTGTAAAAATACATTTCATAGGTAAATTTATTACTACCTGGAAGGCCAATAAATGCTGATCTGGAAAGACTGCATTTAGCAAGTTGGCTAGGGAAACAAAGAAAAAAAGTTTAGTTCTTTATTATCTTTGAGAGTTTACCTGTGGGACAGAGGGAAGGTTGGTAATATCTGCAGGTGTCTTTCCATTGCCCCCTCATCTCAGTAAGTCCAGCTCTGCCCTTTTCTTCCCAGCCGACTTTTTTTTTTTTTTTTTTTCTGTTGCGGTCTGGCTTTGTTACCCAGGCTGGAGTGCAGTGGCACTATCTTGGCTCACTGTAACTTCCCCGTCCCTGGCTCAAGGTAGTGATCTTCCCACCTGAGCCTCCCAAGTAGTTGGGACTACAGGCGCATGTCCCTAACCTGTAAGTTTTTGTTTTGTTTTGTTTTGTTTTGTTTTAATAGTCACAGGGTTTTGCCATGTTGCCCAGGCTGGTCTCAAACTCCTAGACTCAAGTTATCTGCCTGTCTTGGCCTCCCAAAGTGCTGGGACTACAGGTGTGAAGCAGCCAGCTTGCCCTGGCACTCAGTAGATTTTTTTCTTGCTTGCTTTCATCACAAGTAGTTCTTTTTTTTTTTTTTTTTTTTTTGACAGAGTCTTACTCTGTCTCCAGGCTGGAGTGCAGTGGTGTGATCTTGGCTCACTGCAACCTCTGCTTCCCGGGTTCAAGCAATTCTCTGCCTCAGCATCTCTAGTAGGTGGGATTACAGGCACTGGTCACTATACCCGGCTAATTTTTGTATTTTTAGTAGAGGCGGGATTACACCTTATTGGCTAGGCTGGTCTTGAACTCTTGACCTCGTGATCCACCCACGTCGGCCTCCCAAAGTGCTGGGATTACAGGTGTCAGCCACCACGCCCGGCCTTTCACTACTAGTTGTTAAAGGACCAAACCGGGCCATGGTGGTTTTAATATCTGTATGACTTTCCTGGGGCTGCCATAACAAAGCAACAGAAAATGAGTGGCTTAAACAACAGAAATTTATTGTCTGACAATTCTGGACTCTGGAAATCTAATATCATAGTGTCCTCAGGTTCACATTCCCTCTGAAGGTGCTAGAAAATTACTGATTTCAGGCTTCTCCTCCAGCTTCTGGTAGTTTCTTGGTTTGTGGCAGCATAACTCCAATCTTCACCTGCCATTCTCACTGAGTCCAAAATTTCACAAGGGATACCTAGTTATATCAGACAATATAGACTTGGAGTAAAAAACTGTCACAACAGACAAATAATAATAAAAGGTCAGTTTATCAGGAAGATATACAATAATTATATATGCATCCAACCTCAGCACACCTAAATATATAAAACAGTGACAGATCTGAAGGGAAAAATAGACAGCAATATAATAATAGTAGGAGACTTCGGTACTTCACTTTCAGTAGTGGGCAGAATAACCAGACAGAAAGTCAATAAGTAAACAGATTTGAACAGCACTGTAGAACAAATGGACCCAGCAGACACATATAGAACATTCCACCCAACAGCAGTAGACCACAAAGTCTTCTCAGGTTCAAGCAGAACATTCTCCAGGACTGATCAAGTTCCATCAAAAAACAAGTCATAAATATTTTAAGAAGATTGTATAAGAAATTTACCTCAACGTAACAAGGCCATATATGTAAAGCCCAGAACTAACATTACACTTAATGATGAAAGATGCCAGCTTGTTTTCTAAAATTAGAAACAAGAAAAGGATGTTCACACTCTTCATCTTTATTCAATATAGTAGTAGAAGTCCAAGCCAGTGCAATTAGACAAGAAAAAGAAATAAAAGCCTTCTGAATTGGAAAGGAAGCATTACAATGATCTCTCTTTGCAGATAACATGATCATGTGACCACATATGTGGAAAACCCTAAAGATTCCACAAAAAACCTTTTAGAACTAAAAACTTCCAAGTAAGTGGCATACAAAATCAGCATATAGGATACAAAATCAACATACAAAATTCAGTTATATTTCTATACACTAACAAGTAAATTCTTAAAATGAAATTAAAACAAACCCAATTATAATAGCAATAAAAAGAATAGAATTCTTAGGATTAAACTTAACCAAAATGCTGAAAATTATAAAGCACTCAAGAAGGACATTAAAAAAGACATAGATAAATGGAAAGACATATCATGTTAATGGATTAGAAGATTTAATACTGTTAAAATGTCCATGCTACCCAAAGTAATCTATAGATTCAATGTGAACTCCATTAAAAATCTCAATGTCATTTATTATGCAAATTGAAAAAAATCCTAAAATTTGTAGGTAGTCACGAAAGACTCCAAATAGCCAAAGTATTCTTGAACAAGAAGAGCAAACCTGGAGGCATCACACTTCCTAATTTTAAAATATATTACAAAGTTGCAGTAATCAAAAGGCATGATACAAGCATACAAACAGATATATAGAACAATGGAACAGAATAGAGAGACCAGGAATAAACCCATGCGTTTATGATCAATGACCTTAGATAGAGGTACCAAGAATATATTATGGGGAAAGGATAATCTCTTCAATAAATGGTTTTGGGAAATCTGCATATTCACATGCTAAATATTCAAATTGAACCCTTATCTCACACCACATACAGAAAAATCAATTCAAAGTTGACTAAAGACTTAAACGTGAAACCAGAAACTGTGAAATTACTAGGAGAAAACATAGAGAAAATCTCCTTAACATTGGTCTTGGCAATGATTTTTGGATATGACACCAAAAACACAGGCACAAAAGCAAAAATAGAGAAGTTGACATTGCATCATACTAAAAAGCTTCTGCACAGCAAAGGAAACAATCAGTAGATGCAAATGAAACCTAGGCTTCTTAGTCACTTTGAGCTACTATTACAAAGTACCACAGACTGGATGATTATAAGCTGCAAAGATTTACTTTTCACTGTCTGGTTACTGGGAGTCAGAGATCAGGATGTCAGCATGCTTGGGTTCTAGTGAGAATCCTCTTCCAGGTTGCAGACTTCTTTTTTTTCCTTTATCCTCACATAGTAGAAAGAGGGCTATAGAGCTCTCTGGGGTCTCTTTTGTGTGGTTCTAATCCTATTGGTGTGGGCTTCGCCATCACAACCTAAATTATCCTTCAAAGGCAGTACCTCCTAATAACATCACATCAAGGGTTAGGATTTCAAAATATAAATTCTGTGAGAACACAAATATTAGTATATTGCACTAGGGAATGGGTGAAAATATTTGCAGTTTACCTGATAAGAGGTTAATATCCAAAATATATAAAGAATTCACATAACTCAACAGCAAACAACCCAAATAACTCAATTAAAAAATGGGGAAAATCCCTAAATAGAGATTTCTCCAAAGAAGACGTATAAATGGCCAGTGGGTATATATATGAAAGGGTGCTCAAGCATCACTAATCATCAGGGAATTGTAAATCAAAACCAAAATAAGATATCACCTCACACCTGTTAGGACGGCTATTACCAAAAAATAAGAGATAAGTGTTGGCAGAGGATGTGGAGAAAAGGGACACTTGTACACTGTTGATGGGAATATAAATTGGTGCAGCCATTATGGAAAAACAGGATGCAGTTTCTTCAAAAAATTAAAAATAGAAATACCATATGACCCAGCAATCCCTTGTCTGAGTATATATCTCCAAAGGAAAAAAAATCACTGTTCCAAGGATCTATCTGCACTCCCTTGCTCACTGCAGCATATTCAGAAAAGCCAAGACATAGAAACAACCTAAATATCTGTCAACAAATGAATAGATAAAGAAAATGTGCACACACACACACATATAAACACACACTATTATTCAGCCTTAAGAAAGAAGGAAATTTTAACACAAGTAATAAAGATGAACCCAGAGGGCATTATACTAAGTGAAATTGAAATAAACCAGACAAAGAAAGACACACACTGTATCATGTCACCTTTTTTTTTTTTTTGACAGAATCTCGCTTCATTGGCCACACTGGAGTGTAGTGGTGTGACCTCGGCTCACTGCAACCTCCGTCTCCTGGGTTCAATCGATTCTCAAGCCTCAGCCTCCACATAGCGTGCACTGCCACTCCCGGCTAATTTTTGTATTTTTAGTAGAGATAGGGTTTCAGCATGTTGGCCAGGCTGGTCTTGAACCCCTGACCTCAAATGATCCACCTGCCTTAGCCTCCCAAAGTGCTGGGATTAAAGGCATGAGCCACCCCGCCCAGCCTCATCTCACTTTTATGTGAAATCTGTAACAGTCAAACTCATAGAAGAAGAGAATAGAAAGCAAGTAGCCAGGAGCTGAGGTGGTGATGATCAAAGATTACAAAGACCCAAATGGCTTCACTTGTAAAATCTATCAAACATTTGAGATGCTAATAACTCTAATTCTACACAAATTCTTCCAGAAACTCGTGAGAAAGAGGAGAAAACACCATCCAGTTCTCTTTATCGGGTCTACATTAACTTGTACAGAAAAGAAAAGGAAAGTATAAAAACAAACCAACAAATAACCTCCCGACCCATACCTTTCCTGGACATTGACCTAAAACTCTTTAACAAAATATTAGCTAATCAAATCCAGCAATGTATAAAAAGAAAAATAGGGCTGGGCACGGTGGCTCATGCCTGTAATCCCAGCACTTTGGGAGGCTGAGGGGGGCGGATCACGAGGTCAGGAGATTGAGACCATCCTGGCTAACACGGTGAAACCCCGTCTTTACTAAAAATACAAAACAATTAGTCAGGTGTGGTGGCAGGTGCCTGTAGTCCCAGCTACTCGGGAGACTGAGGCAGGAGAATTGAGGGAACCCGGAGGTAGAGCTTGCAGTGAGCAGAGATGGCGTCACTGCACTCCAGCCTGGGCGACAGAGCGAGACTCCGTCAAAAAAAAAAGGAAAAGAAAAAGAAAAATACATTATGACCAAGTATAATTAATCCCAGGAATAAAAGGAGCTTTAAGTTTGAAAATCAATCAGTGAAATTCACCATGTGGACAGACTAAGAAAGGAAAGCCATATGATAGAACACATTTGAGAAAATGTAAGATCTTTTAATGATCAGCAAACAAGAAACAGAAGGGAAGTTCTTCAAACAAATGTGACATCTACAAAAACACACAAAGTCATGCTTAAAAGTGAAAGGCTGAATGGTTTAGTCCCATGATAAAATACAAAACAAAGATGTCCACTCTTGTCACTTCTATCAAACATTGGAAGAAGTCAAGAAAAACAAAAGGAACACAAAATGGAAAAAAGCAAAATTATCCAAATATTATTATTGCAATGATAGGAAATGCATGAATAATAAACTTTTACTATCTTAACTTCATTATATTATTTCTTATGAAAATTTACCTCTTATTTTCTTCAAGTCAAACAACTAATCTGAATATGATGATGGATACAGTGAATACCTTAACTCTACATTCCCACTCAGACTTCTTTCGTAATAGTTCAAAAGTAAAGTAGGGCCGGGTGCAGTAGCTTACACCTGTAATCCCAGCACTTTGGGAGGCCGAGGCAGGTGAATCACCTGAGGTCAGGAGTTTGAGACCAGCCTGGCTAACATGGTGAAGCCCCATCTCTACTAAAAATACAAAATTTAGCCGGGCATAGTGATGGGCACCTATAATCCCAGCTACTCGGGAGGCTGAGGCAGGAGAATTGCTTGAACCCTGGGGGAAGAGGTTGCAGTTAGCCGAGATTGTGCCACTTCACTCTAGCTGGGCGAAAGAGCAAAACTTCGTCTCAATAAAAAAAAGTAAAGTAGGTCCACCACCCTAAACCAAGACTACCTAAAACCAGTTGGCCCTGTCTAGAAGCCCTACCTATTGCTTAATGACTTGTACTTTCTTGTGTTTGGTTGTGTTTTGTGACTAGCCAAGCAGCAAGTCAATATTGAATTACTTTCCAAAGATATTATCTGTGGGGAAAATGTTCTTTGAGGAATATTTAGAGTACAGAACAATCACGCTAATAAACAAAATATACTGACGTTCGTGATACTGCTTTCATTTTGTAGCAACACAATGTACCAATGAACCGTAACTCCTATTTTTTTTGTAGCCTAAATTTAACTTTCACTTAATCTTTTTCCTAAATGATGTATTTTAGCTATGAGTACCTCCAAAACGACTATCTGTAGAACATTGGGGATTTATACATTATTTTTTTAAACAGACTAATTGTGATAATTAAGTTTCCTAGTACCTTTAACAAACTGACAATATTAAAATAAAAAGTATATAGTCTGAGCTCATAGAAGACGCTGAAGTGTGAGTATAAGAGACTGACTTTGAGTGACACCTCAAGAGCCAAAGAGAGCGTGGAAGAAATAGTCAACCCTGCTCTGCTTTTTAAGTAGCTTGTCAAAGTCTCGTAATGTGTAGTTCTTATTGGATTTCTGAGCACCTTCCCCTCCCATCTTTCTCAGAATCCTTTTATTGGGTTGATGACTAACATTTGAAAAGTTTCACAGGAAAACTACAGTTCCAAAATGATGTCACACACAATTAGGTGGCAAAGTATCTTTTTTTTCTTTTTCCCAGTCCAGAGTTCTGATTTGAGATCCTGTGACCCCAATTATAGGTTAGTGTGAATAGGTAGGTTTTCTCTAAAGCACTACATTTAAAATTCTCTTGCTGTTTTCTCTGATTTCAAGTCTGTGTTCTCTTTGGACTCTGCAACACATGAAATCATGTTTTCCTCCTAGCTGATTTGCAGAACACAGATTTCCTCATGTTCTTAAGTCTGTGGCTTCATAAATTTTTCCTAGCTACATATCAGCCTTCCTCACTTGCTCAGTGATAGACACATCCCTCATTTAAGTCAAACGGAATGATATCCAGGAAATTTATCAATAGTTTATAATGCCTGAATGTCTTAAACATATAAAGAAAAGCATATATGGTTTTTTCCAAAGAAAGAGGACAGATAAGATTGCAATATCCATCAGTCTGTTCTCACACTTTGTGTGTTTTTCCCTTTAATAAGAGATTCCATAGGTAAAACTCTTTATATTATTTTCTGTATAGTCTTTATTTGTTATAAAGTTCATGCAAATAATACTAGTGCTAACTCTGGAGTTAGGAGGTTAAGATTTTATATTCAAGCAGGATGGTAGCATAGGCATCCTTCAGCTTCACTCCCTCCATAGAAATCCACCAGCAACTCTCTGCAGGCAACAATGCCCCCATGAGTATCACAGAATGCAGAAGTGAGGCTGAGACAGCCCCTTGAACCACAGAACTGAGAACAGCGGCACACAAATTGTGAGAGGAATGGCTTCACTTTTACTTCATTCCTTACCCTACTCCCAAGCTCGCACAGTGCCGCACACAATCGATTTCCCAAGACCCACAGTTTTTACAGAGGGAGGACAGAGATGGAAATGAACATTCAGCTTCCTGACCATTCTGGGATGCATCACAGAAAGCATTCTCTTGTCTCGCCCCAAAGGAAATACTGGGGGTATCTGCAGGGCTAGACCACCTGGGATCAGACAGAAACATAGAACAGGGTTCTATCTTTCACACCAACCAGCTCAAGGATCTTGGCAATTGCTCTGCATTCTAGCCAGTGAAGGCACACCTCCAGAAAAACTAGCCAACAGCAGCACTGTGCAGGAAGCATGGTGGACAGGTCACCCAGGCTCAAATCCCTGGCCAGCTTCCATGCCCAGCCCCAGTGCTCTCCTTGAAACTTTCCCAGCCTGTGAGGTAGGAGGAGGTTGGCAATTATCTGCAAAGGGAGTATCTGGCCCTGCCTGGTCCAAGCTGCTGAGTTTTGACCCTGCAAGCCCTTGATATTCTCATTAATCCTTCTGCAAACTGTAAATCAGAGGCGGGGTGGTGATTAACTGCAGAGGGAGTATCTGGCCCCACCCAGGCCCGGCGGCCAAGTGGCCGATGCTCTAATTCTTGGTGATCTGCTTAAGGCTACCCTAGGAAGGCAGGTAAACCCATGTCTATCCATATCTGTGGAGTTTAGCCTCTGGCCCTACCTACCCTGAGTTGTTCAGTAGCAATCCGAGATACCTTGCCCGACCTCAGAGACCAGCACGTGGCCCTGCCCAACTATAGGTCCCAAACTGCACTGTGGCCAGCCAGGAAAGACAACCTCCACCACTACCCAATCAGAGGCAATCACAGCCCAGTCGGCAGATCTGCCTTGCTGCTGAGGTCAGCCTGTGGTCTTACCAAAGCACAGAGCTCAGCTGAGCAGGTCTCACTGCACCCCAGAGCAGTTCCACTGAACCCCAGAGCATAATTAACATCCCAGCCAAACTAGAGAACATAACAGTAAAGTCTACCGTGTGAAGTTGCCACCAACTGGCCCCATCACAGTCTCTGACTGGATTAAATAGCGAAGGTCTTCCACCATCAGAGAACACCAGCAAAAGCTGGAAAGGTTGGCCATTTCCTCAAATGCACAGGCACCAATGCAAGACATAAAGACTATGAAAAATCAGAGTGAAATGACAACACCAAAAGAAACTAATAAAGTTCCAATAATAGACCCTGAAAAGGCGGAGATCTATGAAATGACAAGGAATTCACAACAATCCTCTTAATTTCAGAGAACTACAAGAAAATAAAGATAGAAAATTAAATAAAATTTGGAAAATAACTTGTTGACAAAATGTTTGATAAAGAAGTAGAAAAAAAAAACAGAAATCCTAGCGATAAAAAATACAGTAAACTAAAATTTTCAATAAAAAATTTCAACAGCAGGCTTAATCAAAGAAGAAAGAATCAGTGCACTTGAAGATAAGACATTTGAAATTTTCTAGTCAGAAGAGTGAAAAGAAAAAAGAGTGAAAAAAATTGGAGAAGGCCAAGGGATTATGGGATCATATCAAGAGAACTAACCTATGCACAATAAGAATTCCTGAAGGAGAAGTGAGAGAGAAAGCCCTAGAAAGCATATTTAAGAGAATAATGGCTTGAAAGTTTCCAAATCTGGGGAAAGATGACAACATCGAGGTATAGGAAACTCAGAAGTCTCCCTTTAAATTCAACGTAAAGAGGAATTCACCAAGACATATCATAATCAAATTATCAAAAATCAAAGACAAGGAAAGAATACTGAAAACAGCAAGACATAAGAAACATAAGGCCGGGTACAGTGGCTCACGCCTGTAATCCCAGCACTTTGGGAGGCCGAGGCAGGCAGATCACGAGGTCGGGAGCTCGAGACCAGCCTGACCAACATGGTGAAACCCCACCTCTACTAAATACACAAATTAGCCGGGGGTGGTGGCGCGTGCCTGTAATCCCAGCTACTCAGGAGACTGAGGCAGGAGAATTGCTTGAACCGGGGAGGCAGAGGTTGCAGTGAGCTGAGATCACGCCATTGCACTCCAGTCTGGATGACAGAGCGAGACTCTGTCTCAGAAAAAAAAAAAAAAGAAAGAAACATAATATGTGCAAGGGAGTCCCTTGACGACATCACTACTCTCGTAATGAAGATGGCAGATATCCTTTGAGTCAAGGCTGAAGCAGTTGGCAGGAGATTAGTACCTGCCTCAAATATGCTTCCCCCTAGATAAACACACTATTTCAATACTTAGGACAACTTGTCCTTAACTTTGTGATTTCAGAGATGTTAGTGGAAATGTAGCTGGAAAGACAGCAAGACAATCCTTAGGCATTTGTCAAAACTATCTGTCAATGAAATGAAACGTGTTACAAGCCTGTAAAAATACAGAAGCTAAAATACTTGGGATACTTATTTAAAAGGCAAATTTTCTTTTAGTTTGTAAAATAAAGTAAATATTTTAAAAGACAAATTTTCTAACTTTGCTTTATCTATTTCTAATATGCTGCCTAATTTTTTCTCCTAAGGGATTAAAAAAACTTCCTTATGCTTAGTTTAAAAGAGAATATAATACAAAGGGGGCAAAGATTCAAACAAAATTTAAGAAAAAATAAAGTAAATTTGAACTGTTCATCCCATCTGGCAGCCCTGTGATTAGTGATACTAAGGGGCGTGTGGAGGGGTGTGACTGGTGGATTGCAATCATTGCTTTCTATCTGGTGTTGACGCAGGTGTCAAAAACCAGTTGACAAGTCATGTGTGTTGGGCAATTCTTTTGATAACTTAGTTCAAGTTTCTCCTCTTAGCAAACACGTAAGTGAAAAACACTGTAAATATCCACTAGCTGGAATGCCTGAAGGCTAATCAGTTTTTGCTCCATGTCCTGTATACAGTGCATCCCAGCAGATGGTTGAGATAAAGGGTGCAGGATGGGATATGCTCTCTTATTCAGAGACCCACCCGTGACAAATTCTCTGCTATAGACAGTTAAGAGTAGTTTGATGCCATCCTGCAAATAAATGTCAGGCTAATAATAAATAATGTCTCTAGGAAAATCTATAAGACCTAAACCACTTTCCTTAAAATAAATCTTAATGGTGGTAACTTGATTTTATGAGAGTGAAAGAAACGCTATTGGATTCTGAAAGAAGCTGACATATGGCTGGCGCTTAAAAATTAAACTTAGTAATAAAGGAATAATAAATTATTGGGGTTTTGAGGTTTTCAAAAATAAATGTAGGCTTATAATGCTTAGAAAATTCTTTTAATGTAATTGCATGGGTCATTACCCAATCCATAGAGAATGATGGGCTTTCAAAACACCATACTGATGGATAAAACTTACACAGTCTCTGCTCTCCAAAAGTTTTCAGTTGAAAATTGTGGTCAATTAAATCAACATGTAGGACAACATTTGGATATGAAACTCTACAGCAAACTCAGGAAAAATACGGCAAGATCCACACGCTTGAATCTCCTTTCAAACACGGTAGTTGATTTTATATAAATAAAATGTTTTATTCCCACCCATCCGCTTACGCCTAAAGAAAGCAAGCATAGTCAACCTCATTTCCATTTAAATTAATAAATCTGAACACAGAATTTTTTAAGTCTTATGTATTCAATAGAAAATAGTAAGCAATGCAATGGTCACTCATAAAGTGTCCATTTTAAAGTAACGGGTAATCCTCAAATGAAACTTTAAAATAGGGAAAAGTAAAATTCAATGCTGTGCCAAGTTATTACTGGAATTCACTAGGAAAAAATGAAAGTAATTTCATTGGGTTTCATTGAGAGAAACACTGTACCAGGCTTTTCCCAGAATATGTTTTGACAATCCCTGCTCCATTTGATTTTTAAGCTCATATGTATTGCAAAGAAAATGAAATCTATATGTTTCTAATTCACTTACAGTCAACTCATCAAATGTGTGCTGTAGGAGTACTTGCAGCTGGGAAGCTTCTAAACCATATTTCATCCTTGCTAAATAGAGCTCAAAGACAGAATTGGCTTATGTTTAACTCTATAATTAATTTTTATGCTATCGGAGGAATGTCACTGAACTCACATGTTTTAATATGTGTTTTAACCTCCTCTTGGAAATAGGCGAGCAGTATAAAATTTTTAGCTAAATAAATCCTCACTGTCCTTTCTGCCTATTGCCTTTTTGTTTCCATTGTTTTTCAAGACAAACAAAAGGAATTAGACTTGCAAAGAAAAATCTGTTCTCTCCTCAAGGAACATAATGTATGTGATTACTTTTCTCCCTAAGTCTTCATGTAAATAATAATGCTAGTCAGCAATGGAGCAGAGTCATTCTCATTTCTAGTTCTTGGTCAGACTTTTATTCAGAGGATTTTGGCGAGAGTTTGATTACTGTCTATAATCGCTCAGCTGCAATGTTAGCAGCATGAAAATAGTGACTGTGTTGTTCAGTTTTGCATTCTCACGTCTGGCTTGACACCTGGCTGGTCCTTCCAAGGTGACTGGCACCCTGCCCAGTGTTCTTTGTTCCTCAGTGGAGTGCGAATGGGCTTTACCATCCTTTTGTTTTAAGCAGGCATGTTTGCGGATAAAATAAAGATGTAATGCTAAATCTGACACTGGGTTTTGCAGATTTAAAACATTTTAACTACTCCAGTCATTATAACATAAAAGTTCTTCAGTCTTTCAAAGCTGCTGTATTGTAACCCAAATGGGATTCAGGAGAGTTACCGAATGAAAAATCCAATGCACATCTTTACTGTGGCATCAGGAACATTCCACACTGCCCCCTGAAATAAGTTTCTTTCTCAAAGACAGTGTTTCTCAGATCGGGGCTTTGTCCTTTCTTCAATCACTCAGTGGTGGCTGGAATTCAGCCCCAATACAGTCAGCTGTCTCCTAGTATGTGAATCTTTGAGGTAAGGACTTTATAAAATATATATTTACCACATTAGGCTCTTTTCTCCGTTATACTGATTCCACAGATGACCCCACAATTATTTTCCAGTCCCTTGTAAAGGATACTTTATTATTAATTTTCTTCCAGTGGGGCTTAAATTGGCAGTAAGATGTAGAAAAAAAAAATAAGTATTTAAGGTTAGATGCACCTGACTTACAAGATAAGCTATGCAGCCTTGGATAAATAGCTCAACGCCTCTGAACTTCGATTTAGTTACTTCAAAAGTGATCCAAATAACTAGTTTAGCTGCCGTGCACGGTGGCTCATGCCTGTAATCTTAGCACTTTGGGAGCCTGAGGTGGGTGGATCACTTGCAGCAAGGACTTCAAGACCAGCTTGGCCAACATGGCAAAACCCCTCTCTACTAAAAATACAAATATTAGCTAGGCATGGTGGCACATGCCTATAATCCCAGCTACTCGGGAGGCTGAGGCAAGAGAATTGCTTGAAATCTGGAGGCGAAAATTGCAGTGAGCCGAGACGATGCCACTGTACTCTAGCGTGGGCAACAAAGTGAGGCTGTGTCTCAAAAAAAAAGAATAGAAGAAGAAGAAGAAAAAAAGCTAGTTTAAAGATTGTCACACAGGCTGGGGCCATGGCTCACACCTGTAATCGCAGCACATTGGGAGGCTGAGGCAGGAGAATTTCCTGAGCCCAGGAGTTTGAGACCAGTCTGGGCAGCATAGGGAGACCCTGTTTCTACAAAAAAATTTTTTAAAAAGCCAGGCATGGTGGTACACACCAGTGATCCAAGCTGCTTGGGAGGCTGAGGAGAGGGTAGCTTGAGCCCGAGAGGTCAAGGCTGCAGTGAGCTGTGTTCACGCCATTGCACTCCAGCCTAGGTGACAAAGTAAGACTCTGTCTCACAACAAACAAACACAAAAATTAAAAATAAATAAAGACTGTAGTACAAATTAAATGAGAAAAAAACCCACAGTGCCTAACACATAATTGATTCTCATAAATATTAATGTTTTCTCTCTACTCTGACAGCCTGAAGACTATTCCATCTACCTGTACTGTCATTTTTATTATTTTGGTGCATTTTTGTCAGGTATAAGCAGGGTAATATATTAGGCGACTCGAACGTTGCAGCGAAGAAAAGAGACGTGATCACTTCCTTTTGGGGCTTCAAACGGGGTGGAGGAGAGAGACATTAAACAATTGCACAATTAAATATACATGTACAAAGTATCACTTACTATAAAGGGAAAGTAGAGTACTGTGAGCATTGTTACTCCCAGACACATACCTCCTGCTCGGCCAGCTTTTTCCGGGCAAATATCAGGATTCATAACATCCAATAAATTTTCATCGTCCTGGCTACAGTCACATGGGATGCTTTGAAATCCAATTTGATTTTTATGAAGTGGGGAGGGATCAGTACCTGTGTTTATCAAACATACATGCCACGTACAAAAGAGTGTGGGATCCACATTAAAAGGTCAGCATAAAGAGAGACTAACATTATCATTAGTATTTATTTATTAAGAAACTGATAAATTATTTAAAAGTTCACACCTAGAAGGCTGTATGATGCATCTGTTTTCACTAGGGATATCCTATGCACAAGATTTTTGTTATCAATAGAAAGCAGAGAGTAGCCTTCATATTTTCCTGCCAAGGAAAGATGGTGGTCTTGTCGATTTTCTTGACAATGATTTGGAATTCAGAAACAAGGTCATGAGTGGTGATCAGAGACCCAGACCAGCACACATGGCACAGAGTTCCCTTCACATAGCTGAATCATGATTGTAAATAATGTGCTCAGCTGGGTTCTGGGCTATGTGAAGCAGAATGTAGAAGACAGAGAATACTCACCCTTTCTCCAATATAGGCGTGATCACAGGCCAAATTTAAAAACGGGTAAGAATGATCTGTGTACTTTTCAGCTTGCCCTCTGTGTCTTTTCCCTAAGCTCCTGGAGCCAGGATATTATTTAAAGCTAAATACCTGAGCCTGCTCAAAGTGATAAATGTTCTAAAGCAAGTGAAGGAGGATTTTATTTTGTTATTTATAGTTATAAAAATAAAATTGTATTTTAAAAATGTAGAACATACAAAAAAGAAAAAAGTCCCAGATTTTCATTATACCAACATACATGTCATTCTTATATATTTCCTTTTCCCTCTTCCCACGTTACATAAAGGTAATACATATTATTTGGTCTCCTGATTTTCTACCATTTTACTAACTGAGGCATTTCTCCTCTTGCAATTTTGTATTTTTCAACATCACTTTTAATGGCAGCTGGTATTTCACTGGCTAGATGTGCATCTTGATGTCATTAATCCTTCCCCTTGTGCTGGAAAATTAAATTGCATCCAATATTTTTTGTTACTACAAATAACACCATAAAAATTCCTCTTGCATGTAGGTTGTTTTTCTTATTTAGGATAATATCCTTAGAGGTCCCAAAAGGGAGACTTCCAGGGGAAAAGTTTGGGCAAAAATATTATGCCACATTGTTTTCCAAAGATTGTGTCTCTTTCAACTGACTTCAGAAAGATTTGAGTGCATCAGCTGCACTTCTTTCTTTCTCATCTTGCTTATTACCTTGTTATTTTATTTTATTAACTTTCTACTTGGAAATAGTCATAGATTCACAAGAAGTTGCAAAGAAATGGACAGGGAGATCCCGTTCAACTTTCACCTAACCTCACCAGATGTTAACATCTTGTATAACTATAGCACAGTTTTGCTAGGAAATTGACATTGGTACAATCCACAGAGCTTTAGATTTCACCAAACATGTAACCCTGTGTGTGTGTGTGTGTGTGTGTGTGTGTGTGTGTGTGTGTTTGTGTGTACCCACATCTCTATGCAAATTTATTACGTGTGTAGCTTCACATATCCAATACCACAATCAAGATGCTTTACTGTCCCCAAAGGCTCCTTCTTATTACCCCTTAGTAGCCACATCCACACCTCTGTTCCCATCCCTAAACCCTGGCAACCATTAACCTGTTTTCCATCTCTATAATTATGTCATTTCAGAAATGTTGAGACTGGCAGGAAGCAGCCAAATGCCTAGGTGGATGGTGTAGGTCCCCAGTGAAACACCACATCCAAACTGGACAGTTTAAAGCCTGAAAGCCAAGCTACAGGCTAAATCCTCGGACCAGATTGAGAATTTGTCTTCCTGTTTGGTGCGCTTTCCTGATCAATCCCTACCCTTCACCTATTTTACATATACCTACCCTTTCCTAATTGGTTTTCTACTCTGTTGTGCCCACTTTTGAGTGGTGTCTTTGCTTCAACCTTTTTTCCATACTCACAAACCAATCAGCACACACTCCCCATTCAGAGTCCATAAAAGGCCCTAGACCCAGCCACACAGGGAAGTTTCCCACCATCAGGTAGGGGAACCCCCCTCACTCCCTGTATCCTCTCTTTGCTGAGAGCTTTCCTTTCACTTAATAAATTCTGCTCCACTCATTCTCCTCCACTGTCTGCACATCTAATTCTTCCTGGTTGCGAGACAAGAGCTAGGACCTACCTGAGCTAAGGAGCAGAAAGACCAAAACAATGTTACATAATGGAATATAGCAATATATATCCTTTGAGTTGGCCTTTTTTTCACTCCACATAATTTCCTGGAAGTTCACCCAAATGGTTGCATGAATCAGTAGTTTGTACCTTTTATTGATGAATAGTGTTCTATGGCAGGTATGTACCACAGTTTTTTAAGCCATTCACCCTGTAAAGGACATTTGGTTAATTTCCAATTTCAGGCTATAATGAATAAGGCCTCTGTAAACATTTATTTACAAGTTCTTCCTGCAAATAGGTTTTCATTTCTGTGGGATGAATACTGAAGAGTGCAATTGCTGGGTCATAGGGTATATTGTGTGATTTGTTTTACAAAACACGGCCAAACTGATTTCCAAAGTGGTTGTGGCATTAAACATTTCTACCAGAAACCCATGAGTGATCCAGTTTTTCTGCATCCTTGCCAGCAGTTTGTGTTATCACTATTTTTTATTTTAGCCATTCTGATAGTTATATAGTGATATCTCATTATGATTTCAATTTGCAATTCGCTAATGACTAATGATGTTGAATGTACTTTCATGTGCTTATTTGGCATCTGTAGATGTTCTTTACGAAATATCTATTCATGCTTTTCTCCATTTTCCAATGGATATTTTTAAATGTTCAGTTTTGAGAGTTCTTTATATATTGTAATATAGGTCCTTTGTTGGACACGTCATTTGCAAATATTTTCTCCTAGTTTTTATAATTTTTATTTTCATCTTTTTAACAGGGTCTTTCCCAGAAGAAAAGTTTTTAATTTTACTAGACTTCAATTTACATTTTTAAATTAATGAATTATGTTTTTATTGTCAAGCCTAAAAATCTTTGTGTAGTCCTAGTTCTCAAAGATTGTCTTCTATTTTTTCTAGAAGTTTTATAGTTTTTTTTTTTCCTGAGACAGAGTGTTGTCCTGTTGCCCAGGCTGGAGTGCAATGGGGCATGATCTCAGCTCACTGCAACATCTGCCTCCTGGGTTCAAGCAATTCTTCTACCTCAGCCTCCCGAGTAGCTGGGATTACAGGCACATGCCACCATGCCCAGCTAATTTTTGTATTCTTAGTAGAGACTTGGTTTCATCATGTTGGCCACGGTGGTCTCGAACTCTTGACCTCTTGATCCGCCCACCTCGGCTTCCCAAAGTGGTGAGATTACAGGTGTGAGCCACTGCACCCGGCCCAGTTTTAAAGTTTTATATCTTACTTTTAACTCCGCGACTTATACTTAGTTACATGTCGTATAAGGTGTGAAGTTTAGGTTATAGTTTTCTTTCTGTGAATGTCCAATTCTTCCAGTACCATTTATTTAAAATGCTATCTCTCTTCCATTGAATTGATTTTGATTCTTTGTCAAAAATAAACTGGATCCATATTTGTGTGGATCTGTTTCTGAATTTATATTCTGTTCCACTGATATGTGTTTATCCTTCTGCCAGAATCACAGTCTTCGTCAATTTAGCTATGTAGTAAGCTGTAGGTTTCAATAAGAGTGATTACTTTCAATTCATCCTTCTTTCTCAAAACTGTTTTGGCTATTCTAGGGCTTTCCCTTTTCTATATAAATTTTAGAATCATCTTGTCTTTGTGTACAAAAAGCCTTGCTAGATTTTGATGGGAGTTGTGTTAAACCTATGGATTCATTACTAGTTTGAGTTGACTAATCCATAAACATAGTATGTCTCTCCAAGTATTGAGGTCTTCTTTGGTTTCTTTAATGAGCATTGGAATTGTATTATTTAGATCTAGTATATGTTTTGTTAAATTTCTGCGCAAGTATTTTGTTTTCTTTGCAGTAATTGTAAGTGGTGTTGCATTTTTAATTTGGTTTGTATATAGAAATGTAACTGATTTTTATGGGTTGATTTTGTATTCTGTTACCCTACTTAACTATAAATTCTAAAATTTTTTGTAAATTCACTGGTATCTCCTTTATAGACAATCCCCTCATCTGCAAATAGATACAGCTTAATTTCTTCCTTTTTAAGCTGCATGCCTTTTATTTCTCTTACCTTATTGTCACGGCTAGAACTTTTAGTAAAATGCTGAGTAAGAATGGTGAGAGCGTATATCCTTGCCTTGTTCCCAATCTTACAGAGAAAGCAATTAGTCTTTCACCAATAAGTATTATCTTAGCTGTAGATTTTTCAGAGATGCTATTTATAAGGTTGAGGACATTTTCCTATGTGACCATTGTATAGAAAGGTTTTTTTTTTTTTTTTTTTTTGAGATGGAGTTTCACTCTGTCGCCCAGGCTGGAGTGCCACGGTGCGATCTTGGCTCACTGCAACCTCCACCTCCTAGGTTCAAGTGATTCTCCTGACTCAGCCTCCCAAGTAGCTGGGACTACGGGCGCCCACCACCACAACCAGCTAATTTTTGTATTTTTAGTACAGATGAGGTTTCTCCATGTTGTCCAGGCTTGTCTCAAGCTCCTGACCTCAATTGATCCATCCACCTGGGCCTCCCAAAGTGCTGGGATTACAGGTGTCAGCCAAGCTGAGAGGTTTTTTAAAATCATGATTTGTTGAATTTTTCTTCAAATGCTTTTGTTGCATCAATTGATACAATCACATAATTTTTCTTCTTTAGCCTGTTGATATGGTGGGTTACACTGATAGATTTTTGAATATTGAACCCACTTTGCATGTCTGATATAAATTCTATTTTGTCAAGGTGTTTTATTCTTTTTACACATTGTTGAATTGCTAAAATTTTGTTGAGCATTTTTGCATCTAAGTTCGTGAGAGTTATTGGTCTACAGTTTTCTTAGTCTGGTTTTGTTAGCAAGGTAATGATGGCCTTGTAAAAGGAATTAGGAAATATTCCTTCCTCTTTCTGGAAGAGATTGTGTAAAATTGAAGTTAATTATTTAAACATCTGATAAAATTCTCCAGTGAAAGATTTTAAAATACAAATTCAATGTCTTTATAGTTATAGGACCATATGTGTTATCTATTTCATCTTTTTTGAGTATTGGTAGTTTTCGGAGTGTGGGAAAGCCGGGAAGGAAAAAGTTTTGGGTGAAGGTAATATTACTACAGTGGTAGGCATATTACACTTAGAAGTCAGCTCCAGGTTAAACACTCAGGACCAGATCCCACTTGTTACTTTTTTTCACCAATAGAGTTTCCAAACTCACTGATTTTCTGAAGGATCTGTTTTTTTTTTTTTTTTTTTTTGAGGCGGAGTCTCGCTCTGTCGCCTAGGCTAGAGTTCAGCGGCACGATCTCGGCTCACTGCAAGCTCCGCCTCCTGGGTTCACGCCATTCTCCTACCTCAGCTTCCCGAGTAGCTGGGACTACAGGCGCCTGCCACCACGCACAGCTATTTTTTTGTATTTTTAGTAGAGACAGAGTTTCACCATGTTAGCCAGGATGCTCTCAATCTCCTGACCTTGTTACCCGCCTGCCTCGGCCTCCCGAAGTGCTGGGATTACAGGCGTGAACCAACGTGCCTGGCCCTGAAGGTTCTATTTTTATTCTTGTGTTTCTTTTTCAACAGTACACGTGACTACAGACAGCTGAGAGTGGGTAACTGTGGCAGTAGCTATCAGTCTATATATGTAGTTTGGAAGTGAGTATCTGGTTTTATAATTTTAATGTGTGCTGATACAGGCGCTCCACCAATGGGAATCTGACGCACTGCAAAACTCCCAGTTTTATTGCACGACCCCCTCCAAGGTGCATGTAAACTGAGTCATGTACAGATACTGGACAGTGACAGAGTAGCCAAGCAGCTGCCACACAATAGACTAAGGAGGAAAAATTCAACATCCCTTAAAACCCAATAAGCACTTCAAAAGACAACTCTAGGAAATTTGCTCTTCATTTTAATTTAAGAATAGTGATCACAGGCGGGATACAATGTCTCACGCCTCTAATCCCAACACTTTGGAAAGCTGAGGCAGGAAGATCACTTGAGCCAGTTTGAGGCCAGCCTGGGAAACATGGTGAGAACTCGTATCTATAAAAAATAAACAAAATTAACTGGGTGTGATGGCATGTGCTTGTACTTCCAGCTACTCTGGAGGCTGAGGTGGGAGGATCACTTGAGTCCAGGAAGTCAAGGCTGCAGTGAGCCATAATCACACTACTGAACTTCAGCCTGGGTGACAGAAGAAGACCTAAAAAAAAAAAAAAAAAAAAAAACTGATTACAAAAAGAAAAAAAAAGGCTGAAATTTCTTTCTCAGGAACCTTATGTAAATGCTGAGAAAACTGTGGTTGGTTTTTGGGAGGGACAGGAACCTGATCTAAATATTGAGAAAACTGTTGTTGGGTTTTGGGAGGGGCAGGTCCCTGTTCCGTGTCCCTCTTTCAGCAGCATCAGAACATTTTGGCCAAGAGTTTCTCAGTGCCACACCCTTGGAACCACGGTCACAGGCTTTTCCAATGTTTCCAGTCTCTGTGGCACCCGTATCCCAGAAACAGATTTTAGTCGCTCAAACCTTTGGCTTTTTAATCAGATCGCTGGCAAAGTTGCTATTTGCTGTTCACAAAGAATCCTGTCTTTGTGAAAAGCACACCTAATGATTTAGAAAGGTCTTTTCCCATTGTGGTTTCACGTGTAACGTGTCTTAGCAAATATTCACAGCATAGGTGCTACCCTCCAGAAGTAAATATGACCATCTACATTCATGAGGAATCAATTTTGTTAAGCCTGCTGGAAGAACACAGGACCCAAGGCTGTCAACCATGCTCAGGCCTGGTTGTGAGTAGTCATTAGACCATCAAGTGATCAAGGACCCTAGCTGGTCATAAATACCAGCCAGGAGTATCCAAAATCATCCTGTCTCATTTTACAATCACTTACACATTACTAAGTCAGTTCTTGGCCAGAATACTTTTAAAAATAGAATCCAGCTTTTATAGGTCACCATATTGGAGATTTTATTTTTAGTTTCAGAAGAATAAGACACCGGTGACTACTGCCATTCCAAACATCACACATTGTAGGGGTTTGATCCTATAATGTTATAAACATTATAGAAATTGATCACCGTAATGCCACATAATTACCAGACTCTAGAGCTTGTATTTTATTCACCCTTTTGTTGTTGTGTTTAAGACATTTACAAAATAAGAATATTTGAATATTTAAATGAGGGATCCACTTCTAACTTTTTTTTTTTTTTTTTTTTGAGACAGGGTCTCACTCTGTTGCCCAGGCTGGAGTGCAGTGGCTTGATCCTGGCTCACTGCAGCCTTCACTTCCTGGGTTCAAGTGATCCTTCCACCACAGCTTCCCCAGTACCTGGGACTACAGGCACGCATCACCATTGTGGCTAATTTTTGTATTTTTTGGTAGATACAGTTTCACCATGTTGGCCAGGCTGGTGTCAAACTCCTGACATCATGCAATCCATCCACCTCAGCCTCCCAAAGTGCTGGGATTACAGGCATGAGCCACTGTGCCAGGCCCTCTAACATTTTTATTCAGACTTACTTTTGCTCTTTCCTAGTAGATCTTTTTGGTAGTATTTTATAAAATGAAAGGCAAAATGGTGAGACACCTATTCTTTAATTAATAAGTTTATTAGCAGATAAGCCTACAGCAACTGAAAGTGTTCAACATCCGTAGGTATGATGACATGAAAAAGTTTGAATTTATTTCATCTATCACCTTGCACAGTATGGCAAGTGGAAAGAGGCACCGTAGGTGCCAATCCAGTGATTACAGCTGGTTAAGCCTAAAGCTACAAGAAAATATTCCCAATTTCTTCTTCCATGAACACATGTATCTTGTTTTGGATTATATTTTTCCACTGCATTTTGATCTTCATGAATATTTTTCAAGTCTGCTCTTTCTGTCCATATTATTATGTCTTTCTATTCCATTCTGGGAAGCAATAGGATCTGGAGTAGAAAGATGCCTCTGATTTCCCCAGGCAGAGAGAACACACCAAGGAGAAAGGTTGCGTTAGTGTTTTAGCACCCTTTAAAATCGGTGCTTCCCAAGTGTCTGACCAAGACACTTATTAAAATTACTAATTCCCAATCTGGGCCTTTGAAGAGTCTTATTTGATAGGCTTAAAGTGGTACCCAGGGACTTCTCTCTCTCTCTCTCTCTTTTTTTTTTTTTTTTTTTTGAGATGGGGTCAAGCTCTGTCACCCAGGCGGGAGTGCAGTGGCACAATCATAACGCCCTGCAGCGGCACAATCATAACGCCCTGCAGCCTTGTCCTCACCGGCTCAAGCAATCCTCCGGCCTCAGCTTCCTGAGTAGCTGGGACTGCAGGTGTGCGCCACTGAATCGAGCTAATTTTTTTTTATATTTTATTTTTATTTTTAGAGATGCAGTCTCACTATATTGCCCAGGTTGGTCTTGAACTCCTGGTCTCAAGCAACCCTCTCACCTCGGTTCCCCGAAGTACTGAAATTGCATGCATAGGCCACTGCGCCCAGCCGGTCCTCTCATTTCTTAAGCTACTGGGACACTGTTATCATCAGGGCAGTTTAGGGTGAATTAAAGTAGGTTCAAAGAACACCTTTAAAGGATCAGGACCACCGAGGGGGGCTGTAGAGGTTGTACTCTGCCCAGCCAAATAGGGAGGAGTGGGACTGAAATTTTACCAGCCCGGATGGCCAAAAGGTTCTCATTGGCAAGACTGTCGGGAAACCTGAGAAATAAGGGCTTTTAAATTGGTCCACCCACCGGAGGCACCTTTTTCTCATTGGCACCACGCTGCGTGTGTGTCAGCTACTGGCTGGATCAGAATGGCCTACAGCTCTGATTATGTGCACAGATTCCTGGGTTCTTACCCCAGATCTGTTGAAACAGCATCTCTGGTTTGGTTGTATTTTAAACTATCTCCTGCCACTCCCCACCACTGTGACTCTCATACATATAAAAGTTGGAGAACCACCAAGTGCTTAGATACAAAGCCTTTTTTTCTAATTTTTTTATTTTTTTTATTTTGTGAGAGTCTTGCTCCGTCACCCAGGCTGCAGTGCAGTGGCACAATCTCAGCTCGCTGCAACATCTCCCTCCCAAATTCAAGTAATTGTCCTGCCTGAGCCTCCTGAGTAGGTGGGATTACAGGCACCCACCACCATACCCAGTTAATTTTTTTGTATTTTTGGTAGAGACAGGGTTTCACCATGTTGACCAGGCTGTTCTCGAACTCCTGACCTCAGGTGATATGCCCACTTCTGCTTCCCGAATTCCTGGGATTCCAGGCATGAGCCACCGTGACATCCAAAGCCCTTAAATAGCAAACTGTTTGACAGACATGACTTCATATTCTTTTCCTCCCTAATCTTTGTGGACTTTTCAGCCCTCATCAGAAGTTGCAAGCTTGAACCTGGAGGTGGAGGTTGCCGTGAGTTGAGATCATGCTGTTGCACTCCAGCTTGGGTGACAGATGAGGCTCTGTCTCAAAAAAAAAAAGAAAAAAGAAAAAAAGAAAAAGAAAAAGGAAAAAAAGAAGTTGCAGGTGGCACTGAACAGAAATTAGAAAGGACCCTAGTGCTCTAATAGTACGACCTAAAAAAGCAAAGTCCATAGGTCCTCAGTCCCTTGGGCCAAAAGGCATTCTACCAATTCCTAATTCCTTTGGAGCTGGAGTCTACTTATAATAAACATACAGACCCCAACTGTGACTGTCATTACTGGAGGTCAATAACCACTGCTCCTACCTGCACTGCTATGTCCATACAGAACCTATGTCTCCCTCAGTTTCCTCTTAGTTTCCACACTTTCCTGGATTCTGTTCCTTATGCTCCAGTCCTACTGCAACTCATTTCAAAGTTTGTCTCAATTCTCTGTAGATTTTGCAAGGTCCCTGAACCTCATCTTCTTTGATATTTCAACTTTTACCTGCTGCGTTGCTTTCCAACCATTGATTCTCTTTGTAGCTTTTCCTCCCCACCTCCCTGACTTCCCACCACCTGATTAACCTTTATCCATCCACAGTGTTCAGCTTTGTTCAACCTAAGTGCCAGGGACATGCCCTCAGGACATGCCCTCAGGACACACTGGCTTCCTTCCTGTGGGACAGAACAAACACCTCTGGATACCTACAGCCAGTGAGACTTCATGGGGGCTGCTCAGGTTCAGCTCTCCAGGAACAGATTTTGTTGAATTGTTTTCAATTTATTTATTTAGGTCTCTGACTTGGATGTTATTGTGTCTGAGTCCAGCACATTTCACAAGGTGGTCACTGATTTAAAGCTTAGAGAAATGAGACACAAGACAAAGGTGAAAATTGAGACTCAAAGCAAAACTAAATGAACATCACTTCAGGTTTGCCTGTGGATCTTCCGTTGTGATTTAAACTCCGCTGCCCCCTTTCTTAGAGTATTTTGATAGACTTTCCTTTTGAATCTACATCGCATGTTCCCCCTCAATCCCTGCCTTCTGAAACAGGGAATGCCTAGAAGTGCTTGTAGTTTTACCGACTTTGAGATGCCGGGAGAGATTTCTTTCCTATTTTCAGACTCCTTTTTTCATATTACTTCAGCTTGCTGCTGATTCTGCTAGGTAACCAGGTTTCTCCTACTCCAGAGTTTAGATGATTTTACTAGACATGTCTAGAAAGTAAGTTACTTCACTTATGGAATAAATTGGTCTTTAATGAGTTTCTGCTTGGCTTCATATAACAAGAGCCATGACACAGTAGGAGATCAAAAATAATTCCTTAATGTTTTTAAATAGCTTTCCAGAGGTTAAAAAAAACCCTAGATTTTGCGGAAATCATTGGTTAGGGGGAAAAAAACACCACTGCGATCTACTGATTCTTCCTAGAAACAACTATCTTGTCACCAAGACTGGACAGAGTGACTTGTTATTAGAAAAGGATAATTAGAAAACGGCCATTTCTGAACATGAAAGACTACATATTATCTATTAAATGTTATTAATAAAGTGCACTATTTTCTTCTCTAATACAAGTTTTAGTCTTATTAAGAAATTATTTTCCCCCTAACACTTCCCCCTAGAAAACTAGATAATGGGTGGGTAACTGTGCTGATTTTCCATATAACTGGACTCAAATAATCATTGCCGACTCTCCCTAACAGAGTTAAACGTCCTGTGACACAAATTTCCTGAAAAGCTTTGCTACATGATGCTCTTTCAGTGGCCTTGCGTATGGAGATCAATGAGTGAAAACGAGCCCTTAGACAGAAAGTGAACCTCACAGTGGAACAGAACCATCTGCCACAAGACAAGGTCCTACACGTGGTTTAGGGACCAACTCCAGTCACAGGGATGACACACCAGTGCAAGGATTAACATTTCAAAGGAAGAGAAAGCTCAGGCCACATCCAGTCACCGTGCATCACCAGCCTCAGAAGAAGGGGGGACTGGCTTATGCAAATTATCAAATTTGCTTCAGTTTCCCAGCATTGTTTTCCTTACCTGCGACTGTTTGCCTTTCATTATAGAACTAATACCACGTGTTCTCACTTACAGGTGGGAGCTAAATGATGAGAATTCATGGACACATACAAGGGAACAACAGCCCCTGGGGCCGTCTTGAGGGTGGAGGGTGGGAGGAGGGAAAGGAGCAGAAAAAAATAACTCTTAGGGCCTATGCTTAGTACCGGGGTGCCGAAATAATCTGTATAGCAAACCCCCATGACATGAGTTATAGATAAGAAAACTGCACGTGTACCCCTGAATCTAAAATAAAAGTTAAAAAAATGTACCCAGAGAATATGTCATGGAAAGGGAATTTCTCTTTGATTTGCAATACAGAAGAAAAGAAAAGCCCTTCTCTTACTCAGATAATGTGGAAAATATTTCACTGCTGTCCACGCTGTGATAGGTTGGCTTGAGAGAGCGGAGAGGCAGGAGGCTGGGAAGCCGGGAGGACTCCATGGAGCATGGCTCCTCCTCCTGGGGTGTCTTCCAGCCTCGTGTTCTGTCTTGGGGAGAAAGTACATCCATGCTCAAATATTAACATGGGCTTCTGAGCAGAATAAGATTTGAAAACTAGGATTTATATTTCGAAAGCTTTGGAAAAGTGATCTCTTACCTTTCTTTGTTGGTTGAAGGAGAAAGCTAGGAAACCGATGGGAGTGTTTTGATTAAAAGTTTTGCCAGAGTAATGGGTGGGCTTAGGTTTTTCTTTTCTTCTTTCAGTCTCTGGTATAAAGACACAGCAAGTCAAATCTAGGGGGGAGTAAGGAGTGAAGCAACGGGGAGACAGTGCTTAGTGTCAGGGTCGTCGTTCAGATAACAATTCAAAGTTTCGAACAAGCCCATAAACATCTGGAATCCATGCAACTGGCCTGGCGGGGTTGCAAGAAAGGCTCTCCTGAGATTTGTCAGTTACTTCCTGCCCTAATCAGGACATGCATGTGTGAATATCTTTTCCCAGTATATCTCTACTTTCATTTCCAGGGGAAATGATATATGTAGGAATAATTGGAATGTGGAATGAGAAAACACATTTCGTACATTATTATTAGATGATTATTTCCATAAGCCTCCAGTAGCCAATAAGATTTGTCTGGTGATTTACTTAAAGTATAATTTTAATACAGCTCTATTTTTCATATGTTTGTACATATATATGTGTATATATTGCACACAAATGTCATATATATGTACTACATATTATATGTGTGTTTAATATATGTGTATTATATATATCATATACAATATATATGTGTAATATATGCACTTATATTTAAAAAAAATAAGGAAGAGGCCAGGTTCGATGACTCACGCCTGTAATCCCAGCACTTTGGGAGGCCGAGGTGGGCAGATTACCTGAGGTCAGGAGTTTGAGATCAGTTTGGCCAACATGGTGAAACTCCAACTCTACTAAAAATACAAAAATTACCTAGGCATGGTGGCATGCGCCTGTAATCCCAGTACTCGGGAGGCTGAGGGAGGAGAATCACTTGAACCCGGGAGGCAGAGATTGCAGTGAGCCGAGATTGCGCTACTGCACTCCAGCCTGGGCAAACAGAGTGAGACTTTGTTTCAAAAAAAAAAGGAAGACAGCAAAACATTCATGTGCACAGAAACACAGATATAGAAATGCTAGAATCTTTTTGTGTTTCGGGAAAAAGAATGGCAGCCCCATATATGAAGAGACATGATTTTAACTCAAGTCAAACTCTTTATAGGAAAGTATTCGGTAAGATTTAAAGACTTTTTTCTGTATATCTAAAAATCAATTACAGCAACTGGCTTAATGAAGAAAAAAATAGATAAGAATAACACTTAGAATTTCTGTACTTTTCTCCAGGGAGCAACTGCTTAGTACCATAAAGAATTGCAAATATTAATATTTTCTGTTTACAGGGAAAGCTTGAAAGTTATACCAGAAGTTTCAAAGACTAACTTCTGAGCCTTGAGCCTTTGCCAATACACTACATTTATTTTTGTCTCCGTGCGTGCTTACAGTTTGCTTATACCCCAAGTTCTATGCAGGCTTTGATTTTTTTCCCAAAAGATCTGTCCAACACTCCTAACGAATTCCCCTCTCTGAAACGTTAGTGACCTTTCCGTAGGGGATGAATGCACCAGTTTGGCTCTTTTGAAACAAACATATAAAACCAGTGATGGCAATGGAGAGAACACCCAGGAACCCAGTGCTGGGGACTCATGTCACAGCAGAAATGATTCGTCAGCAATATGGTCAGCGTTCGCAGGGCAAATAACTTCCATTTCACCACTGGACTGGAAGACAAAGATAGAGATGATTTTTTAAAATTAAGTTTTAAAATTTTGACATCTTGTACTTGGTAGTGCTTTTGACAGGATGTATATATACACCTGTCTGTGTGTGTGTGTGTGTGTGTGTGTGTGTGTGTGTGTGTGTATACAATGTTAGACTCTATCCTTCCTAGTCCCTAAAATATGTGATGAGAGATTTTATAAGTGAAGGAATACTCCTCTGGGCCAAATATGTGGATAAGACAATTACAAAAAGCAATACCCCAATTATGAAGCCTAATTATATCTACTTAATAAAGGACAAACAAACCTTACAAAAAGGCAAAAGTAATCAAACTCTAATTTTATTTTATTTTAAATGTGCTGAGTCCAGCGATTATATTTTTCAAAGTTGGAGTCTGGATGGCCCTATATGCCTTGAATTTAGTGAATAGTAGGGTGCGGTGAATAATTTGTGCAACAAACATATTAAAGAGGCTTGGAAATGAGAAAATAAGCTAATATTTAGTTTACTTTTCAAAAGGTGTGAGGCTGAGAATGATTATTCAGGTAATGATTTTAATTTAGAGAGGATCTGAGAACATGTAACCAATCTTTTGGAGGCCAGGAGAGCTACAGGCAAGTTCTGGCCGATCATTCAATTATCAGTTCTTAATGATCTATTTATGTGGCAAGTACTGTGCTAGGCAATGGATATATACAAATAAAGAACTGAAACACTCATGAGCTAGTGAGTAGACATGGAACACATTATTGTAAGGCACCATGCCAAGTGCCACAGTAGAGATGGCAACTAAGTACTCTAGAGGAACACAGAGTCAGAAGATACTGCTGGCTTCAGAGAACTGGGACAGCTTTCTTTAAGAGATGGGATCCTGCTCTGTTTCCCAGGCTGGAATGCAGTGGCACCATCACTGCAGCCTCAAACTCCTAGGCTCAAGTGTTCTTCCCACGTTCGCCTCCCCAAAGCGCTGGGATTCCAGGCGTGAGCCACTGCACCTGACCAGATGAGATGATCTTTGAACTGGATCTTGAAGGAAGAGCAGGCATGTTCCCAATGACAGAAGAGCCAGTACTTCCAGGCAAGAGGAGCTCTCAGTGCCAAGATATGGAGTCCTAAAATCACCCAGTCTTTTAGAGAAGCTTAATGCTGCTGGAGTGTAGTTTGCTTGTAGGTAAGTACAGGGTAAGAGTTGAGCTCTGTGGATAGATTTTCCCACTGTTTTCCTGCAGTATCCTTGGCTGCTTACTTAGTTTATAAAGTTAGACAAAAGGATCTCTAAGCTTCAAAATTTTATGATCCTATGAAATTTTGGGTAAAAAAATCTGTTCCTAGTTGGACGAAAAGGACTCTTTGGGGTGAACAAGGGTGTGGGATTGTTTCCATGAAAATGAAGGTTTGCAGCTGCCTCACACAGCTATATTAAACAAAACAAAGAACAAGACTTTTTTTTTTTATTCTTAGCGCATCTTCTTGACATGTGCTTCTAGCACTGTTCAGAAGGCAAATAATTTTTCCTCCAATAATAGATAAGTTTCTTTTTTGTTTCTTTAATTAGACTCCCTCAGCAAATGGAAAGTTTTTGTCCTGGTGTCATTAGATGAAAAAGTGTGTGTTTTAAAAACAGCCAACCTACTTCTAAGAGCAAGATGAATACCTATTTATTGTCATTTAACTATACATATGTACAAATGCAGGAAACTGAGGGTCCGAGTCTGGGTGGAATGGTCTGATCACAAGTTCTTAGCAGACTTCAGAAACCACAGTGGACCTCAAGTTATTGGGATGAAAGGAATGACTTGTAAAATGGATATGCTGCTAATTAACGAAAGAGAAATAAACAGAAAACATCTATTCGGCACATAACGTATAATCTCAATTAAAAACATAAAAGTTGAAAAAAATAAGGTGGGCTTATAAAAGACAGGCAGACATTTGGGATTTTTTTTTCAATACATAATATTGAAAATTATTATGACTTGATTATTTAAGTAATGTCACTTTAACTCATAAATACAGAGACTGTAGCTAAATTTTAAATTTTAACTCATAGACAAAACTCCAGGAAAAGATAATTGCTAGTTTTCAAAGTCATTTTTAAAAAATCAGAAAAAAGCAATTATCTGCTGTTAAAAACTTGAATTTTAATATCTTATTTTTGTTCTCTTTTTTTTTTTTTTTTTGACAGGGTCTCGCTCTGTTGCCCAAGCTGGAGTGCAGTAGCACGATCTTGGCTTACTGCAACCCCACCTCCTAGGTTCGAGTGTTTTTTGTGCCTCCCCCTCCCAAGTGGCATGTGCCACCATCCCTGGCTAATTTTTTTTTTTTTAGTAGGGACGGGGTTTTGACATGTTGCCCAGGCTGGTCTCAATCTCATGAGTGCAAGTGATCTGCCCGCCTCGGCCTCCCGAAGCGCTAGGATTACAGGAATGAGCCACTGCACCTGGCCATAATTTGTTTTATTTTCATCTCCAAAGTTTTAAAGAGTACTTGAGACATTTTGCTTCTCTGAGATCTGTGGTTAAAGACCACTGATTGCTCTGACATAAGCAACTTCACCCCAAACACCTTTTTACACTCTCTGAAATGGAAAAATGTGTGACATATAAGAAACCTTTGTGTTTCCCTCTTCCGATGCTGTCATAGCAACTGGCCCACCTGCCCAAAGCATATCCATGCTTTTTCATCAGATTGGCACTATCTCCCTCCTGTAAAACATCTGCTTGGTCATCTCTGCTTGAATAACTACTTTCTGCTCAGAAATTCTTCATTACCTATTCCCCATCACTTAACTGGTAATTAGCTCCATGCTGGCTTTTTAATAATTATCCTCAGCTCTTTCATTGGTGACTCTAAGTAGGTTCTGGTGTTAATGCCTCAATCTACTCAATAAGGTCATTGATGCTTGGGGACACAGACCTTTTCTTGTTGGCACTTCCACAGAGTTTAGCTCAGTAAATATTTGTTGATTTTGAATAACTGGTTAATTCAACAAACATTTACCAGGCAGCTACCATGTGAAACTAGCATAGGCCCTGTATCTTTTTCCAGGTTTGTCATTAAAAGCTGCCAGCAAACTCAAAGTAATTTAAACGTAAAAATCTGTATCCCTTATAGATGAGTTATTTATAGAAGTTAATGATTTGAAATTTTTTATTTGGCAAAAAAGAGGAAGAAGGAGAAGGAGGAAGAAGAGAAGGAGGAGGAGGAGAAAGAGAAGGAAAAGAAATGGAAATGTTTATGGGGCTTTTACAAATCGAAATGTTTATTTTCTGTATGTTTATTTCACAGCATTACTATTTATGTCATAGGTTTATGGCTAATGGTGTGATGACAAAAGGAATATATGCTATCTCTCTGAACTCAGGAACCTCCCATGGCTGTCTTGAAAAAGATGTGAGCCTCCTTCCAAAAAGGGCTAATAACCTATGTGATGTCAATATGTCAGCATCCTCAGTGACATGATGACTATCTTTGTTCATTTAGTGTTGCTGTAACAGAATATCTGAGACTGGGTAGTTTATAAAGAAAAGAGGTTTGTTTGGCCTACAGTTCTGGTGACTGGAAAATTCAAGATTAAGCATCTCCAACTGGCGAGGGTCTCCGGCTGTTTCAACTCACTGTAGAAAGTGGAAGAGGAGCCAGCCACGTGTAGAGATCACATGGTGAGAGAGGAAGCAAGAGAGAAGGGAGAGCCGTGGCAGGCTCTTTTACACAAGCAGCTCTGGAAGGAAGTAATAGAGTGAGAATTCACTCCTTGACCTAAGGACGGTGTTAATTTATTCATGAAGGATCCACCCCCGCTAGGACCCAAACAGCTTTCACTGGGCCCTAAGTCCAACATGGGGGATCAAATTTCAACATGAAGTTTGGAGGGGAAAAAACATCCAAACCATTACCAATAACCTAGTGGAAATGACAGGGCATGGGAATTTGAGTTCAATAACTCAATTTTTAATCTAGCTGTATTGCTTAGTTTAGCTGCTCAGCTTCACCTCTTGGAAAATCAGGGAAAATTTTTATCATGATAATTATAGTAAAGTTATCTTCATAGGGTTGATATAGAAAAAAAAGAACATGAGTATGCATGAAAAAGTGTTTGAAAGCCTTTGAAAAATTAGTTAGGATGACAAATTTTGCGCTGGCCCATCAGTCCTCCACAATCATTCAACAAATACTATCTTCCCATATTACAATCCAGCCACCATGGATTTTGAAACTTGCTTAATTGTGGCACTCAATAACAATATCACCACATAATCTTGTTTTGTTCCTTGTAGATGAACGTTTTTTCTTAGATGAACTGTTTTTATATGGAGGACAGCTCTGGCTCTTTCATTTCCCTGTATTTTAGGTAAGTTGCAAGGACTTAATAATAGACATAGATTCCTTATAATTGATGTCAAATCACAGCATTAAATATATTGCAAAAAATTATAAAACAGAAGGTAGTACATTAAAAAAACAAGGAGTTTTAATGCATGTAAGCTATGCTATAAGAGATAAAGGTATTGGATCATGCAATTCAAATCTGCAAAACCCCAAAAAGGAATTTATTTATCTGGTAATGGAAGGCTACGAACAAAAAGAATTGCAACTAAATACTGTATCCAAGTTGGTAAATTTCTTTCTGACGGGGGTGGAAATTAGCACTTCTGAAACTGCTTTGCGTGTGGAGTGAACAAATGAGTACATATGAGGAACCAGATTTCTCACACTCAGATATGAATTTAAAAATAAGGAAGACGTGAAGCTCAGAGTGAACCCTGTGGCTCTAGATTAGAGTCCGAGGCATCAATATAAACTCCTGTTTATGTTCATATATATGCAAATAGATAGAAAAAGAAATAATCTTAGACGTGCATATATATGAGTTAGTATGCATACATACGTTGACTCAGCAGCAGTAACACCCCAAAGGCAATAAGCACATTCAGTGTCCAGATTTTGGTTTCCACATATCATTCTCCAGTAAAAGGAAGCAGGGCTCCTTGGAGAAATGGCTGATTCTAGAGCTGGGGCAAGGAAAATACAAGACAGTTGTGGAGCATTTTGTAGTGCCAGAAAGTAAGGAAGTACTAATAAGAAGGAGGAGGAGAAGGAGGAGTGGAGGGGTGGGAGGAAGAGGAGGAAGGGGAAAAGGAGGGATGGAAGGATCAGAAGGAGGAGGAGGAGGGGAAGAATCAGGAGGAAGAGGAGGAGAAGGAGGAGGAAGAAGAGTAAAGAGGGAAAGGAGGAGGAGTGAGGGGCAGGAAGATGAGGGGAAGGATTAAGAGGAGGAGGACTAGAAGGACTAGAAGGAAGAAGAAGAGGAGGAAGAGGAAGAGGAGAAAGAGGAAGAGAAAGAGCCATATTAAAAGGACCAAAAAGCCAACCTGAAAGGGCTCCCTATTGACAAACCTGGAACAATTTGAGCAACCAAATAAATAATGATAGCATTGGATTATAACACAAAGAATAAAATAAGTACTGAGGAGTCCATACTGGTAGAAATGAATGAATGAATGAATGAATGAAGGAGAAGGGGCATCTCTTTCTTACAGAAGAAAGCCAAGCAATATATGTAGATACTTCCCACTCCAGGAGGTAGAGCTTAATTTCCTTACTCTTGAGCGTGGGATGAACTTTGGGACTCAATGCCAAAACACAGAGAATGGAAAGGAAAAACAGTAACTTTACAGAGGAGAAACTTGGAAGATACCATCTTAACCAAGTGGTAAATCATGTGAATATCACCTTCCCACTAATATGATGTGAAGGGAGCTGCGAACCTCATCTCTGAGGTATTCTTATGAAAAAGAAACCCTGGGAGCAATCTTTGTGTGTTTTTTTTTTTTTTTTTTTTTTTTTTGAGACAGTCTCATTCTGTCTCCCAGGCTGGAGTGCGGTGACAAAATCACGGCTCACTGCAACCTCCACCTCTTGGGTTCAAGCGATTAGCCTGCCTCAGCCTCCTGAGTAGCTGCGACTGCAGGCTCATACCACCATGCCCAACTAATTTTTGTATTTTTAGGAGAGACAGGGTTTTGCCATGTTGGTGAGGCTGGTCTCGAGCTACTGACCTCAGGTGATCTGCCCACCTTGGCCTCCCCAAGCACTGGGATTACAGGTGTGAGCCACTGCACCTGGCCCCCTGGGGGCAATAGTGAAGAAAAACATGGAACTAACCCAAATTGGGGGAAATTCTATAAAATACCTGGCCTATACCCTTCAAAATTTCTGGATAATGAAAAACAAGGAAAAATAAGAAAATGTTATACACCAGAAGAGAAACTAAGGAGACATGACTACTAAATGCAATGTGGTTTCCTGGATTACATCCTGAAACAGAAAAAAATATATTTTATTTAAAAAAAACCTGGAATCCAAATAATGTCTATAGTTTAGTTAAACGGTACTATTTCTTAGTTTTGTCAAATGTACCATGGTCATTTAAGATGTTAACATTAGGAGAAACTGGGTGAAGAGTATGGGTATTATATTTGCAACCTGAAAGTATTACAAAATAAAAAGTTCATTTCAAAATTTTTTCGGTTTTGGTAGTAAAAAAATGAGGTACTGATACATGCTACAATTTGGATAAATCTTGAAAACATTATGTTAAGTGAAAAAAGCCAGTCACAAATGACCCTATATTATAAGGTTCCATTCGTATGAAATGGAATCATCCATTTGTCTGGAACAGGCAAATCTCTAGAGACAGAAAATAGATTAGTGGTTGCCTAGGGCTAGAGGGAGAAGAGGAAGGGGAGTCACCACTAATGGGTACAGGTGTTTCAGAGAGTGGTGAAAATGTCCTAAAATTGATGGTGGTTATGGTTAAATATGAATATTCTAAAAACCATTGAACTGTAAAGTTTAAAGAGGTGAATGATATGATGTGTGAATTATATCTCAATAAAGCTGTTTTTAGAACAAATTCTCCTGGGCAGATTTTTCCTGTCACTGGATGTTGAAGTTCAAACATCATCATTAGACTTAAACTTGATTTTTCTGCATTTCTTGGTTCTACCTTCCTTTACGTTGGTGACCCCTCAGCTCCACATGGCCCCTTCAGGCTCAAATTGTATTCACTATTCAACACTCTGGTAGCATGAGCATGTCTTCCTACCTACGGTCCCAACAAAAATCTCATTTCACTTTATTTTTTGTTTTTTGAGGTGGGGAATCTTGTTATGTTGCTCAGGCTGGTCTCAAACTCCTGGACTCAAGCGATCCTCCCATCTCAGTCTCCGGAGTAGCTGGCCTACAGGTGCAAGTTCTGACGGGATGATTAGAAAGTTTCTAAACCAAACTCCTCCCAAGTGTGTGTAATAGGATAGGGGTGGGAGGGGTGGATAGGTTTGTGTGGCATTGATAGTTACTCAGACAACAAACAAAACCCATCGTTCTGTTAACAGAAAAAATGTGAGTGAATGCTGAGTAGCAAAATAACATATATCTACCCTTTCTTCGTCAGTATGTGGAACTCGAAGGAAATGAATCTTTTTTTTTTTTTTTTTTTTTTTGGGACGGAGTCTCGCTCTGTCGCCCAGGCTGGAGTGCAGTGGCGCAATCTCGGCTCACTGCAAGCTCCGCCTCCCGGATTCATGCCATTCTCCTTCCTCAGCCTCCCGAGTAGCTGGGACTACAGGCGCCCGCCACCGCACCTGGCTAATTTTTTGTATTTTTAGTAGAAACGGGTTTCACCGTGTTAGGCAAGATGGTCTCGATTTCCTGACCTCGTGATCTGCCCGCCTCGGCCTCCCAAAGTGCTGGGATTACAGGCGTGAGCCACCGCGCCCGGCCAGTGAATCTTAATGAAATGAATGAGTTTTCCTTAAAAAAAAAAAAAAAAAGCGAATAAATATTTATGCTGTATTTCTAAATTTTTCTCTTCGTATTCAACAGGAAAAAAAAAGAAAAACCGACAGGAATAGAAAAAAAATTGTACCAGTTTTGAGTATACAAAAGTATACAGGATACAAAAGTGTTGGCGCTTTTTCTTTGTAGCAATTTAATTGGTTTCTAACTTTCACTCAGGCGGGGAAACATGATATACCACCAACTAAAATGCAGACTGTTTCATGACAGGATAAAACTGTTCACTATTGTAGCCATTGGCCACAGGTCACTATTCAAATACAAATTGAAATTAGTTACAGTTAAATGCAATTTAAAATTCAGTAACTTAGTTGTATTAGTCACGGTTTTGAGTGTTCAGTGGTCACGTGTGACTAGTGGCTAATGTGTAACAAAGAATATTTCCATCATGGAAAAAAAATTCCACTATTGAACAGCAATAGTTTAAACTATTTTATTTTTTATTTACTCATTCATTCATTCATTTGTTCTTTTTTTAGAGATAAGGCTGGAGGGCAGTGGCACAATAATAGCTCTTGGCAGCTAATTTATTCTATTTTATTTTATTTTTTGTGGATACAGGGTCTCACTTTGTTGCCCAGGCTGGTCTCAAACTCTTGGCTTCAAGCAATCGACCCACCTCAGCCTTTCTCTGGGATTACAGGTGTGAACTACCATGCCAGGCCCTGTTATATTTCTTTCTAGAGTATTATCAGACATCAGATTCTTGAAAGCATCTCACATAGGACAATTTAATTAGGCAGACAAAAACAAAGAAAGACTCACACTTAGTTACCTTCATTTCCTGAATATTTGAATGAGTCCATTCTTATGAGGTTAGCTGGATGCCCTTCAGTGGTTACTGTTAACTGTCCATCCCAACGTGGCGTTGGAGTCCTTCGTGGCTAGACCTCAGAGTGTCTCTGTCTAGCAAGCAGTGAGTATTGTTAGTTTCCTTTCTTAACTCATAGTGTGTCCCTTGGTAAGTTCATTTGCGAGGGCATTGCTCGCTGTAGGCAGAGCCCCAGTGTGCTCCCTAACGTGGAGCCAAAGACATTTGCTCCTGGTCACAGCTGCTGTCACCACAGATACACAGTGGCCCTTTGCATGCCAACATTGCCAGTTCAACCATCACATTGAATCTGTTATTGAAATTGGCAGAAACACAAAAATCAATCCCACAACACACACTTGGATCACCTTGATCCCTTTTGCTCTTCTCAGCTTCTCAAGCAGACAGAGGACACCAGGGGTCTCTGTGTTGTGATCTTTGCATGCTCTAGCACAGGGCTTTGTGGTTGTCTTCTCACAAATTAGAAGAGCCAAGCAAACATGCCCTTGGTAAGACAGTGCCCCTCGCTCTGTGCAAGTGGGTGGGTGAGGACAGTCAACTCCAAGAAGACTTGTAACAAATACTGCCAAGGCACTATTTCTGCTCCAATATTCCAAGCTACCAGCACCATGTTCTCCTATCTGGGTTTTCCTTGAGATCCCATCCTCTCTGGAATGTGTAAATCTCCTGAGCCCCTAGAGACAAAGCCTTTGCACATTTCACCCACGGAACGCTACATAGCACCAGGTTTCACTGAATGATATCAGATCCTTGTTGACACAGATTTGCCATCTAAAGACTTTACTGTACAGTTTTACTTCTTCAGTCAGACCATTAAAATGTGTAAACGATCCTCATGCCTGTAATCCTAGCACTCTGGGAGGCCAAGGCGGGGGGATTGCCTGAGCTCAAGAGTTAGAGACCAGCCTGGGCAACATGGTGAAACCCGGTGTCTACTAAAATACAAAAGAAATTAGCTGAGCGTGGTGGCGTACGCCTGTAGTCCCAGCTACTCTGGAGGCTGAGGCATGAGAATCGCTTTAACCCAGGAGGTGGAACTTGCAGTGAGCCGAGATCACGCCACTGCACTCCAGCCTGGGCGACAGAGTGAGACTCCATCTCTACAAAATAATAATAATAAAATAAATAAATAAATAAATAAATAAATAAATAAATAAATAAATAAATAATATGTAAATGTTCTTTTAAAATTGCTGCTTAAAGAACTTCCAAAAGTAACTCAATTTTGGATTTTAAAATATAGGATATAGAAATAGGCTGGGTGTGGTGGCTCACGCCTGTAATTGTAGCACTTTGGGAGGCCTAGGCAGGTAGATCACCTGAGGTCAGGAGTTCAAGACCAGCCTGATCAACATGGTGAAACCCTGTCTCTACTAAAAATACAAAAAAAAAAAAAAAAAAAAAAATTAACTGGGCCGTCGTGGCACGCACCTGTAATCCTAGCTACTCAGGAGGCTGAGGCACAAGAATCACTTGAACCCAGGAGGCGGAAAGTGCAGTAAGCTGAGATCACGCAACTTCACTCCAGCCTAGGCAAGAGAGTGAGACTCCATCTCAATAAATAAATAAATAAATAAATAAATAAAAATTTTTTAAAAAAAGAAATAATCTAGATCTTTCTCAAATGAATAAATTAAAATAACAAAAAGGTTTTTGCATAACAGCTTTACTGAAGTGTAATTGACATACACTACCGCCGTGTTCAAAGTATGCATTTGATAGGTTTTGACATACAGGAAACCTTTGCCACAATCAACATAATGAATCACCAGGCTGGAGTGCAGTGGTGCAATCATGGCTCGCTGCAGCCTCAAACTTCTGGGTTCAAGGGATCCTCCCACCTCAGCCTCCCATGTAGGTGGGATTACAGGCTTGTGCCACCATGCCTGGCCATTTTTTTTTTTTTTTTCATTTTTAGTAGAGATGGGGTCTTGCTGTGTTCCTCAGGCTGGTCTTGAGCTCCTGGGCTATAGCGATCCTCCCACCTCAGCCTGTCAAAGTGCTGGGAGAACAGGGGTGAGACACTGCAAGCTAGCTTATACGAATTCTTCGGTGAAGTTTCTGTTCAGGTATTTTGCCCATCTTTAAAACTGGGTGTTTGTTTTCCTATTATTGAGTTTTGAGAGTACTTTATATACAAGTTCTGGACATGAGTCTTTTAACGGATGTGTGATTTGTAAATATTTTCTTCCAGTCAGTGGCTTGTCTTTTTAATCTGTTAAGATGTTTTTGAAAGAGAAGAATTTCTTGACTTTGATGAAGCCCAATATATGATGTTTTAGTGCGTTGTGCTTTTGGTGTTATAGATAAGAAAATTTCACTTAGTCCAAGGTCAAATAGATTTTCTCCTATGTTTACTTCTGGAAGCTTTATAGTTTTAGGTTTCACATTTACATCTATAATCTGAGTTAACTTTTGATTGGTGTGAAGTACAGATCATGGTTGTTTGGTTTTTTTTGCATTCAAAAATTAACTTTTCTAACACTGTAGTTGAAATGACTCTCCTGTTACCACTGAATTGTTCTCGTACTTTTGTTGAAAACCAATTGACCATACATGTGCAGGTCTGTTTCTAGCCTCCGTTTTATTTAGTTATTCTCATATAACTGGTCTCAAGTCAAAACTATGTTGTCTAGATTACTGCAACTTTGTAAGTCTTGCAGTTTGGTAGTATATTGTGCAGTATATTAAAGTGAAATTTGATCATGAATATTTCCTGTCTGTCTCTCTTAGGATAGTATATTGGTTAGTATAAAATGGTTCTTATTTTTCAAAATTATTTTGGGTATTCTAGGTTCTTTGCATTTCCATATTGTCAAATCAGTTTGTCAATTCTACAAAAACAGCCTGCTAGAATTTTGACTAGGACTGCACTGTATCTCCTATATGTGGAGTACATCAAAATTATGTTGAATCCTTCAATCCATGAAGATAATACAAGTCTATTTATTTTGGGTTTCTTTAATTTCTCTCAGCAATGTTTATAGTTTGCTGTGTACAAGGGTTATACTTTTTTGTTACATTTATCCTTATTTCATATTTTTAATGTTATTAATGGCATTTAAAAAATTTTCAATTTCCAGTTGCTATTTGCTAACATATAGAAACATAACTTATTTTTTTGTGTTGATCTTGTATCCTACGTCCTTGCTAAGCTTACTTATTAGTTCTAATAGCTTTTGTAGAGTCCATCAGATTTTCTGTGTATGGAGCCATGTCTTTTGGAAGTAAAGATAGATTTACTCCTTCCTTTTCAATTTGGACGTCTTCATATTCTTATACTTGCTACTGCATTGGCTAGACCCTCCAGTATAATGTCAAATAGTAGTAGTGGCATTGAACGTCCTTGACTTGTTTCTGATCTTGGGAAAGCTTTCAGTCTTTCATCATTGGGTATGTTAACGGTAGTTTTCTTGTGGATTACTTTATCAGGTAGAGGAAGTTCCCTTCTATTCATAATTAGCTGAGAGTTAGTTTATTTATTTATTTATTTTTATTTTTAAATCAGGAATGAATGCCGAATGTTGTCAAACAATTTTTCTATATCTATTGAGATGACAATATGGAGGTTTCATTAGTTGGACAATATGATGAATTAAATCGATTTGTTATTTTTAAACCAACCTGCATTTCTGGGATAAACAAAATGTTTTTAAAAACAGAGAAATTCATCAGGTTGGATTTAAGTTAAAGGAATGTGAGTGCTTGGTTATTGCAGCACAATTTATTAAATCATGGAAGATAAGTTATTTTTCTAGTTATGACTGTTTTCAATAAATCTCAAAAAAGTCTTAACTTTTCAGTGAAGCTATATTAAAATATGTGAAATTTGTAGTGATCATTAGTTTATCAAGGTAAAATGCAATCTATTCTTCTCTTCAGTCTATTTAGAAATTTGAAAATATCTGAAGTGTCTACTTTTCATGAGATCTTAGGCATTTCAAAACACATAATTTTTTAGTCTAGGGCAAAGTATTTTGTGTGGTTCTACCTGTTTACACAATCCTCTCTTTTTCCTCCATTTTATGAGACTATTAGTTGAGAACTAGTCTAAACTCCCTTTTTGAGGCATTTTCTCAAAGGAGGTTGCAGTATTACTGCTTTGGGTGATCCTGGTAGCCCATGGAGGGAGGTGAACATAAATGCTTAAACACTAATACCACCCGTTAGCTACTGCTCCTGAGAGAGACGGACAGGAAATATTCATGATCAAATTTCACTTTAAACTCAGGGCGGGAAGTGACTAGCCTCATCAAAAGGGAATTAAAAGATTCCCTCGGGCATCAGAAGACACGGAGGCTGTTTGTACTATTGAGAAAGTTGCCAAAGTGAGAAGGCAGATAATGAGCACTTCAGATGTGGGGACGGAGCCAAGCAGACATCAGCTCTTTCATTAACCAGTCAATCAGGTGAAGCAGATTGGAAGGAATTCAAGCCTTCAGAAGAAGTAAGATGATCAAGACTTAACCCTCAAGGTTGTTAAGCAGGTACATAAGCAAAGTCCAGGAATTTTTGCCACACGGTGGCTACTGGTGCAGAATTTGGGGACAGGGAGACCAGGGTTGAGTGGGGACTGCACAATTTTACCTATCTCTTCTTTCATTTTCTTTCTGGGCCACCCCAGTTTTCTTATTTGTGGTGTTGTGAGATGAAGTAAGTAAAGCAACTAGCACATTACTGGTACTTCATTGTAATAGAAGAAAGATGCCATTCATAACCCTGACTGGCTTCTAGAAAGGATTCTTTTCAATGGAAGGCTCTTCATGCTGCTGGAGGCTTAACAGGTTTGTGAGAGAGCACGAGCTGGGAAGCGTTGACTTGCTCTGCACATTAAAGAAGCAGAACCCCGTCTCTAGTAAAAATACCAAAAATTAGGCGGGCGTGGTGGTGGGCGCCTGTAGTCCCAGCCACTTGGGAGGCTGAGGCCCGAGAATGGCGTGAACCCGGGAGGCGGAGCTTGCAGTGAGCTGAGATGGTGCCACTGCACTCCAGCCTGGGCAACAGAGCGCGACTCCGTGTCAAAAAAATAAATAAATAAATAAATAAATAAATAAATAATAAGAAGCAGAATGTGGAGTTCCCAAGGCAGTCTTGGTGGGAAAGGAGCAGAGAAGTGAGTATCAGTAGAAAAAGCCAGTGAGGCTGGGCATGGTGGCTCATGCCTGTAATCCCAGCACTTTGGGAGGCTGAGGCGGGTGGATCACGAGGTCAGGAGTTTGAGACCAGGCTGGGCAACAAAGTGAAACCCCGTCTCTACTAAAACACAAAAAACTTAGCTGGGTGTGGTGGTGTGCCCCTGTAATTCCAGCTACTCAGGAGGCTGAGGCAGGAGAATTGCGTGAACCTGGGAGGCAGAGGTTGCGGTGAGCCAACATCGCACCATTGCACTCCAGCCCGGGCGACAGTGTGAGACTCCATCTCAAAAAACAAGAGAGAAAGGAAAGCCAGTGAGAGGGAAGGCCCAGTGAGGGCCAGTGAGAAACCCCCAAGGGTGAGTGCAAGAACACCTCCAACAGCCGAATGCCAGATGTTGGGGGTGAAAATGTCATAGATTTCCCCATATGTTGCAGAGGTATGCAAAATGGAAACTCTTCATTTCTCTGCAATTGAACTAGATTTCGAGTGCCCCTTTCCGCTTGGTAGTGACAAAAGTAATCTGAGTAAAGGTCAGCTCAGACACTTATGATTTAAAAGTCAGCGAATAATCGCTGTCTTCACAATCAAGTCCACTTCTTCCTCAGCTCTTTTCTCCCTCCTGCCCAGGAGGTGATGTAAGTACCAGAAGGAAAGGATTTTAATTGTCATCCATGTCAGGGAAGAGAATGGTTTATCCCCAGTCATCTTTTATCTTTCTCTGGCTGCTACTGAGCTGAAACTTATCCCCCCAGGCCTCTGGGTGCATGACCCACTGCTTATGCCAAAATGACCACTGTTCTCCCAAGGACTCTGATTACCTGTTCCATGCAAACCACCTGTGTCCTCCTCGCTGGGGCATAGAAATCAGACTCCTTCACATCTCTATTAGTCTGTTTTACATTGCTATAAAGGAATACCTGAAGCTGGGTAATTTATAAAGAAAAGATGTTTATTTGGCTCATGGTTCTGCAAGCTGTACAGAAAGCATGGCACTGGCATTTGCTCAGCTTCTGGTGAGGCCTCAGGAAGCTTTTACTCAGGGCGCAAGGTGAAGGGGGAGCTGGCATGTCATATAGCAAGAGAGGGAGCAATAGAGAAAGCAGGAGGTGACAGGCTCCTTTAAACAACCAGCTGTGAGCTAAGAAAGCAAGAACTCATTCATGACCAGGGGGAGGCCATTCTTGAGGGATCCACCCTCATGGCCCAGCTCTAACCCTGGAAATCACATTTCAACATGAGACTTGGAGGGAACACACATCCAAACCCCATCAATGTCCACTAGTCTAGGTGTCATCCCCATCCTCCTCTCAGGGGCCACAAACAACATTCTGCCACTGTCCCCTTAACGCCCTGGAGGTCCATGAGGCCAGCTGTCAGGGTGTCTCACTCAGAATTTGCTGGCCGGGATGGATGCTGAGTTTCTCCCTGAAACTCACAGTCTTCCCAGGTTTATCTACTGAGAAGGAAGGCCAAGTCCTTTCTTGTGTTGGCTCCCGTAAACCTGTATTAGATTTGCAGTTTTCTTCCCCACTTCAACATGGCCTGGGGGGAGGTGGAACCAGGGGTCACAGACACAGGCAAACTCACTCTTTTGTTCTCCTCTCCTCTTTCAGGTTCTTTCCCCAATTCAAGCAAAATATTTTATCTTCTTGTGTGGCTGGAAACGGGCTCTTCATCTTTCTCCTTCGCAGGGATTGTTTATGTGTAAACATTGTGTCTTCTGCCTTCAGGCACTGGCTCTTGATAATAAAAGCCATGTTTTTGGAATTCAGAAAATGTTTTCCTCTTCAGGTGCTGTGGCTCTCAGCTCAAGTCTCTGCTGTTCCAAGGCTTTTTGTCTGTAGCTTCTCTCTGACTACAGTGTAGATGAAAGATGTTACAGGTGCTGGACCAGTGAGAAGAAAGGGGACGATCAAAGGAAACATAAGGAAGGAAAACTTTAACTGGCATTTCAAACATTATTCACTACACTAATATGTGTTTTTAGGTTGGTATTACTGTGTGGGATGAAGTGACCCTTCTATGGAACCTAAACATCTTCAGTATAGTCTATATTTTCGCAAATATTTGGTTTGAATTGTCTTTTATTGGAAATCTAGAAAAAAGCTTGGGTGTAAGCCTGAGATGACATAGTACAGAAGAGCAGCAATGGAAACCTGGAGCCCACATTGACCTTGAGCATATAAGCTCCCCCACACACATCTAAAAATCTGCAGACATGTGGACTTTCCTCTAGTATGGACTGTGCACTCAAGCTCATTCTATCTCAGAGTGAAGATTTCCTTGGTGACATCTGGTTTAAATAAGAAATGGCCAAAAAATGTTAGGTAATTATACTAGTCATAGCAGAAGTAGGAATTGTGGTGGTAGGAAAGTTCCTGAAGAATCCAGTGTGCACTGGCTGGGGACCTAGACAAGAGAAACGGAAACTGATATCCTAACTCACCTAATACCACCTATTACTCATTATCTACAACATAAATTAGTGCTCTCAAGGGCCTCAATTGGTAATCAATCAATGTCTGGTTTGCTGACCTTCCAGGCAAGTGGTATCACTGGATATCTGTGTAGATGCATTGCTATGAATGAATACTTTGGCATTGTCTGAAAGAGGATAGGATAAGTGTATTAGACAGGGTTCTCCAGAGAAACAGAACCAATAGGATATATTAGTTTCATATATATCATATATATAAATGAAATTTATTTTAAGTAATTAGCACACGCGATTGTAGGGGCTGGCAAGTACAAAATCTATAAGGCAGGCTTGCTGCAATTCTGGCAAAAGTTTGTGTTGCATTCTTTACTCCCAAGGCAGTTTTGAGGCTGAATTCTTTCCTTTTTAGGGGTCCTCAGTCTTTTCTCTAAAGACTGTCAACTGATTGAAAGAGGCCCATCCATGTTATAGAGGGTAATCTGATTTTTTCACTGATTTAAATGTTAAATACATTTGTAAAAATACTTCACAGCAACAACTAGACTGGTGTTTGATCAACAACAGGGCACCACAGCCTACCCAAGTTGACACATAGAATTCACCACCACAATAAAGGTTTTTATTTTCTTTAGAGTAGAAACATGTGAGTAGGGCAGACTGGGAAGACGAGGACAGGGTTAACATGGCCTAGTGTTTGTCCCTCTCTGGTTACTCAGGTTTCAGCAGTAATGGAAACGTGGGTAAGCCCCAAACTAGGAGAGCTTCCTGAGAAATTCTGTGGACTCTGGGCTCAAGCAGCGCTGCCCTGAGGCTGAGAGATTGCAGCGCTGCCCTGAGGCTGAGAGATTTAAGGTGTGACCCAGAGTTGGGAAGAGAGGCATCCTCCCCACTTCTGTAGAAAAGCCAGCATGGCACTGGCCCTTCAAAATGGTCAGTCTGAAAGTTCCAGAAAACAACACTCTTGGCATGGATGTTAATCTTCTCACTGAAGGGCCCAGTGGCACTGGCAAGGATGCGGTCTCGCCCAGCAAGAGTTTTCATATGGCAGAATCTGAAGTGGAGGGTGAGGTTAACAGGTGTTCCCGGCCCTATCTGAGCAAGCCTCTAGGAATGCCTAGACATGCCTGCGAGGAGCTTTTCTGGAGACAGGAATTTGTGTGGTTTTTGTTTGTTTGTTTTTGTTTATTTTTTTGTTTGTTTTTTTTGAGACAGGGTTTCACTCTGTCACCTGGGCTGGAGTGCAGTGGTGCCATCTTGGCTCACTGCAATCTCCATCTCCTGAGCACAAGCGATCCTCCCACCTCAGCCTTGCTGAGTAGCTGGGACTACAGGCGCATGCCACTATGCCTGGCTAATTTTTTGTATTTTGGGTAGAAGTGGGGTTTCACCATTTTGCCCAGGATTGTCTTGAACTCCTGAGCTCAAGCGATCTGCCCGCGCTGGCCTCGCAAAGTGCTGGGATTACAGGCTGAGGCACCTTGCCTGGCCAGAGACAGGAGTTTCTGAATGAGCAAGTGGAAACAACGGGCCAGTGGAAGCCATATCCACAGATTAGAAAGACCTCAAGATTTTGGGTTATACTATCCTTTACAGACTGTGAATTCAATTGGTCTCAATAAAATTTTTGTGGATTTCATAAGAATTCTTACAAATCTTGTTATCTATATCCATCCAATATGCTTTGGTTCTGTGTCTGCACCCAAATCTCATCTCCAATTGTAATCCCCACGTGTCAAGGGAGGGAGGTGATTGGATCATCGGTGCCGTTTCCCCCATGCTCTTCTTGTGATAGTGAGTTCTCATGAGATCTGAAGGTTTTGTTTGTTTGTTTGTTTGTTTTTGAGACGGAGTCTCGCTCTGTCGCCCGGGCTGGAGTGCAGTGGCGCCATCTCGGCTCACTGCAAGCTCCGCCTCCCGGGTTCACGCCATTCTCCTGCCTCAGCCTTCCAAGTAGCTGGTATTACAGGCGCCCACCACCACGCCCGGCTAATTTTTTGTGTTTTTAATAGAGACGGGGTTTCACCGTGTTAGCCAGGATGGTCTCAATCTCCTGCCGTCGTGATCCGCCCTCCTCGGCCTCCTGAAGTGTTGGGATTACAGGCGTGAGCCACCGCGCCCAGCCTGGATCTGACGGTTTTATAAGCACCTGGCCCCCTTGCTCGCACTTTCTCCTGCTGCCATGTGAAGAAGATCCTTGCTTCCCCTTCACCCTCGGCCATGATTGTAAGAGGCCTCTCCAGCTATGTGGAACTGTGAGTCAATTAAACCTCTTTCCTTATAAATTACCCGGTCTCCGGTAGTATCTTTATAGCAGTGTAAAAACGGACTAATATACCATCTACAAATTGAACTCCACCTAATAACTAAAGTCAAGAGTCCAGGGTACAGGGTGAACAAAACCAGCTCTGTTCAGGTGTACTGCATAATTGTATAGATGAATGCATTAACTTTATACTTGCCCCAAATCTGTTCTTCGGTCAAACTGATGGAGCTGTGTTAGTTTAACTTAAAACAATAAGTGATTTAGTTTTTATGAGCAAGAGCATGTGATTTGGAGTAAGATAACCATGAATTTGAATCCTTGTACCACCTTGACAACTTTGTGACTTGGATTAGTTAATTACTTTTTTCATCTCAGTTTCTTTCTCTACTTATGAGTCTATTATGAGCCCTGGACTATAGTAAGGACTCAAAAAATAGCCGTTGTTAATATTATTGCCTACTTCATCCACTACAATTTCCATTATTTTCCCTTAAACTTTAGTTGACATCAATGAAAGTGAGAGTTAAATATCTGCTGTGGTTCTTAACCTGGGTGTGCATTTGGAACCAAAGGACAGGGCAGGGGGTGGGGTGCTGTTTTTGGCTGTCAAAATGATTGGGGATTTCTGCTGGCAATATTATAATAATAATAATAGTGCCCAGAAATCAAGAATAAGAAACAGTCTGCAATTTGTCGGTCACCTTGCAGAATGAATTAACTGCCTCACCCAAAATACCCCTAGGGTCCATTAATGAGAAATGCTGTGTTTTCATTTCTGCCTATTTTGAGCTAGAAAAGAGAAATGAAATGGAAGAGGAGCTGAGCCCAGCAAGAAGGGTTTGTGAGAGCTTACATGTGGGAGGTACTCTTCTATCTGCTTACAATTCATTACTCTTTGATTTCTCACAACTCAGTTATTAATTCCCATTTACAAGTGAGGAAACTGAGGCACAGAAGTTAAGCACATTGCAGGCCTGTACAGCTGAAATGGGGGAGCCAGTATTCAAGCCCAGGCAGTCTGGCTCCTGAGCCTCTGTGCTCTCAAGAGTTGCATTACAATGCTTCTCAAGTAGGTGAAATAAAGCATAACAAAAAGCAAAAATAATTAAATGACATAAAACACTCACTGTGGGTATAAATAGTTTTAGAGTTTCCAACAATAAATGAAAATTCTTTGTTTTTTTTTAAGCCTAAAAAGATTAAAATAAAATTATTTTCCTTGGTAATACCTCCCATTTCCAGTGTGTGTGTGTGTGTGTGTGTGTGTGTATAAATTTAAGGTGCAATTTTATTACATGGATATTTTGTTTAGTGGTGAAGTCTGGGCTTTTATGGTGTCCATCTCCCGAATAATGTACATTGCACCCATTAATTTCTCATCATCCACTCGCCTCCCACCTCTCCTATGCTCCAGAGTCTCCAATGTTTATCATTTCACATGCTATGGTATGTGCACACATTATTTAGCTCCTACTTATAAATGAGAACATGTGGTATTTGTCTTTCTGTTTCTGAGTTGTTTCATTTAAGATAATGGCCTCCAGTTCCATTCGTTTAGCTGCAAAAGACATTATTTCATTCTTTCTATGGCTAAATAGTATTCCACTGTGTATATACATCACATATTCTTTACCCATTCATCTATGAATGGATACTTAGGTTGATTCCATATTTTTCCTATTGTGAATAGTTTTGTGATAAACATACAGGTGGTTATTTTTAAAATAGTTTTGTGATAAACATGCAGGTGTCTTTTTGTATAACAATCTTTTTGCTTTGAACTGTTATAGAGAAAGCAATTTGAGGAATTTATTAGTAATCTCAGTGGTAACATAGGCACTTTGTTACAATTTGCAAGAGGTGTCTCCTCCTCTCAGTGAAGTGAACACTCTGTGTGTGTGTCTGTCTGTGTGTTTGGGTGTGTGTGTGAACATGTATTTTTATATATGCTATTTATAAAAATAAATGTTTATTGAAGGAGTATTCATTCTCCATAGCATTCTAATGAAAACTTTGATATTAATTTTTTTAGAAAATAAAAATATACTTTATTGATTGAAGCGGAAAATAAAAGTACACTTTATTGATTGAAGGAGAAGACAAAAGAGTAAAGGTAATAGTGGACTTAAAGCAATCTGCACTTTCATTACATTCTATGATGACCTCAATTTGCAGACTTTGAACTTTTACTTATCAACCGATGAACACACATTTAGAGTTGTTCCATGGTAATCTGGCTGGCCAATTGACATATTACTTTAAACTATATTGCTTCCTTGGTTTGTCCAGAAGTGTTCATGCAATTACTTGAATATTGAATATATTCTTGCATTTTGCAAATATTTTTAATAATTGGTAACAGAAAAATGAGACTACTTTTATTAGTCTGTTTTCATGCTGCTAACAAAGACATATCTGAGACTGCACAATTTACAAAAGAAAGGGGTTTAAATGACTGATATGGTTTGGCTCTATGTCCCCACTCAGATCTCATCTTGTAGCTCCCATAATTTCCACCTGTTGTGGGAGGGACCTGGTGGGAGATAATTGAATCATGGGGGTGCCCCTTTCTCGTGCTGTTCTCATGATAGTGAATGGGTCTCACAAAATCTGATGATTTTAAAAATGAGAGTTTCCCTGCACAAGCTCTCTCTGCCTGCTGCTATCCATGTAAGACGTGACTGGCTCCTCCTTGCCTTCCACCATGATCGTGAAGTCTCCCCAGCCGCGTGGAACTGTAAGCCTCTGTCTTTCTTTTGTAAGAACGTCCTTCTTTTGGCTGGGTGCAGTGGCTCACGCCTGTAACCCCAGCACTTTGGGAGGCCGAGGCAGGTGGATCACGAGGTCAGGAGATTGAGACCATTCTGCCTAACATGGTGAAACCCCATCTCTAATAAAAATACCAAAAATTAGCCGGGCATGGTGGCAGGTGCCTGTAGTCTCAGCTACTCGGGAGGCTGAGGCAGGAGAATGCCATGAACCCAGGAGGTGGAGCTTTCAGTAAGCCGAGATTGCACCACTGCACTCCAGCCTGGGTGACAGAGCAAGGCTCCATCTCAAAAAAAAAAAAAAAAAAAAGAACCTCCTTCTTTTGTAAACTGCCAGTCTCGGGTATGTCTTTAACAGCAATGCGAAAATGGACTAATACAATGACTTATAGTTCCACATGGCTGGAGAGGTCTCACAATCATGCTGGAAGGCAAGGAGGAGCATGTCACATCCTACATGGATGGAAGCAGGCAAAGAGAGAGAGAGATTAGGCAGGGAAACTCCCCCTTATGATATTGTCAGATCTCGTGAGACTTATTCGCTATCACAAGAAGAGCATGGGAAAGATCTGCCTCCATGATTCAATTACCTCCCACCGGGTCCCTCCCACAACGCATAGGTATTGAAGATGAGGTTTGGGTGGGGACACAGCCAAACCATATCACTAGTGATATGACAATTGTGCCAGATATAAATAATTAAATTTAAGGCATTTAGTTTTAGTTTCAATCACAAACTTTTTGAATTTCCATTTTTCAACTGTGTATTAAATAGTGAGGAAAAAGAAAAAAATGAATAAAATATGCACAATTCTAAAAATAGATTGTTGATGTTTATGAATCATAGTTGAAGTGTGCTGATGATGAAAATGGAAAAATATTTAAAATTAAGGATTGGGAACTAGCACCGAAGACACTCCAGAAATTGGACGCTGTAGGGATGCTCACAGAGCCACTGCCAATAAGTTCGCTAGCAGAAGCTTCCTCTTTCAAAGCCCAAAGAAGTCAGGTGTTTGATGTCATTGATAAATATCTCAATACAGTCACCGAGCATTGTCACAGACTTCTGTTCAAACCTAGGCATTTTTTTCCCTAGCAAGCTACTCTTCCTAACATTAAAGCAAATTCCTTTTGTTTCATGTCAGGGTCACTAGTAACCCAAGTGAATGAGAATCAGGGTAAGAAATTTCTTTAGAAAACTATTTTTCTTTATGTATTTAACCTACTTTTTGGGATTTATAGGCATTACGTATCCTGCAAAGGGACAAATACTATTCATTATACCACTGTTAAGGATATTTTAATTTAAAAACTTTTCTAGTAATGGAAGTTCTATTGCCCAGTTTATTGTCCATTCCATTGTCCTACTTCGGTTTTCAGGGCTTCTGGACATACAAAGGTGAGTTACTAAATATAAGGTCATGGGGAAATCATTGTTGAGTGAGTCCCTTTTTGTTCCTCTTCTCCTTTATTCTTTAATTCAAAACTTTTAAAGTTTAAAACAATAATTTCAAAAGTGGACAAGAATACTGTCAAACTAGAGTAAGATCCATTTTTCTCAATATTCTAAAAAAGTTTATATAATTATCTCTATTTAATGTTTTGCTCTTGTAAATTTTCTTAAAAGCTTTTGTGTTCAACTTTTCCAAGACCAAAATGAATGAAAAAATACTAACAAACATGACCATGAAATTCAGGAGCAGTAACCTAAGGAAATGGGTCCTTCATTGACACATTATTGTGTTGACATGATTATATTCTATATATAACTATAAAACAGATATATGTATTTATATTTGATATATATATATGGATATAGGATTACATGTATGTGTGTGTATATATATGAATATGGATATACATATATGGATATATATATGGATATAGGGTTACATACTTATGCATAAGAACTGGCTTGATCTTACGTTTTAGGAACAGACCTTCTCCTTCTACCTTAGAAATAAGAGGAGCCACTTCTTATATATATATATGTAACTCCATATCCCAGTAGGATATTCTTTCACAGTCTGCACAGACCATGTAATCTAAAGAGCTTTTTGACTCTTTTAGCCTAACAATGTAAAGATAAAGAGTTGTTATTAGTCTTCAAGAGAAGCCACCTCTGATGGCACCCCTCCCACTTGAGAGCTGCCCAGTCCACCACCGCTCTGGAGTTTGTAGAAGTGCCTCCTCTTGTTTCTAAGGTAGAGGGAGGAGGTCTGTTCCTAAAAAGCAAGGTCAAGCCAGTTGCTATGCATTTCGCTGTAGACATATTATAAATGGGAGTCAGATACAGTGTAAGTAGTAGCAGGATTACTACCATTGTTTGCAGGAGGACCCAGGAACAGCCATTGTTTGTGAAGTTGGAGCAGTGAACAAGCTTTTTACAACTTGACTTTTGCAATATAATTCATTTATAAGTTGATTGTTTCTCCTTCTTATTGTTATAAGTCCATTTTGTGCTGCTATAATAGAATGCCTCAGACTGGGTAATTCATAAAGAACAGAAATTTATTCTCTCACAGTTCTGGAGGCTGGGAAGTCCAAGATCAAGGTGCCAGCAGGTTGGGACCTAGTCTCTCTGTTTCTGAGATATTGCCTTGAATGCTGTGTCCTCCATAGGGGAGGAATGATGTGTCCTCACATGGCAGAAGACCAGGAGAGAGAGACACCCCACTCCCAGAAGCCCTTTTCATAGCAGCATTGATCCATTCATGAAAGGGGAGCCCTCATGACCTAAGCATCATCATTAGGCCCCATCTCTCAACACTGTTGCATTGAGGATTATGTTTCTAACACCTGAATTTTGGGGATACATTCAAACCACAGTATCGATTATCCTTGCAAAATGGCTGAATGATTAGGAACGAAATACTGAAAATAAACGTGATCTACCCTACCAAAAAATAGTGGGATTTGTGCCATGTTAAGTGCTTTAAGAATGTCTTTGCAGTGGCAACAGTCAGTAGCTACTGCCTAATGCAAATGCAAACATAGGTGGTTCTCAACAAGTTAGATCCAGATCAAATGCTTATGTTATTTCACCATTTTGAACAAATCTTCTTCACTGCTTTTGTTTACAGAAATATTCTCTCTGCCAAAGAAGAGAAGAAAGAATAGTCTTGCAGAGCCAGCATTTGAAATTACTCATTATCTCCACAAGAAAACCCTAATATAACCCAAGAATAACTTTTAACATCTGTTTATTAAAAATCTGAGAGTGTCCTGCTGAAAAGGTCCATATTCATATACATTTTCCCAATATTTAGAATCTATATCAAAATTAAAAAGATGGTGGGATTAAGGTAAGGCTTTATTAATTGTGTAAATTCTATTTTCTCAAATATCAAAGATATATTTGCTACCCAAATACCAAAGATGCATTTCAGATTTATTAAGAAAAGTTAAATTGAGTAATTTTAATAGAATATTGTCTTTAAAGCACCATAAAACATTCCTTTAAATCCAATTGGACTCATAGAAAAATCTTTGGGGTTTTTGTTTTTTGGTGTTGTTATAAAAGCAGCCTTGCCAAGAACTTGACAACTCAGGAGGAAACACCCTCCTCTTTTCTTTTTCCAGCTATTGTTATACATTTGGGATATTTGCTTTTATTGTTTCCTCATGGCAAATATGCCTGATTTTGTTCTTGAAAAATAACTGCTCAGAAAGACTATTTTTGAGTTGAAATTTTAGGAGGGCCTTTCAACTAATCAGTGTCTAATTTGTGATTTGTTAAAAAAAGTATTCTCTACAAAAATTTTTCCTTTGACTCATGACATTATGATGTGATTATTGATTATGATTGGTTTTTATTTTGAAATGCCTTTTTAAATTTTTTTTTTTTGAGATGGAATCTTGCCTCTCTCTGGCGCCCAGGCTGGAGTGCAGTAGCAGTATCTCGGCTCACTGCAACCTCCGCCTCCCGGGTTCAAGCGATTCTCCTGCCTCAGCCTGCCTAGTGGCTGGGATTACAGGCACCTGCCACCACCAGCTAATTTTTGTATTTTCAGTAGAGATGGGGTTTCAACATATTGCCTGAGCTGGTCTTGAACTCCTGAACTCAAACTATTCGCCCACCTCAGCCTTCCAAAATACTGGGATTACAGGCATGAGCCACTGTGCCCTGCTTGAAATGACTTTTTAAAAATACTTGTTCTTTATAATTATTAAAATATGTAATGTGAATATTTGTAAAATATTTTTTAAAACGCAAAATTAAAATCAACCACAAACCCACCACTCAGATGTAAGTGTTGTATCTATTTATTCCTTTTTCTATTTTCTCTCTACACACACACACACACACACACACACACAGTTTTGAAACAGAACTTAGGTCATACTATATATAACACTTTTGTACCCAGGTTTTTGGCTTAAAATTTTGCCATGAGCATTTTTCTAAGTCATTTAGTATTCTCTTTTTTTTTTTTTTTTTATGAGACAGAGTCTCGCTCTGTCGCCCAGGCTGGAGTGCAGTGGCGCGATCTTGGCTCACTGCAAGCCTCCCTGGTTCAGGCCATTCTCCTGCCTCAGCCTCCTGAGTAGCTGGGACTACAGGCGCCCACCACCACGCCCAGCTAATTTTTTGTACTTTTTGTAGAGACAGGGTTTCACCGTGTTAGCCAGGATGGTCTCGATCTCCTGACCTTGTGATCCGCCTGCCTCGGCCGCCCAAAGTGCTGGGATTACAGGCATGAGCCACCATGCCCAGCCGGTCATTTGAGTATTCTTTGAATCAATTTTAATGGCAATATCATATTGTATATATGGCCACACCACACTCTGTTTAATAATTCAATTTATTTTTGCTATTGTTTGTAATTTTTCACTATTCAAAATGTGACAGAAAGTCCTAAATGGACTAGAGCTGGGACTCAGATGCTTCCGTATTGTTAGGTTAGGAAAAATCCTGCCTCCCCCACCACCCGACCACGGGTCTATTGGAATACAATTATTTTCACAGGAGCTGAAGAACTTCCTGACTTTATAAAAACTTGAACCCTGAAGAGATATTTGCAATTATCTGAAGAACTAGACAGTCTGTAATGCAGGCTGCATATCATCTGCCCCACAAAGGTCCTGACTCCACCCAAAGAATGAGATAAACTCATCACAACCGCAAATGGGAAAACCAAGAAAAGCAAATTCTTGCATCAGGTTTTCATGTCAGAGGGAGAGTGGAGGCTCTGGGTACAATGGGCTTACTGATCTTAGAATGCATCCCAGTGATGCACCTCGTGGGGAATGGCAATGTGCATGAATGGAAGACCTACGGATTCTGACACTTTGGTGAGCCAGAAACTCTGCTGTGGGGCAAACCCTTACTTAAGAATGTCCTAACTTCTCAAGAATATCTGCAGTGGGCAGATCTCTGGCACTGGGGTACAGTGGCAGCTTTGCGATTTCACAGGCATTGAGGAGAGCATGTCTTCAGCACTGTTAGTGGCTATAACCACAGTGAACATAACAATATTGGCAATGGCAGTGACCAACCATAACGGAAGCTAAGTCCCAGTCAAGAATTTGCACAGAATGGAGCTGTCGTGGTGGGCCCAGCTTGGATCACCATGATGGGAAAAGAAAAAACTCTTAAACTCTAGGAAGTGAACATCATTGGATGGGGAATTCTCCAAAATGAGTGTGAGTTTGATTCTTGAGTCATGAGCTGTGGCAGCCTTTTAGCTTCCCTGACATCACGTGCTGCAAATTTCCCGCAGCTACAGTGGCAGTAGAGAGGAGTAGCATATTTTAGGTCTTTCTGTGCTTACTGCCATGGAATCCTGAGCCAGCTGACAAGACAGCAGGGACCCACCAGGATTGGCTTGTGTATACATGTTGGAAATATTTATTAGGGAATATTAGGAAGAACAGGACTTTGTCATGAAGATGGAGGCTTCAGGCTGGTGAGATTTTAGATATTAATATTCATGTGACTCTCTTTATACTCATAAATTCATGAAATCTGAAGTATTTAGATTTCATAAAAGCTGTATTGCGATATGTATCTGTGTCAGGTCAGAATCAGTACAAGGAATAAAATCCACTCTAAGTACTTATATTAGTCAGCTAGGGCTGCCATAACAAAATGCCACAGACTGAGTGGCTTAAACAGCAACAGTTTACTTCTCACAGTTCTGGAGGCTGAGAAGTCCAAGATCAAGGTCCAGCAGGGTGCAGTTTCTGGCAAGGGCTCTCTTCCTGGCTCGCAGACAGCCACCTTCTTGCTGTCTGCTCACTTGACCGAGAGACAGAGTGCTCTGTTGTCCCTTCCTCATCTTATAAGGGCACCAATTCTATGGGATTAGGGCCTGACTCTTACGACATTATTTAACCTCTGTCACCTCCTAGCAGGCCGTATCTCCCAATACAGTCATATTGGAGGTTAAAGTTTCAACGGAGGAATGTTGTGGGAACACAAACGTTCCATCCATAACAGTATTTTAAACTGACAGAATTTAATGCAAGAGATTAGGTGCTCACAAAATTAATGAGAGGGCAAGAAGAAGAAGAAGAAAGCTTAATAATAAGAGGTGCCATAAAATGGATCATCCTGTCTGTATAGTTATTGAGAATGTCACTACATCACTGAAGCAATGCCCTATGGTGAGTATTTACATGGGACACAAGTATTTTCGTACTCTGGGCTCTTTTGAAAGATCCATCCCTAAATATTTTCCCTATTTCTCATTGCCAATCTCAAATTTTGTTCCTTCCAAGTCCCGGGCATTGAACAAATGCTGGTCACCCACCTTTAATTGGCATCAATCTGTACATGTGGCCAACTATCCTTCAAGGCATTGAAGTTTCTAGAAAAACTGCACAGTTCTGCCCACCTGGAGAAGTTCCGTCCTCTCCATCCTTGGTGGCCACTCCTGAGCAGAGCTGTAGTGCTGCAGCATTCCACTTCCGGCCGCTTTGAGTTTATGGTGCAGAAACATATATAAACCAGGCTGGAACTTTTTCTTCTTTTGTGAACTAGGTGCATTAAATGCCCTATAACACTATAAGTATGAATTGAGGGAGAGGTGGCACTGATCGACACTGGAAGAAGACATTGGGAATGTGAACCACCTTCTCGTGCAACTCAGTTGGACCTTTAGCGTATGCTTCAGTGGGAGCTCTCTCTCTCTCTCTCTCTCTTTATTGTTTTTGAGACAGGGTCACCTCTGTCACCCAGGCTGAAGTGCAGTGGTGTGATCATGGCTCACTGCAACCTCGACTTTCCAGGGAGATCTCTTATGTCCCACTTCCTTCTGATGTTTGAGTGCTTCTGGGCTATGCAGAGGATGCAGGCATCCTCTGCATCTTTTTAACATGAACACAACAGACCACCACATACCCATTAAGATGGCTGCTATAAAAAAAAAACTAAAACCAAAAATCCTCCAGAAAATAACATGTATTTGTGATGAAGCAGAGAAATTGGAACCCTTCTGCACTGTTAGTGGGAAGGTAAAATGCTGCAATCACCATGAAAAACAGTATAAGATTTCCTCAAAAAACTAAAAATGGAATTACCGTATGACCCAGCAATTCCATGTCGGGGTGTACATTCAAAAGAATTGAAAGCAGGTGTCAGTGATATTTTTGCACCCCCATGTTCATAGCAGCATTATTCACAATAGCCAAAATGTATAAGCAACCCAACTGTCCACTGGAGAATGAATGGATAAACAAAATGTGCTCTACCCACACAATGGAATATTATTCAGCCTTCAAGAGGCAAACAATTCTGACATATGCTACAACATGGATGCACCTTAAGAAAATTATGCCAAGTGAAATAAGCCATTCACAAAAGAACAAATACTATATGATCATACGGTATTTATGTGAGGTACCTAGAGATGTCATATTCATAGTAATAGAAAGTAGAATGATGATTACCAGGGGCCAAGGGTAGGGAAAAATCAGGAGTTATCGTTGTGTGGGTAGAGAGTTTCAGCTTCGCAAGATGAAAAGCGTTCTGGAGATGGATAGTGGTGATGATTGCACAACAATGTAAATATGCTTAACACCACTGAACAATGCACTTAAAATGGTTAAAATGGTAAATTTTATGTATATTTTACCATATTTTGAAGTATCTTAAAAGTTAACACAAGGGCGCTGTATGGCTGGTGGTGGGCCATGCAGTAACCAACTATGAGTCTTCAATTAGAGCTTGCAAGAGGCTCCATACCAACCTCTATCTGCTGCAGTCACCTTGAGTATATCTGGATCTGCTGAGGTCAAAAGGCCACTGTGGTAGATCTGTATCCACTACAACCCAAACCAGCTGGAGAGCCTTTTTGTGCTCTGGGCCCTGTGCAGAGCTGGTAGCCTTTCTGGATAGCTCAGGAATAGGTTACATCATATATTAGTAGGGGTGCAAAGTGAAGCAACTTGCCTTTCACTTTGGAGAGGCTATTTTAACATGCTCCAGACTACTGCAGATCTCTAGAAATTCACTGAGATGTCAGGACCCTGAACTTTCCCAGAGTGCATCTCCCACCCTCTGATATGCATGTGCCTTAGTTGGACATCTACCACTTTCAGTTCAACAGGTCCAATCAGCATGTTATTATCAATGTAGTGGACCGTGTAGTAGCCTTAGCATAATGTACTGATCAAGGTCCTCGTGGAAAAGTTGTGACAGATGAAAATAAACTGCTTATGATAATCTCTGCTCACTGAAATGAACAGACAAGAGTTACTTTGGAAGAACTGCATCTGGTGGGAATGTTCAAATGAATTTTGACATGAACCTCAAAGAATCTGATAGAGGTGGAACAGCATGAGCGAAGACATAGAAATAATTTGCAAGTGCAGGATATAGAAAGGGATTGGTTGACTAATTGATACATTTAAAAGTATGTATCTAGGCTGGGTGCAGAGGCTCGCACCTGTAATCCCAGCACTTAGGGAGGCTGAGGGGGGCGGATCATGAGGTCAGGAGATCGAGACCATTCTGGCTAACACGGTGAAACCCTGTCTCTACTAAAAATACAAAAAAAAAAAAAAAAAAAAAATTAGCCAGGCGTGGTGGCGGGTGCCTGTAGTCCGGCTACTGGGAAGGCTGAGGCAGGAGAATGGTGTGAACCCAGGAGGCGGAGCTTGCAGTGAGCTGAGATTGCGCCACTGCACTCCAGCCTAGGCGACAGAGCGAGACTCCATCTCAAAAAAACAAAAAAACAGAAAAACAGAAAAAACAGTATTGAGCACCTACTAAATGCCAGTGACTTACTTGGCTGAGTTTGTAAAAGACAGCAGTCTGAGCCTTAAATGACAGAATAAGGAAATAATTCACAAGGCAATTATAAACCACTTGAAGGTTTTTAAGCTGGAGAGTGATATGGTTAGGGTGGCTTTTCATGAAGATTAATCTGGCAGCAGAGGCTAATATTCCAGCCAGGAAGAAGAAATATGTTATGACCTAGAGTCTGAACTAGAGCTGAACTAGAGGATCTGAACTAGAGTCATGACAGTGAAAAAGGAAGAGAAGGATGGGATGGAGAAATGCTGTAGAAGAGGAGAATGCATCTGCCCTGATATGGAGGCCAGTAGGAGAGATGAGCCAAAAACAACTCCAAGGCTTTGAGCTTGAGTAATTGAGATCAATGAAAGAAATAATGAAATCAAGAGGAGGAGTTGGTAGTAGGCAAGAGATAATAATAAGGCTGATATTATTACACTGAAACACCTTGAGGGCAGGGACTGTGATTGTTTTGATCATACTTTTGTCCCCAGTGCTTGGCGTTAGATGAACACTCAATAAATATTTGTCATGTAAAATGTCTTATGCTCAATTTCAGTAAATTGACATGTCCACCCTTAACAAGGAAGTATAATGATCCCTCATTTTTGCTATTAATTCTATTTTCATTTTGACCTACCTAAGGCATGTATAAAAATATAGGAAATACTATGATGAATACCCATATATATGCCAACTACTCAACCTGAGGAACAGAATTTTTTTTTACAGATATTATCATTACAGATATTATCTGTCTTAGTCCATTCAGGCTGCTGTAACAAAATACCATAAGCAGAATGGCTGATAAAGAATAGGAATTTATTTATCATGGTTCTGGAGGCTGGGAAGTCCAAAATCAAGGTGCTGGCCAATTCAGTGTCTGATGAGAGCGTGCTTCTGGATTCATAGACGGCTGTCTTTTCACTGTAGCTTCACGTGGTGGAAGATGTAAGAGGTTTTTCTCAGGCCTCTTTTTAGAAGGGCACTCATCTCATTCATGAGGGCAGTTTAGTGAATCCCAAAGACCCCACCCCACAAAGGTCTCATCTCTTAAGATCATCATCTTGGCACTTAACATTTTAACATTTGCATTTTGGGGAAACACAAACACTCAGACTACAGCATTTTCATTGTCCCCATCCCTCCTGAGGGTTCCACTTCCCAAAGGTCCCATCTCCTGATACCATCCACTCGGTTGTTACGATTTCAACATACGCATTTTGGGGAGACACAGACATGGCGTTATCATTATTCCATCTTATAGGCAAGAAGCTTAAAACTGAGAGTGGTTAAATAACTTGGTTCAGGTCACACAGCTAATACGTGCCAGAGTCGTGATTTGAATATAGGTCTTTCTGCCTTCAGAACCCATGTTTTTCACTTTATCTGGTTTGTGACATTAGGGTTATTGATGGGACATCCAAGTAGAGGTACTCAGCAGGTAGATAGAAATATAATATGGCATGTAGGAAGAGAATCCAGGACTGGAAATACTGATACAGGAATTATCTGCATCCAAGTGATGGTTGAAAGGATAGAAGTGGGAAGGGAATAAGAAAATAAGTGTCCTGGGTGCGTGCGGTGACTCACGCCTGCAATCCCAGCATTTTGGGAGGCCAAGGTGGGTGGATCACTTGAGGTCAGCAGTTCGAGACCAGCCTGGCCAACATGGTGTAAACCGCTCTACTAAAAAATACAAAGATTAGCTAGGCATGGAGGCAGATGCCTGTAATCCAGCTACTCGGGAAGCTGAGGCACAGAATTGCTTGAACCTGAGAGGCAGAGTTTGCAGTAAGACGATATTGTGCCCCTGCACTCTAGCCTGTGCAACAGTGAGATTCATCTCAAAAAAAAAAAAAAAAAAGTAAATGAAATAAGTGTCCTGAAGACACAGTCTTGAACTTGAGCTGTATGCCTTCCTGAAGGGAGAACAAAATACAGGAGACTATTTTGCTATTTTAATTATTTTTAAATGTTAAAATATTTTATTATAAAAGGTTTTATTCTTATATGTAATCAACATATAATTGCACATATTTATGGGATACAGTGTGATATTTTGATACACGTATACACTGTGTAATGAGCAAATCAGGGTAATTAGCATATCCGTCACCTCAAACATTGATCATTTCTTTGTGGTGAGAACATTCAAAGTCCTCTTTTCTAGTTATTTTCAGATATACAATACAGTATTGTTAACTATAGTCACCATACTATGGAATAAAACACCAGAACTTATTCTTTCCATCTAACTGTAATTTTGTACTCACTGACCCATCTCTTCACATACCCACCTCTCCCCGATTTTCCCTAGCCTCTGGTAGCCAGTATTTTACTCTGGACGTCCATGAGATCAGCTTTTTAAGATTCCACAAATGAGTGGGATCACACGGTATGGGGCTTTCTGTGCCTTGCTTATTTCACTTATAATGTCCTCAAGGTTCATCCATATTGTCACAAATGACAGGGTTTCATTCTTTGTGGCTGGATAGTATTACACTATGTATCTCTACAACATTTTCTTTATTCATCCACTGATGGACACTTAGGTTGATTTCATATTTGGCCATTGTGAATAGTGCTGCAATAAACATGGGAGTGCAGATATTTCTTCAACATAGTGATTTCATTTCCTTTGGATAAATACCCCCTGGTGAGATTGCTGGATCATACAGTAGTTCTATTTTTCATTTTTTGAGGAAGCTCTATACTGTTTTCTATAATGGCTGTACTAATTTACAGTCCTGCCAACAGTGCATAAGGGTTCCCATTTCTTAGCATCCTTGCCAGCATTAGTTATTGTTAGTCTTTTTGATCATAGTCATTCTAATTGGGGTGAGGTGATAGCTCACTGTGGTTTTGACTTGCATTTTCCTAATCATTAGTGATACTGAGTATTTTTTCATAGACCTGTTAGTCATTTGTAGGTCTCATATTGAGAAATCTCTGTTCAGGTTTTTTGCCCATTTTTAAATCAGACTATTTGGTTTTTCTGCTGTTGAGTTGTTTGAATTCCTTTTATATTCTGGATATTAACCCCTTCGCAAATGCGCAGTTTGCAAATATTTTCTCCCCTTCTGTAGGCTGTCTCTTTACTCTGTCGTTTCCTTTATTGTATAGAAGCTTTTAAATTTAATGTAATCCCATTTGTCTCTTTCTGCGTTTGCTGCCTATGCTTTTGAGTTCTTATCCCAAAAATCCTCGCCAAGACCAATGTCTAGAAGAGTTTCCCCTATGTTTTATTCCAGCAGTTTCACAGTTTTGGGAGGAGGCTATTTTAAAGCCTTGACTGTTCACAGAGTAAACACTCTTTTCACGCTGCCCTAGAATTTCCCTTTTGGCTGCTAGAAAAAGGGCAGAGCTGACTGCAATCCACTGAGTGCTTTTCCTCCACATCTTTGTTATAGGGCAAGGCCAACAGAGACATTGATACATTGCATCGAGTTCATAAAAATCCTGAAGAGAGGCCGCTTTTACTTTTTGCCAGGCAGAACCCCAAATGCAGCTCTGACCCTATCATACTGAGTGACTCCAGATGAGGCTGAGTTTATTCAGAGATGTGTTCCCTCCTCCACTTATAATATGGTCCATTTGGGTTTAATTACGCTGAATAGGATCGTATTGAGTTTGTAATAATTAGCAATACCATCCCTAAGGAAACAAGGTTTGGTCTCACTGCCAAATCAGAAGTTTGCGTTGCCTCAAGAGAAATATAAGTATTCTGGAAAAAGTCTTGCAAGTGTTTTTGATAAGAATTCAAATCTCCTCAGGCCATTGAATATCACAGGATTTTGGGAAAGTGCCCAGTTAAAATCAAGTTTGTATTTTAAAATTCTGTTAGCAAAAGTATTTGCAACTGAATTATCTATGTGATAAAAGTTGCATAAGAAGAATTCTCTAGAAGACGTTTGGTAACTTGCAATCAAGTAGTTTAGGTCTTGCTTATGGTTAGGTGTCCCTAGAGATCTTTAAAGGCATTACCAACTCCCTCTTTGAAAAAGTCACAAACACAAAGGTAGAGACAGTGCATTATTTTGACTCTCAAATTCCCTTTCCACCTCAACATAGTATAGGCTAGGCTAAATTCAGCGTTAAAGTTCAGTGGCTTTATGTGACAACAACAACGAAAGTGTTCTTTTCACTTCCAAAAGAATCAGCTGTGGCTTTCCAGAGTAGTTCTTCTAATAATGTAAACTAATGGTAAACTTGTTCTAATTGCCTCCCAAAGCAGTAGGAGGATGAAATGGTAGAAGACGTGTGAAAGAGGGATCTGGAATTTTAAAAATAAATTCAACACCGTATTAATTATTTGCTGGAAGGCTGCAATGTGTCCAGGTATTAGATAAAAAAAAGGTAAGCAGAGTCTCTACGGACAAAAAAAAAAAAAAAAAAAAAAAAAAAAAATCACAATCCAGCCTGAAAGATGAGTAAGAGCGAGGAAAAAATTGAACAGAACTATGTAGAGTTCTATAAAATTTCACTTATGGTGGAGCATTGTACTCTTAGGGCTGCAAGAAAAAAAAAATGGAGGGCGTTCTTCCTCGCTTTGGCTTTTCCCAAGAGGCCTAACACTAACAATGGCACCAACTACTGTTAACACCATCAATAGGGAAATGGTACCGCATAATGGATGCTTTGTATCTCTATCTCTAAGTTCAGTTGGAGCTAAATAAAGAGGGCAAATGAGCACCCAACACTGTGCCAAGGGAAAAGTGTCGCCTCCAACAGTGAAGTCGCAGGTGGATGTGAGATGCCTGACTTAGGAGCGCGCTTACCAAGGCGCTAACACTGCTGCTATTATTTCCACCCGCACCCCCAGTGCTATGCCGGCCGCGCCTGGGATGAAACACACACATTGAGCCTACAAGACCGTCCTGGGTCTAGAGTGTCTGTGGCAGCCTTCCTTTCTGCCCCACCCTGAAATCCTACCTATCCTAGGACGCCCTAGAAGGAAGCCCAGGGACGGTGTGGAGCAGCCTGTACTCCCCATCTCTCTGCCAGGAGGCCACACCCAAAACAAGGCCCTCTTTGTGTCTTGGAGAACAGTGGCCGTATAGTGCTCCGCCGGCTGCCCCTGTTAAGAGAGACCGTGCAGCCCTCGCCTCGGCAACCCCAGGCAGAGGAGCGTCGCGGCGGCGACGCAGGTGGGCGCAGGCGCGGAGGTGGGCTCTCTAGGGCCGCGCGGGAGCCCCGGGTCCGCACGCCGCGCGCGGAACACCTGGGGGCGGAGCCAAGACCGCGTCCCGCCCACTCCCGGGCGCGAAGCCCCCTCCCCGCGCCCCTCCCATCGCGCCGCAGACGCGCGCAGGTGCGTGAGGCCGCGCCCGCCCGGGACCCTGCAGACGTGGGCCAGCCATGGAGCACATCCGCACGCCCAAGGTTGGTGGCACCAGCGCGGGCGGAGGAGAGACGGGAGGAGATGGGGGAGGAGGAGGAGGGATGCTGAGCGCGCGGGAGGCCGACTTTTTTGCGGGGCGCCGGCGGAGCCTGGACCGCGGGCGAGGGAGGAGCAGGCACTGCCTGAGCATCCCGGGGTGCCTGCGAGCCCGGTCGTTCTCTTGCTGCCTCCCAGGCCTAGCCTTAGCTGCTGCTGGGTCTGACCTCTTGTTTTTTGGGGGAGCGCAGTGGACACAAAGGTGAACGGGAGGGAACCTCAGTTGTCTGCTAGTAACTGGGTGTTGATCAACCCTTCTTTCTCCTGGCTCAAGGCTTTCTCTTTTAGCTGTTGGCCGCTCAGAGTAGTTGAAAGGGAAATAAGCCTTTCGGTGACAGGTGCAAGGAAAACGAGCTGAATGCAGATGGGCTCCTGCGCTTGGAAGCTTGTTAAATCTAGGGTGTCAGGCCCACCCGGCTCGGCCTTCCCAGTCCCCATCCTCATCCTCAGCGTAGCAGCTGCAAGGGGCCTTACACAGAACGGATAATCAATATTCATTGTAGTTTGAATGATGGTGTGTTCTTGCCTTTTCCAGTCCGTTTTGTTCGTTAGAGAAAAGGATGCAGCTTACGGATTCGTCATGCACTGTTGTGTTTTAACAACACCAGCTTTTGCTAATCAACAAAAGCAAATGGTCCCGGATCACTCCAGTAAATTAACATTGGAAACGTTGATCGCTGTACCAAATCTTCCTACTCAGTTGTACTGATAATCTAATTTAGAATGAAAATGATGATCGACGTTACTGCCTGATAAAAACCCTAAACGAGTGAAAGAATATGTTTAAAAACCCTATTGGCTGTCTGTTGTTACTACCACCACAGCTCCCTTGCGTTTTTGCAGGATGAACTTCCATTCAAAATGTAGGCCCCTGACAGGTCAAAGCTAGGTCAGGTCAGAGCTAGGCCATAGCTCAGGTGGTTCCAGGGATCCCACACATTTAAGAGGGGTGGGGGCAATTGCTTTATGGCCAGCAAGAATTGATTCCTAAATTTTGGAATAGTTCCTGAGTACCTTTTTGTAAAAGCAGATTAAAATGATCTCATGTCATTGGAAGAAGAAATCTTTTAGTTTGCTGGAGAATGTCAGTTCCGACAGTAAATTTAAATTGTATTGATTTTGCACTAGGGAATTAAGTTGTCGCTTCACAATCAGGAAATTGTAAACTTAGAAGACAATGCTACAAACTACAGAATAGGTGGCTCAAAGCTTTCAGAGTTTAAGTGGTACTAAATAATTTATTCCAGAAGGATGAATTTAACTCATGGACTCTGCCCTTGCCAAGGGCATTCTTCCTCCTTCCATGATGAAGGGGGCCGTTTGTAAAAGTGATAGCTGTTGTGGATATTGATAGCAAGAATGATAAGGTGACATGGCAGTGGATGCCACTTTGTTGGAGAATATGAATTTGGGGGAGTCAAGGCCTTTTCTGTTCAATATACAAAGCCACCTGGTACAAAGTCACATGTGAACCTGAGTTGCAAGCAGTGTTCTCACTTACTCTTAAAACTGGTGTTTATGGATACCCTCTAAGCAGTGCAGTACTTGAAGTCAGAAATCCTTATTTATCTGGAAATGGAAAGAAATTGGGGGAAAATGGAAAATTGTCTGAAGTGTTACTGAATTGGGTGAGTCATTAACATTTGGGATAATGCTGGTGAAAAAAATAAGAAATTATAGAGTTTGGATGGATCGCATTCATTTATTCATTTATTTTATTCTACAAGCATTTAGAACCTTTCATGTGCCAGGCTCTGTGTTAAGTGCTGGAAGCATCCAGGAACTCACAATCTCTAAGGGGAGGCAGTTGTAAATATGTCAGTGTATGATAGAGACATGTGCAAGGTGCAGTGGGTAGAGAGGGAGACTGAATAGGGGATCAACTCTGCCCTCAAGGTCAAGGGAAGCCTTCTTAGAAGAGCCGTCTTAACATGGAAGGACTTAAGGAGGACTAGGAGCATTTTCAACAGTGGTCATGTAGTTGTATAAATATATATTGTAATAAATAATTACAACCCTAAAGAAGCTGAAAACAATAACAACGGTCAAAGATAAATGATTCCTTGAGGTTAAATAACATCCTCCTTTTGTTTTACATTTTTAAGGGCAAAATTAATTTTCACAGTCTAAATGAAAAAGAGAACAATATTACTTACAGAGCTTGCAGAGTTAAATATATAATTGTTACTGGTCATATTCATCTTTATTGTTTGCTTCCATTATACTTGGTGAAACTATAGGTAAATTTCCTACGATTTCATGGTTTCATGTCTTGGGTTTGCAAGGAGTGTATACAAAGTTTGTTTATCTGGCCCACTGTGGGTTTAAAGCAATATTTACTGTGTGGGTAGTAGAGTTTTAAGAGGAAAAGAATTGTATGCATGTATAATGTACAGTTGCTTTTGTATTACAATGGAAGTCATTCACTCGCTGTAGACTGTGTAATATCCATGACAGCCTCTGTGTTCTGCTTTAGTCTCTGGAGTGCAGTTTAAAGAGACAGATGCACGTGCATAATCTGGAATGCTTTGCACATATTTCTTTCTAGGGGTGCATGTATGTTTAACTGAAGCCTTTAACAGAGCATATGCTAAGCGGAGTGCTTCCCTTCCAGAATGGTTCCTCTAGAGGGGAAAAAAAAGTTCCAAGGACAGGCTGGTTTGCAGTTGGGTTAAAGGGGGGACACCAAGTATTACCTGTACTCATCCCAGTGAACTTCTAGGTTTCTACTTCACTGTCTGGGTTTCTTTGCCACTCTGAAAACTTGCTGGAAGTTTAGGCATAATTTGTGTTCAAGTGCTGCTTAATTAAATGAAAAGAATTCAGGGCTCATGGAAGTAGCTTGAAGTGTTTGTAGGATTTAGTTTGGTACTAGATTGAGGCAAATGTGTCCAGGATCCTGGTAAGTGATTTCTACTTTATATGCTTTCGTCTTTCTGGAAGGCATTTTTCCCATATGTGTAAATTTGACTTATGAAATAGAATACGTGATAACCTCCAAAACAGACCTTGCAAATGTCTTCTCTTCCTTTCTACACCTACCCCCTAGTCTGACCCTGACTGGTCTCCTGATTTATTTTTTTTTGCTCTTTTCTAATCCCTTTCTCACAGAGGGGCCTGGATGATGCTTTTATGTCTCAAATTGATCATGCTACTTCCCTGCTAAATTTCCTACGTGGCTTCCCTTTGTACTCAGGATATAAAGTGAGAATCCTCAGAACGGCTCGTAAGGCGCTTTGTAGACTGAGCCCTTCCTACTTCTCCAGCCTCGTTTTGTGACGATCATCTTCTTATCCACAACCCTCTGATCACAACTTGTCTTCACAGAGTTCTCCAATGGGACCAGTTCTTTTCTGCCTCGGGACTTTTGCACTGCTGTTCCATCTGGGGGGACGTTAGTTCTCAATCTTCACCTGGCTAAATACCTCATCTTTCTAGTTTCAAATTGTGATTTCTCAGGCTATTGTCCAACTCCCCCATCTAAATCAGATCTGCCTGTTGTATTTTATCATAACACTTGTGTTTTCCCCTTAGGTTCCTCATTACAATTGTTAAATTTATTTGAGTTATGTTCATTTAATGTCAAGCTCCCCTGCTTGATGGAAGTCCTGTAATGGTAGGGATTATATTTTGTTCACCCTTTGTATCTATAGCACCTAACACAGTGCTTGGGACCAGCTGAGCATGCAGTAAATAAATTCACAATTGAATTAGTGAAGAATGCATAATTAATTCATTACTTTTTGTTTGTTTGTTTGTTTTTGAGGCAGAGTCTTGCTCTGTGGCCCAGGCTGGAGTGCAGTGGTGTGATCTTGGCTCACTGAAACTTCACTCCATCTCCTGGGTTCAGGTCATTCTCCTGCCTCAGCCTCCCGAGTAGCTGGGGCTACAGGCACGTGCTGCTGCACCTAGGTAATTTTTAGATTTTTAGTAGAGACAAGGGTTTCACTATGTTGGCCAGACTGGTCTTGAACTCCTGACCTCGGGTGATCCACTTGCCTTGGCCTCCCAAAGTGCTGGGATTGCAGGTGTGAGCCACTGTGCCCAGCCTCATTACTTTATTTTTAAGAATTTGCTTTAGTAATCCAGGCCTCTTATGCATTGTACAGTTGTATACAATACTACTTGACAGTGTTGTGGATCCTATAGTATTAGTGTGAAATATTTCTGGATGTCAGTGTATCTGACATAATATATGAGATATATATGAAACATATTTTGCAATTATATATATTTAATGAGATAAAATTCAAATAATGTAAAGTTCACCATTTTTATTAAAATGCACAATTCAGTGGTTTTAGTATATTTACATATTGTGCAGCCATCACCACCGTCTGGTTTTAGAACACTTTTATCACCCCCAAAAGAAATCCATTAGTAGTTAGCCCATTAGTAGTTAAACTTGATGATGCCCATCAAGTTACCCATTAGTAGTTAGACTTGATGATAATATCTTATACTTACCTACGTTGAATATTATCTCATTGAATTTAGACTTTTGCTTATCTCCTACTCTTTTTTGGATGCTGATACACATCTGCTGTTCCTGTCAGTTTGGTACCATCCACTGTTTAATCAGCTTGCTTTCTATTACCTCATTCATTATCTTATCCAAGAGCAGAAGTGACTCCTTAAGCCACTTTCCCCCATCTCTCAGGATCTTGATCCTAATAGCAGATTCAGTAGTTCTCTCAGTTTGATGTCATCTAGCAGTTGATAAGTTTGTCCTTCATCACGTCGCCAAAGAGCTCATCAAAGAAAGAAAGGAAGTCTTCTGAAATAATGACGGCGAATCCATGATGTTCTTGCTGATTGATGGTTTCCACTTTTTAGGTTCACACAAAGGTCCATTAAATAACTCATTTTAGAAACCTGCCAGAATTAGTGTTGAACTCAACAACTTATAATTATACAATTCTGTTTTCACCATGGGCAAATAGTGATCTCATTTTCAAGTTCTGTCTGTGATAGATGGACATCAGCAGATCCATGAGGTTTGCCTTCTCTTGATCATTCACTGTCAGTATACTGTCAGCTCCAAGGGTTATCTCTTCTTTTATCTTCCTTCAGCAAATAATAATTTTCTGGTTATAAAAGTAATATGGACTACATGTAGAAATTAGCCACTTTTAATATTTAGGTACATTTTCTTCTGGTGTTTTTTTTCTTTGCGTGCACTAAACATTGTTTGCTTAGAAATTTAGGATCACCCAGTTCAATTTTGTAGTTTGCTTCTTTAAACATACCATATTTCAGTGTTCAAAACATACTTTTAGAAGATTATGTGGGGCTTTTTTTTTAATCCTATGGAAATTTCATTATATTTACCATTTCCCCATTTTAGGGCTATTATAATAATGTCCTGATGAACATCTCATTATTATCTGCATGTGATTTCTTCCCTAGAATAGAACCCTAGATGGAATTACTATGTCAAAGAAGATGAATAGTTTTATTGTTGGTGTATATTACCAAATGACTTTCCAAAAACGTTATGTCATTTAACACTTTCATTAATAGAATATAGACTATGTTTCTTACTATACCATTGCTTTATTATTTAAGGTTATTTTTTGCTAATTTAAAGGGGAGAATAGCACTTCATTCTTTTAGTGTATTTTTTTTACTAGCGAGGTTGAAGTTTTTCCAAAAATATGTTTACTGACCATTTTGTTACTTTTTGAATTATCTATTTATATTTTCCCCATTTTAATAATGGGTGATTTAGTGTGTGTGTATAGTGTGTGTATTTCAATAGCTTTATTGAAGTATAATTTACGTAGCATAAAATTTACCTTTCTAAAGTATGCAATTTTGTGATTTTTTTGTATATTCACAGAGTTGTACCACCATCATCATTATCTAATTTCAGAACATTTTCATTACTCCAAAGAGAAACACTATACCCATTAGCAATCAGTCTCCATTTCTCCCTCACCCCACCCAAGGTAACTACTAAATATACATTCTATCTCTATATATGTTTTTCTGGACATTTTAAATTTAATCATACAATATGTGGCCTTTTGGGACCTCTTCTTTTCACTTAATGTTTTTAAGGTTTGTCTAAGTTGTAGCATGTATCAGTACTTCATTTCATTTTATCTGTTCTTTGCCTAATCCTGCATTTTATTTATACATTTATCAGTTGAGGGAGATTTTTTGGCAATTATGAATAATGCTGCTATGAACTTCGGTGATAAGTTTTTGTGTGGACATATGTTTGTATTTCTCTTGGATAGAATTTCATTTCTCTGAGAACAGAATTGGTGAATCGTATAGCAACTTTGTGGTTATCATTTTAAGGCACTGCCAAATTGTTTTCCAAAGTGGCTGCACTATTTCAGAACCCCGACAATAATGTGTAAGGGTTCCAGTTTTTCCATATCATCACTGACACTTGTCATGGTTTTTTATTTTAGCCATTCAGGTGGGTGTGAAGTGGTATCTCATCCTGGTTTTGATTTGTGTTTTTCTAATGACTAATGATATTGAGCATGTTTTCATGTGCTTATCAACCATTTTCCTGTCTTTTTTGGAGAAATGCTTATTCAATTCCTTGGTTTCTTTCTTGAGTTATTTTTTTTAAATTATTGGGTTGCAAAATTATGTAATCTGGATACAAATCCTTAGTCAGTTATATGAGTTGTAAAAGTTTCCTCCCATTCTGTAGGTTTTCTTCTCACTGTTTTGTTGTCTCTTGAAGCACAAAAAGTTTTTAATTTTGATGAAGTCCAACTTATTTTTTCTTTTGTCACTTGTGCTTTTTGTGTCATATCTATGTATATTTTCTAGAAAGCCTTTTTCTGACTATAAAAGTCATACATTACAGAAAATTTAGTTCAAAGGAGCAGAAAGAAAATAGTAATTCTGCATAATTTCAAAATCCAGAAAAAATGCTGTGTATATATTAACGTTTTTCTTTACATATATAAAACAGTGTAATTTAAAAGAAAATCATGTCCATTTTCTCTGTGGGGTGTGTGTGTGTGTGTATAGTTTTGGGGAATGAGAACCTGTTTTTTAATATGTCAAAATATTTTTCTCATTTTATTAAACCTTCTGGAAAGTGATTTTTTTTTATAACCACATAGTCCACATTATGATGATGACCATACATTATTTAGTGTCTGGAGGCAATTCTCCATGGCCTTTTGCAGTTTTGCACTTTTATTCTATACTATCTTTTCAAGGATGATTTTATAGTGAACAGCCTTGAAAGAGAGGAATAGCTTCTTCCTTAGTAGCAGAGGGCAGATTTATTTGCTGTCCAGGGTAATAAAGATAATGTCATCCTCACAAACGATTACTTGCATCCTGTTTATGTGATGGGCATTTCTTAAACTCTGAGTCTCTAAGGTTCTTCATCTAGGACTCAGAGCCCTGCTCTATGCAGCATCCATATGGACTGCTCCATATTGCCCCTTAGACTTGGGAGGGGGAGCGTGGAGAGTCAATATGAAGATAAAGCTTCTCCCTCCTGGTGTACAGAGAATATGAATGTCCTTTGTCTCTGACTCAGAAGTCTTGTGTCTTCTGCCAGCATATGAAACACTGGGAGGCTACTCGTTAGGTTGTAAGCAGGTTCAAATTTCAAGCACTTCCTAGTTCTTGACAGTTAATCCCCTAGTATTTGATATTTAATTTATCTCTATATTGTCACTATAATAAATAACTGATAGGCTGGGCGCAGTGGCTCATGCCTGTAATCCCAACACTTTGGGAGGCCAAGGCGGACGGATCGTTTGAGGTCAGAAGTTCAGAGCCAGCCTGGCCAACATGGTGAAACCCTGTCTCTACTAATTTACAAACCTGTCTCTACTAATATAAAATACAAAAATTAGCCAGTCATAGCGGCCAGTGCTTGTAATCCTAGCTAGTCTGGAGGCTGAGGCAGGAGAATCACTTAAACCTAGGAGGCAGAGGTTGCAGTGAGCTGAGATCACGCCACTACACCCCAGCCTGGGCCACAGAGCAAGACTCCGTCTCAAAAAACAAAACAAAACCAACCACCAACAAAAAAACCTGATAAACATCAATGTATTTAAATTGTTGTGTAAGTCTCTATTACCTCAGATTAAGTTTCTCAGGTATCTTTTCTGGTTCCATTTCTATATATATTTTAAAGATTTTTGATGCTGTTTGTATGTTTTCCTCTAGGATTGTGTCTGCTAGTATGGCAGAGGAATACCCTTTAAAAAATTCTTGAGAATTGTAGATGAAGGATGGTTTCTCATCAATTTATGTTTGTTTACTGTTGAGATTGAATTTATTTTTTGCAATTGTTTATAACAAGAGCAATACAATAATAGTACTGATAGTACTGATAAGATCCATAATATCTATAAGATTCATAGTACCTGGATCTTATTAAGAAAATAATTTGTATATCTAATAGGTACCTCAATTTCACTATGTCCCAAACTGAACTAATTCCCTCTCGCTTCACACCCAATTTTCTCCTCTTGTACTCTTTCCAATCTCGGCGATCCACCGTTCCAGTGCTGGAGCCAATAACTTTGGAGTTATCCTTCAATCCTCTTTTTATCTCCTCCCATATCTATTCCAATAGTAAATCCTCAGCTTATCCAGGTTATCCCACCTCCGTTCCTACCACCCTTTTCTGAAATACTATCAACTCTTGCCTGGTCCCCTTTCCATTTTTGCCACTCCCCCACCAGTTTATTTTTGCCAGAGATACTGTTAAATATAATTTGGAGCTTGGACTTCTTTTGTGGGTCTCCTCACACCAAAAGCATCTAAACTGGAAAGGAAACAGTCAAATTATCCTTGTTTGCAGATGATATGATCTTATATTTGGAAAAACCTAAAGACTCCACCAAAAAACGACTGGAACTGACAAAGAATTCTGTCAAGTTGCAAGATACGAAATCAAAATACAAAAAGCAGTAGCGTTCATGTATGCCAACAGTGAACAATGTGAAAAAGAAATCAAGAGACCAATCCTATTTATAATAGCTACAAGTAATATAAAATACCTAGGAAACCATTTAACCTAATAAGTAAAAGATCTATAAAAGGCAAACTATAAAATGCTGATGAAAGAAATTGAAGAGGACACACAAAAACTGAAAAGATATTCCATGTTCATGGATTGGAAGAATAAATATTGTTAAAATGTCCATACAACCCAAAGAAATCTACAAATTTACAATCCTTATCAAAATGCCAATGCCATTCTTGACAGAAATAGAAAAAATCGTAAAAGTTACATAGAGTAACAAAAGACCCAGAATAGCCACATGTATTCTGTGCAAAAAGAACAAAACTGGAGGAATCACATACCTGACTTCAAATTATACTACAGAGCTACCGTAACCAAAACAGTATGGTATTGGCATAAAAACAGAGACATAGACCGCTGGAACAGAATAAGAAACCCAGAAACAAATCCACACACCTACAGTGGACTTGTTTTCGAAAATAGTGCCAACGACATATATTGGGAAAAAGACAGTCTCTTCAATAAATGGTGCTTAGAAAACTGGATATCCATATGCAGAAGAATGAAACTAGACCCATATATCTTGCCCTACCAAGTTAAAAAGCTTCTTCACAGCAAAGGAAACAACCAACAAAGCAAAGAGACAACCCACAGAATGGGAGAAAATATTTGTAAACTATCCATCTGACAAGGGAGTAATAACCAGAATATATAAGGGGCTCAAACAACTCTATAGGAAAAAATCTAATAATCTGATTTAAAAATAGACAAAATTTCTGAATAGACATTTCTCAAAGGAAGACATACAAATGGCAAGCAGGTATATGAAAAGGTGCTCAACATCAGGAACCATCAGAGAAGTGCAAATCAAAAGTACAATGAGATACTGTATCACCCCAGTTAAAATGGCTTTTATCCAGAAGACAGGCAATAACAAATGCTGGCAAGGATAAGAAGAAAAGGGAACTCTCATGCACTGTTGGTGGGAATGTAAATTAGTACAATCACTATGGAGAACTGTTTGGAGGTTCCTCAAAAAACTAAAAACAGAGCTAGAATACAATCCAGCAAGCCCACTACTGGTTATATATGAGTATGTCCAAGAGATATCTGTGCTCCCATGCTTATGGCAGCATTATTGACAGTAGTCGAGATTTGGAAGCAAACTAAGTGGCCATCAACAGACGAATGTGTAAAGAAAACGTAGTACATGTATACAATGGAGTACTATTCAGGCATAAAAAAGGAGGAGATCCTGTCATTTGCAGCAACATGGATGGGACTGAAGGTCATTGTGCTAAGTGAAAGAAGCCAGCTACAGAAAGACAAACTTCGCATATTCTCGCTTATTTGTGGGAGCTAAAAATTAAAACAATTGAACACATGGAGACAGAGGGTAGAAGGATGGTTATCAGAGGCTGGGGAAGGTAGTGGGGTCTGGGGCAGGTGAGGGCGGATAGTGGCAATTGTTAACGGCTACAGGAAGTAGTTAGAAAGAATGAGTAAGACCTAGTATTTGATAGCACAACAGGGTGAATAATAATTTAATAAATAATAATAAGTTAGCATTTTAAAGTAACTAAAAGAGTATAACTGGATTGTTTGTAACACAAAGAATAAACGTTTGAGGAGCTAGATACCCCATTTACCATGATGTGATTATTACACAACGCATGCCTGTATCAAAGTATCTCACGTACTCCATAAATATATAGACCTACTATGTGCTCAGAAAAGTTAAAAAATTTTTTAAAAATAATTTTCCAGAATTATATTGATTGACTGAATTTATTATGTCTTGTTTATATCAGACTACTTTCAAAAGAATTTGAGACCTTTGTAAAGTATACATGATTTAAAAAATAACCCTATAAAATATGTTTTGTATTGTCATTCCATAGTTCCTTAAGATAAGGAACTTATCCATAAGATCCATAATATCCATAAGATTCATAGTACCTGGATCTTATTAAAATAATTTGTATATCTAATAGATACCTCAATTTCACTATGTCCCAAACTGAGCTGATTCCCTCTCGTCTCACACCCAATTTTCTCCTCTTGTACTCTTTCCAGTCTCGGCATTTCACCCTTCCAGTGCTGGAGCCAATAACTTTGGAGTTACCCTTTACTCCTCTTTTTCTCTCCTTCCATATCTATTCCAATAGTAAATCCTCAGCACTCTACTTTTAAAATATATCCAGGTTATCCCACCTCCATTCCTACCACCCTGTTCTGAAATACTATCAACTCTTTCCTGGTCCCCTTTTCATTTTTGCGGCTCCCCCACCAGTTTATTTTTGCCAGAGATACTGTTAAATATAATTTGGAGCTTGGACTTCTTTCGTGGGTCTCCTCACACCCAGAGGGAAATTCTGTACCTTATCTGCCCCTTCTCCCTCTCAAATCTCATTTCCCACAACTACCCCACTCCCTGTTCTTGGACCTCACTGCGTGACCACTACTCCCTGGATACCCAAGCACACTCCTTTTTCAACACCTTTGCATGAGATGTTTCCTGTGCCTGGAACTTGCTTTCCTTAGATATGCAGATGGTTTGCTCCCACACTTTTTTAGATCTTTGCTCAAATGTTATTTTATCAAGAAAGCCAATTTATCATCACATATAAAATGACAATCCTAACTCACCTCAACCAACATACTTTACCTCTTTATATTTTTCTCCATAGCATTTTTTCTGTAACATACATACACACCTACACACATACACATACCACACACATGCATACAGTCCGTATCCCCCGAATTGGAAAGGTACCTGGCAGCTAGCTGCATTTATATACAACACTGAATGAATGAATATGGATTATTAAGTTCTATAACAGACCGTTGTGTTCTGTACACCCAAGCCTCCATGCAAGACAACCAGACTTCAACTTTTGCTAGACCTGTTAAAAGTGACGATTTCATGAAATGTGGGCGATTTTTGAGGAATGTTTAATCACAACTTCTGTGATTACTTGGCTTAGACAATCTATTCTTATTTGGAAAACTTAAAAAAGAAATACTGCCACATCTACACTTTTAAGTGGATTGCTTCATTCCAACAAACTTATCTTATCAGCCTTGTCTTTCGAGTAAGAGCGTATTTGATTACAGTGACTACCTCCTCAACAGCTGTTAAATATTGTGCAATAAAAGTCTGACAATTAAATAAGAATCCATCTTTAAACAGGTCTAAATCAAAACAGTACTGAGGTTTGTTCTTTTGATAAAATCAAATTGCAACGACAAGAAAAACCAAGGGTAACGCTTGATAATGTAGAGGCAGCCCATTACTCTAGAGGCAAGGAAGCACACAGGACTCCAGAGGGCCTGGAAATAGCATTGTAAGGCCACTGGGATCCTAAACTGCATTTTCTTTCCTGTTCTCAATATCAAAATGCAAAATGGTAGAGTTGTTAAGAACACACACTCTGGGGCCACAATGGCTGGTTTTGAATCCTCACTCTGCCTCTTACAGCTCACTAACTTATTTAACTTTAGTTTCCTCATCTGTGAAATGGGGATAACAACAGTACTTACCTCTTAGGGTGATTCTGAGGTCTAAGCGTCTTAATAAATGTAAATCTATAGAATGGTGCCTATCACAATAGCTATAGTGTTATTTCAGGATTTTCTTTTATCAGTACTATCAGTACTATTGTTGTATTGCTCTTGTTAAAAATAATTGCAAAAAATAAATTCAATCTCAACAGTAAACAAATAAACATAAATTGATGAGAAACCGTACTTCATCTATAATTCTCAAGAATTTTTTAAAGGGTATTCCTCTGCCATAATAGCAGACACAATCCTAGAGAAAAGCATACAAACAGCATCAAAAATCTTTAAAATATATATAGAAATGGAACCAGAAAAGATACCTGAGAAATTTAATCTGAGGTGATATTTTTTTTTTCATCTAATATTTCTTTAATAATAATTCTAGTTCCATAGGTTTTCATGTTATGCCAATTTGTACCCGAGTTTAATTACAGAAAAGGCAACAATTTCTAATTTGATGGTATACACTTCTTTACAATTTTTTAATGTAAGGCCATTTATTAAAATAGACAAACTAGAAGATGAAAACGAAGGCAACAGAAAAACTCAACTTTTCACAACCAAAAGAATTAGCACAACTTTAGAAATAATTTAGAAAAAAGTGTTGTTAAAAGATATGTTGCAGATCTCCGTTCCATTACCCAAGATTATGTCAATTCACGATTCTAAATAAATCTTTTTAAAGTAAGAGATTAAAAACTCATCTTCAGTGTATATGTAAATTCTGTGTTTTATCACGCAGGTATGTTTATTCAACACTGTCTTTTGAAAATGGACCATTTAAAAAGACATAGCAATTTCCATTCTGTTAAGTTTCATTCAACTTTACTTAGGGTTGAATACACATGAAATGTGCTTTTAATGCATAAAAATCACAGTGGATAGCAGCAAAGGACTGGGCGGGGGGGGGCATTGAGGAGAATTTAATAATTCACATTGTGATTATTCTGCACATTGATGAAACATAATTCACACCTCTAAAACCTCAAGACTTCCCTTTTTTAAAGAACCAAAATAAACCCAAGACACCTTGCTGACACTTCCCCACCCCTAAACAAACTGATGACTCTTTTACACATAAAACTGAAATAGTTATGGCAGCAAAAGATTTTGATGGCAATGAAAAGTTTGTAAACTGTATTTCAATCTCTTGTTCTTATTCCCAAAGTGCAAGATGCAGGGTTCTCAATCTTTCAGTAGTGCTTCTCCTGTAAATAATCCTTCATTTTGTTTGGCAAAGGCAGTTTCTGAATTAAGTCTATTCTGGTATACTGACGTATAACAGAACGACACAGGTACTGCAACGAGCGCACCTGCATGAACCGGGACACTGGGTTGGTCAGTCTGACGGGGTAAGTTGCAGATCCAGGCAGCCGAGACCTTGAATAACAAAAAGCTCCATTTTCAGAGTCCCTGATTGAATGCTCAATTAGATCAACTATGGACGTATGTCCTTCCACATCTGGCTGTTCATAAAAGCTAAACCTACCATTTGAGTGCTCAATTCTAGTGTGAAGTGTTTTACCATGGGAGCGAAAGCTCAAGCTTAAAAGGTAACGGTCGTCAGAACTGTCCCGAACAAGAAAAGAACCATCTGGCACGTTTGCTAGCTTCCCTTCTGCCTCCCAACGTGTGATTGGTCCCCAGTACCATCCTTGCTTTGCAAGTTTTTTCAGCTCCTCTGTAAGGCTTGTCACAACCATGGGACCACTACTTTGCACTGAGTCATAAACTCTTGCAACCCCAGGAGCAGAGTTCGGATCAAAATTCAAATGACAGCGCATACTTTCAGCCACGTGGGCTTCTGTGCCAGTGAGTCCACTGAAGTTCCTTTGGATTTGATTATTCTGCATTGGAGGTAGCAATGGTGAGAGTGGAGGGACATCATCGTGACCCGCTCTCGGGCTCTGCAACATGACTCCCGTGGTGCCAATCAACAAGCCATTCACGGACTGATCCACAAAGATCTCTGGGGCGACAACTAGGTCCTGGTCTACCTGACTCTCATCCTCGGGGAAAGCGCGCCCTCCCACTTGAGGAGGAACCGCAGAGACTTCCATGGGAGAAGAGCTGTCCAGACAATAGCTCCGTGATCCTTCCAAAGGATACATCCCCTCATCTAAAGGCACAGTATACTGAATGTAGTCCTGAGGCATAAGTCCAATAACGACAGGCATATGTTCATCCAGGTGAAGATGCAGGTCTCCATTATGAGAAGCCGAGCTCTTCAGTGAATTGGCTTGCTCCTGGCACGTGGTCTCAGACTGGAGGTCGTGGAAATCCTTCCGGACGCCATTCAGGGCTGGACTCGGGCTGGAAGAGTGAACCAAGGCCTTGACTCTCACCTCCATCTTGATGCAGGTCTCTTCGGAGTTTGTGGGCCGCAGAGGCCAGGGCGTGGGACTGTAGTGATGGCTGCGGAGCGAGGTGGACCTTATCGGCCTCTGAGCTCTCACGCCTTTAAAGACTATGGGTGCTGAGGAGGAGGAGAAGGTGTCCTCATCGGCAGAGCTCCCAGAGGGTGTGCCCGCCTTGCCTTTTGACTTCTGTTTTGCAGAAAGCCGCCTTTTTAGCGTACCCATCAGGCTATCGCTTTTTGATTTGTTTTTTCCGCTTTTTTCATCTTCACCGTTGATATCGCAGCTGGCCATATCATTACCATAGCAGCTACCAAATAAGGAATCATCTTTTCCAAAGTCACTGGCTAGCGATGGTTGTTGTACTACCATGAAATCAGTTTCTTCTTTACTTTTATTCAAGTTAAAAGATTTCCGTAAGGTTTTAAGACTAATTTTCTTCATTATGACTAGTTACCTAATCCAAGGGATCAATATTTCTATCTGGAATATTATCCCCAAACATCTGGAGAGGCTGCAAGGCTGCATCTATGTATTTTTCCTGCTTCATTTAACCTTTGGAGCCATTTTCCGGAGGCGGCCCGGCTCCGCTTCCTCGCCCAGCGCCGGCGCGACTGCCGCGCTCGCCTTCTCCTCTCGGCAACTCCTCCTCCCGCCTCCTTCCTCCTCCTCCTCCAGGAGGGGCGCGCGGCCGCGGCGCCTCGGCCCGAGCGGGGAGCGGGTGCGGAGGAGCCGAGCGGGCCGCCCCGCGCCCACTACTCGGGCCCGCGGCGCAGGCGGGGCGTCGGGGCGCGCGGGGCTGAGGCCGGGGGCCGCGCGGGGCGGGGCGGGGCGGGGCGGGGGGCCGGGCACTAAGTGGGGGTTCCGAGGGGAGGGGCGCCGGGCCGGGGTCGTGGGGCGGACAGAGCGCGGAGCCCTGATCCCTTCCCCCACCCCCGCGCCCCCGGTGATAGAGATTTACACAACAATTTAAATACATGGATGTTTATCAGTTTTTTGGGTTTTTTTTTTGAGACAGAGTCTGCTCCATTGTATATGTGTACTATGTTTTCTTTATACATTCGTCTGTTGACGGCCACTTAGTTTGCTTCCAAATCTCGACTACTGTGTGAATAATGCTGCCGTAAGCATGGGAGTGCAGATATCTCTTGGCCATACTGATTTCCTTTCAGGTAATGTGATTCCTCCAGTTTTTTTCTTTTTGCACAGAATACATTTGGCTCTTCTAGGTCTTTTGTTGTTCTATATAACTTTCGGGATTTTTTCTATTTCTGTCAAGAGTGGCATTGGCATTTTGATAGGGATTGTATTGAATTTGTAGATTACTTTGGGTTGTATGGGCATTTTAACAATATTTATTCTTCCAATCCTTGAACAGGGAATATCTTTCCATTTTTGTGTGTCCTCTTTAATTTCTTTCCTCAGCGTTTTATGGTTTGCCTTTTATAGATCTTTTACTTAAGTTAAAGTGTTTCCTAGGTATTTTATATTATTTGTAGCTATTATAAATAGGATTGCTTTCTTGATTTCTTTTTCACATTGTTCACTGTTGGCATACATGAACGCTACTGTTTTTTGTATTTTGATTTCGTATCTTGCAACTTGACAGAATTCTTTGTCATTTTGAATCGTTTTTTGGTGGAGTCTTTAGGTTTTTCCAAATATAAGATCATATCATCTGCAAACAAGGATAATTTGACTTTTTCCTTTCCAGTTTGGATGCTCTTTATTTTTTTTTTTCTCTTGTCTGATTGATCTAGCTTGGACTTCTAGTACTACGTTGAATAATTGTAGTGACAATGAGCATGCTTGCTGTGTTCCAGATCTTAGACAAAAGGCTTTCAGTTTTTCCCCATTCAGTATGATACTAGCTGTGAGTCTGTTGTATATGTCTTTTATTATGTTGAGGTATGTTCCTTCTATCCTCAACCCTTGGAAGTTACCAGAGGCTTGGAAATACTGTCATCCGTTATTTTAAATTGATGATGCCCTAGCTCTGATTGCTTGATCAAACAGACGTGCAAAAGGAAAACTAATAAAAACTCTACACTTTCACTTCATAACCCCTTCTTTTTAACTTTTTGTTGCATCTCTTGATGTCTTATTGTACTATGTCTTGAAAAGTTGTAGTTACCATTTTTTATTGGTTTGTTTAATCTTTTATTGGTTATTTAATCTTTCTACTTAAGAGTAGTTCACACACCATAGTTCTTTAGGTTGGGACGTTCTTTGTAGTTATCCCTTTGAATATACTTTATATTCCCATTTCTTTCTCTACCTCCTCTTTAAGGCCAGTAACTCTTAGATTTGCCCGTTTGAGGCTTTCTAGATCTTGTAGGCATGCCTCATTGTTTTTTACTCTTTTGTGTTTTGTCCCCTCTGACTGTGTATTTTCAAATAGCTTGTCTTCAAGCTCACTAATTTTTTTCTTTTACTTGGTCAATTCTGCTATTAAGAGATTCTGATGCATTCTTCAATATAGCAATTGCATTTTTCAACTCCAGAATTTCTGCTTGATGCTTTTTAATTATTTCAATCTATTTGTTAAATTCATCTGGTAGAATTTTGAATTCCTTCCCTGTGTTAACTTGAATGTCTTTGAGTTTCCTCAACACTGCAATTTTGAATTCTCTGTCTGAAAGGTCACATACCTCTGTTTCTCCAGGATTGTTTCCTGGTGCCTTAGTTCATTTGGTAAAGTCATGTTTTCCTGGATGGTCCTGATGCTGTTGGATGTTTGTTGGTATCTGGGCATTGAAGAGTTAGGTATTTATTGTAGCCTTTGCAGTCTGGGCTTGTTTGTTGTCATATTTATTGGAACCTTCCAGGTATTCAAGAGCCCTTGGGCTTTAAGCGAACGTCGGTGGTGGCCTGCAGAAACCCCATGTTTTGCAGACTCATGGAGGTATTGCCTTGATGGTTTTATATAAGATCCTGAAGAATTATCTGGATTATCAGAGAGATAGTCTTTTTCTCTTCCTTTATTTTCTCCCAAACAAATGGATTCTTTCTGTGCTGAACTATCTGGAGCTGGGAGTGGGGTGACACAAGTACCCCTGTGGCCACCACAACTGGGACTACACTGGGTCAGACTGGAAGCCAGCACAGCACTGGGTCTTGCCCAGGATCCACTGTAACCACTACCTGGCTACTTCCAAAGTTCACTTAAGGCCCTAGGGCTCCACCATTACAGGTGGAGAAGCCAGTTAGGCATGTGTCCTTCCCTTCAGGGTGGCGAGTTCCCCCAGGCTCTGGGCAGGTCCAGAGATGTTGTCTGGGAGCAAAGGATTGGAGTCAACATCCTTAAAAACGTACCTCATGTTATATTCTACTGCAGGAAAGCTGGCCCTCAAAACACAAGACAAAGTCTGTCCTGCTCTTCCCTCTCCTTTCTGCAGGCAGAGGAGCCTCTTCCAGTAGCCACCACTACCACTGGATGGGGTTTCTGCAGGCCACCACCGACGTTCGCTTAAAGCCCAAGGGCTCTTCAGTCAGCTTGTGGTGAATTCTGCGAGGCTTGGAGCCCACCCTTCAGGGCACTGAGCTCCCTTCCAGCCTAGGGCAGGTCCAGAAATGATGTCAAGAGCCTTGGCCTGGAATCAGGGACCCCAAGGGACCATGTGATACTCTATCCTGCTATGGCTGAGCTAGTACCTGAGGTGCAAGACAAAGTCCCCTTTACTTTTCCCTCTGTTTTTTTCAAGCACAAAGAGTCTCTCTCCATAGTCTCCACAGCTGCAAATGTGCTGGGCTCCCCTGAAGCAGCATGCCTCAGTCTCACCCAGGGCCCACTGTGTACTACCTGGGTGTCACTGCTTATTATTCAGGGCCCGAGCTCTTTTGTCAGCAGATGATGAATGCCGCTAGGACTGGGTTCTTCTCTTCCATTCGGCAGGTTTCCTTCTGTCCCAAGGTGTGTCTAGAAATGTCATCTGGGAGCTAAGGCCTGGAATGGGGGCCTCACAACTAACTCTGCCTGATGTCTGATCCTTTTGTAGCTGAGTTGTTAATGAAGATGCAAGACAGTCCTTTTTACTCTTTGCTCTCCTCTCCTCAAGCAGAAGGAAGGAGTCACTTCCAGAGGCACTGCCTGGGGTTGTGAGAGGGGTGGCACAAGCATTCCCTTAGCCACCCCAGCTTGTGTCTCCCTAGGCCACATACTTCCCCAGTCCGCTGACTCTAAAGCCAGCCCAGCATTAGGACTTGACTAGGAGTTGCAGTCCTGTGTCCTGGATTGCCTTTCAGATTTACCGAGGACCTGGGAGCACTTTAGCCTGCAGTAGTGAGGCTTGCCAGAATTCAAGTTCTGACCACCGGGATAGGCAATTTCCCTCTAGCTAAGGTTGGTCCACATACTCCCTGAGCCCAACACATCTTTGCTTTGCTATGGTAGGGCAGCACTGAGTTGAATGCCAAGTCCTCAAGTAGCTATGCTCTCATTCCCGCAAGTGCACAGATTCTTTTTCCACGTAGGAGAAAGAATCTGTGAACTTAGTCACTGCCAGGGGATGGGGGACAGGTTGCCTCGGCAATTCAAGACTGTCTTTGTTACCCTTGTCAGTGCCTCTTTCAGCAATACAAAGTTAAAAGCAGGTACTTTAATAGCTCACCTGATTTTTGGTTCTTACGATGGTGCTTTTTTGTGTGTAGTTGTTAAAACTTGGTGTTCTTGCAGGCAGGATGATCTGTGGAGGCTTCTATTTGGTCATCTCTCTTTCCATCCCCATAGTTTCTCTGGAAATTTTTTTTTTTTTATAAACCGTATGTTGATATGATCAGCCATATCTCCTGATGGATATTATTATATTATTTAACATTGAATATTTTATTCTATATCATGTACATAAATATACTTATTTCCGGTAGTTTAATCTTTGTTCTTTGTCACCTTCCCCTATCATCTGTTAAGATTGAGGTCATAGACTCTAAATACATTTCCCAGTATGAGAAGAATGTTGTATTTAAAAGTATACTGGATGGCTCCTTTGTAATGTGAAAGATTCTGCTTTGCTTTTTCTGGTTTCTATGCTTAGGTGTTTACATCTGTTTAAAAAAGCAAACAAATATACTTATATATTTGGATACTTATGTGCAACACCACAACCAACCCAGTTTAAACAGTGGGCAAAGGACTTGAATAGACATTTCTCCAAAGAAGATATACAAATGGCCAATAAGTACATCAAAAGATAGCCAACATCACCAGCCATTAGGGAAATACAGGTCAGAACCACAATAAGATACCACTTTATACCCATTAGGATGACTATTACTTAAAAAGAAAGAAAGAAAACAACAAGTGTTGGCAAAGGTTGTGGAGAAATTGGAACCCTTGTGTATTGCTGGTGGTAATGTAAAATGGTACTGCTGCTGTGGAAAACCCTTTGGTAGTTTCTCAAAAAGTTAAATGTAGAATTACCATATGACTCAGCATTTCCACTCCTGGGTATATACCCCAAAGAATTAAAAACAGGGACACAAACAGATACTGGTATGCCCATGTTCATAGCTGCATTATTCACAATAGCCAAATGGTGGAAACAATCCAAGAGTCCATCAACAAATGAATAGATAAACAGAATGTGATATGTACATGCAATGGAATATTATTCAGCCTTGAAAAGGAATGAAGTTCTGATACATGCTACAATATGGGTGAACCTTGAAGACATTGTGCTAAGTGAAATAAGCCAGACAAGAAAAGGACAGATAATGTATGATTCCACTTACATGAGGTATATAGAATTCTTAGAAATGAAAAGTAAAATAAAAGTTATGAGGAACTGAGGGTAGGGGAAAATAAGGGTTTTTGCTTAATAGTTAGAGAGTTTTTGTTTCAGGGGTTGAGAAAGTTTTGGAAATTGATAGTGGCGATGGTTACACAACAGTGAATGTGCTTAATGCCGCTGAATTATACGCTTAAAATGGTTTAAAGGATATCTTTTATGTGTATTTTGTGACATTTAAAAAAAATAGGTTTCCTGGCCCATAACCACTGCTCAGTAAATACTTACTGACTGAATGAATTTGTAGAATGAACTAATACTTAATTTGGCAAATGTATATCAATTGTTAGCATGACAGTGGGTGGCATTGTGGGTCTGATGTCAGACAGTTAAAATTCTTACTCTGCCATGTATATATATTTTTGATTTTGGCATAATTAAAAAACTAACATATTTACATATTATAAAATTCATCATTTAAAAGTATACATTTAAGTAGTTTTTGATGTATTCACAACATTATGTAACCATCACTAACGTCTATGTAATTTCTGAACATTTTCACCACCCCAAAAAGAAACCTGGTATTTACTAGCAGTCATCCCTCCTTTCTCTCTCCCTACACCCTGGACAATCTCTAGAGATTTGCCTATCCAGGACATTTTATGTAAGTGGAATCATACAATTTATGGTCCGTTGTGACTGGCTTCTTTCAGTTAAGTGTAACTTAAGATTTTCAAGGTTCATCCATGTTGTAGCATATATCAGTACTTCGTTACTTTTTATTGCTGAGTAATATTCCGTTGCATGGATATACCCCGCATTTGTTTATGCATTCATCAGTTGATGGATATTTGAGTTGTTTCTACTTTTTATTGGGAATAGTGCTGCTATGAACATTTAGGTATAAATTTCTTTGTGTGTGAAAATATGTTATCAGTTCTCTTGGGTATATACTCAGGAGTGAAATTGTTACATCATATATTAATGCATGCTTAATCTGTTGAGAGGCTAACAGTTTTCCAAAGAGGCTGCAGCATTTTATATTCCTAACAGTGATGTATGAGGGTTCCAATATCTCCATATCCTCACCAACACTTGTTGTTATCTCTTGATTATAGCTATCTTAATGGGTGTGAAGTGGTATCTCGTGGTAGTTTGAGTTGTATGTACCTGGTAGCTAATTATGTTGAGCATCTTTTTATGTGCTTATTAGCTATTCATATGTCTTCTTTGGAGAAATATCTATTAAGATTCTTTGTTCATTTTTTATTTTATTATCTTCAACGTTTGTGTTAAGTTCCAGGTTACATGTGCAAAATGTGCAGGTTTGTTACATTAATAAACGTGTCAGAGTGGTTTGTTGTACAGATCATCTCGTCATCTAGGTATGAAGTCCAGCATCCATTAGCTTTTATTTCTGATGTTCTCCCTCCCCTCGCAACCCCTCTGACAGGCCCCAGTGTGTGTTGTTCCCCGTGATGTGTCCACGTGTTCTCATCGTTCAGCTTCCACTTAAAGGTGAGAACATGCAATGTTTGGTTTTCTGTTCCTGCATTTGTTTGCTGAGGATGACAGCTTCTAGCTCCTGTTTGTTTTTTAAATTGGGTTATCTGTCTTTTTAATGTTGAGCTGTAAATGTTCTTTATGGATTTGGGGTACTAAATAATTCGATATGTGACTTGCAAATATTTTCTTTCATTCTGTAGGGTGTCTTTCTCATTGTTATCTTTGAAATACAGGTTTTTAATACTAATGAAGTACAATTTATCTATTTTTCTTTGGTTGCTCATACTTTAGGTGCTATATCTAAGAAATTACTTAATCCAAGGTCACAAAGATTTACACTGTTTAGGTCTTTGATCTATGTTGAGTTAATTTTTGTATATGGTGTGAGATAGAGGTCCAAATGCATTCTTTTGCATGTGGAATTCCAGTTGTCACAGCAGCATTTATTGAAAATAATTTTCCTACTCCATTTAATTGTCTTTGTACCCTTGTTGAAAATTGATTCTTTATAGATGCTTGGATTTATTTCTGGACTCTGAGTTCTAGTCCTTTAATATCTTTGTCTATCCTTAGCTAATACCACACAATCTTGATTATTATAGCTAGGTGTATGATCTTGAAAGCTTTGGTTTTCTCACGTATAGCTTGTTAGAGACTAAACAGAATACATTTAAAGCACTAAATAATATGGCACATAGTACATTTTAGCTGTTTTCGAGTTATTTTTATAATCATCATCATTGCAAAAGGATGTGGCCACAAGTTTGTATGCTGAAAGAACTTCCATGAAATTTGAGAATAAAAAGAATTTTCTAAATCCAAACATTTCAGTTGACCTACTCATTCACCTCCCTGCTGCACAATGAGTTTCAATATTTTTTCCTCTGGAGGAACTCTGCAAAGAATGCCTACCTGTAACCCAACTCTAGTTCACACCCAGACTTTGGAGCATATTGTTCTTTAATAAAAACATTGATCTCGTCAAACACATGGATTTTAGGAAAGGTGTCAAGTTTCGCTCAGGAAGCCTCTGCAGTGGCCTATGAGGCAAAGCCTCAGTGACATCGCCCTAGATTCCTGAGAGTCTTTTTGGAATGGAAGTATGGAGAAGAAAGTGGGAAACACACTTTGGCTTTTTAGTGGAGGAAAGTAAGAGGGTTACATTTGTGCTGCCATGAAAGCTTTAAAAAGGGATGCAATTTTAAGGCACTGTACATCTTGAAACATTTATATGCTTGTAAGGAATGATAAAGACATGAAACTGTAACCTCCTATGTAAGTCTCCTTGAGCCATTATTTATTTATTAGTAAATTTTGACATTTCCCTATTGAACTCACATTATTAACTGATTAGGTTTGGTTATCACTTCTGTCTTACATCTGGAGGAAAAACAGCATTTGGAATGCTTGTTTTCACAGATGTACATATATTTTCTCATCCTTATTTAAAGCTTATTTTTATTGCTTTTTTTTCCATTCTGAACAGGACAAGCTGTGAAGTATGCTTGAAATTAAACCTCTTGACCAGACACCCAAGATTCCGTGACTTTGTCCGTGTGATGGTTCAGTTTTATATTCTTATACTGCACTCAGAGGGAGTCCAAGAAGCTCATTTTGTACCATATTTCTTAGGCCAGGAAAAGTCTAAACTATTTTTCCTAGTGCCCTTTCCCCTGGTGGACAGCTAGTTGAAGCCTCTGGGAGTAAAAGTACTTCCCAGGACATAAACCCAACCCTTCCTCCCACAAGCATTTAAAATGGTTTAAAAATAACCCCCACTTAATGTTTTGTGGCAGGCTATGACAACTTTATAAAAATTGTATGTTTACTTTTCTCCTCTTTTTCATTTATTAAAACACTGCTTATCATAGATTCCCGGAGAAATAAATTTATTGCCAAACTGTGAAAGTAAATTTTATTCCTTAGGGCATGTAGCAAAGCACACATTATTTAGAAGAAGGTACAGTTGAACTGTGCAAGTTGCGGTGAACTGTTCACCCAGTTTGAGTAGTGGTAGTTTAAGGAAGGGATTCTGCCTTTTAAGCTAAACGGATAAATTTAAAGACACTATTGATGCATATATCCTTTCACTTGTACATTCTGGAAGTATTCCTTGAGTGCTTTCTCTATGCCAGATACTGTTTTAGGCCCTGGAGATCCAATGGTGAATAAGACAGACAGTGGCCCTAGTTTCATGGAACTTACAGTGTAGTAAAGAATTAAACAAAAATAATATTGCAGTTCTTGAAAACATATATATGTCATCATTGTAAGCTAAGATTTTGGAAAATCTCCCATTTTTAAAAGATTTTTCCCAGATCCTGCCACCCTCCCCCTGTAAACTTTCCGGTTGCTTCCTACCCTACTCAGAGTGAAAGTCAAAGTCATAACATTGTCCCGGCAGGCCCAGTAGAGGTCCATCTACTGGGCACCTCATCTCCTACTTGTTTCCCCTCACAGATGCTGATCCAGAAGTCCTCACGTGCTCGTAGACCCTTGACCATATCCACCTGTTCCTGCCCAGGGTCTTGTCATTTGTTGTTCCCTCTGCCTGGAATGCTCTCCCCAGATACCCCAATGGCTGGCTCTCTCACTCACTCTGGTTCTCTACTGAAATATCTAATTATGTTATTAGAGAACACTTCCCTGGGCACCTGATATGGTCTGGCTTTATGCCACCACCCAAATCCCATCTTGGATTGTAATCTGAATTGTAATCCCCACGTGTTGGGGGAGGGACCTCATGGGAGGTGACTGGATCACAGGGGTGGTTTCCCCTTACTACTCTGGTAAGTGGTAGTGAGTTCTCATGAGAGCTGATGATTTCATAAGGGGCTCTTCCCCTTTCATTCTGTACTTCTCTGTCCTGCTGCCTTGTGAAGAACGATGTGTTGGCTTCCTCATCTGCCATGATTGTAAGTTTCCTGAGGCCTCCCCAGCCATGCAGAACTGTGAGTCAATTAAACCTCTTTCCTTTACAAATTACCGAGTCTTGGGTACTATCTCTATAGCAGTGTGAGAAGGGACTAATACAGCATCCTGCTGGCCCTCCTCACCCAACTGCTTATCCTGCTTTAATTTCCTCTCTAGGAATCTTCTGGCACACATACGTGGTGATACAGTTCCACCATATCTTAGCCAAATTGTAATCCCCAATGTTAGAGGTTGGGCCTGGTGGGAGATGGTTGCATGATGGGGGTGGATTTCATATGAATGGTTTAGCACCATCGCCTTGGTGCTGCTCTTGTGATAGTGAGTTCTTTTGAGATCTGGTTGTTTAAAAGAGTGTGGCACCTCCTCCCTCACTCTTTCTTGTTCCTGCGCCCACCATGTGAGAAGCTTCACTCCCCCTTTGCCTTACGCCATGATTGGAAGCTTCCTGAGGCCTCCCCAGAAGCAAAAGCCGCTCTGCTTCCTGTACAGCCTGCAGAACCACGAGCCGATTAAACCTCTTCTCTTTATAAATTACGCAGTGTCAGTTATTTCTTTATAGCAGTATAAGAACAGACTAGTACATGAGGGATTTCTTTTTTTTTTTTTTTTAAACATATTCCCTGTTTCCATGCTTTCCCACCTTCAAGCAGAAGGTACAAACTCCATGTGAGCAGTGACTTTATCTTCCCAATTCATGTGCCCCCAGCACTCAGAACACTCTATGTCTGGTACAGAGTAAAGGTGCACAATAAATATTTGTTGTATGAATGAATAAAGGAAACGGTTTAATGTGACTTGGTGTCGAAGCTTCAGTATCTTTCAATATCTTTCAACAGACATGTGTTTTTTTCTCCTCCAGTATTCTCCATTTTAGTTATATGGCCCTACTTTTCACATTTGCAGATGAAGTTTTGTTTTCTTTTTTCCCCGTCTCTGCTCTGTTTCCTGTATGTGCAACATCTTCCACAGCTGAATCTTTCCTAACTTCCTGTCTGAAAAGTCAAATTCAATAATAAAGGATTCTGGGTTAATCATACTTAATTCTACCTACAAGCCATCAGATAATTTATTTTTACCATAGTACTGTTAATTTTCATTCATTGAACAAATACTTAACATCTGTGCTTGGCATCAGGCTACAAAGATAGGCAAAAACATTAGTGCCAATCTTCAAGGATCCTGCCATCGAGGGTTGCTGTGATGTTCTGAAATGTGATCATTGTTGTTTCAGGAAGCCAGTAAGCCAAGGACCATGTGTCCCTTTTCCTTTCTTCCCACAGTTCTAGTGTGAGTGTTTGCCTAGCATTGTTCATTGTGCTGCAGGGAATATTAGGAATAAAATAACTTGGGTTCCCATGAGAATATGATTTTGGTAATGGTTAGAGTGTACAGTAAAGATAGCGTGTAATGAAGTAGTGTAGGATAAGTAGAAACCAAGTAGTGATCAGAGAGGTCACAGCAATTCAGAGGACAGTGAATGATCCCAGTGGACTGGGGTAGTTGAGGAAAGGTGTTATTAAGGAGGTGGATCTTGGGTGTCAGGCTGGAGGTGAGTGTGTTGCGCTTGGTGAGTGGCAGTGTCCTTTTCTTACTGTTCTTGGTGACCTCAGAGTGCACTGTGACAGGCAATCATGCAGCTTTGCTTATTGGGCCTCAGAAGAGGCCTCCACATCATTGGCTCTGCAAGGCATTCTGCTTTATACTCATTTCCCAGAGTGGGAATGATGGACACTTTAGGGCCGGACTGTAAGAGGAGAAAGAGAAAAATATGGTGCCAATTATGCAGTCTGTCCTTGGGGGGCTTCGAATCCGAGGAGTGAGGCATGGGAATGTGTAAATGAGCTGGAACCTGGCCTTGGCCTGGGTGGACAGAGTGTACCCCTTCGTCCTCTGGCACTGGTACTTGCCAGGGGTTGGTGGGAGGGAGAGCATGGGACTTGGGTCTCTCTGTGCCTGGGCTTTCTCCTCCCTTTGGTTAGTAAGTTCTATTTGGCACAACTTGCCCTTGGAAAAATGTTTCCCCATAGTTCCCAAAGAGCTATATAAGTAGATGGTTTCGTCCTTTGCTGTTAGTGCCTTTGTCAAAAATAGGTCAAATTCAGAATCATTTTAGAATTTTAGAAATATTGTTAAAGGAAAATCATAATCAAATAAGCCTTTGACTTCCTGTATTGCTTCAAAGCAAGGTCTTATTCTCCCAATACTAGTATATGTTTTTAAAATGACTTTATTGTTTTGAACCCAACTATGTTTAGTAGGTCATTCCATACATTTACTCTTTGGGATACAAAGCATCATGTATTCACTGAGTTACAAAGAACCAGCATCTGTCCTGAATTTATTTTTCTTTTAAACTCTTTTTTCTTCTTTTTCTCTTCTTTATGCTTGCTGAAAATGGTATTTTTGGTTGGGGTTATTTTAAGGTGGTGTTGAAATAAATCCTGGGACTTTGCTCTTGTTCAACAGTGCATGTTCTTTTAAGCCTACATATCCAGGGTCATCCTACCAAAATAAATTATATGGGCCCTTTGCAAAATTCTCAAGTGCCTGAATTTTTATTTATGAGCGTTGGCTGCTGGCATAACGTTTGTAATTTCCCCTGAGCAAAAATGGGCACTTTTTTCTTGTTCTGCCTTTTCTAAGAATTTCTATCACTCTTACTTCTTACGTAGCTATGGCTGTGTCACTATTTTAGCTTGTATATTCCCTTAGGGGAATTTTTAAAATTTCCTTAAACGTCAGTCAAATCTACTGTTTTAACAAATGTGTAGGTAGATGGAACTCAACAACCTGCCCATTTATAAACACTCAGGCTTATCCAAAATCATCAAGATTTTTTTTTACCTTGACCTAAACTAGATACAATAATCCTTATCTGAATAGCAAGTGTGGGTGATTTATTTTTCTCCTTTTAAATGCAAATTTCTCAAAGCATATTTTTCTCTGATCAGTATAATTTTATGTATAGGAATTAGAGATTTTAGGTGGCTCCAAAATCTGTAGAAATGTGTGTATGAAGTACCCCATTTCCCATGTGGAGGAAGGACTTAAATTTTCTGTCAAATTGGGAAATAGATAGATTCTTCACTTGGGACACCGATATATTAACAATCCTTCTGACATGCATAGAATTACAAGATCTTTATTCATTTTTAATGTCTTTCTCTGCAACCAGCATAACAAAACAGTCTAGATATATTCATCCTTTCCCCCTTACTTTACAAAGTTGTATCAAGATTACTGGGGTGAATTTTTCTACCAGTAGCTCCCCCGGGTCTGTCTAAACTTCTTGGATTGTGAGTATATTTGAAACTGGGTCTTAGTCTTCAAATCTGTACCTCCGTACTTCACTTAACCTGGCTGAAACTGGCTCTGTCCAGAGTTTGAAGTATGATGATATGGGCTGTCCAGGCTAAATAGATATTGGTAGAGGAAGAAACAGATGCTGGTACATCAGAATGCCTGGGATATCTGGGATATCAGAATACCTGGGATATCTTCACATGCATAGATGCTGGTACATCAGAATACCTGGGAAGAATGATCAGTGATATCTATCATATGAGACTGGTGACTGCTTTGGGAATGAAAGGAGGAACCTGTTTAGCCGGTAAGGTGGGGCCAGGTTGTGGAAGGCCCGGTTAGCAGCAGCGGGGAGACACTGTAGCTCTGAACAGAGAGTGACATGATCATGGTGTATCTAGAGTGACTACTGTTTGAGTGCCAACCTGGGGACTAGACTGTGTGGCAGGATGTGCTGGGCTTTGGTCACCCATCATCTACTCTCCCAGGCTCCCTCTGAGGAGCCATGCCTGCTCTATGCTCAGTTTGTATGTTTTTTTGGTGTGTGGCATACTGCCAATCCAGCTACCCAAATCATGTCATTTCATGACCACACTGAATGGTTTAGGGGTAAGCGTGTGACCAAGTGAGATGCAATGATACTTGGCTTGGGCTCCAAGAACGGCAGCTGGTGCTTTTCTTCATGGCCATGGATGTGGCAGGAGATGGGACAGGGGCAACTGGAGCCATCATGAGCAGAGCCTGCTGAGAGCCAGCACTGAGGGCCCAGCCAAGAGTTTGAGGGTGAGGAGCTGAGTGTTTTCAGCCCCCCTCCCCTTCTGAAGCCAGCCCTATCTCTGACCTTTGTAGACGTATGATCCAATAAAAGCCCTTTTGGCTCAAGCCATATGAGGTTGAGATTTCTGTCTCTTGCTCCTATAAGAGTCCTAGGAGATAGAGGTGGAATCAGATCATCTGTGGGCAGTATTACCAGTTAGGAACTTTTTGTTTTGTTTTTGAGACAAGGTCTCACTCTGCTGCCCAGGCTGCAATGCAGTGGCATGATCACGGCCCACTGCAGCCTTGACTTCCCCGGCTCAAGTGATCTGCCCTCCTTAGCCCTCTGATTAGCTGGGACTATAGGCATGTGCCACCATGCTTGGCTAATTTTTTAAATTTTTTTGGTAGAGACAGGGTCTCACTGCATGATCTGGACTGGTCTCTAACTCCTGGGCTCAAGCAGTCCTCCTGCCTCAGGCTCCCAAAGTGCTGGGATTACAAGTGTGAGCCACTGCTCCTGGCCAGGAGAGTCTGATAAATAGTCTGGGTGCCTGGCACAGAGCAGGCACACCACAATTTAGCAGATTTAATTAATTAAATTAAAAGGGCTTAAATTGATGGGCAGCAGCTGTCTAATTTTCACAAGGTTCTTTCACAAGTAGCTTGCTTTGTATTGTATTGACTATTAGGCCATTCTCACATTGGTATAAATAAATATCTGAGACCGGGTAATTTATGAAGAAAAGAGGTTTAATTGGCTCATGGTTCCACAGTTTGTACTGGAGGCATGGTGGCATCTGCTGCCGGGAGGCCACAGGAAACACAATCATGGTGGAAGGTTAAGAGGGAGCAGATACTTCTTACATGGTAGGAGCAGGAGCAAGACAGAGACAGGGTAGGTGCTGTACACTTTTAAACAACCACATCTCCTGAGAATGAACTCACCATCGTGAGGACAGTACTATATTAGTGTGTTCTCATGCTGCTAATTAACACATACCTGAGATTGGGTAATTTATAAAGGGAAGAGGCTTAATGGACTCACAGTTCTATATGGCTGGGAAGGCCTCACAATCATGGCGGAAGACGAAGGCAGAGCAAAGAGACTTCTTACATGGTGGTGGGCAAGAGAGAAGGCTTATGCAGGGAAGCTCCCTTTATGAAACCATCAGATTTCATGAGGCATATTCACTATCATGAGAACAGTCCAGGAATGACCCAGCCCCATGATTCAGTTACCTCCCACCAGGTCCCTCCCACGACATGTGGGGATTGGGTGAGCTACAATTCAAGATGAGATTTGGGTGGGGACACAGCCAAACCATATCAAGTACCAAGAGGGATGGTGCTGAGCCATTGAGGAGAAACTGCCCCATGATCAAATCACCTCCCATCAGGCCCCACCTCCAACATTGGGGGTTACAATTTGACGTGAAATTTGGATGGGGACACAGATCCAAACTATATCAACTATGTTAACTGTGTTTTTGAAATAACTTAGTTTCACAGCAGAATGCATTTTTTGAAGAATTAATTGTTTTAGGCAGCTTGAGAATAGGATTCTTTGCATGCCTCCCAGATATATCCCTGTGTGTGCATCCCACCAGCATTTTTTCTTCCATTATACCAGAGGTATCTAAGGGATTTCATGAAAGGCAGAGTCTCTGTTTCTTCTGGTTATGTGTCATATATTTTCTTGGATTATGCTCAATTCTTCTCTAATCTCTGACGTTTGAATAAAATAGTCCTGGGAAAAGACTTACAATGGTTTTATAGCTGTAGAAAGATTAAATACTCCTTTTGGAAAAACAGCTGATGTTATTTCTCTGTCAAAAGGCTGAATTTAAAAACTCCTGAAGCTTCATGGTTACCACCTTTTGTTTCAGTAACTTTATGTAAATAGGAAAAAAGTGCTTTCTTTTTAAATTGGAAAAACCAAATGCCTTTTTTCTGTAATTATAAGAGATCGTGGCAATTCTACATTGTTTGGAGAATTTGCTATAGCTTTAGTTTTTCTTCTTGTATGTCAGAGTACTTTGCCAGCTATAATTGGGTAGTTTATATTTTTTGCATACTCTATTGTTTCTGTGAGTTTAACACAGGGGAAGTGAAGTCGTGGACATGAGGTGGGAGCAAGAAGTAAAACTCTGAAGTCTGTGTTATGGATATGTTTGTTAATAATTATTTTATTTATTTATTTATTTTTTAGAGATAGGGTCTCACTCTGTCATCCAGGCTGGAAGGCAGTGGCACGATCATGTCTGACTATAACCTCAAACTCCTGGGCTCAAACCATCTGCCCACTTCAGCCTCCTAAGTAGCTGGGCCTACAGGTGCCTGCCACTATGCCTAGATATTATTTTATTTTGTGTAGAGATGGGGATCTCATCTTGTTGCCCAGGCTGGTCTCGAACTGTCGGCCTCAAGTGATCTTCCTGCCTCAGCCTCCTAAAGTTCTGGGATTATGGGTATGAGCCACTATGCCCAGCCAATAACAATTATTTTTTAATAACTAGTGAGATGTATGCTTTTTTCCCCTCTCTCACACATGCAGTTACTTACACATGGGATCATTTGTTCAGGAACTCTGAACTCCAACTTGAAACATCTTTTTTTAGCAACCATTATACAGACAGTGACACCTGCCATAAATAAAAGTGACTTGAGAATTTCTGTATGGTAGATGTTTCTATAATTACTGCATGGCTGGTTAGAAGTGGGGCTTGGTTCCTGCATGCTTCCTCCAAAGCTGCAGGAGGCCTTTGCACCTTTCGATGTGGAACATGCTGGTGCACACTTCAGAGCTCCGCCCAGAGAATCCCTCGACCACCGGGAGAACCGGGTCTTTCGGGGATTTGCCCCTCCAGACAAGAGAAATGAGCAAGCAGGGAGGTCACATGGCCAGCCAAGCTGGTCTGTACCAGATACCAAATCTTTTAGCTGTAGCCAGCGCATTTAACTTGTTAAACAGATTCCTCTCTAACTGAAATCTCAGGGACGATGGAGGAGAGACTTGTGAGCCAGGATGTTTTTCCTTAATTTGCAATATTAGACCCAGACTGAAGTGGTCAGGTATGGGAGAGATCCAGGGAAGTGGATCTCTTCTGGTTTGAAATCTGGCTCTGCCACTTTCTAGATGCGAGGCTTGGGCAGTTGATGGACTTTTCATGCCCTTCAATTTTAGCACCCGTGAAATGGAGTAACCATGTCTTTGTCTCAGCTAAGGTTAGAAATAGCATATGGATAATACCTAGCACAGTATCTGATGCTCAGTAGTTGTGTGGTCAGTGGTAAAAGTATTTTCATTGTTGTTACTACCCTTCCTCCTCTTGCTCCCTCTGCTTGAGGGAAGGGTTAAAAGGAACGCACCACAGTTATGCTGCCTCCTTTGCCGTAAGCTTTTCTGAAAAATTCATCCTGGATTGCCTGGATTTGGCATCAGGACTTAGTTAAGTAGGGACTGAGAGGGTGGGCACTGTTTAACGGTAAAACTGATGCCCAGAACCATCCTCCCAACCTTGGTATCTAAGAGCGGCTCCCTTCCCTGGGACCTTCCACACCCCCAGGTGGTGGATGTGTCTTATCTGAGCTGCCAGCAGGCCCTGGGATCCTGGTCCCCATATCTTGGAGGAACACCAGCCGCTCTCACGACATTCTGTCCTGACTGTTTGGTGCCCTGTGAGTGCTTCTTACAGCCAATGCCCTGCGCCCTCACTACATTCTCCTAATCACTGTGCTAATTACTGCACAATGTAATAGAACTACATTAACTGTTGTGTATTTTAAAGTGCAATATTAATGTTCATTTTTGTGCTTTACACCTGCACATTTTGTGGCTCATATAACATTTCTACTCACAGTGGAAGAACATTGAGAAAAAAAGGACTCTGCCTGAATTTTTAGCTTCTCATTACTGTAGTGGTCTCAAATTTTGTTTCTGCACAAGGTCTCCTTATCACTCAGGCATTTTCTGACTAAGGGGTGCGTATTTCATTTGAGACACTAAGATTGTTCTGCATGCTGTGTAGCTTGAATATCAACATTAAAGATTGCAAAAAGAAAAGAAGATGGATGGATGGATGTGCTAAATAGATTTTAAAATAAAGTCAAATGAAAGTCTTTATTTTTAACAGTACAGCAAGACACTTCATCAATTCAGTTTTAAATCCAAATGATAATTAATTATGAGAGATAGAAATAACTCAGGAAATGTTACCAAGTGCTCTAGGGTTTCTAGCCAGTGATTTCCTAACTCCCCAAGAGAAGCAAAAAAGAAGCAGAGCTCGAGATGGGGAAGGAATCTGGAAAATGAAAAAGAGCCACTGTGGCTGGGCAGCTTGTTCCTCCAGGCTGGTGGGCTTGGTGCCCTCGGCCTTGGGATGCTTATCACAGTCCTTTGGGACCAGAACACTGGATATCAGTGCAGCCTCTGGGCCAGCTTCAGAGGCTGTTAGAGCATCATTGCTGCTGTGGCTGATGCTTCCTTTCCTCAGTAAATCACAAAAGTCGTGTTGGCCATCCAGGTTACTGAGTGACTTAATTTCCAGAAAATTTAATATTGAGTCATTATTGTATGCATTTTCACTGTTGCCATTTTGTATCCTCATAGGTAGTCTATGAAGTACCACTGGGTCACAGCTGCAGTCTGCTAGGAAGGAGAGAGACATTAAAGACCCTTTAGATCCCTTACAGAAGTCAAAATGCAGGGATAATGTCTAAACTGCCTGCTCCCAGCAGTTCAATTTCAGAACCAGAACCAGAGCCCAGGCCTCTTGACTCACAAATAATTTTCTTTTCATGTTGGTAGAGTTAGAAAATGTCATGATACCAATTTTAGCACAACAAACTATTTATCTAGCTGCTTTTCTTAGATTAGAACATAAACTTGTCTTTGGTTTTGGCTGCTGCAGAGATTTTGATTTCTCTCTATTAAACAGTCCCTGGATCTCTTCCCCCAGATGATTGACAGTGATCTGGAGCCTGATTTATATGGTTTTGAGGACTTGGTCTTTGGCCTGAGAAAAGTCGGTAGCCAGTGCCACTGCTTTCTGTCCTTTTCAGTGACTGGCACCCCGGCCCTGCACTTTGGATTCCTCATCCTACGGAGCAACTTTACTTACCCAAGTAGTCTGAGATGATTCTGGAACCCTGAATGTTCAGCAGTTCAATATTTGACCTGCAGGATAGAAAGACCCACATTCTACTAAGATTGAAATTCGAAGGTGGCACAATAGAGGATCACTGAAGAAAGGCTCTGTCTCTCGGTGATTTATGAGGTCTTCCTGACGCCCAGGCAGTGAAGGGAAGACCAAGGAGGACCTATATTGGGCCGCCAGTGTGGCCTCTTCAGACCTGGAAGTGCGGTGGTGGGGCCCAGGGTTTTGACTGAACGTTTTCAGCCTTGGCCTAGAAAAGATGATGAAACCCTTTTTGCCCCTCAGTCTAACCCCAAGAGAAGAAGGACAGGAATTCAAAAAAGCCATTAAACTGGGGCATAGTCTTTTCCATTGAATCTATAAGATTCTTGAAGATAGACAAAGACGCTACCTTGTTCACCCTTTTGCTTTTTTTTTGCAGAACCTGACACAGTGCCACACATAGGCATCTTTTTGAATGGAATTAGTTGTTTAGTGTTCTGTCTCTTTTATTAGTTCTGAGAATCCCCAAAGTCTGCTAGTGTCAATCTTTGGGCTCTTGTATCCATTGCCAAGCTTTTTGTTTTTGGGTTTATCTAAAAGAATAATATTGTCATAGTGGTTTGTGAATATAGTTTTACAGTATAATTTTGTCTTAAAGCATTCTATTTTCAAATACTAATTTCATGTATAAGATTTCTTACAATAATTATTAACTGACTATGCTAAACATATTAATTTTGAATAATAATTTTACAATGACCTCAAAGGCATTTACAAGTGCCCACCACAGCCATGGTGAAGGATGAACGTGGCTTTGAAGTTAGACAGACCTTAGCTCTAGCACGGGTGTCCTGCCCTTTGAATGTGAGGATGTTTTTGCCTGTCTGTGGGGGTGGATATCATGAAAATTATGCATGGTCCTTTTTTTTTTTTTTTAAGCTCATCAGCTGTTGTTAGTGTATTTTATGTGTGTGGTATGGCCCAAGACAATTCGTCTTCTTCCAGTGTGGCTCAGGGAAGCCGAAAGGTTGGAGACCCATGGTGGCCGGGCCACGCCACCTGTTCCCTGCAGGATCTGGGAAAGTTTGTCAAGTCTCAAGTTCAACAGAACTATGAAATGGGGATTATGCAAGAACCTGTAATTCAGGGGGTTACTGTGGGGATTAACTTGAGCTCAGGTATATAGAGTGTGCAGTGCAGTGCATGGATGTCGAATATCGAAAAATATTTGTTATTGTTTTTATTGTTATTTGGTGATTTTTCATAAACAAACTGACAACTGGGGTTGGCCTGATTCATAGATATTGGTGGAGTTCTTTGAAATGCCCCAGTTCTCTTTTCTTTAGAAGTCCAAAGCTTTCCCCAGAATTTCTGCCAGTTCCCATGGAGGTTTGCATTTTCACAGTCTCCTCTGGTGTAATCATTTGCTGCTGAATTAGTTCACGTTGCAGATCGACTCACCACCCATTTATGTGTCATTGCCTTGTGACACAGCTCTTCCTTAATTACCTAGCTCTTCCTTAATTACTCTCCCCTCCTCCAAACCATCAGTGCGTTATGGTATATAGCCAACTGTTCTGAAGATTTTGGCAAAGGAAGGGTTGATACTGCAATGAAACGGTGCCTTCAGACAGTTTAGATTAGATTTGTTCACTCCATCCCTGGAGATTATTTCCTGTGGTGCTTCACTACCTAATTAAAAAAACAAAAACAAAAACAAACAAACAATCAAAAAACCCCAGAAACACTTAACATGAGGTATAGGCATTTTTCCCAAAAGACTAACAGTGCTTGTGTTGGATTATGGTCCTAGGGGTGATTTTCTTTTCTTCCTGTTATATTTCCAAATCTTTAAACATTAAATAAAGAAGTACATGTTTCCTAGTTTTAAAAAGGCAAGTTCTGAAAGCTGGGGGCGAAAGTTTGTTAGGATTGGAGAAGCAATATAAGCAGGATAAACAAATCTTTGCTCAGCGATCCCCATCTCCTTCTAATCCTTTAAAATGTATTTCTCAATCCGGCCTAATGGAGTCATTTTGTTTCCCGTGTGTATCACAAGTGCAGATGCCCCGGTTGGTAGCACTAACAGGCATCTTTCCTTCAAATGTCTTGACGTGCCAGTTGCTTCTGAAAAGCTAAGGTGGCTCTTGCTGCTCCGGGGTGGAGTTCGAGTGGTCAGACTATCTGCTTCTGCCCGCTCAAACCCCACTTTGGCAAAGAGTGGTATCTACTTTCTCAGTGCCTGGGAGTTGACACCTCAAGCTGCTCTTTCATGGCTTATGATCCTCATGCTTCCAGGACCCCTCCTGCTAAGACCACCAGTGCTCCCATGTTCCTGAATCCAGTGGGCCAGTTACAGTTCTTGCCTTACTCCATCTCTCAGCAGCATTTGACATAGACACTCCTTCTCTCTTAAAATACTATCTCTGCAATCCTCTTGACAGCAGAATCTCCTGATTGTCCTCCTGCCTGTCCATTTCTTTGTTTCTGTGCTTTTCTGATTCCTCTTCTTCATTTAGACCTTTAAACATTGGGCTTTCCTCAGATCTCTTCTCACTCTGCCTGCTCGCCCTGGGTAACCTTTTTTAGTCCCATGGCTTCAGTTATTATCTTTTATGTGCTAAAGACTAAATTTATCGCATTTCAACAAATCTAAGACATCAGTGATGCTAAGAGGCAGCAAGATTTTATGAACCACAAAAGAAGAAAGAAGCGCTGCCAATGAAATGACACAATAGCTTCTTACACATGAGTCATCAGATGTGTCCCATTTTTAGAAATACCAGAATGTAAAAAATGTACATCCAAGAATTAATAATATATTGTAATATCTTTTGCATAGATTTCCATAGCCTTTTTTAGAGTATGAATACCTCGTATGTCTTAAGCATAGTGCTCCTGGGAGCAGGCAAATGAGTTGCAACAATTTTGTTTTGAGAAGCTGGTTGTTTCCTTAGTCTTAGCTCTCCCTAAGTATAAAACTGGCCTTATTACTTTGTAGTATGTACAGCATATATGTATAGATGAGACAGAATTAAGTTAGCCCAACGGTAAGGCTGAATTACTGAGTCAGTGGGTCTTCAAGATGGTGCCCAAACTCTGAAATTTATTTCATTTTAGATCGTTTTCAACCTCTTAGTATAAACTGTGAGGTGGTCCCTGAACAGTGCCTTCTGACTTCATAACGTATCTAAGACAACTGAATTTTAATTTTTATAATTCATTTTTAATTGTTAGTATCTCTGGGAAATCATACTGTTGGTGTTCCCCTCCTTATTTCTTTTTTCCCTCTCTGTGTCTTCAAAATTGCTTTTGACAGCTCTGGGACCTGTAGGAACTATTGCCAAATTTTGGAATGTAACTTTCCTGCAGCAGCATCCAAAGTTAACAAAAAGACATGGAAAAATCCCATCTCAATGGCAGTATTCTAATCTCTCAACATGTGCGTACCTTAGTCTGCTCCACTGAGCTTTTCTAAAAATAATTTAAGTGATACAGCTTCCTCTACTTCTGTAGGGAGAATAATCCATATCAAATATTTTTGCCTCAAAGTATTATCTTATGCTGAATATGATTATCTCAATAAAGTTTCTATCCCCTTATTTTTCTCCTCCCATACTTTCATAATATCTTTATTGTAGTTAGTTTAAAATAGAATGTTTAATGATAAAAGTTTAAGTAAAATATCCCAACCATATGAGAATTTGGAAAATGCTCCCCTTAAAAACTTACAAGTCAAAGAAGAAATAAAAACTGCCATTATAGACCATCTAGAAAGAAGAATGAGGATACTATGAATAATATTCACAGGATGCAACCTGAGATATACTTGGAGGAAAATGATTGAATTTAAAAACTTTTGTTATTAAACAAAAAGAATGACAGTTAACAAACTGACTGTGAAATCTGAAAATTTAGAAACAGACAGACAAAAACCACATGGCACGCCCAAGCAAAGCAAGTTAAAACATTTATTAAGGAACCAGAAATTAACAAAGTAGAAAAGAAAAATAAAGTTGATATATCCAACACCTGTTACTTTAAAGAAAAACCTTTGCCTGTCTAATCACAAAGAGGTAAAAAGAAAACAATTCACAGTATTAGGAATGAGGGAAGGGATAAGAAGAGAGGGGTTACCCACAGATAAGAATTAAAAGATTGTAAAAATTTGAAAATCTGCAGTAAGATAATTTGTAAAGGTATTATAATATTAAAATGAGATTTAGTAAAAATTGGAAACAGTGAATGGATCTGTAACCACATAAGAAGTTGAAACCATTACTAAAGAATTATTTCTGTGTAAAGAAGTACTATACTTGTTTCAACTAATAAATACTTTGTATGTTGAAAGCTTCCTGATTAATTGATGTAATCATAACCATGGTTAATTCACTTGATAACAGCAGCATGAATAGGCTAGGGCATGGAGGTTCTCTCTTAAAAGTATAGATGCAAAAGAAAAAAAAAATCAAAATAACAACTATGGCGGGGAAAATACAAGGAATTAAAATACCAATATATAATGACTATGTATGAATTACGTAGTTGTGATTTCAAGTTGGCCATATAGCAGGAACACAAGACTCCTTTAAAGATTAGGAAATCTATTACTATTATTGATAATTTAGGACTAGAGTTAAAAAAACAAATATTTATCCAAATACATATCAAAAAGGCATAACATTCACTTCTGATTTTTAAAAATCAAAACTCTTAGTAAACTAGGATTAGGTCACTTTCACAATGCGATAGTAAATATCAGCATGAAACTCAATGGTAAAAGATAATAAGTGTTCCATTAAAAATGGGTGCACATAAAGAGATGCTCAATATTGTTAGCTATCAGGGAAGTACAAATCAAAACCACAATGAGATCACATACTAGGATGACTATAATCAAAAAAGATTATAATAAGTGTTAGCAAGGATGTGGAGAAATTGGAACCTTGTATATTGGTGGTAGGAATATTAAATGGCACAGCTGCTTTGGAAAATAGTCCAGAAGCTCATCAAAAGCCTTACTATATGACTTACCAAATGACCCAGCAATTCTGCTCCTAAGTATAGCCAAGATAAATGAAAGCATATGTCCATACAAAAACTTATGCTCAAAAGTACATAGCAGCATTATTCCTGGTAGTCAAAATGTAGATACAACTGAAATGTCTATCATTTGATGAATTGGTAAATGAAATATGATATGTCCATATAATGGTATATCATGGGGCAACAAAAAGTAAAGCACTGATACATTCTATGAATAGATGAACTTGGATTGAAACATAGATTGAGAACATGATTGCTAAGTGAAAGAAAGCAGTATCAAAGTATGACATGTTGTATGATTCTGTTTATACAAAATGTTCAGAATAGGCAAATCTATAGAGACAGAGGGTAAATTGATTTTTTTTGGGCTGGAGTGGTTGGGGGAATAACTGGGATGTGACTGGTAATGGGTGCAGGGTTTCTTTTTGCGGTGATGAAAATGTTTTAAAATAGTGTGTTAATGCTTGCACAGTGATGGTGTATACAGTGCTGTGAATATGCTAAAAACCATTGAATAGGACATTTAAATGGGTGAATTGTATGGTATATGAGTTATATCTCAACAAAGCTGTTATTCAACAAATGAAAAACAATGCAAGAGTGACTGTAGTCTCCATGCTATTTATAGTTACTCTGAAGTTTCTAATTAATGCTATTATACAAGGAAAAAAGATAAATATTGGAAAGGAAGCAACACATTATTACAGAAAATATTTGGCTACTCAGAACATTCAGGAGATTCATACTAGAATTAATTTTAAAAAGTTTGGTAAGGACGCAGTTATAAAAGCTCATTGGGCCTTGGGCTACTAGCCTTACTGTATAAACAGTTCTTATAAACATGTAAGAAATGCTGATCACCCAGTAGGAAAGTAAACCAGTGATATGAAGACCATTCGCAAAAAATACACCATGATGGATAACCATACAAGAGAATGTGCAGCATATCAGTAACAAAAGAATTCTTGTAAAAAGAAAAAACATAAGCTGGTAGGTGAAGGGCACTGTTGTTGAATGTATGTCTTTAACATACATAGACTTTCACAAGTCCTCAGGAATTTCACAATGCTCCAGAGTAAATTGCATGACTACAGATATTTATAATATGTAAATTGACCTCAGTAGATCTCTGAAAATTGGGAGGAAGTGAGATGGGACCCTCTAGAGCTACTCCTAGAGGGCTGGCTTGGCTCTAAGGGCATAGAGGAAACTGAGGCAATGGGAGGTCTTCGGTCCTGTTTGTTCTTGGTGTTCTGAGGAATGTTCACGAGGTCTGCTACTCCCCTGGCTTTCCCTTGGAGTAGATGGGAAGTCTGAGACTCCCAAGCTAGATCAGGACCACAGCTTCTATTATTTATTCATTTTTGAGAAGGAGTTTTGCTCTTGTTGCCCAGACTGGGGTGCAGTGGTGCGATCTCGGCTCACTGCAACCTCTGCCTTCCAGTTGTAAGCAGTTATCCTGCCGCAGCCTTCCGAGTAGATGGAATTATAGGTGCCGGCCACCACGCTTGGCTAATTTTTGTATTTTTAGTAAAGACGGGGTTTCACCGTGTTGACCAGGCTGGTCTTGAACTCCCGACCTCATGATCAAAGTGCTGGGATTACAGGCGTGAGCCACCGTGCCTGGCCTATTTATTTTTTTTGAGATGGAGTCTCACTCTGTCACCCAGACTGGAGTTCAGTGGCACAATCTTGGCTCACTGCAACCTCTGCCTCCAGGGTTCAAGTGATTTTCCTGCCTCAGCCTCCCGAATAGCTGGGATTGCAGGCACCTGCCACCACCCCAGGCTAATTTTTGTACTTTTATTTTATTTTATTTTATTTATTTATTTTGAGATGGAGTCTCACTCTGTCGCCAGGCTACAGTACAGTGGCGCAATCTCAGCTCACTGCAACCTCCGCCTCCTGGGTTCAAGCGATTCTTCTGCCCCATCCTCCTGAGTAGCTGGGACTACAGGCACCCACCACCACACCCGGCTAATTTTTGTATTTTTAGTAGAGACAGGGTTTCACCATGTTGGCCAGGATGGTCTCGATCTCTTTACCTCGTGATCCACCTGCCTCGGCCTCCCAAAGTGCTGGGATTACAGGCGTGAGCCACCGTGCCTGGCCAATTTTTGTATTTTTAGTAGAGACATGGGATTTCACCACGTTGGCCAGGCTGGTCTTGAACTCCTCACCTCAGGTGATCCACTCGCCTCGGCTTCCCAAAGTGCTGGGATTACGATGTGAGGCACTGCACCGGCCCACAGCTTCTATTTAAACTGAAGAATGGAGCGAATACAATGTGTTAGTTCCTAAGCTGCCTCATGGAAGCAAATACCATTTTGGCTTGAGGGATGAGTCAGTGTTTCTCTGCAGGTGGTTGATCCTTGGCAGTGGTAGGATTGCTGTGTCCTGTGGTCATTACAGGAATGTTCCTCTGGTGGTTATGGTGGCTGTGTCTTACTAGAATTACCATTGCTTCAGTTTTCTCTCGCTCTGTAGAGATTGTCTTGTCATTTCCATTACATTTCATGTTAGGATGATCTCAGTGCACATGTCCTTAAAATTGGTCTGCATATAAGAGATGTATGCTTTGTAAAAATTGTTTCTAGAAATCTCTTCTGGCAGTTTGGATTTTAGCTGAGTGGTGATAATGCCATTCATTAGGAAGATTTTGTTATAAATGAATGTAAGGATCTTGAAATGGTATGTTTTCCACATTTCTCTGATACTTTTTTCTCCCATATGTATGTTTATACTTCCTACTAGTTTATATGGAAGCAAACAGCCTTAAGGCCATTTCTGCAAGCTAGAAACACATAGGAAAATGTGCTGTTTTCTTTTTCATAGAATGTAATTGATACATAGTGTAAACTCAGAACATTAACACATACACTTTCTGCTTTAAATTAGAAATGTAATATAATTATAATGAAATGAAAGCATTGACCATTGTAAAACCCAGAGAGGAGGGTATTCTTAATAGGATCTACAAATCTTTTGTGGTACCTTTAAACTCATATTTTCATAACTGCTGAATGTTCATCTTTTAATATACAGAATCCTACTCTGAGATCCGATTAACTTAAGGGGAAGTTTTTGGTTTTTATTATTGGGGGAATTCTCAAAAAATTGTATTTTGGAGTAAGTGTGAGTTTACCCTGTTATCATTTATTTCGTGAATTGCTCTTCTGCTTTACGGTAACTCTTTTCATCATGCCGATTTCTCTAGGTTGAAAATGTCCGCTTGGTAGATCGAGTGTCTCCTAAAAAAGCAGCTCTAGGTACTTTGTATTTGACGGCTACCCATGTCATATTCGTGGAGAATTCACCTGACACAAGAAAAGAAACATGGGTATGCTTTCTTTATTTTTAGCTTTCCTTGTTTTGCGTTGTTTGAAGTAAAAAGTGTTTGCCCTCCATTCATTTTTTCTCAGGGTGAGATGGGTGGGCTTTTGTGCCTGGGTGTTGGGGAACTGTTTCTGGAATGTGTGTTTCGCCTTTTTCTGTGCAGTCATATCTACTTGATCTACTATTCATTTTAAACACGAATTATTTGAACATCAGTGAAGAGAGACTTAGAACTAGCCAGAAGATACAAGTGCTTCCTGTCACAGCTGTCAAGGAGAGATTCAATAATGTCAGTAGGCCAGATTCAGCATTGTCATCCTCCAGTGCTCCATTTGCAGTACTCTCTATTTGCAGGGTTCTGTAATGCAGCCATTTGGTCATTTTATTACGTTGCCTCTACTTTTCTGATAATTTTAAAAAGAAAGAAAATCTAGAGGAGCTTCATCATCAGGTATTTCTCCTACTTATTAATGAAACCATTAGATATTTGAACATCACTAAATAATAATAATAATTATTATTAATATTATTTTTGAGATGGGGTCTTACTCTGTTGCCCAGGGTGGAGTGCAGTGATGCGATCTCAGCTCACTGCAACGTCTGCGCCCTGGGTTCAGGTGATTCTCCTGCCTCAGCCTCCTGAGTAGCTGGGACTACAGTCATGCGCCACCACGCCTGGCTGACTTTTTTGTGTTTTTAGTAGAGGCAGGATTTCACTATGTTGTGCAGGCTGGTCTCAAACTCCTGACCTCAAGTGATCTGCCCACCTTGGCCTTCCAAAGTGCTGGGATTACATTACAGGCATGAGCCACCGTGCCTGGCCTTATTATTCTTTCAGCAACCCAATCATGACATCCCTGAATTGCAGATTTCCCTTTTCTGTATTCCGTGCACAGTGGTACATTTTTAGCGGAAGGTGGCAGGCACTTCTTAGTGGAGGGGAAACTTAAAGATTAAAATGCTGCTATTGAAGACTGAGCAGAGACCCTCCTGTAACACCAGAGATGCACTTCAGTATGATTTCCTTTAAAGTTAATCTCCTCTTTCGAGAGTAGAATGATGGTTTTACCAGAGGCTGGGAGTGCAGAGGAGGGGGAGGGAATGAGGAGATATTGATTGAAGGGCACAAAGTTTCCAAAAGACAGGAGGAAAAGTCTGGAAGTCTATTGCACAGCAAGGTGACCATACTCAATAGTAATGTATATTTCAAAATAATTATGAGAGTAAATTTCAAGGGTCTCATTGTAAAAAAAAAACAAAAAACTATAGGTAAGTGATGGCTATGCTCATTAGCTTGATTTAATCATTCCACATGATGTACATATATCACAGCATCACACTGTAGCCCATTAATATGTACACCTATGATTTGCAATAAAAATATTAATTAAAAAAATAAAAAGATAAAATAAATCCCTTCTTTTGCAGCCTGCCCGACCACCAACAGCTTAGAAAACAACAATCCCATGTTGATACAGAACTCGAACATTCCATGTGGAATTAAGGAGCATGGTGGCACCTCCCAGCGGAGCCATCTCTAACTCGTGTTGAGTGCAGAAGTTTATTTTACTAACTTCTCATGACCTTATTTAATTTTAGCTATTAAGTGCATTCGACATTTGACTACCAAAATGTTTCCTTACCTGGACTTGTGCAAATCTATATGTTGAATGGTTTACTTCAAAATAACTATCCTGGATATCAGGAAACTTGGTATTGAAAAATAAAATTATAAATTTAGGAAGTTGATTCTTACCTGGAACATCTCAGTGCTTGTCATCTGAATGCAAGGGTTGAGCTAGCTGGAGGTTGGGGAGTGTTTCTTGTCTTTCTTTGAGCCACAAAGAAATGTTAGTCCTTGTCGTATTCATTAGTTATTTGTGCTTAGCTTATGCACATTAACATTTGGTTCTAGATTCTTCACAGTCAGATTTCCACCATTGAGAAACAGGCAACAACTGCTACCGGATGCCCTCTGCTGATTCGCTGCAAGAACTTTCAGATAATACAGCTCATCATACCTCAGGAAAGAGATTGCCACGACGTGTACATCTCCCTGATACGCCTTGCAAGGCCAGGTAGGGCAGAGGAACTCGGCATTTAATATGGAACCTCTCTTAAAAATTTGCAAATCACGTTCAAGAATTTGTATGGTGCTTAGGAATGATAGGGGTTCAGGGATTATGTGTCAGTCTCGTTCTCAGGTGAGGATAAGCCCGAATGATCATCTGATACAGAGTTTCTTGTTTTTTTAGAGTCTCCCCCGAGTTATTTATTATGTGAGTCTCTTTCATGAATCTTAGTATTAACTTAATCTTGGTGGGGTTATAGGATGTTTTCCTTTTGGGGTGAAATTGCCTTAAGTTATGCGCTTCTTATATTGTGGTAATCGAGCCACCTTGAATGGGGCCAGTGACAGAACTGATCAGTTGTTTTGTGTGGAAAATGTTATCAGACAGTTCCAGCGCAGTTTTCTCCCTCTTGATGCTTTTAAGGTTTGGTCTCCATTGCTTTTTTGTTTCTTGGGGTTTTGGGTTTTTTTTTTTTTTTTTTTTTTTTTTTGAGGCACTTTTGCTCCATCGCCCAGGCTGGAGTGTAGTGGTGCAGTCTCAGCTCACTGCAACCTCTGCCTCCTGGGTTCAAGCGATTCTCATGCCTTAGCCTCCCAAGTAGCTGGACTACAGGTGCCCACCACCACACCCTGCTAATTTTTGTATTTTTAGTAGAGGTGGGGTTTTGCCATGTTGGCCAGGCTGGTCTTGAACTCGTGGCCTCAAGTAATCCACCTGCCTTGGCCTCAAGTACTCGGATTACAGGAGTGAACTACCATGCCTGCACCTCCTTTGCTTTTTGATAATAATTTATTTTTTCCAAGGTTGATACAACTAGACTAGCATCAGTGACTATTTTTTCCAAGGTTGATACAACTAGACTAGCATCAGTGACTATTCAGGGTGTGCATCTGCTGATTCTCCTGAAAAAAAAAAAAAAAAAAAAAAAAAAAAAAAACAATGTGGTAGGAAGAGCATTTGGATTTGAAAGATATGTTCTCGCCATTGCTATCTTGTTGCAGCCCTCATCTTGGGCTCTTCGGATTTATAGCTTACTGTTCGCTTCTCTTGCCTCTCTGTGTGGCTTGTGTGAGTTGTGGTGTTGTTTTCCTTAAAAGAAATATACGCGGCCAGGCGCAGTGGCTCATGTCTGTAATCCCAGCACTTTGGGAGGCCGAGGCAGGCAGATTGCAAAGTCAGGAGATCAAGACCATCCTGGCTAAGACGGTGAAACCCCGTCTCTACTAAAAATACAAAAAATTAGCTGGGCGTGGCTGTGTGTGCCTGTAGTCCCAGCTACTCGGGAGGCTGAGGCAGGAGGATGGCGTGAACCCGGGAGGCGGAGGTTGCAGTGAGCCGAGATCTCACCACTGCACTCCAGCCTGGGCGACAGAACGAGACTCCGTTTCAAAAAAAAAAAAAAAAAAAAAAGAAATATACTGTACTATACTCTACGTTTCTTGGAAGAATACAGTGAAAAGAGATCATTTATATAGAAGTTGCACTACCCAGAAGTAGTTAATAAAGGAGATAAGATATGTGCTGATAATTACTTTGCCAAATGCTTTTTGATTCAGGACAAGAAGTTCAATTATAAACTTTTCAAGGCATTTGGTTGGATCCTAAGTTTCTTATGATTTGTCCATATTCTTTGTAGGTAGCTAAGAGCTAAAGTTACTAAATGGAAATGACGCCAGGGAGCTGTCAAAATCTGGTAGTTTTTACTTTGCACCGTTACCCTTTAAAGGCAGTTGGTTGAGGCTTTTTCATCCAAGTGTGTTAAAAGAAAGGCAGAGTAAGGCAGAAAAGCAGTTGAACTTTTTGGAGGGTGCACTGAAATCGGAACAGAAGTTCTGGGAAGATGTACATTAGGTTGCATGCAGCAGATAATGTGAGGAGAATTCTGTGCTAACAGTTTCTGTGTCACTGATTAATGTGATTAATGGAAGTACTAGGTGATAAATGTGCTCTGAGCAGATTAATGGGATTTAGGAATAGCCCGGCGAACTGGGAAAGGGCTGAGCAGCTGGATGAGTGAATCACAGGGACCAGGAGGGTCATGGCCCAGAGATAGCGAGTGCCAAGACTCTCGCCGTGAGGATCCCTGAGAGGGAAATTACTGTGTTCCCTCATTTTCGAAAAGAGATACTTTTTCCTTAAAAGATGAAGTTTTACGAGTTAGGTATTAGATGTAGACAGAGATCTGACTGGCTACCTTTTCTAAAAGAAATCATAGTCATTCATTGAATCAAAGCCATCACCTAAGAGGAGTTAAAAAGAATCACCAGCATTTTGAAACATGGGCATTAGAAATGCCAGTTTGCCTAAAATGTAGTGCTTTAATAAGTGTGGGAAGGTGAAACAGATCACAAGCAGTTCACAGTGTAATGTTAAAGGCAATGCTAACATTAGGGCATATTATAGGCTGTAACTTTGGAAGCAGGACTTTGACTCTGGAGGGAGATGGGGAAATGTGGAAGGGGTTAGACATGAAACAGCGGCCTTCAACTGGGGGATGGGGTGGTCTTTCAGAACCATCTGAAGATATTTTATAAAAGACACCCTCCACTGCCTTTAAGGGTATGAGAATAAGGGTGTGTGTGTGGTTGGTGAGGGAGATGTACTTTGAATTCTAGTAGTAAAATATAGCTCTCTCGATATTCTGGTTAGTCACCAACAAAGTTCACATTTTTTCAGTTTATTTATGGACACCCAGCTAACTGTAAGGTTCTACAGAGCAGGGGTCCCCAACCCCTGGGCCGCAGACAGGTACCAGTCTATGGCGGGTTAGGAAGCGGGCGGCACAGCACAGCAGGAGGTGAGTGGCGGGCGTGCAAGCGTGAGCTCTACCTCCTGTGAGATCATTGGTGGCATTAATTCTCTTAGGAGCATGAACTCTATTGTGAACCGTACATGCGAGGGATATAGGTTGTGTGCTCCTGATGATCTGAGGTGGAAGAGTTTCATCCTGAAACTATCCCCCAGCCACACCCCCTATCCACAGAAAAATTGTCTTCCACAAAGCTGGTCCCTGGTACCAAAAAGGTTGTGGACCGCTGCTATGGAGGACAAAACAGTTGTTTTTTACATAAGAAGAAATGTTTGGGAATTCATTTAAGTCAAGGTCTCTGAAGGAGATATTTTCAAAGCTGTCGTAATTTAATATTAAAATCAAAAGTACTTTAAAAATAGAAAAAAAAAAAAAACCCAAACCTTAGCATCAGCAGAATGCGAAGGGTGGGGAAGGGAAGAGAAAAGTTTCCAGCTGTTAGCAGAGGGACACAGAGGTGTGAGGTGTTTTAGAACCGGTGTAACTATTGAAAGGGAAATTGCTTCAGACATTCTGTTGAATTCAGGCAACTTAAAATAAATGTCGAAATTATCTCTTTACTGAGTTAGGATTTCTGGTATAAGGTAAATCAAATTATTAAAAAATTAGAGACTTTATTGGTTTGCTTTTTGTGTGAATAAAGATTGATAACAATTTGATCACAGACTGTAGAAGATCTCAGGCAAAACATAACATGCCCAAATGCAGGAAGCTGTTTCATTCTTGGTAAAGAACTAAGTTAGGTTAAAATAAGGGTTGTGGCTCAAATGAGATCAGTTAACCTTATAGATCTAATGTATTAATAAGGATTGAACTTTTCTGATGAAAAGACCCGTTTCTCAGAGGCCTTCAGCTTTTCCCATGTCCTCTCTCCTCTCTTCCCTCCAATTTGCCTCCTGCTGTTTATTTTTGTATCAATTATCTTTCCCTCTTTAGTGTTTGTGGGTACTTCAACACTTAAATAATTTCTTTTGTTTATTTTCCCCCTTTTCCTAAACTAGTTTCTTTTCAGTATTTTAGTCCCCAGTTCTTTTGGATATTTTTTTATTTTAGAAAAAATCTCATGATTGAAGTAGTCTCATTTGCTTTATTGGTAACTTTTTATATTCCTTATATAAGTCATTGATGTTTACGCAATTTTTGCAGTGGTAATTTCTTTTTTATCAGAGCATAGCAGCCCTTTTCCACTGTGTTAGCTTTAACAGTCCTAATATTTAATTTCAACACTTGTTTGCTTAAAACAGACAGATAAGGTGAGGCATCCTCATTTTTATTTTAAATATGCAAAATCCAGTAATAGCTGTATTATCTTCTCACCCCACTCTAAATGGTTTTTCAGCTACAGTTTTTTGTTTTTTTGTTTTTTTTTTTTTGAGATGGAGTCTCGCTCTGCCATCCAGGCTGGAGTGCAGTGGCGCGATCTCGGCTCACTGCAAGCTCCACCTCTCAGGTTCATGCCATTCTTCTGCCTCAACCTCCCGAGTAGCTGGGACTACAGGCACCCGCCACCACGCCTGGTTAATTTTTTGTATTTTTAGTAGAGACAGGGTTTCACCGTGTTCACCAGTATGGTCTCGACCTCCTGACTTCATGATCCGCCCGCCTCGGCCTCCCAAAGTGCTGGGATTACAGGCGTGAGCCACCGCGCCCGGCCTCAACTACAGTTATTTTAAGTTGCCTGAATTCAGCATAATGTTTGATGCAATTTAGCTTTCAGTAGTTACTTTGGTTATTTAAAAAAATGCTCACATCTCTGTGTCCTGATGACTGTTGGTAAGTTTTCCCTTCCCTTTCCCACCCTTCACATTCTGCTGATGCTGATTCATGTTTGTTTTTTCTTTTCATTTTTAAAATACTTTTGATTTTAATATTACATTATTTATTGCTTCTCCCAGTTAGTCTGTAATGAGAGGCAATTACTCCATATATTTATCCTAAATATTCTGTTTTTATAACCTTTAACTTGATACCTAGGGAACAAGCTAGGTTATTTTCCTTCCTTCCCTAATGTTTTGTTGTACCCACATCTCTCCCTTATTTGGCAGAAGGAGCACCCTTTCCTTTATATGGGAGAGAAGGAGCAAAGGTTGTATATGGATGCAGCCCCATTTATTCACCTGGTGGTTCCAAGTTGAGAGTTTGTACCTGATGTCTTGCATATTCTATGGGAAGTAGGAAGTGGGGTTATCTGAGAGTGAAGGAGCCAAGGAGAGCAATAGAGACTGAGCTGCACTGTAGTGCCATAGGCTTCCCTAGGTTAAGGGGAGCACAATGAACACCGGTGCTAGAATAAGATCAGCCAAAACATGGATCTCTGTGTTTGGGTTGAGCTCATGCTTTCAACTGAAACCCTGATTTGGTCTTCCTAGAAACAGCCAAACTGTTACTCATCCTTAATTTCGTGTAGTATTTTAGAAATTATCATTTTGCTTTCTGGGTAGAAAAACATTAAAGCTGGACTCCTGTTTCATTAGTTATATGATTTAAGTAGATAATATATGATACTGTAAATACCAAGATTTCCACATTAACTTTTTCTGAATGTTTTTTAAAAATTAAAGGTGCATATTCAGTTTACTCCCACAGTCCAAAGGCATTTTGAGTATTTGCTTCTTATTGGAGGAGCTCTTGTGTAATGGGGCCCCTTAGGGTGAGGCCTTCGTTGCACTTCCTGCTGAAAGCTGCTGGTCACTAACAGCAGAAGATGTTTTAGTTGGATATGCTGGCTCAGACTGTGATGGGAAAAGCCAGTGGAGCTTTTAACATGCGTGTTTTAAGAGTGCGTAGAAAATCAGCTGAGGGATATGACCTTCCTAGAGTGGGCAAATATTTTCTCTCTGTTCAGGTTCCATAAATATTAAAGATTTATCTAAAATATAAGAAGCTTCTGCATAACAAAGGAAATGGAAGAAAAGACTTGGAAGCCGTATACCTGATAAAGGATTAATACCCAAAATATGTCAGGAACTCAAACAACTCTATAGGAAAAAAAACAAGTACTCTGATTAAGAAAAGGACAAGGGACCTCAAGAGACATTATTGAAAAGAAGACATAGATGGCTAACAGATACATGAACAAATGTTCAACCTCAATAATCATTAGGGAGATGCAAATTAAAACCACAGTGAGGTATCGCCTCACAACTGTTAGAATGACCTTTACCAAAAAGATGGAAGATAACAAAGCTTTGGCAAGGGTGGGGAGGAAAGAGAATGCTTATGCACTGTTGGTGGGAATGTAAATTAGTACAGCCATTATGGAAACAGATGGAGGTTCCACAAAAAACAAAAAATAGAATTATCGTATGATTCCGCAATCCCACTTCTGAGTGCTTACTGGAAAGATTGAAATCTATAAGTTAAAGAAACGTCTGCTCTCACATTTTCGTTGCAGCCCTATTCACAGTAGCCAAGTTGTGGAATCAACTTAAGTATCCATCATTGGATGAAGAGATAAAGAAAACATGGTATATATAAATAATGGAATGCTATTCAGCCTTAAAAAGGAAGACATTGTGTTATTTATGACAACATGGATGGAATTAGAGAGCATTATGTTGAGTGAAAAAAGCCAAACATAACAAACACCATATGTTCTCACTTACATGTGGGATCTATGACAGTTAAACTCGTAGAAGCAGAGAGTAGAATGGTGGTTACCAGAGACTGGGGGTGGGGGAAATGGGGAGATGATGGTCAAAGGGTGCAAAGCCTCAGGCAGGAGGAATAAGTCTCATTATTTTGAAATCTATTGCACAGTGTGTTGAGTATAGGTAATAGTTCAGTAGTGTACATTTCGAAACGCTTAGAGTAAATTTCAGATGTTCTCATTACAAAAAATGTTAAATACTTGAGGCAATGTATATGTTAATTAGCTTGAATTAATGATTCCACATTGTAGTCAAAAATCATAACATCACTTTTTGACCGGGCGCGGTGGCTCACGCCTGTGATCCCAGCACTTTGGGAAGCCGAGGCGGGCAGATCACAAGGTCAGGAGATCGAGACCATCTTGGTTAACACAGTGAAACCCCGTCTCTACTAAAAAAAAATGCAAAAAATTAGCCGGGCGTGGTGGCGGGCGCCTGTAGTCCCAGCTACTCCGGAGGCTGAGGCAGGAGAATGGCGTGAACCCGGGAGGCGGAGCTTGCAGTGAGCCGAGATCGCGCCACTGCACTCCAGCCCGGGCGACAGAGCGAGACTCGGTCTGAAAAAAAAAAAAGAAAAAAAAAAATCATAGCATCACTTTTTACCCCAGAAATATATGAAACTATAATTCATCAATATATTATTAAAAAGTCTGTAAGCAAAAAAAAAAAAAGATTGTCAAGCCCTAGGTTTTTTTTTTTAAGCTTGCCTCCCAGCTAATTGCTAAACATTCTGCTAAATATTTCGTAAAAGTAGAGAACGAAAAGAACAGAAAATTATGACATGGGAACAATTCAGTAAAACTTTCATCTGTGCTAGTGGCGCTTTTCGATTTCTTAGAGTAGGCAGAGTCTGCAGGCTGTATCTGGGCTTGCCAGTGGGTAAGAAGCTTGCCCATATTGACATGACTGTTGGCTGACAAAAATGGGCTTTTCCTGGCCCTCGTGTACAATTTTCCTTAAATTGGGCATAAGGATTGGTTGATCACCCTTTTCCTTAAAAAAAGGGAAAATTTCATAATTGCCGTATCAACCCATCCTAACGTCTCCTAGTTCAAGAGTGATCTGCTTAATGTCTGTTATAAATTATTCTTGCTGTAATTTATGGATAATTTCATTGCCTCTTCCCAGTGGAAACAGGTATCAGCCCACACACAGAAAACTGTCAGTAGTCATAGGATGTTTTTCTTCTTCTACCTTTAAAGCTATTTGTAAATATTTAACAAAGAGAACTTCACTGCCATTATTACCCCATATTCAGTAGCTCTTCTTTCACTCAGGGAACGGAGGCTTTCTCAAGAGATTCTTTTGGCATCCTAAACAACTTGCATTTGTGGTTAACATTATGGTAGCAGAAGCCTGAGTCATGAAAATGGTACTTAGAGATGGAAAAGATGTGTCAATGTTGAGCCAACTGTTCCCAGAACAGGATCTGAAGTTTCACATGCTGTCTGCAACATTAGCTAAGATGATAAGAAATTGATTTTACGGAAAGCGTCTGCTCTGGTTTGTGTGTGAGCACACCTGGATGTGCGTATTTTGTTATTTGTCCAAATAGTCCGTACTCTAAGTTTTGAAGTTTAGAAACATGACATGGAGAAAGACTGAAATAGAATATAATTTATCTCACTGACATACAGCAGTTGCTTCTTACTCTCAAGAAAAATGAAGAAATCTGTTGCTTAAAATATGACCCTTATCTTTCCTCTTCCATGCAGATGAGTCATCTCAATAGCAATCAAAACAAGTTTGAAACCTGAGTTTTCATGTCAGGCTGCCTGTGTGTTGCTGCAGCCTCTTGCTGGTGGCAAGATTCTATAAAGGGCTACACATACATGTATTTAGGAAACTTAAATTGTTCACACTGAATACTATCACTATGCTAAGGACATAGGAGGACCTAGGAAAGCTATGAGAAAGAAATATATTGGAGAAAAACAGGAAGATTAGGGGACTGGAACGAGGAAGGAAGAAGAGAGAAGGATCTGCGTTTGGGGAGGGTGTGTTACAATTAGGAGCAGGCCTTCTGCAGCCAGATGTCTCATTTAAACCTGGACTCTCCGGTAACTGGCTGTGTGACTCTGAGGGAGGGAGTGTGCCTCCCGTTTGCCTCAGATTTCTCGTCCGTAAAATGAGGACCATCAATGTTGCCTACTAACTGGATTAATGCACTTAATTGCGACAGAATCTGGAACAAAACAAGGTCTGAGTATCAGCTATCCTTTATTATCATCAGAAATGCTTAGATCTGCACTGTCCAAGGTGGTAGCCACTGGCCACAGATAGCTGTTCAGCGCTACTCCAAACTGAGGTGTGCGGTTAAGTGCCAAATACACGTGAAATTTCAAAGACAGCACAAAACAAAATGTATCAAATATTAGTAAGTTTTATATCATGCACATGTTGAAGTGATAATGATTTTGGATATATTGGGCTAAATAAAATAGATTGTTAATTTAACTTTTTTTTAATATGGCTACAAGGACATTTAAAATGACATACATAGCTCACATTATATTTCTGTTGGATAGTGCTGGTCTCTTAAATGGCAAGAGCAGAGCAAGAAAATCAAATCCTAGATTTTAGTGGAAAGAGGGAAACAGTGGGGCTATTGGGCTTCACAAGCATCAAAGGCGGTGTATAAAGACAGAGATAATACGACAGGATTGAAAGAAGCCACATCATGATGCAGCCTTCGATTCCCATCCCACAAGCACAGCGCTGTGCAGTTTGAATTGATTTTTTTAATGAATCTTACGCAAATGAGCAGCACAATTACGATATTTATGTAGTTGTTTAAAGTTCAGATGTTTCCAATGCAAACGTTTAACATATTCCAGAGTTTTTTCAACTTTATTATTTTTTTCTTTTTTAACCCTGTGAGCATCAAAATGTGCAATTGGCCTGGGCCTTGTGTCTGCCTCTGAGAGGCCATCCCAAATCCAAGCTTGATGGGCATTAAAAAAATGGAATCTTCATGCCTAATGAATGCATATGTTCTTAATTTTTATGTTCCATATTTGATGTGGTCTGGAAAATATATTTGCTTTTAAAGCAACAACAAAAAAAGCACAAAATGGAGATGTTCCTGTGTTCTAAAAGGAAAGAAGTTACTGCCAAGTTGAGTTCAGATACCCCAAGGTCATCTTGTCATTGGTGGGAGGAAGTGGGGGACCCTGTCCACTGCACACAGGTTACTCCCAGGAGTGTGCTGGGGGTGGGGGTTGGGATGGCCTCTCAGGGCACTCCAGGTGGGACAGAATGTTTTCGGGGAGATTTGGCTCTGGTTTTGACTAAGCTTGATTTAACTTTATCCTACCTTTTCTTGCAGTGAAATATGAGGAGTTATACTGCTTTTCATTCAACCCCATGCTGGATAAAGAAGAAAGAGAGCAAGGCTGGGTGCTGATCGATCTTAGTGAAGAATACAAGCGGATGGGCCTCCCTAATCATTACTGGCAGCTCAGCGATGTGAATAGAGACTACAGAGTGAGTGCGTGAAACCCAAACACTGAAGCCACATGAAATTAGGATTTCAGCCAGCTTAGCATCCCTTTATTTTTATCTCCTTCAGGTTTTACAGCTCTTTGTAGATATCCATGTGTGGATTTCCAGGTCTCTCTTGGTTAGTGCCAGCTGTATTTCCAACCTGGACCTAGAATCAAAACGTTTGAACCTGCTATAGAGATCACCCCTTCCAGACCCTTCATCTCACGGTTGCAGAACTTGAAACCCAGAGAGGCCGGGTGGCAGGCCTTGTGGACAGGCAGTTGGTGGGAGAGCTGGCCAGGATCTCATTCTCCCATCAGGTCTTTTTATAGCGTAGTGAGTGATTAGTGGGCAAGTCAGGGAGACTCTGAAGGCAGTTTGGCACCGGCTTCTCTATGTGCTCACTGAGTCCTTGCTTGGTACACAAGGTCACCAAGAGGCTTCCCTAGAGAAACATGTCTACACTCACAGGAAGGAATATGGAGAGGCAGGGAAGCTAGAGTGGCAGAATTAATCCCATCTTCTCCTTAATGACAGGCTTACAGATCAGGGGTGGTTTCACTGTTAATTTTTAAAATATTTAAGTAACAAAAGTAATGTGAGAACATCCTAGAGAGTTTACAAAAGGAAAAAAAAAAAACCCAAACCCACCATCCCATTTTTAAAACATTCTTCTGTTTTAAAATTTTCCTTCAGTTGTTTTCTCATCTGTATAGTTTGATAACTTTTTTCATATGTAAGTAATGCATATTCATTATTGAAAATCGGAAAACATAGAGCAAAAGGATATTAAATCACCTAAAACTGCCATCATTCAGAGATAGCCACTGTTATTATATCTGGCCAATAGTCTTCTGGGATTTTAATGTGTGTATTAATTTTTTTATGTTTGCACACACAAACCTATTTAAACATATATAACAAAAATGGAATCATTACATGTGCCTTATATTCTGCTTTTCTTCACATACATATTGAGACATTTTTCTGTCAATAATTATATTTTATATTTTTAAAACACTGCATAGTATTACCTAAGTATGGCTGTATCAAATAATATCTACCTGCTCTCTAAGTTTTAGACATTTAGATCGTCATTATTCATCACTATTTTAAATAATGGAGAACATCCTGGTAACTATACCTTTGCCCATATTTTAATTTTTTTAGAAGATAGAATTTTAATATAATTTTTATGTCAAAACACCTGCACAAAGTTTTGTACATGTTGTCAAAAATAATTGTGGAAAGGTTGTACCAATGTCTATAAATTCTCAATTGTGAATGCTTGATTCCTTATACCCTCACCAGTAAAGAGTTAGTTTTTAAAAATCTTTTGATACCTTGATGGTATAATGAGTGATTTGTTATTTTAATTTAATCTTCATATCTTGATTTCTTGAGTTGTAGCTTTTTATGTATTGATTGACCATTTGTATTTTATCTCCTGATAAATGACCATTTCCAGTTACATATTTTGAATTCTGGGTATTTTCTTGACCTTGTCACAGGGATTTTCTTTCGGGTTTTTTTTTTTTTTTTTTTTTTTAAGGAAACAGGGTTTCACTCTGTTACCCAGGCTAGAGTACAGTGCAGTATAGCTCACTGCAGTCTCAAACTCCGGATCCAAAGCAATCCGCCTGAGTAGCTAAGATTACAGGCACATGCTACCATAATTGCTTAATTTTTCAAAGTTTTTGTAGGAATAAGTTCTCCCTATGTTGCTCAGGCTGGTCTCGAATTCCTGGGCTCAAGCAGTCCTCCTCCCTTGGCCTCCCAAATTGCTATAATTATGTGTGAGTCATCTCGCCCAGTCTCACGAGGATTTGCTACATTGCTATATGGTACTTAAACAATCGATGAAATGATTGTACAGTAGTCCATCAAATGAATGTACTGTAAAGTACTAAAGTATTTCTTTATTAATATGCATTTAAGCCAGGCATGGTGGCTCATGCCTGTAATCCCAACAGCTCGTGAAGCCATGGCGAGAGGACTGCTTGAGCCCTGGAGTTTGAGACCAGCCTGGGCAACACAGGGAGAACCCCATTCCCACAAAAGCAATTTAAAAAATTAGCTGGACATGGAGGTGTGCACCTGTAGTCCCAGCTGCTTGGGAGGTCGAGGCTGGAGGATTGCTTGAGCCTGCGAGGTTGAGGCAGCAGTGAGCCATGATCGCGCCATGCACTCTAGCTTGGGCAACAAAATGAAACCTTCTCTCAAATTTTTTAAAGAGGGCTTTTAGATTATTTAGACTTTTTTTGCCATATGAATAATTCTTGATGTAGTATCTTTGTGTGTATAATTTCCCCCAACTTTAAATTATTTTATAAGAAAAATCTTTCCAGAATCTACCAAAAGGCATAAAGGGCCTAATTGTTTTAAAAATTTCAGACAGGGAGGACACTGATGTTTTTGTTTTTGATCAGTATTTGTTAGTTTCTAGTCCCTTATATTGCATTCAGTGCACATGGCCTATAGAATTCATATTTGGGGAATGTTTTGAAGACGTATGTCATCATAAAACACAGTATTCTATTTTTAATAAATATTTTGAGTCTGGAAAAATGTGTATTCTCTATTATTTAGGTGTGAAATTTCGCATTTATCTAAATTGAATTTCTTATTATTTTGGTCTCTTTGCTCAATTGATTCTGACAGAGGTATGTGAAAATATTCCTGTTATGATTGTGATTGGACATTTTCTCCTTAAGTCCTAACATGTTTGCATTATATATTTTAAAGTTACTCTGCTTAGCACGTAATGATTAAGGACATCTGCTTGGTGTATTCTTTTTGTCAGTTTCACATATCCCTTTTCCTGTGAATTATTTAAACTTTGAATTCTATTTTATATGATTATATTTCCACTGTTTCTTTCTCTTTGTCAGAATTTGCTTGGTGGAGCTCTGTTTAACCCCTTATTTTTAACCTTCTTATGTAAATGTTTTGTCTTTTTAAGCTGAGTTTGGTTAGATTTTTTTACTCAATCTGAAAATCTTTTTTGCGGTGAAATACTATCTGTGATATTGTTCTAGATATCTTGTATTGTATGTTTTGTCAGTTATGCTTTTTCCTTTTTCATGTCTATGACTGGATGGTTTTTCCCTGTATTTGCTTGTAATTATTTCAGAAGTATGTAACCTATTGCTTTTCCTCCACTGAGTATCTTTCATTTAGAATAAAAGTTACTTAAATCATCCTACAAAGTAGAGAAGGAAAAAAAGAAAACAAGTTATTTATTTCTTATGGCACACTTATGGCATACACAGGACTTTGAAGAATAACGGAATGAATGCCAGGGATCCATGTGCTGTATAAGAATGAACATCACCAGTGCTAGTTAATTTCCCAGATGTTCCTTCCAAATTGTCTCTTGCTGCAGCATCAATGTCTGCAGTTTGGCATTGCTATTCCTTTGCCTTTATTATAGCATGTCTACATTTCTAAATATAGGAAGGCCTCACTTAATGTCAGTAGGTTCTTGGAAACTGCGACTTTGAGTGAAACGATGTACAGGATATTCTCAAATAACATCATTTTGCTCGACATCATTTTGTGATAGCTATGAGGGAAAAAAAAAGGTGTTTTATGTTCTTTTGCTTAAAGATGCAATTGCCTACAACCTAAGGGCATTGTTTAGCAAGGACTTACTGTAGTAGTATGTGGTATTGTTTTGCATGTTTTTATACTGTCTGTACTTGGTCTGCATATGCTGTATATAGTTTTCTGAAGTTTGACTTTTCACTCAACATGGTAACATTTGTATTTGTGATCCATTTCATTTAAGAAACATGTATATAGTTACTACATGCCAGGTACTGTTCTAAAAACTTCATAAATATTAGCAAATATTTGTTCTATGTATAGTATTATTATTATTTCTACTTTACAAATGGAGAAAGTATGACAGAGAGATTAAGTAATTGTCTAAGGCATAGAGAGATTAGTAACTGTTGATACTGATAGCTCTGATTCCTTCATTTTTCACTACTGTGTTGTATTCCATTTCACAAATATAGCATAGTTTTAAAAATTATTCATCCTTCCCTCTTTCTTTCTTTTTTTCTTTTGTTTGTTGTGTTTTGTTGTCATGAATAAAGCTGTTAAGTGGGCTGTATATGTCTTGTAGCATATTGTGTTTCTACTTAGGAGTAGAGTTTATGAGCTAGAGAGTATATAGATTTGAGCTTTACTAAATTCTGGAAAATTCTTTTCTAAAGTGTTTGCATGGACATATTGACCTGCTTGCAAGATATGAGTTCTCATTACGGCACAGACTCCCTGACAGTTGGTATTGATGTGATATTCGCTGGTATTCTTCTTTGCTGATCCCACAGTGCCACTTCTGAGAATTTATTCTGTGGATTTAATAGCATACACACACACTGATACCAAAGGTTATTATTTTATTTTATTTTGTTTTATTGAGACGGCCTCACTCTGTTGCCCAAGCTAGAGTACAGTGGGGAGATCTCAGCTCACTGTAACCTCTGCCTCCTGGGTTCAAGCAATTTTCCTGCCTCAGCCTCCCAAGTAGCTGGGATTACAGACACCCACCACCGCAACCGGCTAATGTTTGTATTATTAGTAGTAGTAGTAATAGTAGAGATGGTATTTCACCATGTTGGCCAGGCTGGTTTTGAACTCCTGACCTCAAGTGATCTGCCCACCTCTGCCTCCCAAAATGTTGGGATTACAGGTAAGCCACCATGCCTGGACCCCAAGGTTATTTTTTTGAAGCATTGTTCATAATAGTAAATATTAGAAGAAACCCAAATATCTTTAATTAGTTTCTTGGAAACTGTGACTTCCCAAGAACCTAATTCTTGGAATGGGGGCCAGCTAAATAATTTTTGCTCTATCCGTATGATTAAGTTAGTTTATAACCATTAAAGGAAATGTGGAAGGTTCCTATGTACTGATAAAGATTGCTAAAATATATTGTTAGGTTAGAAAAAGCAAGGCACAATATGGTGAATATAGTATAATACCTTTTGGCTTAACAAAGGAGGGAGAATAATAAGACGTTTGCCCAAAAGTGATAACCTAGAGTGGTGTTGGTAATGGGGTGGATAGGACACAAGGATGAAAGTGGGATTTCTTCTCCTGCTCAAGCACCACTGGATGCAGTTTAGCATTGTTGTTCCTTTGCTTTTATTTGTAGCATTTTATGCACCTTTTGGTATTGTTTCATTTATATAACCATGTGGATTTATTAACTGGTCTTAACTTTGAGCCAAACTGATTGGTATGAATTGGATCTCGATGTGGTTTTTGCATTGACCTGATCGACTAGTGAGGTTAAGCTTGTGTTTCTTGGCCGTTCATGTTGACTCTTCTGTGAATTATCTACTCACATTTTTGCTCTTTTTTCTATAAGATTATTTGTTGTTTTCTTGTTGATTTGTAGTTCTTTATATAATGTAGCCAATAATTTGTTATAATTTATAGCTCTTGCAGATATCTTGTCTCAGGAGATTCTGATACACTGTTCCAAGTGTCTTCAGAAGTTTTGAGTTGTCAATCTTTCTTACCATGTTTTGTCTTTTAGCATACTGTTTTTTTTTTTATTTTTTAATCCTGGTCTGTTTGCTAAACTTTGTCCCAATTTGACGCTGTATAAATCCCACAATTACATTTTTACCAGTTATGATTATTATGGCTTTATAATCTTGATATCTTAAAAGTCAGTTCTTTGACATAATTCATCAGGATATCTTGAATTTATGGATTATTTGGGCTAGAATGGACACTTGCATGACACTGAATCTTCTTCTTAATTACACTTAAATTTAACGACCATAGAGTTAATTATTATAAAGTATCTGACTCATGTAATCAGACTAATTTGTTCTCATACTAAAGCTAACTTTTGCAGTGAATTTTTAGCCTTGAAATGAAAGAAAGGAAAATCCAAGTTTAGTAAAGAAAATTGGATACTCTTTTTGTTAATGTGACACATCCTTGGGCAAGGAAGAAAATGAGACTGAACCACATCTTGTGGAATAACGTCTCCTTGGAAATACAGGTTCTTCTATTTTTGATGAGATTTCCTTCTAGAATTAGCGCATAAACATGACTCATATATAGTCACTTAAGTCCTACATTGCACAGACTGCAAAACATGAGTTACTCAGCATTTCTTTTCAGAAGCAACACACAGCAAAACAAAACTAACAAGGAACAAACTGTTTTGAAGCAGAAAAGGTAAAAACCTAGGGGATTTTCTGATTTTGCAAATATCACTGAAATGGGAGGAAGATGATGTGTCCTGATTTGTCGCTAACTTAGCAAGAGAACACAATTTGTCTTATTTCAGAAAATTTTTGACTAATTATCCATGGAGAGAGAGATATCCAAATCCATTCCTTTTGCTTTTGACCCCATGGCTGAGAAAACATTTACTTTTTCCTCTCTTGTTTGACAACTTATCTTATTTCTTCTCACAAATCCTTTGAGGTCGGTGGGTCAAGAAGTGTCGTTTGATGGAAAAGAAACAATTGTCGGTGGTGGAAATAACAGCAGACGTAGAATACAAAACTTAGATTTTAGAACCAATTCTGCTATTTTCTTTGGCCTTGGGCAGGCTAATTATTACTATTATCTGTATCATCTTACCACCATCGCTATTTATAAGACAAATGCTTACGGTAGTCTAAGTCTCTAAGCTCAGATTTCTTTTTTTACCTAACCCTTGAAATTGTCTTTATTTAAATAAAGTAATTCGTATTCATTGCTAGGTTAAAGTTTTAATCTAACAATCTTGGAATAAAATATAAAATACAACCCAAACCAGTCAGTTTATTAAAGCTCATTTATTTCAGTTCTGCACAGCTATATTTTATGTATCATGCATTATTTTGTTTTATTCACATATATGTCATTTTATCCTGTTCATAACCTCCTCCTTCTCCCTGTTCATCATAAATTCCTTGAAATAAATTTTAGCACTGAAATGTTTAAGAAGATTGTCTGTATAGATATCTCTCAGTTTCTGACAACTCTTACCCTAAAGTGCTCAGATGAATGATTCGTCCTTGGAGGTCTGAGTGACACTTTTGGATTGCATCTTAGATGGCTAGTAGCCTGCGGTGATAAATATATTTACTGGAAGATTCTAACCCGGTTAACAAAGATCAGCTGTCCTGGGAGTGTGAAATCTTCAAGGCCAAAAACTCTTATTCATTTCTGCTCTTGCAGCTGAGAGTAATGCCAGGCGTATAATAAGTACTCAGTAAAAGCTTGTTGAATGAGTGAAAGAGTTACCAAAAGATTCCCCTTGCCAGGACAGCACCAAGGGATGTGGGCACTCCAGGAAGGTCAATTAATTTAGTGGAGCACAAAGAAAATCGGTTTCCTTATTCATTTTAAAAAATGGTAAAATGATTAACTGACTAATCCACTTTCATTAACTAAGGCAGAGTGCATGTAAAGAAAATTCAGGAGAAAAACATTTTCCATTCCTCTGAACTTCTCATATTCTCTCTGAATTTTGTCAGGTGGTTTTCCAAACCAGACAAAATGCTGAGAGGCATACTGAGGTGTTTGAAAATTAGCGACATATATTGCATCATTGTGTGCATTATGTATTGTCAGAATTTTGACTACAACTCTGTGAGCTTGTTGCAAAAATGGCAGCAGTCAATGCTAAGATTGTTTTTCCTTTTTTCATTGTGATTTAAAAAATGCATAACATAAAGTTTGCCATCTTAGTCATTTTTAAGGTATAGTTTAGGAGTGTTAAGTAGATTGACATTGTTGTACTATAATAGATCTCTGGAACTTTTCAACTCCAGAACTGATACTCTATACCCATTAAACAACTCCCCATTCCCACTTACCACAGCCCCTGGCAACCATCATTCTACTTCTTGTTTCTATGAATTTGACTGCTTTAGATACCTCATGTAAGTGGAATCATACAGTATTTTCTTTTTGTGACAGGCTTATGTCATTTAATGTCCTCAAGGTTCATCTGTGTTATAGCATGTAACAGGATTTCCTTCCTTTTTAGGGCTGAATAATATTTCATTGTAATGATATACCACATTTTGCTTATCCATTCATCACTTGATGGACATCTGGGTTGCTTCCACCTCTTGGCTGTGAATAATGCTCTGCGGATATGGTTGTGCAAGTGTCTCTTGGAGATTCTGCTTTCAAGTCCTTTGGGCATACATCCAGAAGTGAGATTGCTGGATCATGTAGGAATTCTATTTTCAAATTCCTGAAGAGCCTCCATACTGTTTTCCATAGTGGTTGCATAATTTTATATCCCCATCCACAGTGCACTGGGGTTTCAATTTATCTGAGTGCTCACCAGTACTAGTTTTATTATGTTTTCATTCTTTCATTTTGTAACAGCGGCCATCCTAACAATTGTGAGTTAGCATCTCATTGTGGTTTTGATTTTGATTTCCCTAAGATACGCAATTTACTAATAGCTTCTCACATTCTGTAGGTTGCTTTTTCACTTTTGATTGTGTCCTTTGATGTATAAAAGTTTTTAAGTTTGATATGGTTCCATTTGTCTAGTATTTTCTTTTGTTGTCTCTGCTTTTGCTGTCATACATAATAAATCAGTGCCAACTCCAATGTCATAAAGCTTGTCCCTTATGTTCTTTTCTAGGAGTTTAATACTTTTGGGTCTTATGTTTAGGTCTTTAGTCCATTTTGAGTTAATTTTTTTATATAGTACAAGATATGACCCATCTTTATTTTATTTTACTTTTGCATGTGGGTATCTAGTTTTCCCAGTACCATCTGTTGAAGAGACTAATCTTTCCCCATTGAGTAGTCTTGGCACCCATGCTGTGGATCATATGACCATATACATGAGGGTTTACTTCTGGGTTCTCTATTCCATTGGCCTATTTGTCTGTCTTTATTCCAGTACCACACTGTTTGATTGCTGCAAAATAGATATGGCTTTGTACTATATTTTGAAATTATGAAGTGTAAGTCCTCTTTATTCTTTTTCAAAATTGTTTTTTGCTATTTGGAGTCCCTGGAGAATCCATGTGAATTTTAGGATGAATTTTTCTATTTCTGCAAAAAATGCCCTTGAGATTTTGATAGGGATTGCCTTGTGGTTGCTTTGCGTAGGATGGACATCTTCACAATATTAAGTCTTCCAATGCATGAACACAGGTATCTTACCATTTACTTGTGTCTTTAATTCCTTTCAGTGGTGTTTTATATTTTCAAGGTAGGATTGTTATTTTAATTTCCACTTGAGAGTGCTGTCTACTTTGATGAAAGCAGGACAAATATCCATGCTTCTGGCTTGGTAAGAGGTTGTATCTTCCCATGTTAACTGACACCCTAAATCTGCCTTTCTCAAAGGCATTCTAGCTTCTTAGAGTTCCCCAAGCAAGTACTCATCAGAATGCCTTATAACTTAAGCTGTGACGCAGGGAGCTTTTTCCCCTAGACCCAGTGCTCTGGGGAAGGCAGAAATCCTCGTAACTGGTATTGTGTTCATAGAGGGGAGGCCTCCACATCTGATGCAAGCCTGGCCATTGGTGACTGGGCGCAGGTTGTTGAGCTCTTTGTCCTGGCACATGCCAAGCCATCAAAATCTACATACCTCTACTCTGCAGAGTGAGAGCTCTGGTGCTCTTAGAGGGCAGGAGTTGGTCTTCCTGCTCCTTTGTGAATCAAGAGGGCCATGAGTTGGGGCCACGGAGAGTGGGCCTCTGGGTGTTGATTTTCTCTATTTGGTCTCATTCCAGCTATGGTGCATACAGGGCCGTGATGCCAGTGAACCTAGGTGTTTATTTAGCCTTAGAAGACCATAAAAGGGCCTAGCAGGAGCTTACCTCTTGCTCTTCAAAGAGGCTGTGTGAAATAAGCATGTTCACAAATCTTGCATGTTACTGTTATTTAATCATGAAACTTTGCAGTTCCTTAGTGTTGTTACAAGGAAGAATGTAGGTAATTCCCAACTTGCTGAAAACCTACTCATTTCCTTTTAAAAACTGTTATTTTAGGAAAATGTTGTTGGTCTGGTGCAATGACTACATGTCTCTTGAACCTCAAACAAACAGGTGTGGTCCATGTCATAGTGTTCTAGCTGGCTGACTTCATGGACGTTCAGACACCAAATTGGCAAGGGGGAGGGAGTGCCGTGTTTTATGACCGTCTTCCCAGCTAAAGCTCTCTGAGTCCAAGTTCGTTGAGCCTTCTGTTCTTGGCAGATTTTCCTTTAGAGTGTCAGTGCCACAGCCCATGTTAAACTCTTTGGTAATCTTCTTTCCTAAAATGTCTGGTAGAACCCTGAAATTAGACTTTGGGCCTGTGAACATCTCTTCTGTGGCCCTTTTATTCCCTGCTCTATGTTGTTTTCTATTCTGCTAACAAAGACAGTGGAGGTCAGCAAGGGAGGCATCATCACAGAAGACTTTATAAGAGGCTTGGATTTCAGTTGCGGGTTTTCAACCCCTACAACCCCATCTTCCAGAGTGATAAGGGTGGGTGGAGATGGACACAGGACCTGCAGATAAAGTATTTCCCCTTGATATGGGTTTCTGTGTCCCCACCCAAATCTCATCTTAAATTGTAGCTCCCATAATCCCAACATGTCATGGGAGGGACCCGGTGGGAGGTAATTGGATCATGGGAGCTGGTCTTTCCCATGCTGTTCTCATGATAGTGAATAAGTCTCACAAGATCTAATGCTTTATAAAGGGCAGTTCCCCTACACACGCTGTCTTGCCTGCCACCACGTAAGACGTGCCTCTGCTCCTCCTTCACCTTTTGCCATGCTTATGAGGCCTCCCAGCCATGTGGAACTGTGAGTCCATTAAACCTTTTTCTTTATAAATTACCCAGTCTCAAGTGTTTCTTTATAACCGTATGAAAATGGACTAGTACACCCCTGTTGTTACACGTACTTGAGGACTCCCTTGAGATGACGAGGAAGATGTTTGACATCCAGGAAGTAAAGAGGTGCCTGACATATCCCAGGACACTTCCATGTGGGTGATCTTCACATTGCGAAAAGACTGATGGACTGAAGTGAAAGCAAAATGTGTTGAGCAACAGTAGCCTCAACTGCTATCACTGTTGCTACCGCTAACATTTGTTTTGGATTTAGTGGTTTATAAACTGCTTTGCCATGGGGGTTACCGGATTTGATCCATCTGTCAACCCCATGAGATATTGTTGCTGCAGTATCACTTCTAGAGATTAGCAAACCACAGTGCACCGTGTAGTTTGGCTTCCCCAGGGTCATGAAGTTGCTCAGTCAGAGCCAGGTTCTAAACTGCTGATTTCTGGTTCTTAATTGCAAGATCCTTCCAAGGCACCCTTCCACTGTGGTAATCACTCTCAGGAATACGTAGAAAGAGTACATCGATCCTTACCACTTATCAAATCGACACATAAGAAACAAAAATCAAGCTGTTACATTGCGCGGTCATGTGTGGCACATTAGGAAATCTGCATGGGCTGAAAGGTCAAGGAAGAAGCTTCCCGAAGGAGGTGGAACTTCGACTGGCCCTTGAAGAACGGATGGGATTTGGGAAGGTGGAGGGCAGGAGTGTCCGGGGAGGCATGAGCTTGTGTGATGTGTCAGGGTCAGGAATGCACACTGGGCGTGTCAGAGCCACAGAGGTAACCTTCTGGCTTAACCAGTGTGCTTATGTTTTAGGAAAACTGTCTCCCGGTGTCATTCTGTCTTTCAACCAAATCCTGGCAGCTCAGATTTTCTCAGCCAGCGTGCAAAATTGCAGTTTGTCTCTTTTTGATGAAAGGAAGGCTTCATTGTCACTGGTCTTGCACAAAGAGCCCTTGGAGAGAGGGGACAGTGCACGGGGACACAACACTAAGGGTAGCTTGCGTTCCTTCAGAATGATTACATAGAATCAGCGGCACTTCCTTCCTCTGAAGTGGCTTTGAGTTTCCTCGAAATAGCCTCCTCTGTAACATGGTTAAAGGAACTTAAGGATGTACCTGTAAGCGTGGTGAAGTGGAATTTCTGGGGGCAGTTCGCAGGGCATTACTAGATGGCCTAAAAATCTCTTTGTATTTTCTGGTGACAGGTCTGTGACTCTTATCCTACTGAACTGTACGTTCCCAAATCGGCCACGGCACACATCATAGTGGGGAGTTCCAAATTCCGGAGTAGACGGCGATTTCCTGTCCTTTCTTACTATTATAAAGATAACCACGTAAGTCTCGAGGCGTGTTTTTGTTTTACACTTTGCTTTTCTAGTTTTATCATAAGCAGGCATTTTCTAGCTGCCTTCTGCTGTGCGTGTGTGTGTGTTTGAATTCTTCAGAAGGTATGTGGATATTCCTGTGCATGGTATGACATGATACAACTATGCTAAGTCCTTATCTCATGTAGACTTCCTATGTTTATTTGACAGTAATGTAATGATTCAGAAAATGACTCAATAGATTCAGAAAACCCCTAAAGCTAATCATCCAAGTGAATACTGTCCTAAGTGGGCACCTTGGGAATCTCTTTGCTTATTCAGTGCTGGAGATCTGTGGCATGCCTATTTTAGAAAAGCCCCCGAAGTCCATGGCCCATTCTTTTTCTCTATTATGTTTTTTTTTTTTTTCTGAGACAGAGTCTCACTCTGTCATCTGGGCTAGAGTGCAGTGGTGCAATCTCGGCTCACTGCAACCTCTGCCTCCCAGGTTCAAGCATTTCTCCTGCCTCAGCCTCTTGAGTAGCTGGGATTACAGGCACCTGCCAACATGCCCAGCTAATTTTGGGTTTTTTTTTTTTTTTGTATTTTTAGTAAAGAAGGGGTTTCACCATGTTGGCCAGGCTGGTCTTGAACTCCCGACCACAGGTGACCCACCTGCCTCAGCCTCACAAAGTGCTGGGATTACAGGCGTGAGCCACTGTGCCCGGCCTTATTACCTGTTTTTAAATTTCATGTTCTTTTGAGTATCTTCAGTATAAGAAATCTTTGGTTATAGAGAGCATGGGTTTTATTTTTAAAATATTATTTATAAAAGCCAGAATTGGGTTTGTCTGTAATAGAGACTCTAAGTAACAGTGGCTCTAATAGGATACAATTTTTTTCTCTTGCGTAAAATTCCCAGGGTGCGCAGTCCTAGCCTGGTAGCCTGGCCGCACCCCACTTAGCCTTCAGGTACTCAAGCTCCTTCTACCTTTCTGCTCTACCACCCCCTGGATTTGGCCATGGCCTGCCTGGTGCAAGAGGTCACTTCAGTACAGTCACCACCCACACACTGCAGGTGGCAGGTGACGGAGGGCTAATGGTGTGTGCCCAGCTTTTTAAGGAAGGCTTCCAAAAACTGCCACGTGACACCTCCCTTTCATCAGAATTGCACAGGGCAGGTATGGAAGTACAGTGTTATGGTGGCCATTAAAACAGCTAAAACTTAGAGTTCCGTTTCTGCGGAGGATAGGAAAACAAATTCGGATGAGCAAGGATGGTCTTTGGCACCCACTTTTAAAAGGTAGCAAAAAACCACCTTTAAAAAAGGTGGTTTAAAAAAACAAAATGTTCTTTGGTTCTAGCCAGATGAGAGAGAAACTTTAGTTTTTAAGCTAGATAATATGCTTCTTGATTCAAAGCCGAGTGAGGCTATAAACAAAGAGAGGAGAGTGTGTGAGTGTGTATCCACATGCGTGCACCTACAGCCGGGGGGTAGAGCAGGGTCTCAGTCAGATTCTAGAAGCTTCCAAAAATATCTGGAGCAATGCCACCTTCATCAGAGTGAGCACATAGCCCTCTCTGTTGCTACTTTGAAGGAAAATATTAATTTAGTGGTGAAAGTTCTGTGAATTGGATAAAAATTATTTTTAGTTATACTCATTGCTCTTCTTCTTTTCCTAGCCTTGAATTAGGGTCTAAAGTATTTTATTAACTCCGAATGTATTTCAGCCTGCACAGAGCTGGAGTACTGGTTAGAGGCAAAGGAAGATGTGATTTTTTTTTTTTTTTTTTTGAAACAAGATCTCACTTGTCACCCAGGCTGGAGTACAGCGGCACAATCATAGCTCGGTGTAACTTCAAACTCCTGAGAGCTCAAGAGATCCTCGTGTCTCATCCCCGCAAGCAGTTAGGACTGTAGGCACATACCAGCACACCTGCTAAGTTAAAAAAAAAATTTGTAGAGGAGATAATTTTTTTTTTTTTTGAAACGGAGTCTCGCTCTGTCGCCCAGGCTGGAGTGCAGTGGCACAATCTTGGCTCACTGCAGCCTTGACCTCCCCAGGCTCAAGTGATCTTCCCATCTCAGCCTCCCGAGTCACTGGGACCACGCGTGTGCCACCCCGCCCAGCTAATTGTTTTGCATTTTTTGTAGAGACGAGGAAAGCCATGTTGCCCAGGCTGGTCTTGAGCTCCTGTGCTCAAGTGATCTGCCCGCCTCGGCCTCCCACAGTGCTGGGATTACAGGCGTGAGGCGCCGCCCCTTGCCTCTTTTTTTTTTTTTTTTTAAGATAGAATAAATAGAGATAGGAAGTTTCATGATGTTGCACTTGAAATTAGGTTGCTGGTAACATGCACATTTTTTTTTTGTAGCATCCATTGATTAAAGAAGAGAGAAGACGAATCCAGGAGAGGGAGAAACGATCTTTTATTGTTGTTTCAGAGGTGTTTTATTGTTGTCTGTAGAATATTTAAATAGTGAGCACAGTGTGCCTAGCAACTCCCTTTTTATATTCTTGAGACAAGGGACATTTTACTTTTTGTCAGTGTGATTAGTATCAGGATTAAATGTATATTGTCTCAGAAAGAGAATTTTTAGCAGTTAGACCTCAGAGGCAGCTTCTTCCCCGGCTGACCTCAGACCCACATGGCTCCACGCCTGCTCCCCCAAGTATTATTCTACTGAACCTCCAGGCCTGAAAATGAACTCACACAGCATAGTTAGAGCTTAAGAGTATTCATTGCCCATATTTAAGATTTTAAAGCAGAAACAACTTGAAGCTCTAGCTCTTCTTCCAAGGTACAGAACAGAGATCTGTTCTGAAGTAACGCTGCGTGATCGGGTTACCCCAGGGAAGTCCTGAGTGAGCACACACCTGCCCGCCCACTCTCCCACCCCATGAACTGAAATCCATTTTGCAGGTGGAATAATGATCAAATTTGTGTTTTATAACAATGTTTACATTTTAATATCAAGGTTAATTATATAAATGCTTCTGATTTGACTAGGGCTTTTCCTAAAGGGAAGTATCATTACCAAAGGTGGATTTCTGTGCTTAATGGAAGACACTGAAATACCAGAGTAGTTATCTGTGCTGTCATTGCTCATCGATGGCCATATAGAAAACAGGCAGTCTCCCACAAAAAGTAAACAGGTACACATTCCATAAATTTGCTGATCTGTCTTTCTTCTCTTTGGTTATTTGAGACATTTTAGGCTTAAAGAGTATGTATGCCTACCCCCAAAGAATTTATGCTTATGAATAAGGATACTACATTTTATAGTGAAAATACTGTTTCCCACGTATGCTACCAAAGGGACACTTTTGATTTTGGTGGTGAGATGACTTGGCTAATTTTGGGCACTGGGAACTGGTGATCAGATTAGGAGAAGCTTGAAGTGCACATGATTTTATGAACCTGAAGTTCTGTTCAGTATAAAGGCCCCTGTGGAGGGTCCATCTTTCCCTTTGTATCAGCTGTTACCACATGTAGTGTTAGGTTGGTGCAAAAGTAATTGCAGTTTTTGCCATTACTTTTAATGGATGTAATCACATTCTTTCACCCCTGTGGTGAGGGAGGGATTCCTGCTCTAGGTTACAGGGACAGCCAGACACACAGCACTTGACACTGGGCAGGTGAGATGAACAGTCACATATACTCACTGCCAAGGGGAGGAGGACACCACAGCCCATGAAGGGGCACATGAGGTTGCGCTGAGGAGCAGAGTGACAGCCAGGGGCTGTGAGAGGCAGGCTGTGTAGTATCAGGAGCGTGGGGTCACCCTTGGTTCTTGCAGGAGGATGCGATTAGCTTGCATGCATCATTCCATGACTGGCAGGGAACTAAAACCTGCTGCTGGGGGACGGGCAGGAACTGCACCTGGTCTGTTGGATAAGAATTGTTTCACTTGGGAACCTTACCTGCAGTAGCAGAGCATGGCAGGGAACTTACAGTGAGGCCATTTGAGGCCCTCTCAGTTTTACCAGATGTCGAAGCAACACATAATATTAATTTTAGGCCTTACGCACATGGGTTATGTAGAGCCATGTGGGCTCCCTTTGAATATCCAGCTATTAACAGATTTATAGATCATGGTTAGAGATGCTTAGTCATGTGCGTTCAGAATTCTGTGTATCTTTCTATGAGAGTTCTTAGAATTGCTCTAGCCTTTGTTCTTTATTCTGCTAGGATTTTTTTTTTTAAAGTTTCACTTTAACATGGTGCATAGCATGGTCTCCCAAATTTACAGTACACGTTTCTAGGAAACAAAACTCTAGAAGCTTTCCATTGAGGCACCTTTCCTTAGGAAAAATACAGACCTTCTTGGTCTCTTTTTATAATGAATACTTATTGAAACTTCCTATGTGTTAGGCACAGTGCCAGGAGTTTTACAGTGTTATGCCCCTTCTCACACTCTGTAGTTTTAATATTTTACCCATTTTATAGATGAGGAAACTGAGGATCAGAGAAGATACATAAATTACCCAACATCATACAATGAGTGAGAGCACAACTGGGACTGGAAGCCAGGTCTTTCTGCTGCATCTTTATGTTTTGAGATGGAGTCTCGCTCTTTCACCCAGGCTGGAGTGCAGTGGCGTGATCTCAGCTCACTGCAGCCTCTACCTCCCAGGTTCAAGTGATTCTCCTGCCTCAGCCTCCCAAGCAGCTGGGATTACAGGCGTGCACCACCACGACTGGCTAATTTTTGTATTTTTAGTAGAGACGGGTTTCACCATGTTGGCCAGGCTAGTCTCGAACTGCTGACCTCAGGTGATTCACCTGCCTCGGCCTCCCGAAGTGCTGGGATTACAGGCATGAGCCACTGCGCCTGGCTTTATGCTGTATCTTAATAAGGTATCGTGCTGCCTGACCTATTTCCTCCCATTGGGGCTTAAATTACTTGGTTAAGAATTCGGGATCAGGAAATACTCTGTCTGGATTCAAATCTTGGCTTCCCTGTTTATTAACTGTGTGACTTTGAGTATGTTACTTAACCTCTCTGCTTTGGTCACTTCATGTATAAAGTGGAGCCAATAATAGGTCTTATTGTATATGATAATTAGGTTAATTAAATAAAAATATGCAAAGTTCTTATAATAGTGCCTATCATATAAACACTCAAAAACAGTAGTAAGCCATCAAAAATGTTGAATATTTTAATTATTAGTAGCATTGTAAATGAGTGCTATCCCTTCCAGTTTACAACTGAAGAGTTTTTAATCTGTGCTCTGATATCAGTAAGAAATGCTGCCAAGTAATAGTAATACTCTTTGGATAATCTGTCTAGGGTGTGTATAGGTGCACAAAAGCACTGAGACTACTTACTGTTCTGCACAGAATTGAAAACCACATGTTAGCAATTACTGATTCAATGAAAAGTTCCATTTAGATCATATCTTTAGTTTATTAAGAAAATCTAACTACAAAATACGAAAAATGTAGTCTGTTTAATATGCGTGTTTTAATTTATCAACCACATTCCACAGTATAACAGTTCCAATATAGTTCCTCATTTAAAACTAGCCGTTCTAAACCAGAAGATAATTTGAAATAGTTGTTGTCCCTAAATTGCTTCATTTCATAGTTGGTGTCTCACTACTTTAGTGAGGTCTGGTGTGTGTGTTCTCAAATTCTCATCATTTAAATGTGTTACCGTCCCCATCTAACACTTCTGATGGAATCTAAGATTGTCTGGTGGCAGCTGTCCTTAACTAATATTTCTTTTTTTTTTTTTGAGATGGAGTTTCACTGTCGCCCGGGCTGGAGTGCAGTGGTGCAATCTCAGTGCACTGCAAACTCCGCCTGTCGGGTTCAAGTGATTCTCCTGCCTCAGCCCCCTGGGTATCTGGGATTGCATGTGTGTACCACCATGCCCACCTAATGTTTTTTGTATTTTTAGTAGTGACAGGGTTTCACCATGTTGGCCAGACTGGTCTCGAACTCCTGACCTCAAGTTATCCCCCCGCCTCGGCCTCCCAAAGTGCTGGGATTGCAGGCGTGAGCCACCACACTGGGCTAACTAATATTTCTTTAACCCGGATAAAGTATCATCTAAAGCCAACTCAGAATTATTCTCTTTCCAGGAAGAATTCCCTCTGAGCAGGTGGCAGACCCTGACCCCCTAAAGATTAAAGGAAACAGGACCCCTGTGAAAGCCATCTGTGTCATTTGCTTTCTGGTCCTCGGACATAGCTTGCCTTCTGCTCGCCAAGTCCCTCTTGATCCCCATCTTCACTTCCCCTTGCTCCTGGCCTTGCCGTCGCTTGCCATTCTGTCTGCCGTGCTCATACCCTCTGATCTTTTTCTCCTCCCCACCAGTCAGGAATGAGCCACCCTGGAGTGACTCTGCTGCTGCCCCTTTGCTTTGCTTCCCACGCCCACACCTTGTCCCCCTGGATTCTCAATCTGGCTGTAGGCCTCAGGCTTCCTTTAACTCCCTCAGTGATTGTCCGTCTCTGCAGAATGGTGTTGGTGCCCTCAGACAATGGCCCCTGTAATATGTCCAGCCATTCTATGGTTCTCCAACTTCAGAGCTAGTGAGAAATGTCCCCACCTTCTCCAACAAGGAGCACCCAAGCCCTTTGAAGAGATCCAAACCCATGTTAAGTTGTCCTGGGTTGGGCTTGAAAGACAATTAAGCTATGGTTGGACTAAGAGTTGGGGTGCCCCTTCATGGATGGAACCCTGCAGTACAAGCACGCTGAACAGGCTGTGACATGACAGGACTATTTGCAGTGAAACTTTCCCCTCCATATTATCCTGCATGGAGGGGTTCTGTCACTGCCTGCATTCTTTCACACTGTGGACTTACAGTCTCAATGTAGATGCTTTGAGTCATTCAGGCATTTTATTGGGTGTTTTGTGTTTAAGTGTTAAAACCTAAATCCATGAAAGTACTTTGCCACAAAAGCCGAAGTTTTATAGCTGCAAGGTAGGATCTGTACTACCTACTCATAACTCAGGGAAATGTTTCTGCTCTTCTAGATATCATCTGACAGTGCAATCTACTCTGTCAGAATTGCAGGGTACGGGACTTGGGGCAGAGAATGCAGATTGATTCCAAAAAAAATCCTCCTCGTTCTAAGTAGACTTGAGTCAGCACAGGTATGTGCCTGCTGTCCTTTGGTTTCACACCTAGCAGCAACCTGGGCTCTTGTCACCATGAAAGTTTCCCGTTTAGAATTAGAATTGGTTTTTGGTATTTGTGATGCTTCTAGATGGGCTAGTTTAAAAAAAAAAATGGTTGGAAAGCATTAAAAAATAATTTCTATTTTATTAATGTCACCATTAATCATATCCTATGCATTTGAGGAGAACAGTTATTTATTTTGTATTTTTTCTTTCAGCAGGAAAATGAAGCAGTATCAGTGAAAAGGAAAGTAGATTATTTAAATGGTTTTGAATATCATAACTTAGACCCTATCTAAACATCTCTACACATTCCTAATATTTTGCACAGACAGGTTCTTTGTATTGCTTGCCCATTAGTGGTTTGACTTGAATTTTAATAAACAAGGCTTGATTTCCAGAAAGCTGTATCACATTTTCATAAGCCGAGGTGGACTATCAGTGAGCCAAGGGCTCTTTGTTCTGGAGACACACGTAGAGTGTCTCTCATGGGTACAGTTACCTGATGGTGCTGTGTTGCTATGACCTCTCCCCATAGGCCTCCATCTGCCGGAGCAGCCAGCCCCTGTCCGGCTTCAGTGCCCGGTGCCTAGAGGACGAGCAGATGCTCCAGGCCATTAGGAAAGCCAATCCAGGAAGTGACTTCGTTTATGTCGTTGACACCCGGCCTAAAGTAAGTGTCACCGTTGCGATGCATGTCTTTGCACCTGAGTTGTGAAACTGGAGACAGGCAAAGGCTAGCCGACTGCCATCTCTTGTGCAGGTTGCTTCATCTGCAACGGGGCGGTTCCTCTTGGCATAGTCAGTGTCTGGGCACCCTGCTGGCTACTTCCTGGAGGTCTAGTGCACCTGAAGTCTCCGACTATACAAGTACATTTTATATTTCCCCTGCCCCTAGCATTGTGCTGGGCACACAGGGGCACCCAAATGAATGTGGCTTCATTTTGGAGATTGTGCTCCTAAGTATACCATATTAGTACTTGGTTTCTTTCTAAAACAACCCTTTCTGCTCTGACAATAAAATTCACTCTGGAGCTCCAGCAGTTCAATTGTTGTGAAGTACTCAGCTATTATTTTTCAAATTCAACTTGTAGTAATCTATACCTATGACTTGGAAAGAATTATAAAATATAAGGTAAATTAAAAAATATTTTTTTCATAAAAAGTTCTAGGTGTGTAAAAAGGTGTAGAAAAAGATCTGAAAGGTTAAACCCTGAACTCTTAAAATTCCGTGGAGAAGGGAGTAGGATTTGGGGATGTAGAGGGCTTTCTACTTGTTGATTGTTAGAAAAGTATTAGTTTACAATTATGTATGTATTAATTTATTAGTTTTCTAATTTAAGAAAACAAATAGGAAATAGTAGATCTAGACATCAAGGAGTGAGCCACATTGATCTTACACTTACCTGCCACTCAGCCTTAACTTTTTGGTTTTTAAGGAGAATCAGTGTTAAGTCCAATAAAATTCCAGTTTTTCTACTTAGACCCAAGTATTCTAAAACTTCAACAAGTGAAGTCCCCAGAGGGATGGACACAAAGTCACCTACAAGTGCATTGACTACAGCGGACAGAATGAGATGACAGAATGAAACGTCCCTTAGTCAGCTTATTTGCAATTGCACTTTCCTAGCCACTAATGAAAATGTGCCTGGACCTGTCACTGAGGAGAAAGATGAACGTCCAGTTCTGTCTCCTTGTATGGTAAGCAGAGGAGTCCAGGATGTCCTGTTAGGCAACAAGAGTGGGATAGAGAAATTATGTTTAATCCTGTTAAAAAAATTGGGGCTGGGCGCAGTGGCTCATGCCTGTAATCCCAGCACTTTGGGAGGCCAAGGCAGGCGGATCATCTGAGGTTGGGAGTTTGAGACAAGCCTGACCAACATGGTGAAACCTCATCTCTATTAAAAATACAAAAATTAGCCGGGCATCATGGTGCATGCCTGTAATCCCAGTTACTGGGGAGGCTGAGGCGGGAGAATCGCTTGAACACGGGAGGCGGAGGTTGCGGTGAGCCGAGATCGTGCCATTGTACTCCAGCCTGGGCAACAAGAGCAAAACTCCATTTCAAAAACAAAAACCAAAAAACAAAAAATTGAGAGAATGTATACCACACTGTTTACAGTGATTTTTCCTGTGGGGTGAGAAGTTCATTTTAGGAAACTTTTCACTTCATAAGTTAGAGTTTGAAATTTTTTTTCAATATAGAAAAGGTAAAAGAGCATAAGGACTTTAAAGTTAGCTAAAAATAGAGTTACCATATGAATCAGCTGTTCCTTCCTAGGTATATAACCAAGAGAAATGAAAACTTATGTCCACATAAAAACTTGCATGTGAATATTTGTTCATTATTAGTAATAGCCTAAAATGTAAATAACCAAATGTTCATAAATGGAGAATGGATTTACAAAATATGGTATGTCCATTCAGTGGAATATTATTCAGCTATAAAAAGGAATGGACTATGGATACATACTGCAACATGGAGGAACCTTGAAAGTGTCATACTAAGAGGAAGAAGTCTGTCACAAAGGAATCATGAAATGCTTTCAACAGGCAATTTCAGAGCTATTGAAAGTAAACTGATGGTTGCCGAGGGCTGGGGGAAGGGAGAGAAATGGTGAGTGACCGCTAACGGGTAGTGGATGTCTCTTTAGGGTGATGGAAATATTCTAAAACGAGATCATGGTGATGGTTGCACAACTCTGTGGGTATACCAAACACCATTGAGTCGTATGCTTTAAATGGGTGAATAGTATGACATGTGAATTACATGTCAGTGAAGGTATTAAAAAAAGAACATAGGAAATAAACATTACAACAGGAAGGGTAAAATAGAACCAGCAGCTCAAGTCATTTAAAAGTGTACACTGTGGGGAAGAGGTAATTATAGACACGGTCTACACTCATTGGTGATCCTAGAAATCACGAGAACTGCATCCTATCCTTTGTGTGGATACTCAGGCCTTGGTGATTTTCACGGATTCTCTGAACTTCATGTCACCAAGTATTATGATTTGTGTCCAGGATAATGGAATGTGATGTTTTCCTAGAGTGAGATCAGTGCCCTACTCGTCCCCTCATCTCAGAACCATCCTGCCTTCTTCGGAGCAAAGCACACAGCGGGAGAGAAGTGTGTGGAGTAGTGAGGATGGAGTTACTACTCACGGATGCCAGATGAGCGAATCAGTCCTGGAGATCAGTGATGAAACCGATACCACAGCTAGATCACATTCACATTCTACTAGATTATAAGTAAAGGGTCCCTTCCTTTTAAATTCTCAGAGCACGACACACAGATAAAAGTTTCAAACTGAAAAAAAAAATAGCTCCTTTGCTGGAAGATTTTCACTGAAACATACCAGAAAATCTCTGGCTTTTACTGTTCTCTGTCAGTTTGTGCCCTTCTCTCTGGCTCATTGTGTTTAAACCCTTCCTTCTAATGTGACTGCCTTCCCACCTCTTCTTCGTACCCTTTGTTGAAGCAAGGTGGGGCTGTTTTGAATTTCCTAATAGTTACAGATGATTTAATGATTAGCTGCTTAGATATACTGAAGACAAGATAAGAAAAGGAAGAGAAAAGACGGGGGCTTTACTGAGGAGAGATTGGGAAGCCTGTTTCTTACCCTGTTTTTTTCAGGTTTAAATAAAGCCAGACAGATTCACCTACTAATTTTAGGACCAGTGATCCAGATATGTACTGTGTTGTGTAAACCTTCTAGGAAACGTGGCAGCTGTAGAGCCAGGCATATTCCAGATTGAAAATAAATTAATCCAAAGGATTTGATTCGAAGGGTATATTTAGTGCTAAGTGTGTTTACTCTCAGCGATGAGTTTGACACTGATCCATTAAAGAAAACTGGGCTTTCGTACAAGCCGTGCCCTCTTCCCATATTTATCCGTGCACGCACACTTCACGTGAGTTTTAAACTGTTTGCTTAGAGCTTTCATTCTTTTAAAGATTGTGTGTGTTGATTTTTGTTCCAGAGTGTGTTAGGCCTCCTTGGTAGCCAGGAGACTGAGTTTGCTCTAGAAGGTGTGGACCCTGGCAAGCAGGTACTTCTCAGGTTTGCTCACAGGTTTCATTAAAAAGAAAAAGGATTAGGAGCTGACCTGAATCGTTCTTGGCCTTTGAGCAAGGCTAGCCCCACATGAGAACTTCCAGAGCTGCCTGTTCAGATGAAAGCCTCAGAATTGCTTGTTGACATTTTTTGGGAGACACCAGCCTTGGCAACATAGTGAGACCCCCATCTCTACAAAAAAACAGAAAAAAATGAGCTGGATTTGGTGGCATAGGCCTGTAGTCCCAGCTACTTGGGAGGCTGAGGTGGGAGGATTGCCTAAGCCCAGGAGTTTGAGGCTGCACTGACCTGTGATGGTGCCACTGCACTGCAGCTTGCGCAACAGAGTGAGACCCTGTCTCGAAAGAAAAAGAAAAAATTGGGAGACAAAGTCAATGAAGTCTTCAAGCACGTATTGAATGTCAATTCCAAAAAAAAAATTGTACTCTTCAGGGCACGTATTACTGCTAGAGTGTGGTGCTTTAAGAACATATGACAGTGTTGTTGCAGTCTCAGTCTTCCTTGAATTTTCAAATGAGGGCTAACTCATTGCAGCCTTGTTCATGACTTTGTCATTAATTTGTTCTGGGACTTTGCTGAGCTTGTAAAAATGGCAGGCACTTTTTTTTTTTTTTGGGGCGGGGGGGGACGGAGTTTTACTCTCCCCCAGGCTGGAGCTCAGTGGCACGATCTCGGATCACTGCAACCTCCATCTCCCGAGTTCAAGTGATTCTCCTGCCTCAGCCTCCCGAGTAGCTGGGTTTACAGGTGCCTGCCACCACGCCCGGCTAATTTTTTTGTATTTTTAGTAGAGATGGGGTTTCACCAGGCTGGTCTCGAACTCCTGACCTCAGGTGATCCGCCCTTCTCGGCCTCCCAAAGTGCTAGGATTACAGGCGTGAGCCACGGTGCCCGGCCAAGGTCCTTTCTCATTTAGTTCTTTTAAGAATCCTGGCAAGTTAGGAGGGTTTTGTTTTGTTTTGTTTCTTTTCATGGATAAGGGCTAGAACTTAAAGAGGTTAAGTAATTTGCCCAGGGTCTCACAGTTCACATCCAGGATTCACATCCAGGCTTATCTAACCCCAGAGCCCACACTCGCTCCCTTTGACCATGGTGTTTTTTCTGTTTACAAAAATTCTCCAGCAGAGCCTCGTTTCCACGTGGAAGCTCTGTGGGGTTACCACCTCTGAGCACACGCCTGACGAGGCCAGAGAACCTCCCAGCAGCTCCTCTGACGCAGCCAGGGCCAGTGGAGGGGGTGCTGAGGCATGAAGAGAAGGGCCGAGGGCGAGGCAGCGCTTGCCTCCGTGACGCCTGGCCTTTTGTCCTTGCTCCTTCTCCAGAGACTTTGCTGTGGTTCTGCCCCCTGATTTCACCAGGTCAGCGAGGTTTTAGTTGTGTAACAGGATGTCACGTGGGATGTTTTTCTTTTTCTCTGGAATTAGTGAGTAGGTGGTTCCCACTCGCTGAGTCCTGGGAGGGGTCACCTAGGAAAGTCAGTGGTAGAGATGAGGGGTGCTTGCGAGAGGGGAATCCGGGGTCTCACACTTGCTGGTGGCCGTCATGGCAGCAACCAGAGTGAAGAGAACTGGGGCGAGGGCAGTGTCCAGTGGCCGTGGAGCAATCTGTGCTCCCTCCTTTTGGCAGGGCAAGGATGGAGAAATTTCCTGTGGGTCCAGTGGAGCCTGAGAAAGGAAGTTGAGCATGAGCCATCTTGCTTCAGCATTCCTAAAAGGGCTTAGCCGCCGGGTGTCTTCAGCTGTAGGTGACTGGGGTGGGTGTGCTGGTGAGGGAAGTTGAGCGTATTGGAATAGACTCAAGCCAAGGTGCATCTCCCGTGTCAGTAAGATGTGTACTCCCCACCTCCAAAAACCTGCATCTATATCTTGGGAGATTCAGCACTTGGACACTATGCCAGAGAGGGAAGTGGTGACCAACTCATGTCAACCGATGAAGAGAGAATTGCAACCCTGCCGAGCTTTCCAAAGAGAAATTTACCTCTTCTCTTCTCCCTCCTCTGCACCCATCCTCCCAGTACACAGATAGGGCCTACAAGAAAGAGGAGAGGGAGGGCAGGCCGGAGCAAACCCCTCACCAGTCCACACGGCCAGTAAGGTGGCGGGGAAGAGCTAATTTTGCGTCATATACGGGACTGGAATTATAAGTTAGGCCGGATGGAGATTTTCTATCTGAATGTAAACCTGATGCTATTAAATCTGCCCAAGAGGTCCTTAGCAGGTAGAAAGGAGGATTTTGACTAGCACAGTTGTAGAGAATAGTTGCAAGGAATAAAATCAACTCACATGTTTGTGTCTGCACCACAAGTGAAGTTTCTTCCTGTAACCAGTTATATAGGAGGGAGAGAGAAAGACCGTCATTTGACAACCTGTGTTAGGGCAAGACCAAGTCCCCCTCCTGCCAAGATCAGCTTGTACGGTCATTTCCCAACCATGTCAGCGTAGGCACTGTCATTCTTCAGGCATTAAATGTAGCTGTGGAAATGGTAGACTTGAGGACTAAGGCAGTGACCAGGCTGACCTTTAACCTGATACCAAGATGAACACAGACTGAGTTTTTCTACATTTGATTGATTCAGGGTTAGGGTGAGAATCTCATGCTGTTTCTTCACAGTCTTGGCCTGCTTTCCCCTGGCCTCATTCTGTTATCCAGTCATTTATGCAGTTGCTCAGCCAGTCAGTAAATCTTCCTTGAGTGCCTGTTCCATGCTGATTTGAAGGGTACCGATGTGGCCATCAATGAGACACTCAGGGCCCCTGGTGGAGCCTGCATTCTCCGTCCCTCCTCTCTTTCAGCGTTGAGGTTTTCAGTGCCCATCCCTCTCTGCTCGCTCCTTATTCCTGTGCATCTTCTCTGTTGTGGACACTAAATCAGTCTCCAGTTTTTCAATTAGACTTGCTCATAATCCTGGAGTTGCTCTCCGCTGCCACAGGTGAAGCCTCAGTTCCTTGGCTGGGCCTCTTGTAGTGGACCCTCAGTGCTTTCTAGCCTTCCCTCTTGCTGTAGCTGCCACACAGGAACCTTCGTCTTCACCTGGAGTGGTTAGTTCATTGGTCATGTAGAATGCCCTCCCCTCTCTCTCCATCCTTACAGACTGTGTTAAAGTCCAGCTCTAGCTTTCTCTCTTAAACAAAACGTTACCCCTGATCCCCAGGCCGACAGAGTTTCCTTAGATTTCAACTCCTGTCATTGTCACTGTCTCTCCCGTTGCTCAGCTCTTGCCCAGTCCTGGTGGATGTCATCTGGGACCACTGGGTGCCATGTGCTTTCCTTTCCATTGTCAGTTCTAAGCTGAAGGCAGCAGGAACAGCTTCTTTTGATTCCACTTAACGCCTGGCCATAGTAGGTGTCTATAGAGTGTTGACTTTGCTTCATTTATTAACTTCTCTGCACCCAAAGACACTGATATTATCAAACAGCAAAAGAACCTTGTGTTAGGAAACAGGGTATTTTTCCAGTCCTACTTTTCACCTATCTGTTGTGTTTCTTAAACATGAATTGAAACTGAAGTGCCTACCTTTATTGCTTTATCTACTTGAGAACTTTTAGGCCCTGAAATGCATAGCTTTTCTTTAGTTGTGAAATGGAGTTCTCAGTCAAAGGGACAGAGGACCGTATTTGATGTAGTAATAGCGATTTGTTTATGTAAGGGATGCTATATCTTACTGCACACACATACACGTAAAATGTCCAAGATAACATTGAATTTTTATTAATTGCAAAACCGTATCTCCTGCTTTGAGGGTTCAGCTTTTGCTACATTATCATGATAGGTCCTGTAAAAAAGGTGGAGATCCTAAGAAATTACACTTCAGCTGGTAGATGAAATATTGCCACCTTCTGTTCATTCTGAGAAGTGCACATTGATGTTCGGGAGGTTATTTGTGTTGCTGCTTTGCTTTTAAGGGAGATTACCAATCAGTTCTCCCAGATCGAGGATAATCAGCTATTTCATAATGTGTACATGGAGTCTTAATTATAGATTAAAATAATATTTTAATTTGTGTTTATGTTTAAAAAATCTATTCCACATTCTAACTTTTGTAGACTGTGTAGTCTGTCTCTCTTTTTTTTTGTATCTCTGCCTGGGATAACCCTCCTGTCCCTTGTGGGTGAAGGAGGAGAATGGTCAGTAACATGGGGTCTCGCTCTGTCACCTAGGCTGGAGTACAGTGGCACGATCACAGCTCACTGCAGCCTTGACCTCCCAGGCTCAAGCAGTCCTCCCACCTCTGCCTCCCAAGTAGGTGGGACTAGTCACATGCCACCATGTCTGGCTAATTTTTGCATTTTTTTGTAGAAATGGGGATTTGCCATGTTGCGCAGGCTGATCTTGAACTCCTGAGCTCAAGAGATCTGCCCACCTCTGCCTCCCAGAATGCTGGAATTACAGGCATGAGCCACTGTGCCTGGCTGGTTTTTCTTTCTTATGCTTTTTAAAAGAGTATCTCTGTGGTATGTGGTGAATAGGCTTAACTTGAATTAGTCAAGATACAGCATAAACGTAAGGTTCATGTCAGGTAAGGATACTTGCAAGTCTCCTATTAATTCTATTTATGACGCTTGTTATAAAGGATAAACCAACATCTTTGAAAAATAATTATACAGAGCAGTGATATTTTATAATAGTTTTGGAAGAATAATGTCTCTAGGTAATTTTACAAAAGATTTCCCTTTAAAATATTTATACTTTTTAAAGTGTGAACATAAGTTGTCTTAAAATGCATTATTTTAATATTTTTTCTTGATTAAGGCCAAACTCTTTATTCTCGTAGCATGCCTGGGAGAAAGATGACACCCTTTTGTAGATGGGAACAGTGTCTTGAGGGGCTGATGTGGCTCAGCTGATGTCACATAAGCCAAGTCATGGAACAGGGCTGCTATTGAAATGTGAGGTGTCTGCCAGCCTGGGCCCCTATGGCAATGGCTTATCCTCTGCTGTTTTTTTCACTTCTAATATACTTTATTTCTATTATTTCAATTACAAACTTCATATATGCTCTCGGTATCAATGAAAGATTACAGGGGCATCCAAAGTAGTACTGATGGCATTGTCCTGTCGCCTGCCATGCTGTCTTTCTGCTGTAATTGCTGCCAAATTGGTACCGTTTTCTATACATTTTTATTCTCCTTGATAAACATGCAAAAACTTAAATACATATCTATAAGTTGGTTTTATAAAAATGGATGATTGTATGAATATTATTCTGTAGCTTACTCTTTTCACTTGTCATGGGCCAATGCCAAGTCTATGCACAGAGGGTCCCTGACTTAATGGTTCGACCTATATGATTTTCTGGCTTTTTACAATGGTGCAAAAGCAATAGACATTCAGAAACTGTACTTCTCTTGTGATGCTGGGCAGCAGCAGCGGCAGCAGCTCCCAGTCTGCCATGCACTTTTGACTTACGGCATTTTCAACTTACAATGGGCTCATCATGATATAACCCCATCGTAAGCCTCAGAGCATCTGTCTGTCTGCTGTGTGATCTGTGCCCTCCTTCTTGGTCACTGCTCGCAGGTCAGGGCATGATAAACCATCGTGTATCCTGTCATTGTCCTATTGAGATAGTCATGGGTTTTCAGCTTTTTTCAATAAACATTCTTGTGCATCTGTTTTTATGTGCTGGTACTTTTAATTTTGTCAGACTTTTAGGAGATCTATGTCAAAGAACATATGTGTCTTTAACTTTAAACTTAGCTCTTTTAGCTTTTAAAAAGTACTATTGTGCACTGTGCTTTTAAAAGCAGATATTTTTCCTGGTGGTGAGTTCTCAGCGTAGGTTCTCTGCCTGGGTTAGCCCTCCTGTCCTTGGTGGGTGGGTGGAGGAGAATGGTCAGCGAATGCTGTTTTCTAGGATGTGATGACCTGCTTAATAAAATAGCAAGAATGTTTACACATTCTAGAAACCGATGCATTTCCCAGCTAAAGTAGGACTTGTCCCCTTCTTGATTTTAGCCACGCAGGCTAGGACAGTGTTTGGATTTAATAAATTTCTTCAGATACCACTGTGACTTAACCTAGTTTGCACTTGGAGACCCCAACTTCTCATATGCAAAATTATAATAATGAAAGTGATCAAAAAGCCCAATAGATCTCTAGATTTAAATAAGGTGGCTGGTGGAAATGTCTCTGGAGACTTGGTTGCATTCCCTCTCTTCATTTTATTCAGTAATTCCTGCTCAAGGTTTCAATGGGCATCTGAGGGATCTTGTGGGCAAATTAGAATGATGCAACCATTCCTATTTGATAACATGTTTACTGGCAATCTAATACTAGAAGATATAATAATGTATAGAGCCTTATTTTGACAGCTGTTTCTGCTGATATTCTTCTGCCAACCTACCGGTTATGTGTGGTATTAAATTGGACTACTTGGTTCCATCACAGAATGCCACATTCAGTTTGGCATCTCTGACGGGGACTGCAAGTGACATCTCCAGAAGGGTTTATCAGTAGACTGCTTTCCAGCTAAGAAAATGTGACCCACACCGACAAATTCATGCTGTTGAATATAAGCTCAGCAGGAGTGCCTGAAGCTATGTAGTTCAGTACAAGGTTGCAGTGATTCAAATGAGTGTATTATGTTTCCGTACATCATTCTGAATGCTTTGATTGGGTATCCATGAAATGTTTTGGTTGTTTCATCATTGTTTCATCAATGTAATTGATGACTGTTCTGTTTTGCTGACCACTGCAGCTTAATGCAATGGCAAATCGTGCTGCAGGGAAAGGCTATGAGAATGAAGACAATTATTCCAATATCAAGTTTCAGTTTATCGGGATAGAGAACATCCATGTCATGAGGAACAGTCTGCAGAAAATGCTGGAAGGTAAACCATTTCCTTATGCACAGCATTAAAATGCAGTTAAGTATTTTGATGCCAGAAGGGAATAAGATAGTCTTGATTTTAAAATGTTTTTACATAGGTGTGGTAATTTGGGAAGAATATCATGTTACAGTGGCTTTTTAAACACTTAAGAACCTTTCTCTTATTTGTAAGCATCACTGTGATGTGGTTTTGTCACTTGGTGGTTAGCAGTCAGGGACTCTACAATGGTACTTAACATCTAAGGTCAAAGTGCACAGGGATATTTTTGTTTCTTCCTCATAGTGTTAGTTTGATCCACATTCAAGGCCATTTAGGAATAAGGCAATCCTACATTTAAAGCAATAACCAACCATTCCTGTATGGAGATCAGGCTCAAAAACTGTATCCTTGGTGAATGGCCATTCGAAGGGAGAATATTGGAGGAGCTGACCCTCATTTAGAAACAGCAGCCACCGCAGTACACATGCATGTAACCTCCCGCCACCTCCACACACACTTCGACATATATGGCGAACACGACAAGACACGTACCCACAGACTTATATACTCGTGTGGACAGGAAATTAAAGAGATGGATTATGTAATAGAGAAGAGTTATTCATGTGGCCAACCAGCCATATGCTGATGAGCAGAAATTCTGCATTTCAAGCAAAACCAGCTTAGTCTGCTGCTTCTGCTCCTTGTGATCACAGTGGCCCCAAGAGGAATCTGTCGCTGTAGTCTACCACTTCCGGCTCTGCGAACTGGGAAAAGACAGAGGATGCAGAAACCATGGCCTTGTGCCTTGGCTGTCCATGCAGTGTCTGCGCTTCTGGGGAAAGCCCTGGAGAGCTGGAGCTGGGAGCCCGGGAAGTGGGCTGTCTTGATTGGAAATGCAGGCTCTGGAATGAAGAGGGACAAATAAGGTGCTGAATTATTTTTTCCAGGAATCCACGTTTGCTCTCAGTTACTTAAGCCGTTCTTCGTTTAATCAGAACACCCTAACGTTGGGGTTGGAGAAATCTGAGTGTCACAAACAGGCCTAATTTCCATTCTGTTTCCTGGACTTTCTGGTTCATCTCAGTCATTATGAAACTTTGAACACATCAGTTAACTTGTTTGGGGCTCCATTACCTGCTGCAGAATGACAGGATTAGACCAATACTTTCTATGGGTCTTCCAGCTGTGACAGTTTGATGCCCCTCTTTAGCAGAAATCCCTTCCTACATCTGAAAACATCTCAGCCCCAGAGCCATTTCCATCTTCTGTACATAGTTGGCAGTCAGTCTCTCAGGTCACAGTGACAATACCTGACATTGTCTGAGGTCACAGTGATCATACCCTGGGCATGATTATTTGAGCAGCTTCAACTTTTGGAGATTATCATGCAGAGTTTGGCTGTTCCTGCTACAAACTATGTTTTTTAAGTGTTGAAAAATTGGACTACTTGGTACTGTTATTGGAAAGGCAGTCTGACTTTAGTCTGAAGACTGTTCATCATTTATCAGGATCCTTAAGTTATTTAAATTTTTTATTCAGTCATTTCATTAAGATGACCTGGGGAACATAAATATTCTTCTATGCAGAAAGTTGCTCCTACCAGTGCTGATAGCATACACATTTGGCTTTTGTTTTTAAATGGGTAATTCTTTGGTTTCTCGTCAGGAACCATTTCTCCTGCCCTTATGCCTGTGGTCTGACACTACTGTTTTCTAAAGAACATGCAAACTGACCAAGTTCTGGAGGGTAGCTGTTTCATAAGGGAACATGGTGCTTTCACATAACTTTTCCAGCTACGTGCAGTGCAGTAGGCTAGGATATCTTTCTGGATGCCTGTACGTGGTCTTGACCAATGTTTGACTATCTGTTTTTACCGAGTAAATTATAAACCATTGCGGAGGCTGAGCTGATGATGAAGTGTTGCAATCAGACCCACCTTCTAAGGCTTTTCCTCCTTCAAACAGCTATCCTTGGCATCAAAGAGATATGAAGGTTCATACTACTGGTCAGTTGGTAGGCAGAGGAATGAATGATGCGTTTCATTCATGATTATTATTTTCTGAATTATTTTTTACTATTGTTATAGATATAATCAGAATAGATTCTGAATAACAGAAAAGTAAAATTGTTTGCATTCTGGTTTCAAACAGCTTTCTGTGAGCAAGAGCTGCAAGGTATTTCATCAGAAACTGAAATCTAGGACCAAGTTCACATCCTGTGTAGGTCCTCTATAGAGATGATTTAATTTTAACTTCCATTTGTAAGTCTCAACCAAACTATTTTTGTGCGATCTGTATTTCCTAAGGAGAGAAAATGATGCCTTTCAGTCACATAGCAAGCAATTTTGTTATTTAATGAAGTGATTTTCACAATAGTTTCCCTTTTGATAATATAGATACTGGCTTTTCCCTCAAGTAATAAGAGGATACCCTGTATTTTCTTTTTTTATTTAAAATTTTTAAGTTCTGGGGTATGTGCAGGATGTACATAGGTGAACGTGTGCCATGATGGTTTGCTGCACCTGCCAACCCATCATCTAACTGTTAAGCCTAGCAGGCATTAGCTACTTTTCCTAATGCTCTCCCTCCACTCCCCCACCCCCGCCAACAGGCCCCAATGTGTGTCATTCCCCTACGTGTGTCCATGTGTTCTCATTGTTCAGCTTCCACTTTTAAGTGAGAACATGTAGTGCTTGGTTTTCTGTTCCTGAGTTAGTTTACTGAGGATGATGGCTTCCAGCTCCATCCATTAAAACAGTCCGTAGAAGAGCCTGGAATAGTCCCTTTCAAGGCCAGCCTATTATTATCAGCAGAGGTGGAGCTTTTACCTCTTAGGCATCCTGGGTGTTGGGGAGGAAGTGGTGAAGAGGAAGGTGGAAAGGTGCATGGAGTTACTTGCATCTCTCCACTTGTTGAGGGTGTGCCCCATTGGGACACCTCTTCATATCTGCCCTGAAGGTCAGCAGGCACTGATAGGAAAGACGCAACAGGGACATCTTCCTCCTCTTCCAATCAACTTGCCATCTTTCGGAGGTCACCTAGAAAATTTCACTTTCACCCCACGAGTAGCTTTGTGCCTGCCGACCTTCCACATGACTGTTAGATTAATACTGTTGGTCATTGTGTCACTGACCACTTATTCATCAATGTATTCATTAAACTAAAAATTGAGCAACTGCTCTTTGCCACACTTCATAAGTATTTTCATTTAAATGATTGTATGAGATTTTCACAACAGTTGTGTGCAGTATGTGGTATTATCTGTACTGTATAGATGAAAAAGCATAATTTTTTAAAACAGTAAACAGTAAGTTGAAATAAACATGTAGATAAACATGTACATTTGCTCTGGTAATTAGAGAAATGTAAGTTAAAACCTCAAAGTACCATTTGCCACCCAATTTTTTACAAATTAAGATATTCACTACTCAAAAGAATGTGGTAAAACTAGTGCTCTAAATATTTATCGTATTATTTAAATTGGCTTAGACAGACATAATATATTTGGTTTAGAGATAGTTTTTTTTACCAGGTTTCTTCCGCTTAGGGACTAATCCAAAATACGTTTTTAAAAAATAAAGATACAGGAAGGGCATGGAGGCTCATGCCTATAATCCCAGCACTTTGGGAGGCTGAGACATTGAGGATCACTTGAGCCACAGGAGTTTGAGACCAGCCTGGGCAACACAGTGAGACCCTGTCTCTACAGAAAGTTTAGAAAATAAAAAAAATCAACCAGGCGTGGTGGTGTGTGCCTGTACCCCAGCTGCTCAGGAAGCTGATGTGGGAGGATCACTTGGGCTTGGGAGGGTGAGGCTGCAGTAAGCCATGATCGTGCCACTGGACTCCAGCCTGGGTGACAAAGAGTTAGGCCCTGTCTCAAAAATAAAATAAGATATAGACATGCCTATGTTGATAGTAGTGTTTTATTTATAATAGTAGAATATTGGAAGCTGAGTGAATGTCTAACAGTAGTAGACTGATTAATTTTACTTCACCTTCTTGATAGAAAAGTTTGCATCCATGAAAAATACTAAATGTGAAGACTATATGTACTAACATGGGAGAATATGTATAATGTAAGTGAAAAATTCAGGTCGTAAAATTGCTTGCATATTCTTATTCACTATACAATAAATCATATGTCTGAAGAAAGACTAGGAGAGCATGTCCAGAATGGTCACTGCATTACCACGGAAAGATAAGACTGATGTTATTCCCTTTTTCCCTCTTTATTTACAAAATACTTGCTATGGTCGGTATATTCCTTTTTTAAAAAATGATATTTATTATCTCATGGTTTCTGTAGGGCAGGAGTCTGGATGTGTCTCAAGCATAAATGGGAACTCAGGGACCCTCCTAGCATCTTTCAAGGCTGCAGTCAAAGTGGCAGCTGGGCTGCATTCTCATCAGGAATTTTGAACAGGGAAGAACCTACTTCCAAGCACTTATGGTTGTTGGCAGAATTCAGCTGAGGTCCCCACATGTTGGCTGTTCACAGCATGGCAGCCTGTTTCTTCAAGGCCAGTGGGAGTGCCTCTCTCCAGTTACAGAGTCTGGTGTATTACACTTTTACATTGTCTTTTAAAAACATCCTTTCCAGTCTCATGTTACAAAGCAGTATTTTAACCTAGCACTTTTTATCATATTACAGTGATCCTTGTTGAGTAGTGATTCTCATGTAAGACAAACTCACAGCTTGTGACCACAAGGATCATTACATGAACTGCAAGGATCATTATAACCACCTCACATAGTAATGAAGATACGTTTATGGAAGGCTTACTATGTATTGGACACGGTTCAGATTTTTAAGCTGTATTTACTCAAGTAAACCTCATTGAAGTTGTTGTTGCTACTCTTATCTTCATTTTACGCATGAGGAAATTGAGGCACAGAGCCTGAGAAACCTGTTTCAGCTCAAAATAGTAAGTGGTAGAACCACCATTTTTACCTACTTAATGTGAGTGCAGATGCCTCACTCTTAACCACTAGGCTTTTCTGCCTCTCGAGGTAGTGGGTTGGTATGGAAGGTGCCCTGGCCTCAGTGTGTGAAGTCCTAGGTTTGGGTTCTTGATCGAGTCTCTGCGTAAACTTCAACAAATCTCATTTTCTGTATTTGTAAAGCAATGTAAGCAACATATCTTCCCCATTTTAATTCATGATCATTAAAAGGATTTCTTGCAAACTATAAAGTGCTTTCCAATGTAAGGTGGGTATGCTTTCTCTTGGGAAGCAATAATGCATTTGAAAATAAGCACTCAATGAAATGGATACGTTGATGGGCTGTAGGTGAATTCAGTCAGCCAGGCAAGTATTTGGTAGGCCCCATGCCTTCCTATGGGTACCTTTGCTGAATTTCTTTATTCAAAAGACATGGAGTAAGAGCACAGTTTTCAGAAGCGTTTGTCTCGTGATAGGGTCTGTGTGCAATCAGCGCACGTTCATCAAAAATGATTTAATAAACAAGACATAGGCCTTTGGGTATTTTCTCAGCAAGTTGTTCTGCGGACTTGCAAATCTTAGCCTGACAGTGGAGCAGGGGAAGTGAGCCCAGAGCGTGTGGGACGCAGGCCCCGCGTCAGCTCAGGCATGTGGGCGATCGTACGGTCAGGGACTGAATGAAAGGGGGCCAAGCAGATCCATTCTAAAAGACTGGAATCTTTTTAGCAGGCCTCAAAATAGAACCACTTAAAAAAATATTCCCTGACGTGATGGGCATTGACTGTGGAGAATGTTTTGTGGCAAAGTCAGGTGGCCCTAGAGATGATACCCGATCTGTTCTTCCACGCAAAGGTTTTGAGGCCTGATTGATTGAAATCTTCATTCGGTGTGGAAAGGATGGTTGGAGGTAGAGCACTTGGAGTTGTCGTGGGAGGCACCATCGTGGTGGGTATGACGGTCACATGTTGGATGCCTGCTCTAGTCTCCCTGCCAAGGTGCCTTGGAGGCAGTCTAAAGCGAACAGCCCCAGACACACCCAGCTCCAGTGGTTTCTCTGAAGTAGTTCTCTCTGCTTGGAGAGGAGAGGTTGTGGCTGTCGGTTCCGGTGTCCCTTTTGCTCGACACATTCTTCCGTACCTCATGTCTTTATGGAGTGCTGGCTAATTCAACCTTGAGGAAATGGAAGATGGATTCAGCCCTTTGTAGATATTGCAAATTTAAGCTTTTCATTTAAAAGTATTTCTTTTATCACATTGCCTGCAAATTTATGCTGTGAAATTCTACCAGATGTGAGCTAATGAAAAGCTGTAAAGGTTGGTCCTTCTCCAGCTTTCTGTAGTCTCAGTTTTTAGCCATTATTAATTTCCTCAGATTACTTAGCTATTGGAGGAGATAACCAATAATAACCTGAAAATCTAGTCATTTCTTTCTCAAAATTTGGCACCTTGGCCTAGGTTTCCACATAGAAAACCCATTTTCCCATTAAAGTGGAAATAGGTCGCTCTACCTGGAAATAGCAGTTTGTATGGCCTTTTAACAAGTGTTCTGCTAGACCAGCAGCCTGTCAGGCTTCACTGGCTATTGACATGGTCATTTAGAAGAAGGAAATGGATCAAGTATGTGTGCTTTTGCCTCTCTGGTGTTGTATGAGGATTTCAAACACAGCTGCTCAGGTGCTGGATGGGATCTGCCCATCTGGACCGTCAAACACTAAGCGCAGAGGCAGAGGCTAGAGGAAGAGCATGGATGCATGTGCAGTGGAATGGATTCCAGCTCAGTTATTTACTGGCTATGTAACCATGGATGGCCTGGGAAACCTCTTGAAGCCACTGTTTCCAATCTGAAAATCGAGAGTGCATCTACCCTGTAGGGTAGATTATGCAGAGCCTCAGGCACAATACCTGCTTGTAGTAAGTACTTAACACACAGGAGCCGGGACAGTTATCGCAGACGCTCATCTATTCATCAGACAGTTACTGAGAGTGTTCTATATGCCAGGCATTGGATAGATAAGTGCTTCCTTCATTTATTCTGAAAGAAGTAACCAATTTTGACCTAGAGCAGAAATCATGGCAGGAAGGAAAGATCATGCTTGTTTATTAGTGATGTCACTGAGGGCCTTCCCTGGGTAAGTCACATTGAATGTTTTAACTGGATGTCAAAGCCAAAGCGTTTGACATTATCAAAGGGACAAAAGAAAAGAAGGTTATTTAATGAGAGAATAGTAGTTATATTTCTCCCAGCGATGCTTTATTTTGCAGTTCACTGAGACAATTCAAAGATTAATTTTAAAATGTTCACCCTCAGAATTATTGTTCTGTTAACCAAGATGGCAGATTTTCAGAGAACTAGGAGAGCTTCAGAATGAGTGCTTGTAGAAGAAAGTGTAGCCCATCAAACTCAAGACAGTTGTGGCTAATGTTAGTGATAAAAGGAGCTTTTTCCATAAGGCTCTAGGTGGGGTTTGGCAGTTCGATATTTGCTTGCCAGTGACAATACAGTCTCAAAGTTCATAGGAGTGTTGGTCCTGGAAGCTTTCTCAGCTGGCATGAGGTGTGTGGAATGACCCCCCACCCCTGCGGCCTCTGCTGCAAGTGCTGCTCATTTTACCACTTGAGTTACTGGCAGCCACCATCTCAGTCTTCCGGGATTCCTGGCCTCCTCTCTAGTGCCGGCCACTTTACATCCACGCCGGACTTTCCAGCCTCTCAACACCCCATCTTTTCCCAGTCTCGACTTCTCTTGTGCCATTTGCTTTGAGATCCCCATTAGATTTTAGCATCCCTTAAACCCTACCTTCAGTTTGATTCCTGTTCATCCTGGCTCAGTTTGTATATTGACTTTTAATTATTCTCTATTTTTTAGTGAAAATAATATGGAAAGTGGAGTCAAGGGATGTAGATTTCGACCCCAGTGTATTTGCTGTGTTGCTAGCATCTGAGCCCATTACTCCTTAATAAATCAAGATAATTCTGTTGGCTGGGTGTGGTGGCTCATACCTGTAATCTCAGCACTTTGGGAGGCTGAGGCGGGCGGATAACCTGAGGTCAGGAGTTTGAGACCTGCTGTCCAACATGGTGAAACCCCATCTCTACTGAAAATACAAAAATTATCTGGGCGTGGTGGTGTATGCCTGTAGTCCCAGCTACTTAGGAGGCTGAGGCAGGAGAATTGCTTGAATCTGGGAGGTGGAGGTTACAGTGAGCCGAGATCACACCACTGCACTCCAGCCTGGGCGACAGAGCAAGACTGTCTCAAAAAAAAAAAAAAAAAAAAAAAAAAAAAGATAATTCTATCCACTGTAGATGGGAGGTTGTGAAGGTTCATTAAGATGAAAGCACCAAGCCCCATTATTTACATACGGCAGATGTAACAGAAATGGGCACACACATACATATATTTTTAAAATAAGAGAGAGGGTCTCCCTGTGTTGTCCAGGCTGAAGTGCAGTGATGCAACTGTAGCTCACAGCAGCCTCTGACTCCTGGGCTCAAGTGATCCTCCTGCCTCACCCTCCTGAGTATCTGGGACTACAGGCGTGCACCTCCACACACAGCTAATTTTTTATTTTTATTTTCTGTAGAGATGGAGTCTTGCTACATTACCCAGGTTGATCTTGAACTCCTGGGCTCAAGCAGTCCTACTGCCTTGGCCTCCCAAAGTTCTGGGATTACAGGCACGACCCAATGTGCCCAGCCACATGTTTTTTATTTGTTGCAAAGTTTTACACACCTCTGCAGTTAATATTCACTTTTCCTTACCACGTGTTAAACCTAGGATAGTACAGGTTACCATCATACACTGTGAATTTGTCTTTAGACACAAAAATTCACATTCATAAATACTAATAGCACATTATTCTATGAACTTGCTGCTTGATTTTCTTTAGGCCATTGGTAAATAGTATTCTGGAACATATGGTGATGAGCTTGTGTAGCCTAAACACTTCGATCGTACAGGCCATAATAAAGTCCTCTTTGAATGGCTTCACCTGGTGGATGTTCAGTGGAGGGACATTATCATCATTTTGCCAGTTCTCTGAAGTCTTATGGATCTTGGCTTCATGACTCCAAAATGGGAAAAGGACAGAGCCAACATTGGCAGAACTCAGACAAGTGCTGGGCTGGTAATCAAGGGAGGGCCATATATGTCTCAACTTCAGATCTCAGGGTACAAGAAAGACCAGCCCCACAGGGTTCAAATGGAGACTTTTTTTGCACCCTCTCTGACCCCACCCAGCAATTGCATAGGAGAAAATAAGAGTGGTATAGGAAATACCTAAGGCAGATTATCTGAGGCTTATTTTCTTCTAAGTAAATTCCACATTTGCAGAGGTCCTAAAATTATATCTGTTGTCTTTGCTTTTTTATTTTTTTACTGTAGCTTATATATGTTTGTGACATGTAGTTGTCCTTTTATATAAAACAAATATCACTAGACCTGGGCATGAAACTCTGGATTAGTAAGCCCCGTTCTCTGCAATTTGTGGCATATGTCTCTGATGTCAGCTGAAATGAACTTTGTTCAGCAAAATGGTTTGTAAATATTGGTTTGGGTTTGGCAACAAGAGTGAACAAATAAGTATTTCTGCCTTATCCTGAGTTTATCCAAACAAACCCAACAGTTTTATATTTAAAAATCCAGGTGCTAATCGCTTTGGTCTCAAGTGTATCCCCATCTGCCCATGTCTATTAATCATCTGCAGACCTCTTTGCTTTTCACACTGCCACTCAGCACACAGGGGAAGAAAACACCCTCTCAGTGGTTAACTTTGCTTGAGAAACTGGTGGGGTTATTTTACTTAGCACATGCAATGTTAATGCTCCTGAAAACAGAAATGTTGAACAAGAAGCCTTGTTAGTGCTGACATGGTGAGAGCCACAGCAGCCTGTCCCATTGCTGAGAGCTAACTGGACAGAGAAGCGTGGGGACATTCTCTCTGGCAGGACATTCTAGGGCCTGGTCCTGTGGCCATCCATTCCTCTCTTGCTGTTGGCACAGGCCATTTCCAGGTTAGCTGGCAAGCCCGGTATCTTTATTTTTAAACTTGCAGTCATTTCCATGCCTTGTGGGAAGAGAAGGTGGTGAAAAGGATCTTTTGTTCCTGGGCTAAGCGTCAGAGCTTGGATGCCAAGGTATTCTTCAGGCCCCCTGAACTTATAATCAATGAGAATGCTAACTAGCCCTAAGCCCTATAATAACAACTGGAAAGTTTGGCCTGTTCAGTGAAAAAAAGACTGCAAGGGAATGTTATCTATGGAAGGCTTGGAGGAATCAGTTGCATCCTGAGACTTCACGCAGTGGAATGTGTATATTTTAGGATTAAGTTGAACACTCTGGGGCATGGCCTGGGGTTGGACAGAAAGCCCAAACAGCAGGCGCCCAGGGAGTGGTGAGAGCTCATGGAGGGTGCTGGAATTTGCCATGCTTTCCACTGGGCCTTGTTTCAGGGCCGTGTGCACAGGCAGAAGTGAGCCTGATGCTTGGAGGGCCTGTCCGGTATTGCTGGGCACTGTCACAAGGCATCAGATCTCCAGACGGGCCGAGCTTGCTCAGTTTTAACTCGGGGCTGGCATTTGGCCTTTGCATCAGATTGTGCTGTCTTCCAGTTGGGTCCATGCACCCCTGAGTTCACAGGAAGACTTTTTGAATTGCACCCTGGATACATTACTTTATGGAAATTGGCTTCTAGATCATCAACTTCTGTATGTTCTCCTTACTACGATTACATGACCTGCCTCTCACAATGCTCCTGGGGCCAGCTTTAAGCCATCTCTCCCTTCTCAGCTCCCTTCCTAATTGCCTTGTTGCCACCTTACAAAAAAAAACATACCCTTTACCACACCCTCAGTCTTGCTATGATGCATCATCTCAGGGTGTGTGAGGGAATATGTAGTTTCATATTTTATTTTAGAGGTACATGTGCAAAAATGTGTGAAGACTTCTGATCAGATTCAGTTTCCTTGAGCAATCTAAGTCAATACTGTGCATAGAAGTAAAATGCAAGACACAAGTGCAGAAAACATTTGGAATTTCAAACTTTCTGGTGGCCACATTAAAAGTAAAAAGAAAATTTCATGTTATGTAAATATATGTATTTATATTATTAATTTTCATAATGTATTTTATTTAACCCAGTCTATCCCAAAGGTTATTTCAACGTTATCAGTATAAAAAGCTAGTAATGAAGTGTTTTTGCATTTTTTGTGTGTAGCATGCCTTTAAAATTTGATTCATATTTTACACTTATAGCATATCTGTCTCAATTCTGATCAGACATATTTCAAGTGTGTCGTAGCCACATGTGACTAGTGAGTCCTGTATTAGGGGAGCACTGTTGTAAGTGATAGAAAGCACAGCCTTTAAGCTGATGGTATTTGGGAACCAAGATTGGTTCCTGCTGAATTATGAAAAAAAAAACCAACCTGAGGTTGAGAGGCATTAATTAAGAGCCAGACTGGAGCCAGACTGGAGCCTCGTCTCACCACGTATCCATCAGCTGGGAGATGCTGGACAAGCACTTAGCCTCTGTTTGCATTGGTTTCCACAATCAAGAATGAGAATAATAAGTGCCTTCCTCAGAATGATTATTTGAGGATTGAAAAGCTAAAGCTAATCTATATAAAGCATAGTGTCTGGTACCTGGTATGTTAGTGTTACTATTATTATTATTATTTCTGGTAAAACCCACCAAGGTAGCCATGGTGTGGTGGCAAAAACTCTGGGTTTGTCTCTCAGAAGACTTGCATTTGAGGTGTCTTTCTGCTATTGATCACTTTGTGCCTTAACTTTTCGGAGCTTCAGCGTTGACATGTTTGAGTGAGTCTAACACCTCCTTCCTCCCAGGACACCCCTGCTGGAGACACAGATAATACAATGTGTATCATAGCTACCATTTTCGGGAATCTTCTTTATGCCAATGTAATGCTTATTGGTATTATTTCATCTTCACAACTGTTTGAGGAAGGTGTTTTTATCCCCATTTTATATTTGAAGAGGCTCAGTAACTAGCCCAGGTTACCATGTTGAGCATGGGCAGAGCTGGAGTTTGAGTGCAGCTGTGTCTGCCTCTGAAGCCCTTAAACATTGCTACGTGCTATTGCCCATGCGTATATCATGATTATTACTCAGACGTACAGTTTAGTTCACATAATACTAAAATCTAAGTTAAACAAGGAGGCCCTCCTATTTCCCCAAGATGGCAGAGTAAGCTAATGTGAAATCCCTGCTGTTAAAAACATCTGGAAGTGTCGGTGAGTTTGATCAGGGAAGCAGGACAATGAGCAGTGCTCTGGAAAAGGGGCCTTGTTTTCAGGAGACGTTGGAGATGTGAGGGTGCAGAGCTGGGTGCCTGGAAGAGCAGAGGACGAGTCACTGGTGAAGGCCTGCAGCAGGGGCTGGAGAGGATGCCTGTGGAGGCTGCTTCTCCTGTGTCAGGTGTCCCTGGGGGCCACAGAACTGGCCTTCAGAGGCAGGGGAGTGAGGACAGATTGAAGTGGGCAGGGAGAGCTTCATCAGCTGCCACTTCACGTCACCTTCCAAACATGCAAAATACCTGTAGCAGACCCTAACCTGGAACCATCCAGACAAGAGAATCTCAGGAAACCTGGCTGTGAATTAGCCGACACGATGTGGTAGGACCCCACTGCAGTGGCCAACAGCGATTCCTCCTGGAACCACAGGAAGAGTGAGTCCAGACCCATCGGGAACACTATCCGTTATGTTTGTGGGAGCCGTCCATCCTCCTGCTGCAGTTCCAGTAACCTAAAGCCTGTTCCAGATGACTGTTCTATCATATCGGGTTCTTGGGGTGCTCATCCTGTATCTTTTTTCCTCTGCCTGCTAGCCATTATCATGAGCGCTGTTCACTGGTGTGCTGTAAACTTGTCTTCAGTCCAGCTTTTTCTGTGGACTCCACAGAATTGTGGAAGCATTGCTCCTAAGCAGCATTTGGTGTATGTCTGCTGGGTGTCTGTGGGATTCCCAGCCCAAGCATGATAATTCCTTATCTTGGGGGCTTCCGTGCATAAGGAAGGTGTGTTTGGATCCCAAACATGTGTGAGACTAGGCCCAGGGTTTCAGCATCTCAGGAGAGATTTTTGTTTTCCTCATGCAGGGTCCAGGCAGAGACTGGCTTCCCATTATCATCCTGAGTGAATGAGTGGAATTTTTTTAACAGCTCAGTTTGATGTAGGGAATCTCAGTTCCAGCTTCTGCCTTGCACAGACCCAAAGTAATTTCTTGTTTCTGTTCCAGTTAAACACAACATATAATAACTTACCCACTTCCTCCTGACTTCCCACTAAAATGAGAATGAAGTGGAAAAAAAGGCAAAAATACAGAAGGACGGGAGATTGAAAGAGGAGGTCATGGAAACAAAAATATAAAAGCTGCAAAATAAATGGATGAGTGATAAGTAATGCCACAGACTAGAAAAAAAAGCTGCAATTTATGGCGGAAGTATGAGAAACCCCAAAGAAAGCTAAATAGAAGTGCAGATCCTTAGACAATCTCTGGAATTCGAGCCATCAGGTATCTCTGAAACGAGTGGTAGCTGATTGTTTGCACAAGAAGCAGTTCACTGGGTCCCAGCCTCCTTCCTCCCCTGCACTGCCTAGTGAAGCCTCTTTCCACACTTCCACAAGAGAAGATGGTGATACACTTTCTGGAAAGTCAACCTTTCTGGAAACGTTGACCGCAGGGACTCTGGGATCAGGAGTACCAGGCAAAGCTGGAAGAGGGGATGGGGAATTCCAGGCCAAAAACAGGGGTTAAGTGAAAGTGTAAGTATGGAAGAATGAGACCCATGGTTACTGCCCCAGCTGTCCTCTTAGGACATTGGCATCCAACGTGATGCACTCAGGTGTTCAGAAGATTCCATGCCGGGGCCTACAAACATCGAAGACAAAGGACTTGCAGATGTTACGTTGGCCAAATCCCCCATAGCAAAGCCTGGCAGCTAAGAAAGCCTGCCCATGCACACAGCACACGGCACACGGCACTGCCAGCCAGCATCCTGTGTCTTGCTCTTACATGTGAATGGATAGGCAAAAATTAGCAGAAAACTGAGGAAAGCTCAACATGCAGGACAGAGACCACACCCCCACAACGCACACACATATAAGCAAGCAAATTCTAAAAAGTCTAGAAAACAACATTCAATTCGGAGAAGAAAACAAAAACTGCCACTAATATTCTTAGAGAAATATTATAAGATTGGCAAAACTTAAAGCATCAGCATTACCAAGTATTAGTTGGGATATGGGAAAAGGAACTTTCCCAACCTACTGGTGAGAGCATAAACCACTGCAGCCCTTTTCAAGAGCAATTTGGCAGTAGAGTCATCCCTCAGTATCCAAGGAGAATTGTTTCCAGCACCCCCACCCCAGCCCCCATAGATTCTCAAATCCACACACGCAGAAGTCCCTTACATAATAACATGGTGTATTTGCATATAACCTATGCACATCCTCCCATATATTTAAAATCATCTCTAGATTACTTGCAATACTTAATACATTGTAGGTGCTGTGTAAATAGTCGTTACACTGGATTGGTTTTCTATTACCATTATTTTTTGTTGTATTATTTTTATTTTTTTCAAATATTTGTGCTCTGTGGTTGGTTGACTCCAAGGATGTGGAACCCGAGAATACAGAGGGCCAACTGTACATGATAGAGCTGAAGATTTAGGAACTCTATGACCCAGCCCATTTCACTTATAGAAATCCAGGTACAGGGAGACTTTCCACAAGGAGACTGTAGAAAGATTTGTTTTTTTTTTACTGTACTGTTTGTAAATATTGAAAAAGAGGGAACAACTGTCAACAGTAGGGGGATGGATAAATAATTTAAGATATAGAGTGGAATATTATATAGCTGTTAAAATTAATGAAATTTATTTACATAATATGGATATCTAAAAAAAGTTGGATAAAAATTGCAGACTATAATATATATGTAAATTTTAATACCTATAAAATATATATATTATTTGAGAATAATAGTAATAAGGGCTAACATAAATAATAACACTTTGATACAGAGGCTATTATTACCATTTTACAGTTGAGGAAACTGAAGCACAGAGAGGCTAAGTAATCTGCCCAAGCCCACATAGCTAGTATGTAAGTAGTGAAAGGACAAAAAGTTCTTGGGAATATTAACAATCTTCAAAGGAAAGAAGCAGGATGACACGAAAACATGAGACTTTATTTGTAACTTTATTTTTTAGAGATAGGATCTGGCTCTGTCATCACCCAGGATGGAGTGCAGTGGCAAGATCATAGCTCACTGCAGCCTCAAACTCCTGGGTTGAAGTGATCCTCTCAACTCAGCCTCCCAAGTAGCTGGGACAATAGGCATGTGCCACTCAGTCTCACTCATTTTTTCTCTTTTTTATAGAGACTGAGTCTCACTACTTTATATAGGCTGTTCTTGAACCCCTTGACTCAAATGATCCTTCTGACTTGGCCTCTCAAAGTGCTGGGATTACAGGTGTGAGGCACTGTGCCTAGCCTTTTTTCTGTTTTGTTTTTTTTTCTTAAGAGACATCTGGAGCAGTTGTGGCCAGTCTGGATGTCTGTTACATTATCATGTTTTTAAAGACTTTTTGTTTTTTAAGAGCAGTTTTAGATTCACAGCAAAATTGAGCAGAAGGTACGGAGAGTCCCAACGAGCCCTGCCTGCACACTTGCACAGCCACCTCCATTATTCACATCCCCGACGGAGTGGTACATTGTTGTCATCAGTGCACCTACACTGGCACATCAGTATCACTCAAAGTCCACTGTACGGTTCCCTCTTGCTGTTGGACATTCTGTGGGTTTTGACAAATGTTTAATAATACATGTAACCACTGTCATAGTGGACAGAATAGTTTTCTGCCCTAAACATTCTTGTGCCCCACCTATTTATTTCTCTCACAACCCTAACCCCTGGCAGCCACTGATTTTTTTTTACTGTCTCCATAGTTTTGCCTTTTCTAGGAGGTTATATAGTTGACATCATATAATATGTAGCCTTTTCAAGGAAAAGTTGGCTTCTTTACCTTAGCACTGTGCATTGAACTTCCCTCTGTGTCTTTTCATAGCTCATCTCCTTTTATCACTGAATAGTATTTCATTGTCAGGACATATTACATTTTAATCTTTATATGTTTAAATATTGTATAACTTTTAATGATTAAAACTGTAAGCTTGGGAACTCTCAGCCCACGGCTGACTACCCAGGGCTACAGGGCTAATATATAGCCATAGATTCTGTGAATCATTGTGTGTATTTTTCACTGGCCTTCCACTAAGCACCCTCTCCTTTACCATTCTGCATGCACTTTATCAGACACATAGTGTCTTCCTGCCTGTGATGCTGGGCCTGAGGTGTGGAAGGGGCAACACTGACCTTAGAAAGGTAGTGCTCTGAACCAGAACGAATTCAAAGGGCTGTCCCTTCACCGACTGCATATCAGGTCTTCAGAGCTGTGCTTCTAGCTCAGGGCAGGCATTTGGAAGGAAGATTTTGGAATCTTGCCTGAACATATTCATAATATGTTTTTCTTAGGTTGGGTGTTTTGCTGGGAATTTTGGTGTTACTTCCTTCAACACTGTTGTCATCTATGACTCAGAATTTAACTACTTGTGCTTTTTTGTGTGTGGCTTTTATGCTGCAGGAAATCACAGTGAATCCTCTTATCTGCATTCTTGGAGGCAGGGCATCTGATAAATTAATACTTTTGTTAATGCTGCTATGTGACCCATATGCACAGTGCTTTCAAAGAGTTCACAAAGTTGAATCTGGGGGTTTATAGAGTTGGAAGGATATAATTTATACACCTTCCCCATTTTAAAAATGAAGAAATTGAGGCTCAGAGACTGGAATAACATGTGCAAGACTACACAGCTCATTGCCCATGGAGTTGGGGGTAGAAAAATGGGCTCCCTTTTCCCTATGTGTGTTTACTGCATCACAGAGAACAATAAAATAAAAAGAAATCTATGATTTCTTGGTTGAATTTCATTGGTTGATTGATGAGACTCCTCAATAGGGCTTTATAGGTCTAAACCTCCACTTGGGATTGCAGTATTGGTGATATGTCCTCAGAACACTAGCTCTGAAGCTTTTTAACGCTTTACGTTAAATAAAAGACGCTCCTGAGGTGAAAGTTGGTGGTTTATGATATTATAGAGGTGTTTATACACCTGCCTTAGTTGTGTAAATATAGATACCACTGGGATCCTACGTTTTCTTCATTTTCACTCAAAGGGAAAGCCTCTACCCTGATGCTCTAGAATTGGATCAGAGGCATATGTGTTATTTTTAAGCTTACAGGCCTTACTCCCATTGGGTGGGGGTTATTGGCAAGAGGAGTTTGATCATTTTCATTTAAGAAATTTAGAATCGCTCTGTCTTGTGTTTTTACAACAGTCCTAATCTGAAGTGGTTGGGTGATGGAAACTTCTAAGTGGGTAGGTGCTACACTTAGTTATATGATTTTTTTCCTCATAGCACTCCCAATTCATATTCCTTAGTGGCCCATTTTTAATTATTTTGCTGGAAAAGCAAATATATATTTTCTGCCAGAACTCTTAATGATTTTCATTAATATTAGGATTTAAACCTTACATATATATATAATACTTGTAAACAAGTGCAGCATTCCCTGTGACCAAAGAAGGTAGAAAAGCCTTACTTGAAATGGTTCCATAGAATCAAGTTTAGTAAACGTGGGTATTTATTTTGACTTAAGTCTTCCAGAAAATACCTATTACAACAAAAGAATCAAACTACCTATAAAACATGATCATATGTAAAATGAGAGAGTACCTTAATTTTGCTTTTATAACATGATTTATCTTGCAGTGTGTGAACTTAAATCTCCCTCCATGAGTGATTTCCTGTGGGGTCTGGAGAACTCTGGCTGGTTAAGGCACATTAAAGCCATAATGGATGCAGGAATCTTCATTGCAAAGGTATGCAATTGCAGAGAAAATAAATTAAGGGACAGATGAGCAAACCACTGACTTCAAAATGGGTATCCCTCTGCCATAGGCTTCCCTGTCTTAAGCTGCACTGCACTCTCTGGGTAGCCAGCTTTGTAGAGCTCCATATAGTTTGTGCACTGAAGATGTGATTTTGCGAAAGAATACAATGCTTAGCTGATAGTATGTCAGCACTGTGATCAAATGGTAAAATATTTCCAGAGTATTCTCTTCCATTAGGCTTAATCCTGGATGGAGGAAAGAATTTTCTGTAGAATACAACCAAATATGAGTTACTTCAGTGATGGGGCTTGGGGCTTACATCCAGTAGAGCCTTCTTTTTAGTCATGGCATAAGCAAAAGTCATGTTCCTGTAGCTGGAAGGTAGAGTCCATTCTGCCATAGGAAAATGTTGCTGCAGCTTTCATATAAGCTGTTTTAGAATGCAATGTCTTTTGTGTTGTTCAGTTTTTTTAAAGAAATAAATTCCTTGGATTTATACCTAAAGAGAACCATATCTTCCCTGATGCCATGGTATGTTCCCTGTTTTGAGGTAATCATTTATTCAAGAAATCTTTATTTAGTGCCAGGTACTATTCTAGATTTTACAGATGTGATGTGAATAAGGCAGATCAAGTCTCTTCCCTCACAGAGCTTACATTCTGCTGTGGGAGACAGAGAATTTTTTTTTTTTTTTTTTTTTTTTCCGAGAGGGAGTCTCGCTCTGTCACCCAGGCTGGAGTGCAGTGGCACGATCTCAGCTCACTGCAACCTCTGCCTCCCAGGTTCAAGCGATTTTTCTGTCTCAGCCTCCTAAGTAGCTGGAATTACTGGCACGCGCCACTATGCCTGGCTAATTTTTGTATTTTTAGTAGAGACGGGGATTCACCATGTTGGTCAGGCTGGTCACGGACTCCTGACCTCAGGTGATCCACCCGCCACGGCCTCCCAAAGTGCTGGGATTACATGCGTGAGCCACTGCCTCCAGCTGAGACAGAGTATTAACAAACTAATAAAATTAGAATTTTAGGTAGTGATAAATGCTATGATGAAATCTCTCCCATGTTTCCCAGCGTATGTTAACTGCCAAGATATTTAGTAAAAAATGATGTGCATTTGCAATAGCAAATAGATATTCTTTTCTTACTGGAGATTTTCTGGTGTCATTTTTACTTTTGTTTTTTCCTTTCCTCAACCTTGTATCCATTACTTGACTCTTACCTTTTATTTATAACTTCATAGGTCTGTAATTTATAACTTTTTTGCCTTTTCCTTTTTGGAAATGGTTGGGGCCAGTAGCAACTCCAGAATTTCAGTAAAGCTTAATGTGGAAACTCAGAGGGGAGGGAAGAGGGTTGAAGGTCCGTTTGCATAGGACGAATGCTTATATTTAGTAGGTACATGCGCTTATTGGAGATGACTTGAGTGGTGGCTTCTGGATAGAATGGGAAGGGAAAGCTTTAGCTGCCAGCACCAGGCCACTCTGGCTCTGCCCTAATTAGGGGGGGCCCTAAATAGACGAATGGACAGGTGTTTCGTTTTGGCTGTTTCTTTCTGTAAATATAGTCAAACCTGGCTGTGATGAGAGGTTCTGCCTTTTTACAGCCATTCTTTGTGACTCTTTGCGGATCGTGTGTTTTCTAGGCAGTGTCAGAGGAAGGGGCAAGTGTGCTTGTTCACTGTTCTGATGGCTGGGACAGGACCGCTCAGGTGTGCTCGGTGGCAAGCCTGCTGCTGGACCCTCACTACCGGACTCTGAAGGGCTTCATGGTGAGTGTGGCCACTGGGCGATTCCCACAGGCGGTGCCTTGACCAGGAATGGACCCCTGTTTTTACAACTACTGGCAACTGCTGTTTTCTTGCCACCATTACTTTTCTTTTAGTAGCTCAGCAAGATTAAAGGGGAAGAGATCAGATAGGCTTGGAATAAAGAGATGAATTTCTGGGATATTGAAACCATTTCAAGTCAATGCTACTGAATGAGTTTTGGGGCAAATATAAAATATATTTGGTAGTTTGTAAGACAATTTTATATATCATTTGCTCATAAGTATTTCAAGTTTGAGGTAAAGTGAACATGTAACAGAAGACTTTTTAGAAAAAATATTTTGGGAAAAAATTTTCTATATCGTGTATGCCAAAAGTCCTTGGTAGGAAAAACTGTTTTCACTTCCAGGGTATGTTTTTTAAGTAGTCCTTCACACCCCTGGATGAGAATGCTGAAAATTTCACAGCCTTTTGTTGTTGTTGTTCTTTGCTGAAATGACGAGTATATCCTGTAGAGTTTGAGCTTTTTAGGTGGGCATCAAATGTAACGTGTTGCTTTCAACTACAGAGTATTGTATATAGTTGCCTGGGATGGTGAAGTTTTCACTAATCTGGTATAAGTTCCTTAAAATGAATTAACCTCTTAACCATGATTTGGTAGAAAGTGCTTCAGTGAATCATGAATCCGTGCTACAGAAGATGCTGATAAAGGAGTCCTAATGGAATATCTTTACTGCTGGGTCTCCATTATTGAGTAATATCAGCAACACCCTCGGACAAGAGCGAAGAGGCAGGCTCCCTCTCTGGGATGTTTTTCTTTTTTTGGAAGTGTCTGAGAACTTCCAATTACCTGTGATAGCACTGACACCTCAAAGTGATACTCTTGCTTCAGATCTCTGCTGGACTGAGGACAGGAGGGCTGGATTGCGTCATTTGCATTTGGAGAGTAAAGAGGTTGCCAGTCACACACTGCCCTTAGGCTCTTCTCCTGCACACATCCTTTTCCATCATCAACTCGTTCTCATTGTGCCCCATTAAACTTATAACCCAAAGAAAATGTCTCGAGTTGTCAAGAACAGACTTCCACTAGTTCATATTTCTTTGTAAGGGGAAATCTCTGGCCACTTTAAAGCATTGAGGATATTGATCAGACTATCCATATTACTTGACTGAACAATTTTTAAAATCCAGGCTGGGTGTGGTGGCTCACACCTGTAATCCCAGCATTTTGGGAGGTTAAGGAGGGAGGATTGCTGGAGCCCCAGAGTTTGAGACCAGCCTGGGTAACATGGTGAGACCTCGTCTCTACAAAAAAATTAAAAAAACATTAGCCAGGTGTGGTAGAGCCCACCTGTGGTCCCAGCTACTTGGGCTGAGGTGGGAGGATCGCTCGAGCTTAGGAGGTCAAGGGTGTAGTGAGCCATGATCTCATCACTGCACTCCAGCCTACGTGGCTGAGTGAGATCCTGTCTCAAAAATAAATTTTAAAATATAAAACAATATAAAATACAAAACCAAAATAAATATTTAAAAATAATAATCTGGACTGCCTCAGACTTAGAAATTCATGTTAACCCTAATTTCAAAGCAGGCTGAAGCTTTGAATATACCCCAAACACCATCATTTTAGAATTCTTACAATGTGTAGAAAAGATCACTGAAAAACTTCCCAATTGTTTTTGTAAAGAGGTTGGTAATTTACATTACACTGAGAGGCAGCATCACACATTGGTTGAGATAGGGTTTGAAGTGGAGAGAGCTGGGCTGTGAAGTGGTGTCTCCTTCCTAGTAGCATGATCTTGGGCGAATATGAAACCTCTTTCCTTCAGTTTCCCCTTCTAAAAGAGTGAGAATACCTATCCTACAGTTAGAGATCATACGTAAAGCAATGTGAACAGTGCCTGGCACATAGGAAGCATTCAGCGGGTGGGGTTCCTGCATTTTTATACATCCATTTCCACTCACTGTTCCTATGGATGACCTTCAACTTTGCCTTTGCCATGTGCATCTCTATATGGGTGGATAATGCCTGTTCATGCATTTGCAGGTTACTCGAGGATGGGGACTTCTGCAAGTGCCTCTGAATTCCTCAACATTATTGGTTGTGTGGTCTCTTATTTTTCGTTTGCTTCTCTCCAAGATATTTGTATTCTTTCTTGTGTAGGTATTAATTGAAAAGGACTGGATTTCCTTTGGTCATAAGTTTAATCACCGGTAAGTAATATTTAAGACTGTTTTGAATGTTTAGAATAAAAGCACTGTTTCTGAAAATTTCAATTGAATATTTAGGGGAAAATCGTCTTGTTTTTTAAGAGTTTGTGTCTCTTATTCAGAATGCTTAAATTTTGTTGTATATGTCATATCATAGATAAATGAAGTTATAACTGATTCCTCTTGGTAACAGTTGGGCAGAACTAACTAATGTTAACTTGTTCTAGAAGAGACAGAGAATGCTTGTTCATTGTCTTAGTGAGGATCAGCCTTCCCTTCCTCCTTCCATTTGCATGTGACTTACTAAATTATTCCATTTTAGAAGTCCAGAGATTCACTTTAGTCTGCAAGTTGTGAACTGCCCGTGAACAGTTTCTCTTTGATCTTCTATAGTCCTAAGGCATTTGTATCGGAGTGCAGTTTGTCCCAGATGTCTCTGGAGTGGTGATGAAGGCTTCAGAACCAGACATATCCAACTCCAGATCCAGGCCATGGTATTCACTGTCTGGCCTTGGACATCTGTGCTGTCTGACCTTGGCCATCTGTGCTGTCTGACCTTTGGTCTCTCATCTGTGGAATGAGGATGCCGAAGCTGTTGTTTTGGGAGTCACCAGCCTCCTTTTGTCAGTGTTGATGATGCCTGTATTGTGTTCTGGCGTTCTCTACTCTTTGAATCTTAAACGGTATAGCTGTACTTAGTTTAGTCTTTGGTGATAAAATTTAAATTTAGGCAGCAAGTTTCATTAGTTTGATGTATATTTTCAGTTTTACTGTGTTTTCTTAAAATTCTAAATGCATGCAACTGCTCAAGTATATTTTTGTAGTTTTTTGCTTTTAGCATTAATTGATCACTAATTCTGTGATTTTCAGGAATTCTATTTTTCTAATTTTTTCCAGGAAAGCATAGGAATTCCATTTACAAATGAGAAAATTAAAGCCCTCAGTTAGATAAACTTCTTAACATGGCATTATTTTCAGTTTGGGGTTCTATTAATATTACATGCTAGGCAGTTAGGATCTCCAAGATAGGAGACAGATGACAGAGAGAATATGGAAATGACTGAAGATCAGCTAGATAATTGTTTGATAAGGAAAAAATACATTAATATTAGGCAACCTTTTTTTTTTGATTTTCAGTAAAGTTTATTTTGAAATAATTCTGAAGCCATAAAAGACTAAAATTCCCTTTATGCAAAAATAAATCATAGTCTCCCATAATGCAATTATTTTTTTCTTCCTCATTTTACTTTATTTTTATTTTTTAATTTTATTATTATTATACTTTTAAGTTTTAGGGTACATGTGCACAACGTGCAGGTTTGTTACATATATATACATGTGCCATGTTGGTGTGCTGCACCCATTAACTCGTCATTTAGCATTAGGTATATCTCCTAATGCTATCCCTTCCCCCTCCCCCAACCCCATAACAGTCCCCGGTGTGTGATGTTCCCTTTCCTGTGTCCGTGTGTTCTCATTGTTCAATTCCCACCTATGAGTGAGAACATGTGGTGTTTGGTTTTTTGTCCTTGCCATAGTTTGCTGAGAATGATGGTTTCCAGTTTCATCCATGTCCCTACAAAGGAAATGAACTCATCATTTTTTATGGCTGCATAGTATTCCATGGTGTATATGTGCCACATTTTCTTAATCCAGGCTATCGTTGTTGGACATTTAGGTTGGTTCCAAGTCTTTGCTATTGTGAATAGTGCTGCTATAAACATATGTGTGCATGTGTCTTTATAGCAGCGTGATTTATAATCCTTTGGGTATATACCCAGTAATGGGATGGCTGGGTCAAATGGTATTTCTAGTTCTAGATCCCTGAGGAATCGCCACACTGACTTCCACAATGGTTGAACTAGTTTACAGTCCCACCAACAGTGTAAAAGTGTTCCTATTCCTCCACATCCTCTCCAGCACCTGTTGTTTCCTGACTTTTTAATGATTGTCATTCTAACTGGTGTGAGATGGTATCTCATTGTGGTTTTGATTTGCATTTCTCTGATGGCCAGTGATGATGAGCATTTTTTCATGTGTCTTTTGACTGCATAAATGTCTTCTTTTGAGAAGTGTCTTTTCATATCCTTTGCCCACTTTTTGATGGGGTTGTTTGTTTTTTTCTTGTAAATTTGTTTGAGTTCATTGTAGATTCTGGATATTAGCCCTTTGTCAGATGAGTAGGTTGCAAAAATTTTCTCCCATGCTGTAGGTTGCCTGTTCACTCTGATGGTAGTTTCTTTTGCTGTGCAGAAGCTCTTTAGTTTAATTTGATCCCATTTGTCAATTTTGGCTCTTGTTGCCATTGGTTTTGGTGTTTTAGACATGAAGTCCTTGCCCATGCCTATGTCCTAAATGGTACTGCCTGGGTTTTCTTCTAGGGCTTTTATAATTTTAGGTCTAACATTTAAGTCTTTAATCCATCTTGAATTAATTTTTGTATAAGGTGCAAGGAAGGGATCCAGTTTCAGCTTTCTACATATGGCTAGCCTAGGTAACACTTTTTAAAGCTACCAAAGGTGAGACACTGTAACATCTGAGAAGTTTCTAGACAATTTCCAATGTTCCCACTCTTGGGAAAACTCTAAAACTGATCATTGCTCATTTCTCTTCCTCAAGGTGATGATCTCTTACTAACACGGGGTTCTATATTGTTATTTTGTCTTTGATGACACAAAAACATCCTTTTGGATTCTCTGTAGAACTCACACAATAGTGTAAAGGGCTAAGGAGTCTTCATTTTAAAATCAATACAAATTTGAGGAAGACGAGTCTGATGTGCTCTTGAAAAGCAAAGCAATGGGAGATAAAAGAAAAATACATGTGGAATCTGTGGTCACATGGAAATAAATCATGTGACAAGCTTTAACCGCTTTAGAAATGGAAATATTCCTGGCAACTTGGGAAACCACTATTTTTTTTTCAAGTTGTCTTTTTCCTCATCCCTTCCCAACAAAACAGCGCAAAAAATGAAGAGCCCTAAAGTTCTTTGGACATTTCTTCTCACCCGCTCATAAAGTGCAACATTTATTTTAAAAGTTCTAATGTACTTTCAAGGAATGAATTTAAAAATGCCCTTTTTCTGTGGAAAGTGTCTTTGAATTTTATTTCTTGCACTAACACTTTCTTTTGTTAACTATAACGTGAACACATCCCTTCTATCCAGACTGTCACTACAAAGTTGCTCTGGAAATTTGAATTTAAAATCTTAACTTTTCTACCTTGTCATTCCAAGTTTGTAAGATAAGATTTATTTAGGCACTAGGGTTGCTTTTATGGTTGTTTTTGCATTTATGGCTTTGTAATTTAAAAATAAATCTGCCTTAAAATGTCTCTAATGCTTTGTTTTATAGATATGGCAATCTAGATGGTGACCCAAAAGAAATCTCTCCAGTTATTGACCAGTTCATTGAGTGTGTTTGGCAGTTAATGGAACAATTTCCCTGTGCCTTTGAGTTCAATGAGAGGTTTTTGATTCACATTCAACATCACATTTATTCCTGCCAGTTTGGAAACTTCCTATGTAACAGCCAAAAGGAGAGACGAGAACTCAAGTAAGTGTTTTGGTGTTTTTGTGTTTAACTTTTATTTAAAGATTTTGATGACTGAGAATTTTAGGTGGCCTTTCATAATTTTGAAGACTTTTTTCATTTAGTCACATACCTATACTGACAGATTAGTTTTATTTTCTTTTTCCTTGTGTCATTTCATAAATGGTTTAAATGTCATCAACTGATAGATCAGTAGTTTCATTTTTTCCTTCAGTTTCTGCCTGATAGACAGCTTGACAGACTTGATGCACGAATATCGAAAGGGAATTTTCTGGAGTCAAAAAAGTGGTTTTTGCATTTAAAAGGAAAAGGTTAGATATCTTTGGTGGCTATGCTACCATAATAAAAATTGCAAATTTAATTGGGAAAGCAAATATAAAAGCCAGAATTTATTCAGATTAAAACTGTATTGATTTATCCAAGGGTAAAAGTAGATAAAATGTGGACTTTACAATAAGTGATAGTAAAAAACTTACAACAACAAAGTGATTTAGGCAGTATACATGAGAGAACATTTTTTAAATTTTCATAAAATGAAATGGTTTTAACTATAGTGTATATAACATTATCAGATTTAATTTGGGGAATGATCAGTTCAAATGAAATAGACTCATAAAGAAAATTAATTTTTGTAGTGGATACCAGTTTGTTTTCTCTAAGGAAGCTCAAGTGTGATTCCATGGAGATGATTTAGAAGGAGCAGAGTGTATCCTTTAGGGTCACCTGTTTTCTTGTACCTGACTAGCCAATTCTAACAGTATCTGCTTGGGTCTGAATATGGCTTTTCCACTTACTAGCTATAGGACTTTGGGAAACCACTTATTCTATTCCTCAGTTTCTTCATCTGTAAATTAGACATATCTCACAGCAACTCAGGATTAAATGAGAGAAAACATGTGAAATATTTAGAATAGTGTCTGACAAATTATAAATGTCCAGTGACTATTTGGGGGAAAAAACTCCCCCAAAAGAACAGCTTAAAACACACACACACACACACACACACGAATCGAACACCTTGTCAAGGCCAGTACAGATGGTGGTGAAGTTGAGATTATTACAGTGTTCTCCCTCTATACCATGAAGTCACCAAGATGATACATTTACCTGCTATCGAACAGACAAGTGGTTTTCAGGTAACAATTATTAGTTCCTTTCCAGCATTAATATAACATATCTACTATATGTAAGCACCAAAATAGGTCATTTATAGACTTATTTTCTTTATAACAGGATTCAAGAAAGAACATACTCATTATGGGCTCACCTGTGGAAGAATCGGGCCGACTACCTGAATCCTCTGTTTAGAGCTGATCACAGCCAGACTCAGGGAACCCTTCATCTCCCTACAACACCATGTAACTTCATGTACAAGTATGTAAATCCTTAGGAACTTTGTAGCTATGGTATGAACTTGGATTCTGGTACCGTTTAACATTCAGAGGTCCAAGTGTATGACACTGATCTTTGAGGCTTTTATTGGACACAAAAGACACCAGAGGGAGATGCTTGAATATCTGATCTGGTATTTTTGCCACTGACTCCTCTGCCTCTTTATTCCTCCTAAATGTGGAATTTTCTTCAGGAGGTGATGTTTTATAATAATGATATCATAAAAAGGTTAAGTTCCAATTTATTTTTTTAAAAGCAAATGAAAGAGAATAATGCAAATGCCTTAAGTCAAATGTGGAATCACAAGTTTCAACAGTGATCATGACTTATTAAGGTTGGAGCAAAAATAATTGTGGTTTTTGCTGTTAAACAAAAAGGCAAAAACCGCAATTACTTTTGCACCAACATAATAGGTTGCCTTTTTGTCTCCACTGAATTAAGTCCTACTGGAAGTACTTCCCTTGTGGAAATTATGTTAAGATTGTATGTACTGGCCGAGGCGGGTGGATCACCCGAGGTCAGGAGTTCAAGACAAGCCTGGCCAACATGGCGAGACCCCGTCTCTACTAAAAATACACAAATTAGCTGGGCATGGTGGTGGGCGCCTGTAATCCTAGCTACTCGGGAGGCTGAGGCAGGAAAATCACTTGAACCAGGGAGGCGGAGGTTGCGGTGAGCCGAGATCGCGCCATTGCACTCCAGCCTGGGCAACAAGAGCAAAACTCCGTCTCAAAAAAAAAAAAAAAGATTGTATGTATGGGGAGGATGGGGAGAGCAGGGTGGCATCCTACAGGTTCTACTGGGTATGTGCTAGATACGTATGTTTTTTCCTTTGGCTTCCTTGTTAGGCTTGTATAATATGAAAAAACTCAAAGGTCAGCAACATCAAAAGACTCATGCAGAATAAACAGAAACCCCATCTCTTTCTTCCTACTCACTCCCGACACAGACTTGATGGCTTTTCTCCCTGTATAGATTTCGTTTCTCAAGGTTTTTTTTCTTAATTATTTCAATCTAATTATCTTCTCAGAATTTATAGCAGAATATTCTATCATACTAAACAAAAGCCTCCATAGTGCATGTAAGACAAGTTTTAAGAGCTGTTGAGATATGACCAGTTGGATTGCAACTAATTTATTATTAACAGCTAGTCAACACATATTTTATTGAGGATCAAACGCTGTTCTGGGCACTGCAGATAAAACAATGACACCAAGTCCTTGCCCTCAAAGTACTTACTTATCTACATAAATAAAATAGTGGTTCTAAGGATAACTCTATGATAACACCATTTTTCTCATTTGCACTCCAGTTGCTTTTTTGTGTAGGATAAAAAGGGATTTATCGGTCAGGCGTGGTGGCTCCCGCCTGTAATCCTAGCACTTTGGGAGGCTGAGGTGGGTGGATCACCTGATGTCAGGAGTTCATGACCAACCTGACCAACATGGTGAAACCCTGTCTCTACTAAAAAAAAAATAAAATTAGACATGGTGGTGCATGCCTGTAATCCCAGGTGCTTGAGAGGCTGAGGCAGGAGAATCGCTTGAACCCGGGAGGTGGAGGTTGCAAGGAGCCGATATCACACCACTGCACTTCGGTTTGGGTGACAAGAGCGAAACTCTGCCATTAAAAAAAAAAGCGGGGTGGGGGGCGGTTATTGCCAATGCAAATGTCAACTTTTAGTGGTCGTGATACAAAAGATAAAAGCTGCAAGTTTAAGATTCCCTTTGTAGCTGAAAGATTCTAAATATACAATTTCAAATTTCAAAACTAAGAGCCATTTTCTTAAAAGGAAATGGTTACATGTGCTATTTTAATTTTAGAAAAATGTATTCTGTGTTTTCTAATTCATATATACAAGTAGACTTTTCATAAACTTATTCTCCCCAAAAGGCATTTACTGACCCAAGAAAAAAAACATCAACATGAAATTATTACCTTAAGTAGTGGCTTTTTTGAGGCTGAAATTTGCATTTGGTTATTATTAAGACTGTGGTATCATAGATACCTTAGAAGACTTGAGGATGTGAATTTTCAGACTGTGATAAGGTGGTATCATGATGCTTTGCCGTCCTTTCCAGGTTTTGGAGTGGAATGTATAACCGCTTTGAAAAGGGGATGCAGCCCCGACAATCAGTTACAGATTACCTAATGGCAGTGAAGGAAGAAACTCAGCAGCTAGAGGAAGAACTAGAGGCCCTGGAAGAAGTAAGACATACTTGCTTTGTTAATCTATTTTCTGTGCTTATTTCTTGAAGAGCAAGGCTTCAATGAAAGCCTCTTAAGATTCAGTGCAATACAAATATTTCACATTTTTAGTCAGTAGAACACCTGAAACACAACCCCTTCCAGGTCAGGACTCAGATAACCGAAGCCCAAACCTAGGCATTTAATGCATTTCACACATCTGGCTTGTGGCTCAGTTCCACAAATTTTTGGTTGTTCCTTATTTTAGGTCAACTTTTTTGGTTACTGTTATTTGAGAGTAGTAAAATTAATTTTTTTCTGGAAAGTGTGAAAAAGTAAAAGAATAAAATCAAATATACGTACTTGTAAAAATCTTTCTCCATTTTTAAAAATTATGTAACTATTATATTAATCTATAATTGGTAAAAGGGGAGACTGACTGTAAAGTCTTATCTTTTGGCTTCTATTAACTTCCCTGTACTTGGACAGGGAGGTTATAATAAAATGCTTTCCCTAATTGGATAACTTTGTTTCCAGTGGTACTAATATAGTTTATGAACATCTTAGTATTCTATTAGTCTATTCTAGCAGTCTGGCTCTTTAAAACTGGCTCTTATTACAAAGTCAAAATTCCTTAGGCTGGCATTTGAGATTTTCTCTTTTCAGCTTTATTTTCCATGCTAATATTTAATGGTTTCTGCTGCTTGTATACAATTTAGACCTTCCTACCTTTGTGTTTGTCCTCTCACTGTCCCTACTCCTGTCAGGAATGCTTACTAGCTATCACCAGAATGTCCAAGTTTAAATCTTTCACAGTCCTGTTAAAATGTTCCTTCCTCCCTGAAACTTAACTCTGTTCTCTTCCTTCTAACCTTACCACTTCATCCCTCTTCAAGAACTTTTGCCTTTTTGAAATTCTTACGTTGCATGAACTCTGCCTCTCTCTGCTCCACTACTCCATGTTCCTTAAGGCTGGGTCTGTATTTATCTCTGTTCCTCACACTGCCCAGCACAGTGCTTTTGCACATAACCTAAATGAATGGTTTTGAATGAATACATAATACTTGATCTTGTAACATCTCCTCTGTTAACATCAAAACATGAAATCTGGTGAAATGTATTCTGAACAACCCAGGTGTCCATGACATGATGAATGGGGAAACAAAATCTGGTATGTCCATGTAATGGAATACTGTTCAGCCAGAAAAAGGAATGAAGTACTTGATACATGCTGTACCATGTATGAATTTTGAGAACATAAGCTAAGTGAAGGAAGCCAGATACAAAAATCCACATGTTGTATGATTCCATTCAATTTATATAAAACATCTAGACTAGGCAAATCCATAGAGATAGAAGTTGATCAGTAGTAGCCAGGGGCTGTGGGGAGATAGGAATGGGAAATGACTGCTAATGAGTATGGGGTTTTCTTTTGGCAGGGGAGGTGATGACAGTATTTTATAATTAGTAGTGATCGTTGCACAACCTTGTGAATATAACTAAAAACCACTGAATTGTATACTTTAAAAGGGTGAGTTTCATGGTAAGTGAATTGTATCTCACTATAAAAGTTAGATGATAAACACTTCATTCCTGATTTCTAAAAAATGTTTTTTGAGTTCATGGGATGAGACTCATCATTTGAAACCATGTAGGTATAGAAAAGAGGGAGACTAGGGTTCACTGGGTGCTTCAACTGTGCTATATTGTTTATGATTATAGAAAACCTATGTCAAGGCAGGTATTATCCTTACATTAGAGATAAAGCAGGCCTCACAGATTTTGTCCAAGGTCGTGAAGTCCAGGTTTGAACTCACATCCCTGTGAGTCCCATGTTCTTAACATTATACCCACCTGGGAGGTAACAAATGCTAAAGGCATGCATATATAGAAAAAGATAAGTTATTTATGATTTTTCCCCTGAAATTGTTATTTCTTTCTTAGAGGCTGGAAAAAATTCAAAACGTCCAGTTAAATTGCACTAAGGTGAAGAGTAAGCAAAGTGAGCCCAGCAAGCACTCAGGGTTTTCTACCTCAGATAACAGCATAGCCAACACTCCCCAGGATTACAGTGGGAATATGAAATCATTTCCATCCCGGAGCCCTTCACAAGGCGATGAAGATTCTGCTCTGATTCTAACCCAAGACAATCTGAAAAGTTCAGATCCAGATCTGTCAGCCAACAGTGACCAAGAGTCCGGGGTGGAGGATTTGAGCTGTCGGTCTCCAAGTGGTGGTGAGCATGCACCGAGTGAAGATAGTGGCAAGGACCGGGATTCTGATGAAGCCGTGTTTCTCACTGCCTGAAGTTTCCCTTTGGAGTTCCAAAGTAAAGGACACATAAGCAACACTTCCAAAAACAAGGGAACAAGGTAGTTTATTGTAAAAACAAGAAATGGTGCATGTCACTGAGAACTATTTTAATGCAGCTATGAAAAGGGAAAAAAGTGCCCAGTTCTTGACTTCTTAGATACTGAAGAGGACGTAGTCATTTCATTTATCAAATATAAGGAAAATTATTCACCATTTTGAAGCTCATCCTAGACTCTGAAAATTATATTCACTGCAGAGCAATTACTTCTGTCATTACCTGAAGTGATCAGTATCTATCTTCCTTGTCATAGCATGCATCTCTCAAAAAGCCTCCACTCCTTTCCCTCACATCTGTGATCATCATCATTCTTTTAGTTCACTTCCAGATGCATATTTTGTGTTTTCTAAAGCATCTGACGTTATCTTCCTTTCCGACCCTCTTATACATATTTCTAAAAACAGGCACATTGGTGAGATGCACCCATTTTGGTTAATAGATGCATTCCTAAGGAGCTTTTAATTGCTTATCTTTCAGGCATAATCATCACTTTAACTTTTCCTTAGAGCATATATTTTGAATTGTTACAATAATTTTGTTGCTTTTCTCTGAGATCTATAGTCTGTTTCTCCTCATTATTTAAAAATGCTAAACCTTGTATCTCACTTTTTCTCTAACACTGATTTAACAGCTAACGAGGTAGAAGCAACATTCATTCTCCTGGTCTTACATATGAATTTAAGTATCAGCTTTCCTGTAATAACCTTTTATTACTATTCTAGAGACTACATTACCGACAGTGTGGGCCAGCCACCAGCCTGATCTCAAAGTATCACATTATAAAGTTAGTAGATAAAACATCTGTGAGTGAAAATCCAGTTTCAAGAACCAGAGAATTGGCTTGTCATGTCTGTTGAGTGAAGGGAATAGGTTTTGTAATCTATCATTTTAGAAATTATGTAACTGGCTAATATGGTTTAATTAACCTTAGTAATATCTCATGACCACTGACTGCTGAAAGTTCTGAAAAGAATTTTTGTTTTGTTACACTGCACATTTAAGGGAGAGTCCCTCCCCTATCTTATGAGTTAAAAAAGACTCCACTAGGTGACCTAAATGAAACTTAGTGGGGAAAAGTGGCCATGTTTGGACATAAATAAATTAAATGGTATTCACACTGTATGGTTTTAATATATTAGTACATTCTAGAATGTAAAAGGATTAAACTTTACAATTTACATCAATATTTTGAATATGTAAAAGGATTAATTTAAACTTTACAATTTACATCAATATTTTGAATATGTGATTTTTTTTTATGGGAGAATTATTACATTTCGCTGAAATGAGGACAAGGGCAAGAAAGCAACATTGCTGATCTCTCTAGTATGAAAGATTTGGAGGGAGTGTTGCAATATATATAAATGAAAACATTTAATTGTGTTCATCATATTTAAAAATAGAATATATTAGAGAACTGTGATTTAAAAGTACTGTTAATGTAAAAAATAAAGCAAGTGTAATAATTCTTTCAGAATATAAAATTTGGGCATTCTCTGCTGAGCAGTTCCCAAATTAAGTACAAGGAATGTTTATTCATTTTCTGCAATATACTATATGTAATAGGAAATACCTTGCTAAAATAAAACTTAGGATATAGTGGTAATGGCTTTCACATTTTTATAACGTAACATAACTCACTTCACAACCTTCTTGGAGCTGTCCACTCTTAGAAACTCTGTTGCCTAATATTGAGGATGTGGCTTTAATTTCTTCCATTTGACAGCGTATGTCTATAAAAACAATACACATTTTAAAAAAAATGACAAAGTATCTATGCCAAACAGCACTATGCTTTTATTTGAAAAGCAAATAGTATAAATATTTGATGTTTTAAAATGTAGTTTTTTAATATGACAACTTCCATATCAGTCATAAACTTAGTCCCCTCAACTTTTTTACAAGACATTATAATTTATGTAACATGTTCGTCTACTTATTAGAAGTTAACCTAGCACTGAGATTTATATAAAAGGTTACATTTATTGCTTATTAAAACTTTACTGTACTTTCACAGATTCTTCAAAGAGCATGGCTAACCCAACAAGACTAAAATACCTAATAATCAAACATTAATCAGGAAGTGTTTTATTGAGAGCAGTGGTTTAAAGCATAGGGAATAATCCAGTATAAAACTGATTTGAGGCATATTACTTCCCAATTAGTAATACTTAGAATGCAAGTAATTTATTTTTTAAAGTTGATATGAAATAGGTAAGAATTCTGACCATGACCCAGCAAATCAGTAACTGAGCTTTTTATAGAATGGAAGGTGACGATCAGAGACAGAAACCATAGAATAAATTTTTATTCTTTAAGAGCACATTAGTTTACTTTCTTCTCCTAAAAATGAATCTGAGCTGTCCTTCAATTTAAGCATATATATGTGTCAAGCACCCTCTGTTCTGATATAAATTTCCTAGTCTCAATTTATGCCTAGAAATTTCTTTCAACTTTGAAGTGGGTCTCTTTAGTTTATATCTCACTGATTTAGAATTTTCTTCTATTTTAAGATATTAACCTTTAAATCTCTACCTATGACAAATTCGTACACTGATTAGCCTAGTAACTCCTAAGTATTCCTCTATAATTCTGATTTCTATCTCATCTTGTAAAATCAGAATACAAACTTTCACATGCATTTCATTTTTCCTGTGGCACTGCTTCTCCGATGTGACAAATTTTGATGATGAAAATATATAGCCATAAAATTAGAAAAAATGGTCACTTAATCTCTGTTGCAAAAACAGAACCCACATTCATACGGGCATATTCAAATGCAGATTCTTTTCATCGTGGGTGACATATATAACCTTTGTGTAAACTGATTTGTCTATTTGTTAAATGCAGATAACTGATCACACTGCTCTGTTTCATGACTGGGTTGTAACAAGGTTATCCAATGAATGGTATCAAATGAAACTGGGATAGTTCAACTTTAAAGAATAAAAAACACTGAAATGAACTACTCATGTGATTATGTAGAACATATTTACTCTGTAAGAAAATGTTTCATTTTTTTTCTGTTTTTCTGGTGAAAAGGAAAGTAGATAAGCATCTAAGCAATGTTTATCTTTGTATAGTATTTCCACAATGCATTATTCCTAGTAGGTACTTAATAGATCAAATGAATTAATCAAATGAAGGGCTGTGGTATGCTCCTCCCTTGTTATGGGATACACCTACCTGGTTTCTAGGAACCTGATTGTTGGCAAAAGATTGACACTGTTATATCTCCCATTGCTGTAACTGCTGGGAAAATTAAGCTCTGGTGGCCAGTGCAGTAAGGAAAGGTTTCTGAATACCCAAAAGACTATCATAAATTTGAAACACCCTTACCTCAGTTATCCACAAATCAGGAGTAATAATTAATTATTCCTTCCTCATCTGGTCATTTTGAAGATTTAACAGCATGCCCTTAGCACAGTGCCAGGAAGACAATGAAAGTTATTTTCTGTATCCAACATTGTATCTTACTTAGTCCACGTGAATACTTGCCCTCCACAAACAGACTAAATATTAAGCATGTTTTAATTCTAACAAAATAATTTTGTTTTTCCTATAACTTTATTGCCAAAAACATGTACAGGAAGAACTAAAAAATATAAAAAAGACAATCTATACTATATGCTGGTGTCGGCAAGACCATCATACTGGGATGAAATTTAAGCAAAATTATGCATTAGTTTGTTTTGTAATTTAGATGGTACCTTACCAAGCCTGAGCTACATAGTTCACGGCATTTTCCTTTATGAGCTTTTAGGGCTTCTCAAGAAATACATGAATTTTGTGACACGGTATAGACGCAGATTGCTCAATGTAGTACACAAGAACACTCAATTAAATTCATTAAAAATCAGGATTGCCTAAAAATTAAATTTTACTTATTACTATAGCTTTCCTCTTAGCAAAAGGTAACTCACAGTAAAGGTCAGAAAAGTTCATTGACTTTTTTTGTGTATAGATTTAGTGTTTCTTAACATAAAGATTGTTTTTAACATTAGGAATTTAGAAAACCTATCCAACCACAAACCTACCAGATATATATATTTTTTAAATTAGCATGAGAATTTGTGTTGGAATGGTTTAAATGAAAGGCAACTTTTTTTTTCCTATTAGGTAAAATATTTACTTGTATTGCTTCTTAAATGCATCTTTAGTTTTAAAAATGAAACAATATATAAGAACAGCTGGTTTATTCTTTTGATTTATTGTAGGTATTAAAAGTTTCTTTTGTGTGATGGCACATAGGCAGGTTTGGTGTTTCCTAACACTATGAATATCTTAAATTGCTTTTGAAAGTTTTATCCACAAAGAAAAATAAGGGTTTCCTCACAGTTGAAAATAGTTTTTCAAAAAAGGTTAAGAGGAAAAAAATCTAAATACCATCCTTGATAAAGAAATGGAACTTCAAGTTAAAAATAGAAATTTAAATGAAGTTTTATAAAATATTAAAAACTAGCTAAAAGTACATGCATAGGCATTTAATCAAGATAAGAGGAACAGCAGTGGAACTTAAATATGATACGATTTATCAACAATAAATAAACATTTCAGTGCAAATAGTGCAGAAAAATTTCTCAAAGATCATAGCAATCATTCTAATCGGTACAAAATCAGTCTCAGTTCTGTATACAATCTATATAGGATATCTGTGAATTTAGCCACTGATGAAATGCCAGTTTGCAAACCATAAATATAAAACAGTGTTTAGTTTTGTGTCCCATTCCTCTCTTGGCAGTTCATGTTTCCAGGAAAATCTAGAAAGAAAACAATAAAAAAAACCTCTAATATTTAAGAAGATAAATATGTATCTCTTTACATTATCTTCCAATTAAGATTTGTCCACAGTGGCTCCCGGGCAAGATGGCTGAATAGGAACAGCTCCGGTCTGCAGCTCCCAGGGAGACCAACAGAGAAGGCAGGTGATTTCTGCATTTCCAACTGAGACACCTGGTTCATCTCACTGGGACTGGTTAGACAGTGGGTGTAGCCCACGGAGGGTGAGCAAAAGCAGGGTGGGATGTTGCCTCACCCGGTAAGTGCAAGGGGTTAGGGAATTACCTCCCCTAGCCAAGGGAAGCCTTGAGGGACTGTGCTACCCAGCCCAGATACTACGCTTTTTCCACGGTCTTCGCAACCCACAGACCAGGAGATTCCCTCAGGTGCCTACACCACCAGGGCCCTGGGTTTCAACCACAAAACTAGGTGGCCGTTTGGCCAGACATCGAGCTAGCTGCAGGAATTTTTTTTCGTACTGCCTGGAACGCCAGCAAGACAGAACCCTTCACTCTCCTGGAAAGGGGGCTGATGCCAGGGAGCCAAATGGTCTTGCTCAGCGGATCCCACCCCTATGGAGTCTAGCAAGCTAAGATCCACTGGCTTGAAATTTTCACTGCCAGCATAGCAGTCTGAAGTCGACCTGGGATGCTGGAGCTTGGTGGGGGAGGGACGTCCACCATTAATGAGGTTTGAGTAGTCTGTTTTCCCCTCACAGTGTAAACAAAGCCTCCGGGAAGTATGGACTGGGCAAAGCCCACCTCAGCTCCACAAAGCCACTGTAGCCAGACTGCCTCTCTAGATTCCTCCTCTCTGGGCAGGGCATCTCTGAAAGAAAGGCAGAGGCCCCAGTCAGGGGCTTATAAATAAAACTCCCATCTCCCTGCAACAGAGCACCTGGGGGAAGGGGTGGCTGTGGGCGCAGCTTGCACACACTTAAACGTTCCTGCCTGCCGGCTCTGAAGAGAGCAGCGGATCACCCAGCACCACGCTCCAGCTCTGCTAAGGGACAGACTGCCTCCTCAAGTGGTTCTCTGACCACCCTGCCTCCTGACAGGGAGACACCTCCCAGCAGGGGTTGACAGACAGCTCATACAGGAGAGCTCTGGTTGGCACTTTGCAGGTGCTCCTCTGGGACAAAGCTTCCAGAGGAAGGAGCAGGCAGCAATCTTTGCTGTTCTGCAGCCTCCGCTGGTGATACCCAGGCAAACAGGATCTGGAGTAAACCCCCAGCAAACTCCAGCAGACCTGCAGAAGAGGGGCTTGTTAGAAAGAAAACTAACAGAAAGCAATAGCATCAACATCAACAAAAATGACGACCATGCAAAAATTCCATCCGAAGGTCACCAACAACAAAGAACAAAGGTAGATAAATCCATGAAGATGAGGAAAAACCAGTGCAAAAAGGCTGAAAATTCAAAAAACCAGAAAGCCTCTTCTCCTCCAAAGGATGACAACTCCTCGCCAGCAAGGGAACAAAACTGGACTGAGAATGAGTTTGATGAATTGACAGAAATAGGCTTCAGAAGGTGGGTAATAAACTCCTCAGAGCTAAAGGAGCATGTTCTAACTCAATGCAAGGAAGCTAAGAACCTTGATAAAAGGTTAGAAGAATTGCTAACTAGAATAATCAGTTTAGAGAAGAACATAAATAAATGACCTACCTGATGGAACTGAAAAACACAGCACGAGAACTTCATGAAGCATACATAGTATCAACAGCCAAATCAATCAAGCAGAAGAAAGGATATCAGAGACTGAAGATCAACTTTATGAAAAAAAGCGTGAAGACAAGATTAGAGAAAAAAGAATAAAAAGGAACAAACAAAGCCTCCAAGAAACATGGGACTATGTGAAAAGACAAAACCTATGTTTGATTGGTGTACCTGAAAGTGACAGAGAGACTGGAACCAAGTTGGAAAACACACTTCAGGATATCCAGGAGAACTTCCCCAACCTAGCAAGACAGCCCAACATTCAAATTCAGGAAATACAGAGAACACTACAAAGATACTCCTTGAGAAGAGCAAACCCAAGACATAGTTGTCAGATTTACCAAGGTTGAAATGAAGGAAAAAATGTTAAGGGCAGCCAGAGAGAAAGGTCGGGTTACCCACAAAGTGAAGCCCATCAGACTAACAGTGGATCTCTCTGCAGAAACCCTACAAGCCAGAAGAGAATGGGGGCCAATATTCAACATTCTTAAAGAATTTTCAACCAATAATTTCATATCCAGCCAAATTAAGCTTCATAAGTGGAGGAGAAATAAAATCCTTTACAGACAAGCAAATGCTGAGGGATTTTGTCACCACCAGGACTGCCTTACATAAGAGCTCCTGAAGGAAGCACTAAACATGGAAAGGAATAACTGGTACCAGCCACTGCAAAATCAAACCAAAATGTAAAGACCATTGATACTATGAAGAAACTGCATCAACTAATGGGCAAAATAACCAGCTAGCATCATAATGACAGGATCAAATTCACACATAACAATATTAACCTTAAACGGGCTAAATGCCCCAATTAAAAGGCACAGGCTGGCAAATGATACAGAGTCAAGATCCATCAGTATGCTGTATTCAGGAAACCCATTTCATGTGGAAAGACACACACAGGCTTAAAATAAAGGGATGGAGGAAGATTTACCAAGCAAATGGAAAGTAAAAAAAAGCAGGGGTTGCAATCCTGGTCTCTGATAAAACAGACTTTAAACCAAGAAAAACCAAAAAAGACAAAGAAGGGCATTACATAATGGTAAAGGGATCAATGTAACAAGAAGAGCTAACTATCCTAAATATATATGCACCCAATACAGGAGCACCCAGATTCATAAAGCAAGTTCTTAGAGACCTCAAAGAGACTTAGACTCCCACACAATAATAGTGGGAGACTTTAACACCCCACTGTCAATATTAGATCAACGAGACAGAAAATTAACAAGGATATTCAGGACTTGAACTCAGTTCTGGACCAAACGGAACTAATAGACATCTACAGAACTATCCACCCATAATCAACAGATTATACATTCTTCTCAGCACCACATAGCACTTATTCTAAAATTGGCCACATAATTGGAAGTAAAACACTCCTCAGCAAATGCAAAAGAATGGAAATCATAACAGTCTCCCAGACCACATTGCAATCAAATTAGAATTCAGGATTAAGAAACTCACTCAAAACCACACAACTACATGGAAACTGAACAACCTGCTCCTCGATGACTACTTGGTAAATAATGAAATGAAGACAGAAATAAGTTCTTTGAAACCAATGAGAACAAAGACACAATGTACCAGAATCTCTGGGACAGAGCAAAACTGTGTTTAGAGGGAAATTTATAGCACTAAATGCCCACAGGAGAAAGCGGTAAAAATCTAAAATCAACACCCTAACATCACAATTAAAAGAACTAGAGAAGCAAGAGCAAACAAATTCAAAAGCTAGCAGAAGACAAGAAATAACCAAGATCAGAGCAGAACTTAAAGAGACAAAGACACGAAAAACCCTTCAAAAAAAAAAACCAACGAATCCAGCAGCTGTTTCAAAAAGATTAACAAAATAGACCACTAGCCAGACTAAAAAACAAGAAAAGAGAGAAGAATCAAATAGACAAAATAAAAAATGATAAAGGGGAGATCGTACGGGCGTGGTGGCTCACACCTGTAATCCCAGCACTTTGGGACGCTGAGGTGGGTGGATCACCTGAGGTCAGGAGTTCAAGACTAGCCTGGCCAACATGGTGAAACCCCATCTCTACTAAAAATACAAAAATTAGCCAGGTGTGATGGCACATGCCTATAATCCCAGCTACTTGGGAGGCTGAGGCAGAGAACTGCTTAAACCTGGGAGGCGGAGGCTGCAGTGAGCCGAGATCACACCAATGCACTCCAGCCTGGGCAACAGAATGAGAGTCCATCACAAAACAACAACAACAAAAAAAAGATCACCACCGATCCCACAGAAATACAGCCTACCATCAGAGAATACTATAAACACCTCTACACAAACTAGAAAATCTAGAAGAAATGGATAAATTCCTGGACACATACATCCTCCCAACCAGGAAGAAGTCAAATCCCTGAATAGACAAATAACAAGTTCTGAAACCGAGGCAGTAATAGCCCACCAACCAAAAAAAGCCCAGTACCAGACTGATTCATAGCCAAATTCTACCAGAGGTACAAAGAGAAGCTGGTACCATTCCTTCTAAAACTATTCCAAACAACAGAAAAAGAGGGACTCCTCCCTAACTGATTGTATGAGGCCAGCATCATCCTGATACTAAAACCTGGCTAAGACACAACAACAAAAGAAAATTTCAGGCCAATATCCCTGATGAACATCAATGCGAAAATCCTCATTAATGTACTGGCAAACTGAATCCAGCAACGCATTAAAAAGCTTATCCACCACGATCAAGTTGGCTTCATCCCTGGGATGCAAGGCTGGTTCAACATACGCAAATCAATAAACGTAATCCATGACATAAACAGAGCCAATGACAAAAATCACAATTATCTCATAGATGCAGAAAAGGCCTTCGATAAAATTCAACACCCCTTCATGCTAAAAACACTCAATAAACTAAGTAATGATGGAATGTATCTGAAAATAGTAAGAGCTATTTATGACAAACCCACAGCCAATGTCATACTGAATGGGCAAAAGCTGGAAGCATTGCCTTTGAAAACTGGCACAAGACAACTCCTATTCAACATAGTACTGGAAGTTCTGGCCAGTGCAATCAGGCAAGAAAAAGAAATAAAGGTATTCAAATAGGAAAACAGGAAGTCAATTTTTCTCTGTTTGCAGATGACCTGATTGTGTATTTAGGAAACCCCACTGTCTCAGCCCAAAACCTCCTTAAGCTGATAAGCAACTTCAGCAAGGTCTCAGGATACAAAATCAATGTGCAAAAATCACAAGCATTCCTATATACCAATAATAGACAAACAGCCAAATCATGAGTGAACTCCCATTCACAATTGCTTCAAAGAGAATAAAATACCTAGGAATCCAACTTACAAGGGATATGAAGGACCTCTTCAAGGAGAACTACAAACCACTGCTCAAGGAAATAAGAGAGGACACAAACAAATGGAAAAACATTCCATGCTCATGGATAGAAAGAATCAATATAGTGATAACGGCCATACTGACCAAAGTAATTTATAGATTCTATGCTGTTCCCATCGAGCTACCATTGAATTTCTTCACAGAATTAGAAAAAATACTTTAAATTTTATATGGAACCAAGAAAAAGCCCATATAGCCAAGACAATCCTAAGCAAAAAGAACAAAGCTGGCAGGAGGCATCATGCTACCTGACTTCAAACTATACTACAAGGCTACAGTAACCAAAACAGCACGGTACTGGTACCAAAACAGACATACAGACCAATGGAACAGAACAGAGGCCTCAGAAATAACACCACACATCTACAACCATCTGATCTTTGACAAACCTGACAAAAGCAATGGGGGAAGGATTCCCTATTTAATAAATGGTGTTGGGAAAACTGGCTAGCCATACGCAGAAAACTAAAAATGGACCCCTTCCTAACCTTATACAAAAATTAACTCAAGATGGATTAAAGATTTAAACGTTAAGACCTAAAACCATAAAAACCCTAGAAGAAAACCTAGGCAATACCATTCAGGACATGGGCATGGGCAAAGACTTCATGCATAAAACACCAAGAACAACGGCAACAAAAGCCAAAATGGACAAATGAGATCTAATAAAACTAAAGACCTTATGCACAGCAAAGAAACTATCATCAGAATCAACAGGCCACCTACAGAATGGGGAAAATTTCTGGAATCTATCCATCTGACAAAGGGCTAATATCCAGAATCTACAAGGAACTTAAATTTACAAGAAAAAAACAACCCCATCAAAAAGTGGGCTAAGGATATGAACAGTTTCATAAGACATTTATGCAGCCAACCAACATGAAAAAAAGCTCATCATCACTGGTCACTAGAGACATGCAAATCAAAACCACAATGAGATACCATCTCACACCACTTAGAATGGCAATTATTAAAAAGTTAGGAAACAACAGATGCTGGAGAGGATGTGGAGAAATAGGAACACCTTTACTCTGTTGGTGGCAGTGTAAATTAGTTCAACCATTACGGAAGACCAGTGTGGCGATTCCTCAAGGATCTAGAACTGGAAATACCATTTGACCCAGATCCCACTACTGGGTATATACCCAAAGGATTATACATCATTCTCCTATAAAGGCGCATGCACACGTATGTTTATTTCAGCACTATTCACAATAGCAAAGACTTGGAACCAACCCAAATGCTCATCAATGATAGAATGGATAAAGAAAATGTGGCACATATACACCATGGAATACTATGCAGCCATAAAAAAAGAATGAGTTCATGTCCTTTGCAGGGACATGGACGAAGCTGGAAACCATCATTCTCAGGAAACTAATACAGGAACAGAAAACCAACTAATGCATGTTCTCACTCATAAGTGGGAATCGAACAATGAGAACATATGGGCACAAGGAGGGAATATCACACACTGGAGCCTGTTGGGGAGTTGGGGGCAAGGAGAGGAATAGCATTAGAAGAAATACCTGAGGTCGATGGCAGGCTGATGGGTGCAGCAAACCACCATGGCACATGTATACCTATGTAAAAAACCTGTACGTTCTGCACATGTATCCCAGAACTTAAAGCATAATAATAATAAAGAAGATTTGCCTATAAAATAACTTGACTATGAGGGAATAGAGGTAAGGAACGGATTCGAGTATGTTCATATAAATGAGCAACTACTCTGTGTCTACTTCTTCTTAAGCTGGCAGATATGCAAAGTTGGTATCAAAAATCAGCCCCTACCCTTAAGGAATTTATAGTATGATTTGGAAAGTAACATATAAAACAATTCATTGTGAGCACTAATGTTACAAGGAGCAGAAATAGTTTACTGGACATGAGAAATGCCTGTCATTTCTTTTCCTGTACCCTAGTCCCTGTTTTAGGGAACCTCTCATGCTCTCTTCTCATAATCCACTCCCTCAGCCCAGTCAACTGGGCAGAGGACCACAGGATACCAATTTCCAGGCCAAACTGACTACAGTAGGATGGATAGCTTGCCCATACTGGGTCAGTTACTTTTCCAGGGAATGTTCTAGAACTCCAGGGACTCTTGTTTATCTCCATTGGCTGTCTGAACTGTCAGATGATATAATCAGGAATACGTGAAGGGCTAGTAAGAAAAAAAAATTTTTTTTTTTTTTTTTTGAGACAGAGTCTTGCTCTGTCACCCAGGCTGGAGTGCAGTGGCGTGATCTTGGCTCACTGCAAGCTCTGCCTCCCAGGTTCATGCCATTCTCCTGCCTCAGCCTCCCGAGGAGCTGAGACTATAGGTGCCCGCCACCATGCCCGGCTAATATTTTTTTGTATTTTTAGTAGAGACGGGGTTTCACTGTGTTAGCCAGAATGGTCTCGATCTCTTGACCTTGTGATCCACCCGCCTCGGCCTCCCAAAGTGCTGGGATTACAGGCATGAGCCACTGCGCTCGGCCAGAAAAAATTTTAAAAAAGAATAGAGATGCAGAAATAAGAAACAACCAAAAAAGCAGCCTCAAAAAAGGTGTGAGAAGAGCTGTTTTGGTCACTGAGTGGCTGTTTTCAGTCTCAGGTGACTGTACTTTCCTTCATTTTTACTCTATAATAAATCCCTGTCCTACCAAATAACATAAGCTTTTACTTAAGTTTGTTGGGGTGGGAACTATTCTTGCAAACAAATCATTCCTAAAACAAAACAGATGCAGAGGAAAAGGAAAGGCATCTTAACATCAGGTACGAGCACAGCCAAAGATACCGTGGTAGAAGGAAGAATGTGCCATATAGGACAACGCGATGTAAGGGGAAAATGCAAAGTTAAAATGGATGATCTGAAATATATGCAAGATTACGGAAATCTTAAAAGCAGAAGAATTTGGCATGGATACTGTCATTACTAGCGATTAATTACAGGTTCTGGAGTACAGCAAATTTTATCATAAAAGTGGTATTTTAGGAAGATCATTCTATCAGTGCTGCATAGGAAGAGAACCCTCAAGTCATGGGGACAGGCGAATTATTAGAGTAATCGTGGTGTGGGATAGAAAAAGAGACTGGCTGGAAGTTCACTTTAAAGGAAGAAATGACAAAGGAGCCTTCTGAGAAATGTTAGCCACATGATAAGGTATACTCTACACACCAGGTGAGAGAAAGGAACTGACTATAACTTACAATTCTATATTAGCAGCTAATGTTAAAAAAATCTCATTCATGCCAAGATCATAGAAAATATCCAAAAGATTTCTACTAGTTATATGTTTATATTATGCTTATTATATAACACAAAGCATTCTATGTTACATAGCACAGTAACTATAATGACAGAATTATGCTTAAGGCTGATGAACAGGCACCATTAACAACATGTCTATTTAAAGAACACTGATGCAATAACCTTGAGACTCAAACTTGAAATACAATTTACCTATAGTGGAGCATGAAATTGGCTGTGCATTGCTATTGCCTGCTGAAGTTTCTCTTCCTTGGCTCTTCTACAGTGGCAAATCTAGAAAATAAATTTTTGAAAATACCAGTCACTTTTACAAAGATATGCCTACTACTTTACTTCCAACAGTATGATAGGAAACTTTTAACTTGTTGGCATTATTTTATGTTTTGAATGTTGAAGATAATCTAATAGCTAAAATTATCAAATTATGAGCAAATTCATTTCATTAGCACTAATGTTACAAGGAGCAGATAATACTTTGAATGGGACATGAGACATGCCTGTCATCTTCTTTCCTGCACCCCAGTCCCTGTTTTAGGGAACCTCTCATGCTCCCTTCTCATAATCCACTCCCTCAGCCCAGTCGACTGGGCAGAGGACCACATGACACCAATTCATTTTGAATTAGGTAGTAATCTAATAATTGAATGTTGAAGATAGCTAATGTTGACGACAGCTAAGAATTTAATAACCAAAAAAACAAAAAAAACACTCTTGCTTGGAAGACAGCCTTCGCCTACAAGCTTCTTAGAATGTAAAAAACACTGATCCTTTATATCAATTATCTAACTTTAAATATCTGTGTTTAAAAAATATGGACGTAAATTCTGCTACTGTTAACCAGGAAGATTAACAGATAAAAGCTTCAAGGCAGTTACACAGCATTAAAGAATAATGGAGCAGAAATCAATGCCTTACTAACACTATAACCATAAGTAAGTCACTAACATCTCCAAACTTCAATTTCCTCTCATGAAAAATGGGAATGATAAAATCCACCCCATCTGCCTTAACAGGAAGGTGTGTGTGTGTGTGTATGTCTCACAGATGTTTCATAAAGTTTACTAACAAAATACTATTTTTAAAATGTGATTATTTCAGACAAATTAGGTAAATATTTTGGACTGTATTAAAAGGCAAGAAACTATTAAGCAGACTTTTTTGGATTTTTCTTTAAATACAACAGAAATATCAGAACATAACAGAAACTGTTTCTCAGTTTTTAAAAATGTATTCTATAATCCCTGTACGTTATTCTTTCTTTCAACAAGTGGTAAAACAAGTCATTGAGGAGTCTGTTTCAACTATTAGGACTAGATTTATCAGCTGTATTACAGAATGATACAGATACTACCATTTCTGAAACAACGATTTGATTTACCTGCTTGTATACTCAGAAAAAGCAAGTCTAAAGTGATAGGAAGATGCTGCTATTATTCTCAAGAGGCTTTTCAGGTTCCTCTCACAGCACTCAAAACTCCAGTACAGTCATGTGCTAATGTTTTTCACTCCTGAGTATGCTAAAGTAATTTGATACTATGCTGTCAAAAAAAATTTTTTTTTTTTTTCCAGATCAGCACAAAGTTTATTAGCAATTTCTGCTCAGAAGAGCCCCCTTCTGACCAGGACTGTTCCTCTGACATACCAGACAGGAAATAGACACACGTACAGGCCCTCACTCTCATTTATATCTCAAGTCACATCAAAAGGACATCTTAGAGCAATGGCAGTTGCCCCCCTGGGGTTCCCTGGGAATAGCTAAGGTGTGTGGCTGTCCAGAGTCCTATGACAGACCTTCAAAGTTTTAAGTTCCAGGAACCTAGTTTTTGCCCAAGTCCACACCCAAGGAATAGAAACCTTCCTTTCAGGTAAATAATATATTGTACAAAAAAAGGGGCATGATATCATAATAGAGAAATAGCTAAGACCCAGTGCTTCTCCTCCTCTATAAAAATACCAGACTTTATCCAATACTTGTCCTCAACTGACGAGTATTACATACTGTTCTCTTTTCCATGAAGCTACTGAGAAAATCATCTATTTCCATCTTTCCCTCCAAGAAGTCTTCTGCAATATTATCAGATTCTTCCTCAGCTTCATGTGCAGCTACTTTCAATCTTGCCTGAAGGGCACTTGCACTACAGCTCTGAAAAAGAAAATCAGGCACTACTTTAATTTATGATACTCACAAGAACTCCTCACAGGAAAAGGAAGTAAGGTAGTGGTATGGAGAGGCAATTTATTATATGCCCTATATAGCCTCTTTTTGAGAAAATCTGCTGTCTTATAATGCCCCACCCAGGTCCTTAGCTTTTGGATAGGGGTAGACACCTAACTCAAGAGAAACTAATCTATTGACTGCAAACTATTAAATGAGAGAAACTGGGAAAATCATTGTTCTCTCCTAAGGATTTACGAATTAAATCACTGTGGTAGATATATGCTAAGGAGACGCTCCACTAATGACCTCACCTCCTAGTATTCCTGCCCTTGCATAATCCCACCGTTGAGTGTGGGCTGAACCTGACGACTCATTTCAATAGAATAAGGCAAAAATGATGGGATTAAATTTCACTAAAGCAGTGAAAGACTGGTAAACAGAAAACTGTAAGACACTGCTATAAGAAATTGAAGACATAAATTACTGGAAGACATCCCATGTTTATGGGTTGAAAGATTTAATATTCTTAAGAAGACATTACTAATCAAAGCAACCTATAGACTCAATGCAATCCCTATCAAAATCTCAATGGCATTATTTGCAAAAATAGAAAAACCCATCCTAAAATTCATACGGAATCTCAAGAGACCCCAAATAGCCAAAACAATCTTAAAGATGATTAATATTTCCTCATGTCAAGTTACTACAAAGTTACAGTAATCACAACTGTGGTACTGGCATAAAAACATAAAGAACAATGGAACAGAATAGACAGCCCAGAAATAAACCCTCACACATATGGCCAAATGATTTTCAACCAGGGAGCCCAGTCCAGTTAATGGGGAAAGGAGTCTTTTCAACAAATGGTGCTGGAAAAAACTGGATTATCGACAAGCAAAGGAACAAAGTTGGACCCTTACCTTACTTAAATACAAAATTGATTCCAAATGGATCAAAGACCTAAATCTAGGCACTAAAATGATTTTTTAATAATAGCTATCCTGCTCGATGTGGTGGCTCATGCCTGTAATCCCAGCACTGTGGGAGCCTGAGGCAGGCAGATGGCTTGAGCCTGGGAGTTCATGACCAGGCTGGGCAACATAGCGAGACCCCGTCTCTACAAAAAATACAAAAATTAGCCAGGTGTGGTGGCACGCACCTGTAGCCTTGGCTACTCGGGAGGATGAGTTGGGAGGATCGCTTGAGCCTGGGAGGTCAAGGCTGCAGTGAGCTGTAACTGCGGCACTGCACTCCAGCCTGGGTGACAGAGTAAGAAAAAAAAAATAATGGCCATCCTAATGCATGTGCGGTAGTATCTCTTTGTGACTCATCATAAACAAAAATGAACTGTAATGCACCATTTTCTCATTGCCCTTGCCAAAATTGGTTATCTATCTTCACAAATATGGCTCACATGGATGTTTTATTTGGCTTTTAAAAAAATTACAGTAAAGCTGAACATATTTTCAAAAGTTTCCAGTTATTTATTCATTAAATATTTATTGAGTACCTATTATGTGCCAACCACTGAAACAGATATTAGGTATACAGTAGAAATGAAACAGAACAGATTCCTCCATCACGGAACCAATGGTCAATGAAGTGGTTTCCATATGTAAGAGCGTAGAAGATTCATCATCCCCAGAAAATTTTGACTGAGAACATCTAGAAAGAAGCCTAGGAATCATTGTTTTGTGTGTGTGTGTGTGTGTGTCTTTAAGTGTTTGAAGAGTCACTTCCAGCAATTCTTATATGAATGTTTAAGGATCAGAATAACTGTTAAAGCAGAATCTTTATTGGACATTTATATTTCTCCTTTTGTCAGTTTCCTGTTGTTTCCTTTTCCAATAGACCATTGGCATTAGTAATTGTTGTATAGGCTAAAAATATCTGTACCCTTTTTTTAACTTCAATTTTGATTTCATGATTTTTTAATATATCTGAGTTTTCAATCTGTAGAGGTAAATATGTCGAGTTTTTCCTTTATGCTCGTATCTGTTTTATTATGCTCAGAAAGGCTTTTCCCACAATAATCTTAAAGAAAAAAATCCTAGAAGCTAGTTGACGTTTTATGATTTCCACTGAAGCAGTTTATCGGTAATAACTCTGTGTATTGTATGATACAATGATCTAACCTTTTTCTAAATGGATACTAAATAACCAATTTTATAATTTATTGAATCCTCAAATTTTTCCAACTGATTATTCACATACACAAGTCTATTTTTGAACTGCATAGTCTGTTCCATAGAAATAATTTTCTCTTCCTATAAAACTACTATACTGTTTTAAATAATGAGGATTTACAGTGTATTCTGATAGTGGGAAAGGGAGTTTTTTTCATTTTTTCTTTTTGTTCAAGCTCTTCCTGACTACTTTTACCCATCTGAAAAATAAAGTTTCAGATGAACTTTAGAATAAACCTGTTAAGATTAAAAAAAAAATACTCTTGGCATTTTGATAAGAACTGTATTCAATTTCTAAGTTATTTTGGGGAGAATGAAATCTTTTTAATACTGGATCTTTCATTCAATGAATATTCTATGCTGCTCTAAATAGTCTTAGAAAATACAAAACTCAACTCTTCTTTTATGGCATTCAATAAAGTTTCCTAACTTACTTCATTGGGTTTACTTCTAAGTACTTTACAATTTTGTTCCTATGGTAAATGAGTTGTTTTCCGTACTTCATTTTGCAGTAGTAATTGCTGGAGCAAACAGGAAAAAATTTCTCAGTTCTCTAGAATTTTTGATTGTTTATTTTTGGTAAACAACTGTTTCATTTCTTCTTTTTATGTTATACCACTTTTTTTTGGTCTTGCAGTACTCAAAACCTCCCAAACAACGTTAAACAGCAGTGATCATGAGGCATTACTCTCTTATTCCTAACATTAATGGGATCCTAGAAATGTGTAGTAATTGTGAGGTTTACTGCTGGTTTCTAGTATTCTTTTTCAAATAAGAAATTTCTATTTTTAGTTTACTAAGAGTTTGTATAAAGAATGATGTTGAGTACTATGAAAGCTTCTTCAACATTTACTAAGGTCCAATATATATCTAACAGTACTTCAGTTGAGTCTCACAGATTTTCTGTGGAGGAGGACTGCTTAGGTTAGACTCCTAACTAATGTTTCTACTTGTATGACCTCAAGAAATTTATTTAATCTCCCTGTGCCTCAGTTTCCCTATCTGTAAAATGTAAAATGGGAAAAAGTAACAATACCTATTTCATAGGATTTGGTGTAATAATGGCCCAATATATGTAAATAGCTTCATGCGGTGCAAGACATATTAATTGCTCAATGTTAGCTATTATTTCTTTATTCTGACAAATGACCATATTATCTGAAATTCATTATAAATTTATATTCTCCTTTACCATCTTTTTTGCTGTTGTTGGTTTATATCTATTTTATGTTTTATTTCATTGACTTTACCCAAAATTCCTAATTTTACAGGAAATAGAATATTAACTATGAGGTTGTTATTGGTATGATACAAAGATTATGTCCTCTGTTTCCTTTTCATTTTTAAAGATTCCTTTTTTTCAGAAATATAGGTTGAATTTTATAAAATTCTTTTGATTTTCACATAACTGGATTTCTAGCATAAAACTTATTTGTAGCAGATAATACTATATATTTTTCATATATTATTCTTTTTAATTTGCGAACTTTTCATTAAAGGTATTTGTAGATAAGCTTACAAGTGAGTCGAAAGTTTTTGTTGTTATTGCTAGGTTTCACTACAAGGGTTACAATGGTTTCATAACTTACCCAGAAAAGTTATGTGTCAGGGCCTGTCATAATTTTCTGTTTTAGAAACAAATACGCTCTTATATGAGCACAAATAATGTATGATGCCTCATCACTGAGAGCTGTTCATCCACGTTTAAAGGTATCATGTCTTATAAGGTCAGATACCTCATAAATGGTTTCTGATGATAATGAAAGTGAGATCAGGACTCATGCACATAAGATTAAAACAAAAAATCTATGGCAAAGGGAAAAAACTAAAGAGTCTTACCTCACTAAGTTCATGCTGCCTTTGCATCTTCTTTTCGAAAGTGGACTTCATCTGTGTAAGTAATTCATACTAAAAGAGAAAATGAAAAGGATGTTTTATTCTATTTTTAAATTATATAAATTTCTTCAAAATTATCACTAACTCACCTTATCTAAAACAGTTTGCCTTTTGGCTTCCAAGCTGGGCTCCAAAAGGAGATTTTTTCCTGTAAGATAAATCTCTAGTTTACTTCTAGGTAAAGATCAGATTTTTTTCAGGAAATGTGCGCTCAGGAGAGGGAAAACATACTTGCTAGTTCCTCAATACTTTTTACTAAGTCATCTTTGTCGGTAATAATTTGTTTTAGTTGAGGCAAAGTCAGAAACTGTTCTAGTAACACCTCCTCTTGTTCATTCATATCTGTGAGTTGTGACACACTAGAAACACAAAAGAAAAAATGTTAATAAATATCAGACATCAAGTTTTTCTCCATGACAACTATTTACAATTTTTCAGCTTTAGTTAGTTGATAGGGTTCTAAATAATTTTTACATATACACCTAAGGCTGCCAGTTTTAACCTTAAAATCATATAAAACATCAACCACAATGGAACATACAGCAGTCTGTAATATATTCTTGACAGAATCTGTAAAAGTAAATTCTGGTCCAATGGATATATCGATATATCTACTTTCTTTAAAAATCACAACCGTGGGGAAGTGTTCACAGTTATACAGTGACCTGAAATTAAAAATAAAGTCAACTTAAGTCAGGTAAAGAACAATGTATGAAACTAAGGAGCTTATTCAGCTTAGGTTTCTTAAAATAGGACAGCAGTAATATAGTTAACTATTTTTTTCTTGTTCTTAATTCTGTTTAACTTAATTGCTTGAGAATATCACTTATTTCTTAAATTTCCCTGATAGGAACCAGACTTACTGATATGTAAAATTTAAGCTATTTATTTCTTCCAAGCATAATGTTGAACACACTAGTACTATAGTAAATTCAGACAAGTACAAGTTCACAGACAAGGTAGCATGAGAAGAATTTCTTCCTAGTCATTTCATTGTATGTATTGATGAGAGGGGAAACAGAGCTGAAAAGAGGCCAGAGTAGTTACTGTAACATTTTGGCTTTTTCCTCTAGTCAGCTTTAGACCAGGTCAGTGCATGATTCCAAGGATGTGTTGGCCAAAATGTAGCCAGTAAAATCTCCCAAGACTCTACAAGATAAACAGTCTCTGCTAATGTATAACGTCAGTTACTGTAGGACCAGTAAGACACGGCGCATAAGCAGTCACAACAACTCCGTTTTAATCTCTGTGACTATTTAGCTTACAGATGTGTGGCTGTCACAGTAAGAGTTATAGATATGTTTATGTGTGTTTATGTATATGTGTGTACAGATATTCATAAAATATTTAAAGAAAAGAAATAATGGAGGGCTAAACCAAAAACAAAAATGGGTATCTGTAGGGTGAAAGAACTAGGTGGAGCAGATATGGATGGAAGCAAAACTTTTCTGAACGTATCTTAGTTTTGACTATGGAGCCATATAAAAACGTTGGATAATTTTAAAATAAAGAAGAAAAGAAAAAGCAGTCTTTAAAATTCAGGGAAAATGGACTGCTTTGAAAATAAATAAACCTGTATATTCTAAGTTATATCAACACCCAGAGAAAAATTATTTGAAGAGATTGAAAAAACAATAGTATATTCTGGCATGTCATATCCTAAAGACAACAGAACTGTAAAAAACAAAAACAAAAATTTAACCTGCATTCAATAATCTTAGTAACAATACTGGTATTGTTATTTTGGAAAAGAACAAGCACCCTTCAGAGAAATGGCTGACTCTAGGTCTGGGAGAAGAAATGTTCATGATGAGCCCACAGCATCTTCACTTTGCCAAAAACGATACAGAAGGCAACTTGAGTTTCTCACCCATCAGAGCAACTTTTGGAGACGGATAGTGCAGCAACTCATTATTGTGAAAGGTGATAATATAAGGGGAAAAATTTAAGCATTTTTCTTGGTCCTGTATGAAGTATGTTTCAGTATAACTAAATATGTAGTTGATTAAGTCAAGTTCTTCATAGAGTAATTCTGGTTAATAAATTCTGGTGGTAATGATAAAATCATTAAATCATATTTACGACCCTTGCTATATTAATGATGGTCAATGATTTCAGGTGCTTTAACCTGATATAATCTTAATGTCACTAAAAAAAGGGCAACCAGACCTCACTGCTGCCTCATAGGATGTAAAAGGAAGCATGCACTAATTATGACATAAGTATTGGCAAAAGAATTGAACCTTGTCTACTTCTAGCCACCAGCAGCATAAACTATGGGAAATAGAGAAACATCTTCAATGGTACCACAAGGAGGCACTAAGGAAAAAACAGGATATGGAAAATTTTATAGGACAAATAACCAATTTAATAAACACACACTATGTCTAATATACATGCATGGATGTATGTACATGGACATGTATTTATTCCCATATTTGTGTACATGTATACGAACATATGTAAATACACATATGTATATGTCTGTGTGTGTGTGTGTGTGTGTGTGTATAAAAGAGAAAAGTTGGGGAGAAATGGTTCATTATTAAAAGGAACTTAAGAGATCCACTATCCAAATGCAATAGGTGGAACTTGTTTTGAATCCTGATTCAAACAAACTGCCCACAAAAATATTAATTATTAAGACACTGGAGAAATAAGGTAATATTAAAGAATTACCATTAATTGTGATAGGTATGATGATGATGGTGACTGGGGTTATGGTTAAAAGAAAAGGAAAGAAAATCCTTACCTGGTAGAAAAATTTACTGAAGAACTGATGGGTTAAAAAGGATGTATTATCTGGGATTTGCTTTAAAATAATGGTGACTCATACCTACAGCCCTCCAAGAAAGCTGGATAGAAGAGGCATGAAGCATGGTGAGCAAAAGGGTTTATAGCTGTTGTTGCCACATGATGGATACGTGGCGGCTCATTATACTAGTTTCTTCACCTTTTTTGTATTTTTGATGATTTCATAACAATTATTTAAAAAAAATTTAAAGCAAAAAAGATAATCTTATTAAATAAGAACTCCTACCTTATGGGGTTATTGTGAGCATTACAATGCATATTAACTTTTAATGTATGCAATATATTGTAAATATGCATTATTATTACAGAAGACAAGAAATCACTATTTCCTTAAAATGACTGTAAAACACTGGTGCAAATAAATTTAAACTCTTTTTAAACTATAAAATTTCTCATGGGTACTTTGCTGTACATATTTGATGAGATATATCCTAAAGACAAAAAGGACTGCAAAAAAATAAAGAAAAAGTTTAACTGCATTCAGTAGTCTTATTAGTAATAAGAGCCTTATGAGTATCATGAACTCTCAATGGGGGTATAAAGGGTGCAGTGCTTCCCAAAACGGAATGGCAAAAAACCATTTTCTTCATGAAACATTTTAGAGAAGCAAAGTTCCATGAAAAATGGCACCTTAAATTTGATTATAAACTTTTCTGCTATAAATTTGAAAAAAAGTTTGGCTCTGTAAAAACACCTAATACTTTATAACTTTATTTCTCTATATGTAAAGTTTATCTACTAAGGGAACAATGGAAGATCTAAAATAGGCCAAGATATATTTTGAAATTGTCAGGAACAATGTATTCAAAAGTATTTTTCAAAGAATGCAGGCCACATGAGAGAAAGGATTTTGTTATCTTGGTAACTATTATATCATTATAAAAATCCTATAAAAGTCCCTGAGTATGTACCAGTCACTCAATAAATGTAACCTATAGGACCTAAAACTGATTTTTAAATCCCACTAAGGCAACTACAATACTGTTTAGGATTAGTGAAGATTTTAAACTTTAATTTATATGGATATGAAATAATGATCTGGTTTATGCTTACAAATAAAACAGACAATGTGACCAACTTTACTTTCCAGGTTTACCTTAGTTCTGAGAGTTCTGGAAATGCATCAGGGACATCTGGCATCTTGTAACCAAAACCATTTTGGCTTGTCTAAAGAAAAGTTTTAAATGATATTAAATTTCAGCCATTATTTTTGACTGCTCTCAATTACTAATAAATGTAATCTTTAATGTACTATATCCCATAACTGTTTGCATTATCATATTTTCATCTTCACATCTCACACTGCCTTAGTCTCCCGTTCTTCCTTCAGTCTGTCTTTTTTTCAGCGTCGTATACATAGGATTACTTTTTTTTTGGTGAGGGCCATGTGAGTACCTGTGTTAGGTAGAGAACTGGTAGTTCTCTTTCTTGTCTAAGTACACGGCTGTAGATTTCATTGGTATATATGAATATGTTTCTCTCAAGTGAAAGGCATTAAATATAGAAAAGCAATAATTTAGCAACAGTCTGAATAGTTACATGCCTCAGTCATATGAGACGGTAGGGTAGATGAGCAACCGAGTAGCCACTGTTTGAATATATATGACTTTTTATCCTTGAGGACTCCTGAAAAGTCCTCTTGTAATTTTGTTCACACTATTAACTGTAATTTGTTCATAACACTCATTAACACAATAAATGAAAGGTTTTGGAAAAACCAAGTCCACTTAGGTCTGTATCTTCTAAATGATTATAAACTCTGAAATTAGTAATGTTGGATATACTATGGTTTTATACTTGAGTAATGCTATGGGTGATATTCACTGAGGGTTTTAATTGAAAGGTTTTATACCCCTTTAAATGTTTCATGCCCTAAGTATTAGTCTCTCCCTCAGGAACATTCCACATAGCAACAGTTACCAGCTTAAGAATATACAAGCTTTTAAACCAATGGAACACTTGCAGCCCTCAGCGTATGTTAGCAGACCCATCATAATGTGACACCTGCTGCTCCCACATGATCATTCTTCTGCCTTTGCCCACACCCTATATGGCAGCCAGAGAGATCTACTACAAGCAGCTTCACAAAAATGCCATCCGGTTTCTACCTCAATGTCTTTGACAATGTTACTGCCTCTCAAAGAATGCCTTATGTATCCCCTTGTTATTCTGGCAAATTAATAATGATCTTTCAAAATCTGGCCTCAAGCATAAATGCATCCATTTGTTTAGCTGCCTCATTTTTAAAGAGTACCCACTATGTTCATCAGTATATTTGAGGCACTAAGAAAGTGGTGAAAAAAACCAGAATCACATTTTTTGTAAAGGCAACCTACTAGTTCTACCTTGGTCCCTAGGAGCACTGACCATTCCCCTAGCTGTGTCTCTACCAAAACTCTGTCCCTTCTACTACACTAGAATTAAAAGCTCCATATTTAAAATTATTATTTGTTGGTTACCTGTTACTTGAATTGAAAAATGTGATTTAATCTTTTCATATTTTGTGTCTAACTTATTATGTGGCACACAGAGGCATGTAATAAAGGTGTGTTGATTGAATGAATGTTTCAGTGGCACAAAATATAGATAGCTGACGATACCAACCGGTATTGAAGCATCCATTGTGGGAATGGGTAATGGCAGATTTGAAAGGACACCAAATGAAGGAGCGGCAGGCTTGGCTGTGGTATGACTTGTTGTTGAAGAAGAAACAGTGTCAGCAACAGATAAAGAAGTGATACTCCTGTTTGCTTCTTGTGGAGGATATGGAGGAAGAAATGGAAAACCCTGAGAAGCATAAGGAGACATCCCACTTGGGTTACTGTATAGACTGAAGAGAAAAAGAGAAAATCATTACATTAGATTTTATGGATAAAACATGTCAAATTGTTTCTAAATTGTTCTAAATAACAAAGGTCAAGTACTATATAGATGAAATGTTATAATGGCAGGTGATATTTATTAAATTATATAATGGAATTAAATATTATATAAAGTGGTAAAATATGACCCCCCCCCTCCAAAAAAAAAGAATTGTAGAATTGTGGTTTCTACAAAGAAGATGATGAGTGCTTTAGAAAGCACGCAATTCAGCTGGACAGAGTAGAAGTGGATAGACAGGCCATTTTTGAGTTTTCAGCACTCCACTGGTATCAATCAGTATCTCCATAGAGGGAATGCAGAGCAATATTTAATCCAGGACATTTATTCAAGTAGAGGCTAACAGCTTTCTCTGTATTTGTCAAAATCTGACTGAAAGTCAAGACTGCTTTTCTAGAAAATTTTGAAGTAAAATTAAGTATGCAGATGAGCTTCTAAAATGTTGAAATATTAAAAACAGATGCATATATATAAACATGCATGTATATTAGAGTCACACAGCATTATGTACTTTGGATTCAATCACAGAACAATATAGTAAGTATTTATTTTTGCAAGATAACAAATATTTTACATTTAACATTTTTTCCCTTTAGCAAATTTTAGAGAGAACCAGATCATTATATTACTCTAAAAAGCATTAGAGTAATTCAGACCTAGATGCAGACTGAGAATCATCTAAATATAATATATGAATAATACAGTGAGTTTATATGGATCAGGCACTCTAGTGTAAAGGATAAGGGACTTACACTTATGTTTTAAATATTAATGTAATGCTACTAAAATGCTTCCCTTTACATTGAAAAATGTTTCAAAATGTATTAATTTTTTATGAGAGTACTATTATTTCATTTAATGACATAACCTGAGTTGGAAATTTTGTGGGAAGAAAACATTTTTTTTTAAATGTATATGAATGACACTAAAATGTATATGGAAAAATAAGCCAGAGTAGAAAGAAAAAAAGCCTGAAAAAGGAAGGTACAGAAATATTAGTCCTTTGATAAAGCAAAACAAGTTATAAAACCCTAATACACGCCTGTAATCCCAGCACTTTGGGAGGCTGAGGCAGGTGGATCGCAAGGTCAGGGGATCGAGACCATCCTGGCTAACACGGTGAAACCCTGTCTCTACTAAAAATACAAAAAATTAGCTGGGCGTAGTGGTGGGCGCCTGTAGTCCCAGCTACTCGGGAGGCTGAAGCAGGAGGATGGCATGAACCCGGGAGGCCGAGCTTGCAGTGAGCTGAGATTGCGCCACTGCACTCCAGCCTGGGGAAAATAGGGATTGTATAGGAACAGAAACTGGTACAACTACTCTGGAGGGCAATTTTGCAGCATTTGTCAAAACTTCAAATGTGCATTACACTTCTAGAATTTATCCAACAAATAAACTCACATTTGGGTAAAATATTATTTTAAAGATTATTTACTGGAGCAGCACTGACGGCAATGAAGTTGGATGGGCTTCTGAGGGATGATTAGAAAACATGAAAATACCTGTCAGGCTTGCTAAAGACATTATAATACAACCATAAAACAAATACTTTGTGGCTATAAGGAATAATGAGGAAGTGCCTTAGTACTAACATGAAAAACTTTCCAAAACCGTATCATTTAGTGACCCCCCTACCAAAAAAAAAAGGAAGGGCAAAATATGCTACCATTCATATAAAAAAGGGGGAAAATACAATACTATATATATTTTCTTGTAGATGAACAAAACAGCTCAGGAATTATATATACACAAACCCGAACAAATAACTTTAGATGCTAATGAGGAAAAAAAATTAAGCTGCAAGGGAAAAAGAAGTGACACGGAGATTTTCACTCTATACTCCTTTATACTTTTTGAATTTTGAGCCAGGCGAATACATGACCTCTAGAAAAAATTAAGTTTTCTAATCAGCTTGTTCATTTCAAACGATGGCTCATCTTTATCTTAAAATTACTTTTATCTGAAGGAATCAGTGATATGTATGTGAATATAACAAGCTATTTAGAAACAATAAAACCAACATGAGAGAGTATTTGTAATATCCTTGAATTTAAATCAATAATTCTGACCCAATCTGCTTTATTTTGAACTCAGTAGCAGGTACAACCCACAAAATAATCTAAGAAATGCATCAAACTTGATTTTTCATAATGGTACTATATCCCGGAACTTATCTGAAATGAAAACAAGTAAACTTGTCGGTTTGTATTTTCAAATAAGGTAAATGAGTTTATATCCAACCCTATTACTACAAAAGATAGAAGTATGGGTTTTGAATACATTTTTTATCTGAAAATAAGGACTCAGGACTCTAGAACATAGATAACAGGAAGAAAAAGATGAGGGGGAGAGGGATGAAGTACCTGGAAGTGGAATGCTGCTATGACAACAACAACAAAAATCTAAAGTATGGGAGTAGCTTTGGGACCAAGCAGAGCTATAGGCTGGAAGTCCCCTCAGAAGATTATGAAGGTCTAATGGGCCTCAAAGAGGCTGTTAGGAGGAGCCTGGTGGGCCTTTGAGCAGATGGTCATTGGAAGGAGAACTTTTTATTAGTGGAAAGTTTACCAATACTGCTGCATGCAATAATATGGAAAACAGAAAATGTACCTAGTGAATTGCATGATCTAGCTAAGGAGATTTCCAGGCAGTGCAGAAGGTGCCACCTGATTTCTAGCTCGCTGTAGTAAAATGTGAGAAAAGAGAGAAATTAAAGAACTGCTAAATATAAAAGATGAGATTTCCTGGATTTGAAAATAAATTTATCTCTCATTCCTAGCTTCCCTAAGATTCTCAAATTAAGAAACATCTCTAAAAGCAAAGTTCAAACCCAGCATGGGCTAGAAGGTCCTTTGTTAACACCTCTGGAAGATCCAAGGCAGAGCCTCAGAGTGCTGTCGAGTAAGAAAAACAGCCACTTAGGGCTTCAAAGAATCTTAAAGCCATTGTCTCTCAGCAGCCTCACTGGAAGCCTAATAGCTTATTTGGCAGAGCTTAGTGGGTGTTGCTTTTGTTTAATAAAATGAATGAAAGATGGATTCATAAGAAATCATAAGCATTTTTTTTTTGAGATGGAGTGTTGCTCTGTCGTCCAGGCTGGAGTGCAGTGGCGTGATCTCGGCTCACCGCAAGCTCTTCCTCCTGGGTTCACGCCATTCTCCTGCCTCAGCCTTCCGAGTAGCTGGGACTACAGGCGCCCACCACCATGCCCAGCTAAATTTTTTGTATTTTTAGTAGAGACGAGGTTTCACCATGTTAGCCAGGATGGTCTCGATCTCCTGACCTCGTGATCCGCCTGCCTTGGCCTCCCAAAGTGCTGGGATTACAGGCGTGAGCCACCGTGCCCAGCCAATCATAAGCATGTTAAAGGAATTGTGCCATCTTGGGTCTACAAGGGACAGAGAGAGTACCAAATGAAAAAGAGGCTATCAGACCCTTAATTTCTACAGGCAGGAAGTAGGCTGAAAAAACTATGCACTTGGAAACAAGGGCTACATTTTACAGAAAGGAATTACGACACAGAAGGCAGAACCAAGAAACGAGAATTACTCTATGAAGAATCATTTCCATTAACTAAGTCTTAATAAAAAAACCAATGTGCCCAATTGGATTTCAGTACTGTTATGAACCAGTGGCTCCTGTGTGCTTCCTACTTCCTCTCTTTTGGAATCTATAGTGGTTACCCGAAGCTTGTTCTACCATTGTACAGTGGGTGTGTGAGGGGCAGCTACCTTGTCTCTTTAATTCCGTTGTCTTCAGATCAAGACGAATTGTTCTTCAGGAACACAAGTGAGAAACCTCATCTGTACTTGAATCTGACTTAGATGAAAGAACACAAGCTTGATTCTGTAATATGATGAACTCTGCAAGTTCTTGGGGAAAGGGGAGTGTGCCTATTCACATATAGGAAAGAGGTGAATTCTTACGGCTACGAGGAAGAATGTGACAGACTTTATTTTCCAAAATGACCACAACCAGATTTCCAGTCCCATATGCACTTCTTGAACTTTGCTACCCCATCGAGAGATGAAGTCTACTTTCCCTCCCCTTTCAATCTGGGTGGGTCTAGGTGACTAACTTTAGAAAATGCAGCAGAAATGATGCTGAATAACATTCAGGACTAAACCAAAAAAGATAATACAGCTTCCACTTGGTTGGAATGCTCTCTCTCTTGGGATCCTGACCCTCAGATCTCACCCCTGCCACGCAGTGAGGAAGCGCAGGTCACATGGAGATGCCACATATAGATGTATCAGCACTGAAGTCTAAGCATTAAGCCAACATTAACTGCCAGACGACACCAGCTAATGCAAAAAGTGGAGCAAAAATGAGTTATCGCCACTGGTCCCTAACCAAATGGTAGATTCTTAAAAAAACATAAATGTCATTATTTCAACCAAAAGTTTTTAGGGTAACCTGTTATTCATCTGATATAGTTTGGATGTTTTCCCCTTAAAATCTCATACTGAATTGTAATCCCCAATGTTGGAGGTGGGGCCTGCTGGGAGGTGACTGGATCATGGGGGTGTATTTCTCATGAATACTTTAATGCCACCCTCTTGCTGCTGTCCTTTCCATAGTGAGTTCTCATGAGATCTGACTGTTTAAAAGGGTGTGGTACCTCCCCCACTCCTCACTCTTGCTCTCATCATGTAATGTGCCTGCACCCGCTTTACCTTCTACCGGGAGTAAAAGCTCCTCAGATGCCAAGCAGATGACAATGTCATGCTTCTTGTATAGCGTGCAGAACCCTGAGCCAATTAAACCTCTTTTCTTTATATATTACCCAGTCTCAGGTATTCCTTTATAGCAATGCAAGAACAAGACTAAAACAGTATCCTTAGTACGAGAACATGACTTTATTCAGGAAGCTACTGGAAGGCAGTAAACCAAGAAACTAGGAAATGGCCTGAGAAAGGGAAAAACGAAATCTAAGAAATGGAGAATCCAATACAAGAAAGTGGCAAAGGGAAAATCCCAGGATGACAACAAAGGAAATTCCTGGCTGAGAGTTACGCAAACGTCATAGAGAGTAACTCAGAATGGAGGGAAGAAGTGGAGCACTGAATGTGAAGGAAACAATGAAACCCAGGTATTACCTTACTGGTTTGATATGAAAAAAATGGTTTAAAGGATATTTTTCATAGTTGCTAAAAGCTCTGTGGAAATTCAGTAAGATCTTAAAATTTAAGATGATGTGGAAAATGAAGATGATCTAAAACAAAACCAAACCAAATACAAAATGTAGGTAATTATTAATTCCAGAAAAAAGGCAAAAAATTGCACCATAAGGGAAATGTAAACATGGTAACATACTTGGCTCAGCAATGGACAATATTGAGAGTCACAGTAATAAATACACCAAATATGGAATAATATTAAAAATCATGATATAATTTCACTGAGACAGTGAGGAGAAAGGAAGTTTAGTGAAAAACAGCTGAAATCTTCATCTATGACAATAGGAGGCCAACAGATAATATCTAAAATGAAAGAATTGAGTGATAGAAGTATGCATACATTATTCAGAAAGATGTAGGTAAACATTAGAAGAAACAGGTAAAAGAGTAAAACAGTTGCCTCTGGAAGTATGGATGTATTTGTGGAGATGTAGAAATCGGAGGACTGATTTTTAACATCATTTGAATTTTTAAACTATATTTTGATTAATACATTAAAATACATGCAGACTTTTTTATTTACTAGAAATATACTTACTAAGGAAATGCTGTTGAAGTAGGAGCTAAAACTGGAGGATTCTTCCAAAACTCATCCAATAGACTCTGAATAATTTTTCCAAGATCTGAGTGCATTGTAAACTGAAAGTAACAATGCATGATGCTTAAAATCACTTCCACAAAAAGATTATAAAGTCTCATTAGGATAATGTCACTTTAAATATTAACTTACTTTTGCAGGTCAAGAATTAAATGAAAAAGGATATTAGCAATTAACAAGTTACAGCATTTTCTTATAGAATCGATACCATAAATATCTGGTGATTAGTAAACAGGTTAAAAGTCCATTGAATCAAAAATGGAGCCAAAATATTTCCTTACTTGACTATTTACAATAATTTGAGGGTTCAAAGGTAAATACTAGAGTATATGGAAGTTACAATCTTTCACAATCAACCATAACATATTGTAAGAACTTTAAGGCGTAGTCTTAAATATTCAATTTTTAAAAAAAGTACTCACGACAAAATGAAACTTTAAATGCATTTCAGATTTCTAAAATATTTAGTAGAAAAGTAATACACCTATTATATTACCCTGAAATAAATTATCCCATATACATACATTGTTTACTAATGGAGAGGTAACATACACTCCTTGTTTATCCATTAAGTGATGTCGTATTGGTGGATAAACACTGATCACTGGTTTTTCCTGAGGAAACTGTGGAGGAAGCAATCTGGTAGAGGTAGAACAGATGAAAAACAAAAACAAAGAAAACAAACATATATTATACGGTCAAAATCTTAAAACAAAGCTATTTAAAAGTAAATTAAATTTTCACACTTTGATATGGGTTATTTAGTAATAAGTGCTCTATTATGGTGTTGTCTGAAAATATGTTTAAGACTAAAATTTGGTAACAAGACTAGTCATTCAACACAGTAAAATCTTAATGTGAAATATGGACATGAATTATAGAATATTCTTCACATCATGCCAATTAGTTGCTTTCAAACACAATATACCAAGCTATACAAAATCTTAGGTAAAAATTAGATCAGGCATTTTTATCAGGTGAACCATACTAGTCCAGTCTGGCTATTTATTGGACCACAGGTTCTAGCCATATAATTTTCTGTGGTTTTTCTACTTTGAGAATGCTGTCACAGCTGGGCATGGTGGTGCTTGCCTGTAGTCCCAGTTACTTGGGAGGCTAAGGCAGGAGAGCCACTTGAGCCCAGGAGTTCAAGTCCAGCCTGGGCAACACAGTGAGACCCCATCTTTGGAAAACTAAAGTAAGATAAAAATAAATAAAATGCTGTGAAACATTATTTCACTATTTACTGTATTTCTAAAGAGGATAAAATGTAAAGTAGGAGGATTGAAACATTGTAGCTGTCATCAAGACTTGGTTCTACACGGCTCCCTTCTAAATGCCCCAAATGACATATCTCTCCCAAGTTAGAGGTCAATCACATGGTTTCACGTAAAGAACAGTAAATTTTCAACACACACACACACACAAAAGCAAAAATTTTAACCTTTTTTGAACTACTACAAAACCAAGATTAGTGAATGAAATCTTAAAAATGAGAGTTTACTTGATATGAAACCCTGTTTCCAAATCTCTAAAACTCAAGAATATTTTACTTTCAATTGTCTCTTTGTTCCCCTGATGGTTCAAACAACTATTTGTTGGTCATACTGTTGAAAAGAAAACTGGGTCCTTGTTGGCCTCTCCTGCTTAGCTCTACCTGGTCATTTGATGAGAGATAAAACTACTTCATTTACAAAGCTGAAGATTTTAAACCTAGTTTGGTAAAAAAGGCACTAAATGGCCTTTGGAGCCCAGTTTGTATCTTGACTATGCTACTTACTAACCGTGTTTCTGTAATTTGCCCTAATTTGCAGGGCTGCTGTGAGGATTCAAAAAGCTCACATACGCCCGTAATTCCAGCACTCTGGGAGGCCGAGGCGGGTGTATCACGAGGTCAGGAGTTCGAGACCAGCCTGACCAACATGGTGAAACCTCGTCTCTACTGAAAATTCAAAAATCAACCAGGCATGGTGGGGCGTGCCTGTAATCCCAGCTACTCAAGAAGCTGAGGCAGGAGAATCGCTTGAACCCGGGAGGCGGAGGTTGCAGTGGCCAAGATTGTGCCACTGCACTTCAGTCTGGGCGACAGAGGGAGGCTCCATCTCAAAAATAAGTAAATAAATAAAAAAGCTCATATATATCGTTAACATAGCACTTATATATTCATGCTTTAATTCACTCATTAGTATTTAATAAGGTCTCCTATGTACAGGTAGTATGCTAGGCAAGGAGAACGTGAAGGTGAATAAGATAAGGTTCCTGTCTTCAAGTTAGGTGCCTTCTTATCTGGCTCAAACACTTGCTCTAGCAGCAGGCACTTAATGTAACCTCAGGTAATCACAGCCTTTTCACACTACAGCCTCATAGCTGCATTTAAGGCTAAATTGCTACTTCAGCAATCACTTTGTCCAACTTTTTGTAACTTAAGTAAAACCCTCATAATTATATTTTTAACTTTTTTGTTTTTCTTAAAAATGATCAGCAAATCAAATCTAACCTTGAACTTTCTGGTTGATGTAGTATATCTGTTGCTGAAATTTGGAATATTTTAACTTGTTTCTGATTTAAAGGTGAATCTATCTCTAATGGCTTTATATATATAACCCCTTTGTTTTTTATTATCATTTTTCAGCATACCTCCAGCTAAGATTTTAGTGCTAATCAATAAAAACAATTACAGTACTAAGAATTAGTGTTACACATTTTTATTGCATTTCCTCTTTTCTAGTTTCTTTCTTATAACACTATAACAGTGATAGCTTTCGAATATTTTGATTTCACTGAATTGTGCACTATTTTATAAATTATAGTTACTTGAAATAAGTTCACCTTAAAAGTTTATTTCTAATAACTAAGAAACAATAAAAAAACTGTTAAGTCCTTTTACATGAAAAAGTAGGATACAATTCTACTCACATATTAATGTTAATTGTCAGGTTGTTTATGGTGAACGGCAATCTGTATTCCACATCTTTCTGTATTTCGGCTATACTGCAGGAGAAAATTTAAAAAAATTTACCCAAAGTCATGAAACCATTATTGTTTTATAAAAACGAATGTTAAGTGCTAGAATCTACTAAAACTACCGTTATTTTTAATCACAGAATCTGGATAGCCAGCATAACTTGTATCTTGAGGGGAAGGAAAATGATCATAGTTAGAAAGGCTCATCAACTAAGCACACAGTAACATTCTGAACTATCCAGGGGAAGGGGGATGATGAGGTAAAGAGGCAAGAAAAAACTCTTCATTAATGCTACACTGATTTACTATCACTCTACCCAATTTACCATTAGCAGAAGCAATTGTGTGCTCTCCAGTTAATAAAGGTGAGCAATCCATCTGGGTTTTAACTGCCACTATTCAGCAATATCGGCAGCTGGGGAAGTCTGGGTCTTAACAGCTTGAACTTAAAAGTCTAGATGAGATGCATCCTACAATCTTATGACAGAGGATGCTGGCTGCTTTCCAAAAACAAATATCCCCTTTTTTCTAAGTAGAGAAGCCTGATTTTATTCTGGGTAGCAATGTTCTAGTTAGTTCTTATAGCTAGTTGTTGCTATAGACTTAAATCCCATCCAGTAGAATGTACAGGAAAGTTGTAGGGAGAAATTGTAGGAAAATGTCTTAAAGGGAACAAAATAATAGACAACTGATATGAGCCCATTTTGCCCTTCCTGCCTTCCTTCTACTTCCTCCTTCGATCCAGGAACTAGACTTCTAACAGCCATTTTGCACCATGAGTGACTGTGAGAATTGAAGCCATGCACTAAGGAAAGCTAGGCAGAAAGAAAGAAGTAGCTTGGGTCCTTGATGACTATGCAATTGTCAAACTCTGAATTTGCTTTATGTGTGAGAAAAATAAACTTTTATCTTGTTTTAGCCACCATTCTTGGGTCTTTGGTATTGGCAGGTAATACAATTCTTGGCTTCTAAGTCCCTGATACTTTAACATTCTACATTCATAAGTTTGTTTCATTGTTATTTGCAGGCATATATTATTACAACTATAATACACTAAGCAAGTCTTTTGGGGGCTCACTTGAAATTCTAACCAATATTCATGATATTTCCAAGGGGGAAAATGCTAAGTAGTATTAATGAGGTGAGGTTGCAGAGGAAGCTTAATATTGAAATGGACATGAAACTTCTTCAAGCATGAATACCCTTCAAAGATCTAGCTTATGACTAATGATTTGCTTTTTGTTCTTTTGGATGCTTCATCTAACAGCTTTATAAAACCTCTTATTTCCCTGTTTTTGGTCCTTTGATAAAAACCCAGCCTCTAGGATATGTAAATCTTAAGATAGCTTAAAAGATTCAAAAGTGTTGGGATGGAGTTACAGAAAAACTGTAGATGCAGATAAGCTTTCCTCTCTGATATCCTAAGGAATGGAGTTATCATTTAGAAAAAACGATTAAGAAAAGACTCAAGTGGACACTCAATATTAGGACTTGAACAGTTTTTCTGGAAGTTTTTCTTTGGGAATTAGGTTTGGACTGAAAAACCTCCTCCCTTGTATGAACACCACATAATCAACAGAATGGCCTAAGTTTTTTATTCCTCTACATTATTTTAGAACCTGAAGAGGTCATTGTTCAAGGAAATAAATACTGGTCACAAAAGCATCCACCAGTTCAAAGTCAACTAGAGCATCTTAGTAATTAATAGCACTGCCTCTCAGGTCAGGCTTCCTGGGTTCAAATCCTGTCTTTACCATTTATTTACTGTCATGGGTAAGTTAAGCCTTTTCTCTCAAATGGGAAAGGGAGATGTTAAAAAAAATCTACCCACCTAAAAGATTTGTTAGATTACGCAAAATAATGCATGTAAATCCCCCAACACAGTACCAGGCAAATAAGTGTTCAATAAATGTTAGCTATTATTAAATAGGCATTTAGAACATGCAAGTTTGTCCCTCTCTAGATTTATAGTATTAAAGTTTTTTGTTTGTCTTTTTGACACGGAGTCTCGCTCTGTTGCCCAGGCTGAGTGTGGTGACACGATCTTGGCTCACTATAATTTCTGCCTCCTGGGTTCAAGCAATTCTCTTGCCTCAGCCTCATGAGTAGCTGGGACTACAGGTGTGTGCCACCACACCCAGTTATATATATATTTTGTAGATAAGGGGTTTCACCATGCTGGCTAGGCTGGTCTCGAATTCCTGACCTCAAGTGATCCACCTGCCTTGGCCTTCCAATGAAGTTTTAACTCCTCAGTTTTTCAGACATTGTTCAGATTTTTATAGAAAATTTTCATTGAAAACATATTAAAATAAATTTGATTTAAATAATTTTTATCTAAATAATTGGTTAGAAATGTCCAATTCATTTTCTCCAGTTATACTGATGACAGTTCCTAAAATTTTTTTATGAGTTTTCTTCACAAACTAGGTATCACAAATAACAGAATGTGATACTTACAATATTAATGAGAGCTGAACCATCAACAAATTCCAAAACAAGTTAATCATTGCAATCTAGAAATGCATTTTGATTAGCTGCATTAAACAACAGATAAGTACTTGTTTTACTTAATTAAAACAGGAATAATTCCCTGAATATTCATCACAAATATGATTTTGAATGTTGCTATTTTAATACTTTTTAAAAACTTATTCCAAAACATTCATTCTCATTAAAAAAAAGTCACCAAAAAACCACTGTAAACATATTGCTGTATAATCTTCTAAACTTCTTTGTACACTCATAGCCTTATTTAAAATAAAAATATAATTACACTGTACATCAGTTTTGTAAGTTACTCTTTTCTCACTCAATTGTGATTATCTTTCCAAATTAGTAAATGTTATTTTACAATATCTTTTTTTTTTTTTTTTATTTTGAGATGGGGTTTCACTCAGTCATCAGGCTGGAGTGCAATGGCGAGATCTCGGCTCACTGCAACCTCCGCCTCCCGGGTTCAAGCAATTCTCCTGCCTCAGTCTCCCGAGTAGCTGGGACTACAGGTGCACACCACCACACCCAGCTAATTTTTTTATTTTTAGTAGAGACGGGGTTTCACCATGTTGGCCAGGATGATCTCAATCTCTTGACCTCGTGATCTGCCCGCCTCGGCCTCCCAAAGTGCTAGGATTACAGGCATGAGTCATCGTGCCCGGCCTACAATATAATTTTTAATGGCTGCATAATGTTGTAGTATATGGTCATACTATTATTTCAGCTATTTTCTACTATTAGATATTTAGATTGTTTGCAGGTTTTATTCTTACAAACCACACTTTGATAAACATTCTTATAACCATATCTTTATACTGACAGTGGTACTATTTTCAACGTAAATACACACACACACACTTTAAAGTAATATTTTAATCACACCATAAGAGAAAATTTAAATGACCTGTAAATTAATAATTTTGTTTTCTAGTTTCTCTGGGAGAAGAGAATTACTATGGTTTTACCTCAGCGGCTCTGAATTTGTTGGGGCTAAATAAAGCTGTAATAATATATCACTTTGTTATTAAGAATATAGATTAACTGGCATCCTCATTTCTTTGATAGTCCCCCAAATGGAAACAAATAGACGTTAATATGCATTAGAGATTTCAAGTTCCAAAATGGTGTCATAGAGGCAAGCTGGCTTCACTTAATGTCACAGAAAACAACAAATATGTAACACTAAGATTAACACCAACAACATCCCAGAACTCAAATATGAGGATCAGTCACTTCTCAGGGCCACAGAGAAGTGAAAAAACTCTGAGCAGATGGTAAGAGAATCGGACTTCCATATCTGTGATGCCTCTCCCCACAATCTTCCCAGCATCAAGCATACAAAAAATTTCCCCTCGACTCACGATTTCTACACTGGAAAAAGTAAGATCGAGGTGGACAATCGGCTTTCCCACCATTTTTGGTTCCCTGGCAGGAGATTCACCCCTGCCTCAACTCACCAGAAGCATCATGAGGACTGAAGGGAGAAATATCCCTGAGGACAGCCAGAGACAAAGGGGAGAGGCAAGACTACCATCCTCAACCCTGGAAACTGCCCTGTCTGCAGCCAAAGAAAACACCAAATCAGAGTGCCTATTCAGCAGCTCCATGTTGTAGGAGATATATTCCACAGATACCATGGGCAGGAACCCTTTGCCAGCCTTCCCACACTGTTGGGATATCCCCTTTGGGAGCTCCCCCATTAGAGATGGGCACTGCTCCAGGTACTTACTAGAGCCAAGGCAAACCCGGGTTTAAAGTGCCACTGAGAACCAAAAAGGAGGCAGCAACCTTACAGTAAAGAGTCTTTAAGCAAATATATTCAATAAAACCAAAACAAGCCAGAGAGAGAAGACCAGAATAAATAACTAATTCGTCAAAGTAAAGACACAGATGCACATCCGCAGGAAACAAGAGCAAACAGGGAGCCTGACTTCCCTAAGCAGACGAAGCAAAGAACAAATGACTGACCCTAATGAGATAATAATATGTGAGCTCTCTGAACAAAAATTTAAATAGTACTTTTAAGGAAACTCAGTGATCTCCAAAATAAAACAAAAAATTCAGAAATTTATCAGAGAAATTTAACAAAGAGATTTAAGTAATAATAAAAAATTAAACAGAAATGTTGGAAATGAGAAATACGTTTGCTGAACTGAAATACATTAGAGGCTCTCCATGGCAGAATGGATCAGGCAGAAGAAACAATCAGTAAATCTGAAGACAGGTTATTAGAAAATACACAGTAAGAGAAAGAAGAAAAAAGACTGAAAAGAAATGAAGACCACCTACAAAATACAGAATATTGCCTCAGAAGACCACATCTAAGAATTACTGGTGTTCAAAAGGAAGTTGAGCCAGAGGAATGGGTAGAAAGGTTATTCCAAGAAATAGTCACAGAAAAACTTCCAAAGCTTGAGAAAGACATAAATATCCAGGTACTGGAAGGTCAGATACACTGAACAAATCTGACACAAATAAGGCTACTCCTAGGCATATAATCATCAAACTCTCAAAGGTGAAGCACAAAGAGAGGATCCTAAAATCAGCAAGAGGAAAGAAACAACATAAAAAGGAGCTCTAATTTGTCTGGCAACAGACTTCTCAATGAAAACCATATAGGCCAGAAGGGAGTGGAACAACATTTTCCAAATGCTGAAAGGAAAAAACAAACAAACAAACAAACAACTTGCCATCCAAAAATACTGTAACCAGCAAAGTTATCTTTCAAATATGAAGGAGAATCAAAGTGTTTCCCACATAAATAAAAGCATGGAGAATTCACCCGAAGACCCATCTTATAAGAAATGCTAAAGGGAGTTCATCAGTCGGAAAGAAAAAAAATTAATGTGTAAAGAGAAAACATCTGGAGGCATGAAATCCACCGGTAAAATTAAGTACACATAGAAACCCAGAATCCTCTAATACTGTAATTATGGTGTGCATCCACTTATAACTCCAGTATGAGGCCCAAAATAAAAATCTATCAAAAACAACAATAGCTACGACAACCTGTTAAGAGATAGGTAATATAACAATCTGTAAATTGAGACAATTAAAAGTCCAAATGTTGGGGAGAAGGAATTCAGGCATAAATATTTTTGTTTCTATTCTTTTCTTTATGATCTAAGTTATCGTCTCTTTGAAATAACTTATTACATATATGTTTTTTGTAAACCTCATGAAAACCACAGTGCAAAAACCTATAGTAGATTCACTAAACATAAAAAAGCAACAAATTAAAACATACCACCAAAGAAAGTCACTTACCTACAAATGAAGATAGTAAGAAAGGAAGAGAGGAGATTAAAAACAACCAGAAAACAAGCAACAAAATGGAAGAAGTCCTCACTTATCAATAATTAATGTAATGGACTAAATTCTCCAATTAAAAGGCATTAAGTGGCTGAATGGATAAAGCAACAAGACCCAAGAATATCTTGCCTACAAGAAACCCACTTCATATACAAAGACACACGTAGACTGAAAGTGAAGGAGTAGAAAAAGATATTTCATACAACTGGAAACCAAAAGGAGCAGGAGCAGCTATACTTACATCAAATAAAACAGACTACAAATCAAAGACTATAAAAAGAATCAAAGGTCACTATATAAAATGATAAAGGGGTCAATTCAGCAAGCAGATATAACAATTACAAATATCTATGCACCCAAAACCAGAGCTCCAAAGTACATACAGCAAACATTAATGAACCTAAAGAGAAAGACAGATTGCAATACATTAACAATAGGGGACTTTCGCTCTACTATCAGTAATGCAAAGATCATCCAGACAGAAAATCAATAAAGAAACACCAAAGTTAAACTTCACGTTGGACCTAACAGGCCTAATTGACATTTACAGAACACTGCACTCAACTGCTGCACAATATGTTCTTTTCATCAGCACATGGAACATTCTCCACAACAGAACATATCTTAGGCCACAAAACAAGTCTGAAAAAACTCAAAGAAATCAGAAATTACATCAAGTATGTTTTCTGACCACAATGCAATAAAACTAGAAAACAATAACAAGAGGAACTTCAGAAACTACACAACCACATGGAAATTAAAAATGCTACTGAACAGCCAATGGGGTGACAAAGAAATTAAAAAGGAAATTTTAAAAAGTCTTCAAACAGATGAAAATGGAAATAGAACACACCAAAATCTATGTGATAAAGCAAAAGTGATACAAAGAAGAAAGTTTATAGCAATAAATGACTGTATCAAAAAAGTAAAAAGACTTCTAATAAACAACCCAACTATGCACTTTGATGAACTAGAGACGAACCAAACCTAAAAGGAGAAAAAATATAAATATCAGAGCAGAAATCAATGAAGTTGAGACCAAAAATACAAAAGATCAAGAAAATGAAAAGTTGGTTATTTGAAAAGATAAAATCATCAAGCCTTTAGCTAGATGAACTAAGAGAGAAGACCCAAATAAATGAAGTCAGAATGAAAAAGAAGATGTGACAACTGAGACCACAGAACTATAAAGAATCATTAGGCACTACTATGAATTATATGCTAAAAAACTGGAAAGCCTAAAAGAAAGGAATGCATTTCTGGACATATACAACCTACTAAGATTAAACCATGATAAAATAGAAAACTTCAATAAGCCAATAATAATGAGATTGAAGCCATAATAAAAAGACTCACATCAAAGAAAAGCTGAGGACCTGATAGCTTCGCTGGTGAATTCTACCAAACACTTAAAGAACTAATAACAATTCTACTCATGCTTCAAAAAAATTGAAGAAGGATTACTTCCAAACTCATTCTACAAGATCAGCATTACCCATAGAAACAAGAAAAAAGAAAACTACAGGCCAATATTACAGATTAACATACATACAAAACTCCTGAACAAAATACTAGCAAACCAAATTCGATATAACATTAAAAAAGATCATTCACCATTATCAGGTGGGATTACCCCAGGAATACAAGGACAGTGCAATATATATGCAAATCAATAAATGTGATATATCCATTAAGAGAACCAAGAACAAAAAACATATGATTGTTTCAACAGATGCTGAAAAAGCACTCAATAAAATCCTTTGTGATTAGAACCCTCATCGAACTGGGTATAGAAGGAATATACATCAAAATAATAAAGGCCATATATAACAAACCATAGTTGACATAGTGAATGTGGAAAAACTGAAGGCCTTTCCTCTAAGATCTAGAATAAGACAAGCATGCCCACTTTCAAACTTTTATCCAATATAATAGTGGAAGTCTTGGCCAGAGCAATTAGGCAAGAGATAGAAATAAACGGCATCTAAAATGGAAAAGAGAAGTTAAATTAGCCTTGTTCGCAGATGACACAATGTTACGACTGGAAAAACCTAAAGACTCCACCAAAAAAACAGACAAACAAAAAACCTGTTAGAAATGACAAACCAATTCAGTAAAGTTTCAGGATACAAAATTAACATACAAAAATCAGTGGCATTTACATATGCTAACAATAAACAATCTAAAGAAAAAAGTAATCCTAGTTACAATAGTTACAAAGAATATAAAATACCTAGCAAACAATTTTACTTAAGAAGTGAAAGATCTAAACAAGGAAAACTATAGAACACTGATGAAAGAAATTGAAGAGGACATGTACAAAAAAAATGGAAAGATATTCCATGCTTGTGGCTGGAGGAATAAATACTGTTAAAATGACAATACTACCCAAAGCAAATTACAGAGTTGGAGCAATCCCTAGCAAAATACCAATGACATTCTTCACAGAAATAGAAACAAGCACAATTTTTTTACAAATTATACTTTAGGTTCTGAAGTACATGTGCAGAATGTGCAGTTTTGTTACATAGGTATACATGTGCCACGGTGGTTTGCTGCACCCATCAACCCGTCACCTATATTAGGTATTTCTCCTAATGCTATCCCTCCCCTAACGCCCCCTGACAGGCCCTGCTGTGTGATGTTCCCCTCCCTGTATCCATGTGTTTTCACTGTTCATAATCCTAATATTTATATGGACTCACAAGACCCTGAATAGCTGAAGCAACTCTGAGCAAAAAGAACAAGGTTGGAGGCATCACACTATCTATCCAGCTTCAAAATTTACTGCAAAGTTATAGTAACCAACTCACATGCTACCGGCCTAAAAACAAACACACAGACCAATGGAGCAAAACAAGGAACCCAAATATAATTTACAGCCAACTCATCTTAACAAAAGCACCAAGAACATACAATGGAGAAAGGATGATGTTTTCAATAAATGGTGCTGGGAAAACTGGGTAACTACATGCTGAAGAATGAAACTAGACCTTATCTCTTACCATACACAAAAATCAAATAAGAATGGATTAATGACTTAAATCTAAGACCTGAAACTATGGAACTACTAGAAGAAAACATTGAGGAAATGCTTCAGGACATTGTTCTAGGCAAACAATTTTGTGTAAGACCTCAAAAGCACAGGCATCTAAAGCAGAAACAGATAAATAGGATTACATCAAGCTAAAAACCTAGACAGCGAGGCCAAGGCAGGCGGATCATCTGAGGTCAGGAGTTTGAGACCAGCCTGACCAACATGGAGAAACCCTGTCTCTACTAAAGATACAAAACTAGCCGGGCGTGGTGGTGCGTGCCTGTAATCCCAGCTACTTGGAGGGCTGAGGCAGGAAAATCGCTTGAATACGGGAGGCGGAGGTTGTGGTGAGCCGAGACAGTGCCATTGCACTCCAGCCTGGGCAACAAAAGCGAAACTTCATTTCCAATAAATAAATAAATAATAAAATAAAACCTACACAGCAAAGAAACAATCAACAAAGTAAAGAGACAACCCAAAAAACGGGAGAAAACTTTTGTAAACTATCCATCTGACAAAGGATTAACTACCGAATACATGAGGAGTTCAAACAACTCAAAAGCAGAAAAACAAATAATGTGATTTAAACATTGGCGAAAGATCTCAACAAACATTTCTCAAAAGCAGCATACAGGGTGTGGTGGTGTGCGCCTGTAAACCCAGTTACGTGCAAGAGTGAAGTGGGACTGCTTGAGCCCAGGAGTTCCAGATTAGTCTGGGCAACACAGTGGCACCGTATCTCCAAAAAAAAAAAAAAAAAAAATATCATTTTACCCCAGCTAAAAAGACTTTTATCAAAAAGCCAGGCAATAACGAATGCTGGCAAGGATTTGGAGACAGGGGAACCCTGATACACTGCTGGTGGGAATGTAAATTAGTACAACTAATTTGGAGCCTGCTATGGAGAACAGTAAGGAGGTTCCTCAAAAGACTAACAATATCTCTGCACCTTTAGAACCTTGAAAAAAAAATGAAACCGCCATATGATTCAGCAATTCTGCTACTGGGTATATTGCCAAAATAAAGAAAAAAAATCAAAGAGATAGCTGCACTCCCACGTTTATTGCAACACTATTCACAACAGCCAAAATATGTAATAAACTTAAGTACACATCAACAAATGAATGGATAAAGAAAATGTGGCATAATACACAACAGAATATTATCCCACCATAAAAAAGGATGAAATCCTGTCATTTACAGCAACATGAGTGGAACTGGAAGTCATTACGTTAAGTGACGTAAACCAAACACAAAAAGACAAACATTGCATATGTGAAAGCTAAAAAAGTAGATCCACAAAGAAAGAAAGTAACGTGATGGTTCCAGACATCAGGAAGGGTAAACAGGAGGGGAAATGAAATTAATTAGTGAGTTTAAATATACAGTTGATAAAAGAAATAAGACCTAGTGTTTGTACAGCTATCATGTATCAATTTTAAAAGATTTAAAAATGCAACAGAGGCACTAGTTCTGAAGCTTCCTTTTACAGAATAAACAATAATTTATCACTTAGTTTATATATATACACACATATATACACATACACACACACATATATACACATACACACACACATATATATATATATATATATATATATATATATATATATATTTAAGACGAAGTCTCACTCTCGTTGCCCAGGCTGGAGTGCAATGTCACTATCTCAGCTCACTGCAACCTCTGCCTCCCAGGTTCACGTGATTCTCCTGCCTCAGCCTCCCGAGTAGCTGGGATTACAGGTGCCTGCCACCATGCCCGGCTAATATTTATATTTTTAGTAGAGACAGGGTTTCACCATGTTGGCCAGGCTGGTCTCGAACTCCTGACCTCAGGCGATCCACCCACCTCAGCCTCCCAAAGTGCTGGGATTACAGGCGCTCAGTGAGCCACTGCAGCCGGCCCACTTGGTTTATATTTTGTATTTGTGTTTATATTCAGTTTGATTTCATAAGACTCAGTTTAACTGAACACCAAGCATATATCCAGCAACCTGCAAGGAAATTGAAACACAGAGATGAATATGGGGTGGTTTGTGCTCTGAATGAGCATACGGTGTGATGAGAAACTCAAGTTACTAAAAAGATCAATTCAAGATAATGATGTCATGCATTTCCCTCAGCGTTGGGTAACTCAAGTAATGTTTATAGGTGAATCTTGCAAATAAAAGATTCAAGTGCTTAGAACAGATGGAGAACAGACAGACAAACATCCTATCTAAATCTCTCTATGATTTAGATAAAAAAACAAAACAGATTTTTCATTTTTAATTATTATGGATACACAATAGTTATACATATTTATGGGGTACTTGTGATGTTTTGATAGAAGTACAAAACAGATTTTTAAAAAGCAAATCCATAACAGTGCTGAAAAGCAAAAACTACCATATACAGATAAATTTTGAGCAAACTGACAAAGAGAAAGGATTACACGTAAGAAAGGAGTGAACATTTAAAAAAAAAGAAGAAAAAGAAAGTAAACAAGGAAAAAAATCACAATCCAAAACATAAGTCCAATATAAAGTTTGGAGCAGTCTGAAGGTCCTCTAAACCCTTGAACCAGGTCAATGCAAACTAAGAGTTTGGGGGGAAGAAGGCAGGTCAGGAGCATTTCTCAGAGTAATTAATCAACAGGGTGACATTCGTGGAGCAGCAGGTAGGCTAGGGAATTAGCCTCTTTTCCTAGCTTGTTTCCAGCTTGTTGCTGGTAAACAGCAGTAATATTTGCATTCAGATTAACACAGAGATAGCCTCTAAGCTAGCGGAGACTCCTCAGGAAGTTACTAACCCCACGACAGCTACTGACTCCCCAGGAAGCCTCCTTTTCCAGAAGATAACTATCAACTTGCCCTACCTAAGGACTCGTCATTCTTATTCTTCATCACCAGAAGCAGACTATGGTAAACAGAGTAAGTATTCACAAACAAGTCAACAGGGAAGCTCAAATACAGAAACGAGAACGTCATAAAGGTTTGAATAAAACAAAATCACGCAAACTGTGCACCAAATTCAACAAATTGAAACATAAAAACTCAAGAGCAAAGACAAGATGACTATAAATTTATGTAATATCATCAGAACAACAGAAGACAATAGCACTTGCACACACACACATACTTACACAACTGATATAAGAATGAAAAAGTAAGAAACTGGGAATTTAAAACAAACAGCTCCAAAAATGGTTCAGTGTTGTTTGGAAAATCCTTCATACTATAGCTGTCTCTTGGAGAATGCTGATCCACTTTAGCACATTAAAGATTTTGAGAAACTCCAAAGTAAATTGTGTTTGTTTTCGAAATCTGTGTAACATGGAGCACTTATTTCACATTTTTTTAATAGAACAGATGATAATGACTGAGATGTACAAAGAGCTATGAAAACACAGAAGAAAGCACCTAACCTAGCGGCAGTGGGGTCTTCTGGAAAAAATAATATCTGAGTTACATTTAAAAGAGTTAATACTCAGAAAAGTGAATCAGGGAAATAAAGTGTACATTTTAAATGGAGAAGCCCTATCAGAAAAGCTTCAGATACAAAATAACACAAGTTCTCCAAAAGTCTCCATAGCCTTTGCCATATATGAAACGTTACATTCTGTTTGTTGATATCTTTCCACCAGCCACATCACCATCTTCTGTGACAACCAGGAATCAAGTTAAGGTGGCTGGCCTTTTTTGACAAGAGTTAGGAAACTACTGAAAGGAGTGACATGGTCAAATTTGAATTTTAGAAAGATTACTCTGGCAGCAATGTGGAAGAAAAGGCAGAGGGGAAAAGGCTGGAGGCAGAGAGAACTGTTAGAACCTCGTGGTAGTAGACATGGAAGACTGAATAGAAATGGAAGAGGGCACAGGTTTTCGGCTTAATTGAGCAAACAGCAGAAATGGTTTGGAAGAAGTTCAGGTTCGGGGGAGGGGCAGATGTGGCTGATTTAACTAGCAATGGAGAAATGACTGCCTTATCATAACTATTTTTTAAAGCAGTAACGGACTAATATTTCTAATGAGAAAATTAACTGAGCACTTGAGCTGTATGATATTTCTTAAATGGTACCATGCTTTATTGCATCATACCCTCTGCAATTATACATCTTAATCACTGGTTACAAATAGACAATATAATTTAATGTGTCAAAGTTTTCACTTAATTACAGGATTGATACGCATAATTTTAAAGTTTACTATATAGAGCTCAAAGTGCATTTACACAGTCAAAATGTTGATATTTTGTAGATTTCTGTAGCTTCAATGGGCTAAGGCATAACAAATGCTTGTAGAATTTTTTTATTACAACAAGTTAATGTTATTTCCTTCCATAAAGAAGTTTTCCTATCAAATAACTACACCAGCGAGGTAACACACATGAATGAAGGCAGCTGCTTGTAGTCTAACAGGGAGTGAACTGCAAACTAGTGAAAAGGGTAGTGGGCAGCCCAGCAAAGGAGACAGCTACTCTTCAGCTTGAAGCAAATGTTGCTATGTGGAAACCAATCTTTCCAGATTTTCCATTTTAAAAGAAGAGTTAGAGACGACAGGGGACATAGGGGAAATCTTCTGCCTTTTAATTTTGCTGTGAACATAAAACTACACTAAAAATAAAGTCTATTAAATCAAGAAAAATTGGGCTGGGTGTGGCAGCTCATGCCTGTCATCCTAGCACTTTGGGAGGCCAAGCCAGGCAGAGCGCTTAGGCCCAGGAGTTTGAGAGACAAGCCTGGGCAACATAGCAAAACCCCATCTCTACCAAAACAACAACAACAACAACAAAAACAATTGTTTTTTAATTAAATTAATTAAATTTAATTAAACTTATGAGCCAGGCATGATGGCATGTGCCTGTAGTTCCAGCTACTTGGGAAGCTGAGGTGGGAGGATAGCTGTGGTAAGCTGTGAACGTGCCACTGCACTCTAGCCTGGGTGACAGAGTGAGACCCTGTCTCAAAAAATAAATAAATAAAAAGGAAACCTGGAAATTTTAATACAAAAATTGCAAATTTTGACTGTTGATAATAAATCCTTTTCATAAAAATACATAACATGCGACGGGTTGAAACACAGACATACACATCCCTTCATTACAACATCTCTTGTGTTACCAAGTTTGTGTGTGAGTCCTTATAAGCTGAGAATGAATTCTATAGAAACAAGAGCATGGAATTTAAGCTTACTCAGAATCCCATGAGATAGGGGGACAAAGTCTTAACAGCTGTGATCAAAAGGTTAAGCTTAGCAGCTGTGGGGGAGAACTATACAAGAGCTGACTCTACAAGAAGTTTTAAGGCTAAACATTTAGGCAATCAGAACAATGGAATCCGCAGACTGGCAGCAAAAGAAAATATTAAAACAAATTTTCAAGACTATGGAGAATGGCACTACTATTTTAAAGATACGGACAAGAACAAAATACAGTAACAATTGCTGTTTACATCTCCTGTGTGCAAGATAATATTTTAGGTTATTTACCTGCATCATGCCTAATTTTATGAAGAAACTAACTTTCTGGAATGGACTTGCTTTCTAAAGGGAAAGTCAGAAGTAGTTCTGCCAGAGACAGATGAGTTGTAGGTAGGCTTATGAGAGATCTATAAACAATAAGCTGGCTAGAAGCTTACAGGCTAAGAGGCAAAGATTTCAAGCACACTGATTCTATGCAGTAGAAGAAAGGAATGTAATTTGTCCTATGCCTACTATGTGCTAGATACTCTTCCAAATGTCTTACATGTATTTTTTAGTTATCAAAAATCCTGCATGACAGGAATCACAATTGCTGATTTTACAGATAGGAATTGGAGGATCAGGGTTGTCTCATATAAAAATATCCAAAACATGAGACATTTCTTCCTCCCAGTCATTTGTTACTATTGCTGAGAAAACATTTTGAGCAGCTCCCCAGCAGACTTCCCCTCCAACTCCCACTAACCAAGAGTCCCGCTTCCACAGTAACTTGGGGGGAAGGGTGATGAGACCATCATCACTGGCATAAACAATCCTTATTCACCTCTAGTGGAGGCTGGGTTGAAAGATCCCAGCCTCCACAAAGTATGGGCCTTGCAGAGGGAAAAACCAATAGTGTCCATAAAGTCAGCTTCCTCAGGAAGTATAAGAAACAGAATTAGTTCTACTCCTGTCCATAAAGTCAGGAATTTTGGTGATAAATTGAATACTGTGGTAAGTGATACTTAGAAGAGAGAACATATTACTTGAGCCCAGGAGGCATAATTTCTAGTTTCCATTTTCACAGCTGACTTAAACACTTTGGTGAAACACTTTTTTGTGCGTGTCATCTATGACAGTTATCTCATTTGCCGTGCATATTGCTGAGACTCAGATGAAAAAATTTACATAAAATTCACCTATTTTTTTTGTAGAAGACTGAGGTAGCTGAGGAGATAAGAATTTAAGGCAACTAAAAAGTTCACAATCGTTAGAGAGAGGGGCAAAAAGAGATTGCTGAAGTGGAATTTTCGGAATTACAAGGGGTTAAAAATGGTAAGAGTTGGAAAGGAGATGACAGAATGGGGTAGAGAAAAGTTACTCAGTAGAGCAGAAGAAAAGGTACTTTCACGGCCAAAAAAAGATATTCACCTATTGAGCTTACATTTGGAGAAGAGACATAAAACGAAACATGAGGGAGGTGGGCAGCATATAACAAGATATTGATATTCCTCATGTAACAAGTTTTTGTACTGTTCATAGGAAAAAAAACACTGGAAATTCTTTCAACTTTTACACACCCCACCTTCAGAATAACCAATCTGTCTGTTCGCACAAAAATCTTTTAAGTGTAAGTTGTACCACTAATTTAGGTAATCAGGCAACATATTGCCAAGATTGGGGCTGAGAAAACAATACCCCAAAATATCGCACTTTGGTAGGCTGATTACTTTGAATTAAAGGAGTCTGGAGGGCCTCAGAAGTAAAGCTCCCTCTGACCACCTCCTGCCCCTCTTTCTCCCTTGAAGAAGTCATAGAAACCAGAATTCCTCCTCCCCTGGGCGGTATATTACAAACTAGAACCCTTCTTCCCTACAAAAAATCTAGAAAGGTCACTTTCCCTTCCGCCCTGAAGACCCTCACCTCCATATGAGCCCGGGCCCGTCCACTAGAGGAGGAGAAGGTTATACAGAGAAGCCAAGAAAAATCTGAAGAAACAGGCCTTGGTGGTTTTCCCCCACCTCTGTCTATTACAATTACCATACTCTTTTTGTCCAATCACATTTCTACATGGCTGTCCATTCTTCATTGAACCTAATCATAAATACAGACAGTTTTCCTTGGGTCTTTGGGGCTTCATTTCTGAAGGCTCCCATGCAGTGCAAAACTTTGATTAAATAAATCTGTCATGCTTTTCTCTTGTTAACCTGTCTTTTGTTACAGGAGGGTCAGCTGTGCCCCTTATGACTGATGAGAAAAGATATCACACCTTTTCCATCTTTACATCAGATACCATACAGATAGATTATTTTTTACCTCTCAGCTTACAAATATATGTCATTATTTAAAAGGGTGGACTAACAAGAATAGGTGAGTGGCATTTTCCAGGATTGTGCCATTCTTTGAAAACTGGAAGCATATGACCTACTTAACTGTCTCCAGAATTATTCGAGTATAATTTCTAAATGCGAAACATCTCAATAAAACTTCAAGTGTTTTTATAAAAGAACTTAAAACAATAAAATACTTAGTTATTTGTTCATAACACTACAAAATATATTACATTATCTAATGTAAACATGTCCAATCACACATTCATAATTTCTGGTTCAAAAAATAATACATAAAATGAATCCTTTCTGTATCCAATTCAGGGTATTTACTGATCCTCTTAAGCCAATTCCAGAACTCTTTACATTAACAATTGCTGCTATAGAATCTCACTTTATTTGGGAGGCCAAAATTATAAATTTCAGATCAATTACTTCCCTTACTTACCAGCCTTAGCAGCAAGAGACTTTGGAGTATTTAAAAAATTAAACTCCAACCTCGAAGAAAAAAATTAGTCAGCATTGAAAATATTTAACATAATACTATATACTAAGGTTTAAAAGCAATTAATTCCAAAAGTGTGGTTCTAAAAAAGTGTTTCTGCAATAGCAGGACTGGTTCGGTATATAGTCTACCAAGGTAACAACTTCTAAGGGAACAAGCATGTTAAAAACGAGTCCCCTTATTTTATAAGCATACCTTGTGAGAGTAGCTCTTAAAGGTCAGTACAGAACATGATTTGGAGTAGGACTGACTTGTAAGAACTTTGTGAACTTAATTTTCCAGAATGAAAGCCACCAATAACAGCGTGCCATTCTTTTCTGTTAAACAGCATAAAATTTCACCTTTTGAAAGTTCTGAACAAACAGAACAATTGAGACAACGAACCAAGAAACACCTAAAGTTCAGTCAGCATCAGGCCTTATTTTAGCCAAACTGATTTTGCAGTGAATTTTTCTATTAACTGGACTATTTAATTTAAAATTATTCCATTTTAAAAAAGAATTATTCGATATTATCTGAGGATACATATTTTCTAACTGTATGAAAATAATATTTTTAAATGGGCTAGGGGCCCGGCGAGGTGGCTTATTCCTGTAATCCCAGCACTTTGGGAGGCCGAAGCGGGTGGATAATCTGAGGTCAGGAGTTCGAGACCAGCCTGACCAATGTGGTGAAACCCCGTCTCTACTAAAAATACAAAATATTAGCCGCTCATGGTGGCGCGCACCTGTAATCTCAGCTACTCGGAGGGGTGGGGGGAGCTGAGGGAGGATGATTGCTTGAATCCGGGAGACGGAGGTTGCAGTGAACCGAGATTGCGCCACTGCGCTCCAGCCTGGGCAACAGGAGAGCCGTCCCCCCGGCAAAAAAATAAAAAAAAAAGGGTTAGGGACTTAACAATGTTGTCATCTTTATTTAAAATAGTGTGAAACTGTTAAGTAAATATACTTGCAAAATGCATATAATATAAAGAAGCAGTTCTAATTTTTGAAAACCATTACAGACCATAGACATTTGCAATGTAAAAGGCTGCAGCAAACCAATTTACAGTAAAAGTTGAAATAATATGAATTGTAAAAATATTTCTAAACTGACCATGATAGAATGAAAAACTCACAGGAAGACAACAGAACAATCAAGATGAACATAAAGTAATTCTTGAGCGTGGGGACAAGACTATGAAAGAAGTGAGAAATGTACATGCACTGGTCGCTGTGAGATGGGGAGAGACTGCTCCAACAGGGTAAATCTTAGAGACTCAAGAAGACTGACTACGTGATAAGTGACTCTCAGACGAGAAGCATTCACTGATGAAAACTCTGGCTTCCCTTTCCTTTGATGTTGCAACAGTTCTATTTTCCATTCTTTGTGAAACCTGGAGATTACTCTTCACAATTGTATTTTAACAATTCTGCTGACGCGGCAATCAGGTGGGCAAAGGGAAAGATCAGTGGGGAAGCCTGGGCAGCAAGGGATACTGGAAATAGACTATGAGAGAGATTGAGAGATTACAGTCAGCAGCTATGTGTCAGGAGGAATGAGGAAATCCGAGTTATAAGCGCTGAGCAGTGGTGCGGCAGGAGGCAGGGAGGGTCCAGAGGAAAACAGTAAAAGGGGGCAGGAGTGGCACAGCAAGCGTGTGACCCACAACCAAGGGAGGTAAACCACATGAGGAGCTGGTGGGGAGCAGACTGAGGCGCTGCGAGGGTGGTTAGGACAAGCCCGCCCTCCCACCCTACTTTTTCCTCCGGTGGAGAGGCAGCGACCAGTCACCTGGAGTGTGAGTTCCGGAGGGACTCGATCAGGCGCTGCTTCTGCTGCTGGAGGCTGGTGAGGCCACCGGGGGACCCAGCCGCGGAGGAGGAGGCGCTCTTGGTCAGGGGAAAGAGCCAGCTCATCCTCCTCGGGTCCACGGGCCGGAGGCCCTGGAAGGCTCTGGCCTGCTTCTCCCAGAGGCTCGGCCCGGCGGTTCTCCAGCGACAGAGGAGCGGGGTGGGACGTCCGTGGCCCAAGCGCTGGGGACCGCGTGTTCTCTAAGCCTGTCCTGCCTGCGCTCCCCGGGTTCTGGGGGACATGCTACGAACGGCGGGCGGCTGGAGAGGGAAACTTGCGGCCCAGAACAGGCGGTCCCACCTTCACGGCCCAGACGTCCAAACCGGCCAGCCAGGAACCCTGGCCGCCCAGCGGTCCACCACCCGCACCGCCGTCACTTGCGTGCCCCGCCCCCGGGGGCGCCCTCCGCCCCCTCTGCGTGTTGCGTCATCATATAGCGCCCCCGTCAGGACGTGCGAAAAGCGACGGCGCAGCACGGTGCGGCGAAGCTCTTGCTCGCCTTTCATTTCGCTGGGCGAGAGGTGTCTATGGGGCACCCGCTGCCGCCGCCGCTACCGCCACCGCCACCGCCGCCGTGTGCTGTCTCTATGGCGAGGAGGAGGAGGAGGAGCGCGAGCTCAGCGACACAAGTAGATCTTGCATCCACTGCAGCCTTACGGGGGGAGGGGCGGGTTAGGGAAGTAGAAAGGGGGCGGGGACGATGAACCTGAGACGGTGCGCGATGGCGCCAGCTGGAGTGCGGCTGGCGGAGGAAGGAGCCTGGCGGCGGGTTGGGGGCTGGGTAACGGGCTGGGGGTTTGTCAAGGGGTTGGCGCGTAGTGATGACGCAAAGGCTTTGTACCTGGGGCTTCGAAGTGGGACGGAAATTGGGAGTGGAGGGCGGTGGCCTAGATCCTCAGCTCTTCGTATTGTTTCACGCAGCAGTGCTTTGGAGTCAGTGTAGCTCCAGTCAGTGGTATCAGCACCTTCGCACTGGCGCTTTGCCAGGGAAGAGAGTTATCTATGACTTGAATGCCTCGGTGCCGTCCTCTCGTTTCTCTGGGAAACTGCAGTACGGAGATGCTATCTCCAGTAATGAGAAGGCCTTTCGTGTCTCTTCGGGGCTTCTGGGACTGCAGTAGAGAGAGAGGTGGAGGAAAACAATGTTAGGCTACAGGGTCTTTCCACGTCTTTGTGTTTTTGTGCTTACGTGTGTGTGTGCGCGTATCGGGGTGGGAGAGTTATAAAGGAGGGGTGTCCTGGATCTCCTTTAGTTTCTTTACTTGGAGAATTCGAAGTTACATTTGTGACTCTTCAGAGTTTAGAAGACAGTCATAAGACCTTCTTTTTACTTTTTTTTTTCCCAATTTGTATGAAAAATGCAGAAGGATTTGAAATTTCCCTGCCCAAGAATCAACAGGAACTCTGTTTATAGACCAGAAATGTGAGATCTATCTTTGGTAACCACTCAATATGCTCTAAGTTTTAGACGTTCTATTGTGTTTTTTTTCCCTTCTGCAACTGCGAACATTCAGATAATTTTCATGGCCGTTACTTTTTTCTCAGAGCATTTACAAACATTTTTGACCCCTCTAGTCTAGTTAGAATAAATGCCAGTAAAGTAGATCTTGTTATCAAGTCGGATTTTGGTTGTTTTATTAATGAGGAATAAAAATAAACACCATCTTTGGCATGGTAACATCTGATCTTGTCACATGTATATAAGTAATTTTTCATTTTTTGTCTGGAAATGGATGGCTTTATAAAGTTTTATGCAGAGTAGTTGAACTCAGATAAATCTTTAATTAGTGGAAAGTTATAAAATATCATTAGTATGTATGTGTAAAAAAGCTATTTTAAAATAACTGAAATTAGGACCAGGAAATCTGTGCTGTAGTCCTTTTTTTCCTATAGACTAGCTGTGTGACCTTAAGTTACTTTCTAAACTTTGATTTTTTTTTTTTATGAGTCAAGAACTTTGAATAAATAACTTCTTAGGTTCCTGCTGGATCAATTATTGTGTGATTCAGATTTGATATATCTGGTCTTCATATTGTTTTTTTATTTTGACAGGTACATAAATAAAGGATAAAATATTTTATGAAACAAATCTTCAATCAAGTATAACATTTTGATGCTTGGCATCTAGACTCCCTTGTGCCCTCACTATGCCAGCGGCAACTGTAGATCATAGCCAAAGAATTTGTGAAGTTTGGGCTTGCAACTTGGATGAAGAGATGAAGAAAATTCGTCAAGTTATCCGAAAATATAATTACGTTGCTATGGTATGCCCACAAGCAGATCTTTAAAACGCTTCATATAAAGGAGGAAAAGGAAATTTTAAAGTCTTGAATTCAGCCCTTTTGGTTGATATTTTTAGGGATTAATTTCACCATGAAAAGTAAAATTTGTCACTGCCCTCCAGCCAAAATCCATCAGGAATACACCTGTGATTTGACAGGTTGGGTTTATCCCTCATTGCAGTGAGGGAAAACGCGTTGGAATTCATGGGAACCATGGGCCGTTTGAATAAGAGTTAGGAAGGATTTGGGCTTGTGTCAGGTGGTCTTAGGGGAAGGTAAGGGAAGCAGGGCTTTACTGTGGATTGGATGTGTTCCGGAAGCTGGGGTAATTCTGTGATTGGATATCTTACTAAGTCTTAAATGAGAGACTAGAATGAGGTTAAAGCTGCAGAGAAGGAACAGTCATTCATTTAGCCAGGATGGAGATACTTGGCCATTTTGTGGTTTGACATTTTTATTTTTTTGTCCTTGTTCAGACATGATTACAGAGTGGCCTTATTTGAGGTTGAACTTTTGTGAAATTGTGTTCAACAGGAGAACATGAGGGCCTAGCTATGAGTGCCAGGTCTGCTCCTAGCAACACCAAAGCCTAGCTGGTAGTACCACATGAGCTCCCAGAAGCTAGGGTGCTCTTTCTCAAACAAAAAAATCAGATGTGCCAGTGAAACATTGTTGGTCTGCAATGTGTTTTCATAATTAACACTGGAGTTCTGTGAATATACTGTGTTACTAAGCAACTCTGCTTTTGCACGTGCTGTTTGGTCTGCCTAGATTGTCTACCCAGTTAATGATTTTTCTTCTTTACCATTATACTGTCTATATCTGTTAGCTACCCTACTGTTTTCTACATCCACTGGATTATTATTAGCTCCATAAAGCAAGTGCTTTAATCATCCTTTCTCTCCCAACACGTAGCATAACACATATAGTATTCAATAAAGTGGCTGTTGAATTGCACTGAATTTAGAGAAATATTGATTTCTTTACTATTTCATAGTGACTTGATAGGTAGTTTTTATTCTTAGCTAGCCCTAGTTTGAATTCTAATACTAAACCGATGTATCTTTGTCTCAGTATTTTTAATAAAAATAAACAAATGCATTACTTTGAGGAGGAGCAGGTTGATTGGTTGAAATATGACTGTTTCTTTGTAGATGACATACTATTTGATAAAGGTGTACTTACCCATGATTAGAACTATAATTGTTTTCTTAACCAATGGAAATTCATAGTGATCATTGATTTCTCAGATGATAAAGAGTGGCAACATAGAGAAGTGATAACATCCTACAAGAGTGAGTAGGTGGCATGCAATTCTTGACAACATGCTTTCTGTGGACTATAGAGAGAATATTGTTTCAGCCAGAGAAATTAGGAAGCTAATGATGTTTTTCTTAGGGTTTTGGTGTTGAGAAAAACCTTGTGTCAGAGAGGCAATTGGAAAGTACAGGGCATTTTCCCCTCTTTTGAACCAGTTCTTCAAGAAACTTGGTTTTAGCATTGGAATACTGTGAGCATCATTTCATGTATCCTTTGGGAGACAGGAATTTATGATTTTCCCCCCTTTCTTGGTTATAGAGTATTTGGTTAAATTTATCACATGTATCTCATGTGTAGTAATTTTTTGGATATATTTAAGGAAAGGTTATTAAGTTTATAGAGTTTTATGGTTCTAAAAAGTGATGTTCTTTATAGTTAAAATATACTTTGTAATTGAATATAAATGTGTAGAATATCATCTGTAGGATTCTTTGATTTGCATCAAAAATTAAGAATGTGTGGGTTGTAGTTTTGACTGTTTAGTACATAATGAATCTTAAAACTATTTTACAGGACACCGAGTTTCCAGGTGTGGTTGCAAGACCCATTGGAGAATTCAGGAGCAATGCTGACTATCAATACCAACTATTGCGGTGTAATGTAGACTTGTTAAAGATAATTCAGCTAGGACTGACATTTATGAATGAGCAAGGAGAATACCCTCCAGGAACTTCAACTTGGCAGTTTAATTTTAAATTTAATTTGACGTAAGTGGGAAATAACTGTATAACCCAGACTTTTTTTTTTTTTCTTTAATCTTAGGAATTGATTTTCCTCAAGTATGGTGACATGCTAGGTGAATTTGGTGTAGTTATCCTGGAAATATATAAAACGTAACATTTCAAAAGCATGGTTTTCTTTTTTACTATGGGACCAAAAAAAATACCTTAATGTTAAAGATGTTATATTTAAAATATGACTGCAACTTTTTCTGTATTTGGAAGACTTTGGGTATTGAAAGTACTTCTGATAGAAAAAATAATCCTACATTAGTTTTACTTTCAAAAATTTTGTGTGCAATTTGAAATATAGCCTTTTATAATATTTATCCTTCTTGTAAAGATTTTTGTTGCATTCATATTCCAGTTTATGAGTAGATTACATGTCAAATGCAGTAAGACGTTTTCTGGAACCTTGGGTACGTTTTCCTTTCAAGTCAGTATTATATAATCATTATGTTGCCACTTCAGCCCACAAAAGCTCTTAATTTACATATAGGAGTAGTAGTAGTATCCTTGAACCTGGTGTTTATCTTATGTCAGAATCTGCATTCTAACTCAAGCCCTGGGTCTTCACCCAGTTTCCTGAGTTATAATATTTCTATATTATTAATAGAAGTAGTCTTCATAGCTAAGGGAAGTTTTAGATGTTTTTGGAGAGGGGCAGATTATTTGCAAACTGTAAGTTGGGTAAATAATACATTCTAATTACAGCAGGACCTCAAATGTCATTTTCTTCAACATTGTTTCATGGTAACCTTCATAAAAAATAAAATTGATTCCTGACCCGGGCCACTACCTGAGTGGAGTTTGCACGTTCTCGTGTATATGTGGATTTTCTCCCTGGTCCTCTGATTTCCTCCCACATCCCAAGGCTGTGCACGTTAGGTGAAATGGTGTGGCTAAGTTGTCCCATTGTGAGTGAGTAGGTATATCTGTGTGAGTGCACCGTGCCACGGAATGACATGCTGACCAGGGTTGGTTCCCACATTGTGCCCTGAACTGCCAGAATAGGCTCTGGCTTTCTTCACCCCTCAGCTGAATAATGGAGCAAATAATTATCTTGTTTTTATTAATCGTTCTTAAATTTACATATAGCTCACATTTATTTCATTGTTTAATATTAGAAGTATTTTGGTCTTTATCTAGAAGTTTGATGATTTTTTTGTGACCAGAAATATGCCGTAGGAACTTAACTCTTGTTTTTATCAATTAGCCTGTGGTAAAAATTGGTTTCGTTATCCATCTTTTGGCTTAAAGTTGCAATTTCCAAGAACTTATTGATAACGTTGAGTGAGTACTTAAATGTATGTTGCAATATTGCATTGTTCTTCTATTTGACATCCTACATTTGTGTCATATATCCTAATATCTGGTAGGTAAAATAGTAAAAGAAACTGTAGGCAATTAATGGTAGTGCCAATGTATGAATTCTTTCTTCCTGTTCTTTGTCAGATAAAGAAAGATATTGAGTATACACAATTTTATGAAAGTAGGGCTCAGGAAAAGCAGAGTAATGATGCCTGTGGTATAGTAGTATGGCTTATAATTACACTGTGTTTAGCCTGACTGTCCGTTTCACTCTTTTGGGTTTAATAATATACTCTCCATTTGGAGACCAAGGCAGGAGGATTGCTTGAGGCCAGGAGTTCTAGACCAGCCTGGTCAACATAGACTCTGTCTCTACAAAAAAAAAAAAAAAAAAATTGAAACTTAGCCAGGCATGGTGGCTGTGTACCTGTAGTCCTAGCACTACAGGTACAGGGAGGCTGAACCAAGTGGATTGCTTGAACTGAGGTGTTCAAGGCTATAGTGATCTAGATTGCACCACTGCACTCCAGCCTGGGCAACAGAGTGATACTTTGTCTCTAGAAATACCTGTATCTATACACACACGCACAGTCTACAGAACCTTGTAAAGTAAACTTGTCCAACCCTTGGCCCAGGATGGCTTTGAATGCAGCCCAACACAAATTCGTAAACTTTCTTAAAACATTATGAGATTTTTTTGTTGTTGTTTAAGTTAGTTTATTTAATGTGTGGCCCAAGACAGTTCTTTGAGTATGGCCCAAGGAAGCCAAAAGATTGAACACCCCATTTATAAAGGGTGAAAAGTACTCCACTCAAACTGAAAACCTTTTATAAGAACTACAGCTGTGAAACACTGAAAATTGCCTCCTATCCTTTTTCTCAAATGATAAACCTTTATTAAAATTAGTGCTTTACCATTTCATTTGTTCCATGTTAACTTTTTGTTCAAGTGAATTGGAACATTGTTTTTAAATTAGCTACTATTGTGATCTCAGTACCTGAGAAGGAGGTAACCCATCAGCTTCTCAGTTTGGATAAAATTGACAGTTTCCTTTTCTAGAAACACCTTTGTTCTAGTAACAACTGCTTTCTTAGTACAGCCTGTAAGTGACATTTTTTCTTTCTTACTCAAAAACGACTGCTAAAGTTGACTACCAAGTTGTGCTACCATTTACACTAGGGGTGTCTAATCTTTTGGTTTCCCTGGGCCACACTAGAGGAAGAATTGTCTTGGGCCACACATAAAATACACTAATGCTAACAATAGCTGATGAGCTAAAAAAAAAAAAAAAAAAATCTCAAAATGTTTTAAGAAAGTTGACAAATTTGTATTGGGCTACATTCACAGCCATGCTGGGCCACATGTGGCCCACTGGCTGCAGGTTGGACAAGCTTGATTTACACTGATGTTAGGAGATGTTTAAGGAGAAGGATACAGTGAAAAACATTAGGTAGAAGTCATTTGGAAGATAAATGAGTAGTGCCTAATATAGAGAGAGCACCGTGAAGAGAATCTTGGAAATTTTGAAGAAAGATAAAAATTGACTTTTTAATGGGGTGGCTAGAATGAGTGTCAGTTACGGTGCTAGACACTAGGGATTTAGTACTGAGGAAAGTTGGTCATGGTCTTTATAATTCAGTTTTTTGTAACTCTTCTGTTTTCTCTCTATTGCCAAAGTCTTAAGAATTAGAATTGTAACGTATGGGAATTCTCTCCAAACTGAATTTGGAGTTGATACATCCATGAAAATTGAAGTGGAGTACTGATGAGCTGTGAAGAAGAAAAGCATTCTGTGGAAATAATGTCACTGATAAAGAGGATTAAAACAAATTTTTAACAAATCCTCACTTTTAGGCTGGGCATGGTGGCTCACGCCTGTAATCCCAGCACTTTGGGAGGCCGAGGCGGGCAGATCACGAGGTCAGGAGATTGAGACCATCCTGGCTAACACGGTGAAACCCTGTATCTACTAAAAATACAAAAAAATTTAGCTGGGTGTGGTGGTGGGCACCTGTAGTCCCAGCTACTCGGGAGGCTGAGGCAGGAGAATGGCGTGAACCCAGGAGGTGGAGCTTGCAGTGAGCCGAGATGCCACTGACTCCAGTCTGGGCGACAGAGTGAGACTCCGTCTCAAAAAAGAAAAATCACTTTTGGTGATGGCAGTAATTCAGTAGGATAGTAGAAATTACAGGGCACCTTGGGTTTGGTGGTAACAGAAAGGATGCTGATGCTTCATTTAAGAAAAGTGGCAGTGTAAAGAAGGAGATAGAGAGTGCCATAAGAAGGAAGGCTGGATGCAGTAGCCCATTCCTGTAATCCCAGCAGTTTGGGAGGCCAATTGGAAGCCAGGGTGGGCAGATCGTTTGAGCTCAGAAGTTCAAGACCAGTTCGGGCAACATGGCAAAACCCTGTCTACAAAAATAGAAAAATTAGCCAGGCATGGTGGCGCATATCTGTAGTCCCAGCTACTTGGGAGGCTGCAAAAGGAGGATCGCTTGAGTCCGGGAGGTCAAGGCTGCAGTGAGTCGTGTTCAAGCCACTGCTTCCTGGATGACAGCCAGACCCTGCCTGAAGAAGGGAAAGCAGAATCAACAGAATAGTGCTTTTTGTTTTGTTTTACAGATAATGCACAGATATATTTGAGTGTTCATGAGTTAGTTAAGGAGTTGTGTGTTAGGATAAAGATAGGCACTTGACAAGTCCTTTGAGGAATGGCATGGAATAGCGTCTAAGGCATTGGTAGCAATTAGCTTTGGTGATGAGGCAAGCTGTCTTTGGAGTCTAAGTAAGAAAGATCTTCACATACGTAGATGTAAAGAAAGACAGGAATATTAATCTGATGTTTCTTTGTAAAGCAGGTATGGGGTGAAGCCATATGCTGCAAGTAAACAGGTGAAGGGTGTTATTGGAAACTTAAGAGAAAAAGGTCTAAACTACTTGTATACCTATACCTTGGCAAATGGCCAAGAATGATGTGCACCTGGAGAAGAATCTGTTTTTTATGCCTTTCATTGCTTATAGTTGCTAAGACATGCCTCAGTGTGAGCACTGGGAGCTAATGAATGAGATTCTAATTTTTTGAGGTACATATTTTTAGCATAGGAAAGCTATGGTTTCACTGGAAAAAAAAAAAAAGAAACTACTTCATTGGGTTTATTCTGTTACCCTTCCTAAAGGATTTTCCAGGGGAGACTGATTTTTAAGTGATTGTTGTGGTTTCCTTCTCTTTTAAAATATTTCCATTGTTAGTTTTGTAATTTTTCAGACATTTAGAAATAAATTGATTTCTAAAGGACTAACCATAACGATACTTTTTGGCCCAAGTGAAATGAACCCCATGGGTTAGATTTGTCAAGTGTTTAATAGGAATTCCTTTTGCCAAGAGGTAGAAACCAGTGTTCTTACAATTTAAAAAGTAAATAAAAAAATACTTTTTCACGTATTCTCAAAAATGTATCTGTATTTTGGTAACTTTTTTGTTTTAATATTTCAGATACAGATATACTATATTTTGGGAACTTTTAATATTTCAGATACACATATATTTGTGGTTGGAAATATATTTGTGGTTGGAGATGGCTTTCTTTTTGGCTTAAGTGAAATCTTGAAGAATTGGTTTATATTTAGATTTCCTGGCTTGATTTTATAAGGCAGTCTTTTAGGAATAGGATTGTTGGCAGAAGAAATTATTGCTATTACAGTACAGTCCTTAACTTTATACAGTGTTGCTTATTGGAGGCATTTGCAAGGCTCATCATTTGTGAAAGGAGGCATCTCCTTCTTTAAGATGAAGTGTAGTTTAACTCATCCACATGAGACGTTTTCCACTGGGTCTCCTTACTGGTGCTGCTGAGAGCACGGGAGATGGGCATATGCCCCACAGCTATGGCTGCAGCTCTATCTGGGAGCATTACAGTGGCTGCTGAGACTGAGAGTCTCTGAAAAAACTTGTCTGTCACTTTGCGACGGTAGCCCCTGGTGAATAGGAGACCCTTTTCCAAACCCAGTTAAATGTATTTAAGTATGAAAGGCTAATAGAGTTAATAGAAAAAAGATTAAAATTGCACCTTTGGACTCTTTGAATGATTTTTTATTATTCGAAACACTTTTCTGAAATAATGACCTTTGTATTTAAATTGCATTTTTCTTGCATATATATAAAGCATTGAAACAGGTGGACTCAAGCCAATCCTCTGTCTCTTTTCTGGCACTGTAGTTATAGATGTAAGCAGAAGAACAGCTTGTTTGAAGTAATGGCGTGTTTGAATGTTGTCTTTCTCTTTCTTCTGCCAGGGAGGACATGTATGCCCAGGACTCTATAGAGCTACTAACAACATCTGGTATCCAATTTAAAAAACATGAGGAGGAAGGAATTGAAACCCAGTACTTTGCAGAACTTCTTATGACTTCTGGAGTTGTCCTCTGTGAAGGGGTCAAATGGTTGTCGTTTCATAGGTAAAACGACTACATTGAAAATGGCATTTGTTTTTCCATCTCATACTTGCTCCACACTTACTTGGGTCACTATGTTAGCAATTTCAGGTTTAATTCTGGAAAGAGTTGACTGCCATATAGAGTTGTCTCCTAACTCTTAGGAGGCTAATGTTGGTCTACTTAAAGGTTAATTTAAAATATGGGATCCATTTTTGCCTGTGAGAAGCATGTTGCGTAGTGGAAACAGTACGGGTTCTCTAAAAAGTGAAAGACCCTGGTTTAAATCCAGCGGTGCCATTTGGAATTGGTGTTACCCAGGGTTTTCTTTTACTATTTCTACACCTTAGTTTTTAATGTTCTATGGGGGAAACCATTCATTTACATTTACACAACGTTATTGAGTATTTACCATATGGCAGTCACTGAGATGAGATTCTAGGAACTAAGCTGTGAATAAAACAGACGAAAATTATTTTCCTCATGGAGTTTATATTCTCATGGGGGTGGGCAGTTTTTAAAAATGGAGTTCACATTGTGATTTGTTAGATAGTGATAAGTACTATCTCAAAACAGCAAAGAAAATGCTAGGGATGGGTGTGGAGGTGGATTTTAATTTTTTTTTAAAGAAAGTGATAAGGCATCCCTTAGAAGAAATAGCTTGAAGACTTGTTTTAATGGTCACTAAAATACTTTATAAACAGTAAATTCTCAGTAAGTGGTGGTTCTAAATTCTTTATTGTTATGAAACTAGATTATTTAAGAGTGTTTCTGGTAAGGAAACTATTCCGATTTTGTGAAATAGACTTCCACGTATGAAAAAGAGTTTTCCCATCTAAGTAAACTAAACTGACATTCCAGGGACTAAAAGTAACCTTCAGAATGATATTGGCTTTTGTTAGGTTTTGAAAAAGCATTGTGTTACATAGATGTTAATACTCTCATACTTGCTCCACTTCATACATGTATCTTAAATCTGAGTCTCCTGCATGGTTTAGTTTCTGTCTCTGATCTGTGGGATGTTTATAGTGAAGGACTGTTCATGTGGGCAACTTTGATGTGTACTAACCAGAAATGGTTGAGTTGTAGGTACTGAACACACTCATTCTTACCTATCATCTTTTTTGTCTCTTCTGCACTTGAACTTGTACCTTAGGAAACGTAACTTAAGACTCTTGATAGAAATACCTTTTTTTTAGTCATTTTTCTTCCCTAGATATGAAGATGCAAAAGAACTGGAAAGTATTGCCCTACCCTTTTACCGTATATGACATACCCTTTCATTTAAAAAATACTCTGACAAAATACAGTGCACTAGGCACTGGGTATTAAGATGAACAAAAACAAACAGGGTTCATTCGTGTCTTCTTGGAGTTTAGAATCTAAGTTAGACTGATATATTTGAATATTTATCAAGATAGAAGATTTTATTCCATTAAATATCATTAGTTGTTTTCCTCATATTCTAATTTCAAGTAATAAAGAATAGTTTAAGAAGTTTATAAATCCTAAGCGCTAATATAATCTTTTAATGTTAGTGAGCAAATGTCATATAGGTTTCCTGTTAGAGGTCCTGGAAGGAAAGGTAGACAAGGGACGGACGTGTCTAAGTGGCCTGGGAGTGTAGGGAGATGGAAAGCTGTGGAAAAGGCCGGACAAAGGGAGAAGAGGTCTGGATTTGAGAGTGTAGTAGTTTGCATTTTATGATCAAGAGAGTAGTTATTTTTTACTACCCTTCACTTCTTCCATGTGCAGCATTTCCATTAATAATGACTCTTAGGGAGCCACACTGAGAGGAAGAGAATTGTGAAGGAAGAAAAGGGAGAGACTACTTAACACAGTCATTTAAGAGAAGCGAAAATACCTTGTTACAGTCTTATTCTTTGGATAAAGTATATGACCACCTTATGTAAAAGTGGGATGACTTGCATTACTTTTGTCTACCGAATGCCAGTTCTCTTGCTACATTTGCTAACTCTTCTGGCCAAGTTTCCATTCATCTTTATTTCTCCATTTCCATAGTTACTTTAAAAAATATTTTGAGACATCTGTGGGCAGCTTGATACTCTTCTTGGTGTTCTCTATTCAGATATCAACAAAATAGTATTTTATTGACCATAGGCTTGGTTTGGTAGTGTAGGTCTGTGTTGATATCTCTGAATAACAAAGTGATAAAGTTCTTAATACTGTAAGATGACGACATTTTCTCATTATAGTTTGCAATATGTTTGTTTTCTCTGTTCTTGTGTGCACTTCTCTTTAATGTTTTTGGGAGGGCTCTAGTGTGACTTGCTTAAATTTGAATCAAAAAAATTTTTTTTTTAATCTTTATAGTATTTATATGTCCCTCTTCTCTATTCTTTTAACCCTTTTATAGCGGTTACGACTTTGGCTACTTAATCAAAATCCTAACCAACTCTAACTTGCCCGAAGAAGAACTTGACTTCTTTGAGATCCTTCGATTGTTTTTTCCTGTCATTTATGATGTGAAGTACCTCATGAAGAGCTGCAAAAATCTCAAAGTAAGGCTTCGGATGGCATTATCTACAGCAGCACACTGTTCAGACCAAGTGACTGTCATGAGAGCCTAGGCTGTGATGTTGTTTTAAACCATATTTTAAAGTATTACAGTGAATGCAATTATATTATCCAGTCATGTGATTTTTTTTCTTGCATACATAATTTATAGGGAATCCTTTTTTCAGAGATTCAGTATGTCTTGGCAGAAGGCAGAATTTTCAACCAATTTCAGGCTTAGGTCGGGTTCTTGTCACTGCTTGCCAGATTGAAAATCACAAACCAAAACAAAAATCTGAGGACAGTGAGGCTCTCATATGCACGCCAGTGTGAGTTCTTACTTTCTCCCAAGACGCATAGAATCTGTTCTTACAAGGTGGAATCTAAGGTGGCCAGCGATATGCAGATGTATTCAGTAGTGTGGCAAAAGTTTTTCTTTCCTTTTGGCTTATCTTGGCTAGAAATTATTTTGTCAGTTCTAGTGATAGGATAATGTTCCTAGGATTAAACTATATAGCTAAAAGATTCTTCTCTGGCCAAAAGATGTCAGCTTGTTACAGTTAAGTACTATGGGAAATGTGTAGGTCCTGCCTAGATAGTAGTAACATTTTGACGCTGCATAACATGTATTTTTAAATTCTAAACATTAATTCTTTTTTTGTTTTTGAGACGGAGTCTTGCTCTTGTCACCCAGGCTGGAGTGCAGTGGCGTGGTCTCGGCCCACTGCAACCTCCGCCTCCTAGGTTCAAGTGATTATCCTGCCTTAGCCTCCTTTGTAGCTGGAATTAACAGGTGTCCATCACCACACCCAGCTAAATTTCGTATTTTTAGTAGAGTCGGGGTTTTACCATGTTGGTCACCCTGGTCTTAACAGATAACTGAAGATGAGAAGCTTTCTTTTGGCCAGTGTTTACCTTTAGTACATCATATGGTCAGCATATGACTAGAGAAATTTTCAAGAAAGATTATTTTATGTTTGTAGCAGTAGACTTCTGTGTAATTTGAGGGGACTTCCAGTAAGTGAACTTGCAGTAGGGTATCCCTTGCTTGAGAAACTCAGCCCACCCTGTGAAAGCACTGCATGCTGAGGCCTACATGTTTTCATCTGACTTTTTTTTTAATTGACATGTCTGTATAATGATAGTTTTCAGGAACAGGGAACCAAATTATTGCTCATCATGTGGTTGTTACTGGGAAGTTTCTAAGTACAGATATTCTGAATGTGTCCTGAGTAAGCTGCTGTGTTAAAATTCAGGTTAACGACAAAGGTGCTTTTTGACCTATAGTCAGCCATGCTGTTCTATTCAGTTCTAGTTCTGTTCTCCTAAGCAGCTGCTAATGATACCTAATCCTCGTGCTATTTTTAGCACAGAAGCAACTGCTGTGCAAAGCCTTGTTTCAAGCTGTGATGCACAGAAGGGCCATTTTGCTGGTGGAGGCCTTAACAAGTTAAAGAATTTTTGTTTTGTTGTTGGTGTTTCTTTCCTTCACTCTCTACTCTTATTCTCCCCTCCCTTTACTCTCCTTCCCTGTCCTCCCACTTTCTTTCCTTCTGTTACTCTCTTTCTCTTTCTTTCTTTCCACTCTCATCTTTCTTTTTTAATCTTAGGAGTATTGACATAGGTGGATTATAGCAGACCACTCTAAGGAGTTGTGTGCATATACTCGTCTTAACTAACAAAACCATAGTGAAGCATTTAGCATATTCTTAATGATTTGGTTATTCATAATGGCTTTGTTTTGTAAAAATTAAGTGAAAACTACAAATGGATGGTGGGAAGTTTAAGAAAATATGAAAAAAAATGGTGTTATACTAGCTTTTCAGTTTTATAATTATTACTGGATTGATAGACTATGAGTGTACTTGATAAATATTACCCTATATATGGTCTGCTTCCCTCCCATATCTAGGAGAGTATTTACCTGTCATATGCCCTAAAACATGATGAAAATACATTTTCCCAATTAGGATCTCGTTTTCTATTAAATGATACTTTTTCCGCATTCAACAAATACATTAGTAATTCACATTCTCTGTTTCTTCCCCCCAATCTTTATAAGATTCGCCTTTACATACTAAAGTTTATTTTTATTTTGGTCAGCGTCTAAGTTTATAATTTGTGAATTTAGGCCTTGTAAGATTTTTCTTCTTGACAGGCAATTTTTTATTTCTTCTAGGGTGGATTACAGGAGGTGGCAGAACAGTTAGAGCTGGAACGGATAGGACCACAACATCAGGCAGGATCTGATTCATTGCTCACAGGAATGGCCTTTTTCAAAATGAGAGAAGTATGAAGACATCACTGCCTTTTTCTCAGTTGGTTGTTAGGTTGAGAACATTAAAAATCTTGTGGCCAAAGATTTTGGGCAACAAGTACCTACTAAGTAAAGATATAATTAGAGATACCATATGAGTCACATCCACCACACTTAAAAGTATTCAAAAATAAGTTATCTTGAAATGTAGTTCAGAAGGAACTGGGAGAACATGTTCATCATAGAACCAACAATTTTAAAACATAAACTACCTGAGAAATCATGTAGGTCCAACCGTATTATTTCTCAGGTGAGAAAACAGGCTAATAACTTCCATGATTAAACACATTACTAGTGGGAGAACTCCAGAGTTCTTTTCTGACTCCCATTGGTGCTCCTTCTACAAGGCAAGGAATCTTTATATTAGGTTTCTTCTAGCATGACCCCTTTTAAGGTTTAAACTGGTGATAAATATATTATTTGCTCATGTCATTCTTCAGTGCTTTGAAGATTTTATAGAGAAGAACTCAGGCTCTTTTACTGCATTGAGTCTTAAAAAGGGGGGTTGAATTCCGAAGGGATCAAATAAATCCAACGTAGTAGTTGCATCAGAAACCATATTAGGAAAACCCTCCTTAAACGGCAAAAGGCAGAGATCACTTCCTTGAGTATAAAATGTTAGGTATGGAAGAATGAAACTTAATGAACCCATTATCTACTCCTAAGTAATTAAGTGATACACACAGATACACCTAGCTATGGGTAAACAGGAAAATTGGTTGTGCAAAAAACAAGTGAGGTTTTTCTTGACTATAAGTTTTCACTTTTGCAAAAATTCGCTGTGGATTTGAGTATATTTTCTCTTAGACATTAAATTGAGACTGAGAATTTAAAACTTTTTGAAGCAATGTATTGATAATAGAAGGCATTAACGCTGTTTTGCTAAGTAGTGTTGATTCAGAAGTGATTTGGACTATCCATTCATGACACGTAAATATTTTGTTTTGGACTCCTTCCCATTGTTTCATTAGATAATTGAAACAACCTTTTGGATTTTTTAGCTTTGCATTTTAAAAATATCTTAATGGTTTATTTAACTAAAGGTGGATTTCTGGCACTAATTTATCTTTATTTTTCTTGGCTTCTTCAAGGACAGTAATAGAGTGTGAATGTTTGGATTTTACTGTCCATGACTTTATGGTTTGATCATTTATAGCCAGCTCAGCCTTGCACACAGATTTAAGACAGCTTATGAACCTAAACTTTTTTTCCCCCACCATCATTGGCTTTCTTCATTCTTGAGTACTGTTAAATTAATGGAATAAATATTTATTTTTCCATGATGACAAATTCTTATAAAAATGGTCTAAATGGAAAAGACATGCATTTATACACTTTTTTTGTAATCTCTTTCTTTGGTTTCTGAGCTCTGTACTTTTGAGGACATTAGTCTTACTCATTGAACTGAAATGCGTAGCCTCAAAGGAACACCATAGAAAAGAGCCATCATTATTGTCAGTGAACAGTCAGTACTTACATTGCTGAAATATAAATTACAAGTGGTTCCTTTTGGTTAAAATTATCTTTTTTTTTCTTCAAAATTCCTTTTTAGATGTTCTTTGAAGATCATATTGATGATGCCAAATATTGTGGTCATTTGTATGGCCTTGGTTCTGGTTCATCCTATGTACAGAATGGCACAGGGAATGCATATGAAGAGGAAGCCAACAAGCAGTCATGACATGAAATAGTCCTTTTATTTTTATTTTGAGCTACACACATGCTTGTATATAGGTTTTATCTCTGGTTGAATCCCTTGAACAATAGACAGTACCTTTCCCCCCCCTTTCATGGCCCATTTTATTGTCTGCCTTTCAGTACTAAGTATGACCGTTCCTATCTCAGATCTTAATAAAAAGAAAAAAAAAACGCATTCAGGTTAAATTTGGCCTTAATTTAATATACTTGTTAGCAAGCGTGTGTGACAGAGAGTGGGGAAAGCTACATCATTGAATATTTTGATAAACTTTACCTACTTGAGTTTGGTTTATTTTTCCCTTTTCCTAAATTAACTAGCACTGACTGTAATTTATTTCCCTGTTTCATGTCTCTCCCTTCCATTCTGCAGGAGTTTTAGCTATTTGAGATTGTGGACCATCAGTTTTGCACTTTAGAGAGTGTTTCTGACTCAAAACCTGTTTTATCAGAAATTTGTTTTTTCTTGATCTTAGCTGGAAAAATCTGCCAACTTTACACAGTATTTACTTGGTTTTGACCCACAGAATATAGCACATTGTGCAAACTGTCGATTCAGCGAAACTTAAAAAAGACAAGAAACTACTGAGGAGCTTAGTAACTGCTGTTTCTGTACGTAGTGTTTAATCTTCCAAGCACATCTAGTGTCTGTCAGTTTCTAATTGGCATGTGTAGGCTGCTCTGTGACTGAAGAATTTTCAAACCAGCTTTACACCCTTCAGGAAAAATCCCTTGTGATTGGATGTTTACTATCTGCCAGGAAACTGGTACTCAAGATGTTGAAGCTACAGTTATTTTATGATAGCACACTTCCCTTGATCTGCTTATTTTTATTCCATCACCATTTACCCTTTTTTTTTTTAAAATTTTGTAGCCATTCTTATGATGCTCTTGATTTGTTGGTTACACAAATCAATTTTATTAAAATCCAAAGATAAGTCTTTAGGTATATTTTGTACCAAATTAAATTAGAAGACAAAAATTGCGCTTTCATAGTTGCTACAAAGGTAAATAATGGAGAGATTTGGTACAAAACAACAAAAAATATATATATATATATTCTCATATATATATATAGCTGATAAAATTACCTGAGGAGTGTAATGCTTGTTTATTTTTTTGTGTATATCTTTGCAATCTATTTTATATATATTGACAAAAGAGGCTGTGAAATATTTAGCCATGCAGAATATGTGACCAGACCAGAGCATGTGTAGGAAGACTTTTTGGTAATCATTAACTCTACCCCGAAATGATGGACTACAAGTTATAATGTGTGTTACCTACACTTCAATCAGTAATATTAGCAAATCTCCAAATGTTAGTCACATTGGTTTGTCTCCCTTGTACATTCTTTATTCATGATATTACAGTGCTGTAACTGGGTGGTCCTTTTTAAACAAAACATTATTTGCAAAACAGAGGGTATTATTTGTTTTTAAAGCTTTTGTAAATAAAGGCTTCAAAATGTTTTCTTATAAATGTTGATGACTGGTGATTTTCTTTTGGAAATACTCATTTGGGGGATATTGTTCATTTTTATTTGGGCAACTCAACAGAATTCAGTAACTTCCTTCATTAACCCTAGATGATTATTAGTCCATTAATTGAAAAATCAATCTGAGTTTTCTGCATTTCAAGTGTTGGCTTATTCTTGTTCTTTATGAGTACCTCAACTAGCTAATTAAGGACTGACTTCTGTTTCTCCTTTCCAGGAATGCATTTATTCCGAAGGATATACTTCACAAAGTAAATACATTTGGTATAACTGTGGCTTTTTAAAAAATCTAACACAATGTAGTAAGTTTCTAACTGGCTTTTCTTTTGTCTTCGTTAAAAAGGAAGTGAAGCTTCTTTTCGCTTGTGATTTGTTAGTTGAGAAAAGTAATATTTAAATTCTGTTCAACTATTTGAGAAATCAATGCTGGATTTGAAATAGGAATGATAAAGATTGCCTTTTTATTAGCCACATACTTGCTCAATCTCATAACTTGTATCAGTTCTGGCTTCTGTCCCTAAAAAGTGTAGCTAATCCCTAACTTACTTTCGACTCAATGATTTTTCAACTATACAGTGGGTGTATTGAGTGGTAACCCCATCAAAAGTTTAGGAGCGCCTTAGGACCGAAGATGGGGTTATAGTTTCTACTGAATGTGTATTGCTTTTGCACCATTGCACAGTCAAAATTTGTAAGTTGAACCATCGTAAATTGGGGGACTGTATGCTGTTGCCTGCATTAAATGCATCTTAGTATTTTTTCAGATGTAACCTCATTGTAGGTTGAGCACCCGTATAGTGTAACTTTTGTAGAGGAACATTTTGACTTTTACTGGGTCTAAGTTTTACTTTTTTGTTTCAGACAGTCTGAATGTTTGTAAAGTCTAGGTTCTAGATGTAAGATATTTGGCTGATAATTTTTTTAGTGTTAGCCATTAATTACAGACTCATATATTCTGTTAAATCTACTAGAGCAAGGGCTGTCAAACTATGGCCCGTAGCCAGAATCAGCTTGCTGCCTGTTTTTGTGTGGCCCATGAACTGAAAATGGCTTTTAAATGGTTGGGAAAAATAATCAAAAGATTATTTCCTGACATCTGAAAATTACATGAAATTCAAATTTTAGTGTCTATAAGTTTTTATTGGAATGCAGCCTCAATCATTTACATATTATCTATGGATACTTTTTTGCTATAATGGGAAAGTTGAGTAGCTGCTACAGAACCTGTGTATGTGTGTCTTGTTTCACATTGCCGCTTGGCAAGCTACAGAATCATGGTGATGCAGATATTACCTGAAAGCATTTGGAATGCCCTGTGTATTGCTAGATTTATTACTTTTTCTGCTACCAGTTCATGCCCTGTATCTCAGAACAAGAAAAGTACCTTTGAATGTTACACTTTCAAGGCACACTGGAATATGGACTATTTTATTATATGGTGGTACATTGTGTTTATAATGCAGTGTCACCATAACTGGTAAAAGAATAGACTGACAGTATCAGACTAACATCACAATATTCCCAACTCGTGGGAAAGCAACAGTCAGAAGAATTAGAAAATTTAAATGAAACATCACAGCAACATTTCACAAAAGTAATAAAAATGAGGCTGCAACCAAAATGTTTACAAGTAGCCTATTTGTTAGCCAAGCAAAGAAAACCATTTACTAATGCTGAATTACCTCGTGCTTGAAGATAGTAACCAACCCAAAGACGTGTCCAGAGAAAATTAAGACATCAGCCCTTTGATGAGAACAGTAGTTTGAAGAATGAGGATTTTGGACACAACATCAAATGACACTTAATTCTTTGCCTCGTATTAGTCAGTACTGCCTAGCTTTAGTTGTTGCTGGATTTGAAGTGACCAAAGAATTTGTATGGAACTACAAGTGGGAATATTTTCAAAAAAGTTTATAAACAGTACAACCTGAAGTGGAATCTACTAAGATGTGATGCAACCGATGCTGGGAAAAATGCATGGAGCAGAAAAAAAGTTTATTTGGTCAAATTTTAAAGCTTGTGAAAACATAAGTTGTTTAAAGCCTGTAGTTACTCACTTGATTATTCATCAGCAGGTACTTCACAGGAAATATTGGTGTTACTGAACTGGTCAACAGTTAACTTCATTTGCTCTTGTGGACTCAACCATCTTCAGTTCCATGATTTTTTTGTGAGAAACAGAAGCTGAATATCCTGATATGATTTGCCACACAGGCGTTCAATGGCTTAGCAGTGCTAAAGATTTATTTTTATTTTTTGGGCTCTGGGCTGACATCATTGAAATTTTTCTGAATGAGAAAAACCATCCTCAACCACTGTTTCTTAACACTGAGTAACTTTGGAAATTAACTTTTGCCACAGACTTGAAAATGTTTCTTAATGAATTTGACCTGAAATTACAAGGTACAACAACATAATATGGTAAATTCATTTCAATAAAAACTAACACTTAAGATTGTCACGCTGCTTTATATACTTTCTGTGCTATGAGAAGTCAAAACAGCGCTGTATTGCCAAATCCATTTTTAGTGGATATATTTTCCTGTAGCAGTTTTTTGGACCTTGATGCAGTGCAAAGAAAATTTTTAAATTTTAAAAGCATTTAACTGCAATTAAATGCTTTTAAAGTTTCCTCTTAATCTTCTGTTGGAAATGAATCATCTTGAATGAATGACATGCTAAAGGGCAAATACCAAAAAGATGAATCCTACAAATGCCTTACAAGTGATGAATAATTTGCTTAACTAAAATCACATGCTCATGGGTGGATGTGTCAGTATTTAGCAGTACCTTGACCTGTCTGTGTGAAAAGACATTTTCAAAGATGAAATATGTGAAATCCCATTACACATCAGCATTAACAGATTAACATTTTCTATTTATTCCAATGAGGGGATACCAACTTTCAGCCCAAATTGAGCAAAATGTTACCTCCCGTCCCCTGCCAAAAAATCCCATTATTCCCATTAGTAGAACTCTATTACTAAAAAAAGAAAAAAAAAATTGTACTGGATATTTTGAGTTTTCAATTTTTAGAATAAAAATTTTGTGAAAAGTTTCCTTGAGTACCTAAATAATGTCCTTCATTTTGTCTTAGCTTGCAAAAAGCCTCTAATATTTGCTACCTGCCCTTTTCAAAAAAAAAAAAAAAAAGGCTTGTCCACCTCTCTACTAGAAGAAACTCAAGGGTCTATATCTGTCCTGTTTGCTATTTCATCTGCATTGCCAAATGCAGTGGCTCCTCTGGGTAGGCAACCTGAGGTGGAATCAAATTATGAATGCATATGTTATCTCATGTCTATAAAATAAATGTGTTAGAATTTATAAATAAAGGGATAGGAAAAATGCTGATTATTCTGTGTGTCGGTGCTTTGTAGTGAAGGCCATTTCACACATGCCATTTGCTATGTTGGTGTAATTTATATGAGAGTTTCATTTATAACAATGTTACCTGTCATTTATTTTTCTATTAAGACATTATAGAAACGCAGGACTGTACACATCCAAGTCCTGCAGAATTTTCATTTCAGGTTTTAAAAGTTAAAAAAATGTCACCATAGAATGAAAATTCCAAGAAAACAAGATTCATGTACATTATCACTAGACAATTTCCATTTGTTTTAAACAGTTTTCTATAACATTACATTTAACGTTTAGTATAAAAGCAATTGAGCAATTTCTCTTTAGAAGTCCATTTCATTGCTTTGTAGCCATAGTCTGTAGGTGAATGAACAAGCTACATTTCTCCAAAATTACTCATTTTCTTTTTAAAGATGATAAACTGGTCAATACTCTCCTTCCTGGTATGGAGGAATTTTTTGTATATGAGAAGCATTCATGAATATAATCTGCCCTCTTGCTTTATTGTCATAGGAGGGGAAATTCACTGCTTTCACACCCTTCTGTTTTGGCTCTTTCTCCCAAAAGATAAGAATCTTTATTTAGTATCATACCAAGAAATTGGACTTCCTTTAGCTTCAGACTATCATCATGGCTTCCAAATTGTTAGGAAATACAAGTCTGCAAGACCCCAAGGGGACTTAATATTTTACATCTTACTAGCCGTGTCATAGGTTTTAAGTGCTTTTAATGGGGAACTGTTTCACTCACGCCATATACCTGTTTTGTTTTTCTAAAAAATTAATACTGTAAGTTGTGAGCAGGTGTCTTGTATCACTGCAAAACCCATGTATAATAAAAACTTGTTCTTGAGCTATATGTGTGTATACAGACTTTCCTTCCATTCATTGTAGCCATTCTGGGGCTGTCCTCTACTTCTTGCCTAAGTATATGTTTTTTAAATAACTTTAGCACATTGGCATGCTACTCCAAGATGAGTTTATAATTAAGGTTGCTTTTTAAAGTATTCAGCTTTCACACAATAAGTGTTTGATTAGTTCATTTAAGATGTTTTCAATAGTACACTTTAGGGAGCCATACATACTGACAGAAAAAGACACAAAATCTAAACTGACAAAATAGCCTTGCTCTCATAACTGAGAAAAATACAACAGGAGAACTGACGCATTCTGTAGTACCTTTTTAAATTCAGAATCAACGGAATTTTACCTTGAAGCATTATGCGTTTTTTTTTCAATTGATTAAGCACCTTTATCAATCAAACAGAAGCAATATATTAAGCATTAATAATTTCAGGTAGGATTCAGCTCCTTGTACTGTTAAACCTTCCCCGGAAGATGCAACATAAATCATAGGTTTTCATAAACCATAAAGTAGTACTATTTTTCCTGAGCAAAAGGGAACCAGCCATAAACCAGGGCTTAAAATAACTTATTAAAAGTTTCCCTTTGGTTTAATTGCTACTCAAATCACTCAGATGATTAGCCTTAACAGACATTTTCCCCCAATTGTAAACAATACAGAAATACTGAATACTGGCTATGAACATCAAAAAGATCTATTTTTGAACATTTTTCACCAGTTTGTTTTTGCCCTCACTTTCCTGCAACAAGAAAGGTCTGCAAATGATTAAAAGTGTCTTCTGTTGGCATTGCCCAGATTATTGTATTTGAACTTTTTGCTGGTTTAAGAACAATTCTCAGCGGTGTTGGTGATTGAGCTATTAGATACCTGGACTGCATCGTCATAGTTCTTTGCTCACATTTCAAGGAGACTATTTTGAGGAAGGAAAAAAAAAAAAATGGGTGCCCTGTTTCAGAGTCTCCTGAAACACTCAACATTGTTCTGGGAGATACTTCATAGTTGATTCACAGGAGTTTCTTTGAAACAAGCCTACTTGATTTCATCCTTTCAGTGATGTCCACTGTTTACAAGCCAGGGCACTACTACAATAAAAAAATCTTATGGAAAAGAGAAAAGGAAAATGCATGGTTTGCAACATTATAAGGTTTAACAATTTCCTGTGTTCTGTAACAAAATAAGATCCTTTGGTAATAAATTCTAAAGGAAATCTGGTGGGGAACAGATTGCTCAGTTGTAAAATCTAGGTTAATGTTGGTTTGTACTTAATGCTTTTCATGGCGTTACAAGATCATATTGCTAACACTTGCAATAAAAAGTAGAATCTAGGAATTTTTACCAAGACAAAGTGAGAAAATTCTAGTGTTATCTTTGTAAAAGAGTAACAAATACTTCAGGTATGTAACATAGTCTCCTTCCACATATAAGAGGAAATCGGTGCTGAACTGGCTAAGTATGTGGAAAAGAAGTGTAAAACATTTGGGATTAAGCCACGTGGTTTTCTGCTTTAGAAGAACACGTTTCTGCAGAAAGATATTAAACACGTGTTATTTGTGAAAAATCCACTTGTTTAAATGTCACTTTGGTGAAAATATTCACAGATCAGAATCTGTAGTCTAGGTGTGTGGGTGGGATGGTTGTGCTGGAGGACACCATCATGATTTACAACGTAAACTGCTTTGCATTTACCATTTTCTGAGGTTTGTATCGATGTTTGATCAAAGGTATCAGAACCATCACTTTTACAAACAAGTATTTGACAATATAAGTAAATACCAAAGGATACAGTACGATTTCAGAATCAGCCGAGCCCGTTTACATGTATTTCAAAATAGGGAAAATCCGCTAGTTTATAACATAATGGAGTAACACTTTTTTCATATGTTTTCTTGAAGCATGAATCACATGATTGCGTGCCTAATTTTTTATAAACACGATTTGTATCTTTGATTTCCCTAGTTAAGTGTTTGTCAACATATGCCATATTTCCAATAGTTGTCTATTGATTACAGTGTACTTGAGTTTTATAGTCTGTTTCTAATTGTCCTCAGAATCACTTAACTACTACAAAGTAAATACCTTATTTTCTCACCACCCCTCCCGCCAAGACCTATGTTATGGCCACACTGAAGACATGAATTTTGCCATTAGTAGCTCTAATAAACTATTAGGAAAATTTATGCTTAAAATAATTTACATTGTCAGTGCAAAGGCAATTTCTTATAGACAGATAATGTAGGTGATCAACCACTTTATTAGGGCATATTAGGAGTGAATTCATGGATATGAACTTCATTGAATGCATCATGATTATATTCAGATGCAACTGTTCTTTAATATATCTTTGAAATAACAATCCTCTTCCCTACATAATAGCAAATACCTAACATATATGAAGCATTGGTACACTATTTTTAATGCAAAATTTCTTAAATCTTGATTCCTATATAGTAAAATCTATAAAAACAAGAAAAATCAAAATTATCAGTTTAATGGACAATAAGGACAGTTGAAGTATGTGTCTTCAAGTTCGAGTTAAGCCATTAAATTTTTTAAAGTAAATACTTAAAGGTAAATTTTATATAAATATGTACAAAATGTAGATCTATCTGTTTAGCACTTTGTTCACTCAGATAAATTTATATTGCATATCTAATGAGATATGCAATCATCTCCAAAAATTATAACTCCTATAATTCAAAACAAAACAAAATAACCCTTTAAAGGTTATTCACTATATGAAAACAGAAAGGGAACAATTACAACAATGAAATTGTTTTAACTTTTTCAAATCTGATTCTAATGTGTATTGACATATATTTAATTATATAAAAGACTGTGGGAAAGGGGCATTAACAGTACTCTAGAAGAGTAAAGGATAAAAATCCCTCTTTTTCCCCTAGCTTCCAGTTTGACAAGAGGGAATACTTAATCGAATCCTGTCCACAAAAACAGCTAACAGTACTGTGCTTTGAAAAAAAAAAAAAAACAAACAAACCTGACTTCATATAATTCTTAATACATCCTGTGCTGCTGTTGGTTTTTTTAAGACTTCTAGCAGTAGCTATAGGTTCCGGTCTGGCACTTTAGGTATTTTTAAAAATGACCAAAACGTGCTCTAAAATGAAAGTTAAAATGTTATCATATTTTCTGAGATTTCTTGAAGCAGATTGTCAGATGAAACTCTTCAGCATAATACAAATCTGTGAAAGACTGCAGATATTTCTATTGTTCAAAGAATTGCACTCAAACTATAAAATGGACTTGGCTGACATTGTTTCTTCCATAAGCACAATTAATATAAAACTATATTTTTAGGAAGGATAAGTAATTGCAATGATCTTTTATTCCATTATCCTCTGGCCTTCTAGTTTATTTTGTGTTGAATGTTTGGTTTAACAAAGATTTTGAAAAGTTTATTACCATTTTCTCTTTGATTAAATACCAATTACTTAGTTGGTCCAGTTTTAAAAGGTAATCTGCTTTAAATTCTCAAAATCAGTACCAAAAAAGCATACAGAGTATTATTCTAATTGTTAACATTTACATAAATTATACTGGACTCAAATAAAAAAACTTTTTTTAAATAGTGCATACAAGGCACAAGAGCTTATTATATTTACTGAAGCTGAACATTCTGGCATCAACAAACACACCACTTTAGTTTATCTCAAACTAAATTTCCAAATAGCATGCCATTTTAGTTCATGTTGAACTAACTTTCCAAAAGTTGTATGATTTTTATTTAATGATTTGCATAATTTAATTGTAATAGGCGTTTAAGGAAAAATATAGTTTACCTGTCATCATTTTGATGAGACGAGAAAGAAATAATACAGATATCACTGGAGGGTAAATCTATTGACCTATTAGGAAATCTTAAGAGAAATTCAATAGTTTTACTATGTTCAACAGGAGAAATAATCTAAAAAGAGATTTTTAGAAAGCCAAACTGACAAAAGAATGTCATAAAACAATCTTCATAATTGCTATCGTAAATTTCCTCCCAATTTAACAAGAAGAGATGAAAATATATTTCTGATGTAATAGAAATGTACCGTATTCTGACAAAAGTATTCCAGCCAACTGCTTTGAGAGCTCAAGCTTCAATGTCCACACTTATTTTCCAGCAGAAAACAAAAGGCTGGAATTCAGTGAGGCAAAAATGGTTGATGATCTTCAACTGCAGGCCACCTGGACTCTGTAATGAATTCATAATTATTACAGTTCACTCAGTCTGAGGCTGGATTCACATCAGAGGAAAAAAAAGAAGTATGGTTTGCCACTTCCACCTTCTAAAAGGTAACAAGTTTTATGAATAATGCTTATCATTATAATGTGACTTGAAATCTCTGAAATCTTAATATTTGAATAGTCTCAATTTTCAGATTCGGAAAATCAGATGATTAATGGAGTTTCTATGTGATAAACTGTGCTACCCATATATTTGGGTAAAAACTGGTCCTTGGATTTGTTCCACGTTTTTCGGAGAAGATGTTTTCCCCATTGATTAATAAACCAGAACTACTTTTAATATTTAATAGGAATTTGTGTTAGTCGTAACAATGTGTGTATTGGATCCAAAACATGTTATATTTTAAGCAATGGCTTGGAGAGAACTAATCAATTCATATTCTGCATTTCCAGCCAAAGGGACATAGGCACAACTGACTGGTGGCACCTTCCTGTGGGAAGCCTCTTCCATCCATCTACAGCACTGATACCTTGAAATGAAACAGAAAACATGAAACTACTATGTTAACCATAAACACGCAAAACAAACCAACTCATTTCATAATCTGTTTCAATAATATCCCTCATTCAAAACTGTTTACTATGCTAGCAGGCTCAGTAGACGTGCTCTTGAATACGGAACTCTACATCAATACTGCTCAAACTTTAATATGCATATACAAGAGGATCCTATTAAAATGCAAAAAAAAAAAAAATTGCAGACTCTGATTCAGTAGGTCTAGGATAAGGCCTAAGATTCTGCATTTCTATTAATCTTCCAGGTCATGACAATGTTGCTGGTTTGGGGCTTCAATGTGAGTGGCAGGGTTCTATGTTGTTAGTTCTGCATTCATCTGAGGCTGAATGGAGTTTAGGAGTGGCAACTGAGTCAGGAAGGACATTTAGGGAAATGATTTTGAAACTTCATGTGCATAGAAGCACAGCTTTGTTTTGTTTTGTTTTGTTTTTTGAGACAGGGCCTCACTCTGTCACCCAGGCTGGAGTGCAGTGATGCGATCTCGATCTCAGCTTACTGCAAATTGTGCCTCCCTGGCTCAAGTCACCCTCTCATCCTCCCACCTCAGCATCTGGAGTGGCTGGGACCACAGGCACATGCCACCACACCCAGCTAATTTTTTTTCTTTTTGTATTTTTGGTAGAGACGGGGTTTCACCATGTTGCTCAGGCTGGTCTTCAACTCCTTAGCTCAAGCAATCTGCTTGCCTTGGCCTCCGCAAGTGCTGAAATTACAAGTGTGAGCCACCACGCCTGGCCAGCATTTTTTATTTATACCATATGATAGGAAAGGTTGGTAAGCTAAATTTAATTTACTTTTTATTACTAACTATGGGTTTAGGCACATTATAACCATCTGGAAACTGCTGAACAAACAAATATTTTATAAAAAGGTGACATCATTTACTATCGTAGTTCAAAAATAGAAAAAATATGAAGTTTTTTTTTCTTTTTTTTTTTTTTTAGAGTCTTGCTCTGTCACCCAAGCTCCCAGGCTGGAGTGCAATGGCACGATTTTGGCTCACTGCAACCTCTGCCTTCTGGGTTCAAGCAATTCTCCTGCCTCAGCCTCCTGAGTAGGTGGGATTACAGGTGTGCCACACCACACCCGTCTAATTTTTGTATTTTTAGTAGAGATGGGGTTTCACCTTGTTGGTCAGGCTGGTCTTGAGCTCCTGACATTGTGATCCACCCATCTCAGCTTCCCAAAGTGCTGGGATTACCAGGCGTGAGCCACCGCGCCCGGCCAATATGAAGATATTTAATATAAATTAGGCACATCAATATCAGACTATTATTTGATATAAATACAACTGGAATGAATTGCAAATCTGAGATGTAAAGCAGGAAAAAATTATTTTTAAAAGTCTAGTTTCTATTAGCTACTTTAGTGAAAGTTTAAGAAAACAAAACATGTTAGTGCAACTGGTTGTATCAATAGAATAGAAAACATGACATCAGAAAATCGGGTATTTTTAGATCTATAGCGCTGATTCATGCTGCCATTTTGTGATTATGCCTAATCATGCCATATCTGAATTAATAAAATCAAGTTTCTGTCAGATTTTTAACTTCAATGTTTTTATTTTGTCACTTATCCATCAAATGTTGAGAACCTACTATGTGTCTGGCATTGTGCAAGGTGTTGGAGATAAATAACCACAATACTGGTATTGTCAAAATACTGGGAAGTCTCGATGGCTTTTATATAATATTACCATGTAAATATGTAAAACACTTAACACACAGAAAAATTCCTAATAGCACTGACCTTAAAAACAATGGTTATTGCAACTGATGATTTCACAATATTGAAAAAAATCCTGTGAAATTCTATGTCTTACAGAACTATGTTCTGTATATTTTATTTGTGGTACTGGCTGGTAGTGACTCATATTTGCTACAGCTATATTCTAAAATTACATTCATAGTTACATTCTAAAATTATTTTCAGAAATTTAATAATGTCTTTGCTATTTAATCAAATTCAGATGAAATTTTCACTATTTTAACCAGTTATAGTCAGTCTGACCTATTGTAGCAACAGGTATTCAGAGCTGATCCTGCTCTTCCCAAAATCAGATACTAGTCAGCTGGCAAATTGCCAGGTCAGCATTTTGCTGACAATACATGGCTAACTTACCAAAACCAGAACAGACAAATAAAAACAGATATCCATGAACTTTGATGCAAATCATTTTGTTTTACAAGTGAATCTCTTGCTTTTCATAGACTTTAGGATTCTAGATTGCCGTTATGTAAATAGAGAGTTATCTTGCTATCTTTAATATTCAGCTCGGTAAATTGTTTATTATATAGTTGTTTGTTCCAAAGGGGTTCCTTATTGTAGCTTTTTATTGACTGCAGGCTTACAAACAGATCATATTTTAAAGAAACTGATTTGGAACTGCAGTTTTAAAAAAAAATAAGGCTTAAAGAAAATGATTTGGAACACCTATTATTTTAAGGTTAACACATGCTATGAGGCCCTACTATGACCCAAAAATGGGAATGACAGTGTGCTAATGAGTACATTAATGAGATATAATTATATTGCACTTTGACTTAGTGTTTCCTAATGGATGGTCAAGGATATGACCACTGTATATTCTGAAAGATGAAGAAAAATTAAAAATAATTATTCTAATTTCCTATAAAATGACAAGATAATTTTTACATATAGTTCAGTATTTTAGGATTGATCCCTACCACTTAATGCATTACTCTAAAATGACTTTTGTTCATCAACTTATTTCTATAATTAATCAAGTTAACACAAATACCAGCTAATACTGAAGCTAGGTCTGCACTCAGAAGCCCCAGCATGGCTAATGCAATCTCCCAAGTCAGGTAAAAGATCTTCTATATGAATCACTCACAAATTATTAAAAACGTTTATGGAAACTATTTGCCCTAAGAAAATTAGAAGACTGTTAAAAATATAAAACAATAAAGGGAAAATTATCGTACTTTTATAAAGTATGAATTTATCTTGCTTGAAGAGTTAAGTCTCATTTTCCATGGTTAATGCAGGATTGCTCATACCTTAATGAAAGAACATAAGTTAGCATTTTTGGTTGCTTTTGAACAAATAGGCAGAAACTTCTTATTCATCTATGAATAAGGAATCCCTTGGTAGACTTCCAAAGGTGCCTTGTACATAATAAGGGTATGTATAAGATGGTGATATAGAAACACACACACACCCCTTATACAGTGTCAGTTACAACCACTATCTCCCACACACACAAAACACTAAAAACAGAAATATACATCTGAGGAAATAGAGAAACATAATAATGAAAGATATATTGACCCACACTGCTCACATCAGCTTACATCAACGTTTCCAAATTCTTCCTCTACCAACCTCATTCTAGTCAAACCAATCTTTGAGCACTTTCTCACCTCATTTTTCTTGCTTCTTTTCCTTCCTATACATCATCCTTTACACTTTAAGTAGTTCTTCATTTCATCCAACTAACAAAAAAATTAATCGAACATGCCGAAGAATTATAATAGCATGTGAAAATCAAGAAACCACTGCTATGTTAACATAAATTATGTAAGATGAAATGTGAATCCCTTCTGGATGAAGAGGAATTCTTTGTTTTTCCACGTCTCAACAATTGACCCCCAACTATTTATCACTTCTCTGCCTCTAACGAAAATGATGGATTCAAAGAACAAATTGGTGTCATCAACTTTTGTTTAGGCAATGCCTAGTCCTTGCCATAGATTAGAAATTGAAATGGCATGTCTGAAGGTCGAGAGAGTGACCAAATTATGAATAGTCAAATAATGGGACCCTCTGGGAGGCAAATATATTTGTTAAAAATAAGGCTAAAGAAAGCTTCTATTTTAGGAGAAGATGACTGATAATATATTAAATAATGACTAGAATATTTACTCAGGATCATCCATTTGTTTTTCGCTACCACTAAATCCCAGAGGTTTCTTCAAACTCTCGTACTGCCTGACTTTGGTTCATTACACTTTAAAACGTTGACTGGTTTACTTGAAAAGACTAGAAACGAAGGAGAAAAGGTTGGTAGTCAATCTGAAGATTTTCTGGCTAATAATGCCTTAATCACAGATGTACGGCTTTAACTCCTTTATGTGGACAACACACATATATACACACACATGCATGTATGATCACCCTGTTTTGTCTACTCCTTATCAATACTGAGAAATAGGTAGTCTTTTGAAAAGAACAAAGCTAAGCCTAAAAGATGTTAGGTAACGTGACACATATCACACCCTACTAGGAGCCCAAATTAGGGTTTTTAAATCAGGTCTGACTTCGGAGCCTTGCTTGTTCCTTGCTAACAAACTACAACGACTGAAGAAAACAAAAGATTAAAATCAACAACAGTAACAAGAGGAATGTGAGTGGGATATAAAGAAATCGCAGGCAGCTGAAGTTACGGTACACAATAACTTTACTCAGACATTTTGAAGTTGGACAGAAATCTTGGAGTAAAAGATAGAACTGAATAATTTAAGGTCCTTTTCAGTAGATATTTATCTTCTATCTGATTTGATTGTAGTTTTTTCATTTTTATACTTTATATTTTGAATTTACTTCTATCATTTTATTTGAGGAATGGTGATAAAGATTTGGTTCTTTAAACAGAAAAAAGGCAATGCAGATCCATCTTTCACAAAATGATTTTCTGCTGCTAACAGGTTATTAATGAACCTCATGAATAGTTCTTTGAAAATAATTCTGAATTTAGAATAGAAGTCTGACTCCAAACTAAGAAAACTGTAGGTAGGTAGGTAGTCTGTAGGTAGTATAATGGATTTTTTTTTAACCACGTTCACCTTCTAAAAATAAAATATATCAAAAGACAGCCAAACAAGCACACCCTTACCAGCTTTGCATTTTCCTGGGTTTATGCTGCTCTCCGTCCAAGACTGAGAATCAGTAAGAAGGTGGCTCTGGGACTCTCTCAGTGGCTTTGCAGGAAACTGATGGTTTTCGAGACTGAATAATAATTGAATAATCATCAAAATCATCATAAGCTAATTTTCGATAGTAAAGTTGATTGTTTCTCAATGTATGGAACCAAAACCACTTGCAATGCAAGATGACTGCAGGAAGTACCCAAAATAACGTGGGGAATACAAGAATAAGACATTAAATAGCACTGACTCGCAGTGAGAAAAGTGTTCTATCTTCAGTCTCTTTTCCTTCTTCTGCTTACCATAAGATGATAATCTCTAACACTGGAAAATCTCCAGAGAATAGTCCTCAGCCCCAGGCTTCAGCAGGTAGTTAGAACTTAATAACAGTATTTTATTATCAATTTTATGTATGTATTTATTTTTGAGGAAGAATCTCACTCTATTGCCCAGGCTGGAGTGCAGAGGTGCAGTCATGGCCTCAACCTCCTTCGCTCAAATCAATCCTCCTCCTTCAGCCTCCCGAGTAGCTGGGACCACACCACCACCCTCAGCTAATTATTTTGTTTTATTTTTTGTAGAGTGAACTCTCTGTGTTGCCCAGCCTGATCACAAATGCCTGGTCTCAAGTGATCCTCCTGCCTTAGCCTCCCAAAGTGCTAGGATTACATGCATAGGCCACCACACCGGGCCTATTTTTAAAGTCACATTCTATTTATAGAAAGTTATGCGAGTTTCTCATTTATAAGAGTGGTATAAACTTTGGTTTAAAAAAAGCATAAGTGCCAATTTAAATACAGAAAAATATTAATTTTGTAAGTGATATGTGGATATGGCAGAAAATACGAATGTGATGGTAGGAAGACAAAGTTGAGGAAAAAATGGCCTACAGCTTCTAAAGTGGCCTAACTGGTCTTGAACACATTTTCTCTATCTTCTTCTGTAAAACTGGAACAACAACTTTGAGCAAAGTATTTTGCAGGAATATAAAAAACATCTGAAATTATCAGGTCTTACAAACCCAATGTTCAGTCTGGGGAATGAGCAGTCTTCTAAGAAGAATTTTCTTTAAAATTTAGGTGGAAATGCCATACATCAACATACTGGATGGCATGAAAAAGTATACATAAAAATATTTCACTTAGGAAACATTATTGGCATAGAAACTATTAGTGATGTTTTAGAATGTTCTGAAATAGTAATTGTAATAGTATTCAAAAGAAAAAAGACTTAAAACTCTTTCAAGAATAATTTCACATATTTCAGTTCAATTATATATATAGTAACTATTATGTTTTTAAAGGATATATGCGTATGCTTTTTCTTCTTAATTACCTCATATCTAAAATTTTAGAATATTTCAATTTTGTGCAGCTTTAACAACTACCTACTAAAATTTTGGAGGTAAATCTTAAAAAACAGAAAACAGCATATCTCCACACAGGTTTAAATATATTATATAAAAAATCTTACTTTAATTCTTATTATTCTTCAAGAAAGGGACCATATAACGGGTACAGAAGACTAACCAGATCCTGGGATCCTGGTTTAGGGACTCTGAAGATTCATTACTGCTAACAGGACTCTAGCAAAGGGCAAGAATCCATTCACTGAACAATATTTATTGAGCACCTGTCACTTTAATAAACAAAGTCTTTGTTCTTACGGAAATTTCACTGTTATGGAGGAAGAAAAATAAATAATATATACATATATGAATGAAATAAGTCAGGTGTTAATAAGAGCTATAACAATCAAAAAAATCAGGCTGGGCATAGTGGCTCATGCCTGTAATCCCAGCGCTTTGGGAAGCTGAGGCAGGTGGATCACTTGAGGTCAGGAAGTTCGAGACCAGCCTGGCCAATATGGTGATACCCCATCTCTCCTAAAAATACAAAAATTAGCCGGGCATTGTGGTGTACATGTAATTCCAGCTACTGGGGAGGCTGAGGCAATAGAATTGCTTCAACCTGGGAGACAGAGGTTGCAGTGAGCCGAGACTGCGTCACTGCACTCCAGACGGGGTGTTAGAATGAGGCTGTCTCAAAAAAGAAAAAAAAGAAAAAAAAATCAGTGTAACAGGAAGAGGCGGAGAAAGCTACTATTTTACAAAGGGTTATCAAAGATTCCCTCTATTCTGAAGTTACGCCTGAACAGAATATAAATAAAGAGAAGACACAGCTCACTCAGATCTGGAGGAAGAATGGTAAGGAAAGGGAATTAGCAAGGACAAGGCACTACATAAGGAACATGCTTGGTCCATGTGAGGAACAGCAAGATCTGTGTCTGAGGATTGTTAAGTGAAAGGAAAGTAAAAAAGAATGACATCCAGAAGGCCAAGGTGAGAGGACTGCTTGAGCCCAGGAGTTTGAGGCTGCAGTGAGCTATGATCACAAAACTGCACTCCGGCCTGGGCAACAGGCTGTTAACGGAGACATTTTATTATAACAGAGACATTGCTAACTTGCTTTAGTAGAGACAGGAAGACCCTGTCTCCATTAAAAAAAAAAAAAAAAGAATGACTGTCTGGGGTCAGATCAGTCTTGTTAAGTGATGGAACAGACATTCATTAGCTTTTATTCCGAGTAAGATGGGAAACTAATAGAGCTTTCAGCAGAAAAGTGACACAATCTGACTTATATTTTGAAGGGAAAACAGATTGGAGTGGGGCAAAAATGTTACATCAGTTAGAAAACTACTGAAGTAATCCATGGGAGCAGGGATGAGGGCTAGGACCAGGAAAGCTGCCTTGGAGGTGGTTAGAAAGTATTCAGATTATAGATATACTTTAAAGAGACATCTGATAGGATTTGCAAATGGAGTAAATACAAAGTAATTGAAAGAGAGGAATCCAGGATGACCCCACAGTTTCTAGCATGAACACGTGGGAGAATGGAGGTCACTAATACTGATAATGGAAGCATGGAGGAGATTCCGGTTTAGGGTGGTGATGAGGGTACACATGGCTGGGAATCAAATTCAAAGTTCTGCTCTGAACCTGTTTAGTTGGAGATGATTTTTAGGTGTCCAAGTGGGTATGTCAAGTAGACAGCAAGATATTCAACGCTGGAGTAAAGAAGAGAACAGAACTTGCCACGAAAATTTTATATGGGCTCAACATGGGAGATAGTAGAATTCCGCAGAAGAAAGAGACTTTAGCTGTCTAAATCTGACCTCAACATTCAAAGGAAAGGAAACAGAGGCCTCAAAAGATTATTTAACTTCTTCAAGATCACCCAGTTGGGTAACAGTGTCAGAACTAAGATTTCTCCCAAATCTCATGGTGCCCTTAGTGGAAGGAGAAATATTATCTCTAAAACCAAAATAATTTCTTAAATTATTTAAAAAAACACAAAGGGCAAAAAAGTATTATAAACTACTACTGAATTTTGTAAAAGCTTGAAACATATTCTGAATAATTTATTAAAACTAGATTTTTCTGCATTGAGGTATATGAAAAACCATAAACATTTAGCTCTGTGGGATTTTCAAGCCCAAATGCACAAGGCATGATCTAGTAAACAACTCTGATGTCCATGAATGTCCCTGTGAAATATATACACTGGGCCCATTCACTAACTGGTAGGGTCTGGCCTATACATAGCTCACTCTAGGGATGGGGTGACAAATACCTTTCATCTCTTTTGACAATTTAAAAGGATTTTAAATATAAATTCCTTTTACATTTAATTCCCAATTTAAAAGGGCAGAGGCAGGAGGATCGCTTGATCCTGGGCGGTCATGGCTGCAGTGAGCCATGATCACTCCACTGCACTCCAGCCTGGGTGACAAGAGAGACCCTGTCTCAAAACTAAAACAAAAACAAACAAACAAACAACAACAACAAAAAGAACTTTAGAATGGCTACCAGGCACACTGCCTTGAGGTTTATGGGGTCACTCCAGGCTCCCTAGGAAAAAGTACTGTGATCAGTAAGAAATGTTCAATATGGAGTGTTGGCGTGGATACTGTGTATGTGGCACTGCAGCAACTAAGAAAAGCTCTAACATTTAATGAAGAATGATATTATGGTTATGCTTTTGCTACTGGCTTTCATTGAAAAATCAGAGGAATGGTTATACTCAAGTCTGTCACAAAGGTATAAAAACTGGTGTTTCAAACCATTGAAAATTCATACATAGCATTTTAAAAGTTTAAGTAACTTTTCCTTTTGCCAGTTGGTAGCACGTTCAGAATGAAATGTCAGGTCTTTCTCTGGCCACCCTCAAATTCTTGATAGTCTGGAATCAAAACAAACTTAAAGCTGGAGCGAAAGCCTCCAGACAATAAATTTCCAAGACTCTGGCTTCTCTCTCCACAGAAATGGCTCAGATAATCCTTAGAGGTCTTCCAAGGGCACTAAGTCCATAATATACATTAAAATGGAGTTGTCAAGAAGGTGTCTGGGGATCCATTTGATCTCCAAAAGCCTCAAGTTTCTTTACTCTAACAGTTATCACAGAAAGGAAAGATATGGCGGGTCAGGGGCGATTTTACCCTGTCTGTCTACCTGAGCAGTGGGTAGCTAATTTTGACTTACATTTTTTTTTTTCTTTTAAGCAGTACATTTAAAAAATAAGATTTCACTCAACCAAAACGTATAGAGAATTAACACCTTTTTACTCACACTTAGATTAATATCACCATTTTACAAGTATAATTGAAGCTTCCAATGTATCCTCAATCATACTTTCTTTTTTCTCTCATTTCAAGTGGAAACCATTGCAGTAAATTTTCTGATGGTCTTCATTTTTTTTCAAAGGAACATATAACCAAAAGACACAATATGGTAAAATATATTATTTGAAAGTAAAATGAAAAAAAATATGAGATTACTTTTTAGCTGTGGAATTCAGCCCTGCGGGAGTAGATGCTTGTTCAGGATCCTGGTTAACAAGGCAAGTTGGAAAGGAGCAGCCATCACCTAGACTAGAATTAAAATAAAAATTTAGAACTGAACCATACAAAAGACAATGGAGTGAAACCCTGCCAAAATGCTGATGTCCGAGAGCAGAACATGCTATACTCTAGGCAAAAAAAATGTGTATTAGACATTGAGCTCAACATAGTGTTTAGGAAGATGATGAATTAACTGACTTCCACACTGATATTATGGTGAATCATAGAATAATATTTCTTAAAAATAAGAGTTCCTACACAGAATTACAAGCCTATGGAACTAGAGGCTTTTCCTGAAACTATCTTTTGCTGTATTATTTTCATTAGTTTAAAGCCTGAAAATTTTAACAAAAAAGTACCTTGAAAAAATGGGTAGCAACCAGTACTTCTTCTCATCACCAAAAACTTGTCGCATGTTTTTACTGAAACCCAAGCTGAATCCATTCTTATCTGTTCCATGTCGAAATACCGGACTTCTGAATGCCTCTAAAAAAAGACGGTAAAGGAATCACATGAGTAAAGAACATATTTACTAGCAATCCTGAATATTTATCAATAATTGAAGTAAATGAAGAAACTCTGAAAATCAATGGCTAGCTGACTGTGAGGGCTTATGTGCCTGTCAACAGCCCTGAAATATAGGGTGTCCATTCTGTTTTAAAATATCATAAGATATACCTATTTTAATTTTAAAATACGCCTTTTTATTATAATAGTACATGTGCATTGTAGAAAATTAGAAAATACAAACTAGCAAATAAACTAAAATTGCATCTTCTGGATCTTTTGATCAATAGATAGATAAATGGATGGATCCATCAACATAGATCTACAAATCTACAGGTGTATTTTTTAAAAAAACCACAATCAGACTATCTTTTACATACATTCTACAACCTTTGTTTTTAAGTAAATCCATTTGTTTGTTTTTGAGTCAGGGTTTCACTCTGTTGCCCAGAGTGGAGTACAGTGCTATGATCATAGCTCACTGTAGCCTCGAATTCCCAGGCTCAAGCAATTCTTCTGCCTCACCCTCCTGGAGCAACAGGTGTCATGCCACCATGCCTGGCTAAGTATTTTCCAATTTCGTTGAAATTGGTTCTCATCTAATAAAATTTTTCCAGCTGACTATAAAATCTACTTTTAAACTAGTTTGTCCAAACCGGGATCCAGTCCAGAACCATGTATTGCATCTGGTGATACTCATTCTGCCTATCAAAGCTGGTTCAGAGAGGCTCTGGGACTTGCCTAAGGTCACACAACAAACACACGACAGACTGAGACTTGAATAAGGTCATCAACATTCCTTCAAAAATACTACATTTTCTTCTTGAATCATGCTGAAATACAAAATGTAAACTATTGTTTTTGGAATATGAACATGGAGGTATAATGATTTTTCTCCATTAAAAAGAAAAATCTAACCAGCAGAGTTAGGCACTATGAAAAAATGTGGTCATTTGCAAGATCCTTAGCATTCTTCATCCTAGGATACATAGCTTTTTCTAAAACATTTCAAAGGATCATATTATCCAGGGGAAGTCCTTTCAGTGCTACAAGTTAAATCTACAGGTTTCCAGAAGTTAAAAACCTCTAGAAACAATAAATTTACTTTTGATGAATTACAATTTAACTGCCTAACACATAATTTGAAATAAAATTCCTGGGCTTAGAAATTACTTTATCAGTATTTTCACCCTAATAGTATTTGGTGTAATGATTTCATTTCAGAATTCCATCATGTTTCATTTCAGAATACTGAAAACGAACACTAATTGACTACCCACTGTAATTAATCCTCATTGCATATTATAATAACTGAAGCTCACAGCTTGGAGTGTCCTTTATGATCGTAAGCATGTGTGGTCCTGGTTGCATTCTCAAACTCCTATCCTTGGCCTAGAAACTCTACATAGCTTAGTCCTTGCTTACCTCTCAAACCTCATTAATGTATTTCTCAATCTTTAGCTTTCTATGCTTCAGCCACATGGAGTGTTTCTAAAATATTCCTAGTGCCCCTCATTAGACTGTTTTGCCCCTGCTCACCACTATATCTATATATCTATATGCCACTATATCTGTATATATAGATATATAGATATATATAGTCTCATATATATATATACATATATATGAGACAATCAATAAATATATGGAATGAGCAAACCTGTATGTGTCTAAGCGACATATCAAAAAAACAATGAGGAAAATAAGAATGACTTTTCCCACCACTTCAGGGCAAGTTGGCATTTAATCACATAGCAACTGTCAATGAATGTTGGTATACGTATTTAAAGTTCTGTCAACTACAATAATTGGATACTCACCTAATGTAGATTTATTTTTGCTGACTAGCCAACAATGATAGCCAAACAGAGAAGACAAGCTGACAGAAAACATAGCTGCAGCAAAGAATAAAAACATAATATGGAACTTGGCTTGAGTATCAGGTAGGCCATTCTATAAAGAAAGGAAGAAAATAACATGTTTTGTCAAAGGGATATGTATTCCCCTACTTTTATAAGTAAATTAGTAAGATTTTTTTTTTGCTTAAAATTTTTCTTAAGTTTAATATAAAAAAATGTGGCTTTATGTTAAAACTTTAGGAAAAATATGCATATATTTCATGGGGTTAAAAGTTTACTAGAATATGAATATATATGAAAATGATATTAAAATTTGGAATATTAACTGTGTTTTTCATAACCAAATCATAGAAAATTTATGGTAGTGTATGTATAAACTGTAATACTACGAAGCAAGATAAATGGAACTATAAAATGTAGTTTTAAATTTATTAACGGAGTATGTTTTGTCAACATACTACAGAATCACAAATGTTTAAATAGTTTCATTATAATGCCAGAAAATGAAGGCTAACTGGCACAATTTGGCTACTATCCTTATTGATGTTTTACGTTACTACAAACAACAGCATCAACTAAATGAATACATATAACAACACATTCACAATAATGCTTCAAGCTATCTTAAATAATAGCACCACAGAAAAGATCAACACCAGTGCATAACACCTGTCTAAAATAAATCTTAATATCCATGGGCTGAAACAGTCCATCTCAAAGAAAACCAGTTAGACTCTCATTCTCTCATTGTTTATAAATCCAGAGAGACCTGGAATGGCTCTAGAATGGAGGGCTTGGGGCTATGGACACATAGGGAAGCACCATGGCTGCCACGAAATGGCTCTTCTGATAAATGGTCCTCAGATTCCAATACCCTGTCGTCCCTGACCGAATGACAGTGGTCACAAGACCTCACTGACAGTTTTCAACAGCAGCAGGTTCTTTTGACAGCGAAAATTCTGGTCATTCCTTTTCAAATATATTTGTGGTTTGAAACTAAAATCATCCACAGGAAGGAGGAGCAGTGACATAATGCTCTCCCAGACATTCATTAGGGTTCATTTTTCAAGCTGGACACTGAAAGAATCCTTGAATGTTAGCAGCAGGTCTCTTCACTCATGTCTTTCTATGCTTAGCAATAGAACTGGCACACAGTAGGCATTCAATAACTCTTTGGTATTACATTTGGTTCAAATCTCACATAAGTGATCTAGCAATTTAGAAATTCTTACCATAATAAAGATAATTTAATGAAAATAATACATCAATCCTGGCAGCAGATAAACTGCTTTTTTACTGTCATTTGGTGTTCACAAGGACGACCTGTGGATATTTTAAATCCTCAATTTTAATTTCTTTTTGCCTACATTTAAAATATATAGTGTATAAAGCGTAATCAAGAAATACTGAATAAAAACTCAGGATATTACAGGCATAAGGACATTATAGGCATAAGGACATTATAGGCATGATAGTTTAAAAAATAATCTTCTTAAACATAAAGAAAATACTTCTATTTTTAAATCCTGAAAAAAATCTTATATAGTCATCAATTCTCGTTATTCGCAGTACTTATTTTTTATAAACTTTCCACAAACACTGAACTTGTGAATACTGAAAAACTGCTCCTAGGGAAGATACAGGGTTAGGTTTCTATGAACCTCTGGTCACAACATCTTTGACAACTGATCAGTGTGTAACCTTGTTTTATGTGTGTTTCTACTTAAATGCACCTTATTTAATATACATTATTTATTTATTAATATAGAACTCATAGCTAACAGCACTATAACTCATGCCTGAATCAAGCTTATCTAATACACGTATTTTCTCCATAACACACATCGGTTTTCTTTTGTTTAGAAACATTAGACCACACTTCAGCACTACACTTTAAGACCTTTTTTTGACAGCAAAATCACCAACAAAAAGCACAAAAATGGAAAAAAGCATGGCACTAAATAGACTGTGGAAAGCACACTTGTTTACAGTATGAGAGCTGAAGCAAGAAGGCAAAAGCGTCGTCTTGTTCAGCCTCAACTGGGAATGGGCATGGGCGCAAGTCAACGTTTTTGCCACTCTGCACATGTCTGCAGATGACGAAAGCTGTCAGTATTGATGTGGGGTTTACAATTACATTTTAGTGAATTAACAAATAAAGAATCTGCGAATAATGAGGACTGACTGCATGTCAATGAGCTCTAGTCTATAAAATCAGTGTCGGAAATAATTCTGTTCTGAAAAGCCTACATTATCTATTATTGTATACCAAAAAAAGAGTTACCAAGTTAATGACTTACTGTCCAAAATTTGATAAAATACTGTAAATCTGTTGCCGCAATAAAAAGGCAGTAGAGCAGAGAATAAGCCAAGAAAAGGAGAAAGAACTTATAATTCGAAAATCCAACACAATTGTTCACCCTGTTAACAAAACAAAAACATTTCCAGTGAGTTTTACATCTTCACCTACGTGTGCATATGCTCAAGCAAGTGTTTAGCTTCCTCTCACTTCTAATTTATTGGCATTTCTTTAAATCTAACTCATAAGATTTCTTTATGCATACAATCATTTAAAAATCCATTTCACTAAAAAAATCTGCTTCTATTTTTAAAACATGATATTTAATACTGCTTTAGTCAATCACAAACAATGTAACTGCATGTCATGTCAAATTACGCAAGTATGCACATCCCTCAAAGCACAGAGCCTGCGAGAAACCGTATCAGGCCAGGCAGCTTAGGTGAATTTACTAAACCCTTCCTCTATGCCATCTTTGGGTTTGATATACAACTATGATTAATTAAGTTACAATTTTTCAAGTATTCCCAAATTAGATGGAATATCTTCACAAATTACTCTTTGCATGCCTTCACTGAAGCAAGCGGACTGTCAAAGCATATTAAATGGGAGCTTTAAGAAAAGAAGTAGGCCTGGGAGTTAGACAGCCGGGTCAGAAGGCCCATTTGACACTAAGTAATGATGTGGCCCTGAGGAAGTGAAGTCATCGATTAGAATTTCATTTTCTTTATCTGTAAGTTAAACACTCTGAGGTCATTTCCAAAAGTCGGCTCTAAATATGCCATAATTCCAAATATGCAAATTTATAAATCTCAGTTCTCACTCCAAAGTCGTTATCTGAGGGGGGACAAATCAAACTATTGTATCAATAAACATAAGTACAAATACAATTCATTTTTATAGGCTCACTTTCTTTTTGTTAAGATTTTTCTTTTTTAAAAAATTATTTATTTATATTTTATTTTACTTTAATTTTTGGGATACAAGCGCAGGTTTGTTAGACAGGTAAACCTGAGTTGTGGGGGTCTGTTGTATAGATGATTTCATCACCCAGGTATTAAGCCTACTATCCATTAGTTGTTTTGCTTAGCCCTCTTCCTCCTCCCACCCTCCTCCCTCCAAAAGGCCCTAGTGTGTGTTGTTCCCTCCTCTGTGTCCATGTGTTCTCATCATTTAGCTCCCACTCATAGGCTTATAGGCTCACTCTCTTTCTATCAAACTTTTTGATTTCCTTTTCATAAAGACAAGGGCACTACTGGATGACCTTGTGTCAATGTGATACATCACCCATGTGGAATTGGCTAATACCTTCATGGGTTGAGTAACTTCTTGGTTAACCAGTATAACGAACCTATTAAATAGAACATACAAGTTTCCTTTTCTAGTATTCAGCCTATTGCACAGAACATACACATACTGTTTCCTTTTCTCAAACGTTCTTGTTCCCCTTCTAACGTAGGTAAAAATCATCTCACTCTCCACTGACTTAGCTACTAAGATGAAACACTTTTCTTTCTAGATTTGTAAAAATGAAACCATGTTCACGTGAAAAAAATGTTTACATCATCTCCCTCAAAAAATATAAGGTAAAGGGAATAGCATTAGATTTAGTAATTTGTAAACTTAAAGGTCTTACATATGGGCAAATAATTTATAAAGAAGCCACAAGTTTGCTGGGCGCGGTGGCTCATGCCTGTAATCCCAGCACTTTGGGAGGCCGAGGCAGGCAGATCACAAGGTCAAGAGATCAAGACCATCCTGGCCAACAGGGTGAAACCCTGTCTCTACTAAAAATACAAAAATTAGCTGGGCGTGGTGGTACACGCCTGTAGTCCCAGCTACTCGGGAGGCCGAGGCAGGACAATCGCTTGAACCTGGGAGGTGGAGGGTTCAGTGAGCCAAGATCGCGCCACTGCACTCCAGCCTGGCAACAAAGGGAGACTCCCTCTCAAAAAAAAAAAGAAAAGAAAAAAAAGAAGCCACAAATTGTGGGTGCACATTGTATGGAAACAGTTACATCTGCATCTCTAGAGGTTCCAGTGGGGGGATGCAAGCCTGTTGCTGAGGTTGCCTTTTATGGTGTTTGAATGGAATCATGGCAGGAAATAATATTGGAAACAGCCTAATCTAACTGTATTCTGTCTCAAAAGGATACAGGTATTCCCTTTGCTTACTTATGTTGGTTTCAAGGGGAAAGAATGGGTAGGCAAAAGCTGGGTGCTTTAAAACTTTGGACAATATGGGTGGGCGTGGTGGCTGACGCCTGTAATCCCAGCACTTTAGGAGGCCGAGGCAGGCAAATCGCCTGAGGTCAGCAGTTCAAGACCAGCCTGGCATGGTCTTGGTGAAACCCCGTCTCTACTAAAAATACAAAAAATTAGCCGGGCATGGTGGCACATGCCTGTAGTTCCAGCTACTCAGGAGGCAGAGGCAGGAGAAGCACTTGAACCCAGGAGGCTGAGATTGCACCACTGCACTCCAGCCTGGGCGACAAGAGCAAAACTCCATCTCAAAAATTAATTAAGTAAAATAAAAATACAAAAATTATCTGGGCATGGTGGTGCACGTCTGTAATCCCAGCTACTCGGGAGGCTGTGGTAAAAGAACTGCTTGAACCCGGGAGGCAGAGGTTGCAGTGAGCCAAGATTTCACCACTGTACTCCAGCCTGGGTGACAGTGAAATTCCATCTCAAAAAAAAAAAAAAAAAAGACTTTGGACAGCATGGGTGTAAATAATGACTTGTGGACTAGGAAGAAATTGGAAGGGATAGAAAAGATTGTTTCTCTTCCTGAAGGAATATAAGCAGCAGCTCTTGCATTAAATAATAAAGAGTATTTTTATAAAGTGATTTTGATCACAGATTTTGTAACAACTAATTTAGCTTTGCTTGAGGGGATGGTAAAATTTGCCGTGTTAGAGCTAGGGACAAAGGAGGTCAGTAAATAAAGACCATATATTTTAGAGTTTAATATGTATATACATAGAGTATGTGTGTATGTAGGTATGTGCATGTATATGTGTGTGTGTGTATATATATAACTAGAAGAAATATAGTGACATTTATTTTGAATAATACCTTACTGTCTTCACAATAGACAGCTTTTGCCTAGACATTTTAACTGCCTATTGCTTTATAGACTCAATTTGAAAAGGAAGAAGACTTATTCTGAATCTATTTCTCCATCTAGAAAAGGAATGATTTCATATGGAGAAACAAAACACGTTCTAGGTAAATATCCTTCTTGTGTTGTTTAAGTTCAGTGTAAAACACAGCTGTTGGCCCTGTTTCTGGGCAATTGCTTTCTGACTTTAAATTGGAAAAAGAACATAATACATTGGAAGGAGTGTGGCCTTTGAAGTAAAAAAAAATTTCCTATGTGACTTTGAGCCCTCTCTTTCTCTTTTCTGAGCCTCATTTTTTTTCCCCTGTAAAATGAGACAAATACCCAGGAGGCGGAGGTTGTAGTGAGCCAAGATCGTGCCACTGCACTCCAGCCTAGGCGACTCCGTCTCAAAAAAATAAGATAAAATAAAATGAGACAAATAATTTCTACTTCTGTCGCTGTTAAAAGTATTACAGATGATGTGTATGGCCTCTAGAACATAACCGGCACTCAATAAACTGAAGCTCAAATAATTTGTTTTTATTTGTGTTACTTAACCTTTGGCAAGCATGTGAAAGTATTATTAATATGAAATAATTAACTAAAATTTTATACTAAAGGAACAAAATACTTTGAGAGAAAATCCAATACAGCAAATACTACGGAATCTGTTTTAGTTAAAACACAAGTAGGAGATTGATCCCCGGAATTCTGGTGGGTAATCTTAAGTGGCCAGAGCAGAGATTGAGAAATCACTGACAAACAAAGAGGTATTGTTGATCCAATGTTTCAAATGTTCAAAGTTGACAGATATGAAGGTTCAAAAGACCTGTTTAAAATACCTGTATAAAAAACCTGCCCTGGCCGGGCGCGTTGGCTCATGCCTGTAATCCCACCACTTTGGGAGGCTGAGGCGGGCGGATCACGAGGTCAGGAGATTGAGACCATCCTGGCTAACACAGTGAAACCCAAAAATACAAAAAAACCCCAAAAACCGTGAGGCGTAGTGGTGGGTGCCTGTAGTCCCAGCTACTTGGGAGGCTGAGGCAGGAGAATGGCATGAACCCAGGAGGCGGAGCTTGCAGTGAGCCAAGATCGCACCACTGCACTCTAGCCCGGGTGACAGAGTGAGACTCCGTCTCAAAAAACAAAAAAAAAAAAAAAAAAAAAGAGAGAGAGAAAAGGCTGCCCCTGGGTCTGAAAACATCCTAAAAGTCCTATAAGTGACTGCCGTTAGATGAATACATTCACACAAAGCCTGTAGAAAAAGATTTTTTATATATTCATATGGAAACATTTCCAGGATACATTAAGTGAAGAAAACAAAAAGAAACAGATTCAATCAATAGTGTAGTCACTTGTACTAAAAATAAATAAATAAATAAATAAATAACGAGGGGGTTTATAGGCTATGCACACATACATTGAGATCTGAAAAGTGCCACGACGTTAACAATCCTGGTTCTCTGTGCGTAGTGGAAGAAGGTGGGGAGAGGGACTGGGAAGAACATGGCTACCTGTTTTATTTTTGAATTTGGAACCAAGAGCATGTTATTAGCTATAGACTTTTTTATTAAAAACTTTAATTTGAAATTAAAAAATTAAATACAATGGCTGCTCCATTCAGCTGGCACCAAGTGAGTAACAGACCCTTGGCATCAAATCCTTCACAAGTCAACATGGCTGCTGCTTTCTGCAAGGGAGTACCCAGAGCTAGGACAGTGGTGGAGACAGTGGATGCAGCAAGGGAAGTGATGGGGAAGTGAACAACGACACAGGTTAAAAGGTACCGCAGTCAGTTCATTCACCTTCCCACACTGCCACCTAAGGGTGGAGCAACAGCAGGTGGTGCGCAGGCATGCCACGGAACCTATTTTTAAAAATTCTAGGGTCTCATTTCTGTTGTTCTCCTTCACTTGTTTAACAGAATCTGTGAAAACTGGAAAGGCTATCAGACTGTAAGTGTCTCATGAGGCCAAATTAACTGTTGATTTAGCAAGATTACTATAATGGTAAATTATTATTTTCTCTTTTTGTAATTTTGTGAGTACAGCAAGGGCATGGGAAGCTTTATAGGTATGTACTGACCTGATTTTTTTCCACCTCTCCATTCCTTGTCATCACAATCCCTTATTAAGGTCAGACAAATCAAAATCAACACTATGCCTATGATGACTACCACTCTGCTGAATATATCTGGAGTATACAGTTATCCAGAAAGGAGGGTGCTTAACATGGGTTTACCCCAAAGCAGATTCTGAGACAAGAACTTGGATGCAGTTCATTTGAGACAGGAAGGATAAAGCATTTTTTTACCGGCCAGGCTGTCACTGGTTGAGGGTTGCCCCTGGAGGTATGAATGCCTTGGCACTTCTGGACTGCCTGGCTTGTGAGCTGAATGAAACTACCCAGGTAGAAGAGACCACTCAGGCAGAGAAGAAAAGAAACACAGGTGCCTGAATGGGGAACTGCCAGCAGGTACGGGAGCTGTCACCACAGATGCCATGAACTCAACAGGTGGGTCATGGGGATACAGGTGGGGCACTGACAGCAGCTGCAGGGGAAGTCAACAAATGAATGTAAGGAGAATTAAGAAGACATTGGCCAGGCATGGTGGCTCGCGCCTGTAATCCCAGCACTTTGGGAGGCCAAGGCGGGCGGATCACAAGGTCAAGAGTTCGAGACCAGCCTGGCCAATATGGTGAAACCGACTCTACTAAAAATACAAAAATTAGCCAGGTGAGGTAGCGGGCACCTGTAGTCCGGCTACTCGGGAGGCTGAGGCAGGAGAATCGCTTGAACCCCGGAGGTGGAGGTTGCAGTGAGCCAAGATCACGCTACTGCACTCCAGCCTGGGCGACAGAGCAAGACTCTGTCTCAAAAAAAAAAAAAAAAAAAAGAAGAAAGAAGAAGGAAGAAGGAAGAAGAAGGAAGAAGAAGAAGAAGAAGAAGAAAGAAGAAGGAAGAAGAAGAAGAAAGAAGGAGAGGAAGAGGAAGAAGGAGGAGGAGGGGGAGGGGGAGGAGGGGAGGGGGAGGGGGGAGGAGAAGGAGACGGAGACGAAGACGAAGATGAAGACGAAGAAGAAGAAGAAGAAGAAGAAGTCGTCTAATTAAAGACACTGGGGGAGGGGGAACACTTGTTGAAAAAAAAAAACAGAAAAGAAAACTGGGGGCAGGGGGGCAAAAGAATGAGTGCAAGTATCAATTAGTATGAAGGGGGCGTTATTTATTGGGACCTTTAAGAAGAGTGCCATTCTTATATGGGTTGACTAGCCTGAACGCTTTAAAGGAGAAAATCGAGGTGGAGAAAAGAAAGAGGTATACTGAGGAAAGATACAGGATACCATAATCCTACATTCCCCTGGGAATCTTTCCTACTGCTAAAAAAACCATTCCCTACATATATTTCACCCTATACCTACTGTGGACTTGTGGGCATGTCTACCTTTCTGTAGAGCCATCCCTGAAAGAAAGCTTGAAGAATAAGCATTACTCAACGCCCAAATCCAACCTGGCCAGCAACCTGGGCATGACGGTCAGAGATATGCCTACATTGAGATGAAAAATTATAGGAAAAGAAAGGAAAATTAACCTTACTAATCAGATCTTTCAAATAATCCTCTATTAAATTACCTAATTTCGTGACTGAGAAATATTAGCAAATATTAATGAATTCTATGTGGAAAATCTTGTTTAAATTTATGTGTGCATTTGTATATCTGTGTAGTTGCTATTCTACTCCTTAATGTCAAATTCTGTGTAAAATAAATTGTTAAAAAGCTTTTGATGACTTAATTCGTTATAAAAACCTTCCAGTGAGGTACTATGTATAATTTACTTGTACATCTTTGTGTGTATTTGTGTGAAGTATTCTGGAATCTCTGTTCATGCACATGCATACAAAGAAAATCCTTTGTTCTGAGCTAACATGTGATATTAACTTTAAGATTGTTAACCTACTGGTTTTAAAAGTATTTCATGGAAACTCCCCTAAATAAAGCCTCTTTTAAGTTAAACAAATATTAGAAACTAAATCCAAAAGTTCCTGCTATGTCAACTCAAGTAATATTTCATGTGTGAAAAGATTTACATGGATAAGTGATTTAATTTATTAACATTTACAAGGGACACAAACTTGTTTAAATATACATCCAACTCACCATGGACAATGATGATCCATCTTCAAAATACATCTAAAAAACAAAGCAGAACACAAAACCTAATACCCCATGAAATTTTAATCATATTAAATTATAAAAATATAAATTATGGTTAGTTCAAACAGCTGCGGCAAGTAAAATACTGCAAAATTATTTACTTATCTAAAAATTGGATAATAGCAGAAGTTCTCATCTAAAATAAACCCTATAGCCAATTCTTATAATAATATAACTTGAATTCAAAATATACATGCTTAAGATGCAAAGCAACTCATTTCCTAAAAACAATATAATGTATTAATATACAACTATCTTATGCTAAAGAAAGAACAAAACTGCAACGGATTTCCAGAAAGTCTGGATAAAACTTCTCCTTCAATATCAATCCTCATGCCAAGTAATACTGTCCTTGGAGTATATTAAATATATAACAATGTCTGACTGTCATGAAGTCAACTGAGTTATCGTTATAAAAATGGAAAACACTCATAGAAGTATTTCCTAAATTGAACTAGCCAAGTCAGAACTGCTAAAAATCACATACTTCAGGGCACCGTGAATCTGGGGGCAAACTGACACTTGACTGTGGCCTTAGGCCTCACTGGTATGAATGCCAGCGGGTTATACCAACTCCATTTCCTAAATCAAGGGCTGAGAAGCGAGAATATGGAGAAGACAATCAGGAAAACAGTGAGAAAAGAAACATAATGAAGAAAAAGACCACCAGCATGTAGATATTTTAGAAGTTAAAGGTTCTCTTACTTATCACAGACGGAGCAGTGATGGCAGCGATCTGGTTTTATAAGTTGGCATCTGTCACAGTATCGGATGGCTAGGGACAAAAAGCTCCACTTAGTCTTAGAGTTAACACTGAATTGAAAATACAATTAAATGGTTTTTATCATCTCTCCAAATTTAAATTTTAAAGAGCATATAAAATTTAAATTTGGTTAAAAAATAAGATATTTGATGCTGTTTAAATACAAAAAATGGAATGACTTGCCTACAGCCACAGTTCTCTGGAGGTTTAACCAGAACAGAGAACCTCCTAAGGAAATTTTTCTAATGCTTTTTCAATTGTCAGTAGTTATAATAAGGCTCACAAAGGGTACAAATATGTCCATGTTAATCAAAATAAATAGAATGTCTCCCTCAATTAAACCAATTTATTTCTTGTACCCTGTTATTTATCAAAAAAAGTTTTAAACTGAACTAGGAATAAGGACACCAGGTTTTTGCACCTTTTACTGTCACTAACTAGCTTTGGAAACTCAGCAATGATTTATTTCTAGGGGGCTTAAATTTCTGCAGTGTTTGTTTAGACTTACAGGGTAAATATACCTAAACATATATAAGCACTTCTTTGTCTTTGTAGGATAAAACTAAGGTCACAATATTAACCAGGAAAAAATTATGTGTGAGACTTACAGTTAGATTCAATTATGATTCTAAAGTGAGTCAGAAACAAATATAAGTAATATAAAAACCTCTTTTTTTTTTTTTTCTGAGACGAAATCTCACTGTCGCCTAGGCTGGAGTGCAGTGGTGTCATCTCAGCTCACTGTAGCCTCTGCCTCCTGGGTTCAAGCAATTCTCCCACCTCAGCCTCCTGAGCTGAGTAGCTGGGACTACAGGCATGCGCCACCATGCCCAGGCTAATTTTTTTGTATTTTTAGTAGAGATGGGGTTTCACCATGTTGGCCACGCTGGTCTCAAACTCCTGACCTCAGGTGATCCACCTGCCTCGGCCTCGCAAAGTGCTGAGATTACACGTGTATGAATCACCACACAGAGTCACAAATCTAAATGAGTTTTTCCTGCTTTTTTTTTTAAACATTTTTTATTTATTTTATTTTTTAGAGACAGGGTCTCACTCTGTCACCCAGGCAGCAGTGCAGTGGTGCAACCACAGCTCACTGCAACTTCTAACTCCTGGCTCAAGCAATCCTCCGCCTCAGGCTCCCGAGTTGCTGGGATTACAGGCACAAGCCACTGTGTCTGTTCATGAATGAGATATTTTATATATATTTTTCATACTAAGTCTCTGAAACCAGTGTGTATTTAATACTTAGAGCACCTGTCAGTTTGAACTGGCCATACTTCAAGCACTCAACAGCCACATGGGGCTAGCGGCTACCATAATGGACAGCACAGGTCTGAAGTCACAGAAGTTCTGGGCAAGTCTTGGTGGGTAAGCATCACTAGTCCATGTACATCAGTTTTAAGACAACTGTTTAATTGGATAGTTGTCAAATGACCTTAAAATATGTCCCAAGTAAGAGACTTGTTAATTTATTACATTTTTAAGAAAATTTTAAAGATAGATAAAAAATTATACCAATACCTAAATGAAATTTTACATCACCTATATGACTGTTCTAAATTTACGAAAAAATACATGTAAAAGTATTCATTTTATATTCATTACAGATACTGCTGCCTTAAATTAAATATGAATAGGAAAGTCTACAATTAAAACCTTAAAAATGAGTACTACTATAAATCAAGATTTCAACAGTTCCCACATCTTCACTGAGTCATAACTAAGTAGGCAGAACAGGATTAAAGTCAGTTCTGATTTCCTTGAGATCTCTTTGCCACAGTGCTATTCATGTTTCCATTCTGTTTTATGGAATCACACAGGAAAGATTTAACAGCAATCCAAGAAATAATACAGCATTCTGAAATGAGTGTTTTACCATTTCAAGTACATAAACACACTTTCTTACAGTCACCTTAATGATGTTATTTGCATACCATTGCAAAGCACTCATTATCAACATTTACCTCCAGACATGGTCCTGGTATAGATGGGAAGATCCTTGGCTGCTCGCCTAAGAACTTCCTGATGGGCTTCTCCTCTTGGCTCTCTCTCCAACAAATCTTTCTCTGCATAAGAGAGATGGAACTGTGGAATACATTTAAATCTTAATCAGTATTTTCAAAGAAATTATAACATATTGGTCTTCTCTACCATACCCGGAAAAGGGTATTTATAAAATATTAATGGTATATTGTACATTCAAAGAGACAATAGAGTTTGAAACCTGGGCAAGTCTGTTCACCTCACAGGTCATTCATTTATGCATCTAGAAAAAGGGTATAATAATCATCATCATAATACAACTATACCTACTTCCTCTGGTTTTCGTGTAACTCAAAAGGAACAGAGTACATAAAAATGCTTATAAACTGTAGAGTTCCAACAAAATATGAGCTATATTGACAGATAAGATGGCCCAATGAATAAACATAACTCAATGAATAAATTTTTCATTTAGATCGTTAAGAACAAATGCAGAAAATCCATTAAGCATATTTTCTTATCTAAGTGAGTTTTAACTTAGGGATAATCCTTACATAAAATCTCCCCCAGCACTTCTAAAGGGTCTAATTATTTATTTTACTTCTTATCCTGACAATTTTGCCCAGCTAATTTTAAAATATTTGAGAAAAAGAAAATTTGGGCTTCTGTTTAATAATATGTATATAAATATATATCTTCCACACAGACACACATACACCTGTACAAATTTCTATAAATGTGCGCCAGGAGACATGTACAAGAAAAATCTCAGTATCATCGTTTGAAATACAAAAAAACTAAACACAACTCAAATGTCCATCAAAAGGATGATGGATAAATTGGAGTATGATATATCCAAATAATAGAATAGTACCAGCATTTAACAATTAATAAACTATAGCTGTGTATAGCAAAGGAAAGAACCTCAGTATACTGAACAACATTAAACAATCTTATAGAACATATATACAATGATTCATTCATATAATTTTAAAACCAGCAAGCTAAACAACATATACACTGTTGTTGAGAGATACATGTACATGTGATAAAATTATAAAGAAAAGAGAGTAATAGAAATGCAGGATAGTTGTTACGTTTTGAGGAATAAAGGGAAACAGCTGGGAGATGCACAGCAGAGATGGAAAATATGAACAATGGTTGACATACTGGCTCGGTGGCTGCTTAGGTGTTTTCACTTAATTATTCTTTAAGTAGTGCATTATATATACGTTCTTATATATTTTGTATATATATATTTATATATTTATATATTTTGTATATATACAAAGATATGTATAAAATATTTTACAATTTAAAAAACTTTAAAAGTGATATGTCAGTGAAAGAATCTACTATAAAGACAGAGGCACACATATGTTTATTGCGGCACCGTTCACAATAGCGAAGGCTTGGAACCAACCCAAATGCCCATCAATGATAGACTGGATAAAGAACATGTGGCACATACATACCACGGAATACTATGAAGCCATAAAAAAGGATGAGTTCATGTCCTTTACAGGGATGTGGATGAAGCTGGAAACCATCATTCTCAGCAAACTAATACAAGAACAGAAAACCAAACACTGCATGTTCTCACTCATAAGTGGGAGTGCAACAGTGAGAACACATGGACACAGGGAGGGGAACATCACACACCAGGGCCTGTCGGGGGGTGGGGATCTAGGGGAGGGACAGCACTAGGATAAACACCTAATGTAGATGATGGGGTTGATGGGTGCAGCAAGTCACCATGGCACGTGTATACCTATGTAACAAACCTCCACGTTCTGGACATGTACCCCAGAACTTAAAGTATAATAAAAAAAAATGCTAATAAGCCACTGATGGACTATTACATTTAAAAAATGGGAACAGGTACACTCTGAATACCAAAAAACACTAAAAGGTTTTTGACTGCAGTCTTTGGATCTGTGATGGCATCTCTGGACCCGGCCAGGGCCTGAGCAAACTCTCTACCCTGAAGAGAAGGACCCAAGCCTGGCTGACTTTGCTACCTACTGACTGCAGAGCCCTTCAGCCTTGAGCAAACGCAGATGGGGGAGGCAGGTAGTGGACATAATGGGCCTTGGGCGAGACCCAATGCTATCCGGACTTCGGGTCTGACTGAGCACAGTCCCAGTGGTGTTGGCCACAGAGGTGCCATGTCACCCCTCCACCAGCTCCCGGCAGCTCAGCAGAGAGAGAGAGAGGCTCTGTTTGTTTAGAAGAATATAAGGCAGAAGAACAAGAGTCTCTGCCTGGTAATCCAGAGAATTCTTCCAAATCTTATCCAAGACCACCAAGGCAGTACACATCTACCAGTCTGTAAGAACCACAGTATTACTGGGATTGGGGTATCTCCTAATGCAGATGCAGCTTAGATCACAACACCTAACCTGGAAAGCCTTCCCAAGGAGGACAAATACTAAAATGTATATGGAATCACAAAAGACCCAGAATAGCCAAAACTATCCTGAGTAAAAAGAACAAAACTGGAAGACTCACATTACCTGACTTCAAATTATACTACAGAGTTTAGTGTAGGGGAGTAACCTAAATAGCACGGTACTGGCATAAGACTAGCATTTGTACATAGTAACCAAAATAGCATGGTACTGCCATACATAGACCAATGGAAAAGAACAGAGAGCCCAGAAACAAATCCTTACATCTACAGTAAATTCATTTTCAACACAGATGCCAAGAACATACACTGGGGAAAGGGCAGTCTCTTCAGTAAGCGCTGCTGCGGAAACTAGATATCCATATGCAGAAGAATGAAATGAGACGCATATCTCTTGCCATACGCAAAAATCAAAATGGATTAAACACTTAAATCTAAGACCTCAAATTATGAAACCAGTAAAAGAAAACATTGGGGAAACTCTCCAAAGCATTGGTGTAGGCAAGGATTTCTTGAATCATACCCCACAAGCACAGGCAACCAAAGCAAAAGTGGACAAATGGGATCACATCAAGTTAAAAGGCTTTTGCACAGCAAAGGAAACAATCAACCAAGAGAAGAGACAACCCACAGAATGGGAGAAAGTATTTGGCAACTCCCCATTTGATAAAGGATTAATATCCAGAATGCATAAGGAGCTCAAACAACTCTATAGGAAAAAATCTAATAATCCAATTTAAAAATGAGCAAAAGATATGAATAGACATTTTTCAAAAGAAGACACACAAAGGGCAAACAGGTATATGAAGATGTGCTCAACATCCAAGGTCATCAGAGAAATGCAAATCAAAACTACAATGAGTTATTGTTGCACCCCAGTTCAAATAGCTTTTATCCTAAAGATAGGCAAAGGGCAGGTGCAGTGGCTCATGCTTATAATCCCAGCACTTTGGGAGGCCAAGGTGGGAGGACCATTTGAGCCCAGGAGTTTGAGGCCAGCCTAGGCAACATAGTGAAATCTCATCTCTACAAAAAATTTAAAAAAATTAGATAGGCGTGGGGATGCATGCCTATAGTCACAGCTACTTAGGGGGCTGAGGTGGGACTACTGCTCGAACCCAGGAAGTCAAAGCTGCAGTGAGCTGTGATTGCAGCACTGCACACCAGCCTGGCCAACAGAGCAAGACCTTATCTCAAAAAATACTAATAAAGTAAAATAAAGGCAATAACAAATGGTGGTGAGATGGTGGAGAAAAGGGAACCCTTGTATACTGTTGGTGAGAATGTAAATTAGTACTACTACGATGGGTTTCTCAAAAAACTAAAAATAGAGCTACCATATGACCCAGCAATTCTACTGTGAGTATATACCCAAAAGAAAGGAAACAAGTATGTTAAAGAGATAATCTGCACTCCCATGTTTATTGCAGCACTACTCACAATAGCCAAGATTTGAAAGGAAACTCAGTGTCCATCAATGGATGAATGGATAATGAAAATGCGGTGTTTACTTACACAATGGAATATATTCAGCCACAAAACAAAGAATGAGATCCCATCATTTGCAACAACATGAATGGAACTCGAGGTCATTATGTTAAGTAAAATAAGCAGGGCAGAGAAAGACAAACTTTGCATGTTCTCACTTACTTGTCGGAGCTAAAAATTAAAACAACTAAACTCATAGAGATAGAGAATAAAAGGATGGCAACCAGAGGCTTGGAAGGGTAGTAGGGAACTTGGACATAAGTGGGGAAAGTTAACGGTACCAAAACCAAAAAAGTTAGAAAGAATGAATAAGGCTGGGCGCAGTGGCTTATGCCTGTAATCCCAGCACTTTGGGAGGCAAAGGCGAGTGGATCACTTCAGGTCAGGAGTTTGATACCAGCCTGGCCAACATGGCGAAACCCCATCTCTATTAAAAATACAAAAATTTGGGCCAGGTGCCACGGCTCATGCCTGTAATCCCAGCAGTTTGGGAGGCCAAGGCGGGCGGATCACGAGGTCAGGAGTTTGAGACCAGCCTGGCCAACATGGTGAAACTTCGTCTCTACTAAAACTACAAAAAATAGCCGGGCGTGGTGGCGGGCACTTGTAATCCCAGCTACTTGGGAGGCTGAGGCAGGAGAATCCCTTGAAACCAGAAGGCAGAGGTTGCAGTGAGCCAAGATTATGCCATTGCACTCCAGCCTGGGTGACAGAGCGAAACTCCACCTCAAAAAAAAAAAAAAAAAAAAAAAAAAAAAAAAAAAAGGATGAATAAGACCTAGTATTTGACAGCACAATAGGGTGGCTACAATCAATAATAATTTAATTGTACATTTTAAAATAACTAAGAGTATAATAGGATTTTTTGTAACACAAAATACAAATGCTTGTGGTGACTGATACCCAATTTACCCTGATGTGATTATTACACATTGCATGCCTGTATCAAAATACCTCAGGTACCCCATAAATATATATACCTATTAGGTACTCACAAGTTTTTTTTTAACTACAAAGAAATTCAGAATGTAAAGTGCTTGAATTGGTGTAACGGATTTTTCTCTTTTTTCTTTTTGCCTAGTCTTCACTTTCAAAATATAATTTAGTGCAGTTGTATTACTTTTATATTGAGAAAATCTTACCAATGAAAAACTATTATCACTTTAACAATCTTGCTATGAAAAGGGCAAATTTTAATTAACATGTTCTCAGTTTAGGATCCTCATTTTACAAGCGAGAGGTCTCTAACAGCTGATCAATTAAAAGAATAGCCCAAGACCTTGCGTTTTATAAAGGGAATATTCTAAGGTTCTTAACCACCAGACAAGGGCTCTTTCTTCCTAACAGTGGTCTCCAAACTCTTTTGATCATGTTCCCCTAACCGTAAAAAATTACGTGAGATCACACTGCTAACAGATGAGTATTTATTGGTATATATTCTTTTCTTTTCCTTTTTTTTTTTTGAGACGGAGTGTCGATCTGTCGCCCAGGCTGGAGTGCAGTGGTGCGATCTCGGCTCACTGCAACCTCCGCCTCCCAGGTTCAAGTGTATTGGTATATATTTTATCAGCTAATATTTTATGTACCTCATATACAAAACTTTAAAAAATACAAATATTAAATGAATAATATGTAAAAAAATTTTTGCTATGTTTTCCCCCATGCTTCAGTTGAAGTCCTGGGCACTCCCACCCATTGTGCTTGCTCTCCATACTAGAGCATGGTGTAGTGAAAAGAAAGTGTCCTTAAGGGTTGAAAGGACTTTTGGTTGAACCTTAGCTCTCCCACACAGTAGCACTAGATACCTTAATTGTTTCATGTTCAAAGCCAGTGGCTCCAACTGTAAAATAGTAAAAAATAATATCTATCTCACACAGTTGTACGAGTAAGGTACGTCTTTTGTAGAAAAATCACACAACGAAGCCTGATACCATTATAATGTCACTGTCATTGATTTGACTGCTCCTTCAATGCTGTGTTCTTTCTTCCGTGTGTTTCATATCCTTTTGCCACTCTGTCCAATCCACTATTTCAAACCTTCTCTACTCTCCCAACCCTTAATTAACCCACTTACGTCTTCACTGTTAGCCAATGATGTCATATATAATTTTAGAGAGAAGTTAGAAGTCACTTCAACTTCCTGCCAAGGCCATAAAAATAAACCTGCATCTGTATGAATAACTTCTTCCCTACTTTTAGTCACTTAAAAAGTATCTCTTGAGTACCTTCTATAGGTCAGACACTGCTTTAGGCACTGGTGATGAAGCAGTGAACAAAGATACATTTCATGCCCTTATGGAACCTACATTCTAACGATGGTGTATTTTCAAAAGTATTCAACAAATAAATATGCAGTGTGTTGCCATGATGGTAAATGTTATGGAGAAAAATCCAGGAAGGTAAGGTGCAGGGAAAGCCGAGGGTAGTGGGGTTGCTATTCTACGTTGAGTCATCACAGACAGCCTCAATGATAAGGTACCATTTGTATAAAGACATCAAAAAAGTGAGAGATTTGCCTTGTCTTTTGAAAGGATCACTTTGGCTACTGTGTTGAAAATACACAAGAGGAGGCCAAAAAAAAAAAGAAAACATAACAAAACACCAAAAAAAAACAACAACAAAAAGAAACCTGTTAAGAGGCTACTGCAAATCTATAAATGAGAGAGGATGGTGGCTTGGACCAGGGTGGGAGCAGGGAGCAGTGCGGCACATAAGTTCACGTTGTGGCCATACTCTGAGGGTGAGGGTATAGAATTTTCTGATTGACTAGATGTGGCATCCGAGAGAAAAAGAGTAGCCAAGGATGACACCAATGTTTCTGGCCTGAACAGAAGAGTGAAACTGTCATTACTGACATAAGAAAACTTTAGGACTAGAAGAACTGGGGAATTAAATGAGAAATCAGAAGTTTGTTTTCAGTTTTGTTGAACGTGAAATTTCTATTAGATGTCAAATAGGGAGCTGGAAATGTGTCAGGCGTTTATTAGCAAGCACCAGGCTAATATATTAATCTGAGAGCTGCGGCACTGGGGTGACACATAAAGTCACAGAACTCAATGAAATACACGAGGGAATAAATGCAGGTATATAAGAAGAGAACTCCAGGGATTAAGCTCTGGAACATTCCAATGCTTTGGCAGTCTAGGAGCTGAAGAGGAACCAGCAAAGGAGACCAAGAAGGAGCTGCCAGTATGAATGGAAAATAAATATATTATTTCCATGAGAAAGGGGTAAGAATATTTTGGAAAGGAAATAATGCCATGTTGTATACAGGAAACTATGTGTAGTTAAGAACTACTAGAGTATAAAGTATAAAGTCAGAAATTGAGACAAGAGCTGCTATTGCTAGGCAGAAGAGACTGAGCTTTCCCCTGTGGGATATATGGAATCACAATAGATACAAGCAGTAGAGGGAAGGCATTACATTGGTTTTTAGGAGGACCACTCCAGCTTCAGGGTATTGGATGAAGTTTTGTGGGGTTCTGGGAAGGAAAGGTAGGCCAGGCTGTAAACAGAAAACCTTAAGATGGTTTTCCAGTATGACCAGACAAACATTGCAAAAAGTAGATGATAGGCCATCAGGCACACAACTAAAATGAGAGAAACATAATTATCATTATAATATGCAAGTACAGACTAAAATTATGGTATTCACAAAAGATCTGCTTGTTTTAAAATAACCAAATTACCAGGAGAAGAATACAATGTCTCAGACAAGGGAGATGATGAAGACCCAGAATTAGAGCAGTGATAAACTGCCCATTAACTGACATAAGAAACAGATGACTCACAGTCTGGGGAAGGAGAAGGTGATGATGTCTGTTTTTGATGTTTTGTATTTGAGGTGTTGGTGGAATTATCAAGAAGCTATGCTTGGCAGGGGGATACATAAGTTTGAAATTTAAGGGGGAGTTTAGAACTCAAAACAGATTTGGGAGTTATCAAAACAGAGGTTGTATGTAAACTACCAGAGTGGATGAGACTACCTATGATAGAAGTCAGTATTTTTCTTCAAACCTACTACTAAGGACAGGATGAGGGTAAGAGAGATGATGGAAAAGAAGCAAATATGGTAGGAGGAAGGAAAAAAAAGACTGGGATAGAAAAAGAAGTGGAGAATAGAAGAAAAACAGGCAATAGATAGAGCATTCTAAGCCAGGCATACCATTAATTCTGTGCAAACATCTGTGGTTTTTACCATCCTCTCCCAAGCCAAATAGCATATTTATTGGCTTTTTTGACCAAGGTTGCATTTCAAACTGATTACTTCAGTAAACAGTCTACAGTGATGCTTTTTTTTTTTTAACTTGGCTTACTAAAACTACACTGTTATTAGAGTTAGCAAAGTATATTTTTATTCAACAATGTACTGGGCTATACGCCAAGGATACAAAAATGAGTGAGACACAATTCTTTGCTCCAAGAACGTTTAACCAGGATGCATGATCCAGAAACAAACAGAATGATCTTTTCAACATGCAAATTTGATCCATCACTCTACTTAAAACCCTCTGAAGCAGAGATTGCTAGTTGTCTCTCAGTAACCATATTTCTCTTCTTCTCTCATGTTTAACATGGTCATCGAGAAGAAAGGCTACACTCCCCCCTTCCTTGTGGGTAGATGTGGCCATATAACCAACTTCTAAATGTAAGTGGAAATGACGTCAGCAATGTCTAGAAAGTGTTCTTGAAGAGAAGGACATTTACTTCTCTTTCCTACTTTCTTTGGTCTGCTGGCTACAATGTAGATGTGATGGTTGGAACTGCAGAGTCCCCCTTAGACCAAGAGGGGACCTTGGAAATGGAGGCTACACGTGGCAGAGAAACAAGATAGAAGGAGTGTGGGCACCTGGAAGCTGTGGACTAGCTACAGACTTTTTGAATGCAGAGAAGATTAGCTAAGCCATTATTTTGTTGTTGTTGTTATTTCTGGTGGCTGATAACCAACTAATACACCTTTAATATGATAATTATCATAGAATTATGTCTACCTTCTAGCTCTATTTTATTATCTATCTTTGTCTACCTATATCCATTCATCCTGATGTCTGACTCTAAAGTGGAAATGGAATTCATAACAGATTCAATACAGAAAATGCAGTGCTTATCTGGTGAAAACAATAATATTTCCAGGTGAAAATTCAACTATTTATTAACAGACATACTAATTTTTTTAATCTAAAAAGTCACTACACTCAATAAGTTTGCAATATTAAAATAAAATTCATTCTTCATAATACATCAGTATTACTGATTTCTATCAGAATAATTTCGTTAATATTTTAACTTACTTCTTTTGAAGGATTCATTGGTAATGTAAAGATAGTTTTCCAGTATGACCAGACAAACATTGCAAAAAGTAGATGATAGGCCATCAGGCACACAACTAAAATGAGAGAAACATAATTATCATTATAATATGCAAATACATACTAAAATTATGATAGTCACAACCGATCTGCTTGTTTTAAAATAACCAAATTACCAATTATAATACATTATGAAAGTTCCTTTACTTTATACTAGAATAAACACAACTCAACGAATTTATTTCCAAAGCCAAGAGTTTTTTACGAAAATTCCTAAATGCATAATGAGATCTATGCCCATGAATAAAAGCCTCCCATCTGTAGATAGACCATCTATTGGCAAAATCACTAACAAGGACCTTTTCTAAATTGTAAAAATGAGGCAGTTACGCCTGCAAATTTAAACAGCAAACACAGCATTAAAAACAAGTGTTAAAACACTCAGGCTTTAAGAACTTTGCTGTACTGACACAGATAACAAAGGCAGTTCCTATTTGAGAAGCTGTTTGCTTATTTGCTTGGCTCTAGTCAAAGCTGGTGTAATGATAACACATTTAAATGGAGAACATCTGGACAAAGAGATTTCCTTCAGTGGGAGTTCAAGTGTCTTATTTATTACATGGGACAATTGTTTTAAAAAAGTGTTCTGAATACTTTTTTCAGTAATGCATATAAACACACTCTGGGTGGTGTTATAAAGTCTTGAAATACTATCCAAAATTTTCTTTTCTTTTCTTTCCTTTTTTTTGAGACAGGGTCTCACTCTGTCACCCAGGCTGGAGTGCAGTGGCTCACTGCCACCTCCGCCCCCTGGGGCTCAAGCAATCCTCCTACCTCAGCCTCCTGAGTGGCTGGGATTACAGGCATACCCTACCTCACCTGGCTAATGTTAGTATTTTTCTTTTTTTTTAAGTAGAGACAGGGTTTCACCATGTTGGCCAGGCTGGTCCTGAACTTCTGACCTCAAATGATCTGCCCGCTTTGGCCTCCCAATGTGTTGAGATTACAGGCATGAGCCACTGTGCCCGGCCCAAATTTTAAATATTAATTTTGTATATGGTGATAATGATTCCTTCTGGGTAATACATTAATACACAATTTAATTCTGTAAGATATCATTGAATAAAATATGCTAATTTAAATATAGCATATTTGGCATTTTAAAACTTTAATAGCAATTTTAAATTTTTCTAAAGAATGATGATACTCATAGAATCATTAAAAATTTGAATTATTCAATAAGGCACTTAAATCGGTGTGAGATGACTAAAGCCAACAATATTTTTCATAAATTATGTAGGTGACTCAGTTATAAGTTAATAATCTGAATTAGGAAAGGAAATTGTTGATATCCCTATACCTCAAAGCCTTAAGAATCTCTGGCACAATGACAGCCATTTCAGGATAGAATTCTTTGCCAAGTGTCTGACAGAATTCAATCTGCAAACTTAAGAGAAATGAGACATCTTTAACCCTAGCTAGTCTCCACATTCTCAAAGAACAATTTATTAATCCCAACCAAATCTAAGTGAATACAATTTTTTTCAAACTATTTAAAAAATCTTTAACATTAATATAATCTAGCTTACCTTGTTCGCCAGTGTTTTCCATGGACACTGTAAAGAGAAAAAAAGGTAATAGGTTATATGAAGCTTATGGCAAACAGGGCTTGACACAGACATAAGGCATTTAAGTAGCTTAATAATTTGGCTTCCCTTCAAACCAGCATTCTCTAAATATTTATTCAACTTTATTTGGAGGAGAGGTGAGCACAGTGTGGAGAGAGGGTGCAGGAAATGGCTGGAGGCTGCAGTCAGCCATGCCTCCATTGCGCACTTCAGCCCTGGCTCCTGTCCTGCGAACAAAACTTGTCAAGTGTGCTCCTTGGGGGTCTTATTTCTCTATCATTTGGTTGATTGGTTTTCCTTCCAACTATAGAGTTCAGATAAAAGCAATGCTCTCCAGGTCATTACATTTCCGCAGGCATTTATTGCTCTTGATAAATTGGCAACCACCTGGTGACCTTTCCACAAAGAATAAAATGTGTCCACAGCAGACACTCTTTTTTTCCCCCTAATTTCTAAAAGTACAAATGCTTATGCACAGTGACTTTACTTGCTCCCTATTGCACAATGAAAGGCCAGGCAGTGCCGGGAAACTGCCATTCCTCAGCGGCTGTTGTAAATATTCCAAGCTAGCAGGTATTATAGATTAGGACAGGGGCCACAAGCGCTAAAGCAAGCTGCGGCAAGAAGCTGTATTTAGTAATCAAGACATTTGTACGCCTTTTGTATTGTCTATTTGTTTTCCCATTTGGTCTCTCTCTTTGTACTAGAGTCTTTGGAAGTTTTGCCCTATCTCAGCTGTACCAAGTCTGACTTTGTATATTTTTGTCCTTATTCAGCTTTTCAAAAGGGCACAGGACCTCAGGCCTTGATGCTGGAATGAAATGCGCTGCCTTCTGAAGCCTGGAACCAGAGTATAGTGTGAGAAATTTTTAAGATTGCTCAGTCCAACCAATCTCCTGCCCGAGAGCTACCAAATATAAGTTCAGGCATTTCTAGAGCTAGCAGAAGCCCGTAGTTTCTCGGAGGGCAGCCCGTTCCATTGTTGCACTGCCCTAAGAATAAGAAAATTCATCCTTCCAGGGTGTTGAAATTGGCTGCTTTGTGACTTTTACCTGTGATATCGAGGCTTCCAAACCATAGCAATAAACAGAAGATCTAAATGACAGATCTTCACATATTTGACATTATAGTGTCCCCCTTAAATGTTCTAGTTTACACCAACTAATATATGGTTTCCAGATCTCTTACTAACCTAGATGTGGCATCTGTAAATGCTTCCTAGGTTCTCCACTCCTTTTAACATTTCTGATCTCCAGAATGAGACAGGCAGGCGTGGATGACCTTTGATTTACAAATGGCCTGTTCTACAAGTCCGCTTGTAAGTCAGAGGCTAGTCAGAGTTTGCTTTCTCATAGAATCCCTGAAGCGGCTCATCTGAGGGCACAGGAGAAGCTTGAGGCAAGCCTGTTTTTTAATATCTGAACCCAGCGCCACAGGTGTGCATTTCTCTCTAGACACCGACTACATCCTGTCTTCAAAAGTGCTCCAAAATTGACAACTCTTTTCTGGATCAAAATTTCCAATCCTTCAGTGGAGCCAATCTAAGGAAAGGAAAAGCAATTTGACTCCACTTGTGCATTTATATATGAATGACCCTTACGGACCATTCCAGAGGTGCTGGTGCTTGCATACAAATGTGTTTGCTACTCCATTGACTCGAGTTGAGAGAACTGAAAACTGTAAAACAAAGTGAAATTTTGAAAAAGGTATAGTTACAGGCTGGGCACGGTGGCTCACACCTGTAATCCCAGCATTTTGGGAGGCCAAAGCGGGTGGATCACCTGAGGTCAAGAGTTCAAGACCAGCCTGGCCAACATGGCAAAAGCCCGTCTCTACTAAAAATACAAAAAATTAGTCAGGTGTGGTGACATGCGCCTGTAATCCCAGCTACTTGGAGGCTGAGGCAGGAGAATCGCTTGAACCCGGGAGGCAGAGGTTGCAGTGAGCCAACATCACGCCACTGCACTCCAGCCTGGGCAACAGAGTGAGACTCTGTCTCAAAAACGACAACAACAAAAAAGGTGTAGTTGGTACGAGATGTTAATCTTTTTGACCTGGACCACTACTCTATAAGCCTGATATGCATTCAAAGACTTTGTTTTTAAAGCTATTATTATTATTATTGCCATTCACAGTTTGCTTTTCCCTAAGTGTAACTCAAAATCCACAGATGTTCTATTTTTTTAAAAGTACACAACTTACACATAAATTCATCTTTATAGTAAATAATTGTGTAACATTTTTAGAATGAAAGGGATCAGTTCAAAAGGCTGTATCCAATTACACTTTCGCCAAGATTATGAGCCGGTTCAATTTCCTGTAAACGTAAGTCTGTTTAATTTTTGTCAACATCATAGGCCTAAATAAAAATCATTATTTTAGCATTCATTTCCCTTATTATTAGTGCAGTTTGGCATTATTTTTAAAACACTATGATTGGGATTTCCTTTCTCTTCTACGTGAATGATTATTTTCCTATTGGCCTACTTAGTTACTGAGAGCCTTTTATATATTCTGGACAGAAATCTCGTATCTGTTATATATATATTGCAAATAAAGTTGCATATAGCTATTTTAAATGATTTAATAAGTACTAGCAACATTTTTATCACTTGCCACTGATTAAGTAACATTATCAAAGTTTGCAAATTAACTTATTTCATTAACAGATATATGGACTATGCAAGGTTTTGCTTTGTGATACTCAGGAAATGAATGTTCTTTCAACCATGTTTACTTAATTAGTAAATCATTGATTTACTTTGTAATTTTCAGTTTAATGGCAGAGTTGTCAAGTTCAAAGTTTCCTTTCTCACAGAGTAAAAACACATAAAATACAAAGTTATTGTCAAATGCAAATAGTTTTGTTCAAAAGTAACTGTTCAAGAAAAGATTGCTCAAATTTAGCCTCAAACACTTTTCTAATATTTATGTGTATAAAGATAACATATGAAAAAGAGACTCATTTTTGAAACAATATAGATGGTAATCAAATATAATTTGATTATTTACAACAATACAAAAACTAAATAGCAATACTGAACATAATTGGGACAGGTCTTCTAAAAATAACTATTGGTTTTCATGTGGATTTTGAGTTTGAATCCAGGATTATTTAATTTTCTTACTTCACAGACAGAATTCCAGTTTGTTTGATTTAACAATGATGCTGATACCTATTCTCCAATTTTACCATAGAGAAATTTCAAGTGTTGTATAGCCTTCTTTATCCCATTTCCTTTAAACCAGCTATTGAGATAAATTAATAGTTATTTCAATTTTTGTCAACAGAAAACTGAGGTTTACTCAGTTTTTACTAAAGCAAATGAGCTTTATTCTCAAAGTCACAATGAGTAGCACATTAATTCTATTTTAGAAATTCTTTTATTTTCAATCTAAACATTTCCTGCATGTGATAAAAATGTTACAACTTCGAGCTCTGCTGGATCATATTAAAATTAATTCCTCATTAAAGCACAAGAATTGGCATACAGCATCTGCCCCATTAGTGTTTTCTGAGTAAGAGGCTGACGTAGACAAACAGACCATGACAACTAATTTGAATCACATAAAACTGGTATATCAAAGCGGACGTATGAGAAGTATTCATTTTTCTTTTGTGGGTATGAAAAACTCAAGAGAAAAGTTATTTCTATTACCATGTTAGCTTAGCACACCGTAGGACTCAACTCATAGTTGAAAAAAGCAAAAGTAATCTCTTCTGTGAGGTGAAGAAAACACTTCTCTAAAGAGAGGAGAGAGGGAGAAGACAAAATGGTTCCTGTCCCTTTAAAAAGGAAAAAGCTGAGGGAGATACTGGCTTCAACCGGGCTTCAAGCAACTTTGAAAACAGACAGGGTCTATAAGTTTACAGGGTTCCCTCCACCCCCACCTTGGTTTTGGTTCTTCCTTAGTATTGTACTTTTTTATAGTTGAATTTGTCAAAATGGAAAAGAGATTATTACTAAGCATAATAGCACCAAAGAGCAATGGCTGGGGATAAAGAAAGCAAGGTCCAATCCTGTCTCTGCCACTTGCTGGCTTACACAAGCTATCCCACTTATTCCACTACAAAAGGAGGGGGATTGCTGCAGCAATAGCATTAGGGCTGTAGCGAGAATTCAAAGGGAAAATAAAAGAATGTACTTAACACAGTGCCTTGTGTAGAGTAAGCCCCATGAATGTACAATGATAATATATCATCTTTCATCTTGATAATATTAACTGTAATGTATAACGTATAGGAAAGGGGGCTAAAAAAGGAAGACAAATCACAAAGAGAAAAGTAATATTTGTACAGGCTCCTGAAAGAAATAAATGCAAAATGTTGAACAAAAATAGACTTGGCGAGTGAAAATAAAAGGTGAAAAATAATGTAAATCTGAATTATCTTATAAGTCAATTGCCTTTTTAAATGGATGTGTCATTTCAGAAACTTGTTCAAACCAAAAAGGTGGTCTTCATTCTTAACACAGAGTAATGATGAGATGTTAAAACTTCGATCTTGATGTGCCAGTTAGTCCTTTTGAGAACTTAAATGTGAAAGAATCTATTTTGGATAGGCACTGTTTAACTTAATGAATAAAAACAATTACTTTAAAAAAAAATAAAGACCTAAATCTTATAATCACCCCAAAGAAGTTAGGTGCAGTTTATTCCTGGGAATTAAAAGCATTGCTATTATTACACTAAAATATTTACCAATCCTACATCTGGTGGATGGCACCATTCATACCACCTAAACACACACAATAGGAACACTGTGAATCACAATTTTAATTTTAATTTCAAACACTTATTTGCCTCATTTTATCTTGGATTAGCCTAATTTCTTTTTGGTCCATGCCCTACAATGATAATATTTTGCTTTAGCAATTTCTAATCTTCCAATATACCTCCAGAACTTCAAGTTCCTCTGTGATTAATTGTGGGAATTGCAGCACTTTCTTGGCCCTGATGGTATATAGGAAGAGAGAAAGTGAAAAAGGTAAATTACTACTATAGTTACCAAGAATGTTCCTGTTTGCTAAAAGTAAATTTATGGCCTTCAGGAATTACATTTTGGGCTGGGCGGCCCACGCATGTAATGCCAGCACTTCGGGAGGCCAAAGGGGGAGGATCACTTAAGGCCAAGAGTTGGAGATCAGCCTGGACAACACATTGAGACTGTGTCTCTACAAATAAACTTTTTTTTTTAGCTGGGTGTGGTGGCACTACCTGTGGTCCCAGCTACTTGGGAGACTGGGGGCAGGAGAACTGATTGAGCCCAGTAGTTCAAGGTTGCAGTAAGCTATGATCACATCACTGTACTCCAGCCTGTGCAATAGAGTGAGACCCTGTTTCTTAAAACAAAAAGAAGAAGAAATAAAGAAAACAAAAAAAGAACTTCATCTTAAAATCTAGAACCATCATCGATGCTAGAAAGCTTGTAGATTGGGTCACCAGTTGTATTATCTGGCTGCGCTTTACGCTCACCCCCTCCACCGCCACTAATCATTCCCATAAGAAAGGAGAACCAGGCACAGTGGCTCAAACCTCTAATCCCAGCACTTTGGGAGGCCAAGGTGAGAGCATAGTTTTGAGGCCAGGAGTTTGAGATTGGCCTGGGCAACATAGTGAAACATCATCTCTACAAAAAAATTTAAAAATTAGCCAGGCATAGTGGTGCCCACCCATGGTTCCAGCTACTCGGGAGGCTGAGGTGGGAAGATCACTTGAGCACAGGAGGTCGAGGCTGCAGCGAGCTGTGATCCTGCCACTGCATTCAAGCCTGGGCAACACAGCGTGACCCTGTCTCAAAAAAAGAGAGAAAGAAACAGAGTAGGACAACAGATAAAAAGGCTGAACTAATCAGTCCTCAGTTTAGAACTGGTAAGACTGATAAGAGTGATAGTTTTTTGTTATAGCATTAATTGTTCTTTAAGAAATCCTTGTGTAAAAATAAAACAGGTAAAATTGAAGCTAAAGAGTGAGACTGTCAAAGTAATAACCCATAATATAGAAAAGGATGACAAACTTCTCCTTAATCCAACCTGGCTTGAATGAAACATCCTTTCAAATGTATACCTCCCTTATCTCTTTTGACTGAACTACCAAGCAATCGTTTAATCCTAGAACCCTTGGTCCAAACACAGCTAGATGCCTGTTTCTATAAATAAAGTTTTATTGAAACATGTATGCATCCATTCACTTACATGGCTACTTATGTGCTACAATGACAGAGTTAGGTAGCTGAGACAGGGAAAGTATGGACTGCAAAGCCTAAAATATTTACTGTTTAGCCTTTTATGAAGAAAGTATTCCAGCCCTATGTATTAGTCAGGGTTCTCCACAGAAAAAGATTTAATAGGATGTGTGTGTATGTGTATATATAGATACTATATATTAATATAGTCTAGAATGATTTATATATATTAATTTAGTCTAGAATGATTTAAATTCAACCTTGATTAAAAGCAGGAGATCATCTCAAAGGTTATTCCACTCGTACATTTTTTACCAATTGATTATTTAAAAATTGGCTTTGGTGATTATTATTAAAGTGTTACTGTCCTAAATGGTATCTACTGAGATACAGCAGCCTAGTAAACTGATGGTAACTTAAATCTAGTTGAACTTTTAGTCATAAATATATCCAAAATTCAAGCTTTCAGATACTTACATGGCTACTTGTGTGCTACTACACCTTCATAATAGACAAAAAATGAACTCCCCCTTTTGAATTAGCAAAGAACAGTAAAGTGTTTCTAAAACAATGTGATTTTGGGGTATTTTATTGCAAATGTATATTGCTGTGATTTTAACATTTATTTTCTTAATCTGAATTTTCTTTTTCTTGTCTTCAAATTCAATCTCTCTCCTTTGGAGGAATAATTTACCTTTATTGCTCATACACACTAACTTTTCAATATAAAACCACTATGCAATTTCCAGCCTAGCCTCAGACATCTGATAATGAAGAATACCGCCCTCCCGCCCCCACACAAACACACACACACACACAAACACCCCAAAACAGAGACTTGGTCCTAATGGATGAATCTGAAGGATAATTTTATAGCCAAGCTCTACATTTTTTCTGTTTATCTTTAACTCATTTATTGAGAAACATTAATTGACTATACTGTGCTTACACTGTTGAGAACAAAATGGTAAATAAGACTCTACCTCTGTGCTGAAGCTTAGCATTTATGATATCATTTTAGTTAGAAGTAAAAACTAACTGAAAAAACAAGGATGTAGTTATGAAAACATTTTCAGTTAATTCACAGAAGTAGCTCACATTCAAAAGATTATGACAAAAATACTTTATGCTTTAATATCTTTACAATATGCTTTAACATCTCCTGTCCCAACAAAATCTGTCCCCTGACTTCATGTCTCTAGCTGCCATCCCACTTTCTGTCCTTTTCACAGGAAAATTTAACAATCATCCAAAATCACTCTCTCTACCCCCAACCTCCTTTTACCTCCTCGTCCAACTCCAATTGGTCTAATTCCCCAGCATTCCACTGCAATCACCCGTGTCAAGGTGACCAACACCCTCCCTAAGCGAATTTTCTGTACTCAAATTACTCTAACAGAATTAATTATGCTCTTCTTTTGGAAAAAGTCTGTCAAATTCATAGAGAATTCTTTGACAAAATTGGCCAGGGGAACCCCTTGAAGCCAAATCCTTTGTCCTTTTAGCTACTTTCCAAAAATCTCTGGTTCATTTTTAGTGTATTAGAGGTCAAAAGTGACACCCCTTCCAGACCTTATTTAATGACATGCAAGAAAAATATGTTATTCACGTTAACATTTTCAGTTTAATTGCAATGGTACCCTTTTCTTCCTAATATATTTTTGAATTTATTTTCTTTATAACCTATCTACTTATATATTTTTATATATTATAGTTTTTATTATACTTTAAGTCAAACTGTTTCTTTTTTTTTCTTTGTTGTCCTTATATGTCATTGTGATTTTACTGATAACTCAAAACGCCTGCCTTTCTCTCCAAACTCACCTCACACGTCTTTCCTCTTGTGCATGATGCTTCTGTCACTCTGGGCTTTCTTGTGTCTTAACCAAGCTAACATCGTACCCTCCCTTGATCCTCTGCACTGGCAGTGAACTGGGTGGTAGGAGACCTGGACTCCAGCCCAATCCTCCCAATATGTGTGATCTTGATCACGGCACTCAGCTGAGCGGCGCTTTAATTTTACTGTTTAAACTAAAATTTGCACTTTATCTTGAAGGTTTCTCTGGCTATAAAATTATCTTAAATCCTACCCTGATGTATTCTCGGGGAAAAAATCTTGACTTTTGAAGACCTAAGGCAAAAGTCATTCTAACAACAAACTGATCAGTAAATAAGCAGGAACTGCTTTGTCAAGGACAGATGAGTAGCTTCAAAATAGAAGCAAAGGTTAACAATAAGTCTTCGATGGTGCAAAACTTGAATTCCAAACACACGGTTTTCAGTTTGTACTTTCTCAGTTAACATACAAGCCAGTCCTGATATTCCTAACAGTCTACTAACCACAAACACGGGGCAAGGCAATCGACTACCTCAATGGATCCCCACACAATTCCTTGAAAATTCATTTTGCAATAAGAAAACCATGATCTCATTTAAAATGCAATTCAGTGATATCATCTCATTAAGAACCCTCCCAAGGCTCTGCACTCAATTTACAGTAAAATAAAGTCCAATCTCCTCACTTCAGCCTCAGTGGTCAAGCATGATCTGGCTCTTCCTCTCTGTCCTCCAAGACCACTTCTGGTCACTAGTCCCTTTGCTCACTAAGCTGCAGCCACACCGAGCTCCTGTTTCAAAAACACACCAAACCTTAGCGTCTTTGCCCAGTCTGAAAAGCTCCACACCTGACTCCACGCTTGGCTCCTTCTTTATCATCCTTCAGGGTGCAGTTTAAATACCAGCTTTTCCTGTCTAGTTAGACCCTGCAATCACTATGGCAATACATTATTTGTCTCTTAGCATCTCACACAACCTGTATTTTCATTTATTTGTGTCTTTTCCATGACTCTCACTGAGGTTTAATCCTGTGTGATGTTTTAAGTTGAACAAGTTATTTAGATTCTCTGAACATTATCTCAATGTTTATCTCACCGAGCTCTTTTGAGAATTAAACTAGAAGGTAAAAGCACCTAGAATAGAACTTGGCGCATTATTAAGGTCTGTTCATCAAATATGGAGGATAAATTCATCACCAAACTGTGACATGTTAGGAGTAGGAGTTTCCTAAAGTTTAGTGCTAGCAGTTTATTAACAACCTAGGGGAAGAAGTGCATAGTGAATAATTAGCATGTAGTAACGCTAAAATTTTCTGCAGCGTGAAATGCCAAGTTGTTAGGAATAAACTGCTGGAAAGCCTTTTAAGCGTGAATAAGCAGAAAAATGCAAATAAATTACAATGTGGGTGAATTAGCAGAATGAGAAAAAAACTAAACCAGTAAATTTTTAAACTTTTGCCCTATGTCTCCCAGAGCTTCTTTCCTGTCAACCCCACCCACGCCTGCAACCCACGACGCCCTGTCCAGATTCTAACAGGGCTTGGCATGCATTGGTCCTATGCCAGCGCCCTACGGAGTCTGATGATTTCCCCAGCCTCTACCTCAGAACACATCTCTGAACAGCTATACTGAGCTAAACTATGCTAGAAATTATCAAAGAACGATGGAAAATGGCCCAGAAATTACTGGCAACCTTTTCCTGCAGAATAGCACAATGTGACTGGGTGCGGCGGCTCACAGCTGTAATCCCAGCACTTTGGGAAGCTAAGGCAGTTGGATCGCTTGAGCCCAGGAGTTTGAGACCAGCCTTGGCAACATGGTGAAACTCTGTCTCTACCAAAACAAACAAACAAACAAAAAACCCACAATTAGCTGGGTGTGGTGGCACACACCTGTGATGCCAGCTAGTCAGGAGGCTGAGGTGGGAGGATCCCTTGAGCCCAGGAGACAGAGGCTGCAATGAGCTGAGACAGTGCCACTGCACTCCAGCCTGGGCAACAAAGCCAGACTATGTCTCAAAAAAAAAAAAAAAAAAAAAAAAAAGAATAGCACAATGCCAAACACAAAAATGAACAATACTAAATTAAAGCATATAAACCAAGATATGGGAAGTCTCTTAAGGGTAGGTTATGACCCAAAAGATTTGCTTTCTGTGCTCTGGCCTCTACATCAGCCATCAAAAGCTTCTGCATAACACTATTAACAATATAACAAAAACTAGTGACTGTGTGTTAAGGGAAGCCTACTGAGTGCAACATCCAAACATATCTCCCTTCCAGCACAGCAGACTCGAGGCTGCCCTGATTTTCCTCCCTTACCTGCTGGGCTATGAGATCAGGTGTTCATCGCATTCCAAGTCTTCAGTGATAATACCTGTATTTGCTACAGCTGTCATAACAAAGTATCACAGACTATGTGCCTTAAATAGAAATCTATGTTCTCAAATTTCTGGACTCTGGAAGACGGAGGTAAAAATTTTTTTTTTAAATTATAAATTAGCAGGGCATCGTGGCATGCACCTGTGGTCCCAGCTACTCAGCAGGCTGAGTCAGAAAGATTGATTAAATCTGGGTGGTCGAGGCAGCACGAGCTGTGATTACGCCACTGTATTCCAGTTTGGGAGACAGAGCAAGACCTTGTTAAAAAAAAAAAAGAATAGAGCACAAATTGAGGTGTCGGCAGGGTTGGTCTCTTCCTAGGTCTCTCTCCTTTGCTTGCAATGACCACCTACTCTCTGTACGTTCACATCATTTTCCCTCGATGCCTCTCTGTATCCAAATTTCTTCTTTTAAGGACGGCAAGTCACGTTGGATAAGGGATTACTCTGATGACTTCGTTTTAACTTAATTATTTCTTTAAAGACCCTTTCTCCAAATAAATTCTGAAGTCCTGGAGTTCAGGACTTTCACCTAAGAATTTTGGAGGCACAGAATATAGCTTGCAGCATCCTCCAAAATCAGACTGCAGCTTTACAGGAGCATTTGTTGAATGCTCTCTATGCCAGGGATTTGTGCTCAATTCTTTTTCTTTCTTTCTTTTTTTTTTTTTTTTTTAAGACAGGGTCTTTTTCCATCTCCCAAGCTGGAATGCAGTGGTGCAATCACGGCTCATGCTGCCTCGACCACCCAGATTTAATAAATCTTTCCGCCTCAGCCTCCTGAGTAGCTGGGACCACAGGTGCGTGCCACCATGCCCTGCTAATTTATAATTTTATTTTTTTTTGTAGCGATAGGGTCTCCCTTTGTTGTCCAGGCTGTTCTTGAACTCCTGGGCTCAAATGATTCTCGCGCCTCAGCCTCCCAAAGTGCTGGGATGACAGGCATGAGCCACCGCACCCGGCCTTGTGCTCAATTCTTTGAATGTTGATCTCATTAAAACCTTACAACAATCTGTGAGGTTGGTATTATTATCATTTCAAATGCTGAGAAGACAGTCTCACAGAGGTATAACTTCTAACGTCATCCAAGTCATGATGGGATCTACATATAGTCCTGTTTGGCCCCAAAACTCATGCAAGGATTCTGTGTGGCCTGCCAGGATCTGTGACATCGGATGCCTCGCAGCCACTGGGCTGCTTTGTCCTGGGCAGCTGTTCTCTTCCTTGCTTGCTCTCAGTTCTTGGTCTGTGCTTGATACTCTTGCCACTCCCTGTTACTTCTGATCTGGGTCACTCTAGAAAGTAGGGTTTAAAATGTCCTCTTCTGGTCACCCTTGCTCCACCAACCAACTTAAAACCTCTGCAAACATAATTTTACAAACTTTGGATACAAAAAATTCAAATTATTGGCCATATTTCAGGGCACTACCTGAATACGGACTTTCCTAACCATCACACTTCAAGAATTTGGGGAGGAACGGGGCTCTGGGTTCCTAGAGCAACAGTAAAATGGTGATACTAGAAAGAGTAAGAGATGGGATAGGCTTCCTGACCTCCATCCACAGCAGAAGAAAGGAGGAACGATAATTACTCCAATTTGTACTACACAGGCACACTCCTAAAACACATTTCTCACAGGTAGACACTGACATTAAGAGAGACAGAATATGGATCTCTCCTGGTTGGTAGCTCTTAATCCTTACGTTTATAAAAGTCTCCAGGTTATAAGTGTTACTCAGCATTTCTTTATTATTATAATTTACTGCATTAAGAAGACTTGAGATCTACTCTCTGAAATAACTGTAAGTGCATAATACCGTATGGTTGAGTATAGGCACATGGATGTAGAGCCGATCTCTAGAACTTATTCATCTAACGTAACTGAAACTTTATACGTACTGAACTGCAGCCTACCCCCCATCTCCTTCTCCCTTCAGCCCCTGGCAACCACCAAACGGTCTCTGTTTCCTTTAGTTGACTATTGTAGATACCTCTGCTGTGCTCGAGCGAGTTAGAGAAAATGCCACACTTTGAGACGAATTAAAAGTCTGTATATTTAGCCGGCGGCCAAGAGACAGCTAACCCTCAAAGTTCTCTCGGCCCTGAAAAAGGGGCTAGATTTTCTTTTATACTTTGGTTTTAGAAAGGGGAGGCAGGGTCTAGTTAAAACAATTTTACAGAAGTAAAGTAGGCAAAAAAGTTAAAAGGATAAATGGATACAGGAAAGTAAACAGTTCCAGGTGCAGGGGCTTTAAGACTATTAACAAGGTGATAGATGCGGGGCTTCGGGCATTATCAATCGGACGAATTCCTGGGAACTGCAGATATAGTTCACCACAGTAGCTTATCAGTTAATTGCATTCTTGGATGTGCTGGGAGTCAGCTTGCACAAGTTAAGTCCTTGACGAAGGGGCTGCCAGTGAAAGAGCCAAGATGGAGTCTGTCTGGCTCTCTTAGCTAAAGGAGAGTCAATTCAGGTGGAAACAAGGCTAGGTGATTAAAGGAAAAGGAGAGTCTAAAAACAGGGTTAGTAAAAACAACGTTGGGCATTACACCTCATACAAGCAGAAGAAGGCAGTATCTGTCCTTCTGTGACTGGCTTTTTCTCATGTAGCCCAATGTCTTCCAGGTTCATCCATGTTGTCACATGTGGTGGAATTCAACATCATTTCTGTAGCAATTTGATGACCAAATCATTGCTCTAAATAGCTAAGCAGCTCTACTCGACAGAAACAGATGGTGTAAAATCTAACTTATCTAATTGAAGGCTGGGTAAACATTCACTGAATGTTTGTATTTAAATCATTAGGAATGTGTGGGTCTTTCAATCTATCAGTTCTGAAAAAGGAATAAAGACGTCACCTCATAATGACGGCCATGAAAAACTCACTGCCACTTTCATCTTGGCAAAGGGAAGGACCATTTCTGAATCACTGGCTGCACTAAGCAATGTAGATAAATAAGGAAATCTGATCTCAGGGCTGGCCCCCTGATCTTAGTGTCCTCATTTCAAAGCTTACTCAATGGAATCCTATAATCCCTGTCTCAAATTAAAATAGAAGAGGCTCCTAGTGCCAGCAAGTTGTGCAGATTTGAGGGCAGCTGTTAAGTTTACTTCTCCTGTTTAGACAGAGTTGTATGGGTCTTTCCTATTCTACACATGGCTACAACTCAACTCCAAGTTCCTACAATCACTGAATCGTTTCAGCCCCACCCCCTTTCTTTCCAATTCCAGATTCCCTTCTTGAGGAAAGACCACAGAGGCCATGACTGACTCCGTAGAACCATGTAAGTCTATGGTGGATACTACACCCTCAACAACGATCTGCCTGCTTTCCACATAATGGCTATTTACCACCCAGGGGAATGTCAACTAGGGATTTATGTCCTGAAATACTCCCCTTATTAGTCAGAACCAAAATTTTAGAATTGGAAGTGCCTCAATGATTATTTTGCCCAATGTAACACTCAACTTTCTTATATATGTGTGGATGTATTTATTTATTGGTAGCATGCAAAAAGTCCCACATGTATATTAGTTATTTCATCATTTAAAAAATATATACAATCAAGTTGAAACAATTTTTGTAGAGTATTTTTTAATGTCCTTACATCAGTTTCTTATTATCTGGTATACTCCGAATTATCATAAAGGACAATGCTGAGAGTTCCTTATTTTTCATGACCAAACGTTATTAGCTGTTTGATTTATTAAGGAGAAAAACCAATGCATCTTTTCTGCATCTCCAAGGAAACAGGCAACGTTCTAAAACCATCTAGCAGCGTTAGCAGCTATATGTTGAGTACTATATGACCAGAGTACAGGCACACGTAACACATTTAAAAATTAATCCAATTATTTCTAGGTTCATAAAATTATTTGACACTTATGAGTACTTTACAACTCTCCAGAGAAAGAAACTATATAAGGATGTAATTCCTACCTTTGTGTTTATGAGCTCATTGGAATAAAATTTACAGTGGCACACTGTAAGAGATGAAATCAAAGATTTAAACCAACACTAGCACCAGCAGTAATTGCTGCACGATAGCACTGGGTCACAATATCTATTAAAACATTCAAGAGTATCCACCTATTCACTAGCTCACCCTTCAGTATTGGGTCACTGAGAAGCACTATTTTCTTCTGTAACTTCACTGTCATATATTCATAAAGTAAACACACACAAACTTTCTTGATCCCAGCTGGAATTATACAATGCCTTTCTCTTCTTACTTGCAGCAAATCATACTCTCGCCCAACACTGCATTCACCTACAGCACTAGCCCAATCTCTCTGACAGCAATTGCTGAAACAGTATGTATATTCAGTCACAGCCAAAATAAATCTGACATTGTCATTATCTGGCCACCCACAGTTGAAAGATTTCCACGACTACTGCTTAAAGACACAACATATTGTAATAGTGTAATATTATACAAGTACCACCTGTTTATATACTAGATGTATTCATTAATGTAAGTGAGAAGTTCTAAAAAAAATTATGCAAGGAATTGAAGAATCCAGTCATCAATATTTGGAATGAGTCTCTTCCTCTGCTCCATGTGTAAACTGCGTCTCAGGTTTCCCGCCTGTATCTCTCCCCTAATTTTATGTATGGATTTATGCTTTCTCTTACTAAAATCATTTCACTTACTCTGGATCTTTGGGCAAAACAAAAACCTTGCTCTTCATTTATAAATCATGTTCAGTCCCTGTGCTGTGGATCAGAATCGAGTTCATGATTGACACCATGCACTCACATGTATTCATGATGCATTCACGGCATACTTCCCCTCCTCCCCACCTGCTCCTGTTTACCGGTTTGCGTACCATTTCCACCTGCTAATATGTTCTTTCAAGATTAAATTTCCATCTGTCATTTCTGTGCTCTGGACTCTGGCTACTCAAAAACTGTTGTTGAATTCCTGCCTATATGCAGTAGGCTAGAGGCCCTCGAGTTTTCTGCCCTGGGCATGCCCGATGACCAGCACTCTCATAAGGAACACACTACCCAGTAATGAAGGCCACCATATGGGCAACATGGGATTCTTCACAATCCCCTGCCCATCAGCTTTTCTGCTGAACCATGAAATGGCAAGATGGTAAAAAAAAAAAAAAAAAAAAAAAAAATTTGCTGCAGTGACACTGATACATCTCATGGATACCTCTAGAGACCTTCAAATTTGGACATGTTTACAAGGGCATACATAGGCTTCTCTGGGTGACACCTGCATCAAAAATCACCTGCTCCAGAAAAACAGTATGGTGTCCTCAAAAAATTGAACACAGAATTACCATATGACTGACCAATTCCACTCTTAGGTATCTACCAAAAGAATTTAAAGCAGGGACTCAAACAGGTATTTCTGTATACTGTTCACAGCAGCATTATTCAGAATAGCCAAAAAGGTAGAAACAACTCAAACCTCCATTAATGGATAAACAATATCTGATATATACATGCCACGAAATATTATTCAGCCTTTGAAAAAATGAAATTCTGACACATGCTACAACACAGGTGAACTTTGAAAAAATGAAATTCTGACACATGCTACAACAGAGGTGAACTCTGAAGATATTACATAAGTGAAATAAACTAGATTCAAAAGGAAAAATATTGTATGATTCCACTCATAGGAGCTACCTGGACAGTTGGACTCATGGAGGCAGAAAGTAGAATGGTGGCTGCCAGAGGGTGGGGGAGGGAAGAATGAGGGTTAGTGTTAACCACACAGCGATGCAGTTTGGGAAGATGACAAAGTTGGAAAATGGACAGTAGTGATGATCGCACAGCATTTTGAATGTACTTAATGACACTAATCTGTATACTTAAAAATGGTTAAAATGGAAAATTTTTATGTTATCAATATTTTACCACAATAAAAAATAAAAAAAAATCTGCTCTAGGGCTTATTCTCAAACCACAAATTAAGTTAAAAATCAACATTAGCTAAAGTTTTCTCACCTCTGGTCACTTCCATGGTTAAAAGTTTTCACTGTTGTTTAACATCTCATAAAAGTAACCCCAGAAGTGATAAGCAGAGAAAAACAAAGCTTTGTTGAGCTGTGTATGCCTAGCTAGGCATTTCCGCATGCTAAGCGGCTCATTCACAAGTCTCCCCAGATTCTCAGTGCTTGAGATTCAAAAGAATGCCGAGCCAAAATTCCGGTCTTCCTTGACCTTTTTCAGTCAATAGGAAATAGATTAAAGAGAATGTAAAATCCTCAAACTCCAAGGGTCTTGGAGAGTAGCTTGATACATGTATCTATCTCGGATTTACTGCCTTAAATCAGAGCTAAATTATATTCAGTAGACTCTAAGAAGGCTGGGACAAGGAAAAAGAAAATTGAAACACATGTTAGAAGGTCTTTTTAAATCTAAAAAGGGTAACAATTTTAGCACATTAACGGCGGGTGGGGGTTAATTATCTGAAAACTACTAAAATGGACTACAGTTATCTCTAGGCAATGCTGTTGGAGTGTTTCCTGCAAATGCATTTCACTCATTTTTTTGTGATTATTTTATAAGTATACTGGGGCAAAAATTTTACATTCTGAATTGTTCTTATTTATTATTTTTATTATAGATATATGAGGATATTACTTATTCTATTACACATATAATTTATCTTTTAAATTTTCAAGTGAGTTCTATAATTAACTTTATCATCTAAATTCTCATTACAGATAACATTTTAACATCCAGAAAGAAAAAAAGGTTTTTTATTGTTATATGTGAAACCATAAAAATACTACCAGCTTGTGGCCGGGCGTGGTGGCTCACACCTATAATCCCAGCACTTTGGGAGGCCGAATCACCTGAGGTCAGGAGTTCAAGACCAGCCTGGCCAACATGGTGAAACCCCGTCTCTACAAAAATGGAAAAATTAGCCCGGCATGATGGCAGGTGCCTGTAATCCCAGCTACTGGAGAGGCTGAGGCGGGAGAATTACTTGAACTCGGGAGGCGGAGGTTGCAGTAAGCCAAATTGCACCATCACACTTCAGCCTGGCTGACAGAGCGAGACTGTCTCAAAAAAAAGTTAAAAAAAAAAGTATTACCAGCTTGTTTATAAACATCTGGATGATCAAACAGTAAAAAGCCAAAATAGATAATCCCCTCATGTAGGATTCAACATTCTTTGTTGCTTGAGATGTCCACCCTGCTCAGAGGGCTCAAACTGAACAAGTTTAGCTGGCACTCATCTTTTGATTCATCCAGGAAACATATGTCCCAAATGTTAGTACGTGTTAACCTCTGTGTTAGATACCAGGGCTATAAGAGTGCATAAACCAGACATGGTTACTGCTCACGAAATTTTCTGTAGATTATTTTCAGATAATAAGAAAAGTTAAGCTTGCCTAACAGAGTAAAGCCTTTTTAACTTGGATTGAATTAATTCAGATATCCCAGCAACTCGTACACTGGTATACGAGACTCTTTTTGGTAACCTTGTAAATTACATTGAAAGTCATCAGAGTCAGTAATAAGTTCAAAACAAGGGTTCAATGTACACATTGTTAAATTCTCAGTCCTCCCCGACTTGATGGGCCAGTACATGTGGCAATGTTGATTCCTCCCTCCTCCTTGATACCCTTTCCTCCCCAGGCTTCAGGACACCACACTCTCTCAGTTTTCCTCCCCTTCATTGGGCGCTCCTTCTCAGTCTTCTTTGCTGGTTCCTACTCATCTCCCGAACTCTCAGTGTTGGTCATCTTTGGTCCATTTCTCTGCTCATTTACATTCTCACATGTGGTAGAACAAATGTATCCAGTGCCAAGTCTTTAAATCCACTTATATGCTGAAGACTCCTGAATTTATTCCCACATTCTATACCTCTCTCCCAAATGCCAACTTCATGCGTGCAACTGCTTACTCAGCATCTCTATTTCATGACAGCACATCCATTCCAGATCTAATGCAACCCTCCACGCCACCTAACAGATGCCTTCTGCATCTCAATTGATCATCCTTTTGGTTGCATGGGTCAAAAACAATGGAATCATTTTTGACTCCTTTCTTTCTTACACAACTCAAATCTGTCTGTGAGTTCTGCTGTCGCTACTGTAAAAATACGTTCAGAATCTGACCACCTCTCACCATTTCCAGTGCCCACGCCATGGTTTCACACACCATCATCGCTCACCTGGATTGATGCAGTAGCCTAGGTCCACAGCGGCCAGAAACATCTTTTCAAAGCTAAGTCGCAGCGCATCACCTCTGTACTCAACACGTTGCAGTGGATTCTCATGTCACCCCAAGTAAAACCAAAGTCCTCACAGTGGCCTCTGGCCTGAGGCCCTCTATGATCTCTGCTTTCTCCCCACATCTCTGACCTGTCACCTACTTCCCTTTCCCTTGCTCACTACACGTCAGCCAAAATGACCTCCTTGCTCTTCCTCACACATGCTGGGCTGACCCCTGCCTCTGTGCTTGTAAATCAAACTCCCCTGGCCGGAGATACATTTCTCCACAATACCCGCATGGTTAAATCTTTCAGCTCCTTCAGTTCTCTGCTTAAAATTCATGAGTTCTTCTCCTTCTCTGGCTACTGTATTTAAAATTGAAACCTTCCTCTGGCATTCTCAGTCCTTCTTGCCCTACTTTTTGCTTTGTGTCATGCCACTGATGATCCTCTAACAAACTGTCTAATGTACTTATGTTTTTTATTTCATTTTCCTTTCCCCAATTACAAATGTAAGCTCCAACATCTGTCAATAGATATTTTTTGAACGAATAAATTAAAAGGGTGTCCAATGAATTATGGACGGTTAAAATGCATTCAGTTCTTGGATTTGTAAAAGGGCAAGTTTATGGGAGGCTATGGTGAATCACTACCCTTCCCCCTCCTCCTTTCAATGACATACAGTTCTTTGTTTTGTATATCTTAATTTTCAGTAGGTATTAGTCCTGGAATAAGTTGCATTTCATTAAAATATGCTACAATTAAGACCCTGATTAAGTCAAACTGGTCCCTGCCCTTTATCTTTTCCCATTCACTGACCTCTCTGGAGATGCCCTGGCTAATCACTAGTCATAGTTAAGTACATAAATCCCTGACTGCCTTTCTTCCTAAAACAGGTCACATGGAGTTGCCCATTTAGTAGTAAACTTGATCACAAGTTAGCCCCTGGAATTTGGAGCAAGCTTATGACTTTCAGTGTGAGACTCATAATTGAAATCTTTTTCATGCTCGCAGTTGGCCTCAGGTGTCTCTCATTACAGCTCCAGCTCAGCTGTTCTGGAGTGGACTGTCTTTCCTACCAAAATACTTCCAACGTGCTATGTACATTACAAACACAATTCCAAATCACACCATTCCTCGCATCCCTACAAATCTGGTGAAAAGCCATACTTTGATCCAGCTCTTTGAGAGGACTCATGGGATCCAAAGGGATGAGGGACACAGTTCAGTCTGAATTTTAAGTCACCTTACTCCATGTACTCACCCTTACTCCATGTCACATACCCTTCAAATATGATGAAAATCCATTCACATAATGCAGTAAACACAGAGACAGAATTTAATTTTATCTGTACGTAAGAAAATAGTTAATCATGACAAAGCCATTCTGGTTTCCCAAATTTCACTGAATTATAATCACATATAATTTTTGAAACGATATGAACTTATTTTTGTAAGGATTATATCTTTTATAACATGATCATGAAGATAGACAACTACCTAGAAACTATTTTATTATTTGGATGTTTTGTTTCAAAAGAATTAGAGAAAAAGGTTTTTTTTTAAATTGTTTAGTGTATATTTTGCTGATGAACTCCTCTGCACCACTTTGTTCCTCTGGGGTGGCAATGCTAGTGAATAAAAGGTCTAATTAATTTAAGTATGACAGGAATGCTTAATTGTATACTTCACAGGAGGAGAAACTTCAGGATACCAGGAAGAAATACTGGCAAAGAAATAAAACCCAGCCATCCATAAACGCACTTACTCATTTGCATTTTTAAAATGTAATCCAATCAATAACATACCTAAAATGAACTACCATTAAGTATGCACTTTAGAGTGAAGTGCTAAGACGAGAAATGCGGCATATATTTTCGCTTGTGAGTATCTCTCAAATAAAAATGGATTTTATAACACTTCAGGCAACTAATATTTATAACTGAATTTAAAAGTCATGGCCAGATAAAAAGTCAAATTAGGAAAAATGCTACATAAATGATATAAAGTGTGATATTATCATTTTGAAAGGAAAATTCTCAAGCAATCATGTCTGGTTTCTTTACAGCTATCCTATTCTTCTTAAGAAATCAGAGCATCCTACCCAGCGCCTCCTCCTCGTACCCCCTGCCTTGATAATTTCGCCCTTTTCACTTCTGCCATTTGATTGAAACAACAATCAAGACAATTATAATAAAATTCCCTTAAAGGAATTAGGAAAAAATTTTCAACAATTTTCTAATGGACTATTAAAAACCTCATTCAATTATTTTATGCTTTCATTATAAATTCTCTGTAGTATTTCTAAACGGTAATATGTAATATCAGAATTCCACATAATATTAAAACTGTCTTTCTAATCATCTTTAGAATATTGTTTTCCCAACAGACAGCATTAAGAATCTATGCCATATTCTAATCCGTCATTCTGCAAGATAGACAAGATAGAATTTCTACACTCATCATGAGCAGTGCTGGAATCTCAGGGGACCCATGAATACACCACTTCCTGGAGAAGAGAAGGCTGGGTGATATGATACAACTGTCAAAACGCAGTGGCATAAATCAGCAGTATAAATTATGAAATGTAAGTATAGCTCTATTTTTCTGAGAAGGAAAATCACAAATTCTCCATCAAGATAAAACATAAAAACAAATGAAACAAAAAATCAATGAGGACCATTTCATGGAGAACCCCTCGTCCCCATATATACTCATCTACTCATCTATGGGATACATTTGTCTTTTTTCCCCGCTAGCACACTTCTCACCATGGTAACGAAAAAAGATCAAACACCTGAGCTCGCTGGACCATGCAGCCTGAGATGTGGGCGCAACCACCTCAGCCCTGCCAGCTGGACACTGCCCAGGCTGGAACACTGGACCCGCTGTTACCAGGTTGGGGGAGCAGTGCTGGTTCCAGTGCTCTGTGGTGACCGGCTGCCAGGCAGCAGCTCTTTCCAAAGGCCGTTCCTCAGGTGCAACGTCATCTCCGCTTCACCCGCCTGCCCTTCGTTTCTGTCCATTTCTAAGCTAAGCTCTCCAGGCTCGGCGTGGATTCAGAGAGTTGCATTCATGCCCAGTTTCACCCACAAGGTCACAGGTCCTAGGCAGAGTAAAAGTGGCCCGAGCATCGGGTAAGAAGTGAGGGAGCTAAAACAACCTCCTACTTCATAGCGGAGGCAAACACTGCTGCTCATAACCTTACTCTGAGACTATGTCAACCACTAAACATATGTGGTAAGATCTGTAACGTGACTTAAAATTCATTTCTACTTACACGCTCCCCAAAAGCTCTTTTTACCTGCCTCATTGTTTATCCTTTTCCATTGGCCAGGCAGCCAATTCACATGTCTAGGAGTGAGACGTTTTGCTTTCCATTTCTGCTTTCCTACCACTCTGCTGTGGAAATGGCATCCGGAAAGGTGGCAACTCCTCTCCTCATGCCCAAGCCAGCTAGAAAGCTTTGGTTTTGGGTTTTTTCCCAGAGGCTGTTTTTTTTCTTGGCTACTAGGAAAAGATCTCTATTAAGTTATCTTCTAAATCATTTCTGTGGCGGGAAATGCCTGGCAAGTAAATGCTTTTGAATGAACCCTACTCAAGCCCTCAAGAAGCTGCCTTCTTTCTAACCTCATGGAAACACACCTTCTCTAGAGACAATTAATTATCTTGATTTAAGAAACCATCCCGTCAGCTTCTGTTTAATTACTGGAAACATTGCTGCAAGTACCAATTTAATGGCATGGATGACATTCTCAGTAAGCAATTGCAAGCGAACTTTTCCATAATAAGCCTCCGTTTAAACTGAGGTTTGACCCCAGATCCTGTCCTCTCACTTATTTGCATTATACAATTGAGTAAGACTAAGTAGAAACTATGAGATTAATTCATTCAACATTTATTGCGCATTTGTACATGTTAAGACTGTGCTAATTGCCTTAAATGTTTTTCTCTAATAGGGTTTAATAGCAAATAGTAATGCTGCATTGTCCAGTACGTCAAAAGAAAAGGAAGTCTCTGACACACTAAATGGAACCAAAAAAGCATTAAGCAGATCCTTTCTCTTACTCCCCTTTCCGACTTGACCATTTATATTAAAGTAAAATGGCAGCACAGATCAAGAGTTTGGAACATATCATATTTTATACATTTGAATTTTTGATTTGAAGAAATGTTGAGTTTTTATTACCCTATTCACATAAATTCAAATCTTTAAAATATTCAGCAATATCAAGAAAAGTCACAGAATATATTTTGAATCATATTGCCAACAACTAATAATTTCTTTTTTTTATTTTTTATTTTTTTGAGACAGGGTCTCGCTCTGTCACCCCAGGCTGAAGTGCAGTGGTGTGATCTCGGCTCACTGTAGCCTCTGCCTCCCCGATTCAGGCAATTTCTTCTGCCTTAGCCTCCCGAGCAGCTGTGACTACAGGCACGCACCACCACACCTGGCTAATATTTGTATTTTTTGGTAGAGACAGGGTTCCACTATGTTGGCCAGGCTGGTCTCAAACTCCTGACCTCAACTGATCCTCCCACCTTGGCCTCCCAAAGTGCTGGGATTACAAGGGTGAGCCACCGTGCTGGCCAATAAGTAATCATTTCTAAGGTGATGTAGGCATTAAATGTTTTGCATACATCAGTTTTCTATGGATGTGCCTTACATTCCACTTAAAACTATTATAATATTTAAAACAGTTGGCAAAACCAACTAATGGCAAAAACTGCAATTACTTTTGCATCAACTTAATAGAACATCTGTATTCCCAAGATCTACTGCCTGTTCTTTTTTGTGAAAAATGCTTTATTGTCCTACACAGTTTTTAAAGTAATAGTTTAAGTATCAGGAATATCAAGATATTAATAATATAAAGCAACAGTTTAAAATCAATAACAAGAATACATTTCTTCTTCTGTGTAGCTCAAATTCATTTCATGCTGGAAAACAAATGAGAGCCCCAGCAGTCTCTATCCTTGAGCCTGAAGTGGCCTTGAATGAATGGTAGGTCATAACTTCACAGAATCCAAGTAGGAGGCTTTATGTATTTTGTTCTTAGGGATGTTTGTTTTCTTGTTTGTTTAAAAGAATGAAAACATGGCTGCGTATCTCTCAAACTGATCCCAGAGTATTATAATCACTGTGGAATATAATAGGCTGCAATCATTGCTGAAGGATGTTTAGTAATAAAGACAGCAAAACTGCGAGTAAAACCTCAAGATTCTAGTGGTCTACCTTCCCACATACTCCAAAGCTCAGCAAACTATTGCCCAAGGGCCAAGAATGGCCAAATATTTTTGTTGAATAAAAGCCACGCCCATTTGTTAAAGTATCTTCTATGGCCGCTCTCTAAGATAGCAGAGTTGAGTGGTTGGAACAGACACCACACGGCTTGCAAAGCCAAAAATATGTACTATATAGTCCCAAACTACAAAGCCCTTTAAAACTCTAAAATTGTGTAAAGACTGTTGGCTTATTTTCAGAGCTCTGTCAACTCTCTGTAAACGATAATAAAGTTAAAAAGAGTTGCTGCATAACTTCAATGGGCTAAGATATTTGGAGAGGGGTTTGCTGGGAAAAGGAGACATCTAGACATCTGCATCACAGCAGCTAAGGTCATAGTTGACACCTCCGCTACGTAACTCGGAGGAAGAACATTGAACTTGTGGCAACTCTGGAATTTAGTTTAACTCTTTCATTTAAAAATACAGAAGGGGTTAGCCTGGATGACCTTTAAGCTTTTCAAAATTCATGATTGTTTAAAATGACGTAACTAAAACCATAAGCAAATTCAGAACTACATGAGTGCGCAACATCATCATAAACGTCCCATAGCACCGTCCTAAGGAGCAGGAAAGTAATATATTTAAGAAAAATGGGAACTGAACTGGTTAAACAAGGGTATGTGGAAGTTTCTTGTACTATTGAAACTTTTCAGTAAATTTGAAATAAAGAAAACGGTATGAAATAGTTAAAACAATTTAAATGTTAGCACTTAAAAGGGGAAACTTCAGTGAACCTTCTTCAACAAGCGAAGTTAATAAAGCAGCAGCCATAAGGGATCTGAAAACATAAACCACGTCGTATGCTCACTGAATGGAGCATGCCTGAGGCTGCAGACCACCCTCACTCCCTCTCATAGTGCATCCTAAAGTTCCCCGTACAAATGTTACCTTTGAGTTTATCTTACTTGATGGAAACCAACCTAATATCTAAAGAGAGCAAAGAGAGTTAAGACACAAAAGAAGCCAGGAGTGGAGAGAGGGACAGGAGGGACAGGGGAGAGGGAAAAGGAGTGGTAAGGGAAGGAAAGGGTGGAGGGGGAGGAATACGAATAGAAGAGCCTCGTTAATCAACAAACGAGATAAACGTGGTCCAATTGATTAGAAGTATAACTGTCTTTTGTGATCTTTTCTTTAGCAGAATAGGAAGCTGACTTAACCAAAAATACTTGACTCTCACAATATATGTACATCCCATATATTTCACATATACACATATTCCAAAAAGAGAGGTTATTTTTATAAAATACAAACACTAAGCAAAAATTATGCTAACTGAAAAAGTGCCTAGAGAGCCACATACATCCACGTTGTTAAATATAGAAACTAACTGTAATGAGAATCATTATCTCCAGTTTCCAAGGATACCAGGATAAGCACTACTCCTAAATTGCAGTTCATTCAGCAAAGGGCACAGAATAATTTATATTCAGGGTCATCCCTAGCTGAGAGCAGATGTGGAAGGAGGACCAGGGTAAATCACCTTGTTTCTTCTATTCCATTTGCTACTTGATCCAGTTCCCAGCCCTCGACCCCCACACTCTGGTCCCAACCTTGGCCAATGTTTTATGGAAGAAATTTTGAAAATCTCCTTGTAAATGGCAACTTCCAAGAGAAAAAGAATCTTCAAAAGGCAGGGCAGTCTGAGATGTGATTAATGCTGGCGGTGGGGTGGGGGCTGGTATTTCCATTTGCTTTGTCTGTGAAAAGGAAAGGAGTCTGGGAGTCTGGTTTTGTGTGTCAGTCACACTAGTCGCCATCTTTCCCAGTGCCTATAAGGAAATTTCAACTTCCCACTCAACCAAGGCTATGCAAAGCTTGCCACTCATAAACTGCCATGGTCTCTAGAATCAAATTCAGCTTCAACTTGTTCTTCCTTCTTAGACTCTAGAATCTAGATCTTTCCTAACAATTACTTTTTGTTTCTACAGCAATAAAAATATAAAAGCTATTTTCTGAAAACCTAGGAGATAGTGCCTCTGAATCATTTATTTGTTTATTCAAGACCACTTACTGTTGCTTTCAATGTGGCAGGCATTGCGCCAGGCCAGGCAGACAGGCATTGCGCCAGGCAGACAGGCATTGCGCCAGGCAGGCAGGGACAAGAAGTGATAGGTAAGGTATCAATAACAGGCCACGCCACTTAGGCAGTTTAAAAAGAGGCATTCTTCCTCTTAGTCAAACCGTCACTTACTAAAATACTGATGTGGGTTTTATGGATACTCTAGATTTGTCTTAAACTTACAGAAAGTACATATAAACATACGATTCAGATATAATAGCAATTTTCCATTTAGTTCCTTCCCCATTACCTGTCTACCCAATACAATAGTAAGACCTGCCATATAGAACCTCAGCTAGGAGCAGACATCCTTCTAACTGGCAGAAGAGCTCTCTCTGCCTTCAAATGCTTCCTCTTAATGGACATGAGACACTGTACCAAGATAAGCGTCTTAGCTTAATGTGATAATACAGGAGAATAGGCTATTTTGATAATGAAGGCCTTCTAGGATGTCCCTTCTTTGCAGGTTATATTAATTGATACTATTCACTGTTTTTAAGAGGACGAAGGAATGAAACACAACAAAGGTTCCCAACAGTTATGTAACATATACAGTCTATCTCAATAAGGCAAGTTATTTTAATATTAACAGTTAATACAAAATTTACTACACGTCCTTTCCTATATATTTTAGATGACTTGACGACTGCATACCTAAATGCATCCTCATGATAATGCCTATACAGCCTCATCTTTTCCTAACAACAGACTCAAGGTTTTTTTTGGACTATTAAGCTTGTTTCTAAATCCCTTCAAGTAATAACAGCAAATTTTAAAACTATATGAAATAAAAGTCTCGGTTCTCTTAAAACTTACATCAGTGATTATTTTGATATATTATTATGACACTTTCTCACAAGGGGCAACATTTTGAGGTAAGATGGCTTCAGACAAGATTTTACGTCTGAATCTTGAGGCTTTGAAAATGCTGAGGTTGTGAAGGCTCAATATAATAGGCCACTATTTAATCTTTTCCCTTGTCCCACCCAAAGCTAGCACTTGGTAGGGCAAAAACAGACACTTTGTTAGGTGGAGCACCAAACACAGAAAGCATTCACAAGTCACTGGCAGAAAGGTCATTTTCTGTTTTAACATCTTTTTCTGATAACCCAGATCAGTTTTCATAAAACCCCTAAAGGTAAAAACCAGCTTACATTAAGCGACATCATTGTACTCCCTACTTGTGCATAATCAACTTTTTAAAAAATTTTAATCTTCAGCATTAAAAGTATCCTACCCACCAATTCAGGAACCTAGAACTCGGACTGGAACCACTTCGCTCTCTGGATGTAAAAACCTCAGACGATCACCACTTTTTTTCTCTCCCTACTGTTCAAACACCTAAATTATGGTTTAGTGTGTTGCACATGTCCTCAAAAATACTTTCTAGTAGCTCACCTCCTCCACATCCTTTTTAACTAGAAAAGTGTCCAACTGGCAATCCTCAAATCTTAAAGGCAGCAAAAACGCCCCTGAGCGCTGTCACAAATTTTTAACGAGTGGACTGACGCCAACCAGCAAGGGATCCAGCTCCGCCGCCAAGGCCAGCACCCCCGCGCGGGTCTGGCGCAGCTCGGGGCAGGGCCCAGCTCAGCCCTTCAGCCCCCGGCGCACCTCGCCGACCTCGGCCTCCCCTCTCCACAGCGGTCCCGGGGACCGTCCGCCCCTCTAGGGGGTGTGGCCGGGGCGGCGGCGGTGAGCGGAAGGCGGCGGGAGGCTCGGCGGCGAGTGCGGGGCGGAGGCGGCACCATAACCCGAGAGTTGGGAGGGGAGGGCGAGGGGCGTGCGCGTGGAAGAAGCTGCCCCGAGGCTGCTTTCGGCGGCGGAGCCGGCGGGACGCGGCAGGTTGGCAGCGCCCGGGGCGCATACGGAGGGCGAGAGCGGAGGAGCGGCTGAGCGTCCCGGAACAGTCGGGGTGGGCTGCGCTGCGCTGGGGGCGCCGCGGCGGGGGGCGCACTCACCTATGCACAGCTGGATGGCGTAGGCGTAGTAGGACCAGCCGAGCAGGAGGGTGATGAACACCACCGGGATCCAGTACAGCACCCGCCGGCACCGCCGCCTGGCGCTGCTGCCCGGGCCCGAGGGCGCCATCTTCCAGCCGCATCCACCTGCCCAGCTCCGCCGCCGCCCGCGGGCCTGGCTCCGGGGCGGGCTGGGCGCGCCCGGCACCCCTGGCTGGACGGGCTCCTGGGCGGCGGCGGGGTGCGCTGCGGCCACTGCCGCCGCCGTGGCGCTAACTTCCCATCCCGCAGCCCCGAGCCGGCGCGGCGGACTCCCGGCTCCTCAGCCCGGCGGAGGCGGAGGCGGCGGCTGCGAGCGGAGGCCGAGGAGGCGGAGGGGGGCGGTGAGGCGGCGGCGTCGGGAGGCTGCGCTCCGCCCCCACCGTTCCCCGCCGCCCGGCCGCCTCCCCTGGCGTGGCCGGCTGCGCCCTCGGGCGAGCTCTGCGGGGATGCGGGGCCCTCGCTCGGGCCACCTCGCGGGCTCCCACCGTGGCCCCGCCGCCTCCGGCTCGGCCTGTGGATTCCGGGGAGGCGGGAGCTGCTCGGCGCTGGCCCCCGGGGCGGAGGGGGCGGTGGCGGCCCCTCCCTAGGCGCCCGGCACCCGGGGCAGTTGGGTCGCGAGCGCTTCCGCGCTTGGCGCAGGGCGGGGGTCGGAGGCGAGGCCGGCGGAGCAGCTGCTGCGCGCGGGACTCCGCGCCTGCCGCGACCCAGGCGCCCTGAGAAAGTCTGCAGCACCGAGGCCCGCGTCCCCGCAGCCCGCGTGGAACCCTCGCGCTTCAACTTGCGGGTCCCTGGGAGCCCGCGGGGGCCGCGAGGAGCCTCCCTTTACTACTCGGGCTTTGGGGGGAAGCAGAAATGCATAGCGAAGAGGGGGTGCCGAGCCGGCGTCTGGCATGGGAGGGGCTGTGGAGAGCGAGGAAGAAGCATTTTTGGGTGAATCCAGGCACCTCTGGAGTTAGAAACACACGTTCTTTGCTCTGAGAATGTTGATGCTTTGGATAAATGATTGAGTGATTGTGACAGGGGCCGTTCCCACTGTCCCCTCCCTCGAGTACGGTGGTTCCTTCCACCAACTATTTATTCTTTTCCTCAACCCGCTCCTCACTACGGTGTTTACTTTAGTGGTGGCAATTCCAAACTTAGCAGATAGCTGACTCCAAAGCGGTTCCCAAAAAACACCGTAAGGGAACCTAAAGGTAGTCAGCCCAAACCTCTGATTTTATGATTCACGAAATGGAAAATAAACAAATGCCTCCTTTGCTTTTCCTTCATCTGATTATGAACGCACCTGATCCACAGGGAAACATTTCAATCAATGAGTGTGTGTAAATTATGTGCATCACTACTATACATAATAGGCACAATTTTTCTTAACATTAGTGAATATGTGTATTTACACCACACAGCAACCCCGGTGAATGAAATTACTTCTTATTCATGTGTAGAAGTAAAAAAAAAATACTGATTTACATGAATTCAGTCAAAGAAATTTAGCTCTGGTGTCTGCGATTATCTTTCTGTGACTGGATTACACAACAAGCTAATCTCTCCCGAAATAGCTACTATGTTACCGCCCCCCCCCCCCCACATCTCTTTCCATTTCTCTTCAAAAATGCATAGAAAATGTCAGTCAAGTTTCTGTGGGACTTTAAATAATTGAAAAGAGAGACATATTATGTCCCAGTGAGTCACTTGATTTTGCTGTAGCCTTTTTTATTCTCTGTGGATATTCTGTATATTAATGTAAAAATAAAACTTCTCTGGATTCCTTAATGTTTTCCATGGATATTAATCCTGTGTTCCCCCCCAATCAGAAGAGAGTAAAAAACAGGAATTAAAAGTTCCTCCTGGGACTGAAATACCCTCACAAAGAGAAGCAAATCAGTGACTGAAGGTCAATAGAGACCATCAAGGAATGAAAAGGAAGGAGTCGGATTTTCCATACTGGAAACAGTGGAGAAAGTGCAAATAGTGCCTCTGTAGATCCTGGATGCGACGATGCCCTGAGCTCTTCCTCCTCTCACAGTCTTACAGGGTCTTCACATCGGAAATGGAATAGCATTCTGCCCAGTTTTCACATCATCTACCCTTTTGGAAAAGTATGCAGGTGTCATATCTTTGAAGGAGCTACATTTTTATTACTCATCTAAGATGTTGTTTAATTGTTCCTATTTATAATAAATATTTGTGAAGTATTTTCAACTATTTTTTTGTTATTGCCATTTTAAGGATACTACTATTACTGGGTTTTTCAAGTTCTCTTATCTTAAATACAAAAAAAGTCTGGAGTAGGAAGAAGCATCTCCACAGCCACAAGATAACAGGATTGATCTCTGCGTAGTCTCTAATTAGGCATAAGCAGCACGCACAAATGTAAGCTCTTTGGTGAGTAGCCAATCTCTAGATACTAGTCTTTGATGAGAGTGGAAGGAGAACTTTTATTTTGAGGTATAGAGACCCTTTGATTTATTTTCTTTTTCTTTAAGACTAGATAAACAGAAAAAAAATTTGAAGGTCATAGACAAGAAGAAACTTCACTAGAGACTTACTGTTTAGAAATACAGAAGATTCAACTCACGAATTTTAATTTAGATGTTCAATAAGCATAAGAAATTGTAGGTTTCATGTATAACTGTGATTAAACTGATATGACCATTTATGAAAAAGAAAGCCAGCCCCAGCAAAGGAGGAAGAAGGCAACGCTAAGGAGAGAAGAGACGAGCGGACAGCCAGGCAAGGAGGAGGGTGAGGGGAGTGACTGAGAACGGGAGAAAAGCCCCCTTGCTGGGTTCATCCAGTCCCTAATGACCATGACTCCATCCTCGCTAGGCCTCTGCCTGTATGCTCCTTGCCCTCAGCAGTCTAGCAACATCATTCGCCTCTCAAACTTTCACAACTCTTATTTTCAGTTCCTGCCCCATGAAGGAATCTCTCTCTCTCTCTTTTTTTTTTTTTTTTTTTTTTTGAGACAGAATTTCGCACTGTTGCCTAGGATGGAGTGCAATGGCGCCGTCTCGGCTCACTGCAACCTCCGCCTCCCGGGTTCAAGCGATTCTCCTGCCTCAGCTTCCCGAGTAGCTGGGATTACAGGTGCCCGCCACAGTGCCCGGCTAATTTTTTGTATTTGTAGTAGAGACAGGGTTTCAGTATGTTGGCCGAACTGGTCTCAAACTCCTGACCTGGTGATCCGCCCGCCTCGGCCTCCGAAAGTGTTGGAATTACAGGTGTGAGCCACCGTGTCCAGCCCAGGAACCTTAAACGTTCCTCCTCTCCCTCCCGCCCAGTCCCGCAAATTCTTGAGTTCCCAAACCTCAAGTCTACCGTACTTTCATGATTAATACTGCTAATCTTCCTTCTGCCTGCAGATCCAGATTACCATTTTAACATAGTCCCTTGCATAGTATGAATCAAACATAGCATGCTAGCCAAACCCAGGAAGGCGTGGACGCACCTGCTGCTAGAGAGCACAGATCCCCCTTAATGTTGCCTATGCCAACCTCATCTCAAGCTTTTCAGCCAAACCACCTACCAGAAACTATTAGGACACTTGCTTGATATTTACTCCTTCCTTTTGGAAGGGTTCTTAGAGGGCAACATTGCAACAAGATATGAGGTTAGTCGTATTAGTCTCATGTATATGAGACGTTGATTGTCTTGATTTTACTAAGAGGGTATGATACTTCACAAATACAAGGAGTTCTAAATCTTACAAGGATTGGAAGCAATGAAGCTGAGGTCTGGATCTATATCTTATTTACTCATGGCTCTCCCATGCTTACTAGAGTGGCCTGCATGAATACTGATAGATTCTCTTTCATTATTTTCTCAAACTTAATCTTATCACTCTTTTGGGGGAGAAGAGCTCTTTAGAAGGCAGCAGTCCATGACGTCAGTGACTCCAGTGTCAATGTGCATGTTTATAATAGCGGTCAAAACATTCTCTGTGGGAGAAGAATAGCATGCCTAAACCACTTTTTGTTTCTGGAGATACATAAAAGAAAAGGAATCGTGCTTAGGGAATGTAGGAATGAAGTAATGCTTAGATATGTTTTGGCTGTCAGAGATTTATGTTTGCAATTCAGCTGTAATTATATTGAATAAAATGGGAGATAATTTCAAAAGCCAAAGGATGTCTCTGTATACAGTTGATTGGGTCGAAACACTGGGAAAATGTAAAGTGGAGCAAACTGTCCCTGGCAAACCTGCCTTTCAGGCACGCTAGGGCTTCCACGGTAGCATTAATGTGTCCTGCCACTAGATGGCAGGCAGACACCAAGCAGTGCAGCAGTCTTCACCTTTTCTCCATAGATTTCAATAGTTATCAACTGTTAGCTTAAGCAAGGCAATTATAAACATGAATTATAACTTCATGAACAATTATATATCATTGTAACTAATTATAATTATGTTATAATTGGCCAGGCGCAGTGGCTTACGCCTGTAATCCCAGCACTTTGGGAGGCCAAGGCGGGCAGATCACCTGAGGTCAGGAGTTTGAGAGCTGCCTGGCCAACATGGCGAAACCCCATCTCTACTAAAAATACAAAAAATTAGCTGGGCGTGGTGGCGGGTGCCTGTAATCTCAGCTACTTGGAAGGCTGAGGCAGGAGAACTGCTTGAACCTGGGAGGTGGAGGCTGCAGTGAGCCAAGATCACGCCAATGCACTCCAGCCTGGGCAACAAGAGCAAAACTCCTTCTCAAAACAAAAAGTTATGTTATAATTATACAGTTTTTATATTGTAATTTAATGGCTAACGATGAATAAAAATGACAACCCTATTCAAAAAATTTAAAAGACTTAAAGCATTTTGCTATATAGTAAATCATTCTGATTCTGCGTGCACTTCTTTAGAATTTGCACTAAGGTCAATGTCTTTGGAAATAAAATAGGAAATTTTCATTGAAATAATATTTTTGCTTACACTGATTCCCTTCTTTGCCCCTAAATGGGGAGGGGCACTGTCTATGAACCCAAAAGGTGAGCAGACATGTCCTTCCAGTGGACTGACACAGCTATACTATGGATCTCTAAGGGGTGATACAATGTCCCAAGTTCAACTGGAGATTATTAGAAGTGGCCGTTTTGGAGTTGAAAGCTGAACAGCCAGCAGAGAGTGACCAAGGGCAGCAGAATTCTGCAGTGTAGTGGCAAGTGTCCAGGGATGTCAAGAGCAGCAATGGCATCCTAGGTTGACTGTTCTTGGTGGCAAGATCTTGGCCATGCACCAGCTTCCTTTGTTCCAGCTCAAGCTTGATTCTCCAGGCTTCCTTTTGATTTTGGAGGAGTGCCTATATAACTGCATAACATTTTTTATGTAAGTCAACTAGAGTTGACTTGTGTTTACAACCAAGAACTCTGAATGGCACGTAGTTTTAATTTCATTCTGCATCTCATTGCTTAAAGAGTTAGTTTCAGCTCACGGAGACCAAGGCACCTTGAGAAATAGGGATACAGGAATTTGGGGGTAAAGAAGCTTACTTGGTGCCATTCAAATCACACTCTCTTGACCTGCATTGTTCAATAAGTCCCCACTCGTAACATTTGTTGCCACTATTCAAATTTGTTAAAATTAACATGAAATGAAATTGGAAATTCTTAGTTGCAATAGTCACATTTCAAATGCTCAATAGCCACATGTGGCTAGTGGCTACTGCATTGGATGCTGCAGATCTAGAGCATTCCATCATTGAAGAAAGTTCTGTTGGACAGAACTGGTTAGACATTTTGTCTTGTCTGAATATTCATAAGGCTTTATTCTTGTAAATGTAAGAAACAAAAAAGTCCCCTATGTAATAATCCCTTCACTGTTTTATAGAAACAAAAATTAGAGGTAACAGGAAGTTGAAAACAATTTTACGTTTTGGTACTAGGAAATTTCTTCCTTCGAAGAGGAATCCAAAGAGTAAAGAACCACCTTTTCGCTGTGTCTACTGTGAGAATGAAGACCATTCTCTGCAACCAGACTGTCCATGTTCCAGAAAATGTAGATATCACTTTGAAGGGACACCCAGTAATTGTGAAAGGCCCTAGAGGAACCCTGTGGATGGACTTCAATCACATCAATGTAGACCTCAGTCTCCTTGGAAAGAAAAAAAATGAGGCTCCGGGATTGACAAAAAATGGTGGGGAAACAGAAAGGAACTGGCTGCCGTTTGCACTATTTGTAGTCATGCACAGGACATGGTCAAGGATGTTGTGCTGGGCTTCTGCTGCAAGATGAGCTCTGTGTGTACTCACTTCTCCATCAATGTCGTTATCCAGAAGAATAGGTCTCTGGTTGAGTTCCGAAATTTCCTCGGTGAAGAATAAATCCACAGGGTTCGGCAGTGGCCAGGTGTTGCTTGTTCAGTATCTCAAGCCCAGAAAGATGAATTAACCCTTGTAGGAAATGACATTGATCTTGTTGCAAATTCAGCTGCTTTGATTCAGCCAGCCACGACAATTAAATAAAAACAAGGATATCAGAAAATGTGTGGATGGTATTTATGTCTCTGAAAAAGGAACAGTTAAGCAGGCTGCTGAATAAGAGCTAAGAGTAGTCCAGCTACAGAAACAAGATGCCGGATGATTCCTAAGACCTACTTGTGATATTTAAAGGATGCAATAAAAGACCTATTGATTTGGGGGAGAGAAGAAGAGTAAGGTGCCAGCTGGATCATAGAAAAAACACTATACATCGATTTCTTCAACCTAAGGCTTATATGTGCAAATGTAAAAAACAAAAAGTCCCCCATGTAATAATCCCTTCACTGTTTTATAGAAACAAAAATGAGAAGTAACAGGAAGTTGAAAACAATTTTACGTTGTTGGTACTAGGAGATTTCTTCCTTTGAAGATGAATCTAAAGAGTAAAAAACCATCTTTTCGCTGTGTCTACTGTGAGAATGAAGACCATTGTCTGCAACCAGACTGTCCATGTTCCAGAAAATGTAGATATCTACATGATTACTTTAAAGTGTATGCACGGAGAAACTTAGAATGCTATGTCCAAATTCCTTTACATAAAGCTAAATATTAGATTTAGATTTTAAACCAACAGTGCTTGAAGATATAGCTTTATTCCTGGATAACTCCAGCCTTGAAACACAGAATGGTGTCTTTATCCAGTGGCCGTTAAGACCGTTTCTGTTCTGTTGGAAGAGCAGGTAATCACTGGGGGCACCTGAGGAATAATTGCTTATATTCAATTCTGTCTCTGTCAAATTGTAGGCTAGATTAATCATGTTAGGTTTTCTGTACAGCAGATATGAGTGGAGGTGAAGTCAACGTGTCTTGCCCAGTGGTCTGTGGAAACGCACATTGGCTCTGGTTCAAGACATGCTCCCCTGGAGGAAAAAAAAGAAAGAAAGACAGAAAGAAAGAAAAGAAAATACATCAAATAAGTTTTAATATTTAATTTTAATAAGTATGGCCAAGTATTGTCAAAGACTTTACATGTAAGTTGGACATCAAGTTTATACTGCAATTTATAACTGTACAAGGAAAAAAGTCTAACCAGAGTGTTCTCTGGACTTCAAAAAGAGCAGGCAAAATAAAGAATAAATATTTAATGATGACATTTAACAAAAAAGGCATGTTGGCTTCGGATTTGTAGGAGAAAAATTTTTATCATCAGGGAGTCTTCCATCAACTAGAATTTATCCAGTGTAATTACGTCCTATAGCTCAAAGACTTTGAATTATTATTTTCAAGTGATACTCAGGCACTGTGTATTCTGAATTTCTTGGGATTACTTCCATGGTTGATAAAACCTTTCTCTATTTGCTCATATTGCAGTCTTTTTGGTAATGGGTCATGTTATATGAAATGCTAGGTTGGTAGTGGAATATCAATAGCCTTTATATCTGGAGTATGAGACAGGATGTGTTTTTGTTTTTCAGACATTCAGTATAGATGTTGAGGGTTCTGAATCCAAATGATTAAAGATTTTGGATTTTATGTTTTAAGCCAAATAAGAGGTTTGGGTAATACATTTTTATTCTTTTAAGCTTTCTCTTGAATTCAATAAAATGTTAAAGATGACATTTTTTAACTTTCAGGAATCACAAAAGATTTGACAACGTGGCATAATCACTTTGTGAATTGTTGAAAGAATATGTTGATTTAATTATGATGTAGAAATTACACAGTTCTAAAATTTTTTTTAATGAGGAGAAAAGGTAAATTGGACTATATATATGATGTGATACATATATATATGTGTGTGTGTGTGTTTCCAGTAATAACAATAATGACCTATTCCTAATTATAGACATTTATAATTACTCTTTAATGAGCAGCATTTTGGAATATGAATACACAAACCTGAATGCAAATTCCAAGGACTGAAACTACAGTTAAAACATCAGTATTCCACTGTTTGGTGAAATATAGTAAGCACTGCAATGAATTATATACTGCAACCAACACTGGAATAAAATACCTAGCTCAGCTATAGTTATTAATTCATTTTCTTTATAAAGAGGTCAGTTATAACTGTTTTCATTATAAAATAGCTAAAGTATCTGATGTGTTTGCAAAATTTAAGAATCATAACCTTATTGAGGCTGCTTAAATATGACTAGAAATTTTTCAAAATTTTGTAGTGTATTATTTAACAAATATTTACTAATTGCCTGCCATGTGCCCAGATATTGGTGACATTCAAATTTAAAAATTTAGGCCAGGTATGGTGGCTCACACTTGTAATCCCAGCACTTTGGGAGGCCGAGGCAGGCGGATCACGAGGTCAGGAGTTAGAGACCAACCTAGCCAACACAGTGAAATCCTGTCTCTATTAAAAATACAAAAGGTTAGCTGGGCCTGGTGGCGGACGCCTGTAATTCCAGCTACTCGGGAGACTGAGGCAGGAGACTCACTTGAACCCAGGAGGTGGAGGTTGCAGTGAGCCAAGATCGCGCCATTGCACTCCAGCCTGGGCGACAAGAGTGAAACTCTGTCTCTCTCTCTCTCTCACACACACACACACACACAAACACACACACACAATAAATAAATAAATAAAAATTTAGTCTTTAGCTTCAAGGAGCTTCTGGGCTAGTGAGGAGATCAATGTGCAAACATTTTCTATAATAAGATAAATAACAAGTACATTGGCAGCAAAGGAGAAGTGACTCAATGTGCCTGGAATAGTCAGGAAAGCCTTGAGAGAAAAGTAGAATTTGTGCTAAAGCTTAAAAAACATGTAGGAGTTTGCATCATGGAGAAAGGAAGGGATGATTCCCTTGTGCAGGGAATGCCTTCTCTTCTGGAGAGGCCAATTTTGAGAACTAGAAGAAAATATCACACGAGGGATTTCAATGGGAGGAATTTAAAACAGGAAATGAAATTCAAAGATGTTGGAACAGTAGAATGAACAATTAGGATGAGGGGAAACAAACACAAAGATTACCAATTGTAGAAAGTCACTACCACCTCTAGGGCTGGAAGGACAAAGGGAAGGTGGTGTTACTGCAGCCCAAGATGAATGATGGGTCACCTGGTAGTTGTTGGGGACCGTGGAGGTGATTTAGCCACTGCTAGAGACATAGCCTGAGACACACAGAGAGAGAGAGAGAGAGAGAGAGAAGAAAGAAGAGAGAAAGAGGAGAGAGAGAGAGAGAACGCAAATTTACCTGAAAGCCAGATGGTATGAGAGCATGGGAAATGTAGTTTGCAGGGGTCAGTGCCCTGTATATAAAGTAAAGCAAAAGAAAAACAATCTAAGACCAAACAGGCAACTGACTAGAACAAGCAAGCTTAGAAACCCCTGCCTGGAACACCAGCACTTTGGCTTTGGGAGGCCGAGGCAGGCATATCACTTGAGGTCAGGAATTCGAGACCAGCCTGGCCAACATGGTGAAACCCCGTCTCCACTAAAAATACAAAAATTAGCCAGGCGTGGTGGCGGGCACTGTTAGTCCCAGCTACTCAGGAGGCTGAGGGACGAGAATTGCTTAAACCTGGGAGGTGGAGGTTGCAGTGAGCCACTCCAATCTGAGCACTCCACTCTGAGACAGAGGGAGACTCTGTCTCGATAAGAAAAAGAAAAAAAAAAGAATGGAAAAAAATGAAATCTTGGACTGGGACAATGGCAAGAGGAATGGAGAGGAAGAAACAGATTCTAGGAAAGGCCCAGAGACCAGTTAGCTAACAGATGTGAAAGACAGGAAGAAGCAGGTGTTCTAGATTTTGGAAAGGAAAAATCTGCAGAAAGGAAATCCAGAGGAAAGGCTTTCAAGGTAAATGGGCCCATCACATTCCATGGGGCTCACCGTCAACTAAGGAAGAAAAAAGTCTTTGGCCACCACATCTACTATTCACTACAACCTTCACGAGACCGTGACCTCCAAGTGAGACGCAGAAAAGAGACGCAGAGTTAGGAAGTAGGAATGGTTATTTCTGCTTCAGCGGAGGCTACATATGCCCATCCCATTTGGGTGTTAACTGAGGTAACATCTGAAGTTTTCTTTGGGGATTTTATCCTTCCATCATTCCTTCAAGCGTTTAACAATAACTCTTCCGTTTGGCTCCGGTTTGCTTAGCTCTGCAGCTACTCAGAGAATGTTAGGGCTGCACCTTTGAAAAATTATTTCATTGTGTGCACCCTTTCTCATGCTACAGATGAGAAAACAGGAGCACGAAGAAATTAGATGAGTTGCCCATGGTGACACTGCTGTGTGGACAAGCCAGGAACCCGGGTCTCCTGACACCCAGCCTGCGCTTCCTCCCACATCACCACGAGCACAAGAGGATCAGCTTGTTTTCTCTTAGACTCCAAGCGTGGCAAGCGTAATCAAAGAAGCTAAGCCCGGGAATTTAAAATTCACAGGGGGAACCAAGTAAAATGTCATGGTTAGGTTTTCTGAAAAGAATATTAAGTATACCCAGGATAGTTGATATTCTTGGGTAAAAGATCTAACCTAGAAAAAGCAGAAGAATCACTGAGGGGCTACAATGCTATGGCATTGGGGGCATGACAGTTATTCATTGTGTGGGGCTGTCCTGAGCACTGCAGGCCATTCAGCACGTCTGGTTCATTTGCACAACTAAATACAGGGCCACCCCCTTTCCTAGGCAGTATGACAAACAAAACCATCCTCCTACTGGGTGGGGATTGGGGGTGGGAGAGGGTTTGGAAAGAGTACCGGCTTCGAGACAACCGCTGATAGACTAAAAAAATGGTACAGAAGTTCCATCTTAAATAGGCAATGGTGGGTGGGGTTATTTTTACCATCATGTTCCCTCACACAGAAAAAGAATACTTTCATGTCAACTATATAATGAAACAGTTTCATTCGGAAGAACATTACATTTGTTTCCAGAGACAGTGAAGAGAAGATAAAGTTTTATCATGTTTGCACTGCAGAGGAATAGTCATATTTCAGGCTAGATATTTAGAAGTATAACTGAAATACCAGTGTAAGAGTCTGGTTTTCCTCGGAGGGTTGCAACGGAAACATCTGTGTTTGAATTATACTTCTGTCACCTGCTAGCTGTTTGATCTTAAGCAAGTTACTTAAATTTTCCAACGTTTCCTGAGACATTTCTTATTTCCTAAAGAAGAACACAGGGAAAGTAACACGTAAAAGGTCCTTTAACAGGTCCATCCATTCATCCATTCAACACATTTGGATGACTTCTGTGTTCTAGGTATTGTGCTTGGCGATGGTTATATGACGTGCAAAAAAATAAGCCCAACCAAACCAAAAACAAGGAGCTTGCCTTCGTGAAGTTCATAGTACAGATAAAGAAAATGTCTGCTCCTACAGCTCTTATTTGAATGGGGATAATTTTATCAGGAGGTCCACTGGTGTGAGTGTCATTGAGAATGTCCTGCTGGTTTGTACACTGTCTCTGCTTAAATAACACTTGCTATGAAATGTGTATTAGGTTGGTGCAAAAGTAATTGCGGTTTTTGCCATTTTTAAAGTGGCGGCGCATGCCTGTAATCCCGGTACTTTTATTTTTTATTTTTGTTTTATTATTATTATTTTTTCTGAGATGGAGTCTTGCTGTGTCACCCAGGCTAGAGTGCAGTGGCGAGATCTCGGCTCACTGCAACCTCCACTTCCTGGGTTCAAGCGATTCTCCTGCCTCAGCCTCCCGAGTAGCTGGGATTACAGGCACATGCCACCACGACTGGATAATTTTTGTATTTTTCGTAGAGACAGGGTTTCACCATCTTGGCCAGGCTGGTCTTGAACTGTTGACCTCATGATCCACCCACCTAGGCCTCCCAAAGTGCTGGGATTACAGGCGTGAGCCACCACGCCCGGCCCATCCCAGTACTTTTAATGGCAAAAACCGTGATTACTTTTGCACCAACCTAATATATCCAGATACAAGAGTCAGTTTGAAATGCCATGACCTAAACTGCAGGCAGTCTGTGTCTAAAAGCTCAATTATCCATAATTAGTGGGTTACCTGGACATGTTTCTGTGAATGCTGTGATGCCAAAATATGTATTCCTCAAATATTGCTGATGTAAATTTTTAGTGTAAAGATATCGATTGTAAGTAAGAGTTTTGGAATCTTCTCATCAAAGCAGCACATGCTGCAGCTCCGTAACACAGTCCCTTTATTGGATATTTGCATTTGCGCCTCTACATGCCTTCTCTACCCTTCTTTGTGTTATGGAAGGCTCACCCTTTAAGATCTAGGGCTCCTTTGTGTCTGGATTTTGGTTGGTTCAACCAGTGGGAGGTAGGCAGTGGCTCAAAGGCCAGACAAGAATATGAGGATGTTCGTTCCACCTCCCCCAGCCTGACACTGAAGATCACAGCTTCTGTGGGATACAGTACCTGTCTCTCCTTGTCCCTCAGGCCTGGGATGGGGGTGAGCACCTAACTCCCAAGGGTACTCAACCACACTCTGTCGGTTTCCTTTAATTAAATTCTTCTCAGTTACCAAGTTTGAGTGCATCATCTCTTCCCTTACTAATATAACACCCCCACAGCCTGTCTGTCAATCTCAGTACAGTCTATTTTTGCTGAATAGAAAAAAAATAACATAAAAAATAACATAAGGAAAAAAAACATAAAAGTTGGCCAGGCCTGGTGGCTCACGACTGTAATCCTACCACTTTGGGAGGCTGAGGCAGGCAGATCACTTGAGGTCAGCAGTTCCAGACCAGCCTGGCCAACAAGGTGAAACCCAGTCTCTACTAAAAATATAAAAATTAGCCGGGTGTGGTGGGAGGCACCTGTAGTCCAGCTACTCAGGAGGCTGAGGCAGGAGAATAACTTGAACCCAGGAGGCGGAGGCTGCAGTGAGCTGAGATCACACTACTGTACTCCAGCCTGGAGACAGAGTGAGACTCTGTCTCAAAAAAAAAAAAAAAAAGCCTACTGAATTCCTTATTTAGAAAGTCAATATTATCTTTAATTATCTCTTTTAAAATAAAAAATAACAAAATTATATATAGCAGAACAATACATCACAGTTATAGAGCAGAAACTCTGAAAACAGAGAAAGAGAAAAACTTCCCATGATTTTACCAATTAGCACAACCATTGTTATTTTAGCTTGTTTCCATCTGGTCTCTTTTTGTGTGTTTTCTTTTTAGAGTTGAAATGATAGCCTACATACAATTTTGTGTTCTCATAAATATTTCATTACAAACATTTTTTTCATGCTGCTATACAGGCTTCAGAATTATTTTATTAAATTAAAAAAAAGTTTTTTGAGACAGGATATTTCTCTGTTGTTCAGGCTGCAGTGCAGTGGCATGATCATAGCTCAATGCAGCCTCCAACTCCTGGGCTCAAGTGATCCTCCTGCCTCAGCCTCCCAAAGTGCTGGGATTACTACCATGCCCAGTCTAGAATAATTTTAAATATTTGCACAGTATTCTATTCTGTAGAAGTACTATAATTCATTAAACCATTCCCTTATTGTTAATTATGTAGGTGTTTTCTAATTTTTCACTGGCATAACATACCATAAATAACTTGGCTCATCGAACATTCCCCTTCTATTTAATTGTTTTCTTTGGACAGGGCCGCAGAAGTAAAATTAAATCAAAGAGTCAGTTTGAAAAACTATGTAGCTGTGATGATTTTAAATATGTGCACAAATTCTTTGATACTTCGCCTTTCAAGAAGTGAAGGCTCATCCTCTACCCATGAGTGCTGAGTGGACTTAGTGTCTTAGTCCATTCTGGCTGCTATAATAAAGTATCATAAACTAGGTAGCTTCTAAACAACAGAAATTTCTTTCTCACAGTTCTGGAGGCTGGGAAGTCTAGGATGAAGCCACTGGCAGATTTGATGTCTGGTGAAGGCCAGCTTTCTGGTTCCCTCGAAGATGCTTTTTCTCTGTACTCTTACATAGTAGAAGTGGCCAACGCACTTGCTGGGGCCTCTTTTGTAAGGGTGCTAATTTCTTTCATGAGGGCTTCATCCTCAGGACCTAATCACTTCCCAAGGCTCTGATATGGTTCAGCTGTGTCCCCACCCAAATCTCATCTTGAATTATAGCTCCCATAATTCCCATGTGTTGTGGGAGGGGCCCAGTGGGAGATAATTGAATCATGGGGACGGTTTCCCCATACTGTTCTTGTGGTCATGAATAAGTCCCACGAGATCTGATGACTATATAAGGGGAAATCCCTTTCACTTGGCTCTCATTCTCTCTTTGCCTGCTATCATGTAAGATGTGCCTTTTGCCTTCTGCTATGATTGTGAGGCCTCTCCAGCCACGTGGAACTGTGAGTCCATTAAACCTCTTTTTCTCTATAAATTAGCCAGTCTTATGTATGTCTTTATCAGTAGCGTGAAAATGGACTAACACAGGCTCCACCCCTAAACGCTGCCATCACCTAGGGGTTAGGGTTCCCACATATGAATTTTGGCAGAACACAAACATTCAGACCATAGCACTTAGTGACTCACTTCTAATGAATAAAATAAAGCAGAATTAACAGTGGGAAATTTCAAAGACTGGTTCAAAAAAAGACACCACGGCTTCCTCCTCAGCCTCAGATCACTTGCGCCGTGAGAAGTTAGCTGCCCTGTCATGAGCAGCCCCATGGAGAGGGCCATGTAGCAGAGGATGGGCGTCGCCATGTGAGTGAGTGTTCTGGAAGTCAGTCCTCCAGCTGCAGTCATTCCTTCTGATGCCTGTACTGCGAGCCAACAGCTTGACTGCACCCTCAGGAGAGACCTTGAGTTAGAATCACCCAGCAAAGCTGCTCCTGACTGACTCAGAAACTGTGGGAAATAATGTTTGTTTTCTTAGGCGGCTGCAATTTGGGGAAATTTGCAATGCCGCAATAGATAAATAATACAGCAACAATGGAACTATTGTTTTGGAGCATTTGTTTAACTCGGTTCGAACATGAGGCACTTAATGAGCATCCCAACTCCAGTTAAATGCAACAAATTACTGCCATTTAAGGTATATGTAAAGAGCCAGTGAGGGACATAGGGAGGACGAAGACGGAGAGAAAAGGGAGAAGAGAATAAGAGAGGAAAAAAGGAAAAAAATAAGTTAGCAAGAGAGGGACATGGGAAAGATGACTACATGTCCTAGTTTAGCTTGGATAGTCCCAGTCTGTAGCACTGTCTTGATGTAATTCTGAATAGAGTTCCTTTTCACTTTCAAAAGTGTCCTGGTTTGGATGATAAATTATGTGACCCTAGATATAGGCCAATAATACGCCTTCCCCCAATCCAGTTCTTCGCTTTAATATTCCGTCTTTTCCTGATACCTTGTGCCCATTCTGCTCCAGCTCCACAGCACTGCTCAAGAGTCCTAAATTTCCTACCAAACCATAGTCTCACTGGCACCTCTTCCATGGCTTAGAAGTCAGCTCTGTTTACTTCCCAGTACTCTTGCATCACAGTAAGGAATTCATCATGGTGGTTAAGAGCTTGGCTCAGGAATTAGGCAACCTGGGTCTGAGTCTTGGTTTTATACTTATTGCTATATAACCCTAGGGAAATTACTTCACTTCTTTATGCCTCAGGTATGAGCTGGGGCATATATTATCTACTTTCTCATAGGAATGTTGAGGATATTAATAACAGTATGTGCATAAAATGCTCAGCATAGTGTCTGGCATATAAGTATGTATATATATGCTAAGCATTTTATATGCATAATATATGTGATGACTGTATGTTAGCTACTATCAGCATTTAGTACCCGAGAAAAAAATCCATCTCATGGAGATGCTTTTTTTTTTTTTTTTTTTTTTGAGACAGAATCCTGTTCTGTCACCCAGGCTGGAGTGCAGTGGCGTGATCTCGGCCCACTGCAACCTACACTTCTTGGGTTCAAGCGATTCTCCTGCCTCAGCCTCCTGAGTAGCTGGGACTACAGGCGCGTGCCACCAAGCCTGGCTAATTTTTTGTATTTTTAATGGAGACAGGGTTTCACCATGTTAGCCAGGATGGTCTTGATCTCCTGACCTTGTGATCCACCTGCCTCGGCCTCCCAAAGTGCTGGGATTACAGGCGTGAGCCACTGCACCCGGCTGGAGTTGCTTTTTAGTTGCTGGGACATGCATCTTACTAGAAAACTCTCAAGTATGTCATTGTATTTTTGTTTTAATGTTAGGAGGTAGAAAAAGTTAGGAAATGTGTCAAGCAGTAAAGGAAAAGTCAAGCAGACTATATCTACCTTTCAGGCTTGATATGCCTTACTTTGCTTATTCATTCATTCATTCACTTATTTTTCAACAAATATATATTTGTTATCTATCAAATACCAGGCACTATGCTAAGCACAGGATTAAACAGCACTTTTCAAAAAATACCTAGAGCTTTATTTCCATTTCTTAAAGGAAAATCTTACATTAAAAAAAGCTGTTGTGTGGCACTACTAAGTAAGTAGGGGTTTGAAGCCAAATTTAGAAATTATATATAGACACATATATGTTTTTCTGATGATCAAATCTTTCAAATTGGCTTTGAACAAACAGGAGCAATTTTCTGCTATAAAAAGGAATGTATTTTAGCTTTTGACCTAATGATTTAAAAAAAAAAACTAAGAGTGGGAAAATGCAAATTACGTGAATATATAATTTGGCATCGGTGAGATATCAGCAGAAGGAGCTGCTGACAGGAAGACAGTTTTTTTTTTCTTTTTAGCCGTAGGCATTCCTCATTTCTGTTTTTAGGAACAAGTAAAACTAGTAGACAGAAATATCCCTGGGTACATGGACTACATATTTCACATGCACAGCATAAAATATTTAATAAAACGAAGGAGGTGCCTGAAAAATTGAGACTTCAATAGATGAAGGTGGTCACAACAATTAAAATACATCCTTTCTTCCCCCTCATGGAACAGGATAATGAGGTATGGAAAAAATATGGAGGGTTGCTTTAAACTATTTGGCAATATTTGCCAGATGAAATTTTGAAAAAACATTTTCTTTTCACCGTTTTCATTCCACTTGAATAATGAGTACCACATTGTATGTTTCGATAGCCCATGAATTTTTATCTTTATTTTAATCGTTAAGGTCAAGTTAGCATTGATTACTAATAAGCTGATTCTAAATGAATAGTATTATTTTAGGAATAATAGGAACTAACGTTTATTAAATGTTTACTATGTGCTCAGTTCAGTGCTTTAAAGGCGATTTCCCATTTAATTCTCACCACCACCCAAGGCCACAGCTGCTATCATGATCTCATCTCACACATGAAAAAGCTGAGAGGTGGAAAGTGTTACGACCTTGTTTAATTACAAAGGAAGTTAGCAAAAGAGCCAAGGTTGGAACTCAGAGAAGTCTGACTCCAGAGCCCATGCTTACCTGCCATGCTATTCTGAATGGAAGGGCTCATGTAGTTCACCTGTTTATTCATATTTTCTAATTTGTTCTTTTTGAAATAGTGATTCCTGTTCAGATTCCACTTTTAATCCTTGCCCATTTTCTCAATTCTATGCAAGGCTCATTTAACTTAATAGTTATGCAAGTCCACACCTGTCTGAATGATACACTGGCTCATTCATTTAGTTGAAAGGCAGACACCAAATTGATTTTTAAAAAGACATACGAACCTAATTGAAAAAAAATTCATGAATCACCTTAATGAGGAATTGGTACCAGGAAATCCAGTACAGAGAACCTCAGACAATTTGCTTTTGGAAAAGCGCTAATCAACCACATATTCATCTGGAATGAAAATGCCTCTCTAGCAAGACATTGTGTGATAATGAAGTACAGGAGGTGAGAGCCGTCTCAGTGACTTTTAATTATTTCTCATTCTTCTGTGTCTGAAGACGATGGTGCGTATATTACCGAAAAGTGAGGTGACCAGTATTCTTTCCAGCATTGGGTAAATTAAAGACAAAGTGGACATCATTTGCAAATTCTTGCATTTTTTTCTTTGCAGCTGTTGTTCATCATTTCCTTCCCTAATTTGTTCCAAGATTAGCTGACTTGTCACAGTCATTTCCTCGTGGTCTACCACCCTGCCGTGACGGTTGAAGGTATGTTCTGTGTTTAAACCTCTATTTCTTTTTTTTCCAAAACAGCTTCTGCCTCATTCAAAATAAAAACATTATAACATCTTGCTATTATCTATTTTACATACATTTACATTCTGCTGGAGTTACACCCTTTTTAATGCAAGCCTCTTTGGAATTTGGTTGTTGAGTCCCTCATTCTTATTGATGAAACTCAAGAAATCAGATCAGACATCATAACTCTTTAAACATCAAATTCTCTTAAGAGTTTTTCACCATGTGGGTGGCATCTTTGGTATCATGAGCATTTTTACCATCTTAATATTCCTTCCTCCATTATAATTTTGAGAAAATCAAAATCCACTTCCATGTAATAGAAAATATTACTCTTGGCTGGGCATGGTGGTTCATGCCTGTAATCCCAGCACTTTGGAAGGCTGAGGCGGGGGGATCACAAAATCAAGAGATCAAGACCATCCCGGCCAACATGGTGAAACACTGTCTCTACGAAAAATACAAAAAATTAGCTGGGCGTGGTGGTGCGCACCTGTAGTCCCAGCTACTCGGGAGGCTGAGGCAGGAGAACTGCTTGAATCTGGGAATCGGAGGTTGCAGTGAGCCGAGATTGTGCCACTGCATTCCAGCCTGGTGACAGAGCGAGACTCTGTCTCAAAAAAAAAAAAAAAAAAAGGAAAAGAAAATATTACTCTTTCCCTTGTCTGTTTCTTACCATCCTGTATTTATCCAAACTTAGACATACTTACATGCTTGCATACTGGCCCAAATTTCCATATCCCAAGAAAAGATGGGCTACATAGTTTTTGAAGCCCAGTGTGAAATGAAAATACAGGGCCCTTTTTTTTTTTTAAAAAAAAGCAGGAAATAGTGTGGTTTAAGGTATTAAATATAAAACTTTTTTCTTCTTTCCGTGGTCTGTCTCTCTCAACTTGTTGTAGTGTTTTTATGTGCTATTTAATGTCATTCTAAGTAAATAAAATTTAAAAAAATTTATTAATACGATGTTCTCACAGCCACTGGGAGAAAAAAAATTAGTAAGATATTTACTGCTTATATTGGGCAATGCCAGTTTTAAATGCAAATAAAACATTTAACTCCTATGTAGAATCACTGAAATTACATAATTCATACCTCATGGCACTGAGAAGCCAAACTTAGATAGGGGTACATAGGCAACCCCAAGGATATTGCAACCTTTGGGCTAGAAGCCTTTACGTACTTGGATTGAAGATAAGTGAAAGAAAGGTTTGGACGGGAGTGGTGGCTCACGCCTGTAATCCCAGCACTTTGGGAGGCCGATCATGAGGTCAAGAGATCAAGACCATCCTGGCCAACATGGTGAAACCCCGTTTCTACTAAAAATACAAAAATTAGCTGGGCATGGTGGTGCGCACCTGTAGTTCCAGCTACTTGGGAGGCTGAGGCAGGAGAATCACTTGAACCCAGGAGGCGGAGGTTGCAGTCAGCTGAGATCGCGCCATTGCACTCCAGCCTGGCAACAGAGCGAGACTCCATCTCAAAAAAAAAAAAAAAAAAAAAAAGGTTTATCTCCCCTGAGTTGTGGTCCCCAGTTGGCTACAGCCTCTGCATCACGGCACTGCCAGCCTAGGGTAGAATGGCTTCCACCATGTTCTGCCTGAAGACTTTCTGGGTCACGTATGCCCTGCCCAACTCCTATCTATACCTGCACCCAGGCCCCTGTTGGGGGATGAAGACTGGCAGCAGTAGCTGGACAGGGTGGGGAGGGTGAGGCCCTTGGCAAGACAGAGGGTAGCCAAGAATCCTAGGAAGGTGGGGACGGAATGGGAAGGAGAGCCATGAGTGAGCAGAGGCTCTAATCCCCTCCACAAGCTCCATTTTCCCAGTGACTTAAAAATTGTTAAGAATTTCAAAAGGGTGACAGCGGAGGATTAAAACCCATATGTGGGGCCCTTCTGACATGGGGCTTTGTGCAACTGCGGTGGTCACAAGGCCATGAACCCAACCCAACTGTACAAGGGACTTCGTATTTAACCCAAGGAGATAGGTATAAGCAAACAACATCACTTTACAATAAAATAATGAAAAATAACTTTTTTATTGTTGCTGTCCATGATTCATACATAGAAATCTAAAAATACCTACTTTGTTTTCTTTAAAAATATATGAGAAATGTCCCTCTCATGAATATAAGAAAACTCTTACGGAAATATAATTTTCCCTGCTGTAACCATATTCCAGCCTACTGGTTAATAACCACGATGATGATACTAGCTGAACATACCCTATGTGTTGTGTTGGAGATTGTGCTAGGTATTTTCCATGAATTTACTTTATGTGAATTATCTCAACTATGTCCTATAACATGGAGTAAGTACAATTTTTAGCTCTACTTTATAGATGAAGAAGCTAACATAGAGAAGTCAACTTGTCCAAGATCAGAAAATGAAAAGAATGATCTATTTGAGTTTATTACACTAATGTAGAATAATTTAATATAGGAAGCCTATAAAAAGATATATTACATCTGGAGGTCAAGTTGGAAAAATGATATAACCGACTTATCAGTGACTACTGAAAGGCATTTGAGATGATTCAACACTCAATCCTTTTTCTTCCAAATCCAGGAAATAAAGGATACTTTCTTCTGATCAAGAGCAAAATGTTAATTTGCACAATTATAGAGATCATCCTATTAAAATGGGAATTCGAAAGATTTCTGCTGCCTCTATTAGTATTTTACACTCTTCTGGAGGCTATGATCAATGCAATAATACAGAAGATAGAAATAGAAGCAATAATGTAGATAGGGCAAAGACACATTTGCCCTAGTTTGCATGTAATATGACTGCCCACCAGAAAACCTAAGAGAATCAACTGAAAAACTTTCAGAACTACCAAGAGTTCAGTTAAGGGCTGAACAAATAAAATCAGCTGCTTCTCTGTATACCAACAAAAATCAGATAGAAAATCTAACGGGAAAAATGTCCATTTTTTTTTTTTTGAGACAGTCTTGCTCTGCTGCCCAGGCTGGAGTGCAGTGGCGCAATCTCAGCTCACTACAACTTCCACCTCCCAGGTTCAAGCAATTCTCCTGCCTCAGCCTCCCGAGTAGCGGGACTACTCCTGCCCACCATCACACCTGGCTAATTTTGGTATTTCTAGTAGGGATGGGATTTCACCATCTTGGCCAGGCTGGTCTCAAACTCCTGACCTTGTGGTCCACCTGCCCTGGCCTTTCAAAGTGCTGGGATTACAGGCATGAGCCACTGCGCCCGGCCAAATGTCCATTCTTAAAAGCAACAATAGGTATGCATATTATAGGAAAGACCATAATTGTAAGAAGCAGGCATGACCTGGATAATGAAACCCATAAATCTTGACTTGTAAGTAGAATATACAACTGAACTCAAATAATTATCACTGAATGAAATGGTATAGTATAAAAGTGTTGTGATGGTTAACGTCATGTGTCAACCTGACTGGGCCATTTGGTGCCCAGATACTTGACAAATGTTATTCTGGGTGTGTCTGTGAGGGTGTTTTTGGAGGAGTTTAACATTTAAATCAGTAGACTAAAGCAGATTGCTATCCCTAATGTGGGCAGGCCACATCCAATCATTTGAAAGTCTGAAGAGAACAAAAAGGCTGACTTTCGGCCAGTGTGGTGGCTCACGCCTATGATCCCAGCAATTTGGGAGGCCAAGGCGGGCGGATCACGAGGTCAGGAGATTGAGACCATCCTGGCTAACACGGTGAAACCCCGTCTCTACTAAAAAATAAAAAAATTAGCCAGGCGTGGTGGTGGGCACCTGTAGTCCCAACTACTCGGGAGGCTGAGGCAGGAGAATGGTGTGAACCTGGGAGGTGGAGCTTGCAGGGAGCAGAGATCATGCCACCGCACTCCAGCCTGAGTGACAGAGTGAGGCTCCGTCTCAAACAAACAAACAAACAAACAAACAAAACAAACGGCTGACTTTCTTCTGAGTAAGACAATTCCTTCTGCCCAACTGCTTTCAAGTTGAAACATGAGCTCTTCCTAGATCTTAAGCCTGCCAGCCTTTGGACTAGAACTACACCATTGGCTCTCCTGGTTCTCAGGCTTTAGGATTGAAATAAGAAATACAACGTCTGCTCACCTGAGTCTCCAGCTTGCCACCTCCCCCTGCAGATCTTGGGATTTGTCAGCCTCCATAATCACATGTGCCGATTTCTTACAATAAATCTCTTTATGTACATCCCATTGGTTCTGTTTCTCTGGAGAACCATAATACAATTGTCAATCAGTCCAAATTAATTTATAATTTTAAAGTGAGTAAATAAAAATCTCACTTGGAGAAGATAAAACAATTCTAATATTCATCTGAAAGGATAAGCCAGTATGAATAGCTTTTAAAAATTAAAAAGAAGAGGAATTTACATGTGGCTATTGAAGAGGGAGGCACGTTAGTCTTACAAAATAGTCTAACATATTATAAAGTAAGTAAAACAATGTAGTTACAAGAACAGCCAGATGGTCCAAATGAAGAGAATAGTTTATTTATTTACATCCCCACACAAGGAGTATGCTGAAATAGATTTAGGTATGTAAAAATCTTTTTAAATATTTAAAATATAATTTGCATTATATTAGGTGGCAAAAAGGAAGAATTATTCCATAAATAGTGCTGGATAAGTTGGTTAGATATTTGTGGGTCAAACAAACTAGGTCCTCATTTTTTACCAGGTAACAAAATTAGTCCCAGGTGGATTTTTTTTAGTTATATGCAAAGAAAATAGAAACAATAAAATATATGACAGAATATTTATTAAATTGGAAGAGGTATTTCTAAGCTTAAAAGCAATAAGGAAATGGCAACTAAAAAGATCACATCCAAATACATAAAAATGAAAATCTTTGAGATATATATATATAAATAAAGCTGAAATAATACACTGGAAGAATACGTGCAACTTATAGGACAGCCAAATGATCTATATATTTGATATACAAAGAGAGTGAATGAATAGATTTAAAAAAATATATGTGGCAAAAGACAGAAATAGATAATCCATAAATAACAAAAATCTTAATGGTTAGCAAAAAATATCAATAACAAAGGGGTTTATTTCTAGCTTCTGTTAATAGTGGAGCAGTTTGATTGGACTAATCCTCCAATTAAAAACAAACAAACAACTACATAGTGCACTTTCCCCATCATAACCAGAATACATGGGTTCAGGAATCAAAAGTAGGATGAAAGAATGGCTCCTCTATTATATTTGTCTTCGTCTGTTTCAGCTGCTATAACAAAATACCTTATACTGGGTAATTCATAAACAACAGAAACTTATTTCTTACAGTTCTAGATGCTGGGAAGTCCCAGATCAAGCAGATTCAGTGCCTGGCGAGGGCTTGCTTTCTGCTTCCAATATGGCATCTTCTTGTGGCTCTTCACCTGGAGGAAGGGGTGAACAGTTCCCTTGCACCTCTTTTACCAAGGCACTAATCTCATTTATGAGGGTTCCACTCTCATGACTTAATCACTTCCTAAAGGCCCCACTTCTTAATACTATTACGTTTGTGATTAGATTTCAACATATAAATTTTGGGAGGTCACCAACATTCAGACCATAGCAACACCTAATAACACACTTGCAGAATATTTGCTGCTTCTTCTGGCATCTTTGAGCTCTGCCATTTCAGAGATCTGAGTTCTTAAAGGGAACATGGTTTCCACCATGAGACACAGTGGTTCCACTGAATTGGAGAAAGATTTCCATTTGGCTATTCTGGACTCCTCATGCTACTGAATCAACAAGCAGAAAGGTGGATTGCTCTACTAGGTGGATTGACTGATCCCTATTGCCAAGAGGAAACTGGGTTGCCTTTATACATTAGGGGCAAGGAAGACTATGTCTGTAACCCAGGAGACAGTTTGGGGTGTATATTAGTACTCCATATGCAATAGAAAAGTGTAGTAGAAAAGTACAGAAACCAAAATAAAAGGCAGGATAATTGAGGACTTGGAACTTTCAGGAATGAGAGTTTGAATTACTCTACCAGGTTCTGGCTGGAGGTGGGTGAAATCAATGAACAGTAGAAGTAAGCCATAAGTAACAATTAGGGCCTTGTGACCAACTGCAGAAAAAAGGGCTGTAGTCATTTTGCATATTTCCTTTTTTGCTCTTCATATGTATGTAGTTATGTATATATGCTCACATTTTCCTCTTCTTGCTCCCTTCTATTAACAAAAATTTTATATGCAAGTTGCTAGAGGTTAAATTCACAATTAGTCTTTGGGCAACAGACTATCCAGTGGAACCGTGATGATTCTAAAGGGCAATTAATATAGCCACAGCACTATATGCAGTGATTGTTGCATCTCCTCATTTTGGAGATGATGAGTATCCTGTTAGGTGAAATGTAGAGTTATTATTGTATGACATTCAAGTGTGCGTAGAAGGTATATATGGACAGTGAGTACTCAAAGGGGCAGACTATGCTGTTTATTGATGTATTTCCTCTTAGCTCCAAATTCACCATATTTTGGCCTACTTTGTAATAAATGAAGATGGATTTTGGAAATATTTCTCCTTTGCTAGCTAGCCGAGTGTTAAACCTTGTCAGTAGAGGGTTCTGGAGGACGCTGGAGGAGGAAGGGATTTTCCTTTCCTGGTTCTGGTATGATTCACTCTCTAGGCTGTTGTAGGGCACACTCCACCCTCCCCTGCATGCTTATTCCCTGTGTGGTTTCTCCCATGCTGCAGGCTGCAATTTTCTCAAGTGTTCAGCTGGAGATTATCCGGGATTTCCCAGATGGTATGGGCCTGCACACCAAACCAAGTCACTGCTCCCCACATCTTTTCAGTCCTAGAATCCCAGGGCCGTCCTGCAAGCATGCTGGGCTCCTAGAGGGCTGCTTCTCCAGATTTCGGTTCCAGCAGTGCCCAGCCACCACCAGCTCCCTCTGACACTCAGTGAGTTCACTCTGATGATTTAAGACTCCACTTTCTGTGGATGGCCCCCCTGGCACCCCAGAAACTTCTAGCAACTCCCACTTATGCTCCCACTTACGAGGCACCTTAGTGACTTCTCCACTATCCAGTGAATCAAAGGTGTGCCCTTTCCAAAGACATCTGGATTTCAGCCCTAGTAGGGGGAAAGCTCTATACTGGGAGCTCTATCTCAGTCTTAGCCATAACGGTTGCTCCTGATACCTGCTAGTCTTTTATTTGTTAAAATTATCTTAACTTTCACTAGTCAATTTGCCATTATTGTAATCATTTCTTACATTAAAATTTCCTTGTTTAAATGGTGGTTTTTGTCTCCTAACTGGACCCCAACTACTACATCTGGTAATACTCCTTGCCTTGGCATCATTTTGTCTGATGTTAATACAGCCACTCCAGTTTCTTATTACTGTTTACATAGCATCTTTTTTCTCTATCATTTTACATGTACTCTATCCATGTCTTTATATATAAAATACATATTTTCTAGGCAGCAGATAATCTTCATTAAAAACTGATTAACATCTGAGTTTTAGTTGGAATGTTTAGTGAACTTACATTTAACATAATTACTAATTTCGTTGAATGTATGTAATCACTTTGCTATTTTATTCTATTTGTTGTACCCATTTTTTTGTTTCCTCCTTTCCTGCGTTATGGGTTAGCCATTTAAAAAAAATTACGGTTCTATGGGTTGCAATCTATATTAACTGAATTAATACTATGCCATTGCACCTACAATACAATCTTACAACAGTATACTTCTATTTACCCCTTTCTGTCCTTTGCGATATTATCAAATAATTTAATGATAAATGCAGCAATGCATTATTTTCATTTTAAAGAGTCAATTGCCTTTTTCTTTTTCTCTTTTTTTTTTTGAGACAGAGTCTTGCTCCCAGGCTGCAGTGCAATGGTGCGATCTCGGCTCACTGCAACCTCCACCTCAATCAAGTGATTCTTCTGCCCTGGCCTCCTGAGTAGCTGGGATTACAGGCATGCGCCACCACGCCCGGCTAATTTTTGTATTTTTGTAGAGATGGAGTTTTACCATGTTGCCCAGGATGGTTTTGAATTCCTACCCTCAGGCGAGCCACCGCCTCAGTCCCCCAAAGTGCTGGGATTACAGGTGTGAGCCACCGCGCCTAGTCTCAATTGCCTTTTTATACACTTAAGGGAAAACATTGTATATTTTACTAAACATTTATCATTTACGTGGTGAACTTTATTTTGTATGTATCAAAATTTTTGGCTAGTTTCATTCCCCAACTGCCTAAAGAAGTTCTTTTAACTCTTCCAGTGTGCAGGTCTGCTGGTTACATTCTCTCCGACAGTATTTATCAGAAGGTGTCTTTATATAACCATTATTTTAAAAGACTATTTTACTGAATATACTATTCCAGTTTGACACTTTTTTCTTTCCACTATTTAAAGATGTTATATGATTATCTTCTGTTCTCCATTATTACTGATAAGTCAGCACTGATTCTTATCATTACCCTTGTATATATCTTTTGTCTCTGAAAAAAAATTTTTGTTTTTGCTTTCTAGCCATTTAATTAGGATATGAACAGATGTGGGTTTGTTTGGGGTTAAACTTCTTGAAACTCTTACACATTTCTTCAAATTTGGGAAGAATTTTGGTTAGTACTTTCTCAATTTTTCTTTTACTCTCCCACCCTCTTCCCCTCTTCTTGATCTCCAGTTACACTTACAGTAGTCTGTTTTGTGTGGTTCCATAGTTCACTGAGGTGCTATTCTTTTCTTTTCCTCAATAGTTTTTTCTTTTGTGCATCAGTTTGGATAGCTTGTATTTCCCTGCCTTTAAGTTTACTGATCATTTCTTCTGTCTCCAATCTTCTATTAGGTTCACAGAATGAATTTTTATTTCAAGTATTGTATTTTTCAATTCTAAAATTTTCATTTGGTTTTTACAGTTTTCATTGTCCTGTAATTACCATCTCTTTACCTATTATGCTATTATTTTTACTTAAACCCTTGAACATGTTTATAATAGTTCTTAAAGTTTTTATCTGCTAATTCAAATATGTGGGTCACCTCTGGGCCTTTTCTATGAATGACTTTCTCCCCTTTTTAAGGGTCACATTTTCCTGCTTAGCCTAATATTGGCTTACTTTATAGTGGATGTTATGGATACTACACTGTTGACAGTAGGAATTTGCTGTCTTCCTGTGCAGGTATTGAGTTTTGTTCTGGCAGGTAGCTGCGGTACTGATAGGATAGCTTGGTCCTGTCAAGGCTTAATTTTAGGATAGGTCAAGAGTTGTCTTTACTTTAGAGGTACAGTAGCCTTACCCCTAACCTGTGACCTTTACTTAATGCTTGGGTTGTTCAGTGAGACCTTCACACACTGGCTGATTTGAACACTGATGGCTCCCAGCACTATGGGACCTCCAGTGACTGTTTTCTGCCGTGCCCCATGAAGTCTTGCCTTGCTTACGTACAGCTTAGTATTCAGTCAGACTTAAGAGTACCCCTATGCAGATTTTTGGTGCTTCCTTTCTGCACAGCTCCCCTTCCCTGGTACTCTGTCCCATAAATTTCAGCTACTTGAGCTATTCTTAACTCTGGTCCCATTTCTGCCATCCCATGCAACTTTTTGTCTGGGCTCCACTTACTTCTGCTGTAGTTTGGAAAGCCCTTCCAGGAAGAAAGCCACTGAATGCAGAGTTCCACCACATAGTTTTCCCTTCTTTCAAGGATCAATGCCCTGAATTATTTGTTGTGCAATGTCGTAGTTGTTTATGGTAGAAGGATAAGTCTAATAGTCATGGCTCTCCAATGGAGGTTTTGATTTCAGCAAATGCTTATTTCTAGAAATTCTATCTCATAAGTGTATCTGTTTAATCCCTACAGTTTTCTCATTTTGTGTAACAATTTTTGAAATTTCAAAGTTAATTTCACATATAGCCTGTATTCTGTATTTTGTATTCAGTTCCAACATATGCATTTTCTGCAGTTTAATGTATTGTTGCCTTTGATTTTCACTCATAGTGGCTACCTTTATCTGGATTTGGTTGAATTCTTTAAAAGTTTATGCTTGATTATCATGTAAGACTCTTTTGGAATAGTTTCTTCTGCTTCATTCTGGTGTGTGTGTGTGTGTGTGTACACTGATCTCAGGAACTTCTGGGATTCCCTTAAAAGTTTTAACTCAGAAGAGGAGGGCCCATTCAGGTCCTCTCCCTCACTGCTGTTTCAAAGCTTAATATGCTCACACACTGTCAGTAGAGAACTCTGGCTTCAGGGCAATCTCTCCTCTCCATAAAGCCCGCAGGCTCCCAACCATTCCAGTTCCAACCATCTGTGAACTCTGTTGCTCTAGCTGAGGAGCCTCCCCTTATGTGGTCTGGTTCCTGGTGATTTCTAGCAAGTCCAATTCAGGCTCTAAACTGATAGTTTCCACTCCTGGCTACTTGGGGCTCAGCACTTAGATTTTTTAAAAAATTATTTTTACCCCTTTTTTGTTTTTAGTTTTTGAAGGGAAGAAATCACAGGACGCTAGAAATGGTTCAGTGTACATTGTATTTGGGGTTTAGCTATTGTGGAGCAGAAATTAACCTAAGCTTTTAAAACCTCACATATCTGGGAGCAAAAAGACATACGTTAATTTGCTAATCAGTCAAATAACAAAAATAAAAGGCAACAAATATCTCTATCTGAATTACTAACATACATCTTTATGTGGCAATTTATCACTATGAGAAACTGAATTAGTAGCATAATCTATTTAGTATTTCCTTTTGCTTAATTTACTTCTCAGTCCAAATAGTAAAGGATACTTTCCATAGACTGAATCTTTGTAAATTTTAGAAAAAACATATTTAAGTTGACAAATGAAGGCTGACATTTGGCTATGCTTTAATAGGCTGAACAACAAGCAAATCCTATTGCTTTATTTGTTCATTTTGCAATACGTCTTGACATCACCTTCTCCTCTTTCTTAAATTTGCCTACTTAGCAGGGCACAATGTAGTTTTGATGTGCAATCTGATTTCAAAAGAATCTTTGTGACAGCTAATCTTCTGTACACTCACTGTAATTAAATATTACAGCACAAATGGTACATAAGATACTCACTTACTTGAGAAACTCTTAGCACCAAAGAGCAATAACATAAAAAAGTATAGATTTTCAGGGTGCTTTTCATAGATTTTTCAGCTTAAATATTTAACTCTTATAGCACCTAGAGCTTGCAAAAGCATGATATAGCATACACTCAAAATATCTTTACTGTCTTTTATTCTGTCCTAAACTCTCATTTTACCTCAGTTTAAAATCTGCTAGCAGACTAATGTGCTTACCTTTAAGCTACTTGCTTCATTCCTAAAAAATACGCATATAGGAAATGCCATACTGAATTAGATTAATCATCAAGTTCATTTGTCTCTGATGGTAAATGTGACCAGAATATACTGTGTCAGAGAGTGTAGCTGCCATCTTTACCTTTTTTAACCGAGTAACTGATTCCCGCTGATGTTCCTTTTTCAATTCTTTCCTTCTGCAGTCCTACCATCCAAACCTAAACTGTGTGGTAGTTCCACAAATTTACAATCACCGTAATACTTTCATTTTTTCTTCAAACCATCTCTTCCCACTTCAAGAAGTAGTCTAACTCTAGATTTGGTGAATAAATTCACCGAATACATAGCCTTCATGATTTATTCCCACTTTTACCAGACTGAGATCCTAAGTGTTAAAAATGTGCTTTTCTTAAAAAGTAAACATACCCATGCTAACAATACTCTAATAGTTCAATAACAGCTCATTAAATATAACCACGCCCCCATCTTCAAAGATAACCATCCTTAAGTTCCTTGTGGGTACTTCCAGATATATTAGAACTATGTGTAACTATGGAGTTAAATATGTTGTTTTGGATGCCGATTTTTCCTCACTCCCTCTTGAAACCATACTATAATGACAGGAAAGGAATTTTTTTTTCAATATAGGTTTCTTTCTCAAGGACAGGAAAACTGGAAGAGAGTACAGAGACAAAATTTTTAAATCTCAGAAACATAAGGTAATAAACTCATAGACCATAGAGAACTTAAATGCCTGCAATACGGAGACACCTTGAAAGTGGCAGACTCACCCCACAGAGTTCCTCAAAGGCTTAAGTGAAGGATTCAGGTACCTCTCAAGGTTGTACTATAAGAAGGAATGATTGAAACTGTTTAGGAAGAATTTACATTACAGGCTCCTCCCTGCCTGAAACTCATCCCCCTGGATCTCCCCTTCCAAACACATCAGCAGAAAACCCTTCAGTGGTCAAATCAGAGAGATGTTTTTTTTTGTTTTTTTTTTTTTTTGAGATGGAGTCTTGCTCTGTTACCCAGGCTAAGTGCAGTGGCAAAATCTCAGCTTACTGCAACCTCCACCTCCCAGGTTCAAGTGATTCTCCTGCCTCAGCCTCCCGAGTAGCTGGGACTACAGGCGTGCACCACTATACCTGGCTAGTTTTTGTATTTTCAGTAGAGATGGGGTTTCACCATCTCGGTCAGGCTGGTCTTGAACTCCTGACTCGTGATCCACCCGCCTCAGCGTCCCAAAGTACTGGGATTACAGGTGTGAGCCATCGTGCCTGGCCACCAGAGAGGTGTTATATGCACAAGGAGAAGAGAGGATTGAAGTTGGGGGTAACATACTGAAGAAAGGGGCTTCAAGATTTCTTTCTCACACTCAACTTTGAACAAAATAGCAGCCAACCTTTAAACTGCCAGGCAGGCGAAATCTGGCCAGCCAAAGAGAAAAGACCTATACATACTGATAGTCAAGATTCCTCGTATGAAAAGCCCCAGCTACAACAGCAAATAATAAAATCCATCAGTCAAAAGCTCATCTCAGCCACACAGAGATTCAAATTTCTTTGTAAATATGAACATATACCAAAGGATTGCCAGATATTTGAGAAATACCTCTAATATGAGAAACCCAAAATACAAATGGGAAAAAAAGAAATAAGGCAATGAAGGGGGCACAAGAAAACTTTAAAGAAACTGAAATAATCAGAGAGAATAAAAGATAATAGATGAAACAAGAATGGGAGAAAATAAAAAAGGAAAACTCAAGAAAAAAGAATATGATGAAATTTAAAAAAAACCCTCAAGAATGCAGATAGAAGACTAAGAGGAAATCTTTAAAAGGTACAATAAAAAGACAAAGACATGAACAGTGGAAAAGAAAGATTACAGGCTGAGTACAGAAGATTCATTATCTGAATAATAGAAATACCAGGAAAACTGAGCAGAGAAAACAAGAGGGCAAGAAGTTCTCAAATAAATAATTACATTTTTTTTCCAGAAATGAATGCCATGAGTTTTTAGGTTGAAAAGACTGTTGAGTGCTCAGCACAAACATCAAGCAAAAGACCTTTATCAAGGTACATTAATTTGAAATTTTGGAATAGTAGGGGCAAAGGGAAGATTCTACTAAGTCCTAGAAAGAAGAGAAAAAGGTAATGGATCAGAATATAGCATCTGATTTCTTGGGAACAAACTGGAAGCTGGAAGACAGTGGGGCAATGCTTTCAGAATTCTGAGGGAAAAGGTATACCATACTCTAGTTCTATCCCTGGACGAGCCGTTACCCAAGTAGGAGGGTACAATAAAGGCGTTTTCAGCATACGAGATCTCAAAATTTACTTACTGTGCAACTTTCTCAGGAAATATGGAGGTTTATGCTCCATTCCAAAAAATAAAAGATAAGAAACAGGATGACCTAGGAGATAGAGAGGGTTAAATACAATCTTGAAGAGAGAGAGAGGGGAGATCCTAGAATAACACCTCTGGGCCAGGCCTAGAGGACAACCATTCTAGATGGGACAGTAGGATGGAAAGCTCCAGCAGGCATTTCTAACATAACAAAACCTTACCTATTACCTTATATATTTAAATATATTAACCATGCATGTATAGTTCTGGTCACCAGTCTGGGAGAAGTTAATTATAACTAAATATATAGTTCTGGTCACCAGTCTGGGAGAAGTTAATTATAACTAAATAAAAGGTAGACAAACAAGCAAACTGAAAAGGAGAAAATTAACAACTCTAGGGAAAGTAAGAAGATGTATAAGGAAGCAAATATAATAACTGAAGATGACATAATAATTAACTCAGGTTATACTGTATACTGAAAGGATAGTGGAGGGGAAACATGTCTGTGTGTCTTGGAGGGGGACTTGAGTAAGGGAGACAAATCCTTCTTTTCCATTGTAGGAAGTCAATAAATAGTTAACAAGCTAAAAATAAGACCAATCAAAAATGTTGATATAAACATATTATCTTGAAATATGAAGGTAGATACCAAAAGAAACTGCCAAAAGATTTGAAAGTGATTGCCTCTGAGAAGCACAACAGAGGGATGGTGGTTTTTTTTTTTTTTTAAAGACTTTAGAGTTGTCTTTTAAAGATATATGCATATAACTTTAATAAAACTAAAACATAGTTCTATGCAATCAAAGTATATTCTAAACACAAACTAGTACAGTACACATTCTTTCATACCTTACTATGCTCCCATTAAAATATTTTACAGATCATGTCATATAAACATAAGTGGATCTCCTACTTTTTTCAGTTATTATTTTAATAGTTATATAGTATTTCATTGAATAAATCTATTTATTGACATGCAAATTTACTAACCCATGTATTGGGATATGATAGTCCCACAAGTAAAACTGTGAGATATTTCTCTATTGCCCTCCAAAGATGCTGCCCCCAAACTTACAGCTCACCAGCGACATTCGAGAGTTCTGAATTGCCCCCCACGCTCAATACTATACATTATATAACTATCCTTTCAATGTGCAAGGTGAAAAGATATGTTGTCATTTTAACTTGCACTTCTTTACATTTATTTTTCCAAAAACTGTCTACTCAGTCCATTAAAAAAAAATCTATCCGCATTCAGATCCCTCTCCATTCTCTTATCTTTTCTATTCTATTTTTCGTAAGTACACCTCTCTCTCTTCACAGTGTTGGACAAAATTTATCTTTCCCAGAAAACTTTCTCTGTGCATATAGTCACAATTATAGGTATATTCCTCCATTTTTAAGATGTGTGCCAAAAATACTGATTATGCTGTATAGAGAACTACAAATAAAGTATTTCACAGAATCTAAGATGCAAAATTGCAAGGTGTACCATTATTTTATGAACTACTAAGAAATTAAAAATGCTACCAATTTTTTACAAACCACAGTGATTTCTTATCACTTACAATTTTTATTACACTTTCTGAATATTATGGAATTCATATTTTTATATCTTTTGGAAGTAAAAGCACTATATTTTAAAAAGTGTTAATTTACTATATGGCTATAAGTAGTAGGATAATAACTAGTGTATTTTGAAACATTTCTAGGTGTTACCTTAGTAAGATGATACCTACAAAATTAATACTCCATTAAGTCACATAGAAACTTTCTGAAAAGTTTTCCAGTACCAATGACCATAGTTCTATAATTTAGGAATTCCTACAATTTACTTTGAGAAGCCTTATAGCTCTGTGAGTTACCTACCCACAAAGGTGTTGATGAGATAAATGTCATTAGCATGTGTTGCCACAGAAGAGGGAATAAAATCAAAAGAGGTTTAGTAACCCATAAAGATTTCCAAAGTTTGAAGGTTACATTTTCAGAAAGTCATTATTAGTCCACAGATACATATAAAAGCCAAGTACAATGTTTCTTGATTCAAGGGCAGAAATATTTATTTTAAGATAATGTAAGAATGTAAGACAGGTTGCTTTGCAATTTATAATAAGAACAGTAAGTTGGAACTTAAGCTAAATAAATTGCTTATTATGAAATGATTCTGAGAAGTATCATAAACTGTTTATCATGTATGCTTTCTGTAAAAAGTTTAATATGAATTTTATGTATAACTTAATTTTTCCAAAGAACAGTTTATAGAAGGAAACACTGACAATAACAGCATACATGTAGTCAGTACATTATTATTTTCAAACCACTAGCAAATTTTAAATTGATATAAGTAACAATTCAGTGAGATATTTTTATCTCTCATTTTATAGATGATAAAATTCAAGAGTGATAATATGATGGAAATCACTGTAATTTACTTTCTTTTCTATTTTATCAGAACATTTATTTATTCACATTTTAATATTATGTTGCAGCCTTACAAATGTTTTCATCCACTCACTCTGATAAGCAATAAAGAATAAAATAAAGATTGCATATGTACAATGGTATTCCTCCTTGGGAAAATGACAGAATTATAAAGGATTTCAATGGGCTAATTTAATTTTTCATCTATATTTGCAGGATTTGCCATGTACGCAACATAGTATAACTTATAGTCAAGGATTAAAGGAAACTGCATTTTTTTCAATTACTTTAGGTACCAAATCATATTAAGAACATTCAGTGTAAGGTAAAATAGACCTGAGGTATGTTATATGAGTGGGTAGGCATTTTCATTTAGTCAGTCAATTAAATCAACTTTCAAAGCAAGTGAAATTATATTCTTATACTATATGGGATCCTTGAACTTATGAATAATATATTTTAAAACTACTGTCATAAATAATACTAGATAAACAATGTAAAAAGTCTAACATACAAAATCAATGCTAAGAGTAACATTTTCTTGGAAATAACATTACTTTTATAAATAAGCTGATGCAGATCAATTTCACATTTAATAACTTATAAAAACAAAGTCAGTGTTTTCTAGTTTCATATGCAAAAGCAAAGTAATAGTTGGAGTGTATGTAACCTACATTAAATATGTCTTAGGAAGATAAATGAACTTATCTTCCATATGCAATATGTAAATACGTTAATTCAGATTAATTGTTCTATTTTTGTGTAGTATCTTTGTATAAACTAAGCATTTTTAATTGAACAGATTTCTATTAAGTATTATCAAATTGTTTCTCTATGTACAAATCTAATTTTGTTGTGATTCAACAGAAAGTTTTTATTTTCCCTTCTAAGACATATTCTTTTGAAATAATAAATTATATTTAAATTATTATTACTGGCTGTTTAGCATCACTTTTCAAGTGGTCCTTTTGCAAGAAACAAAAATATTAGCTTCTACTTAATATATACATCAGTCTTATAAACCATTTTATATTAGTCTTTTACAATACTCATTTGATGCTAGACATACATTAACAATATGCAGTAAGTTACAGAGTGTAAGACGTTATTTTTACTAGTGTTATTAACGTGTACCACCTATGATCAGGAGCAGCTTCATGTTTAAGAAGATAATGACAATGACAATGATTACTGTTACAACAACTACCACTGCTTCTACTATCAACACATGACTTTTTGGGGGAGGAAAATTCTACACTTTAAATATCTTTACTGTATACATAAAACAATAACAGACATTCTGTTCACTTTGGCAAATAAACAACAATTTTTAAAAACTTTATACAAGTCAAACAACATACGTTAATTAAGTACTTTTAAAAGTTAAAAGTACACGTAAACAATTGTTTTATATAGTAGCTTAATTTCTATTTGTTTTCAAAATTATCTCAGTGTAATTAAAAACTGGGCAAATAACAGGAATTTAATTCTAAGGGTATTATAAATCTCAAGCAATATTCATCTCTGAAAATAAGTTCACAGTCCAAAATCAAAGAAAATGCGATGTTCATTTTTAGGCGATCAACATTCCATGAGTCATAAATTATTTTGAAATGAGGAAAATTTCTAATGAATAAATAAATAAATAATATTGAAAGTACATTCATATGTAGTCACTGGAAGTATCTATATACTTCTGAAGGGAATGAAAAAGTGCAGAGAGTTCAGCAAATCAAGGCAAAGCTCAACTTGATTTTATATATATAACATTTGTAGTAACAAGATGCATTTTATCTGTTTTATGTTTAAGAATTCAGTTCCAGAAAAAATATCAATTTCATAGCATTCACCTTTTCCTTCATTCTCTACTTCTTCTGACCTCAGACCTGCTTCCATTCTCAAAATTTTGCTTCTTGTTATTTGTCACACAGATAGTAATCCTTTAAACTTTGTTTTAGGAGTATCTAATTAAAAAAAATAATAACAAAAGCAATATTTATTTAGGATATAATTCTGAGGTGATAGTGTTAATCAAATATTCTTATAATAATATGAAACATAAGGAATTCAATAAAAACACCCCACATAAAATATAGGACACAAAGACTTAAAAGCTGAGTGTTTTGTTTAGTAATCTGTGCAATCCTCAATCTTAGGCTTAGAGAAAGGTAGCCACTTCCAGGTATGGCTCTATGCACTATTACTTAGAATCAGTGGTGCCAGTGTGATACTACAAGTCGGTCGGGAACACTACCTGTGTGGACATACCAGACAATGGTCCTCCTTTTTTTTCAATGTTTAGTTTAAGAATTTATAAGGCAGTTTAAAATTTCTTAAAATGGAGATTAGGAAGACCTGACTTCTTTTGTTAACTCAGCTACAATGGTTACCACCTCAGACAAATAAGTAAGCCTGCTTGCCTCTAAACATTTTAGATGAGTATTTCCCAAAATGGGTTCCATAAAACACTAGATCTCAAACCTAATTTGTAAAATGCTGAATACTGCCATTTCCTTTTGGCAAGACAAAATGCATAGTAGCATATTACAATCTAATAAACTCTATGGGGAAGAAACTTATTTAACCAGTTTTATTATGATATTTCTTAAACTTGACTAAGCAACTTTTTTTTTTAAGTATGCATTGATGTGCTGAGGAACCACTTTGGGAAACACCTCTATCTATCTATCTATCTATCTATCTATCTATCTATCTATCTATCTATGCTTCAAGCTTGAGAAAAACAGCAAGAAACATATACATGAATATACTTGCAAGCATTTTTAAACCAACAATAAAATCTCCATTGCAGAAATCTAACTAATAAAAACCCACAACTGACCAAAATTTTATCGCTACAGTTGACTTTTGAAAGAAAAAAGAAAAAAGCAAACCCCTCGCTTGGAGATTAGAAACAAGTTTGACACATTTCTTTGGGTTATAAATAATAAAAATGTGATAAGGAATAATAAGTTATAATAAATAGGAAGTAATAAATGAATAAGATAGAATGAAGCTTAAATTCTGGTTTTCCACTGACTAGCAAGTTATCCTATGCAAGTTACTTGTTAAACATTGATTTCTCTCTGTTGTTAAATGGGATATCTGTGAGAATTAAATGAGATACTACCTGTGGAAGAACACTTAATATAGTGCCAGACAACTAAAATAACTAAACAAATAAGCTGTTATTTTCTGTGGATGCTCAGAATCATGATCCTAAAAAACAGTAACAAATATTCTTTGGGTGCTAATTATCCTATATTATAAAAGTCCAATTTTGATTTATTACATTGTCTGCTCACATACAAAACTTCAGGTTTAACGTAAAATTTTTCAATCAAGATACTCTAATGACTTAAAAATTAAAAATAAATTAGATAATTCTATTTCTTTCAGCTATTTTCTAAATGTTATAACAGAAAAATAAATTATGATCCCTATTGTTACTGAACAAATTTAGACAAATAGAAGCTAACATACTTATCTGCTGTGAAGTTCTTTCTTCAGGCAGGATTTGAAAGTGGGGTACTTCTGGACTGTTTTATAACCCTGTAAAACAGAAGAGCAACGTGTGCAAATGTACAGATACACAAATACAGCGTGATTTCACTTACATGTGGAATCTAAAAAGTCAAACTCATAGAAGTGGAGAGTAGAATGTTAGTTACCAGAGGCTGGAAGGCTGGGGGACTGGGGAGGAAAGGGGGAAGCTGACCAAAGGATACAAAGTTCCAATTAGACAGGAAGAATATGATTTTGAGATCTATTGTGCAGTAAGGTGACCATAGTTAGTAATCATGTTTTTCATATTTCAAAAATGCTTTTAAAAAGTACATTTAAAATGTTCTCACAATAAAATGTGAGCTGACAGATTTGTTAATAAGTTTGATATAATCATTCCACTATATATATACCAAAATATCACATTTACCCCATAAATACATATTTGTATGCTATTATTTGTTGATTAAAAATAAAAATTTAAAAAAGTGCAAATGTAAATAAAATGCTGAAGGCCACAGGTATGTAATAAATAAAAATAAAAACATAACACTTCAGAGAGCAATACAGTGTCAAACGTTTCTAGCGTACTTTATGTTTAATTTGATCTTGCTCCTCTAAAATTTTTGAGGCAAAATAAACGATTTTCAATGTATCTTGTTTCAAGTACTTCTGGCATCATCTAAAATGTTAACAACTAACCACCAGGTGGCAGTTAAGTACACAGCATCTTTACTCAAGTAGCTTGGACTTTAAAGTCATTAAAAATCTTTAAAAATACTGTCTCAGATGAATCTTGAGGTTCTGGATATGTAACTTTTTCTCTTTTAAAATGTACAATACTGGCCAGGTACAGTGGCTCATGCCTGTAATCCCAGCACTTGGGAGGCCAAGGCGAGAGGATTACTTGAGGTCACGAGTTTGAGACCATCCTGGCCAACATGGCAAAACCCTGTCTCTCCTAAAAATACAAAAAAATTACCCAGGCACGGTGGTGCACACCTGTAATCCCAGCCACTCAGGAGGCTGAGGCAAGGGAATCTCTTGAACCCGGGAGGCGGAGGTTGCAGTGGGCTGAGATTGCGCCACTGCACTCCAGCCTGGGCAACAGAGCAAGACTCCCATCTCAAAAAAAAAAAAAAAAAAAAAAAAGGATAAAACTTAGGGATATTCTTGCAAGAGGGAAGATTGAATATTCTAGCTCTTAATTTTAACAGAACATTTTCTCTCTTTTTCTATTTGTGGCACATCCATAATATGTTAGATATGTACACATTTATTGATTCATACTATATTTCCAGCTTTAAAACATGTTTCTTGGGGGAAAAAAATCACTGAATTTCTGGTAATTATTTTTTACTGTAAGATTTCGATAAAAAAAATTTTTAACTTATTTTTCATATTAAAAAGTACTGATTATGCAGTAACATAAGAGCATCAAGTTACCTAGAGGAAATCTGTGTCATCTAAAATGAGAAACAGTGGCCAGGTGTGGTGGTTCATTCCTGTAATCTTAGCACTTTGGGAGGTCAAGGCAGGAGGACTGCTTGAGCCCAGGAGTTCAACGTCAGCCTGGGCAACAGAGTGACCTCGTTGCTACTAAAAAAAATTATAAATTAGCCAGGCATGGTGGCATGCACCTATAGTCCCAGCTACTTGGGAGGCTGAGGCAGGAAGCTCACTTGAGCCCAGGAGTTCAAGGCTGCAGTGAGCTGTGATCATGCCACTGCACTCTAGCTTGGGTGGCAGAGTGAGACCCTGTCTCTAAAAGAATAAATAAAATTAAATTAAAATAAAATAAAGTGACAAATAGTGATATTTATTTGCATAGTAACAAGTCCAAAAAGCTAATATGCAGACTAAATTTTTTGAAAATATTTGGCAACATTTTTCTTCCACAAACTAGGATGAAGACATTAGATTAATTGAATATGAAAATAAATTATTATAAGGTCAAACTGATTTCACATTTTTTAAAAAGCATTCTCTTTTATCACCTCAAATTGTTTTTTAAGGGAAGTAAGGCCTATGTTTTTTTCTTTTCAAATAAAGCATTCATGTTTATATCCTTAAGAAATTAAGATAAATTATTTCTCAACTTAGATGGATTGATTTCCCTCAGACTTTAAAAAGGATATCAATAGGTTTAAAATGTGTAGGTTTACCCGGAATCCTCTATGGAGTCTGTCTTTCATAATTCCAATAAATTCTTTATAACTTAATTGATCATCTTTGTCAACATCAAAAATCTTGAAGACAGTGTTCACTAAATGTGGTGAAAATTTGAGTCCAGTAGCTACATAGACGGCACGTTTAAATTCATCTAGATAAATGTTACATAGAAAAAGAATAGACTGTTATTATTTTTATAATATGTGTTAATTACTAGAAAGGTTGTAAAAGAAGTTGTTTTCTAAATGTGAATCATGATCTTATGCAACATGGCCTTCCATTAATCCTGCTGTCTTTTAGGTAATGAACATTTTTGTGGTTTAAATGAAAAGAGCCAAGCAACAGCTGTATCTTAGGTTAATAATGCATTCACATTCGACGAATGTTTAATGAGCACCTACTATCAGTGACAGATACTTTAGAAGTTAGTAAGATGAATAGGTTTTCAAGAAACTTATGGTTCAGATGGGAAATGAGACCCCTGCCCAAATAATCATTACAGGGGCCACACAAAAAGTACCAATAAAGTGCTATGAGAATCTGGAGATGAGTGACCGCTTCTGTGTGTAGTGTGGAGCAGGGAGAAGGGAGACAAAGGCAGTGGTTAGGAAAAGGATGTGATTTTGTCTTTGAGCTGAACACAAAAGGACAATTTCAGCTTATAGAGATGACAGAAATGGCAGATGAGATGACATGAATGAACCAAGGCAGGCGGGAAGGTGGGAGGGCATAAAGCACATTCAGAAAACAGGGAGTCTGGTCTGGGTGGAGCCGGGGACATCTACGATCTCAAGAAACTCTGCACAGGGACTTTGAGGCAGGGAACCAGAACATTCTTCAATAGGCAATTGGAAAACTTAAGAGTTTTCCATTGCAGATGTGTCATAGAAAAGTTAATTTTTTTAAGAAAGATTATTCTGTCAGGTGTGTAGGAAACATCAAAGAGGAAAGCAGCTAGTAGCAGGATTGTCACTTTGGTGGCTACTACAATATTCCTTTTAAGAGGTAATAACCTGAATAAAGATACTTGTGATGGCAAAAAGAGATGGACGTATTTCTAGCACCTGCAAGACAGGTGACGCCATCAATTTTTTTCATTTCCCAGTTCTAAAAAACAAACAACTTTTCTATTCTGAACCCAGTAACCAGATATTGATTTGTTTCTTTGCACGTTGATGAGGTTTATCACAGCAGTAAAGGCTAGTCTGTAGAGGCAGAGTTGCCAAAGGTTTTGGCTTTAAAACACTAAAATGGGTTGAGAATATGCCATATTTGAACATCTAGACTACAGAAAGGGTAAAATATAAAATTTTTCAGGTTTCTCTTATTCAATGAATAAATGAATAAGGCCACATGATGAAATCAGTATCTATGTTTTTGGGAAAGAGAAATTATCATCAGCACTTAGGGACTGCAGTTTGGCTTCTCTCTAGAACATAATAATAATAATAAAAAAGACTGTCCTCTGGGGTTTAAGCTTGTGCATTAACATAGATTATGGCAGAGACAGGTAAAATCACCTTAAAGACAAACAAAGTCCCCATAGGGCAAGAATTTTTAAAAAGGACATGGCCGTGAGGGGAGGGAAGGTGATCACAGCCACAGGATCCTAGGAAAAGGGCTTGGCTTCTTAGTCCACCTACAGCCAAAGACAGCTGGCTCTGAGGACACCAGCACTCGGGATTCTATGACCACTGTATTTATTTGAAAATTATGCAAAACTGATACTCAATTTTACAGGTTAGTTGGTTAATGTAAGTCCATGGCTAAGAGGTGGCTCTGCTGAGAAAATTCCAGTTTCTGAGTCAGCAGGCATTAAATTAGTAAAATAAAACACCATCCTGTGAGAACAGGGCATGACCAGCTGCTTCCTCCATAGGTACACACAAGTCCCTCAATGTCACCCAGTGGCCATGAGGTTTCTTCTCTCATGGCTGTTTTCTGACAAGTACCAGAACTGACTTGTCACTGAAAGTATACACCGGACTTTCACACAAGTTGATGGGTGATATGTCATATTTAATTAATTGGTTGCCAAAATCTACAGAAACAATGTAGTATTACTTCTTGCTTTTAATTTTTGTAGATGATTACTTACCTTGCCCTATAGAACGACTTGCAAAGTTATACATATTCAGGGCTATTGCAAAGTCTTCTAGGTTATTTAAAAACTGGAAAAATGACCTGAATTCATCAAATGTGATGCCCTATATTGGGAAAGGAAATAAAAATACATTTAGTATTGCCAAATTTATTAAAATCAGGATCTACACATAAGAGAAAAAAACAGATTAAGCATTTGCAATGTATCTTGTAAGTAAACATTTCCAGGGCACATTTTGACGTTGTTCTCCAACTGGAATGTAAAATTCACTCAGACTTACTTTCACTGGGTAGTGCTGCCTGCTAGTCACAATAGTGCTGCCTGCTATTAGAATAATAGGTAAAAGTATTTTTTAAACACTGTCGTGTCAGCACAAAATTCCAAAAAAAAGCTCCAATAAAAAAGAAAAAGTTTCAATTTTGAAAATCCTCTCTTTTATGCCTGATTTTTTTTAACCTTGTAAGGTCAATATGATAATAAAGAAACAAAACAGAAAAAAAAGCCATAAAAAAGTTTCCCCTGCACATGTATTCCTCAAATGGAATTCAGCATCATTAGATCATGAATGTCTTTATAATGACAATGCAAAATCAAAGTGCTGACTCCATGTCAACGCAGTGTATTCACACTTGTTCCTGTCACTATAGCACTGCCAGGGCAGTGGCAGGAAGTGCAATGACCTCAGAGGTACAGTTCTGGGTGCCTCCACACTGGGCTGGTGTGGGATAATGTAAAGGATTGGTGGTCAGGGTGGCCTCTTCTGGAATGTCATGTGTATAAACTGCAATTATTGCCACTGCTGTTACTTCAGTTGAATAGCGAAAGTCTTTGAAATAAGTACAATGTATCTTAGAGAATACACATTTGGACAAGAGGAGCTGTATTTAGTTAATGTGTTCTCCTCAGCAAATTAACATAATTAAGAAAGAGAACAGAGAGAAGAGCAGAAGGCCGAGTTGAGGCCTAACAAATTCTTATTTAATACAAGGGTGAGAGGAAGGGACACTAACAAGGCCGTGTTGGAAGGCCAGGGAAAGCCCCACAGGGATCTAGTTTCATATAAGCCAGCTACTGATTAGATCAAATGATTTATTACCCAAACACTCAGCTTTTGGTATATGTTACTTCAATTACAACTCATCTTTTACTTGCAATGGGAGAATCCTTACTGTCTTTTCTCCTCACATTGTTTACTTTCCTTTCCTTATATTGATCATTTATGACCATTCCAATCTTGGATCCTGCTTTGTGACCCTATCCCACCCATCACATTTTCTGTAGAAGGCTGTTTGAATCAGTTAGGAGGACTGCACCACAAAGGGTTTGTTGTGATGTGGAGAGCTTGTTGCCAAAAAAACTGGTCACTGCTGTGGTTCTGCACCAGTTTATGCTGCAACCTGCTGCCATAACAGCAGTGTCTGGGTGACAGGCTACTGTTAGTAGGAGTAAAACACATGAGGATGGAATATTTTTAAATAAAGGGAAAACAAAAATATCAATATATTGGGGGGCAGGCATGAAATTAAGAAATAAATTTAAAAATGACAGACTATGATGTTCAACATCTGAACTTTGAGATTTTTCAACACATGGTTCTCATTTTTGGAAAGAGGTCAAATTCAGAACATACAATCATTCTTTTGTGTAGATTAAACACTTTGTGTTTAGAAATATAAAATTATAAAATAATAAATGGGCCATGTATTTTGATGGAGATAAGTAAAGCAATGTTTCTTAATGGCCAAGAGGGACAGACAGTCAGAGAGGGGCAGACAAAAGGGGTGTGGCCATTTCTTCACTCTACCATCCTCACCCTCAGAATCACTACTGGAATAAACCATCAGGACTTGAATGGAACTTGTCTTAACTGTTAGAAATAAGGTGAAAAGAAGTAGCTTATATGCTAACAAAAAATAAAACAATGATAACTGAAAAGCTGAAAACATCAAAAAATACATGCACTGAGAGTACAGGAATAAACTCAAATATTTATGGTCAACTGACTTTCAATAAGAATGTTGATATGGTTTGGCTCTGTGTCCCCACCCAAATCTCATCTCAAATTGCAATCCCCACGTGTGTCCAGGGAGGGAGGGACCTATAATCCCCCCATGTTGAGGGAGGGAAGTGACTGGATTATGGGGGCAGTTCACCCCATGCTGTTCTCGTGATAGTGAGTGAATTCTCATGAGATCTGATGGTTTTATAAATGGCAGTTTTTCCTGTGTGTTCTCTCTTTCTCTCCTGCCGCTTTGTGATGAAGGTACTTGCTTCTTCTTTGCCTTCCGCCATGATTGTAAGTTTTCTCAGGCCTCCCCAGCCATGTAGAACTGGGTCAATTAAATCTCTTTCCTTTATAAATTACCCAGCCTCAAGCATCTCTTTATAGCAGTGTGAAAGTGAACTAATATAGATGTCAATACCATTTATTGGGGAAGGAATTGTTTCTTCAATAAATGGTGCTATGACAACTGGATATCCACATGCAAAAGAAAGAAGCTAGACCCTAACTTCATACCATTTATAAAAACTAATTCAAAACAGATCAAAGTTCTAAATTTAATAGTTAAAGCTAGTAGACTTACAAAATAACCAGACAAAACTTCATGACCTTGAATTGCCAACAACTGCTTAAATATGACACCAAACACATAAGGAACAAAATAAAAATAGATAAATTAGACTTCATCAAACTAAAAACATGTACATTAAAGAACACTATCAAAATTAGCTGGGTGTGGTAGCATGGGACTGTACTCCTAGCTACTTGAGAAGCTGAGGCAGGAGGATCACTTGAGCCCAGGAGTTTGAGGTCGCAGTGAGTATGATCATGCCACTGCACTCCTGCCTGGGTAACAGAGTGAGACCCTGTCTGTAGAAAAAAAATTAAAGATAAAGAATAAATAAAAATAAAGTGAAAAGACAATCCACAAAACATGAGAAAATAGTTGCAAATAATATATTTGATAAGGCTCTAGAATCCAGTTTATATAAAGAACATGTACAAAGCAGTAACAAAATGATAAACAACCTAATTTAAAAATGGGCAAAGGACTTGAAAAATCATTTCTCCAAAGAAATGGCCAATAAGCATATAAAAAGATGCTGAATATAATTACTCCCCGGGGAAATACAAATCAAAACTACATGTACACATATATTCACAACAGCACTACTCACAACAGCCAAAGACAGAAATCACCCAAATGTCTATGGAAGGATGAATGGATAAACAAATTGTGGTATTTACATAAAATGGACTATTATTATTATTCAGCCATAGCAAAGAATGAAATACTGATACATACTACAATGTGGATGAACCTAAAAAACACTATGAGACCAGGTATGGTGACTCACCCCTGTGATCCCACTACTTTGGGAGGTTGAGGTGGGAGGATCACTTGAAGTCAGGAGTTTGAGATAAGCCTAGGCAAACAAACAAACAAACAAAAAAAACCCTGTCTCTACCCCCCCCCCCCCCACCCAAAAAAAATAGCCAGGTACAGTGGGACATGCCTATAGTCCCAGCTCCCTGGGAGGCTAAGGTGGGAGAATCACTTGAGCCAAGGAGTTCGGGGCTGCAGTGAGCTATGGTTGCACCACTGCACTCCAGCCTGGGTGGCAGAGAAAGACCCCATTTCTTAAAAAAAAGAAATTTAAGTGAATAATAAAAATACTATGAAAGAACCCAAACAAAAAGGTTACATGCTATATGATTCCATTGAAATTAAATATTAGAATAAGTAAATCCACAGAGACAGAAAGCAGAGTGATGGTTGCCAGGGACTGAGGAGAGAAGGAAACGGGAAGGGACTGCATCATAGGTACGGGGCTTACTTTTGGTATGAGGAAAATGGTTTAGAAGTAGAAAGAGGTGGCAGTTGCACAATATTGTGAATTCACTAAATCTCACTGAATTATTCAGTTTAAAACGGTTAATTTTTTGTTATACAAATTTTACCTCAATAAAATAAACGACAAAAGACTAGGAAGAGGAAAAGACTAACTCAAAAAATCCAAACAAATCATTACAATATAGTATTGACTAAATACAAACGGACGTTCAGAAAACATGGTCTTATGAGGCTTTCAAGTGTATATAAGCCATGTTTGTGTTCAGCACAAAATTCATGCTGATCCCATAAATTATGCCACAATATATACTGTTCAAAGTTTATTGGTAACTGATGTAAATGGCAAGTACATAATAACTTTTAGAAATATAAGTGAGTTTAAAAGGTTAGGAGAAATAAATCCAAACTCCAAAATTTACTGGCTGAATGACCTAAGGTAAGCCACTTAAATCTTTCTGAATATCCATTTCCTTAAAGCTTAATAACAATAATTATACTACTTTCTTGTTAACATTTGCATTACATGGCTAGTATGAGAAACCATCTTTCCATCCCTTCTGGTCACTATCTACATTATCTCCTAGATAAGTTTACCTAGTCCCATGGCATTTAAAATTTTTTTAAATTATTTATTTAATATATTCACTTGTTCAAAATTCAAAAGGCCCAAAGATTGTATAGCACAAAATGTCCCTTCCACCCTTAGCCATGTAGTTTCCTTCCTTAGAGGAACCAATTTCTAGTCCTGTGAATCCTTCCAGAGTTAGCATAAGCTTTTTATAGTCTACAAACGGCTCTAAATCATGCCCTTTTCACACTTAGTATATCTTGGAGATAGTTCTACACTAGTAAAGAACTTTTTTGATCTCTCTTCAGCTGCACCTTATTCTATTCTATAGATATATCATGATATATTTGATCAGTGACTTACTGAAAGACATTTACGCCATTTCCAGCCTGTTGCTATTACAAACAACATTATAATTAGTAACCTTGTACCTGTGCCATTTCATCACGAGTGAATAAATCTGTAGGTAAAATTCATAAAACAAAAAAGCTTCAAGTTTTACATTTTAAAACACCATCTATCCATCAATTAACAAGAGTTCAACATAATATATTTGCATACATATACATAAAACATATTTGTTAGGAATTAAGCAAATTATACAGTATGTTAGAATGTGATAATGCTATGGAAACAAAAACAGATTAAGGTAGGAAGGAATAAGGAAAGCCAGGAGAGGGAGTATCATTTATATAATAGGTTATATATTATTCATATAATAGGCTATTATTTATATATTAGATTAGAAAAGGTAGGCATCATTGAGAAATAGCATAACGAGCCATGTGGCTATTAAGGGAAGAACATTCTTGTCAGAGGGGACAACATATACAAAGCCCTAAGACAGAAGATTTGAAAAACAGTAGAGAGTTTCTGTGGTTGGTGCAGAGTGAGTGAGGAAGATCACAATATAGGAAGTGAGGTCAAAGGTAATGAGGGAGCAGTGTGTGTAGGAGCCACTGTAAGGATTCTGGCTTTTACTTTGAGAAGAATGGCAATCTTACTGTGGTATGATCGAAATCACAGTCAAAAGCATTTCCGTGAATTCTAAATGCAGAATAGATTGCAGGGAGGCAAAGCTGGAAGCAGAAGGATGATCTGGGAGGAAATTCCAACACTCCAGGCAAGACAGAATGGTTACTTGGATGGTAGCAGTGGAGGTGGCTAGGAGTGGTTAAATTCTTATACAGGTAGTATCAATAGGATTTGTTGATAGACTGATTGTACGTAGAATGTGAAAAGAGGGAGTCCAAAATTTTGGCCACAAGAACTAAGAAGAACCGAAGTCCTATGAACTGAAACAGGGAAGATGGTTTGCAGAACAAGTTTTATGGAATGACCAGGAGTTCAGGTTTGCAACCATTAAGTCTAAGACATCTATTGGATCTTCAAGTGGAGATGCTGAGTAGGCAGTACATTGCAAAAGCCTGAAATTCAGGGGAGAAGTTTAAGCTGCAGACAATGTGGATATACACTAATGACTACTAATCAGTAGTCCTGACTGCACCCTTGACCGCTAGATTCACATATCCAACTTGCCTGCTTAATTTTTCATTGAGATAACTATTAGGAATCTAAAATATGACTGGTTCCTAATAAAACTCTTGATTCCCTCCTAACCCTAAATTCATCGTTTTGCTTAGCTCAGCAAATGGCATTGTTTCAGCCTGTGGTTCAAGCCAAAGCCCTAGGAGTTCCTGATTCCTTTTTCTCTTATAATGAAATATCCATGAACAGGTACTATCAGCTCTACTTTTTAAATGATCCAATCAATATCTGACCCCTTTTCCCTACTCTTACCCTGGTCCAAGCCATGCTTATCTATTGCCTGGGCACCTATAACAGTATCTTAACCTGTCTCTTCCTTTCAAAGCCAGGCCACCTAAAATCTATTCTGTTATATAGCAGCCAAGATATCTCTTGAAACATGAATCAGATATCTGGCACATGAATTAGACCACATCTGAGTGTCACAGTTGATTGTCAATACTTGTTGAATATTTGCTGAATGAGCATCATGCCTATGCTAAAGCAAGGTTCACAAACTTTTTCTGTAAAGGGCCAGAGAGTCAATATTTTCATTTTTACTGGCTACATGGTCTCTGTTGCCTCAACTTTACCATTATAGTGTAAAAACAGCTGCAGACAGTATATTAAATGAATGAGCATGGCTGTGTTCCAATACAATTTTACTTACAAAAATAGCTGCAGTAGTTTGCTGACTCTTGCTTTAAAGTTTAAATACTATAGTGGCTTCCCATCACTCTTACAGTCACTATTTGCATAACTAAACTTCTTACCTTAGCCTACAGAGTCAAAAGATTTGACCCATATCTACCTCTCCTTACTCATCTTCTACAATTTTCCTGTCCACTTACTTTACCTTTTGGCATTTTCTCAAATAAACTAAGCTTCTCTGTCCTCAGGCCCTTGGCATTTGCTGTTACCTCTGTCTAGAAGACTTTACCCAGAACTTCGCATAGCTCATTCTTCACAGTCTCTCCCCAGAAGTTACCTCTTCACTCTTCAGCAAAGCTCTTCCTAACAGTCTACCTTCTTTTCCAGTCCCCATGGCTCTTGCTCCCTTTCATAACGTTTATCAGTATCTGAAAGTATGTCTTTTTTTACTTGTTTGTCTCTCCACTAACATACATTTCCATGAGAGAAGGATTTTGCTTATGTTGCCACTTTAACCCCAGTGGTTGGAATAAAGCCAAGTAAATAGTAGATGCTCAATAAATATCTGCTAGGTAAACAAATGAAAATGAAAGTAATTTAGAAATGTAAAGTGCTATTCAAATATTAGTAGCTGTTATTCTTCTGGAGAGAAGGAGATGAGAGATGGAAGGAAGGGGAAGAGTTAAGTAGGTGGAAGGAGGGGAAAGACATAAGTAGAGTGTGGTAAGAATATCATTGGCTTAGAAAGCCTTGGATTTGAATCCTTGGACAACAGTCTAAGTATCTGAAAGCCTCAGCTTCCACTATTCTAAAAGAAATATGCTGAAGAAAGGTGTCAAGCCTGGAAGGTTGCTCTGAGGATTGATGAGGTAATGTAGAAAAAAAAAATCAACGAGAATCAATTAATTTTGATTCACGTGCAAATTTTTCCATTTCTACAAGTAATCATTTGTGGTGCTTAAGATACTTCTAGAAATTGGAATTTTTCAGAAACTGAATTTAACTTTAAAAAACTTAACCTTTTAAGTTACAGATTTTAATATTTCCATTTAATAAAAGCAAAAAAAAAAAAAGCAGATTCAAGTCCCTAAGTAATACCTCAGTAGCTGGAAAAATTGCACTACTAGGGTAGTACAATTTTCAATATTTATTTTTAGGGAAGTACCTATGAATTGGAAAAATTCCGTTTAACATGGAAAACAGACAAAAAGTACTCTAATTTGGAGATATCGTAAACTAATTGCCAAATGCATGAAGTCTTTTTTTTTTTTTTCATTCCTTAGGGGAAATGGAGAATTGTTAACATTGTCACAGTGTATCCATTCTAAACAAAGTCAAACTGTTTGCAAGTTTTTCTTGGATGACTAACCTGATCCTTGTCTAAACACAAATAGAAGGCAATATATCTAAAACATCCCACGCTTGAAGAGGTGCTTGTAACACTAGTTCTATTTGGTGGCAATGATGCATTCAAATACCACTAGATAATGCAACTGTTCAGAAGCACTGACAACACATTTGTTACTAAACAAATAGGCAATCAGTTGTCCCAGGTTCTTAACCATTCATGCCATCTAAACTCTTTGAAAAACTTCACTTCAGCTGATGATAAGATCACTCACTCATCAATGGTGGTCTTCAAATGACCTTTTATTAAGGGTGTTACGGAAAGGAATAGAGTGTGACAGAAATGATGTCAACATAAACTGTTTTTTATGAGGTGATGTTTAGGTAGTAGTCAAAGCATACAGCTAAGTGGAATTCTGAAAAATGATATTGTTAATTTGAATAAAACAATTGGTAGTAGCCTAAAGGAGTTTTGAAATACCTAAGAAAAATGTGGATATCTACCCAGAATATACAATTAATTTATTTTTAAAAGTGTAGCCAGAGCATTTAGGACACAGAATGAAATACATCCAAGATATCTTTTAATCCACAGAGAAGCCAAAGAACTAACAAAAGGGCAATGTGTTTTAGAGGCACATATTACAAAACAGTAACATAACCAACTAAATATGAGGATTAGATACCTTTTCTTCAGGTATACTGTAACGCACATTTTCTAAAAATACTGATGTATTTTCCACATTTGTATATCGTAAAAGAATATGAGCAAAATCTTCTTCACTGATGGTATTCATTCCATTTGAGTAGGAAAGGAATTCTATTTCTAGAACTTCTGTTTGGAGATTATCCATGAATCTATGACAAAAATGTAATAAAGAAGGAAAAAGATAAATAAAGAGTAATCGTAACAGGAGATGAGCAAATACTCACTGTCCTAGAAAAGGTTATATGGAAATAATTGTATGATGACGCAAAGATTAATAAAGTTCCTCCCTGTAAATGAGAATGAAAAGAGCACACGATCTGTGAGGCTTTACCACTTAATGACTGTAGCACCCAGGGCAAATAACCTAGCCTTTCAGGGGTTTAGTTTCCTCATCTATAACATGGGGATAACAAAAGTACCTTGCAGAATAGCAATGATACTTAAACTACTTGTTACTATCACTGCAGCTTATTGAGACAAGGAATTGGCAACATACTTTCTTCTGAATATACAAGAGATAACAATCAATCCAGATATCTGGAATTTTTTAAAAAATTCAATAACTTCCTGTTATAATTATCAATATAACCACTGGTATGTAGGTACTGATAAATGTGGGTATTTATTATACAGATGATCTTATTTAAAATTAAAGTAACAAAGAGGTGAGTATTGCTGTACTAGACAATTTCTAAAGATCCTTCTGATTTCAGTAGGCTAATAATTTTTAATAAAAATATATAAATAAGCTCACCTATAAAAATCTTCAAAGTTGAGCTCAGCTTTTCCTTTCTTTCCAAAAAAGTGTACAAGAAGTGTAGTATCTGTTACTAAACTTGTGATGTCATCAGCACGCTTAAAAAAAATCACAATTTAAAAGTTAGCTTCAATAAAAGAAACAGAATAGGGATACCCAATATTTCTCAAAGAATTCTGTTATCAACATACAAACATCAAGAATGTAAATATATTAATATTAGAATGAAAAACACAGGCATATTAATACATGCAATTATAGTTAAAATAAAGCTCACATTTTAATAATAGAACTTTGAATGGAACTGATCATTGTACTCAAAAATTTTTGAAGACGTGATTTAAGAAATGTTTAATCTCAAATTATGCATATAGGATTCTATCTTTTAAATTATCTAAAATAATTGAAATCCTTTAATAATCATCTAAATATTCTATTTTTATTCAAGTAATTAGTTTGGATTTTCCTAATCAATCTGAAAAATCTGTTTTTTTAAATGATGTTCCAAAGAGGTAACCTCTTCAGATATATTGAATAAATGGAGCTGACAAAAGAAAGGTCCCAAGTTTCACAAAACAGCTTCCCTTAACCACTGTATTCCACAATTATGATACTTTAAATGGATACTGTATTTGGAAAGAGAAAAACTAAAGTAATAATATGACCTTGAAAATTTATATGATCTATAATTTTTTCAAAGTCTTACATAACACGTCAAATGGATAAAAAATTAATTCCAGAGGATTTTTGCTTTCCCACTCAATAAACTAAGTTCTAAGTATTTTCTTAAAACTGCTTGGTTATAGTCCTTATAAAGTATAATGGCCTATGAAAATCATCCACCTTCCTTTAATATAGCTTTATAGATCTTCCTCTTCTCTCCTTCCCTTCCTTCCTTCCTTCCTTCCTTCTCCAGTTGGCCATTAACTCATTTCATAAACTCAGGTACAAAAAGCATAAAATTCAAAGGACTATAACTCTCCTATACATCACCCTAGGAAATGTGAAAAAAAAGAGTTTAAATAATCCTATTTTTTATTCAAGAAAAATAGCTGTAGATAGGCACATAGTTTTTAGCTTTTTGTCCAGAACCCTTATAGTACTCCATAGAAAACATAAGACAGAAAACAAATACTTCTCTACAAAGGATCAGTCTTCTGTGGTTGCTGACCAAAAGTCTCATTCACCCATATACTAAATTTTCATATTCCTTTGATTCCTCATAGCCCTCTTCCTAATCTTTCATAAAGATGGCAATTTTGTCCTTCATAACATTTGTTAAATCTTTATTTCCTTTCTCCATGGACCAAATCTTCTTCTCTTTTAATGATTAAAATGGAGTAACAAAGACCACACCTGATTTCCCCTGCACATGTCCCCTTTTAATGCATTAAAATCTGTTTCTAAAGTGACTAATTATTCACATGTCTTAAAAACTCCAGCATGTAGGGTCATCTGTACTTTAAATTATCTAAAACTGTTGACATTCTTTAGTAATCGACTAAATATTCTATTCACATTTAAGTAATTTAGTTTAGATTTTCCTAATCATTTCCAGCATATAACCTCCTTGTCATTGTTTGGTAGATCTCTACTACTACTTCTCTGTTTACTTTGTTGAGAAATCCCAAGAATTCTCCATAGCTGGAATACCTGAGAAGTTGTCTACAATAAAACCAACTTCTTTGAGGATTTGATAGTAGTTTGATCTGTTTGCCCGGAGGAAAAAAAATACAGCCAGGTAGCCAAGTGTCACATACTATGTTTTAAATGCATCTTCTTGAATAAGCTTCTTATGAAACTTGAGGGATATTAGTGGTGCCAGTCTTTTGGGGCTCCATAAGTGAGGGGAGACTAGTATAATTGGAGTAGCTCTCAAAGGCATTACTGTCCCCAGAACTTTAAGTTGAAGAGGCAGCCTGCTCTAATAGAACAAGATTTAAAATTAGAAGACATGGGTCACTGACTTTTTTTACTTTCAGCTTTCTTATCTATAAAATGGGAATAATCCTAACCATAACAACAATTTTGAGGATAAAGTTAAAATATAAGCAAACAAATGTTCTTATTAGTAGTCATAAGATGCAAATAACTTCTGGGAAAAAAGAAATCTGGTATTAATTATAGGCACTTTTTGTGATTTAATAGAGTCTAGCTTAATAAGTTTATTATCTTACTTATTATCCGCTTAAATTAGTAGTAGGAGGAAATATTTCAGAGGTTACTCCATGCTCGAGTGGAGCATAAGAGTAGAGGCGCCTCTGTCTGGAAGCTAGAGGAATGGGGTGGGAGGAAAGGAGACAAGAGTAGATCAGAAGGGGGAAATGTTGTTTTTGAAAAAGTTGCTTGCTTCACAAATAGCCAGTATTGTGGTGAGCAAATAAGATGAGTTTAAAAGTCAGACTGCTGGCTTTGAATCCAGGCACTTCTCATAATTTAAGTGATCTTAGAGAAGTTAATCCCTCGAGGATATTACTATCTTAAGGAATAATAATTGTATCTATCCCAAAGGGTTGTGGTAAGGATAACACATTTAAATCATTTAGCCCTCTGACTAGTGTACTGTAAATGCTCAGTAAGTGTTAGCTGTTATTATGTATTTTTGTCAAATATATTTCAGGACACTGAAAAGGGACTAAACACAGAAAAGAATGTTGAATCTTAATGAAAAAAAGATTTTTACATCATACACTCTTACTTCTTTTTTGCTGTTGAAATTACATATTATATACATCTGGAAAAAAAGCCTTAAAATGAGTGGTTACAGGAACAGCAAAAGTTAGTGAATTCAGATAACATAATTAAGGAATGTTTTCTTACAGTGTGGGATGTCCTTTTCAAGACACAGTATACTAAAATAAGATGGCTTTGTCTTATACAGGTTTTAAATAATGACCTCATTCAGCCAGTTTTTCTCCTGCCCACTGATCAGAGCAGATCTTCACTTAACAGTCTTTCAGCATCAAAATCTTATGAGATGTATGTTGCACTTATCCAGATAATCCAGATCCAATGAGGCATAAGTAACAGTGACATCAGAGAAACGAAAATGAAAATGGGGAAAACTTTTCCCCCATTCAGTGAAACAGAGTACTGCTCAGCCACTGAAAACTATACCAGTGTCCTTGGGATCTGAACAGTGTTATGTAACTTACATCACCCAAGGACTGAGAGAAAAATAGAGACTTTATTCCTGTGATTCTTGTGCTCATTGTTAAAATAAAATGAACTCGGGTGTTTTCATAACAAAGGGAGAAAAAGCCACCAAAGAACCCCATGGGCCATTTATTCAAAGGACATTATCTTACTTTGTTTTGATTAAAAACTATTTAAAATGATTTCATCAAAAATAAAATAAACTTGCATGAAATATAAATATATCAAACTATTAAAGGGTTTAAAAATATTATTTTAACATATTTTTATTGATTATAATGTGATAATAACCCTACGAGGTACCCAAGGGCTAGAGGAAATCTTCAAACTTTTGATTTTGTTAATGAAGTTTTTGAATAATCCATTGAAATTTACCAAGAATATGTAATTTAAAGCAAATTTAAAGCAAAATTTTACATTTCATCTGTAGAACTCAAAACAGTGTTTATAATTTTGACACTGACACACTGTATTCAACAGTTGCACAATATACTCATCATACTGCACTAAGAATTTATTATATATGATTTTGGTTAGAAAGTGGTCTTAGCTCTGATATTCAAATTTTCATTATATGGTTTCACAATAATTGGAGACACAGAGTTTTACTGTAATTTAAAAAATCTATGGTTAGAAACAGCTCCAGACTAGAATATGAGGGGCTAATAACCCAATTTCCCTATAATAAACAGATTTTATCTCAATAATTACATATTAAATATACAATAAAGAAATACAAATAACAAATAGATTTCCAAGCCTTCTTTCTGAACCAATTTGAATCCTGAAATACTAATACTATAAACAATTCTGTGTTCCACTGGTATTCACAGTAACCTATAAGGATTTATATAATTAGTTGTAAGTGAACTGTAGTTAATTCTCAATTATTATTCTAATGTGGGAGGGTAGTAACAGATAATCCCCAAGTAATTATTTTACTTTGGAACACGATATAAGTTTTCTTTTCTTTTCCTCTTTTTCCTTTCTTGATTGTCTCCATCAGATTTACTTTCATGAAATTTGATTCAATTCATTCATTAATTTAGCAGCTTCGGATCAGAGTGTGGATTAATTACAGCCAATAGTGTGCTGGCAAACTGAGTTGTCCAGGAAAAAAAAAAAAAGGCGGATTTGTAATGTTGGCCAGTTTCTGTGGTATTCATACTCCTATCACGGCCACTTTCAAGTAACAAAGGGGGTGTCACAGAATGTTGAGTTGGGAAGAGGTGTGCAGAATTAATTAGCTCTGGGAAGCTGTAATAGCCCACAGCTCCTCCAGTCTATCTACAACAGAACCATATACCTTTTCCAAAGATCTTACAGAAATCATATAATTCTCTGAGTACACAGGAACTGACTGGTTTTCTGATATTAAACTTCCCAAGATTTAAATTAAATTCAACATCTGATTAGCAGATTTTGTCTAACTGAGAATGTCTACCAGAGTTAAATGGGATGAAGATAGTTGGAGGCTGGAAGGTGGATACTCTAGTATGGGGAGAGACAACAATGATATGACTGTTGATTTGAAGCATGGAAGCTACGACACAGTTGACTTGTATGGACTCTAGGAGTCCCAGTTGCTCTTATTTTTAAGCACTGACTACTACAATGTGCCTACCTAATGATTACAAAATAAAGTGCTTCTAAAATATCTGTAAATGGAACATCTGCCACTTCATACCTAAACATGGCTCATATTGAAAAGGTAATTTTAAAAGGTAATTGTTGGTCATAATTACATCACATCTATATATCACAGACATATTAAACATAGGACAAAATACTTTAATTGCTTTGGGACTTTAAAACTGAGCAAGGATGACAAAATTAACATTTTCAAGTGTTTGCCCTAGTCTAGATATGTCAATAGAGTAACATTGTATATATGGATAACAGAAGTCACAACTGATTCCAGTTTACTTCTCCAGATATTTTCAGGTGTAACTTCTAAAAGTTAAATTTAAAGTTTAGAAAAAGAAATGAGAAGCCCACTTTAAAGAGAAAGAGATAATGAAAAATAAATCTCAGTATTTATTGAAAAGTCTTTTCTGGTAAGACCGCTAGCTGCCTCTAATAAAGTTCTTAGGAAAAATTCTTAATAAGAAACACAAAACAGTGTTTCTAAGATATGGCCCATCTTGAAAAACTAGAAATCCCTATTGACAGTAGCGTAAGAATGGGATAATGAAAGCAGCCCACTCCGATGCAGCAGTACGATGCAGATCTGTAACAAATTCATAAACAGTAATAGAACTGAAATAAGGTCGGTCTGCTTTTTATTTTCACTATGCACTGGCAATCTTAATGTCAAGGTAAAATATTCCTCCCTTCCTTGACTGGCTGTTCCTACCATACCTTCTCAAACTCCCATACCCCAGGCCCTTGGTAAGACACTCACTATCAATACTAGGAAATTTGTTTAAATCTAACATAACTCTGAAGAGTCAGGTATCTTTTACTGGGGGAAACATTTCAGCATTTCATGTAACATGGTAAATTGTAAGCTTAAAAGATTCAGTGAAACTTTAAAATATATATATTGTAATTTCTAGAAAGTCATCCTTAAGTTAAAAAAAATGCCATTTCCTTCTAATTAAGTTGAACTGTCAAAGCTGATGTATTCAAATACACAGTTTATATATAGTAATTTTTGCTGTACTAAAACAATGGAAAATGTAACATACATGTTGGGTTTCATCACTGTGACTAAAATGAAATGAGGACTAGATTAACAAGATGGCAAATAGTACAAGGACCTTGTTGAGGTTTAATTATACCTCTGCGAGGTCTGAAAACAGTGCTTGGCTTGTGTTACGTCTCAGTGTATCCCAATAGCTTCTGGAGACAAGTTCCTCAGCATCTGTTTTAAGTACCTGTAGAAGTTTTAAGAAGCACAACTGAAATCTAAAGAATAGTTACAAAGAATGATAATTTATACACTTTAAATCTAACCAACCTTGAAAAGGAAACACATTAGCTTACCTTTTTTTGTTTGTTTTGTTTTCTGCTGTGCACCACAGTATTGTATTACACTGCTGATAACTCACATACTTTCAAAGGTGTAATGGTATATAACCACTATTTCTAAGTACAATGTAGCTTTGTCGAAAAGAATCAAATTCTCCGATCTCTCCTTCTGCCCCTCTACTGAAACGTGTGTAACTTCTAAGAAAGGGTGAAAAAAAATTCTATTCACACCTTGTGTGAAGTAAATTTGTTTGGGAAAAATTTTGGTAACTTTGTAGCAACCTATTAAAAGATACATTATTGGTGGCTATCATTCATCTTGCTAGTGTATCGAAGATTCAAAATAACTTTATCTATACTTTACAGAAACAAAGTTTAAATTCATCCCAAACTTGTCAAAAAGAAATAGACCTGTTTTAAGTCAAAGCACTCAAAACTACTTGAGATTTGGCAGGTGTTTCTATTGTGAATGGTTACGGTACTTCTTATTATTTATTACAAGGACAGAATACTAAATTCTGAGAACAGGGTAGTCTGAAGGAGATATCAGGAAGTGTAGATTAAAAAGTGTAGTCTAATCACTCTAGGAAGATGTCAAACTGCAAGCCTAACTTGGATCCCCATAAACAAAAATAATTAAACCCAGTTTCTGTCAGGATTTATCAGGGAAGATTTCACAGGTTCTCAGGTGGTCTTTTGGTTAATGTGAGATGAAATGCTGCATGGTGTACTCAAGAGTGACTGGATGAAAACAGAACTTTTCTTTCTTTCATTTTGCCTTAATCTTTAAAAGTCCAGTGCTCCTAATAAAATTATATGCATCTAGGAATTATTTCAAAGGTCCTCTAAGTTTCAATTCACTATTACTAACTAGAAACACTGCCCACTGCCTATATTTTAATAAAATCTTAATAAAATGTAAATAAAGTATTATTTAGCAGGAACCATTTACATAACACAGACATAAATATTACCATAACTATAAATGTAGCAAATTGACAGAGAATCTGCATCACTCCCTTTATAATGATATAAGCTTTAACTAAGCAGTTATAAACTAAACAGGTAAAACTAGCTAAATATAGAACTAATACAGTTCATTTTATTTTATATAGATATGGAATAACCTCAATAAATACTAGCTAGATCAAATGTTGATCTGAAAATATTATTCACATATTTTGAATGTGGATGCGTTTTAAAAGTTCAACTCAGAAGGTTAATATGTGATAAAGAAAGGGATTGTTAAACCCACCAAACTAGAAAATAAGGCTTACTGTGCACTACTGTTAGAAGAGTAGCAGGAATGATTCACTTTGTGAAGCCATACCTCATCCTTACTTCCAAACACTGTCCACCATCACACACACACACACACACACACACACACACACACACACACACACACACAAATATATTTAGAACGTATTAAGAACTAAAATTAGTTTAACCAACCATGTATTTTGTGGGCAAGAAAAAGAAGTAAATATATTAATTATTTCCAAATGTTGGGGTTAGGATATTTTAAATTTTCTTCTTGCTTTGCCATATTTGAAAATATTTTGAAAATGTGTATTTATCTATTAGGATAATACACAACTTTTCAAATTTAAAAAATCTTATTTAGAACATAACAGTTTTACAAGTGTCCTGCTGCAGAAAGCTTTCTGGTTCATCATTTGGCCTCAGGGATTAAATAATGCTAGGATATACTACTGAATTGCTGTAACTGGATATATTTGTTTTTGTTTTATCTTACATCATCTTTTAAATAATTATAAAGTTTCTGAGGGCAGAAACAACATCCTTACAGCAACTACTGCTGCAGGAAAAAACAGCTAATAAATCAGTGATATGCCTGGCACACTCACTGACTCCTATATATGTATCTGTTCTGGAGACAGTTTTAAATGTTTTAAACAATTTGAACGATGAAGTTAAGAGTACATTCTCAGAATACGCAAACTAGTAGGAAGTTTTATCACCACGAAAATATAATACAATAAGGATATTTTACATAAGCTTAAAGTAGCAATGAAAGTCAGACTAGATTTTAATAGCAAGAAATGCAAAGCAAATATAAAACCAGAACATATCTATGCATACAGGCTAAGTAAGGAAAGGGTGACAGAGAAAAATGCCCAGGTGTAACTGGACACTTTGATGGCTGTGAAACAGACAACTATGATGCTTTGATATGTAAATAGTAGACCAATACGCAAAGACTTCCTGAAGTTTTCTCGGTTATCTTTGTTTGCTATCTGAGCTACTGGCCCCTTTACCAGATGTCATGTAAAATGTGTAGACCTTCATTAAAAGAGGTAAAAGAATATACAGTTAGGTAGCCCAGAACTTCACAAGTGAAAGGCACAGGCAAAATGATGTCCTGGATGTAGTGTGCCCTGTAAGTCTGACACATTTTTTGCTTAAGTTCAGAGTCTGTTATTGATAGAACTTCCTTACACTTTGTAGTTTTGGTCAAAAGCACCCAGGGCATTTTTGGCTGAGCCAAAGCAGGATCCCATTCAAGGCATTCCATGCCACATACGACTGAAAGGGAGGAAGGCAGCAAGAAAGGAAGGAGACAAAAAAGGAAGGGAGGAAGGAAAGAAGGAAATAAAGAGGGAAGGAGGAAAGGAGGGGAAAAGGCAGTTAGGAGGAAAGAAGATTGATTTAGAGATGGTTAATATATCACTGTGCTAAGCAGAATAATGGCTCCCTAACGCTGCCCATGTTCAGAGAGCCAAATACCCTGTCTGAATAAAGGGTCTAAGAAGGTTCTATTCAGAGATTAAACAAACTAGGGGAAAAATAAAGTAACAGCCCATAGGAACAGATAGTAAACTGTCTTTGCTATTAGTGATATTTAAACACAGACAAACACACACACATGTTAAAACTATATAATTCGTGTCACTATGACAACCATGGCCCTAAAAACTGTAATCTGAGACTTGTTATTTAAAGTTACATGGCACTGCACCCTAGGTATATCATAGGAAAAAAAGAAAAAGAAAACTGAATACAATCCTCCCAGGAAGAACATATCCTTAATCTAGTCCTTAAAGAATCTGAACAGAGACTTTCCAACAATTGTATGCCCACAACACAAAACTGCTAAAGACAAAAGAACATAAGCCACCCTAAGTGAGAGCCAGCAGAAACAAACAACAGAACCAGATGTGCAGACTTCCAATACTGAAATGCTTAGCTAGGGAATACACGGTAACTTTGATAACTTTGAAAAATATGAAGCTAGATTTGAAAGAATTATTCAGGAAAAACAGACTATCAAAAATTGTTTTACTCTTAAAAAAATAGTCAAATAAAACTCTTAGAAATTTAACCGCTGAAATTTAATATCAGATTATATATCTCTAGTAGAATTAATGAACCAGAAGATAAACATGAAGAATTATGCACAATGCAGCATGAAAAGATAAAAATATGGCGAACTGTTAAGGAGAAATTAAGAGGCATAGAAGAATGAGTATCTTTTTAATATTTGGTGTGATGAAACAGGAAGTGTGCCTACAGCACTACTGCTGCATGCTGAAGTACCATGGTTGTCTTAAGAAAGAACACCTGTGTGATGGTTTGTGTTGCAAGCTGAACTAGCCACTTTTTTCATGAGCCACCACTTTTACTTGAAAGAACAACTAATAGACAAACCACGGTTATTCAGATTTCAGTACCTGGAAGACATTTTTTTTTTGAAAATGAACCAAGCGAGAGCCTGTCACTTGAAAGTAAACAACTGACAGTATTTATTGCCAAAATAACATATTGCAACAGATCGAATGCAAAACAGCTATGAGAAACCAGCTGTCTTCTAGTAAGCTAGACATTAAAGAGATCTGCAAAAAATGTAAAACAATACCACTCTTCTCACTACATTTTTGAAGTTGTTTTTCCTACATTAAAATGTTTATGTTAACATATGAGTTTTTAAATTATTGTTTTAAAAGACTAATATTTTTAAATTCTCAGTTTTAACTTCTAATATAGTAAATACATAATATATAACATATGTAAACAAAATATCTTTTGGATCCTCAATAACTTTCGACAGTGTAATGGGATCACAGACCACAATGCTTGAAAGCCACTGTTTACAGCCAAAAAAGTGAATTAACTAGGACTACATATAACACAGATGAAACTGGCAATCATGATGTTGGGTCCAAGAAACAAGAGACAGAAACATTCATATAACATGATGCCAGTTACATAAAGTACAAAAAGGGGTAAAACTAAACTACACTGTTTAGGATGCATAAGTAGGTGGTAAAACCACAGAACAAAGCAAGTAAGTGATTTACATAAAAGTCGTGATTGTGTTTATCTTTTGAAGGACATTGAGGGATTATGAGTGGGGACACACTTGAAGGGGATTCGTGGTATATGGCAGTATTTTACTTCTTGATCTATATTATGGTGGTTATAATTTTATCATTATTTATTTTATTGTATATTTACGTTTTAATTATAGAAAATTTCTGAACTAAAATATATTTTAAAAATCAGGGAAAGCTTCATCATCAGTACAGGAAAAAACAGTAAGTAGCATAAAACATTAAAATAGAGGTAGGTAGTATATTTATTCTGATAACTAAAAGAGATTTTAGGGCAAAAACATTTCTAGAGATCTAGGGATAGCATATAATAGAGGATTCAATTCACTAAGATGATATAAATAATCTATAATCTTATACAGGTAACAACAATTCAAAATACATAAAACAAAAATTAAGAAAACAGTAAGTAGAAGTTAACAAATCTACTGTAATGTGTAATTTAACATACTAATTGACAAATCAAGCAGACAAAAACATTAGTAATGACAGAGAAGATTTAAAACACATAACTAACATGCTTGGTAATATACATCTGTATATATTACACAACCCTGTACCCCAAACTGGAAAATACACATTCTTTTCAAATACAGATCATTTAAGAATATTGATATTGTTTTAGTCCATAAAAAAGTCTCAATATACACCAAAGAATTGGTATAAAAACTGGTATGTTTTCTGTCAGCAATGAAACTAGGAGAATTTAGAATAATCTTCTAAAAAAATCCTCTTAATACATGCCAAAGTCAAATGTACTTGGCTTTTGGCATTATTTATCCTTTTGAATTTTTGTACTTCTTTTCATCACTGTGCAATGATGAAATTAAGAGTTGACCACATGAGAAACAGGAAAAGAATCACGGTTATTTGGAACAGAAAAGGTTATAAGGTAACAGCTGTCTTCATGAATACAAAGGTGTATGCTCAGTTTTACACTGTAGCAGGAAATAACGTGATGGAAAATAGGCAGCATCTACTGTAAAAGTGATTAAATTTTGGAACAGTTCACTACAGGGACCACAGAGGCTCTATCTCCATAGTAAAAAGCCAAACGGGTCACTGCTTTCCCTGAGGAAATCTTCCTAAAGGTAGAAACTGGCTCTTATAAATCTCTTAGTTTATATCCAGCTCCATGATCTATACTCAAGTTAGACACTTGAGTTAATTTACAACTCTGGAAACTAGCAGATAATTGCTAGTTAATTCATAACACCATATTAATAGATTTGTATAATACTTGTATCAATGATATTTCATATACATTTTCAGGCTGTTGGAATTTTTTTCTAATTGTAAATGAATGTCCCTTGTTTGCTTGTAGTTTATGAAAATAATAACTCCTTATTGAGCAAATATTTTTCTATTATAGGAAATTTAGTTTATCTAACCAAGTAAACTCATAGGGGAGTTGAAAAATCCTGTAATATTTTAGACTATGTAAAAATGACATCAAGTTACATCACTTTAATGTGTGCCTTTTACATGAGAAAAAGCTGTCTTCTATAAAATGAAATAAATAAAAAAATATTACCACAATAAAATGTAAAAATCATAATTTTTTATTAAACAGGCATAATATAAATATAATTTGCGATTTAAGTCTGCTTCTCAATATTGTCTTAATGTCTCAGTGACTGCAATTTGCATATGTAGTTTAAACTAGAGCAATATTAGGATCTATTTTCTTTTAGCAATGTTATTCTGAGATGTATTTTTCTTAAAAAAATGCATAATCACCCTATATGAAAACTGCTTATGAGATTAAGGGAAAAATAAAAATTGTCAAAGTTAGAAAAATGGTTCATACGATGATGACATATTACATTAGAAAAATAAATCATAGGTCAGGCACGGTAGCTCATGCCTGTAATCCCAGCACTTTGGGAGGCCGAGGTGGGTGGATCATGAGATCAGGAGATCAAGACCATCCTGGCCGAAATGGTGAAACCCAATCTCTACTAAATATACAAAAATTAGCTGGGCGTTGTGGCATGTGCCTGTAATCTCAGCTACTTGGGAGGCTGAGGCAGAAGAATCACTTGAACCAGGGAGTTGGAGGTTGCAGTGAGCTGAGATCACGCCACTACACTCCAGCTGGGCGACAGAGCAAAACTCCATCTTAAAAAACAAACAAACAAACAAAAAAAACCCCATAAAGTCCTAAGTATTATATGGCATATGGCATTATAATCTGTGAGATTTTCATCTTACACATTCCAGAAATTGTTGAAATCATTAACAGAGTAATCCTTTAAAAATGTAAAGGAAATGACAGGCTTTACTTAATGGAAAAGAGTAGTGATTTCTGTAGAAAAAATTTAAAGTATCTTGTAAGTAAACAAAACAATTACTTATATGGATCCTGTGGACTTGGCTTGTTTCTCAACCCATTCCAGGTCCATTTTGTATAATGAGGAGAAACATCTTAGGTTTAGTTTACGGGGATCAGCCTCCAGTAGCTGTTTAAATCTGTAACAGAATTAGTTTTTATAGTTTGGAATTTTGATTAACTATCCAATACAGGAGACAATACATCTACTTTTAGAATTGTAAACTACAACTAGAATACTTTTAGCAGGATAATATTAAATCAGTGACCCTGAATTCAAGGGCTCCTATGGTGGAATTTGCAAAAATTGAGGGATCCTTGCAGGAGGCTTAAGGATCCTTGGGGAAATTAAGTGAACTGCACATGTTTACATTCAAAAAGGGCCATGGCCTGTTCTTCTTTAGCAGCTGGGCTAACCAAAAGTGCTGACTTTCTCAGGAGAAGAGAAAGAAGAAAGCTCAGCATAAGAAGAAGGGTACAACTGGAAGTTCATCTACAGAAATTCTCAATTTTTTTAAGACAAGAAAAGTCTGAAAGTCATTATCCTCTTTAGAAATAATATGATAAACTGATATATCAAGTAGCAGCTTACACCAGATTTTTGTGTAGAGCAGAGGAAATGGCAGGAAACAAAGTCTTTGAAAAAAATTGTGAGCAAAAGTGAAAATGAAAAAAAGTCTATCCATTAAGACACTTATTAGAATTGAACAAAGACTGTACATAAGATGGATAGATCTGGTTCATAAAATACCTGTGTTCTGCAGGAACATAGCCTGAGAATCTGCTCTCTCTACATTACTCTTCAAATACTGCTAAAAAATATAAAATTTCAATTATTATGTTTTAATTGTTGTACACTTACCTTTTCCTTATTTTAATCTAAAGTTAAAGATATGTAATTATTCTGCATATTTTAGTCTTCGCATAAATCTAGGAATGAAATGTAACATTATGGCTTCATTGCACCTATTGTGTTCAATAAATTCCAAAACATTCTATTAGTAAACAGCAGATATAGCTTTATATAAAGAAATAACATTATCAAGTATAACAGGTGAGGGCTATATACATAAAGAACATTTAAAGTATTGTACATACACTATTAGTAGGAGAATGGTATCCATAAAGTTGAAGACGCTGACATAGAGCACAAAGGGCCAAATGAAGTGTCATATTTCAGAATGAACCCAAGTACAGCAAAAGAAAAAAGGAAAAAGACGACAAAATAATCAATTAGGAAGGGCAAATCATTATGCTACACTTTATATAGAGCACACGAACAATACAAGTGGGATAAATGTTAAAGATGAGTAGCAAAGTTTTAAAAATCTCAGATAATTAAACATTAAATGAATTTTTGCTCATTTCAACCATTTCATTATAACTTTCTAATAGAACTACTGCTTTGAGTAAAACACGTTGCCCTGAAGTATGCGATTTGATTTGGACATGCTTCCGCAATGCTACATGGCACAGGGGGAAATCCAGAGGCAGCAGCAAGGCAGTGGAAATGGTATGAGAGACCTGTGCTGGAATCCTGCTCTGCTGTGATCAGTGCTGTGACATTAGGCACATGAATCTCTCTAAGACTGTTTTCTCGTCTCCAAGCAGGTATAATACTTACCTGGTAGAACGGTCATGAGGACTAAATGGGAGTAACATTAACAATGAGTATAGCATGGAGCTTAGCACATAAGTGTCCCAAGAAATGTTATGTTCACTTCCCTTTTCCCTTCTGAATCACAGTTTTATTTTGGCATATAAATATTTTTAACTTTAGTTTTGATTTAATTTTTATTTAGGTATGTTAAGATTCAGTTTAAAGTAGCTACATGGTTCTACTAACTAAAGAATAAGTTTCACTACTAGCTAACCTTTTTGAGTGTTTATTACATTTCACATGGTTAAGTAGCTATGTGCTTTAACCTCCATACCAATCACATGTGGTCATTACTCCTAATGCCCCCATCGTACAAATGAGAAAAAACTGAGGAACAGAGAGGTTAAGGACATTGTCCAAGGTCACCCAGGTAATGAGTGGCAGGGCTAATACTCAAACCCCAAAAATCTGGCTCCTGAGCCTGTGCTATGCTGTCTCTCTTATGTAATTCATATATTTTCACAATAAGTTAAATTTTAATTGCCTCAAAACTCAGCCAAACTATTCTAAGAATATGTGGAATCATATTGTCATTTCTATCACCTTGATAACATCACCTTACATTTTACATAATCTTTTCTAAGTAAAGTAGTATAACTAAAAAAAACTTTAAAACTAAAATCTTTGATAACTAAAGTAATATAAAATAAAACCTCCCTGGTTCAGATTTGCATTATTTAAAATGTGATTAACAATGTTAACACTAATTATCATTATTGCTAAACACAGTAATGACTATTTGGAGAGCTATAGTGTAAAGTGCTGTTAGTTCCAAAGTTGTACTAAAGATTATTTCTGAATTGTTTTAAGGAAGAGCTCTGATAGCTACATTACAAAAGTAAGATTTTAGAAGTGCTATTTAAGTTACATAAAACAAATACTTCCGAGGTACCTGTGGATATCAAAGACTTTAGTAAGCATTCGTTTATATATAAACAAATTATATATTATATTACTTAAAAGTTATTTTAATCTGTTCTTTAAAACAAATCTCCTTCTCCATATATTTGAAAGGGAATGGTTCATTAACCCATATAAAATAAAATAATACAATTTAGGGTATGCTGGTATAATTTAGATTATATAATTCAGATGGATTTTTCCCTAATTAATCTAAGTTAATGAGGTTTTACTCTATCACTATTATAAAATATTTGCATTAAATCAATATTAAATTTCTTATACCTTGGCTGCACTGACGCTCAGAGCCAAATTTTGTGCTAACACTGTAGGTTTTCTCAGTGTGCATTGTCTGCTAATATTTTTCTCTTTTTTAGCTCCCTTTATTACTTGATGGATGTATTAATAAATGTTAATGACTAGAATAATACTGTATTTTTACTGGAAGATGTGTAAGTCCTCTCTGGAAGTAGTACAAATAAACAAATAAATAAAACAATTATATTTATATCCACTGAAATACTATCTACTTTATCATTAAAGTATATCAATAGATTCATTAACATTATTCAGCCTCCTTAAATAGTATTTTATTAACAACTTGCCTATTCAGTCAATTATAGTTAGACGTAATATATCAAAATTAAAATGACTGTTTACTCATTTAGTATATTATTTACAAGAAATAAAATTTAAGAAAGTATTCAATTCTCTAGTCTTCTTTGCTAATACTCGAAACAGTTGCAATTATGGGGCTATTCATGTAGGATTTATTAATTACTATTTGAAAATCATGAGACCTGAATTAAGTAGAGAACTACTACTGCCCCTTTAAATACTTGACTAACATTACAATGAACTCTTTGATTTTTTAAGACTGTCTTCCATAAGCTTTGTCAATAGTATACTGAGGGATGTTCAGTGACTACTGAGAATTATAGCATGGTCAAATATCCTGTAAAGCAGTATGTGCTATATAATCCTGATAATCTGCTTTCATTCAACTAAATATAAACGTATACTTCATAAATATATTGGGATTGAATATGGCACCCATCTGCTATAGATAATAATCTATGTTAAGAAAAACCTAATACATATTCTTATAAAAATGAGAATAATAAAAATAAAGTTTTAGCTCTCTGAAGTTAGTTATCTGAATTCTATGTAGGACAATTAAACTACTGCACAGGGCCATCAATTTGCAAATGAAACAAATGTCATTTACATGCCAACAAAATTCACTGTATTTCTGGTTATCTAAGTATCAGACAAAGAAATATGTCACAATGGATAAAAGTGAGGTTTTGGAGTTGGCCAGACACAGGTTCAAATCTTTGGCTTTGCCATTTAATAACTATGTAACTTTGGACAAGATACTTAACCTTCCCAATTATCAGTTTCCTCATCTATAATTATGGATACTAAGAGAATTGTTGGGTAGCTTAAATCAGAAATGTATGGAAAGCACCTAGTATAGTGTCCGATTGTAAGGTCTTAGTGCCTGTTTGTTATTTTTATTATGTGAACCTGGCCTATGGTCAGGCTGAAATACTTCAGATAAAAAGAAAACTGGTTAGGAAGATGGAGGGTAATGTTGCTTAACTCTAACTTCAGAAAAAGATGAAAATATTATGTATCCCAGAAGAAGAATCTCTAATATATACATCTAAGAATGGAAGAAAACATATTATCTCCTTCTATTCGTTTCGACAGTCACATTGTTATATTACCACTAAATTCTCTCACATTATAATTAAATCTTTGCAATTCACCTTTAAATTTTTACATGCATAATGATCTGTATTAATCTATTGTATGATATACCCTTCAAATCTCACAGATAACAATATGGATGAAAATGATTTAATGAATGATTATGGATACAGATGTTTAATATCAATATTTGAAGTAAATATTGATATCAATGCATATAAATACTGAAGCAATTTTTCTACATAAAAACTTTACAAAGTTTTCAAGAAAGGGACAGCTTCAAAGTTACAAACTTTAATTATTGTTTCTTAACATGAATAAAATAATTGTTGCCTAGAAAAGCCACCTAAAGCTACTATAAAGTATTCTTACCAGCACTGCACGCTTTTCTTCATCTCCTTTAGTTTCTCTCTTTTCATTTTTTTTCCTGAATATCTCTTGAAGCTGACAAAGAAATCAATCAAGAATCAAATATCCAACAAGAGTTTCTGGGCACCTATCTACTATTCTGGACTAGGTATATTCCAAAAACAAAGAAAACAGCTTCATCCACCAAGAACATTTAAACTGCTATAGATCTATTTTCTGATTTCAGTTTTTTCCCCCAAGAAGATATATCCTTTGGTACTGGTAACGCATAATTAAGTTAAATGTACTTAATGTTACAGTTTTACTTTTTCTCTAAAATGCAGACATCCACACAGGCAACTTCCAAAGGAGTGAGTTCCAAAAGTTAATCTTTTACTTTAAGTCAGGGGGATGGAACTTGGCAGTGTGGACATAGAACGTTCTGCAGAAAAACAGGCCCATTCTGAAAGTTCCTAAAATACAGTTGTGTACCATCATAGGAAAGCAACACTAACCTTGGCCATTTTTGGATGGCAGAAACACATCTATATCTATTGTAATCAAATTGAAAACCGCCATCTCCCCATCATTCTGCAAAGCACTGGAATGAAGGCTCCAGCTCCAGTGGCTTGGCTCAGGGACTACACCTGGGCAAGGGCTGCGTGGGTGAGAGTTTAAGCCTACTGATAAATCCCAGTAATCAGTCTGCTTGTTTCCCTTTGAATGGCTACTAATTAGCTTCTGATGAGGATTTTTATATTTTCTCTTTCCTACTAAGAAAAAAAATGATGTCATAGACTTCCTCTGAGTTTCGGCTTCTGAAGTAAATATGAAGCTCTTTCAGAGGTTTTCTGAGGAATTTTTACAGCTATGTTACAAAGGAAAAGTAGAAAATAAAATGGCTGTTCAGGAGGTAGGGCCATAATTTAAAAAGAAAACAAAAGAAGAAAAGAAAATGGCTGTTGATTTCCCTTTCTTTTTACTCGGAGACTGTAGGTAAAGACAGAGTGTAATATATATGCTAAAAGCAGAGCATGTTACTCTAAGGAATACATTAATAGTATTTTCTATTTCAGAGAAAAAAATAGACTAGGCATTTTGTCACAAAAAGAGATGCAAAATACATGGGTAAAACAAACAGAAAAATTCTGGAAGCAGGGTATGTGAAGTTGAGTGAGCAACTGAACTCACTGTCAAACCAGTGCCAGAGCTGGACCCGTCAAAGAAACATCAAAAGGTAAATATCTAAGAACTATCAGCCTATGGTCAAAGATAACAGAAAGGAACAGGGAAGTGGGGACAAGACTGGAATGCAAGGCAGAAGTAAGTGGAAGAGAAAAGAGAAAGAAAAACCATGAATCCCATATTGAGAAGGAAGAGAAGTTCCTATGGAAGGAGTTGTGTGCCTAGGTGGATGACATAATGGGGACTGAATATTAACTGGGCATGTATAACCTGAGGACTGCCTGTTATCCACCCAACAGAAAACACCTGATACATTTCACACTTTTATGTAAGGTAAAAAACAACGAAAATCATCATCATACACTGAATGTAATTTATATTTGTAAAATGTAAATATTGTTCAAAGTACCTGAGTATATACTTTATTAAGTTAAGGCAAAAGTGTAAGTTTTTCCCTCTTTTCTCTACAGTAGTATTCCCAATAAGGCAAAAACATAAAAATATAAGTAAGCAATATTTAATTATTGATAAAATGCAGCATCTAATATACATACCACCAAAAACTCTTTTTTATCCACCATCTCATTGCCATCAGTGTCAAACATGTTGAAAGCTATTCTGAACCCTGCATGTGGCTCTGCCAGAAAAAACAGAGAAGGTATTCACAAAATGGAAAAATGTATTTTAAAGTACAAAATCCATATTAGTTGTAAAGTTACTCATGTTCTGTATTGGTTAAAGATAGTAAAAAGCGTATAAAAGTATATATATTTCTGCTTTATACTTAGTCATTAATAAAAATTGATAATATACTTTAAAAGTACTTCTGTGATACTTGTTGCATAGCACTGAGAGAAAAAATTGACTACTTTCCTAAAGCACTTCTCTTTTTTAATCCAAAGTCTGTTAGTTTGTTTAAAAGGAAAATATCAACTCGTCACATTTTAAATATATTCAATATGTTCAGCTACTTAGATTGGCAGAAAAAAAATACGACACAATGAACTAGTTCTGATTCTTGGGAAAATTATAACTAAAATGACCTATGAAAATAAATGTTAAGCATAAGACATTATAGTTTAAACTTCTAGAGGCTTCAAAAACAGAAATATAAAACAAAAGAAGACTGAATATGTAATTATCAATTCCCCCAAAATACAAGGAACAATTGCTTTTCTGAAAAAGACTTTCACATACTATGAAGTGCTTCAATTTCATGAACCTTATAATAATGAGGTTCAATCTCTTTCTCCTTTTCACTTCTAGAGCATAAAGGAGAAAACTTGGACAGAAGAAAACTTGAAAGTGTCCTTCAAAGAGCAGCTCAGTGGACGTGCCCTTCTCAAAACACTGGATCTTTTATTTTGAGATAACCGGGGGGAGGGGCACGAAGTTGAAAAAGGGACCCCCCACAGATACATTTGCTACCACCTGTTGTGAAATCTTGAACCTGCAAAAGACGCACAGATAGTGTCCTACTTTCTTAACTAGTAACAGCTGTTTCTGAAAATAACAGAAACAGAAGCTCACTTGTTGCATGTATTTCAGAAATCTAATACAAATTTACACCATCTCTAATAACCAAGTTTTACACTTTAAAAAGATCTGGAAAATACATACAGAAAAGAAGTCCTCCTTACAAGCATTGTTTGGAGGGAAAAATACAGTACGAAGTAAAGAGGGAGACACTTATAGACAGGTAACCAAGATTATGTAGCCCACTTCTTGCCAGCCCTCTTTTCACAGTTTTCTTAGTTCTAATGTAAACAATATCCCATAATTATTCAATTCAAACTCCTTAGAAGCTTCTGTTGGTGAGCCCTGAACTCCAAAGGAAGCTTCACAGCACCCAAAGATCCTAACCTTTCTGTGCCAAAACGCACTATGTATGTTTTTTCTGACTCTCCTAAACTATACCCGGTCCCATCTCAACAAGTGGCTTTCCTAGCCAACACTTCTTATCCTTGCCTATCACTCTGCTGGTTTAGGTACTTAGTTTAACTTCTAATATTGGATCCATCATTGTTTTGGCAAACAAGGTAACTTTTCAACACATCTTTGAGACACTCCTTTGCACCCACTCTCATTCTCAGGGTAGCATCATTGACTGGACTTGCTTCATTACTATGGCTTTGCAGAGTGGATCAACCTCAGGTAGCCCTATTACAAAAGGTACAATACTAGTTCTTCAGCACTAACATTTTAATTTCATTTAAAGTCTGAAACTGCCATTGCAAAATTATAATGGAGACAGCGAAAGAGATCTGACTAACCAACTCCATCTTGCTTTAATCTCCAAGCTGTGTTTGTTCATTCAGTTGCTTCTTGTTTAGTTAGGCCAAACTAACTTTGGGAGGAACTTAGTTTACAGTTTAAAAGAAAGATGATAAGAGCTCTTTCCCGTAACAAACCTCCTTCTTGCCTGGGGACTAGATTGCCTTTGTAGGACTAACAAATTAGCCACAAGATTAGAAATTATGGTTTAGGAGTCATGCAGCTGGAGCTACAAGATTCTGACCCTCCCTAAATTGCTCCTGGGGATAACATCACTATTGTAAAACCTAAGACCTACGCCTGTGATGTTTTGCAGACCCCACACTTGATGGATCAGCTGTCACTAACAGAGCGATAAACTGGCTCATCTGGTCTTGTGGTCCTCACCCAGGAACTGACTCAGCTCAAGAGAAAAGCTTCAACTCCCTATGATTTCATCTTTGACCTGACCAACCAGCGCTCCTGACTCGCCCACCCCCTACCCACCAAATTATCCTTAAGAACTCTGATCCCTGAATGCTCGGGAAACTCATCTGAGTAAAAATAAAACTCCAGTCTCCTGTACAGCCAGCTCTGTGTAAATTACTCTTTCTCTGTTGTAATTCCCGTCTTGATAAATTGGCTCAGTCTAGGCAGTGAGCAAGGTGACAAGTCCAAGTGAAAAAAATAAAGATATTTTTGAAATACACATATGTGAGTGCATGTACACATTCCTTGTTCTCCAAACTTACTGTAACAGAACTCAATGTTAACGTCATTCCTCACTAAGTTACAAAGTTAAGAATAACACAGTGGTGTGAATTTTTTAATCAAAGAAGTACAAGGTATTTTTAGATTGTTTCTAATGACAGTTTTACTGATGTTCTTGTTTCCATGCATCTCCACACATCTCCACAACTGGAAATTCCACTAGCAGTATTCTTTCATGTATTCCTTTCTTCATTCATTCACTACTTTTCGGAAGGGTACCATGTGCGAGACACCGTTCTTGATACAGAGATGAACAAGAAAGATAAAATCTTTGCCATAATGGACCTTGCATTCAGGTGTGGGGAGACAAGAACATGTAAACCAATAATACTTTCAAATAGTCTGATATGAAGAATATGCAACGCAGTAAAGAGATATAAAGAGAGAGGGAGCTATGTTAGAGAGGCTGGCCAAGTAAGGATGTGCTAAATCTTCACATTTGAAAGGAAACCTAAATGATGTTTATTATCATGGGGATCTTGAGGATAAGTACTGATGGCACAGGAAGCAGAAGCAACAAATCCCTGAGGCGGCAATTCAAGGAATAGAAAGGCCAGGTGGCTGGAACACAGTAAACTATAACAGATTGTCTCCATTAAATGCAAAGAAATTTAACTGAAAACATAGTAAACCCTTCATATATTTCCTAAGAAATGCTGCACCTGAGAGGGAGAAAATAGAAGTTTTAGATGTGAATGATGGGTATTCTGATAGACTCAAGAGACACTCTCTCTCACATCAGTCTGGCAGAAAATATGATTCAAATGAGTACAGTAGGGAATTTATAAATTATTACATGTCATGACCTTTGGAGTCTGAGGTAGATTAAAACCACAAGAATTGACACATAATATTACATTTATAATTTATGAGCATTTATTACTATACCATAAGCTGTAGCATTTATGTTTTTGACTCTTTACAGTGCTATGCTTAGCATTTTTCTGTGGCATTAAACATGAATTTTGCAGAACAGCATGGATATTGATTTTCAAGAGTAAGAGAACCCAAGATCTGCTTTCCAAGATTGTGTTTAAAAAATAAAGCTGCATCCAGAAATAAAAGTAATAAGTATACTTACTTGTTAAAATACATAAAAGAAAAAGATATTCTGTGTAAGAAATCACACCTACAAGAAAAATAGTATCAGTTATATGTATAAAATATTGTTCTAGAAGCAATAAATGCTATAAATGATGAGCTTATAGTTTAAAATAGATGCTAGATATTATTTTAAATGACAATCGTTATTATAAAATCATAACAAAAGCAACAAATTTAATTTTACTTTAATTGTTCCACATGCCTTTGTAGATATCCATATAAAATCATTATGCTCTCAAATATATTGGCAAAAAAAGCAAAATTATAATGCATACTTATAGCAGTAACTTTTAAACTTGTTGCTAGTTTCTAATGTACGACTCTTAACATAAAATAAAAAAGTTGTCAAGTCCAACAGAGCTTAAAGGAAAAAACAAGTAAAAATAAAGAGGTTGGAAATAGTTAACTAACACTGTAAAGTGCTTAATTACTTTTTAGTAACACTTGGATAAAACACTTAGACCCTGTTACTTAGAAATGTGATGTTTGTTTCGCATTTTAAGAGTAAAGCTCTATAGTTACCACTTTTCTGCTCTCAAATTATCTTCAATGCTTCTATTAAATGTACCCTGAGGAGTTTTTATTGTAATTAAATGGCTTATACTTTGTGTACATCGCATCCTGAGTTCTCAGTAACTCCATACTTGCAAATTTCAAAAGGAGTGCTTTTGAAGTAAATAAAAAAGTGCATTCTGTTACTTGAATTCTTGCTTTTGGAATACAAAACCCAAAACTAGATTTAGTGCTTTAACTGACCTTCCAAGTAGATATTGAGAAGATTGACATCAGCAATCTGTATCTACAATACTTATTTAGATATCAGATAGTTCTGACGCTTGGTAAAAGGGTATAAAAATCCTTAAAATAACCAGATTGTGAACTTTAAAACTCCATTTTATCTGATGTTCTTTGAGGCTGTCTTCTTTGTTACAGAACAAAGAGAAGAGGAGTCACTGTCAGGCAGTTTGTCAGAGACATGAAGGGCACTACCCAGGAGGCCCTGAAAGCATTCATTCCCTTCTTTTGTTTATACTAGAATATTGTGACCTATAGACAGATAGTTCCGGGTGATTGCCATGAATGTTATGGGAGAAAGATTCTGGAATGGTCAATGTATATAAAGATACAATACTTAAGAGTCTGTAGGGATCCCTCAAAAAATGAAAGAAGAGCATAAAAGAAGGGGCGAAAAAAGGAAATGGGTTGGGAAATGGGCATGCTGTCTCCATAATCCCATCTCACTGACTGTTGTTCTAGTTGACCTGGTAGAATACACAAGAGATGTTGGTTGGTATAAAGAACTTTAATAACTGTTATGCATCTTTTATTTGATAGTTAACTCAAGATTTCCCTCAAGGAAAGGACTACTTAATAGTGAGTGTCCAGACCATGACTATCATGGTAGGCATTTGTCTGTAGGATCACATGGTGATTGAGGTGGCTTAAACCACAGGGAAGAAAAATGAAGTGAAACCCATGATATATTATAATTTAATAAAAATGGTCAAGGAAAAGAGAAAATACTACTGAAGATGAATGGTATATTTTTAATGCTTTCCAATTATACAAACAGAATACTATAAAACTAACTCTTCAATTTATTTATGGCATGCAGGATCAAAAAATTTAAAAAAAAGCTAGGCATATAGTAATGGTGTGATCTTTAGAAACAGAGGATAAGAAAGATGCCAACTAGGTTTCTTTCGAAAATTCAATCAAAACAAATTTTAAGGGAAGTTCCTTAAAAGCATTACATGGTTTAATTCCTATACACAATACATCGCAGTTGGCTGTTATAATTAAGTCTCTACAATACATGTTTTCATGAATGCATATCAATTTTTTTATTATTTAAATGCATAACATTTTCTCTCGAGGTAATATTTTAAGTAGATAAACTTACAATTTTAAAATTAGTCTTTAGCCAGGCATGGTGGCTCACACCTATAATCTCAGCACTTTTGGGAGGCCGAGGCAAGAGGACCGTTTGAGTCCAGAAGTTCAAAACCAGCCTGGGCAACAAAGTGAGACTTTGTCTCTACAAAAACTCAAAAAATGAGGGGGAAGAATCGCTTAAGCCCAGGAGGTCAAGGCTGCAATGAGCCATGATGGCACCAATGCGCTCCCGCGTGGGTGACAAAATGAGACCCTGACTCAATAAATAAATAAAATAAAACAAAAATAAAAATAAAATTAGTCTTCAATAGCTCTAAAGATTTAGTCTTAAAATTTCTCTGCCACTTAATCGCTATTTAAAAAAAGCAAGGCTCTTCCAACTTCTCTATTTTACCTAACCTAATGATTCTAAAACTTTCTGGGATCATGCATCACCCTGATGATCTAATTAATATGATACAGATACGCATTGTACTACAGGGTGTAGCTATTTAAATTTAAAATACTTAAAATCAAATACAACTAAAAATAAGTTCCTCAGTTACGCTAGACACATTTCAAGTGCTCAACAGCCATATGCGGCTAGTAGCTACCACAAGAGACAGCACAGAAACAGAGTATTTCCGTCATAGTGGCACAGCATAGATTCTATCCCCTGGGGAAAAAATTGCAAACATGTGTATAACATGAGAAGGACTAGGATATGCCTAAACCTAGGACTTCCAGATTAAACCCTCCCCTTAACTTAAAAAAGGTTCTTTCTTCTATGCATTATTTTTCTCAGATTATATTTGATCCAATTTGTATTTTCCCATGCGGTATATTAAGAAAAATGTTTGAAATTCACCATACTTACTTGATCCTTATGAGCTTTGAATTTTCCTCATCCTATTATCTCACCCTAAGATCTGACTGGCAATCTTTAAGACAACATCTAGGAAAAAAATTTCTAAGATTTTTTTAAGACACTTTGGCCTAGGTTTCTTGAAGATTTAAAAATCTTACTTATGAAACACCTACAATAAAAGATATGGTGTCTCTTCCTTTCAGATTCTATGTAAACCACGTGGAAGCAATATGAACTTTCTAATTCTACTTAAATAAAATATATGAATCATAACTACTCCTTCAAAGTATTTGTCTTCAGGCTGAAGTACATTATTTTCAAACCAATATTGGTTCAAATTGATGAAAAGGGAAAATATAACTGCTTATGTAATTTCTTTAACATTTTTATTTTGCATATTCCTGTATTTGAGGATACAAAAAATACATTTCCAAGAAATATTACTTTTTAAGATAAAAAAGATTAATAAATTTTTTCTACCAATGTGTAAAAAGGTACCCTGTAAAAGAAAATTACAATAAAAGCCATATAATTTGATTGCCAGGAAATGTTTAAATTAATGAATTAAGCTAATATTGATATTGATAATAGAGTAAGTTGAAACAGGTATATTTGCAGTAAGTGTTGGCCTTTAAAGGAAACATGTCCAAATTAGGCTGTCAAAGGACACATCCACTAAATTTTTCCTGTTAATTAGTTTAGGAGCATCTATAATTCCCTCAGAGCAAAATGGAAGGAAGAAAAATAGACCTTTGAAGATCTAGTATTTTTGTGAAATGTTTTCTTTGGGTAAATATAAAATATACTTTTTGATATGGTTGAAGAACAATTTTTTAAACTAAGTCCATTCTGATATAAAAATATTTGGAAGATACAAATAATATATAAACAATAACATGAAAACCACCCTTAATGAAGGGTGGAATTACCCAGGAGCAACATTAATACCCAGAAATGTTAATATTTTGCTGTTTTCTTCTTCAGTTTTTTCTCTATGCATACACATAGACATAATTTAAAAATTATTTTAGGTATGGGAAAATATGCATATATAAATAGTATACATAATATAGCTTAAAAAAAGAACAAGTACTAAGGTTAACTCACCTCTTTCTTTAAGATTTCGAAATAGCTTCGATGAACCTTTCCAAACTGGTGGTGTTTCTGCGAGCATTTGATTTAATTCCTATGACAGAAGTTATTATACTACTGATGAATTGGTAAACCACTTACTAATAAAATAGATCAAAAACATGTTTAAATGTCCATGCAAAATTCTCTACTTAAAAGACCTGAAACATGGCATTATTTATCCTATGTTATGCCTGTGGTTCATTCAAGCACACAACCCAGTATTTGCCCACGGTTCAAACATAAAATAAATGATGAAGAGGCTACATTAAATTTAATTAGAGCTAACTAAAATTTCAGATAAGTTGAATAACGGGAGGTTATACATAAGACAACCAAATCAAGATAAAACAGTGAGTTTAAGTTCTGGAGCCAGTTATAAAGGGATCGTTTTAGGAAAACCATGGAAAAACATGGATTTCCATATCGAGGTCGGAGATGGTCACATCACCCGGCTTCACGTAATGTCTCTTCTTTGTAACACATTTGGATTTAGAGAGCTTTGTGTAGAGGAAGTAAATGAACAAAGAATTATGTTAGAAAGGAATGAAGAGTATTTTAACAGTTAGTGACTTAGAGAATGATAACATTGGATGAAGCAGAAAGACAAGGGTACTGAGTTATTGTGGTCACTGTTTCAATTTGTTTCTAATTTTAACTTAAATATTAAAGAACACAGACTTCAACTGCTGCTTAGCTTTTTCTTTTTTAAAAAAGTCAAACTATCACTGCTGCTCGGAAACTACTGGAGAATTTAGACATTTGAATCATTACTCATATGCTAAATCAATTTTGAATTTATTGTGTATAGTCTGTTAAAAACAACTAAGTGAAAACTATAATTTGATTAATTGTGAAGAAAAATGATTAAAAGACGGTGAGATAACTTGAAATAATTTGAAACAACAAAGTTAGTCTGCTTAGAAACACATTAGACAAACACAGAACCCACTTCTATTTTCAGATCTGACACCCACTCCTCAGAGCATGTGGCTCCCCAATAGTTTGAGCATCACCTGAGAGCTTGTGCGAAACACAGAATCTCAGTGCCCATCCCAGACCTACTGAACCACAACCTGCATTTTTAACAACATCTTCTAATTTTTACACACATTGAAGTTTGGAAGGCATTTCAGACAAACCATTTCTGACGCAGCTGTACCTAAAAATGCTTTCTGACATTTATAAATCATTTTTGTTTAACTGCAAAGCTGAGCTAGCAGGAAGAAAAATTCTTGGTATGTCAAAGGCAGGAACAGCATTTTTAGGGGATTTATGGACACCTTGAAGCCCATATGTGGATTCTTGTGTTTGTTTTTTTCATGTTTCTGTATCTGCACTGCAGGTAAAAGATGCCAGCAGATAATCAGTGCATCTGATTATAGAATAGCAAAGGCACAGAATAATTCAGGTCCGAATTGTAATGAGAAACTGGGATATTTATTGTTTAGACAACAGTAAACTCAAATATTTTTGTTAGATTGAGAGATTAAATAAAACATTCTGGGCTGGACTCAGTGGCTCAGGCCTATAATCTCAGCACTTTGGGAGGCTGAGATGGGTAGATCCCTTGAATCCAAGAGTTTTAGACCAGCCTGGGCAACATGGCAAAACCCCATCTCACAAACAAACAAACAGACAAACAATTAGCTGGGCATGGTGGCGTTCATCTACAGTCCCAGCTTACTCAGGAGGCTGAGGTGGAAAAATCACTTGAGCCCAGGAAGTCGAGGCTATAGTGAGCCATGATCACACCACTGCACTCCAGCCTAGGCAAACAGAGTGAGACCTGTCTCAAAAAAATATAAAAAAAACTTAAAAAACAACAATAAATTTTACATAGCTTAATTTATACCATCTCTATTGTAACTGTATAAATATTAACTAATCTTTCTCCATTTTAACTGTTTCCATGTCTTCCAACCTCATCTGTTCTAACTTAAACTCAGCTACAGTGTAAGACTGAAAAATCAAAGCTACCTTTTATTGGGTGCCCTCTATGGGTTTGACAATAGGCTCATATAATAACTTCATTCTAAAAACAATCCTCATTATGCATATTTTACTGAGACTTAAAGTGGATAAGTAACACCCAAGGTCACAGAACTAATAAATGACAGAGCCCAGATCCTTACTGACACCAAGTAGCTTATTTTAGTAATAATCTAGTTTCTCCTGGTCTAAATCATCCAATCAACACATTCATCTTGACTTCTCTGTTAACTTTAAGGACCTCTAAAATTTATTAAAATTTTTATATTTCCACCCATGTCAGGAATCTCTCTCCCTACTCCAAACTCCTAGCTTGGTTTCGTATGTAGCAGTGCTATATTATAAAGAATTTGGCCTTTGTCCCTGGGTCCTGGGAAGCAGACTCTAAATCCTTGGTTCATACCCGAGTTTATGCTAAGGAGATGACTCAGGAGGGGAACTGCTTACCAGAAAGAATAACTGTGATTACAGAGTTGGGGCTTTAGTGAGCTTGACCTCTGGGGAGAAGAGAGAGGCTACAGATTAAGTTCAATCACACAGCCAATAATTCAATCATGCCTATGTAATGAAACCCTAATAAAAATTCTAAGCACTAAGCTCAGAGGAGCTTTCTGGTTGTTGAACACGCTGCTGTGCTAGGACGGTGACACACCCCAACTCCGTGTTCTCAAAGAAGGCATAGAAGCTCTGTGTTCAGGACCTTCCCAGACCTTGCCCTCTCTCTTCATCTGGCTGGTCTTACTCTGTATTCTATCTAATAAAACCATAACCATAGGTACTGCATTTTCTGAGTTCTATGATTCATTCTAGCAAATCATTAAACCTGAGGGGAGCTGTGGCAACCTCCTAGGCTTGTAGACAGTAAGGTCAGAGTGCGGGTGGCCTGGAGCCCCGAAACTTGCAACAAGCATCTGAAATGAGGGCAGTCTTGTTAGGCACCATGCTTAAACTCGGAGTGGTTAGCGTCAGAATTAAACTGTAGGTAGAAAATAAATATTTGCTGAATTAAAGTCAGTCTCCTAGAATTATAGTTGCCTTTTAAAGAAGTTACGTAATTTTCTTAAATAAGTACTATTAAAAAAATTATACAGTTAATAGATATATATTATAGAAAAATTAGTAAGTACAGAAAATAATAACTAATTGTAATCCAGGGATGACAAACTTAAGCTTTAGACTAAAGTTAATTGTCTCTAGGGGTGGCAAGTTACACACACACACACACACACACACACACACACACACACACACACATTTTAACATCATTTTAGTCTGATTCTCCAGCTAGGCATATTTCTATAGTATTTTTGTTGTTGCTGCAAATATTAAATCATTCTCTACATACTGTTTTATAATTTACCCTTTACATTTAATATATTATCGTGAGCATATTTTCCTGTCAAATATTCTTCATTTTCATTTTAATGGCTACACAGCAGTTGTCTATAGTAGTAGTTCTGAAAGGAAACTCTTCACATTCTTAAAAATATTATGGACCCAAAAGAGATATTGTCTATATGGGTTATATCTATCAATATTTAATTTATTTGAAAATAAAAACAAATTTTTAAAACACAATAAAACACAAACACTCATTCCATTAGTTGGTAGAGCAATGGCATCATTACCAAACAGCCTCTAGAAAATTACACCATACAGGCCGGGCACGGCAGCTCACACCTGTAATCCCAGCACTTTGGGAGGCCAGGCGGGCGGATCACGAGGTCAGGAGATGGAGACCACGGTTAAACACCCTCTCTACTAAAAATAAAAAATAAAAAAAAAAAACAAAAAAGAAAAAGAAACCCTACCATACACTCATGAGAGAATGACAGTGAATAAAACAAGTATCTTCTCAATATTATGATGAAAATAGTTTTGACTTCATGGACCTTTGAAAAGGTATTTGCACTTTAAATGACTATCAGTTAATATTATTTTGCAACTTGCCCTTTTACTCAACCTTGTTTTCTAGTTCTACTCATGTTAATACACATAGCTGTAATGTATTTATTCATTTTAACTCTGTAATTCTACATTTATCCTGGGTTTCTCTATTTCACAAATTTTTCATTCACCTGCCTGATGACTGACATATTGTTCCCAAATTTTTGCTATTACAATTGATGTTCAGGAAACACATATAGCAGCAGTCCCCAACCTTTTTGGCACCAGGGACTGGTTTCTTGGAAGACAATTTTTCCACAGACCAGGAGGGAGGAAGAGGAAATGTTCTGGGGATGATTCAAGTGCATTACATTTATTGTGCACTCTATTTCTATTATTATTACAATGTAACATATAATGAAATAATTATACATCTCATCATCATGTACAATCAGTGGGAGTCCTGAGCTTGTTTTCTTGCAACTAGATGGTCCTATCTGGGGGTGATGGGAGACAGTGACAGATCATCAGGCATTAGATTCTCATAAGAAGCACACAACTTAGATCCCTCACATGCCAGTTCACAATAGGGTTTGGGCTCCTATGAGAATCTAATGCTGCCACTGATCTAACAGGAGGCAGAGCTCAGGCAGTAATGTGAGCAATGAGTGATGGAGAGTGGCTGTAAATACAGACGAAGCTTCACGGGAAGGGGGCGATCTGATATATAGGATTTCTGTGGCAAATCTGAAAACATTTCTCTAGTATGCATTTCTACAAGAGGGATTTCTCATATGCATTTTCAACATTATTAGGTATTGCCAAATTTCACTCAAAAGTAAATATACCCCAACCTGGGTGACAGAGCAAAACCCTGTCTCTACTAAAAATACAAAAATTAGCTGGACATGGTGGTGTGTGCCTGTGGTCCCAGCTACTCAGGAGGCTGAGGTGGGGGGATCACTTGAGCCCAGGAGGCAGAAGATGGAGTGAGCCAAGATCGTGCCACTGCACTCCAGCCTGGGTGACAGGGAGAGACTCTATCTCAAAAAACATTAAAAAGTAAATACACCAGTTTATATTCTCACCTGGTTCCTTCTTGTACTCCTTGCTAATTATCGGTATTGTCAGATTTCTGGAAGCTAACAATCTGGTGGGTGTGAAATAGTATCATATCATTGGTTTAATTTGCATACCCTAAGTTACTAGTAAGGTTGACCTCCTTTACATATATTCAGCGGCCATTGTAGGTACGTTTGTCTATTTTTTTCTTATTAAGCCGATTATCTTTTTTACAAAGATAAAAAAAGGGGTTCTACGTGACTGCAAGACACTTACCCTCTTCTGTTAATATGTTGCATGCATATCCTCCCATCCATCATACATCTTTTAACATTGTTTACACTGTCTTTTGATGCTAAACTTTCAAATATTTAATTTAGTAAACATTGCCAATAATTTTGAGTTTTGCTTTGTATCTTATCTAAAAAAAAAACACCTCTCATGACTCTCATTTTTGCTTTTAATCTTAGAGAATTTTTGTCACAAATAAGAACTTAATCCATCTGAAATTAGTTTTTGTATATGGTAGTAAATCTGAGGCCTAATTTGCCCCCTCCATGGAAAAGTTCTTATTCAAACATCTATGATTGAGAGGTCAATCTTTCTGCCACTGATTTACAGATCTACCTATATATACCTGGATCTGTTTCTGGATTCTATATTCTATTACCTTGATCTAGTTTTTAAAAATATCTTTGCAATGATGTAATACTACTTTATTCATTATAGCTCTATTTCTAATCTTGATATGTGATAAACCCCATTATTCTCATCTCAATGGCTTTTTTTTCCTCTTTCCTTTTCAGAATTGTTCTAAATATTTTGGGGCCCTTACTCATCCAGATTAATTTTAAAAGTTAATTTCGGATCAATTTGGTTGGGATTTTAATTGGAGTTACATTGAATTTATAGATAGATTTGGAGGATCATTATCATAAGGAAATGGCTTATTACCAGTATGAACATGATACAGTTCTCCATTTACTTGTATTTTTAAAAACATAATTTAATAATGTTTTGTACATCTTCTGTTAGGCATTGCTTTTAAGTACCTAATAGTTCTTGTTTCTATTATGAAATGCACTTTATTCAATACTAGTTTCTAATTGCTCTCGCTGGTGTGGAGCATCTTCTTAACTTTGGTTTATTGCTGTTATATCCAGTAGCAATCTTGCTAAACTTTTATTAAATTTAAACAAATCTAAAATTTATGTATTTTTACATTTTTCTTCCAATCACATTCTATTCTATGCCTCTATTCTAATCCTTAGAGCCTCTTCTTTTTTTCATACTACGTATTATGGTCTCAATTGTGCCCCTCTCCCCCATTCATATGTTGAAGTCCTAAGCCCCAGTACCTCAGAATCTGACTGTTTTGCAGAGAGGACCTTTCTTTAAAGAGGTAATTAGGTTATTATATAAGGTCATCAGGATGAGCCCTAATCCAATATGACTGACGTCCTTATAAGAAGAGATTAGGACACAGACATGCCCAGAGGAAAGACCATGTGAAGACAGAGGAAGAAGATTGCCACCTAAAAGCCAAGGAGAGAGGCCTCAGAAGAAACTAACCTGCTGACACCTGGATCTCAGACTTCAAGCCCCCAGAACCGTGAGAAAATAAATGTCTGGTGTTAAACCCACTCAATCTGTGATATTTTGTCATAGCAGCCCTAGTATACTATACTAGCCCAGACTTCCAGTAAAATGCTATGGAACAGTTGTGACAGCAGGCATATTTGCACTGTACAGTAGTTCCCCCTTATTTGAGGCTTAGCTTTCTACAGTTTCTGTGACCCTCAGTCAACTGCAGTCCAAAAACATTAAATAGAAAGTTCCAAAAATAAACAATTCATAAGTTTTAAGTTGCGCACTGTTCTGTGTAGCATGATGAAATCTCACACTGTCCAGCTCTGTCCTATCCAGGAAGTGAATCATCCCTTTATCCAGTATATCCATGCTGTATATGCTACCCACCTGTTAGGCACTTAGTAGTTCTCTCGTCTACCAAATTGAAAAAACATAGTATAGATAGGGTTCAGTACTTTCCAAATTTTCAGCATTCATCACCAGGGGTCTTAGAGCATATTACCCACTGATAAACGGGGACTAATATACCTAACTTTAAAGACAATGTCTCTCAAGTTTCACAAATGACCATGACATTTGCTGTAGGCTTTTGGAGGATTCCCTTTAACTAGTTAAGGACGTTCCCTAGATTTCTAATATTCTTTTTTTGAAAAAAAATCATACCTATAAAAATATAAAAGGAATATATATGCAATTTAAAGTTAAGAAATAGTTAACTTAAAAAATAGAAAATTAGCAGTATTTTAAAGCCTCTTTGAGCCCATCACTGATGATATTCCCTGCTATCATCCTGAAGATGAATACTTTCTTGAATTTAATGTTAATTATTCCTTTGTTTTCCCACGTATGAATGTATCCTAAATAATATGATTTCACTTTCTCAGTTTTGGACTTTATACAAATAGAATTATACTTTGTATTTTTGAACTGCTTATTTTCTTTACCATCATGTTTCTGAGACTTATTTAGTTAAAGCACTGTTATAATTCATTTGTTTTCACTATTGTGTAGTATACTATATGAATATATCAACATTTATTTATGGTACAGTACTGATATATTAAAGTTTTGGGGCCATCATATATAATCTATAAACACTCTTGTGAACCTCTCCTGCATATAAGCAAGAATTTCCCTAGGTATATACACTGGTATATGCTAGATACCAGTGTATTTAGTATACAAACTACTAGATCACAGAGTCTATTCAAGCTCAACTTTACAAGGTACATGTGCATGCACTACTGCAGAATTTAAATGCAGGCATGCATTTACTAGGTATAGGGTAGGCATATCGCCAATTTTAGTAGATAATGCCAAATTGTTTTCCAAAGTGTGTATACCAACACATGAGATTTACCAGTAATCTACATTTTCACCAACCCTTAGAAACATCCACCTTTTTATTTTCTGACAATCTGGAGGATAAAAAAAGGAACTCTGATGTGATTTGATTTGCCAAAAAATCATAAAATATATAAAAATACATAATATATTTTATGAAATATATTTTAATTATATATGTATATATGCATGCACATATAAAATTTGTGTATCTCTACCAAGAGCTTTAACTCACCTGTTTGGAAAGTGACTTCCAAGTTTTGGCAACTAAAATAAACAAATGTAAGATAATTAGATAATAAATACTTCATGGAATATATATCCATATTTGCTAACCATCTACAACCATAACTCATAACCAAACTTTTATGTCCAAAAGGCAAAGTTTTCTTTTAACCTCAAAATTTGGATCTGTGATATGATCTTATATATGTTATCTATTTGTTTCATATATACTATGCACTGTTCATATTAAGTATCAGTGATACAGGAAACATTTCTCCACAGCTGTATCATCTTAATTTGGGCTTTCTGGACTAATAAAGTAAGCTAACTTTCTCCATGTTAAACATCTTGTGGGCTTAAAAGCACAAATAATGATACTTATAAAATATTCAAACTAGAATATAAAATAACATTAACATAGATAAACTATAATTTTAAGGTATTACTTGTGGTCTTTGTTATACTAGTGTTCCATGACATAATTCACAGGTCAGGTCTCTCTAGCATGAAGCAGGATTGGGGAAAGAAGAAAAGAAAGGAAAGGGAGTCTAGGCAAAGTGATGGGGAAACTTGTCCTGTTTCATTACTCTTCCCTACAACTATTCAAGAAGCATCACTGGAGTAAGAGTGTTACAGCTGAATAAAAAGTCAGGGATCACTTTCTTTTTGTGATTCCTCCTCACACCCCCAAAGATCTCAAACACTGTAAAACTTAAAATGTTGGGACAAATGTATAGTCAGTATTGCTATTTCCTTTGCTCACATTTGAACACTGTAAATATTTAATGCCTGCCTAAGAATTAGCACCAGGTTTACCTGTGATTAAGCCCTGTAATACAGCTGTATTAGGAAACTGGTTAATATTAATTATTTCAGCTACATTACAATAATGTCAACCAACATCTTTTTCTACCTGGCAATGGGGCTATTTCTGTATAATTAACAATATATCAAATTCAAAATTACAAAAAAAGCAATTTTTGCTGTGTAATTTTTTCTTTATTAGGCAACAAAACAACTCAATTTAAAATCAAAAGAGAAGAAATATGTTTCTAATGATAGATTTCTTCTTTATGTAGCAACAACATCCTTCCTCTATCCAAGATAGTTGATACAAATGTGTAATCAAGTGATTCAAATCACAGGTCTACAAATTAGAATTTAGCATGTAAACTTAACTATGACACTGGTGCAAAGACACTTCCCTTTTAACAATGAACAGAACAATACAAATAGTATTTATTATTCTGTTGCTCTTAAAATACAGCAGTAAGAAAAGAAGAAAAATAAATGGTAGAAAAGTACATGCACATGCTCTTATGCAATGCTCAGAAAATATTTATCGAAAGAGGAAGTTAGACGTACTCTTGAGTTTTGCAGGGTTTATGAGATTTCCATGGTAAATTATTCACAAAAGACATATTCATTCTGTCGGAAATGTCACCATGTTCAATACTATTATCTTTTTAAATGAAGACTAAAGAGCCATTAAGATTGTTCTTCAAAGGATTTTCTGAATTCCTTATTTCATATGAAGTTACTGCATATATAAATATAACTTAGGTGAAGAAGGACTTCAATTCTAGTGGAAATATTATTTCTTAAGCTGTAGGTTGATGTTCATTATATTTTTAATACGTTTTTGTATGTCTGAAAAATTTAATATATTTTTTAAAATATACATTAAAATAATTCTTGATGCTATGTTGGAAAATAATTACTGACTTTAGTTCTAGAAAAGAAAGTCACCATTTAGGTTCTATTTAAGTATGCAAAACAAGATTATAATGCAAAATCATAATCAACAATCAGATATCTCAACATTTATTTGATCTATAATTTTTAAGCAAATATTTACACAGCATACCATTTTTTCCCTGTTGAATGTCATCATAAAATGATATCAAAAACTTTCAAAAATAATGGCTATGATTTTAAACAGGGAAAAAAATGGTGTGCCGTGTAAATATTTGCTTAAAAATTATCACAGCTATGGGCTGGGCGTGGTGGCTTACGCCTGTAATTGCACCCCTTTGGAGACCGAGGCAGGAGGATCACCTGAGGTCAGGAGTTCGAGACCAGCTTGGCCAATATGGTTAAACCATGGTGAAACTCCAGCTCTGCAAAAATACAAAAATTAGCTGGGCATGACAGCAGCTGCCCGTAATCCCAGCTACTCAGGAGGCTGAGGCAGGAGAATCACTTGAACCCAGGAAGCGGAGGTTGCAGTGAGCTGAGATCACCCCATTGCGGTCCAGCCTAGTTGACAGAGCAAGTCTCCTCTTGGGGAAAAAAAATAAAAATCATGGCTATGAATTGTGGTGACGATGATGATGACATATCAATATTAAATGTTTACTGTGTGCCAGGTACTATACTAACCATAATTCATTCGATCTTCAAGAAAAACTTCATGAGGCTGTTATTTTTATAAATGAGGAAACAGAAGATTAAATAACCAAGTTTTCAAAGCCAGTAAGTGCCAAGGTTTAAACACAAGTCAAATTTCATTACGCTACAGTTTTAACATATCTGATTTAATACTCAGTACATGAAACATTGTTCTATTCTTTTCCTTTTCTAAAACCCCAACTTTCAAAACAGGATTTATGAATATCTTGATCTTTTGTGATTGTTCCTAATTATGTTTGAAAAGTGCTGGTTAGAAATTAACTGAAGTTGTGGTTGTAAAATATCCTGTATAACTTTTCTATAATAGAAACCAGTTTTTTACTCTTAAGTTATGGTTTTAAAATATCTATGAGAAGAATCACCACAAAAGTTATTTCCAAAAAGCAAAATCGAACAGTGTGCTTCCAGTGAATGTATTCTGAAGAAAAAAATTCTAGAAAATAATGAAGTAAAATTTTTCAAAATATGAAACTGTGGCCAGGCACAGTAGCTCATGCCTGTAATCCCAGCACTTTGGGAGGCTGAGGCAGGTGGACTGCTCGAGCCCAGGAGTTCAAGCCAAGCCTGGGAAACATAGCAAAACCCTCTCTCTACAAAAAAATTTAAAAAATTAGCTGGTGGCATGGTGGGATATGCCTGCAGTCCCAGCTACTTGGGAGGCTGAGGTGGGAGGATCACTTGAGCCTCGGAGGTTGAGGTTGTAGTGAGTAGTGATCACGTCACTGCACTCCAGCCCAGGGGACAGGGCAAGACCCTGCCTCAAAAAAAAAAAAAAAAAAAAAAAAAATATATATATATATATATATATATTATTAACAATCACTTAAAGAATAGCTTTCAAATATGTTTGAAAAAATTATAGAATTTGATATAAAATACCATTTAGCATCTAACAAATTCCTTCCTTCAAGAAATATTTATTGTGTACCTATCATGTGCCAGGTAACCATATTCTACCTTGGAGATGGTTCTGTATCTTACGTCGTCTTACAATATTGTAAGTTTCCTGAGTGCACAGACTTTGTATCCCCCTTAGCACACAGAAAAGAACCTTAATACAGAAGTAGACATATAAATATTCCATATATTTTTATTTAATTGATTTGGTACAACATGGTCTCTATATTTATTAGCAAATTAGTATTAAATCTATACTAACTCACTAATAAAGAATCTACATTGTACCAAATGGATTAAATAAAAAGGATATAACACTTATCACAGCCTTAAAATTCGTAAATAAAAAAAAAAAGAACTCTACTTAATTTTTCGCCTTTCCCATCACCATATGGCCCTACATACTCCCAAAGTGGCTACCATGACTATACCATATACTGTCTTGATTTCATGTTTTTGCTTATGTAGTTTACATTTCTTTAAACGCTACTCTCATAGTTTCTGGTTAAAATCTTTTTTTTTTTTAATTTAAAATCTTGCATGATCAAAAGTGTCTACTTCAAATTCCATTACAGCTACCTTTCAGTTCCTTTCTCTTTTGCAATCAAATATTGTAAGAGAGTCCTTTACACTCATCGTCTTCATTTCTTCATCTGCTACTCACTCCTGCAATTGCCCTAATGACTCCACTGAAACATCATTTTAAAAAACCATCAATAACCTTCATGTTTTTAAATCTAGTGGACATTTTCCTGTTCTCATCTAACTTGAATTCTCAGTAACACTGCACTCAATTGGCAATTCTGGCTATTTTACTTGGCTTCCATGACTACATACCCTTATGATTTTCTTCCTATGTCTCTGGCCACTCCTATGTCCCCTTTTCTCATCCTTTCAAAGCCTTTTGTCCATTCATCTTTTAAAGAGCAGAAATTCCTCAAGGCCTAGTCTTTGGTTATCTATATTCTCATCCTATACGGCTTCCCTAGGCAATTTCATTCATACACATTGTATGAATTAGCAATAATGCAAAGATGAATCCTAAATATATACCTAAATCTCTTCCTTGACATCCAGTGGAAATAATCCAAAGAATCAAAAATTCATTAAAAGTTACTATGTCAAGTAGCCAATTTTTTAAATTATTGAGGATTTATTTTAAGGTTCATTTTTGCCATATTGCTGTCTGTGGAGGAAAAAATGGCTATAATTGTTCTAGTCTAAGTTAAAGTATTTGTGTGACAGTTTAAAGCAGATATGGGTCGAACAAATGATTATTTGTTATACGGATTTTTAGTGAGTGATCTTTCAGTGAAGTGAAATGAATTATTAAAAAAAAAATCCACTGTATCCTTTTATGTAGCCAAGGTATCTCAAATAGACATGACCAAATTGAAATTGTGATTTTTCTCCTCAAACCTGGTCCCTACTGCCATCCATCCAGGTAAGCCAGCCAGAAATCCTCAGTTCTCATTACTCTTTTACCACCATCTATAGAGACTTTTGAAGCTGCAACTACCACCAGCCAATTGTGATACAGTATCAAAGGAGAGTACCTATAATAATCTAAAAAGGCAATTAAAATACTCCTTTTTTTACTGTCCATGTCTGTGAGGTAGATTTTCTTCATATATTTCATGGAAAACAACATATTATAACAGATCAAATAAAAAAGCACACATGAGAATACAGCTGTCTTCTGTTAAGTTAGATATTAAGAGATTTGCAAGAATGTACATACTTCCAAAAACTTTGAGAACCATTATTCTAATGTATGAAAAGGTGAGAGACAATGAAACTATTAATATATTTACACTGCAGGAGCTATGACAAATGCAGAAGAGATACAGGTAGAATTCTTGCCCAGGGCTAACCTCAAAGCCAGTCCTCTGAAGTACTCTGTTCAGGTTTGATATAAGAATGAATAGGCAGAATATGAGTCTTTTATAAAGAGTATCAAAAGTAAGATGGTGTTAAGCTGAGAAAGATGGAGCAATTGAAAGTTTCTGAAAAGAGAAGAGATGTGAGTAAGAGTTTGTAAGAAATATCAGTCTGTAACACTGAATAGCACAATATCATGTGAAATACCACATTACTCAGTTCTTCTAAAAAACTTATACTGCTCCATCCATTCACAAGCTAGAGATAAAAAAATTATATAATTATTAAGATAATTTCAGAAATATACTTACCTTTGGGCTCATCTGTTGTAACAGCCAAAATAAAATCATACGGAGTCATGAATAACTGCCCTTCACATTCTATAGAAGCAAATAAACGAAATCGCCTCTCCCGAGATGTGGCATAGAGGTCTAAGTCTTCAATGTCTGTTCTGCCAATAGCAACCTAAAGTTAAGAAAGCAAATACATTTGGATGATGTGAAGTAATACCTCCCTCTAGAAGATACTTTTAATTATGTTGAAAGTGAATAAACAGAGTAAATGAGGAAGTGTGAAAATATCGTTTTCTGAAAAACGTTAATCACTTTATAAACAAATTATTCACATAAATAAAATAATATTCGAAAGATTCTACAAAAAACATCATTAAGAGCTTAAGGATTTTAAACTGGCACTTTGGAGAAGTGATTTGTGATTTTTTTTGGTTTATTTCTTAAGCTTCAGTCTTAAAGAACATTAAATTATAGAGCCAGTGGTACTTTTAGAAGGAACACCAGCGCTTGCCGAATGCCTACTATGTACTCTTATAGGCTAATGTATTTAATTACAAGTCTATTCACTAACATCCACTAATTTTCTAAAAGAATAAAGTAAAATCCCAATAGGCTACTTATAACTACCACTAAGGAAACCATTTAGTGGTAATATTTAGATTAGAAGTGAAATTGCTAATTCCAGATCACTACAGTATAGTGCCCATCATTGGTCTGAATTTTACCTAGAACTACAGTTGACTGAAAATTAATAGAATTAGAAAGTGTGTGTGCATATGGGGTGAGGGGTCTCTTTTCCTTCAAGACCTTTCCTTGCAGATAATTTTCCATTGTTATTTTCTCTCTGAAGTAACTAGAGCAAATTTTTTTAATAAAAGGATTTATTTTCCTGATTACAAGAGAAATGCAAAGCTCTTACATGTAATTTAGAAGACAGAATTGTAAAAAATTTGTTAAGTATAATTTTGTTTTCTTTTTGGCAAAAAAGTGGGATTTTACCATACATGCTGTTCAATAACCTGATCTTTTTCACTTATCAATTATCAGGGCCATTTTTCTATGTCACTAAATATTCTAGTAGTTACCATATAAAATTAGAAGAAACAATCTAAAAATTTATAGATAGAATTGTTTTTGCTTTCTTTTGGCAAAGAAAATGGGATTATACCATATATATCGTTCAGTAATCTGACCTTTTTACTTACTAAAACTTCGGGGCCATTTTCCTGTGTCACTATTCCTGCAGAAGACCATTTTTGTTAACTGTATAATATTCCATAGAAAATGTTTATAGTATAACATAAACAATTCTACTTAGTTATTCATGTTGACTTCTAATCTTTTGCTATTACAAAACAATGGTATAATGACCAACCTTGAAAATATTCAGAAATATCCATAACAGTTCTTCAGGGTAAGTTCTTTTTTTTTTTTTTTTTTAGACAGAGTCTCACTCTCTCACCCAGGCTGGAGTACAGTGGCATGATCTCAGCTCACTGCAACCTCCACCTCCCAGGTTCAAGCGACTCTCCTGCCTAGCCTCCCTTAATCCTTAGGAGTGAAACTGATTAGTCAAAGAAGACTTTTTAGTCAAACTGTCTTCATGGAGTTTATAGCAATTTACATGATTATCAGTAACACACAAATTATACTTTCACGTATTTTATAAAATTATTTCATATAAGAAAAAACTGTTTAAATATTTAGTACCTTGAGAAGCCATAACAAAAACAACCCAAAGAAACTTTTGGCAAGAATACTACTTTATTTCTAAGTTACATCTTATTAAATGAAAAGCCAGGCAAATGATTAATCTTTTCCATCATTCTGAAGACTAAGACTTCTCAAAACATTACAGTAGTAGTCAAATAAAAACTGAAAAAAAGTTTCACTCCCCACTTCTAACGGCATAAGAAATGGAATTTGTGGTGTCTGCCTTTAAGGAATGAATATCAATCTACATGGAAAGAGAGAATGCTGGCTGGAGAGACAAAAGGCACAAACAGAGAAACGGAATGGGTTAAATGCAAGCAAATAGAAGAAAGGCGCCATAGGCTGGGCTTAAAAAGAAGGCTTCAGGAAAAATGATAAAATTTTAATGTCAAGAAAAGATACGAACATGTGGGGTTTCTACAGCATATTTGAAAGATGGCCATAATCTTCCTGGGCAGAGGATTCATATTCATGGAGAAGTGTAGTAAAAGGATGGTGAGCTAATGATTTCTGAATGCCAGAGTAAAGCCCCAGAGTTTAATTTAACCGTAAACAAATGGTCTTAGGAGATTCTTAAGTGGAGCAATGACTCAAAGAAAATGGTGCTTTAGAAACATAAAGCAACTTGGTAACAAAGACAAGTTGGCTCAGCAGTATATTGATAACAGTTGCTCAGGTGTCCACAGGTATTGGAAAATTGTTTTGGCCCTGCCGTGGGTGAGACATGAGATACTGAACAGCTTACTGGTAAAAACGAGCAATCATCTCCCTGAATGGTCCTTGGGGATCAGACTACCATCTTAGTCCCCTTGTATATGCATATCTCGGGGTTTCTTCTTCGTCTCAAGGTGGGAAACCAATCTCGTCTGTGACTAGAGTTTACTTTTCTGCTTTTTTCTTGCTAGGCCATTTCCCTGGGCCTAGGTGACATCAATCAACCATGATTTATCACCAGTGTATTTCGTGGAGGACCACTCAGCCTGGAGCTCCCACTGTTTCTGCACCATGATCTGAATGAAGCATGCCTCGATCTACCATTCTGCACCCCAAGTTTCTGCCTATAACATCTATATTTGATCTGTGGCTTCTGTCTCTACCTGGTGCTACTACTGCTCCTGAAATGCCTGTTTTCTCACCAGACTTTCTTTCCTTAAGCATAGTCTATCAATCCCCCAGCTTACCAAACCCTGTTACCTCCTGAGATGCCTGTTTTCTCATCTCTTGCCACTACTGCTCCTGAGATGCCTGTTTTTTCATCAAACTTTCTTTCCTTAAGCATAGTCTATCAATCCCCCAGCTTACCAAACCCGCCTGACCACTGCAGCTGGGAATGTGATCCACCTTCTTTGAGCTAATGCTGACAATCCCTCCTCCTCCTTTACCTCTACTAACAATCAACTAACAAAGCCTGCAGTCCTCTCTCTAATTTCACACATCAAAACCACTGCCACCACTTTTGTTCAGGGACTCATTACTACTTTCCTACAGTTTTATAGTAATGCCCTGTGATTGTTACCTCTAATCCATCCCATGTTGAAGTGAGAGAAAACATGCAGAACTACAGAAAAGTCTGCATTCTTTAACCACCTAAGCAAGGGTATGAAAAGAAATCTCACCAAGCAGAGTTGAAGGTTTTCATTAAAACTCCACTTTACGAATCCACTCCTGTTGTCTTAGCAATAATATTAAGTGGGGCTTTTGACAATAGTATTAGGTGCGGGCCCACATTTCTATTTAGCACCACTTTAAAAGAAGTTCAGTAAGGAGTTTGGAAAGGGTTTGTGCCCCAGGCAAAAAAAAAAAAAAAGTTATATCCTAAAAAAAAAGAATATGTATAAAAGAGATAACCAGAGGCCTGGTGCTTAAAAGGGCTTCCCCCTACCACCAACTGGTTGCTTCCTCCATTGTCTCTGCTCAATTTAGTATAATAAAGCACACAGTCTACTAAAACACATTAATACCACTCAGATGAAAAATGGACCGGTTAAATGTAAGTAATGGCCAGGCGTAGTGGCTCATGCCCGTAATCCCAGCACTTTGGGAGGCCGAGGCAGGCGGATCACTTGAGGTCAGGAGTTCGAGACCAGCCTGGCCAACATGGTGAAACCCTGTCTCTACTAAAAATACAAAAATTGGCCGGGTGTGGTGGTGCATGCATGCCTGTAATCCCAGCTACTTGGGAGGCTGAGGCAGGAGAATCACTTGAAATCACTCGAAACCCGGGAGGCGGAGGCTGCAGTACACCAAAATCACACCACTGCACTCCAGCCTAATCGATAGCACGAGACTCTGTCTCAAAGAAAAAAAAAAAAGTAAACAATTTCCCCATGATAACCCAGTAAATTGGTCTGATCCCAGAATAGTCTACTTATTATCAACTAGGAGAACTCAGCTCATCTGGATGGAGAATGAGACAGGATGGAGAGTGAAACAGAAACTCAATACTTGGGTTGGTTTTTAAGTTCTCTGTTCTCTTCTACAAACTTATTTGTCTCTTTCTACTCAAATACCATACTGTCTTAATGACTATATCTTTTGAATATGTTTTGACATTAAAACAAGACTGTACCTGTCAATCTTTTTAAAAATATATGTGATGACACGTAATTTTCTATTCAAGGTAAACTTTGAAATCAGTGTATCAAATTCTGTTGTAAAAATTCTACTAGTATTTTGTTTGAGATGACATTAAATTTTGGGAGAATTGATAGTCTCACAATATTGATTTTTCCAACCTAGGAACATAGATGTCTATTTAATCAAGTCTTCAACTATGTCTTTTAATAAAGTTTTGTAGTTTTCTTCATATAAATTTTAAAATTTTTTTTGTAGATTCATTCCTAAGCATTTCATAATTTCTGTGTAATTTGAATTGGGAATGGGATCTTTTATTCTATTACACTTTCAATTGGTTACTTTTTGTTTGGGAAGGCTATTAACTTTAGTGTATTTGCTTCATATCCAACTATCTTATTAAATTCCTTCACTAAACTTTTTTCTGAGATTTGCTAAGTAGGTAATCACAAATTCTTTCAAAATGGTGACAGTTGCAGCTTCTCCTTTTCAGCATTTATATCTCATTTTCGTTGCCTTATTGCTAGAGTGGTAGGTCTATAAAAATGATGTTGAATATTATCAGTAATATTAAGCACTGTTGACTTTTTCTATGTTTTGAAGAGAATGCTTCTAATGAACTGCCAATAAAAGCAATGGCTGCTGTTAGTTTTGATAATTATCTTCTACCTTTGATCAGGAATTGGTATTCACCTGGTCTACTTTGTTCTCTGAAAATGAGTTTACAGTTAGAATGGTCCTTAGAGATCATTTGGTCCTCTTGTTTCTTCACCTTTTCATCAGAATAGAAACGTAAATATTAGTCCCCAAACAAATATTTAAAATGTGTTGGGTGAGTAGCAGCATAAATAGGAATCCCCAAACAAAAACTAAAACTATATTGGATGAAACTCTATTATTTGCATTCTTTTAAGCTTATATAGTTTCCAAGATGAATATTTAATGTCAACGAATGACAAATGTAAATTCACTGACTCATTCAACAGGTACTTGCTGTGTGCCTATTACATACAAATGAAATATTATAAAATAATTAGTCAATTGGAAGATTACCAACATTAACTAAAACTGTTTTAGGACAAAACAAATAAATAAGCTTGGTTTAATCATGTTCTGCCTACATACACCTAACTACTTTCAAACACTTCAAGAATCCATATGCTTATTTCTCTGGAGTTTATCAACAGACAGTTTACTTAGAGAATGATCTAATGGCATAAGATGAATAATTTGTCGTTTGTTACTATGATACAGTTCTGACCAAGCTACACCTCAGAGTGCATAGGAGACTGGCTTGGAGCAGTCCATGAAGTTCTGCTGAGTATACTCGATCTACTGGAACCTCTGAGAAAGAGGCGGCAGCTGGCCAGCAGACCATCAAAGTGTCAAAAGGAACTCAGACCTTTCAGAGATTGAGCTTTGCTTCTGAACTTTCCAAAGTTTAAAAAAACCCCAAAGTCTCTGAAGTTTTAACATCACAATTATAAACATTCAAGAAAAAAAAAACATCAATAATAAAGGCGGAACATGACATTAAACCAGTTTACTAAACCTCTTGTGAGTCTTGCTTGTTTACAAATGACAATGATCTTGTCTCCCGTTCATGTTCTGGACCTTTTAAAAAACAAATATAGCCATTTCACTGGAGCACAATGAATCTGTGGTTCTGTGATTAGGGGTATATCCTTATATTACTAGGAATAGGTTTCACTGGCCGAGCTACTTCATTTTAAATACCTTTTTTGCTTACCTAGATCCAATATATCTTTTAAAGGTTAATTTCTAATTTAAAAATCCTACTGAAATCAACCAAAACATCTTTCATTACTATGTATTATTTCAGTAAATGGTACTTTTGGCATCACAAATTGCCAATGCAGTAAAAACTTGTCGCTAAGTATAATATGTCAAAAGTCAATAGGGTACTTTTGGAGGCCGAGGCGGGTGGATCACCTGCGGTCAGGAGTTCGAGACCAGCCTGGCCAACATGGTGAAACCCCATCTCTGCTAAAAATACAGAAAAATTAGCCAGGTGTGGTGGCGAGTGCCTGTAATCTCAGCTACTTGGGGAGCTGAGGCAGGAGAATCACTTGAACCTGAGACGTAGAGGCTGCAGTGATCTGAGAACACACCATTGCACTCCAGCCTGGGCAACAAAAGTGAAACTCCGTCTCAACAACAAGAACAACAACAAGAACAACAACAAAAAACGAAAAAAAGGTCAACAGGGAAAGCTAACCTTAAAGCCAAGAAAACCTGAATTATACTCATTCATGTGTTAAACCATAAACTGCTAAACTGAAAATCATTATCATCAATTCAGTGTTACATACTTTAAAATATGCCTTTCAAAAGTGGTAATGTAGGAGGAGATCATTTGCAAATTGGTAGGGAACAGACTGAGAGGAGTTATAGAATAAAGCAATTATATAAGAAAAATTCTTAATTTCTATAGATTATAACTTATATTAATTGTAACAATAATTATAAATTATAGCTATTATCAATGTTAAAACTTTGCTCTAATTAAAAATTCTTAGAGATTAAATATAATTAATACTGTTCGAACCTTGAATTATTGTTTTCATATAAGTTTTGGAACCAATCCTGTTCCAGGTTGGAGGTAACCACATACTCTCAGGCCAGAGATCAGGGTGTCGCCTGTTATGTTCTGGGAACAAGAACTGAGCTCCTGATTTGCTCCCTATCCTTAGAACCAACCCATCCCTGATTTCCCAATGTCTGTACCTGGGTTCCTGTCAACCTGTGCCTGAGACATCTTCCTCCTGCTCCACAGGTTCCCTCTGGAACCTGTGCATGCTTACCTGCCCACCCCAGTGCTTGGTGTTAGGCTGCTACTTACCAGATCTCCTTAATGCTTCTTTCTAAACTCCTGTCTGTTTAGAGCTCTGCTAGTTATCAACACATTCAATGGTTATTTACTGACAGAACTTCATAAAATCAACTAAGCTAATACTAACCAAACTCTAAGCTTAACCTGTTGACAGAAACAAGAATGAGTCTAATTTCCATCTGAGCTTAGGATAAACTCTGGAAACCGTAATGGTCTCTGCCATGGCCAGCTCCAGGAATATTTTAGATCTACTTCAGTTCCCTGCTTAACTTCGCAATTTCTCTGGCGATGACTCCAACACTTTTCCAGCTATTGCCAAAGAAATGAATCCACGATGTTCCATATCAAATGGAATATGTGATTCTTTTACTCAGATTCTCACAAAGGCCACCTTCCAGAAAACTTCTGCTGCCACACCCTCTCTACTGTATAAGCTACTGACTGCTCCACATCGATTCCTAATTAATCACATCCCTTGTGATAGCATACTTTATACTCTGACCACACAGCTTCCCTGTGAGCCAACACAGTATCTGGATAAATCCTAGCGATTTCCTTTATATATCCCTATTACATCACTTGTACTCCTTTCCTCCATTCACACCAGGTTGCAATTATCTGTTTATGTATTTGTCTCTTCCATTCAATCATGAATTCCTTGAGCCGTAAGTTCTTGCAAGAAAAAGAAAAACATAAATATCACTTGGAAGAGGTTCAAATGAGTAAGACTGCAGGAGAGCACTACACGGAGGACTGCAGGAGCACGCAGCAAGTGGAGGGAACAAGAAGCCAGACAGAAAAGGTATGGGAGATGCAGCATATGATTCATTTGGCACAATCCTTAACCAACTTCAAGACCCAGACTATGAACCTCAGCCAGGAATAGAGGAGATTACAAAGAGGTTCAAGCAGCAGGCAAATTGACTGAAGCCCACTATTCAAAGAAGAGTAAGTAGATAAGAGGAGCCTCCATTCAGGAAGAAGAAATGTAGTCCCTGGGGAATTGACATAAGGTCACTGGGATCTTTTAAGTGACCTTCTAAGGTAGGAATCTGAAACAGGGATTCGGATAGAAGACTGGGGCTAAATCACAGGGATCAATCCGTTACATTAATAATGTCAAGCGGCCAATTAGCTATTAATCTAAAGCTCCTTATATTCTGTGGGTCTTAGTGTGTGTGGTGAGGTTGAACGTACAGGCAGGCAGTTAGGTGAACTTGCATACTGGGAGGACTTAAGAGACATGTCTAGCTGACAGTTAATTCACCTTTATCCAAAAACAATCATCTCCCTTCTCAATGATCAAGACCTTCACCAATTAATCCCTTCTCTACTGTATTAGACAGGGTAGGCTAACTTCCTCAAATGTAATGGCTCCAACACAACACAAGTGTGTGTCTTTCTTTCTCACATAAGAGCCCCAAGAGAACGTACTAGGACAGGGGCTGGGAGTGGGATCAAGGAGCTCTGCTTTATATAGTCATTCAGAGACCCAGGCAGATGATGACTCTGTCATTATCAACGAAGGGAGAGGGAAATAAAGTATGGGAGAAGTTCATGTGAGAAGCTTTTATAGGCCAGGCCTAGAAGTGGTGTAAATCACTTCTGCTCACCTTCAACTGAAGAGACTTAAGTCACACAACCACACTTAAGTGCAAGGAAGGATGGAAAATGAAGAAGAGCTGGACATCTATACCCTAACTATTATGGAAAAGGAGAAGAAATTGTGCTCAACAGTTTGCAGTCTCTCTGTCATACCAACTTTGGGTGACAACATCAGGGACTCATGGAATATTAAGGACTAAAAAGAAAAACATTAGAGTAAGTTTAAGAAAGATGGAGAGACTCACTTCCAAAACAAACCACATTTGTAAAATTAAAAGCCTCATGGGAGGTAACACTTCTAAATCACCTTCATCATTGTTTCAGGAAACACTAAACTGCTGTGATTCACTTAGGTTGACCGTTCCATACATTTCATCTCCTGCAGACTGTAATCTCTTTCCAAATTCTTAGACATAGCCATGGGCTTGATATTTAATGTTATTTGCACTTGTACTCTGCCTGGCCTTGTTTTCCAAATTTGGCAAAATGCTTCTGTAACTCTGACCTTTTCTCAAAACACTGCAACAGATTAAGAAAACGTTTGGGGCTGGGCATGGTGGCTCATGCTTGTAATCCCAGCACTTTAGGAGGCTGAGGCAGGCGGATCATGGGGTCAGGAGATCGAGACCATCCTGGCCAACATAGTGAAACCCCATCTCTACTAAAAATACAAAAATTAGCCGGGCATGGTGGCAGGCGCCTGTAATGCCAGCTACTTGGGAGGCTGAGGCAGGAGAATCGCTTGGACCTGGGAGGCAGAGGTTGCAGTGAGCTGAGATCGTGCCACTGCACTCCAGCCTGGCGACAGAGCAAGACTCTGTCTCAAAAAAAAAAATAAAGAAAGAAAGAAAAAGAAAAAGAAAAAGAAAGCATTTGGGTCTGGTCCTCAGTCCTTGAATGTTGAGAGATGTTGAATGTAAACAAATGGTTTTTGCTCTGCCTCCACAAACCTACCCACATTACCTAAGGGAGACTGAACAGTAAGTATTATTAGTATCCTACAGTTTAATTTACAAAAACTGACTGAACTACCTACAGGTCTTCACATTTTGCTCTATAATTACGCAACTGAATTATTCCTAAACTTGGTGGCAGATTGCTATACTCAAAGTATGTAACAAAAATAACCAAAAATTCTAAATCTAAAATCTAAGTAACAGAAACAAAATATAAAACTCCCTGCAAATACATATATGTATATAAACTTAAGTTTTAAATCCTAACAACTTCATTTCTTTCATTCATATAGTAAAATCCATTCTGAAAATAAAATATCAAACTTCAAAATAATGAAATCATGGCATGTATGATTTTGTCAAATATTACCTAGTAAATGTAATAATATTACAATTTCTTGGCTTCATATGGGAATATTCTAACTAGATATGTGAAACTTTTTATAGTGCTATTTTTCACCGAATAGGAAAATACAGACATTGTGAAGTTCAAGGTAAGGTATCATTGCAGTATTTTTAGATGTGGCAAATTTTGCTGAAACGGAATTTTTTTTCTATCAAAAAGACCTTGCAAAGCTCCTGCAGAAAACTGCCCAAGCACAGATCACAGATCTGGCACATGACTTACCTTATTTATAAGTGTGAGGCCACACAGTAGAAACATGAAATCACAGAAATCGAGAGCTAAAAGATAACTGAAATTTGCCATTTCATGTTACTCCTTCTAGGAAATTACACCTTACACCTTCTAGGAAATTATTTTATGGGAATTGCCTGACACCCTTTTCACATTTGCTAAAAACGTTTAGGGAATCTTCTTCTTTCTACCTCTAGAAAGCTCTATTTCTTCTGTTTTATTGAGAAATTGTGAGCTATTTATGAGAATTTACGTTGAAATGATAAAAATATACATGATTTCTTCATAAAAATTAAGTAATAATTCTTTTTAGGTAACTTTGTGGATGCTTTAAGTCATGTTGACAGAACTAAGATGAGAAGCTTAAAAAATGACAAAAGTTTCATTTTTAAATTACCTCATCTTTCCAAGAGAAATAAAAATATTGTGTCAATACAATTATCTTCTCTGGAATTTCCAAACTCAGACCTTTGCAACAAGTACTTAGATGTTACTTGTTAAGGTAGTGAGGCTAGGGCCTTCAGGCAACAGAGTACATCATTATCCTTCCTATAAAAACAGAAAACAAAGGTTCATTGCCAAGGCACAGGCTCACGTTACTTCAGGTCAGCAATTCAAAAATTTACTCTGTGTTAAGGTCTAGTTTTCCCAGGGAGGCAAGATTAAATGCCAGATAAAGGATTCACTACGTGACGATTAGAGAAACTTACGCCTACCAGCTGATAATACCCTAAAAGAGGCAATTTAAAACAATTATATCAATTATCTAAACTGCATAATACCTTACTCTTCATAATACCTTACCTTTTAGCAACCATGAAACAGAGAAATGAGAATGAACAATGAAAGAAGAAAAAATTAAAATCATTTGTATTCACCAAAATTATTTAGATTACTCATCCTTATTAGTTTCTTTAAGACACATTTGTTTTATTCAAAATTTTAAAGAGTGATTTTAAAATGTATTAATTTCATGTAGGGAATTGAGCACTGGTATTAGGATTTACCCTATGTTGGCAACTGTACCAACATTTTTATAAAACATAAAAAATAATCTTGCAAATTTATATTTCTACACTATATTATCTGGGCAAGAATCTTATGGACTTGCATGGGATTCTATTCAAGTAGCTAAAAAAGATGTTCACGGAAGTATTACATTTGGTTTTCCCAAATGGCTTCAGGCTTATTTAAAGGCATCTTGAAGATAAAAGAGGTAGCATTTTCTTTGCTTGCTGGGTGGTCGAAAGGTTAAACCTCAAATTCCCAGTGTGGGAAAATCCCAAGTACTCTAAGTGAAATGTTTTGATGCTTAGTAAATGTGTCTGTGTGGAAATACACACAGCTGAAGACAAGCTAATAGTACTTCCCTGGCTGAGATCAAAGTTTTTAAAAGTTGCTAGATAAAGCAACTGACCATTTATAATTTTTAAGGCCTCTAATTGTACAACGATAGTTATCAGACAATGGGAAGGGTGAGTGGGGGTTGGGGAAATGAAGACAGATTGGTTAATGAGTACAAACACAGTAAGATAGAAGAAATTAAATTCTAGAGTTCAATAGCACAGTAGGGTGACTGTAATTAATAATAAAATTCAAATATTTCAAAATAGCTAGAAGAGAAGATTTGAAATGTTCTTGACACAAAGAAATGATAAATGTTCAAGGGGATGGATAACCTAAATACCTTGATTTGACCATTACATACTGTATGCATGTATCAAAATATCATACATACCCCATAAATACATACAAATATTATGTATCATGTTAAAAAACAAAAAAAAATTTAAGTCTCTACTTGTATTATTATAGTAGCTTACATTATAGGGTTCTTTACAAGTTTATAAAGTACTTTCACATACATCATCTCATTATTTGATTGAAAGATGATATAAATGAAAGTCTTTTTCTCTAGAGGCAGTATAGCATAGTGGTTCAGCGTGTAGACCTCCTCTTTTCCTGCCTATTCAGACTTTGGTTCAGCAATACTGCCCTGGCCCTGCCAACCTATTTTTTCCTCTTCCACTGTATACTTCTCTTCAGCATAACGCACGTTGCTATTCCTCCCACCTTAGAAAGTGCCCTGTCCCACCTCTCTATTTAGCTACCTTTGCTCTCCTCCCTGCCATTTTTCTCCTTCCCTTTACAGCAAGGCTACTGGAGAGTGTTGTTTACATTTCCTCTCATTCTCTTTTGATCTTACTCCAGCAAGGCTCTCTTCTCTACCATGCCACCAAAACTGCTTGTCAAGGTCATCAATGACCTCCTTGTTGCTAAATCCAAAGGTCACTTCTCAGTTTTCCTCTTATAGCATTTGACACAGTTGGTGGCTCATTTCCCCTTGAAATCATTTATTTTCTGTTTGTAAGATTTCACTGTCTTGCTTTTCCTCCTATCCCTCTGGGTATTCCTGTTTGGTATTTTTGCTGGTACTTCCCAACTACACTGCCCTAGGGCCAATCCTTGGACCTCCTTTCCTCTTTTAAATCTACAATTACCCACTTGATGATCTCATCTAGCCTTCAAATATTATAAATATGCTGAGAAATACAAAATTTGTCTCCTGCATTCCACAATATAAATTCCATGAACGCAGGAATTGTTTACTTGGTACACTTTAGTTTCCCCAGTGCCTAGAAGAGTTTTTGGCTTCTAGCAGGCTCTCAACTATTTGCTGAATAAATGAATAAGTGAATGTGGGTGTAAAGCTTACTATAATTGTTAAATGGTGATTGCTTTAAAAATTAAAATATAAAAAAATTAAAACATAATATTAAAAAACCAATACCTATGTGGTACTAATACTGTAGCTGACTTCAGAAAAATATAAGGTGGGGAGGGCCATGTAATAAAACATGTTCAATGAACTTTTTTGGAATAAAAAATTTTCTGATACTGATTTTTCCTCAAGTTTCAGATGTATATAAAAAACTGTTTAAATGTTATGTGTAACCAATTGAAGACCAGAAACAAGATGCATGACTTTCAAACTACTCGAGGGAGAGAAATAATAAGAAACTGGACCAATCTAATGCCAGGTGATAAAGTGGTAACACATGCTCATAATAACACAGCAAAAATAAATGCAAACATGTTCTCAATCACAATAAATAGGATAGGTTTAAACTTCCCCATTGAAAAAGAGCAGCTCTTACACTGCGTTTTTTAAAAAGCCATAAAAATGTCCCCTACAAGAGTCACAGTTAAACATTACCCAGAATGTTAAAAAATACATGGAATTAAGAGTCAAAAGCATTAAATGGGACAAAGAAAAACTCACCAAAAAGATATTACACACATGAACTAAACAGCTTAAAATTACATAATGGAAAAACTGTTAGAGAATAGCAATGAAAATTTATCAGTTCACAATCATGGCTGAGACTTGAATAGATCTCAACTAGAAATGGACAGATCAAATAGAGAAGCCAAATAAGAAAAAGGATCTGAGTAACAGAATAAGGTGCTTGTTAATTTTGTTTTTAATAAACAGGGACTATATAAACTGACCATTTATCAATCTTCACAAAAATATCAATAAAAATGGAAATTATATCAGTTTAATGAAATATTAATAAAGTGGTATATTTTACAGTAGTGAAAGTAAATTAACTAGAAGTACATGTGTCAATATGTATAAATTTCCTAAATATAATATTAAATAAAATATATACATTACAGAAGGACATATTATTTTTAAAATTTACAAAAATATATGTATATTGTTCAGGGATACAGTACTTGTAAGAAAACTGCTCATTACTTACTACATGTAGAAGTAAATCTTAGCGTACCATTCTGAAAGATAATTTTAAGTTTCTATTAAAATTTAATAGCTATAGATCCAACAATTCAATATTTGCATGTACTTAAGATCCCTGGATAGTCACTGCAGCATGTTTCCAATAGTGAAAAAATAGAAACAATCAAAATTTCCAGCAGCAGGACAATGGTTAAATAAATTATGGCACACCCATGGAATAGTTTGTGACTATGGAAAGGGGTATGGTAGATCTAGAGGTGCTACCATAGAAACAGTCACAAGATACACACTAGGGTCAAAAAAACAGGTTGTACAAAAATGAGTAAAAAAACAAAAGTTCATGTCTTATAGGAATATATGTATGTAAAGATGTAGATAAATTTTGGAATGGAGTATTATTTTTTAAAAGGCAAGCAGACATATACTATTAGTGCAACTGTACAAAAGAGTTAACTTAATCTATAGGGGCTCTCAACAGGGTCACACAGGCAGCAAATGGGTCTGGGACCAGAACTTCCGTATTACAACACACAACCCAGTGTTTTTTCACATTACACAACTTGTTATATTGGAATGAAAGTATATGGGTTTTGCAATCCCTCCGGCCTATGTTCAAATGCCAGCTTCATCCCTTCCTAGTTAGGTTACCTTGGGAAAAATAACTTAACTTTCTGCAAACTTTAGCATTTTCAACTATAAAATGGACAAATAAATACTAAGCCCACAAACTGTAAAGATTAAATGAAAACTACATGCAAATACTGCCTTTTCCCTTGGCCCACAGAATCAAGAGACTCCACCTCTTGATGTACTATTAACTAGCTAGGTCCAGAAATAGTGTTTGGCTACTCAACTCCAGGCCCAAAGTTTATAAATATCTAGAACCTCTGTGGCACTATAAGTTAGATATTCTCCAAATACGTCCAAGGAGATAAAACTATTCCAACTGTCTGGCTTTTTCTTGTGGGTTTCACTGCCTCATGCTCTACCACCCTTCCCTCAGTCTTCCTGGCTCAGTGTCCCAGGATACAATGGAACACTAGGCATAAATGGGTTAAAATTTTTACTTGAAGAGTATTGTTTAGAAATTTAGTCTCATCATCTAAGAGAAAAGTCTGAAATGTTCCCAGTCTAAAATATTCAGTTACCTATGAAAGAAGAGAAAACGGCTGACGTTCAAAGAAATGGAGTAAGTTATCCATCCCCGAAATACAGAACTGTGTACTGTTTATTTGCATGGATCCATAATAAGCTCATAAATTCCCAGCACATTACAGAGTATATGCACCCAGACCAGGTTCAAAGACAGATTGGGTGCCTTGCTCACATCGAAAATCTCAGCACTCTGGGAGGCTGGGGTGGGAGGACCACTTGAGCCCAGCAGTTTGAGACCAGCCTGGGCAACACGGTGGCAACCTGTCTCTACAATTTTTTAAAAAATATATCAGCTGGGTGTGGTGATGTATGAGGTAGTCCCAACTACTCAGGAAGCGGAGGCAAGAGGATATCTTGAGCCCAGGAGGTTGGGGCTGCAGTGAGGGGTGATCACACCACCATACTCCAGCCTGGGTGACAGAGTGAATCCCTGTCTCAATAAAATAAAATGAAATAAAGAAGTGGTAGTTGTGAAGAAGATTCAATTCAAAATCTCATCTTGAATTGTAGCTCCCATAATTCCCACGTGTCATGAGAGGGACCCAAGGGGAGGTAACTGAATCATGGGGGTGGGTCTTTCCCACACTGTTCTTGTGATAGTGAATAAGTCACACCAGATCTGACGGTTTTATAAAGGGGCGTTCCCCCGCACATGCTCTCTTTCCTGCCTCCATGTAAGATGTGATTTTGCTACTCCTTTGCCTTCTTTAAGGCCAGTGAATTTCTATTTCATTTTTCTATTGTGTTTTCTTTTTCTTATTAATTTGTAGATCTACACATTTAGGATATGTAGTCCTTGTGAGGGCTATGTACTATAAATATCTTTTTCCATTCCAGGACTTCTTTTTATTTTATTAAATATTTTAAATGAAGTGAAATGTAGTAATACTTTCCATTCTAGGTTTTGCTTTTTATCTTGTTTCGAACATCGAAACATATATATTCCTCTAAATATCTCAAAGTTTTACTTATCACATGTAGGATTCTAATCCACCTGGATAATTATGACATGAAGAAGGGATCTTGGTTTCCCCCATGAAACACTTTAACTCATCATGCCCCACTATCTTGCGTATCAGTTGTTCACTATTTGAAATCCACTTCATTGTAACTTCTTTTAAAATAATAATAATTGTTGTTGCATACAATCAATGGTTAAGAACTGCTCTCATTTTTACTAATTTCTTTGTTCTCCATTGCTTCTTGAATTTCACCCCATTTTATGTTAATTCATTTCATTTCTTCCTGATATGCACTCTTCAGTGGTTCTTTCAATGATGATCTGATACTGGTAAACTCTCAGTCTCTTATGAAAATAAATTTATTTTGTTCTCATTCCTAAATAACTTACCAAGGTATAGAAATCTAAGTGGCAGTTATTTTCCCTCACTTTTGGAGATATAGCCCACTGTCCTCTGGCTTCTGTCTGTTGCGATGGATTAGTCTATAATCAGGTCAACTGCAGTCCCTTGGTAGGAAGTCTGTCCTGTCTCTCTTTATCTTTGATTTTACAGTTTCACTTCAATGTGACTAAATATTTTTATTGATCTTGCTCAGGACATATGAATCTGAAGATTAATGTCTTTGTTCCTTCCTGGGAACTTTTCAACCATTATCTCTTGGGATACTGCCTTTCTCATTCTCTCTCCTCCTCATCTGTAACCCCTTAACAGATGGATTTTGGACTGTCTCAGTCTATTTTCCACATGTTAAAAATATTTCGTAATATTTGACATATCTTCATTTCTGTGTTACATTCTGTGCAGTTTCTTCAAAATTATCTTTCAGATTATTAACTGCTGCTACAGTTCTTATATGCTGTCTAGCCAACCTGGCCTCCAATGGCTATATTTACATTTCTAGAAATTCTATTTGATTCTTTATAGCAATCTGCTTTTTCATGCTAATTTTTCATTGTATCTTCAATGATTCTGAATATACTTAATTAACAGACTCAACCAAATTATCCTATTATCCAGCTGTTAGGAATCCAATCATTCAGTTTACTGACTCTTGATCACAGAACTTCATATATTTTGTGCTTTGGATTACGAGCTCATTCTCATCTAGATTTTATCCATAGGAATCACATATGGCCAGTGTTAAGGGCTTTTCCTTCCAAAGAAGTTTTGCTTTTCTTTCTGCCAGCTATGTCTGCTCCTTCTCTGCTTGGGTAATGTAACTTCTAACCCTGAGCCCACATGAGGTGGTATGGAGCCATGTGTACACATTCTCAGAAGAGTCTTCTTTTCTACTCTGAGCCCAGGAGGAAATTTGTAGGTTTCATGTCATCAGCTTATACCAGACATAAGATTTTTTCCTTGTCCATCCTTTTGATGAGAATTCTGGCGTTAGGTAGGTGGCATTTTTGCTTGGGTGTATTTCTTCCAGCTTCCCAAGGTCTAGTTTTCTGTCCCCACATGAGCACTAAAGTCCAAGTGCCTAGAATTCCATGAATCATGACACCTCTCCTCCCCCAAGTAAGTCACAGTTCACACACCATTGCAGTTATTAGTTTCTTCTTTATTTCTGTCCCTGGCAATTTCTCTCAATTTCTTATAAGTACAGTGTGGTATTTAGTTACATTTAAAAGATTTTTATGACCGATTCTATATTACCAAAACCAAAAGGATAAAACTTTATCAAAGAGGTATTTGTTTGTAAACACTTAAACCATGTTTTTCCTCTGCTCTCAGACCAACACAACAATCATCACAGAAGACTTCTGTGACCAAATGTGAGGTATGAGGAGGTTCTCCCCATCATCAAGCAATCAGTCAGTTCTGCAGCAGCCACCAACTGGGTGTCCTCCAATCAATTCTGACACTGTGTACCTGGAGATAGTGCTAGATCCCACAGGTTAAGGGCTCAGTTCCCAAGATTGCCCTCTTCAGTGAAATTTACAAGTCCAGGCCTCCAGAACTTCTGACTGACTAGCTTCAAGCTGGGGTTCACGTGATCCCTCTTTGGATTCAAATAATTTGCTACAGCAGCTCATAGAACTCAGGGAAACACTTACTTACATTTATCAGCTTATTATAAAGGACACTGCAAAGCATACAGATGAAGAGATGCTATGGGTTGGCTGTGTCCCCACCCAAATCTCATCTTGAATTGTAGCTACCATAATTCCCACGTGTCACGGGAGGGACCCAATGGGAGGTAACTGAATCATGGGAGCGGGTCTTTCCCGTGCTGTTCTCATGACAGTGACTAAGTCTCATGAGATCTGACAGTTTTATAAAGGGGAGTTCCCCTGTACATGCCCTCTTGTCTGCCTCCATGTAAGATGTGACTTTGCTTCTCCTTTGCCTTCTGCCATGATTGTGGAAGTGTGAGTCCATCAAACCTCTTTCCTTTATAAATTACCCAATCTCAGGTATGTCTTCATTAGCAGCATGAGAACAGACTAATATAGATGTGTAGGATAGAGTATGGGGAAAGGGGTACGCAGCTTCCCTGCCAGCCCGGGTATGCCACCCTCCAGGAACCTCAACATGTTCAGCTATCTGGAAACTCCCAAACTCTGCCCTCTTGGGTCTTTTTATCGGGACTTCATTGGGGACTTTTTATGAGGCCTTTTTATGGGGACTTCATAAGCATGACTAAAACATGGACAACCATGTTGAAATGTGACTGGATAAAAAAGGTATGATCTAAACCCAGCAGGCCTGTCTGTTCAGATTCTTCTTGACCTCTCTGTGTAGCATTCCTTCCTCCAGGGTATGGGGCAGGATGCTCCCTGGAATGAAAGTCTTATGATCTTCAATCAGATTAGAGTCCTGCTGTGGGCAGGTGAAAGGCAGGCAGGAGAAAGAGAGAGAGAGTCTGTTTATCAAGGACTATGGTAGTTACGAGCCAGGAACTGTGGACAAAAACATATGTTATCTATCTACCTCATAACATCAAAGTATTCCATAATTTATTTTTGAGCATTTTCGTTTAAAAGCCTCTTTCTCAACACTATAGGCTTCATCTAACAAAGACTAGCAGATACCTCCGATTATTCATTCTCCAATTTTCCTTAAAAAAAAAAAAGAGCCCTGGTTTTTAGCCAGACATATGAAATAAAGGTTACCTTTTTCAGGCTTTGTTGCAGTTAGACAGGGCCACCTGACCAAGTTTTGGCCAGTGAAGTACAGATAAAATTGTTTTTGAGAATTTCTGGAAGGCCAATTAAAACGTGTTCCCTCAGCTCCAGGAGCATAGGTAAGGAATGGCAGCATCATGATTTTCATTCAGGTCTCCTGACCCACCCCAAGCCAACTGCTCCTTATTACACCTGCTTTCACTTATTTCAGCCCATGTTATTTCCTTAATCACTATAATCTCTGAGCCTGAAGCTGCTGTAGAGGCCAACTGTAAGGAGAAACAGGCAAGGAAGTCACTGTAAAGTGAGGACATGTGGAAAGGGAAAAGGAGGAAGATCTATATTTTCCCAAGCACAAGCTAAACAACTACATGAAGATCCACATTGCTTTTGGACTAGGATGTAGTACTGTGAATCAGTCAATCAATATACCGCAATGTTTTCACCAATTTTTCTAAGTTACATTCCTCTGATCCCTCTGTCTTCAGTGCTTTGTTTTTCCAAAAAAAAATTTTAAATTCCTAGGGAGCTACTCTGCTCTCCTATAATTAAGAAAACACTGCTGAAGAAGATACTAGAATTACACAGTACCATCTAAGAATGCTAATTTCTCTGTAGATCCTAACAGACTGCTTCCTGAGTAAAACATATCACCAAAATATATGAGAAATGTTTTTATGACTTCTGTATTAGCCTGTAACCAAACAACAGCCTCCTACTACCTGGGTAACTTCTGCTCTTATATATCTGACATTCAGATAATGAACTTTCAGGTTCATATCCTTCCCATTTTGACCACTCTACTGAACATCAATGTTCAACCCAATCTACGGCTTTAACCATGTTCCAGATTCTGCTGTGTGAAAGGTGTGGGTATAGGAACAAAGACACAAATTGCTGCTCTCCTATCATTTGCTAGCAAAAGGCAAGAACCTTAAGTGTGCATTCTTGCCTAAGGTTTTAGAAATATTTATAAACGACTACTATAATTCAGAATAACTTCAAGATTTTAATTATTTGGTGACATATATGTGGGATATTTTTCATAGTTCACTATTTAATACACATTAGAACCCAATATTTGTACTTATAACTCACAAAATTTACAATATTGAATCAAAGTATGAAGGATATATTTTACCTTTCTCTCCAAATAGGACGTCTTGACTTTGATTTGTTAAGTTCATATTATAAAAGACTTGAATCAAAACTCTTACTTGACTTTTATGTTGATCAACAAAGCTGGTAGACAGAGAGAATCAGACAGACATATTTGATGGCACATCTTCACAGTACTGGACCAAAAGGTTACTAAGTGTATTCTTTACTATAAGAACATAAAATCCTAATGTGACCCATTTATTTGGATAGAAAGCAGTCTGGAGGAGGTCATGTGACAGCAAAGATTGAGTCCAGAAAGGAAGTAATGTTTAAGTCACACTGATCTCCATTCACCACAAGCCCTAGTCCAAAACCTGCCTATCACTGTCCTTATGACTATATTTTTAAGCTTGATGATAGTAATATCTCAAAACCTTTCTCAATATCCTGGGGACAATGTATGTATATGGACAATTACAAGCAACCTCTTATTGTCAGATTAGTAAGAATAATTTTAAAGCAGTTGGAAGAGGTTTAGATGATATTATTTTAAAATAACTAACTTTAATAGGTTGGAGCTAGCTTAAACTGTGCCTAAATTATAAGGACCTTTCTGATCTGATGTGAAACCAGTTAAAAAAATCACTTTGAATTGCTACAAGCAGTTTAAACCATCTCTTATAACACTTTGAGGAAAAGGGACAATTCAAATATCTCACCTAGTCAATACTTACAGTGTCAACTGGATAGATATCATCCTTATCAGACAGGAAAAAAGGATTGTTTCGAAATTCTTTTATATACACTTCCTGTACTCTAAATTCTAGAAATGGAGTTTGAGTATTAGAACGGTTAAAAGATAATTAATTAGAAAATAGGAAAAAAAGCAGAAAATATAGATTCTACTTTTCTAATTTAGAAAAATAACTCTTTAATGAGCAAAAACACTACTATGCTATGGTAGCACTACTATGGTAACCAATAAAACAATTCAGCACTGAAGTTCCATATTTTACTTAGCTTACATAATATATCAATACATCACAGAATAAAGGGGTAAGGACTTACTTAAAGAGGAAAGGGAAGAAAATAATAAATCTAGAAAATCCTGTTTAATACACAAATGACTAGGCATTTTCTTTAATGCTAGATAGACAATGCCATAAATCGAGCTTGTCTGATTTTTTAAACACATTTTTTCTTTATCACAGGAGTGTTTACATAAAATGAAGTTACATTCTCAGCGTTTGGCACAATTACAGGAGAGCAGTGAGATCTAATATTATCCAGTTAAAACTTGTCTATCAAGTTTAAACAAAAATAACAAAATCTGCATTGTAGTATAAGTTTGGTGCATTTGCTGTGTAAGTTAAATATTGCATCATGGGTAAAAAAAGTACTAATTAGATCAGATTACTAAGGTTTATACAAATCAAAAAAGAGATAACATCAACAACTTATAAATTAGAATAGTAAAAGTTGTGACCATGAAAAAACTGCATTTCATGAGCAAGTTAAAAATTACTTTCATTGTTAAAAAGCTCATATTGAGCCTTGCAATTACAAAACATGAACAAATGTAAAGATTTCATGGTTTTCTAGTTTTTTACAGTGGCTAGGTCAATCCTCCACTTTCCCCCAAACCTCTATCATAGTTACTCCGCATATTTCTGTATCTTGCTCCGAGAAGATGACATCACCTCCTATTTCACAGAGAATATAGAAGCCATCAGGCAAGAAGAACACCTTCAACTACTTGCCACTAAGCATACATATAGTGTCCTTGCATCCCATCCTCCTGTCATAATGGAAACAGCATCCCTCCTATTATCTAAGATTAAACTCTTTCCTTGTGCTTTAATTTTTATCTCCTACTCCCACCTGGGTCCTTATCACATCAATTATTCTCTTTCCTTTAAATTTAATCTTCTTTTTTCCATCAGCATTTAAACACGATCGAGGGTCTTCCATCTTAAAAAAAAAAAAAAATCAATTCCATGTCCCTCAGGCTACTATGCTCTCTCTTCTTCAGAGCCAAATTCTTGATATGGCTGTCAACACTTACCTCACTTAGTCCACTTTACCTTTTCTTCACATTTACTCAGCTTATCCAACTGTAATCTGATTATCACCTCCAATGTCTTCACAAAATCACCCACGACTTCCTTGTTGCTAAATCCAATGCACACTTTGTATTTCTATCTCAGTTGACCTCCTTGGATAGCTTTCAGTATAACTGACTGCTTCCTTTCTGAAAATATAGTATTACCTTTTTTTGACTTCCATGGCCCCCCTGATTTTTTTTTTTTTTTTTAACCTGTCTTGACCCAACTTTTCAGCTTTTGCAGACTTTCTTTTCTCTACCGGTCCTTTAAGTCATGGATGCTCACCAGAGTTCTCTCCTTAGATGCTTTTCTCTTCTCATTCTACATATTCTGAACAATGTCATCCATTCTTATGATTTTTAATACGTGATGATTCCCAAATCTATTTCTATAGTAAGGATTTCTCTTCTGAGCTTCTGACCTATGCATCCAAATGGAAATTTACCTTCAGCTGTCCAAAAGACACCTTGATCTATTGTACAAGTTACAGATTCATCATCCATGCCCATTATTCCCAACCTGGTTTTTCTCCTGAAGGCCTAGTCTCAGTGAATTGCAGCAAATCCACCCAGTTGCCCAAGACAAAAACTTGAATAACACCCTTGATTCTTCCATTTCCCTGACCCCTAAAACCCTAGAATTTTCCATTTATTATTTTCAGACAGAGGTTGGTCACTGGTAACTGAAATCATGGTAACTTAACCTGCAGATACAGTGGGACTACCATATATAATTTTACATGTGCCACTATATAAAGAAAAACATTAAAGCATTTGACCAGCCACTAATACTGAAGTCTAAGGATGCCTCTAAAGAAAATGAATTTTTTTCATATGTTTATGGGGGAGAAAATAAAAATATATAATCTCTGCATTTGCTATTTCATGAAACTGTAAGTTACTAAATTCACCATTACTGCTCAAGCTACTACGACTCAGTATCCAATCATTAATGCTTACAGGTAATACAAGGTAACAGACATCTATTATTTTCCCCTTCTGTTAGGGTGTTTATGTGATCTTCTGATCTCCATAAAGTCCAATGCAAATCTGCATGAATGAAATGATTCTGTATAAGCAAGATTTTGGAAGAACTATAATAATTAGAAAAATTGTAATTTATTTCTGTATTTTTAATTAATTTGGTCATTAAATAAGGATTTATTAAAATCTTTTGAGATACAAGACTTGTATGTTATAGCGTGGGTAATGAATAAATCTTCCTCAAAGAAGCTTTAAAAATTTAAGGTTAAAAATATGATAATGGGGCCAGGCACAGTGGCTCATGCCTATAATCCCAACACTTTGGGAGGCCGAGGTGGGCGGATCACCTGAGGTCGGGAGTTCGAGACCAGCCTGACCAACATGGAGAAACCCTGTCTCTACTAAAAATACAAAAATTAGCCAGGCGTGCTGGCGCATGCTTGTAATCCCAGCTACTCAGGAGGCTAAGGCAAGAGAATCACTTGAACCTGGGAGGTGGAGGTTGCAGTAAGCTGAGATCGCGCCATTCTACTTCAGCCTGACCCACGTTGAGAAACCCCGTCTCTACTAAAAATACAAAAATTAGCCAGGCGTGCTGGCGCATGCTTGTAATCCCAGCTACTCAGGAGGCTAAGGCAAGAGAATCACTTGAACCTGGGAGGTAGAGGTTGCAGTGAGCTGAGATCGCGCCATTCTACTTCAGCCTGGGCAACAAGAGTGAAACCTCCATCACAAAAAAAAAAAAAAAAAGAATGCAAGATTATGGATACCTTCATGAGCTTGATTTAATCACTCAACAATACACACACATATCAAAATATTACACTGTGCCATAAATATATAAAATTATTTTATAGGGTTAATATCATTGTTTAATGATCCCAAATGTTTCTTTTAATCTTTGGGTAGAAAATAGCATTCATTTCTCAAAAATTACTAGAGATAAATTACATATTCAATCTGTAAGAGGGCAGCTACATAGTACTTATAAAATAGTCCAGCCCCAAATTATGTATGTATAATCCTATATATAGCATTATATGTGAGAATCAATAAAGAAGTCACATTAAACCCAAATATTTAATAGAAGTGAAAAGTAATCTCCACTCAAATCATTGTATGTGACTCTATTAGATGGTCAGGCCATTATAATGCATCCAGACTCTCGTGCACTTGTCATGGGGTGATTGAAGAAACTAAGAGAGGGGATCAGCTATTTAGCTTCTCATACAGCAATGCTATTCCACATAGAATTAGCTTATCTTCAATTTCATGTCTATGTAACTTCCCTCACTATAAAAAACTGGGACTTTTCTCCATTTACAGGCATACTTTGGATACACCGAAGGTTCAGTTCCACACCACCACAATAAAACAAATATTGCAATAAAGCGAGCCACATAAATATTCTGGTTTCCCAGTGCATATAAAAGTTATGTTTATGCTACAATTAGCCTATTAAGTGTGCAACAGCATTATGTCTACAACAGTACATACCTTAGTTTAAAAATACTTTATTGCTAAAAATGTGCTAATGATCATCTGAGCCTTCAGCAAATCAAAATTTTTTGATGCTGAAGGGTCTTGCCTTGATGTTGATGGCTACTAACTGATCAGAGTGGTGGTTGCTGAAATTTGAGGTGGCTGTGTCAATTTCTTATTTTTATTTATTTATTTATTTATTTATTTATTTTTTTGAGACAGAGTCTTGCTCTGTCGCCCAGGCTGGAGTGCAGTGGCGCAATCTCAGCTCACTGCAAGCTCCACCTCCCAGGTTCAAGCCATTCTCCTGCCTCAGCCTCCCGAGCAGCTGGGACTACAGGCGACTGCCACCACGCCTGGCTAATTTTTTGTACTTTTAGTAGAGACGGGGTTTCACCGTGTTAGCCAGGATGGTCTCAATCTCCTGACTTCATGATCTGCCTGCCTTGGCCTCCCAAAGCACTGGGATTACAAATAAGTCAACAATGAAGTCTGCCACATCGACGGACTCTTCCTTTCGTGAAATAAAAAATTTCTCTGTAGCAGGTGATGCTGTTTGATAGCATTTTACTCACAGTAGAACTTCTCCAAAACCGGAGTCCATCCTCTCAAACCTTGTGTATTAGTCTGTTCTCATGCTGCTAATAAATACATACCCGAGACTGGGTAATTTATAAAGGAAAGTGGTTTAATTGACTAACAGTTGCACAAGGCTGGGGAGGTCTCACAGTCATGTCAGAAGGCAAATGAGGAGCAAAGTCATGTCTTAACATGGCAGCAGTCAAGAGAGCATGTGCAGAGGAACTCTCCTTTATAAAACCATCAGATCTTGTGAGACTTATTCACCATCATGACAACGGCATGGGAAAAACCCACCCCCACGATTCAATTATCTCCCACCGGGTCCCTCCCATGACATGTGGGGATTATTACAATTCAAGGCAAGATGTGGGTGGGACACACAGCCAAACCATATTATTCCACCTCTGGGCCCTCCCAAATCACATTTCAAAATTGATCATGCCTTCCAACAGTCGCCCAAAGTCTTAACTCATTTCAGTATTAACTCAAAAGTCCACAGTCCAAAATCTAATCTGAGACAAGGCAAGTCCTTTCTGCCTATGAGCCTATAAAATCAAAAGCAAGTTACTTACTTCCTAGATACAAAGGGGGTAGAGACATTGGGTAAATACACCCATTCCAAATGGGAGAAACTGGACAAAACAAAGGGGCTACAATCCCATGCCAGTCCAAAATCCAACAGGACAGGCAAATCTTAAAGCTCCAAAATGATCTCCTTTGACTCCATGTCTCACATCCAGGTCACACTGATCCAAGAGGTAGGCTCCCACGGCCTTGGGCAGTTCTTCCCCTGTGGCTTTGCAGGGTACAGCCCCACTCCCGGCTAATTTCATGGGCTGATGTTGAGTGTCTGTGGCTTTTCCAGGTGCATGGAGCAAGCTATTGGTGGATTTACCATTCTGGGGTCTGGAGGATGGTGGCCCTCTTGTCACAGTTCCACTAGGCAGTGCCCCAGTGGGAACTCTGTGTGTGGGCTCTGACCCCACATTTCCCTTCTGCACTGCCCTAGCAAAGGTTCTCCATGAGGGCTCTGTCCTTGCAGCAGACGTCTACCTGGACATCCAGGCGTTTCCATACACCACATGGAAACCTCCAAGGCTTAGGGCTTGCACCTTCTGAAGCAATGGCCTGAGCTCTACATTGGCCCATTTTGGCCATGGCTGGGACACAGGGTACCAAGTCTCAAGAATGTACAAAGCAGCAAGGTGAGAGGTGACAGCGTGCTGGCAGTCTTCACAGCCCTCGCTTGCTCTCGGCACGTCCTCTGCCTGGGCTCCCACTTTGGTGGCACTTGAGGAGCCCTTCGGCCCGCCGCTGCACTGTGGGAACCCCTTTTTGGGCTGGCCAAGGCTGGAACCCACTCCCTCAGCTTGCAGGGAGGTGTGGAGGGAGAGGCGCGAGTGGGAACCGGGGCTGCGTGTGGCGCTTGCGGGCCAGCTGGAGTTCCGGGTGGGCGTGGGCTTGGCAGGCCCCGCACTCGGAGCAGCCAGCCAGCCCTGCTGGCCCCGGGCAATGAGGGACTTAGCACCCGGGCCAGTGGCTGCGGAGGGTGTACTGGGTCCCCCAGCAGTGCCAGCCCACAGGCGCTGCGCTCGATTTCTCACCGAGCCTTAGCTGCCTTCCCGCGGGGCAGGGCTCGGGACCTGCAGCCCACCATGCCTGAGCCTCCCACCCACTCCGTGGGCTCCTGTGCAGCCCGAGCCTCCCCAACGAGCACCACCCCCTGCTCCACGGCGCCCAGTGCCATCGACCACCCAAGGGCTGAGGAGTGCAAGCGCACGGCGCGGGACTGGCAGGCAGCTCCACCTGCAGCCCTGGTGCAGGATCCACTGGGTGAGGCCAGCTGGGCTCCTGAGTCTGGTGGGGACGTGGAGAGTCTTTATATCTAGCTCAGGGATTGAAAACACACCAGTCAGCACCCTGTGTCTAGCTCAAGGTTTGTGAGTGCACCAATCGACACTCTGTATCTAGCTGCTCTGGTGGGGCCTTGGAGAACCTTTATGTCTAGCTCAGGGATTGTAAATACACCAATCAGCACCCTGTGTTTAGCTCAAGGTTTGTGAGTGCACCAATCGACACTCTGTATGTAGCTGCTCTGGTGGGACCTTGGAGAACCTGTGTGTCAAAACTCTGTATCTAACTAATCTGATGGGGATGTGGAGAACCTTTGTATCTAGCTCAGGGATTGTAAACGCATCAATCAGCACCCTGACAAAACAGGCCACTCGGCTCTACCAATCAGCAGGATGTGGATGGGGCCAGATAAGAGAATAAAAGCAGGCTGCCCGAGCCAGCATTGGCAACCCGTTCGGGTCCCCTTCCACACTGTGGAAGCTTTGTTCTTTCGCTCTTTGCAATAAATCTCGCTACTGCTCACTCTTTGGGTCCACGCTGCTTTTATGAGCTGTAACACTCACAGCGAAGATCTGCAGCCTCACTCCTGAGCCCAGCAAGACCACGAGCCCACCGGCAGGAATGAACAACTCCAGACGCGCTACCCTAAGAGCTGTAACACTCACCGCGAAGGTCTGCAGCTTCACTCCTGAGCCAGCGAGACCATGAACCCACCAGAAGGAAAAAACTCTGAACACATCTGAACATCAGAAGGGACAGACTCCAGACGCGCCACCTTAAGAGCTGTAACACTCACCGCGAGGGTCCGCGGCTTCATTCTTGAAGTCAGTGAGACCAAGAACCCACCAATTCCGGACACAAAGGTACTAGTCCCGGCCCATAAAACCATTTTTTCCTCCTAGGCTTCCAGGTCTGTGGTGGGTGGGGCTGCTGTGAAGACCTTTGACCTTGCCTACAGACATTCTTCCCATTGTCTTGGTGACTAACATTCGGCTCCTTACGTATGCAAATTTCTGCAGCTGGCTTGAATTTCTCCTGAGAAAATGGGTTTTTCTTTTCTATCACATCACCAGGTTGCAAACTTTCTGAACTTTTATGCTCTGCTTCCCTTTTAAACATAACTTCCAATTCCAAACCATATCTTTGTGAATACATAAAACTGAATGCCTTTAACATCACCCAAGTCACATCTTGAACACTTTGCTGCTTAAAGATTTCTTCCAACAGATACCCAAAATTCTCTCTCTCAAGTTCAAAATTCCACAAATCTCTAGGGCAGGGACAACATGCCACTAGTCTCTTTGCTAAAACATACTAAGAGTCACCTTTGCTCCAGTTCCCAACAAGTTCCTCGTCTCCATTAGAGATCAACTCAGCCTGGACTTTACTGTCCACATCACTATCAGCATTTTGGTCAAAGCCATTCAACAAGTCTCTAGGAAGTTCCAAACTTTCCCATATTTTTGTGTTTTCTTCTAAGCCCTCCAAACTGTTCCAAACTCTGCCTATTACCCAGTTCCAAAGTCACTTCCACATTTTTGGGTATCTTTACAGCAGCACCCCCCTCTACCAGTATCCATTTACTCTGTTAGTCTGTTCTCACACTGCTAATAAAGCATACCCAAGACTGGGTAATGTATAAAGGAAAGATGTTTAATTGACTCACAGTTCCACAAGGCTGGGGAGGCCTCACAATCATGGCGAAACGTGAATGAGGAGCAGAGTCGCCTCTTACATGTCGGCAGGCAAGACAGTATGTGCAGGGGTACTCCCCTTTATAAAACATCAGATCTTGTGAGACTTATTCACTATCATGATGACAGCGTGGGAGAAACCAGCCCCCATGATTCAATCACCTCCCACTGGGCCCCTCTCATGACATGTGGGTGTTATTACACTTCAAGGTATGACTTGGGTGGGACACAGAGCCAAACTATATCACCTTGCCACTGCTCTATCAAATAAGCTCATGGAATATTCCAAATCTTTGTTGTCATTTCAACAATGTTCACAGCATCTTCACCAGGATTAGACTACATCTCAAGAAACCATTTTCTTTGCTCATTCATAGAGGCAAGTCCTCGTCTGTTAAAGTTTTATCATGAAATTGCAGCAATTCAGTCATATCTTTAGGCTCCATTTCTAATTGTAGTTCTCTTGCTATTTCACCACCTCTGCAGCTACTTCCTTCACTGAAATCTTGAATCCCTTGAGGTCATCCATGAAAGTTGGAATTAACTTTTCCAAACTCCTACTAATGTTGATACTTTTACCTCTACCAGTGAATCACAGATATTCTTAATGGCATCTAGAATGGTAAATCCTTTCCAGAAAGTTTTCAATTCACTTTGCCCAGATCCATCAGAGGAATCACTATCTATGGCAGCTATAGCCTTACAAAATGTGTGTCTTAAATAATAAGATGTGAAAGTCAAAATTACTCCTTGATCCATGGACTGCAGAATGGATGCTGTGTTAGCAGACATAAAAACACTGATCTCCTTGTAAATCTCCATCAGACCTCTTGGGTGACTACATACATTGTCAATGAGCAGTAATATTTTCAACTGAATCTTTTTTTCTAAGCAGCAGGTCTCAATAGTGAGCTTAAAACAATCAGTAAACCATGCTGTAAACAGATGTGTTGTCATCCAAGCTTTGCAGTTCCCCTAACATAACACAGGTAGCGTAGATTTAGCATAATTCTTAAGGGCCCTAGGATTTTCAGAACGGTAAATAAGCACTGCCTTCAACTTCAAGTCACCAGCTGCATTAGCCCCTAACAAAAGGGCCAGCCTATCCTTTGAAGTTTTGAAGCCAGGTATTGACCTCTCTCTAGCTATCAAAGTCCTAGACGGCAGCCTTTTGCACTAAAAGGCTGTTTCATCTCTATTGAAAATCTGTTGTTCAGTGTAACCACCTTCATCAATTATCCTAGCTAGATCTTCTGGATCACCTGCTACCCCTTGCACATCATCATTTCCCACTTCACCTTGCACTTTTATGTTATGGAGAAGGCTTCTTTCCTTAAATCTCATGAACCATTCTCTGCTAAACTTCCAACTTTTCTTCTGCAGCTTCCTTACTTTTCACAACTTTAAAATAATTGATGATAGTTGGCCAGGCGCGGTGGCTCACACCTGTAATCCCAGCACTTTGGGAGGCCAAGGCGGGCAGATCATGAGGTCAGGACATCAAGACCATCCTGGCAAACACAGTGAAACCCCGTCTCTACAAAAAATACAAAAAAATTAGCTGGGTGTGGTGGTGGGAGCCTGCAGTCCCAGCTACTCGGGAGGCTGAGGCAGAAGAATGGTATGAACCTGGGGGTGCGGAGCTTGCAGTGAGTGGAGATCACGCCACTGCACTCCAGCCTGGGCGACAGAGCAAGACTCAGTCTCAAAAAAAAAAAAAAAAAAAAAAAAAAAAATTTGATGATAATTAAGGCCTTAATCTGGATTAAGCTCTGTCTTAAGGGAATGTTGTGGTTTGGTCTTCTACATAGACCACTAAAACTTGCTCCATCTCAGCAGTAAGGCTGTTTTGTCTCCTTATAATCTGTGTGTTCACAAAGAGCACTTTTAATTTCCTTCAAAAACTTTTCCGCTGCATTCACAACTTCACTAACTCTTTCCACAAGAGACCTATCTTTTGGCTTATGTAGTATTTCAACATGCCTTCCTCATTAAGCTTAATCATTTCTAGCTTTTGATTTAAAGTGAGAGATGTGCAACTCTTCCTTCCACATGAACACTTAGAGGCCATTCTAGGATTAGTAACTGACCTAATTTCAGTATTTTTGTGACTCAGGGAACAGGGAGGCCCGAGAAGAGGGAAAGAGACTAGGGAAAAGCTGGTTCATGGAGGAAACTACACATAACATTTATTCTTTGCTGTCTTATATGGGTGCATGGTACAATTACAACAGTAAGGTCAAAGATAAATGATCACAGATTACCATAACAGATAAAATAATAATGAAAAAGTCTGAAATACTGCAAGAATTATCAAAACATGACACAGAAACATTAAGTATGCGTATAATGTTGGAAAAATGGTGCCAACTGATTTGCTCAATTCACTGTTGCCACAAATCTTGAACTTGTAAAAAATGCAGTATCTGTGAAGCACAAGAAAATGAAGCATAGCAAAACGTATGCCTGTAAGCATCTGGCAAATTCTTCGATATTCTGGGAAAAAGCAAGCATATCCTCACATCTCAAGATATGCTGCCTTGAGAAAAGAGGCTGGAAAAGATATAGTAAAGGAAACTTAATAATGTATGACTATTTGCAATTATTACAGATATGAAAGAGATAAAAAATTTGTCTAACTAGTTTTCCACTCCACAGTAATACTCAAATATGTTGCTTGAAGCTTAAGGTGAACAAATCATAAAACAAGATCATGTCTTCTGTACAATTAAGTAAAACACTGAAGTATGTTAAGCAATCTAATTGTTTTTTTTATTATGGGCATGAAAAAAAAAGGCAGTTCTAGAACAAAATTTTTTCCCACTAATAAAAATAGTGCTTTAAGGCTAAAACTTTGAGGTTCTAATCAGAATCATCTCTTTATAATATATATAAAGGCCAAAGCCATAGTTTGCTAAAAAATTTTGGCAACCCAAACTTGCACAATTAAAATAAATACAGTGCCACGTGATCTGATCTCCCAAAGCCTGGAATTTTGACCTTTACTGAAGTCGTCCCAATTCAAATGCTAAAAATAACTGCTTTAGCTGAACAAAATATTAAACTCATTTCTCGGTGTATGTTCCATACAAATATTTAGCATGAGCTTATTTATTCAACAAATACATATTGTGCCTATCAGGCTAGGACCCTTACCAGGCAATGAAGACATAAATGTGACAAAGACGAACACAGTGCCTCTCCTCAAGGGGCTAAGACAAGTAAAGAAGACAAACAGTGAACAAATAATTACAAAAAAGACATTATCTGAAAGTAGAGAGAGATATTTCAACAAATCTATGGAGTCAGGGAAGGCATTCCGAGTTGAGAGCCAATGTCTTTGACATAAAAATCTTCAAGGTTATCGTATAAGAGAACTGTATTTCTGTAAGTTACTGCTGTTCACTTTCATCAGTTAAATTATTCTTATAACACATACAGGTTAATTTACACGCCAGGTTTATGCTCAGCAGCATATTATACTTAAAAGACACTTTATAAATCAGAAGTTCTTAGCTATAGTTTTAAACATCAAAATGAATCATTTATGTCACTTCAGAAAAATCAAAAATAATAAATGGGCTGGGTGCAGCGGCTCACGACTGTATTCCCAGCACTTTGCAAGCTGAGGCAGGCGGAACTTGAGGTCAGGAGTTTGAGACCAGCCTGGCCAACATAGTGAAACCCTGTCTCTACTAAAAATACAAAAAAAATTAGCTGGTCATGGTGGCAGGTGCCTGTAATCCTAGCTACTTGGGAGGCTGAGGTGGAAGAATCACTTGAACCTGGAAGGTGAAGTTCCAGCGACTGAGATCACGCCACTGCAGTCCAGCCTGGGCGATAGAGCGATGCTATGACTCAAAATAATAATAATAATAATAATAATAAACGAAGTGGCAGCATAGGTTTAAAATAAAATTTTTCTTTTTTGAGCCAAGTCATGCTCTGTCCCCTAGGCTGGAATGGAGTGGTGCAATAATAGCCCACGGCAGCCTTGAATTCCTGGTCTCACGTGATCCTCCTATCTCAGCCCCCTGAGTAGCTGGAACTACAAGCACATTCTACTAAAATAGTATTTCTGAAAAATGGCAGATTGACTCCATGATTCTCTTTCAACATCTTCTTCCCCTAACCACATTAAATTCACAGTAAAGGAGTATAAAAAGGTAAAAATACAAAAGAGCTAAGATAGAGAAAAGAATGGGAAACTAAAACATTCAAGAGAATTTATAAAATTTTTATAAAATTGAAGAGATGGAGGAGTGATAATTGACTTAAGAGAACAGAGGCACTACCTGAGTTCTGCAGAGACCAAATAGAAGTAAGGTATTAATATTTGCTATACAGAATCCCAAAACGGACAAGGCCTTGGGAACTATGGAGATATGGAGTCAGAGTAAGTAGTAGGGCTAAAAGCAGAGGATTAGATAACAATACCTAAGTATATCATTAGATACTCACCAACATAAGTGCTGTTACATATATGTGCACCTGTGCCTGCTTCCAGAAGACTACTACACCTCCCATCTCTATTTTTTGTAGACGCTCAACAGCATCAGAGAAAAGCAGCTATAAAATACTGACATTTGCATGTTACACTAATAAGAAGCCCATAATACTCACCAACATAAGTGGTGTTACACATATGTGCACATGTGCCTGCTGCCAGAAGACTACTGCACCTCTCATCTCTCCTATTTTTTGTAGACGCTCAACAGCATCAGAGAAAAAGAGCTGTAAAATACTGACATTTGGATGTTACACTAATAAGAAGCCCTTTCGTGCAGATGAAAGGACATGTTATGCACAGAGACCTTCTGAGAGGTTCTCAAGTAATAGACAAGTAACAACCACAGATATGTGAGGAAAACCTCCAAAATGAAAGCAAGAGCTTATAAAATCAAACAGAAATAAAAAAGAACCTGGAAGAAACAAAGCAATGCACAGAGAAGGCCAAAGTTATAATTTATATCCTTAGAAGGCAAGACAAAGTTATAATTTATATCCTTACAGCAAAAAGAGAAAATATAGCAGCCATATAGCAAGCAAAACAGAATGCTATAACTCATGAACAACAGAGAACACAAAGTCGCTCTTTGAATTAAAAAAGTAGAATAGCAGAAATAAAAAAATTCAGTAGGAAGGTTGGAAGATAAAGCCCAGGATATCTCCTATAAAAACAAATAAACAGATGAAAATATTTTTTAAAACCGAAATATAAGAATGATTAGAATTAGATTAGGATCTGTCAGGAAATTTAACTTCAAAGAAACAGCATTTCCAGAAAAAGAGAATAGAAAGAGGGAGAAGAGAAAAATCACTAAAGAAACAATACAAGAAAATTACACAGAATTTTTTAGACACGGATTTCCACATTGAAAGGCCTCTTAAGAACCTAGCACAATCAGTGAAAAAATACACATCCCGAAGCTCATTACTGTGAAAATTTCAAGCACCAGGGATAAACAGAAGATCATAAAAGTTTTCAGAGAGGGAAATACAAAAGGCATGACAATCAGAAAGTAGGACTAGAGGCTAGGGAAGCATAAGACACAGGACTTTAACATTATTTGACTTCTAAAACGATGAACAGAAATTTTTATAAACACTAAGCAATAATAACTGCACAAAAGTACAAAATAAATAAACGAATAAAAAATCATTTTTTTTTTTGAGATGGAGTTTCGCTCTTGTCACCTAGGCTGGAGTGCAGAGGTGTGATTTTGGCTCACTGCAACCTCTGTCTCCCAGGTTCAAGTGATTCTCCTACCTCAGCCTTGCCAGTAGCTGGGATTACAAGCGCCCAACACCACACCCAGCTGATTTTTGTATTTTTAGTAAAGACGAGGTTTCGCCATATTGGCCAGGCTTGTCTCGAACTCCTGACCTCAGGTGATCCGCTTGCCTCGACCTCCCAAAGTGCTGGGATTACAGGCGTGAGCCACCACACTCAGCCAAAAAATAAATTTATTGAATGTTCTTTAGTAGTACCATTGTTTTAAATATACTGTGTTAACTCATTTAACTCTCATAACACCCCAGGAGACTATTAGCCTCATTTCACAGGTGAGGAAACAGGCATTGACAGGTCAAGTAATTTCTCCACAATGACACAAGTAGCAAGCTGTGGAGCCAAAGTTCTAGCTTTCTGACGTGGTCTTTTTAAAAACTGCACGATACCATCTCTCAACTGTAAAAGTAAAATTAATTTTAATAAAGAAAAGAAAATACTACTTGAATTCCCTACCTTGCTGATCTATTCCTAGATCAACTATGGTTAATTAAAAGTTCTGCCATCATGAAAAACGCTATGCTCCTTGCCAAGCCACAAAAGTGTATGTGTATGTGTGAAGGGGGAGAGGGTGGAGGTTTGAGAGTATTTACTAGTATTTTGAATATTCATGTGTAAAAGGACTTTATGTTATGTGCTTGTGATCTGCTGCTAGATAGTCCATAAAGCAGATACCGTAACCTAATTGCATTGACAACCTCCACCAAAGGAAATGATGCACTTACATCAGATCACCACTGTGTATTAAGAACAAAGCCTATAAAAATTGCATTAGAAACAGCATAGCTCCCTGTTTTCTAAATTATTTTCATCTACGCCCTTCACATTCTTCGAGCCTTGCAAGGAAAATCTCCTTAATTTTCCTAGTCATTTACATGACTATTAAATATACTGATGCGACAAAAAAAATCACGCTCCTTTACTCACTGTTGCCTTTCACACATCTTTACCTTGTATTATTAACTACATAATGACAGTTGAACATTTTCACGTGACTTCTGTAGGAGTTAGCGTCATTCACAGCCTCCTACATTTGCTATCCTATCCATTTTGTGTTTTATTGTACCTACTAACGGGATTCTGGCTTTAGTGGGGGAAGAAAAAAGAGAGAAATACGTATGTCTCTTTTTGAACAATTTTTTATTTCTTTTCAGACCTGGTAACATCAACATTCCCTGGGTATGATAAGGACGTTAGCATGCAGGTTTAGCATTTCCTTTCTTGGGACTAATAAATTCTCATATGCTAAAGTAGTGGCTTTTGAGATCTCAGACCGCTGCTTCGAAACTCATTCTAATGCAACAGACCTCCTGGGTCATTAGCTGTCGCCCTGCGCAATCTAGGAGTTCCTTTTTCCCACACCTACAGCGGTCCACTTTCTGCCTGTCATGGCCTTCATTTCTGAATCTTTTTTTGTAAGAGGGGGAGGGGTGTTGGTTTTGGGTTTGGATTGATACTTGGTAGCTGCAGCCACCTTTAAGGTCCTGATGCATCAGGGACAGCATCACTGGTCTTCCCAATACGTGGGTGACCGGATCCTAGGCTGTCCGGCCTAGGTGTCAGCCTCGCTCACGGGAAGTTTCTCACCCGCGGCCACAGCGCTTGCACCGTCCCCACAGCCTCCAGGGTCCTGCGTACCCGGCACGAAGGTCACAGCCCCCGCGCAGGTGTGACGCGCGCCCGCGCACTCACCGTCTCCTTGGCAGCCGCCACTGGGATGGGCAGCATCCCCCGGCCGCGGGGCGGGTCCTCGGGCTCCGCGGCCGCGCTCTTTGAGGGTCGACCGGTCGCCGGCGAGCCGGCCCTGGGGTCCCCGTACAGCTGGTAGCACACCAGGCCGACCAGCCCCCCGCCGGCCGCCGCCGCCACGCTCAGCTCCCCCCAGCGCCGCCGCCGCCGCCTCCATGCCGCCTCCGCCACAGCCCTCTCCTCATCCTCTCGGGAGGAGAAGGGCCGGCCAGGAAGGCCCAAGGTGGTCACCGCAGGCCGCCCCCACTGCCCAAGGAGGGGCTGGTGAGCGCAGAGTGGAGGAGACAGCCGGGGTGGCGGCCACAAGAGCCTTCGCAGCGCAGCCATAGCGGAGGCCGCCCACACCAGAGTTGGGAGGAGGCGGAGAACGGGGGGGGCGGGGGGGGGGGGGGGGGTCGCCGAAATCTCGCGAGAAGTCGGTGCCGCGAGCTTCGCGGCCGGCCGAGAGCGAACCCTACACTCGCGCGGCCCCGGGGACCCGATACGCCACCTTCAGCTCGGCGGTCCCGTGGTTCGGCCCGGGAAGAACCTGGAAGAGGCGGCGGATCCCGGCTGCTCCCCGGCCCCGAACCCTCAGCCCAACCACGCAGTCATAAATAACCGCGCCAGCCCGGCGACACCTGGCTACGCGACAGCGCGACACTGCGAGCACAGCCGAGTCAGCGGAACTGAGGCGCGGCCGAGTGCGGGGCTCTCTGGGGCCCGCGTCGCTGCTACGGGCGGGGTGGGTCTCCGAGCTGGGGTCAGCGCCCGTCTGGGATACTCACATTCCCTAACGGTCTCCTGACCTCAGGAAACTCAAGGTCTTGACTCAAGGTCGTGAACGATTTGCAATTGTATCTTCACATATAAGACACAAATGAGGTATAAGCATTTGGCTCAAGTCATAGCGATTGCAAATTAAGGCAAACACTTTGACGACTCAAGGGCAGCTTCCGGACTTTTGATGGGAGAAGGCTAATGCTGTTTTTTAGAAGCATTAGCACACCCGCGTCACTTAATTCAACAAATCAGAACTGTCTTGTGCATATAAAAGTTAAGAATTGTAAAACTTCTGTGAATAAAGATAAAATCTTGAACGATACCCTGATTTTTCAGGTAAGCGCTGTTTGTATAAATATAAAATAAATGAGAAGCGTATTGTGTCATCTTTTTGTTTTTACTATACTTTTTGTTTGCTATGTTGTCAGTATCAGTTTTTATGAGAAAGTGTAGATGAAGTTCCTATCAGTTTCTCTCCCCAGACCCCAGTTTTGGTAACTTGAATTATGTTAGCTTTTTCTTCATACTATGGAATGGTGCCAGGAGTCCCTAAAATATTGTGGATCTAAGGGGATAGACAACTAAATACAGTGGTCTCAATTGGGCTGCAGTGACAAGAGAATACACCATCAGTTGATTCTGGCAATTCTTGTAAAGACTAAAGGCTTTCAGAGACGACCAAATGAGTTTTTTCTGGCTCAGGTCATACAATTTCTTCCCTTTTTTTTTTTTCTTTTTTTGAGACGGAGTCTTGCTCTGTTGCCCAGGCTAGAGTGCCGTGGCACATTTTCGGCTCACTGCAACCTCCGTCTCCCTGGTTCAAGCGATTCTCCTGCCTCAGCCTCCCGTAGCTGGGATTACAGGCACCCGCCACAGTGCCTGGCTAATTTTTGTATTTTTAGTAGAGATGGGCGGTGGGGGGGGGGGGGGTCTCACCATCTTGGCCTGGCTGGCCTCGAACTCCTGGAGGTCCTGCAATTTCTATTCCTAACACCTTGCATGTAAATAGCACATCAGGTACACCCCGTTACCTCTTATTTTAATAGAGGTTAATGGCATTTTGCTTTCTTAAAGCTGCTAAAAGCGGTAAGAAGAAAAATCTGTAGCAGATGAACAAATTTTGTGTATTTTAAAACCTGTCTCTGAGTTTTCTTCATTTTCAGCCTGTGGGTTTTATGGAGTCAATGCCTAAAGAAGACTCTGATAGCGTCTTGCTTTATCACCAAATTTTCCTCAATTTATGCTTTCTCTATATTCTGTGAAATGGTAGTTTCCCCAAATAAATTATCTTCTGGGTAATAATTACATATATTATATATAATATAATAATCATATTGGCCGGGCGTGGTGGCTCACGCTTGTAATCCCAGCACTTTGGGAGGCCGAGGCGGGTGGATCATGAGGTAAGGAGATAGAGCCTATTCTGGCTAACACGGTGAAACCCCATCTCTACTAAAAATACAAAAAATTTAAAAAAAAAAAGGCAGGCGTGGTGGCATACACCTGTAGTCCCAACTACTCAGGAGCCTGGGGCAGGAGAACTGTTTGAACCCGGGAGGTGGAGGTTGCAGTGAGCCGAGACTGTGCCGCTGCACTCCAGCGTGGGTGACAGAGCGAAACTCTGTCTCAAAAAAAAAAAAAATTATAATAATAGCTCTGACACTGTTTACTTTGAACTGAACATGATTTCCTGATTTTCTCATAAATTCTCAGTATAGCCTAATGCCAGAATTCTTGGACAAACTGATCAATTTTTATTAGTTGCATGTTAAAAGCTAAGTAGCTCTAAAGAAGTTTAGGGAGGTAATACAATAACATCACATTACAGATGAGGAAAATGACATCCTTCATCTAAGATGACAAATACAGACACATACGTATAGATTTCTATATAGTTTCTCTATAGTTTTCTAAATTTGATAGAGCTCCTGCAAACAATTTATCTGGTTAGAAGCTAAGTACTGCTGTGAGAAGGGCTAAGTTTAGGTTTGTAGATCAGTGAGAGAGCTTTGGATAAAATACCTCTCACGTGCAAAAACAGCTTTACTAATAATTTTCAACAGTACTTTCCCTCTAAAGGTGAAATTTGCTTAAGAATAGTTACTGTTTTCTTCCCACGTTTGATGCTCTGTAACTATAGCTACACAAAAATAACCAAATTCACTTGTTATGTGGATATTTTTCTGAGTTTAATTCCCAGAGGAAAAATTTTAAGAAAATGTGATATTAGGAATTTGGAAACTTTTTTTTTTGAAATTTCAGATAATATTGTTGGATCAATATAGAGTCAACCCAGTATCCCTTATCTTTTATGTCAATTCTACTGAGCATTAAGAATAACCCCCAAAATGCCCCTGCTCCACAGTGAGAGCCCACACCTTGAAAGAAATATCCACTTATCGTTCACTATGGTGTAAATAAAAAGAAATGTTCTGAAACAATAAAAATGTTTCAAACAACGGGGATTAAGCCAAAAAGGGTTTTTCAGGAAAGCATATACCTCAGTGAATAAGTAATAAATTAGAAGAAATCTGGACTCCAGTCTTGGATTTGCTGCATCTTAATTATAATGCTTTGGAAGCCACAGTCTCTAAAATAGTGGAGTTGAAATAGATGATCACCTCTGAACCCATCTTTCTAATGAACTAAAATGCTCCAAGTGTATCAGTAAACCATAGAAAGATACTTCATGGTATTTTTCATGTATCATTTCTCTTCTGAAAATCTACAATTGGCCTAAGATTGTTTTATTCTTTCAACTTAAAATTCCATCCCCGGACCACGCAGGCTAACGTCTGTAATCCCAGCACTTTGGGAGGCCAAGGTGAGTTGATCACTCAGGAGTTCGAGACCAACCTGGGCAATATGGCAAAACTTCGTCTCTACAAAAAATACAAAAATTAGCCAGGCATGGTGGTGCGTGCTTATGGTCCCAGCTACTCGGGAGGCTGAAATAGGAGGATTGCTTGAACCGGGGAAAAGGAGGTTTCAGTAAGCCATCATGGAGCCACTGCATTCTAGCCTGCGTGAGAGAGCAAGACTCTGTTTAAAAAAAAAAAAAAAATCCATTCCTTTATCTAATTATTTTAAGCTTCTACTGCATTTAAAATTGTAAATACGTTAGTGATTTTGAAAAGTTTGAAAATGTGGAATATAAGTGCAATAGGCAGGAATGTCTTGTTTAACAAAACTTCTATCAAAATATACTGCATTCCTTATGTTGGTCATTCTGAGCTCCAGATTCTTGACTAGTTAAAAGAGTAGCAGTTACATCTGAGATCTGTATCAGGGCACATGAACCACCCCATCCCTAGGTCCACTCAAGTCTACCAGCAGAGAGCAGGGTTGCAACCATCTTCTTCTCTCTTGGGAAATTTGTCATCATTTTCTCAAATTGTCTTCCACCTTCCATGCTGTCTTCCTTAGGGCAAAATTGACAAAGGAGACAGTGCTGGAGAAGGTATGTTCTTGCTCTTTTTTCTTCAAAGTGCTAGCCACCAGCAATCTAGAACTCAATTCCTCAGCATCCAGGGCTATGGAAACCAAGTTACGCAAGACACCGAGGGTCTGTTTTCTGTTTTGATGAGCTCTCATTCCCAAAGACTGTGATCTGCATCTCACCCTTTTTCCATTAGGCAAAGCCAAGCTGACTCTAAGCAACATGAGGCCAGGGCATGCATCTTCTAGCCCAGTTCCTGGCACACATTAGGACCTCAATTATATTTACTAAATGAAAAGCAATGTCTTGAAAAGGGGGGAAGGTGGAGGCCAACATAGGAAGGCAAGTTAGGTGACAAGGAAATACAATGGCCCATCAGACACTAAAGAAGCTGACAAATCAAGCAGCACATCAATGAGGAAATGCAATCAACACAGACGGGAGGCCAAAGGGAAAAAGCAAGGGATTGGCAAAGAAGGATCACAGATAGAGTGTGGGCTAGGCTTAGTGGCTCACACCTGTAATCCCAGCACTTTGGGAGGCCAAGGCAGGAGGATCATTTGAAGCCAGAAGTTCAAGGCCGGCCAGAGAAAATAGTGAGAACCTGTCTCTACAAAAATTAAAATTAAAATTAGCCAGGAGTGGTGGTGCATGCCTGCAGTCCCAGCAGCTCAGGAGGCTGAGGTGGGATGATTGCTTGCACCAGGAGTTCGAGGCTGCAGTGAGCTATGATCGTGCCACTGCACTCCAGCCCCTGGGTGACAAAGCAAGACCCTCTAAAAAAAAAGGGGGGGGGGGGTGGACAACAAAGTATGATCATGCAGAAGGCTTGATTCAAGAACAGATTTTGTGATTTTCAGATTCTAGCACTGAAGTTATCCTGTTACATATGATTTGGCCGTATCCCCTTGGACTAGAGCCTTAAAGCAATAGGTTTTCCCCAAGGCTCTCTCCATTGTTTTTTTTTTTTTCTAGGTGGAGTCTTGCTTCGTCACCAGACTGGAGTGCAGTGGCGCGATCTCGGCTCACTGCAACCTCCGCCTCCCAGGTTCAAGCAATTCTCCTGCCTCAGCCTCCCGAGTAGCTGGGACTACAGGCGCACGCCACCATGCCCAGCTAATTTTTGTATTTTTGGTAGAGACGGGATTTCACCATGTTGGCTAGGATGCTTTCGATCTCCTGACCTCATGATCTGCCCGCCTCGGCCTCCCAAAGTGCTGGGATTACAGGCGTGGGCCACGGTGCCCAGCGGGCTCTGTCCATTCTTTTGGTCCTCCGAGGAAAATGCAGCATCATCCATGGCCAAACATCGGTGATTGACTGGCCACACCTCCCCTTTTGTTCTTAGATCTTTCACTGGGGACAATAACCAAGCTGGCAACCGTACACTTTTAACTGCCTTTCCAGAGCAGTAACACCCTCGGTTTGACTACTATGTCTATCCAGTCTGTTTTACATAATTTCCAGGGTCTTTGTTGACGGTGTCTCACTGTTCAATTCCTGCTGTTTAAGTCCCACCATCCCCTGTGTCTTTGTTCTCCATTTGGTGGTAGTGACTTCTTATGTACTTGGGACACAGGCAATAGCGGGACGGACTTACTACCAGCAAAGCCTCCCACCGGAAAACAAGGAAGCTCTTTCTCAATTGTCTTTTCCTATTTTCATGTCTGATAGTGATTAAAGCTTCTATGTCCATTAAAAAGTGTCTTCTGGTGCAGAATAACCTCATAGTAACATAATGATCACCCATTACACAAGCTTGACACTTTGGTAGCAAAATGTTACGGGATCTTTGGGGTGTTGTTTTCCTGTCCAGAAACCTCTGTGGCCAGTGGTTCCTTTGCCTGAGTTTTGATTGGGCCCGCTGGGCTTAGCAGTGTCTACTAAAGCTGGACATATGCATATCCTATGACGCATTAATTTCACTTTTTAGGTGAAATACTCCTGAAAAGAAATGAGTACTTATGTCCATCAAAAGACATATACAGGAGGCTGGGCACAGTGGGTGGCTCATGCCTGTAATCCCAGCACTTTGGGAGGCCAAGACGGGCAGATCACGAGGTCAGGAGATCGAGACCATCCTGGCTAACACGGTGAAACCCCGTCTCTACTAAAAATACAAAAAAATTAGCTGGCTGTGGTGGTGGGCACCTGTAGTCCCAGCTAATCGGGAGGCTGAGGCAGGAGAATGGCATGAACCAGGGAAGCGGAGCTTGCAGTGAGCCGAGATCGCACCACTGCACTCCAGCCTGGGCGACAGAGTGAGACTCCATCTCAAAAAAAAAAAAAAAAGACATATAGAGGAATATTCATAGTAGCATCATTTCTAATTGGCAACAAACCAGAAACTATTCATATGTTCATCAACAGTGGCTTGGATTATTTAAAAATGTGGCATATTCACATAATCAAATGATATAAAGCAATGAAAATTCCTGAATTGCAACTACATGCAATCACTGGGATAAATTTTAAAGCAAAAGTGAGGTAAAGAAGGCAGACACAAAAGAACCAACTTTATTATTCTATTTTAAAAGCTCAACAACAACAACAACTAATAGATATAAATAACGTTAGACATTAGGATGGTGGTCTCCCTGGGTGCAGGGAAGTGATTAGAAGGCAGAAAAAGGAGCTTTGGGAGTTCTGTGTCTTGATATGGGTGCCAATGACACGTGTATTTACTCTACAAATATTCGTAGAGTGGTCCACTTATAATTTCCATAACATTTTTATATATGTAACACTTCAATAAAAAGTTTATATAGAAGAAAACATAGATTTTCTTCCTAATGCTCTTATACTAATGTGTTATTTACTAGAGGACTTTGCTCAGTTATGAACTATACAACTTTAAAGGAATGTGTAGAGCTTGAAAAGAGTTCAACTAAGAACAATAAAATTGATTGAAGAATTGGAAACTAAAGGAAAAGTTACATAAGCTTGATATAGCCTGAGGAGATTTAACCAAGGAGTATTTTAATAAACATCTTTTACTACTTGAAGACTACTAAGAAGATACTATTAGTGATTTTTCTTATTTATTAAGGAAAAGACCAAAAGGAATTTTGTATTTTAAGCAAACAATGTAGTGTTTTAACTTCTTTAACTTGCAACATTTTCTCCTCTGAAATGTCCATATGGACAGAGCCAGTAGGTATGTGATCGTAAGGCCTAGTGCAACCAGTACGTACCTTTGGTTCTGGCTCTAACCCCTGACTGTCAGGTGTTGGATGGGGAAATTGCTTCAGGAGCAGATAAACAAATAGAAGGGCAGTCTTCAGAACAGATGGAAAGCTCAGCATAAAGAGGGAGCCATTAGAGACATCAAGGATAGCATAAGGTTAGTCAGTGTACATACCTGCAGAAGTTTAGTGGGATGGCAACCAGTTTCATCCCCTGCCAACTTCAGTTGATTGATATTGGTTGTCCAGAACACTGTGCTAAGTAAAATTATCAGGCCAGGCCCAGAAATCACAGGAAAAAGTAGGTCAGTATCTCTGCTAAGACTGGGCTATCAGATTGGGACTGAGTTGAGTTAGTTGTAAGTCCACCATGGTTCTTTGGAAACGCTCTACCAAGAGAAGATAATGCAAACAACAGCAGGAACAGAAAAGGTGAAAAAAATGTTCAAATGTTTTTGTAATATGCATGGCAACATTTAATATTTACCCTATAAAGTTATAGAAGACCAAAAATAATTTAGAGATAGCTCAGTCTGGGAATTTTCTAATCTTTCTAAGTTTTTGTTGAGGGGTGGTGGGCGTGGGGTGGGGAGGGGAGTGCTTAGTGAAAACTGTTTGCCAAAAGAAATCTTGTTTCTTAAGCCCCATAACACAAAGTAGATAACAGCAGAGTGTCTGTAGTTGAAAAGGAGGGAAATCCGGACCTTGTCCATTTAAAATTTCCTTTTCAGCTCTCACAGTGGAGCCTGAAGTAACTTTGTAGACTATTGGGGCTTAAATACCACTGAAATATACACTCGTTCCATTTTTACTGACTGACGAGGAAACTGAGGGGCTGCCAGGTTAAAGGATTTTCTCTGAGTTATACTACCAGAAATTGAGCCTAGATATTCTGCCCTACATCTAGATAGTTCCTGCATTAGAATCATCAGAAACTGACAGAATTTAAAACCGTTTTTCTTAAGGCATATTAATTTGCAAGGAATCGTATAGCAATTGCATTAGCTCAAGTAAAAGACACATTTTAAGGATAAAATTGCATAGAATCCAGAGGAAAGTGGTACTATGAGGTGTCAGGAAGTGTGGTAACCGGGTCAGCTCTAGGGACCTACATCATAAGAGCTCGAGGACATTCATTCTAGCACACTGCTGTGAGCATGACTTCGCTACTAATTCTACCAATCTCTATGAATCTTAATGCAAATTCTAAAGAGAAAGTGTTAGGTTGGTCTGGCCTATAGACGTTTTCTTCCTTTGTTAGTTTTTTACTCCTAGGCCAGCCAGCTGTGTCTGGGAGGAAAGGTGTGGAGTCATATGGAGATGCAGTTTCTGGGAAAGGGAGAACAACTTTCCTTAGAAGGCCCTGTGGGCAGGTATCAGTGATGTGCTGGTAAGGTGTTAACAATGGGTTCTGGGGTAGAAGAGGTGGGGAGTCCTGACTCGTAGTGTTTTCAGATTTCCATGGCGTAAATACTCCCACCGTGGTGATTTCAGGCTACCAATACGACATTACTGATTGCAGAGTTGGGAAGAGATGCATCGTAGCACATTACGTGGAATTTCCACTATCTACATCATATAAAAGATATAATGGTAAAGTAAAAGTGATGTTTTTAGTACTTATTACATTTTATATTTACCTAATAAATATAAATTATATTACGTTTAATATAATTATCTAATTGTAAGTTTACATAATTTAATTTTTAATAAAGTCTCTAACAACTGGCTCAAAAACTCCTGAAAATTTAACTATCAGCTCTAGTGAGTTAGTGCAAGCTGGCTCCAGCCCACCAATATGGTATTTAAAGATCACCATCTCCACTTGAGTTTGGAGGTTCTTGAAGACCGCTTTTGACATAAGAAAAGGACAGGGTGAGTGGGACATCTGACTAACCCAAAAAAAATTAGGATTAAGAATTTGCATTTATGGAAGCATCACTTGCACCCAGGAGTTCAAGGTTACAGTGAGCTATGTTCACGTCACTGCACTCCAGCCTGAGTGGCAGAGTGACACTCTGTCTCCAAAAAAGAGTAAAAATAAAAATAACAATATGCCGGGCAAAGTGGCTCAGACCTGTAATCCCAGCACTTTGGGAGGCCGAGGCAGGGAGTTCGCTTGGGCCCAGGAGTTCGAGACCAGCCTGGGAAACATAGCGAAACCTGGTCTCTACAAAAAAAAAAAAAAAAAAAAAAAAAAGAAATTAGTAGGCCCTGGTAGTGTGTCCCTGTAGTCCTAGCTACTCCACAGGATAAGGCCAAAGGATTTCTTGAACCTTGGAGGCAGAGCCTGTGGTGAGCCAATATTGCGTCAACGCACTCCAGTGTGGGCAACAGAGCCAGACCCTGTGTCAAAAACTAAAAAATAAAGAAAAATAAAAATAATCAAGAATTTGCCTTTAGCCACAAAGGGCAAAATGAATTTAGCCCTCCTTTAATGAAGAGGAGGGAAACAATGTTTCTCACCATCCCATGATTGTTAATTGGTTTCAATCAGTGCATATGCAGTTAGTACTATGGAATTATTTCTACTCTCTCAAATTAATTATATTTGTTGTTCCAAAGACTTGGAATTAAGGAATCATCTCAGGTCTGTAGATACTGGACAGGTACAACTAACTACTCAGATGAGGTAGACATTATTCTTGAGCTGAGTTTGTAGGTATTCAGTTAAAAAGGTGTGCTTTTAACAGCTGATATCCAATAGGGACCAGCTCTCATTTGATATTGCCAGGTAATGAAGTCTTGCTTTAGGTTAAGGTCAATTTTTAGGCTTGATCAAAATATATGATTTCAAATTCACAAGCATATAATACATCTAATCAATTCTTATATTTATTATACTTAAATTTCATATTTTGTCCACATGAAGGTATTCATTCTTAAGCCAAAGTAATTATTGAGTGTTTAGGTCAGTATGCAATATATTTTTCTGTTAAAATAAATTAGTTTGCCTCAAACACTAGAGATTGATCTAAAAGCGAGTCTGAAAATAGGGGTGTTCATAAATTCCTTGGCAACTGAAGCGTATCAAAACTCTTGCACTTCAAAAATGATTGCAACTATTTTTCAGGATGATCTCAAATCTTATGTTCGGGAACCTGCAAACCTCGGACCACCACATCAAGGGAAATGAAGTGAACCTTTCACTTGATGACAAGACTTTGTAGAAAACCACTAAATTAGCTACTCTAACATCATCATGCAGGTGCATGGGTCTCCTTGAACAAATTATTCCAGAGTAAGATGGCCTATTGCTCCATCATTCCAGTGTTATACCAGGAAACCAGGTTTGATTAGGATTTCATTGTGTGTAGTATAGTATTTGTTTCAGGGCATATGCTTTGATCAAAATCTATGTAATGAAGACGTATACTCCATGATATCTAGAATTAATCATTGAACTATGTCTATGGCTAAACGCAAATGTTACACTCATTTACTTATTAAACACCTATTTGCCTGTAAAGAGTTTGTCTCTAAAAGTGAATTTTAAATATAGAAGAACACCAAACAATAATAAAACCAGTATATAAAACTCGAGGTTATTATCCAAATCAGGTGCTTTTTTTAAACTGAAAAGTAAACAAATGAAGAAGGAAGAGCTGAAAGATGCACTAATAGAAAACTTCATTATTTTAAGTCCTGCGAAAGTAGAAACACATGAGAAATGAATTTCAGCATATGGTGTGAATGTTCCTTTGTTCTTACTTCTAGTCTGTATATTAAAATTAAGTTTTCTTCTAATCTTTCTTCAATAATTATGAAGGATTGAGATGACTGTCAACCAGAAAAGGCAACCAGGCAGTTGGAGATGTGAAACTATAGCCTTGGGAGAGAGGTCTTAAATGTGGTAACTGACTACTGCATGGAGTCCTGTATTGGAATTTAAATGAGTTTCAAATGTGAGATTAGTAAAAAGGAAAAACTTTGCTTTGAAAGTTCACATATGCAGTAAATAGACTATGTTGGAGTCAAAAAAGTATAAATTACATAGTGTTTATATCATAATGATTAGGAACTTGCAGATGTATCTACAGAAATACATGTTAGGATTAAGAGAACTTCGGAAATTGGAAAGTCATGTATCTATAAAAGTATTCTATCTGGATATTTGTTTTGATAAAATCAGCCAAATATCAAATCAATATAGAAGTCCCATAATTTGAACCCTCCTTATCTTCTTTAAAGCTCTGATTTTAAGGGTAGGAGAATTTAAGTAATTTGAAGAGACAGGCTTGTGAAAATTAGTCTACAAAGAAAAGTTATTGAATTCTCTTTTCCTATTAAATTTTCTCTTCAAATTTGGAGAGACAATCACAGAATTTTAGACTGAATGGAACCACAGAGATAATCTAATCTAAGGACTGTGTTTTAGGGAGGAGGATACAGGAATGAATCGTGTCTTACCATGGGAAATGTCCTGATCTGTTTCCTGTCTGTTTCCCACCCTTTTTCTGGCACTCCCTAACAGAACTCAGCTAAGATATAACTTCTTCCAAAATGCCTCACCTTTCCCAAGGCTGGGTTAGCACATGTTGCTGCCTATGTTTTATGTATTTATTTAACTTATTTTAAGTTCAGGGGCACATGTGCAGGTTTGTTCCATAGGTAAACTTGTGTCATGGAGGTTTGTTGTGCAGATTATTTCATCACGCAGGTATTAAGCCTAGCACCTATTAGTTATTTTTTCTGATCCTCTCCCTCCTCCCACCCTCCACCCTTTGACAGGCCCCAGTATGTGTTGTTCCTCTCAATGAGTCCATGTGTTCTCATCATTTAGCTCCTACTTATAAGTGAGAACATGTGGTATTTGATTTTGTGTTCCTGTGTTAGTTTGCTAAGGATAATGGCCTCCACCCTCATCAGTTTCCCTCTGCAAAGGACATGATCTCATTCTTTTTATGGCTGCATAGTATTCCATGGTGTATATGTACCACATTTTCTTTATCCAGTCTATCATTGATGGGGGAAAAATTTTGCAAACTGTGTATCCAACAAAGGTCTAATATACAGCATCTATAAGGAACTTGAGCAAATTTACAAGAAAAAAAACAACCCCATTAAAAAGAAGACATGGGCCGGGCACAGTGGTTCACACCTGTAATGCAGCACTTTGGGAGACCGAGGCAGGTGGATCACCTGAGGTCGGGAGTTTGAGATTACCCTGGTCAACATGGTGAAACTCCGTCTCTACTAAAAATACCAAAATTACTTGGGCCTGGTGGTGCGTGCCTATAATCCCAGCTACTCCGGAGGGTAAGGCAGGAGAATTGCTTGAACCAGGGAGACAGAGGTTGCAGTGAGCCAAGATAGCGCCATTGCACTCCAGCCTTGGTGACAAGAGCAAAACTCCGTCTCAAAAAAAAATAATAAAATTAAATTAAAATTATAAATAAATAAATAAATAAAAAAGAAGACATATGGCCAAGTGCGGTGGCTCGTGCCTGTAATCCCAGCACTTTCGGAGTCCAAGCCTTGCGGATCGTCTGAGGTCAGGAGTGCAAGACCAGCCTGGCCAACATGGCGAAACCCCATCTCTACTGAAAATACAAAAGTGAGCCGGGCGTGATGGTGGGCTCCTGTAATCCCAGCTACTCGGGAGGCTGAGGCAGGAGAACTGCTTGAACCCAGTAGGCGGAGGTTGCAGTGAGCTGAGACCACGCCATTGCATTCCAGCCTGGGCAACAAAAGTGAAACTCCACTTAAAAAAAAAAAGAAAAAAAGAAAGAAAGAAAAAGACAAAGACATACATGCAACCAACAATCATATGAAAAGAAGTTCAACATCACTGATCATTAGAGAAATGCAAATCAAAACCACAATGTGATACCATCTCACACCAGTCAGACTGGCTATTATTAAAAAGTCGAACTAGATGCTGGTGAGGTTGCGGAGAAAAAGGAACACTAAGGCACTGTCGGTTTGAATGTGAATTAGTTTGTGGAAGACAGTGTGGCAATTCCTCAAAGACTTTAAAACAGAAATACCATTAGACCCAGCAAGCTCATTACTGGGTATATACCCAAAGGAATAGAAACTGTTTTATTATAAAGACATGTGTATGAACACTGTAGCATTATTCACAATAGCTGCTACCTACTTTTAATAAAGCACCTTGAACTCCCCCAGTCATAGCACTACAACTCGAATGTAATGTGTTCCTTTACTTGCTTGTCTCCACCAGTTGGACTACAAGCTTCAGGAGGACAGAAATCATATTTGCCTTTTAATGAACACAGACATTCCCTTTGGTGTAGTACAAACTTACATATTTTTTGGATGAATGACAAATACAGCATTTGTTTTTGTAAAATTACTGAGAATCCATGCAAATTTAACCTGAATAGAAGTTCTTTCTTCAGGATAATGGAGCTATGGATTGAATTGTTGTTCAAAATTCAGAAACCCAAGTCAGTCATCTACTAGATCAAAATAAGATTGCCCTGCAAAATACATTTCTATTGTAATCGCTCATTAGAAATACTTACCATGTATTATATGGGTAACTTTGAGGAAATAATAGCAGATCTGAGTTTACTGAAGTCAGTCATAAAAGGCTGCTGTCTGAACCTTTCATCTGTTATTTTAAAAAATTCAGAGGTTATTTGCTGATGTGATTGTGTGTTTTTGTTGTTGATTCTGATAAAATGCAGTTTTATAGGTGACGCAGTTCTCATAGAAGAGCTTCTCTTTTTACTTGTTTTGTATAACAGCAAGCTACTCAAAATCCAGTTCCTTGCCATTTCGTTTACTTGACTCAGCTCCTTGTCCTTAAACTCGTTTCACAATTTCATTGCCAGCTAGAAACTTATAAGCCTTGCTCGCAGGAAGAGCTTGAGTCAAATATTTTCAGCGTCAACACTTCCGCGGTATCCTGACAGCTGCACAGTATCTGCTGAGCCGCTTTTTACTCCTCCTCAAGACTTTGACATTTTCGCAATTTTTCTGTGATTTTTATCTTCACTAACGACCTGCTCATGATAATTGTGCTGTCTTTCTTTTTTCATTTTTGGAAGTGATAGTTGCATGAGGAATTTACCAATAGTGTGACTAGAAGCTGGAGAAGTGAAACTTAGAAGCATTCGTTCCTGCGTATCAAGGTTCCTCTTGGCCTTATCAAGGGTTTGGCAGCGTATGTGACCACATCGTCCTCTAGTGGCTGACCCCATGAGAGGCCGGTGGCCACTCCCCCTCTGCGGCAGAGAATGTTCTTTCAGTGCATGGCTTTATGACTAGAGGTTCTTATTTTTAAGGTAAAGGATATTTTTCTTAGTAAGCGCCTGTTTTCTAACAATCAAGTTACATTTTATGTCTTCAAACAAACATCCTATGACTTAGAACTATCCTTAGTTGGAGTAAATATAAACCTTAATTGAAGAAATCAAAGCAAATATTTCAGATATCTGAAACAGTCTTAAGGAGCATATCGATCAATCAACAGATACTTATCAGGTAGGTAAAATATGCCAGGCACTGTTGTAGGTGCTTGATGTACATTAAAAACCAAAATTGATGAAGATCCCTGCCTGCATGGAGCTTCATTCTAGTATGAGGACTTCACGAATGAATGTGTGTTTCTCCCAGGCTATCCTCAAACCACACTCCTTGAAAATGTGACATATTTCAATAGTCATATTCTATGTTCTGTAAACTGTATTCTGAATATTCAGTAAGTGATGTAATTGTTTTTGTCTTATCTGCTCCAGACCCCCTTCAGGGCAAGTAGGAGGTGACTGGCAACACATCACATATTAAGCTGGTGGCAACATATCGCATATTAATCACATATCAATCATGCCTTGTCATTCAGAAGTGTTATACACCTCCCATGCACTAGTGTTTCCTACTCCAGAGTGATCGTTATAGAAAGCTATTTATGTCTACTAAAATGGTGTGCCAAAATTTAAGAAATGCCCTTTTTAGTCCTTTCTCTATTTCTCTTCTCCCAGTTCACCTCCCTATGGGGATGGAGGTTTATTTTTACTCCTCGAGCTGTCATTTGGGTAAACTCTGGAGGGGCAGATCTTGCCTAAGGCTAGATTTCAGTTCAACATAAACAGGACTAATTACCTCAGGCCTCTAGTTAGGACACAGAAATGGGTAAAGAAGGCTTTAGTTGCTCCCATCACTTTGCTAGAGAGAATGAAATTTCGAGGTAGTTTAATAAATCATGATGCCATTTTCTGACTTTTAAAGACAATGTAATTTGTCTATATTTTTGATCTTACCATAGATTAAACAATTGTATCTCCATTCCTGTAATGGTATTTTTTTATTTCTAGCGAATTCTAAGGAGAGACAATGAACAAATACATTAATTGCATAAATCTACTGACTTCTTAAATTTTATGATTAGATTTTTTTTCTTTTTACACAGGGTCTTACTCTGTGGCCCAGGCTGGAGTGCATTGGTGCTGCGATCTCGGCTCACTGCAGGCTCAACCTTCCGGGCTCAAGCCATCCTCCCACCTCAACCACCATGTAGCTGGGACTACAAGCGTGCGCCACCATGCCCAGGTAATTTTTGTATTTTTTGTAGAGATGGGGTTTCATCTTGTTGCTCAGGCTTGTCTTGAATTCCTGGGCTAAAGAGATCCTCCCACCTCGGCCTCCCAAAGTGTTGGGGTTACAGGTGTGAGCAACCATGCCTCACCATGAATAGATTCTTTATAAGAGTACAATTTTAAAAAATCAGAGTTTTGATGGCAATTATACGCCCTTAGAAAGGGCACTTTAGCTGATTTTTTAAAAATTTTAACCTCCACAGCACTGCCAGAGCTGAATATTGATTATTTAATTTTTAAATTCTTATAATAAAAACACTCCTCTTATGTTTACATTGCCATTATCTTTTAGAAGAATACAGCACATTTAATTTAAAATACTGTTTATTTGAAAATGGAAAAATTAAGAACAAAGAGGCTTAATAACATTATGGATACATTCATAATAAGTAAGTAATAAAGGAATGGAAAAATGCCATCTATAATTATTTTTCTTGACCCGTTGTTCAGTTGTTGATTCTGGGAACAACCAAGTATAGTAATGCATATGAACAGTGATGTCAATTTGAACCACATTTTTTTAGGTATACTTCATTTGCTCTAGAGAATCAATGTTTATTACTATTTGGATATTTGCAGCATAATTTGGTGAGAATACCATTGGAATTAGATGTGAAATATTTTAATCTCAATTATGATTTTCCCATTAACTAGGTGAGATTAATCCTAAAGCCATCTTCCTCGTCTGTAAAATGAAGATGTTTGGTTAAGGTGATCTGGCAAGTTTCTTTTACACAGTGAAAAAAATATAAAATAGTTACACCATGTAATTTTATGATATATTTAAATGATAATAACAGAAGATCATATGTAACAGTAATGAATGAATATATAGGAATATGTAACACTAATGAATGTATTTAGCCAGGTGCTGTAAAATAGGCTACTTCCGAAATAGCTTGTTTATTTTAGAAGTATATTTAATTCCTTCATATCCATCTCAAAATACTACTTTAACATTTAACGTTTCACTGTAGGAAGCATAAAAATTATTTTTTCCGTGCTCCAAATAAAGAGCATTGCTAATTTTGATGATGCTATAATTCCTCAAATCATTTTTACCTTTTTGCTTCCTGGAGCAGAACAATGGAATTTTAAGTGGGCTAAAACCCAGGGAAAATTGATAATGATTATCACCATTAAAATCATCACTTAAATGTTGTAGCACTAATGGGTTTTCATACCCATTTATCCGTGTAATTTCTATATCACATTTGCAAATTGGATAGACCACGTGTTGTTATCCTAATTTTGGAGGAAAAACCTGAGTTCCAAGAAGGTGGTGCAATTTTCCCAAGGTCTCATAACTAGTGAGTATCAATATTCTGCTTATACCTAGCAAAGTGAGAAGGGGAAAAAATACAAGGTAACAACATCAAATTATGTGTTATGAGTCTTTCTTGTTCTTTGTGGGGGATAAAATGCAGAGTGCGGCTGGATTAGAGTCGCTGCCATTCCTGAAATAAGCAAATAATAACCAAGATGTTCAATTTGTGCCAAATTTTCATCCTGCCTGAATGTGATCCCCCAAATTGTGTGACCTCATGGTCAATTAATATTCCTCTTTTCATGTGTACTCAATACTTCCCACGGAAAATACCGAACCCGTTCTGGTTAAGGTGTGGGCTTTTGTGCAGATTGCAACTCTTCTATGCGAGTCGTTCAAATTCAGGAACTCTGACTTATCACAATTATCTTAAAGAATAGCTGTTGAATTTAGATTTTCTCTCCTATATTAAAGTGCATCTAATATCTGTTATGACTTTAAAAATGGACATAAAACTTTTGATATAATTCCATATTTACAGAAAAGTTACAAGAATAGTGCAAAGAACTCCACATACCCTTTACTCAAATTCTTCAGTTATTAACATTTTCTTTTCTTTTCTCTTTTCTTCTCTTTTCTTTTCTTTCTTCTCTTTTCTTTTCTTTCTTCTTTTCTTTTCTTTTGTTTCCGTTTTTAAAGTTAGGATCTTGCTATGTCACCCAGGTGAGAGTGCAGTGGCACAGTCATAGGTCACTGCAGGCTTGCACCCCTGGGCTCAAGTGATTCTTCCGCCTCAGCCTCCAAGTCCTGGCTAACATTTTTTTTTTTTAATTTATTTTTGTAGAGACAAGGCCTCACTGTATCACTCAGGTTGGTTTCAAATTCCTGGCCTCAAGTGATCCTCACACCTTGGCCTCCCAAATTGCTGGAATTACAGGCGTGAGCCACCGTGCCCCGCCAGTTGTTAACATTTCACTCCATCAGTTTGATCATTTGCTCTCTCTCTCTCTGTCTGTCTGTCTCTTGTTCTGTAAGTTCATATATATATATATATATATATATATATATATATATATATATACAGTTTCTGAATGATTCAAGAATAATTTTGCAGACATCATGCCTCTTTATCCATAAAGTCTTATTTTGTATTTCTTAAGACTTTTCCTTACATAACCACAGTTCAATTATCAAAATTTGGAATTTTAACAATGATATAATACTATTATCTTCTTTTTGACTTCTATTTTAGGTTCAAGGGTACATGTGCAAGTTTGTTATATAGGTAAATGGCATGTCATGGCGGTTTGGTGTACAGATTATTTTATCACCCAGGTAATAAGCGTAGTACCTGATAGGTAGATTTTTGATCCTCTCCTTCCTCCCCATCTCCATCCTCAAGTAGGTGCCTGTGTCTGCTCTTCCCTTCTTTATGTCCATGTGTACTCAGTAAAAAGCTGAGTATTTGCTTTCAGTATTTGGTTTACTGTTCCTGCATTAGTTTAGGATTATGGCCTTCTGCTCCATCAATGTTGCTGCAGAGGACATGATCTGATTCTGTTTTATGGCTGCATAGTATTCCATTGTGTATATATACCATATTTTCTTTATTCTGTCTATCACTGACAGGCATTTAGGTTGATTCCATTACTTTGCTATTGTGAATAGTGCTACAGTGAACATACATGTGAATGTGTCTTTATTTTAGAAATATTTATATTCCTTTGGCTATATCACCAATAATGGGATTGCTGGGTCTAATGGCAGTTCTGTTTTAAGGTTTTTGAGAAATTGCCACACTGCTTTCCACAATGGCTGAACTAATTTACATTCTCACCAGCAATGTATAAGTGTTCCCTTTCCTCCACAACCTTGCCAGCATCTGTTTTTTTTTTTACCTTTTAATAACAGCCATTGTGACTGGTATGATGTGGTATCTCATTGTGGTTTTGATTTGCATTTCTCTAATGATTAGTGATGCTGCGTATTTTTTCATATGTTTATTGACCACATGAATGTCTTCTTTTGAAAAGTGTTCTTGTCTTTTGCTCACTTTTTTTTTTTTTTTGAGATGGAGCCTCGCTCTGTCACCCAGGCTGGAGTGCAGTAGTGCGATCTTGACTCACTGTAACTTCCACCTCCTGGGTTCAAGCGATTCTCCTGCCTCAGCCTCCTGAGTAGCTGGGATTACAGGCACATGCCACCATGCCCAGCTAATTTTTGTAGTTTTAGTAGAGACGAGGTTTCACCATTCTTGGCCAGGATGGTCTCGATCTCTTGACCTCGTGATCTGCCCACCTCGGCCTCCCAAAGTGCTGGCATTACAGGCGTAAGCCACCGTGCCCATCGTTTTTGCTCACTTTTTCATGGGGTTTTTGTTTTTTGCTTGTTAATTTAAGTTCCTTATAGAGTCTGCATATTAGACCTTTGTGGGATGGAGAGTTTGCAAGTGTTTTACCTTGTTCTACAGGTTGTCTGTTCACTCTGTTGGTAGTTTCTTTTGCTCTGCAGAAGCTCCTTAATTAGGTCCCATTTGTCAGTTTTTGTTTCTGTTGCAATTGCTTTTGGCATCTTCATCATGAAATCTTTGTCAGGTCCTATGTCTAGAACGGTATCTCCTAAGTTATCTCCAGGGTTTTTATAGTTTCAGGTTTTACATTTAAGTTTTTGATCCATCTTGAGTTGATTTTTGTATACGGTATAAGGAAGGAGTCCAGCTTTAACCTTCTGCATATGGTTAGCCAATTATTGTAGCACCATTTATTAGTACTATTTTCAAACTCACACTCCATATTCAAATGTTGCCAGTTGTTTCAATAATATTCTCTATCATTAGTATTGTTATTTTTTGGTTCAGGCTCCATACCAACATCATCCATCACATTTAGTTTTCATGTCACTTTAGTTGCTTTTTTATTTTCTATTATTTGAGACAGAGTCTGTCTCTGTCACCCAGGCTGGAGAACAGCAGCTGGATCTTGGCTCACTGCAACCTTTGCTTCCCAGATTCAAGCGATTCTCCTGCCTCAGCCTCCTGAGTAGCTGAGATTACAGGCATGCACCATCATGTCTGGCTAATTTTTGTATTTTTAGTAGAGACGGGGTTTCACCATGTTGGCCAGGCTGGTCTCGAACTCCTGGGCTCAAGTGATCTGCCCGCCTCAGCCTCCCAAAGTGTTGGGATTACAGCCATGAGCCACCGTCCCTGGTCTTTAGTCATTTTTAAACTGGAACAGTTCTTCAACCTTTGTCTTTTTTGATTTTGACATTTTGGAAGAGCACAGCCAGTTGTAGAATGTCCCTCAATTGGGGTTTATCTGATGTTTCTTCATGATTAGGTTCAGATTATGCATTTTTGGTAGGAACAACACGTAAGTGACATTGTATTCTTTGTACAGTACGAAGAGGCATATGGGGTTGGCTTGTCCCATTACTGTTATTCACTTTTATTATGTGGTTAAGATAGTACTGCACTCACTAGATTAATTCACTATTAAGTTACTCTTTTCCCTTTGTAATAAAGATTCTTCTTCATCAAACTTTTATCCACAAGTTTTAGGATGTATTTATGTTTTTGTCTGGACCAGCAATGACCCTAGGATGGATGTAAAGTGGTCATTTTTCTAATTCCATCATTCTTTCAATATTTATTAGTTGGTATTCTGCCATGAGAAAAAGTTTTCCTTTCTCCCTTATTAACTTGTTTGATTGGTAGTTTGCGTACTTCAACAGTTGCACTCAAATGTTCTTATTTATTTCATAAATAACTTGTTCCTATCATTATTTATTTTGATGCTCAAATTGTCCCAGATTTGGCTTATGTCCCCTGGACATGTCCTTATTCTTTTTTTTTTTTTTTTTTAAGTACTTCCTTGCCTTCTGGCACACAAAATAATGCCCCAGTCCTGGAACCAGACATTTCTCCAAGGTTCCATTGATCATTTTACTAGGAGTTTGAATTGAGAAACCAAGGCTTAGATGCTAGATATGCTCATTGACTTGGGATATGTTTGCTTCTAGGCCCTTTTAGTGCACAGGGCTAAGATATGCACATACACATGAACATACACACACACACAGGCACCAAGTATTAATACTGATAGCGGCAATTCCAATTTCACACTACAAGGTTCATTCCAGTCTTCCTTTTCATATTAGAACTCTATTCTTTAATAATGAAACCCGTAGCTCTCATTATCTTCAAAATATTTATTCATTTGTTCAATTCTACAATACACTACTCTAACCCCTGCTACTGAGGAAAACAATGTTTCTCATTGAAGTTCAAGATTTGTTTATGTGGTTTTTCTTTAGATCTTGGTTATATCATCAAAAGACAGAATTTGATAGTTATTTGAGTTTCTTTCTTTCTTTTTTTGAATATGTTATTCATCCCTTATGTGTGGTTATATTACTCATTTTAATACAGTTAGGTTCATTTGTTCCTGCTTTTATTCCATCCCCACTTCTCTGTCATTATTTTATTTTATTTTACTTTAAAAAAATGTAAAACATTAACATTTCTCCAAAAGTCAAAACTCTATAAAAAGTTCTCAGATGAGTGTCACTCCTCCATCCCTTCCACTCCATTCATATCCATCCCCTGGTAACCAACTAACCAGGTAACCAAGTTCATTAATTTTTGGTTTATCCATTCTGTGTTTATTTTTAGAATAAATAAGCATATATATGTAGACATTTCTCATTTTTTTCTTTCTTACAGAAAAGGCAGACACTATATATATTCTTTGCTGTTTTCACTTAACGGTGTATCCTGCAAATATTCCATGTTCGTTCACAGACATCTTTGTCAGCTGTATAATGTTCCATTGTGTGAATGTACCATAATTTATTCAGTTTCCTATGTGTGGAAATTTATGTTGTTGCTAATATTTTGTAATTATAAATAATGAATAATGTGCAAATATACTCTTATTTTATTGGGGATGTATATCATGACCATTAAATCATCTCTATTTCTTTTTCTCAAATTGAACACATGTAGCAGCATCAAAATGTATGAACTCCTCATGTGTAAAAACAAAGGTTCCTGACAATATATCATCTGAAAACCTATATAGGGATTATATAGTCTGGAAAACTCAAACTACATTTTGTGGAAGTAGAAGTTGTACCACGTATTTGTATAACAGCAAGGCAAGTGTGGTCTCTAGGAAGCATAGGTAAAGTTGATTAGATTGCAGTGTATACTTAAAAGTTGAATAATGCACTCTTGTAAAACACTCTTCAAAATTATTTAACTTCCCATGATATCATCACAGCATGTGCAAAAAAAAAATCTTTAGTGTTATCTTTTCCTGTCACATGACTAGTGCAAACAAAAGAAATTCTTATCTTTTTGTTTCTAGTCTGGTCCTTTATAAAACGGCATTAAGTACCATTCAAACTTACACATTAAAGGTTTGGTTTGGGAAAAAAAGATTTATTTTGTATTTCAGACCAATTATATTTGTTAAGTTAGAAAGCAAAAATTTTCACAACAACTAGAGTTTTCTAGCATATTCTATGCATAGAAAACTATAGTTTTAAAACCATTTTCCAATATATTTTTACATTTAAGTCTCATGGCAACTCTAGGCATAGTAGTTAGGCTGGAGTTATATTATCCTGATTTTACAAAAGAGAAAACAAAAGCATTTAGAGAATTTAAGGAAATTGGCCTGGGATGTTGGACTCTGGACTAAACTAGGATCTAGGATCATATTTTTTCTCTATAAAGCAGGATGTGCCTATGTCTTACGGTCATTGTGGTGATCAAATAAGGTAATACACATGTAAATACCAAGGTGTACAAAGAGAAGGCGATTCTATTATGAAAGTATTTAAACTTTCATGACTATGAATAAGAAATTCCCCATTTTTTGTATATATATAAGCAATACAACAGATTTGAACTGTCTAAGAGCTATAGCTCATACGGCAGGACTAAAGTGTTCATGTGGGAAAATAGTTTGTAGACTGAACTAGTACTTTTAGAAGCAGGTGATGATAATATATTTCCATTGTGGAATAATTAGCAGCATTATATGTTGCACAGAACTTGGACCTTGAAACAAACCTCATTAAAAGGCACTTGATCTAAGTTTAAAACCCTTAAGTATCTCCTCTTTAAAAGTGATCAGTGGATGTACTGGCTACTTCAGTTATCCTGCTACGAGATTCACACAACTTTGATCTAAGTTTCTTTGATTTAACACTGCAATTAAGAAGATTTGGTTCAAAGTAAAAGCTCATTGGTTGATGTTTTACACTGATGTGATAATGTTTACCCAGATGTGTTTCAAACCTTGATTATGGTGGATTTGGGGTCCTACCACAAGACAGACTGCTGTTATTTGAAAGGTGAAATAATATAACATTTACCTGGTACAACCTTTAAAACAGACTTAGCAATATACGTTTCTAAAGTGATTTATCTGTTTATTGTTTTTAGCCAGTGTTTTTGTTTTATTTCATATCTATCAACAGTAAATCACTTGCTTTAAGAACTCTTTTATAACTTGGTTACACAAGGGTCAGTAGTTAGGCCTGTAGTGATGAAAATGTGTAACTATACCCACTTTAGAGCACCTGCCAATTAACTAGAAAAAATCCTTCAGAGCAAATAAAATAAACCAGTCAAATCCAACGGAGCTCCCAGGTTTACGCTTTTTTGGAACAGATCATGAAACAAGACTGAGAAAGTAATCTTCATCAGTTCCCTAAAACTTTTTGCTCAGAGGAAGCATAAATCTGCCCAATGATTCTCAATTCTTCTACCACTGAAAAATTTTAACAGAAAGATCTTGAATTTAACTAGTGGTGCAAAACCAGTTTCAACGTTTAAATGAACATGTATCTAATTCCTTGGCTCCCATGGTTTTTGATTTTACAAATATGCTCAAGCACTCTTCAATTTTACCAGTAACTTTTGAAGTCTCAAAACACATCAAGCCTCAAGACTATTTCCATTTAGTTATTTTTAGATTTTATAATTAAAATGTAAACAGAAACATCTAGCTTTTAGAAAAACGCAACTAAGAAAAACAGGAAAGTGCTCTTAGATTGTATAAGGGCCCAAGAGGCCACTCATCATTTATGACAATATTCCAGATATTCATTTTCTATTCATGGCAAAATATAGAGATGTAAATCATTTCTTTCCAGCCTATTTGGATTTACTCTAAATCCTTTGATTCGTGATTTTATTATGTTATTATTTTACACTAATTAGAAGTTCATGACCTTACCACACAATTAAAAATACATATGTGTATTATGTATATATATATATGGCAATTTTGGTTATATTATGTGCTGAGTAAAGGTAAACATTAAAGAGAAATTGTAAAGAGGGGGAGGGAGGGTGTTCCTTACCTAACCTTGATTATGTAAAGAAAATCCCCCATCTAAATGATAAAAGAAAGGAGCAATGCTTGTACATTTTATTAGTGTTTTAAAATTAGTGAGTTAAACTGTCAAAGCTTTGATTTTTCTTTCATGTGTGTCTGGGCAGGTCTGTAAGCCTCAGGTAACGCCCTTTTTCCTTCTCCCTTGCTTACCTTTCTTTGCACCTGTCCACTGCAGGCTCCCAAGGAGTCCAATTCTCCTTTTCTCTTTCCTCCTCCTACCAATGCCCTCCTTCTCTTTCTCTCCCTCCCCGCCTTCCCTCCCTCCTCCCTTCCTCTTCTTCTATATCCCTGCCAAGTTGGGCTCCTTTTAGCGGCGATTTATCACTGCAAAGCTCACATCAAAGACGGTTACACCGCCACAGCTGAACGGCATCACCGCTGTCCCAAGGACAACCCCAAAGAGGGGCCTCGACTGCACCTCCTCGAAGTTGCTGGCTGGCTTTGGCCAAGTGCAGGAATGGTTTTTGCGAGGGCATGGATGGAGAAGTGCCAAGGGCCCCTTTTGGTCACTTCCGAAGAGCAAAAACGTGTTGAGAGGAGACCGGTTTAAGATTTCAAACAGAACCTCTCCAGCGCGCATGAAAGGACTTGATTAGCATATGTCAAGAGGACCCGCTTATATACTCGGTGTGTATGTACACAGGACTCTGATCTGATCAGTTTGCGGAATTGGAGCCCCAGCCCACAGCCCTAGTACTAGTATTGGCAGCGGCAGCTATAGATATTTCTGCAGAGCCAGCAGCCGGCTCCCACCTACCCAAGGAGAGAAGATCGCTCCAAGACAGTGAGAGCTTCCCTGCCATTTCAGTGCAAAGTCCCTCCGGAGCGACCTCAGAGGAGTAACCGGGCCTTAACTTTTTGCGCTCGTTTTGCTATAATTTTTCTCTATCCACCTCCATCCCACCCCCACAACACTCTTTACTGGGGGGGTCTTTTGTGTTCCGGATATCCCCCTCCATGGCTCCCTTAGCCGAAGTCGGGAGCTTTCTGGGCGGCCTGGAGGGCTTGGGCCAGCAGGTGGGTTCGCATTTCCTGTTGCCTCCTGCCGGGGAGCGGCCGCCGCTGCTGGGCGAGCGCAGGGGCGCGGCGGAGCGGAGCGCCCGCGGCGGGCCGGGGGCTGCGCAGCTGGCGCACCTGCACGGCATCCTGCGCCGCCGGCAGCTCTATTGCCGCACCGGCTTCCACCTGCAGATCCTGCCCGACGGCAGCGTGCAGGGCACCCGGCAGGACCACAGCCTCTTCGGTACGTACTAGCATCCCGACCCCACCCCCATCTGCGCCCCAGCTCGGCTCCTCGTTCCCTCCCCGTGCACCTCCCTCTTTGCCTGCCAAGAGCGGCAGGCATCGCCGCGCGGAGCCCGGAGCTCCCCTGGACCCATCCGGTGCAAGACGCAGGCTGGGGCTGAAGGGCTGGCCAGAGCAGCCGCGGGGAGAAATTTTCCTGCTGGTTTGTCGCCGCAGCCCCTAGCAGGGCAGCAGCTCCAGATGCTGGGGGCGGGAGGAGAAAGGGTGGGCGCTTCGCAAGCTCCTTCCTGCCTTCCCCTTGCCCTTCCCACTGCCGGGGACACCAAGACCTGGTGCACTCGGCATCACGGTTCTCGCACTGCTTACCTCGCAGGCAGTTTAAAAAAAAATCCCTGTATGTTTCTCTCCGATTTCCTTTCTCATTTTCCCCCATGCCGTCCACTTTACAAAAATTAACAACAGGAAGCGCCGGGCTTCTTTAAACATGCCCCACAGTTATGCTGCTGATTATGCACCCGGGGCTGCTCTGGGCATGGATTGCGAGCGTTTACATGTCTACCTAGAGACCTGCAAATGTTCACCTGAAGAGGTAGCAGATTAACTTTCCGTGGGCACATTCGCTACTGTAGGGCTCACCTGTCTGAGGTTCCCTGAGCTCCTAAGTTCTATCTGGGTGAGAAAAGAAGAGGAAAGCGGGGGGAGGGGTGGGGGAGGGGGAAGACCACCCGGCTACTGAGCATGCCTAGTTCTTCAGTCAAGCTCCTCTTTAGAAATTGTGCAATCTGAAAGCAAGGATCTTGGTATTGACTTTAGGAAAGAGGAAATGGGAAAGCGAAAGAAGATATGGGTGGGAACACAGACGGACGTGTTTCAGAATACCTCCAGCAGTGCCTGGGAAGAGAAGGGGTTAAAAGAAACAAGAGAATGATTGTTAAGGCAGTGTCTGTTAAGATACTAGATCGGGAGGGTCTCTCCTGTTAATGACTTCCTAACTAGCTGTGTAACTAGAAAGTGCCTTCGTCAGTCTGAGGCTTAGTTTTCTGTACAAAGATGAGGTGCTCTCCGGTTCTAATATCCCAGGATCTTTCCCCATAGCTGAAGTTTCCATTCTATTAGTTAACCTGCTCGCAATCTCAAAGGATTTTGATTATCAAACTTTTGACATCATTGGAAAAATTCATTTTATTTTTAAAAAAGATACCATTAATTTGTCAGCCACAGTCCGTAGCGCTACGGAGTTCTTTGAGAATGCACCCCATCTCTGAATGGCCCTCTCTTATCGTGTCCTCACCCCCTTGTTCTTATAATTATTCTCTTTTTGACTTGTAGGACTCATTAAAACTTTGGAGAAGTGTAAATCTCAGTTTAAGAGGGCAATGTAACTCTAGATGTAGAAATAAGCATGTGGTGGTCATTTGGTAGCACTTAAAGGCTTAGAAAATCAACTTTTTGAAACCCACATGTTTGCAGCTTCCACTGATCTCTTCCAAATTCCCATTGACTATCAGTCAAGAGTGTCATGACATAGTGGCCAACCTGGGGTCACTTTTAGAAAGTGGTTTTTAAATTGTGGAGGGTTGAGATTTTTCTAACTTCTGGCCTCCGGCAATCTTTCCGCCTTGGCCTCCCAAAGTACTGGGATTTACAGGCATGAGCCACTGTGCATGGCCCTGAGATTTCGATTCTGAAGAACTTTGCTGACACCAGGTGGCTCAGTTCTCTTGCCTTTAAGGATGACTTCACTGCGCTCATTATAGAAAAATATTCCAACTACCAGAAAGATTTAGAAATAAACACAAATGTGATAATACTTATAGGGAGAGCAGGCAGAAGTTAAGCTTAGGTAATAGTCAGAATTTCACCCTGCCATACACAGTGTAGCCTTGGAAATTCTACTTTTAAGAAACTTGTGGCCGGGCGCAGTGGCTCATGCCTGTAATCCCAGCACTTTGGGAGGCCGAGGCGGGTGGATCATGAGGTCAGGAGTTCAAGACCAGCCTGGCCAAGATAGTGAAACCCTGTCTCTACTAAAAATACAAAAAATACAGAAAAAAAAATTAGCTGGGCGTGTTGGTGGGCACCTGTAATCCCAGCTACTTGGGAGGCTGAGGCAGAGAATTGCTTGAACCCAGGAGGCGCAGGTTGCAGTGAGCCAAGATCACACCACTGCACTCCAGCCTTGGCGACAGACCAAGGCTCTGTCTCAAAAAAAAAAAAAAAAAAAAGGAAACTTGTAATTAAACTGTAATCTCTCCAGTGACAGAAAAAAAAAAAAGGCCTCTTTTACTTTGTGTATGTTTATAAGACTGACCCTATGGAGAGAGATTAGTAAATATTTGTAGACTTGATAACATTCATTAATGGCATTTAATAGCATTTCTTTAGGAACGGAAGTTGAATATCAGAATTATCATCTTGCTCGCACATTTTGTTTTTGCTAAATTTGTGTTAATTATTTAGTAGCTGCAAAAAAATTGACAGATTGAATTTGTGCCAATGTAAGTCACTCTATGGTGGGAGACTATGTATAGGAACAAAATACTGTTAAACAAAAGGAAGATAACCCAGATTAGTCTGGGAGTGAATGGCCTCCTTGTGATGTATTGTAGTACATCCTAGCGGCCTTCAATATCATAGACATCATAACTTACTTTAAGAGAGTGTGGGTAAGAAGAAAGTTTATGTTCAAGCTATATAACATTATGTGCTTCTGTATGTTTGGCTTCTTTTGCTAGTACTTCAGTTACTAATTATTAAATTATTATGTTTTTTAAACTCCTATCTTTGCTATCAGAGTGACAGTTTTGAAAACTCAAGGATGGCTATTTGAGATGTTAAAGGAAATAACTTTTTTTTTTTTTTGCCAGTTTTATACTAATTTGGCCATAAGTTATCTCTGTATTTATAATGGAGTTTTCCTACACAGTAGTACACAGCAGGAACAGCTTACCTAATACGTAAACATGGAATCATTTCTGAAAAAAAAAAAAAGTTTAGCCTGAGATCAAACATATTTCTTTAAAGGCTTTTCCTTTATTCTCCCCTATTCTCCATAGATTTGTCTGATGTGGTTGCATTGTGGGTTGACTCACCTGTTTATTATGATTATTAAAAAGGCTGGCTTTGAAAGTGATACCAGAAAGACAAAGTACCTCCAAGTCTTTTTATGGGACACTGGGCATTAGAAAATCTATCTAAAATCTGTGATTACCTCTTAAGGAAAGTTTTTCATGTCTACTCTTTGTAAAGGAATTAGCTTAGTTGCTACCTCATATTATAAATAAGAAAGACTTGTCAAATCTCATTTAAGAATCAAATGATTACAAATTACTACGTGGTGTACTATTTCCTCAAGGAGAAAAAGGATCAGAATTTAAAAGTGTGACTAAAATCTTTAAGAGGAACACACACACAAAACACATAACCTCTTTCCCATCAGTCCCATGAGCCATTGCAAAATTATTTATGCCTGGTTATATATAAGGTTTTGGGTGTTGTTTACTACAGTTAAAACTATTGCATATAATTATTCTAAGAACATAAATAACCTTTTGTCTTTCTACAGCTACATATTTTTTCGGCAAGCTGACAGCATTAAGATAAGAATTAAAGTGTATGTGGTTTGCCTCTGAGTTTTCCAAGAAAAATGAACACTTTATGAGATTTGTTATATAATTAGCTTATATGGACATTAAAGCCATATTTTATTGTAATTGAAAACTTGCTCTATTCTACATTCTAATCACTTAATCAGTTCCTGTTCTTTGAAAGACAAGAGAATCTTAAGGTAAATAAGATACTTAAAGGGAATTAAGTTGCATTTCAACCACAGTACACTTTTTAATTTGAATGTAACATTCAATACAAAGTAATTATACATTTGTAATTATATCCTGAATGAAGTTACATTAATATATATATTTTCTACCAATTATGTTTTGGGCATATGTTTTTGTTTCTGGCAGGACTCTTTTGCTAATGAACTTGGCAGTGAGTTTGATTTTACTTCACTCCCCACCTCTGTATTTGTCATTATGATGGCTGTCCTAAGGCTTCTTGCTGTATCTTATCTTCTCTCTGCCTTAGGCTTTCAATGAGGGATCCTGGCTCTTTCAAGCCACTTATAGACTATTTAGCAGTGTATTGTTGCTGTAAGATCCTTGATAGCTCTAGTGTTCTACATGATCTCCTAATAGTTTGAAAGAGCTCATTTGTCTTGCTAAGAATCTCTGTTTCTGACAAAGAGTGAATTAGGCTTTGGATAGAATAGAGCCCTGCATATCAGCAAATAGTCAGATTCTGTACTTTCCCTTGGCCTTGGGAGTATCACGTGTCCAAACAGGAACTTGTACAATAAATCAAGAAATGACTTAAGAGCAAGAGTCAGGCTAAATGGTACACATTTATACTGTTTGTAGAGCTCAGGATGGGGTGAAGGGGTGAAGGTAGAATGCTATTGAGGAAGGCAGTGCCAAGCATAGAAAATACAGCTATGCTTTTTCAGCAGAGTCGAAGAGGGAAGAATGAGACAAAGGCATTAGTCCAAAGTTTAGTGTGTGCAGAAAAAAAAGGGTGATCCAGAGGGAGGCGTTAAGTTTTTCTTTTTTAAACTGTGGTGTATCAGTGTATTTAGGGAAGAGTTTTTGATCCCAGTTTACTGATAAATGGAAATAATTCTAGAAAGTTATTGATAGTAAATCTACTTGCATGCTAATTCATTATATTTGGCTATCATATTTAATGAAATATAAAGTCCTTTTTCTTCTCTGAACTATACAATTTAATTTTAAAAATTACACAGCAGGAAACATAGCATGTTATATAATCTATAAAGTCTTGAAACTACTGTATTGTCCTCAAGAAACAGTGTCCTGAAGTAGAAACAGTGGATTAGGGCTAAGAATGTAAGTTTAAATGTCAGTTCTACCATTTATAAATATCATGTCCCTTAGGCAAGTCAATAAGCCTTTCTGAGCCTCCGTTTCTTTATATGTAAAATGGGGATAATAATATCTTCCCTATTTATTTTAAGGGCTTGTTTTTTAGGGCCAGATAAGAAAATACAAACAAATGCCCTTTATTGACTATAAAACACTGTTATACCCAATAAGGGATGCTGCTGCTCCTAGAAACAGATTGACTTGATTTATTGTAGATAAAAACAAAACAATGAATAGAAAATGGTTATAATTAACTGATGAGATCATGGAAAACTGAGAATACCTCTGTTATATACGAGTTTATGATAATAATAGCTTCCCTTTGTTGAATGCCTAAATGTGTTAGTCCTCACCCATCTCCTTTAGGGAGGCATTTCATCCATTTTGCATATGAGGAGGTTAAAGTTCAAAGAAGACAAATGACTTGCCTACTCAACCTAGTTAGTAAGTTCCTGAACTGGAGTTCAAACCCAGCTCAGTCTGGTGTAAGGTTTCACACCCTTCACATTATACCATTGTTGTAGTACTTTCTCCTTAGTTCAGTTAAAAGCAGAGGTCCTTGTCACATGACCACGAAAGATTAGGCTCATGGACACACAGAAGGGTGAGAAAAATGGAATTTATTGGCCAAAAAGAAAAAAAAAAAAAAACTAAGCAAAGCAAGAGAGGTTGGAGATTCCTGTTAACAGGCCCCCATCTCACAGATTGAATCCTAGGTTACCACCCCATTACAGGAGAGGCCAGGCTCCTCCCCGCTGCAAAGGGTGTCAACTTCCCAAGGCTCCATCCTGTTGTCCCAGCACGCAGGCCGGTCAGAGGTTCTCTGGAACCCCTTTACACTTGATTGTCTCACCATGGTGAACAATTTTTTCCTTTTTTGTCCTTTTTTCATCTGTCATAAAACAATTGCATAGCTGTTTCCAGTGTACAAGGGACTTTTACACGTACGTCATTACATTTGGCAATAATGGCCGACTACCGCTACTATTTGGAAGATTTTTGTTAGTCATATGCTCATTCGTAAATACAAAACATGGTGTTTTTATGAATTGTTTACATATGCAGGTATCTTGGAATTCATCAGTGTGGCGGTGGGACTGGTCAGTATTAGAGGTGTGGACAGTGGTCTCTATCTTGGAATGAATGACAAAGGAGAACTCTATGGATCAGTACGTATTATTTTTATTTTTTATTATTATTGTAATTCTTAAAATAATGACTATCTATTATGTAATTAAAATGTCTACCAAGAATGTCTGGTAGAAGTATATAAAACATACTTACGTAGAAATTGAAATCTATCCTGCTAAATTTCCATGTGTCTGGGCAATAGTATAGTAACTCAATTATATTTTTAAAACCCCCAACCATTATTACCTTCAGCTCATTAGTTCTTCCTATACATCACCTTGAGTCTTTCTAGTTTTCTCTGTATTTTAATCATTCCATCCAGAGACAGAGATAAAAGGGAGAATATTTTTTTCTTGCCATGTTAGACTCTCTCACCTTTATGTTTATTTAAGGTAAACTTTCTCTACCTGTTATCATCTTCCACAGCTAAATATACGTCACTTACTTGCTGACCTTTGTATTTAAGAAATAAGTGAATAAAGTTGTGGGATACTGCAAGTAACAGGAGAAGATGGCAAACACACTGTTCTTCTATGCCTGTAGTCTTGAAAATTTCAGTAGCCATGGGCTCATTCAAAGTTGTATTGGGCAATTTTTAAGTTGCTCCTGGGGATAAGTGCACGTCTGTGGATCTACTATAAATGTTTAAATATGCCACTTAAGTTATACTTTTCAGGTCAATATTTCATCAGTTTAAGTTTTTTTTGTTTTTAGAACAAATCTGCAATAGCAACACAAGAATTAGAATAGCAGGACAATATCACACTCTACCTTACAGCACAATATGGATTTTTCTCTTTCATTGTTAACATTTTTTCATTTGTTCACAGTTGCTTAAATGCTTTTATAAGAATTGGTGAGATAAAAATGTATGCCAGTATCCCACTCCTCTTCTTATGTGAACTCTTTTCTTGAGGTTGAAGTCTCTGTAATTATTTCCATCAAGAATTGACTTTGTATGATTAAGCAGATGGCACTCTCTGGTAACTTTTTTTCCTTAAACTCTCAACTGGAACCACAATATTCAGCTAGAGTCTTAATATACACTGAGAAGAATTGGTGATGATATTGAAGAAGATGAATATTTGTCCCTTGTAAGGGTAAAACTTGTTATTTCTAGGCTTCGTGTCAGCTCAGAACAAAGAAAAACAATGCAATGTATAATAATCATAAGTATAGAATTACAATAAAATTAATAGAATTACAATAGAAAACACATGCACACAATCTTCATGTGTATGTTGGATTTTAAAAAAAGCAACTGTGGTTTATCACTTAGGACAATATACAGTCCATTTTGAAAAGACAATAAATCATTGGGCTTTTATCTTAATCGTAAAAGATCCAGATAAAAAATCGTGGAGAATGTATCATCAAACAATTAGTAAATTCATAAAGAGAAGATATATGATTTGGAGTGATGATCATGAATTTGGAATTTGGTTCTTAGCAAGATCTTGAAATATTCCAAGGTGAGAGTAGAGACTTGATAGGTAGAACTCTGGCACCTAATGATGGAAAAAGATAAACTACAGGTCTGCTCGGTAGTGATGGCGGGAGTAGGGTGATAATATGGGACATGAGAAAATTCAGGATATTTATTAGGTATTTGAAAATAAAATTGGGAACTGACATTTGACTGAAAGTTCTTTAAAGCAGGGGTCCCCAACCCCTGGGCCATGGACTGGTATCGGTCTGTGGCCCGTTAAAAACTGGGCTGCACAGCAGGAGGTGAGCAGCAGGCAAGTGAGTGAAACTTCATCTGAATTTACATGCTGCTCTCCATTGCTCACATTCCCACCTAAGCTCCGCCTCCTGTCAGATCAGCGGCAGCATTAAATTCTCATAGGAGCATGAACCCTATTGTGAACTGTGCATGCGAGGGATCTGGGTTGCATGCTTCTTATGAGAATCTAATGCCTGATGATCTGTCACTGCATCCGTTCACCCCCAGATGGGACAGTCTAGTTGCAAGAAAACAAGCTCAGGGCTCACACTGATTCTATATTATGATGAGTTGTATAATTATTTCATTATATATTACAATGTAATAATAATGGGAATGAAGTACACAATAAATATAATGCACTTGAATCACCCTGAAACCATCCTGTCTCCCCATCCTGGTCCGTGGAAACATTGTCTTCCATGAAACTGGTCACTGGTGCCAAAGAGGTGGGGACTGCAACTTTAAAGTACACTGCCAGATGAAGTCACCTGCACTAAGAATCAGAGATGACATATGAACTAAAACAAAATAAAGCAAAACCAATTTAACCTTTTTCTTTCTTTGATAAGGCAAAGAAATGAAAATATAGAGTTGAAACTTGTAAGGAAATTATCTCAAAGGTATTTTTTAAAAAAATAATAGTTATCTTCTCTCTTTCAGGAGAAACTTACTTCCGAATGCATCTTTAGGGAGCAGTTTGAAGAGAACTGGTATAACACCTATTCATCTAACATATATAAACATGGAGACACTGGCCGCAGGTATTTTGTGGCACTTAACAAAGACGGAACTCCAAGAGATGGCGCCAGGTCCAAGAGGCATCAGAAATTTACACATTTCTTACCTAGACCAGTGGATCCAGAAAGAGTTCCAGAATTGTACAAGGACCTACTGATGTACACTTGAAATGCGATACTGACATTATGGAAGAGTCAAACCACAACCATTCTTTCTTATCATAGTTCCCATCATAAAATAATGACCCAAGAAGACATTCAAAATATTAAAGTCTATTTTCTACTGGGAGACTGGATTTGGAAAGAATATTGAGAAAAAAAAACACAAAAAAACTTGACTAGAAATAGATCATGATCACTCTTTATATGTGGATTAAGTTCCCTTAGATACATTGGATTAGTCCTTACCAGTAGACTGAAGCCAAAAATCTGTTAAATTGTGGATAATGGGAACCCTCACATGGTTGCTGCTGGTGCCTCACCTCTCTGGATTATGTTTACTTTAAAATTTATGTTAAAAATAGAGACTTCATGTTGAAGAAATGGATTGACTTAGCCAAGAGCATTGCTACATAAATTCTGAGGACCTTGTAGAATTCACAGGTTATGGCATTATATGTTTTAAGAAAAAAAAAAACTAAACAACACCTGGGTGAAACATGAACTATGAAACATGCCACACCAAGACAGAACACTTTTTAAAAGAATGGACCTATTTATACACTTTCAATTTGAAAATATTTATTATATATATTTATTTATTAAAGAGTTTATTTTTTACTGGGATATGAAGATAATACAAAGAGTAAAAAACAACACAACTTCCGTTATTGTGCCATTACTTTATTGTGGTGTCTTGCTCTGTAAAGAGGACATTATTATACCACCTTAATCATAGAATCAGATTTTGAATTTCTTTTTAAAATATAGTGTAGATTATATTTTTTATGCAGTCAGTTGCCTTCTAAATGTAACATTGGTTTCTTTTGGCCTAGAAAAATGCCTCATTGATTTGTATTAAATTCAACACACATTCAAAAGGGAATTAAACATTTTCATGTAGTGTTTTGGCTTCATTGCTTTTCGGGTGACAGTTCTTTTATTTATATAACATTTAAAAATGACAAAATTCTAAATGCCCTAGAGAAAGACTTTAGTATTTAAAGAACTTCTAATGTTGAAAAGTATTGAACATTACAGCCAACTTATGTTTACTTATTTTCTTAATTCAGTGTGGTAAAGACCATTTCTTTCACCCAATATGATTGCAGGAAGAATAAGTCTTTGTACCACCTCCATTAACAATGGTAATTCCCCATCTACCTGAGTCGGGTATTCTTTTCATTATATCTCTTATTTAGCCATTTATTCAGCAAACATTTTTTTTAATTTTCTTCTTTAATTAAATTTTTATTGTGGAGATGGAGTCTTGCTATGTTGCCCAGGCTTGTCTCAAACTCCTGGCCTCAAATGATGTTCCCACCTCAGCCTCCCAAAGTATTGGGATTACAGGCATAAGCCACCATGCCTGGCACAGCACAGGTTCATTAAAGGCTACTATACAGTAGTATAGTATAGTGTTAGGCACTAGGGGGAAATGGGGTGGTTCAGATAGAGGTGGGCCCTACATCATGGAGCTTAATGGCTGGTGGGAAAGACAGATAGTAAACAAGTAAATTAACAAATACCGTGATTATGAATGGTGAGTTATTCTGTGAGGAAAACAAGGTTCAGACAGAAAAAAAAAAGAAAGAACAAATGTAGGATGGCTCAGAGAAAGCTTTTCTAGGGAGATGAGATTTCTGATGGGCCCTAAAGGGTAAGAAGGGGCTACCCAGGTAAAGAGAAGGATGAGAACCTTCTAGGGGGAGGAAACAATGAGTCTGGGGTTCCTAAGGCAGGAAATAGCTTTGTGGCTGGAGCTTAGTGAGCTATTGGGAGAGTGGCACAGATGAGTTTAGAAAGCTAAGCAGAAACAAATTCTGGTAGATTCATAAAAGTTCTTCTAAGGTTTTATTTCCTAGTGCCCAGCAGTTGTCAATGCTGCTGCCCTCATGGTTGGGCATGTAGTAATGATAGTGGACCAGCTGCCACTCTTTACCAACCTGGAGAGCTGGGTAAGACAAGGATTGCTGGCCTCTACCCCCGGAGTTTCTGGTGTGTAGTTCTGGGATGGGGTCTAAAAATGTGCATTTCTAGTTTCACCTACTTTCCTAGGTGATGTTGACCACACTTTGAGAGCCACTCGTCTGGAACAGTGTTTCTAACATTTAATGTACATATGAATCACATGGGGATTCTTATTAGAGGATGATCTGGGATTTTGCCTTTCTACAACATCCCAGTGATGCTCGATGTTCCTAGATCTTGAAGCACATTTTGAATGACAAGACTATTGCTTTAACGCTATCTTATTTCTACATTCGTTCACCATCTTCTTACTTACATAAATTAATGCTGATGTGTATGGTGAGAGGAGAGAGTTCAACATATGGCTTTAATAAAGCGACACTTGAATGTTCGTGTATGTGAAGAGTTGGGTGTGCACTCGGGTGTCTATATGGGAGAGATAGAGAAGGAAATGTTTTAGCTCAAAACCTCTTGGTTTTATGAATATAAAAAATAGTAAAAATAGTTTAGCAGTAGTACTTAAATAATCTTCAAAATAACCCCATTTTTACTTTTATTTATAAACTAAAAAGTAACAAACTAGTTTTGGTTCAATGTTTGACATCCATATTTAAAGTACAGGCCCTAAAGCAAGCATTAAGCAAATGTTTTAAGTCTTTTGCAAAGTGGTTCTGGTGTCTAAACTTGTAACTATGAGGGAAATTGTATACATTTAAAAAGACAGTACACTGATCAAAGATGACCCCAAATAAACGTTGTTTTTCAATCAAAATTTTTCTGAGATATAACAGGAATATATGTCTAACATTTTTATCGTGATAGACATTTGTAGTAATTTGAGGAATGAAATGTGATTAAAACAACGGTTTTATAAACTTGTAGAAAATTAGAAAGTCACTGTATCTGTTAATCTTATTATGTTTATATATTGGCATCCATTCCTATGTCAGAAAAATAATTTGCCTTTGCTGGACTGACACTATTTGAAGAAACGATTATTGGGTATCCAGAGGGATTTTACTTGATACTACTAAATGGAAGTGATATGTCAATATATTAATTAACTCATACATAGAGAGATAAGAATAATTTGGTTTATTATCAAATCGATATTTTGAAACCAATTTATTATATTCTCAGGATGCTAGTGAGAAACTTCATCTGTTCTCCTTTTCATCTCCTTATTTTCTTCATTTAAAAATGTTCTATTAGTAATTATAAATTAACTTTCAGTTTTTATTCTTTTATATTGGAATATTAACTACCAATTGCCAAACTTCTCCACATTTTCTGCAATGATAAGAGAAATCTAAGTATATGGGGGTGGAGAAAACTCTTGGTCTGTCGATTCCAAAGGTTTTGGTTTTTAGGCAAATGCAATGTCAAAACAAGGAATTTATTTTATTTATTTATTTTTTGTTTTACTTTAAGTTCTAGGATACATGTGCAAAACATATAGGTTTGTTATGTAGGTATACATGTGCCGTGGTTTGCTGCACCTACCAACTTGTTTTCTAGGTTTTAAGCCCCACATGCATTAGGTATTTGTCTTCATGCTCTCCCTCCCCTGCCCCCCATCCCCCAACAGGCCCCAGTGTGTGATGTTCCCCTCCCTGTGTCCATGTGTTCTCATTGTTCAGCTTCCACTTATGAGTGAGAACATGCAGTGTTTGGTTTTCCGTTCCTGTGTTACAAAACAAGGAATTTAAGGCCACCAACCCTTTGTGAGATTATAGATCTATCATAAACTTAATGTATAAAAGTAAGAAAGCCATTCAGGCTATCACTTACGTTCGTAATGCAGTTATGGCAATTTCCAGTTTTGTGAATTAGCTAATCATCAGAAATATATATACCAAAAGCCTGGCTTCAATAGAAAAGTTGTTAAGCCTACAGATACAATGAATCCTCACTTAATATTATTGATATATTCTTGGAAACAGTGATACTAAGCAAAAGGACATATAATGAAACCAGTTTTACTGTGGGATAATTGATGTAACAAAAGGTACATTCCTATGGCATATTTCTGATCACAAAAATATCACCAAACCTCTGACTAATGTAGAAATCAAAATAAACTTTTAGAGATGCATCTCTAAGCTTAACCTTTTTGTTGGGGAAGCAAGAATAGCAATGTGAGTCTTTCGCATGTCCAAAGAACAAAGAGAAGGTTAGAAGTTTTACAAAAAGGAGAAATGTTCTGTATCATTTTAAAAGAAAGTTCAGTTGACACTAGTAAAATGAGGGGAGCCGGCAAGTTCTGATTGGTGAGTGACTGCAGTGGATACAACTAGTCCTAGGGTCCTAACAGGTTGTTTCTGTAGATATTAGATGAAACTGGTCTCCAGTTATAGCAGGCAGTTTCAGCAGCCAGGCTTGCAGAGAATTACATTCTTGGGGCAATGTTATATGCTCTGAGTGCTTTCTTCCCTCTGGCTTCTTGACTCTGTTTTAGTTGGTTATGACATGAACGACTTAGTTTATATGCTTAACTTTCACACTAATGACCCAAAACACTTTTAACGTTGAACATTGAAATAAATCTGAGTCACATGTACGTTTAAGAAAGATTAATAAAAACATAGTGTCATGATAACTATTTACTCAATATCTGGTGAATCAGTAAATGGCAGTGATTGTAGTGGTAGTAGGTTAAATCAAGGAATCAATGTTTGAAAAGCAAAAATTTTTAGGATCACTTCTTACCACCGTGCAATTTACAAACAAATAGTGAATGTGGCGGACTTGCTGAGCACTTTCCTGTCTCATCTCTTGTCCTGCATTGATATGATTATTGTATACTTGACAAATTTTTATTTTCCAATAATTTGTATCCGTTCATTCGTTTTCCAACTCTCTTATTCAAGTTCAGGGTTTCTAGGTGGCTGGAATCTATTCCTGCAGCTCCAGGGACAAGGTAGAAACCAGCCTGGATAGGATGTCATGCCACCACAGGGCACATTTATGCACACATACACTCTCACACACACTCAGACAGGGATCATTTACACATACTAATTAGCCTAACGTACACATTTTAGGAAAGTGGGAGAAAACCAGAATACCTGGCTAAAACCCATGCAAACATAGAGATAACATGCCAGCTCCATGCAGGCAGTGGCTGTGCTGTGGAGCCATTTGTTTTCTCATCAACTTTATAACAGAATGACATTGAATGAAATGATTTTATGTGAGGACCTGCTGCACATGCTTTCTAATTTCTAATAATAAATTTTTAAAAAGCCATTACTTATTCTTGGTAAGTGAGAAATCAGTCCATTAAGTAACCTTTATATGTTCAGTGCATACTGCTTCTACTAGCAAAAATAATTGGGGGCAGCCAGGGATGTTTAGTCCAAATTAATCCGGATTTCAAGATTCTGACAGTCAACAGTTAGACTAATAAAAAAAGGTATGGCCTCAAAGAGGATTGAGCTCTGTTGTTCCTAAGAGATACTCCTGGATCCTTTGGCATATATTAGCATTCTAAATCATATTTTAAAATTTTAAGGAAGAGTTTTTAGATTATCAATTACCCTAAAATATTGTTGACACTTTATTGTGTGGTTTTTTTTCTCATTTTTTTTTTTTTTTTGACAGAGTCTTGCTCTGTCGCCAGGCTGGAATGCAGTGGCACGATCTCGGCTCACTGCAACTTCTGCCTCCCGGGATCAAGCAGTGCTCTGCCTCAGCCTCCTGAGTAGCTGGGATTACAAATGCCCGCCACCATGCCCGGCTAATTTCTTTGTGTGTTTTTAGTAGAGACGGGGTTTCACTATCTTGGCCAGGCTGGTCTTGAACTCCCGACCTTGTGATCCACCCGCCTCGGCCTCCCAAAGTGCTGGGACTACAAGTGTGAGCCACCACGCTCGGCCTATTGTGTTTTTTTAAAGAGAGGGTTCTGAGTGAGATCTAATATTTTCTAGTATAAGCACCAGTTTGAAAGACTCACACTTACAGGAGTAGGTACATAGGATTGTGTAAGTTTTCCATTGCTATGTAACAAATTACAGCAAACACAGACACTTAACACCCATGTATTATCTCACAGCTCTGTTAGTCAGAGGCCAAGAAGGCTTGTCTGGGTTGTCTGCTCAGGTTCTCTGAAATCAAATTTTGTACATTTTCAATACCTCGCATTAATGTCTTCAAAGATATTAATGACCAGGCAATGTTTTTGCATCTATGAATATTTAAAGTTCATTTTAAGATATTTAATGTTCACACTGCCTGGGTTGCCGGAGTTTTGTTTCCTTCAACTATATTCTTTGTACTGAATGCCCCTCCTCTGGTGGGGATGCTAGTTGGTCTTTGCTCTTTCTGTTGGGCTGGGGAACCAGGTGGAATTACATTTACTCATTGCAGATGTGTAAAGATAGAATGAGAGCACTAATTATCTAGGAGGCAGTGAAGGAGTTGGCATGGAGAAGCTGAAGTAGAAGTTAGAGGATCAGTTGCATGTAAATGGAATTTTGGTTGCTTGGAGCCAAATCTGAAAATCTCTCCATTGTAATGAAGGGCCATAACGTTTGCTGTGTAATATCACTAAACATTTTAGTGGCCAGATGGTGGATTTTAAAATTTGTCCAGTTCTAGTGAGACAGTTATTTTAACCCTAAGTTAAAACTAACTCTAGTTAGTTTTAACCTAAGTTCTAGAGATAAATACATGGCCCAGGTTGACCAGTCTTACATGTGATCTTGGCCACAGTATTTATTTTATTTTATTTATTTACTTATGAGATGGAGTCTTGCTCTGTCACCCAGGCTGGAGTGCAGTGGCATGAGCTCGGCTCACTGCAACCTTCGCCTCCTGGGTTCGAGAGATTCTACTGCCTCAGACTCCCGAGTTGCTGGGATTACAGGTGCCCACCACAACACCCTGCTAACTTTTGTATTTTTAGTAGAGACGGGGTTTCACCGTGTTGGCCAGGCTGGTCTTTAACTCCTGACCTGACGTGATCCACCCACCTTGGCCTCCCAAAATACTGAGATTACAGGAGTGAGCCTCTGTGCTTGAGCATCCATAGTATTTAAATTAAGGATTGGCATGTGATCCAAGCATTCCAGGCAAAGTCCTGCCTGGTATTCCTGCTGAAACTCTAAAGAAAGTCAGGTTCTCCCCTATGAGGGCAGGGATTTAGAATCTTAAAGGTTTAGAACTTTAGGTCTGTCTGTGCTGCCTTGAAGGGAAATCCTACCTAAAGTTAAAGCCAAAACTAAGGAAAGTAGGACAGATAGATAGGGAGGGACATGGAAGATTACTCTCAGGTCTTGAAACCTCATCAAGGAACTCCCAACATTGTTCTGACCAGATCTGAGAACTGCTATAAACAATTAACTCCTTTGTACCTTCCATTTCTCTCTTTTTGAATAGAAATATTGATAGCTTTTATTTTATGCCTATTCTACCATTGGGTGTGTTGGGTGTGTTGGGTGTGTTGAGGGAATAAAACTTGTCTTTTTGATCTCATGTAGTCTCATGGTGCCACAGATTGAGAAGAGTATGCTAGAACTTGTACTTAACTAATTACACCCCAGGAATCTCCTCCAAATCTACATTTATTTTTTATTTTAAAATTTATTTATTTTTTGTTCTTATGGATTTAGGTGGTACAAGTGCACTTTTGAAACATGGATGTATTGTGCAGTAGTGAAGTCTGGGTGTTTAGTGTAGCCATTACTCCAGTAGTGTACATCGTACCCATTTTCATCCCTCATCCCATCCCACTCTCCCACCTTCTAAGTCTTCACCGTCTATTATTCCACTCTCCCTGTCTATGCTACACCTCATTAAAATAATGAAATTTTGGACTTTCAGATGTTGCAATGGGTTGATACTTTGGAGAAACTTGGGAGACAGTGAATGTACTTTTCGTGCAAAAGGGACACGAATCATTGGAGCTAGCAGTCGACTGTAGTGGACAGATTCTAAAGTGCTCCTCCCTGCAATCCCTGCCTTCTGGTGCTCATGCTTTTGTGTAATTTCCTGTGAGGCACTTTTGACTTACTTCTACAAATAGAATATAGCAAAGGGGAGGGCTGTCATGCCTATGACCATGCTGAATAAGACTCTACTTTGCTAGCAGATTTGCTCTAGAGACTCATTGCTGAGTTGATGAAGTCAGCCGCCATGCTGGGAAAAGCAGGAGTGGTGACGAACTGCAGGCGGCCTCTAAGCTGTGAGCAGCCTTCAGTCAATAGTCAGCCACAAGCTGGGGACCTCAGTCCTACAACAGCAAGAAATCAAATTCTGCCAACAATCTGAGTGAGCATGGGGGTGGATTCGTCACCAGTCAAGCCTCAAGATAAAAATGTAGACTGCTGGTTACAGGTTTGAGAACCCCTGAGCTGAGGGCCCCACTAAACCCTGCTTGAACTCCTGACACACAGAAACAGTGAGATAATCAATGCATGTTATTTTAAGCCACTAAGTTTATAGTAATGTATTTTACAAAAACAGGCAACACATACATTTATTAACTCAAGGGAAGAGTTACTGTATTTTTTTTTTTTTTTTTTTGAGACAGAGTCTCTCTGTCTCCATGCTGGAGTGCAGTGGCATGATCTCATCTCACTGCAACCTCCGCCTCCCAGGTTCAAGCAATTCTCCTGTCTCAGCCTCCCGAGTAGCTGGGATTACAGGCATGCACCACCACCCTCGGCTAATTTTTGTATTGTTAATAGTAATGGGGTTTCACCATGTTGGCCAGGCTGGTCTCGAACTCCTGACCTCAGGTGATCCGCCTGCCTTGGCCTCCCAAAGCATGGAACATTTATTGTTAATCATATATGACCCCAGCATTCTGAGTTATTTGCTGGTGTCTGTTTTTCTCTTTTTTTATGCCTTCATCTCTGACCCTAGCCTTGGAACTGTTACTCAAACAAAATGCATTCTTGGACATGCCCCATAATTGTGGCGTGGTTACTTCTCTGCCTGAATGAAGTAACTTAACTTCTTCCTTTACTACTGAGATGACAGATAGTGCTGATAATGATGACATTAAATCAAATTTATTTTTTTCTCATCTGGCACACTCAGATATAAGCTCCCTCTGCTTTTTAACATAAATATTACAAAGGAGCAGGCATGCGTGATCTTTCATGACATAGAGAGATCTCACATGTTTGTTTCCAACTCTTTTATATGTTATTCAAATTATCTTTTGGTGATTAAATGGTCCAGGCCTTGTTGGTACCATTCTCATGGAACATTGGTCCATATTTTCCGAGATGAAGGCAGTTTTGTCACCTTTCAAATGGTCGAGTCCCTCCAGCCTGCAAATGAAGGATTTGTCCCACCACGTTCCACCGTCGACTTTTCTGTTGATTGGGAAAGAATGGATGCAATATTCTTTGAGGCATCATTTTATTTTATGTTTGGTCATTATCCAAAGTAAAATGGATGAAGGGAATTTGTGTCTAATTTAACAATGGCCTAAAATAGGCAAAATAATGACATCTGGCCCATCAATAACAAGAACACAAACTTTCAAGATGGACACTTCTACTGAAGCAGCTAGAAGACCATTCTTTACAAGTACTAAACTGGTTATTTATTGGGGCATTATATTCTTCTTGTTTTCAAGTTTATTTAATTTTATTTCTAACAGCCTTTTTATCTAGTATTCAGTTTTTATAAGGTGGTTCAATTTCAGTTCATTTCCATCAAAGATCTACAACCGGAAGTTGTGCCCAATTAACTTCAGACTTTTAGTTTCAGAGATTAGCAGAGGTGATATCTTGGCCCTCTAGTTATATTTCACTTTCCTCTATTCAAAATACCCCCTAAATTATGATATTTTTGTGAATATTATAATGTTTATTAGTGTAATTTATTTAATGCATGTAATTCCTTGTCCCAGTGTTAGACTGCACAGCCTTTTCCTACTGACAGAGAAGGGATCCTGTATGACACTTCTAGTTCTTTAGAATAAGTTGAGATTAAAAAAAATTGTTTTGAGACAAGGTCTTGCTCTGTCTCCCAGGCTGCAGTGCAGTGGTACGATCACAGCCCACTGAAGCCTTAGTCTCCTGGGCTCAAGCTATCTTTTCTGCCTCAGCCTTATGAGTAGCCAGGACTATAGGTGTGTGCCACCACGCCCAGCTAATTTTTAAAACTTTTAGTAGAGATGAGGTCTAGTTATGTAGCCCAAGCCGGTCTCAAACTCCTGAGCTCAAATGATCCTCCTGCTTCAGCTTCTCAAAGTGCTGGGATTACAGGCATGAACCACTGCACCTGGCCAATCCAGATATTTTTATGGAACTTATAACTAATACTATTCTAATATTTCCAAGCTGAGCCTGTTTACCAAACCTACTGTGTATGAGTAACGTGTACAGGGTTAAGGCTGAAGAAGCTGAAGTAGAGCAAGGTAGATAAATATTTAAATAAATTGGCTCGATGGTTTCACTTCTTATTGAACACAATACTTCTGCACACCACACGTGGATGTTGTAAGCTCCTTAACAGTTTTTTTTCTTTTAAATGGCCGAAAATATATAAATAATACCATAATACGGTACTAAATGAAGGAGCAGTTTTGATCAATAATGTTTACACCTAGTGAGCCACGATATTTCCCTGACACCTTTGTGGGACTTGTTAAGGGGTTGCTCTGTTTATTCAGCCCACAGCTCTCAATTCCTTGCGGGAGGAAGCACGCAAGTGAACGAGGTGGGAACTGCAGTACACAAGCATTGGAGACAGCTGGCTACTCCAAGCACCTGGTGCCAGCAGGAGCAAACGCCACTCACTTAGACCTGCTGCATTCCACCCCTCGCAGGAGGAGTCATGCAGGTGAACAGGCGCAGGAGCCAGGGCAAGTGCTTTTCAGCATCTGTAGGAGCCAATTCTGTGCTGGCCCCATGGCAGTGTATCAGGGTGGGGGGTGTCTGCAACCCCTCAAGCCCCAGAGGGAGTGTTACAGTACTCTTTTAGCTCTACCATCCATGGATGGCTTCAGTGTCAAGAGCTCAGAGGGCCCTCTGCCTTTTCGCATGAAGAGGCTGCCTTCTGCCAGCGAGGGCAAAGGGCAAATGTGACAGCCTTTTGCATCTGCATTCGTGGATCTCAAGCTCTTCTCCGGTGCCCAGGAGAAATGAGGGCGCTTGAGTGAGTTGAAGGATGGTAAATACAGGGGATTTTATTGCCGATGGAGGTGGATCTCGGTGGGAAGGGGAGCTGAAGAGGGGTTGGAGTGGGAAGGTAATCTGCCCCTGAAGTCCTGCCATCTCTGGCAAGATTCTTCTCCGAAGTTACACCATCAGGCCATCCCTCTGAAGTCAAGCTGCTTCTCTCCGAAGTCCACATGCTTCTCCTCCCTCTGCCAGCTGAGCTTGGGGTTTTTATGGGTGCAGATGGGGGATGGGGTGGTACATGGGTTCTTTTGGAAAAGGCAACATTCAAGTTGGGAAACAGGAATATAAGTTCTCACTTTGGGTTGCAGTTTCAGGATTGAGGGTGGGGTTTTGTTGGTAACCCACCCTTTTCTGCCTAGAATTTCTTTGCCTCCTCTCCCTATCACTAGTACCAATTCATCTCCTAGTGTGTACTTACAAAGTGTGCAATATGATTTGTTTTGATACATTGTTTTTTACTTTTTCTAAAGCAGGTTAGAGTAAGTTGCATTGTTCTTGTGGTTATTTTCTTCCCAACATAACTCTAGTTTAAGGGCACAAATAAATTTTGCAGTCTGACTCATAAAAGAGGCCAAATGTTGACTGGCTACTTTTGCTTAACTGCAGTTCTGTAAGAGAATTAAGCTCTAAAGAAAATGATGACAGTGGCTGTTTTCTTAATTCTCCTGGGGAACATATCTGGTATATTTTAGATGTATAGAAACTGATGTATTATACATAATGGTTTTTTTTTTTTTTTTTTTTTTTTAGGACTGAATTCTCTCAGGAATCCTGTTGAGGGCTTATTGTAAGTCTGGCTGTAGTAGCCTCATATCTCTGGAAGAATTGACTATTTCTCATAGAAGTTAGGTGTGTTAGTATAATTCTATTTGTAGCTTAACTAAAGTTTCATATGCAACAAGATTTTTAATGTTTGGGTAGCATCATTGTAATCTGGGTATGACTCCAAAGCCAATTAGATCTAATGAAACTCTAAAGGGTCTGTTCTATTTCATATCTTTTGCATTACTGCCCTAGATGCCCCATCAGATTGCAATGTAATGTTTCAGTTACATGTAGCACCTGCATTGCCTGGGAAACGTGGCAAGACATGCTTACTGAACATTCTACCCAGTAAATAGAAGTATTCAATTTACATTATAGTATTGCTGAAAATATTCTAGTATTCTTTTTGATCATGTTGATACACTAATTTCCCAGAGACTATCTAGAATGTCTTCAACTCAATTTTCATTAGCATTGATTAGCTTCTGTAGTTGCTGTAATAGAACAGATTGATCTCTTTCCTGGTTGAGTGTGTTCCTATGTCCCAGTCATTGCCTATAGATGCTGTTCAATATATGATTGGATATAATTAATACATTGAGAGCATGGCTTTTCTCCATATAGAACCTATGGCATGGGAGGGAGGCTGAAACCTGTCAAACAGTCCATGATGGCTGGACTATTAAAGGTTTCCATATATGCTGAAAGTAGCCCATGTTTATCAGAGTAAGAAACCTTACATTCAGGTCCCCAAAGTGCAGTAGATTGGGACAAGTTGGGCATAGTGATGTTGTATCTTCATCTTGTATAGTAACATTCATCAATGGAGTAGAAGTATTAGAGAACTATGCTAGAAAAAAAAATACCCAAAGGCTTCCTAGTTTTAGAAGATTTCTGGGTTTTAAAGTAAAGTTCCTTTATTCCTAGGCAAGATGGCTGAATAGGAACAGCTCTGGTCTGCAGCATCCAGTGGGACTAATGCAGAAGGTGGGTGATTTCTGCATTTTCAACTGAGGTACCTGGTTCATCTCACTGGGACTGGTTAGACAGTGGATGCAGCCCACAGAGGGAAAGCAGAAGCAGAGTGAGGCGTTGCCTCACGCAGGAAGTGCAAGGGTTCAGGGAACTCCCTCCCCTAGCCAAGAGAAGCCGTGAGACTCTGCCGTGAGAGACAGTGCTATTTGGCCCAGATACTATGCTTTTCCCATGGTCTTTGCAACCCGCAGACCAGGAGATTCCCTTGGATGTCTACACCACCAGGGCCCTGGGTTTCAAGCACAAAACTGGGCAGCCATTTAGGCAGACACTGAGCTAGCTGCAGTTTTTTTTCGTACCCCAGTGGTGCCTGGAATGGCAGCAAGACAGAACCATTCACTTCCCTGGAACAGGGGCTGAGGCCAGGGAGTCGAGTGGTCTTGCTCAGCGGATCTCATCCCCACAGAGCCCAACAAGCTAAGATCTACGGGCTTGAAATTTTCACTGCCAACACAGCTGTCTGAAGCTGACTTGGGATGCTCGAGCTTGGTGGGGGGAGGGGCGTCTGCCATTACTGAGGCTTGAGTAGGTGGTTTTCCCCTTACAGTGTAAACAAAGCCTCTGGGAAGTTCAGACTGGGCGGAGCCTTCCGCAGCTTCGAAAAGCCACTGTAGCCAGACTGCTTCTCTATATTCTTCCTCTCTGGGCAGGGCATCTCTGAAAGAAAGGCAGCAGCCGCAGTCAGGGGCTTATTGATAAAACTCCCATCTCCCTGGGACAGAGCACCTGGGGGAAGGGGTGTCTGTGGGTGCGGCTTCAGCAGACTTAAATGTTCCTGCCTGTCAGCTCTGGAGCGGCAGATCTCCCAGTACCGCACTCGAGCTCTGCTAAGGAACAGACTGCCTCCTTAAGTGGGTCCCTAACCCCCTTGCCTCCTGATGGAGAGACACCTCCCAGCAGGGACCAACAGACACCTCATACAGGAGAGCTCTGGCTGGCATCTGGCGGGTGCCCCTCTAGGACGAAGATTCCAGAGGAAGGAGCAGGTAGCAATCTTTGCTGTTCTGCAGCCTTCCCTGGTGATACCCAGGCAAACAGGGTCTGGAGTGGATCTCCAGCAAACTCCAGCAGACCTGCAGCAGAGGGGCCTGACTGTTAGAAGGAAAATTAACAAACAGAAAGCAATAGCATCAACATCAACAAAAAGGATGACTATGCAAAAACCCCATCTGAAGGTCACCAACATCAAAGACCAAAGGTAGATAAATCCATGAAGATGAGTGCAAAAAGGCTGAAAATACCAAAAACCAGAATGCCTCTTCTCCCCCAAAGGATCACGACTCCTTGCCAGCAAGAGAATAAGTTTGATGAATTGACGGAAGTAGGCTTCAGAAGGTGGGTAGTAACAAACTCCTCCGAGCTAAGGGAGCATATTCTAACCAAATGCAAGGAAGCTAGGAACCTTGATATAAGGTTGCAGGAACTGTTAACTAGAATAACCAGTTTAGAGAATAACATAAATGACCTGATGGAGCTGAGAAACACAGCACGAGAACTTTGTGAAGCATACATAAGTATCAATAGCTGAATCAATCAAGCAGAAGAAAGAATATCAGAGAATGAAGATCAACTTAATGAAATAAAGTGAAAAGACAATATTAAAGAAAAAATAATGAAAAGGAACAAACAAAGCCTCCAAGAAATATGGGACTATGTGAAAAGATGAAACCTATGTTTGATTGGTGTACCTGAAAGTGACAGGGACAATGGAACCAAGCTGGAAAACACACTACAGGATATTATCCAGGGGAACTTCCCCACCTAGCAAGACAGGCCAACATTCAGATTCAGGAAATACAGGGAACACCACAAAGATACTCCTTGAGAAGAGCAACCACAAGACACATAATCATCAGATTCACTAAGGTTGAAATGAAGGAAAAAATGTTAAGGGCAGCCAGAGAGAAAGGTCGGGTTACCCACAAAGGGAAGCCCATCAGACTAACAGCGAATCTCTCTGCAGAAACTATACAAGCCAGAAGAGAGTGGGGGCCAATATTCAACATTCTTTAAGAAAAGAATTTTCAACCCAGAATTTCGTATCCAGGCAAACTAAGCTTCATAAGTGAAGGAGAAATAAAATCCTTTACAGACAAGCAAATGCTGAGGGATTTTTTTCACCACCAGGCCTGCCTTGCAAGAGCTCCTGAAGCAAGCACTAAATATGGAAAGGAAAAATCGGTACCGGTCACTGAAAAAACACCAAAATGTAAAGACCATTTACACTATGAAGAAACTGCATCAACGAATGGGCAAAATAACCAGGTAGCATCATAATGACAGAATCAAATTCACACATAACAATATTAAACTTAAATGTAAATGGACTAAATGCCCCAATTAAAAGACACAGACTGGTAAATTGGATAAAGAGTCAAGACCCATTGGTGTGTTGTATTCAGGAGACCCATCTCACATGCAAAGACACACATAGGCTCAACATAAAAGGATGGAGGAAGATTTACCAAGCAAATGGAAAACAACAAACAAACAAACACAGGGGTTGCAATCCTAGGCTCTGATAAAACAGACTTTATACCAGCAAAGATCAAAAAAGACAAAGAAGGGCATTATGTAATGTTAAAGGGATCAATGCAACAAGAAGAGCTAACTATCCTAAATATATATGCACCCAATACAGGAGCACCCAGATTCATAAAGCAAGTTCTTAGAGACCTACAAAGACACTTAGACTCCCACACAGTAATAGTGGGAGACTTTAACACCCCACTGTCAATATTAGATGAATGGGACAGAAAATTAATAAGGATATTCAGGAATTGAACCCAGCTCTGGACCAAGCAGATTTAATAGACATCTACAGAACTCTTCACCCCAAATCAACAGAATATACATTCTTCTCAGCACCACATACCACTTATTTTAAAATTGACCACATAATTGGAAATAAAACACTCCTCAGCAAATGCAAAAGAATGGAAATCATAACAAACAATCTCTCAGACCACAGTGCAATCAAATTAGAACTCAGGTTTAAGAAACTCACTCGAAACTGCACAACTACATGGAAACTGAACAACCCGCTCCTGAATGACTGCTGGGTAAATAATGAAATTAAGGCAGAAATAAATAAGTTCTTTAAAAGCAATGAGAACAAAGACACAATGTACCAGAATCTCTGGGACACAGCTAAAGCAGTGTTTAGAGGGAAATTTATAGTACTAAATGCCCACAGAAGAATGTAGGAAATCAAAACCCTAACATCACAATGAAAAGAACTACAGAAGCAAGAGGAAACAAATTCAAAAGCTAGCAGAAGACAAGAAATAACTAGGATCGGCCGGGCGCGGTGGCTCACGCCTGTAATCCCAGCACTTTGGGAGGCCGAGGCGGGTGGATCACGAGGTCAGGAGATCGAGGCCATCTTGGCTAACACGGTGAAACCCCGTCTCTACTAAAAATACTAAAAATTAGCCGGGCGTGGTGGCGGGCGCCTGTAGTCCCAGCTACTCGGGAGGCTGAGGCAGGAGAATGGCGTGAACCCAGGAGGCGGAGCTTGCAGTGAGCTGAGATTGCGCCACTGCACTCCAGCCTGGGCGACAGAGCGAGACTCCGTCTCAAAAAAAAAAAAAAAAAAAAAAAAAAAGAAATAACTAGGATCAGAGCAGAACTGAAGGAGATAGAGACATGAAAAACCCTTCAAAAAATCAATGAATCCAGGAGCTGGTTTTTTGAAAAGATTAACAAAATAGATAGACTGCTAGCCAGGATAATAAAGAAGAAAAGAGAAGAATCAAATAGATACAATAAAAAATGATAAAGGGGATAGCACCACTGATCCCACAGAAATACAAACTACCATCAGAGAATACTATAAACACCTCTACACAAATAAAGTAGGAAATCTAGAAGAAATGGATAAATTCCTGGACACGTACACCCTCCCAAGACTAAACCAGGAAGAAGTTGAATCCCTGAATAGACCAATAACAAGATTTCAAATTGAGGCAGTAATTAATAGCCTACCAACCAAAAAAAACCCAGGAGTAGACAAATTCACAGCTGAATTCTACCAGAGGTACAAAGAGAAGCTGTTACCATTCCTTCTAGAACCATTCCAAACAATAGGAAAAGAGGGAATCCCCCCTAACTCATTTTATGAGGCCAGCATCATCCTGATACCAAAACCTGGCAGAGACACAACAAAAAAACAAAATTTCAGGCCAACATCCCTGATGAACATCAATGTGAAAATCCTCAATAAAGTACCAGCAGACCAAATCCAGCAGCACATTGAAAAGCTTATCCACCACAATCAAGTTGGCTTCATCCCTGGGATGCAAGGCTCATTCAACATATGCAAATCAATAAACGTAATCCATCACATAAACAGAGCCAATGACAGAAACCACATGATTATCTCAATAGATGCAGAAAAGGCCTTTGATAAAATTCAACACCCCTTCATGTTAAAACACTCAATAAACTAGGCATTGATGGAACATATCTCAAAATAATAAGAGCTACTTATGACAAACCCACAGCCAATATCATAATGAATGAGCAAAAGCTGGAAGCATTCCCTTTGAAAACTGGCACAAGACAAGGATGCGCTCCTTCACCACTCCTATTTGACATAGTATTGGAAGTTCTGGCCAGGGAAATCAGGCAAGAGAAAGAAATAAAGGGTATTCAAATAGGAAAAGAGGAAGTAAATTAATCTCTGTTTGCAGATAACATGATTGTATATTTAGAAAACCCCATCGTCTTAGCCCAAAACCTCCTTAAGCTGATAAGCAAAGTCAGCAAAGTCTCAGGATACAAAATCAATGTGCAGAAGTCACAAGCATTCCTATACATCAATAATAAACAGAAAGCCAAATCATGAGTAAACTGCCATTCACAATTGCTACAAAGAGAATAAGATACCTAGGAATCCAACTTACAAGGGATGTGAAGGACCTCTTCAAGGAGAACTACAAACCACTGCTCAAGGAAATGAGAGGACACAAATGGAAAAACATTCCATGCTCATGGATAGGAAGAATCAATATCATGAAAATGGCCACACTATCCAAAGTAATTTGTAGATTCAATGCTATCCCCATCAAACTACCATTGACTTTCTTCACAGAATTAGAAAAAACTACTTTAAATTTCATATGGAACAAAAAAAGAGCCTGTATAGCCAAGACAGTCCGATGCAAAAAGAAAAAGCTGGAGGCATCACGCTACCTGACTTCAAACTATACTACAAGACTACAGTTACCAAAACAGCACAATACTGGTACCAAAACAGATATATAGATAAAAGGAACAGAACAGAGGCCTCAGAAATAACACCACACATCTATAACCATCTGATTCTTGACAAACCTGATAAAAACAAGCAATGGGGAAAGGATTCCCTATTTAATAATGGTGTTGGGAAAACTGGCTAGCCATATGCAGAAAACTGAAACTGGACCCCTTCCTCACACCTTATACAAAAATTAACTCAGGATGGATTAAAGATTTAAGCATAAGACCTAAAACCATAAAAACCCTAGAAGAAAACCTAGGCAATACCATTCAGGATGTAGGCATGGGCAAAGACTTAATTACTAAAACACCAAAAGCAATTGCAACAAAAGCCAAAGTCGACAAATGGGATATAATTAAATTAAAGAGCTTCTGCATAGCAAAAGAAACTATCATCAGAGTGAAGAGACAACCTACTGAATGGGAGGAAATTTTTGCAACCTATCCGTCTGACAAAGGTCTAATATCCAGAATCTACAAAGAACTTAAACAAATTTACAAGAAAAACAAAAAAAAAAACCTCATCAAAAAGTGGGCGAAGGATATGAACACATACTTTTCAAAAGAAGACATTTATGCGGCCTACAAACTTATGAAAAAAAGCTCATCATCACTGGCCATTAGAGAAATGCAAATCAAAACCACAATGAGATACCATCTCATGCCAGTTAGAATGGCGATCATGAAAAAGTCAGGAAACAACCGAAGCTGGAGAGGATGTGGAGAAATAGGAATGCTTTTACACTGTGGATGGGAGTGTAAATTAGTTCAGCCTTTGTGGAAAACAGTGTGGTGGTGATTCCTCAAGGATCTAGAACTAGAAATACCATTTGACTCAGCAGTCCCATACTGGGTATATACCCAAAGGATTATAAATCATTTTACTATAAAGACACATGCACACGTATGTTTATTGCAGCACTATTAACAATAGCAAAGACTTGGAACGAATCCAAATGCCCATCAATGATAGAATGGATAAAGAAAATGAGACACATATACACCAGGGAATACCATGCAGCCATAAGAAAGAATGAGTTCATGTTCTTTGCAGGGACGTGGATGAAGCTGGAAACCATCATTCTCAGCAAACTAACACAGGAACAGAAAAGCAAACGTTGCATGTTCTCACTCATAAGTGGGAGTTGAACAATGAGATCATATGGGCACAGGGAGGGGGATGTCACATACTGGGGTCTGTCGGGGGGTAGGGGGCAGGGGAAGGATAGCATTAGGAGAAATACCTAATGTAGATTACGGGTTGATGGGTGCAGCAAAGCACAATGGAACGTGTATACCTATGTAACAAACCTGCACATTCTGCACATGTATCCCAGAACTTAAAGTATAATTTAAAAAAAATTAAAGTTCCTTTGTCTCTTTTTGGCAAAATATTTAGTGTTTCCAGTTTCCTCAGCTTATAAAGTTCCTTTTACATTTTGGCTTCTAGGTGGTTAACCTGTACCTTCTCAACCATTTTGTGAAAGGTATTTTAATATTTATTTTAACATATCTGGCAGTCAGAAACAATATCTGTCCTTCTTTTATCAATAAAATTTTTCCCAACATGGTTAAAATATAAAAAACCCTTAGAACCGTATGTTTCCTTTTACTTTTTTAACCAACTAATTTTTCCCCCACTGAACCATTACTCTCTGTCCCAATTCAGAAAACAAGTCAGCTCTACTACTTTCTCTCCAGTGTTTTAATGAAGAAGAACTCAGGACTAATCATTCTCTATTACATCAGATCTCTTTGTGGTGGTGAATATGGCCAACTATGTCTGAGGCTCACTGTTACCTCATCTTGTTTGCCATGGGGCCTGAGTTATGACATGTGGTACTCTGAAAGGAGCAATTACTGAGAAGGTAAATAGTTTTTTTGAGTAAGACTCTACTTGCAATCATTTTGTTTGCCCTGAAACTGGGATTTGGATAGATATAACTTATACTGTTTGAAATAACGGTATTGGGCCGGGCACGGTGGCTCACGCCTGTAATCCCAGCGCTTTGGGAGGCCGAGGCACGCAGATCACCAGGTCAGGTGATCAAGACCATCCTGGTTAACACGGTGAAACCCCGCCTCTACTAAAAATACAAAAAATTAGCCAGGCATGGTGGCGGCTGTAGTCCCAGCTACTCAGGAGGCTGAGGCAGGAGAATGGCGTGAACCCAGGAGGCGGAGCTTGCAGTGAGCCTAGATCATGCCTCTGCACTCTAGCCTGGGCGACAGAGCGAGATTCCGTCTCAAAAAAAAAAAAAAAAAAAAAAAAGAAATAACGATCTTGGAGACGTATTAGAGTAAAAAGTGCAGAGGTCAAGGACAGTATTTCTTAGAAGCAATGTACCTTTGGAATCAGTAAGGATGCCCTTGTCAAGGGCTGGTCTCCAGCAGGGCAGCACAATCTGTGATGGCTTCATATCTCTTTGGAGATTAATATTACTCTCTATTGATTGTACTGTTTCCATTTAAGAATGGAAATCTCATTTGCTCATTCCTCCTTGAGAGTAATGAGGTTTCAGGTATAAGGCAATTAATGGGGGTAGCAAAAGAATTTGATGTTCTGTTTATGAACTGCTGTTTTAACTATGGCACAGTAAGTGGCTGGCAATTGACTTTCAAAATGAGAACACTATTTGGCAGACTTGACAGCGTTGTCATTTGATTTGGGACATGCGGATGGCTCCACATCAAGGGCAGAGAGGTCAGAAAGTTGCTTGTGCAAGCTTTAAGGCATTTTGTTGTTCAGGATGCTGTGCAACTGAATGATGAGACTACAGCCTAACACCCAGATGTGTCACTATCCACACATGACACTTGTTTCTTTGCCTCCTGTTTGGTGATGTGAATCTCAAGGATAAAATTTTTGTCTCATTCAGTGCATAGTTTGTTTGCTTCAAATAACGCTACTCTCACAAATGTTGTTTGGTGAAGGGCCCTTGAATTTTTTACTTGTTAAATTGTTCTAGCATTTTTAGTCATCAAACTAATGAGGAAAGACAGAGTTCAGTTAAGATTATTTCTGACTGCTGATCAATATGACAGCTATGAAAAGGATGAAATTTCTCCTTGAATTATGGCAAGGCTCCTGTTTAAACTTTACCTTGTTAGATTATAATGCAGTGTTGGAGAGTTTATTCCTGTAGTAGTACAATAAAGTTATAATTCTTCAACATCCCTATTATATAGTTTGGTGAACTTCTAATGGAACTTGGTACTATTTCATATTTACAACTGTGGTGATACTGGGCTGCTCTAGAGATTCCCTTTTGGAATGCCAATTGTTAGGCTCCTACACTTCAACTTTTTGAGAAGAAGGTTCTTACCTTTCCTAAAATTGCAATGAATTCCTTGCAATTACACATTCATGGAAAGGAGATACCACCCCAGGAAAAATTCTATACCCAGCAATTATAACCCAGCAACTTCAGCCACTTTTTCTCCACATCCTTCAACAGTCAAAAGAATTTCTGTCCTTGTAGTCAAGCTTCCTAGAATTAATGTTATCTTTGATCCTGTATCTGAAATTTCCTATATTCTTGAATATTGTCCTTCATTCAAAGCAGGTCATAAGGTTTAGGGTCTCTCCAGGCAGATCAGATGTTTAATAGACCTGCATGTTAAGGACTTTAGGACAATCGGTCCTTCCCTATGGGAGGCTGGGCTTGATCCCTCAGACTTTAAGGCCAGGCTTCTTAAATTTAGAGAGATCAGGAAAAAATCAAAGAAAATGCTTTAGATGCTGTCTGTTTTTCTTGTGTGGGGAGGAGTTTATCCTTAAGATTTACAAAGTCCTTGTCTCAGTGTTCCCTCTCTTGGCTCCACTCCCAGTGATTTTGAAGTGGCTTGTTACTATCTGTGCGGAGGATTTGCTAACATTGTTGCCATGGCTGCAGTGCCTGCAAGTTTAGCTGATTCTTGTGTCCTATTGATCTCCTCTGAATCTTAGCAACTTGCGAGTGTTCCTCTTATGAATTTGGGGTAGTGTTAGCCCAAATCTGATTACCTTTTTGTCTTAGGCCACAGGGAAATTATTGTGCAGACAGTGGACCAAATCCAAATCTAAATATTTCCATTTAGCTAATTTTGCAGCAATTTCTCATGAAACTCATGCTTTCATTAAAAGCTTTGGGGAGTGGAAACATAACCCTCTGGGAGCAGACTTAAGATGTGAATTTCTAGAGGTGATAATCAGGTCATTGGGTTCACCTATCCTGTTGATCAGGACAGTAGCTATTTGAAGTTCCCTATTTCAAATCTCCTTGGTCCTTTGTTTACATGTTTTGTGTTTTCGTGGCCAGGATTGCTCCACTATTCCTTGCAAATCAACTTATGTTGGTCTCCATGCTTTCCTCACCCATGAAACAAAGCATTCATTTAATTGGGACATCCACTTTCCCCCTCCTCACATATTGTATTCACTACCCTTCCTTTTTTATTGTGGTAAAATACACGTAGCATAAAATTTATCATTTCAAGAATTTTTAAGTGTACAGTTGCATTAGTCCATTTTGACACTGCTGATAAAGATATACCCAAGACTGGGCAATTTACGAAAGAAATAGGTTTAATAGACTCACAGTTCTATGTGGCTGGGGAGGCCTCACAATCATGGTGGAAGGTGAAAGGCACATCTCACATGGTGGCAGACAAGAGAAGCGAACATGTGCAGGGAAACTCCCCTTTATAAAACCATCATATCTCATGAGACTTACTATCATGAGAATAGCATGGGAAAGACCCACCCCCATGATTCAATAACCTTCCACCAGATCTCACCCACAACATGGAATTGTGGGAGCTACAATTCAAGATAAGATTTGGGTGGGGACATGGCCAAACCATATCAACAGTTCTATGGCATTAAGTACACTCACATTGTTGTGCAACCATCATCACTATCCATCTCTAGAATGTTTTCATATTCCTCAGCTGAAACTCTGTACCCATTAGTTACTAACTCCCCTTTTCCCTCTCTCCCTAGCCCCTGGTAAATACCATTCTATGAATTTGGCTATTCTAGGAAACTCATATAAATAGAACCATACAATATTTGTCCTTTTGTGACTGGCTTATTTTACTTAGCATAATGTTTTCAAGGGTCTTTGACGTTGTTGCAAGTGTCAGAATTTCATCCCTTGTTAAGGCTGAACAATATTTCATTGTATTTATGCACCACATTGTTTATCCATTCATCTGTTGAGGGACATGTGGGTTGTTTCCACTGTTTGGCTATTGTGCAAAGTTGCCATGGACATGGATATACAAATATCTGTTCAAGTTTCTGTTTGCATTTTGTTTGCTACCCCTTCTTTAAAAACACTAAACATTCTTTTTAAAAAAAACTTTATTGAGTTATGATCTACATAGAATAACTCAAAGATTTTAAGGGTAGGGTTTTATGACTTTTGAAAAATATATACACCTGTGTAACCACCTCCGCATTGACCATAGAGGATATTTTCAGCAAGCCAGAATGTTTCCCCTTGTCTAAATGTAGGTCATTATCCATTCTGCCCACCCTAACCTTGACCCACAGCTAAAGGAAACCACTGACCTTCTTACTGTCACTGGAGATTAGCTTTTATTTTCTAAAGTTTAGTATAGATGGAATCAGGCACTATGAGCTCTTAACGTTTCTGAGATTCATCCTTACAGTGGCATGTATCAGATGTACCATCCTCTTTATTGTTGAGTTCTGTTCTGTTGTAAGGATATACCACAATTTGTTTATCCATTCAACCATTGATGGACATTTGATTGTTTCCAGTTTAGGTCTATTATGAATAAAACTGTTATGAACATATGTTTTACATTCTCTTGGATAAATATCTAGGAATAAAATTGCTGAGTTGTATTAATAATGAACTTCCAGCTGGTTTTCCACAGCAACTATACTATTTTACATTTAAAAGAACACTGTGTAAGAGTTCTAGCCACATCCTCCTCAGTGCTTTACATGAACAGTCTTTTTAGTTTTAGAAATTCTAGTATCTCGTGTAGTTTTAATTTGCATATGATTTTCATTTAAAGTGCATTCTAATTTAATCAATTAAATTCCTTAGTGACTAATGGTGTTGAACATATTTTCATGAGCTTGTATTTGCCATCTGTATGTCTTCTTTGGTAAAACAACAGTTCAGATGCTTAGCCTGTATTTATTGGGCTATTTATTTTATCATTGAATTGTGAGAATTCTTTACATATTCAAATACTTTTTGAATATAGATTTTGAAAGTATTTTCTCCCAGTCTATGGCTTATTTTTAAAAAATTAACTGTGTCTTTTACTGAACAAAAGTTAAATTTAGATGAAGTCTAATTTATTGATTTTTTTCATGCTGTTTGTTTTATATTTAAGAAATCTTTGTCAAACCCGAAGTCACTAAGAACTTCTTCTGTGCTTTCTTCTTGAAGCTTTTCTAGTTTTAACTCATACATTTAGATCAATGATCCATTTTGAGATAATTTTTACCTGTGAAATTTTTAGAATTTTAAAATATATAATGTACATTTTCTATACATATCAGCTAAAGATATTTGATAATTTATACACATGCCACCTCAATTATCATAGTGCTAAAAGTACAAACCTAAGAGTAATTTTAAAACGTACGCTAGAAATACTTGTACAGATGTAAATGTTGTGAAAATGTCCTGAGCTATACTCTGTGGTCTCCCATGACTCATTCTCTGTGCTGAGTCTCATTCAGAAAAAATAATCCAGGTTGGGTTCTTTTACACTCTTTTTATTGTTATTATTACTTTTTGAGATGGAGTCTCACTCTGTCACCCAGATTGGAGTGCAGTGGTGCAATCTCAGCTCCCGGCAACCTCCACCTCATGGGTTCAACCAATTATCCTGTCGCAGCCTCCCAAGTAGTGGGGGTCTACAAGCACCTGGCACCATGCCAAGCTAATTTTTGTATTTTTAGTAGAGACAAGGTTTCACCATGTTGGCCAGGCTGGTCTTGAATTCCTGACCTAAGGTGATTCACCCGTCTTGGCCTCCTAAAGTGCTGGGATTACAGGCATGAGCCACCACGCCTGGCCGGGTTCTTTTACACTCTGAGATAATAAAAAGTAGGCAATGTTTATTAAGCAATGCCCTTGGGATCCACTGTGGAAGCAAAGGCAAAAACATAAGACGAGACGGGAGAAGTTGATTTGTGATGTGGACATGACATCAAGCTCAATAGTCTTGACAACGAGCTCTTGAACTAAAATGGATCTAACTCTCTGGGCTGAACTGGCTAAAATCTTTTACCCATGCTTACATCCATTGCTGGATGTGGGTCACCCCAGAAAGTGGAGGCAGTTTCTTAAGGGGCTGGCAGCACTTGGACAGTTGGGGCAATAAACCCTTTCTTGCAAAGGAAGGTAGGTAGCACAACTCCATGTCCATTACCATCTACCCCTTGTTGCTCAGATCCACATTCTCATAAATATTTGGAAAACACTCTTCCAGGATTCCATTAGGCTTCTTTTCTTGGGGGAAACTTGGAAGAGAAGGAGTGGTGGGACAAATGTTAGTCCTTGTTGGTAAAGCTGGTCTCAGAGCCATAACTGGTACTCATTGCCTCCCCGTAGCATTACCCAATCTAGACTAGCCCTTTCTGAGCCCTCTGTTGCTCTGGGTGACTTTAGGTGGTGAGAATCAGACCCTAACATTAAGGACTTGAAGCTCCTTGTCACCATGCCCTTCTGAGGCTAGGGCTGTTTAATTTGTCTATTTGCTTTCACAATTTTCAGGGAATCTTTAAGGATGCCCACACCTGGGTTCTGCATGTATTTCTCCACATTCCAGTGATATAACAGCAGCCTATTCCTCCCTGATGATCAAGATTTATTGCCTCTGTCAAGATGACTATTTTCTCTTCTTACTTTCTGGTTCCTGGACACAAGAAAATGAAGTGCCAAGAGCAGCCATAGTTATAGCTTAATGAGACTTCTGCTGTGTCCACTAGAAGACGTATTCCCCTTTGGGTACCAGGACCTTCAATGCTGCAGGACTGAAGGGGCGGGAGGTACGAATTCCACAAGTGATATTTAGAGTGATGGCAAACAGGGATATGTCTCCCTACATTTCTCAGTTCCTTCTTACTGGGGACACTGCACAACATAGAAATCTTTGAACTGTGGTATATGCTGCATTCTGGAGAATGTTGCATCATTTTCGTAAAGTATCACCTCTGAGCTGGTGTTTCCATGATCCCGTCACCAGGTGATTGCAATATTCTATCAGAATAGCAGCTTCTAGATGGGTTAGAACTTGTTGTTACTGATGCATTTCTCTGTTATGGGCCTGCTCCCATATCTACTCTGCTGTATGTGGGACCCTGTGTGGGTGGAACAGGCACTCTGTGGGCAAGAAAGGGAAATCCATGCCCAAAAGGTCTATTTCTTCTGTGATTGACCAGAATCAGTCACAGATCTTTTTAGGATAGAAGCGTCGCAGTGTAGACAACTTGCGGTCAAGTGGCTAGACAGTGTCCTTGAGGAATGATCTCACATCATGGACTTAGCATTGGATTTTGTTGCTAGCAGACTGGACATTCAGAAGCAGCAGAAGTGAGATTCATCAGGAAAAGTGGCAGCCCATGCTGCTGTGCTGATGTCTAACCTCTGTCTCTATCACCATGACCACTTTTTAATGTGTCCATTTTTCCAGCACTGGAATGGCCAAAGCCAGGCTGGCTAGTGTCAACTGGCTGAGGCATTTAATCTACTTCTTTGTTAAGTGCCTCTTCCATGGTGGGAACTCTCGGATTGATGTTAACTTTTAATATGAAGATTTTCCCACTTTATGCCCATTCCTATTTATCCATATATATAGTAAGGCTTGGTATCCATGGGAGATTTGTTACAGGACCCCCATAGATACCAAAATCTGTGGATGCTCAAGTCTCTTTTATAAAATGGCATATTTGCATATAACCTACGCACATTTTTTCCTGTATACTTTAAAACATATCTAGATTATTTACAATACCTAACACAATGCCTATACCTTACTTCATTCGAGTGAATTCAACCTAGTACTCACTGCATGACAAAGTTCAAATTTTAATTTTTGGAAAGTTGTGGCATTTTTTTCCCCTCAACATTTTTGATCCAAGGTTGTTTGAATCCACAGATGTAGAACCCTCAGATACAGAGGGCCGACTGTATTCCTTTCTGCCAGACCGTTTTGTCTTCAATCTTCCAATCTTTCTTTTTTTCTAGGATTTTACCAGCTAGCCATTCCATTTGCCACTGCCCAGGAGTCCTTATATGTTCTAATCTCAGACTACTTCTTTTATTACCCAAAGGGGATGGCAAATGTACTGCCCCAAACTTTGTCAATTGAAATAATTGTCTGTGAGTTAGACTGTAGTGCCTTATACCCACATACTAAGCTGACCTGTCTGTAAACCAGTCTTGGGCACTTTGATCATCTGTCAGCTAGTCCTCAGGGATTCCCCTGCTGGGCCATAGGAGTGAGGTGAGGAAGAGGTGTTGACGCAACAGTGGTGCATGACATGCAGGCTGAGCCTGGCTGAGCTGGTGGATATGATAGGATTAAGGTCAACATGGAAAATTCTAGCCACATGGTCACATGGTGTCCCATAGTCTGGCTGTCAATTTGTGTGATGGCTCAGTAACACGCCACGAGTTGCATTTCAAAAGGTGTACATTCTCCATTGCAAGCTATGTGACCTTGCTCTAGTATCCCAGGAGCCTGTGATGTGATTTTCCCACTGGGACTTCCCATAAATTCCACATGATATCTTTCCCAACCACTGATATCTCTAATATAAGAGGATCTCATGGCTCAAGCGGTAGGGCACAGCTTGATCCTGACAAACAGTCCTGGATTGTCTTTGGCTTGATTTTATTTTAACTCTGTTACTCTTTTAGCACCATTTCCAAGAGCTGTGAATAAGGATCTGAGCAAAGTGACTTCACAGGACAGAAGCTTTAGCTGAGCTTTCAGGTGAGACACCTGATATGGATTCTGGGAAGGGCTGTGTTTACTCTGTAGTTTCTGGAGGATGCTATCTGCTGTCCTTAATAGACTAGAATTGCTTATGTCCATAATGGGAATCCTGGTGATGGTGGTAGGGCTGGTGGTAGAGTATGTGTATATATGTTTACTAAAATTGGAGTGGAGAGGGAAATACAGAAGAATAGTATAGAGGGATAGTAAAATCCTTCAAACTGGCTTCTTTTTTAAGCTAAGAAGGGGTAATGAGTTACCCTTTTGTATTTCCACTCCTCAGAGAGGCAAAAATGACCCCAGGTCTCCTACTACACCAAAATGGTAAAACATGGGAATAACATATACTGTTACTTTTCCTTGTTAGAAAAGAAAAATATGCACTATTTATTCTAAAATCACAAATATTAGAATTTTTCGAGCTTGAAGACATCTTAGCTATCATCTCGTTCAATCTCTTCATTTTACAAATGAGGAAAATCTTTTATGGACTGTTCAATAAAACCATGAAACAGTTTGTTGTTTATAAGTCAGTAAGTGTATCCATATGCTTTTATAGGGTTCTTTTATGATTTTGGCTAGCAATGATGAAATTAGCATGTTTTGATCTCTGTGCAACTTGTTCAGAAAGAACTTAAAAGAAGTATTTAGGAAAATCCAAGTGCTGAAACATTTAAGATATGCTTTGTGGTCTCAATTTTGTGTGATTGTCAGCCAGGAAGTTTTCTGATTGAGATGGCTTGCCAATTCTCTGCCAAATAGATTATTTATTACACTAATGGGGATTTCCTATTTGGGATGTTAAAGATAAAAATCTTACTGATACTATTTCCCATAAAATAATTGATGTAGGTCAATTGATACATGCTAATAAATTAAAATCAAGAACAAGACAGAGGTCCATAAAGACCTATAGGTATTTTATTGGCATATACTTATTCAAATATACCAGATTTAGTCATATTAAAGGTTTCTGATTCACTGTTGACAGTGAAACTTGAAACCGAATGTAACTGAATTTATATTTCTTTTCTTAGATCTATTTCTTTGTAAGAATGAAATAACTTTTAGCAAGGACTGAATGTTGTTGGCTTAAAGTGGCAGTTATGATACCATGGTGATGTATATGAAATTTTATAATTTCATGAGTTCCCTAAATTATAGGGAGACTTCTGCATCCTTGTGTGTTTCTGTGTATGTGTACATGTGTATGTGTATGTATATGTGTATGTGTGCTTACAGTGATAACTCCAAAGGGAGATGGGTTTCAAGCATCTAGTAAAGAATAAATACATGTAGGTAATTAAATTAACAAAGACTCTAAATTACACCTGGTTTTAACCAGGTAGCAAAAACATATATATTTTTTTTAAGAGATAGTCTCATGCTTTCACTCAAGCTGGAGAGCAATGGCAAGATCATGGCTTACTGCAGGCTTGATCTCCTGGGCTCAAGCAATCCTTCCATCTCAGCCTCCTGAATAGGGAATAGCTGGGACTACAGGTACACACCACCATGCTAAATTTTAAAAGTGATTTGTTGAAATGGAGTCTCTGTTTTGTTGCCTAGGCTGGTCTTGAAGTCCTGGCTTTAAGCCAGGGTGTCCAATCTTTTGGCTTCCCTGGGCCACATTGGAAGAAGAATTGTCTTGGGCCACACATAAAACAAACAAATGATAGCTGGTGAGCTAAAAAAAGAAAATCGCAAAAAAATCTCATAATGTTTTAAGAAAGTTTATGAATTTGTGTTGGGCCGCATTCAAAGCTTTCCTGGGCTTCATTCAAAGCTGTCCCGGGATGCATGCAGCCCGTGGGTTGTGGGTTGCTTTAAGTGATCCTCTTGCCTTGGCTTCCCAAAGTTCTGGGATTACATACATGGGCCACCAGCACTGGGCTGGAAAAGATTTTAATAATTACACATTTGTAATTTATTTGTAAAATTAAAATAAATTTTAAAATTGCAGTTTGTGGTCAGTGCTATGAAGGAAAAGAACAAGACTGTAAGAAAGATCAGCTGAGCGAGGTGGCTCACACCTCTTATGGAAGCACTTTGGGAGGCCGAGGAGGGCAGATCACCTGAGGTCAGGAGTTCAAGACCAGCCTAACCAACATGGAGAAACCCCATCTCTATTAAAATACAAAAAATTAGCCGGGTGTGGTGGCGCATGCCTGTAATCCCAGCTACTGTGGAGGCTGAGGTAGGAGAATCATTTGAACCTGGGAGGCAGATGTTGCAGCGAGCCGAGATTGCACCATCGCACTCCAGCCTGGGCAACAAGAGCAAAACTCCATCTTGGAAAAAAAAAAAAAAAAAGATCACAGAGGTGTCTCCTTTAGTTGAGACAATCAGGAAAGGAAAGAAAAGATCTTTCAGAAGGATGAATAGGAGTTGAAAACAGAGTTTGTGCAGTTTGGATGTGGGAGGCAGGGTGTGTATAGACAGCGATCTAGAGAATAAGATGATAAAGATCTTGCAGTTGGAAAACAGTGTGACATGTTCCAAAAACTAAAAGAAGGCCAGATGGCTAAGTAGGTAGTGGGGCCAGCATAGCATGAGATGAAATTGAAGAGATTGACATGGACGGGCCATATCATGACAACCCCTATTGGCCACAGTGAGTTATTTGAGTCTCTTTTTAGTTCAATGGAAAGTCATAGAAGGATTTTAAGCAGGAGAGTGACACCATTTCATCTATACATTTAAAAGACCACATTGGTGCAGGATCTGTGGCTCATCCCTGTAAACCCAGCACTTTGGGAGGCTGAGGTAGGAGGATCGCTTGAGCCCAGGAGTTCAAAACCAGGCTGGGCAACATGGTGAAACTCCATCCCTATAAAAAAGAAAATACAAAAGTTAGCTGGGCGTGGTGGTGCATGCCTGTAGTCCCAGCTACTTGGGAGGCTGAGGCAGGAGAACTCATTGAACTCAGAAGTTCTGGGTTTCAGTGAGCGGAGATCACGCCACTGTATTTCAGCCTGGGAAAAAGAGCCAGACTGTATCTCAAACAACAAAAACAAAAACAATAACAACAACAAAACCGCAAAAAACACATTGGCTGCAAAATAAACAGTGGATTAGACTGAGGTAAAAGTGGAAGAAAATAGAAATTGTTTGGAGAAAATTGCGTTAGCCTAGGTGAAAGAGTTGGAACAGTTTGGACTGGCATGTTGGCTATGAGAAGGGAGAGTAATGGGTGGACTTGGGGTATTTTGATGGTAAAATTAGTGGATCTTAGTGATACATTAAAGGTAGGGATAAGAGAGAGCTGTATCAAGCTATGCCCAGATTTTTGGCTCGAGTAAATAGATGTGTGTGTGTGTGTGTGTGTTTGTGTGTGTGTGTGAGACAGAGAGAGACAGAGAGAGAGAGGGAGTCTAATTTATTAAAATAATATGAGACTGGAGGATAAAAATTGTGTAGAAAATAACAAGTTCAGTTTTGAAATGTTCATTTTTTGATATGAGTGAGATGATCAAGTGACTAGGTCAAGTAAGGAATTGGATATATATGGGTCTGGAAATGTAGGCTAGAGATATAATTTTGGAATTATTGGCATATAGATGCTAGGGAGAAAAAAATGAAAGTTCTGAGTTACATCAGGTCAGATGGAAGAGAAAGATAATTTAAAGAGAGGGAAGGAGATGCTAGATAAGAAGAAAATCAGGAAAGTTTTGCATCACATAGATCAAAAGAGTATTTCTAGGAGTGAGTAATCAACTGTGTTGTATGCTACTGGAAGGTCAAAGAAGATGAGAGCTAAAAAACTATTAATCGCATTTGGCTATATGGGAGTCAATGGCAGACTTCAAGAACAAGAGGGACAGATGTTATTTTGAAGTGAGCGGAAGAGTGAAAGCAAGATGAGCAGCAGGAGAAAAGATGTAAGACAAGTGGGGTGAATACTATTTTTTTTTACCCGTGGCTATTTCCCCAATATTAATGGAACCCCTGTTCTTTCAGTGGTATCGGAGTGCTCAGATTCCTTAAAGAAGCTTGTGCACCTTCCAAATTGTAGGGAGCGAATTTCTATTGTCCACATCAATCATAGTAGTCTCAATCATCTTGCCATATGATTGGTATATCCATGAGCATTTTACACAATCTTGCCAATATCTTCCTCCCAGTCTTAACATAGGATAACACCCATATTCTAGTAAAATATTATTGCATTTAACAAAACAGCTTTAATTTGGGGGTATAATTTCAAAACTCCAGTACTGCTTGTAAGCAATTACTCTACCCTGAAAAATCTTTCACTATCTAACATGAAAAGAATTATAATTATTATAATTTATTTCTTTCTTGCTATATGCCAGACATGGTATAATGTGCTCTATGTATACAATATTTCAGCCAATCCCCCAACAACTTTGTGAAGCAACATTACTCTTATTTTTCAAACAAGTTATTTAAGACTTAGAGAAATTAAATACCCGAGGTGATAATCAGGTAAATGGGAGAAGCCATTGGTGACTTACTCAATCCATCAGAATCACTCATTCCCTACAAATAAAATATACTTACTATTACATCTATTAAAGGGATGTTTTACCCCTGTGCTCATCTATTCTTGCCTGTTTTCTTCCTTGCTCAGACTTGCCCTTTTGATTCTACTGGCTTTCAGCCAACTATTACACATGAAGATTAAATACGTTGATTTTACCAGGCAGAGCCTTCTGTAATGATAAGCTTTCTGCGAAGATATTGGAGAAGGGGTTGGGTTATTTAAGGACTGACCATAATAAGAAGCATAAATTAACAATTTTGTTACCATGCAAATTTATATTAGATTAAAGGACAAAAGTGAATATTATAAAGGGAAATCAAAGAAATATTACACAGAATTATACAACACTGACAAAGTTGGATTTTGATGGAATATTTAAATTTTCTTTTGGAAAGTATGCAAATACATAGTGTTTTGAAAATGGAGAGTAGCTAATTAAGGCAAAGTGTACTCTGCTAGGAATCAGATAATCACACTTTTATTTAAGGCTGTAGTGTTCTGAGACCAAAGTAGGGCTCCTACCTATTTTGAATCTGTTTCCTCATCTGTGAAATGGACATAAAGTTGTTTTATTTTCAAGACTGAAGTTCAAATGAAACAATAAAAAACAAAATATCCTGGTCATAGTAATAGCATTCACACAACAGGCACTTATTTAATGTCTACTTTGTTTTAGGTACTGTAGTAACCTATAGTTTACTACAAATAGCAGAACAAATATAACAAATACATAAACATTCTGTAAATAGACGATAAATGTTGTAGTGAAAATGTGTAAAGTTATACAGAATACAGGATTGTAGATGTGGTAAGAATGAGGCTGGAATAGTAAACTGGGCAGATAATATAAAAGGCATGAATGACTTGGGCTGTTATTCACAGCAATGTTCTTATTGAAAGTTTCTTAGTATAGAAATAATATATATGAATGTAATAAAGATGGTGACTTTTTGATAAATTCGAAGGGGAAGTGTGAGAGTTACAGAAATCAGTTACCTTGCTATTTCCAAAACCCAGAAGAGACTTGGTGAGTCTCAGGTAGGCTTGACAACACAGATAGGAAGGGATGGTGTCTCTGTTAACTTTTGTTGCTTAGCAAACCACACCAAACTGAGTGGCTGGAGCAAAGAATGATTTATTATTTCTCATCAATCTATGGGTTGGCTAGATGATTCTACCTTTGATCTTTCTTGGGCTCATTCCTATGGTTGCAATCACATTATGGCTTGAAAGCCTGCATGGTTCAAGATGGATTTACTCATGTGTCTGGTTGTTCATGCTAACTGTGGGGTAAGGCATCTCTCCTCTCCTCCACGTGGCCTTTTCTCCTGGAAGCTAGACTAACTTCCTTTCACCATAGCGGTCTCACAGCAGAGTTTCAAGAGGACAAGCCCCAAGGTCTATGTGCCTTTCAGAACTCTATTAGTGTCACATCTCCTGATGTCCCACTGGCCAAACCAAGTCACATGGCCAAATCCAGTCAAAGTAGGAGGAAGGTTAGATTACACCTCAGGATGGGAGGAGTGGCAAATAATTTGCATCTATTTTTAATCTATCAAAGATGTTTTGGGGAATTTTAGAGGCAAAATGGATGGCATTGGGAGAAAAATGAGATGTGGGAAATAGGAAGAGGGAAGATTAAGGATGACTCAGGTAAGGAGAAGTTTAATTAGGTCCCAGCTATTTATCTTTGTTTTTGTTGCATTTCCTTTTGGGTTCTTGGTCATGAAATCCTTGCCTAAGCCAATATCTAGAAGGGTTTTTCCAATGTTATCGCCTGAAGATATTTTTTAATTCAAGAAAAAAAGGTCAAGTGATAAACAGTTTTTTTGATATAAATTCATAACTGAGTATTTCATACTGAAATAGAAACCTTAAAGCCGTTGAGACAACAGGAAAGGTCATTTGAAAATTAACACTGATCTGCCTGAGAAGATACAGGACATGAATCACAATAACTCTCTGAACTGCATATAGCCATGGCATAAAACTGTTCCTGAATCTGACTGAACAGTGTTAATAGAAAATTCAAAGGAACAGTTAATGTCACTGAATAGCTATTGAGTGAGGAGTGGAAAGCTACTTAAATTAAAAAAAAATTCTAAATGCTTATTATTTAAATCTTTATTTAAAAAAATTTTCCCTGCAGAAATATATGAATGGTAATGATAAGAATGAGATGATGCAACCCACCACATGATATCAAAGGACTAACCCACATACACTATGGACTTAAACATGGGCACTACCTTGGCATGAAAGCTCAGAATCTGATTGAGACCTGGATTCAGACAATTAATTTCCTGAGTCATTTTATGTTGGCTACATGAGGGAGGGATTGCGGAGTCTGGAAGGTTGATTTTAGTTTCCAGTTAATATTGTAGAATTGTCTGTTTCTCATATCTATTCTGTGAGTTTTTGCTTCATGTATTTTGAGGCTCTGTTGTTAGGCACATGTAGGTTTATAATTATTATGTCTTCGGGATGGATTGATTCTTTTATTATTATAAAATGTCCTTTATGTCTCTAATAACAATCGTCTCAAAATCTATTTTTATCTGACATTAGTGTAGCCACTGCAGCTCTCTTTTAATTACTGTATGCAGGGTGTGTCTTTTTTCTATGCTTTTATTTTCAACTCATTTTTGTTTTTAAGTGTAAGTGTATCTCTGGTAGACACATGCATGTTATTGGGTCCTTTAAAAAAATCAGTTCTGCTAATATATGCCTTTTGGTTGGAGTGTTTTATCCATTTAAATTTAATGCAATTATCGATAAGGTAATATATGTGTCTGACATTTTGCTATTTTCTATATACCTTGTATCTTCTTTGTTCCTCTTTAATCTCAGTTATTGCTTTCTTTTATTCTAAATAGATATCTCCTAGGTTTACTATGTTTTCTGGGTTATTTAACATATTTTAAACTAACATTTAGAATGACCTAGGTTGAGAATCACCTTCATGACAATCACCTAAATTGCTTGTTATAAATGAAAATTTCCTAGCCTTATGTTAGATTTACCACATCAAAAGTTTTGGGTTTTTTTCCCCTGAAATTTGTCTTTTTCACAAACTCCATGTGATTCTTATGCTCCTTAATTTGAGAATAAATACATAGAGAAAATGCTTTTTCTTTTCTGGTCTCAAATATTAGGAGAGAAAGAGGAAACCAAGGTTAATTAAAGTTTCAATACACCAGCCTCTGTTCTAGACATTTAAAATACATTACTTACTTACTCATCACAAAACCTCTATGGTATCCATATTATCCTCATGTCTTGTTAGTTAACTTTCCTAGCATATATAGATAATAAGTAGCAAAGTCAAAATTTAAATTCAAAGTTCTCTAGTGAACAAAGACGAAAAGATAATTCCAGACAATGTAGGACTAATTACAGAAAATAAAACACCCAATAGAATATGAAAGGAGAGAGAATATGTGCACTTTGTTTTCTCTTCCTGGTAAGAGATTTCTAATGATTGTTTTATGCAAAAGGACTTAGACATCCAGTTTGAATTCTGGTACTAATCCACGTGAGAAATATCAGAGAAGTCTAAGATTTAAAAATTGTCTATGCCCCATAAGTCTTAAAATAGCTGCAGTTCAACTGAAACTCAAAACAACTTTTAGAACTTAGACCTACTACTGTCTTCCCAAAGTCTCAGAAGCAAGTTATCAATGTGATTAAAACTCCCATGAGTTTTAGATGTTTATTTTTTCAGAGTTAGTTATGCACATGTAAAAAACTTTCTATTCCAAAAAAGATCAGGCCATAGATGAAGAGTCCTGTAATCAGTGGACATCTATAGATATAAGATAAAGGGTATAGACTTGGAGTGAGAAAATATGAGTCTGAGTTCTGATTTTGCCACTTATTAGCTGCATGATCTTAGGCAGATAAATAATCTTAGCATTAATTCTCTCATTATGGAAAAGGGTATAGTAATAATCTTGCTTGTTTCATGCAGTCAATGAGAAGATCAAGTGTGATAGTATACATATATGAAATTATTTTGCATTTGTAAATGGAGTGCCATCTATCACTTTATGGGTATTTGAGCTTTATGTTTTAGAATCATCTTTAGAATAAGCATTAATAATAATAATAATTCTTCCTGTGTAGTAGAAAGAGGGTCTAGAATTAATGAAACTCAAGTGTGCATACCTTTACAAGTTGCAAATAATACTTTCCATCTTCTTTTAACAAAATTAATTTTTAATAGTGGTGAAAATTATCTCAAACTTTTACAAATGCTATTCCATGCTTTAGTTCATTAATTTAAAAAATGAGAGTAAATCTGATTTTTTCCATTTATTGTGAGGATTGTTAGATGAGGCATGCAAATGTGTTCTATAAGATGGGAAGAGCTACACAAATGCTGCTAAAAATTATCTGTGATTTTTGAAATATGCATTTTACTAAGCAATTAATTAAACAGTGTTTTAACCTTTTGTATCATCTTTTAAAAATTAATAAACTTAATTTTTTAGAGAAGTTTTAGGGTCACAGAAAAATTGGTCAGAAAGTTGAGAGAGTTCTCATATACCCGGTGTCCCCAAGCACACACAATCTCTCCTGCTATGGACACCATTCATTCTAGTGGGTACATTTGTTGACATGCAATTGAGACATTGATATACATACATTGATATACACCTGTTAGCCCAAATATATAGTTAACATTATAACTCACTATTGGTGTTGTGCATACTTTAGATTTTGAAAAACATGTGCTATGTATCCATCTTATAGTATCACACAGAGTATTTTCACTGCCCTGAAAACTCTGCGTTCTGCTTATTCACCTTTCTTCCCCAACCCCATCTCCTGGCAAACACTGATGTTTTTACTCTCTCCATAGTTTTGTCTCTTCCAGAATGTCATATTGTTGGAATCATACAGTAGGCAGTATTTTCAGATTGGCTTCTTTCACTTTGTAATATGCATTTAGGTTTCTTTGTGTCTTTTCATGTTTGATAGCCATTTGTTTTTATTTTTCTTAAAAAAAAATTATGTATAGAGAGGCTGAAAGTGTAGATTTCTTACATGCACATATTGCCTGGTAGTGAAGTCTGGGTTTTTCGTGTACCCGTTACAAGAATAGTGAACATTGTACCCAGTAAGTAATTTATGCAACCTCAACCCCCTCCCACCCTCCCACATTTTGTAGTCTCTTTTGTTTTTAGTCAATCTAATACTCCATTGTTCTGGCTATATCACAGTTTACTTACACATTCACCTACAGAGCGGCATCTTGGTTGCTTCCAAGGTTTGTCAAGTGTGAATACAGCTGCTACAAACATCTGTGTGCAGGTTTTTGTTTGGACATAGTTTTCAACTCACTTGGGTAAATAACAATATGCTTACTTGCTGGATTGTGTGGTAAGAGTATGTTTACTTTTATAAGAAACTGACAAACCATCTTTGAAGGTGCCTGTTCCATTTTACATTTCTACTAGCAATGAATGAGAGTTCCTGTTGCTCCACATCTTTGCCAGCATTTGGTGTTAGTGTTTTGAATTTTGGCCATTCTGATAGGTGTGTATTGGCACCTCATTGTTGTTTTATTATTATTATTTTGAAAATCTGTTTACTTTAATTTTGTGGGTAAATAATAGGTATGTATATTTATGGGTTACATGAGGTATTTCAGTACAGGCGTGCAATTTGTAATAATAACATCCTGAAGAATGGAGTATCCATCTTCTCAAGCATTTATCCTTTGTGTTGCAAACAATCCAATTATATTCTTTTAGTTATTTTAAAACTGTACAATTAGATTATTATTGACTATAGTCCCCTGTTGTGGTATCAAATACTAGGTCTTATTTATTCTTTCTATTTTTTGTAACCATTAACCATCCCCACTTCCTTTCATCCCCGCACTACCTTTCCCAGCCAGCCTCTGATAACCATCCTTCTATTCTCAATCTCCATGAGTTCAATTATGTTGATACTTAGATCCGTATAGAGTTGTTTCAGCTCCTTATATATTCTAGTTATTAATTCCTTGTCAGATGAGTAGTTTGCAAATATTTTCTCTCATTCTGTGGGTTGTCTCTTCACTTTGTGGATTGTTTCCTTCACTGTGAAGAAGCTTTCTAACTTGCTGTAATCCCATTTGTCCATTTTTGTCTTGGTTGCCTGTGCTTGTGGGGTACTACTCAAGAAATTTTTGCCCAGACTAATGTCCTGGATAGTTTCCCCAATGTTTTCTTGTAGTAGTTTCACAGTTTGAGATCTTAGATTTAAGTCATCAATCCATTTTGATTTGATTTTTGTGTAGGGCAAAATATATGGGTCTCATTTCATTCTTCTGCATATGGATATCCAGTTTTCAAAGCACCATTTATTGAAGAGACTACTGTTTCCCCAGTGTATGTTGTTGGCAGCTTTGTCAAAAATGAGTTCACTTTAGGTATGTGGATTTGTTTCTGGCTTATCTACTCTGTGTCATTGGTCTATGGGTCTGTTTTTATGCCAGTACCATGCTGTTTTGGTACTATTGCTTTTAGCATAATTCGAAGTCAGGTAATGTGATTCCTCCAGTTTTGTTCTTTTCCTCAGGAGATCGTTGGCTATTCTTGGTCTTTTGTGATTCCATATAAATTTTAGTATTTTTTTTTCTATTTTTGTGAAGAATGTCATCGGTATTTTGATAGGGATTACATTAAATCTGTGGTTTGCTTTAGGTAGTAGTGGACATTTTAACAATATTGATTCTTCCAACTCATGAACATGGAATATTTTTTTGTATGTGGGTGTGTCCTCTTCAATTTCTTTCATCAGTATTTTATAGTTTTCATTGTAGAGAACTTTCACTTCTTTGGTTAAGTTAATTCCTAGGTATTTAGTTTTATTTGTGGCTATCGTAAATGGGATTACTTTCTTCATTTCTTTTTCAGATTGTTGACTCTGGCATATAGATATGCTATTGATTTCCATATATTGATTTTGTATCCTGCAATTTTACTGAATGTGTTTGTCAGTTCTCATCGTTTTTGGTGGAGTCTTTGGTTTTTTTCCAAATATAAAATCAAATCATCTGCAAACAAAGGTAATTTGACTTCTTCCTTTCCAATTTGGATGCCCTTTGGTAAAGTTAATTTCGAGGTATTTAGTTTAATTAGTGGCTATTGTAAATGGGATTACTTTCTTCATTTCTTTTTCAGATTGTTGATTCTGGCATACAGATATGCTATTGATTATTCTATACTGATTGCTCTAGCTAGGACTCTCAATACTGTGTTGAATAACAGTGAAAGTGGATATCCTTGTGGTGTTCCAGATCTTACAGGAGAGACTTTCAATTTTTTTCTCATTCAGTATGACACTAGCTGTGTGTCTGTGATTTATGGCTTTTATTATGTTGAGGTATGTTCTATCTATACCCAGTTTTTAGGGGATTTTGATGCTAAAGGGATGTTGTACTTTATCAAATAGTTTTTCAGCATCAGTTGAAAGGATCATGTTGTTCTTGTCTTTCATTCTGTTGACACGATATATTACATTAATTTATTTCCATATGTTGAACCGTACTTGCATACCTGGGATAAATCCCACTTGGTCATGATGCGTGATTTTTCTAATGTCCTGTTGAATTCATTTTGCTAGTATTTTGATGAGGATTTTTGCATCAATGTTCATCAGAGATATTGGCCTGTAGTTTAATTTTTTACGTGTCTTTGGTTTTGATATCAGGGTAATACTCGCCTTCTAGAATGAGTTCGAAAGTACTCCCTCCTGTTATTTTTCGGAAAAGTGTGAGTAGGATTGATATTACTTCTTCTTTAAATGTTTGGCAGAATTTACCAGTGAAGCCATCAGGTCCTGGGCTTGTCTTTAATGGGAGACTTTTTATTATGGCTTTGATCTCATTACTTGTTATTGGTCTGTTCATGTTTTGAATTTCTTCATGGTTTAATCTTGGTAGATTGTACGTGTCTAGAAATTTATTCATTTCTTCTAGATTTTCCAATTTTTTGGCTGATAATTGCTCATAGTAGCCACTAATGGTCCTTTGAATTTCTGTCATATCAGTTGTAATGTTTATTTTTTTACCTTTGATTTTATTTATTTGGGTCTTCTCTTTTTTTCTTAGTCTGGCTAAGGGTTTTTCAATTTTGTTTATCTTCTCAAAAAACCCAGCTTTGTTTCATTAATCTCTTACATTGTTCTTTTCATTTCAAAATAATTTATTTCTGCTCTTATCTTTATTATTTCTTTTATTCTACTAATTTTGGATTTGGTTGCTCTTGCTTTATAGTTCTTTAATATGCATCATTAGGTTATTTATTTGAATTTTTTTTTCTTTTTAATGTAGGCATTTATGGCTATAAGTTTCTCTCTTAGCACTGCTTTCACTGTATCCCATAGATTTTGGTATGTTGGGTTTCCATTATCATTTATTTCAAGGAAATTTTCAATTTCCTCTTTAATTTCTTCACTGGCACACTGGCCATTCAGGAGCATATTGTTTGATTTCCATGTGTTTATATAATTTCCAAAATTCCTCCCATTATTGATTTCTAGTTTTATTCCACTGTGTTCAGAGAAAATGCTTGATATTATTTCAATTTTTTTAATGGTTGAAGACTTGTTTTGTGATTTAACATGTCATCTAACACTGAGAATGATCCATGTGCTGAGGAGGAGTACGTGTATTCTGCAGCCTTTGGATATGTTCTGTAAATATCTATTAGGTCCATTTTTTCTATAGTGCAGATTAAATTCAGGGGTTCTTTGTCGAATTTCTATCTGGGAGATATGTCCGTTGCTGAAGGTGTGGTGTTAAAGTCTCTAGCTATTATTGTACTGAGGTCTCTCTCTCTTTAGCTCTGATAATATTTACTTTATATATCTGGGTGCTCCAGTATTGATTGCATATATATTTATACTTGCATCTTCTTGCTGAATCAGCCCCTTTATCATTATGTAATAACTTCTTTGCCTCTTCTTATAGCTTGTGTCTTAAAATATATTTTGTCTGATATGAATATAGCTATTCTTGCTCTTTTTTGGTTTCCATTGGCATGGACTATCTTTTCCTGTCCCTTTATATTTAGTCCATGTGTATCTTTATAGGTGGAATGTGTTTCTTGTAGGCCAAAGATCACTGGGTCTTGTTTTTTCATCCATTCAGCTACACTATTTCTTTTGATTGGATAAAATTTAGCCCATTTACATTCAGTGTTATTGATAAGTATGAACTTATGTATTTTGCTATTTGCTTTCCAGTGTTTTGTTGTCTTCACTTCCTTCTTTCCTTTCTTCCTGTCTTCCCTTTAGTGAAGATGATTTTCCCTGATGGTGTGCTCTAATTTATTGCTTTTTATTTTTTGTGTACTTATTGTATGTTTTTTAATTTGAGGGTACCATGAGGCTTGCAAATAAAATACTCTCTTATAACCCATTATTTTAAACTGATAACAACTTAACACTGATTGCATAAACAAACATATATGCAAAAAGTAAACTCATAAAAACTCCACACTTTAACTTTGTCCACCTGCTTTTTAACTTTTTATTGTTTCTCTTTATGTTTTATTTTCTATCAATGTCCTAAAAAGTTGTGGTTATCAGTTTTGGTTGGCTCATCACTTAGTCTTTCTACTTAAGACAAGAGTAGTTTACACACCACAATTACAGTGTTACACCATTCTGCGTTTTTCTGTGTGCTTATTATTACCAGTGAGTTTTGTACCTTCAGATCATTTCTTCCTGCTCATTAACATCCTTTACTTTCAGATTGAAGAACTCCCTTTAGCATTTCTTGTAGAACAGGTCTGGCATAGATGAAGTCTCTTTTTATTGGGGAAAATATTTATTTATTCTTCATAATTGAAGGATATTTTCACTGGATATACTATGTTAGGGTAAAAGTTTTCTTCCTTTAGCACTTTAAATATGTCATGCCACTCTTGCCTGGCCTGTAAGGTTTCTACTGAAAAGTATGCTGCCAGATGTATTGGAGTTCCATTGCATATTATTTGTTCTTGTGCCACTTTTAGAATCCTTTCTTTATGCTTGACTTTGGGAGTTTGATTATTAAATGCCCAGAGGAAGTCTTTTTGGGGTTAAATCTGCTTGGTGTTCCATAACCTTCTTGTACTTGAATGTGGATATCTTTCTCTAGGTTTCGGAAGTTCTCTGATACTATCCCTTTGAATAAACTTTGTACTCTTGTTCTTTTCTCTACCTCCTCCTTTTGGCCCATAACTCTTAGACTTGCTCTTTTGAAGCTATTTTCTAGATCTTATAGATGTCCTACATTGTCTTTTGTTGTTTTTTCTTTTGTCTCCTCTGTGTATTTTCTAATAGCCTGTCTTCAAGCTCACTAATACTTTCTTCTGCTTGATCGATTCTGCTATTAATAGACTCTGAAGCATTCTTCAGCATGTCAATTGTATTTTTCAACTCTACAATTTCTTCTTGATTCTTTTTAATTATTTCAACCATTTTGTTAAGTTTATCTGATAGAATTCTGAATTCCTTCTGTGTTGTGTTATCTTGGATTTCTTTGAGTCCTTAAAACAGCTACTTTTGAATTATCTTTCTGAAAAGTCATATATCTCTTTCTCCAGGATTGGCTCCTGGTACCTCATTTAGTTCATTTAGTGAGGTCGTGTTTTCCTGGATGGTGTTGATTCTTGTAGATATTTGTCGGTGTTTGAGCACTGAAGAGTTAGATATTTATTGTAGTCTTCACAGCCTAGGCTTGTTTGTGCCTGTCCTTCTTGGGGAGGCTTTCCAGGTATTTGAAGGAACATGAGCCCTAAGCCCAATATTGCTGTGGTTTTTGCAGACTCATAAGGTACCACCTTGGTAGTCTTGGATAAGATCCGGGATAATTCTCTAGATTACCAGGCACAGGCTCTTGCTCTTTTCTCTTACTTTCTCCCAAGTGAACAGAGTGTTCCTCTTTGTGTTGAGTAACCTGGAACTGGGGATGTGGTGATGCAAGCATCCTTGTGGTCACCACTACTGGGGCTGCACTGGGTCAGACCTGAAGACAGCACAGCACTGGGTTTTTCCCAAGGCCCTTCCCTTCAGGGCAGCGAACTCCCCCAAGCCCGGGAATGTCCATAAATGTTGTCTGGGAGCCAGAGATTAGACTAACTAAATCTTAGCAATTTATCTTATGTTCTGTTCTACTGCAGCTAAGCTGGCACTCAACCCACAATACAAAGTCCTTCTTGCTCTTTCCTCTGCTTTCCACAGGCAGAGGAGCCTCTCACTGCGGCCACCACCACCACTGGTCCATGGGCAGTTCTACCCAGGCCACTGCTAATATTCACTCAAAGCCCAAGGCTCTTCTATCAGCTTTTCTTCAATGTTCCCAGGCCTAGGACTCACCCTTCAGGGCAGTGGACTACCCTCTGGGCCAGGACGTGTTCAGAAATGCTGTCCAAGTGCCTAGGCCTGGACTTGGGGACCCCAAGAGCCAGACTGTTGTTCTACCCCTCTGTGGCCAAGCTGGTAGCCAAGGTGCAAGACAAAGTCCTTTTTACTTTTCCTTCTGCTTTTCTCAAACTGAAGGAGTCTTTCATCCTAGCTACCACAGCAGAGTCATTCCTGAAGCCTGCACATCTCAGAGTCCAAGGCCCACAGTGTACTCCCTGGGTATCACTGCTGCTTATTCAGGCCCAAGTCAGCAGGAGATAAATCCTACCAGGACTGGGTCCTTCTCTTCAAGGCAGTAGGTTTCCTTTTGTCCAATGGTGTGTCTAGAAATGTTGTCTGGGACCTGGGGTCTGGAACTGGGGCTTCATGACCCTACTCTGATATCCAGGATGTAAGACAAAGTCCTCTTTACTCTTTGCTCTCCTCTTATTAAGCAGAAGGGAGGAGTCACTTTCATCACTGTGAGATGCACTGTCTGGAGTTGGGGAAGTCATGGCACAAGCGTTCCCTTCGCTGCACCAGCTGGTGTCTTCCTAGGTCACATGCTACCTTGGTCCACTGGCTCTAAGCCGAGCCTAGCACTAGGAGTTGCCTAAGAATTGCTAGATTGCCTTTCAAGTTTACCCAGGACCCCAAAGCAGTTCAGCCCACAGTGACAAGGCTTGCTGAGAAACTCAAGTTCTGATCATTGGAATGGGCAATTCTCCTTTGGCTAGGGCTAGTCAATAGCTGTCTTCATGCACAGGTGCTGGCTGAGCCTAGCATGGCTTTATTCTCCTCTGTGACAGGGTGGCACTGCATTCAATGTAAAGTCTCCCAGTCGCTGTGCTCTCCCTCTCCAAAGTGCACATAGTCTTTCTTTGAGCCACATGGCTGCTGGTGGGAGATGGGAGAGGGTTGGTCTCTCTTGCCCTTCTCAATGCCTCTTTCAGTGACATCAAGTTAAAACTAGGTACTGTGATCCTGCATCTGATTTTTGGTTCTTGTGATGCCGTGGTGCTTTTCTATGTGCAGATAGTTGTTAAAATTTGGTGTTTTGGGTGGTGAAGTGGGGTGAATGATGTAGGCTTCTATTCCACCATCTTGTTGTGTTCCCTCTCGTTGTTTTAATTTGCAATTCCCTAGTGATAATGTGATTTTAAGCATCTTACTATGTGCTTACTTGTTATCTGTATATCTTCTTTGGTGAAATCATATCTTTTGCCAGTTTTTAAAATCAAGCTTTCTGTTTCTTCAGCATTGATTTTTGAGAGATCTTTGTTTATTTTGAATAATGGTCTTCTTTCAGATGTGTCTTTTGCAAATATTTCTTCTAGTCTGTTGCATGTCTTCTCATGTCATGACATTGTCTTTCACAGAGCAGAAGTTTTAAATTTTAATAAAGTCCAGACTGCCAATTATTTCTTTTCTTGATCATGTATTTGGTGTTGTATCTAAAAAGTCATCACCATACCCAAGGTCTTCTAGGTCATCTCATATGTTATCTTTAATAGTTTTAGAGTTTTGTATTTCACATTTAGGTCTATGATCTATTTTGAGCTAATTTTTATGAAGCATTTAAAGCCTGCTTCTAGATCCTTTTTTTTTTCCATGTGAGCGTCCCATTGCTCCAGAACCATTTGTGGGAAAGGCTGTATTTGCTTCACTGTATTTATTGTCTTTGCTCATTTGCCAAGGATTGGTAGCTATACTAATGTATATCTATCTGTGGGCTTTCTATTCTGTATCGTTGATGTACTTGTCTGTTCTTTCACCAATACTACATTAATTATTGTAGCTTTGTAGTAAGTCTTGAAGTTGGTTAGTGAGAGTTTCTAACTTTGTTCTCATCCTTCAATATTGAATTGGCTATTCTGGGATTTTTCCTCTCCATATAAACTTTGGAAACAGTTTGTTGATATTCACAAAATAACCTGAGGGTATTTTTTTATTGAGATTGCACTAAATCTGTAGATCAACTTGGAAAAAACTAAAATCTTGATAATACTGAATCTCCCTTTCCATGAACATGCAACACTTTTCCATTTATCTAGTTCTTTGATTTCTTTCAAGAGTTTCATAGGTTTTTTTCATATAGATCTTGTACATATTTTATTAGATTTATACCTAAATATTTCATATTTTTGAGTGACAATATAAGAGGCATTGAAAGTAATTGCCTTTTGTATATTAACTTTCTGTAATCACATGTTAGTTCCAGGAGTTTTTTTTTGATCTGGGGAGATTTTCTACATGGATGATCATGATATCTGAAAATAAAGGCAATTTCTTTCTTCTTAGTCTGTATGCTTTTTTTTCTTATTTTGTATTAGCAAGAATTTTTAATATGATGTTAAAAAACCAGTAGTGAGAGGAGACATTCTTTTTTTTTTTTTTTTTGAGATGGATTCTTGCTCTGTCACCCAGGCTGGAGTGCAGTGGCGCAATCTCAGCTGACTGCAGCCTCTGCCTTCTGGGTTCAAGTGATTCTCCTGCCTCAGCCTCCCGAGTAGCTGGGACTACAGGCGCGCACCACCACACTCGGGTCATTTTTTGTATTTTTAGTAGAGACAGGGTTTCACCATGTTGGACAGGATGGTCTCGATCTCCTGACCTTGTGATCTGCCTGCCTCGGGCTCCCAAAGTGCTGGGAATACAGGCGTGAGCCACTGTACCCGGCCAAGAGGAGCCATTCTTGCCTTATTCTTGATGTTAGGAAAGCTTCGAGTTTCTCACTATTAAGTATGGTTTTAACTACACCTAATTAGATGTTCTTAATTTAGTTGAAGAACTTCCCTCTCTTCTGTTGAGCGTTTTTTATGATGAATGACTATTGGAAATAGTTAAATGTTTTCTCTGCATCTATTGATAAGAGCATGCGATTTTTCTTCTTAAGCTTGTTGATATGGTGGATTGTATTAATTGATTTTTGAATGTTAAACCAGCCTTGCATAACTGGCATAAATATGACTTGGTCATAGTATATAATTTTTTTTTTTTTGAGAGACAGAGTTCTACTCTGTCACCCAGGCTTGAGTGCAGACGTATGATCTGGGCTCCCTGCAACCTCTGTCTCCTGGGTTCAAGCAATTCTCCTGCCTCAGCCTCCTGAGTAGCTAGGACTACAGGCACATGCCACCAAACCTGGCTAATTTTTGTATTTTTAGTAGATACGGGGTTTCATCATGTTGGGCAGACTGGTCTGGAACTCTTGACCTCAAGTGATCCACCCACCTTGGCCTCCCAAAGTGCTGAGATTACAGGTGTGAGCCACCACGCCCAGCTTCTTTTTGTACATTGTTGAATTTAATTTGCGAATATTCTGTTGAGGATTTCTACATCTATGTTTATGAGATATATTGGTCTAAAGTTTTCTTTTCTTTTAATGCCTTCACCTGTTTTGCTATCAGGGTAATTCTCTCCTTAGGGAATGAGTTAGGAAGTATTCTCTTTGTTTCTATCTTCTGAAAGAAATTGTAGATCACTGGCCTAATTTCTTTTTTAGATGTTTGGTAGAATTCACCAACAAACCCATCTGGGCCTGGTCCTTTTTGTTTTGGGAGGTTATTCATTATTGATTAAATTTTTAAACAGATATAGTCCAATTTAAATTGTTTTTTTAAGTAAATTTAGACAGATTGTGTCTGTAATTGTAACCTATTTCATCTATGTTGCCACATTTGTTGGCATAGAGTTTTGTGTAATATTTCATTGTTATCCTTTTAAAGTTGATCAGATCTGGAGTGATGTCCCTTCTTTCATTTCCAATATTAATAATTTGTGTCCTCCTTCTTTTTTTCTTAGTCTTAGTAGATGCTTATTAATTTTGTTGATGTTTTCAAAAACAAGCTTTTAGTTTTGTTGATTTTCTCTGCTGATTTCCACTTTTCAATTTCATTGATTTCTGGTCCAGTTTTTGTTCTTTTTCCTGTTTAATTTGGATTTATTTGTTCTTGTTTTTCTTGTTTCCTCAGGTGGAAGCTTAGATGAATGATTTTAGGTTTTCCCTTTTGTATACATGCATTCAGTGCTCTAAATTGGTTTCTAATAACTGCTTTTACTGCATCCCAAAATTTTTCACAAGTTGTATTTTTATTTTCATTTAGTTCAAAATATTCTAAAATTTCTTTTGAAGGTTCATATTTGACTTTTGTGTTATTTGGAGTATATTGTTTAATCTCCAAGCATTTTGAGAATTTCTCAAAATATTTTTGTTATTGATTTCTAGTATAATTCCTTTTGTGGGTAGAGAGCAGACATTGTATGAGTTCTATTTTTTGAATTTTAAGTTGTGTCTTAAGGTCCAGAATATGGTCATTTTGAATGTTCCATGTGATGTTGAGAAGAATGTGTAATCTAATCTTATCAGATGAGGTGATCTATAGATGTTAATTATATCCAGGTGATTAATGGTGCTGTTGGGTTTGACTATATTCTTACAGCTTTTCTGCCTGCTGGATCTGTGCATTTATGATAAAAAAGTTTTTAAAGTGTTCAACTACAATAGTGGATACATCTGTTCATCCTTGCAGTTATATGAGCTTTTGCTTACAGATTTTGATGCTGTGATGTTGTCTTCATACACATTAAGGATTGCTATCTCCTCTTGGAGTACTGACCTCTTTATCACTGTGTAATTCTTCTCTTTATCTCTGATAATCTTCCTTGATCTGAAGTTTGCTGTATCTGAAATTAAGAGAGCTACTTCTGCTTTGCTTTAGTTTTCTATAAACAATATATAATTGGGTCTTATATTTTTAATCGACCCTGACAATCTCTGTCTTTAATTTTTTTTATATCCTTTTTTTAGTGATAGCCTCACTATGTTGCCTAGGCTGGACTAAAACCCTGAGCTCAGGGATCCTTCCTCCTTGGCCTCCTGAGTATCTTGGACTACAGGTATGCACCACCATACCTGAATTCTGTCTTTTAGTTGGTGTATTTACACTGTATACTTTTACAGTGATTACTAATATAGTTGGAATAATATCAACCACACTTGTTACTGTTTTCTCTTTGTTACTCTTGTTCTTTTTTCCTATTTTTGTCTTCCTCTCTTTTTCTGCCTTTTGTAGTTTTAATTTAGCATTTTATATGATTCCATTTTCTCTCCTTTCTTAGTATATCTGTTGTACTTCTTTTTTCATACTTTTTTGTAGCAGTTGTCCTAGAGTTTGCTATGTATATTTACAACTAATCCAAGTTTCAAATAACGCTATCCCATTTCATGGGTCATGCAGGTATTGAATAATAGCAAAGTAATTCTAATCTCTTCCTCCCTTCGTTGTGTCGTTGCTGTCATTCATTTCACTATACACTATTTCTATGCAAACATACATAACCATATATAATATACATATAACAAATCATTCATTTCACTGTATACTACTTCTATGCAAACATACATAAACATATACATATGCATATATAATATATCATATAGTATATAGCATATATAATGTCTTACGTCATCAAATACATTGTTGCTATTATTTTGAACAATCTGTTATCTGTTAGAACACTAAAAATGAGAAACACAATTTTTTTTATCTTTACCTTCACTTAATCCTTTTGTCCGATGCTTTCTTTATTTAGTCCTGAGTTTTTGACCTATGTCATTTTTCTTCTCTCTAAAGCAGGAGTCTCCAACTCCCAGGCCATGGACTGGAATCAATCTATGGCTTGTTAGGAACTGGGCTGCATAGCAGGAGGTGAGTGGTGGATGAGCGAATATTACCGCCTGAACTCCACCTCCTGTCAGTTCAGTGAGAGCATCAGATTCTCACAGAAGCACGAACCCTATTGTGAAGTGTGCATGTAAGGATCTAGGTTGTGCAATCCTTATGAAAACTGAATGCCTGATGATCTGAGGTCGAACAGTTTCATCCCCTCATCATTCCTGGTCAGTGAAAAAATTGTCTTCCGTGAAACCAGTCCCTGGTGCCAGAAAGGTTGGTGACTGCTGTCCTAAAGTAACTCTTTTAACATTTCTTGTGAGGCGTGTGTACAATCAGCAAAGTCTCTCAATTTTGGTTCATCTGAGAAAGTCTGTATCTTTTGAAGGATAATTTTTTGGGGTACAGAATTCTAGGTTGGTGGGTTTCTTTCTCTTAATACTTTAAATATTTCACTCCGCTCTCTTTTTGCTTGCATGGTTTCTAAGGAGAGGTCAGGTGGGTGTAATTTTTATTTTTGCTCCTCTTTATATAAAGTGTTTTTTTCCCTCCTGGCTTCTTTCAAAACTTTTTGTTTGTCTTTGATTTTCTGAAGGTTGAATATGATATGTCCAGGTGGAGTGTGTGTGTGTATGTGTGTGTGTGTGTGTGTGTGTGTGTTCTCTGAGCATCTTGTATTTTTGATTTGGTATCTGACATTGATTTGGGGAAATTCTCAGTCATTTTTGCTCCAAATATTGCTTCTGTTTCTTTCTGTCTTCTTCATTGTTATTTTCATTACATGGATGTTTCCATTTTTGTAGTAGTCCCACAGTTCTTGGATATTCTGTTCTTTTTTTTTTCCTTTGCAGTTTTGGAAGTTTCTATTATTATCTCCTCGAGCTCTAGATTTTTTTCTCAGCTGTGTCTAGTCTAGAATGAGCCTATTGAAGGCATTCTTCATCTCTGTTACAGTGTTTTGGTCCTTAGTGATACTTTTTAATTCATTCTTATAATTTTCATCTCTGCCTACATTACCCGTCTGTTCTTGTATGTTGTCTTACTTTTTCATTACAGCCCTGTATTGGTCAATTTTCACACTGCTGATAAAGAACATACTTGAGACTGGATAATTTATGAAGAAAAAGAGATTTAATAGACTCACAGTTCCACGTGGGTGGGGAGGCCTCACATTTATTGTCAAGGCAAAAGGCAAATCTTACACAGTGACAGGCAAGAGAGAAAGAGAGTCAAGTCAAAGTGGAAACCCTTTATAAAACCATCAGATCTTATGAGAGTTATTCAATACCACAAGGACAGTATGGGGGAAACTGCTCCCATGATGTAATTATCTCCCAACGGTCCCTCCCACAACTCGTGGGAATTATGGGTGCTATAGTTCAAGATGAGATGTGGGGTGGGGACACAGCCAAACCATATCAAGCCCTTAGCATATCATAGTTATCATAGTTGTAATAAATTTCCCATCTATAGTTCTGACATTTCTGCCACGTTTGAACTGGCTTGTTCAGTGTCTTAAAACTTTTTTTTTTTGCCTTTTAGTATGACTTGCAGTTTTTTGTTGAAATGTGGATGTAATGTACTGGGTGAAATAAATTCCAGTTTGTAGATCCTTATTAGTGTGGTGATCTGGTGTGGGGGAGAGGGAGTGTTGGTTGTATAATTGCTTCTGTTTTGGTGAGCCTGTGCTCTTGGACTGTGAACTTCACCAGTGCTTCTAATATTCCCCCACCCCACCTAGCAGGTAGAACAAAATGGCTAGCCGGGGCTAGAGATGGGTATTTCCCTTCCTCCAGGTTGGTTAGGCTCTGATGAAACTCCAGCAGGTTAGGCTGTGGTAAAATTGTTTTACCTGAGGGCAGACCTTGTTAAGAACAGAAAGCTCTGGCCTATCTCAAAATGTTTACTTCCAGCCCCTCAAGCACTGCATCCATTTCCAAGCCAGAAGCAGGAGGGGATTTTTCTCTAATGTTCACCTTGAGGACCTGGCAAAACTCTTGGAAGTAAAACTCACAAAAGTGTGGGAGTCCTCCTATGACTGGGTCCCCTTGGAGTTTTTAACTCTGAGACTAGAAGAGTTGATTGTATTAATATTTCAGTTAGTTCAGGTTTTTTCTTGTTGTTAGGATGGACTGGCCACTTCTAAGCAGCTTACATGCTGGTGTGGAAAACAGAAAAAGCTCACTTTTGACGACGTGCAGCAACTGACTTGGACTTGGCTATGCTCAATGCCTTATGAGAGCAAATCAGCAAAAAATGTGTGACATAATTACTCAATACCATCAATTACATGTGGATATCAGAGAGCTAAACAGTTCTACAGATCATGTCGATTTAGATAATGAATGAAATGGCAAGCCTTGGTAGTCTCACAATAGGACAAAAAGCTGAGTTTCGTTTATGAGTGGTATAGTTGTAATGTGACAGCATTCCAACGTTCTTCTTAAACAAGGCTTTGTGCTCTTTATTGCCTTGATGACAAGGAAGATGATGGTAATGATCATGATTACAGTGGTAATAAACCAACTAACTCTCAATGCACACTTATTTTGTAATGAGTGCTTACTCTGTTTCAGGTACATGGTAATATCCTGAAGTATTGTCCTAAGTATTGTCATATTTAGTCCTCACTATAACGCTGTAAAGTAGTGATGAATTCTTATCTTACTGATAGGAAACTAAGCCTAGAACGTGCCTAAGATATTCAAATTATCCAAGCCCATACAGACACAATATGGTAGACTTGTGCCTTCTGCTTCACTTTGTCAACACTTCAGAGACTAAAAGGTTAACCACTTTAACCACTATGTCAGAATTAGAGAACTGAAAATAAAGGTGATCAAAAAGTACTTAGAAAAAGGCCACAAACGTATTTAGATGCATAAAATGCAAAAGCCACTGGCAAAGTTAGAAAAAGAAATAGTAAATTTTAGTAATTTCATATCAATTAACTAAGGATTATTTGTTTTACCTGATCCATCAAAGAGATATCAATTAAAAAGAATAATCTAGCACAATAAATTTATTATTTATTAAATTTATTATTAATCTAACACAATAAATTTGTTACTTATTAAATGTATTATTATTTAATAATAATCCCAAGTAGCTGGGATTACACGTGCACACCATCACGCATGGCTAATTTTTTGTATTTTAATAGAGACAGGGTTTCACCATGTTGCCCATACTGGTCTCGAACTTCTGAGCTTAGGCAAACCACCCGCCTCAGCCTCCCAAAGTGCTAGGATTACAGGTACAAGCTAGGCATGTGGCCAAAATGTTATTTAAATATTAAATCAACTCCAAACATGGTAAATCCAAAGAAATTCATGCCCTGGCACTTCATAATCAAGCTGTTGAATCTAAAGACAAAGAAAAATAAAAATCCTGAAAGCAAACTATTCTTCAGGAATCCAAGTGAAATAAAGACATTTTTAGATGAAGAAAAACTGAGTAGATCTATTCTGAAGAATTGTTGGAGGGAATTCTTCAGAAAGAAAGGAAATAATAACAGAAGAAAGTTGAAACATAAGAAGTGACGAAAGAGATGAAAATGATGGCTATCTGGGTAAATATAGTAGACTATTCTACTATTGAATTATTTAGCATAGGTTTTTCAGTTGAAGGCAAAAATTATAACATTATCTAATAAGATATTCAATGTGTAAATGTAATGTAAAAGACAACTATAACAAAAAAGGAAGGTGGCTAAAGGGATCTAGGTGGTGGCTAGAATTTCTGCATTTCACTTTGTGTGGTAAAATATTGATTCCAGGTAGATGGTAAAAAGTTAAGTGTGTGCATTGTAATCCCTGGAGCAACCACTGAAAAGCAAATAAATGCAAATTCAAATTATTAAAATATTATGAATGACAATGGAATAATAAAAAATTTGCACAATCCTAAAGGAGGCAGGAAAAGAGAATAGGAGGAAAAACAACAACAAAAAACCAACAGAAGAAACAAAACAAGGAATAAATGAAACATCTATATCAAAAGATATCAACAATAACATTATATGCAAATAGCCTAAACATGCCAATTAAAGACAGAGGTTGTCAGAATGGATTAAAAAATATGAGCCAAGTATATGCTGTCTTCAAGAAAGTTACTTCAAACATAATATTGGTAGATTAAAAGTAAAGAGATGGAGAAAGATATGCCATACAAAGTAATCAAAAGAACCTGGAGTGGCCAGATTAATATTACATAAGGTAGACTTTAGAACAAACAAAATTACCAGGGATAAAGAGGAACATTATATAATGATAAAAGAATCAACTCATCAAGGATAAATAAGAATTTTAAATGTGTATGAATCTAAAAACAGAGCTTCAAAATACGCAAAGCAAAACCTTATAGAACTGAAAAGAGTAATTGACAATTCACAATTATACTCGTAGAATTCAACACTCTTATTTCAGTAACAGAGCTAGTAGATAGAAAATCAGTCAGGACACAGAAGAATTGAAATGATGTCATCAACTATATGAATCTAATTGACATTTATAGAGCCTTCCACTCAACAACAGCAGACTACTGCTTTTCCTGTTATCTTCTGTTACTGTTTTTCAGTTTAATTCTCTTATGGCCAGAAATTTTACTTAGAGTGATTTCAATTCTATCAAATTTAATAAAGTTTGTTTTGTGATCCTGAATGTGGTTTATCTTGGTGAATCTTCAAATGCACTTGAAAAGAGTATAATCCTACAGAAAGCAGAGTGGGTAGGTTTACGTGTAGAGATGGTGGTTTAGGAGATAGGGTATAACTCCATTATAAAGCAGGAGGCAAGGAAATATGCTGAGTTGGTAGTGAAGAGAGGATAGGAATGAAACTTCAGAGTAAGTATTATGGGTGTTACACAGAACACAGTCCTAAGTGATTCCAAATTTTAAAAACTGATATAGAAGAACATAAATTTGCATGATTGTACAGTATATTTAGGGGCATTTGCCATTTCAGGTATGTGAGCAGAAAAGCCAAATGATCCGAGGATATAGTAAAAAGATAAGATGTCAAAAATGCTGACGTTCCTAGTAAGAGAAAAATTGAAATGATGTACCTTGGTGTCTAGGTTGGAGGCCAGCAAGAGAGGCCATAAAGGGAATGACGGATTGGAAGAAAACTGAGAAGTCAGAGGACTGACTATTGTCAAGGGCTAGGAGAGCAGACATAGACGGGGAAAGGTAAAGGACTAATATTTGCATTATTGTAAATTACTTGTGGGCTATTTATTGGTGTAAATAGTTTTTAATCAATATGACAAATTCTTCAAATAAGTATAGATAACAAAAATGCAATTAACTATTACATAAGAAAAACTTTATTATTTTTTAAGATTGGCAGTTGTAACACTTCTATTTATTTATTTGTTTTAGGGACAGGGTCTTGCTCTGTTGTCCAGGCTGGAGATCAGTAGTGAATCACAGCTCACTGTGACCTTGAACACTGGGCCTCAAGTCATTCTCCTGCCTCAGCCTTGAAAAAAATTTATTAATAGCATGTTTGTCCTATCATAGATATTTTACTACTTTAAACCAGCTTAGGCAACACCTCTTTTAGCTTATATATTGTGCTAAATAAGATGGGCAGTGATATTTAGCCATTGTAGTTGCTTATGAATATAAGTGCTATGGAGGTGGAATGAATGCAAAACAGATAAAAAATTAACCATGTGGAATAATGCATTTAAATACAGGAGTATAAAGAATGTGGCTTATTGTCCATATGACTCACATATTCCCAGAATTTGAACAGAGGTTAAAGAAAATAGAATGCCTATTGGTATAGCTAAAAAAATTCCTTTGAGATTAAAGTACATTTAAGCAACTATATACTATTTTACTATAATGGTCCAAGTTTTTCCCCTGTGAATAACTGGGATGTAACTCCAGTGAGAAGTCAAGTGAGAAAGCCTGATTTAATGTTAAATTATATAGAGCTCACTTATTTATAAATTCATACAGCAGCATCAATCTCTGTAACAAAACCCACTGAAATCAATCAGTTTGCAAGTACTAAATATGGAGTGTTCTTCAGTATCTGGCTCTGTCTACATATTTATATTTATCTTTTGATATTCATTCCTTCTGTTCCTTCTCTAGTGGCACTAAACTGCGTGCAGTTTTCTTTTTTTCTTTTTAGAGACATGGTCTCACTTTGTTGCCCAGGTTGGAGTGCTGTGGCATGATGTTGGCTCACTGCAATCTTGACCCTCTGGGTTCAAGCAATGCTCCCTCTTCAGCCTCCTGAGTAGCTAGAGCTACAGGCATGCGCCACCATGCCTGGATAATTTTTGTATTTTTTGTAGAGATGAGGTCTCGCTATGTTGCCCAGGTTGATCTTGAACTCCTGGCTTCAAGTGATCCTTGTGCCTTGGTCTCCTTAACATAACACCACAAACAACAGCGGCTTCAACAAGACAGAAACATATTCTCAACCATAACGAGATACCATCTCACACCAGTCAGAATAGCTATTAACAAAAAGTCAAAAAATAGCAGAGGGTGGTGAGGTTGTGGAGAAAAGGGAATGCTTATACACTGTTGGTGGGAGTGAAAATTAGTTCAACCATTAAGGAAATATTGCTTCTCTTCAAACAAAAAATACAAATTCTGGCCAGGTGTGGTGGCTTATTCCTGGAATCCCAGCACTTTGGGAGGCCAGGCAGGAGAATCACTTGAGGCCAGGAGTTTGAGAGCAGCTTGGGCAACGTGGCAAGACTCTGTCTCTACAAAAGATTTTCTTTTTTCAAATTACCTGGGTGTGGTAGCACACACCTTGTAGTCCTAGCTACTTAGGAGGCTGAGGCGAGAGGATTGCTTGAGCCCAGTTTGAGGTTGCAGTGAGCTATGATTGTGCCACTGCATTCCATTCTGAGGGACAGAGAGTGAGACCCTGACTCAAAAACAACAACAACAACAACAACAAACAAAAACAAAAACAAAAACAAAAACAAAAAAAGACCAAATTCTATAGTCTACTCTGTAGTCAGGTATGGATATGTAACTACATTTTGGCCAATGTGAGTAGAAGAGTTAAGTCAATTTCTTGGATGTTTCCTTAAAGAGATGATTCTTTTCTTTCATTATCCCTGGAGTTCAGTGTCGGTTAGAGCTCTGGAGGCTTTTTGGATCAGGCAATTGAGGACCTCACTTTAGTGGTAGTGAACAGTGAACTGCAAACAGTTTGAACCCCTAACGACTTTGCAGAGCCCTGTGCTAGTACTTAGCTGCCTATCTGTGAACTTCTTTCTATTTTTAAGTGAGATATATATTTCTTTTGAAAAAACTTTTATTTTAGGGTCAAGGGTATATGTGCACATTTGTCATATAGGTAAATTGGTGTCACAGGGGTTTGTTGTTCAGAGTATTTTGTCACCCAGGTACTAAGCCCAGTACCCAATAGTTATTTTTATGATGTTCTCCCTCTTCTGACCCTCCACCCTCAAGTAGGCCCCAGTGCCTGTTGTTCTCCTCTTTGTGTCCATGTGTTCTCATCACTTAGCTCCCATTCATAAGTGACAACATCGGGTATTTGTTTTTTTGTTCCTGCATTAATTTGCTAAGGATAATGGCCTCCAGCTCCATCCATCTTCTCGCAAAAGACTTAATGTTGTTGTTTTATGTGGCTGTGTAATATTTCATGGTGTATATGTGCCACATTTTCTTTATCTAGTCTGCCATTGATGGGCATTTAGCTTGATTCCATGACTTTGATAATGTGAATAGTGCTGCAATGAACACACACGTGCGTGTGTCTTTATGAAAGAATGATCATATTCCTTTGGGTATATACCCAGTAATAGATTCCTGGGTCAAATGGTAGTTGTATTTTTAGCTCTCTGAGGAATTGCCACGCTGTTTTCCTCAATGGTTGAAGTAATTTTCACTCCCACCAACAGTGTATAAGCATTCTCTTTTCTCCACAACCTTGCCAGGATCTGCTATTTTTTGACTTTTTAATAATAGCTGTTCTGAGTGGTGTGAGATGGTATCTCGTTGTGGTTGAGAAATATATTTCTGTCGTGTTGAAGCCACTGTTGTTTGTGGTGTTATGTTATTTGTAAATAAACCTCATCTTCTGTTCTACACTATGAACTCCTTGATGAGGTAGGCCTCTGTTTTTTTTTTGTATTTCATATTACTGTTAGTGTGGTGTTTGGCATATAGGGAAGTAAACAATAGACCAGCACTAAACAGAACTGAGGAAGTATAAATTGGGACGACGTTTAAATGAGAGAACTGGAGGATGGTCCTGTATCATGAAGCAGCTAAGTTAACTCTTATAGCAAGCAGAAATGGGCACTTCAAACTTTAATGACGGCAATAAAAACTGGAACAACTCTTTTAAATATATATACACACACATATATATGAAGTATTTATATATTTGAAAGTTATAAATGTATATAACTGTATATTTAGATCATATATTATATATTTATATATAATTATATGTGATATATAAATATATATTTGCATATAAAATATAAATATACAAGATATATAAAATTATATATAAAATATAAATACATATTTAATGTATATCACATATAATAGATTTATAACTAATTATATGAAATAAATATATACTCTCTAGAAGTTCTTAAACTCTTTTCAAAATATTTCCTCCTCTGTGCTTTGTCTTAAGGAAACAATCAGAAATGTGTGTGTATGTGGAGGCAAATCTATGTGAGCACAAAAAGGACCATCATGAAAATGTTTCTCATAGGGAAAAAGATCTTGGCAATAACTTCAATGTTCAAATAATGGTTAAATGAGACACTGTATATCCACTGAATGAGCATTATTAATTATGCTCATTAATGTAATCATAATTAACTAATTACCATTACAATTATGTTTAAAATTATGCAGAAGTGTAGTAATATGCATTTTAAAAAAGTGAAAGAAACTGGATAAATATAAAATCAGTAAACTAATATGTGAATAACCAAAATATAGCAACAGAGTTTAGAAGCGAGCTAAAACATTTATAGAGATAGTATTTGTGAGCTGGAATGAATCAATAATGTCCTCTTATCCTTCATGTAATTTTTTCCTGTATTCCACATTTTCCTTAAGGACTATGATGACTATAATTACTATAATTGTTAAATTGAGAAAGAAAATAAGAAGTTAAAGCTTGGGCAATAACATAAATCTTAGAAGAGCTCGTAGATTGCTGCTTAGTTGTATTTTTAGGTGTGTATTTAAATTGATATCAGTGTCACATACACTACTAGTCCATTCTCAAAGGCATTAATGATTTTTTAATGCATTCTGGTTCTTGAGTCTCAAATTGACTTGGGCTGACATAAACATTTCAGTGTTCTTTGAATCACAAAGGTTATTGAAATGTCATTTTATATATAAGATTCTGACTTCCTCATATATATAAATGTGTGTATATATACATATATATATATATATATTTTGTTTGTTCCCCTTGAAACAGAGTCTTGCCCTGTCACCCAGGCTGGAGTGCAGTGGTGGGATCTCAGCTCACTGCAACCTCTGCTTCCTGGGTTCAGGCGATTCTCCTGTCTCAGCCTCCCGAGTAGCTGGGACCACAGGTGCTCGCCACCATGCCCAGCTAATTTTTGTGTTTTTAGTAGAGACGGGGTTTCACCATATTGGCCAGGCTTGTCTCGAACTCCTGACCTTGTGATCAGCCCGCGTTAGCCTCCCGAAGTGTTGGGATTACAGGCGTGAGCCACCGTCTGGCCCCTCATATATTTGTAATTACAAAATCATGAAATGAAGAAATTCATTTTCACAAGTCATGTAACTCAAAACAAGAATGTTTTATGTGCTTACTGCCAGATCCCCCAAGCTGTTTTACTATTTTAGATTACCCATTTGAAAGAAAATCCACCTGAGTACTGCTTTCAAGTAATGTTTTTGGGTGGTGATGAAATCAGGTGATTACAGGCTGAATTACTGCTGAGTAAATTAGGAAACCATCAAAGCACAGAACTGAATTGACTAGTTTCCTCCTTCACAACATTCTAACAGGGCTCTAAGTCAGACCAACAAATAGTCAGGTTGACCACCTTTGATTTGTTCAAACACATCTCTCACAGAAAACACTTCTTGCAGGGAGGTAGAGAGAGCACAGAGAGAAAACAAAACTGAAAGATGAGAAATGAAAAATAAAATAGGAGAAGGTAGTAAAAAGGGAAGGAGTGTTAACCTTCTAAAGAAACTCTATTGTTCTAACCCCAGAAGATAATAAATTCAGAGATTCGGCCAGTCATAGACCCACAGGGTCAAGGAAATCTAAGTCTCCTTTGGGTTACCAGATCCGGTAGGCCAACCTAAAATTACCAAGAAAAACATAAGAAACTGAAAAATTGGACTTGCCATCCTTCAACATTGATAGGTTACTTATAGGTTACTTAAAGTCTCCTGTTGCAACATTGCAATTCCGAATGATGGTTCACTCCCTGGAAGTAACATGAAGATGGTGAGGAGGAGGAGTCAGTTGGGGACAAACAGCTTCATTCTCATTAAAGGCAAATTCTCATTCTCATGTATGTTTCAAATAATTCATGGCATGATCAATCTTAAATGAAGATAAAAACTGTTTAGCAACTAATTCCTATCCATAGGATTATTTACTTTCAAAAAGTATTTGAAGTTTAAAAATATATCAATCACAACAAATTACACACTGAGTTACCTTGTGCTGTTAACCAAAGGAAATATGTAAAAATCTTCAAGACTTCTGAAAAGGAAGAAATGTAGTGCAAAAAAAAAAAAAAAAAAAAAAAAAATAGGGAAAAACGAGCAAAAATCCTCCTTTCTAGGTCTATATTTTAAAAGAAAAGCTGTAGATCTCCAGGAGAAAGAAGACATATATAAAGTAATAGGCCAAAATATGGTTCAGATATAACTCAAGATAGGAAAAATCATATTACAAATTAAGTAGGCCTTTAATGAGCAGGGAGACACTTTTGGCCTATAGGAGATGCTACATTTATCAGTATATAATTTTGCAAACTTTATAATATCATTCATCTATGAAGCTACTATTTAAAACTGTTGCTAATGATAGTGATAAGGTATATAAACCTAAGTAAATTGCTACTTCAATTATTTCCTCTTAACATATAGACTTTTTTGGTACAGTATCAAGGTACTAAGCTGTCTGATTTTTAATGAAAGCTTTGCCTGATTATGAACATTAGCGCATCCTACCCGTCATGACCATGGACATTATCCCATACTCAGAAGAGAGAGAGTAATAACATTTGACACCTTGAACCAGATCTTGTAGGCAACCCTGCAAGAGGGGAGGCACAAGTGCCACATGCAAAGCGTGGGAATAGCTGCAGTAGTTGAAGTTTGCATGCTGTGTGATGCAGCCCCAAGACACACCCCTGCTTTCACTCTTCTTTTGACAACCTCAGCTCTTTGGTTTTTATCAAGAGATTGGAAGGACCGTGGTGTAGGTAGAAGCAGAGGCAGTTCCACCATAGGAGTGACTCTTGATTCTAGCTTTTCCTCTAAATTGCTGTTGCTTTTGCCTTAGGTACAATGCCTGATACAGCACTGAGCACAATGATGGCATATCAAAATAATAATATATGGCAGGTACAGCAAACACCTTACATGGGCTATGTCATATTTCTGAACGACAACCCTGCAAGGCAAACATCATACTACCCCCATTTTCCAGACCAAAGAGCTGAGGCTCAGGGAGGATAAGCCACTGAGCTGAGATCATATAATTAGCAATGAGCTTAACTGGGGTTCGAACACAAGTAGTCTGACTTCAATCAGTTGGTTTACTCACTAAATCATCTTGTCTATAGTAATAAGCTATTTTCATCACCATCACTTCTCTTCACTCTAGTGACCACTACAAATCATGGCTAAGTTGCAGGCCGACAAATGTATGTTGAATGCATGCTTGAACTATGCTTTTTGTTTCTTATTAAAAAAAAAAAAATCCCCTTTCTTTCACACACCCAAGACTCCAGGTATATAAAAACTATTTTGGTTTCCTGAAAAAGCATTTTTTAAAAACATTCTTTAGTGCAGGGGTCTCCGACCCCTGAGCGGCAACTGAGACCTGTTGGGAACCGGGCCACACAGCAGGCGGTGAGCAGCCGGCAGGCGAGCATTACTGCCTGAGCTCCGCCTCCTGTGAGATCAGCAGTGGCATTACGTTGTCATAGGAGCGCGAAATTTATCATGAACTGCACATGTGAGGCATTTAGGTTGTTTGCTCCTTATGAGAATCTAACTAATGCCTGATGATGTGAGGTGGAACAGTTTCATCCCCAAACCATCCATCCCCAGTGTTCATGGAAAAATTGGTTCCACAAAACCAGTCCGTGGTGCCAAAAATGTTGGAGACCGCCACTTTTCTATGCCTGAAAAAATCTCATTTTTCCTTCCTACCTAAATAAACTCTACTTTCAAGTCCCAGGTTAAATGCCATTTTGTCTGTGAAACAGTCGCTAGCTCCTTGATTTGCCAACATTTTATCGATGGCTCAATTTCAGCACATATCTTTCTGTTTTGAACTGAGCTATGTAAGTATTGTCTACATCACTAAACAATGAGCTCCTTAGGACATGGCAATGTTTTCTTTTACTTATGTTTTCTCTGTGCCAAATGCAGCGGATACCTAGTGGGCAATTAAAATAAGGTGAGTTACTGGATGAGGCTTGTGAGATGCTGAAATCCATCTCTGAGTGTCTGTGAATATTTTTTTCAAACAGAGAGCCAAATCATGAGTGAACTCCCATTCACGATTGTGGCTAAGAGAATACAATACCTAGGAATCCAACTTACAAGGGATGTAAAGGACCTCTTCAAGGAGAACTACAAACCACTGCTGAAGGAAATAAGAGAGGACACAAACAAATGGAAAAACATTCCATGCTTATGGATAACAAGAATCAATATCATGAAAATGGCCATACTTCCCGAAGTAATTTATAGAGTCAATGCTATCCCCATCAAGCTACCACTGATTTTCTTCACAGAATTGGAAAAAACTACTTTAAAGTTCTTATGGAACCAAAAAAGAGCCCGCATTGTCAAGACAATCCTAAGCCAAAAGAACAAAGGTGGAGGCATCACGCTACCTGACTTGAAACTATACTACAAGGCTACAGCAACCAAAACAGCATAGTATTGGTACCAAAACAGATATATAGACCAATGGAACAGAGTGGAGGCCTCAGAAATAACACCACACAGCTACAACCATCTGATCTTTGAAAACCTGACACACACAAGCAATGGGGAAAGAGTCCCTATTTAATAAATGGTGTTGGGAAAACTGGCTAGTCATATGAAGAAAACTGAAACTGCACCCCTTCTTTACACCTATTACAAAAATCAACTCAAGATGGATCAAAGACTTAAATGTAAAACCTAGGACCATAAAAATCCTAGAAGAAAACCTGGGCAATACCATTCAGGACATAGGCATGGGCAAAGACTTCGTATCTAAAACACCAAAAGTGATGGCAACAAAAGTCAAAATTGACAAATGGGATCTAATTAAACTAAACAGCTTTTGCAGAGCAAAAGAAACTATCATCAGTGTGAACAGGCAACCTACAGAATGGGAGAAGATTTTTGTAATCTATCCACCTGACAAAGGGCTAATATCCAGAATCTAGAAAGAACTTAAAAAAATTTACAAGATAAAAACAAACAACCCCATCAAAAAATGGGCAAAGGATATGAACAGACACTTCTCAAAAGAAGATATTTATGCAGCCAACAGACATATGAAAAAATGCTCATCATCACTGGTCATTAGAGAAATGCAAATCAAAACTACAGTGAGATACCATCTCACGCCAGTTAGGATGGCGATCATTAAAAAGTCAGGAAACGACAGATGCTGGAGAGGTTGTGGAGAAATAGGAACACTTTTACACTGTTGGTAGGAATGTAAATTAGTTCAACCATTGTGGAAGTCACTGTGGCGATTCCTCAAGGATTTAAAACTGGAAATACTATTTGACCCAGCAATCCCATTACTGGGCATATTCCCAAAGGATTACAAATCATTCTATGATAAAGACATATGCACACATATGTTTATTGCAGCACTATTCACAATAATAAAGACTTGGCACCAACCCAAATATCCATCAATGACAGACTGGATTAAGAAAATGTGGCACATATACCCCATGGAATACTATGCAGCCATAAAAAAGGATGAGTATGTGTCCTTTGCAGGGACATGGATGAAGCTGGAAACCATCATTCTCAGCAAACTATCACAAGATCAGAAAACCAAACACTGCGTGTTCTCACTCATAAGTGGGAGTTGAACAATGAGAATATGTGGACACAGGGAGGGGAACATCATATACTGGGGCCTGTCGGGGGAAGGGGGTCTACGTGAGGGATAACATTAGGAGAAATATCTAATGTAGATGATGGGTTGATGGGTTCAGCAAAACACCAGGGCTCATGTATACGTATGTAACAAAACTGCACGTTCTGCACATGTAACCCAGAACTTAAAGTATAATAAAAATTAAAAAAAATTTAAAAACCACATAAAAAAATTAATGAGTTATTTGTTTTGCCACTATAAAGTTTTTTTGCAATCCTTTTCAGAAGTGGTGGAATGGCATAAATAATATCCTCTTTTTAATACTGTTATTCAATTATGCATGGACGGTTATATAAAATGTATAATACTTGTATATTTGTAGACATACAAGTATGCAATAATTTATTGAAATTAAATAATGCAGTTTCTTTGCCCATGTAAGTGCAGCAAAATAACAAGTCAAATTATATTTGCTAAAAGAAATAAGGTTTTAGATTTAGAAACAGCAATTCTATCCATGGACAATAAATTATCTCCTCTCAATAAGTTTATTGTAATGTTATGTGTAAAAGGAAACTACAGTAGCACATATATAGTTAGATTCTGTAACATAATTATTCTGTTTTCTGAAATATACTATAAAACAGAAAAAGTAAAAAAAAATGGTTCCTTCCGCTAAATAAAGTAAATTTTGTAAGAAATTGGGGAGAAGAAGAACCATCTCTCTAAACTTCAATAAGGTCTACATGACGAAAATCAGGTTGCACCCAGATGAAAATGTCAGCAATAATGGATTAGTTAACTGCATCTTCTTTTTAAAATACATAATTAATAGATACCAAAATCGGAGGCCTCTTAGTGTTTTGTATCAATAAAATAGCATTAAAGAATCCCTCTGTTCTGAAATCTTTAAATGAGAGGAAGCACCTACAAAAAAACCCTCAAAAATAAAGTTGTATGTGGCTTCTCAGAGCCACAGTATGTTTTAGAACAAACAACAGGTAAACTTAGAAAAGCAGGAATTTCAAGAACCAGTAATAGATACTGTATCATAGGATGTTGAAATGTCATTCATTAATAATATCAGGATACAAGTTGATGGGAAGTATTGACAGCTGTAATTAAAGATAGTCACCTAATTCCATGTGGACCACACAATGTGAAACAATAACGATATGACAGAAACCAGTGACCTAACTAGTGCACTAGAAAGAAGTAGGTAATGTAGGTAAAATAGCACAGTTGAAATTTACTCTCTCTGCCGGGCACGGTGGCTCACGCTTGTAATCCCAGCACTTTGGGAGGCCGAGGCGGGTGGATCACGAGGTCAAGAAATCGAGACCATCCTGGCCAACATGGTGAAACCCCGTCTCTACTGAAAATACAAAAAATTAGCCGGGCGTGGTAGTGGGCGCCTGTAGTCCCAGCTACTCGGCAGGAGGCTGAGGCAGGAGAATGGCGTGAATCCGGGAGGCGGAGCTTGCAGTGAGCCGAGATCCCGCCACAGCACTCCAGTCTGGGAGAAAGAGCGAGACTCAGTCTCAAAAAAAAAAAAAAAAAAAGAAAGAAAGAAATTTACTCTCTCTTCGTAGTTAATTCATTACCAAAAATCAACCTACTGAGGTGAGATTGAAAGAGATTTTATGAAGAATGAATAAAATATTAATCCTAGCTGTTATATATGAACAGTCTAGAGGCATTTCAAATAATAAGGACAGTGTTTCCAAAATGATGAGGACCACAGACAGCAACACATATATTAATAATTATCAAACCTGCCTCTGTCCCTCATATCGTCAGCAACACTTTACAATAACTGTAACCTCTCTATAATTTCAATTCCATGCATCCCATGTGGTAATCACCACTGTGGTCTTTCCATTCCACTGTCAGTGTCCCGTACACAATGGTCTTCCAGCCCCACTGGTGCCTGCAGTCCATTCATCCTACCATCCTTTTAATACCCTTCAATGTCCTTACTCCTCTTCTTACTTGACTTGTACTTCATGGCCAATCATTATGATGACTTCATTGCCCCCTCTTGCTTTGTTGAACTTGTACTCCCTTGCCAAAATCCCAGTCTTGGTTACATCCAACTCTGCCTACTCTCTGTCTGCACCTTGGAAGCTGAATGTGGCTGGAGAAAGACACTGGACCACATTGACTGTCGTCTTACTTTTAGATTCATGATCACGAACCTCAGGTGGTCTCTTAATGCTAGGCAATCACACTGTATTTCCCTAGTGCATTCACTGTCCCACTCTCTCTTAGACACCTTTTTCACCTGTTAGCATCTTCACCTGGATACTCTGTTTTTCTCCTTTTTCAACTATTTGCGTTGCTATCTGAGATTAATCCCTTTGCTCCTATGTTAGATCCTATTCTCTCTCATCTGCTGAAGGGCATTGCTTCAGCAATTCTCCCCTCTCTCTCCTGCATATTTTTTTCTCTCTACTGGGTCATGCCAACTAGCACACAAGCATGCTGTCATTTCCCCATCTTAATAACAAAACTTATAAACTTTCCTTGATTCCACTTCTCGGACCAGTTACCAGAACATTTTCTTTCTTGCATCGACATTAGACATCGATGCTCCCTTGGGTTTCTCCAGTGTCACTTACGCTTCCTTCTTCATCTCCTCTGCAGGTAGCTCCTCCTTAACTTTTTAATTTTTGAATGCCCCAGTGCTCAGATCTTGATTATCTTCTTTTCTTTCTCTACACTCCACCCTTGATGATCTCATCCAGTCTTATGGCTTTAAATATCACAAATAAGCTGGCGACTCCCAGTTACATATATCTAACCTAGATCTTCTCGCTGAACCCCAGACTAAAATATCCAAATGCCCTATTGACATTCCTTTTTGCTGTTTAATCTTCAACTTGACATGTTCAAAACTACTCTTCCCCCTCAAACTTATTTTACCCATAGCCTCTGTCATCTCATTTAATGACAATTCCATCCTGCCAGTTGTTCAGGCCAAAAACCTTGGATTCATTTTTCACTTCCTTCATTTTCTCACATCTTCAATGCAACCTGTCTAGAACCCCGTCAGTTCTATCTTCAGATTATATCTAGAGGCTGTCCTGTTCTTACCACCTCCACTGCGGTAATTCTGGTCCAAGCCACTGTCATCATTGCATGGGTGATCCAATGGCCTCCTAACTGGTCTCCCTGCTTTTACCCCTACTCCCAATTTCTGGCTGCTCAATTCTCAATACAGCAGCCAGAGTGATGCTTTTAAAACCTGTATGAGATAGGATGACTTCTTTGTTCAGAACCCTGCACCCTGCAATGTGTTCCCATTTTACTCACAGTAAAAGCCAAGGTTCTTACGATATAGCTCCAGAGGCCCTTGTATCAGTCTGTTCTCACACTGATAATAAAGACATACTGAAGACTGGGTAATTTATAAAGGAAAGAGGTTTAATTGACTCACAGTTCCACATGGCTGGGGAGGCTCACAATCATGGCGGAAGGTGAATGAACAGCAAAGTCATGTCTGACATGGGGCAGGCAAGAGAGCGTGTGCAGGGGAACTCCCCTTTATAAAGCCATCAGATCTCGTGAGACTTATTCACTATCACAAGAACAGCATGAGAAAGACCTGCCCCCCCCGCCTTAATTCAATTACCTCCCATTGGATCCTTCCCATGACATATGGGACTTATGGAAGCAAATCAAGATGAGATTTGGGTGGGGACACAGCCAAACCATATCAGTCCTATATTATCTATATTATCTGCTTTCTCTTCCCACATGTTCCCCTCTTTGGTTTCCTTTCTTATTCATCTAGCCATTTTCACTTTATTTCAGCAATATCCTAGCCTTTTGCATTAGCTATTTCCCCTGCCTGGAGCAATCTTCCTCCAGTTTTCTACCTGACAAATTCCCTCACCTCCTTCCAGTCTTTGCTCAAGGTTATTTTTTTTTCACTGAGACCTATGCTGATTTTCCTATCTAATGTTACATTTTGACTTCCTACCTCAGCACTCCTCATTCTCTCTTTATCCTATTCTACATTATTTTCTCTATATGCATTCATTACTTTCTAACATACCAGATCATTTACTAATATATTACTTCCATTGCATTTTAAATGTCCTCTACCTTTGGAATGTAAGCTCCAGGCAGGCAGGGATCTTTGTTCTGATCACATGTGTAACTGAAGTATCTAGAAATGAAGCATGTGACGCTGAGTCAGGGCTCAATACATTTTTTTTGAATGAATGAATGAATGAACCTGAATGAAATTTTGTGTGATGTTAAATGTTTTCAAAAATTATATCTGAGTTTAGATGGATAAGTTAAAAACACAGAGAAATTGCACATAAATCCCTATTTTTAGCATATTTGATTTTTCTTTTGCAACTTCTAAGAGATATCATATCTCCCACCAAATTATTAACTTTGGTTTTGGATGCATGCTGCCATCTAATGAGGTAAATATAAATTACATAAATTTCATTTTCTTCTGCTGTTTCTATAGCCTTGAAGGGAATGTTAACTTGCAAATTCAGATCCAGATCTTTGAATGCATGCAAGTAGAAGCATGCAAACAGTTCTCTTGAAGTCTGAAAGCACCCAATGTACAAAGCTGATGCAGAGTAAAAGATTATATCAATTACAAATGTATTATCTCTACTTCAAATAACATTTGCACAAGAAAATGAAACAAATCATTTTATGGGTCACACTTTTGTTTACAAAATAAACCTCTAGTTTGACCTTGTACTGACCTGAAACATGGGGAATTTCTTAACCATAAAATGGAGCCTCCAGGGAAGATTTGCAGGAGATGTAAGAGAGTGAAAGTGAAGAACTGTATTTTGTTCTCTACACCTGGGAATCTAAAGCTCACCTGGGGCTGGACTTTTAGAGGTAGTAGACCACAACTGATTTTATTCAGAAGCCAACTTTGCATGAAATATCTTGCAGGTCTATAGATATGGTTAAACTTTGAGAACGTTGTGACAAAGGAAGATACTGAGCGGGGCAGAGTCTATTTCATGACCTTGATTGAGTATGCAGCAACATTCTGGATCAACTAAATGAAGACTCGTTCATAACTTAAAATATCATATAAAAATTTAGGTCAGTCATAGTGGCTGATGCCTGTAATCCTGGTACTTTGGAAGATCAAGACAGGAGGATTGCTTGAGCCCAGGAGTTGGAGGCTGCAGTGAGTTATGATTGTACCACTGCACTCCAGCCTGCATAACAGAGCGAGAGTCTGTCTCTAAAAAAATTTTAAAAATTAAAGCAATTATATTTAATTCCTTTGGATCCAATACCTATCACTTAATGTATTATGGGAATATATGAGAATCTCTCATGGGCTAAAAAATTAACCACAGTAAGTTGGCAATTTCACAGACCACCTTAATTAATTTTTCCTGGTGTTTTTTATGATTGCTAAAAAAGGAGTTTTCTCTACTTTTTGAATTTTTTTAACTTAAACTGTGTATGTGTAGAACATGTGTAATCTTGAATTAGGAATTGATATCTTAAAAAGTCACCTTTATGTATAAGCCACAAAACCATGTCATTATTTTTTATTATGATAATCCAAAATAATAATGTTAAGGCCTTTGGCTTGTTTATTCTTCAAAATTAATTTAATAGAAAATTCCCTAACCTTTAGTGATTGAATGGCATCAGATACAAAGTTAAAATTCAGCAACCTGGCTAAAATTCTATACAAAACACAAATTGCTACTTAATTGCATTTTAATAAATCCATTCCCTTCAATTCTTTTTCTTTTTTAATCTTTTTTTCTTTTGGGGGGGTTTCTTCCTTTTTTTTTTTTTCCTTTTCTTTTTTTTTTTTTGATATAGAGTCTCACTCTGTTGCCAAGGGTGGAGTGCAGTGGCACAATTATGGCTCACTGCAGCTTTCACTTCCTGGGCTCAAACGATCCTCTCATCTCAGCCTCTTGAGTAGCTGGAACCACAGGTGCGTACCACTACACCCTGCTATTTTTTAAATATTTGTAGAGTCAGGGTCTTATTATCTTGCCCAGACTAGTCTCGAACTCCTGGGCTCAAGTGATCCTCCTACCTTGGCCTCCCAAACCGTTAGGATTACGGGTGGAAGCCACCATGCCCAGCCTCTTCCAATTATTTTTTATCAAGTATCTAAAACTAAATTTACTAAGAAAACATTGGTATATAATTCCAGATCATTGATATTTTAATTGGTGCCCCTCATAGTATGACAAACCCTTAGGGAGCCTCTGGGTCAGTATTTCAACTGACCTAAATTGTTTCTCTCTTCCTTCTTCCTCTATAAATCATTTTGCCTACCTGAGTGGTTGAAATCTCAATTCTATTCTTCCCGTCTTCTGTCTCATGCCTGAAGACTGCATTAGAGAATTATAATAATCTACAGTATTATATGAGTGGCAGAAACACTGCTCTAAGTAACCGAAAAGACTCTGCTTGTATAACTGAGTTGTCCCTTACAATGTTGTTGGTCTTGACTTTGCTTCTGGAATGAAATACTAATTAAATCATTTTATAATATGAAAACAAAAAATAAAACCATTTTATTTTTATATTCCCAGAAGTAATAGCAATCTATTGATAGCTTTTTGGAAGCTTCTCAGTTGACATTTATGTCGGAAAAATGTGAGTCATGTATTATATTGTTCCCTTCAAGTAATTAATATACAAGTCAAAGCGAAAAGTTGTTATAGATGCTTATTATCTTTCATGACCTTTTGCTGTTAGAAATTTTTGTCTTTTTCAAATCATTTGAAATTTACCTTCAGATAGTGTATTTCTTTTTTCTGTTTCAATACCAGCATATATTTTAGAGTATATAACAACTCGAAACAAGCCGAAACTCACTATAGATGTTGTCAGGTATCCTCTTCCCTGTTCAAATCTTCTGTTCATTCCTCCCCAGATTGTTCATTTGGTTGAAGTGTTTAACCCTCCCAGATAGATGAGAACCATCCCTTGTCAAGGACATGAGTGACTATGAAGGCTTGCTGCAAACTCAGAAAAGGACTGAGTCAGAAGATAATTGAATCTTTCCGATTTCAACAAATAATTAAAGAGCGTTGAATATGTGTGACCCATTTCTGAACCAGAGCATGGAAAAAGAAGAGTTGTAGAATTTGCTCATCCTTGTGGACCTCAGGGTTGGTCTAATCCTTATTGATGCGATGTGGTTAAAAGTCTAAATTTCATAGAGACAGTCTAAAGTGAACAAATAACCCATATGTTTAATGAGGAAACAGAATACTATTGAATTCATCACCAACAACTAGAATTAGCCCTAGGCAGTGCGTAATCACCAACATAGAATAATGGTATTGGCTAGTTACCAGGGAATAAGGAAATTTTTGTTCCAAACAATGGACTTCCTCCTTAGCACAGTTCTATAAATGTTCCTGTCTAGCAGCAAAATGCCTATTTCTCTTTAGTGTTTGACTTAAAATGTAACTTCCTTGTAAAACCTAATCTCCAACTCTGGGCATTTATCACCACATTGAGCAAAATAAGGATTTTTTGCATGTTCTTATTTGTGTGTGGCTCTCTCACATTAGACTGTAAATTTTACAGAGCTGAAACAAAGTCTTTTTTGCTTATTGCATCTTCATTGCCTATCACACCATTCTTAGTTCATAATAAATATTCAGTAAATAATTGTTGAATAAATAGAACCGATGACAGTTTTTATTTGTGCCAAAAAATGCTTTAGTATAACTAGACATATCTGAATTCCAGTGATGAGCACAGCGTATGTTCAGATATGATCTCTTCTTCTGCTTCCATACACCCATGTCAGCAAATAATACACATGTGAAGTAACAAGGGCTGGGACACATTAAAGGTGAGCTAATGGGGGGCACAGCTTCTTTAATTACAACAATTTAGAACAGAAACAATCCCTACCGTAACAGTATTGCTAACCTGGCAGGAGGCAGCAGAATCAGCAAGGTGTGGTGGAAAGTGTGATCACTGGCTAAGACTCAACCTCCAGCTACTCCATTTAGTGAATACAATGACCTTGAACAAGTAACTTAGCTTCCATGAGTTTCAATTCCTTCATTTGATAGATGAGGGGGCTTGACTAGATGATGAATAGTTTATTCCTATTTATCAATTTTTATTATGCCATAGACTCTTCAATAGCCATGGACACAGAGATTTGATTTTTCTTTAGCAATAATACAAGACAACTAGAGATGATGGCTGCCCTAGAGATCTTGACACCCAACCAAAAAATGTAAAGTCAGGAAACACAAGAAGTTAGAAAATGACAAATCATATCTATCTATCTATCTATCTATCTATCTATCTATCTGTCTGTCTGTCTGTCTGTCTGTCTGTCTGTCTGTCTGTCTGTCTGTCTGTCTGTCTATCTATGACAAAAGTATAGATAGGAGGAAAAATCTAGAATCCCAATGTCCGAATCAAGCCACTGGGATAATTAGAATACTTCAGTTAACAATACTGCAAGTGCACTGCTGGACTTTATACTCTGCTTTTTATTCTCTGAATAATCTTCAGCTAGCTACTTGTTTTCTTCCATCACTCCTAAAGATGCAAGGTCTCAGGAGTAACAAATCAAGCAGGTCCAAGTTCCTTGCTCATGGCCTGTCTCCTGAAATCTCTGCCTCTCTTTCCCTTTCTACAGAGAGAGCCAAGGCCTTGCTTCCTTTCTGGGGTAGCTGATCTGTTTCTGGGGAGGCAAAAATGTCAAGCATTTATCATATCTCATTTGTGACAAAATAACAATCTAGTGCATTATCTAATCTTAGAATTCTGAGGCTGGGTGATGTAGCTTGATGGCACGGATCCAGGCTTAGAAAACACCTCTTAGGCAGAACTGGGGGGAATGGTTTACTTGCCAGCGTTTGTTCCTGTGCATCTCAGCACTCCCACTGTTCTGAAAGCTGCTGCTCTGGGTTTTCCAGAGAGTCAGAGGAGGATGTGCTTTTCTGGCACTGCCAGCAGCGGCCCAGAGCCTCACGTTCTTGGGGAAGAACCATTTGTTGTCTACTCTTGTGCTTATTCCAGTGTCTTACTGCTCTGGGCTTTAGAAAATTAACTTTGTTGTACTTTCATTAAATTAATTAATTAATTAATTAATTTTTGAGACAGGGTTTTGTTCTGGTGCCCAGGCTGGAGTGCAGTGCACTATCATAGCTCACTGCAGCCTTGAACCCTTGGGCTCAAGTGGTCCTCCCACTTCAGCCTCCTGAGTAGCTGGGAGTACAGGTATGTGCCACTGTGCCTGGCTATTTAAAATTTTTTTTTTTTTTTTGTGGAGGTGGAGTATTTTTTTGTAGAGATGAGGTCTTGCTATGTTGCCCAGGCTGGTCTCAAACTCCTGGCTTCAAGCAATCCTCCTGCCTCAGACTCCCAAAGTGCTGGGATTACAGATGTAAGCTGCCATGCCTGGCCCTGAAATTTTCCTAGTGCTATGATGTTAAAAATGCATTGCATTGAAATGTGTACTTGTGACTACTCTTATATTGTCTGGTAGTCTCAAGGAACTCTTGGCTAATAAGGGGGTTATGTAAAAGTTTCAAGTTGACTTGATCTCAATGAAAGAAATAATCTGACATAATTTCAAGCATGCTTTTGTATGTGACTAAGCCCACTCTACTCTGCTAACTTTCTTAGTCCTGATCCCCAAAGTTTCAATTATATCTTGTAGTGTTGTATTTAAACTTTGTGATTACATGTGTATCTGTATAAAGTTACTATAAACTCTTTATGGACAAAATCTCCATAATAATTCACTTACTTAAGAAATAATTAGGCACATGCAGTGTTCCAGGCTCTGAGTATACAACTGATGAACAAAACTCAGTTTCTATTCTCAAATAGCATATGACCTTGTGATGCACACATGTTACGTATAAAAATAATTATAGGGCAGTCTTATGAGGCATGGTATATGCACCTACATTCTGCCCTTCCTGTCCCAGCAGAAGAGTGGATGGGTACTCAGGTCATCAATGGGTAAGGGGAGAAAGTGTTAGGGGTTTTTCAGAGTAGCTGAGAATGTATCTGAAACCAAGAGAAAGGGAAATTTTTTTTTAATAGGAAAGGCATGAAAATGATATTTTAGAATGTGGGACAATATTTGAAAAGGAATAGAGACACAAGCGAGCATGGCACATTTGGCAAGTGGAGGGTAGTTTGCTTATGACTGGTTCAGATTTAGTTTAGATTTTATCATTGGTGATACAGAATTTTTGGTATGAAACTGACATGATCAGATTTGAGCTTTAGGCAGATCACTTTGGTGGCATTCACTGTGGAAGATGAGGCAAAATATGCATAAAGGGAATAAATCTGTACATGGTCAGCTATACATGATTACTAATTTCAAATTAAATAAAAGGCTTATGTGTTTAGATAAATCCACAAGAGATGTACATTTCCTCTGTAGGGCTCTGTTTGCAAGCTTGAAGCATCTAGCATTGATAATATGTGAACACATATGCCACTGGGTGGAACATTTGTTGGTTTACACACATAAAGACAGTGTGGATCTCAGAGCCATCTGTCAGATGCTTGGCTAGATGGTGTTAGAAAATCAGCATATCTTTGAGGTGGCTGAGGAGTAAGACGCTGAAATAATATCGAGTGATAGTCCCAAGATTTGAGAAGGACTTAAAACTATTTGATTCTTTAGGTTAATGGCCATTGTTTATTTATGTTTAAGTCTTACTCATTGTTGAGTAGGTGATGATAGACATAATGTAAGAAAAATGGGCAAATACTACTTCTGGCTTCCTTTTCCCCTTCCTTCTCCCTTTTTTGTTGTGTGTTTGATATCTTCCAGGCTCTGAGCTGCACGCCAGGGGGTTCAGGAAGACTAAGATATAGATCTGATCTCATGGAACTCAATTTCTCTTAGAGGAAGCTGGCTGGACAAGAACTAATTACAATTTAGTTAAGTTAAATTACTTACAATTTAATAAGTATTATGATAATGGCATACACCAAGATTTTGGAGAGCAGAGAAAAGAATAGTTCATCATTGTTGTCCAGCAGGACTGTGAGAGTTATCACAGAGAAGGTGAGCTGAGTGTTGAAGGATGGACAAGATTTTCCCTTGTTAGGAGATAACGTCAACAGGGAATTGCAGACTTCAGACAGACCACAATTTCCTTGCTATTCAAAAAGAGCCCCTTGAATCTGTGTTCCATGATGCAAGAACATGAGGGCATATGTTAATACTGATGCAGGAGGCTCATTAAATTCTAATATTGAATAAAACTGAGACTTACATATGGGTATGATGCTGATATGGAGAAGGAAAAGATAAATAGTATATGTTGATTGCTACTATTTGCCAAGTGCTTAATATAACTGATCTCAATTAATCCAAACAGTCAGTTTAACTGGGTATTAGTACCTATTCATTTGTAAAGATAAGAAAAATGTTCAAGGTCACTCAGTAGTAACAACCAATATTTAGACTTGGTCTTTCTGACTACAAAAATCAATGCAATTTTCATTGTACAGTTTCCTCTATGTGTCTGTCTTGGGTATACACTGTACATATCTACTTGTGTTATAATACTTGTATTATAAACATATATACATATAAATAAATACATAAATATACACATGTATATCTTATTTGTGTTATTTACCATGGTATACATCTATGTTGTTGGAATATTTTTGTTCACTAACATAAGTGATTTGAAACTCAAATTTATTATGCTTTTCAAGATAAATACATTATTGAAGTATGACTTTGGAAACTTATGTAATGGACATTATCAGGCCTAATCCTTGTGTGAGCTGCACTCTTTTGTTTTATTTTGGTACAAAATATCAGTAGGACAGCCTGTACCTATGTCAAGACTCAGCCCATCTCTGTGCCTTTTTATTGAGAGACTTTCAACACATAGCTCACTTACTGTTCACAAACACAACAGTTAAAATATTTCATGTCAACAGGTTGGGGATCTGGCTGTTGAGTCAATGGGGGCATTTTGTTGACTTCTTAGGGTTTTTACAAAGGAGATCAAAGGGATGCATTATGTTTCAATACATAACTTTATAGGACAGATGGAATCCACCTTGAAAGACCCATGACACTTAAAGCCAGATTATCAAAAGTTTCAGGCACTAAAACCTATTAGCCTGCTCCAACCTGATCCTCACACTGTCAACCCTTTGTAGCTTCATTTATAGGTAGTGGACAGTCCGATTTGAATTTTAACTACTGCCAAAGTTCAGTCATGGGTTAGAAGGGCGGCCACTGAAATATGGGTTGTTAAAATAATGCTTTTGTTTGGTATGAGGACTTCCTCTCTTAAATGGTGATATCACACAAATGACTAAGTCACTTTATTTGAATAAAAAAATTACCCACTTATAAGTTTTGGGAAGAATTCCAGAGCTTAGAATAGTATTTGGCTAGGTGGTAACTTTGCAAATCTGTTCTATCTCTGATGAGAAAAGAGCATGAAAGAAAGTTGTTCATTCTTTCATCTTCCAGAAACTCCAAAGGGATTCTGTTTCTGCCCACATCTAACACCTGAAATACACACAACCTTTGAGTTTCCACCCCTCAAGCCTTGAAACAGATTGCAGTGTAACAAATGAGGGTGGTGTACTTGAGTATTCCTATTTTTTATCAGTGAAATAAATGATTTCTCTTTATACAAACTATTAATGTTTGACAAAAATCTTGTTTTATAAAAACCAGTTAACTATACCATATATGTAGTAATTGAAGACAACTGTTTTATAAATAAAGATACTTAAAAGACATTGTTTGATGACATAGGAATTTAATCCGGTGTTTGAAACTATCTTTACGTGTAATTAAGTTCCAATTGTCTTAACATATACAAAGTCTCAGTACTATATTACCTATTATACATACTGTTCTTTCAAATGGTGTTGCAAAGTGGAAAATTTTCATTTTTCTATAATGTGGTACTTCAAGTTGTACAGTTATTAGATTTTAAAATTTTTCTTGTACTTTAAATAGTTTGATTAAACATTTTCCCAAAAAGATAGTATATTTGTTCGTTTTGTCATGATTCATCTATTTATTAACTCAAGTTTTTAAAAAAGTAGATTAAAACAATTATATATTATTTAAAAAATAGTCTGAATACATAAGGTACCACATTAAGTATGCAAATATTTAAGCTCTATAAATGACATGTCTTTGTCTTTCAAAAGTATTTTTTTCGGAGATATATATGCTGTATTTACGCTTGATAAATTTTCTAGTAATAAGAACTGCTTACCAAATGAATTGATTAGGCTCTGTGTCCCCACCCAAATCTCAACTTGAATTGTAATCCCCACATGTTGAGGGAGGGAAGTCACTGGATGATGGGATGGTTTACCCCATGCTGTTTTGGTATGTGAACTTGCTTGTATGTGATAGTGAGTGAATTTTCACAAGATCTAATGGTTTTATACACGGTAGTTTTTCATGCCTTCTCTCACAAGCTCTCTCACCTGCTGCCATGTAAGAGGTGCCTGCTTCCCCTTCGGCCATGATTTTAAGTTTCCTGAGGCCTCCCCAGCCTTGTGGAGCTGTGAGTCAATTAAACTTCTTTCCTTTATAAATTACCTAGTCTTGCGCAGTTCTTTATAGCAGTGTGAGAATGACCTAATACACCATACATGCTACAAAATGTCATAAATTTAGTTTGCTTTAAATAATAACTTGTCTTCTTTTGGTGTTTTTAGAAACCTACTTTTTTTTTTTTCCAGTTTGGCTAGGAGAAATTGTGAATCCTGTTTTTTTTTGTTTTTTGTTTTGATTAATATAAAGTTTCCTTCCCAGCATGTTGCCAGATATATTCTATAATTAAACATTTAAATCTTGTAATATAGGGCAGTTTGGTTTGCCTGTCCTTCTTAGTGCCTCTCTGACAAGTACTCTTTTCCATTTCTGCCTTGTGGGGACCCATCAGGAGAAGAAGAGGTTAAAGGCATCCACCCACCCAGCAGGTGTGTATGGAGAAATTTCTGTCTTCCTTTGTTGGAAGCCCTGAAAGTACAGGTGTTGCACATCAGCATCATCATTCTGTTTGATAGTTTGGTTTTGCGTGTGTCAGGTGGGGACATTTACACTAAATCTGAAGGGAAAAAACCTACATAACTTGTGTTGTCTAGGCTGAGAAGCATAAAACAGATTTTTTTTTTCTGGTTTTAAAGCTGAAAAGATTGGTGTGGCTTTACCTGTCAAGCTTACAGGTAGGAGTCTTGTTTTAACTTGACCATAAAAACAGATACAGTTTATTCCTTATTTAAAAAAAACGTTAAACTGCTCTAAATAGAACAGTAGGTATTTCCAGCATTTAGCCAGGAGTTCTTGGGCAGAGTGGAGGCCTTGCTCTAGTTGCAAAATATACTGCTTTTAAGACACTTGTATTTGTTCAGATCCTTTGGGTTTTAGCTATAATTGTACTTTGTTTTTTTATCACACTACCTGTCGCCTTAAATTAAGATGTATGTAGCACCAGGTCAGAGGCACTAAAAAAAAATTCTCCTTTAAAAACACAGAAATTACCTTTGGTGTCTTTTGGCCTCCCTGGCTGGAATCCAGCTGTCACTTCTGCTCCATGATTCATTCTGATAATGTTAACCAGCTGTCGATTTAAAAAATCTATTATTGCTGGAGGTCACTGCAGGCTTTTTTGGTTCTTTCTGAAATAGCCAAACTAATATAATATTGACTCTGTATCCTTTATACCCAAATATGTTATTGTCATTTAAAAATCCAGGTGAAAAGTGTATCTATCATGCTTTGAATTACCTTCATGTCTGAGCATGATCCAAAAGGAAAAATAATTCTTGTATTTGCTTCTCATGGAAATGTATCAGGAAGGGTTCCAAGACTCCATAGTGTCAACATGTGACAACAGAGATTTTCTGAAACATTTTCAATGTCCCATGTTCCTTATGAAAACAATCAGTTAACATTTCTATTAGGCGAGGGAAGAGGCCATGTGGCTCAACAAATGCCAATAATTTGGCAAATTATACAGCATTTATCTCTCTAATTAATTAAGCTGATCTCTTAAGTGACAACAATTGGTAGTAAGATGAAGACATATTCTATTAAAGGATTTTAAAATATCCTTCACACATTTTTAATGTTCAGTCTTGGTTATGATACAAATTAAATATTGAGCACTATAATAAGAAGGTGAAGATTGAATAACAATAATAATAATGATAAAAGCTACTATTTCTTTGGGGCCCAGTCTGTGTCAAGTAGCTCCGTTAATCTTCATACCAAAGACTATGCAAAGTATGAGAAAACTGAGAACAGGAAAGTTGTGACTTGAAATCGCTAGTTAATGAGTGACAGCTACAGTTTTAACCTGGACTCATCAATGCTCAAATAGCTTCTTTTTTCATCACGGCACATGCTTCCCAGTAAAGAAAAAAAAATTCTCTGTTAAAAGGAAAGAATTGTGTAACATGGTATTAGAATTAATTGCATTTTTAGGTTAGAATATAGTCATTCACAAAATCTGTATTGGGTTGACTTTATTACCAAAAGATTTCTAGCACACACATACACACACACACACACACACACGCACATCCACACACTGCATGAGTGCTTTAAAAGAGTTAATATAGTAAAACTAAATTGATGATATTATAATGCATGCCTCCTACGTGCTTGGTATAGATCATGTCATTTAATTATCACAATGACCCTATAGAGTAGATACTATTGTTATTATTATTCCCATTTTACTCAGGTGAATGCACTGAAGTCTGATAATTTAGCAAGCGGAAAAGTCAGGATTTGAACACAGGCCTTTCTTATTCTAGGACGTAGGCTATATTGCCTGCTAGCCTTACTCTGAAGTTCAATTTTTTGCTGCACAAATTTGAATGTACAGGGTTCCCACGGTTTGAGGCTAAATTTATCCTGAACCACGCTGTTTGGGAGGCCGAGGCGGGCAGATCACGAGACCAAGAGATTGAGACCATCCTGGCTAACACCGTGAAACCCTGTCTCTACTAAAAAAATACAAAAAAATTAGCCGGGCGTGGTGGCGGGCGCCTGTAGTCCCAGCTACCTGGGAGGCTGAGGCAGGAGAATGGCGTGAACCCGGGAGGCGGGGCTTGCTGTGAGCAGAGATGTGCCACTGCACTCCAGCCTGGGCGACAGAGTGAGAATCTGTCTCAAAAAAAAAAAAAAAAAGTCTGCATTTGTTTAATTAAATCTAATATACCATTATTTTGTGTGTGTGATTTGCCACAGTCTCCCAAAATTGTAAGAAAAAAGCAGTTAATTAAGGACTCTAGTGTCGTTACTGAGGTTTTACTGCATTTTGAATCACACCACTGGAAAATTATATAGGTAAAAAGAATAGAGGCAGGAAGGGTGGTTCTTCATGCTTCACACATTGCCTTTCACCTGAGCAGCCCTTTGCTCTGGAGTCAGTCAGCTCTGGGGAGAAGTATTTATACAAGTTTGGTCAGAGATAAACAGAATGAGAAACTGATGTTGTTTATATTTTCTGTGGTAATGTTACTGTGTGTTGTGCTTTCTTATGGATTTTAGGGTTATTTTGTTTTCACCCTCTTTCTAAGTATTTTGATCCTTCCTTTTTAGTGTATGAGAGGATTATGGAGAAAATAGCTAATCACAGGTGGATTAAGGAGCTGAAATGAGTTAATAAATGTAGGGTGACAAGCTCAGTGTCTTGCTTGCAACAGGGACTCCATAAATGTTTGGTTCCTACTTTTAATTAAATACAGAATTTCCTCCTAATTGAAGCTTACCTTTTTTTTTTTTTGAGATGGAGTCTTGCTCTGTCACCAGGCTCGAGTGCAGTGGCATGGTCTCGGCTCACTGCAACCTCTGCTTCCCGGGTTCAAGCGATTCTCCTGCCTCAGCCTCTCAAGTAGCTGGAATTACAGGCACCCACCACCACGCCCAGCTAATGTTTGTATTTTCAATAGAGACAGGGTTTCACCATGTTGGCCAGGATGGTCTTGATCTCTTGACCTCATGATCTGCCCGCCTCAGCCTCCCAAAGTGTTGGGATTACAGGCCCTTGTGCCTAGCCTTTTTTTTTTTTTTTTTTGAGACGGAGTCTTACTCTATTGCCCAGGCTAGAGTGCAGTGGCATGAACACAGCTCTCTGCAGCCTCAATCTCCCTGGCTCAAGCTATCTTCCCACCTCAGCCTCCCGAGTAGCTGCGACTACAGGTTGTGCCACCATGCCTGGGTAATTTTTCTGATTTTCAGTGGAGGTGAGGTTTTGTTATGTTGGCCAGAATAGTCTTAAACTCCTGAGCTCAAGGGATCCTCATGCCTTGGCATTTCAAAGTGCTGAGATTACAGGTGTGAGCCACATCTGGCCAGGAGCTTACTTTATTTACATCCCGGCCTATTTTCCCACTTTTGTTTCCTGTCCGCTATAGTATGGCTATCTTTTCTATTCTATGAGGCTAATTGATTAACATACGTGTTACAAAAGCATTAACTTGTCAAGATGACGAGTAACTTCTCTATCCAGGTCACTCTGTTGAGCAATTCTTTCTAACTTTAAAAGTTGTCTTTTGTTGACATGAATTATTATAGCTATTTAGCCAGGTTTGATCTTTGTTACAGAGTTCATACTCAAACTCATATTAATAAATTTTAATTATATCATGAAAACCATACATTGCTAAGCCTCTAGTGCATTCTACTACTGTAATTGTTAAACAGCCAATGTGAGTGTGTTTATAAACATATATGCATGTTTCCCCACTGGAAGCTGTAATATTTTTATATGGTTTAAAAAGTTTCAGGTAAACTTTAAAGAAAATTATGTGCTCATCATTTTTTGGAAGTTAGTTGAATTTTGAGTTTTTGAGATAATTTTTCTCTCTTATTTTTAAATATTTCTCTTGCAAATATTATCATTTGTTCTTTTCTTGATTGTCCCAGGATATTTAAAGTAAAGCAACATGTTAATACAAAGTATATATTTTTTGATAAATAAAATCAAATACATACATTACATTCAATCAAAGACATACAATAAAATAAAATACATTACATTTTTGGTAAATAAAATCAAATACATCAAGTACATATAAAACATCATATGTATGTTTCTGCGTATATGGTACGATGGAAATGCCTTTAGGTATTATGTAACCAGCTTTTTTCTGTTGTTGTTTTACTTTCTTTTTGTTTTTTGTTTGTTTGTTTGAGACAAGGTATCACTCTGTTGCCCAGGTTGAAGTGCAGTGGGGCAATCACAGCTCACTGCAGCCTTGACCTCCCAGACTCAAGCAATCCTCCCACCTCTCTGTATGCCAGGCATAAAATCAGGTCATGTTAACTGAACATATTTAAATATGTAGGCATTTTCATGACTTCCACTAAGAAATAAAGTGTCTAATTTTTCTTGAAACTGATTAGTGTTTTCATCAATCTGTCATCTTCCTACTTTTGAAAGGGAGGTTTGGATGTAAGAGAAACTATAGTGTGTTGTTCTAAATCTATAACAGGAAGAAAAATAGAACAAGTACAAGGATAGAAGGCAGCTGACACAATTTCACAGCAGAGAATGACAGGGACTGTGTCACACTAGAGAGCACACGGCCTGGCTAATGGGGACATTGGATAAGCAGCTCGAGTTGATTGTTACTATTTCTGACTCTTTTAGAAGCAAGAAATTCACATATTTATGTGAAATCTTCCAATATTAAAACATTTCCAATGAATTAAGAATGTAAAAACACCATCCTTGCTGGAATGAGTCAAATAAAGCAAACTTACCCACAGGCCTCCAGTTTGTGGCAATTTGGCCTATTTTTCTTTTCACGTGGTTTACCCAGAGAAATGGATAGGTTGCCAGTCAGCCCAGAAATAATATTTCATTCCTCTCCAAATGTTTCCCTCTCATGTAGCATCATTAATGACATTTTTGTTATTTATTGCATAGAAACATTAGCGTCCAAGAATCTAGGTTAGCTACTTTAAGGGTCTTTGTTGAGGCAAAAATTTTAGAACAAATTTAGTCTACTTTCTTTGTTTTATAAATGAGAAGAATGAGACACAGGAGCACTTGTTCTTTTATGCTTCATTTTGTAGTCTGACCTGTAACATTTCTTCCAGAGGATTTTTTTTTCATAGTAAATTTCACTTCAGTTCACGAGTCTTGCATTACCATATTTTCAGAATATAGTTTTAAAAAATTATCTATTTTGTTTACTAGGGGTTGCTGTTGTAAATATTGTCCACTTCCTCCTTTAATATCTCATTTATGAGAAACCTCCCTGGAGAAGCTTCTGGTAGATCTCTATGAAAGGAAAAGCATTGCTTCTCTGTGCAAGCAGGATATTTAGTCTTACCATCATTTGGCTTCTGCGTCTGACAGTGTTTCCCCTGTGCTTTGCCCTCTGTTGCCTATTAGTAAAGTCAGAGCCAAATTAGCAATTGAAATTAGTAACTGACTTTAAGGACAATGAGAGCTGCTTTTATTTGCTTAAACTTTCTCTGGATCTTTCTACCCCTACAGTCTATTTCTCTGATTATAAATATTTTTATTAGTTTGCATTATATGTATTTCCATGTGTCACATGAAATATTCTGCAGAATTTGTGAAAAACATATGATTGTGTGGATACATAAAAAAACACATACACACTTATATAAAACACTTCTTTAAAATAGGTTGTATGCTATTATATTCTTCCTAGGTATCTGTTAATTTTAGTAATTATCATTTAAAAAATTAATAACAGGCCGGGTGTGGTTGCTCACACCTGTAATCCCAGCATTTTGGGAGGCCGAGGCGGGCGGATCACCTGAGGTCAGGAATTCGAGACAAGCCTGGCCAAGATGGTGAAACCCCATCTCTACTAAAAATACAACAATTAGCCAGACATGGTGGCATGCGCCTGTAATCCCAGCTACTCCAGAGGCTGAGGCAGGAGAATCGCTTGAATCCGGGAAGTGGAGGTTGTAGTGAGCCGAGATCGCTCATTGTACTCCAGCCTGGTTGACAACAGCGAAACTCCGTCTGAAATAATTAATAATAATAATATACAATAAACATGTAATTTATTTCGTAAGGCATTTGTTTTACTACCATGTTCACTGAACAAAGGAAGAATGGTTGACTAGGCAAGTTCTCATTATTGAAGGCCAGGATACCATTTTTTAGAGTAGCACATAAAAACTCTTATGGAAATGGGTATCCACTTTGTATTCATGTGCTTCAGGGTTCATCTGTCTTCTCTACCTTGGATTATAGCGTTCCTAAAGAAGGCATAACCCTGCTTTAATATACTTTATACATTTGTAACACTGTTTCTCACCCAGATGCTTAATAAAAGCATTTAGTGATGGGAGTAGTTGGCTGATGTTCATCTTATAAGGGAGAGTGCTGTTGCCTCATTTTCACTAGGAATGTAAGTAAACCAAAACATTGTTGGGAATCTGTAATGTTGTAGGTATTCTTTCCATAATCTTACTAACCTTTCAGTATTCTTACAACATCAGTTATTAACCTAGACTCTGACTTGCCTGAGGTCACGCAACTAGTGATTCCCCAAAATGGAGATCAAACTTCATCCGTCTATGTGCTCCGCTTTGTATGGGATCACTTTTCAGCAAGACTAATTTGGGGGGTTTATCTGAATCAATTTTATGCTCATCTCCCATTAACCCAGCTGTGCGACAGTCTTTTAATGCTCAGATGAAGAAAAGATTTGGTAGGTTTGTAGGAGTTGATGTACAGTTAGGTCCGGTGAAAGCATGATTAAACACACTTATACATATTTGTCTCAGTTGAGCCCATAAAACAAAATCCTTTAATTTAAAACAATTAGAGTAATTTAGGATGCAGTCTTCCTTATAAAGGTGTTTAATTCAACTCCAAGTGCCCCTGGTTTGGTTAATAATTTTGAGTATAAAACATTTAAATTCCTTGTTAAATATAAAAGAGGAACTGCCTTTGCCTTAAACACAGTCTCAAGCTATGCCCCAACCTTTCTCCTAGGACCCGTGACTTATTAATAATATTAAACATGTATTACCTACTCTACATTTGGATCTACTGGACTGCATCTCTTTACACACCTATGACAAATGATTCTATTAAAATAGCAATTATTTCTTATTGGCTTGTTTCTAAACAGCAACTATATAATTAAGTTAACAACTTAAAATGATGGTTATATCATTTTAGAATAATTGTTTTTTTTTTTAAATAGATTACTCAGTGACAAATGGCTTACCTACTGGCTCAGGCAAATATAACTTTGCGTTTAAATTCCTAAAAGATAGGAACTTTGCTGGCTACTCAATTTTTCCATTGTGTTTAATGCCATGGTAAATAATTTAAATTTCCACTAAATAATTAACCCCAAAAGATTACTATAGGAAAAAATAATTTCAACAGACATTTACCTTCTTCCCTTTGTTTGCATTGTGAAAATTTTCTATAATGCGCACGTGTTATTTATATGGTCAAGGAAAGGTGATGGCTATGGTGGCATTTTAAACAAAAAATGAACCGGTGAATCTATAAGCCACTGTTTCTGAGGATCAAGTTGTAAATGAGATAATTCCTGGGAAGAAAGCTTTATGTTTTATGGCTTTTTGTAGATTGTTTGGAATTCGTTTACAAAAAAGCAGCATGAATACAGAATAAACATGCTGTACTAAGGATTGATTTCATATTTCAAGATTTTTGTATTTTATATTTATTGGGGGAATTAAAGACTCCAATTCTGTTGTCGATATTATCTATGCTGTGTGGAGTAAAAAGATCTTATGACTTTTCAAGATTGCCATTTTAAAGTCTATAAATTTGGTTGAGACAAAGTGCAAGAATAACTTAGAAGGCTGTGAAACAAAATCTGGACTTAACTCTAATGGTGTGTTTTTAACCTAAGGACTCAATATGAAGTGACTATATCAGATTGGAATGAAAAAAAAATTCAGCCTTGTATCCATTGGGATTTATCTGAAAAAAAAAATCTCAGTATTTATTATCAATAGGTTTTAAAAATATATTTTGATACTCATTAGTTCACCTACAAAATAGATAGAAATGAATCTGTAAAAGAGAAACCTCTTTGAAACAAGTAGGGGCACACAGGGATTTAAGATGATATCCCTAATGAAATACAGAGCTTCAGCCCTGTGGGAAAATTAAGACTTGGGCCAAGAATCAAAGAGGAGCGGAATAGCCTTCAGAAGGCGTTTTTATAGTGTGGGATCAAGGAGGTTTCATCTGCTGAAGTGCCTAGGACTAGTAATGGTCTGGTAATCTATGAGGTGCTTTTATATTGTTTTCTTTGCAGTTTCTGAGACTGTTAAAGCTCAAAAGTAAGAGGCTGCAGGCTGGAAATCAGAGGGACTCTAGATGCAAGGTGTTCCACCTTATTTCAGTGTCATACGATGTTCAGGAGAACATGGAATGCTTTTAGGGCTTCCTTAAAGGTTAAAGATGTTAAAACATTCTCAGCCACTTCAATCACATTCAACAGACAGAAAAAAAAAAAAATAGAAGAGGAGGATCTAAAGGCATAGCGAGCTATTCTGTTTTTTAAAATTAAGAGTAACAATCTGCATATAATTTTTTTTGGATACATGGCATTTGATTCTTCCATAGCAAAGTGATCTTAGTGGCCAGAATAAATTGAGTATATATTTGCATATCAATTTAATTGGAATGTTTATTGGAGAAACTATGTAGAATATCTATTCAGAATAAATATCAGTGTTTTAAAACTGGAATTTGATCTTCTTAATTAAAAAAAAGAATAAAAATTATTTGTTTCCATTTTGAATGCAGTGGTGCCACATCTTACCAGAGGCTAATTTCTTAAGTTAGAGCATACAAATATCACATAGAGTCAAGATTATGTTGAAAATTGCTTAGATGTCCCGTGAGGTGGAGCATATATGGTTTTATATAAACAGCCTTGTAAATTATGTTTATATTAACATATATACAAATGAATATGCAAAGCATAATTTTATAGTATTTAAAATGTTTTCAAGGACATTTCCATTTTATTCGTTTTTGCTAAGCACATATTTGTACAAATTAAATATGCTGCTGATGAAACTGTATTCTGAAGAAAAAACAATTAAATATGTGGCAGAGTTAAAGAAAAAGCTCTTTGGTTTTCAAATGTCAGTATAGCAGGAAAACCAAAAAGATAAATGTTGCCTTGGCATATTTAATATATATTACCATTCTGTTGATTAGTTAAATCATCACCATTGGTCTCAACAGGGCTATCCCCAGGAAAGTGCTGAGTGCTCTAAAAAACTAGCCCAAATGACTTTGAAAAGATGACTTCAGCAGTTAGATCCGTAAAGTAAATAGAATACCCCTAATCCTATCATCTCCTTTCTGTTAAAAATTTAGAAAACTGACCAAGTAAATTATGGTAGTAAATAACCTACTAAGAATGCTTAAAATTCTAGTAAAAAGCAAAGCTTAAAAAATTTCTATACTCTTTTTATTTTCTATTTTTTCATCAACTGTCTATAAAAATCTTCTGAATTGAAAATGATCACCACTACCAGAAAAGTCAAAGTGTTTTTTAGTTAAATAGCAAAAAGTAGTGTTTCCTTCTATTTTACTTTGAGAATGCCTAATGGTAGTAAGAGAAGTAGGCTAAATCTAAAAATATGGAAAACTTTAAAAAATATTTTAGATATACCCAAGGGTGTGTTACATCCTACTGCAATAACCTTTTTTCCTCCATGGCTATTTTGAAAATATGTGAATGATTTTAGCTATTAGTTAACACAACAGCATTTCGACTTGGGAAGTTTTCTCTTTTAAATTAGGCTGAAGTGAAGGCAGCTATAGCCCTGGGTTTGAGTCTGGTTTCACTATATAATCACCACAAAATGTGCACATCTCTCGTAATGGTCATTGGGAGGATTAAATAAACTTGAAAATTCTTTGTATACCTTAAAGCACTTTATGTTTTGGAGGCAATATTGCATAATGCAGATTAAGGGCTTTACTCTTGGACAGTTAAAACTTAAAACCCCAGCTCTTCAACAAACTGTGTTGGCTTTCCCAATTTACCTAACCTCTTTAACCCCAGATGAAACATGGACATGAAAATATTATCTACCAAATGAGGATGTGCAGATTAAATGAAATAATGCATGTAAAGCTTGTGGTCCAATGCCCAGCACATCATTTGCTACAAAACTTTGTTAGTTCCTGAGAATCTTAGAATTATGCTTTAAAAACCAAACACTGGACACCTAACATGAGCTGGTTCAATGTTCGGTGTTTGATTTTTAATGTATCATTCTTTAAGATTTTTAGGAACAATGAAAGTTTAATAGCAAATGTACACATGCACGCAAACATTTTCTTATATAAATCTACAAATTATAATAGTTTTGAATACCTTTAAAAATAAAATTTAACACAATTAAAACAACAATCAAATAATATATTGTTCATTAATTGTACCGTTTGCTTGAATTTTCTACTACCTGCTGCATTTCCCAAAAACTCAGCAACTGACTGAAAAGATCTTTCAGTCATCTGATATCAACCCAATTCATAAAGCCAAGAGTATATTTTTCTGACAGGACCTAGAACAGGCTTACTTTGTTAATGTGTGTGTGTGTGTGTGTGTGTGTGTGTGTTTGTGTAAGGGAGCTGTGGATCATAACTAACCAGTCTTAAAGTGGGATGATTTGTAATAGTTCAAATCTTATTGAAGTCATTTGCTTACATTAAATAGGTGATTTCTAGCCATGGCCAACATAGTTTTAAATGTAGAGCACAGCCTCCTGCAATTAATTTAAAAATTCACAAATTGCATCCCATTTGCTTATATCTAAAGAAAAATAAGATTTTAAAAATATGACTGGGTTTTAAGCCATGAAAACTGCATGAAATCTAAGCGTATGAATATAATTCAAATATACTGCGACTTGTTGATAAGCCCAGTGGTTTCATGTGGATTCAAGAGTTTGGTTCAAATTAACCAACGCTTAAAAAATAAAATTATAAAGAGGAACATTTTGTAACCTCCTTATATATTTTACCACTTAATATATACACACTACACACTTTATTTATTTATTTAACTTTTTTTTTGAGACAGAGTCTTGCTCTGTTGCCCAGGCTGGAGTACAATGGTGAGATCTTGGCTCACTGCAACCTCCACCTCCGGGGTTCAAGTGATTCTCCTGCCTCAGCCTCCCAAGTAGCTGGGATTACAGGCACCCACCACCACACCTGGCTCATTTTTGTATTTTTAGTAGAGATGGGGTTTCACCATGTTGGCCAGGCTGGTCTTGAACTTCTGACATCAGGTGATCCGCCCGCCTTGGCCTCCCAAAGTGCTGCGATTACAGGCATGAGCCACCGTGCTTGGCTAGCACTATACACTTTAAAATTCAAGAAAGTGTTGTTACATACTGTAATACATTTATTTATAAGCTTGTATAACTTTCATGCTGTGACGACAAATGGCCTGGACAGCATCCACACCCTATCTGCTGGGTGACTGCCTTAAGAATGTGGCTGAATTGAGGCCTTGAAGCAGGCCAGTTCCTTCCCTGGGAGAATAGCTGGCAAAGGACCAGTCTTGGACCAGTTAACGATGACCTTTCAGTAACCACATCAGCATCTTCTAACACTTCCCAATTAAATTGATATTCAGATGACTTTTACATTTCCATAAGTAGAGAATTGCTCTTAGCATTAGTGCTACTTGTAATCATGCTGAACTTCTTATCATTTGCTGAACTTAGGGCAATTAAATTATATTCTAATTATTTTAATTCTTTATACAACTATTGAATATTCAATATCTCTGTTATATACTGGGTAACAAAAATTATATATTGGAAGGCTACATTTGATTGAATGAAACCCAATCCTTCAGGTTGGCAAAGAAGCAGCATTTTATAGTATAGTTGAGCACACTTTTGTTGTCAGGGTGCCTGGACTTTTTATTAAGTAACCTCTGACTATCTTTATTTCCTCATGTGAAAAATGCAATCGATGCCAGTAATCATAATTATTGAATAAGTTAATGTGTATTTAGAGTGGTGCCTGACACATAGCAAGCACTTTCTCAAAGTAGTTTATTTTTTATTAATAAAATGAAAGCTGTTATGCATACAAAGAGTATTTAGTGAATTTTAACAAACTCATTTTATTTGCTCAAGATGAATTTCAATAAGGATTCCATAAAGATATCCTATATCCTAAGCACCTTCCCGCCTCAGATCTCCCCCATAGGCACTTTGTTTCTTCCCTTTTCTCAGACCTAAAGTGGTCTGTTGGCTATAAATGTCTCAGTGGTCATAGGGGTGTTTCTGCCTGTGGTAGCTTTGAGGGTGTAGATAATATTGGGCATTTGCTCAGAGGGGAGCCAGAACCACCAGCAGGTCTTCCATCTCCTCTACCTAAATTCAGGCATGCTTTAGCTGGGAGAACAGGCAGGGCCAGGCCCGGCCTGCTGGCCGCCAGAGATCCCTGGTGACACTGGTGTAGGGCATGGATAGGGTGTGTGATGGGAGGTGGTCCTGACTGGCTTGGGCAGTGATGCCTGGAGCCTTGCTGCTTGAGTGAGCATTAATATGGTGGGGGGCAGAGTATTGGTGTGGGCTACTTATAGAACTAAGGACAGTGGCTATTTACTAATCAGAATGAAAATACTTTCAATATTTTAGTGATATGTAACAATTTAACAATATATAATGATATTGGTTGAACACTTTCTCTGATTATAGAAAGAGATAAAATGAGCTGACAAAATGTTATGGTTCAAGACATGCCTCAAAAGAAGATGTATAAATGGCCAACAAACGTATGAAAAAATGTTCAGCATCACTAATCAGGGAAATAAAAATTAAAATCACAATGAGATATCACCTTATCCCAGCCAGAATGGCCGTGGCCATTATTAAAGAGTCAAAAAACAGTAGATGTTGGTGTGGATGGGGTGAAAAGGAGCACTTACACACTGCTAGTGGGAATGTAAATTAGTACAACCTCTAAGGAAAACAGTGTGGAGATTTCTCAAAGAACTAAAAGTGGATCAACCATTTGATTCCGCAATCCCACTACTGAGTATTTAACCAAAGGAAAAGAAGTCACTGTATCTGAAAGACATCTGCATGCGTATGTTTCTCCAGCACAATTCACAATTGCGAAGATATGGAATCAATTTAAGTACCCATCAAAGAGAGTGGATAAAGAAAATGTGAGATTATATATATATATACACACACATATATGTATATATGTATATATATGCACACACACACACCATGGAATATTACTCAGCCTTAAAAAATAGTGAAATAATGTCTCTTGCAGCAAATTGGATGAAAATGGAGGCCATTATTCTAAGTGAAGTAACTCAGAAATTGAAACCCAAATACCACAGGTTCTCACTTTTAAGTGGGAACTAAGCTCTGGGTATGCAAAGGTATACAGAGTGGCATAATGGACACTGGAGACTCAGTAGGGAAGAGGGTGGAATGGGACTGAGGGATGCAAAACCACCTATTGGGTACAATGTACACTACTTGGGTGAGGGGTACACTGAAATCCTAGACTTCACCACTGTGCAATTCATCTATGTAACCAAAAACCACGTGTACGTCTAAAGCTATTGAAAAAAAAAAAGTTATGATTCAGTGATCCGACCTCTGTGATTTGGATGATATGAAAGACTTTAAAGAAACTTTCTAGGGGTGATTTAAGCTGAAGCAGAGACTTGACCATTAATATCAGTGTTTGTTTGTTTATTCAGCAACTTTTGCTAAGGACCTCCCATTTACAATTTCCTCTCTTAACTACTATGATAAGGACAGAGGAGATCAAGGCATGGCTTTCTAGATTCCCAAGTAGATAAAGTCATCTTTTTGCTGACCACACAGGAAGTTAAATGGGACATAAGTCTGTGTTTTGAACTTAAGATTTTATTATTTTCCTTATCTAAATTATTGAGTCAAATTCATGTAAACACATACCAGTAATTATGACTTATTTTAGCAGGAGCATAGAAGATGCTGTCACTTTGTTCTTTGGCCTATTTGTAGGGTCAGAGCCCCAAGTTCTAGGATAAGGGAACTATAATATAAAAGTTAAAACTTAAAGGCATCTATATCCAAGGAATGTCAGTATGTTGAAGAGATGTCTGCATTCCTATGTTTGTTGCAGCATTATTCACAGTAGCCAAGATATGGACTCAATCTCAGTGTCCACAAATGGATAAATGGAGGAAGAAAATGTGAGATATATGTATATATATATATGAATACTATTCAGTCTTAAAAAAGAAATCCTCTCATTTGAGAAAACATGGACAAACTTGGAGGACATTATTTTAAGTGAAATAAGCCAGGCACAGGAAGACAAATGTCACTTGATGTCACTTAAATGTTAAATCTAAAAAAGTTACATTCATAAAAATAGAGAGTAAAATGATAGTTGCTAGAGGCTGAGGGAACTGGGGCGATGTTGATCAAAGGGCACAAAATTTCAGTTATACAGGAAGAATAAACTAAAGATTTCTATTGTACATCATGGTGACTGTAGTTAATAATACACTGTATACTTGAAAATTGCTAAGAGAGTATATTTTAAGTGTTCTCACCATGAAAATGCATATGTGAGGTAATGCATATGTTAAAAACTTGATTTAGTCATTTTGCAATTTATACATATATCAAAACATCATGTTGTATACCAAAATATATGCGTTTTTATTTGTCATTTAAAAATAATTTGAAAAACTCTAAAAAGCTAGTTTGCTAAAATATCCACAGGACTTTGTAACACAGTTCAGTATCATCAAATTTAAAAGCCTTGATGCTAGTCAGCTTACACATAGCTGGATAGAGGATAAGTGAAATGGAAGATAGTTCAATGCACAATATCCCCCACATTAATCATATTTATTATAAGAATTGAATCTGTAATGAAATACTTTCTCACAAAGTTCTTTGTCATTGGGCACATTCTCTCTGGCATGCCCTCAGTAGGTTAGGCAACAGATATCCTTATAAGGATCTAGAATAAAGGAGGACAGATGCCAGATATTACATGGAAGTGGAGGGGCTCTTTTAATGAACACATGTGAGACATCCCAAAGAACTTGCAGAAATAGCTAAGAGGGTATTTTAGCCAGGACTAGAATTTGGTAAGGAAAGAGCCAGTAAAATATCAATAAATGGATCTAACACTAGCTTACGCATAGCTGAATAGAAGATAGGTGAAATGGAAGATAGTTCAATGCAAAATATCCACATTAATCATATTTATTATAAGAATTGAATCTGTAATGAAATACTTTATCACAAAGAAATCTCCAGGCCCAGACAACTTCCCTAGATACCCTTCTGAACATTTAATAGAATGATAATAAAATATAACCCCAATATTTAATACTTTTTTTCTGGGGAATAAACAAGAGGAAATATTTCCCAGTATGTCCTTTGGTACAAACATAATATTGATACCAAAACCTGATAAGGACATTATGGAAAGGGTTAGGAAAGGAACTGAAGGGTCTGAGATTTTATGCTACATACTCTGACAAACACAAGACCAACTGGTCAGAGAAACAGATGATTATTACTCACAGCGTGAGCAGCAGCCAGACCAGAGTGGCATCCTCTGCTGATGAACCATGCCTGAATCCCCACAGGAAAAGCGATGAGGCGAGATGTTACTGGTGTCAAAATTAGGGGACTCAAGATACTCATTAAAAATTATCTTCAAACAGAAAAAAAATACAGGCCAATTATCTTTTAAAAATATACACAACAATACCAGACAAAATACTAGAAATAAAATCCAATGATATATGAAAAGAATACATAATGACCAAATCAGGCTTATTCAGGACTTAAGGTTGACTTAATCTTAAACAAATTAATCGATTTGGGAACTTCTGCTTCTGACTAAGATGGTATAACATGGCCTTATTTATCTTCATATCATAAGCAATAAACAAATAGGGCAAACAGGCTGGGAGTGGTGACTCACACCTGTAATCCCAGCACTTTGGGAGGCCAAGGTGGGCAGATCACCCGAGGTCATGAGTTTGAGATCAGCCTGCCCAACATGGCAAAACCCCGTCTCTACTAAAAATACAAAAATTATCCAGGTGTGGTGGCGGGTGCCTGAAATCCCAGCTATTTGGGAGGCTGAGGCAGGAGAATCACTTGAACCCGGGAGGTGGAGGTTGCAGAGAGCTGAGACAGTGCCATTGCACTCCAGCCTGGGCAACAAAAGCAAAACTCAGTCAAAAAAAAAAAAAAAAAAAAAAGAAAGACAGAAAACAGAAAAAAAAAACCAAAAAACCAAATTGGGCAAACAACATATGAATAAACTGTTGTCAAAAATTGGATAACGGGTAACACAGTGTCAACAGACAGAAGGGAAACATGCAAGTTGATCCCTGTGATTTCCCAAGCTCTCCCTCTAAAAACATTCTGTATAGCACTGGAAGTTGCAGCATAGAGCTCCAAAGAGCAGAAAGAGAGCTCCAAAAATCTCTAGAGAAGTCCTTATTAGGCTTTGCAGAATAATAGGGTAATAACCCATAAGACAATGTAAAGAATGGCCATATTGATGTAAAATGAACCATTCCAAGAGTTCACATAGAGCTGTGAGCTCTTTAAGTTTCTATCAGCTGGCCAGGTGTGGTGGCTCACGCCTGCAATCCCAGCACTTTGGGAAGCCGAAATGGGTGGATCACTTGAAGCCAGGAGTTTGAGACCAGACTGGCCAACATGGTGAAACCCAGTCTCTACTAAAAATACAAAAATTAGCCAGGTGTGGTGATACACGCCTGTAATCCTAGCTTCTTGGGAGGCTGAGGCATGAGATTCACTTGAAGCTGGGAAGAGGAGGTTGCAGTGAACCAAGATTGTGCCACTGCAGTCTAGTCTGGGAGACAAAGGAAGACCCCATCTCAAAAAAAAAAAAAAAAGTTTCACCCAGAATATAGTCTTCATTTATCATCTGAAGCATTCAGTAGAGACATCAGAAATTTTTGTCATGCTTTAATAATAGAGATAAGCTAGCTATACAGTAAAAGCTAACCTAGATTTCTCTAATAAAGCTTAAAAAAACCACAGGTCTCAAAACAATCAAGCTTACTAGCCAGCAACTGAACTGCCTCTGAGGATAAAGTTCAACACTTTTTAAAGGAAGATGACAAAATCCAGACACTAACAACAACAACAATAAAAACACATATAAAGTGCTTAGCATTTAATAAAAAATTACTAGACAGAACAGGAAGCAGGAAAATGTGACACACAACTGGAAGAAAAATTAGTCCATGTAAACAGAACAGGGAATGACAGCGATGATGGTGTTAGCAGATATAATTATTAAAAGTACTATTGTAAACATACTCAATATGTTCAAGTATTTAAAGATAAAGAAGAAAATGAGGAAATAAATGGAGGTTATTGAGATAAACTTCTAGAGGCAAAAATGCAGCATATGAAGTATTTACTAGATTGCCTTTACAGCAGATTAGACATTGAGGAAGAAAAGTTTAGAGAACCTGATGATATAGCAACAGAAACTATCCAAAATTGAGGACGGAGGAAAAAAAATGCTTCAGTGACTTGTACGTACATGTAATTGGAGTCTCAGATAGAGGGGAGGGAAGAAAAAACTAGTTGAAAATTAATAACCAAAATTTTTTCCAATTTTGATGAAAACAATAAGCCCACAGATCCAAGAAGCCCAATGAAATTCAAGCAGACAAACAAGATAAACAAGAAGAAAACCAAAATACACATCATTATTAAATTGCGCAAAACTATCAACATCCTATGAAGAATGTTTTTAGTAATTGAGAGGCTGATTCTAAAATTTATGTAGAAATCCCAAGGACCTAGAATAAGCAACTAATTTTGAAAAAGGTAAGTGAATTGGGAGCACATATGTTACCTGATTTCAAGACTTACCGTTAAGAAACTACAGTAATCATAATAGGACACTATTGACCTAAAATGAACGTAGTGATCAACGGAATGGAATACAAAGGCCAGAAATAAACCCACATATATGAAGTCCATTGATTTTTGATGAAAGTGCCAAGGTAATTCAATATGGAAAAGATATTCTTTTCAATCAGTGGTGTTGGAATAACTTCATATCCATAAAGATAAACAACATGAAACTTGACCCTTACCTCACATCAGACACAAAATTTGACTTGAAATATAAGAATACTAGGTCTAAGTACAAAAGCTAAGCCTGTAAAACATTAGATGAAATCATGGGAGAATATCTTTATATACTTTTGTGGTCAGCAAAGATGTTTTGGATCACAAAATGTACAAACTGTAAAGAAATGGATAAATTTCATCTCATTAAAATCAAAAGCTGCTGCTTTTCTAAATTGATCATTAATAAAGTGAAAAGGCAAACCACATAAACTGGAAAATATATTTGAAAAACCCATATAAGATAAAATATTTCTATATAACTATAAAGAACTCTTACAAGTTAGTAAGAGCGCAATACAAACGAGCAAAATTTAAACAGACATTTCACAAAGGATAATCTGTGAATGGTTAATAAGCACATTAACAAAGATGGTCATCCTCATAACCTTTGGAGAAATGCAAATAAAAGACATACTGAAATAGTGAAACACATCTTTTAGAATGGCTGCAAATAAATGAGTGGTGTACAATAACAATTCTTAATAAAGATGTCAAACAACTGAATTCTTATACATTGCTGGTGGGAATGTAAAATGTAACCACTATAGAAACTTGGCATGTAGTTAAACATACACTTACTATATAAGTCAGCAATTTTATTCCCAGGTATTTCCTCTAGAGTATAAAAATATATTTCTACACAAAGATTTGTGCATAATTGCTCGTAGCATCTTTATTCCTAACTTTAAACTGGAAATAACATAAATGTCTAGCAGGAGATATTTGAAATACATATAACTGATAAAGGGCTTGTATCCAAATATATAACAAGTTACTACAAATTAAGAAAAAGTCTATTGGGTTCAATAAAGATGAGCAAAGGACATGAACTGACACTTGATAATTTCCAGGTGGCCAATAAAACAGAAAAAAAGATAGTTAATGACAATAATTTTCAGGGAAATGCAAATTAAAACCACAATGAGAAACACTTACATTTCTATCAAAATGGGCAGTGTTAAAAATATCTGACAAGGTTTGGTGAGAATAGAAAGCAACAGGAGCTTTCATGCATTGTTGTTGAGAATGTAAACTGGCACACCTATTTTGGAAAACCGTTTGGTAATATCTACTAAAGCGAAAAACACATCTTATGCTCCAGCAGTTCCACTTCTGACAGAAATGCAAACATATATACACCCAAAGACAAATACAAGAGCGTTCCTATTAGCATTATTCATAACGGTCAAAAGTGGGAAAAAAATCCAAGTGTCCATCAGCCGTAGAGAGGATAGTGGTATATACATACAATACATTACAGTCAGTGATAAAAATGAATTAATGATTATTGAACATAATAGAATGGATAATTTTACAAACCAGGTTTATATAAAGGAAAACATAGGATAGAGTATATACTATATAATTTTAGTTATATAAAATAAAAAATATGCTAAAATAATATATAGCTTTAGAATTTAGGATAGTGGTAACCTTTGGGAAGGAGGGCTGGAAAATAACTTGTTCATCTTCTACAACAGCGGTTTTCAACTTAAAAAAAAAATGCAGCCAGATCTTTTAAAAGCAATTTAACTGTCATTGTGAACCCCAAACCAAACTCAAAACATCAAGCACTTAAATGGTGAGCCCCCTGATATACCAGAGCGGGAGGATCTGAGCCTGGTCTATGTTGCCTCCCTGTGCACCTTTCCTGACCTTCAGTTGAGACCCATTTGACCTGGAAAAGTAGAACTTGATAGGGCTCCCTGAAAGAAAACTGAAAAGGTTTTAATTGAAGTTCCATTTTTGAAGCCCAAATTTGCTAATCTCATTCCCTCGTTTAAAAGTCTTTGACATTTCTCTTTGCAAGTAATACACATCCAACTTCTTAAACTGCATCCAAGCCCTCTAAGTTCTGGCGTTGGTCTAACTTTACGGCTAAACCCTGTATTTCTACCTTCCTATGGCAACTTCTGAAAGGCTTAAACCATACCACATAACTTTCCCAGGTGAGAAAGTACCGTTCACGTTGGTGAGCCTTTACCTGAACCTTTACCCATGCACATGCTGATCCTTTTGTCTGGAATCCTTTTTCCCCTTCTTGCCTATATCTAACTCCTGGTAATTGTTTCTTCAAGGCTCTCCACCCCTGTCTGTAAAGCTTTCTCTGACCCTAGCTGGAACAATGAGCTCTTTCTTTTTTTATTTTATTTTATTTTATTTTATTTTATTTTATTTTATTTTATTATTATACTTTAAGTTTTAGGGTACATGTGCACAATGTGCAGGTTAGTTACATATGTATACATGTGACATGCTGGTGAGCTGCACCCACTAAGTCGTCATCTAGCATTAGGTATATCTCCCAATGCTATCCCTCCCCTCTCCCCCCACCCCACAACAATCCCCAGAGTGTGATGTTCCCCTTCCTGTGTCCATGTGTTCTCATTGTTCAATTCCCAACTATGAGTGAGAATATGTGGTGTTTGGTTTTTTGTTCTTGTGATAGTTTACTGAGAATGATGATTTCCAGTTTCATCCATGTCCCTACAAAGGACATGAACTCATCATTTTTTATGGCTGCATAGTATTCCTGGGTTGCAAGGCTGGTTCAATATACACAAATCAATAAATGTAATCCAGCATATAAACAGAACCAAAGAAAAAAACCACATGATTATCTCAATAGATGCAGAAAAGGCCTTTGACAAAATTCAACAACCCTTCATGCTAAAAACTCTCAATAAATTAGGTATTGATGGGACGTATCTCAAAATAATAACAGCTATCTATGACAAACCCACAGCCAATATCATACTGAATGGGCAAAAACTGGAAGCATTCCCTTTGAAAACTGGCACAAGACAGGGATGCCCTCTCTCACCACTCCTATTCAACATAGTGATGGAAGTTCTGGCCAGGACAATTAGGCAGGAGAAGGAAATAAAGGGTATTCAATTAGGAAAAGAGGAAGTCAAATTGTCCTTGTTTGCAGACGACATGATTGTATGTCTACAATGAGCTCTTTCTTACTCTGAACATCCCTCTTCCTCAGTGGTCTATAAAATCCTCAAGGACCAGAAGCATCTTTGCATCTTTGTATCTTCCCTTCTTTTCTATTAACCACAATCTCTATAGTGAGTGCGTGTTATCCTATTGTGTTTGACGACATTGGACCCTTTTGAATAATTTTTAAATGTTATGTTTTTAAATATAATGTTTATTCACCATCAGAAATTTCCTTTTTTTAAGCCAAAGCCATGCACTTTTCTACTTGTAATGGTACGAGAGTAATCCTAGCCCAGCAAGAGGTCTGCTCACGAAGAGATGTTGCTGTATGTTGATTTCAAAAAGAAATAGTGCCTCTTTAAGAGAACTCCAATTATGAACCTCTGCCCAGTCCTTAAAACTCAAAGAAAATTCTCCCTTAATCTTGGACTTTAGTCCTATTTTTTGAGCTTTAAATTCCACCATAATGTCTTTTCTGGAATATTAATCTTTACCACTTGAAGGGACATTTTGCATTATTATTATTTGACTGTAGAGGTTAATCCTTAACTGTAGGTTTGTGGTTGGGGGCCTTCTTAGAAAAGCTGTATTTTGGCAGGAACCTTAACCACAAATATTTAGGGGGTTTTCTTTGTAGTTCAATGACCTGATAGGACCCAAGCAGAATAGATGATATCAAGTACTTGTTTATTCTTTAGAAGGCAAACCCTTTTTGGGGAAGTCATTTTTTTTAAATTAAATGCTCATTCACAGCTCATGATGATGATCTTAAAAAAATGCATTTTCTCTCCAGAATTCAGAAGTAATGAGAGTCTATATACATGGAACGACTCTCAGAATTTTGACATTAAAGGATAATTCCATCTGATTGGTTCCACTCAAGTGGCAATATTGTTTTAAGAAATGTAGTTAGAGAGATAACAATTTACAGGCTGTAAAAAGTTACTGGGAAAATGAGTGTAACATTCTATTTTGAATGCAAAAGAATGCCTTCTATTTTAGAAGGCAAATTCTTAGAAGGCAGGGCCCTAGATTCTTTAAGGCGTTCTGAAATATGCCCTGATAATGAATGGATGGTGATAAAAATAATCTAAAATTGTATATTTCAAAAATATTTGAATATACCAATATATTGTAAAAACAAAACTTATCACCTGAAATTTTCAGCCTATAAGTTAAAACAAAACATGCCAAACATGCCAACAAATTATTAATACTCATTTATTCTATAAATATAATATAAAACTATGCGCCATAGGAGCTTAATCAATACTTAATGAGTGAGTAGCTCAACTTACTCAGATAAATGATGGTGTCTACTGATGGTTCTAATGGTAGCAATAATTTTTGCCACTCTGATAGTATAAGTACTTACAGATTTCTTCTCTTTAATTATTTCCTTCTCTTTAATTCTTATATTTCCCTTAATTATACTTATTTCTTTTATTTTTGTTAATTTTGGACACATATATTTTCGTATGTCATAGAAAAACAGAATGACAGAAAAGAAAGACTTTGGCAATGGATCTTGAGTGATAACTCTGGAAGGGGCTCTATAAAATGAGTCCAACTCAAATTTATAAATAAATAAGGGATATGCCCTAGGTTACAGCTAGCTAATTGCAGGACATTTCAAGAAAATCTAATCAGGTCACGTGGCTCTCAATTAATTTCCTTTCTATTGTGTCAGACTTTTGAAAATGCTTCCTTTGGGCTAAGTCATTGCTGATATGCATTTTTATTTGAGTTTTGGTTGCAGAAAAAGTTTTATGGCATCCAGCTTAGTCCCTAGCTGCTGTAGGGTTACCAAGGTGACTCTTGGGATGAAGTATGGATGAATTGACACAATTTTCCTCTCAATTTTCATCGTACAATTTTAGCTCAGACCATCTCACAGACTAGGAGAACTCTGGGCAGTGAATTTATCTGTGACTCACTTTGAATTTTTAAAGAATGGCTTAAGTGAGGAATCACTGAAATAAACTGAAAATACTTAAATTTACATTTTGGTAATTCTTGACATATGTATACACCTGTGAAACCATCACCACAATCAAAATAAATAGCATATCCATCACAGCCACAAGTTTCCTCCTGCCCCTTTGTGATCTCTTTCTCCTCTTCATCTCACCTTGCTTTCTACCCCTGTTCCAGGCAAACACTCTTCTGCCTTCTATCATATAGATTCGTTTGAATTTTCTAAAATTGTACATAAATAGAATCATAGAGTACACACTCATTTTCATCCGGCTTCTTTCACTCAGTATTGCTATTTTGAGATTCATCTGTGTCGTATTGTATATCGATGGTTTATACCTTTTTATTACTGAATATTATTCCTTTATCAGATATACCACATTTTGTTTCTTCATTCCTTTGCTGATGGACATTGGGTTCTTTCCAGTTTTTGGCTATTATAAAGAAATCTGCTATAAATATTCATGTGTAAGTCTTTGTATATGGGTATAAGCTTTCATTTTCCTTGGCTAAATATTAAGGAGTAGAATGACTGGATCACACAGTAGGTGTAAATTTATCTTCTTTTGACTCTGACAAACTGTTTTTCAAAGTGGCATTATCATTTTATATTTTACCAGCAGCGTATGGGAGTTTCAGTTGCTCCACATCCTTGTCAACACTTGGTATGCTTAGTCTTGTTCATTTTAGCTATTTTAATAGGTGTGTAGTGGTATCTCACTGTGGACTTACTTTGTATTTTTCTAATGACCAACGATGTTGAACATCTTTTCATTTGTTTGCCATCTGTTGAACAGATGAAGTTTCTGTTTAAGTCTTGTGTCCTTTTAAAAATTCTGTTGTTTATTTTCATAGTATTGAGTTTTGAGGGTTGTTTTTATATGTTCTGGATAAATTCTTTATTAGACATATGACTTGAAAATATTCTTTCTTACTGTGGCTTGTCTTTTCATTCTCTTAAGACTGTCTTTCAAAAAACAAAAGTTTGAATTTAGTGAAGGTCAGCTTACAATGTTTTGAATTCAGTTTGTGGTATCTAAGAAACTGCTGACTAACTAGGGTCACAAAGATTTTCTTCTATGTGTGCTTTTAAATGTTTTATAGTTTTGGTTTTACATTTAGGTCTATGATCAATTTTGAGTAGATTTTTGTATAAATGCATTTATTTTTATATGGATATCCATTTGTTTCAGCATTATAATAGAGACTATTTTTCCCCACTAACTTGCTTTTGCAGCTTCATTGAAAGTCAGTGTCCATATATGTGAGTCTATTTCTAGACTTTCCATTCTGTCCCAATGATCCTTTTATCTGTCGTTATGCCATTACCATACTCTCATCATTGCTATAGCTTTATAATAAGGCTTGAAATCAGGTAGTGTTAGTGTGAATTTTGTTCTTTTTGAAAGTGAGTGTGTGTGTGTGTGTGTGTGTGCGTGTGTGACTACACTAGGTCCCGTGCATTTCCATATGAATTTTAGAATCAATTTGATAATTTTTACAAAAAAAAGTCCTGCTGAGATTTTATGGGGATTATGTTGAGTCTTGAGTGCAGTTTGAGAATTGACTTTTTTTTTAAAGTTTTGCTATTTTAAAAACTATTATTATTTTTAATTGACACATAACTAATTATACATAATTATGGGGTAATACTTAATCTTTTAATCATTAATTAGGTAAATCTCTCCACTTCATTAAAAATATGTCTCAGAAATGTTTTATAATATTCAGGATGCAGGTCTTGTGCAACTTCTGTCATGTTTTCCCCTGTATCATGTTTTTGATGCTGGTGTAATTTTAAAAAATTGAATTTCTGATTGTTGCTGGTACATAGAAGTAGCTTTGATTTTTGTATGTTGACCTTGTATGCCATGACTTGCTAAATTCACTTATCATTTCTAACAGAGTTTTTGTAGTTTCCATTGAATTTATGTAGATTTCATTAGATTTTTCTACATAAACAGTCACGTCTGGGAGTAAAACCGGTTTTACTTCTTCTTTCTTAAACTGGGTATATTTTATTTTATTTTTCTCATCTTATTGTACAATGGTCAAAATCTGTAGTACAATGTTAAATGCAAATAGTAAGTGGACCTCCTTGTCTTATTTCTGATCTTAGGGGGAAAGCACTTTGTCTTTTACTATTAAGTATGTTTTGTCAACTGATTTTTCTACAGCTACTGCAATGATCATATCACATTTATTTATTTATTTTTGTTTAACATGATGAATTACATTGACAGATTTTCAGATGTTAAACTTTGTATTCCTTGGATAAACCCCACTTGGTCATAATATACTATCCCTCCTCTACCCCCTTTTTTTTAAGAGACAGAGTCTCGCTCTGTCACCCAGGCTGCACCCAGTGGCCATGTCACAACTCACTGCAGCATAGAAATCCTGGGCTCAAGCAATCCTCCCACCTCAATCTTCTGAGTAGCTAGGACTGCAGGCACATGCTACCACATCTGGATAATTGTTTTGCAGAGACAGGGAGGGTCTCACTCTGTTTTCCAGTCTGCTTTTGGACTCCTGGCCTCAAGTAATCTTTCTCCCTTGGCCTCTCAAAGCACTTAGACTACAGGCATGTATCATTTTTATATATTGTTGGATTCGATTTGCTAAAATTTTAAGAAGTTTTGCTTCTAAGCTTATGAGGAGGATTGGTCTATAGTTTTCTTACCATGTCTTGTCTGATTTTGGTATCAGGATAGTGCTGTCCTCATAGGATAAGTTGAGAAGTGTTTTCTCCTCTTCAATTTTCTGGAAGATTTTATGTGGTATGTATATGTGTATAGCATTAATTAGGCAGTTCTTCCTTAAATGTTTGGTAGGATTTACCATCGAAAATTTAGAAGGTAAGGTTTTTTTTTCCCTCTGCAAGACTTAATTTTGTACCCTTGGAGATGATATTGCCATGGTTGAGAATGTATGATCTATTGAATTAAAGCTTTTTCACCCATAAGCGTGTATTTGTATGTTGTCGAGATATAACTACATTCATTAATTTTAAAGCCCTCTTAATGCAGAACTGTGCACAAATATAGATAGATATGATATAGAATATGATATGAGGAAGATCCTGAAAATGGATAATAATAAGCTACTGGATAGTTTTTAAAGTAATAAATTAATAAGTTTAAGAAGCACCAATGATTCACTATGATTATGAGTTTAAAAAATATTTGTGATAAAATGCACATAAAATTTTACCATCTTAAATGTTTCTAAGTGTATAGTTTAATAACGTTAAGTAAATTCATATTGTTGTGCAATGAATTTCCAGAACTTTTTCAACATGTAAAACTGAAACTGTATTCCCATTAAACAATTATTTTCCATTCCCCACTTCTTTCAGTCCCCGGATACTGCCATTCTACTTTGATTCCCATGAGTTTGATTACTCAAGATATCTCTGGTCTTTGTGTGACTGGCTTATTTCACTTAGCATATTGTCCTCAAGGTTCATTCATTTTGTAACATGTGTCAGAATTTTCTTCCTTTTTAAGGTTGAATACTATCCCATTAAATGTATATGCCACATTTTGTTTATCTATTCATCTGTCAATGGATGTTTGGGTTGTTACACCTTTTGGCTATTGTGAATCATGCTGCTTTGGACATAGGCTTACAAATATTTCTTTAAGACTCTGCTTTCTGGCTTTTGGATGTATGTTTAAGAATACGAATTTTAAAGCTGTAGTAATCAAACATATTTCCCAGGACAGAGGTGACAAAAGAAAAATAATGCCAGCTGAGACAAATCCTGGAAGTCAAACTTTATTCTCTTGCTGTGGAATTCTTGTGACAAAACACAGTATGTTTATATCCTCAAGTTTGAGGCTCATACTGATTAAGAACAAACTTAATAGCCTTCATGCCATTTCTTTCAATTCTTAATTTATACTTTGGAATATACTTAATTGGAATACGTGTTCAAATAGCTTTAAAGATAGGAAGAGATCAGTGTATTTCCTGTGTTTCTATGTAATGAGCATGGCTTTTTATTTCTTGTATATGTGTAGATTATGTCATAGGATATAAAATTATTGGCTAACAATCTTTCTCCTGACGTGACTGTAGACGTTGTTCCATTGTTTTCAGAATAAAGGTTTGTGGCTGACATGATTTGTAGTCTTTCACATATAGCTGACTACTTGTGGGTTTTAAATTTTATTCTTGTAATTCAAATATTTTGTCAGGATATGTCTATGTGTGGCTTACATTTATCAAAGGCAGTAAGCCTTGACTAACTGGAAACACTAGACTTTTGTTTTTTAAATATAGGAAATTTCTTCAGTTGTGGGTCTAGCTATTGTCTAGTTTTCCCATTTGTGTTCTTGAGTTGAGTTTCTGTTGTTGTTTTTATTGATTATTATTTTTCTCATTATTTTCAGTTCATTGTGTTTTTTCTTCGCATTCTAGAGAGTTTTTGAAGATTGTCTTTGGCCCGATTGATTTGTCTTTTCATGCTACCAAGTTCTGCCCTTTACTACCTTCTCTGTAAATGATAATTCTGCTACTGTATTTTACATGTTCTAAAATTTCTCCCTTACTTCCCCTTCTTCATTTAAAATTTCATCATGATTTCTTTTTTATTTATTTATAAAGAAAAGAGTTTTAATTGAATCACAGTATCACATAGCTGGGGAGACCTTAGGAAACTTAACAATCATGGTGGAAGACACCTCTTCACAGGGTGGCAGGAGAGATAATGAGTGCAAGCAGGGGAAATGCCAGACACTTATAAAAGCATCAGATCTCATGAGATTCACTTATTATCACAAGAAGAGCATTGGGGAACCACCCCATGATCCAATTACGTTCATCTGGTCCCACCCTTGACATGTGGGGATTATGAGGATTACAATTCAAGGTGAGATTTGGGTGGGGACACAGAGCCAAACCATATCACATATATAGTGAGATCAACTAACATGTTTATGGGTTTTAACTTCACTAATAATGAACTGGACTCTGGGTCACTGTCACAGATGAGAATTCCCATTGCTGGTGAGGAGGTATGTTCCTTTAGAGGAGAAGAGGTGCTCTGATTTTTAGAATTTTCAGCTTTTCTGCTCTGGTTTCTCCCCATCTTTGTGGTTTTATCTACCTTTGGTCTTTGATGATGGTGATGTACAGATGGGGTTTTGGTGTGGATGTCCTTTCTATTTGTTAGTTTTCCTTCTAACAGGACCCTCGGCTGCAGGTCTGTTGGAGTTTGCTGGAGGTCCACTCCAGACTCTGTTTGCCTGGGTATCACCAGCAGAGGCTGCAGAACAGCAAATATTGCAGAACAGCAAATGTTGCTGCCTGATCCTTCCTCTGGAAGCTTCGTCTCAGAGGGGTACCTAGCTGTATGAGGCGTCAGTCGGCCCTTACTGGGAGGTGTCTCCCAGTTAGGCTACTTGGGGGTCAGGGACCCACTTGAGGAGGCAGTCTGTCCATTCTCAGATCTCAGACTCCGTGCTGGGAGAACCACTACTCTCTTCAAAGCTGTCAGACAGGGACATTTAAGTCTGCAGAAGTTTCTGATGCCTTTTGTTCAGCTGTGCCCTGCCCCCAGAGGTGGAGTCTACAGAGGCAGGCAGGCCTCCTCGAGTTGCAGTGGGCTCCACACAGTTCGAGCTTCCCAGCCACTTTGTTTACCTACTCAAGCCTCGGCAATGGCAGGCACCCCTCCCCCAGCCTCACTGCCACCTTGCAGTTCAATCTAAGACTGCTGTGCTAGCAGTGAGTGAGGTTCTGTGGGCATGGGACCCTCCGAGCCACGTGCGGGATATAATCTCCTGGTGTGCCATTTGCTAAGACCATTGGAAAAGTGCAGTATTAGGGTGGGGGTATCCCGATTTTCCCAGTACTGTCTGTCACGGCTTCCCTTGGCTAGGAAAGGGAATTCCCTGACCCCTTCCACTTCCCGGGTGAGGCGATGCCGCGCCCTGCTTTGGCTCACACTCTGTGGCCTGCACCCACTGTCCAACAAGCCCCAGTGAGATGAACCCAGTACCTCAGTTGGAATGCAGAAATCACCCATCTTCTGCATCACTCACGCTGGGAGCCGTAGACTGGAACTGTTCCTATTCCGCCATCTTGGAACTCGGAAGCCATAATTTCTTTTTATTTCATTAATTTTCTCTTGCTGCTTTCTTGTTCTGGTTCTTAAAAATTATGTTCACCAGAAACCTACTAAGGAAAACCAAGGTTTTTTTTTTTTTTTTTTTTTTTTTTTTGGTTTTTGCTGTAAACTGATTTTATAGACTGTTGATTTCTCTGAATCTCCAATATGATGCTTACTTTTCCTTACCTGTGGGTATATTTCTCCCTATGGGCCCAACAATAACCTGCCTTCATCGGTTTATTTTTTTCTGCCAAAAGAGCTGGTGAGTGAATTTCTCTGCATCTCTTTGTTATTGCCACGGGCGCTAGTAAATGCCCTCTTGAGACCTACCATGCTATGATACTCTCCGATGAATTGTTCCCAGCCCAATCCCTAGTGTTAACAGGTTTTGATTTGTTTGACTTTGTTGGACCGACAAGGGATCTTCTCTTCCTGACACTTTCAACATGGTATATGAAAAACTACTCTTCTAAATATGTATCATGACCAGTCCTTTTCCTTCACCTGGAGATTTAGTCTAATCTATAAGCACAATCTGGAAAACATGGAAATAAAAAGCCTAGATGAAAGCAAAAGTCGTGTAAAAGGCTTCCTATGTTGGCTTAAAAACAAATGTGGACTAATTTATCATAAACTATGTAGAAGGCCAATGGCAAATAAAATCACAAATTGACCAAAGCTGGTTGAACTTGAAGCATGAATACTTCAAATAGAAATTAAAATGTGTATAGAACGAACACAGTGAGTGAATTCTGCACCTGCAATGGAGGTATCCAGATTCTCTCATTGTGGCTGACTAGACTGTTGGCATGACCCATGGAGAGCAAGGAAAAGCAGGGTGGTGTGATGTCCCACCTGGGAGCCACACAGGGCAAGGGGCGCTCCCACCCCCAGCCAAGGGAGGTGTTGAGTGATAGTGCTACCCTGCCCAGGAAACCATACTTTTTCCATGGATCTGTACAACCTGCAGATCAGGAGGTCCCCATCATGAACCGTTGTTACCAGGGCATTGGGTACCAAGCACAGAGATGTGCAGATTCTCAGTGGCCACTTGGCTGGAGACTGCCTAAGACTGCTGAGTTCTGTGGGGAGGGGCAGCCATCATCACTGCAGCTCCAGTCTGCCATTTTCCCCTTGCTGATGCTGGGGACACTGGATGGTTTGGACCCAGGAGGAATTGCCCACAGCACAGCACAGTGGCTATGGCAGATCATGGCCAGATTGCCTCTTTAGGCCAGACCCTGACCCATCCCTCCTCACTGGGCAGGACCTCGCTGCAGTAATTTCAGCAACTCCAACCAGGAGTTTAGGGACAGAACTCTGATCTCCCTGTGACTGAACCTCTGGGGGAAGGGGCAGCCTCAATCTCCACAGAACAGCATACTGTTCTTGTGCTTGCTCTGAGGAATCTGGGCAGTCCAGATGAGTGGGATTCCCCCAGCAGTGTAACCCCTCCACCAAGGGGCAGGCAGAGTGCTTCATTAAGTAGGTCCCAAATCTGGTGCCTGCTGACTGGGTGAGACCTCACAACACCGGTCGCCAGACATCTTATACAGGAGCATTCCTGCTGGCCACAAGTTGGTGCCCCTCTGGGATGGAGCTCCAAGAGGAAGAAGCAGGCCGCCATCTTTGCTGTTCTGCAGCCTTCACTGGTGACACCTCCAAGGGTGGGAGGGATCCAGGTGAATGGTGTCTGGGGTGGACCCCCAGAAAACCACAGCAGCCCTGTGGAAGAGGGGCCTGACTTTTAAAAGAAAAACAAACAAACAAACAAACAAACAAACAAACAAACAGAAAGCAGCAGCAACAGCAGTATCAACAGAAAAGTCCCCACAAAAACCCCATCCAAGATCAACAGCCCCAAAGATTGAAGCTACATAAACTCACAAAGGTGAGACAGAAACAACAAAACAATGCTAAAAACTCAAAAAGCCAGAGTGTCTCTTCTCCTCTAAACATTCACAACACCTCTCCAGCAAGGGCACAGAACTGTGAGGAAGCTAGGATGGATGAGTTGACAGCAGTAGGCTTCAGAAGGTGGGTAATAATGAACTTTGCTGGGCTAAAGGAGCATGCTCTCACCCAATGCAAAGAAGGTAAGAGCCGTGATAAAACATTACAGGAGGTGTTAACCAGAATAACCAGTTTAGAAAGGAACACAGAAGACCTGATGGAGCTGAAAAACACAACACGAGAACTTCACAATGCAATCACAAGTATCAGTAACTGAATAGACCAAGCAGAGGAAAGAATTTCAGAACTTGAAGACTATCTTGCTGAAATAAGGCAGACAGACAAGATTAAAGAAAAAGAAATGAATAAAACCTCTGAAAACTATGGGATTATGTAAAAAGACTGAACCTATGACTAATTGGGTTACCTGAAAGAGACAGGTAGAACAGAATCAAGTTGTAAAACATACTTCAGGATATCATTCAGGAGAACTTCCCCAATCTAAAAAGACAGGCCAACATTCATATTCAGGAAATTCAGAGAACCCCTGTAAAATACTACATGAGATCAACCCCAAGACACTCAATCATCAGATTCTCCAAGGTCAAAATGAAGGGAAAAATGTTAAGGGCAGCCAGAGAGAAAGGCCAGGTCACCTACAAAGGGAAGCCCATCAGGCTAACAGTGGACCTCTCAGCAGAAACCCTATAAGCCAGAAGAGATTGGGAGCCAATTTTCAACATTCTTAAATAATAGAATTTCCAACCCAGAATTTCATTTCCAGCCAAACTAAACTTCATAAGTGAAGGTGAAATAAAATCCTTTCCAGACAAGCAAATGCTGAGGGAATTCATCACCACCAGGTCTGCCTTGCAAGAAGAGCTCCTGAAGTAAGCACTAAATATGGACAGGAAAAACCATTATCAGCCACTGCAAAAACACACTGAAGTACACAAATGACACCATGGAGCAACTTCACCAACAAGTCTGCAAAATAACCAGCTATTATCATGATGACAGGATCAAATTCAGATATATAATAATATTAACCTTAAATGTAAATGAGCTAAGTGCCCCAATTAAAAGACACAGAATGGCAAGCTGGATAAAGAGTAAAGATCCTTCAGTGTGTTGTATTAAAGAGACCTATCTCATATGCAAAGACACACATAGGCTCAAAATAAAGGGATGGAGGAAATCCTACCAAGCAAATGGAAAGCAGAAAAAAGCAGGGGTTGCAATCCTAGTTTCTGACAAAACAGACTTTAAACCAACAAAGATCAAAAAAGACAAAGAATGGCATTACATAATGGTAAAGGGATCAATTCAACAAGAAAAGCTAACTATCCTAGATATATATGCACCCAATACAGGAGCACCTAGATTCAAAACACAAATTCTTAGAGACCTACAAAGAGACTTAGACTCCTATACAATAATAGTGGGAGACTTTAACACCCCACTGTCAATATTAGACAGATCATTGAGACAAAAAAATTAACACAGTTATTCAGGACTTAAACTCAGCTCTGGATCCAGTGGACCTGATAGATATCTACAGAACTCTCCACCCCACAATTACAGAATATACATCATTATTGGCACCACATGGCACTTCTCTAAATTGATCACTTAATCGGAGGTAAAACATCCCTCAGCAAATGCAAAAGAACTGAAATCATAACAGTCTCAGACCACAGCATAAAGAAGTTAGAACTCAAGATTAGGAAACTCACTCAAAACCACACGACTACATGGAAATTGAACAACCTGCTCCTGAATGACTCTTGGGTAAGTAATGAAATAAAGGCAGAAATCAAGAAGTTCTTTGAAACCAGTGAGAGCAAAGAGACAATGTACCAGAATCTCTGGGATGCAGGTAAAGCAGTGTTAAGAGGAAAATTTATAGCACTGAATGCCCACAACAAAAAGTTAGAAAGATCTCAAATCAACACCCTAACATAACAACTGAAAGAACTAGATAACCAAGAGCAAACAAACCCCAAAGCTCACATAAGACAAGAAACAACCAAGATCGGAGCAGCACTGAAGGAAATAGGTAGGTACACAAAAAAAACCTTCAAAAAAATCAATGAATCCAGGAACTGTTTTTTTGAAAAAATTAATAAAATAGACCTCTAGTTAGACTAATAAAGAAGAAAAGGGAGAAGAATCAAATAGACACAATAAAAAATGATAAAGGGGATATTACCATTGACCCCACAGAAACACAAATGACCATCAGAGAATACTGTAAACAACTCTATGGAAATAAGCCAGAAAATTTAGAAGAAATGGATAAATTCCTGGACACGTAGACCCTCCCAAGACTAAACCAGGAAAAAGTTGAATCCCTGAATAGAGCAATAACAAGTTCTGAAATTGAGGCAGGACTAAATATCTTACCAACCATAATATCCTGGGATCAGATGGATTTACAGCTGAAATCTATCAGAGGTACAAAGAGAAGCTAGTACCATTTCTTCTGAAACTATTCCAAAAAAATGAAAACAAGGGACTTCTCTCTAACTCATTTTATGAGCTCAGCATCATCCTGAAAGCAAAACCTGGCAGAGATACAACAAAAAAAGAAAACTTCAGGCCAATATCCTTGATGAACATCAATGCAAAAATCCTCGATAAAATACTGGCAACCTGATCCATCAGCATATGAAAAAGCTTATTTACCATGATCAGCTTCATCCCTGGGATACGAGGCTGGTTCAACATATGCAAATCAGATGGAATTCATCACATAAAGAGAACTAAAGACAAAAACCACATGATTATCTCAATATACAGAAAAGGCCTTCAATAAAATTTAACATCCCTTCATGTTAAAAACTCTCAATAAGCTCAGTTTTGATGGAACATACCTGAAAATAATAAGAACTATTTATGACAAACTGAAAGCCAATATCATACTGAATGGGCAAAAGCTGGAAGTATTCCCCTTGAAAGCTGGCACAAGACAAGGATGCCCTCTCACACTACTATTCCTATTTAACATAGTATTGGAAGTTCTGGCCAGGGCAACCAGGCAAGAGAAAGAAATACAGGGTATTCAAATAGGAAGAGAGGAAGTCAAAATTACTCTGTTTGCAGATGACATGATCCTATATCTGGAAAGCCCCCAGCATCTCAGCTCAAAAGCTTCTCAAGCTGATAAGCCACTTCAGAAAAGTCTCAAGATACAAAATCATTTTGCAAAAATCACAAGCATCCCTACACACCTAAAATAGACAAGCAGAGAGCCAAATCATGGGTGAATTCCCATTCATAATTGCTAAAAAGAGAATAAAATATGTAGAAATACAGCTAACAAGAGAAGAAAAGGACCTTTTCAAGGAGAACTACAAACCACTGCTCAAGGAAATAAGAGAGGACACAACAAATAGAAAAACATTCCATGCTCACACATACGAAAAATCAATATTGTGAAAATGGCCATACTGCCCAAAATAACTTAGAGATTCAATGTTATTCCCATTAAAGCATCATTGACATTCTTCACAGAATAAGAAAAAATGACTTTAAAATTCATATGCAACCAAAAAAGAGCCCATATAGCCAAGACAATCCTAAGCAAAAAGAACAAAGCTGGAGGCACCACACTACCTGACTTCAAACTATACTACAAGGCTATAGTAAGCAAAACAGCATAGTACAGGTACAAAAACAGACACATAGACCAATGGAATGGGATAGAGATCTCAGAAATGAGACCACACATCTACAACCATCTGATCTTCAAAAAACCTGACAAAAACAAGCAATGGGGAAAAGATTCCCTGTTTAATAAATGGTGCTGGGAGAACTGGCTAGACATATGCAGAAAATTGAACTGGACCCCTTATTTGCACCTTATACAAAAATTAACTCAAGATAGCTTAAAGCCTTAAATGTAAAACCCAAAACTATAAACACCCTAGAAGAAAATCTAGGCAATACCATTCAAGACATAGGCACGGGCAAAGATTTCATGACAAAAACATCAAAAGCAATTGCAAGAAAAGCAAAAAGTGACAAATGGGATCTAATTAAACTAAAGATGTTGTTCATAGCAAAAGACACTATCATCAGGGTGAACAGACAACCTATAGAATGGGAGAAAATTTTTGCAAACTACCCATGTGACAAAGATCTAATATCCTCAATCTACCATGAACTTAACCAAATTTACAAGAAATAGAAACAACCCCATGAAAAAGTGGGGAAGGACATGAAGAGACACTTCTCAAAAGAAGACATTTATGCAACCAACAAATATATGAAAGAAAGCTCAACATCCCTGACCATTAGAGAAATGGAAATCAAAACCACAATGAGATGCCATCTCAAGCCAGTCAGAATGGCAATTATTAAAAAGTCAAGAAACAACAGATCCTGGCAAGGCTTTAGAGAAATAGGAATGCTTTTACACTGTTGGTGGGAATGTAAACTAGCTCAACCATTGTGGAAGAAAGTGTGGCAATTCCTCAAAGACCTGGAACCAGAAATAACATTTGGTCCAGCAATCCCATTACTGGGTATATGCCCCAAGGAATATAAATCATTCTATTATAAAGATACATCCACACGTATGTTCATTGCAGCTCTATTCATGGTAGCAAAGACATGGAATCAACCCAAATGCTCTTCAGTGATAGACTGGATAAAGAAAATGTGGTACATATATACCATGGAATACTATGCAGCTGTAAAAACTAGTGAGATCATATCCTTTGTAGGGACATGGATAGATCTGGAAGTCATTATCCTCAGCAAACAAACACAAGAACAGAAAACCAAACACTGCATGTTCTTATTTATAAGTGGGAGTTGAACAATGAGAACACATAGACACAGGGAGGGGAATAACACACACTGGTGCCATTCGGGGATGGGGCAGGAGGAGGGAGAACATCAGGATAAATAGCTAATGCCTGTGGGGCTTAATACCTAGGTGATGGGTTAGTAGGTGCAGCAAGCCACCGTGGCACACGTTTACCTATGTAACAAACCTGCACGTCCTGCACATGTATTCTGGAACTTAAAATTAAGTTAAAAAAAAAGAAATTAAAATATGTGAGTTCAAAGGCATTTGTTTAAATTTGTGAGTTGGAAACAGATTATATCATGAAATGTGAAAACTCAAGTAGCACCCTTTGCCTAAAGTATAAGAGTTATCTTTAAGTATTATTTTCTCTTCCTTGTTTCTTCTTCTCACCTTCCTCTCTCCCTAGCCTCATCCTTTCTATGTGAATTTGGGCTGAGATTGAAGACACAGTTATAGAAACTGACAGCATATGTAGAAACTGTTCTTGTTGGTGTGAGATAACTGGCTATGTCTATTTAAATTTAACTCCATTTAAACTCCATTTAAATTGTGAGTTGCAGATGCATAGTGCCTAATTTATGTGTTATACACACACACGTAAATAGACAAATACATACATATAAATATATGTGTGTGTATATCCATGTGTGTCTCTCTCTCTATATATAAACTATATATATACTTATTTCCAAGAAATATGTTTTTGATTATTAATTTTTTAAAAAGTAATATAGGAGTGATTCATTTCCAAATAGTCTTATACTTCTTTATCATGGCAATTCAATATAAAGCAAATGTGGAAACAATGTCACTGATTTAAAAGGAGGAGAAGCATATAAGCAGTAAATCATGCTTCCTTATTAATACAAGAGATAGAGAAATAGTTTTGCTACTTTTTCCATCTTTATCATTTTCCTCTGGATTTGAACTTTAAAACTATAATCATTAAGCTCAGTTTTTATATTTTATTTTATTTTTAAGTTTTAAGCTTTGTGGGAACATAGTAGGTGTATATATTTATGGACTACTGAGATATTTTGATACAGGCATGTAATTTTAATTATCACATCATGAAGAATGGGGTATCCATCTCTTCAAGCATTTCTTTGTATTTTAATGCAATTATACTCTTAGTTATTTCAAAATGTACAATTATTACTGACTATAATCACCTTGTTGTACTATCGAATAATAGGTCTTATTAGTTTTGATATTAAAAAATACTTTGTAAGCAGGTTATGTAAAGCTTTACAGTTTGACTATTGCTTTTTTGTACACCCTGGGTGGCTAAAGCTTTAAACACCTCAGGTGTCTTGAGGAACTATCAATGGACCATTAAACAGCTATATTATGCCATAGAACTATATTCCTGGCAGCATTTGACCCGTGTCATCATGTCCTTCCTTGCACATCTTCTAAAATAACAGTCCGACAGCTTTATGTACCCATGTGTGGCGTGGTAATGTGATCTCAGGCAGGTTGTAGGGATCATGTTCAGCTCAGATATGTTGACCTGTGGTCAAACAATGGGTAATATGTCAATCACAGAACTCATATTCAATACAAGAACTTTGTTTTAAGCCATGACATACTTTGGTATATGTCACTTTTATGTAAATCTTTAGCTGAAATTATAATGTTGAGGAAAAGATATGGGTAAATGTATTTCTGAGTCCTTTCTGTTTTTCTTCTCTTAATGTGTGCACCCCAATCAACTGCCAGTCAAATTCATGGAATTCACTTCATGCATATCTTTGGGAATGCTTTATGGCCATGAGAGTCAAATGAAAAAGGTAACAGAGGAAAGGAAAATGACTCCTAAGGAAAGGATGAGAGATAAATTGAATGATGCACAATTTATTGCCTTGAAAGATGGATAGGATACAGATTGGTAAAATAGATTCGCTATGTTGGGCAAAGAGCTTAGGTTTTATATGGAAGACAAGATTTTGGAGAAGAGTAGAAACCTGACATGAATCAGTATTTTAGAAACATTAATAAAGCAGTGGGCCACAGGAGAGCCAGGAGTAGGAGATGATTAGAAAGGGGAGAATATAACTCTATTAGCCTACAAGTCTTGAGGTAAGAGACATAGAGTTTAGAAGGAAGGTGACACCCAATAAGAGAGAAAGAGGCAAGTTCAAGAGGAATGTTACTTGATGAAGTTTTAGAATTTGGAATTGGCACATGACTGGCTAAATGAAGTGGTAGTAGGAGGAATCTACAAATTAGGTGAACTGAAATGTGTATTTCTAAATATTTCTCCTTAAATTATACTTCAATAAAACCGTAAATGATATTAGCTCATATATTTCCAAATACAGGGCACTCCATCTAGGAAGTTAGAAAAGTATGTTAATAATTGAGGAAAAAGAGAGATAATTGGGACTGAAGATAGTGAAAGGAGATCACAGCTGGAGAGCAGGAATAGGTTTCCCCCCACAAAATAGCCTTGGGCTGTATGAAGTCCGTAGGTGCTTTGAAATTCTATTTCTGTGTCCAAGGGTATGAGGAGCCCACAAGAGCCAGGTCAGAAGTTGCTGATAAGTACTTACCTGGCTTAGAGTTAACATGGGCGGACCTAAAAGTCTTTAAGTTGGCATTAGGGGAAAGGTGGTTGAAGAAATACCATGGCAAAGTCTTATGATAGCACACATTTATTTCCTCTGTGGCAGGCACTTTTCCAAGCCCCTTACATATTGTCATTTGGCCATCGCAATAATTTTATGAGATAGGTATTCTTACTCTCCCCCCAGTCTCACCTATTCTCATGTTACAGGTGAGAAATCTGAGACCCAGAGAGGTTGAATAACTTGATATGTGTAACATAGCTGATGAATATTAAATCAGAATTAAAGCGCTGATGGTCTGACTTCAACAACTTTAGACTCTTGGACACTATGTTAAATTGTCTCATGCTGCATACTTGGAGATATCTTTAACTATCCTGAGTTAAATAAGTCAATGTGAGTTACCCAAAGCTTTCTCTGCAACATGTATCAAACATATACTGAATAGATGGGGTCCCTTTAAAATCAGAATGTGGAAGTCAATGAAATACAATTGTTTGATTTCACTCTTGTATTGGATAATATTGGTATCTGCCTTTATGCTTGTTCCTACAAAATCTGTTCTGCTTACCCTCGCATGGCTCACCTGCTTCCATCTGTGGGATGCAGGCTCTCCATGCTCTGGGGTTTCTACCTGTGTTGGCAAGAAGCAGGTGCACAAGCGGAGGCATAAGCCCTCTAGGTTTCCTCACTGACTTTCTGATATCCCCATTTCCATGTAGACTGAATTCCTGATACTCCAACTGTAGTAAATAACTGTCAGCAGGAGCATCACTTCAGCTCTTACCTTGGAACTGTTAAATCAGAAGCTGCGCTTTAATAAGATTCTCAGGTAACGTGTGCACATTCAAATTTGAGAAGCACTGACCTAAACGTCTTTACTGCTCAGCAGCTGACCTATCTGTGTAGTACCTGATTTCAAATGTAGTTTCTGATGTATTGTGAAACCTTTGTTTCTGGCACCTGGGTTTGTAGGTATCTAAGTGGTTTCTCAAACACATCTCTGTCCAGACTTCTAATGTTTGCACATTTCTCTTTTTTTTCCATTTCTAGTTTCTTGTTCCATCTCTTCCGTGGTCCATCCCTACTTGTGGTCTTAGAACTAAAGAAATAATAATAATTATATTACTTGATTCCTTATAAAAAATCACAAAATGAAGATATGTAACTAAAGGAACTATTAACCTAGGTGGAAATTTATATCAATTATTTGGACCAATATTTTGGCTCTTTTTGGACTATGGCAATGCAATAAATCAACAGAGCCCTCTTTCCCTCCACTCATTCCATATCTGCAGTATGTGGCATTATATGTGAAACGAGAACTTGGTAATAGTTCTTATTTTCTCATTATGTTAAACAAAAAGACAATTAATTACTTATCATTTTTCAATGGGTGATGATTGAAAGACATGAATGTCTTTGGTTGCCTTTCTCAGAAGTGTAGCAGAGGTCAACTGGCTGATTCCTCTGTTGCTACTTCTAGGATTCCTACGGTGTGTGAGATATTTACTCAATTTAAGTATTAGTCATCCACGGGGATTTCCTGTGTAATAACTCTTATAGGTATAATTTCAAAGAAGAGCATAAAGGTGTGTTTATAGACATCCACCCACACCCCTTTCCCTGAAGAGTGTACTTTTTAAGTGTTACTGTGATGAATCTTCTTTGAAGATTCAACATCAGGTAGAACTTAAAAAAAATGTTTTTCTCAGTATATTTACAAAAGAAAGTTTTATCTAGTGAGTTTAGAAAATGGCACAGGGTTAGGTACAGAAGAAAAAATCAAAATGCATAGTACTTTTAAAATTATGAATTAAGAATTTGAAAACTAAATGATAGACTCATGAGAAACAAGGAATTATTCCTTTGTGCTCTAGTTATGACATTTGTGCAGTTGTTACTATTCTGTTCCCTTATTTGTTTTTCATAGGCCTGCATTGAAGAGCATACACAAAGCCTCTGTCAAATAACGTCTCTACATATCCCACTGACACTGCAAAGGTTAGACATTTGGAAAGATTCTACTCTCCCAAGGAGAGTCTGCAGCTGAGGAGCAGTAGCATTCAGAATTAAACTTCCAGGAAAATCCATGGGTCACTTTGTAACCTTTTGAAAACAGCTTTATCCTAAATTAATCTCCGAAGGCAAAGGCAAGTAATAACAACAAGAAATGCAAAGGCAAATAATAACAAGAAACACGTGCTTATTCTTCGAGGTGGCTGAATCGAAGCTTTTTTTTTATTTTTTATTTTTAAGCGATGCCCTAGGACTCTAAGGCTGTGCCATCACATAGTGAGCAAAGAGCTCTGGTTCTTTGATTTTATTTCTGGTTCATGGTTTTATTATAGAATCTTCACCATCTCCAGTGATTTGTAAAATCTTCACCATCTCCAGTGATTTGTAGAGTGAAGCTGATTGTGTGGGAAGCCATACTGAATTTTGCAAAACTGATAGGATATTCTTTGATGTGTAGAGACATAGTTTTTGATTGTGCTATATGGATTTGCCACTGAGGCAAAAACTAGTTTTAAGTCCTATTTAGGGACAAGGCAAGGATTGGAGTAGTTTTCTAAATATGTAATAGAAGAGGTTCCACACTTTATAATCTCAGAATGCAGAGGTAGTCAGGGGAAAGGGCAGTCTTTAAGATGGAATAAATTTTAAGTCTCATCAAATAGGAACATACCTGGAGTGTTCCTTTTGGCAGTAGCATGTCTCAAGGAGCTACGTACAAGGTGATATAGTGCTTTCCTTTACATAATTACACTATCTATTGGTACAGATGTTTGATTTCTTCTCTGACCTTCTATTCACATAATTTTATATTTATACACCAATCTATCTAAATTCAATCCATTTTTCAAGGCCAAGCACTATGTGTTATATTGTGTTATATTTTTGTTCTATGATATTCTTCTTCTTTCATGGGGTCAACCTTGTCTGAGTCAGCACAGGATTTTACATTTTTTTTTCTAGAAGTCATCACATGGCTAACCTAGTTTAAATCACTCAATTTTTAGTTGAAAGAAGGGAAGCCCCAAAAGATAACATAATGCATGGCTCAGGCAGGACAAAGATTTTTGTTTGTGTTGTTGTTGATGCTCTTTATACCTTTTAATGCTATATTTTTTGGCAGTTAGAGAAATACTCCTTTGCAATATTTGTCAATTCTAAATGTGCTTTTATATTTTTTCCCAAACTAGAAGCTCCTCAAAGGTAGGAATATGGTTTTCTTCAGTATCTGTACAGAGATTAGCACAGTGGCTACCATATAGTACGAGGAATCCTATATGCAATAAAGGGAAATCCTGTATATTAGGTAGCAATTGCTGTAACAAAGCTGTATAATAATGTCCTCCAATATTTGGTGGCTTAAAACAGCAATTATTATTATATGTGATTTGGATACAAATTGGCTGATTTAAATTGGGCATGGCTGGCTCTGCTGCAAGCCGTGGGTCCACTTGGGCTTTGTATCTTCCTGTAGGCTGGGCTCAGGCTTACTCCAGGTGTATTAATTCTACAGTCCAGGCTGAAGGAATAAGAACTATCCAAGGGAAGCTCATCTTGTCTGATGGTAGAGGTGTGAGAGGGCAAGTTCAACAGCTAAGGCATGTTTCCAACCTCATTTCGCATCACTGCTGCTATGATTTCATTGGCCAAAGCAAGCATGAGGCTAAAGTTAAGGAGTCAGATGTTTGATATTAAGGAATCAGAATTCTTTTGGTCCACTCTTAGGCTAAAGCAAGTCCCATGGGTGAAGAGGAGAATGGAATATATACTGAATAAGAATCTACCACAAACTTAATCCTATACCCTGAAGGCATTCCTGTTCCTGCTAAGACTCTCTCCACTCTTGGTAGATTTTTGTTTCCCTGAAGTAATCATTAATAGCGCCCCCTTCCAATGTCTATAATGTACTAGTTTTAGTGAGAAATGTTATGATCCCTCTAATTAAGAGAATACAGGGGCACCTCTTTAAATTTCCCATCAGTTATTCCAATCCATTGGCAATGGCTCAGCATTTAAAGTGATGTATGAGTATCCATGGGTGTCTATAGAAAGAACTTTCCAAAATTAGTAGGAGAAACAAAAAATAAAACAAGAAAATGATTCTTGAAACAGTAATGTCATCAGATAAAACAGAGGAGAGTCAGTATGACCTCTAAAAGGAGGAATTAAATGCAGAGGTTTCAGGGGGATATTTCAGCCAGAAGCTGGAAACAGTCTGGTAACATGGCATTTATTCTTTGCTCTGTGTCATACTATTTCTTCATTTATGTGAATGCATGTATAAACCAGACTGCATGTGTTTGTAAAAGTCTATAACTCCTACCAGCATACTTAGTGGATACTTTATGTTTTATGAATTTAAAAACAGGCCGGGCATGGTGGCTCACGCCTGTAATCTCAGCTCTTTGGGAGGCCATGGTGGGTGGATTGCTTGAGGTCAGGAGTTTGAGACCAGCCTGGCTAACATGGTGAAACCCCGTCTCTACCAAAAATACAAAAAAATTAGCTGGGTATGGTGGCACGCACCTGTAATCCCAGCTACTCAGGAGGCTGAGGCAGGAGAATCACTTGAACCCGGGAGGCGGAGGTTGCAGCCAGCTGAGATCGCGCCAGTGCACTCCAGCCTGGGTGACAGAGTGAGACTCCATCTCAAAAAACCAAACAAACAAAAAGGGTTTTAAATTTTTAAGAAAGAGTTTTTGTGTATACATTATTCTTGTGTGTACATTACATACAAAATGTACATTATATATTATATATACACTTATAATACGTGTAGTATATACATTATATATTATATATAAACACCATACATATATGAATACACATACACATACATACCACACATACATAGATACAGTTATGCCTTGCTTAATAACAGGAATATGTTCTGAGAAATATATCAAATGATTTCATTGTCTTGTAAGCACCATAAAGCGTACCTGGGCAAACCTAGGTGTAGCCTACTATACAGCTAGGTTCCATGGCATAGCCCATCACCCCTAGGCTACAAACCTATATGGCATGTTACTCTACTGAATACTGTAGGCAACTGTAACTCAAGGATAAATATTTGTGTATCTAAACATATATGAATACAGAAAAGGTACAGTACAATTATAGTATAAAAGATAAAAGATGGTATACCTGTATAGGGCACTTACCATGAATGGAGCTTGCAGGACTGGGTGTTGCTCTGGGAGAGTGAGTGGTGAGTGAATTCGAAGGCCTAGGACATTACTGTTCGCTACTATAGACTTTAAAAACACTGTACACTTAGGGTACACTGAATTTATAAAAAAATTTTTTTGTGCCTGTAACCGCAGCACTTTGGGAGGATGAGGCAGGTGGATCACAAGGTCAGGAGTTCGAGACCAGCCTGACCAACATGGTGAAACCCTGTCTCTACTAAAAATACAAAAATTACCTGGGCATGGTGGCGCACGCCTGTAATCCCAACTACTCGGAGGCTGAGGCAGGAGAATCGCTAGAACCCAGGAGGCGGAGGTTGCAGTGAGCCCAGATCGCGCCACTGTACTCCAGCCTGGGTGACAGAGCAAGACTCTGTCTCAAAAAAAAACACCAAAAAACAAATTGTTTCTTCAATAATTTTGTTATTGTTGTTGTTTTGATTTTGAGACAGAGTTTCACTCTGTCACCAGGCTGGAGTGCTGTGGCAAGATCTCGGCTCACTGCAACCTCTACCTCCCAGGTTCAAGCGATTCTCCTGCCTCAGTCTCCAGAGCAGCTGGGATTACAGGTGCATGCCACCATGCCCAGCTAATTTTTGATTTTTGTATTTTTAGTAGAGATGGGCTTTCACCATGCTGGCCAGGATGGTCCTATCTCCTGACCTTGTGATCCGCCTGCCTCGGCCTCCCAAAGTGCTGGGATTACAGGCGTGAGCCATGGCACCCAGCCTGTTTCTTCAATAATTAATTAACCTTAGCTTAATGTAACTTTTTTACTTTATAGACTTTTAAATTAATTATAAAAATTAGAATAATTTAGCTTAAAGTAAACATTGTATAGCTGTATATATTTTCTTTCTTTTTATCCTAATTCTATAAGCCTTCTTCTATTTTTAATTTTGTTTTCACTTTTTAAATTTTATTATTAAAAATGAAAATACAAACATGCACATTACTGTAGACCTACACAAGGTCAGGATTGTCAGTATCACTGTCTTCAGTCTCTACATCTTGTATGGCTGGAACATCTTCAGGGACAATAAGCATGGAACAGTCATCTCCTAGGAAAACAGTGCCTTCTTCTCCTTCTTTTTTTTTTTTTGAAACAGGGTCTTATTCTGTTGCCCAGGCTGGAGTGCAGTAGTGCAGTCTCAGCTCACTGCAACCTCTGTCTCCTGGGGTCAAGTGATTCGCCTGTCTTAGTCCCCCAAGTAGCTGGGAGTACAGGCGCAAGCCACCATGCCTGGCTAATTTTTGTATTTTTTGTAGAGATGGGGTTTCACCATGTGGCCCAGGCTGGTATCAAACTCCTGAGCTCAGGCAATCCACCCTCGTCTGCATCCCAAAGTGCTGGGATTACAGGCATGAGTCACCTCACCCGGCCAATAATGCCTTCTTCTGGAATGTTCCTGAGGGATTTGCCTGGGGCTGTTTTAGAGTTAGCTTAAAAAAAATAAGCAGAGGGAGTACATTCTAAAATAATGATAAAAGATATAATATAGTAAATACATAAACCAGTAACATAGTGGTTTGTTATCATGATCAAGTATTATGCACTGTATACAATATATGTGCTATACTTTTTTACAATTGGCAGCACGGTTGGCTGGTTCACACCGTTATCACCACAAATGTGAGTAATGTGTTGCAGTGTGACATTTGATGCCTATGTTACTAGCTGACAGGTATTTTTTGGCTCAATTATAATCTAACGGGTCCATTATTGTATATGTGGTCCATCCTTGACCCAAATGTCGTTACCGTATACCTGTAAATTTCTGTAGAATTTTCCTTTAAGGATTTAGTTTTTTGCTTCCGTCAATTCCCATAACATTTCTCTAAGCAGGTATGGAAGTGAAATTCATAAGTACTATTGTAGACTTTTAGAAATAAAGAGAACCTAAGGAAATCAATATGCGAGACAACATAAAGATGCTCTGTATGTGATTGAAGTAAATAACACAAATACCCTCTTTGACCAAATGCTGTTAGTTAAACAGATTTCTTGGCACAGCTAAGTCAGCTCTTTGAGCAAACCAAGGTCCTCTTAGTCCTTACCTTTTTCAAAGGACATTATAGGAGTTTCAACAAAGAAATGAAAAGCAGATAAAGAGATTTGGGTTAATTTAAAAAACAAATGAAGAAGAGATAAGAGGCTTTTAGGAAAGATAACCTGCCACTGTCAGGTGAGGGGACCAACTCAACCATAAGAGGGAGGAAGGTGGGGCTCTGTGGTCTTAGTGCACAGAGTAAATGCTTCCCTGAAACAAGCTCTGAAGATGTGAAAATAAAGATAATTTCAGGAAGGAGTCTCAAAGAGAGGCTTTAAAGTTAGCTTCTTTCTTGGCTTCTGTTCTTTGAGACCAGAAATACTGAGCTTGCATCAGCAGATGAGTGACGGAATTGGCTATGAAGCCAGGACTCTTGACTCCTATTATGGTACACAGCATTATTGCAGCAGTCTCAAGGCAAGCAAATAAGTACCAACAGAAATAAGAAACATCTTTAAGCATTTCAGCAGAATTACTTCTTTTCCACCAAATATGTAAGAGAGTGCTTTTTAAAAAGTAGCATATACATTTAAATGTGTGATTTTAAATTATCAGGTTAAATCCAATTGTAATGAAGACAATTTTAACAAAGATACTGCTATAAAAGAATTCTCCAAGACTTGCTTGTACCCCATTCCTCCTTTCTCCTACTCTCCTAGTGTCTACTGGCAGCCCTTTATTTATTTATTTTTTTTGTAATTTGTTTTATTTTACTTTAAGTTCTGGGATATATGTGCAGAATGTGCAGGTTTGTTACGTAGGTATACATGTGCCATGGTGGTTTGCTGCACCTATCTACCCAGCATCTAGGTTTTAAGCCCTGCATGCATTAGGTATTTTTTCTAAAGTTCTCCCTCCCCTTACTCCCCACCCCCCAAAATGCCCCGGTGTGTGATGTTCCCCTCCCTGTGTCCATGTGTTCTCATTGTTCAACTCCCACTTATAAATGAGAACAAGTGGGATGAAGCTGACAGCTCTTTAAATATGAAATATATACAGAGGCAGATATATAGATGCTTTCCAAATCTACCTAACACTGACCCCTATTTAAGCCCCATGCTTCCGTTTCTACCTGCTTATGGAACAGTGTGTATGTATTGTTCCCACTTCAGATGCAGTTTTGCTAAAAAATTATTGTCATCATTCTTTTCCACAAACCACATTTCTTTTGAAAGTTCCAAATTCTCTCAATATTGCTACCATTTTTTGACATCTTAGCATCATCCTTCCTTCCTACTTATCTTTGAACTACTCCACCCATAGCTGCTGATCGAATCTGTTACTTTGTTTTCTATGTGATACTGTTGAAGATTCTATCTGCCTTGTCATTCACACTATTTCTACTTCCTTTTCACACATCAGTCACTCCTCACCTGACTGTGGTGACAAACTCTTAACTGGATCCCCTGCCTACACACAATTTTCTTTTTCTAATCTATTTTAGATCACATTGTTCTTGAAAATAAAAATCTTAAAAAATTTTTCAACATGTCTTTTGTTCAAACACCTTCAATACCTATGACTAGGAGAATAAAGTCCGAGTTCTTAACCTAACAACCAGAAATTTCTTAGTTGTTAGCTTCCCCTCTACTTTCTATTCTCAATCTTAGCTTCCCCTCTACTTTCTATTCTTACAATTCAGTTTTTTTCAGATAAAAAACAATCAGTTGTATTCCTTCAGCTCTACTTAGAAAAGAGATGTTTTATGATGGTTTTATCTTGTTAAAATTGATTTTTAATTTTAAAATAATAAGTAAATTTTAAAGATTAAAATTTCAGTACTGTTTTTAACTTATAAAATATGGTAAAAATGTACATTCCAGATTAATTTGGGTGAAGAACCACACTTCATTGGTTTAACCATCTGTTATTTTGAGATAGAAGTGATATTATACATTCTTCACTGGCTGTTCAAACACTGACCTTAAGGATAACCCAGAGCATATCTGAGAATGTGATAACCTAAGGCCCCTCTAATGATTCTTAACTGGCGTGATGGCTTTCTAGAATAGATGTGTCTTGAGCTGAAACTGGAAGGATTTATGTCTTTGAGGAAGTTAGGAAAAAAAGAGGAATCTGGGTTAAAGTAGGAGCATGACAAAATAAGAAAGGTAGAAATAATTATTGTTTAAGTGGGGACACCAAGGCTTTCCTGGAAAAGACAAAATGTGGTAGAATAATAGAGATAAAAATTGCAGAAATTGTGGAGTGTATTGAATTATAAATGAAGGCTTTAAGTGTGATTGGGCTTTTCTTGGACAAGCAAGTCATGAGGATAATTAAAGTAATGTTTTCTGAGGATCAGTCTTGTGCTATGTGCAGATTTGAATGGGAAGTGAAACCAGACAGAGCTGGAGACATCAAATAGGAGGCCATGTAGTTGTCTGGAAGTAAGGAAATGAAGGCCTCCCTGCGGTGATGGGCGTGGAAACGGACAAAGCAAGTCAGACATGAGAACTATTTTGAAAGAAAAATCGATAAAATTTATGACAGATTAAACGTAGGGGATGTAGTGCAGGTGACTTATGAAAATTCTAGTATCACTGACCTGAAAATAGGGAATTGTGTATTAGAGACTGATTTAGGAAGAAAGATGATGAAGTTAGATTCAAACATATTCAGTTGAAATGTGTGATAATGGAGATAGAGAACTTAGTTTAAGTGAGTGGCTAGAACTGTAACTATAAATAGATTAGAGATAAGGATTGAAACTGTGGAAATAGATGAGCTCATTAAAGAAGAGACTATAAGATAAGGAGAACAGAGGGCTTTGAACTTGTCAGAAAAGTCCTTTGCTCCTCAATCTACATTCATTACCTACTCAAATATCTTCACTTTTATAACGTCATTTCTATCTCTTTGTTATTTTGACTACCTGTTTTGCCTTCCTTTTTCAAGTCTTGCTAAACTCTCAAGTTGAGGATCATGGCTCTTATTCTGACCTCCATAATCTACAACTCCTTGATTTCCATTAGTTATGGACTGATGACTTGATCTATTACCTTTCATATTTTTCTTCCATCTTAGTTTCTTAGCTGCTGACCATATGAGACATTGTGCTATAGTCTTGAGCTGTCCACAGGAAAAGAAAAAGAAACTAGTGAAAGATGTGCAGGAGTGGTTATAAAAATATGAGAACCAGAATTATGCATTAAAAAAGTCAAGAGGGAAGGAAGAAGACAATTCAGAAACTGTTGAGGACTGACATTATGAAATGCAATATTGGTGTCATAAGGATGCCAGCAAATTAGTGGGGCATCATAGGGACTTTTATTCCTTCACAAATAGACATCAAAAAATCATACTAAAATGTGGAAAAAGTCACTATTCAATAAAAAGTGGCCATTACAGAAAGTGAAGTTCTCATGACATTGCAATTTAGCAAGCTTACTTTCCTAATACTGCCGAACACATTTTCGTTTGACCAAGCATAGGATTCTATTTTTTGGGGATTGCAATCCTGATGGCATCTGTCAGATTGAGGTAGGAGTTGGGACTTGACTCTGAAGGCAGGGCTCAGACACTGGATCAAATTGAGGACTAACTAAGAAAGATGAGACAGAAGCAGCTTTCTATAAGACACAACCACCAGTGTGCCATGTCAGTTTACCATTGCCATGGCAACACCCAGGCATTACAACCCGTTTCCATGGCAATGACCTGACAACCCAAATTTCTGCATAAACTTCCCCTTAATCTACATGTAATTAAAAGTAGGTATAAATATGACTGCAAAGCTGCCCTGAGCTGCTACTGTCAGCACACTGCCTATGGGGTAGCCTTGCTCAGCAAGAGCAGTCACAGAGCCGTAACACCGCTGGACTCTGCCACTTCAATAAAGCTGTTTTCTTCTACCCTACCACTGGCTCACCCTTGAATTCTTCACTGGGCGAAGCCAAGAACCCTTGCAGGCTAGGCCCCACTTTGAAGCTCACCTGCCCTGCATCAAGGTTACTTCTGGCTTATAGGGTGAGGACTAGAAAAACTCTGTTAACTAGAAGCTTCTTCATTCATTTTTTTTTTTTTTTTTTGTAAATGCTTCTCATAAGTTGCGGTGTAACATCCATGGTTTCATGTAAGCAAAAAATACCAATTACATACGACTTTTGAAAAATTGTGTAAGACCTTTTGGAAGATACCTACTTTAATGTTAAGGTGGTTGAATGGCAAATGCAAAAATGTATTATGCCTCTATGGCCAATATCCCACTAATTAAGGATTTAGTTATTCTTGGATAGCTTCAGGTAATGTAAATGTAGATTTTGTGTCTGTTTCTAAATAGTGGTAGACTGCTGGTCAGGTGTGTTTCAATCGCATTGTTTTAAGCTCATCCTTAGATGCCTTATCCTTTTTCTAGTCAATTATCTGCCCTTCAAAACCTACTAAACTGTTTTCTCTTTTCAGCTGTCCTAGTAATAACTATCATTTCAACTGTGCAGAGATGATTTAATACCAGTCTAATATTACAATCTTATAATCCATAGACTTAATGCCCCACCTGCAAATGATCTAGAAAGAACTATTACCTTCGGATAATGGTACTGATGGTTACTTTGCGTCTGGTTTTACAGATAATGTAAATTGCTAACAAAATTCTCGTACTTCTGACTTGTGGGGGGTTCATTCTTGGGTAAGAAAATGTTGTTTAATGCAGGATTTTCCTTGAGCTTCATGCTCTCTTTTTGCACTTGGTTTTGATGATGATACTATTGTCAAAGAAATTTTCAGCAACGTCAGGAACTCCATCACAGGTTAAGGAGGAGATGAATTATATTATTACCACATTTCCTCCATTCTGTCCTGCTCTTCCCCCACTGCATTGTCATGATTGTCACCAAGCTGAGACCTATGGATCACAGGACATGGGGGAATTTTTGCCAAGGAGATCAGCGTTTGCTCTGAGCTTATTTTCGTTACATATGACATCAAGATTAAGTGTTTTCCAACCCAAGGCTCATGGTCTCCTTTCAGTCCCAGGTGGTTTGTTCCATTTGGAAAAAGAGCTTCTGAAATTTATTTTAAAACTATGCAAAGAACTGCAATGATTTGTGCTTTTGTGTATGAGTGAAAACTTTTAAAAATACACATTAGATGAAATAAATGCTTCTCCCTCAATAACAACCAAAATCAGAAAAAGCACAATCTGGGTCATTGCAAAAATGACTCAGAAAAATAAATCAATATTAATACCAAACTTTGTTTTGACATGCTGTAAAATGAGACAACTATAATCTTTCAAAGTACAAAGGCAGGGCAACCTAGTAACTTCTAGACGACTTTGCCACAACCATTAGAAAGGGAAGTTCTGAATGGGACAGCTAAGTTAATTTGCAAAGGGTATCTCAGCAATTAGACATTGACATTAGTAACTAAACCTACTGAGTTTTCTCCATGATCTTTACCTATCTTCTCTCCCTCTTTCCTCTTTCTCTTCCCCCTTCTTCTCCCTTCTCCCTCCTGATCTCCTGATCCCTCCCTTTCCATTCCTCTCTGCCTCCTTTCTTTCCTTCTTGCCTGCTGTTCTTCTTAATTTTTTCTCTTTATAGGTCTCTGATCTCTGTCTGAATGTTTTTGCTTCTTCTATCCCTGTTGAAATCTATATTTTATCATTGCTAGGTTTAGAATTTTATGCTCTTTTTTTTTTTTAGTTTGAAAGATGAACCAAACTTTTAATATTTCTCTTTCTGGAAAAAACCCAACTCATATTGAATTTAATTATTTTTTTTCTGATAGAAGAATTAAACAGAGGGAGCAACAACGAGTAAAATATGGAGGCAAAGAGAGATGATAAAAGAAACAATATAGAAGAAAATGGAAGAGGATGGGTGAAAGAACAGAAGTAAAAAAATGTATAAAATGGGCAGGGGCAGAAGGGAAAAAAAAGTTTACGGGTTAATGGAATGGATTAATAATACTGGAGGAGGTTCAGGTTCATATTTGGCATCTTCAATTTAACCATGTAGACCGAACTTTTAATTTCTTCTTATTACCACTTTTTACTTTATCTAAATTTACTTAAAATGCACTGTTGGATAAAAAAAGGCACCTTTAAATAAGGTCTTAATTATTTATACCTTTGGCTACTTAAACCATTAATACTGAGAAGTACTAGAACATAAAGTAAAATTTTTTTATCAGTATAATTAATTCATTCTTAGTATGTTGAAAACAGAATCCTTGGAGTTTGATAACCAAGTAAAGTTTCCATACAAGCATCATTTTTATTATCTTCTTTACATTTAAAAATATCTACTTTTAATAAGAGGTAGCATCATTTTAATAGTATGCTTGCCTTTTTGCAAAATCTCTATTTTTATTTATTTTTAATTTTTTTTTATTGAGACGGTGTCTCACTCTTGTCGCCCAGGCTAGAGTGCAGTGGTAGAATCACAACACACAGCAGGCTCAACCTCCCAGGCTCAAGCTATCCTCCTGCCTCAGCCTCCTGAGTAGCTGGGACTACAGGCATGCACCACCATGCCTGTCTAATTATTGCATTTTCATTTATTGTAGAAATGGGGTTTTGTCATGTTGCCCAGGCTGGTCTTGAACTCCTGGGCTCAAGCAGTCTGTGTCCCCTGGGCTCCCAAAGTGCTGGGATTACAGGGATGAGCCACCGTGCCTGGCCCCAAATGTCTATTTTTAAATAGTTTTATCAAAATTTAAAGTGTATAAACACACATATTTAAAGGGTACAATATGGTATGTTTTTGACATGTAAATATTAATGCAACCTCACTTATATCGAAGTTAATGCATGTATTTGTAGAAGTTTCCTAGATCTCCTTTGTAGTTAGTTCCTCCCTCTCACTTCACTCCTCTTCCATGCCTTCACTATCCCTGAGGCAGTCGTGATCATTAAACATTAGTTTGAGTTAATTTTTGTGGGAGGTATGAATTGAGTTCACTTTTTTTCATATGGATATCCAGTTGTTCTAGCACAATTAGTTGAAAAGACTATGCATTCTGCACAGAATTGCTTTTGCATCATTGATGAAATCTGTTGTTCTTATATGTGTATGTCTATTTCTGAACTTTATTATGTTCTATTACTTAGTTTGTTATCTTTATGCCAATACTAAACTGTCTTGAATACTATAGTTTATAGTAAATCTTTGAATCAGATCATATGAATTTCATATGGAAATGTACAGAACCCAGAACAGTCAAAACAACTTTGAAGAATAAAATTAAAATTGGAGTACTAACATAATCTGATTGATTTATGAAATTTCTTCAAAAATAGAAATTAGACTTACTTGTTTCTTTAAAAACACAGGCTAGGATCTTGATTGGAATTAACTTGAATCTTGAGATTAGTTTGAAAAAACTGGCCGGACATGATGGCTCACACCTGTAATCCCAGTACTTTGGGAGGCCAAGGTGGGCGGATTTCAAGGTCAGGAGTTTGAGACCAGCCTGGCCAATATGGTGAAACTCCGTCTCTACTGAAAACAGAAAAAAATTAGCCAGGTGTGGTGGCACATGCCTGTAATCCCAGCTACTTGGGAGGCTGAGGCAGGTGAATTGCTTGAACCCTGGAGGTGGAGGTTGCAGTGAGCCGAGACTGTGCTATTGCACTCCAGCTTGGGTGACAGAGTGAGACTCTGTCTTAAACAAAAAAAAGAAAAAATTGACATCTTACCAATAGCAAGTCTTGTGACCCATGAACACAACATGTCTCAATTTATTTAGAATTTCTGTCACTAATGTTTTATAGTTTTTAGTGTATCGATTTTTCAAATGGTTATCAGATTTATCTCTATTTCATATTTTTGTTGCTATTGTAAATAATGTGTTCAAATGTCAATTTCTGCTTGTTTTATGTTAGTAAATAGAAATAAATTGATTTTCAAAGCGATCTTGTATCCTGCAAATTTGTTAGAGTTCTCATATCTTTTTTGAAGCTTCCATTAGATTTTCTACATAGATGATGATGCCATCTGTAAATAAAACAATTTTACTTTTTTGTTTTAATCCAAATACTTTTATAACCCTCCCATTGTGGCTAGAAATTCTCATACAATGTTTAACTGAAATGATAAGGCTGGGCCTCCTTTTCTTGTTCCTGACCTCATGGGGAAATCATTCAGTTTTTCACTGTCAAGGATGTCAGTTGTAGTTATTTTCATATATGTCCTTTGTCAGAATGAGGCAGTTTCTTTCTATTTGTGTGTTCATTTTTGAAGTATGTTTTTTACAGGCACTGTAGAGTTGGATCATGCATTTTTGTCTGATCTGACAATCTTCACCTTTTACTTACACTATTTGGACCGTTTATACTTAATATTATTATTAATATGGTTAGGGTTAAGTGTATATTCTTGCTATTTGTTTCTATTTGTCCATTTGTTCTTTGTCCTTTGTTCCTCTTTTTCTTCCTTATTTTGAATTAAGTGAATATTTTTTATAATTCCATCTCCTTTGTTGATTTATCATGTATAATTCACTGTTCTGTTATCCTGGTGTTTACTTTGGGGTTTAAGTTATACGTCTTTAACTTACTACAGTCTACCTTCAAGTGATATTATACCATTTCACATGTGGTACACAATGGTAAACACCCATTTCTCCCATCCTGAACTTTACCCTATTGTTGTTATACAGCTTATTTTTATATGTTAGAAACCCCACACTACATTTTATCATTTTTGTTAATGTTAGTTATCTTTTAAACAGACTTGCATAACAAGAGATATAAATAGTAAGATTTTTCTTATCCACATAACTTCAATTTCTAGTACTCTTCATTATTTTGTGTAGGTCAATAATTTTTTTTTGTATAATTTTTTTTCTACTTTCCCTTAACATTTATTGTGGGTCAGATTGCTAGTCCTGAATAATTTTGGTTTTTGTATGTCTAAAAAATGTTTCATTTTGCCATGGTTTTTGAAAGGTATTTTCACTGAATATAGAATTATGAATTGAAATTTCAATTTTCTTTAGTACTTCAAAGATATTTCTCAATTGTCTTCTCTTGTGCATTGTTTCTCACTGGGGAAATCTCGTGTTGTTCTTATCTTTGTTCCTCCATACATAACATACCGTTTGTTCTGTTTGGTTTTAAGATTTTTCTCTGTATCTCTTGATTTGAGCAATTTGGTCTTGATGCACATGTGTGCAGTTTCCCTCATGTTGCTTGTAGTTGGGGTTCATTGAGATTCTTGGACTTGTGGGTTTACAAATTTGAAAAAAATTTGGGCATAATTTCTTTAAATATTTTTTTCTGACTCTCCAACCCCTTTGAGGATGCCAGTTACATGTATATTTGGCTATGTTGAACAATAGCTTACTGTTTATCTATTCCCTTTAAAAAATTCTTTCTCTCTGTGCTTCATTTTACATAGCATCTATTACTGTGTCTCAAAGTTCACTATTAATTTCTTCTGTGTAATCTTCTGTTAATTCTATTCATGTATGTTCTTTCTCATACATTGCAGGTTTCATCTCTAGAAATTCCACTGGGTGTTGTTTTTATATCTTCTGTGTCTGTACTTTGCCTTTTTGATATACAAAATACAAATATACCATTTTAATGCCCATATCTGCTAATTCTAAATTCTGTGTCAGTTCTGGGTCACTTTAGACGAATTTTTATCCTCATTTTGGATTGTTATTTTACTGCTTCTTTATGTGCCTGGTAATTTTTTTTATTAGATGCCTGATATTGTGAATTTTACCTAATTGGATGAAGGGTAGTTTTGTTATGGAAATAGATCCTTTTAGATATCACTTTTGCAGTTTCTTCAATAGGACTGGATCAGTGCATAGAGAACTGCACAGCAATTAAGTCTAAATAGTCCCCCACAGTGAGCAAGGCCTTTCTGTGTATATTCTACCCAACGTCACATGATTATTGAGGCCTGACTGATGGAAATAAGCACTATTCTTAGGCCCTGTGTATTTCTTTTCCTAGCCTCATGTGCTTCCTTTTGTGCGTTTTGCTCATCAGTACTCAGCCGAATACTCAAGGAAGACCTTACCAGATCACTGGAATTCTCTCTTCATGCAGCTTTCTTTTCTTTGGCACTCTGTCCCAAGACCTTTTGCTGTTTTGGTTTTCCTGGACTCTCATCTCCAAATCCTCAACTCAAAGAGTCTACTAGGCTCCACTTGGGTTTCTGCTCTCTGCACATAGCCTGGAAACTATTTCATGGCAGTATACTGGGACAGTCGTAGGGTTCACCTCTTTCAAGGATCATTGTCCTTCATTGCCTAATGTACAGTGTCTTGCCAACGTTGTTCCATATATTTTTGTATTTTTTTCAAGGAGAATAATTTCCTTGTGTTTTCCTCCATCTTCTCCAAAACTGAAAGTCCCCTGAAATAGCATCATCTTACATTTTATTATGTTTAAAATTGCCTTTACAATTTTAGGAAGTAAATTTTACACTTAGATAATTTTAAGGAAACATTTTTTAAAGAAAAACTGTAAAGCTATATGCTAGGTTGCCTAAATAATTGAATATATTGTTCTGATTAAGGCATTCATCTTCCCATAGAATCCACTTAGTATATAGCATTTGAAAGAAGTAGTTCACCTCACTAGATCTCATAAATGACAAATTTTACAATTCCCAAATATACATGATTTATCACTAGTTTTAAATAAGGCTAAGTTACTGACTTCAAAATTTATCATAAGAAAATAAGAGAGAAACAAAGTTTATCTATGTATATCTCTTATGCATTTATTCATTTTTTTGTCAGCTTGTACATTCTGTTTCAATGCATTTGGTATAGGCAAACCACTGGATCGTCCCTGAGGAACTTCTGTAAGAAAAAAATGAAAGCTGAGATCAATAACCAAATCATATGACCATTTGGAGATACAGTACTTCCACATGTCTTGCTGGGTGTGTCAAAACTGCAAATCTCTGAACATCCTTTTACCTGAGCCACTTCTCAGAGTTATTTATGCAGTGGATAAATTTGAGAGATGAGGTAGTTTCTTCTTCTAGACAAAGAATGTGTTTGCTTACTGCTTGCTTTAATAGCAGTGGGGATCCTAAACTCAGTGTTCCTCAACTACAGTGCAAATTCACTGTGTTTGTAGCATCCACGTTGGTCATACACCATCACTTCTATGGGACATGTGGGTAAGGAGAACTGACACAAATGTTATAATGCTCATTTTGCTTGCTGTAGTTGGGGTTATTTGCCATGAGCAAATAAGACCTTGGTCTCTGATCCTGGGGTCTTGTGTCTTCTGTTTGCATCCATGAAACAGTTACATTCTATTTAGTAGATTTATTAGTTTTTAAGTTGGATGAAGTCAAATCCCAGACTGAATAATAGTTTTTCAAAGTTATTTCACTCTGGTATTTATCTTCTTTAGTTATATGAAAATGATAACCTTAGCAAAACTTCACTTTGTAGTTAAAGATTCAAAGACATTTTCTTTCCTTTCCTTTCCTTTTCTTTTGTTTTTCTTTTTTTTTTTTTTTTTTGAGACAGAGTCTGGCTCTGTTGCCCAGGCTGGAGTGCAGCGGCGCGATCTTGGCTCACTGCGCCCTCCACCTCGCCATTTCAAGCCATTCTTGTGCCTCAGCCTCCTGAGTAGCTGGGATTACAGGCATGTGCAACCATTAGCCTGGCTAACTTCTGTATTTTTAATAGAGACAAGGTTTTGCCATACTGGCCAGGTTGGTCTTGAACTCCTGGCTTCAAGTGATCTGCCCATCTCCGCCTCCCAAAGTGTTGGGATTACAGGCATGAGCCACTGCGTCCAGCCTCAAAGACATTTTCAAAGATTTTTTTCCTTGTGATTGTGGCAGAATTAAAATAAAAATGTGGATTAAAAATATAAATTGATTTTTCACATAATAATCATTCCAACAGTCTCTTTCTTTACTTCGCATTATTTGGCAATCTTCCAAAATAAATTAATTAAATACAGCATACTGTAACTTATCTAGCCAAATGTCTTGTGTCTGAATTTGCATGTTTATATATGGATGTATGATATAAGCTTCTATCTGCCCAGAAGGAGAAAGATCAACTAAAAAAAGCAAAAAATTCAGCTAACAGAGGCATGATGCAGAATTGTAAAATTTATTTTTCTTTCCCAATCTTTATTCTGTCTCAATTTTAGAAGTATTTCATATTTTCCGTAAGGACACTTTACCATTCTAGTACTAATGACTTCTCTAATTGCATGTATATTTACTTGCTGTTAAATGCTAGGTGTTTTTATTTTATCTTTCCCTCTACTTAAATATAAAGACATGAAAGGTGTCATTATCTATTCTTAAGAAGCATTTGATAACTGTTTGGAGAAGTCTTTCATTTACTTTGATATTTTGATCTCTTACTTCAAGCCGTAACTAGTTCTAGGGCCTTTTCGTCCAGCAAGGTTTGAAACCACTTGGCAGTATTCAATCAGTTTTGTTGAAATAACTGTCTCATTTTCTCAATTTTTATAATGTAAGAACCCTAGAAAAATTTATACCAAATTAGAATGCCATTATAATTTTAGAAAGTAAATTATACACTTTGAATATTTTAAGGAAGCTTTTTTTTTTTAAAGACAGGAATAAGGGACACCAGAGATATACACTCATCACTATCTGGTGAATAGGAAAAGATGATGACAGTTTAGGTTTCGCACACACATTTATCAGCTCCTTACTAGGAAGCCAATGGCTTTGCTGCTTTAGAGCCCAGGACTGGAGTCCTAGTCATTTACATTTTGTGTGATTTGGTCTGTATTAAGTTTTGTTTGGTCACATAACAGTAATTAGGAATGAATATTTCCAAAAGAATCTTTCCTCTGCTCTGCTTCTTGTAAAATTATCCAAAATTGAAAATATCATCTTTCTCTAGTTCAGCCATGAGCTGCAAATGAGTTCTGCGGGTTCTATGATAACCTCAAATATATTTGAGAGAATTTATTTATGATTCTAAATTAGACAGAGTTAGATTAGAACTAGATGTAAAAAGAACATACCCGATATTCTTAGCATTAGGATCAACATTGTTTTACTTAATCATAAAAACCCATTCATAATTGATGGCCAACACCTCAGAATTTAAACATTTTGGATTTCCTCTCTTTTACACTCTCCCATTTAATCCCTAAGGCAGGGATTGCACTAATTCCATCCCACATTTATATCAATACTGCTTTACTCAGGATTTGTAGATACCTCTTGAGTTTGTTTCCTCCATAGTTAGGTTTTTAGGTAGAAAGCCTTTGCTAAGAAAACAATGCCTCCAGCACCTTTGGATGTGAGGGTGGTAAAGTGATTGATGTGTTAGAAGAGAGTGTTTGTTTTAAGATTAATAATGGGTGGTCTTATTTAGAATATTGGCCATTCTGTAGATGGAACTTGTCTTGAAAAAGAAATTTTCTTATTTCCATCTTGGTAGTCTCTTCTAGAGCGTAGATGTATCTAGACTAAATAGTATAGCGCTTATGAAAACTTGGCATTTACTAAATTAAGAATTAAAATCGTCTCAGTTTAATTAAATAAATTAAATAAATAAATCATAATAAATAAAATATTCTTTTGGAATCCCGGGAACTTCAAAGAAAGTAGACTCAAAGGCAAGCTTTGGGATATTTAAATGATGCTTGTAGTTCAGTTTCCCTTACTTATTTAAAACACTGGCATCTGTATGACAGGCCTTCTTTCCATCTCAATCACTGCTATCATCCCGACTGGCTCTGGTATTCACATGGATGGAACAGCTAATGGCATGACCTCTTCATTTGGGACCTCTTCATCTCCTGTCACCATCTCCTCCTCTGTACCTGAGCCAGTGGCTTCCATACACAAGCCACTCATCTTAAGTAGGAGAAAAAACATTTTCACCTACCAGCTCATTAATTCAAATATCCTACCCTATCATCACAACCTCTACTCTCTCCAGTGAACTTATTCAGCTTTCCTTACTCCGATAATTCTTTGACCTCATCTGAACCTTCAATCCACATATTGTCTATTTTCTTCCAATCTTCTCTCTCTGCCACATTCAATACATTTAATCCCCACCCACATCTAACATTTTGGTTCACCTCTCTGGCAAAACTCAACTGAAGATTAACCCTGTATGCATGTTTTCCTGCACTTGCATCTGAATAGGAGAGCCCCTTTGGAGAATGTCATACAACAAGATTTGTTGGTTTCATAATCCATTTTTGATAATGACTTCAAATGGGCTTTCAGCATTGCAGATTGTCTATCTTGGGTCAACAGTCTCTTTCACTATATTCAGATGGATTGATCTTAAATAAAAGGAGAAACAGCTTTTTAGTTGTAATGGGAGTCATGTTGCCAGGATGGGTGAAGCTACAAATATGTTTGTGAGTTGGCATAGGAAATACGAAATGAAAATGACGTCTCATTAGTTTAGGAGGATAACCATCCCATAAATAAGGGTAATATTAACCAGGCCTGGTGTGGTGGCGTAAGCCTCCCAGCACTTTGGGAGGCCAAGGTGGGAGGATCACTTGAGGACAGGAATTCAAGATCCTTCTGGGAAACACAGTGAGACCTCATCTCCACATAAAACAAAAACAAAAACTAGCTGAGCACAGTGGCATGTGCCTGTAGTCCCAGTTACTTAGGAGGCTGAGATGGGAGGATTCCTTGAGCCTGGGAGGTTGAGGCTGCAATGAGCTGTGATCATGCCACTGCACTCCAGCCTGGGAGAAAAAAAATCAAACCATGGTTAGTTTTATATATTAGCTTAGTCTTTCCTATGAAGAAATGTTGTTAACATTATTTTCTACCTATCTATTACAAATTATTACCCACAATGGGCGAATTAGGAAACTTTCGTTCAGGTTTCTGGTATAAAGATTTGCTGAAGTATGCTTCAAGTCATGAAGCAGTATTTTGACCAATGACAAACAGCAACAGATAAAATCACCTGGAAAGTTGATGTCTCTGGGCATTTGCCTTCCAATTGAACTTTGAATTGATAGCCCTAAAAATTCATTTTCATCACATCACTTCTCTTCTGCAAACCTACCATAGGTTCCATTGCCTGCTATATTATGTCTCAAAAATAAAACATGGTTCTTCAAAGTCATCCATAATTTGATCCCATTCAATCTATTTAACATTATCTTTTACCATATATTAGCCTTATTTGAAACCCTTCTGATTCTGTCCATTGCCTATCTCCTAATTCTCTTTCCCCATGTCTCTCCCTTTATGAATGTATGTTAGCCAGTTTGACTCGGGAACTGAGCAGGCACACGCTAGTAGCTGTAGGTGGAATTTCCTATTCATTTTTCCTGTTTGGAACCAGCTAATCCACATTCATGAGGCAGAATAAGCCCATGACCTGGGAAATAAAATTTGGAGAGAAGCATGTGGATCAGGAAAAGGAGAGAACATGGATATACTAAGTAGGAGTTTCCAGAGCTGACTTTCAGGGAGGCCATTCAGATTGGGCACAATAATAATTCAAATTATTGGTCACCATATGCTTTCTTCTATGATTAATTTCTTTGGGCTTGGAGAAGGGGCAATTCTCAGGTCAGGATGGAGGACAAAAATACCAAATTCTTAACTCGCATTCTCAAATCGTGGTGGGCCATTTCTTAGTCGTAGCATGCACACACACACACACACACACACACACACACTTGAAGGTGAACTGCTAGCGCATCCACACTTCCTTAACCCATTTCTCAACCTTTTCCTCTCACCCAAAGGCTAAACAGCTTTCCAGCTAAAGGGGAGGAGTGCTAGTAATAAAACAAGAAGGGTTGGGAGTGAACATGGGACTCAGCACCTTTTCTTCCACTCCCCAGAACACGGGGCAGATCTTTGTCAGGAGTAACATGAAGGAGTTTATTTTTGCAGATTCAAGTCCTGTCTGGAACCCATTAGCAGCCTTACAGAGACAATGGACAGGGTGTTATTGGCAGAATGAGAGTTTGCTGACAATCCCAACTCTATCAAGGACACCAGGAAGATGTGGCAGAGTTGTTCAATTTTTGTGTTATCTGCAAGGGTGTAGAAGATGGGAGGGAGGGCTGGTGAACCCCAAAGAGAGAGAAGAGGAGAGGAGGGGAAAAGAGGGGAGAGGAGAGATGGTGTCTCACTATGTTTCTCAGGCTAGTCTCAAACCTCTGAGCTCAAGCCGTCTTTCCACCTGAGCCTCCCAAGTAGCTGGGATTAAAGGTGTGCACCACTGTGCATACCTCCCTGGCTCTGGTTTTATGTTGTGGGTCATATATGCAGTGCCTTTCACCTCATGATGCCCTAAAGGCAACAGTGAGCGATTATAAGAAGCTCCCTCTTCTTTACATTCCTAAATCTTAAGCTCAATATGTCTTACCACCACCAAAACTCCCCTTGTCTTTTTGTCAACATTTCCTCAATGAATCCACTCTTTCTCTACACATACTTCATTTTTAGTTTTCATGTATATATTCAACACATATTACTGAGTTCCAGTATGAACCAGGAGCTTGGAAACACAAAGACTTTGCCTTCAGTCTTCATCTTGTTTAGAATCCTTCGGGGAAGACAGACAACACAGTTACACAGAAGGAGAGAAAGGGATGTCTTTACCTTGAAAGTCCAGGCAGTTGTTAAAAATTCATGGAGCACTGGAATGGTCCATTGGACCTCGAATGGGGAGAGGGGTCTGCTGTTGAATTCTAGCTTTCCTTTTATCGATAGGCCAGATGGGTCTGTGGGATGTGAGATGAATACAATGGGCCAGAAAGAAATCCTGGCTAGAGGTGGAAGGAAATCAGAGGGGTTGTGGGTCAACTTTAGATTCAGGATTTAGGTACCAATCCCACCTCGATCAGTAAGTCATAATAAGAAGGAAGCCCCTGTCTCAGTTTCCTCACCTGTAAAACCGAAGGGGTTGATCCATGATCTTCCTTGGTTTTAGATGATTAGAAATGTTATGTAGGAGGCAATTTGTGTGGGATCAGACACAAAAGCATGAGCTTTACTTTTCAATAAATAAAAATCATGAATGAAACTTCTCGTAGTTTCCATTCTGCCTCTGGGGCTGTAAGTGAATAAAAATAGAAAAATGCTGATATCTAACATGCCTATCTCCTTGACCTCTGGTCCTATGACACCAAAAATTTGGAATAATTTGAGAAACCCTTCAAGTTGGAAATAATCCTGAATTTATTTCGAAGCCTACTCCATATGTTTTCTCTGTGATGAAAAAACAGTTCTAGCATAGTAATGTTTCTTGGTTTTCCAGTTTGAGACAATCTGAAGGACAGGAATTTACCTCATAGTGTTCATTAAACGTGTAATTCCTTTCTTATGCCAAAAAACTTTTCCCTTATTAGGAGCCCCACTATCCTCCGCACCTTCCTAACTTCCTCCCTGATGTGCTCATGGGCTTACTTCCCCACGGAATTTTTCTGACAATGTAGATGGTAAACTCTACAGAGAGTAAACTCAGGACCTGTTGACTTCGATAACAAAGTCCAAAAACGGAGACTCTTCTTTGTGCTTTGCAGGCACCTGTCTATATAAACACCCTGCACTCCAGGTGAATAGTATGCCCAAACAGAGGCCACAGAGATGAACAAACTCACCTCTTGAATGGGGAAAAGATGAGCGGATCGACTCATAGGGCAATATAAAAATGACAGCATTCAGGATGTTAAGGTTATTATAGTCTCACTGTGGGGAAAATTTTACTTCTGATGGTATGATTTTTCTACCTGCATCTTTTGATTGCCAGTGTGTAAGGGGTTAGAACTTTTGAAATCCATCCTGCCATTGTCATTTACAAAATCATTCTCTATTGTGATAAATTATAAAAAAGAAAAAGTGTACGGGGCCAAATGTTGCCAGTAAATCTACTCTAAGAATACTAGATGTGTTCTTTCATTACCTCTCCACCCTCCAGGCCAGACGATTAGAAGTGTTTGTAATAAGCAAATGCCACTGCTTAAAAATCCTGCCAAAAAACTCCAATGAGTTTTAAACTGGATTATTTTAAAGGTCAACAGATAGAAATGTTCAAAACATAATAAGTCCTTGAAATGTGAAATTTTGTGTTATTTTCTCCTGAGAATTATTAACAGTTTGAAATCAAATGGAAATAAGGAAAAATCATAAGCTCTTGGCAAAGGTCAAAAGATGAGGATCTCGAATTCAATTCCTATCCCTCAATTAACAGTGAGTTGGAACTTTACATCCTGAGAAAGTGTCAGTTGGTTTGGAGAAAATTCATGTATGCAAACCTTTCAGCTTCTCTTCAGATGTGATTTGCACTTCAGTGTTTGTTTAGGGGGAATTTCACATTGGAATTCTGCTGAGTGGTTAGAATTTGCTGCAGTGAGGAACAGTGTTGCTGCAGATGCAGCCTTGCAGCACCCCGCTTCAGCTGCCTTGCTTATGTTTTGTTTTTTCCTGCTGGCTTCTCCATTCCGCCCCTGCGAACTTGGACCAATGGGGTGGGAGCCGAGGGATAAATAACCTTCGCTTTCCCACCTTTGGGTGGATAATCAGAGGCACATTATATGTAGTACCTCAGAGAGTTCCCAGTTAGGGTACCAGATAAAATACAAGATGCCTAAGAAAATTTGAGTGTCAGATAAACAACAAACACTTTTTAAAAGTATAAATATGTCCCAAATATTTCTTGAGATATACTATTAAAAAGTGTTCTCATTGTTCAATTCCCACCTATGAGTGAAAACATGTGGTGTTCGGTTTTTTTGTCCTTGTGATAATTTGCTGAGAATGATGGTTTCCAGCTTCGTCCATGTCCCTACAAAGGACGTGAACTCATCATTTTTTATGGCTGCATAGTATTCCATGGAGTATATGTGCCACATTTTCTTAATCCAGTCTATCATTGTTGGACACTTGGCTTGGTTCCAAGTCTTTGCTATTGTGAATAGTGCCGCAATAAACATACGTGTGCATGTGTCTTTATAGCAGCATGATTTATAGTCATTTGGGTATATACCCAGTAATGGGATGGCTAGGTCAAATGGTATTTCTAGTTCTAGATCCCTGGGGAATCGCCACACCGACTTCCACAATGGTTGAACTAGTTTACAGTCCCACCAACAGTGTAAAAGTGTTCCTATTTCTCCACATCCTCTGCAGCACCTGTTGTTTCCTGACTTTTTAATGATCGTCATTTTAACTGGTGTGAGATGGTATCTCATTGTGGTTTTGATTTGCATTTCTCTGATGGCCAGTGATGATGAGCATTTTTTCATGTGTCTTTTGGCTGCATAAATGTCTTCTTTTGAGAAGTGTCTGTTCATATCCTTTGCCCACTTTTTGATGGGGTTGTTTGTTTTTTTCTTGTAAATTTGTTTGAGTTCATTGTAGATTCTGGATATTAGCCCTTTGTCAGATGAATAGATTGCAAAAATTTTCTCCCATTCTGTAGGTTGCCTGTTCACTCTGATGGTAGTTTCTTTTGCTGTGCGGAAGCTCTTTAGTTTAATTAGATCCCATTTGTCAATTTTGGCTTTTGTTGCCATTGCTTTTGGTGTTTTAGACATGAAGTCCTTGCCCATGCCTATGTCCTGAATGGTATTGCCTAGGTTTTCTTCTAGGGTTTTTGTGGTTTTAGGTCTAACATTTAAGTCTTTAATCCATCTTGAATTAATTTTTGTATAAGGTGCAAGGAAGGGATCCAGTTTCAGCTTTCTACATATGGCTAGCCAGTTTTCCCAGCACCATTTATTAAATAGGGAATTGTTTCCCCATTTCTTGTTTTTGTCAGGTTTGTCAAAGATCAGACGGTTGTAGATATGTGGCATTATTTCTGAGGGCTCTGTTATGTTCCATTGGTCTATATCTCTGTTTTGGTACCAGTACCATGCTGTTTTGGTTACTGCAGCCTTGCAGTATAGCTTGAAGTCAGGTAGCATGATGCCTCCAGCTTTGTTCTTTTGGCTTAGGATTGGCTTGGCAATGCGGGCTCTTTTTGGTTCCAAATGAACTTTAAAGTAGAGAACACATGGACACAAGAAGGAGAACATCACACACCAGTGCCTGTTGTGGGGTGAGGGGAGGGGGGAGGGATAGCATTAGGAGATATACCTAATGTTAAATGACGAGTTAATGGGTGCAGCATAGCAACATGACACATGTATACATGTGTAACTAACCTGCACATTGTGCACATGTACCCTAAAACTTAAAGTATAATAATAATAAAAAAGAATTCACAGAGATAAGAATAAAAAAATAAAAAATAAAAAGTATTCCTTGTTTACCTGACATTCAAGTTTAGCTGAGTGTTGGGTAATTTTGTTTATTTTTTGTTTGTTTTGAGACAGGGTCTTGCTCTGTTGCCCAGGCTGGAGTACTCTGCAGCCTCAACCTCCTGGGCTCGGGTGGTTCTCCCATGTCCACCTTCTGAGTAGCTGGGACGACAGGCAAGTACTACCAGGCCAAGATAATTTTTGTATTTTTAGTAGAGATGGGGGTTTCACCATGTTGGCCAGGCTGGTCTCGAACTCCTGAGCTCAAGTGATCTGCCCACCTTGGCCTCTCAAAGTGCTGGGGTTACAGGCATGACCCACTGCACCGGAGTGTTGGGTATTTTTATTTGCTAAATGTGGCAACCCTCTTGCCAATGGTATTGAGACCTAGACATCCATAGCAGTAACCAGTGCAACACCTCACCCTGGGATTGGATTTGCTTCTTTCCTGGTTTCATTCTTTCCAATCTCCTCCAATTCCAGTTCTCTGGCCTTACAGCCTCCAACACACTGTCCAGGAACAAAGGCTTGTCTCGGGTTATGCTTTTATGGAAACCCAAACTAAAATATAAGGCTGACTCTAAAGTACTGTTGATTATAATTCACTGGAGTTATATTCGAGTCTTAGTATTTTCTAAATAAGCCACTTGTCTGCCAAGTTCTCTTTTATTGATATATAATAGTTGTATGTATTTTTAGGGTACCTGTGATATTTTGATACCTGTATGCAATATGTACCAGTCAAATTAGGGCAGTTGGGATATCTGTCACCTCGAATATTTATGTTTTCTTTGTGTTGGGAATATTTTAATTATTCTCTTCTAGCCATTTTGATATATACAATAAATTATTGTTTACTGTAATTTTTCCACTGCGCTATTGAATATTAGAACTTATTCCTTCTATCTAACTGTATTTTTGTACCCCTTAGCCAACTTCTCTTCATCACTTCTATCCTTTTCCCTTTCCAGCCTCTGACATCCACTGTTCATGGAGATCAGATAAACTCTGATCTCCATGAGATTCACTTTTTTATCTCCCACCTATGAGTGAGAACATGCAATATTTATATTTCTGTGTCTGGCTTATTTCACTTAACACAGTGACTTCCAGTTCCATCCATGTTGCAGCAAATGACAGGGTTTCATTCTTTTTATGACTGAATAATATTTCAGTGTGTGTGTGTATATATATATATATAATATTATGTATATATTTATTGTTTGAAATTAAGAGAAGATTGATTAGAACTGCCAAATTAATGTTTTGTGAGGGTCCAGAGCTGCACCCCCTCACCCATGGAAATCTGTAATTTCTGAGATGCTACTGCTCTTATAGTTATATCTGCTGTAAACTGTTGATTCTGTGAATCAGATCAGTTTATGAATTATTTCACCCTTCTGCATGCCCTGTTTTAGCTCTGCCCACTGATAATCCAGCTGCCCACTGATAATCCAATTCTGCCCACTCAATCCCCAACCAAGAATTGAAAGCCAACTTCAACCAAGAACTAACCAGCTAAACAAACAAAATCACAAGAAGAATTGATACAAGCAGTAAACTTTTAAATTTTTATTTTGTTTTGATTTTAATTTTTAATTTTATGGGTACATAGTAGGTGTATATATTTTTTGGTTATATGAGATATTTTGATACAGGCATGAAATGTGGACTAATCACATCAGGATAAATGGGGCATCCGTCCCCTCAAGCATTTATCCTTTGTGTTATCAACAGTCCAATTATACTCCTGTAGTTATTTTATTTTAATTTTTTTTAACTTTTAAGTTTAGGGGTACACGTGCAGGTTTGTTATACAGGTAAACTTATGCCATGAGGGGTTGTTATATAGATCACCCAAGCATTAAGTCTAGTACCCACTTGTTGTTTTTCCTGATCCCCTCCTTCCTCCCACCCTCAACCCTCCAAATAGCCCCAGTATGTGTTGTTCCCCTCTATGTTTCCACGTGTTATCACCATTTAGCTCCCACTTATAAGTGAGAACATGCAGTATTTGGTTTTCTGCTTTTGCGTTAGTTTGCTAAGAATAATGGTCTCCAGCTCCATCTGCGTTCCTGCAAAGGACATGATCTCGTTCTTTTTTATGGCTGCGTGGTATTCCATGGTGTATACATACCACACTTTCTGTATCCATTCTATCATTGATGGGCATTTAAGGTGATTCTATGTCTTTGCTATTGTGAATAGTGCTGTAATGAACATATGCATGCATGTGTCTTTATAATAGAATAATTTTTATTCCTTTGGGTATATACCCAGTAGTGAGATTGGAGGGTCAAATGGTATTTCTGTCTTTAGGTCTTTGAGGAATCACCACATGTTTTTTTCTTGTAGATTTTTTAGTTCCTTATAGATGCTGGATATTAGACCTTTGTCAGGTGCTTAGTTTGCAAAAATTTTCTTTGAAGAAGTTGTTCCATGGCCCTGCGAGTAGTAAATGAAAAATCCAGGATCCAAATTCTAGGTATATTTGAATTCAGAGTCCAGATGCTTGGGAAATATTTGGGAAATAGAGATATTGCTAAGCCTAGTGGGTAGGGAGATGAAACTGGTTAGAATTAGGCCTCCTGGTGGTAGAATAAGGAATTTTGAGAGTTAGTTAATGTAAAATTTACTGTAATTTCTCTCTTTTCTCTCTGACTATATGTTGATAAAGTTCTTGTTGGTAAGATTTGAACACTGTAGACCTAAATCTTAATTTGTCATAAATCATGTCCTGTCACTGATAAATACTTATAAAGGAAAACTTGAATCTTTAAACACAATTGATGTCCTGACTCCAGTTGCAAACTTAATTTCCCATCTTAGTTCAACCATTTGGAACTTCTGTGGTTAGTATGGTGACTAATCTGAGGAACTACAGTTGCTGCTTTGATAATGATTCAATCTCATTTTGCTTACAGAAAAAAAATTCTCACCCAGTAGCAAACTCAAGGGAAGAAAGGCAAGTTAGGAGAAACATTAGACATTAGAAAAAGCCTTTGCATGTTATTGCTGAGATAAAGATAAAATAACTCTTTGGCTTTGTTATAATACAGGAATCATTTCCTTATGGTCTTTGAACTCTAACTTCTTAAATATCTTTAATGTTGATTGGCAAAAGATATTATTAATAGGTAAGAGGCACAGAGCTGCATTGTATTTTTGACTTCTGTTGTAGTATTTTTTTTAAGCCCAAGAGAGAAAACTGAAACTTTATTTTAGATCTTAGAATGAATCTTTGATACCTGTTCATCCACTATGGAAACAGTCAAGTTCGTATTCAACATCAAACTAAATAATTTTTATTTCACTATCGCCTCTTGGAGTGATTGTTTTCTTTTGCAAATTGCATCTCCAATCAGCTTATTTAATTAATGTTAAAATTTTGTTTGGGTGAATTTAGCTTTTCATATATTTTGGGGAGAAATCTTACTAAGAGGGGTATATACATTTGTTTTCAAACCTGTAGTTTTATTTATTTAGTAAAATTGCTTCCAATTACATGTGTGTTGCAGGTAGAGCTGCTTATACTATTCTGTTAATTCTATTGTATGTTTAACTTGTTCTTTGTTCCCGGTATTTTGCAAAAGATTGGGCCCAAAGGGGGCAATCAAGAACAATAATACCACCAGGAATTGAAAAACTCTTCTCCACCTTTGTGAATGAAGTCTAGAGTGACACAAATCTTGTTTGAAGAGCTTACGGTGTGGTGCTGGAGAATTAGTTTTTGATTATAAACCTCCTTCTCTTTCTTAATCAGATAAACTGTCTGGCCTGAAACACAGGTCTTTTATTTTCACAGACAGCTCTGTTTTCTTTCCCAAGGAGGTTATGTACAGCATAAGGATGTATTTCAGTCAAAGAGGAGAGCTTATTCAATTTGTATAATTTCATTCACCTTATAATAGTTGTGAGAGAGGAAACTATCTATGTATATAGTTATATAAATTATTTTGGGAATATCTGAGGTGAGAAAATTATTTGCATCTTACTAATTGGTTCAAGTGTAACTAGACTATTTTATTTTTAAAAATGTGTTTGTTTTGCCAATTTTTCAATGGAGAGTCCTACTATACATGGTTAACAAAGTCTCAAAATATTCCTTTGCCACATCACTATTCATTAAGCTTAAAATTATAAGCTTAATTATAATGGTACAGACATAGCTGTTACTTTGAAATAATAATTACATAGGTTATATTTAATTTTTTTACTTGACATTTGTAATTTTTTGACTTTTTTATGTTTCTCTATGGCTGAATAGCTAAAAGATATCCTAATGTCGTGACATAATTTTTATTTTTTAAAGCCAACCGTTCACCAAGTGTTTGGCAACAAAATTGCTGTTTTTCTCCCCTTTATCTCCCTCCGTCCCTTTCTTCTTTAATTTTTAAAGCTTCTATAGATAGCTAGCCTATAAATAAGAGTATTTTCTTTGATATTATCATAATACATAGTTTTATGATTGTATTAGTCTGTTTTCAGGCTGCTGGTAAAAACATACCTGAGACTGAGCAAGTTACAAAAGAAAGAAGTTTAATGGACTCACAGTTCCACGTGGCTGGGGAGGCCTCACAATCGCGGTAGAAGGTGAAAGGCAGGTCTCACGTGGTGGCAGACAAGAGAAGAATGAGAGCCAAGTGAAAGGGGTTTCCCCTTATAAAACCATCAAATCTCATGAGACTTATTCACTACCATGAGAACAGTTTGGGGGAAACTGCCCCCATGATGCAATTGTCTCCCACCAGGTCTCTCCCACAACATGAGGGAATTATGGGAGCTACAATTCATTGAGATTTGGGTGGGTACACAGCCAAACCACATAAATGACTCTTCTTAGATGTTTTGTAAATGCTTTATTAACAGATTAGCCAATTTATTACATTTACTTACAATTATTTTCTTGTATATGAAATATGTTTATAATATATATAAAAATGGAGATGTGAGGAAGACAAGGAGGCATCCTCTAGCACGGTAGGTGCTTCTGTGGGGCTTCAGTGGTCTCCACCTGGTATTCACAGTTTTATAGACTCCCCTCCCCTTGAGTAATTTGCTTCTAACCATAGAATATGGTAACATTGAGGGGATGCGACTTTTGCAATTAAGTAATGAGAGGTTGTGACTTTTGTCTTGCTAGTGACATTCTCTCTTATTGGCTTAGATAAAGCAAGTTGCACGTTAAAGAGGCCTATATAGGAAGGAACTGAGAGTAGCTTCTGGCAACAGCCAGCAAAGAACCCTCAGTTCAGAATCCTCAAGGAAATGAGTCCTGACCACACCCATGTAAGTGAGCTTGAAAGTGGATTTATCCTCAGTTGAGCCTTTGGAGGAGACTTCAGCCCTGGTCAATAACTTGATCCTTGTGAGGAAACTCTGAAACACAGGTACCAGCTAAGCTGTGCCTGGATTCGTGGCTCACAAAAACAGTAATAAAATAAATGTGTATTGTTTTATGTCGCTAAGTTTTAAGGGTAATTTGTTACACAGCAATAGGATAACTAATAAAATTGTTAATATTTCATTGTTTCTTTTCAAGTCTTTTTTCTAAGGAATAAACATATACATATTAAAAGTGGGGTAATGGAAACACAGTTTTGCTTTGCGATATTTTCCATACATTTCTATGATGCCAAATAATGCTTCAAAATCAGATTTTTTTTTTTTTTTTTTTTTACAGACAGGGTCTTGCTCTGTCACCTAGGCTGCTGGAGTGCAGTGGCATGATGATAACTCACTGTAGGGCTCATATTGCTGATCTTTGATTTTATTTAGCATATTAATAATCTAAAACCTAATTAATTACTTAGATTAAAAAACATTTTAGAGGATGATAAATCATATTCCCAAATTCCATTCTGGGAAGACTGCACTAATTTCTTCTTCCTACTGGAGATGTGCAAGGCCCATTCCCTTATCCCATAATGGTCAATGCTGCTATTATAATTATTTTTCTTATTTAACAACTTAATAGGTAAACAATTTTATTCATTTTAACTTGCGTTTTTGATTTCTAACAAATTTGATCAAATTTTTATAATTTGGTTGGCTGTTTACTTGGATATTCTATTTTTAGTGAAATTCTGGGTTGATATTTTCATTCTTTTTATTGTATTTATCTTTTAAAATTGTTTTTAAGAATGATTCTCTTTAAAAGCATTTGTTAGATTTTTATTAGAGAGTATACAAACAGTTTTTTTAAAATAATGCATTGTACTTTGAAAATCATTGTGTTTTAAAATTACATTACTTTGACCTTGATTTTGGAACAAAGGGAACTAATATATTTGATTTTTTTTTTTTTTTTGAGACAAGTGTCCCACTCTGTCACCAAGCTGGAGTGCAGTGGCGCGATCTCGGCTCTCTGCAACCTCCGCCTCCCGGGTTCAAGTGATTCTCCTGCCTCAGCCTCCCTAGTTGCTGGGACTATAGGCTTGTACCACCACGCCTGGCTAATTTTTGTATTTTTAGTAAAGACGGGGTTTTACCATGTTGGCCAGGATGGTCTCGATCTCTTGACCTTGTGATCCACCTGCCTTGGCCTCCCAAAGTGCTGAGATTACAGGTGTGAGCCGCCATGCCCGGCCATATTTGCTTTTTTATAGAGATGAAGGCTTGCTCTGTCACCCACCCTGGAGTGCAGTGGCACGATCTCGGCTCACTGCAACTTCCACCTCCTGAGTTCAAGCAATTCTCCTGCCTCATCCTCCCGAATAGCTGGGAGTACAGGTGCACGCCACCACTCCCGACTAATTTTTGTATTTTTAGTAGAGATGGGGATTCACCATGTTGCCCAGGCTGGTCTCAAACTCCTGACCTCGTGATCCGCTTGCCTTGGCCTCCCAAAGTTCTGGGATTAGAGGCGTGAGCCACCATGCCGGGCCAATATATTTACTTTTTTAGCAACCTCTCTCTCTCTCTCTCTCTCTCACACACACACACATGTGCACAAACACACAGACATACACACATCCACACATTCATTGTTGACATTCCATCTACTAAAAATATAATGTCAAACAGTCTTTATTGAATTTGGATCATTCAAATTTATTGAATTTGAAGTTAAAAGCATTTTGAATTGCTTTTAATTTATGTTAGCATCATAATGTATATCTCACTTAATATTTACAACAACCCTGTCTAGGTAGGCCTAGGAGGTTTTATTATTCTACTTTATCAAATTAAATGCAGCTCAGAAAATGTACATAGTTGATCCAAAGTTATGGAGCTTAGTAATTGGTGGAGTTGAAGACCAAGTTGGGTTTTCTGACTTTATATCTAACACTTTTTTCTTCATGACTTTTCTCCATATTCCATGTCTGGTATTATTGTAGGTATAGAAGCCTGTAGACAAGCGAGGGCAGGGTGCTAATATTTATAACGTGCTACGTGCATTAGCTCATTTAATTCTTACAATCCTGTAAGGTAATTATTTCCTAATTTTTATTAAAAAATGAATATAAGTCTCAAAGAATTATTTGCTCAAGGTTATAAAATCAATCGAGGGTTTTATCTGGCGCTTAAGCAGACTGTATTAAGCCTGTGGTTTTCTCTTCTATCATTTAGAAATAGTTTAGCGTATAGAGCTTGTGGAATGTAATTATAGACCCATTTTCCCTTAATACTTCTATTTTCCCACAGTCTCTGCACTTTCTTTTCAGGACTCTACCACCAGTACAGGAGATTTTATTGGGGCTGAATTTTTCACCTGGTCAGCATCTACTCTCTGGCTAGGGTTTATGTCAGGCATTGCCTCTTCCATGAAGCCTGGGCTATCTTGAACTTTCTTTGTCCCTGTTCAGACTCTACGCATAGTTCCATCATGGCACTCATCTCACTGTATTTTCTTTATTTGTTTAAGTATCTGCCTAAGCATTTTAGACTGTGGATTTCTAGAGGTCTTGGAGGACTGCTTATGATTCATTTCTAATTCCTTGCCTAGGACAGTGCCTAGCTCATAGCTGGTATTCAATAAATGTTAAATGAATGAGTGAGTTAAGGGATGGATGGATGGGATGCTCTAGCTGGGGGACTGCAGCTGGCTCATCAGCTGTTCTGTAAAGCATAGGCATCTGGGGTGCTTCCAATATACATATTTTTGATCTTCGCTTGTAAGAGAATTGCATAAGAAAGAATCAGAAGAAGATTTTCTTTCAGTCTTTCCCTCCTTCACTATAGGGTATCTATTTGAAGCATTTAAAGTAAAGTCCAAAAGAGCAAGGTAAAACAACTTAAATGTGACATTTTAGACTAAACATCTATTCCAGTTATTTACATTATGGAACAGAGAGCTAGAGGGTGTGTGTGTGTGTCTTTACATTTTTGTATTTTATGCAGATAGTAAAGGTCTTAGCAGTAAGAATAAGGGAAATTATATCAGCCTAGTTACTCTCTGCAAGGCGTTTCTGGGGATCCCATAGGGTTCTAAAGAACAAATTTGGAAAGTCTATGCCACAGAGGATACACATTTGACTTTTACTTTTTTGTTGGACAAATCTGAAGTAGTCACAGATTCCGTGCAAGAGCATGGATATGTGTATAGCTACATATGGTATTTATTATACAGATTAATTAGTTATAGGGTAGAGTTGTTTGAATACTAAACATAAATTGCAATTCTATCATTCTTGTTAATTTCTGCAGGAAGAAATTGGAGGCAGTGATAATTATCTTCATCATGTTTTATAGAAGAGAATTTAAAAATTTTTTCTGAAAAATTAAAAATATTAAATATGAACTACTAATTACACACCAAAAATACACACATGCACACACACACAACTAAAATCCCTTCGTTTCTTTTGGTTAGTAGTTTACCTGTGACTCACTTTTAATTTCTTTTTTAGAGATCTCCCTATGTTGCTCAGTGTGGTCTTGAACTCCTGGGCTCAAGGGATCCTCCCACCTTGGCCTCCCAAAGTGTTGGGATTATAGGCATGAGCTACTGGGCCCCGCTTCTCTGACTCACTTTTAAATTAAAATGCATGAGATGAGATGTGAGTAGCGTGGAGTAATTTCCTCTTTAGTGGGCTGCCGGATGAAAGTGACCGATCTTTAAACTTCAAAGCACCAGAAAAGATGTAAACAATTAAATTAAATCAATAATTAAAACTGAATAATGACATGTTACAAAACGTTAGCCATATTGTAGCCGAATGTGTGGTGAAACTGTGTGGTGCAGAATAGAACCATGTGTGCGCATTGGCCCTATTTAAAATTGTGTGATTTGGAGACATTTCTTGAGAAATCAGCTGGGTGACTGCCAGTTTTGATCAAAGGTGAAGCTTCTGGCAGAATGCTATAAATCCCTAAGATCCTTGGGATGATTACAGCGGTTATCTCAGCTGAAGAATTTGACAAATACACAGAGCATGTTGATACGATTAATGAAAGAGAAAGACTTTTAAAAAAGAAAGAATTTCAAAAGGATGAAACTTCTGAATGTTCATACTGATGGTTCTATTTCAGGGTCAAAACATGTGTATAATAAATCCTCATTGGTGTCTCCTTTCTTTCAAAGATGCAAAATGTCATTGTCAGAAGAATTAGATTTTTGAAAAAATTCTAATTGTGGTAGGTATTCTCTTTAATTCCTAACGGAATTCTATACCCTAAAAAAATATGAACCATCTGCGTACCTGTTAATTTCCATTCAGCAACTGGGCTGTGCAACTAGCCACACACAGGCTGCAGCACCATCTAGCTAAATTCCAAGGTAATTCATGACAGCTTTGCTTCTGGTCCGTAATTATTTCAGCTTTTCTTTTCATCTCTAATGATACTGTATTATATAGATGCTTTTGTTTTCTCTTCTTAAACTCAGCCTTTGGGGATTTTAAAAATCCCTATTTAAATAGTATAATGTGGCAAATGAAGTCCTACTCCTATGAAGCAGAATTTATTAGTGATTTAAAGTCCGGACATGTTATAAAAGCATTTGGTTATATAATAAACATGAGGCTCTGATTTCCTTTGCGTTTTGGGGAGGCTGTTCCATGGAGTTGCTAAAATTCTAAGATTCGTCACCTCTACTTACACTTGAAATACATTTTTGATGTTCAAGACTAGGTTAGGGTAAGACAGCATCTTTAAATAATACACATTTCCCCAACAGATCAACTCTGGCAGGCCTTGAATGCCAGGGTGAAGAGAGAACGCAGTAATAGAATGTAAGGTGAGTTGGGGGATGCTGGCGACAAAGGCAGGATCTGAGAGGGAGAAGATGGCTTTAAAAAGGAGAATCAGCCAGGCGTGGTGGCTCACGCCTATAATACCAGCAGTTTGGGAGGCCGAGGCAGGTGGATCACCTGAGGTCAGGAGTTCAAGACCAGCCTGGCCAACATGGTGAAACCCTGTCTCTACTAAAAATACAAAATTAGCCGGCCGTGGTGGTGCACGCCTGTACTCCCAGTTACTCGGGAGGCTGAGGCAAGAGAATCACCTGAACCCTGGAGGCAGAGTTTGCAGAGAGCTGAGACAGTGCCACTGCACTCCAGCCTGGGTGACAGAGGAAGATTCCATCTCAAAAACAAAACAAAACAAAACAAAACAAAAGCCAAGAGACTTTAAAAGGAGAGTGTAGAAAGAGGAGATGGAGACGCTAAACAGAGAAATCAGACCAAGGGGCAGACAAGGGTGGACCTGGGGGACTGAAAGAATAAGAATAAAGGAGGTCCAACAAAGAATTAAAAAAAAAAGAGGGAATAATAGAAGAAAGCCGAGAATAGAGATTTGTTTTCACCTTCGGAGTTAACTTTAGTGTGTGATACTACCTATTTGAAAACCAGGATCCATAAACTGGAACCAAATCAACACTGTTCATAGCTAACTAGCCCCACTAACATTCACTTTTTTGATCTTAACTTGATAGGTAGACATTTACACCAGATGACAGGACATTTTGAAATACGAAGTTAGTGCTTTTATTTATTTATTTATTTTTATTCATTGTCAGGGTCAGTTTACATCCCTGCAAAGAAAAATTACTTAAAGAAAAGTGAGATTTAGTATGAGAAATGTGTTATGTATTACTAATCTTTCCTTTTCCATAGTTGGCGATGCTGAGATGTTCACGGGTGGCCAAAAGATGTTGAGAGATATTCATAGCTTCCTCCGTGGGAATAGATTGTTTTGATGTATGAAATCACATTTCAAATGGCTGTTCTTACCGACCTCTAAGTGCCTTACACAACAAGGCAATTCATAGCACACACATGCAAGGATTTTTGGCAGTTCCTTAATGTAAAAAAATATAAATGGCAGGGCGGGTGGGGGGGCACCTTTACAAATATATTTGAAAAAGAAACGATTTTTATTTTATTTTTATTTTTGAGACAGAATCTTACTCTGTCACTCAGACCGGAGTGCAGTGGCATGATCACGGCTCACTGCAGCCTCAATCTCTCGGGCTCACGTGATCCTCCCACCTCATCCTCCAGAGTAGCTGTGACTACAGGTACATGCCATCACAACCGGCTAATTAAAAAAAAAATTATTTATTTTTTTTGGTAGAGATGGGGTCTCACTGTGTTGCCCAGGCTGGTCTCAAACTCTTGGGCTAAAATGATCCTCCTACCTCAGTCTCTCAAAGTGCTAGGGTAAGAGGCATGAGCCATCACACCAGGCCAGAAATGTTATTTTAGAGATACTATGTAACCAAAATTTTTAGTGTTTCTAGATTTATGTAATAATAGCTTTATAAAAAATGTTTACCATTTTTCATTTAGTAATGTGTGTCACTGGCCGGGCACTGTAGCTCATGCCTGCAGTCCCAGCACTTTGGGAGGCCAAGGCGGACGGGTCACCTGAGGTCAGGAGTTCAAAACCAGCCTGGCCAACATGGTGAAACCCTGTCTCTACTAAAAATACAAAAAAAGTAGCCGGGCGCGGTGGTGGGCGACTGTAATCCCAACTACTTGGGAGGCTGAGGCAGGAGAATCGCTTGAACCTGGGAGATGGAGGTTGCAGTGAGCTGAGATGCCATTGCACTCCAGCCTGGGTGACAGAGCCAGACTCCATGTCTAAATAAATAAATAAATAAATAAAGTGTGTCAGCTACTTTTCTCTTTAATTCTTAGCAACATCTCTCTGGCAAGTACAGATCAACAGCTCCCTCCCCACTCTAACTGCTTTTGTTTTATACGATATGCAGCATGTGCAGAAGGTAGTTCGTCAATGACTCTCTTTCCTACTTATCAATATTCTTTTGATATCTCTTTGATTCTCAGTTTACTGTGTAACTCATCACACTCTCCATCTTTTGCTCAGGAAATACTCTATCCTGATTGCCATTTGTACTTCCAGATGGCTTTTTACTAATGTCTGTTCAGCTATGAACTGATAATTAAGATATGAACAGACAGTGAGTTAAGACTTAACTCCTTCCAGAAAACTTTTTGGAAACATACTTTGATAGAGATTATTCAAGGAAAGAAATCTCCAAGATCCCAAGGAATAAAAAAGACACAGTAGGCGCTAGAACATACAGTTTTAGATGAAACCCCCTCCATCACTACTGATGGCTACTAGTAAGGCAGCCCTATTCAGGCCTTTTGCAGAATCTCTGTGCAAAGTTTAGCATCACCACATTCAAAGTCCTGCAGGGATTTCTCAGTAGGGCCTGTGCCATGTGGCCCAGAGAAGTGTAGACACTTGTAGCTCTGGCCCCTTCTGCCATGTCCCAGTTTCTCTTCTAGGTCCTTCACTTGGATCATCTCATTTAATTCTCACAGCAATCATATCCAGTAGGTTTCATTATTATTTCCATCTTGCAGATGAGACAGAGGCATATTGAGGTCAAGTACTTTTTTCAAGGTATCTCTGATAGTAGGCAGAAAAACTGAAATTGGAACTCAGGGCATTTGATTCCAAAAAGTCATGGATTTACTACCAGATTATACATGTAATGTGGTCGTTTAAATATAAAACAATAATGTTTCTTTAAAGTCATCTATGTTCTCCTTCAATGAATTGGAGTGAAGAATAGGCATTCTGGTGGTAGTAAAATTCTGTGCTCAACATTATATAACTATATATGTTAACTTTATATGTTAACTTTTTATATAACATATATTCATTTTGTATATATGTTAACTCTATATAAATATAAAGTTAAAAAGGCAAATTGCCTAAATTAGATTTCCTTAAAGATCTCTTCTAAATTGAATATACTCTTTTCAAGTTTCCATCTCTTTAGACAGGTTGACATGAAGCAATTTTGTAGACGCTGCTTTTTGACATGGAACTAATCTATTTTCAATTTAAATGAAGTTTTGAAATGACAATAAACTTCCTACAGCAGATGACAAGACCAGAGTCTTTCTTCAGAATCAATGGACAAAGTCAAGGACAATACACTTTGTTATTATGTGAGATTGCAGTTCTTGAATTCTTAAATTTGTCTGAGTGTTTCATTAAGTGAGTTTTAGACTTTAAGGACTGTGATGGTTAATACTGTGTGTCAACTTGATTGGATTGAGAGCTACAAAGTATTAATCCTGGCTGTGTCTGGAGGGTGTTGCCAAAAGAGATTAACATTTGAGTCCCTGGGCTGGGGAAGGCGGATCCACCCTTAATCTGGTGGGCACAATCTAATCAACTTCCAGCCAATATAAAGCAGGCAGAAAAACGTGAAAAGGAGAGATGAGCCTAGCCTCCTAGCCCACATCTTTCTCCTGTGCTGGATGCTTCCTGCCCTCATCATTGGACTCCAAGTTCTTCAGTTTTGGGACTCAGACTGGCTCTCCTTGCTCCTTCAGCTTGCAGACAGCCTACTGTGGGAACTTGTGGTCATGTAAGTTAATACTTAATAAACTTCCCTATATATATATATATGTCCTATTAGGTCTGTTCCTTTAAGAGAACCCTGACTAATACAAGGGCATACTAATTTGGAGTGTTTCTAGAGTTTAGAAATGTGTGTTCCACATTTTTGACATTTTCATAATTCACTGTCAAAGAAAAAAATGTGTGAGGTTGCAGGGGATTGTTATGTCTACCAGCATCCCCTGCATTTGCGGGATGGACCTAAATGCTTATAATGAAGACAGGCAGCTATCAGGTGGTTGATTTGTTGGAAGTGATAATTCACCTTAATTCAACACTGAACCTTTGTGTTCTTGGCAAAGAAGAGATTTAGAGCCTGCTCTCCAATGACTTAATCTTGTGGTAAGTTGGAAACACACAAAACTCACTCTGATATCTTGCGGGTAAATGATGGCCGAGGGAACCAGTCGATGTGCTATGGGTATACGTGGCTGGGGAAGTTCACTTGTGATTGAGAACATTTTTGGAGGATGTCTTAAGAGATGGAATTTGAACTGAATTTTAAAGGATATGCAGGACTTGAGAGAGAAGTATGGGAGGAAATATCATTGTGTAGTAGGAGTACTAGCTTAGTGATCAGATGGGCCAGGCTAAGAAGAGTGTACAAGTTCTTTACTCTATGTGTGATACTGGGTAAGTTTCTTCACATTTTCCAACTTCACTTTTCTCATCTGAATAGAGGATAATAATATTCGCATCACAGAGTTTTTGTGAAGATGAGATCCTGAAAGAAGAGTCTAATATAGTACTTGGGATGTCACAGGCATTTGGTAACCCATGTGAATATAAGTTGACACATTTTCAGTATCTTGCTGGAAAATTGCTACCTGATAATCAGGATTGAATAATTTTTGCTCAGTCATTAGCTATTTCTCATTGCTCCTTAAGTGATTCTTATGTGGTTTGCCAATCTTCCTTCTGTTATCCAAAAAAGAGATCCTAGATTATTCTGGAAATTAAGGTTTTCAAGGAATAACAGGAGTTGAATAGGGGCAGAAAGGTTAACAGCAGATACTGTCCTTTTATAAGTTTTTTCACCTATTTCCTATGTAATAAAAAGCAAAATCTACTTGTCGAATGACTACTCTTTTATGTGGGAGGTAAATATTTTTGTTTCTGAAGGAAGAGAGCAACTATTGACCTGTGAACGAGGGTAGTTACCTGAAAGTACAGAGAGTGGGCCGTGAGTCCCCTGCTGGGTAGTCCATGGTGGCGTAAAATGATTAAATGGAGTGAGAATGCTTTCTTCCTTAGTCCTCACAGGCGGGTCGAAGGAATCTTGCTTTCAAATGAAATGAGAACATCATCGAGAATGTCTGCCAGGAGATGAAGAGGTTTTGGTCTCTGAGTGGATCTAGCCAGAGTGAGGCCCAGGGAGTACTGACTCATCTATTTGAATGACTAGAAATGGGGCACGGTGCCCAGAAATTAGGTCAGAGACCTTGGATATGAAGGAGAGGGTTTTTAATGTGTGTGTGTGTGTGTATGTCTGTGTGTGTGTGTGTGTGTGCGTGTGTGTATCTGCAGATATACATATATCTGTATATGTATATTTCTGGGATCATTGCCTAACTATGGAAAGCAAATAGATTTTATAGGAATTTTCTCCTGGACTTAGATTTTTCAGTTGAGGAATCAATTCAGATAAAAAAATACATACTATTTTGTCTTAATAAACAATTTACTCTGAGTAATACTGGGTGACATCTCAGTTACTAGGATTCTGTCCAGTTTTTGCTGCTTGAAAGCAGTATTTCTTTATTATTTGGTACACATTTAAAAAAATATATAACTAACTTGAGTACCTCTTCCAAAGAATTGTTTTTGACAATATGGGAATTGGGAATAATTATATTAAACAAAATTTACCCTGGAAGTGTTCTATTAAGAATCTTCTTTAATCATTATTATATTAAAGATCCCTCTTATCAGAGAGTGATAGAGTATTTTAAGTGGCTTATGTTTAAAATTACTTCCCCTATAAAAGATTTTCAGATGCCAACTCTAATGTTTAATAGAGATATTTTCAAATATGTGACTTGTAAGTTAAGAAGTATCTGTCTTGGTTGAAAAGTAATTCTACTGAATTTGTGGTTCTCTCCAATCATTGACATCATGGGATCTTGGGTTTATTTTGGAGTCCTTTGCCTAAAGGACTTGGAAAATAACAAGATTTTTAAAAGTTAATATGAAGAAAAGAGAAACTAGGAGAGTCTTGGTGGAAGTTCTTACCAACAGTTTGCTTTTAGACATGAATCTTGACTTTATGACCTTATTGCACCCCATTTTATCTGAAAAAAGAATCCTATGAAACCCACAAAAAGTTCTTTAAAAAGATTTTAACATTTATTTAAAATAAAAATATAAGGAATCTGTTATAAAATACTTTGGTTCTGGAGTCAGTGAAGACAACATTTTTCATTCACTATATGGTAATTGTTTTTTAAATGATGCCACGAATATATATATATATAGTGATATTGGATAAATTTGTTGTGAAAATTGTCTGCCAATTTCTCCAAAAAATAAATGCTATTTTAAAATTTCTCCTGTTCAAATGTAGAAATTTAAGTGAACTCTGAAAGATAAGTAATTACATATTCCCTGTGAGACATGGAGGTTCTTTTTAAAAATTGTTTTAGTTTTAAAATAATATACAGAATTGAGTGATTCCTGAAACATGACTTATTACATCAGATGTACATTTCTTTTTAGAAGGAAAAATAATTGCCACCACTAGATATACCATTTAGGAAAAAAAAATTGAATTGTTCATCTTTTATTAATGCTGTAGGCAAGGTGTGCTGAATGGTTCTTTTTAGCAGGCAGGTATTTTTTAATTCATTAAGAATATTTTTTCTTTTGGTTTTCATGAACTGTAAAGCATATATTCTATTATTCTATTCTGGAGTATGTTCTATAGAATATATTAATAACCTTGTTTACTTGACAATGACCTTAAGAAACGATCTGTTTTTATTCCAGAGGCAAGAAGAAGGGAAAGCTACATTTAAAAATTATATTTCACCCAACTTGTAGATCTGATACAATGTTTTGATGGCTATATTTAGAATGTATGTATTACATATGTATATATTATATATGTAATATGTAATATATACCTGGAAATTTGTCTTAAGGTTTTCATCAATGTAAAGTACACTTATAAAAGTCCTTGGAATATACATTGTGAAGAAAAGAGATTTTTAAAAATTCCTGCTTTTGTAGAATTAACATTTAAGCTGGAAAATACAAAACATAACAGATGTGTAAATTATGTAGTGTGGGGGGAACGTGCTAAGTGCTGTGAAAGAAAGAACAAAGGAAAAATCGTGCAGGGTAAAGGGAGTGAAATTAAGATTCATTTTTAGGAGAACACATATTTCTTTATTTTCTTAGACTGGTAGTTCCTTTGATAAATAAAAGACAGTAGCTCAAAATCTAGTGGTAGAAATGGTGCAAGTGTATAAAGGCAAAAAGCAATAATGCAAAAGAGAAACAATCTAAACTTGTTTCTATGGTTCTATGATTTTAATATGTTTATAAACATGAAATCATTCCTTTAATGGAAACTTTCTCATTTCTAAACCCTGTAACCCTGTATGTGAACACTGTGAGTACTGATAACTTCTTTCAAAATGAGGATATCAGATTATTCCTTATTCCTGTTGTGCACATTTAGCGGCAAATGTCTGCTAATTTCCAAATGTAGATGAAGACTTAGATGTAGAGATATTCATTGCATCGGTGTTCTCAATAGCGAAAAACTGGAAACAGACTAGATGCCCATCAATGGAGGAAAGGATGTATAAACTATTGGAAATTATAGCCATATTTGGAAATTATCCAGCAGGTAAAATATTTAGCTATAATTATATGTATTGCCATGGAAAACTTTTGAGGACATAACACTAAGTTTTGAGAAAAACAAATTTCTAAATGATATAGTTAGTAAATTGATATTAAAATAATCCAAACAAATCAAAACTATATATTGGTATATACATATGTATATATGATTAATCAGTTTATTTTTACCAAGTCTTTACTCAATCTCTGTATTCGAATTGAATATCCATATCCTTTTTAATGTGAAATGCTATCGTACAATAAATTCTTTGATATAATTTGGATCTGTATCCTCACTCAAATTTCATGTTCAATTGTCATCCCCAATATTGGAGGTGGGGCTTGGTGGGAGGTGATATGGCTTGGCCGTGTCCTCTCCCAAATCTCGTCTTTACTTGTAACTTCTATAATTCCCAAGTATTGTGGGAGGGACCCAGTGGGAGATAACTGAATCATGGAAGTGGTTTCCCCCATACTGTTCTCCTGGTAATGAATAAATCTCATGAGATCTCATGGTTTTATAAGGGAAAACCCCTTTCACTTGGTTCTCATTGTGTCTCTTGTCTGCTGCAATGCAAGATGTGCTTTTTGCCTTCCACCATGATTGTGAGGCCTCCCCAGCCACATGGAACTGTGAGTCCATTAAATCTCTTTTTCTTTCTAAATTACCCAGTCTTGGGTAGGTCTTTATCAGCAGCATGAAAACGGACTAATACGGAAGGTGATTGGATCGTGGGGGCAGAATTCTCATGAATGGTCTAGCACCATCCCTTTGGTACTGTTCTCATGATAGCAAGTGAGTTACTGCGAAATCTGGTCGGTCAAAAGTGTGTAGCACCTTCCCCTTCTCTCCTCCCTCTACTCTCTCTTGATCCTGCTTTCACCATGTGAAGCGCCTGCTCTTGCTTTGCCTTCTGCCATGAGTAAAAGTCCCTGAGGCCTCTCTAGAAGCAGATGCCTCCATGCTTCCTGTATAACCTTCATAACAGTGAACCAATTAAAGCTCTTTTCTTTATAAATTATGCAGTCTCAGGTATTTCTTTACAGGAAAGTGAGAACGGGTTAATACATTCCTATAACTATTTGTGTCTCTAGCTCCCTGCCTTGTCTTGCCTGGCTTTACAACCTGTCTTGCCAAATGGAATGTTAGAGGGTATAGTGTAAGCAGAAGCTTCAAATGTCCTTGTGTGTTTTGCCTGACCTCTTTCACTTGACTATTTTCCATTAGAATATTCAAGTCCTGGTAGCTGATGGTCCCAGAGGCAAAGCAGTTAGAATGAACCTAAACTGATCTATAGCCTGAAGTGGAGCTACCGTAGCTGCCCCATAATATCTTGATCAATAAAAATGAATGTTCTAAGCCTCTGTCACCCAGGCTGGAGTGCAATGGCACAATCTTGGCTCACTGCAACCTCCGCCTCCCAGGTTCAAGCTATTATCTTGCCTCAGCCTCCTGAGGAGCTGGGACTGCAGGCACCCATCATCACGCCTGGCTAATTTTTGCATTTTTAGTAGAAATGGGGTTTCACCATGTTGGCCAGTCTGGTCACGGACTCCTGACCTCAAGTGGTCCACCCACCTTGGCCTCCCAAAGTGCTGGGATTACAAGCATGAGCCACTGAGCCCAGCCAAAGCCTTTGATTTTTGAGGTTGGTTGTTATGAAGCATTATTGCAGCAATAGCTAAGTGACACAACATGTTCGTATGTGAGTGCTTAGAAAAAGATCAGGAACAATAGTTATCAGACTATAATCTTTATTTCTGAGAATTGGGATTGGCTGTAAAGAGATGCATTAGTTCGTTTTCACGCTGCTGATAAAGACATACCCAAGACTGGAAAGAAAAATAGGTTTAATGGACTCACAGTTCCACGTGGCTTATTTTCCCTCTTTATTACCTATGTTTTGTTCTTGACTTTGCTTTTTTCTGTCATTAGCATATCATAGAGATCTAGTTATTTTAGTACATATACACCTTCTGCATTCTATTTCTACAAGTGTCTAATATTCCATGGTGTAGAAGTACTTCATTCAGTCAGTCCAATATTTTTGGGAAGTTGGATTATGTCTAGACTTTTTTCTACTACAAACAATGCCCACAATGAAAAATCTTGCACATTTTATTCTACAAGTGTGCCATCATCTGCAAATAAAGTTTTATCTTTTCCAGGTTTTAAAAAGTTGTATTTGTTTTAAATTGACACATAATTGTACATATTTATGGGGTAGAGTGTGATGTTTCTATACATGAATACATTATGTAGTGATCAAATCAGGGTAGTTAGCATACTCATGACCTCACAAATTTATGATTTCTTTTTGGTGAGAGCATTCAAAATTCTCTCTTCTAGCTATTTGGAAATATACAATACATTATTATTAACTATAGTTATCCTACTGTGCAATAGAACAACAGAATTTCCTTTGCTACTTTTAAGCACTAGCTTTTTTTCTCTTGCCCAGTTGTTTAGCTGAATACTTTTAATACAAAGTTAAATAGTAGAGTTCATAGTGGCCATCCTTAGTCATGTTCTTCTTGTGTTTCTTGGTTAGGAAAGATGCTAGTGTTTGGGCTTGCTAATCTACAATCATGTACCAGGTAAGATCTTTGCCACAAACAGTACAATGAAATTAAGTAACTAACAAGAGTTTAATGAAGAGAAAACATTTATAACAATGTAGGCAGGATTAAGGAACCAAAAAGGGTCTCCAGCACACATATTAAGGAAGTGCCTACTGAATGACTTTTTATTACATATTTTAAAAATTAAGAATAGAGTTGAATTGATTAAATAACTTTTCAATATCCATGGAGATGATTATAGGTTTTTCTTTTTAGATCATGAATAGAGTAATTTTATTAAGATAACTTACTGAATCTCTTAATGTTGAGCCATCTTTCACAACTAAATTTAATGATTATGTCCAAAGTTTTTAAACTTCATACAAATAGAATAATAAAATAAGTAAACAAATACACGTGACTTCTTTTGCTCAATATTGTGAGATTTCATCCATTTTTATGTAACCATATATATGTATACCATGTAATGTACTCTTTCATATTTTATTTTGCAAATATTCTATTTTATTCTACTGTTGGTGAATATTTGGGTTATTCTAGTTGTAGCTACTTAAAAATACTGTTGCTGTGAATATTCTTAGACATGTCTTTTGATGTACATAATGTACACATATCTATTTACCTAGGAATAGAATTGCTGGGTTTTTAGGTGTACTTGTTTAATTTATTTTTTGGGAATTCCTAATGTATTCTGGTTATGACTCCTTTGTCAGAGATATGTTTTCATTTTATTTTTTCAAATTATTGTTTATCTCTTCAAATACTTAATGATGTCTATTGACAAACAAAAATCTTTAGTTTTTATGTGGGTTAGTTAATCATTGTTTTCCAATATGATCAGTACTTCTTCCCCTGTTTATATATTTTTTAATCCAAAGTTCCTGAATAATTTTCTTGTGTTATTTTCTAGAACTGCACTGTTCAATACTGTACCCAGTAGCCTAGTGTAGCTATTTAAGCTTAAATATAAATTACAATAAATTGAAAATTCATTTCCTCATTTGTGCTAGTCATGTTTTCAGTACTCAGTAGTTACAAGTGGCTTGGTGGCAACCCTACTGGGCATTGCAAATAGGGAACATTTCTATTGGACAGCACTGTTGTAGAAGCTTTTGTCATTTACTGTTCACGTTTAGATCTACAATCCATCTGGAATTTTTGTGGTAGAACTGCAGCAATTAGCTTTTACTGTGGAACAAACCACCCCAAAACTTAGTAGCTTAAAACAGCTATTTCATTTAGCTCACAATTCTGCGAGTGGCTGGGATGGCTGGGTTGGCTGGCATCTCTCCCACATGGTCTCTCATGCTATGTCAATAGGCTGGTCCAGGATCATCAGATGATGGCCTCAGGGTTTCCAGCAACAAGAGGGCAAGTCCTAATGCATGAGTGCTTTTCACAGCTCTGCTTATGTCACATTTCTTATTGTCCCTCTGGCTAAAGAAGTCACGTATCCCTGCCTAGATTTAAGAGGATAAATAGACTTCACTTCTGATATGAGAAAAGGGGAAATTATGCCACAAAAGGGTATGCATAGAGGAATGGGAGGGATTTGTGGCCATTTTTGCAACATATTTTAGTGACCTATGGGTAAATATTATTTTTTTCTATATGCCTATACAATTGACCTGCCATATTTTTTGAAAAGACCATTTATTCCCCCACTCAATTGCAAAGTTAACGTAACAAATAGCTTGTCTGGGACTGCTTCTGAAGACTTCATTCTGTTCCACTGGGTTATTTATCTACCTTTGAGTCGATAATAACTATTTTAATAATTAATGCTTCATAATTTATTTTGATACCTGACAGTATAAGTCCTTTAGCCTTGTTGATTTTTCAAGAGGGTCTTAGCTATTCTTGGCCATTTGTATTTCCATGTAAATTTTAGAGTCCACCTGTCAATTTCCACAAAAAAAATCTGTTGAAATTTTTATTGGGATTTTATTGGATCTGTAGATCCATTTGGGATAATTTGCCTCTCTGCGTTTTCCCATCTATGAACAAGGTACATATCTCTGTTTATTTAGGATTCGTTTTATTTCTGTTGATGTTTTTTATTTTGCTCAATAGAATTCTTATGTCTGTTCCATTATCTTTATTCTTAAGCAAATGAAGTTTTTTTTCTTTCATTCTGTTCTGTTTATGTTCGGAATGTTGTTATAATTTTTCATTAACTTTTTGAAAATGTTTTCTCCAGTGAGTTTTATTATCTGCAGGAAAGTTACACCATTCTTTTTCATCACTTTCTTACTGAGTTTGACAAAACTCTCTCAATAAATAAAATATCAGATAAAAAATTGGTAAGGATACAGGAGATCTGAGTAATACAGAAAAAAAATTGAACTAATGGATACTTACCCAAAATCTTTGTATGGAGGCAGAATGTGTTCCTCTTATTCTATCTATATTTGAAGAAGATGAATTTTCCCACCTGGCAGCAGGTGGTTCCAGCAGTGTGGATATTTTGGGGGTGAAATGAAAGTGTGTCAGAGTGAATATCCTGGTGCTCCCTTCTCTATTTCAGCAAAGGTCTTAATAAATGGCCCCTCTCTGGTCTCACTTTTTCTCTGGCTTTCAGACCTTACATGAATACAGAAGAGTTTCTATCCCCAGCTCTGAGCTTTTCAGATCTCTTCACATTCTTTATTTCCAAAATATTGGACTCACCTTTAGAAGTTGGGTTTTGCTGAAGCTTTCAAGTCCAGATACCTCTGCTATCTTTTGTATTTTCTGAACTTACTTTTTGCTCACTTCTGGGTACTTTCTGGACATACTGTCTCTACCCTTTCTCAATAATCATACTCTGTTCAATCTCAAAAGAGTCTTCTCACAGGTAGGGACTTCTGCTTTGGGTGGGAATATTTGATTAAAGTTTCTGGGGACTTCCTGTCCCTAGGCACTTTTACACTTTTGTTCTTTCTCAAAGCCTACCCCTGTGGGTTTTTTTTAGTCTGGTATTGCCTCTCTAGCACATTCATACTATTTGGAATAATACTAGAACTTCCTACATTTTATTATATGCATAGTGAGAATTAATCATATATTGTTTCTACAACTGAAATAAGGAAAGAAGAAAAAATGCTTCATTTCTTAAGCTTTTGAAGAGGAAAGAAGACATGGTTATAAGTATCTGTAGGCTGGGCATGGTGGTGCATGCCTGTAATCCCAGCACTTTGGGAGGCTGAGGCTGGTGGATTGCTTGAGCCCAAGAGTTTGAGACCAGCCTGAGAAACATAGTGAAACCCTGTTTCTCCAAAATTAATAAATAAATAAATAAATAAATAAATAAATAAATAAATAAATAATACAAAACATTAGCCAGGGATGGTGGCATGCGCCTGTGGTCCCAGCTACTACGGAGGCTGAGATAGGAGGATTGCCTTAGCCAGGGAGCTCAAGGCTGCAGGGAGCCATGATGGTGCCACTACATTCCAGGCTGGGCAACAGAATGAGACCCTGTCTCAGAAAATAAATAAATAAAAAAAATGTAATCTGGTACTTAGCCAAGTTGTTAAAAGAGCATTTGTATTATAAACTGATGGAAACATAAATTTGGTGTTTAATCATAATACAGACTCTCCCAATACAGGCTCTTGCTGCCAAGTGGTGGTGTTAACCAAATTTCTCCCAACCATTCCATTTACTTTGGAGACAGCTCTAAGTTGTTCTACTTTTAAAATCTCTTTAATTTAAAACCCATAGTTCTCTATTTCATTAACAGATTTTATCTTGATTTTCTCTTTAGTGCAGATCAAAATAAATTTTGTTGTTTATCAAAAATGAAACTGATACATTTTCTTTTATAGTGAAGTTTATGATTTTCTACAGCATTATGATATGATTTTGAGGCAAAAGTTTACAAACATTTTCTTTGGTTCAATTTCAAATTAGTGAAATTTATAAATTGAGTTTTAAGCCATTTATGTTATTTTTCAGTGTGGAACCCAGATAGAAATTCAATGATTAACCTTGCTCTGACATAACTCCTTCAGAGATCAAAGAATAACTTGTTAAGCACTTAGAAAATACAACAGTTTTGTTAAAACCCATACAACCCTGAACTGTTTAGAATTTCCAGTTACCTGTCAGACTTTGAACTAGAGAAAAGGGACAAGTTTAAAGGACTGAACAAAACACCTGTCTAACTTCTCTATTGACAATGATAAAACATTAATTCATAGATATCCTGCACATGAGTGTTTTACTCAAAATATTACAATGCAGCTTTCATGATAGTTTTGCAGAATATTTACATTATTGTGATGTTATTTTTCTGAAACCAAAATGATCTACATTGTCTCAAATAAAAATTGGTAAACATTGAGATCTGATCTTTTCTCCATATTATATATTCCTAGAGCATCTTGTATACTGTTCCGGTACTTTGCAGTTTAAATGATTTAATTATTTTGAAACAGTTTGTTTAATGTCTGCTTTGTCCAGCTATGTCATTAGTTACACAGAAAAAGATTTCGTCTGTTTTTCTCAAAAACTATCTCCACTTCCTAGGACACTGTCTAGCAGTCAGTGTCTATTTATTGGCTAACAAACATTGAGCTGGATAAAAGTGTGTTGAAGTCTTTTCAGCATCTGTGAGTTAGGCATGTGATGGAGAGCTTAGAATTGAAAATCACAGATAAACACTCTAATGTTCATAGGTTTACTCAAACTCTTCTTCAAAAGCTGCTCTTTCAATAGCTACTGCAGTTAGGATTTCCATGTAACTGCTAATAAATAGCACTTATTATAAACGTAACTCCCTCTAAAATATGCTGCTCTGTTCCATCTTTCTCTTTTCTAGTCTTTTGCTACCATTATATTATCTTTTCTATTAGACAATGGGCATCTTTAGGGTAAGGACTTGGTATTTCCTGTAAGGACTCAGAAATATTTCTTGATTAACTGATAGGTTGAATGGATAAAAAAAAACCACCCCATTATTAATATGAACGTCCTTATTAAGAGGATTCCTACATAGAAAAGAATTAAAAAGCAAAAGTTACACTTTGATTTAAATATAACTGGTCTTCTTTATGTGGACAGAAAAATTATAAAATACTTAATATATTAAAAAATGATTTGTTTGTAAATAAAACTAACTCAAACTCAATATTCAAATAAATTATATCATCATTTAAGCTCTCTCTTTAAAAATAAACTATCTTAAATTTAAATTTACATATACATGTTAGAAATGTCTCAAATTTTGAGAATGAATGTTGGTGATTGATATAGTTTGGCTGTGTCCCCCACAAACCTCATCAATTGTAATCCAAATTGTAATCCTCACATGTTTTGGGGAGGGAACTGTTGGGAGGTGACTGGCTCATCGGGATGGTTTCCCCATGCTGTTCTCATGATAGTGAGTAATTTCCCACAAGATCTGGTTGTTTAAGTGTCTGGCACTTTCCGCTTTGCACTGTGTCTCCCCGCTCCCCCAACTCTCTGTCTTGCCTGCCCATCATGTAAGACGTGCCTTGCGACCCCTTCCCCTTCTGCCATGATTGTAAGTTTCCTGAGGCCTCCCCAGCCATATGGAACTGTGAGTCAATTGAACCTTCTTTCTTTATAAATTACCCAGTCCCAGTGAGAACAGACGAATATAGTGATTAATCCAGGTAAAATCATCTTATTGTTACAATTTAACAAGACTACTATTCTCATGAGAATTATGATCAGACTCTGAAGGGATTTTAAAGGAATATTTTCAAAAAACATTTTTAGTGATGATTTTTTATTGAAATAAGTGTATAATGTTTCTGGTTGAGTACTTGAAGGAAGGTTGGCTGACAAATTTCACAGTTGTCTACTAATAAAGTCCCATTATAGTGTGAGTATAAAATATTTGTGCAATACCTCTGAATTTATAAAGTATATTTTCATGCTGCATATCAGAGAATTCTCAAGACCATGTGAGTTATTTAGTATCTTCTTTATTTTACAAAATAGAAAATTGAAGTAACAGAGGCATTAAGGGGTTACTCGTGACCTCCTATTTTTACACTACAGATTTTACACCCTAACTTTTTGAGGAAAGGTGGGACACTGTTCTTTGTGTTTGAATAGGTGTCTTTCCTAGATAAACAACACAGGTTAGGGTGGTTTGGTTTCTTACATACAGGGATATAGAAGCTAAGTACTACAAAGCAGTGTGTCTACCATCCCAAAATACAATCAAAGGTCAATAGAAAAGGAAACAGAATCTGCCTCATGTTGTGGTTAAGTTCTCAAAGATGTTTAAAAATGCTTTCTTCAATTTAACTCCTTTTTTTAGTGGTATGAGCCTCTTAGCCACCAAACTGTGAGTTTTATTGGTGTATACAATCACAGGAGAAAAATCTGTAAAATTTGAAAAATCCATGTTTCTTTTTTTCCTCAGACTCTCTCTTTCTTTGTCTCTCTCTTCCATCATACATGCGTATCATGTAAAATATACAAGATACTATACCATTAATCATTTGTTTGCTTATCTACCCATTGCTAAGCTATTAATTTTGAGGCCCTTGTTCATTGAGAAGTTGCTGGGACATTTGGGAAGGAATGCTTTTACTGCAAAAGAGAAACTTCAGATAATGTCATCTATATAGATTTTGGACTTTTATTTTAGTTACAGTAGGATTTTATCAAGCAATACGCTTTCTTTTACCAAATGTATGGCTTGAGAAAAGGATTTGAAAGGAATGGTTCATCCAGGGTCACTTAAGAGCTTCAAAATGACCCTAGAGGGCAACTGTGGCATTTGGATTACCAAAAGAAATAAACACATCTAAGAAAATTTCAACTTGTTGTTATCTAAATTTAAGACATTGACAAGCATTTGACCTTGATGGTCCCAGTAAAAAGTGATGGTAAACATATGAGGAAGTATTGCTTTTCTTTGTTTCTCTTTCTCTATTGACCAAACTTAAAGCAACATTGAGTAAGATTAGAAGTTTTTCTCTTATTTATATATAATAGTTGTACATAGCTTTTAGAACTTTTTGATTGTAACATTCTCAATGCTATCAGAAATGAAAAGTGCAGTATTCATTTCATGTGTTGAACCACTAACATGCTGATTATTTAAATTTGTGTTCATAAGGTATAATAAAAGTGTTATACATTTTAGAATTCTAGTTTCTTTCATGCAGAGGGTCTCTAGAAGGAAAATTCTAGAAAATGATACCATCACCTCTCTGTGATATCCCAATTTATTGTAGAACTTGGAATCCCATGTAACAGAAATAAAAAATATTTAGTTTATTTTGGGTAGAATTAAGAATAAAATAATACACAAAATTAGTATTAATATTCAGTATTTGACTAGGTGGAAATTATAGAATCTTCTACATAACCTTAAGATCTGTATTTACCATCTCATTGCCAATTAATTATCAATTACTTAAGCAAATATTGCACCACTGTTTGCCAGGCTCTGTTATAGGCGCTTGTGATTTATAGGTTAATAAAACATATAAATTCTGCCCACCAAGCATTTACATATAAAGTGTACAAACATTTGATACATACTTATACTGTGTTGAAATGTATGTAAACAGGTTGGACTCGGTGGCTAACGCCTGTAATCCCAGCACTTTGGGACGCCGAGGCGGGCGGATTACTTGAGGTCAGGAATTCAAGACCAGCCTGGCCAACATGGTGAAACCCTGTCTCTACTAAAAATACAAAAAAATTAGCTTGGCCTGGTGGTGGGCGCCTGTAATCCCAGCTACTAGGGAGGGTGAGGCAGGAGAATCGCTTGAACTCGGGAGGCGGAGGTTGCAGTAAACCAAGATGGCGCCATTGCACTTCAGCCTGGGCAAGAAGAGTGAAACTCTGTCTCAAAAAAAAAAAAAAAAAGTGTGTAAACATTTAATAGATTTTATAACACAGCAAATAATGCCAGTGGTGCATCTAAAAGGTTTAAGGAGCCATTGGAAACACAGCATATAAAGTCACAATGTTGGAGGGCCTTTTATTCGTTATCCAACAAATATTTTGTGAACTTACCAAAGACGGAAATGCTATACTGAACACTTTCTGTACTGATTTTAGTGATTCTAAGAATCACAGATTTGTAAATCATATAAATGTAATAACCTGGTGTGGAAGATGGATGAGAAAAACTCAGTGACGGCACTAATCCATGCAATTGCTGTGATAATCATCAATAATGTAGTGCATTTTTTTTTTTTCTTGATGAAGTGGACTTGTCAAGCCATAGAACAGTGTGGTTTATAGTAGCTAGAATCTGCACACACCATTTGGGTCAAGCCAAAATGTCCCTGAGGGGCATCATGCTCTACTGGTCAAAGGAGAGTTGAAAAAGAAATGTTACTGTCCCCCCCGCCCCCAGGAATGTTTTTTTTACACTGTGGTTTCAGAATGTTGCTAGAAAAATACAAATATTTTATTGAATGCCTTTTTATATTGTGGTTTCAGAATATCTCTAGAAAAATACAAATATTTTATTGAATGCTTTTTTACTTTGTGGTTTCAGAATGTCTCTAGAAAAATACAAATATTTTTTTGAATGCTTTTTTACTGTGTGGTTTCAGAATGTCTCTAGAAAAATACAAATATTTTATTGCATGCTTTTTTACATTGTGATTTAAGAATATCTCTAGAAAAATGCAAATATTTTATTTAAATAAAAAACATGACTTCACCAAGTAAATTATATATCCTACATGAATTTTAAAAACATTCTTGGCCGGGCACGGTGGCTCTCGCCTGTAATCTGAGGACTTGGGGAGGCCGAGGCAGGCAGATCATGAGGTCAGGAGTTTGAGACCAGCCTGGCCAACATGGTGAAACCCCGTCTATACTAAAAATACAAAAAACAGCTGGGCGTGGTGGCAGGCGCCTATAGTCCCTGCTACTTGGGAGGCTGAGGCAGGAGAGTCATCTGAGCCTGGGAGGTGGAGGTTACAGTGAGCCGAGATCATGCCATTGCACTCCAGCCTAGATGACTCTGTCTCAAAAAAAAAAAAAAAAAAAAAAATTGTGGGCTTTAAAAATATTATTAAATGACTTATTTATATATTTATATTTTTGCATTTAGAAATACGTTGAAAAAAGGAAAAAATTAGGTGAATTTAAGAACATATAAAAAAGATTTAAATATCTTCCTTCTACATTGATAAATAATAGAATCGATGGTTATTTAAATGACTATATCTGATTGTTTAGACACAGTAAGTGAGGCAACTTAGCTCAGATAAAGTCACTCCAACAATCCCCTTCAAAAAGCCAGCAATTCACCCAACTTAACCATTTTAATAAAAAAGAACCTCTGTTCCTGTTGCTTTTATCACAGAATCGGGATGTGGGGGGTGAGGGACAAACTATAGAATAAGCTTTTATAAACACACAAAATGATATTTTCCTTTAGAATGGGAAAGGAAAGTTTCATTGAAAAGAACACATCTCAGGTAAAGCTAGTTTTACTTTTATTCTTCGTCTTCTTAAAGCTGGCTGTAGAGAAGCTCATTGTGTTGCCCTATACTTTTTGTTCAAGGCACCTGAGCAATACACAATGTATCACTTATCGGTAGAACAAAAGACTCCTTCATCAGTCAGACTCGGGGGAAGAGGACAGCTGCAGACTCAGAACTGCACTAGGCAGGTACTTTGCTTGAGACGGAACAGGAAGTAGACCATTCATGTGGACCTTCATGTCTAACCCTATTTAATTTGACTCAAGCAAGATTAGTCTCTTTCAAAACGTATCTGTGTTTGATGGTAATCTTAGATGTTTGTTTCTTATTAGAGACTTGGTTCAGAAAATGCAGAAAACGCGTTGTATTATGTGGGTTTTGCAGTAGAAACAATGGCTATTTTTATTTAGCTGAAGAGTGCTGCTATAGACAGATTTCTACTTTGTAGAAAAATATCTTTATTGCAAAAATTACAATATAAAAATCATGTTTTTTTATCTGAATATAAGACCAAAGAAAATCAGGAAGGTTTTGTGCTATTGATAGTGTAAATGAACATTAAAAAAAAACTTTCATTGTCCTGCAAAGACACAATTAAAATTGACAGTTTAATCTAAATATGAATCTTATCATTGAATATATTGTTTTTCCTTTAATGTATATGTGTGTGTGTGTGTGTGTGTGTGTGTATATATATATATATATATACACATCCTTTTAGGATTCTAAGATTATACTCAGATTTCCATTAAATTAAAAAAATCACTTTCGAAGGTTATTAAAATGTAGAAACCCAAATTCTTGAGAAATCATGAAAGAAATAACTGTTTCCTTAATAATTCAAGGATTTCTTAGCTGCTGTGTAGGCTACCCCCATGGGATATTTTAATACAGAATATTTCATGCAAGTCAGCACCCATCACATTTTTCTTTCATTCTGTTTCGTGTGTCTCTGACATAAATGTTTGAGTAATCACATTAGAATAATAAAATATATTGATGCTTATGCCATCATTTACTCCATGACAATAGTATAAACAGAATGTTGTCATATATTTGCAGTATGAATAATTTCAGGACCTCATTAATTTGGGGTGCATTGAGGAAGGAAAGAGAATCTATATTAAAAAATTTAGAAAAACAAAAAAAAATTGTCAAACTACTTACATGTGTAGCCTGACTCTTAAGTGACTTAGAGACTTAAAGACAGGGCATACAGTGGTTCTTGTTTGAATAAATAGTTCAAAATTGTTTATAGTTAGCATATTCATTTTTTGCCAGTGGATGCCTCTATCTGGTTGAAAATTTTTCTTTCTACAGTAATCTCTTGATCTCCTACAATATTTCTGGCACTGATTTGGATAATGAGGATAGCTGTAAATAAAATGATTTATTTTCAGTAGCTTGATCACAAGGGCTGTGAGATATTTTGTATTAGTCATTTAAATCACTGAATGCTTAAAATTGACTTTATCACAGTAAAATTATAAACTTGGGTTTTGTGCAGATCTAACTTTTCATTTAGTGTTTTCTCGTTTGTGTAGGTTAGAAAATTGCTTCCCAGTTAAACAAGTAGTACCTAAAATTTCAAATTGGTATTGCTATAATCTGGCAGGTGATTATGTGTGCATGAATATCTTATATCTATCAATTTGATATACAGATTGCCTATATATTTAAATATAGGTGTATATATCTATATACATATATTATCTATTTATAGACATACAGATGCTCCTCTTCTCACAATGGGGTTATGTCCTGATAAATCTATTGTTAAGTTCAAAATATTGTGAATTGAAAATGTATTCAATACATGTAGCCAGTGAACATTATAGTTTAAATGGGCTGACCTTACACGTGCTCAGGACATTAACATTAGCCTACAGTTGGGCAAAATCATCTAACAGAGAGTCTATTTTATAATAAAGTGTGGAATAGCTCATGTGATTTATTGAATACTGTACTGAATATGAAAAACGGAATGGTTGCATGAGTAGTCGAAGTGCAGTTTATACTGAATGTGTATTGCTTTTGCACCATCATAAAGTTGAAAAATTGTTAAGTTAAATCAGGGGTGTCAAATCTTTTGGCTTCCCTGGGCCACATTGAAAGAAGAATTGTCTTGGGTCACACATAAAATACTCTAACGCTAACAATAGCTGATAAGCTAAAAAAAAAAAAGCTTGAAAACATCTTGTAACGTTTTAAGAAGGCCCAATTTATGTTGGGCCACATTCAAAGCCGTCCTGGGCTGCAGGTTGGATGAGCTTGAGTTAAACCATCATAAGCTGGGGACATTCTGTGTAGATATAGACATATACAACCTGGTCCGTATCCCAAAGGCCCAATTAAACTGATATTACAGAATTCCAAAAAGCATAATATACCCTGCTTCTTTAAAAATATTCCCTTTTTGTTTACTTTACATGAGATTCTTGTTAAACGGAAATTTAAAAATCAAAGCAGTCAAAAAGAGTTTGAATTGAAAATTGGATTCTGAAGGTTTTTGTTCTTGTTGAGGACTTATTTCTTTAGGCATTTCTGCTTTTGGTAACATTACTTGGATATTATTATGTTACATTCTCCCCCATGATCTACCTCCCTATGGTCCTCCTCGCCTTCTATTTCAAAAGCAGCCAACTCACCAGTCTCCTAGAACAATTATCTTCCTTTATCTACAGCTACATGTAGAATTTAAGCAGGAATGATTTATCAGAATACTCCAAATTTTTTTTTGTTTTGTCCCATTCTCAGAGTGCCTGATCCATGTCTCCCGGTCATAGCATATTCAGAAGCCATGCACATCTTTTTTTCAGTTTATCCTTTAAAAACTATTGATCAAAACTTGAGACATTTTTAGTAATTTTTAGCAATACTTCCCATTCTCTTCTTACTCCCATGGCTATTTTTGTGGCTATTAGTAAGTAGTTCACTTTTTATGATGAAATAGAAATGACTCCTGATAAGGGTGAGAATGTATGTAGTGGTACCGTGAATGTTCAAATCATTCCATATGTCCCTGTAAACTTTTGCTGAAATATCTCTCAAAAGACAATCTTGATTATTAGACAAAATGTTAACTTTTTTTTCAGTTTCCAGAGGCTTATTTTGTTTTATTTTTTGTTATTTTGGGCATAGGTGTCTTGTTATGTTTCCCAGGCTGAGCTTGAACTCCTGGGCTCAAGTGATCCTCCAGCCTCAACCTCCAGAGTAGTCGGGATTTTAGGCACGGGCCACTGTGCCTGGTTTCGTTTGTTTTGGTATTATTCTTCTTCCAGGGAAATAATTTTTGTAAATTGCATCGTATGTTGAAAAAATGGAAATTATCAGTATGTTAATGAGAAAAGTAGAAAAATAGAAAATGTAAAAGGAATCATTCTTAACAGTTAACTTAGAATGACTGCTTCATTCATGAATGAGTATAACAGCTCTGTGGGAAACTTCTAGTAATTATCACTCTTAAAATAATAATGGTACCTTAAAACGGCTAATCATGATGGCATTTGAATTTCAACTTTAAAATAATTATGTCATGTCATATTTCTTTACACTTATTTCTTCAATCACCTACTACGGTCAAGACACCACGGGAAAGGGACCTACTTACAGAAGGTGCAGTGGAGACCATCACAGAGACAGACACTCACCAGAAGAGGGAGGGACAACACCAAGCATGTCCTTCCATGAGAAGGAACAGCCCCAGGTGACAGGCGGGGAGTAGGGAATCTGAGATGACTTCTACAATGTGTTCATAAAACAATGTGTCATATATCTCATGAGAGAAGCCCACAAAAAATTGTGGGAAGTCACAGAGGAGATGCTAATAGAAACTGTGTTCGCTCATAGCAGCTGCATAACGGTATTTCTAAGAGTGTTTTTCAGAACAATCAAATTGGTATTATATGGGCTGTTACTAAAAATGCCAACTGAGCCCCACCTAAAACTTGCTCATTTCTAATTTCAGGGAATCTCTGCCCTGGAATTTTGGAGCTCAAGGAGTGGTATCTTTGAGTCCACTTTCCTCCTTGTGCAGGGAGGGGAAGTGAGAATGGGAGACACTGGATGGCTCTAAGATGAATTTCCCTTCCCCCATACTCTTGAGACCATTTCTACTCTGGGCACCTGGGGCTTGCTGTTATCCATCTGCAGTTGGTGCTTTGCAGTTCTCGTCAGGACATGGGGCTTCCTTAGCACTCCCTCCATTTCAAGTGCTCTCCTGTCTTGGTTTTCTTACCATTGCTCCATTCCGCATCTCCTCTCTTTCTTTTTCAGCTTCTCTTAAGCCTTCTTTGTTGGCTCCTCTTCCCCTGCCTTTCCTGGAATGGTTGGACGTCTGTAGAATTCTGCCTTGATCCTCCCGATTTGCTCATTTTTACTTCGGAAATGTATGAGTCTCCTTTCATGTGTGCCTTATCCAATGCAGCAGCCCTCAATATCTGCCTACCTCTTCAGCTAAGATCATGTCAAATTTTACTTTTTTAGTTTGCATTAGTTGTATTGACTATGTTTTAACAACTATACAACTGATGAAAATCATGGCCTCTTCTCCTCTTACTACTACTTAGGCTGGAAAAATCATGGTTTAAGTACTCCAAACTGCAATTTCATCTGCTCTCATGGCTTTAGCTATGGCCTCTATACTAAAAAGTCCCGTATCTATTACTTATTCTGAGATGTCTTTCATTTCCAACTTTTCCGTATTCATGTCTGATGTATTTTCTGCTTTAAATTTGGCCTTTCTCTTTCATGAAATGTGCATGTATGTGTGTGCGTGTGTGTGTGTGTGTATACATACATGTCTCCACTCATGTCGTGTATCCATTTGATCACTTATTCCCATTAATTCTATCTCTGAAATTCTCTTTCTCTCTTACACTCCTTTTCACTTCTTTCTTGTCTGGACTATTTTATTGTTTCCCAACTGCTCTTCTAATGGGCAGTTCTGTCACTTCCTAGATATCCTATTTCTTTATGTTGCTTTTAGAGTTATTTTTTTGATAATTGAAGTTTTTCTTTTACAAATTTAAGCCATCAGTGTCTAAACAAACCTCAAAGTGTCAAAAAAAAGGAGAAAAAAAAAAACACAACAAAACCTGTCACAAACTGGCCCCAACCTACCTAGGCAGCCTCACTTCTCTTTGCTGGTCACCTCCTTATTAGTTCAGAAGAATTAATAATCACATAGATGCTGCACATAGTGGATACTTGGTAAATGATTGTTGGTGAGTGAAAAATACTTTTTAGGTGCATTAATCAACTAGCAATAGAAAAATAAACTTTTCCCCTAGACAAATAGAAATGTGTGAATTCTGTAGTGATGCAAGGGTCCAATTCATTGGCTCTTAAACTTTAGTGAGCATTGGAATTCCCCAGTGGGCTTGTCAAAACCCACATTGCTGGGCCCCACCCCCAGATTTTTGTTTCAAAAATCTGGTCTCAAAGAAGTCTGAGACAAGGTCCCATGATGGTGATGTTTCTAGTCTGGGGACCACATTTTATAATCTACTAGTCTAGTTAATACTACTTAAATGGTTAACTAAAAGTCATTAGCTTTTTTTGTTGTTGTTCCTCTACACATCTAATTAAAGAGTCTACTCTTGTTTATGGCACCTGATATGGTTTGGCTCTGTGTCCCCACCCAAATCTCTCCTTGAATTGTAATAATCTCCATGTGTCAAGGGTGGGGCCAGGTGGAGATAATTGAATCATGGAGGCAGTTTCCCCCTTACTGTTCTTGTGATAGTGAGATATACAAGATCTGATGGTTTCATAAGCATCTGGCATTTCCTCTGCTTGTACATTCTCTCTTTGCCTGCTGCCATCCATGTAAGATGTGACTTGCTCCTCTTTGCCTTCCACCAATTGTGAGGCTTCCCCAGCCATTTGGAAATGTAAGTAGATTAAATCTCTTTCTTTTGTAAATTGCCCCATCTCAGGTTTGTCCTTATCAGCAGCATGAAAATGGACTAATACAGTAAATTGGTATCAGTAGAGTGGGGCATTGCCAAAAAGACAACCAAAAATGTGGAAGCAATTTTGGAACTGGGTAACAGGCAGAGAGTGGAACAGTTTGGAGGGCTCAGAAGAAGACAGAAAAATGTGGGAAAGTTTGAAACTTCCTGGAGACTTGCTGAACAGCTTTGACAAAAATGCTGATAGTGATATGAACAATAAGGTCCAGTCTGAGGTGGTCTCAGATGGAGATGAGGGGCTTGTTGGGAACTGGAACAAAGGTGACTCTTGTTATGTTTCAGCAAAGAGACTGGTGGCATTTTGCCCCTGCCCTAGAGGTTTGTAGAACTTTGCACTTGAGAGAGATGATATAGGGTATCTGACAGAAGAAATTTCCAAGCAACAAAGCATTCAAGATGTGACTTGGGTGCTGTTCAAGGCATTCAGTTTTATAAAGGAAGCAGGGCATAAAATTTCAGAAAATTTGCAGCCTGACAATGTGATAGAAAAGAAAATCCCATTTCCTGAGAAGCAATTCAAACTGGCTGCAGAAATTTGCATAAGAAACAAGGAGCCGAATGTTAATCCCCAAGACAATGGGGAAAATGTCTCCGGGACATGTCAGAAGTCTTCACAGCAGCCCCTCCCATCACAGGCCTAGAGGCCTAGGAGGAAAAATGGTTTTGTGGGCCAGGCCCAAGTTCCCTGTGTTGTGTGCAGTCTAGGGACTTGGTGTCTTGCATGTCAGCTGCTCCAGCCATGACTAAATGCGGCCGAGCTAAAGCTTGGGCCATGGCTTTAGAGGGTGCAAGTTCCAAGCCTTGGAAGCTTCCACCTGGTGTTGAGCCTGTGGTGCAAAGAAGTGAAGAATTCAGGTTTAGAAACCTCCACCTACTCTGCCTAGAGTCCCTACTGGAGTGCCACCCAGTGGAGCTGTGAGAAGAGGGCCACTTTCCTCTAGACCCTAGAATGGTAGATCCACCCACAGCTTGCACCATGCACCTGGAAGAGCCACAGACACTCAACACCAGCCTGTGAAGGCAGCCAGGAGGGAGGCTGTACCCTGCACAGCCATAGGGATGGAGCTGCCTAAGACCATGGGAACCCACCTCTTGCATCAGCATGACCTGGATGTGAGACCTGGAGTCAAAGGGTATCATTTTGGAGCTTTACAATTTGACTGCCCTGCTGGATTTCAGACTTGCATGGGCCCTGTAGATCCTTTGTTTTGGCAAATTTATCCCATTTGGAATGGCGGTATTTACCAAATACCTGTACTCACATTGTATCCAGGAAGTAACTAGCTTGCTTTTGATTGTACAGGCCTTGTCTCAGATGAGACTTTGGACTTTTTGATTAATGCTGGAGTGAGTTAAGACTTCGGGGGACTGTTGGGAAGGCATGATTGGTTTTGAAATCTGAAGACATGAGATTTGGGAGGGGCCAGGAGTAGAATGATATGATTTGGCTCTGTGTCCCCACCCAAATCTCACCTTGAATTGTAATAATCCCCATGTGTCAAGTGTGGGGCCAGGTGGAGATAATTGAATCATGGGGGTGTTTTTCCTATACTGTTTTCTTGATAGTGAGTTCTCACAAGATCTGATCATTTTATAAGCATCTGGCGTTTCCTCTGCTCATACATTCTCTCTTTGCCTGCTGCCATCCATGCAAGATGTGATTTGCTCCTCCTTACTTTCTGCCATGATTGTGAGGCTTCCCCAGCCATGTGGAACTATGTCAATTGAAACTTTTTCTTTTGTAAATTGCTCAGTCTTGGGTATGTCTTTATCAGCAGCATGAAAACGGACTAATACAGCACCTATATGCCATGTACATAATTTCTGCCGATATTGTGAAGTCTTCCAAGGCCTCCTGTGATGGTTAATTTTGTGTTATCTTGGCTATGCCATGGTATGTACATATTTGGTCAAACACCAGTCTACATGTCTCTGTGAAAATCTTTTCAAAATTTAAATCAGTAGATTTTGAGCAAAGCAGATGTCCCTCTGTAATGGGAGTGAGCTTCATCCAATCAGTTGAAGGCCTTGGGAGAAAAGACTGAGGCCCCTGAGGAAGAGAAATTGTGCTTTCAGATTGCAACGTCAATTTTTTCCTGGGTCGCCAGACTGCTGGCCTGCCTTGCAGACTTTGGACTCGCTAGCCCCTACAATTGTGTGAACCAATTCCTTAAAATCTTTCTCTACTTTCATGTCTCATTCATTTTTTTTTTTTTTTGGTTATTCGGAGAACTCTGACTAATATACCCTCTATGTCCTTAACCAAGGATGCTTCAGGATTGGAAATTGTCAAGAATCTACTCTCTGTCTTTGCCATGCAAAAGACTTAAAGACTAGAAATCTCTTAGTATTTCAGCTGGGATATGATATAAGCTATATTCAAATGTAAATTACATCATGTATTTGGGTGCTAAAATTTTTAATCTTTGTTTAGATGAAACAGTCCTACTGAATTTTTCTTGATTTGGCTTTTTAGAAAAATACCAAGCATACAGGTGAAATATAATTGAATACAAAAGAAGAAATGAAGAAATGTGCTTTTTTTCTTTCAAATGCTGAAATTTTTTATTAGCTGGTCAAGGTCAGTTAGCAAGAGGGACAAAATTAATGGTCACTTCAGCCACTAACAAAACAGGGACAGTGAAACTCGTTTGACTCTTTTTCCCAATATCTATAAATGAACATCTTAGCAGTAGTTGTATCTTTGTGTTAGTTTTATAAGTAGATACTATTTCAAGGAAAAATTGAATCCTGGTGAATTAAAATGGAAAAGTAATGAAAATGTGTTTCCATCTCCAGCTTCCTGTTCATTTCAAGAAAATTATTTTCTCATTGTACCTTAGTTGTAGCTACCTCAGTGGCATAATTATTTCTTAGTGGAAAGAAGGGATCAGCAATGGGACAGCGTTTTGTCCAGTTTCACACTAAGGAACATGATCATCAATTTTTTTTTCTTTTCTCTAGCTTATACTAACAGGAATGCAAAGATTACACAAAATAATTGCATACTTGATCACTTCCTGCCAATATAAGATGTCACTGAACACAATGGCAGGGCCTATTTCCAAATGACTGCGGACTTTTTGGTTTGGCCTATGAAGATAAATCACATAAGCTTCTTAAAGCTGGAATCATAATCTTTCAAGATTAAAATGATGAAAGCTTTAAAGCTGGCCTGATGCCAAATTTCAATTTCCTGTTGTGCCTTTGGGGCATAATGTGGCGAATATTGGAAAACTGTTCTTTTCAATGGTTTTTCAGATACTTTTGTGCAATTCATTCTAACTTAGCTACTGTCATATTTTAAAAGCTGGCCAGTTTTTGGTAGTTAATATGTACTAAGAAACCTGACACTTTAGTATTGTTTTCTGATTTATTGGTTATAAGACCGTGTACAGTCGAGTCTAACAGCACAGATTTTGGACAGAGAGAACACGTTTTTCTTTTATTAGTTTAGTGATTAATTCAGTGATAACTTGGGGCAAGTTAATTAGCATCTAGCTAAAAATTATAAATAAAGGTGCTATAAGAATCATCTCGAATGAGATGGTGCGTGTACTTACTGTGTTGGTTGTCTATATTTTGAATAAAATCTCTAGGTAATTCTCATGCACACTAAAAGCTGAGAACCACACTGATGAGAGGAGCTAGATATGCATTGTTTAGAGGATACTGAAAGTTTTCCGGAGTTCGTTTAATACCTGGCAGACACATTCATACAGTTGATTCTCTCTCCATTCCTTGTAGGAGATGATTTCTGGATACCCATTAGCCTCAAAATCTTCCCCTGAATATGCTATATTTCTTTATTTTTTGTTTAATATATGCATCACCTTACATACTCTACTTTTCAATGCCCTAATGAGGCACAGGGTAAAATGTCCTATAAAATAAATGGGTACATACAAGGAGTCTTCTCTAACAATAGGCCCTAACCATGTCATTTTCTTCTTATTGGCAGGTTTAACCAGAATTATGCTCTTCTGTGCATAATTGAACCTGAATTAACAAGTTTATTTATTCATTTACTTTGAGACAGAGTCTCACTTTGTCTCCCAAGCTAGGGTGCAGTGGTGCAATCACAGATCACTGCAGCCTTGACTTCCTGGGTTTAAGTGATCCTCCTGCCCCAGTCCCCCAAGTAACAGGGACCACAGGTGCACACCCCATGCCCAGCGAATTAAAAAATTTTCCTGTAGAGATGAAGTCTCCCTATGGTGCCCAGGCTGGTTTTGAACTTCTAAGCTCAACCAATCCTCCCCTGTGGGCCTCCGAAAGTGCTGGGATTACAGGTGTGAGCCACCACACCCAGCCCTAAATTAATACTTTTAGAGCCACTTGAATTTGGCCTGCTTGCATCAAAGGGCAGCTCAACACCTGAAGTGCTTTTATCTTCTCACATCTGTTGCTTGTGACCTCTTTTGCAATCAGTTTATAAAGTAATTCTCTATGAATCTTCTCTTTCCTTCTTGTATCTATCAAGGATATTGAACTTAAAGAGTAAGGGACGGCCGGGCGCGGTGGCTCACGCCTGTAATCCCAGCACTTTGGGAGGCCGAGGCGGGTGGATCACGAGGTCAGGAGATCGAGACCATCCTGGCTAACACAGTGAAACCCCGTCTCTACTAAAAAATACAAAAAATTAGCCGGGCGTGGTGGCGGGCGCCTGTAGTCCCAGCTACTCAGGAGGCTGAGGCAGGAGAATGGCGTGAACCCGGGAGGCGGAGCTTGCAGTGAGCCGAGATCGCGCCACTGCACTCCAGCCTGGGCGACAGAGCGAGACTCCGTCTCAAAAAAAAAAAAAAAAAAAAAAAAGAGTAAGGGACAATTACTTAGAATCTGAGTGTGAAAGATTCATAGCTAACTTCTGTTTGAAAAAGAAATGTTCTTTCTTCCTTAAAGACAATAAACTTTATTTTGACAGGTAATTTTGTGGGTAGCCACTAATATATGTATATATTTTATTTACTTATCAATTTATTATAATTATTTTCATTTATTCACTGGTTTCATGTCATTTTTCTTTACTATTACACATACTTCATCTATTTAGTGTAATTATTTTCTTCTTCAGATAAGATTAGCCCAACAATATAATTTGGATTTCACAGAAGCTGATCTAGCAAAAGAGATCTTCAGAATTAATTATCCATAGACACTATGTCAAGTATTTATCAGTTAGAATGAATTCAGTTGCGTGTAACACAAAACCTAAATCAAGTGAGTTAAAACCATAATGCAATTAATTTGCTCACAAAATAGGAAGTTCCGAATTAGGAAAGTGTTTGCAGTTACCCATGCAGCGGAGGAATCATTCATCAAGAACTCAGGCTTTTCCTAGTTCCCCGAATTCCCCTTCTCCAGTTTCCATTTCATCCTAAGCTGCTTCCCCTTTAAATTGTAGGATTGCTGTCAGTATCATTGGTCTGAATGCCTCCTTGTTCTTATTCAGTAGAAGAGAGTGTGGAGCTTTCTATGACTCTCTTAAGAGGTAGAAGATTTTTCATAATTGCCAGCAAAATTCTCCTTCTAAATCATGAGCCTTAAGTGGGTCATTACCCATTCCTGAACCAACCTTATTTCCAGAAAAAACCCTTGTGCTGATGATTTAAGGTCAATGCTTCTGAACCAACCAACAACAACAACAACAACAAAAATAAAGGAATCTCGTGAATAGTTTTACTGAATACAAACCTGGCTCTGTTAAACCGTACGGTTGCTATGTAATTGTGCTGGGAAAGGTGAAATGAATGTTTAGGGAGATTGGATTATGATGTGCAATACAACATTTTTAACAGAATATTTTAGTGTTAAATATGTACGTATTTATAATATAAATAATTTAATATATAGTATAATATATAAGCATATATAATATATGAATATGTAAGCATATATTTTATATATATGAATATATATGTTCAGATTCTGACAGGAAATAAGTATCTGGATGAGAGAACAGACCATTTGTTATTTATAGAACATGTCAGTTCTCACAGAGCTCCAGTCTCTATGGGGTGACACAGTAAAGGCCTTATATTACCCTGCACATGCAGAAGGTATTACACCCCAAGAGAGGAATCCTGAAATTATGAGACTTGGAGCTCAAGTAGAGTGGTTGGTGTAACAGCCCATCTTCCCTCCTGCAGAGAGAGAGAGAGAGAGAGAGAGAGAGAGAGAGAGAGAGAGAGAGAGACCTTTACTCTGGAATGTAAACAGATCTTCTCCAGTGAGGAAAGGGAAAGTCTCTAGACTCCCTAGCCTGGAATATAAGCTAATGGTTCTAGGGAGATAACACTACATTTCTCTGGAATAATATATTATCTCTAGCTTCCAAGGCATATTTGTTCTTAGGCATCCTTTAACGAATGCCCTTTGCTCAGAAACCCCAGATTGTCCAGAAATGTGAAAATATTCTTGAAAAATGATCTCCTGATAGCTAAACAAAATTCTTCCAATACAGATTATAGAGTGGCATGAAAATGTCAACCTGGTAGGCAGTGAAGTATTGGTAAACCTTATGCTTTGATGAGATCAAGTTGAATTGAATTGCCACGTTTCTCAACACTTAACTCTTTTAAAACTTGTGACAAAAACATTTTATGTCTTCATTTCATTAACTCAAAAACAATTCACTCAGTATAAACTAAGGACAAGTCAATACTGAGAAGTGATCAGAATGTTGCCTTTTCCTACTGGAGCATGCAAGTTAATAAACAGTTCAGTGGACCCTTGAACGACGCCGGAGTTAGGGACATCAACTCCCTATGCAGTCAAAAATTTGAGTATAGCTTTTGACTCCCCAAAAGCTTAACTACCAACAGCCTACCCTTGACCAGAAGTATTATTGATTACATAAAGTCAATTAATACATATTTTGTATTATATACTGCAATCTTACAATAAAGTAAGAGAAAAGAAAATGTTATTAAGAAAATACAAGGAAGAGAAAATACCTTTCCAATAACCCTGTACTTGTGAATACCAGAAGTTTATTCATCTGTTTCAAGATGAATTGTATTTCTGAAATGGCAGCAACCACTGTAGCAGACCTTAATCTATAGTACATATCAAGAGATTCAACTTTTTCTTGTAATGTCACAACTTTGCTCCTTGGGAGCACTTCCAGCATCACTATTGTCACTTCGTATGGGTCCCATGGTGTTATTCAAGACTTATGGTATTGCACTAAACACAATGAAAAATATGGGAGGACCACGAGAGGTCACTTTTTACTGTGCAATTTACCGGAGAGAGGAACAACTCAATGTTAGATGATTAGTGACACATGACTTTTTAAATGGATACTTACAACACTGGAGCTCACTGCAACAGCAACAGGAGGTGGCTACAAAATTATTACAGTAGTAAAGTATGTACCAGTTAATTTTATGCAGTTATGATTTAATATTGCATTAATATGTCTTTTGACTGTGATTGGAGTCATGTCCGTTCTGTATTTGTGTATTTATTGAAAAAAATCCATATATAAGTGGACCTGTGCAGTTCAAACCTGTGTTGTTGAAGGGTGAACTGTACAGTAGTCTTCCATGATCTGTGCTTTTGCTTTCTGATCCTTCAATTACTCAAGATCAACAGAGATCTAAAAATATCAGTGGAACATTCCAGAAATAAACAATTCATAAATTTTGAATCACTCGCTGTTCTGTGTAGCTTGAGGAAATCTTTTACCAACCTGCTCCATCCAGCCCAGGATGTGGCTCATCCCTTTGTCCAGCATTTCCATGGTGTCTGCATTATCTGCCCGTTAGTTACTTAGTAGCCTTCTTGGTAGTCAGATGGGCTGTCATGGTATTGTGGTGCTTGTGTTCAAGTCACTCTTGTTTTACTTAATAATGGCCCCAAAGTGCAAGAATAGTGATGCTGGCAATGTGGATATGCCAAATGAAAGCCTTGAAATGCTGCCTTTCAGAAAAAAGTGTGTGTGTGTTGGGGTAACCAAGGCAAAAATGGAAAGATGGGATATCAAATTAAAAAGCTTCTGCACAGCAAAGAATACAGTCGGCAAAGTAAAGGGGCAACCTACAGAATGGGAGAAAGTATTTGCAAACTACCTATCTAACAAGGGATTCATAAGCAGAATACATATGGAGCTGAAACAACGCTATAGGAAAAAAAATCTCATAATCCAGTCAAAAAATGGGCAAAATATTTGAACAGACATTTTTCAAAAGAAGACATACAAATGGCAAGCAGGCATATGAAAAGATGCTCAACATCATGGATCATCAGAGAAATGCAAATCCAAACTACAATGAGATATCATCTCACCCCAGTTAAAATGGCTTTTGTCCAAAAGTCAGGCAATAACAAATGCTGGGAAGGATGTGGAGAAAAGGGAACCCTTGTATACTGTCAGTGGCAATGTAAATTAGCACAACCGCTATGAAGAACAGCTTGGAGGTTCCTCAAAAAACTGAAAATAGAGCTACCCTATGATCCAGCAATCCGCCTGCTGGGCCTATGCCCAAAAGAAAGGAAATCAGTACTTCGAAGAGATATCTGCACTCTCATGTTTTTTGCAGCCCTGTTCCCAATAGCCAAGTTGTGGAAGTAAGCTAAGTGTCCATCAACAGATGAATGGATAAAGAAAATGCGGTATATATGCACAATGGAGTGCAATTCAGCCATGAAAAAGAATGAGATCCTGTCATTTGCAGCAACGTGGATGGAATTGGAGGTTGTTTAGTGAAATAAGCCAGATACAGAAAGACAAATATTGCGTGTTCTCACTTATTGGTGGGATCTAAAAGTCAAAACAATTGAACTCCTGGACGCATAGAGATTAGAAGAATGTTTACCAGAGGTTAATGGGTACAAAAAAATAGAATAAATAAGACCTAGTGTTTGATAGCACGGGGTGACTATAGTCAACAATAACTTAATTGTACATTTTTAAATAAAAGAGTGTAATTGGATTGTTTGTAACACAAGGATAAATGCTTGAGGGAATAGATACCCCATTTCACATGATGCGATTATTACACGTTGCATGCCTATATCAAAAAATGTTATGTAGACTGCCCACAGTGGCTCATTCCTGTAATCCCAGAACTTGAGTAGCCGAGGTGGGCAGATCACTTGAGGTCAGGAGTTTCAGACCAGCTTGGCCAACACGGTGAAGCCCAATTTCTACTAAAAATACAAAAATTAGCTGGGCGTCGTGGTGGGTGCCTATAATCCCAGCTACTCGGGAGGCTGAGGCAGGAGAATCGCTTGAGCCTGGGAGGCGGAGGTTGCAGTTAGCCGAGTCTGCATCATTGCACTCCAGGCTGGGCGACAGAGTGAGACTCCGTCTCAAAAAACAAAAACAACAACAAATAAATCTTGTGTACCCCATAAATATATACTCCTATGAACCCACAAAAAGTAAAAATATTATTTTTTTAAAAAGAGAAAAGGCAAAAGTTCTTGACTTAATAAGGAAAGAAAAAAGAAGTCATGTGCTGAGGTGGCTAAGATTTACGGTGAAAAACAATCTTCTATCTGTGAAATTGTCAAGAAGGAAGAAGAAATTCATGCATGTATGTATATACATAGAGTTCAGTACTGTCCGTGGTTTCAGGTATCCACTGGGGATCTTGCAACCCATCTCCACTGGATAAGGGAAGACTACTGTAATTGTCATTTAAGTGGATTAAACTCACTTTCTTGATTTCATTCTAGCATGAGTTGACAATTTAACAACTCTCATTTCTTATATTCATTAAAATGTTTTCCCCTCTCTGACTCCCCCAGAAATCTATTTCATTTTTCTCCATCAGACTAATTCTGTTTCTTGAAATCTTCATAGAAAGTTGTGCATTGCTCTATTCACTGTAAGGTTCTATCCATTTCAGTTATATTAATTTCTAATTCCAGAGAGCTACATAAGAGTCTTTGTATGTTTTTGTGCTTCTGCTACATGCTTTATTAGAATTTTAAAAAGCTAACAGTTATCAAATGCTTACTAGGTATGAGGCTTTTTGCTTTTTCTTGCAATTTCTCATTTAATTCTCACGAGGACATTAGAGGGTAGTGCTCCAGCTTTAGAATTGGTAAAATGTAGGCAAGAAGAAAGTAGATAATTTCACAATAGTCACGTAATTAGCAAATGGCAGAGCCTGTGTTTATCAAATAAGAAAATACACATGGAAGCCCAGTGTGGTGGCATGTGTCTGTAGTCCCAGCTGCTTGGGAGGCTGAGGTGGGAGGGTTGTTTGAGCCCCGATATTTGAGGTTACAGTGAGCTATGATTGTGCCACTGCACTCCAGCCTGGGTGATACACCAAGACCTTGTCTCAGAAACAAACAAACAAAAGAAAAGGGAGAATGCATATGCCCACGGAGTGCCCTGTGCAAGCTATACACCTCCATGTATGTTGCTAGGGTTAGAATGATTTATTCTTTCATCTCTCCTATTAGATTTGAAATCACTTTAGAGTAGGTAGGAAATTGCAAAGTGAGAAATTTCCTACACTCTTTGCCCCTATGATCCCAGGGTAACTCATACTTAGTCTTGAGTGACCAGATGATTGTCTTTGCCTGTGAAAGCAATTGTTTCATGAGTTCATGTAAAGCAAAAAACCTGACATTCACTAGCAAATGCTAGCAGCAGTGCAAGGCAAACCATATTGCTCATGAAGGTTTGGCAGAGCCCTGGTAACTGAGGCAGTTGCTTCTCTTTAGGCAATTTACTTGCCACTTCACAGCCATTGCCAGTAACTTTGCCAAGCTAGTCCCGGCTGTTCTATAACCCACTCTTTAATGTAGATCATTTACCAGAAGTAAATCTGTCTTACAATGGTCAGCCTTCAAATGAGTTGGAGAAAGACTCAAGGCAGCAATTATTCAACTTTATTGCTTCAGTGACTAAAGCGTTTTTTGCTTTAATGGGCTGCCAAGCTATATAGAGAGAAAGGGCTTGTGGCAGGACTGGAAAGAGGAGAACACATTGAGAGTTAGAAAGCAAACTCCGGTCCCTGGGGCTTCAGCTAAATAGCTGGCTTTGAGATTTGCATGTTTCATGAAACTCTCCTATTGGCAGCTGCGATTGGCTATATGACCCCCTTTATCACCTGTTCATGTTAACACAGAGGTTCACAGTGTTGTTTCTTGTCAAAAGAACTATGCTAAGATAGAGGAGCCTAATTGCGTATTTTGTCAGGCTGATATTAGCAACACAGAGGGAGGTGGAGCACCAAAACAAACTGTGCAGGGTGAATATTTTACAAAGGCGGCAACCAATGGTACAGAGTGCCCTGAAATGATGTGATTTGGGCAAAACAGCCCAGATCTCAGATTTATTTGTTTCCTCCTGTTTACTTTCTGTGGGCAACAGGTGCCTAAGGTATCATTTCAATAGGAACATATCACTATTTTTTTTCTAATTCAGGGTTGCTGTTATCAACAGATAGAAGTGTATTAAGTGCATCTCAAATGAACACTCCAAATGGATAAGGTAATAGTTATTTGATCCCTAATGAAGACTTTTATCTCACTTTCTATTACTCTGACCGTGTATTATATTGCCTTAGGTCAATTTGACTTACAATATTGTTGAATACAGTACCATTTAAACTAGCTCCAGGAAATTTGGTCTGCCTTACATGATTTTGTACTTAGCTATAGAGGATATAGTGTAAGGTTTAAGGCAGTTGAAAACAAAGAACCCAGCAGGTGATTTCAAGACTGTGAGTTCTATTTAGGTTGAGAAAGAAATGAAAAAAAAGTTCCTGTGAATATCTCTATGAGATTCAGCAACAATTATAACCTCAACACAAAGGGTCATGAACTAGAGTTAAGTAGAGAAATAACACTGAAGCTCTGATTTTTTTTCACAAATGATAGTAGAGGTACAAAATAGCTTGTTAAAGGTAGTGATGTCCAAATGGAGTCTGACATACATGAGTCAACAACAAAAAAAGCAATAAAAGTTTGCTGTATAAAGAAGCTTGAGGCAGTGAGATCTAATGTCAAGAATTTTTAAGGGTCTATCTATTCTTTATTTTTCTTGGGTAATTCTAACATTAGATCATTGTGTAGAATTTTCTTTTCTTTCTTTCTTTTAGAGAGAGCAATGATAGGTTCTCACTATATTCCCAGTCTGGTCTCAAACTCCTGGCCTCAAAAGATCCTCTTGCCTCCGCTGGGACTACAGATGTGTGCCAATCTGCCCAGCTTAAATATACAATATTTTATGAGACGTTCCATGACTCATATAATAAAAATTGCCCTAAGAATTATTGCAGAGAGCTAATATATGGATTTTATAATTTATTTTCTTTTTTAAAATTTTATTATTATTATACTTTAAGTTTTAGGGTATATGTGCACAATGTGCAGGTTTGTTACATATGTATACATGTGCTATGTTGGTGTGCTGCACCCATTAACTCGCCATTTAGCATTAGGTATGTCTCCTAATGCTATCCCTCCCCCCTCCCCCCACCCCATGACAGTCCCCAGTGTGTGATGTTCCCCTTCCTGTGTCCATGTGTTCTCATTGTTCCGTTCCCACCTATAAGTGAGAACATGCGGTGTTTGGTTGTTTTTGTCCTTGCGATAGTTTGCTGAGAATGATGGTTTCTAGCTTCAACCATGTCCCTACAAAGGACATGAACTCATCATTTTCTGTGGCTGCATAGTATTCCATGGTGTATATGTGCCACATTTTCTTAAACCAGTCTATCATTGTTGGACATTTGGGGTGGTTCCAAGTCTTTGCTATTGTGAATAGTGCCGCTATAAACATACTTGTGCATGTGTCTTTATAGCAGCATGATTTATAATCCTTTGGGTATATACCCAGTAATGGGATGGCTGGATCAAATGGTATTTCTAGTTCTAGATCCCTGAGGAATCACCACACCGACCTCCACAATGGTTGAACTAGTTTACATTCCCACCAACAGTGTACAAGTGTTCCTATTTCTCCACATCCTCTCCAGCACCTGTTGTTTCCTGAGTTTTTAATGATCGCCATTCTAACTGGTGTGAGATGGTATCTCATTGTGGTTTTGATTTTCATTTCTCTGATGGCCAAAACAGACATATAGACCAATGGAACAGAGCAGAGACCTCAGAAATAATGCCGCATCTTTGACAAACCTGACAAAAACAAGAAATGGGGAATGGATTCCCTATTTAATAAATGGTGCTGGGAAAACTGGCTAGCCACATGTAGAAAGCTGAAACTGGATGCCTTCCTTACACCTTAGACAAAAATTAATTCAAGATGGATTAAATACTTACATGTTAGACCTAAAACCATAAAAACCCTAGAAGAAAACCTAGGCAATACCATTCAGGACATAGGCATGGGCAAGGACTTCATGTTTAAAACACCAAAAGCTATGGCAACAAAAGCCAAACTTGACAAATGGGATCTAATTAAACTAAAGAGCTTCTGCACAGCAAAAGAAACTACCATCAGAGTGAAAAGGCAACCTACAGAATGGGAGAAAATTTTTGCAACCTACTCATCTGACAAAGGGCTAATATCCAGAATCTACAATGAACTCAAACAAATTTACAAGAAAAAAACAAACAACCCCATCAAAAAGTGGGCAAAGGATATGAACAGACACTTCTCAAAAGAAGACATTTATGCAGCCAAAACACATATGAAAAAGTGCTCATCATCCCTGGCCATTAGAGAAATTTATTTTCTTACGTAAAAAAAGTCTTGGGATTTTGAGTCTTACATTTGACAAAGATATAAACTAAGATTTGACTAAGAATAAGATACACTAATAATTTAGTACAGTGTATATATTTTTTAATAGAACAAAGTTTACGGCCAGTTCTGTTTTTCTTTTTTTTAAGTCTCGTTCTGTCACCCAGGCTGTAGTGCAGTGGTATGATCTCGGCTCACTGCAACCTTCGCCTCCTGGGTTCAAGAAATTCTCCTGATGCAGCCTCACAAGTAGCTAGGATTACAGGCATCTGCCACCATGCCCAGCTGATTTGTGTATTTTTATTAGAAATGGGGTTTCACCATGTTGGCCAGGCTGGTCTCGAACTCCTGAACTAAAGCGATCCTCCCACCTTGGTCTCTCAAAGTGTTGGGATTACAGGCATGAGCCACCACGCCCGGCCCAGGTCTTTTACATGGTAGCTTCTGTGGTCCAGTTTCAGGTTATATGCCAGACATTTTTTCCTTCATAAAACTTTTAAAGCTCACAGATAAGATTAGTATGTAGCCGGCCATGCGCGGTGGCTCACACCTGTAATCCCAGCACTTTGGGAGGCCGAGGCGGGCAGATCACGAGGTCAGGAGATCGAGACCGTGGTGAAACCCCGTCTGCACTAAAAATAGAAGAAAAAAAAATTAGCTGGGTGCGGTGGCGGGCGCCTGTAGTCCCAGTTACTCCAGAGGCTGAGGCAGGAGAATGGCATGAACCCGGGAGGCGGAGCTCGCAGTGAGCCGAGATTGCACCACTGCACTCCAGCCTGGGTGACAGAGCGAGACTCCCTCTGAAAAAAAAAAAAAAAAAAAAAAGATTAGTATGTAGCCTGTGTAAGATCAGGAATGGTAATATTATCATAAAAGAAGGCGATTGCAGGTGGGATGTCTAAAAAGTAGTGAAAGTATCAGGAGGTGACAAATAGAAATGATTGCCTATTATTCTCTGTTGAGGAAAGTTGTGACACTCTTTGTATGTTGGGTGGGAGGAGAGTTCAGTGATCAATTACTGCTGCTTTTCCTGGGCCATGGAACAGGGAAACATGGGATATTTGTCTTTTATTTGCTGAAGTTGTAAGTAAAAGAATGTCTTGATTCTATTCTTTTTTTTTTTTTTTTTTTTTTTTTTTTTTTTTTTTTTTGAGACGGAGTCTCCCTCTGTCGCCCAGGCTGGAGTGCAGTGGCGCGATCTCGGCTCACTGCAAGCTCCGCCTCCTGGGTTCACGCCATTCTCCTGCCTCAGCCTCCCGCGTAGCTGGGACTACAGGCACCCGCCACCACGCCCGGCTAATTTTTTGTATTTTTTAGTAGAGACGGGGTTTCACTGTGTTAGCCAGGATGGTCTCGATCTCCTGACCTCGTGATCTGCCCGCCTCGGCCTCCCAAAGTGCTGGGATTACAGGCGTGAGCCACCGCGCCCGGCCGTCTTGATTCTATTCTAAAGAGTAGAGAATAGCAATTCATTAGGGTGGCATAGGTTGATAGAAACATTCTATAAGTGACTGTACCATTTAATATTCTCACCAATATGAAGGTTCTTTCCAGTTTCTCCAAGTCCTTGCCAACACTTAACATTGTCTGCATTTGATGTTCTAGGGGTGTGAAGTGGAATTTCATTGTGGTTTTAATTTGAATGTCCCTAATGAGTAATGATGATGAACTTCTTTTAATGTTTGTATTGGCCATTTCTATATCTTCTCTGGTGAAATGTCTATTAAAATCTTTTGCCCATTTTTTTAGTGTTTTTATTTTAAAAGATGGGGTCTCATTCTGTTGCCCAGGTTGGAGTGCAGTGGCATGATCATGGCCCACTGCAGCCTCAACCTCAGAGGGTCAAGTGATCTACCTCATTCTCCCAAGTAGCTGGGACTACAGGTGTGCACCAGCACATCTGGCTAATTTTTTTAAAAATATTTTTTTGTAGAGACAAGGTCTTGCTATGTTGCCCAGGCTAGCCTTGAACTCCTGGACTTAAGCAATCCTCCTACCTCCACCTTCCAAGGTGCTAGGACTAGAGGTGTGAACCACTGTGCCCAGCCTTTGCCCACTTTTTAGTTGGGTTGTTTACCATCTTAATTATGGAGTTGTAAGAGTTTTTCTTTTTATGCTTTAGTTACAAGTTTATTACTGGAGATAAGATTTTCAAACATTTCTTCTACTCCATGGCTTGTCTTTTTACTTTCTTGATTGTATATTTTGAAGTGAAAAGGTTTTGAATTTCAGTGATGCCTATTAATGTTTTTCTTTATTTCCTGTGTGTTTACTTTTGTAAAATTATTACATAATCCAACATTACTACTCCCATGTTTTCTTCTAAGAATTTTATAGTTTAGTTTAGTTCTTACTTGTAAGTATACAATATAGTTCAAGTTACTCTTTGTGTATGGCGTGAGGTAAGGGTTCAAGCTCATTACTCTGCATGTAGGTATCTAATTGTTCCAGCACCATTTGGTGAAAAAACAATTTTTTCCTCTATGTAAAGGTATTAGTACCTTTGTCCAGGGAGAGTTTCTTGTTATGCCTAATTCTCATAGCAAATCAATGCAAGTAAATCTGGCTACTAAATACTACAGTCAGTATCCTCATCATGTTCACGAAGAAACTGAAAGGCAATGCTAAATCTATAAATTTCTGATATATAAGATGCTGTACTATTGTGCTAAGTCCTTGATAGTATACAGGGCATATGTAAATACAGGGCAGTGGCTATAGACATTAATCAAATAATAATATATGTACGGTTATGAACTGTGGTAAGAGCTGAAATTATTTTTGTTTCTAAAAACAATAATTCAGTAGTAAAGCTATTATCAATTATACTTTTCTTATAGTACTAGAATATAAATTTCTAATTGGTTTTATAATTTTAAACTTGGAAAATATTGAATAGTCATATTAATAATTTTAGTTGTGTTGGTTGTAAAAAGAAACTGCATAATAAAAGTCTTCTAAAAATTCAGTGGAGACAGAATTTATTCCTTAGATTCCATTGAGCACTGAGCTAAGCATTGGGCATTTATCATATTCTTTTGCCAATGTTTGCATTTTAATTTTCCTTTGAGGGTTAAAGCTGAGACGGATTTTGTTCTTGTGCCTCTGAGTAAGTCACTTAACTCTTTGTGCCTCAGTGTTCTTTTCTCTTAAATGGTTGTATGAATCTCATATGATTCTTGGGAGGATTAAATACATTTATCTGTATAAAATACTGAAAATGGTGCTTGACGCATAGTAAGTATTGACTACTATCCATCACTTGAATGTAAGTCCTTTGAGGGCAGAGATTTTTGTTACTTTAATTTCCTAATATATTCTAGTCCCTTAAACGCATACCTGACACATATCTGATGTTTAAAAACTGTAGAGTGAAGTATATAAGACATAAAATGCTGGTTTCTAATAGGGCAAATTGTGGGAATTTCATTAGACTTATGGTAATGGGCTCATCATGCCATTGAAAATCTTTTCCCCATTCTCTTTTTTTTTTTTTTGGTAGTGGAGTTTCACTGTGTTGCCCAGGCTGGAGTGCAATGGTGGGATCTTGGCTCACTGCAAGCTCTGCCTCCTGGGTTCAAGGGATTCTCCTGCCTCTGCCTCCCAAGTAGCTGGGATTACAGGTGCCTGCCACCACACCAGGCTAATTTTTATATTTTTAGTAGAGATGGGGTTTCACCATGTTGGCTAGGTTGGTCTCAAACTCCTAATCTCTGGTGATCCACCCGCCTCGGCCTCCCAAAGTGCTGGGATTACACACGTCAGCCACTGTGTCGGATCCTCATTCTTTACCTGTTACCTGTTTACCTTTACACAGGAGTGTATGATGTGCTAATATGGTGCACTAGATTGGAGTTACTTTTGTAAACCCTAGATTTGGAACAATGTTATATAGGGGAATGGGCAGTTTTACAGAGACTTATGGACTAAATTGAGATACGTGTACAGCAAGTCATAAATAAAATTGAAAAACAATCCTGATCTCCCAACATACCCACTTAAAGAACTGAAACAATTTGGAGAAAAACGCTGGCAGAGCTACCAGATGGTAGTGAGGACTGTGAAGTGAAAGTGTGGCAGAAAGAATGAGTTGGAATGAAAACACCTCTTGGTTTTTGCAAAGTTCCCTACACGTGTATTGAATTTCCAATAACATTTAGGATGTTTTGAGAAATGAAGAATCCGTTTCTAGAAATAAATTTCAATTTGAATCCCATAGTCAGAGACGCCTTGGAAACTCTCATTGTTTGCTACTTGGAGCTGCATATTGTCAAGTCTAGATTCTATCAAATGAAGATTCTTTAAAAGGGAAGAGAAATTTGATCACTACAGGGAGTAGGTAAAGTGAATTGCTGAAATGAACGGGAAAAGGACACAGTTTCAAAGAGAAAGTGAGAGTATCCGAGTTGGCCCTTTCAATATGCTTCTTGACAGATGTGCCGTCTTCCAGCTTCTTTTCTCCAGTGAGTTAAGGAAGCCAGTCTTAACAAAGAAGGACTCTCATGTGTCTCCCTGTATGGAAGACAGTGCCTCTAATTGCATTTGGTTACTCTTAAAAGCCCTTGTTCTTGTGGTTTGAGCTCTTGCGGTTTTCAAGAAAAAGTTTGAGGAACGCAAATATATTTATTTTTGGAAACCGAAGAGGCAGATGCCATTAAAATGTGTCCGGTACATCTTTTAAAATGGAAATATAATATTAAATGTCTCAGAGCGAGTGACTTAATAACGCAAGGTGTTTCCTTGCAATCTGGATTAATTCTTTTAATTTATCCTAATGTTTTTCTGTTATTTCAATGGGTTTGTTTTGATCTAAATATATATATATTGATTTAAGCTTTGATTTGTTTTGACAGAAGAACAATTCCTGTTCAGATCAATTCTGTGGATTTATCCTCTATAGGAAGGAAGTGGATGACAGGTATGGCTGAGGTTTTCCTAGGAAATTCAGTGTTTGCCATACTGGGCATTGACTGGGAGGAGATGAGGATCGTGGATCTAGTTTTCATAAAATCAAACCAAGCCAAACCAAGTGAAACAAAGGAATAAGGGAAAGCTGAGAAATTGCCAAGCAACTAAAATTTGGAATTCTTGTTTCAGTTGGAGAAGAGTTCGTGAATTCGATATCGCGATAATAAGATAGTGCTACAATTGTGTGAGTACTTGAAGCTGTGGAAGATTTTTCACCTACGTTGTCACATGTGATGTTCAGAACACTGTTAGGGCAATGGCAGGGCAAGGTGCGCCTTTATTAAAACCATTTTGTCAGTGGTGAAACTGGGTGTATTAATTTCCTAGGGCTGCCAATAACAAACGTCCACAAACTTGGTGGCTTCAAACAACAGAAAGTTATTCTCTTATAGTTCTGGAAGCTAGAAATCAGAAATCCAGTCAGCAGGGCTATGTTTATTCTGGAGACTCTAGGGCAAGCGGTCCCCAAACTTCTTGGCACCAGGGACCTGTTTCATGGAAGACAATTTTTCCGTGGACAGGGGATGGGGATGGTTTTGGAATGACTCAAGTACATTAAATTTATTGTGTCCTTTATTTCTATTATTACCTTCTAATATGTAATGAAGTAACTATGCAACTCATCATAAAGTAGAATCAGTGGGAGCTCTGAGCTTGTTTTCCTACAACCAGATAGTCCCATCTGGGGGTGATGGGAGGCAGTGACAGATCATCAGGCATTAGAGTCTCATAAAGAGCTTGCAGCCTAGATCCCTCGCATGCTCAGTTTGCAATAGGATTTGTGCTCTTGTGAGAATCTATGAAGAATGCTGCTGCTGATTTGACAGGGTGCAGAGCTTAGCGGGTAATGCAAGCAATGGGAATTGGCTGTAAATACACATGAAGCTTTGCTTGCTTACCCACCTCTCATTTCCTGTTGTGTAGCCCAGTTCGTAACAGACTGCAGACCAGTGCAGTCCATTGCATCTGGACTAGGGACTCCTGCTTTAAGGGAGAACTCATTTTTCGCCCCTTCTGGCTTCTGGTGGCTGCCAGTATTCCTTGCCTTGTGGCCACATCTCTCCCATTTCTGCCTCTGTGACCACATTGCCTTCTCCTGTACAGTGTCTTCTCCTCTTCTGTGTCTCAAATCTCCCCCTACCTTTCTCTTATAAGGACAGTTGTGATTGGCTTTAGGGGCCCACTCGGATAGTCCAGAATGATCTCTTCATCTCAGGATACCTGCGTGCTTTCGACAGTTTGCTGTCCCATGTATGTTAAAGAAAAATGAAACGGTCTTGGCTGGGCATGGTGGCTCACACCTGTAATCCCAGCACTTTTTGGAGCCAAGGTGGGTGGCTCACAAAGTCAGGAGTTCAAGACCAACATGGCCAATATGGTGAAACCCTGTCTCTAATAAAAATACAAAAATTAAATGGGCATGGTGGTAGGCACCTGTAATCCCAGCTACTGGGGAGGCTGAGGGAGGAGAATCATTTGAATCCAGGAGGCAGAGGTTGCAGTAAGCCGAGATTGCGCCACTGCACTCCAGCCTCGGCGACAGAGTGAGAGTTTGTCTCAAAAAAAAAAAAAAAAAAAAAGATGAAATGATCTCATTTCAAGAAAATGAAGACCTTAAAACAAAACGTACACAGAAGAAATAATAAAAATGAGTAAGTGACTGTTAAACTCAAGGGTCAAGAGATCTTGTATATTTGGGATTCATCATGTTAAACAAAATGAAACAGACTTTTAAATTACAAATATATCAAAGTCCTTAATATATTTCAGTGCATTTTGAATTTCCAAGGCAAATATAATGTTTCCGAAAATTAAATGAAGAAGAGAATTCCTTTTTGCTGGACTTCAGGGACGAGTGGGCTTCAAAAAACAGTTTAGGAAAACAGTGCATTTCCTGCTTGACAAAGAGAAATTTAGCTCAACTATAGTGAATGGCCCGAGAGAAGAGTTACACAGGTTGCTATTGTGTCCTGAAATGGTGGGTTCTTGGTCTCACTGACTTCAAGAATGAAGCCGCGGACCCTCGCGGTGAGTGTTACAGCTCTTAAGGTGGCGCGTCCGGAGTCTGTCCCTTCTGAGGTTCAGATGTGTTTGGAGTTTTTTCCTTCTGGTGGGTTCGTGGTCTCGCTGGCTCAGTAGTGAAGCTGCAGACCTTCGCGGTGAGTGTTACAGCTCTTAAGGCAGCGCGTCTGGAGTTGTTTGTTCCTCCTGCTGGGCTCCTGATCTCGCTGGGCTCAGGAGTGAAGCTGCAGATCTTCGTGGTGAGTATTACAGCTCATAAAAGCAGCGTGGACCCAAAGAGTGAGCAATAGCAAGAGCTATTGTAAAGAGTGAACAAACAAAGCTTCCACACTGTGGAAGAGGACCTGAGCGGGTTGCCAATGCTAGCTCCGGCAGCCTGCTTTTATTCTCTTATCTGGCCCCACCCACATCCTGCTGATTGGTAGAGCCGAGTGGCCTGTTTTGTCAGGGCGCTGATTGGTGCGTTTACAATCCCTGAGCTAGATACAAAGGTTCTCCACTTCCCCATCAGATTAGTTAGATACAGAGTTTTGACACACAGGTTCTCCAAGGTCCCACCAGAGCAGCTACATACAGAGTGTCGATTGGTGCACTCACAAACCTTGAGCTAAACACAGGGTGCTGATTGGTGTGTTTGCAAACCTTGAGCTAGATACAGAGTGCCGATTGGTGTATTTACAATCGTTGAGCAAGACATAAAGGTTCTCCACGTCCTCACCAGAGCAGCTAGATACAGAGTGTCAATTGGTGCACTCACAAACCTTGAGCTAAACACAGGTGCTGATTGGTGTGTTTACAATCCCTGAGCTAGATATAAAGACTCTCTACGTCCCCACCGGACTCAGGAGCCCAGCTGGCTTCACCTAGTGGATCCCGAACCGGGGCTGCAGGTGGAGCTGCCTGCCAGTCCCGCGCCGTGCGCTCTCATTCCTCAGCCCTTGGTTGGTCGATGGGACTGGGTGCCGTGGAGCAGGGGGTGGTGCTCGTCGGGGAGGCTGGGGCCGCACAGGAGCCCACGGAGTGGATGGGAGGCTCAGGCATGGCGGGCTGCAGGTCCCGAGCCCTGCCCCGCGGGAAGGCAGCTAAGGCCCGGCGAGAAATCGAGCGCAGCGCCGGTGGGCTGGCACTGCTGGGGGACACAGTACACCCTCCGCAGCTACTGGCCCGGGTGCTAAGTCCCCCATTGCCTGGGGCCAGCAGGGCTGGCTGGCTGCTCCGAGTGCGGGGCCCACCAAGCCCACGCCCACCCGGAACTCCAGCTGGCCCGCAAGCGCCGCACGCAGCCCCGGTTCCCGCTCGTGCCTCCCTCCACACCTCCCTGCAAGCTGAGGGAGTGGGCTCCGGCCTTGGCCAGCCCAGAAAGGGGCTACCACAGTGCAGTGGGGGGCTGAAGGGCTCCTCAAATGCTGCCAAAGTGGGAGCTCAGGCAGAGGAGTTGCCAAGAGCAAGTGAGGGCTCCGAGGACTGCCAGCACGCTGTCACCTCTCACTATCATGTATTGAGTACTTACTATGAGTTAGGTACGTATTAGGTGCTTTAGATGCATTAACATTTAATCTTTACAACACCCTTTTGAGGTAGGTTCTATTATAATTATTTTATATCTGGGGAAACTGAGGCAAAGACATTTACACAACTTTTCCAGATTTACACAGCTAGTAAGTGGTTGAGTTTGGATCCTAATCAAGGTAACCTTCTTAATCAAGCCTGCTATCATAACCACTGTATCAATCTGATATTAAAATATTCTAATAAAGCAGCTGTAGTGTAACCAAGTTAATAAATAAATATGGATACATATACATATCATATATATATTTTTTCAGTCACAAGACTTTGGAAAGGGGCGCTTAGGCTATTTTGGTCTGTATTTGGCACCAGGGAAGCGAGACTTGCTGTCCAATCCGTCTGTCATTGTTTCTGTCATTTAGGGTTCCAAGAAGCGGCGAAGCTAATGCTCTGAAGGAGGAAAAGAAATATGTTGCTATGTTCTCAAGACATATATCAAAGATGTTTCAGTCCTCAGGTAATTTGCTAGATCTGGTTCTATTCCTATTTGCTTCAAAGCTTCAGTAAAAAGGAAAGAGATGCCAAATGGTGTTTAGTTTAGCAGAGAGACATCTGGACCCTTCTCCTGTATCTGGCCTTGCTAACAGGAAATTTCTCCTGACAATGGCAGGGCTGTGGTGAGGTGGAAGAAATTTCTTTTCTCCTAAGATAAAATTCCAAGTTATTATTTTTGGAATATTATCCATTAAATTTTCTGTAGTACACTTAAAGCTTGTTCCTGTAGTTAACAACTACTGCCATTGCTCCACATTTATTTTAGGAATGAAGGCTGAATTATTTAAGGATGAAGAAGGGATTACTAGGTAGAACAAGACCACAGAGCTCTATTTCATGGGGTGGCATTAACCTCAGAGGATCAAATCAGTGATTGTTAGCAAAGTGCTTCGAACAGTGACTGCCACACATGAGGGCTTGCTTACTAACTCAATAAATTAAAACAAAACTGAGGGAGAGTGTGCCTTCTCTGGAGATAGTCCTGGGACTTCTGAGAAAATCCGAAAGGACTCAGCTACTGCCTTCAAAGCAGGAATTTGTTTGCAAGTTTGCTGAGCTCAACATGCAATATGTAGTGATTTCTAACTTTTTAAGCCTTAGTGGTTTGGAACAGTGACAAATGCTTCCAAATGATGCCTAGCTTCCATACAGATGAAGAAGGAAGGCCCATCGAATCTGCAAGGAGCCTCAGGAAATATAGTGAGATATTATTATCATTGTTTTCCAGACATGGAAATTGAGTCTCAAAGAGGTTAGGTTTCCTGCTCAAGTTCATGCAGAGTGAGGATATAAGCCCACACCTCTCTCACACCCACATCAAGATGCTTCCACTGCACTGCTCAAGGCAATCAGGCATGACCTGTAGATAGTCTCATTAGAACAAGTATGTATGTATATATTTATTTATTTCTACCTCTCTTTTTGATCTTATGGAACCCTCTTCCTCATGAGACAATAATTCTTGTTGCATGCTTTAAATTGAAAAGTTTCCCTTGACTGAACTAATGCTTTCCACGGTGGACTCAGAGAGATTACAGAGTGCTGATTAGGCGATATGAGACCTAGGAGAAGCTGTTAGATGCTTTGGAAAAATGGGAATTTATATCTTCTTTATAAAAAATAACTGGTTGGATCAGGGAAATAATTTAAAAGTTCGGTTGTGTCTGATCAAGTTTCACTCATTTGGTAAGCATTTTTTGAAAGCAGACTTTCATGTCAGAGGCTTTACTGGGCTTGGGGAATATAAAAATCAGAAAGACATGCATCTTGTCTTTCTGTATACACTAGCTCACAACCTAGTGTATACACAATCTAATCATATAACTTTGTTATTCAGGGCATTAAGTATTGCAAAAGAAACAAAAACTATTATTTAACCACTGAGCTAATGCGTTCCTCTAAAAATTAATCGGTTACGGCAAAAAGTTTTATGAATCCATACAAATATAGATACATAAAGGTATGTATAGGTATTTACAATCACTTTCTCTCTTATGTATGCCAAAGTCTAGCCCTAATGATTAGCAAAAGGCTAGGATAATTTATATTAGAAATGAGATCAAAATGCTAATTAAAAGGTGACAAATTCAATCAAACCAAATTGTACTTACACTATGATGATGACTACTAGCTACTATTTGTGGAATAGCTAATTATGTGGGTCAGACGCCATGTATTTTTAATACTATGTCTCATTTGCTTACTTATTGTGGGGTATTTTCCACATCACAACCCAATGATATGTTTCACTTGCTGTCTGTGACTGGCAATACAGTAATCCAAGTACCATGATCTGTTACGTTTTCATCCTCGTGAGACAATGTTCGTGAAACACGTATCCAGCATAAACATCTTATCCTTCTCTCCACTCACTGAAAATACATATTGGATATTTGCTATTAACTATATTATGTATCTCCTAATATTTTCATAAGACTTAAATTTCTGGGAACCAGAGGTAAAATATGGTAAAAAGCCCACATTCTGCTTCTCACTTAAAAAACTCCAAAGCATGATTTATATGTTCTAATTTCATAGATGGTATGAAAACTGTTTGTAATTAATTTTTAAATATTGCACTTATCATGAGAAGATGATTATTTCTAGAGACCTGAAGCCAAAATGTGCTTTAGAATAACCTACTAAGTAACAGGAATTACAGTGATTACCTTATTTTAATCTTTCTATGCCCGTTCTTTAATTCCTAAAACTGATTTTTTTTTCCTATTTAGTTCTTTGAATCTATTTTTGCTTTAGCATAATGAATAACTTATTTTCTGCACCTGCTGGAGCCTATACCTTATTCTTCAAGATAAGTGGCTAAACGATGAGTGCTTTTGGCTGCTTTTTCAGAAAAAGACATTTAGGATGAATCTGTAGGATCACCTGTGTCTTTTGTGTCTGTTATTTTTCACTGAGGGCAAATGGATCTACCTCACCCTCAGACCCCCATCAGGCAAGTTTGCCTTTCCTTTTCCCATCCGCAAGACAAATTAAGAATGCTGAAACCTTTCACTCATAACAAAACAGCGATAAAGCAGGTAACAAGACCTCACATTAATCAGGTCTTTCAAAGAAGAGGCCCCAACCTGCACCCTTTGTCTAGCCTGCTGGTAGGTGGGTTTTTTTTCAGTCTCTTTCTAGGGGCCTAGCATTCTTTAGTTCGGCAGCACATTCTCCTTGGAAATGTTTCACTTTTCAGACAGCCTCTGTGTTGATCAAAAAACCCAGAGAGCCACTACAGAAATCTGAACTTCTAATGATCTTCTTTTATATTTTCTTACAATGGACAATGGCTCTGTCAATGCTAATGGCATCAGTACACAGGCAACAATGCAAAGAGATGGAGGGTGGAGAGAGTAGCCACCGTCACAAGATGTGCTGTATCATCTTGGCACAAAAAAATCCTGTTTTCTGTAGCCAAATTGTTGCTTTCTCTTGTTGAAAATATTCAAGATTCCTGTAAACCAATGCTAAAGAGTAGATGAGTAATTTTCTTCTCAGGAGGAAAACATTACCTTCAGTTAAATGGTAATAGACCAGTTTTCTTGTGCTATTCTAATCCTTTTCACTAACATCACAAAAATAGAGTAATTTCTCCCTTAACTTTCTTCATGCAGCTGTCGACCTGTTGTTCCCAGGCTAAATTGTGCGCACGCTGTACCTGCAATTATATTGAGTCAAGCACGCCCTCTACTGATCAGTAAAAATACTATCGAACAGGATTCACCAGAATACTGAACTCACAAAGGACAGACATTTTGGGCAGTTTTATTTGCAAGTGTGTTTTTCAAACATTGCAAACATTAGAAGAGTGTAAAAATTTGTATATTAGATTTCACAGGAACATAATTAAATTTAAATTAATTTAAAAAAATAATTTAACTTGTGCTACTGATATAAATTTACAAAATTTACAGATTGCCAAGGATCGATCAGAAAAGTTGAAATAACTTCACCTCTTCTCTTAAAGTTTTTTTTTTTTGTGTGGAAGAACGAACATTTTAACAATACATGCAAATAAGTTATTGTTTTAAAGCAAGGGTTGGCAAACTTTTTTTGCAGTGAACCAGATAGTAAATATCCTAGGTTTCGCTGGGCTGTAAAGTCTCTGTTGCAACTACTTAACTCTATTATTTTTGTGCAAAACTAGCCATAGACAATATGTGAATGAGTGGGTGTGGCTGTGTTCCAATAAAACTTTATTTACAAAGCAAACCAGGCTGGATTGATTTGCTCTATAAAACAGTGAACTTGAAGGCTTGTTGAACCATAAAAGAATGTAAACACCCCCAAAGTGTTGCATTCTTTAAAAAAAAAGTTACTCTGGAGTAGGTGGCTGTAATTTTAACTTGAAGGCTGACATGACTTCGAAACATTCTGAAACTTTTTCTTTTTGATTAGTTCCCTAACTCAACTTACAAACATTGTTAAAAATAATGGAAGGTTAGAACCCACAGGCCCTCAAAGATCATATATTGCAATTGTCTAGTTTACAGATGAGGAAGCTAAAGGCTTGAATTTCCTGAATGCTACTCCAGCCATCTACATTATTTTCTGGATCAGCTGTCAATGACTTTTGGTTATTTTGATATGTTAATGAATGGAATAATTTTACAAACTAGAAGGAATTAAACAAGTATGATTGTTATTAACAAGTTAGGAAAAGAAAATTACAGATGTTTGTATTTTCTCACCCTTTGAAGATCATGTCTATAAGAATGATAAAACTACAGCAAGTCAATAACATCTCCCTCTCTTGTAACCACAAGTATTACCAATATTAACTCATACAGATATTCTGTGTATCATAATTTCATAGATATTATAAACTTTATTGGCAGTTGCGTACAGAGATGACTGTAATTTCTCTTGGCATTTGAGCAAAATAATGAATTATTTGTGTTGATTCATGATAACCAAAGATAGACTCTTCACTATTAAATTGTTATTATTGTTACTATTATTATTTTTTTGAGATGAAGTCTCACTCTGTTGCCCAGGCTGGAGTGCAGCAGAGCGATCTTGGCCCGCCGCAACCTCTGCCTCCCAGATTTAAGTGATTCTCATGCCTTAGTCTCCCGACTAGCTAGGATTTCAGACTTGTGCCACCATGCTTGGCTAATTTTTGTAGTTTTGATAGAGATGAGGTTTTGCCATTTGCCCAGGGTGGTCTGGACTTCCTGGCCTCAAATGATCCTCCTGCCTCAGCCTCCCAGTGTGCTGGGATTACAGGCATGAGCCACCGTGCCTGGCCTTACTTTATTTTTTAATGCCAGATAACCAATCAAGGGTGTGTTTTTTCTTTTGGATTACTTTTGGCAAAGGATGTCATTATGTGAAGACACACCCCTATGGCCACTACATATAAATAAATTTCCTCGAACTTCATTGATTGCTGCATATTCTGACCAAATAGTGAATTTTAAATGTCTTTCAAATTAAAACTAACAATGAAGACTTAAATCAATTCAGTAATTACTCCTTTATTTAACATCCATTAAAAATAGTTAGCTAAGGGCACTGTGTTAAGTGGTGGTGAGACAGTTCTGATCAATAAGGCCTACTTGATTCTTGCTGTCATTGAGCTTTCAGACTATGCAGAAATTATTATTGATACAGCCTGTCTTAGTCTGTTTGAATTGCTGTAACAAAATACCATAAACTGGATAGCTTATAAACAACAGAAATTTATTTTTCCCCTTTCTGCAAAAATAAATTTCTTCCAGAATTTCTCAAACTGGGAAGTCTGAGATCAAGGTGCTGGCAGATTGAGTGTCTGGTGAAGGCCCTTTCTCATAGATGGCATCTTCTTGCTGTGTTTCACATGGTGGAAGGGGAGCGGCAGCTCTCTGCAGACCTTTATCATAGGGGCACTAATTCCATTCATGAAGGCTCTGCCCTCATGCCCTAATCACCTCTCAAAGGCCATACCTCCCACCATCATCACATTGGTGAACAGGTTTCATCGTGTGAATCTTGGCAGGGATACAAGTATTCAAACCATAGCAGGCCATGAGCTCTGAGTTTGAAAACAAAAATGAACATGACATTTTATGGTCAGCTCATTAGTCTCATTTATACTCTTCTCTCTAGAAATCTCTAGAAACTTCTTGACAGCAAGTTTGCTGTCAAGGGGTTTATAGAAAGCATAAATGAGAGTAATCAAATGACAATAATAATATAATAAGTATAAAATGAGAATAGTTAATAGTAGTAATTATATAATTATATAATATTATATAATTATATATAATATTATGTCATAAAATAATAAATGTATTTATTAACCATAAACTGAGAATAATAATAAATAATGATAACTAAAAAGTCATCTAGGGAGGAGATTAATTATTTATGGAATCCCAAAGAAGGCTTTGTAGCAGCATATTTGATCCAAGCCTTGAATGCTAAATAGGATTTAACATGTAGAAATGAAGCAGGAGAGGAAAGAATAGAAATGTTCTTTTTTTTTATTTGTACACATTTAAGGGTTAAAAGTGCAATTTTGTTACACGGATATTTAATTTAGTGGTGCAGCCTGGGCTTTTAGTGTAACTGTCACTCCAACAGTGTGTATTGTAGCCGTTAAATAATTTCTTATTCTTCACCTCCTTCCCACCCTGCCACCCTTTCGAATCTCCAACGTCTGTTATTCCACACTGTATGTCCATGTGTATACATTGTTCAGCTCCCACTTCTAAGTGAGAACATGCGGTATTTGTCTTCATGTTTCTGAGTTATTCCACTTAAGGTAATGGCCTCCAGTTCCATCCATGTTGCGGCAAAAGACAGGATTTCATTCTTTTTACATGGCTGTGTGTGTGTGTGTGTGCGCGCACACACACCACATTTTGTTTATCTCATTATCCATTGATGAACACATTTTTTTTTTTTTTTTTTTTTTTTTTGAGAAGGAGTCTTGCTCTGTCGCCCAGGCTGGATTGTAGTGGCATGATCTCGGCTCACTGCAAGCTCCACCTCCAGGTTCACGCCATTCTCCTGTCTCAGACTCCCGAGTAGCTGGGACTACAGGCGCCCACCACCAAGCCTGGCTAATTTTTTTTTATTTTTAGTAGAGACGGGGTTTCACCATCTTGGCCAGGATGGTCTCGATCGCCTGACCTCGTGAGCCGCCCGTCTCAGCCTCCCAAAGTGCTGGGATTACAGGCATGAGCCACCGCGCCCGGCCTGATGAACACACGTGTTGATTCATATCTTTCCTACTGTGAATAGTGTGGCAATAAACACAGGAGCCTCGACAGAAGAAGTGTCATCATGAAAGACATGAAACGTGGTTGGAGAATAGTGAATAAAGCATTGTGGCTTGACTGTGTATACTTTTGTGAGATGATGTTGACAGGGAGATTGGACCAGATCGTCAGGGATATTGAAACAACAAAAGGAGGTTGAGAAGGTATTGGAGAACCATGGAAGGTTTTTTAAGTTGGTGGTGACATGGTCAAAACTTTAATTGGGATGGCAAAGTGAGCGCCTAATCATGAGGAGATTGGCTGTTATTAAGATAACTTGGGAGATTGGGAGAAAAATAACCTGGGCTCGCATTTCTCGGTGCGTGTGTGTGAATGGACAGGAAGAAATATGATTTAATTCCCAAGGTGGAGAAAAATCTTTAGAACTGAGTAACTGATTAACCAAGGAACTCTTTGATAAAGGGAGAAATAAAGATGATTGTTAATCTTTATTGTGTATATATAATGGCAGAAATGTTATAGATGACGAATCAGAAAAAGACACCAGTTCGACAGGGAGAATATGAGTTTTCTTTTGGCCCTACTGGATTTGAAGTGAGAATACAGTGTCCATATAAAGGTAGACTACCGGAATTTGCCAGTATGTTTCTGGTTTTTATTTTTATTTTTTTATTTTTTTGAGACAGAGTCTCGCTCTGTTGCCCAGGCCGGAGTGCAATGGCACGATCTCGGCTCACTGCAAGCTCCGCCTCCCAGGTTCACACCATTCTCCTGCCTCAGCCTCCTGAGTAGCTGGGACTACAGGCACCCACCACCAAGCCCGGTTAGTTTTTTTTTATTTTTAGTAGAGACGGGGTTTTGCTGTGTTAGCCAGGATGGTCTCGATCGCGGAACCTCGTGATCCGCCCGCCTTGGCCTCCCACAGTGCTGGGATTACAGGTGTGAACCACCGTGCCCGGCCTGTTTCTGGTTTTTAAAAGAGATTCAAATTTAAAAGTCACTTAGAAGTCACTGGTTACTAAATCAATGGAAGTGATGCTTTCACCTTCTTGCTTTAATGTTTTCATTTTAAAAGGACTAAACTTTTCATTTGAGTCAAATTAGAGGTTTCTATGGAAGCCTTTGATAGCGTAAATCCATATATTCTTTGATAAGAACTTTTATGGCACTTAAGTTAGAAAAGTCCTTTAGGATGTTAGGACTCTGAACTCAGCAACTTTTTACCCCCAAAATGGGTTAGGAAGAAGGGCTAGATATGAGTTTGAAAGGAGCGCTTAAAATCGTGGTGTAGTGGACATGTTGCCTATACGTCAACAGGTTGAAATAAAAAGAAAGAAAGGAAAATAGTCCCTAAAGCTTATCTGCAGTCCTTGTTAGTAAGAAATGACAATATTATTATCAATTTAAGAAAGTTGAGCTTATGAGCATGTTGGAGTTTGGAAGGGTTGTACAGCATTCTCCAATTTTCCAGCTTGTGTTTTCATTATAAGAAAAAATCTAACTAGATTTAATAATTTAATCTCTCATAGTATTTTATCTTGGCATTTACAGAACAGGAAAAGGTTAATGGCTAGCCTGAAAGACTCCCATTTGAACTTAGAAGCTCAATATTCAGTTGAAAGAGGAATAAAGCCTAGTAAGAAAGAGTGATATTTTGTATAGGGAAGATTCAGCAGCTCACTCTGAATTAAGGAGAGAAGTCAACATTTCACTAGAAAAAACAAAATACAGAACAGGATTTTATAAAATCAATGGGAAAATAGAGAAGAGACCAACTTCTTCCTAACTGCCCATAGCTTCCTCTCTCTAGCTTCTCAATCTCAGATAAACAAAGAGCAGAGTGAGTGTGACCTATCAATATCCAGTCTTCACGTTGACCATCTGAAGGTAAGACAACACTCTTAGATCGCAGATAAGAAGAGATTCAAGGAGAGCTCACACATGGGCAAAGAGAAGAGCTGCCTTGTCTAATATGAGTGACATGAGAAGAGATAGGATAACAACTATGAGAAGTTCCTATGATTATTTAAAAAATGAAATAAATGACCTTCTCATGCGTAGTACTCTAAATGAGAACACGCCCTAGAAAACAAAAGAAAAACATTCAAAACTAATGCTTTGCATTTTAAAGAAATTATAAAGTGTATAGACTATATAAAACCAAAACTCAAAGATGAAAAGATAACAGACAAGAGAATAGTATGGGAGAACTAGGGAAATGAATTGACTATAAAAAGACATAATATTGGAACTAATAAAAAATAGGTAGGCATTGTTGAAAATTAAACCAATGACAAACAGGCTGGAAATAACTCGGATAATGCAAAGAAAAAAGATAAAGCATGAAAGAATTTACAGAAAACATGGTCAATATAAAAAACAATTAACCTTTTCTGGATTTAAAAAAAACACAGAAAAATATTACAAGATATAATGAGAAAACAACCCCCCCTCAGCTTTTCCACTATAAAGAAATTAGTAAGTTTCAACATCTGAAAATGGAAAGGTGCACCATGTTCCATAAATATCAATCTACATAACGCAAAGTTACTGATTCTTAGGGATAATTAAATATTCAGGACTCAAGGGAAAAAATGAACTAAACAATGAACTAAATATCAGACTGGTTTCAGAACTTTTCCACACAACCTTTCAGTGCCAGAGGACAGTGGAAGAGTATCTAGACTGTTGAGAGACAAAGAAAATATCAATAAGAATATTTATACCTGGCTCGTTTCAGTTCAGGTGTGAAGATTACAGATGGATGATCTTGAAAATGCAAGGACCTAGGGAATACGACATCCATGATTCTTCCTGGAAAAAGTACTTAATGTAGAAATCCAATCAATTAAGAGATTAACAAACATGTAGAACTTAGAGTTGTACTTGGAATTGAATTTAGTTAGGGTTGATGTTTTGTTAGATGAGTGTAAAGAAGAAAAAGTGGATGAAGGGGCTGAGGGTATGTGTGGTAGTCATTATAATGGTAGGTCATGGGATCTAAGCTGGGTAAGGAGGGAAGGGAGGGCGTGAGATGCGTGTTGTAGCGTAAAAAAGTGGCCAGCTTAGTGGATTGACAGATACAGTGAGTTTGACATTACCTTGAGTAATAGGAGTGAAGCTTATTGGAATTATTATAATTCCATATCCATTCCATAATTCCAATGATCATAATTCCAACTTAATTGGAAGTCATCAGAGGAAGTAATTATCAGAGAAGGGGGTGATCAAAACCCAGATATTGAAGATGATGTAGTTGTTAGTGGAAGAGGGAGGATGTAGAAGAAAATTACTGAAAGCAAAGAGGTCAAGAAACTGGAGGGGCAAGGTGTTGACTCTACAGGCATAGCGACTTACCTAAGTTGATGATAGCAGTTGAAAGAAAGTCACGAGCTGAGTGCTACAGTTCTCAGTACATTAAGTGTGTCATGTTCTGATGGCATGTGCTCTGAATTATCAAGGGGGTTTTAAGAAGTAGGGGGTAAGATGTTTGGATGTAGCAAGGAGGAAAAAGTCTGACATCTAATCTACCTTTAGGTTTGGTGGCACATATAGTATGGAGAAAAAATCACCTCTACTTGAAAGAGTTACAGAATATCAGAGTCCATAGAAGACAGACTGCATTCATGAAGAAGGACGAATAAAGCTCAGAGAAGAGGCTGAAGATATTATAGACTACACTGATGAATATGAGTTTCAGAGAAGGAATATAGGGGATTTGGGAGAGGTGGGGTATTGGACTTAGATTGTGGATGTACAAAGTGTTAGGAGGTTAAAAATCTGGTAGAGTAGTGTGCTTGATAAGATTGGATTGCTGAGGTGAATGGAATGAAGGCATAATGTTGGGTTCTCAGGAGCAACGAGGGAACAGTGAATTATATGTTCCATATAATAGACTCCTTTTTGTCACTGGCCTGTAAGTTACTTTACTGTGGTCATTGAGAATGCTGTAGCGGTTTGTAGGTGAGAGTGAGTAGGAAAGGTGGTTTTACCAATAACACAGGCTGTTCTCTGGGCCTCTTTAAGTCTCATCTAAGATGGTAAGACCGGAAGAAAACAGTATTATTTGGGCCACAACAGAAAATTCCTTGAACAAAGCCAACATAAAAGCATTATCAAAACCTAACAAAGACACACACACACACACACACACACACACAGACACAGACACACACACACCTCCTATGACCAATCATACTTATGGATAATAATTCAAAATTTTTAAATGAAGCATACGTAATAGATATACCATTGTTTTTTTTTTCTTTGAGAATGATGGATGTTCAAATAGGATTTTTTTTGCAGGGTGAGTTCTTGGCTGCCCTCTGCTCCAATCCTCTCATGTGGGAGATTCACTCTCCAGCTAACTTCTTGTGATTCATCCTCAGAGCCTCTGGGGCAGGATAGGTAGTCATGGAAATAGCCATGTCCTTGGGATGCATCCACCATGGTGACCATACAGTCAAAACAATAACCCCCCACATTTGCATTGTAGTCCAGCTCATTCAAGCAAAGCTATCTCCAGTAGGGAATTTCCCCTGTAGGGAGCATGTGCACTTTGATTTTATCTGTCCTCAGACTCACCCTATGCTCACTATAATACTAAAAAACACACACCGTGGGTGGAGATTTAAGATGCTAATGAGACACGTGACATATGAACAGGCATGTACAGCTACTGTGCATGTGTGCCCAGAGGACCACCCAGACACCTCTTCCCACTTGCTCATGGATAATTATGTAAGATTCCCATAAAGGGAGTCTCCCTAGTGCCAGTCTTTGCTGTCTCATCCTCACGGGCAGGTCACTCTGACTCCCCTCTCAGTGTGTATGGCCTTTTCTGCACTTAACTTTCAAAATATTTTTTTTTCCTTTGCAATAAATTACTCTGTGTTGCATCTCTTTTCCTGTGTGTTGCTTGTTTAAATTATTTCAAACTAAGAAGAAAAGAATCGAGGTCTCACAACAGGCATCAACACCCAAAGGTACCACCCATAGTTTCTTTTCGCTGAGGTCCCCTTACCCTGGCTGTTTGTTTTGTTTCTTATTTTTATTTTTTGGGAATGAGCTCTTCAGGGGACTTTGACCTGTTGAACTTCTTCTTGAACATCCATTTTTCTCTCAGGCAACTCGTGCATCATTGCCCATCTAAATTATGAAAGAATAGCTGCCTTCTTTGCTGTGCTTTTCTTGTCCTGACATTGCAAGCAGCTCACAGGATGGATTTTTGCATTTGCTCTAGTCAGCCTTGAGTCAGACACCAGCTTCTTTGCTTCTCACACAATAGGTAGCTCTACAGGTGGTCTTCTCGAATCTCCTCTTTTTAGACTTATGGCAAAGAGGAGTAGGTGGGAGAATGCCTCAGTTATCCAGCTTTCACATATTTCAGCCTCTGCTACTACCAACCCTTGACTGATTGTTAGCTAAGGCTCATAAAAACAGTTTTTAAACATCATTTTTGCAAATTTGAACCTTTAGTTTTGTTTCTGAGCCTTTGGGGACCTCACCAAAAGCTTAGACAAGAAGTTTCCTATTTTAACATGCTGTTAGATACTGTTATTTCCAAAGAACTAGATGTATCCTTAGCAAAGGTCCTCCACTCTTTCTGCCAAGATCTCAGTCTATGAACAATGAAGCTTAAATGAGATTGCCAAATATATACTACTTATATATTAAAGGTATTGATTTCATTTTGACTGTAATTGAAATTAGTATAGTGAAGTAGTGCGTCTTTGTTAGACTGACAAAGTTTTAATTCTGGCCCCATGATTTATAAGTTATGACCCTTGGGCAAGTGAATTAATCACTCTGTAAAATGATGATAATGGTCTGCTTCATATTGTTTTCATGGAGATTAAGAGTTAAAATATGTGAATATGTGTTAATCATGTCAAATAAATAGTACCAATTCAGTACAACCTTTTCCAGAAAATCTTCCCAAAGAAATTTCTAGGGAACTGCAAACCAATGGCTAAATAAAGATGGACGCATAAATTTTGCAAAAAGTTTAGTAAATTGAACCCAACAATTCTTTTTTTTTTTTTTTTTTTGAGACAGAGTCTCGCTCTCTTGCCCAGGCTGGTGTGCAGTGGCGATCTTGGCTCGTTGTAACCTCCGCCTCCTGGATTCAAGCAATTCTTCTGCCTCAGTCTCCCAAGTAGTTGGGATTACAGGTGGGCACTAGTTAATTTTTGTATTTTTAGTGGAGATGGGGTTTCACCATGTTGGCCAGACTGGTCTCAGACTCCTGGCCTCAAGTGATCCACCCACCTTGGCCTCCCAAACTGTTGGGATTACATGTGTGAGCCACAACGCCCAGCCAAACCTAACAGTATTTTAAAAAGATATCACATAATGATCCAGTAGAATTCATCCAAGACTGCAGAGTTGGTTTCACACTGAAAATCAACCTATGTAATTCACCACATTAACAGGTTACGAAAGAACCATATGATCACTTCAGCAGATGTGGAAGAAGCTTTGGCAAAATCCAACATTCATTTCTGAAAAAAACAATTAGCAGAGAAAGAAGCTCTGTTAACCTTAATAAAGGGTATCTGTGAGAAACCTACAGTTAACATCAAACTTAATGGTAAAAGATTTAATGCTTTCCTTCTAAGGATAGAAAGAAAATAAGGATGTCTGCTTTAATTGCTTTTGCTCAGTTATCGTACTAGAGGTTCTATCCAATGCAATAGGCAAGAAAAACAAACAAAAGTCATGCCGATAAAAAAGGAAGAAGTAAAACCAATTATATCTAGAGATGACAAGATACAAATACAAAATTAAATTGTATTTGTATATATGGGTGGCAAACAATTAGGAATATAAATTTAAAAAGTACATTAAAAACAGCATTGGAGGCCGGGCGCGGTGGCTCACGCCTGTAATCCCAGCACTTTGGGAGGCCGAGGCAGGCGGATCACGAGATCGGGAGATCGAGACCATCTTGGCTAACATGGTGAAACCCCATCTCTACTAAAAATACAAAAAATTAGCCGGGCGTGGTAGCGGGCGCCTGTAGTCCCAGCTACTTAGGAGGCTGAGGCAGGAGAATGGCGTGAACCCGGGAGGCAGAGCTTGCAGTAAGTCGAGACAGTGCCACTGCAGCCCAGCCTGGGCGAAAGAGCGAGACTCAGTCTCAAAAAAAAAAAAAAAAAAAAAAAAAAAAAAAAAAAAAATAGCATAATGACGAATACACTTAACGAAAGATTCTCAAGACCCATACTTGGAAAACTACCGATCATTGCTAAGAGAACTTAAAGAAGTCCTAAATAATTGGAGAATATACTGTGTTTCGATCAAAAGTTTCAATGTTATTATTAATTATCCCCCAAATGATCTACATGTGTAACACAATGATAACCAAAACCTTAGAAAGCCTTTTTTTTCAGGCAATTAACAACATTATTCTAACATTTATATAGAAATGCAAAGGACGTAGAAATTCCAAAACAACTTTGAAAAAGAAGAAAGTTGGAGGTCTTCATTAACTGATTTTAAAACTTAGCATATAAATCTGCAGTGAGCAAGAGAGTGTGATTTTGGTGTAAGGATAGAAAAATAGATAAGTGGAATGCGTTTAATGGGAAAAGTATAATCTTTTCAACAAACGGTTTGGGAGCAATCACGTAGCCACATGCAGAAACCCAATACTCAACTCTTACCTCCCAACATCAACAAAAATTACGTTGAAATGGTGCATAGACTTAAATATAAACGCTAAAATTGCTGGGTGTGGTGGCTTATGCCTGTAATCCCGGCACTTTGGGAGGCTGAGGCGGGCAGATCACCTGAGGTCAGGAGTCTGAGACCAGCCTGGCCAACATGGTGAAACCCTGTCTCTACTAAAAATACAAAAATTAGCCGAGCATGGTGGCGCATGCCTGTAATCCCAGCTACTAGGGAGGCTGAGGCAGGAGAATTGCTTGAATCCGGGAGGCGGAGGTTGCAGTGAGCCGAGATCTCGCCATTGCACTCCAGCCTGGGTGACAGAGCGAGACTCTGTCTCAAAAAAAAAAAAAAACATGCCAAAAGTATAGGACTTCTAGAGGATAACATAGGAGAAAACTTTAGTGGTCTTGGCCTTGGAAAATATTTCTTCAATACAACACCAGAGACACAATTCATGAGAGAAAAAAATTAATATTGTGCATTACCATCTAAAACATTTTATTCTGTTAAGCAAATAAACCAGGAAAAATATTGCAAACATGAATCTGATAAATAACTTGTAATTAGAACATAAAAATGTCTAATAAAAAGAAATAGCATAGTAGAAAATGGGCAAGATATCCAAACAGATGTTTTATCATAGGAGTTATACAGATGATAAATAAACACATCAAAAGAGGCTTAAGATCTTTAGTCACTAGGGAAATGAAAATTACACCACAATGAGTTATCACTACTCACCCACTGAAATGACAGAAATTTTAAAAGTCTGAGCATATTACATATTGGGGGGCTGTAAACTTTTTATTTTTAATTTTACTTTAAGTTCTGGGATACATGTGCAGAACGTGCAGGTTTGTTGCATAGGTATACATGTGCCATGGTGGTTTGCTGCACCTGTCAACCATGATCTAGGTTTTAAGCCCCACATGCATTAGGTATTTGTCCTAATGTTTTCCCTCCCCTTGCCCCCAACCGCCTGATAGGCCCCGGTGTGTGATGTACCCCTCCGTGTGTCCATATGTTCTCATTGTTCAACTCCCGCTTATGAGTGAAAACATGTGGTGTTTGGTTTTCTGTTCCTTGTTAGTTTGCTGGAGGGACTGTAAACTCTTATACATTACTGGTGGGAATGTAAAATAATAAAATCACTTTGGAAAACAGATTGGCGTTTTCTTAAAAAGATGTATGAACACCTACCGTATGACCCCTGCATTCCACTCCTAGGAAGAGTAGAAGGAAAGTGGAAACATATGTCCACCAAACAGGTTGTACCTTAATATTCACAGAGACTCTATTTGTGATGGTTACAAACTGGAAACAACCAAAATTTCCATTACCTGTTTAATGGAATGAGGTATATTCACACAATAAAAAGGAATGAATTATTGATACAAGCAACAATATGAATGAATCTCAAAACAATTATGTTGAGTGAATGAAGCCAAACAAAAAGAGTACATATGGTATGATTCAATTTATATAAAATTATATATAAAAATGCAGACTAATCTATCACGATAGAAAGAAGATCATCTGTCTAGGGATGAGAAAGCAGGGAGTGGTGGGAGGGAGGGATTGCACCTTAAGAAGTTAACAGTAGCTTAATATTTTAGCTATTGTTATAATTATTACTATTACTAGCCTCTCACCTCCACAAATGGAAAAGGAATGAAAGAGAGAGAATATTGAGATTACATAAGAAATGACTGAGAAAACCTTGGAGTTTGTTTTGAATGATTAGACCAAATTTCTGTTATTATGTGAAATAGTGTGTTCAAATTGAGGTTGAGTTACAGAAAAACAAGAAAATAATTTTATTTTTGGTTAACACAGAGAGTCTGAAATATTCTACCCTTTACACTCACAACACATATACGCATTGTGGCCGTCAATCCTGTTTTGTATTTTTCTGTGTCGCATCAATGATCATTTTCATGTTGAGGATCATAAATCATAGTTCTATATTTTGAATGTCAATCTCTAAATCTGCTTGATCACAACAGGAACCACTACCACACATTTCATGTACCCTTCTTGGCTTTGCATTCTGTCTTCCTCGCTGGATACAGGGAACCCCACCAGCAATCAGTATAGGCTGTTGACTGGTGGACTCAAAGTGCCTATGGGTTTTTTGTCTTCCGTGATGTTTCTCTATTCTTGACAATCTCTGAGCTGAGTGAGAGATAAAGATTTTAGAAGTTTTTGCATGGTTTTTGACGAAAGGTTTTACTGTTTTTTTCCTAGGGATGTGTTTGAAAATGTGCAGTGCTCTAGTAGCATTTTGAAGGTGGGGCCAAAGATGTTAACTATCTTCCAATCGTGGGATAATCCTCAACAAACAAGAATTGCGTCAAAGGCTAAAAGCATCGCTGTGGGGAATCACTGAGTCCTAGTCAACGATATTATAAGGCAAAGGAAATACAGAAACAGGGATGTTGAACCAAATGATCTTCATGCTCTCTAAAGTGCACTTTTTTTATACATGGAAGTTTGGGCTCATGTTTTATACTCTGTTATGGTTGCCTTGCAGTGGGCATGAGGAACATATCCACTTAGGGATGACCTATTATATCCCCATTGACTTCAATACACCACCATAAGGCTTCAATACCAAGAGCACTAGACAAGGTCTGTTTTCACGCTGCTGATAAAGACATACCCCGGGCTGGGCACTTTACAAAAGAAAGAGGTTTAATGGACTTAGAGTTCCACGTGGCTGGGGAGGCCTCACAATCATGGCGGAAGGTGAAAGTCATGTCTCACGTGGTGGCAGACAAGAGAAGAGAGCTTGCACAGGAAAATTCCCGTTTTTAAAGCCATCAGATCTCGTGAGAGTTATTCAGGATCAGGAGAACAGCACGGGAAAGACCCGCCCCCATGATTCCATTATCTCCCACAGGGTTCCTCCCACAACACATGGGAATTTGGGAGATACAAGATGTGATTTGGGTGGGGATACAGAGCCAAACCATATCAGAAGGATACAGGTCATTTTATTAGAAAGGTCAAAAACTGGTCTGATGTCAAACGGGCGGTAGAGACGGAAAAAGAGCTCAGGGCTTCTGATTCTCACTTCACTTCTAACACTGAATTGGGAAGTTTGAAATTTCTTGAAAATTAGCAAATAAATAATATAAATTAGAACAGTATACGCTTTCTCCTTAAAAACAGCACAATATAAAGTGAACGCACATTTCTCAATGTGCGTTCACTTTTTATTGTGCTTTTTTCTGTTTTCATTCAGAGCTTAAGAACGTGGCCTCTGGAGTCTGACTTCCTGGAACAAATTCCAGCTCTGCTATTTCTGTGGTGAAGGCACAATTTCTTCATCCGTACCAAGGGGGAAGAATAGGATTGCTTTGGGGATTATAGAAGATAATTTATATCAAGCCCTTACCAGTGCCTAGAATACAGTGAGTCCTCAAATGTTAGCATAAGTTTTGTTTAATGTCTGCCTACGTGCCGAGATCCTAATGAATAAAGCATGCATTACAGTACAATTATAAGCCTCAAATCTGTTGTTCTCTAGACTTTTAATCAACTTATAGTAGCCATACAATTTGGAAATTATTATATATGGTTATAAGAATCCTATAATTGCTTTGTAAAGTGACATGATTTAAAAGCACACTTGGCCAGATGCAGTGGTTCACATCTGTAATACCAGCGCTCTGGCGGGCTGAGGCAGGAGGATTACTTGAGCCCAGGAACTCGAGGCTGCAGTGAACTCTAGTGAGAGGCTGCTTGCTCAGTCTAGACTGGGCAACAGAGCAAGAGTCTGTCTAAAAAAAAAAAGAAGAAAAATCTGTGCTATCTACAGAGCTGATGGTGGAAAATAACTCCATTGATTGCCTGAAACTGAGGAACATCAATATGGTAATTCATGTGGTCTTGAGGATTTTTTATACACACAAATTTTTAATTGTCTAGCTAAATGTTCTTCATACCTTTAAAAGTTTGCCTCGTCTCACTTTCTTTTATTGCCTACATTTATTTCTAAATGTATTATTGGTGACTGTACGTTTCCCTGTCTCCCTGAAAGATTGTGGAATTATTTTCAAGTTTTAACTGGCTTCGTTAGTAAGTGAGAGCTAATTAGCGACATTTCTGTTTTGTCGTTCACTCTATATATTCATTATGACATTTTACCATATAAATGCCAAATGAGACTGTAAAAAACAAAATTTTTGAACTATCCACTAGGGGGAGGCCTTGCTCTTCCATTCAATGTAGATTTTCTTTTAAAAAAATATAAGTGAAATTTAGATTTCTCTCTTTGTGAAAAGCTGAATGCTTCAGTCCTGGTATTAAGAACTCTGTTTAACGTCATGGTTATATCTTGGCTTTGCTGAGTTTGACAATGCAGAATTCACTTGAGGAGAAAAGACATTTGTTGATCTGTGAACAGTGTTTAGTTTCCTTGTTTCTTTATCCTTCATGGACTACTCAAGCAACAGTCTGACACAAAATATCGTTTTTCACAGAAATGTCACTCTGCTCTAAAGACTAGATCGAAGGACTCCCTTCTGCCTCTTTACAGAGATGGCTTGCTGAAGGATCTCTGTGTCATGTAATTGTACTTATTAGTCTCGATCTCTTTACCATGTTGATGGAAATTTTCGGAAGAAATGTAGGAGTGATATGAATGCTTCTGGGGTTTTTTAAACAGATTTACAAAAAAAAGAAAGGTAACTTTTAATGACCCATTTGAATTTGAATCTCCAAATAGTTCCAAGTAACTAGCATTTAATTTTAGCGTCTCTACAGATCAATTTTGCTTATCAGATTATATCACTTTAGCAATAGATGGGATAATATGATATGATAGAATGATGGAAGTATATTAACTGGTAAGAGCTAAGAGCTGGCAGAAATTTATATTCTATTTTGGTTAGCAAATGTAGTCTTGTTCAAAACACCATGATTATCATTTACCTGGTACTCAGGAAATTTAAGGTAGAATGATGGTGTAGCTGCTTGGGAAAAGTTTGGCAGTGTCTTAAAATGTTAAATGTAAATATACCATAGGACCCAGCAATTTCAATTCTAGCTACCTAAGAAAAATAAAATTATATATTCACATGAAGACTTGTATGTAAATATTCATTCATAGTTTTATTTATATTAGCCAGAAAATGGAAAGAACTCAAATGTCCATTAGCTGATGAGTAGATAAACAAAAAATTGTATAACCACACAACACAATACTATTGGCCAATGGAAAAGCATGGAGTACTGACACACGTTGCAGCGTCTATGAACCTCAAAAACATGGTGCTAAGTAGAATCAGCCAGACACAAAAGACCACATATTGTAGAATTCCATTTAAAGGAAAAGTCCAGAAAAGGTAAATTGATAGTGACAGAAAGTAGATTAATGGTAACCTGGGAGTTGGAGTGGTCGTAAGGAGTGCCTGCAGACAGACATGGCGTTCCTTTCTGGAGTGATGGAGATGTTTTAAAATTGGATTGTAGTGATGGTTGCACAGCTCTGTACACTTCCTAGCAGCCAATGAATTGTACACCTAAAACTTACTGTATGTTTAAAGCTATTAAAAACGAATAGAATGAATCTGAAGATCCACAGTTTCATGAACATTTTGTAGGGAAGAAATCAAACTCATCAGATATTTCAGCTTCCCAGGCCAGGCCGGGTTTTGTCTTCAAGAATCAGAAAAGAGTAGGAATGCGTGACTTTTTTTTTCTGTCACCTTGAGAAAAACAGCCAAATGCGTCTAAATCAAAGCCTCAGAATTCAAGCTATAGCACTTGTGTTTGCCTGTGACCTGTAAAAATTCCTTTAACTCATACAATCTACCACTCTCTGAACTCGACAAGACTCTGTTAGTCACAGTCCTTTCTCTCAAGGCGTATGAACACCATGTTGTTTGCTTATCTTGAGGAATTAAATACTATTATTGGGAGGTGAGGTGCATACAAAAAAGAATGATTATTTCTTTTAGAGGCAGGGTCTCACTCTGTCACCCAGGCTGGGTGGCATGATTGTGACTCACTGCAGCCTTGAACTCCTGGGCTCAAGTGGTCCTCCTGCCTCAGTCTCCCAAGTAGCTGGGACTGCAGGTACATGTTACCATGTCCGGATAATTTTAAAACGTTTTTTGTTTGTTTGTTTGGTTTTGGAGAGACAGGGTCTTGCTATGTTGCCCAGGCTGGTCTTGAACTCCTGGCTTCAAATGATCCTCTCGCCTTGGCCTCCCAAAGGGCTGAAACTACAGTCATGAGCCACTGTGGCTGGCAATAATGTTTTTTTCTTTTTCCAGCTAACTTCTGACAAACTGTAAAACCTTGGCCACCATTTTCAGTATGTCTTTGAAATTGTACTTTGCCCTTATCTGGCCAGAACAATGGGTAATATTTTCTGACATCACAGATGCAGAATTTTGGCATAGCTTAGTTCTAAAAACCATTTAAGATAGAAATCTTCAAGGGAAATATTTGAAGTAAAATAGTATTCACAAATACAGTGATAATTTTGCTTATGGAAATGAATCTATTCTTATCTCTCTCCCTCAAACCTTATTAATAGTCACAACTATTTTGAGAGTCGTTGAAAATGTTTGAAATTAGTTTTACAAAACCCATCAAAAAACTGCTTAGATTTAAAAGGAAATGATAGAGTGTTTGTCTATGTATGGTCGTCTTTTCCATCTTGGCGAGCAAGCACTTTTTCTTATATGTTTTTGAGAAATTTTCCTTGAAGGAGTTATCTTGTGAGTGTTCATGCATCCCACTGGTGGTTAGACCGCATTCCATAAGCTACTCTAGTCTTTAGCGCAAACTTTCTATCTTTCAATCACTTGATAACTACTGGGTGCTTACTATATCCTGAGCTCTGTGCTAGACCCATCTTTGATGTTGCTATAGCAGCTAACCAACCTAATACATTTCCTGTCTTCAAAACCCGTTTTTAACGAATAAGACCTAGTATTTGATAGCACACCAGGGTGACTATAGTCAGTAATAATTTAATTGTAGTTTAAAAACAACTAAAAGTGTACAATTGGATTGTAACACAAAGGACAAATGCTTGAGGGGATGGGTACCCCATTTACCCTGATGTGATTATTATGCATTGCATGCTTGTATCAGGATATCTCATGTACCCCATAAATATATACACCTACCATGTACCCACAGAAATGAAAAACAAACCATTTGTAAAGATGATCTTTAAACAGAAATCAACAGATGGTCGACCAAGGTATAGAAAAATTTAGAATCTCCATTTATTTTAAAATTTTTTAAAACTTTGTTTCTGAGAATGTTTCAAAGGTATATTATATATAAGTACATGTGTATAATCTATAAATTATAAAATCCACACATTAAAGGTACATGCTCATATTATTTACTGATAGAAGCTTAAATAAAAAATGTTTGCAAACCACTGGTTTATTTCATTAGTGATACTAATGGGTGGCTTGTGAGAAATTTTAGACCCTCATAGACCCAATTTACTCTCATAGTAATAATGAACCCCTCCAAATGCATACCAAATAAACAATAAATAGAAGCACAAACATTATGCCTGCTATTTAAATGCAGCTTCAATATAACTCCCCTATCCACCATATCATCTAGTCACTTCTCTGTCTTAAGTACTTTAAATGTTGAAAATTTATGGCACTAGCATCTCATTCATTCCTCTCATTCATGTAGCATTAAGCAATTAAAGTACTACATGGAGAAGAATAAGTATTAGTGAGAGGTGACAGCGTGCTGGCAGCCCTCGCTGGTTCTCAGCTCCTCCTCGGCCTTGGCGCCCACTCTGGCGGCGCTTGAGAACTTCAGCCCGCCGCTGCACTGAGGGAGCCCCTCTCTGGGCTGGCTAAGGCCGGAGCTGGCTCCCTCAGCTTGCAGGGAGGTGTGGAGGGAGAAGCGTGGGTGGGAACCGGGGCTGCGCAGCCCTTGAAGGCCAGCTCGAGTTCCAGGTGGGTGTGGGCTCGGCGGCCCGCACTGGGAGCAGCTGGCTGCCGCCGGCCCGGGCAGTGAGGGGCTTAGCACCCAGGCCAGCAGCTGCGAAGGGTGTGCCAGGTCCCCCAGCAGTGCTGGCCCTGGACCTCAGCTGCCTCCCCGTGGGGCAGGGTTCAGGACCTGCAGCCCACCATGCCTGAGCCTCCCGGCCGTGGTGGGCTCCTGTGCAGCTGGAGCCTCCTTGAGGAGCACCGCCCCCTGCTCCGTGGCGCCCCGTCCCATCGACCGCCCAAGGGCTGAGGAGTGCGGGCGCAGGGCATGGGACTAGGGGGCAGCTCCTCCTGCAGCCCCGGTGTGGGATCCACTAGGTGAAGCCAGCTGGGCTCCTGAGTCTAGTGGGGACTTGGAGAACCTTTAGGTCTAGCTAAGGGATTGTAAATACACCAATCAGCACTCTGTGTCTAGCTCAAGGTTTGTAAATGCACCAGTCAGTGCTCTGTGTCTAGCTGATCTGGTGGGGACTTGGAGAACCTTTATGTCTAGCCAAGGGATTGTGAATGCAGCAATCAGCACTCTGTGTCTAGCTCAGGGATTGTAAATGCACCAATCAGCACCCTGTGTCTAGCTCAGGGTTTGTGAATGCACCATTCAGTGCTCTGTGTCTAGCTAATCTAGTGGGGACTTGGAGAACTTTTGTGTCTAGCTCAGGGAATGTAAACACACCAATCAGCACCCTGTCAAAATGGACCAATCAGCTCTCTGTAAAATGGACCAATCAGCTCTCTGTAAAATGGACCAATCAGCAGGATGTGGGTGGGGCCAGATGAGGGAATAAAAGCAGGCTGCCCAAGCCGGCAGTGGCAACCTGCTCAGGTCGCCTTCCCGGCTGTGGGAGCTCTGTTCTTTTGGTCTTTGCAATAAATCTTGCTGCTGCTCGCTTTTATGAGCTGTAACACTCCCCGCGAAGGTCTGCAGCTTCACTCCTGAGGCCAGCAAGACCGCAAACCCGCTGGGAGGAGAGAACAACTCCGGATGGGAGGAATGAACAGCTCCAGACGTGCCGCCTTAAGAGCTGTGACACTCACTGTGAAGGTCTGCAGGTTCACTCCTGAAGCCAGCGAGACCACGAATCTACCAGAAGGAAGAAACGCCGAACATGCCTGAACATCAGAAGGAGCAAACTCCGGACACATCACCTTTAAGAACTGTAACACTCACCACGAGGGTCTGTGGCTTCATTCTTGAAGTCAGTGAGACCAAGAACCCACCAATTCCGGACACATTAGGAATGTTGGCAGCACACAGCGGGAGTAGGCTAGTCAGATCCTGGAGTTTGAAGAAACTTTGCTATGGATGTAGCATCTAACTTGAAAATTGAAGGCAATGTAGAATTTATTATTCTATTTCTAAGAAGTAGAAGAAGAGCCTTCTGAGAAGACACCAACTGCAAGCGTTTAATGTTTATTAATAGGAGTAAAGAGCAGCATGCAAATTTGAGGTTATTAATAGTATAGTGAAGCCCGGTGCAGAGGCTTATGCCTGTAATCCCAGCGCTGTGGGAGGCTGAGGTGGGAGGATTGCTCGTGGTCGGGAGTTTGAGGCCAGCCTGGGCAACATGGCAGGTCCTATCTATGGGACCAAGAAGCATGAAGACCTTCTGTAGTTGGTTGTATAATCCAGAGGAGAGATGGCATCTGGCATTAAATGAGCGATAAGGAGGACAGAGGGTAATGATGTGCTTAAGACGTAGAATATACAGGAGATGTTGGTTGATAGGACATGGGGGATGAGGACTGTGACACCCAGGTTACTGAGATACAGAAAATGAACAGGTTTTTCAGTGGGAGAAAGACAACTGGATTTTGCGAATTATGGAATTTAAGGTGTCTGCAGGGTGTCTAAGAGAGCTGGTATACATTTTGATATATAGGCCTGAACTTCTGTACAGAATTCTGAGCTGAAGATAGAGATTTCAGGGTTGTCTGCATAAATATGGAAACTGAAACTGCATGAGTGAGTGAGGTGCCCAGACTGAATATGTAGAGTGTGAAGAGAAGACGCTTGGAACAGACCCCCTAGAAACTCCAGCACTTGATGGATCAGTAAAAGAAGAGTAGATTGCAGAGAGAGGGAGCTGTGAGAGTCAGAGAACGAGGAAAGGAGGAGAGAGTAATGCGCTCATATTCAAAGAAAGGGACTACTTCAAATGGAGAAAGATGTCGAATGGAGAATACGGTAGAGAATAAGATAAGAACTAAAAATAACCACAAGGTCACCTTGGCCAAAGAGCTTTACTGAAGTGATGGGAACGGATCTAGGACTTGAATAAGTGAAGTGTAAAACGTCTCTTCACAGAAATCTTTATATGTGTGTCTCTATTAATTGAAAAGAGATGGACGGGCATGGTGGCTTGTGCCTGTAATCCCAGCACTTTGGGAGGCCGAGGCAGGTGGATCACTTGAGGTCAGGAGTTCGAGACCAGCCTAGCCAACATGGTGAAACCCCTTCTCTACTAAAAATACAAATATTAGCTGGGCTTGGTGGCACATACGTGTAATCCCAGCTGCTCGGGAGACTGAGGCAGGAGAATTGCCCGAACCTTGGAGGCGGAGGTTGCAGTTAGCCGAGATTGTGCCACTGCACTCCAGCCTGGACAACAGAGTGAGACTCCATCTCAAAAAAAAAAAAAAAAAAAGAAAAAGAGATAGTAATGATATGGAGTAGATGAATTAATTCCTTCACTTAATTAATGTGTTCCACTTCCTAGAAAACGTAACAGCCTAGTTAATATACATGTGTCCTTAAAAAAGCCCCTAAAGTAGTTAAGGATAAGAATGCCTGGCTCTAAAGAAGACTGGAGACAAAGACCTTCAATTTCTGGCTAAAGAAAGCTTCAAGGTCATAAAGATCACTACATGGTCAGTGGCCTGCTTTTCCCATAGAGAAGGCTAGAACTTGCGGTGAATTGTGCTTTTCTTTTTCCTTATACCCTGAATCCTGTCAATTACCCACTGTCATTTGCTCTGCACTATTTTTAGTACCTGCTTTTTATAATGATCAGCGCTTGTTTTTTATAATTATCGGTACTTGTCCAGATTGTTAACTATAGGAAGCCAGAATACTGAAACACAAACTACTGGGGTGCAGTCTAGGAATGGGATATAATTGCTCAGGCTCTGATGTTGGATTGATTCTGCACCAAGCCTCAGTTTCCCTGTCTGTAAATTATGGGAGTCCATAGTGAGCTCATCATGTTGTTGTAAGGATTAAATCAGACAAGATGTATGTAAGGCACTCAGTTGGCTGGCCAGCTGTAAACATCTAAATAAAAGTTCATCACTAGATAAATTATTGTTTCACCTTAAAAAAATGTCATTTCAAACAGGCTTTGTGTGTACAGAGAAGCCATTCCAAGGTCAAGATTAAAGTCAATATCAGGGTTGTAAGAATAAAGTTGATAGTGTGTTTATCTGCAATATTCATTTACCTGCTGTATTGAAAATCCAGAGATAATCTTCTTAGTGTCAGTCAACCCTCTATTGCTTCTGCCTTGGCATTAGCAAAAACTCAGCTGTGCTTTTCTGCATTATGTTGCCAATTTATGATTGTTGGCATTCCCGCTTCCTGTAGCGGAATTATCGTCTTTCTGGGTGTCACTTAAATATTTTAAGGTTCAGCTGAATTTGCTTAAGAAATCCCAGGTCACTGAGCACAAGAGTTCTAAGTTGTCTGATGATATTTGGAACTGCTGTCAGAGCCTGAGGGTGTATCCTCTAAACCGTGTTGGAAGTTCAATTATTAGCACTTTGAAGACCAAAAGATACTTAGATATGTCTAAGATCATTAGCATTATGAATTTATTAGCCACCAACATCAAACGCACAAGGCTATTAGAGCAAAGAGAAAAATTAATCTTTAACTGCCAGCAAAGAGAAAATTGAAAAAAAGGTAAAAATGCAAATGTATATTCTCAGGGTACAGAAGAATTGCAAAATTCTGGAGTGGCTAAAGTGTATTCTAAACAAGGGTTATGGAAAGATTGAATAAACATGAAATATTCATGTTTTAAGTAATCACTAGCTTGTTCTAGTATCTCTCTAATTTAACAAGTAATAGAAACTTCGGAGAGAAGGAAGAACACTGGCTCAAAAAAGTTGAAAATATTGACAAAGTGTGAACAAAGTGATGCATGATGGATAATAGAATCTAAGTAATTAGTATAGAATATGAAGGCAGGACGGGTTTGAAAAGGATCCAAGAAAATAGAGGAGACAGTAGACCTAGAAATTAAAAGATGTGGTAGAATGAGAATTTAATACGTCCAAGCCAGACCAATTCCAGATAACAGGTGACAAGACTTAAGCCCCTGGTCTTGTCCAATTGTCCTATTCTTGCTTATCTGCAGTATTGCTACCCTGACTGTTACTTTTGGAGACAATATGGACTAGAGATAAGTTACCTTTATAGCGTTTGAAAAGTGTAGCAGGATGCAAGCTAACGCTTAGGGGAATGAGTCACTCTGTCTATTACAGTGTGGAAATAACAATCTGTCTTCCTACATACATTTTTACACTAATTTAACTGTTTTGTGATGTGGTTTGGGATCATTTGGATTCAGAGAATCCTGTACACGAGCCACTATTTTGTGATAATATTTTCTAATTTTGGTTTAAATTTTTTTTTTTTGCATATAGTTTCCAGAATTACCTAAAAAGAGTGGTTCAGGTACACGTTCTACAAAAAAAAAACCTGTGTATTAAAAAACATTCATTGCCTGCTCAATTGCATAGTAATTCTTAGAATTTTTAACGACAGGAGTTTGTGAGCTATAGACTGAAAAATGATCAAAGAGCCAGTAGCGCTAACCTTACTTCTATTTATAGTTATCATAATGGCCCCCAGTCCTGACTGCGACTCTTGTTCAATTTCAGTCATCCGGAACCCATTACCCAGGTTTCAATGCATTGGCTTATTCTCTTGCTTAAAGTTTCACTGATGAATGTTTTTTCATATTTGGTGCCTGCCTTTGGAAAGATAGCTGCAAGCAAGGAACACTGATTAACTCAGTTATACATGGGGGAAGCGTTGAAGAAAGGCAAACTTTTCTTACCGATGTAAAGTCATTTTTGGAACTGTTAAATCTCTAGAGGAGAAAATGATTTTGCAATGCATATTCCATGCCTTGTAGAGTCTGTCACAAACACAGCCACTGACGTTTAAAGGTACTATTTAAGAAAACACAGCTGGTAGGCATAATATTTAAATATTGCCCCGACGTGATGCCCGGCAGCTGCTGCTGCATAACATTTGAAGTGCATAATAGTCAAAGTTAGAGCCGTCTCCAGGGAAGTGTTCAGAGAGAGGGAAGTGAAACTTGTTCTCTAGTCTTTTCTCCCGGATGGGAAGCAATGGCGTGGGGAGAGAGCGCGGAGGAAGGGAGAGATCCAGAAAGGTAGATTCTTCTGTGTAGGTGAGTGGATGAGATAATGAAGCAAGTTAATTTGGGCTCTGCTGACTTATTTATCTGTCCCGGGCACTTTTCTCTGTACAAGCACAGGAAGCCATCTCCTTCCTGAGGTTTTTAATGAAACAATTTACTTGAAATAATAATAAAAAAGAAGAGCTTCACATGCTCCTTGCATTTAAATTAGAGTCTTTCCTCTCCAGAGTAGGCTTTGTAATTGATTAGTAACACTGGGATGAAAATATCCCAGCTATCTCTGAGAAAGGTGGATTAATTCACTTGTGGTATGCTAAATGATTTGGATTGTTTTTCTCCATCTCTTAAAATGTGACCATGACAGACATTGAGAACGTTAATGAGTGTATGGCTTTTTTTCTTCTTAAAAAGAAGACAGCTATTTAAAAAACAAAAAAGAGAAAAGAAGAATCTTAGTTTTATGAGATAGTGACCAATGTTTCTCCCCAGAAGTTGTATAATTCTGATTTAAAACCGTGGTGACTCATGTTTCTCCCCTAAAGTTGTATAATTCTGACTCTACAACTGATTTATAATTCAAACTTTAAAATGGATTCAGACTGACTCTTTGTAGTATTCAGGTTGTACCATCCCGTGCCGAATGTGAATGCAGAGAGGGCAAACACTTTATTTTGGGAATGTTTTACTTAGTGCCAGGTATTCTGTGAGTGTAAAGTGTTAATTGATGTTGTTGACTCCAGAGATACTTATGTTTGGGATTACATTTTTGAATACTGAATTAATTTTAGAAACCATGTCTAAGTGAAGTATACTTCTTTTTGTGTTTAAACCTTTAGAATGATATTCTTTACTTTTCCAATTACTTGTTCCACTCTTTGAAAATCACTAGTGTTAGCAAACTCTTCATTATATTTAAATACATTTATAGAATCACAGGCCTCCTCTTTTAAGATGCTATTTCATTGCTCCTAGTAGTCCTCAGAGAATTCACTACAACATTAAAACATCTAAAATCCTATGGAAGCAACTTGTGATTTTCTTTTATATTACATTCCAGTGTCAAATAACTGTTACAGTTGAGAACTTTTTCTTGCCAAAACTAAATTCCTCCTCTTAAATTTTAAGCCGATATATCAGAACCCAGAACAAGACCCTGTCTACCCGCCCTGTACAAAGCAATCATTCTCTTTTTCACCTGGAATGGTGAGACAGAAAAAAAAGCTGTTTGGTTTCACATAAGGAGCCAATTTTTCATCTTGACAAACTCATGTGATTACTGTATTTACCGATATAGTTCCAAGACCAGTCTTTGAGTCATTTCTTTGGAGATTTTACCACTTTTGACTGTAAGGGAAGAGAAAGCTATGTGGTGCTATTTCTCCAAGAGCGTCTAGGACTTGCAGAACAAATGTTGTGGGATAATAATTTCACCCAGCAGGCTCTAGGATAGTAACAGCAGCTTTCTAGGTGATTAAAATTTCAAAAGACCTAGATATCCATTTAAATGTAGTAGGATTGAAGATGAAAGTGCTTAGGGTGTTTGGTTAATTCCTTAGGATCAAGCCTAGACTTGTTACAGCTAATGTCCAATTAGAGGACAATGTCCATTATGAGCCTAAAGGTTTCTCTAAATTTCCATTTTCAATGCAAATCTAATTATCACAAACATATTAAATTATTGGGGATGAGTGGAGCAAAGAGGAAAGGATAATTGTTGCATATTCACCATTGCTTCCATTTGTAAAGACAATCACTGTTGGAGATCAAAAGATAGCTAAGACAGTGTTCTTGCTTTTAAAGACTGAATGTTCTCGAAAGCGTAAAAGCTAAGTACAAAAGTATGGCTTTCATAATGTGAGAAGAGAGGAAACCCAGAAATGGAAGAAAAATAGTAGTTGTTGGGGAAAGACCAGTAATCCAGTCACAAATACTGAACAAAGTGCTGAGCCATGGGGGTGAAGAAGTATGTGGAATTGAAGAAGAAAGGATATTACTTGAATTAGAGCTCTGGCTACTTTGAATAGCAGCAGGAGCTGTACAAATAACTCCTTAAGTGACTTGAGTGAGAGGACATAGTCAGATTTTTATAAAAAAAATTCCAACTCTTTCCTTGAATTTATAATGGCTATTTTTATTGCTTTAAGATTTAGGATTACTGCCATATTGAAGAAAACGAGAACAAAAACTTTTCAGTCTTTCCAGAAAATTGCCTGGAAGGAGAAAAAGAAGCAGTAAGTGAACATGACAAATCAATGAGTCGAGGTGGTCATAGGATGTTCCTATTATTTAAATGTTAAGGCTGGTTTATGTCTTTAGCATTGCCTGGTTGTCTTACAATCAATTAACCTTAACAGTTTGCCACCCAACCAATTAATAAATAATAATCAAAATGTGTATTAAAACATTCATTTTATTTTTCACATTCTCAGTGAGTGAAAAGTAATTGAAACAGGATGTAGGGGGAAGAGCAGTCCTGTCTCAGGACTACTCTGAGGCTGTTTCCTTATCTGTAATGTCTGTGCTGTTAGTTTTGATAGGTGACTGTGTAATGCAGAGATTTGAATAACTTGCCAGCTGCTTTTTGTCACCTGGGTTGCCAAGGAATAACTGTGATGCAAAGGACAGTTAAGGCAAACGTACATGCTAGTATTGCCTGCTGAGGATTTGACCGTGTTACCCTGTGTTGGCTGGGCATGGTGGCTCACACTTGTGATCCCGGTACTTTGGGAGGCCAAGGAGGGCAGATCGCTTGAGACCAGGAGTTCAAGACCAGCCTGGCCAATATGGTGAAATCCCATCTCTACTAAAAAGACAAAAAAATAGCTGGGCATGGTGGCATGTGCCCATAATCCCAGCTCTTTGGGAGGCTGAGGCAGGAGAATTGCTTGAACCTGGGAGGTGGAGATTGCAGTGAGCTGAGACTGTGCTACTGCACTGCAGCCTGAGCAACAGAGCGAGACTCCGACTCAAAAAAAAAAAAAAAAAAAAAAACAAAAAAACAAAACCCTGTGCTGTATCTTATTATGGTAAACAGAAGAAACAGAATGAATGTGAGACTCCAAAGGTCATTTTCTTGCCTAGCTGAAGGCTTAGATGTGCCCGGTGGCCTCCTTATTTCGTGCAGTTTTTTTACATAGGTATACACGTGCCGTGGTGGTTTGCTGCACCCATCAACCCGTCCCCTACATTAGGTATTTCTCCTAATGCTCTCCCTCCCCTTGCCCCCCATTCCCCCACAGGCCCTGGTGTGTGATGTTCCCCTCCCTGTGTCCATGTGTTCTCATTGTTCAACTCCTACTTATAAGTGAGAACATGGCGGTGTTTGGTTTTCTGTTCTTGTGTTAGTTTGCTGAGAATGATGGTTTCCAGATTCATCCGTGTTCCTGCAAAGGATATGAACTCATCCTTTTTTATGGCTGTGCAGTATTCCATGGTGTATGTGGAGAAATAGGAATGCTTTTACACTGTTGGTAGGAGTGTAAATTAGTTCAACCATTGTGGAAGACAGTGTGGCGATTCCTCAAAGATCTAGAACTAGAAATACCATTTGACCTGGTAATCCCATTACTGGCTATATGCCCAAAGGATTATATATCATTCTATAAAGACACATGCACATATGTGTTTATTGGGGTACTATTCACAACAGCAAAGACTTGGAACCAACCCAAATATCCATCAATGATAGACTGGATAAAGAAAATGTGGCACATATTTCCTTATTCTTGACTCCTGTGGTCTTACCTCTCTGATGAGATTAGAGGAAACATGAAGATGAATACAAGGTAGAAACAACATTCCTTTTTTGAGATAATGGAGAAGAGCTAGCTTAAGCCATTCAATTCACGGTTGTTTTTTCTTGGATTCTACCATGATCCTGCTAGGACTTCGAGGGTGCCTCACCCATGCACCAAGGAGGAAATCCACATCACAGGGGAGGAAAGAGAGAAAAAGAAAAGCCACAAGCATACAAACAAAAACAGACAAACAGTTGTGCCACTCAAGTAAAGTATGCAAAGAGAGAGAATAATTGAACAAAAGATAATCCAGACAAATAATTCCAAGTAGATGGCTGACCCACTGATTCATTTATACATAGAAATCTTGCAGCGTCTACTGGGTATGAGGTACTTCCTTAGGGTCTAAGACAGACAAGGACCCTTTGTTCATGGAAGTTACATTTTAGTGGGATGGGAGAAACAATAAACAAGTAAATGTGTAGCTGAATAATATAATTTCTTCTAATTGTAAAAATTATTAAGAAAATAAAATGTGAGCTGAGAGTGGTGGCTCACACTCTGGGAGGCCTGAGGCTTGAGCTCAGGAGTTCGAGATGGTAGTGAGCCATGATGGTGCCACTGCACTCCAACCTGGGTGACAGAGTAAGACCCTGTCTCTAAAAAAATAGAAACAAAAATAAATAAGTAAAAATAAAATAAAATATGGTGTTGCGGTAGTGAATGGAGGGGGCTGAATTGAGTCTGACCAAATCTTTGGAGAAGGCATCACCATCCAGTGAATACTGACAGATTTGGTGTCTATCAAGTAGATAGACACAGATGGGTACTGCACTCTTTAGTCTGTGCCTATGGGCTAACACATATCACTAGTGTCTACTATACATTAAGACTGCTGGATCAGGTGAAATCATATGAGATTATATACAGGAAACTCTTTTATAAATCTATTCAACAGCTATTTATTGTACACCTTCTATATGCCGGACATACATTAGTGAATAACACACACACACACACACACACACACACACACACACACACACACATCCTGCTTGTGGTGTTTACAATCTATTTAAAGATAGAATATAATTATTCTTTTTTTTAACAAAAAGGCAAACTTAAGGCTATAATTTCTGTAATGAAGCCATTTTAATTTGTGTTCTATTATATTGAAATTTCAAATATTTGTGAAACAAATGCTGCATTTTATTTATTTAGAGGCATTTTCACCTGATGTTCTTATACCTTGCATAATTGCTTTATTCTGAATCAGGTTTGGTCACTAAGCAAAGTGAGGATTCTATTTTGACTTGATCATTCAGTATTTTGTATTTCTAGCCTTCTGGTTTATCCTACAGTTTTATTTTGCAAAGAATTTGTCTATTTTTGAAGTTATTTATTATGGTATAAGCAGACATAAAACTATAAGTTCTATATGCCTTATGGTTCAATCTGCTACCTCAAAACAGCTATGTGAGTCTATTTATCTTTCCTACTTTCTAATGTATTTTAGCAGACCAAAGAATATTGGTTGAAGATGCAGAAACATACATCTTATGAGAAAATGGGTCGGCTTAACATCTTCAACTTTGAAATGGGCATGCGGCCCAAAACATTCACAGCAATAAAATTATTCCTTAACTTACAATGATTAATGAGAAGAAGGTGCCTCTTGACCTCAGCTAAATTCTACAGATGACAGAGCAAGTAGGAGAGAAGAAATACAACTTGCTCTGAGTTTTTTCATGACCCTAGTGAAGTTTAAAATAACAGGAATCTGATGGGTCATACAATGTCTATTTTCCATGAGGTGAGAAAACCTCATTTCACTACTGTATTAGTCCGTTTTCACACTGCTGATAAAGACATACCCGAGACTGGGTAACTTATAAAGAAAAAGAGGTTTAATGGACTCACACTTCCACATGGCAGGGGAGGCCTCACAGTCATGGTGAAAGACAAAAGACACATGGCGGCAGACAAGAGGGAATGAGAGTGAAAAGAAAGGGGAAATCCCTTATAAAATCATCAGATCTCGTGAAACTTATTCACTATCACAAGAACAGTATAGGGGAAAACGCCCCCATGATTCACTTGTCTCCCACTGGGTGTCTCCCACTGGGTCCCTCCCACAACACATGGGAATTAAGGAAGCTACAGTTCAAGATGAGATTTGGGTGGGGACACAGCCAAACCATATCAACTACCAACCTGCAAACTCCCACAGGTGAGTGAACTGCATTCAGGGTGCCCAGGCAAATGATATTCAGGGAGAAAATCGAATTGTTTTTAAAAATGTACCCTATAATGTGTGCTCATGATTTTTTTGCGGTGAAAATGAAGTAATAAGTATAAAATTAACTCTGCATTCTAGGATTTCCTTAGAAAGTGCTCAGCTCCCCTAATTCTATGAGAACAAATAGGATTAAATTAGAAAAAGAAGGAAGCAGAGGAAAATAACTAAGAAATGTGAGATACAAAAGTTAACACAGGAAAAGAAAAAAGAAAATATTAAAGGAAAGTATGACTCAAATCCCCCGTGGTTCCCCCACCAGTTCAACTAAAGTAAACAATGAACTATTGTGAAATTCTTCCTAATCTATTTTTTTAAATGGCTGACACATTCATGTTAATATCTTGGATAGAACCTTTTGAGATTCGGAGAAATATTTTTTTGGAAATCTCATTGTGAACCGGCATTTTCAGATTCTGGCTGTGATGCTGCCTAGCCTCTAGATAAGGGCAAATGAGTGACTGTCAAAAAAAGACAATCAGTGAAAAATGACTGGGTGGTAGTGACGTAAGATAGAAACATAGGAAAAAGATGAGCAGAAAAATAAATCTGACAAGGCTTTTTATATGAGACAATAGTACTTTTGTGTAGTTTTTTGTTTGTTTGTTTGTTTGTATGTTTTTTAAAGAAATGTCATTTTCTAACCCTATGTGTCAAGATAGACGGCTACGTATTGTTTTATTAGCTGGGTGTGGTGGCATGTGCTTGTAGTCCCAGCTACTCAGGAGGCTGAGGCAGGAGAATTGTTTGAACCTGGGAGGCGGAGGTTGCAGTGAGGTAGAGGCTGCAGTGAGTTGAGATCACGCCACTGCACTCCAGTCTGAGTGACAGAGTGAGACTTGGTCTCAAAAAAACAAAACAAACAAACAAAACAACAGCAACAAAAAAAGATAGACTGCTATGTGTTGTTTTCTGCTTAGCTTATCGAGAGCAATCAGGCAGGTGCATGCAAGATATTTTCCGCTATTTTGTGTGCCGTCAAATCTATTTTCTATCATCAAGAGATTATTCAACCCAAGGCACCTCTGACAGGCAGATATATAATTACAAAACATTATGTTTTAGCTTCCATAACATTAGTTTTGCTGATACCTCTACTACTGTGATAACCACTATATTGAAAAAGCGCGGATTATGCCTGAGGACAGAGTTGTTGCTTCAGCAGCTTGATTTGGAAATTAATCAATCTGAGGTTCTGTGAAATTTAATTTGGAAACTGCTGGCTTTAAATTTGAATTTTGCTTTTTTTTTCAGGGGGCAGCAAGTGAATTTTTTTGTACTCAAGGACAATAATTAGCCCTTGCCTGTCAAAGAAGGAAAATTCTGCTTCATTAATAGACCCAAGAGAGGAGGCTCTCTGAGCTTGCTTTAACATCCAGCTTGTAGAGTCAGGATTCAGCAGAGAAACATCTGGGCTGCAAAGGGATTGAGGGCTTTCCTCCCAGGGACCAAAGCACTGCTTATTGTAAAGATTTCTGCTATATTAGGGTCAAGGATAATTGAAAAATAAGAGGAAGGAATCAATTTTGGGCAGTCAGATTTTATTTCTCCTGTGGGCACATATGATGCTTGGGAATTATTATGTTAAGCATAAACTTGATAAATGCTTTTTCCAGTTCTCCCTATTATAATTATATATGCAAGAGAAAGGTTGCATGTTCACTCAAGGATAATGGGTTTCAGATTAAGGTGCCCTATCATCCAACAATTCAAAAGATGCTCCTGGACCAAACTCATTTCTATAAGAACATAGCAATGGGTTAAGGCAAATGGCAGTTTCAATGTTTTTCTCTTCCCTTCATTTTCTGGTTTGCTGGTGTAATGATGTCTGAGTGCCTTAGTCAGTGCTGTCCAATAGAACTTTCTGTGATGACTGAAACGTTCTATACCTGCATTTGTCCACTATGGTAGCCACTCATCACATGTGGCTACTGAGTGTTTGAAATGTGTCTAGTGAGGCTAAGAAATACATTTTAAATTTTATTTAATTTTAGCTGATTTAAATTTGAATAGCCATATGTGGCTAGATACTATAGCATTGACAGAAAGATCTGAAGAGTGGAATAAAACCATTAATGACGCATTGATCTACACTGATTAGGCTTCTTCGATGCTAGCATTAGAATTATTAAAATGTCACGTAGTGTTGTCACTTCACAAAAATAAATTTTCTATGCCTTTTACTTTTTAAACCAAGAGAGGAACATGCATTTTCAGATCAGATGAGTGGTTCAGTGAATATGCTTTCATGAACAATTTTACTTCTCCTGTTTGGCATAGGAAATTGATCTCTGAGTCATGTAAAGGGAACTCTTTGCTCCTGGAGAAGACACATCATGATGCTCAGTGGTAATTGAACATGAATTGTCTGCAAGTTGCAATATCTCAGTTTTGTTCAGGATTAGACTTGCTTTCTTCAACAGGAGAGGAGAACTGTCACTATTAGGTGAAGGGTATCAGGTGAAGTGTTCAGGTGCTCTGAACTTTTTGTGTTACAATTGTATTTGTTTAACAAGGGATGGACTTTTTGTATTGCAGTTGTAGTTGTAAAAGAAGTCAATAGTAGATATTTAATACTTTTTTCACTAATTATTCTTACAGTGAATTCTGTTATGTGATCTTTTGCATTCATGTATTAACTATGTTATGAGAGACAAAACATCAGCTCACATCAAGAACTGGAAATTTCTCTCTTTTAGGATGATAGATAGAACATACTTTATCTTCATCTCATATAGATGTCAACATTTTTTCATAATAGATAATTTATAGCATGCCAACAAAAGATGCAAATATAAACGTGAGCTACTGAAATGAATTTCTATTCCTGTGAACTTTCATTATGCACTATGTAGGCATTATCTAGGTGTTAAAGGTTTCATTCCGTAATACATGAAGGTTGCATTTGTGTAACCATGGTTGCAAAATGATAACAGCAAGCATTGTGGTGGCTAACAATTTGGCCTTCTTATCTTTATATTCACTGTCATCCTCATTCTCCCTGTTTCCAAAGAAGACACTGTCAGTGATGTGCTGGAGTGTTCATGATGGTTGACCAGAGCTGACTGCATACCTTTTATCAACTCCATGTTCAGTGATACCATTTTGGGAGCTTGAAATTGGCCATGTTGGGAATATGTAGACCAAGAAATTGTCAAGTGCTACAGATCAAGGCTGTTTTATTTTGGGAGAGATGGTTGTTAAACACTTAACAGCATACTACTAGATACAGAGGTGACCAGCTCTGTGCTAATTGTAATGGTGGGGACAGAAGCATCAGGGACAGGAGATCAGGGAGCTATTTCTTTTCTAATCCTGTCCCCTCATTTCCACTGAAAATGTTCTATTTGCCAATCAGGTAGAAATAAAGTCTGAGTCAAAATGTTCCACAGTTGTCTGTACAGGCTTGATGGTAAGCTTTAAATAATTATTTAGGCCAGGTGTGGTGGCTCAGGCCTGTAATCCCAGCATTTTGGAGGCCCAGGCAGGAAGACAGCTTGAGCCTAGGAGTTCGAGAACAGCATAGGTAGCATAGCAAGACCTTGTCTCTACAAAAATACAAAAAGTTAGCTCAGCATGGTGGTGTGTGCCTGTAGTTCAAGCTACTTAGGAGGCTAGGGGAGGAGGATCACTTGAGCCTAGGAGTTTGAGTCTGTAATGAGCCATGATCCTGCCACTGCACTCCAGCCTGGGCAGCAGAGTGAGACATTTACTCAAAAAAAATTAATTAAAAAACAATTATTTGTAGGCCTCTTATATAAATAGAACACCCATTGTGAAGAGTTTAAAGGAATTTGTAATGAAAGTTGGAGCATCCCAAAGCTGCAGCGAAGCCTTGTCAGTGACCCATCTTATTTGGGACACTCTAGTTAATTACAACCATTGCCAAATCCTTTCATGTTAATGGAGAACGTTGAGATGAAGAACTTAAACATGACTTTGCACTATAGCCATGCAAAGTAAACCCTGTGTGAGTTTATGGTGGGGTTTGACAACACATAGAAAAAATATGCACCCTTTTCAATCCTAAAAGTCAGCTCAAGTTCATTATACCATTTGTGGGGCTAAGGGCTCCTTTCCATTAGGTGTAGTTCACTACTGTCTTTAATTTTAGTCTTAACTCTCGGTCCATGTTTTTCTATCATTATACTTTCCCTCATTTCGAAGACTTCAATCTTTTCTTGACTCAGGAAAAGAAAAGTGGATGAAGCTGGGAAAATTGAGGGACTGTAGGAAATTTAACGGATAGATTGTGAATATTTATGAATTATTTCACATCCTCTCTTCTGTTTCTTCCTTGTCAACTTTCTTCTACAAATGTTTTGCTAAGGTAGAAAGACCAATCAATTTCAATATGAAATATGTAAAATGCTGTCAGCCTAAAGAATTGCCCTCTGATAACATTACTTTCAGAGATGTTTCTAGACAAGAGGAGTAAATTTGCACTCAAGATGTCAATGAGGAATGAGTTGTTATAGTAATACTTTTTACTAAAGGAACTTACTCATTTTTTTCTTCTCTTTCCTCATTTTGAACTTTGTCCCACTTACTAAACTCTCTTGTGTTGTATTAGCGTTCTTCTCCTAATTAAATTAAAAAAAAAACCCTCAAAACTCATGTTCTTCAGAATATTTGGAGAGAAGTTATCAGGATAACTCACTTACCTTACCTAAATATATTCCAGAAAGATCTCATTTCCAGTGCTGTCCATTGAGAACCTTCCTAAAATACTTTAGTACTTCCCATTCTGAGCTCTACAACTGTGGACAGTCATATAGTTTAAGACAATTTGGGGGTGACAATGTGTTCAGGGAGATGCAGTGCCAAATTCTGAAAGCTGATTGCTTCGTTAGGGAGACTGGGAATGTTGGCAGCCCTGAAATAACTTTTTCTTTTGGAAGGTTTGCTCCTTGCAACAATAATCTCACGTCAGGTGCAAATCAGCACATGGCAAAATAATAATCCTGGAATTCTGATTCTTTTGAAGGGTGGAGATAGGTAAGAGTTCAACTCTTCTTTCTCAAGTGGAAGTTCACACATTTGAGAAAGCAATCCACCTTTTGGAGAATACAGTAATAAAAACAAACAACCGTTTTTCAAGTAAAAATCCAAACAGTAACAAGTTTTTCTGCAGTGCTTCCTTTCAGAGCATGTCTTAAGAGACTAAAAGAAAGGCAGAAAGGAAAAGAATGAAAACAAAAATCTTTGACAATTTACAAGACTTAAATAAAAGAAACCTGAAGATGCTCCGTATAGCAAATACTCAACAGATGCGTGCTTACAAAACATTTCATGGTGTTCAGTTTGACTCTAGACATGCTGACATACGAAGCATTAAAGTGAATGCTAATTTTTCTCACAACCACACTTCTTATCCTAACATCTAAATGGCAGTCAGAAATTCCTGGTGGTTGAACTCCAGTTGCTTTTTGGCTGAGTTTTTAAATTCCATAAGCCTTCTTCATATATATATATATATATACATAATTAAGATAACGATGATGCTTATTTCACAGGTTTATTTTGTCATTATTGTTTATTTTTGTTTTTACTTCCAAGTCATACTATGATTCTATTTACTTGTTTTCATATCTGTTGCCATTATCCTAGCCCAGTTGTCAATCATCTCTTACCTGGAACACTGCGATAATTTCCTACTAGTCTTTCTCTTTCTCTCTTGATTTTCTCCATTTCTTGCACAGAATTTTATTTCTGGAAAAGAGAAGTAAAATTGCACTCAAGATGTCTACTAAAAATGAGTTGTTATAGTAATACTTTTTACTAAGGGAGCTTACTCATTTTTTTCTCCTCTTTCCTCATTTTGAACTTTGTTCCACTTACTAAACTCTCTTGTGTTGTATCAGAATTTTCTTTCTCCTAATTAAATAAAAAAAATCTCAAAACTGATATTCTTCAGAATATTTGGGGAGAAGGTATCAGGAAAACTCACCTTTCCTAGATATATTCCAGAAATATCTCACTCCCAGTGCTGTCTGTTGAGAATCTTCCTAATATACTTCAGTACTTCCCATTCTAAGCTCTACATCTGTGCAAGTAAATTTCTGTGCAAGTGGGTAAGAAATGGAGAAAATCAAGATAAAAAAAACAGATCAGATTATTTACTTTCTCAGTTAAAATAATTCAGCATTTTCCTTTTGTGGTTAGAATAAAATCTGAACTCTTTTTCTTGGCCTGAAAGGATTTAAGAGATCCTGGCTCTTTTATTTAATTTTCTCTAGGCTTTTGTAGTTGCCCCTTCTGCCTGGAATTTTTTCTTTTTTAATCTATCTCCAGTTCTTATTATGTGTGGCTCTTTGTCCTCTGCTGGGCCCATCTCAAATGATGGTCTTCCTTACTCCTTCATCTCACTTGTACACACCTAGCTATTGCCAATCTAACCACCATGCTTATTTTCTTTAGTGCAATATAAACTTACCTTTAAACATCGATTGCTTTCTTGTTTGTGTTTTATTTCCCCATAGGAATGTAGGCTTTATTGAAGTAAGGAAACATGGATATCTTGATCACCATCATATTTCCAGGGCCCAGTAACCACGTGGAATGTAGCTGTCATGCGCAATAACAACTAGGACATATTGAGAACTCACTCTGTGATAGGCCCTCTTCTAAGGTATTTAGGTGCACAAACTCATTTGCCTCTCACAACTTGTGGGATAGGTATTATTTTTACCCTGTTTTACAGATAGGAATTTGAATATTATGGCCAAGGTCAGTTAGTTAAAAATGGTAGCCTAAAGGAGAGTAGCTGCAGAGTTCAACTCTGTACTCGTTTTTCGAATCCTAATTGATATTTGTTGAATAAGTCACTGTTTAGTGAACTGTACCTGCCTAGCATTCTAACAAGTGTTAAAAATTAAAGCTATTATTCATATTATTTTATTAATGTTGGAACCTTTTATTCTTATTGGCATGCTGTCTCAAAGCTGTAGTGATCAGGGTATGAGTTAAAGCTGTCAGAAAGTTGCACAAGTTGCTGACCAGACCGTGAAAGTTCTCCCAAGTTAGCTATCTATTCATAATAATTCTGTGGCAGACCTACCTGGAGTCAAATCAGCTGATTTGATAAGGCTATCTCAAACAGCCTTGTGGAATGTGAACCTTCATTTTAAATTTGAGAATCTAATGCTACTTGATGTTTCACAAATCTTACTTATAATCAATGTTACACTTCTATGGAAGCTATAAAACATATTTCAGTGACTGGAAGCCATTCAAAAGATTATCTAGAGATTTAATACTTTTAAATTGGAAGCAGAATAAGTTCAGGGGTTGAGCAACAGAGGGGAAACTCCAGGGCTGAGTCTTCATCTGATCCCCACCGCACTATCTTTTGTTGGTCTTTGCTCATGTCGATCAAATTTGACCTTTAATAAGAGACTTGAAACAACAAAAGGAGGTGAATACTCATTTAAAGTTTAAGTTGTTATACCAATTTGGACTAACGATGCATCCAAAAAAGACTAGTTAATATGCTGGAGATATGAAGCATGTTTGGACAGAATTCTGTTCACAGAGTAGTGGGGTTTCTCACCTTCACTCTAAGGGTTAGATAGGAAGTCCTGATCGTCTTGTCTCATGGAACTATTATGAAGATTTGAAAATAATAATACATGTAAGAAATTTGTGCAGTGCCAGACATATAGTAAATTATATACTTTTTCCAAATCGCCACCCCCCACCACTTTTTTTTTGAGACAGGTGCTCACTCTGTTGCCCAGCCTGGAGTACAGTGGCACAATCACAGCTCACTGCAGCGTCAACTTCCCAGACTCAAGTGATCCTCCCACCTCATCCTCCTAAGTAGCTGGACCATAGATGCCTGTCAACATGCCCAACTCATTTTTGTGTTTCTTTTTATTTATTTATTTATTTTTTATTTTTTGTAGAGACAGGGTTTTGCCTTGTTGCCTAGGTTGGTCTCGAATTCCTATGCTCAAACAACCCACTTGCCTCAGCCTCCCAAAGTGCTGGGATTACAGCCATGAGCCACCCCACCTGGCCAAAAATATCACGAGGCCTTTTTTTGTTTTTTTTAAATTTGATACTTCCTGGAAAACTAAACGAATGTGTGAATGTGTAGAGAATGACTCACTCTTATTAGTTTGTGCAGTAATACACAGGGCTGACTTATATATGTCAAGGCAGATAATGTAAGTCTTACAAAACATGGCGCAGTAACGACTCAAAGGACAGAAGCCCGGAGTAGGTACAGACTTGGCCTTCCTCTCGGAAGGGGCCTGGGTCCATCAGAGACAAATTCCTACCTATTCCTTTTCCCACTGGGATGAATTGTGGTTTCTGAGAAGCATTAACAATGTGTGCAAAACATAAGAGCTCAGAGGCAGCTGTTTAGGACTTGTTAGTTATCACTAGCTGCCATAACAAATGGCCATAAATTTAGTGGCCTAAAACAACAACATTTATGATCTCACAATTCTTTAGGCTGGACATTTGGTAGGCTCAGCTGGTTTATCTGCTGTGGATGCCACAAAGCTGCAAGCTGAAAGCTATGGGGGAGAATCTGCTTTTAGGCTTATTGAGGTTTTAGCAGAATTCAGTCCTAGGTGGTTGTAGGACTGAAGTTTCTGTTTTCTTGCTCACTTTCAGCCAGGAGTCATTCTCATCTTTCATAACTGCCCAAGTTTCTTGACTTATGGACCTCCGTGTCTTCAAAGCCATTTACAGCATGTTGATCTCATGCCTCCTCTCTCCTGTCTGCTCTTCTGCTGCATCTCTCTATCTTCCTGCAGCCAGCAGAAGTTATCCATTTTTAAGATTTCATGTGACTAGATTGGTCCCCTAGGATAATTCAGGATTATCTCCCTCTAATTGCATTGGCAAAGTCCTTTCTGCCTAATTGCATTGGCAAAGTCCTTTCTACCAGGTGTATTAGTCTGTTTTCACACTGCTACAAAGATTCTACCGGAGACTAGGTAATTTAAAAAGAAAAGAGGTTTAATTGCCTCACAGTTCCGCATGGCTGGGGAGGCCTCAAGAAACTCATAATCATGGCGGAAAGTGAAGGTAAGCAAGGCACATCTTACATGGGCAGGAGAGAGAAAAAGCACAGGGGAAATTGCCAGTTTTAAAACCATCAGATCTCAGCCTAGTGTGGTGGCTCACACCTGTAATCCCAGAACTTTGGGAGGACAAGGCAGGTTGATTGCTTGAACCAGGAGCTCGAGACCAGCCTAGCCAATATGGTGAAACCCCGTCTCTACTAAAAATACAAAAATTAGCCAGCCATGGTGACCTGTGCCTGTGATCCCAACTACTGGGAAGGCTGAGACAGGAGAATTGCTTGAACCCAGGAGGTAGAGGTTTCAGTGAGCTGAGACTGTGCCACTGCACTCCAGCCTGGGTGCCAGAGTGAGACTCTCTTCCAAAACAAACAAACAAACAAGCCAACAAACAAGCAAGCAAACAAATCAACCCATCAGATCTCCTGAGAACTCCCTCATTATCATGAGAACAGCATGGGAGAAACCACCTTCATGATCCAATCACCTCCCACCAAGTCCCTCCCTCCACATGTGAGGATTACAATTCAAGATGAGATTTGGGTAGGGACATAGAGCCAAACCATAACACCAGCTGAGGTAACATATTTACAGGTTCAGATGATTCTTGCTGTGTTCTTACACAGCCTTTCCTCTGGACTACACAGAGAGCAAGCAAGCTCTCTGATGTCTCTTCTTCTTCTTTATTTTTTTTTATTTTTTTTATATGGTATCTTGTTCTGTTCACCCAGGCTGGAGTGCAGCAGCGTGATCTCGGCTCATTGCAACCTACGCCTCCCTGGTTCAAGTGATTCTCCTTCCTCAGCCTCCCAAGTAGCTGGGACTACAGGCATGCACCACCACACCAAGCTAATTTTTGTATTTTTGGTAGAAATGGGGTTTCACCATGTTGGCCAGGATGGTCTCGATCTCTGGACTTTGTGATCTGCTTGCCTTGGCCTCCCAAAGTGCTGGGATTATGATGTCTCTTCTTATAAGGACTCTATTCCTATGTATCAGGGTATCACTTGTATGACCTTATTAACCTTAATTACTTCCTTAGAGACCCCATCTCCAAACACAGACTCACTGGGGGTTAGGGCTTCACCATATGGATTTTGGGAGGGACACGGATATTCAGGTCATAACATGGATGTTGAATGGGCAATGGGAAAATAAGCCTGGAACTTGGGAGAGATGTCCAGACTGGAGATACAAATTATACATTTGGGAGTTATCTGCAGGTACATGAGAATTATAATCATGAGACAGATGAGATTGTCAAGGAAAGAAATGCAGATAGAGATGGGACTAAAGACTGAGGCCTGAGGTTTTACAGTAGGTTTAAGAGAGAAATTGGAGACCAGGGATAAAGATGTCTCTTGAGGAGCTTTGGCACAAAGGAAAGCAAAGAAATGTGGTACTATCTAGTGAAAGAAATGACATCAAGATTTATTTTTAAAGACTGAGCATTAATAGAATATAAACTAATAGAAATAATCCAGTAGTGAGGACAAATTGATGGTATAGCAAAGAGAGGAAAGAATCATCTAAGTGCTAATCTTATATCAGTTAAAGGGGATGGGTTATAGTGTACAATTCCAGTAAGTCTCTTTGGAAAGGAAAGGGAATCTTTAATCTCAGGGAAAAGTTGGGAAGGCAGAATGGGTGAAGATGCTGGTAGGAGGGTCCATAGATTGTGGGAGTTCTTTTCTGATTGAATAAAGTAGGAAGCCAGATTGTCTGCTGAGAATGAAATGAGGAGAAAGTGTTGAAGGTTTGATGATGGAGAGAAGATGGGAGATAGTCATCTTGAGAGAGTGGAGTATGAATGGAAAAGAGAAAGTATAATGTGGTTTCCAGAAAGCATTAAAGGCTTGGTTCATGGTCATGAATATAAAGCAACTTAAATGAGGGTTTTTCTTTATCTGGATTCATCCACCCATGTGCAGGTGAGAGAGTAAGCAGAGAGTTGGATTTAACTGGTATGTGATTTTGCCAGAGAAAGACAAGGAAAAAGAGGAGTAAAGTCATCGAAGGTGTATGCAACAATTTGATGATAATAATTGCTGGTGGAATTTTGCCTGAGTAAAGAGGGCACAGTGGCTCATACCTGTAATAAAGAGGGCACAGTGGCTCATGCCTGTAATTCCAGCAGTTTGGGAGGCCAAGGCGGGAGGATTGCTTGTGCCCAGGAGTTCGAGACCAGCCTGGGCAACATCACCAGACCTTGTCTCAATAAATAATAACAATAAAAATAAAACAGGGATGTAGAATGTAGGGGGTGTTCAAAATATCATGGTGGTGAGGATAATGGATTGGAAGTGCTGGTGAATTCTAAGGATTGTGTGAATTGGGGTGCTAGAGGAAGTGAGCTAGAAAGACCCAAGGTGGTAATAAAACAGTAGGAATCTTGACATTGAGATTGTAAAGAAAATGCTGTTATTGCTAGTGACAAAGTCTGAAATGGCCATGGGAATGACTGTAAACTGATAGGTTGTATGTGTTTGCGCATGTGTGTGTGTGTGTGTGTGTGTGTATGCGTGTTTTAATATGCTTTGTGGAAAGAAAGAGTAGTACTGTATCACCATACCAGGGGGTATTGAACCTATGTAGAATTTCTAGAAGGCAGGTAATAAGAAATAATACATGATCCTACCTCATCTCTATTAAAATATGGCTTTGGTGACTGGTAATGATTTTTAAGAGTTTAATATGAGAAAGTGATTCATGGTTGATGACAGCAGTTCTGAATCTGTAAAAATGCAGAACTTTGAAAAGTGTCTTCATCTCAACTAACTTTGAAATATATATATATCTATTTTTTCTTTTTTTCAAAGTTTTGAAATGTGTGGTCACTGTGCAGCTCACTGCCCATCTGGAACCTACTCAATTCATAGACATTTTCAATCTGGTTTCTAGGCAGTTCTCTTTGCAATGAAGCAGTACCTCCATGAATACAAAATGATTTATGGATAAACTAGAACCATAGCTTTTCTGCTCTTCTTCTGACCTTTTAGAGTCAAAAGCAAAATCCAATATCACAGACGACAAATTTTTATAGGATCACGGCATGACCTGGAATTACTTTCATTGCACGTGAGTAGTTGCACTCTGATCTAGAAAATCATAGTTTATTCAGATCAATGGCTTTTCATTATTTCTTGCTTGATATTATAGGTTTAAGTTCAACTTTAAATACATCTCATTTGTTAGAAAGGTGTGGGTTTCTAATGTGTGCTGATGACTTTTAATATTACTTCAATAATCTTTTCATTTCACTGAAATATGTTTGTAGTGATTATATTGTTCAGACAAAAGAACAATCTCTGAGGTACAATTTGATTCAATTATCTGCAACCTCTTGCTGATGGCATTTCATTTAAAAATGTATTTAGTTGTTTATTTGCATTTTTATACATTTATATTCCTTCCAGATTACATAAAAGAAGTAAGGCAGCTTATGACAGTCTGTATTCGTTATGGAAACTTCTTTGCCTTCTTTTTCCATTAAATCCCCATCAGTGTTTATTTGCCAGCTAGGTTTAGACAGACTTCTCTACTCCTTAACCGTACTTGCAAATAGAATTCCTTGCTTCCTGAGGCTTCTAAGACAAGTTCTGGACTCATGATTTCAACTTTCTTTGTGGTCCTTAGCATTTAGTGCCAGCCAGGCTAAACTTGGTAACAATACCCCACAGGTAAAAGGGGTACCACATTTATGTTTATTTATGCCATCATGTAATATGTGAGACTGAATATGAATAAGTACTGGAATGAGCAAATCAGGTGAGCCAAGTGATAGAGGAATTTAATAGAGAATTAGGATTTGGCAGGGATGTTTCTTTGTTTTTATTTGTTTTGAGAGGATATTTAATTTTCAGGGTCTTCTCAAATCCTAAATATCAGAAGCTAGAAAGTCTTTCTTTGGACTTGGAAACTTTGTATACTCTTCTTGATGACAGTTGCAAGTGCTTTTGCAACTTTTTGACCAGATTTCTGGTTTTGGTCTCAACTTTTTGACCAGATTTCTGGTTTTGGTCTCAAAAAGCAGTAGGGTGGGAAAGAAAAGAATACAGTATGTGAAAGAAAAATTTTAACTTTTTTTTCTTTTGAGAAGGTTAATACTAGCTTCTATATGAATGTTTCAGACTGCTTAAACTTCTCAAATACTTTCTCCACTAACCCCTTATCGTCTGATATTTTCCCCATTAACTTTCTCTTCAGTGATTTAAAGCTTTATTCACAGTTAAAATACAAATGCCTGTAATTCATGTACCCAATTATTTCAGGCAAACGTTATATGCTTTGCAACTCCTAGTCCTCAGGGCAGGTTTTATAAGAGATCTGGTAGGAAGGGTGATGATGGAAACCACTCACTCTCACTTTCTTACAATCAAACTTTCTCCTCACTTGTACTCACTATATTTATGCCTGATTCTCTCTCTTACTCCCTCCCTCTTTTCTTTCTTCCCTTTTTTCCTTGCTTTTTCCTTCTCCTTTCTTTCTCCTTTCTGCTTTTCCTGACTAAAAATTCCTGTTGAACTAATTCAGTTGTGAATTTCAGAAAAATTTCCAGGATATGTCTCAGTTTTTTTTTTTTTTTTTTGAGACAGGGTCTTGCTTTTTATAAGCAGAAAACTAATGATATAATATTTCTAAGATTCCTGATTTAATTTGAAAACAAATTTTAAAAGAAAGTTATCTACAGTATCCAGCAGTAATTTGATTATTATTGTTATTATCGAGACAGAGTCTCTCTCTGTTGCCCAGGCTGGAGTGCAGTGGTGCGATCTCGGCTCACTGCAATCTCTGCCTCCTGGGTTCAAGCAATTCTCCTGCCTCAGCCTCCTGAGTAGCTGGGACTACAGGTGTGCGCCACCATATCTGGCTAATTTTTGTATTTTTAGTAGAGACGGGATTTCACCGTGTTGGCCAGGATGGTCTTAAACTCCTGGCCTCCCACAGTGCTGGGATTACAGGCATGAGCCACGGTGCCCGGCCCATGTCTCAGTTTTGATAATTCTTTCTCATAATCAGTTCATTTTCTCAAACATCGTAGCCTCGTTTAATTGGTGGACCCATTTTTTCCCTTGCTTCTGATGGAAATTTTCTTGTGATATATAAAAATGAACTGTTTTCCCTATTCCATTTATAGAATAGAAGACAAGAATTTCCCAGAAGGAAGAACAATTGATTTTCTTTTACTGGATCCATGTTATTTGTCTGATCTACCTAAGCGATTAGGTAGATCTCTTCTAAGCGATTAGTAGTGTCTGTCTTTACTCTCTGCATTCGTTTGTCCTCTAATTCAATATTTGGCCCCACATGTTGTTTTCTGCTATTTTTATTTATTTATTATTTTTGTTAGAGTGTTTTTATCCAGTTTCTCTTTCTTTAAAAAAAAAAAACTTTGCAATCTTGTTTTTCCCCTTCGTTCTGTTGTCTTATCCTTTTAGTGAGTGTCTTATTTTATTGATTTCACGTTGCCCATGAGTTCTGCTAAAATACAAATTACTCATTGTGGAGACTTTTTCTTACTATTCTTTAAGTAGCATTTAGTTCCATAATTGATTCTTCCTTTTCGTTCCTTGTCTTTAAAAAATATTTTGCTTATCTTTTTATTTTTATTTAATTTGATTAAAATTTAAAAATAGAATAATTATACTTTTGTTGTAATTAGAGAAAACTACAGAGGTGTATAAAGAATTTCTTTTTGTCTCCCCAGCCTCAGGGTTACTATTGCTGATAGTTTCATGTACATATTTCCACATTTTTCTGTGTGCTATTAAATATGCTTACTAATACATATTAATATATATATGCACACATAAACACACACATAGCATAGAGATGTATGTAAACATACACATATGCTTTTCTATTTCTGTCAAAATTAGGATCCTACTCCATATGCTTCTTTGAATTTGAAAAAATTATTTTTAAGTTTTACAAATTAAATTCTGTCATTTGCTTGTTTGAAATTTGCTTCTTCGAATTTATCTTTTAAAAATTTCCTTTCTTCAATTTAATAATCTGTAACAAATACCCTTTCAAGCCACTCATCTAACTCATTTTTTAAAAATAGCTGCTTAATAGTCTATTTTATAGATAGATAGGCTATATTCAATTATACTTTTTTTGAGACAGAGTATGGATTTTTGGGTAATGGTCTTTTGTTTCTGTTACTGTATACTGTATACTTTTTTGCTTTAGTAGATAGTAATGTACAGATATTCTTATATACTGATGCTTTTATATCCATTGAATTAACTCTAAAAGGTGAATTACTGGGGCAGAGGTTATGTGCATTTACTTATTGGCAGATACTATTGGATTGAAAGCTCATAATACTTCATTCTTGCATCAACATTGCATGTGAGCGCCCATTTCCACATCTATTGGCCAGTTCTAGATGTTATAAAAGTTTATTTTTGCTAATATTATGGATAAAAAGAAGATCTCTCCTAGCTAGTTTGATTTGCATTTCTTGGGCTGGAAGTGAGAATGAGCAACTTTTCAAATGTTTATTGGCATTTCCTCTTCATAAATTACCTCATTATGCCCTTCCTATTTTTCTATTGAGTTGTTTGTCATTTACATCTAGATCTGTATTTGTTCCTTGGGCATAAAGTCTTTTTTCTGCATGTTGCATGTATTATTCTCCTAGTCTCTGCATACCTTTGAACTTTATTTATAAAATATTTTATCTTAATTTTATTTTTATTTGTAATACTGTGAACTCATGAAAATTGTTCTCTGTGGAATTAAATATTATGCCTTAATCATATGTTCTCTCATACAGTTTGTATTTATTTTTATTTTTTAATTTTTGAGACAGAGTTTTGCTCTTGTTGCCCAAGCTGGAGTACAATGGTGTGGTCTCAGCTCACTGCAACCTCCGCCTCCCAGGTTCAAGTGATTCTCCTGCCTCAGCCTCCCAAGTAGCTGGGATTACAGGTGCCCACCCGTACACCCTGCTGATTTTTGTATTTTTTAGTAGAGACAGGGTTTCACTGTGTTGGCCAGGCTGGTCTTGAACTCCTGACCTCAAGTGATTCACCCATCTTAGCCTCCCAAAGTGCTGGGATTACAGGCGTGGGCCACGACTCCCAGCCCAGTTTTAAACTTTGTTAATTTTTCCCTGAAATTTCTAATTCTTGTGCCTTTAAAAGTTCATTCTATCTCTTTTCTAATTTTTAATCTCTTCTAACCTATCTCATCTATGACACTCCCCTTTAACCCTAGGACCTCTCTTCTGAAGTCTTCTTCTGTTCTTCCTGTATGGATTGATTTCTATCCACCTGCTGCACCACTGTTAATGTTCTCCCCTTTATTGTCTTTAGCTTTTACTTCACTACTGATCTTTCTGTTTCTAATACTGTTTGGTTTGCTCCTCACTTGGCTGGGTGGTATCCTCAAACAATTTTCTAAGTAAAGTGTGTAAAATGTAAAATTTAGGTGCCCTTGTTATACCTGAAAATGAAATATTACTTTACCTATGTAATTTATAATTTTAGCTGGGTAGACAATTTTAGGTTGAAAATGAATTTTTTCTTCATTGTCTTATGATACCCAGTGATTATACTTAAACGTTAAATTTAAGTATAATTCTTGTTCCTTTGTATGTGACTTGTTTTAACTTCCTACTCAATGTCCTATGGAAGATGAGAACATATTCTCCTTATCCTGTTCTTAAATTTTACTATGAGATGTAGAACTTAAAAAAAACCTACATGGCATTCGCTAAGTTGTTGAAATTTTAAAATTTATGTCTCTTTTTAACTTTTGTTAAATTTCTTGCATGCATTAAAAAATGATTCACTTCCTGTTATGGACTGAAGTGTTGTCCCCTTCAAAGTCATATGGTGAAGGCATAACCCCTTCTCTGACTATATTTAGAGATAAGGCCTTTATTGAGATAAATAAGATTAAATGAGGTCATAAGGGTGGGGCCCTAATCTAATAGGATTGGTGTCCTGATATAAGCAGAGACATCGTAGCTTGTTCTCCCCCTCTGTGGACATATAGAGAAAGGCCGTGTGAAGACAGAGTGTGAAGGCAGCCATCTGTAAGTCAGGATAAGAGGCCTCACCAGAAACCAAACCTACTGGCATCTAGATCTTGGGTTTCAAGCCTCCAGAGCTGTTAAAAAATAAATTTCTGTTGTTCAAATAAATCCCATAACTGTGGGATTCTGTTATGGCAGCCTGAACTCACTAATATGCTTCCTTTCTCTCCATTTTCTCTGTTTCTCTTTTGGGAATTTCCATTCATTGAATCTCGTACCTCCTGGAGAAATTGTCTGTGTCCTTTATCTTTTCTTTCTTATTTTCTGTCTCTTATTTTTTGATAGCACATTTCCATGGTGCCTTGATTTTACCTTCTAATGCTATTAAATTAATAGTTTTGAAATTATCTTTCTCATTTCTGCGAACTTTGCTTTCTGATGATTCCATTTTATTCTCAAAATCCCCTGAGTAAATAATGACAATACTCTAAAAGTTATGGTTTTGCTAGGCAATTAGTTTGATAGTTCTTTTTTTTTTTTTTCCCTAGGGTTGTTTTTACTTTTGTTTATATTGGACTTTTTTTCCCCACTTTATGACATATTCAAACAATTATTCAGCAAAGACTTTTTAGCTCTCATTGTGTATCAGTACAGACACTGTGGTAAACAAAAGAGACAACCGTGCTCCTGGAACTTGTATACTTGAGCAAGAGAATGATAATATATGAGTATTAGTATGCAAATAAAAATAAGCATACTAAGTATATGTAGCTGTAACATAAAGGCAATTGCAACTATGGGAGCTTTTCCATGGGATAGAGAGTCTAGGCAGTCAGGAAAGACTTCTCTAAGGAAACCGAGACCCAAATGAAAAAATACTGGGTAGAAAGAAGAACACTTCCAAATGTCATGAGGTTGGAGTAGTCTTCAGAAATCTCTAATGAACCCAAGACTAACGTGTTTATAGTAGGGTGAGAAAGAGGACAATGACCTGAGATGAAGTAAGGGAAGGTGGCAGGGACAGTAACGCCTATGGCTTTGGGAAAGGATTTGGGTTTCATTTCGAGTGACAAAGAAAAATTCTGTTGGATGGACTCCAGGGGCCTAACAATTTTTTTTTTTTAGTTTTAGAGATGAGGCCTCACTCTGTCACCCAAACTGGAGTAAAGTGGTGCTAACATGGCTCACTGCAGCCTTGAACTCCTGGGCTCAAGTGATCTCCCATCTCAGCCTCCTGAGTAGCTGGGACTACAGACATGGCCATCACACCTTGCTACTTTATTTTCATTTTTATTTTTTGTGTGGACTGGGTCTTACTCTGTTGCCCAGGCTGGTCTCAAATTCCTGGCCTCAAATGATCCTCCTGCCTCAGCCTCCTAAAGTTCTGGGATTACAGACTTGAACTACTGCGCCTGGCCTAACAAGTTTTAATTCACATTTTAAAAAGAAAACTCTGGCTTCTCAACAGACACTCCATTGTAGAAAATCAGAATGAAAGCCAGGGATAGTGGTAGGGAAGTTAGTTGTGGGAATCTAGGTAAAAAATTACATTGGTTTGAATTTTAGTGGTTTCAGTGGAGCAAGGAAAGTTGGCTTGGTGTGGGATAGCTTTTGGGGTCAGAGTTGACAGAACTTGCCTTTGGAATGAGGAAAAACTCACTGGTTTTGGCTTGAGCAGTTGAGTGGCTGGTTTTGCCATTTTATTTACTAAAATAGGATAGAGTGAGGAAGAGATTTGGTGGGTGGTAAAAGTTCTTTGCTTTTTGAGTTTTGAGAAGCATATGAAACAGGCATTGGGACAGATTTTGGTGATACCAGCATAACTGTGGTACTTGCAACAATGGGATTTATTTCGTCCATAGAAAGGGAGACTCAGTAGAGAGCCTGACGGGGATTTCTGGGTATGTGGGTGGGGCTAGTGGTCGGCCAGGCTTTGTTCTAGTGAGAGCAGACTGGGAGCTGGTCTGAATTCCAGAGCACTAATGCCAAAATGCAGAGGACCTCAGTGAGTGTCAATACTAGTTTTAGCTGTCCTAAATGTCTGCAGATAATTCATTCTACTCTTATATAATTATTAGCAAAGGCTGTTTATTTCTCCCTGGAGTATGAGTGTTTGGCTCCTGGCACTCTGCATGCAATAAATTTAAGTCAGTATGGGTTAAAAATCTTTTATAGAGACCTTTAACCCAGGCTCTCATGCTCGGTTTCTTACTGTCATGGTCTGTTAGATCATGTAGCTGATGCCCAGATCTTTCTGAGGTTTCCGATGAGCAGGCTGGTGCTCTCCATTGCTATAGGATACTGCTTTTTTTCTGACTCCTGCATGAAATACTTTCAGTCTTCTGGAACTTGGTTGGATTATGCCATTCCTTTCTCTTTATTGTTCTTAAATTATAGCTTTGTTATGCTCTTATCGTGATTTTATCAAGATTGCAGAAGGAAGAGACAGAAGCACAGGTATAAAGTCTGCCGTCTTGAAATGGAATATTTTTATTTTTAGGTAGAGGAAAATGTTTGTCCTATACAGAGTTGGTTCTTCAGGTTTTTAAAAACATTTATTTATCTTTATTATTTATGAAAAATTTTCATAGTTTACATTCCATTTCATTCAATTGCATCAACATTAATGTGAGCAGCTCGTCATAGAATTTCTGTGTAATGATTCAGTTCTGTTAGACTGTTTCCTCATCTTATTGGAGACATGATAGTCTTGCTCTTGGAGCTCCAGAATGGTTTCTGAAGAGCTGGTATAGAGGCTCACCTAGAGCTGTGGGCAGTCTTCAATGGTGTACTTGTCTTTTCTTCCCTTTTTCCTTGTAAACTAAATACTGTTTGGTCCTGCAAATTTTCACTTCGTTTAGCGACTACGACCGCTAAATTTGACATTGTAAAGGTAGGATTCTTTTTTGATTAATCTGTGTATCCCCAAATAATCTGACCCTGAACTGTAAACATAGGAATTCAAGAAAGGCTTGATGAAATGAATAGTTGAAGGGAATATTTTTCTTTCCTCCTTCTACTAACTATACTTTTTACTCATTCATTCAAAAAATATGCACTGAATAACTAATGCATTCCAATCTCTGAACACTGTTATACGCTGGGATGCAGAGCCAAACAAGGCCTCCATGCTTTCTAGAAATTAAGGGATGTTGCACACATCATCTTTTGTTTTGTACTCTGTTAAATATTTGAAAGTATCTTCTCCCCAGTAGAAAGGTGATTCAGGGTGAATTCCTGTATTTCCTGTATCTCTTTTGGTACTCATTCCCTTTACAGGTCAAAAAATACATGGGCATTACTTATAGATACGTGGTCCTTCCTGGTCTGTGTTTTCCTCCCATCACAGATTTTAAGATGCTTACTCCCATTAGGCTCCATCTCCAACACTGGGGATCAAATATCAATGTGAGGTTTACAGGGACAAACATCCAAACTATAGCAGTGAGTAACAGGTGGTATCCAGGTTCTATTGCCAGTTTAGTTGTCCTCTCCTTGACAATTTGCCCTGCCCTAGATTTTTATCTTTCTTTTCTTGTGAAACGTACAGAAGACCTACTTATACTTCTTTCCATTGCTCTTTCTTAAAGTCGTGGTCATGGGTCTCTTAGGTATGTTTCTTCAACACTTTTTAAATATTAAGTGTTCAAAAATGTTGTTGAATTAAATATCATGGTAGAGATGGTGTATGAGGTGGTGCCTGGAACAAGGTTGTAATTTGTTTTCACTTGAACAGTGTTTGGGTGGGACAAGGCAAGTTCAGGGTTTAAGGAAATAATATTCAGGTATGGAAGAAATGAAGGCTGGGTTTGGGAGTGATCTCTCAACATGTTTGAGTAGCTCCTTCCATTTTCTTGAGTCAAGCGCAGAAGACCAAGACAAGAAAATACAGTGTGAGTGTCTTAGTCTGCTTAGTGGTGCTATAAAGGAATACCAGAGGCTGGGGAATTTATAAAGAAAAGAGATTTATTTGGCTCACAATTCTGCTGGCTGGACTATTGGGCATCTGGTGAAAGCCTGAAGGTGGGCTGCTTTCACTCAAGGCAGAGTGCAAAAGGAGGCAGGCTGTGCAGGGATTACATGGCAAGAGATGAAGCCAGAGAGGGGTAGGGGAGGTGCCAGGCTATTTTTAACAACCAGCTCTGGAGGGAACTAATAGAGCAAGAAATTACTCATCCCTGCCTGATCTAGTGGGGGAGATCAGTCTATTCAGGAGGGATCCTCCCCCATCACTCAAGCACCTCCCATTAGACTCTGTCTCCAACATTGGGGATCAAATATCAACTTGAGGTTTACAGGGACAAACATCCAAACTATAGCAGTGAGTAACAGATGGTATCCAAGTTCTGTTGCCAGTTTAGTTGTCCTCTCCTTCTTGACAATTTGCTCTGCCCTAGATTTTTATCTTTCTTTTCTTGTGAAATGTACAGAAGACCTACTTATTATCTAATTGCTTTTGTTTTTGCACTGCTGAGAAATTGGGTGTGTGATTATGTCTTAAATTTTTATATTTTTATGTTTTTTCTGAATTTAAAAAATAGTGGTAAACGTGGGGGCAGGTCTTGAGATAATTATTGTATAGATTATGTCACTATGGCATGTATGTTTATATATAATACAATATATACATAATACAATATGATGTAAAATAGTGTAATATAGCACAAAATAATGCACAGAATCCTTCCTGCCTATTAAATGAGGAAGAGCTCAAATTTAATTCTGCCCAAAGTCTTCCTTGAACGAATATCTGTATATCATCTCTCTCACCATCTGTAATATGTATTTGGCACTTAATTACACTAGGCAGTTTATGATATCTGTTTAAATATTAAAGAATTAATAATAGTAGATGTTATGTATTGAGTGTTCATTATGTGCTAGGCACAGTAACAGACAAACCCAGATGTATATTTCCTGTAGGGAATAACAATGTATTTGAGGTCGTTGTATCCCCATATCATAGAATCTGTATACAAAAATGAACATTGAACAAGATGGCTCATGCCTGTAATCCCAGCACTTTGGGAGGCCGAGGTGGGTGGATTGCGAGGTCAGGAGTTTGAGACCAGCCTGGCCAACATGGCAAAACCCCATCTCCACTAAAAATATGAACATTAGCCAGGCATGGTTGTGGGCGCCTGTAGTCTCAACTACTTGGGAGGCTGAGGCAGGAGAATCACGGAGGTTGCAGTGAACTGAGATCATGCCACTGCACTCCAGCCTGGACGACAGAAGGAGACTCCTTCTTAAAAAAAGAAAATAATATTAATAATAATCAAAACATTGTAGATAACTTTCTTTTAAAAATTTGTTTTCAAATTAAATCAAGGAATTTAGAAATATTATATCATTAGTTTTCTAAAATAGTTGAAAATACAAATAATTTTGAATTTTACTGTTAGAGAAAAATTTGAATTTTACTTATTAAAGAGCCAGAACTTAAGCACGACTAGTCTGCTGTGTATTCTTGAAATAGAATAATAGTAATTGATAACATTTATTGATTATTTATTGTCTGGTAGACATTGTGGTAATAAATAACTTTGAAAGATTAGCTCTTTTAATATTTGTTACAATTCTATATGATAACTATTCTTATTATCCTCAATTTCAAATAAAGAAATTAAACCTCTCTATGCTAAGTTGTCAATGAAAATATAGTATTCTGATTTTGTGTTTGTGTACTTTATGTTTTTTTGTCAGCTATGGTATTGCTGTAATGTAATGTACAGCTGACTATGTTTCTATGATAAACTAAAGAAAAAATACATAGGGGAATATATATTCTTAATAGTATATGACTTCTTTAGAAGGACAATTTTGTTTTGTTTTTGTTTTTAATTTTCTTTATTTAGAGACATATTCTCACTCTGTTGCCCAGGCTGGAGTGCAGTGGCACAATCACTGCACACTGTAGCCTCAACCTCCTGTGCTCAAGGGATCCTCCCATCTCAGCTTCCTGAGTAGCTGGGATTGCAGGCACGCACCAGCATACTGGCTAATTTCTGTATGCTTAGTAGAGAACATGAAATTTTGCCATGTTGCCCAGCCTGGTCTTGAACTCCTGGACTCAAGTGATATGCCTGCCTTGGCCTCCCAAAGTGCTGGGATTACAGGCATGAGCCACTGTGCCCAGCCAAGAACAATTGTTGATTGAGGAACTACATCAATATAACCACTGATAAGGTGGCTACTTTAGAATAAAGGAATACTGTGGTAAGGTTATAGAATTATATTAATTAATTCATTGTCCCATTCAAGATTAAGCTACTGCAACAACAAAGTTGATACCAAAAATATCACAAACTAATGCAAATGTTAGTGTGTTAAATTTGTGTAAAATTAAAATAAGTTTTACATCTGATCAAAAGAAAGCATGCTTACCCATGGATGAAGTGAAATAACTTTTATACAATAAGGTTTAGTAGGAATTTGTTGATCTAGAATATTAACATGTGGTTCTGCTTATTAAGGACTCTCTTCCTCTTTGATTTATTTCCTCCTCATTTTTACTGTGGGTAACTGAGTATGAGAAAGTCATGATACCTAGGATTTTAAAAAGTTTATTTGAATATACTGAGAACTTCAAGCATAGCTACGCTTCTTCTTGGCTTCACAGTAAAGTATTAGTTCACCATCATAGCGTCCTAGAGATTTCGGATCAAATATTATTCTCACTTTGCAGGCTGCTTTAGGCACAGACAAGATAACTGTCTTATCAGAGATCGTTGGCAAGCCAGGGGCAGAGCAGGAATTAGAATGTCAAACTCTGGATGCTTCATCTTGGCTTTAGTCAAAAGATTCTCACCAACTCCTGGGCAAACCCTATGGCAAATCGGGAAGCAAAGGTGCAACCAACAATCAGTGATACCTGAGTCTGCTTGAGGCTCTCACTGTGAATTTCTATGTGTCTTGGGGTTGTTAAGGACTCAGGAGCCCATAAACTAACCTCCAGATGATAACATAAACAATCGATTTTTTCAAGTTCCTATAATTCTTTGAGCTGACAGCCTCATCTCCCTAGTTAACTGCCAAAGGCTAGTACTATGCTAAGCTTCACCATGAAAATTTTTATCACTGTAGAAAACATCTGAACAAAAACAAAATGATATTTTTGTCTTCAGTTAAACCTATAGCTCTGTGTATTCTAGAAAAGTGCAATGCTTACTGAAAAACATCTATCATTTCTACTATATATTTGTTTAAAATGAGTCTATATTAGGTATAAAAAAGATGTAAATCAGTTAAGTAAAATTCAGCAAAACTGGAAAGCTAAAGTGAGATGATAAAAGACTGGAGGCAAATTTACAGTTCCAAAATATTTATGGCTTTACATTAAAAACTAAAAGTACTACTGAATAGTATGCATATTGAAAACAGATGCTCACATTCTGAAGTTTTGGTTTTTAAGGAACGTTATGAAAACATATATTGCCCAATATTTTCTTCTTATAGGCAAAATGGCAAATTTGATTTGTGAATTTAATTGTCAGTTGTAATAAAACAGATAACATAATCATCGTACCTAATAAGTAATATGACATTCTAAATTCTTTCTAAACTCCAAACATTACTAAAATCACGTGGAGAGAAGCTTTCAGAGCCACAAGGAAGGCACTAGGGCTGATATACTATAAATCCATCCAAAAGGGAGAGAGGAGATTAAAAGTATTATTTTTATTTAGGTAGAGAAAAGACAGAAAATTTGGAAGAAAATACATCAGCGTATCTTAAGCCAGAGTAAGCATTTTGTTGTATTTTATTTAGTATTTTTCTACCCAAATACATGTGTTATTGTAACAAAGTCTCTCTGCATATATTGCTATTGTTATTTCATTTAGTAATGTATTGTGATGATTCTCTATATTTTTCATTGTTTTGTGAAGGTGGTTTTAAACAGCTGTATCTTACTTAGTCCATCATTTGCGGTACTATAATCCATTTAGTTAATTTTGTGTATCTGATCATTTGGATGTTTCCAATTTTTACTTGTTATAAGTAACGTAATGATGATTAAGTGTGTGTTGAAATTTCTGTGCATGTGTTTGATAATTAGGAAGTTTTGTTGGGTCTGCCTTTATTATTTAATTCTTTTGATTTATCCTTTAAGTGGTTAAAATTTGATGTTTAAATTTTTCATATTCAAAAATAGAATTAATATATATTTGAGTTATTGCATATTGGGTGTTTTCCTTTAACCTTTGTGTATAAGAAACATGTTATGTATGGATTTCTTGGTTTATAATTTTTGCTACCTCAAACTCTGTGGATGTTGCCAATTGCTTCTTGGTATTTCTTGCTATGGAGGAGTCTGACATTAGTCAGATCTTTTTCTTTATCAGCAAACTTTTCTGCCTAGTTGAAAACAAATCATTGGCTTTTTTCTTTACCCTTGAATTTATGAATTTCAACAGGATCATTTCAGGCTACTGTTGTCATTAATGTTTCCTGTTAATCACATCCATAGACTCAAGCCTTTCTTTCGCGTAGGAGTATATTCTCTTGTTATAATTCAGATTTATTAAATTTCTGTTAAAACTGTTTCTTTTCATGAATGCATATTATGTTACATATCATTTCTCTGTCAACCATGTCTACTTTTTCTTCTGTCATCATTTTAATCTCTGCACATTTCTCATATATGGGAGGCAGCTGCTCAAATGTACACATTACTATTCAATTTTCAGCAGTGTTACCTTTCTTCTTCAGTGAATCTAATTCTGAGTAATTCTAATTTCGTGAAGATACTAATTTTACCATTTTACTTTTAATTTATTTCCTTTTTATTTCAACTCACCTCCTGTATTAGTCCATTCTCACACTGCTAAAAAGACATACTTGAGACTGGGTAATTTTTAAAGGAAAGAGGTTTGTTTAATTAACGCACACAGTTCAGCATGTCTGAGGAGGCCTCAGGAAACTTACAATCATGGCAGAAAAAGAAGCAAACATATCCTTCTTCACATAGTGGCAGCAAGGAGGAGTGCAGAGCAAAAAAGGGGTAACGCCCCTTATAAAACCATCAGATCTCATGAGAACTCACTCACTGTCACAACAACAGCGTGGAAGTAACTGCTCCATGATTCAGCTACCTCCCACCAGGTCCCTCCCGTGACACATGGGGAATATGGGAACTACAATTCAAGATGAGATTTGGGAGGGGACACAGCCAAACCATATCACCTCCTAACCACATTTCTCTTCCTGTCAGTATGTTATCTCATTCGTTAGCTCTTATTTCACAGGTCTACACTATGAATTTTATTGTGAACAGAAGACTATTTCTAAAATTTCATTTTCTGTAGTGTTCTGTAAGAAGTCCATTCTTGAAGCTAGGTTCTTTAATGTTAAAGAAAAAATTTCCAATCTCCAACCTTTGTTTGCATTTTTTATTCATTTTCTGAACGGGAAGAAAATCCAGCCTGGTTGTGACTAATAAACAGAGATGTTGTGTTGGTTGGAATTGCTTTTGGCTGAGGAAAGAAAAAGTACCACAGTGGCTTAACCATACAAAGTCCTTCATTCTTACATGACCAAAGTCAATAGCTAGGTAGCCCAAAGCGAAGCGAATACGACCAATTAAGAAAGTGGCTGAAGTCCAGGGCTTCTTCTAGTTTCCCAACCTCCAGCCCGAGTGTGACTTTAATGGTTGCAAAATGGTGCACCAACTCTAGGCATCATGTCCATATCACATGTATATTGAAGAGGGGAAGGGCAAGAGACAAAGATGAGAGTCCTTGTTTTGTTTTGTTTTGTTTTTGAGATACTGTCACCCAGGCAGAAGTGCAGTGGCCCGATCTTGGCTCACTGCAACCTAAAAGTTGCTCCACTCAGGACATTTCTGTTTTCATTTCATTTCTAAGAACTGTGTCATGTGGCCACCCATAGCTGCAATAGACATATGTATTTTTCATTGGTGCTAATCCTTGTGTGCTCATAAAATTGGGATTAATTGATAAAGAAGATAGAGAAAATAGATGTTGTGAAGGATACAGGTGCTGATACAGTCTCTCTCTTGTATTATGAGTGTTCTCTACTCAATGTTAAATTTGAGAGCTGGTAGATCAACCCCTAGATAAGTTTTGTATTTTCATTTGCCATTCATCATTTCTTGGTGCTAGACTGAAGAGACATGTCTTGTTCTCATAGTCAGAGGTTACTTATTTCTGGATAATTCATAGTGTTCTATAGTTATAGTCTTCCCAGTAATTGAAAATCTCTGACTTTTGGAAATATGGTCACAGTATAATTTGTTGCATTTTTTAAAACATTGGGGATAAAAATTCAATATTTGCGGGTGCAAAATGCCTTCGCCATTTTGACTCACTGGCAATATATGTAAAACTATCAAATGCAGGATGGTCTCTGGCCATGTAGTGGTCTGCATGTTTGTGTTCCTCCAAAATTTGTAGGTTGAAACCTAATCACCATTGTAATGATGTGGAGAGGCAGGGCCTTCACGAGGTGATTAGGTTGTTTGGACAAAGCTCTTGTGAATGGGATTAGTGCCCTTATATAAAGGCCCCAGAAAACTCTTTCCTCTCAGACTATGTAAAGACATAGCAAGAAAGCACCATCAATGAATCAGGAAATAGGCCCTCACCACACACCAAATCTACCAGCACCTTAACCTTGGACTTCACAGCCTCTTTAGAAGTATGAGAAATGAATTTCTGTCATTTACGAGCTGCCAAGTTTATGCTATTTTGTTATAGTAGCCCAAAAGGAGTAAGGTGACTGGGTGTGGTGGTCACAACTGTAATCCCAGCACTTTGGGAGGCCAAGGCGGGTGGATCACCTGAGGTCAGGAGTTGAAGACCAGCCTGGCCAACATGGTGAAACCCTGTGTCTACTAAAAATGCAAAAATTAGCTAGGTGTGGTGGCAGGCACCTGTAATCCCAGCTACTTGGGAGGCTGAGGCAGGAGAATCACTTGAACCCAGGAGGCAGAGGTTGCAGAGAGCCGAGATCAAGCCACTGCACTCCAGCCACCTGTATGATTGATAGAATGAGACTCAGCCTCAAAAAAAAAAAAAAAGGGACTAAGTCATGCCACCCGGGGAAGCAGACCCAGTTTCTCTTCTCTGAGGTAGAGGACAAGAATTGCCTAGGATGGTGATTCTTACCTCAACTTCTTAACTCTTACTGCTAGCAGAAAACATTTTCAGAGTTTGGAAGATAGAAGAGACTCAGGAGTTGCAATATTTATTCAGACATGATCATCGGAAAGTTATAAAATGTAGTATAATTTGGGAGTTATTTATTAGGTTAGTGGGCTCTGAAGTTAAAGAAAATAAGATTGGTAAATCTGAAAGTAATATTTGTTAATTACCTTCTGTGTGGTAAGCACTAGGAAACATACAAATGTGAAATGTATTGATACTGCCTCTTTTATTATTAAATAGGAAAAGTGAAATAGAAATATAAATAATTCTAAACTATAAATTCTTTGAGGGCCTTGTACCTTTTTTCCCCCAAACTCGCTTATTGCCTCACTCATAGAAGTCAATAGATTTTTGCTAAATTAAAAAGATGAAATAGACTACTGTAGATAAGTTCATTTATAAAAATATGTATACTATGCTCTGGGGTATAGAGTGAAAACAGATTGTAGACTAGGTAATTTGTGAATGTGGTGGCCCATGTGCTAGTGCTTACAAGGTAAGTAGGGCTTGGTCAGGAAGGAGGAGGTGCAAACCCCAGGGAAGCAGTCCAGGACCAGGTCTAGCATGAGCTGGAGTGCCTGATTCTGTTAGCAGCGGAACATACGTGGGTCCTGTGGCACCAAAGTAGGTTCCCTGCAGTGAATCCACACGGGTCTGCATCAACCTTAGTTTTTGCTTTCTCAGAAGGAAGAATCTGAGCAGCACAAGGCAGAAGGAGAGACCGAGACAAGTTTTAGAGCAGGAGTGAAAGTTTATTACAAAACTTTAGAGCAGGAGTAAAACGATGTAACGTACACTTGGAAGAGGGCCAGGTGGGCGACTGGAGAGATCAAGTGTTCAGTATGACCTTTTGACTTGGCGTTTTATAAGTTGGCATACTTCCATGGCCTTGCAATCCTTCTCCCCTGATTTTATCCTTGGAGTGTGTTGTTCACATATGCAGTGGGCTGCTAGCACTTGGGAGGGGCTGCATGCACAGCGTTGACTGGAGTTGTATGCATGCTTCCTTGAGGCGTTTTTCCCTTACCAGTCAAATGTCCCTAGAAGGTCATGTACCAGTTAAACTGCACCATTTTGCCTCTTAATGTTTGTATTAGTCCGTTCTCACACTGCTGTAAGGACATACCTGAGATTGGGTAATTTATAAAGAAAAGAGGTTTAATTGATGCACAGTTCTGTAGGGCTGGAGAGGCCTCACAATCATGACAGAAGGCAAAGGATGAACAAAGCCACCTCTTACATGGTGGCAGGCAAGAGAGTGTGTGCAGGGGAACTGCCCTTTATAAATCCATCAGTTCTCGTGAGACTTATTCACTATCATGAACAGCATGTGAAAACCCACTGCCATGATTCAATTACCTATTACTGGGTCCCTCCCACGACATGTGGGGATTATGGGAGCTACAAGGCAAAATGAGATTTGGGTGGGGACATAGCCAAACCACATCGATGTGCATGCTTGAGCCCACTTACCCAACTTTTAAGATCTTTTTGGGAAGCTGCTGATTGTCAGTTTCAGGTATTTCTGTTTATTGGGAAACTGCCTTTCCCTGGCACTGAATGTGACCAATTATTATTTTAAAGAGACAGTTAACAACCTTCTGACCATCACATGATGGTTGCCTGACATTCCTTCTGTGTCTGAGTTGCAGGGGGAGCCCTCTGCTGCTCTGCTTATGTCTGACTAGCTGCCTACTCTAACAGTTTAATGAGAGGATGGAGAAGGAAAATCCCATTTGCATCATCGGGCCTCTTGACCAGGTCTTTTTTAAATGAAGAAATTTTGAGAGGATGTATTAGAAATATGTAAGTGAAATGGAGAAGTCAGCATTGGAGGCAGGAGACTAACCTGGGTCTTTCTAGCTGCCCTCCAGGATTTAAATGGGGTGGTAAATTCGTATATGATTTTAAAGAACCTCAAATGCACAGAATTGAAAAATTGTAATCATTATTACATGAGACAATGCATGGCTCATTTTCTATGCATGGCTCCCTGCTTTTATTCATTCATACATTTATTTATTTTTATTTAAAATAATATTATAAGCACTACGAACACAGGCCCCAAACTAGGCATATGGTCCCCCACAACCATCTGGTATCTCTACTTCTTCCCAAATGATTTGTGTGATCAGTATTTCTTTCTTCCCCTTTAATATGATTTTATTGCATTTGTATGTATTCCTTAAATATGTACTTCTTTGTTGTTTTTACCTTTTTTAAAAGGCATTTTGCTGTGTGTAATATTTGGACTTGTTGTCTCTCATTTAACATTGTATTGCTAGGATTCATCTCACATTTTTAAAAATGCAATTTCTTTTTGCATTTTTAATTATTTTCTTTTAGCTGTGATGAACTTGACAGTGACCCAGTAGTGATTTAATTAAATTAAGTAATTTATTTGCCTAGTTTAGTTAACTGCCACTGCAGTAAATCTGTGAGAGGGCTGGGTCCAAATTAAGTCTTCTTTGACATGACTGTGAAATAGTAGATTGTGTTAAATTCAACCTTAATTTGATTGAAAGTTCTTTGCTACTATCTAGTATATATCAGTAATAGCATATAAACGTAGCCTTTTTAGTTAATATGGTAGGACATTTTCTCAGATGCACCATAGTGAGACAATTTTAGCAAAATATCATAAACTTCATGAATTTGTAGTCATCATCCCCCTAACCAGAATAAACATTAAGTATGTTTAAAGTAGTAAATAAATGTGCCAGTTACAGCTGCACATAAAGATGAAACTTTGGGCCAGGCATAGTGGCTCAGGCCTGTAATCTCAGCACTTTGGGAAGCTGAGGCAGGAGGATCTCTTGAATGTAGGAGTTCAATACCAACTTGCACAACATAGTGAGACCTCATCTCTACAAAAAATAAAAAAATTAGCTGGGTGTGGTGGCACAAGCTTGTGATTCCAGCTACTTGAGGGACTGAGGTGGCAGAATGGCTTGAGGCCAGGAGGTTGAGGCTGCAGTGAGCCATGATCATGCCACTGCACTCCAGCCTGGGTGACTAAATGAGACCCTGTCTCAAAAGAAAAAAAAAAAAAGATGAAATTTTGTGTGATACCTTAATCTGCCAGAGATTAATCAAGTTTACTAGAGAAAATGTGTACTATTTGACCATTCAAACATTAAAAAAAAATTACCTAAAAGTCTTGGACTTTTGGGCCTAAGCTGAAACAATTATAATTGCTCAATTTCTTAAGAAAGTATATAATTCCACATGCATTGTTTCCCAGTATGAATCACATCATAAGAATGTTTTCTTGAATATTTCTGTCTTTCCTGAGTCAATTGAGAACAATGACGAGACAAGTCTCAATCATTTTAGGAGGTTTATTTGCCAAAGTTAAGGACGTGCTGCCAGGAACCAGGTCTATGCTTTCCTCTGAAGATGATTTTGAGGGCTCCAAATTTAAAGGGGAAAGGGCAGGATTTTGAGATGTACACAATTTTCATTTGGAAGGGGAGTAGGGAAAATAGTCGTTCATGCCTTTGTCTGGCTCAGTGAATCTGCATTTTTTTACATAAGATGACATACACAATTGGGGCCAAGGAAAAATGCAGGGTATCTGTATTTTTACATAAGATAACATAGGGGAACCATCAGATACGCATTTGCGTCAGGTGGGCAGGGGGTGTGGCTGCATCTGTAAAGATAAGCTATCCACTTACATTTCCATGGGGAAATTTTAACAGGAGTACTTTAGGGTAAAGATCTTGGAGCTCACCGGGAATTTCTTTGTGGGCAAAATATGGGGAAGGTGGGTAACTTTTCATCTCATAGATATCTTATTTAGGAACAAAAAGGGGAGGTGTAAGAGTTAAAGAAAGAGGAAAGAAAGACAAAAAGCAGCTCAACAGTCAAAGACAGGTTTATTTTGGTGAATAAACCTGAGAGGGGCTTCTGGCCAATTTTGATCAGGAGCGCTCTGTCTTACAGACTAAGAGTATTTAAAGGTTCAGGGTGAGAGAACTTATCACAGGCTTGGAATATTTCTGTGTGGAGGAGAAGTCTATTGCAGGATTGGAATGTCTCTTGTTGGAGTGGAGGTTATCTTGGGGCTGACATCTCTCTGGCTGGAGGGAAGTTATCGCAGGGCTGGCATGTCTCTGGTTGGGGAGGGGTTTATCTTAGGGTTGGAATGTTTCTGATCGGAGATGTCATTTGTGGTTTATGGTCATGGTGACCTTAGCCATTGGGGCTGATGCCCTTTGGATTTAGGCAGTTTTTGATCAAGGGAAACTTTTAAATGGCAGTGTTTGTCTAAGGTGGTGATGCTCCTGCTCTGTCAGGAGGCAGGTGTGTGTGACCCAGTTTCCATCTTAACTTTTCTCTTTGGCTTAATGAGTTTGGGGTCCCAAGATTTAATTTCCTTTCGCACCGGAACAGTGACATTTTGGTACTTGGTACTCTTCCATGTTTGTGATGCTTAGTCAGCCACCTAAGATCAGGTACAGTTAGGTTACCAATAATACATGCCCTTTTGATGATGAATTCCAGATATATTAGATTTTCATTTACATTTTAATATAACATTTGTATTATTTCCAATTCGTATTTTGTAGTATGGCATGAAAAGCCTAAAATATGAATATTTAAAATCTATCCTTTTAACTAAGTACATATAGTAATTTGGACTACACAGACGTCCTCATTTTGCTTTAACGAAGAAATGAGAATGATTTGTGATGAGTACTTCAGTTGTTTATATGCAATGCCTGAAAATAATTAGTTCTAGCAACTGTTAGATTGGAAGTTTTTGCTTTTAATTTTATTTTCTCTAAAAGAGTTTAGAAAAACTGTTCTGTCTTATAGAGGAAATAGCGGGTAGTAGTTTCAAGCACGTCTTCCGGTATCAAAACTTACGGGTACAATGCCAAGTTTTTGCTCTTCCATGTATTTAGCTATGTGATATTGAGAAAGTTGTTTAACTTCATGAAGGCACAGTTTAAATTAAAAAAAAAATTCAGTTGGCAGGTAATAACTGTACATATTTATGGGAAATAAAGTGATATTTTGATATATGTATATGATGTGTAATGATCAAATCAGGGTAGTTAGCATATTCATCTCCGTATGTATAATTTCTTTTTGTTGTAAACATTCAAAATCCTCTCTTCAAGGGGAACAGCATGCACCAGGTCCTGTTGGGAGATGGGGGGTGAGGGAAGGGAACTGAGAGGATGGGTCAATAGGTGCAGCAAACCACCATAGCACACGTATACCTATGTAACTCACCTGCACGTTCTGCACTTGTATCCCATTTATTTTTTTTCGAAGAAATAAAAAGCAAAACAAAATGAAAAAGCAGAATAAAATCCTGTCTTCTAGCTTTTTGAAATTATACAGTTAATTGGTAACCATATTTATCCAACAATGTTACAGAACACTAGAACTTATTCCTCCTATCTAGCTGTGCTTTTTGATCCATTAACCATCCTCTCCCTATTTGCCCCTCCCCTCTTCCCAACCTCTAATAATAACAATTGTCTTCTCTGAGTTCAGTTACTTTTTAACTCTCACATATGAGTGAGAACACTGAGGCAGAATAAGTAAGGCTAGGAGACCATACTGACTTGTCCCCTTTTGTGAAGCCCTGTGGACCAGTGGATTGCCAGATGGTTCCAAGTTCCTAATACCCAGCATGGCTCGGGAAAGAGAACAAAAGTCCCTTCTTCTTTTTGTTGTTGTTTTGTTTGTTGGTTGTTTGGTTTGTTTTTGAGACAGGGTCTCACTGTGTGGCCCAGGCTGGAGTGCAGTCATGTGATCATAGCTCACTGCAGCCTCTATCTCCCAAGTTCAAGCTATCCTCTGGCCTCAGCCTCCTGAGTAGCTGGGACTACAAGCATGCACCACCATGCCTGGCTAATTTTTGTATTTTTTGCCATGTTGCCCAGGCTAGTCTCAAACTGCTGGGCTTAAGCAGTTCTCCTGCCTTGGCCTCCCCAACTGCTAGGATTACAGCATGAGCCACCATGCCCATCCAAGTCCTTATTCTTGATATAGCTTTCTCATTCTCCAGCCAATCAGCACCAAAAGCCCAGGAAGCTATTAACTACAAATTCTTGCCTTGCAGAGAGAGGCTCAGAACTTCTCCAGGGTCCCACATGTGCAGCTAGGCTCAAGGTTTAGCTTATATGACCTTTTCCTCATTTTAATAGTAAAAATGCACACCCCTAGGTGGAGATTTTGTATGCTAATGATACATGCAATGCATGTGAGAGCATGTAGACGGTGAGTATGTGCACCAACTACAGGTCTTCTTTTGCATACTCGACCTCATTGGTATTTTATGAATGTGAATGAACAGCTCCTATAAAGGGAATTCCCCTGAAGGCACTAGCTGCTGTCTCTCCCTCTGAGCAGCTCCCTGTGCCTTTCAAGAGTGTACTTTCACTTTTCAATAAACTTCTTTGCCTACCCTTGCTTTAAACTCATTCTCAAATTCTTTTGTGTGCTGAAGTCAAGAACCTGAACGATCCCACTGACAAAAATATTTATTTTTCTGAAGGCACAGTTTTTTGGTCTGTAAAATGGTACAATAGTACCTATCTAATAAGTTGTTATGAAGAATAAATTATGTATAGCAGGACCTCAAATAACGTCATGTATTTTCTTTTCTTTTCTTTCTTTCTTTCTTTTTTTTTTTTTTTTTTGAGACAGAGTTTTGCTCTATTGCCAGGCTGGAGTGCAGTGGTGCGATCTCGGCTCATTGCAACCTCTGCCTCCTGGGTTCAAGCTATTCTCCTGTCTCAGCCTCCCAAGTAGCTGGGACTACAGGTGTGTGCCACCATGCCCAGCTAATTTTTGTATTTTTAGTAGAGACAGGGTTTCATCATGTTGGCCAGGATGGTCTCGATCTCTTGACCTCATGATCCACCAGCCTTGACCTCCCAAAGTGCTGGGATTACAGGCGTGAGCCACCATGCCCAGCCATGTCGTGTCTTTTCTTTACAACGTTGATGAGAAAAAAAATTGCTTCCTGGTGGGGCCACCATCTGTGTGGAAGTGGCACTTTCTCCCCATGCCTGCCTAGGTTTTCTCCCGTATCCCAAAGCTGTGCCATGAGGTGAATCAGCTGTCTAAGTTGTCCCCATCTGCCAGAGTATGAGTGTGTGAGTGGCCCTGCCATGGGATGAAGTCCTGGACAGGGCTGGTTCTTGACTTGTGTCCTGAACTGCAGAACAGGCTGCAGCCATCCGAGACCCTGAACTGGAATAAGCAGGCTGGAAAATGAATGAACATACGCCCTGAAAAACATCGTCAAATAAAAATTTTACGAGTAGATGATAGTCACACAAGGGCATAAGAATAAACGATGCCGTGCAAAGTGCTCAGCAAGCTGCCCCAGTTGTGATTGTTTGTTTTTGAGCTGCACAGTGGAAGGAGGTGCTCCTGACAATTTTCACTTCACAAACATTTTATTCCTTGATTTTGCCCCCCACCACTATGACTGCTATCGCTCGTCGAGCCACCAAAAATTGGGTTAATAATTATCTTACTCGTTTCAATTAATCTTTCTTAAATGCATGTATAGCTCACATTTATTTCAATGTTTAATATTACAAGTGTTTTTGATCTTCATTTAGAAGTTTGGTGATGTTTTTGTGACCGGAAATATGCCTTAGGAACTTCACTCTTGTTTATATCAGTATATGGCAAAATTGGCTTCATTATATGTCATTTCCCTTAAAGTCATAGTTTCCAAGAACTTCTCAATGATATTGGGTGAGGTCTGACTGTAATGTAAGGTAGTCATGTGTTTTATTGTTTACTAGAGAGAAAGTTTTCAATATTTTGGCTACAATTTAAGTGGAACTTAGCCTTGTGCCAGAGTAATATCTACACTGACTTATCATTTTTTCTTTCTGTAATAGGATCAAATTTTCTAAATTAGTGGGTTTTCTTTGTATGTGTATGTGTGTTGAAGACTTTATCATTGGAGAATTCCAATACATGTATGAGAAAGGACTTCCAACATTTTGGCCAATTGTACTTTTAACTGAGAGCTTACATGGCTATAAATAGCTACATGGAGGTACCTGATTTCTTCTATTAACCCACGTCCTATGTCAAATTTTCCTCAGGGGATCGGATAGTTAATTGACTAGGTTTGCTCATGTTCCCTCTCTCATTGCAGATATGACTTACTAAAGCAAATGCTGTTTTTAATTGGTTTGTGAACGATTTAATCAGACAGTGTTTATGCTCTGGTCATAAAGAACGCCCTGCAATGGGCTTCCCATCTGTTCACAATAAAAATGAAATCCCCTTTGAAGATGTAGGCAATTGATAGAAAGATTTTAATGAATGTTTAATGTTTCTGGATCTATGAGAGGGGCTTACTGCGACAGTAACATAAATGTTGTCTAAGCCTGAGGGCTCAATCTTAGTATTTCAGTTCTTATTAAGTCTCTGTTGGAGTACTGTATTTTAAATTTCTGAAGTTGTATACCAAAGTGATAGAGTGGGGATTGAGTCCAGTGAAGTGTTTGCCCCAGTCAAATTCTCTTTTGAATCTCTGCTCACCCCTGCCTGGTTACTGCCGTCCAATAGGAGTGTTTTGACTGCAAAGTGGTTTTCTCCTTTAGCAACCCATCTTTCTTCAGATATTGTTTATTTTATAAATTATGCTTTATGGATTTTAGCCCACATTTTCATCTCTTTGGAATCCAAACTATGTTATCCTGCTATTCTGTTATGCATCATTTCCTTTCTGATATACATTCTAACTATACTTATTTCATGTTTGAATGACCTGGTATTCTCCTTCCTGACATTTTGTTTCTGAAACGTGGGCTCATTATAGCATCCTGCCCATCTTCTTTGACCATTGCTGTCTCTTCAAATTGAAGTGCGCAGTCATAGCAAACCCAGTAAGAGGTCTAGCTAGGGAACAATTTTCTAATTTAAGATTGTCACTGCATATGGTTTAGTTTTCCCGTGGTTTTCTGATTGAGGTTGTTACAAGGGTATTATAAAAGAGGGAAGAGGAAAGCTTCTCCCCAAAAGTGATATCATGAAGTATATAAACTTGACCTACAATGTGAAAATTTAGTGTATTTTCTTCAATATAAAATGCTACTTGGCACAGTGGATGTTTCCCAGTGTCATTTTGCTATAGAGTAGTTGCCTATTTGTCAGAAGCTATTTGTCAGTTTTCTCAGTATCTGCAGGTGGTAAGTATGCTTCAGAATTCAGGCAAGGAAAATTGTGTGCTCACAGGGATTCGTGCAAGTGCTTGACAAAAAATATGATCTTATTTCTGAATTCTTCCACAGCTTCAATGTGTGTAATCAGGATATTTGCTAGATTTCTTGTTATCAGGAACAGTTTAATCAATCTTAATTGACAATAGTGGTCATCATCACACTTTGGACATCAAAAATTTTCCAACATTTATTTTATCTTCTAATTATTATATTTCACACAAATAAATGCAGTTTGCATGTAAAAGAAAGCAAAGAGAATCAGGTATCTATGAGGAGAAATTCTGCTAATGTAGCTGTTAGGATATAGTAGCATGGACATACTTATGATAATGGCCTTGGGGATTGGAGAACAAGCCAAATAAGATATAAATTAGGATGCTTTTGGCTACAAGTAATATAATAGCATACTAAATGCAGCTTTGGTAATAAAGGCTTACAATTTCATATAAGTTCGGAGACAGGCAGTTTCAGAACTGATTTGATGCTCAGTGGTATCAGGTTTCTGTATTTTTCTTTTCTTCCAGGGAAGAAATTCTGTCCTGGAAGGTCCTAGCAGATTTCTCGTTACATGTCACTGCCCAGAATGAGATACCAAGCCTCCTACCAAAGTATGCTTCAACAACGGTCCACGGAAGGGGAGGGCAGGCTTGTGACAGGTTGAGAACAATCACGAATAATTCCTTGGAGCTGGGCCCCTTCCCTGAGCATGTTGGCATCTCAACAAAATTGGAGATCTGTTAACAAGGAAGATTGGGATGGGCTGGAGGTGACTGCTGGGTATAACAAATAGTATTTTCTAGCCAAAGAGCATAGATGAAGAGTGTGAATGGAGGAAACAGCTCATCAAAAAAATACGTGGATACACGGGCTATTTTTTTAAAATTATTTTAGGGCATGTTACGTAACAAAAATGTATTTTGACTTGTATTTCAGAAACGAAAAAATAAATTGTTGAAAGCAAAAAAGAATATGGATGGATACAGTAAATGGTTTCTGACTATTTTACATACTGTGTGCAAATGCGAAGATATGATTAATTAGGTGACATAATGGTTTTGCTAGTTTGATAGGGATGGCTTTAAATAATTATTTTCTGCTCTATTTGGGATTAAATGTATTGCTCCTGCTCTGATTTTAAAGCATTCACCTCTCTTAGAATATCTCAATTTGGTATCATCAGGTGAAATGTATCTTCTTGGGTAAAATTATTTTGCAGATGCTCAGTGTACAAACTGGAAGTATAAGAGGAAAAAAACAAGGCTCAGAGGAACTTTTGGTAGCATTTGCCTAATCGTGCAAGCTGAAATTGGTTTATCTTTAATGCACTAATTCTCTCATGTTGAGGGAAATTAAGAGAATTCTTGCACTTTAAGAGGTCTGGGCTGTTAAATCCTCAAAACCACTTTTCACTTGTAGAAAACTCCGTAAAATTTTCTATGTGAGTCTCAAAACTTAAAAAATCCCCAAAGCATAGTCAGAAACATGCATTTATTACATTTTGTGAAAACGCTGTATTAAACATTGGGTTACATTGCGTATTTTATTTTTGTTTATTTATTTATTTAGAGACAGGGTCTTGCCGTGTCACCCAGGCTGGAGTGCACAGTCATAGCTCACTGTAACCTTGAAATCCTGGTACAGTCATAGCTCACTATAATCTTGAACTCCTGGACTGAAGCAATCCTCCCATTTCTGCCTCCCAAGTAGCTGGGACTACTGGCGAGTCCCACTACACCCTAATAATTTTTGTAACTTTTGTAGACAGGGGTCCCGCTATGTTGTCCAGGCTTGTCTCGAACTCCAGGCCTCAAATGATCTTCGTGCCTCAGCCTCCCATTTTTTATTTTAAAAATAAAATCTCAGATAGATTGACAACATTGCATAGTTGCTGAAAGCATAGCCTTTGGAGCCAGACTGTCTGGGTTTCTATCCTTGCTCAGCTACTAACTAGTTTTGAGACTTTGAGGGGGTTATATCTCAGCTTTCTCAAACACAAAGTGGGAAGATTTACCTATGTCATGGGATTATTCTGAGGATTAAGTTGTTTTTAATTTCTTCAAGTATCACTTGGCACACAGTAATATTCAGGTTTTAAAAATACAAATATGCCTTGAATTATCATTGCATGCTTTCTTATTAAATATATTAGGAGAATCAAAATATTTTTTCTGAAAAAATTCTCTAAATATAGCATTCCTGTGGCATGTAACATTTTCTGTTATTTTTTCACGGATACACGCATATATGGAATAAATTATTCAATATATTTCTAATGAGTATCTATATTGCATTATTCTTTCTAGATGCAAGCTTATTGAGAGTAGCGAGAACTTCTTAATAGTTGGGCAGACAACGTATTGTACCACTTTATGAAGCTGATGATATTAGGGAATTAATATGTTCCATAATGTGCAAGGAGAAGTTCAAATTGTCAAATTCACTGCCAATGTCAACATGTCTAGACTAATGAAAATTATAGCTGGCAAAATTAGTGACCCTAGGAACAAACTTTAACATTTATACACTTCTACTGGGCTATAACGTGTATACCCTAATACTTTCGCTAACTGTCCATTAGTACTTTAATATAAAGGACAAGCTTTTAAGGATTACTGATGGTAGGCCCTATATCTATTTGGACATATTTATAAGACATATATGGTCTTTCAGGGCCATGTATCTCATAAAAGCAAAAAAAAAAAGATCATAAGCTAAATATAACTAAAGGAAATAAAACTAAAAACCGTTAATAAACCTATGTGAACGGCTGAAGGATGGCAATCTGCAGAATGAAATAATTTTCCATGGAGATGGGTTAGGTCCTGAATGTCAGATTTGGATGAGTGGATGCAATGGCGAGGAGAGTACCAAGGACATTCCAGGGCAGGAGGGGAACCCTAGCCAAGGTGTCATATGGGGCTTGTCATTGTTCTTATGGGATTGACCTGGATACTGATATTAAAGGAACTGCCCTGATTGAAGTACATACAACATGTTTTCCCCTCTGATTTTTTTTTCTGATTTTAGAGACTGAACATATATTTCGAGTGTTTTTTTTGCTATACATGATCACATTCTAATATAAGAAGAGTATTCAGAAAGTTCTTAAATGGACCTATTTCATCCTGTTCTTGTTTGGTGTAGGAGTATATTGAATATATATATGAAGGATGAGGATATTTGCTTGGCTTAGGTGGCCATGAAGTTCTCAAGCTTGTGGTTTGCAGCCCAGCCTAAAGCACTGGATAAATTCCTTTACAGACCAGATTCCCTCATCCATCTTTGCTGCCATCCACAGTGAGGTGATGTTGATGGCTAAGTTAGTGTGTTTCTAGCAAAGTTATAATGTTGAAAACTTGTTCCTTAAAAATATATAAGAAGAGCCTTTAGGGAAATGCCTTAATAGTTTTGTTCCCATCAAAGAAAGGTAAATAATTCAACAAAAGGGGAAGCAAATAATCCAAAGTATAAATCATAAACACATAATTAAAAGTCGGACTATACATATATATGTGTGTATATATATATACACATATATGTGTATATATATATACACATATATGTGTATATACATATACATACATATATGTGTGTATATATATACACATATATGTATATACATATATACATATATGTGTGTGTGTGTGTATATACATATATATATATATCTCAAAGTCACATAGCTCCAGAGCTCCACAGGGGGACAAGTATGAGAATGTTCACTGCAGTGTTTAACTACAGATAGTTGGAGACAAAATGGGTGTCTATGATAGAGGGATGATCAGTAAAGCCTGTGTCCATCTTGGAGTATTATGCAGCAGTTAGCAGGAGTGGTCTAGATATACACATGGAAATATGGGTAAGTATTTGGTCTTAGTCCTTTTGGGCTTGTATAACAAAACACTATAAACACGATGGCTAATATAGAGCAGAAATTTATTTCTTGCAGTTCTGGAGGCTAGGAGATCCAATAAAAGGTGCCAGCAAATGCAGTGTCTGCTGAGAGCCTACTCATCATAAATGGTGCCTTTTCACTGCATCCTCCCATGGTGGAGATGGCTAATTAGTTTCTGGGGTCTCTTTTATCATGACACTTATCTAATCACTTCTCCAAAGCCCCATCCTTCAATACTGTCAGTACTGTATGCAAACATTCAGACTGTAGCATATTTGAAAATAAAATTCTGAGAAAAAAGAAACAAATTGAAATATATCACACAATCCTATTTGTACAAAATAAAATACATGAAAACCAACCAAGCCCATATATTTTATAAGAACATATCAAGCAAAATGATATGTGTTGAATATATGAAAATGGTTGACTATGGGAGTGGGGGAGGAAAACAGGAATTGAGAAGGAGGAATGGTATAAAAAAATAGGATTAAAGATGTCAATATTCTCTGTGAACTGAGGAGTATAATTTCCTGACCTCTGCTCCTTCCATCTAATAAAATCTGTCCCAGCCTCCAGCCTCCTGTTTCTTCTGCCAAATATAGCAAATAGATCAAATAAACAAAAAAGCAAAGCTTGAGTGTATAGAGTATGTGTTCTTTGTAAATTTAGCTTCTTGCAAAGTGATTTTGATCTATTCATTCTGGTTTAAATATGCTTCTGTTTATGTAAACATCCATGTTAATAGTTCTTCAGTAACAAACTTTACTTCTCTTTTTGAGGTTGAAAAGTTTTAAAAAAGACTAGTCTGAAGCACCTGTTTTCCTGATGCAAAAAGTCTTGAAGCAATATTCAAGACTGAATGCTTGAAAACACTGCCTTCTGTGTTCTCTTGTGCCGAGGATCTCCCCTATGCCTCAACCGTGCTCAAGGCTGACTCAGCTGGATATTTCCTTATAACACCACTCTTAACTGACGTTTCTTCATCATGATGCACTAGTGCCTGTTCCAATGTTGCTTTGCTTTAGTTGATACCAATCAAATACTTCAAACTGCAGATGGAGAAGGACATTGCCAGTCAGAAACTTAGGGGCTCATACTTTGTTGAAAAACAGCTGATGTTTCTATGTTGAAAAGCATGTTCTCAGAGTATTAGAAGTAAACTTCTCTTCATCCATGTCCCTGCAAAGGATATGAACACATCTTTTTATATCTGCAAAGTATTCCATGGTGTATATGTGTCACATTTTCTTTATTCATTCTATCATTGATGGGCATTTGAGTTGGTTCCAAGTCTTTGCTATTGTGAAAAGTGCTGCAATAAACATACGTGTGCATGTGTCTTTGTAGTAGAATGATTTATAATCCTTTGGGTTTATCCCCAGTAGTGGGATTGCTGGGTCAAATGGTATTTCTGATTCTAGATCCTTGAGGAATCGCCACGCTGTCTTGCACGATGGTTGAACTAATTTACACTCCCACCAACAGTGTGAAAGCGTTCCTATTTCTCCATCATTCTCATCAAGCAAACACAGGAACAGAAAACCAAACACTGCATGTTCCCACTCATAAGTGAGAGTTGAACAATGAAAACACATGGACACAGGGAGAGGAACATCACACAGTGGGGACTGTCGGAGGGTGGGAGGCTAGGGGTGGGATAGCATTAGGACAAATACCTAATGTAGATGACGGGTTGATGGGTACAGCAAACCACCAAGGCACGTGTATACCTGTGCAACATTCTGCACATGTATCCCAGAACTTAAAGGATATATATATATATATATATATATATAAATATAAAGTCACTTAAGACAATTACAAAAAAAAAAACAAACAGAAGAAAACAAACTTCTCGGAAAATGTGTGCTTAATGTATTTTTATTAAACAAGTTCTGTAGAACTGATGTTTCTTATTTTTGTTAGTGTTATCCAGGAAACTCACTTGATAAAGGGCAGGAACCAGAATTTCTCAATTTTTTTAGTATATTTTGTTAGTTTGGTTCTCCCAGGAATATCTTCCTTGAATTAAATTATGAGCCTGTATGAATTCATTCAAGAAATAATCAGCACCTACCATCTTACTACGTTCCTGGCTCTGTTCTATGTGTCCAGAGCATATCAGAGCCCCATACAAAGATCCTTATCTTTCTGGGTATCCCATGCTAGCAAGGGGATAAAGACAAAAAGCAATAAACGTAATACATGAGTGAATTATATTTTATGTTAGAAGGTGATAAGTGATATACAAAAAATTTTTAAAAGCATAAGGGGGATTAGGAGGGCTGGAAAATTGTGGGGAAAGAGCTTAGAAGGATGTAGTATTGAATTAGTAGTCACTGAACAGATAAAATTATTAACAAATTTCGAAACAGGTGAGGATGTTGCCAAAGGATATTTGGGAGAAGAGCTTTCCAGTTAGAGAGAACAGCTTAGAACTCAGGCCTTAAGGCAAGGAGAGTGCCCCGGTGTGTCCTCACAACAAGGAGGCCAGTGTGGCTGAGCAGCGTTGGGGAGGTGAAAGTGGAGATGAAGTCGGGGAAGTAATGGAGGGGCCAGTAGTTGTAGAGTCTTGTGGGACCTTGTAAGGACTTTGGATTTACTGCAAGTGAATGGAGAATCACTATATGGTTTTGGGTTGAGAAGTGGCATGATTTAACTGATGATTTAAAAATAAATTTTTCACATCTGGCTTCCATGTGAAAAATAGAGTGTGGAGATACCATGGTATACACATGTAACAAACCTGCACATTGTGCACATGTACCCTAGAACTTAAAGTATAATAAATATATATAAAAAGAAATGAGAAGACCTAGCGCTGTAAACCTTACGTAAGAGAGGTTGGTGGCTTTGTAGCAGTGAAAAGTGGTGAGAATCTATTGGATTCTGGAAGTATTTTAAAGCTAGATCCAAGAGAATATCGAATGGATTTGATACAGGGCGGGAAAGAAAAAGTCAAAGATAATTCCAGAGCTTTGGCCTGAACAACTGGAAGGATAGTGTTGCCATCAAATGAGACAGGGAAGACTATAAGCGGAACATATTTGGGAGGAAAATCATGAGATCATGAGTCTGATTTTAGAAATTTGACTTTGGAATGTTTATTAGACATTCAGGGGGCAATGTTGAGCTGTCAGATGTATGAGTCTTGAAATCGGGAGAGTAGTCTAGGCTGGCAATACAAATTTGGGACTGGCCAGCATATAGATGGTACCTAAAACTATGAGACTGGATGTGATCCAAGGAAGAGACAGTACACAGAGAAGAGAATGAACCAAGGGCTGAGCGCACCAAAATTACCAGTTAAGGAACAAGAAGGAAGACTGAGAATCTGTAGATTAGTATGGTAGAAGAAAATTCAGTTAAGGGGAATATTCTGAAATCAAAGAATTCAACTGTTAATCAAAGATTGAAACAGGAAATAATCATTTAAAACTGGCTGCTCATTGTCTATAAAATTGTCTTGGAAGATATTTTCTTTCCAATTGCTTGATGAATTTTGCACATAAAGGCAAAGGACGTTCCACTGAAAGTAGAACTGGGAAAAGCTTGTATCTTTTTTTTTTTTTTTTTTGAGACGGAGTCTCGCTCTGTCGCCCAGGCTGGAGTGCAGTGGCGCGATCTCGGCTCACTGCAAGCTCCACCTCCAGGGTTCAAGCCATTCTCCTGCCCTAGCCTCCCAAGTAGCTGGGACTACAGGTGCCCGCCACCACGCCCAGCTAATTTTTTTTTTTTTTTTTGCATTTTTAGTAGAGACGGGTTTTCACTGTATTAGCCAGGATGGTCTCGATCTCCTGACCTCGTGATCGGCCCCCCTCGGCCTCCCAAAGTGCTGGGATTACAGGCATGAGCCACCGTGCCCAGCCAAAAGCTTGTTTCTTTTAAAGCATTATACTGATTATCTTTTAAAAAACCAATAAGAATCCCAATGTACTATTTACTTGTTTATACATACTGCTATGGTTTGGATGTTTATCCCCTCCAAACCGCATGTTTTGGTGATGGGCGGATTCCACATTTCTTGTAATGTGATATCTGTACATGCCGGCTTCCTTTAGGCTTCTGCCATGAGTGGAAGACGCCTGAGGCACTCACCAGATGCCAATGCCCACTCTTGAACTTTCTAGGCATCAGAATCATGAGCCAAACAAACAACACTTTTTTTTTTTCATAAATCACCTAGCCTCAGGTATTCCTTTATAGCATCACAAAATGGAGTAAGACCTAAACTTTGATCCATACATTTAAAAAGAGAATTAGAGAACTGGAGTTGACTTTTGGACATACCTGAGGTATAGGGAAAGAAATAGTAAGATAATCTGATGCCAAATGAAAGATTCAGGGACAGAAGCATCACAGAAAGTCATTTTCATTTGTAAGAAGGGGATCAAAACTTTGGCTTGGACCTTTCAGTAGCTAGAACAAACAGAGAAACATAAGCAGTTGAAATAATCATGGTGTCCATAAGTTTCAAATGAGAACTGTTTCTGGTACTAAAGTCATAGTGAAGTTTTTCTCATGGATACTCATAAAAAGGCTCTCTATGTTTTGGTGGAAGGTATAATCAATAACATTCTTGTGATATCCATTGTTAAATTTCACTGACCTATTTCTCATTATTTCTTTCCTTTAGAGATTATGATATCAAAGAGAAATTTCTTCAGATCATTCAGTGAAGAATCAAATTAGTTTTATTATTGTCTGGATTGATCCAATAATTATATTAAATGTCTGGAAGTTAGTCTCAATCTCTCTTGTCTGTTTCCTTTTGACTCACTTTATATATGCCTAAAAATCATGTGTGTGTTGAGCTGTGTACTCATGGCAATAGGAATGATGTGAATGTTTAACCAACATGGCTCTTTGGATTTTTGTTTATTTTTCCCTTTGGGAGAAAAGGAAAGTTGGAAAAGTCAGGACAAGACATTTCTAAGAAGGGAAATAGTGACTTTATTTGTGTAATACCTTTGAGTGTAATACATTTAATTCATACAGATCCTTCTGTACTTGATGAAGCCTGTTATGCTTATCAGACTAGACTTTCCACCATCTGCTGGACTTTTATGCTGAGAGTAGCAGCAGTTCTTGTGCCATGTTGAGGAAGGAGATTAAATTCTTCAAGCCACTCAGCCATTAAATTACATTCTAATGTTCAGCAATGTTTTAACAGGGATCCTCATTATTAAGATATTAGTGTACTTGAATTTGATATTGTACTATGGTTTTGAACTAGTCCTGCTAGTGGTGCCGAGAAATTAAGAATACAGGAAAGAATTATCTGTAGCTTGCTTTTATGAGGGAAACAATGTTAGTTAGTGTAAAAAAACCTACTTGCCCAAATACCTGCTATTTCTTTCTCCTCTTTTTACTTAGAGAGTGGCTGGGGCTGAGATGACTTGGAGAAGTAGGAGAAATGTAAAGGGAAGGCATTCAGTTTAATTATTAAAATGGTGTGATGCTTATTGTGTTTACAGAAGACTAAGAATTCATTTTTTAGTTGTTGGGTAGATGTTAGTGTAGTTATAATTATTGCAAAATAAACATTTGGGCAATAATAATAATAATAGTATTTCAAATCAGTAAATAGATGTGATACAGAAATAGTACTTTTTTTCTCCTATCTCTCAAGTACGTATCAACATATGCAGAATATACTTGATATGTTTTTCAATGAATGGGAGAACCATTTTCTGGGAAGTGGTTATGATTCTTGAAATAGATAATTATATGATGTTTAAAAATATCATTAATAACAGATTCACTGAAATGCATACTATATAAGTCAAACTTTCTAAAAAAAAGTAAATGTAATATCATTTCACCACCAGCCATGATGTAATGTTGAAATGTGTTAGGATCTTCTTGGTGCTAACTACTTAACGTTTCATGTATCAGGAGCAGTTACGCAAACAATAACAATTCACATACTTGTAATGACAAAACGAATAGAAGGCAGACGAAAACAAGATAAATTCAGATATCTATTTAGTTCTCTGTGAATTACAAATGTGTGCAATTACTTAGGTAATGGCATGGTGTTGGTGTCGTTCAGCTGCTGGCATATGGACAATGGAGAGCATTTCATCAGTATTTGAGCGAATGCTATTTTATTGCCTTTTGTTGGAGTCTTCCTTTTCACCCCAATGATTTCACATTTTCTACTTGCTGTCTCATTCTTGACTTCCCAGTCTTTGGATTTTCTCAGTGGAGCACTTTATCTCACTCCTAAGTAGCTCCAATAGTTTCAGTACACAGTTCAGTGAGTCAAGTTGATGAAGCATTAAGGTTGAAAACACCACTGGTGATTTTTTCTTAAAAGATGTATTTAGATGGAAAATATTCTTGAGAAAACCTTGAGAAGCACTAGAATGCAGTAGAGTTTTACTTTCATATGACTTCTATCAATGCAGCTAGACTGGATTTAGTTTTCAAGTTGTCCCATCCTAAAACTGATCCTAGTGAGTTCACAGTTAAATCTTTTATGTTTTTTCCAAGTGAATTTTAGCTATGTTACCTATCTTCTCATTCTGTACTTATGTAATTATTTTTTGAACATAAATACAGGACTTTAAATTCACCTTTTGAGTTTGAGATCCAATCTCTCATAGTGATATTTAATTTTGGTTTTATTATTAGGTTCTTACAAAGGTAATTGTGGTTTTTGTCGTTAAATGCCACAATTACCTTTGCACCTACCTAATATATTATTCTACTTTCCAGCTTTCTGAAATCTGTACATTTGATGAGCATAAATTTCATTTTTATTATATTTTTATTTTTTATATTTTTGGTGTATTTTCCACATGTTCTAATTTTTTTCTATTTTATTTTTATTTTTTCTGTTATTTTAATTTTTTGATAAATAATAAATTTTATGTTTAATCTTAGTTAAATAATTAGTTTAATTTTTAAGTATGAGTGTACTAAGTATATAAAATCTGTTGCAAGTTTTCATAGCATAACTGACAGGCAAAGTCAATGAAGCTATTGCAAGAAAAAAAAGACACCTGTGAAACTTAAATGTAGGTTCATGAAAAGACAATATAAATATCTAGAAAGTATAGAAGGTCAGAATAAAACTGGCTAGACTGAAGGAGAGTTTAAGCAATATCTTGCAAAGTGCTCAAGAGTGAACTATAGGAGATCCTCAAATAGTCAAGAAAGGAAACCAGCTATAGAATCAATGCTACCACTTAATCAGAGCAAATTTGGGATTCAGCAATGAAAAGGAGTGAGGTGGATAGATAGATAGATAGAATAGTACGTTTTTTGCCTAACTCCTTATTGAAAGATGTGAGAAAAATCTATTTAATAAAATATCCCTGAAAATATTTATATTAGACACATTCCTTTATTAAATACATTTTAGACCTTACATATTTTACAAAGTACTTATTTTTACAGCTTCAGCAAGTGTGACCTATTAATCTCAAACTCTGGTCAATAATCATTAACATATATATTAAAGTTACAAAATGACTTATAGTATGCCTTCTAGTTTAACCTAGTTTTCTTTATCACTGGGGAAATAATTTTCTATGATTCCATGAAGTATTCCTTCTGAGTTAATTGGGAACATGAAGGAGCATAAAATTCGAGCTTCCACAATATAAGTGTATGTTGTTTTTGCTTATTCATTCATTCCATAGGCATTTATTTAGTATCTTCTATGCTGGGGATATGTCATATCTTCCTCAAGCATGGTACCATCTCATAGAGTTTACAGTCTCTTTTGCAGCTAGAGCTGTGTGTGATTCCTTTTTCAGATCTGGTTGACAATCTCAAAGTAATCTCAAAGTTACCATTACTCCTGTGGTCCAGTTGGAAGCACAGTCTCAATGTGGATCATGAAACAAAGGCTGTGATGGATGCTACAGTGTTCACAAGACACTGTTAGTAGGCAAATAATTGGGCAATGCAACTGTTGGGTAAACCTACCATCTACATTGAGAGAACAGTTCATTTAAGTGACCACTATTGAGGAATGATTTCACAGTCTGCACCTTTTAGCTACTTATAGCCATTTTAATTTTTGCTAGTGAAATTTTTATTAGTGAAATTGTTGCAGAACAATAGCTAATTGTCAAAAAATACTAATAGTATTTTTATAGTTTAAGTGTGCATTTTATAGATAAATCTTTTATCAAGTATTTGCTATTTCAAGTAATGCCAATGTTAAATTATGAAATTATTCAACTTATTTTACTGGAGAAACCATTACTTTCTTTAGATGAATATACTGTTCCCTTCTCTGAGTTGTAATGGAAATAACGTCATATTAAAATATTTGATCAATCTATATTTTACTAAAACATTTCAAGGACTACTAAGCTCCTTGGCCTAGAATGTAATTTATGGAGGAAAAAATAATTTGTTTAAAATGTTATATTAAAGTTTAGAGACAAAGTTATTTTTGGATGTTCTTCTTTACTAGAATTTATAATTTTATTTACATTCTGTTTTTTTTTTCAAGTAGGTTTTATTTTGTAGAGTAGTTTTAGGTTTACAGCTAAACTAAGCAGAAGGTACAGAGATTTCCCATATAGCCTCTGCCCTCACACAGGTGTAGCCTTTTCTATTATCAACATCTGCCACCAGACTGGCGCATTGTTGCAACTGATGAACCTACACTGACACATTATCATCCAGAGTCCATAATTTACATTAGGGCTCACTCTTGGTATTGTATATTCTGTGGGTTTGGACAAATGTACGACATGCACCAACGTTGTAGGATCATACAGAGCAGTTTCACTGTCCTAAAAATCCTCTGTGCTTTGCCTATTCCTTCCTTCTTCCTCCGAAATTCTGGCAACCCTTGATCTTTTTTACTGTCTCCATAGTTTTAGCTTTTCCAGAATGTAACATTGTTGGAATCATACAGTATGTAGCTTTTTCTGATTGGCTTCTTTTACTTAGTAACATGCATGTAAGTTTCCTCTATTCATGGCTTGATAGCTTATTTCTTTTTAGTACTTAACTATATTCCATTGTCTGGATATAACATAATTTGTTTTGTTTTTGTGTGTGTGTGTGTGTGTATGTGCGTGTGTGTGTGTGTGTGTGTTCCACAGTTAGAATGTAAGCATCATTTAAAAAATCGAAAAGGATTTTGTCTGTTTTTTCATTACCCTAATCTCCAGACCCTGGTACAGAGCAGATGCTTTCAAAAAATTTTTTCCCAGTGATTGAAATGGAAATTAAAACTCTCATTAGGAGGAATTAAAGCAAATCAAAACAAATTCTCTCACTTTTTTTTTTTTTTCTTGAGACAGGTCTTTCTCTGTTGCCCAGGCTTGAGTGCAGTGGTGTGAAAACTGCTAACTGCAGCCTCAACCTCCTTGGTTCAAGTGCTCCTCCTGCCTCAGCTTCCCATGTAGCTGGGACCACAGGCATGCACAACCATGGTTGACTAACTTTTTGATTTTTTTTGTAGAGACAGAGTCTCGCTACGTTGCCCAGGCCAGTCTCAAACTCCTGGGATCAAGCAATCCTGCCTTATCTCCCAGTGTTGGGATTACAAGCCTGAGCCACCACACACCATGTTAAGTGGTTTAGGAGCCACAGAAAGGTGAGGAAGGGCAGTGTAGGGTGAGTAACACTTGGCATCAAAGGCGTTCTGCATTTCTGCTTTGTAAAGGATAAAAACATTTGAGGGGCAGAGAGTGTATCTTTTCTTCTATTACTAATTTCAGAGTTGTTGGATACAAAACTGCAGTCCGAATATGTCAGGAGTGGAATCTTCTTTTTTCTTTTTTTTCTTTAGAGCTAGGAGTTGAATCTTGCTGTCATTGTGTTATTCCAAACATTAAGGCTATGCTTAGCAATAGTCTTAAGCATTGTCATATATACCTGGGAAGTCAACATACAATTGTTGAACTGATGTCAGTGTCTTAAAGGCAGTGGGGAATAAGATACACTGGAGAAGTTCTCTTCGGGAGAGGAATAAAGAAGGTCAAAGACATATTGATGGAATATCCGGAGATTTGTGCAGCCTAAGTCTTAAAATTTAATTTGATTTTTAAGTATGTTTATTTTCATTTTTGTTCTGTTTTAGGTTGGTTCTGTAGAATCAGTGCCTGAAATAGGAATTCAGGTGACAGTGATTTATTTACTGAGGAAGTGATCTTCAGGAAAAACCCCTTAGTGGAGGGAGTGAAGCAGGAAAGAGAAGAGAGGGAAGAAGGGAAGGAGAAAGAGCCAGGCAAGGATGTGGTATCAGATGAAGGCTGGGCATGGTCTGATACATGGAAGCTGGGTATGTGTGTGGGGCGTGGGGAGCTGGGGACTTTACAGTATTCACTGCACAAATGGCAAGGTGGTTGACCTTTTGTACTCCAAAATCACTCAGTCATTAACTGGTGGCTATGACTAAGGAGGCTGTGGTAAAGCAGATTTTGCCAGCTGAGGGCAATTCCTAGAGAAGGGAGCAGCTGTGAGCTCTTACCTGCCAACACAATGGGATTCTACCCTTGCACCCAGGGTTAAGGGGAGATACTTATCACATAACAGCACCAAAAGAGTTTGCTGAAGCACTGTTAAGAAAATAGAAATTATAGGAATTATAGCAGTAGATTCTGACTTTGCCTTTCTTTTGACACAGGTTGTATTTCCTGTAAGACAATAAAGTTAGAAATGATTTAACTGGATAGAGATGGAATTTCTCTACTGATTTATATTGAAACTTATGGCACCTTGTACTTTATCACCAGTTGCTTTACCTCTGATTATAGCTTCTGCCGTCCACAGCTCATCATGTGCCTGAGGTTGGAATGCCTGGAAGTGACAGTTCTATGATAGGAACTTATTTTAAATCAAAAGCCAGATCCACTTCAATTTCTCTGACAGTGGGCTCTTCAAACGCTCTGAAGAACAATAGTTTCAGAACTTAGGGTTCTCTGGCCTTGTGAATTTCTCTCCTAGCAAGGATTACTGAAATTTCATTAAAGTCTTTCTGTGGTCTTTGCTGTATCCAAAATAACTTGTATTTGTTTGATTGCTTTAGTTGCAATATATCCAGTCTTTGGAGATTCTGTCATCCATGATTAGATGTGAAATTTGTCACTTGTAAAATTCCAGCAATGCCAATAATTAATCAATGGTTACTACTACACTTTCTAAAAAGAGTGGGTTCCAAAAAAAATGTTCCTTTGGAAGTCACCTCCATTTTAAATCTCCAGGTTTATTTTATTATTTGTGAATGCTTCAAATAAAAAAAGGCCTTCTAATATATATTAAGATTCATTGATCCTCCTGTAATCTGTTTAAAGGCTAGAAGATATGGTACTATTCTGATACATATGTCTTAATATATATGTGTTGCAGAATGATTGGATTCCAATTATGTTTAAAATATCTAAAATGATTAAAACATAACCATCTTATGAAATGTTTAGACATTAGAGGACAAACCTTAATAATTCATAATCTTACTGTTCATGTCATTTTGTTTTTAAATATTCCCTTCCAAGCTTATTTTGTTCCTCAGAGTTGTAAATAAAATTTACACTTAGCTCTTATGTCATGGATGTGGCCCATATCACATATTATCTGCAACAACCATTTGAAAAATATTGTTCTGTTTTTTGAATAGAAACATTATGTATGTTCATTGGAGAAAATGAAAACAATAAAAAAGTCAATCCTAGTACCACCGATCCCTTATTCCCCTTTGTCCACTTATGATCCCAGGGCTCACAGTGTGGACCTTGTCTTTGAGTGTGGCTGGCGAGGGATATGGCCCTGACGACCTCTCTTGGGCCCTCCTGAGGCTGAGATTTGGTCGCAGGTACTTCTTAGGGGGAAATCTTGGTTGATTCTCCTAGCAAATGTCTGAAAATCCATACTTTAGCAGATCTGCCTACCTATAGCCCTTTGAGGTTGTTGACTTTTCCTTAGCCACTGTCAGAAAAGGGTGATTCTTTTTTAAATTTTTTAAAACTGTTGTTATTTTGTTCCTTTTATTTTTAGTTGACATGTCATAATTGTACATATTTATGGCATACAGAGTGACATTTCCGTCTGTGTATACAATGCATAATGAGCAAATCAGGGAAATTAGCATCTCTGTCACAAAGAATTCATTCTTTTCTTTGTGTTGAGAATATTCAGAATCCTCTTTTGGAGCGTTTTGAAAATATACAATAAATTGCAGTTAATCATCTTCATCTTACAGTGCTGCAGAACACCAGAGCTCATTCCTCCTGTGCACCTGCAATTTTGTAGCCCGTTAACCAACCTCTCCCTATCCTCCCCTCCTCCCCTTCCCAGCTTCGAATACCTACAGTTCTACTCTCCACTTCCGTGAGTTCAATTGTTTTTTAGCTGCCGCATATGAGTAAAAACATGTGGTATTTACCTTCCTGTGCTTGACTTATTTCACTTAATAAGTCATTAATAATTAATAACATGACTCATCCATGTTGCTGTGAATAACAGTATTTCATTCTTTTTTTAGAACAGTATTCCACTGTGTATGTATACCACAATTTTCTTTATCCACCGTCTGTTGATGGACATTTATGTTGATTCCATATCTTGGCTATTATGAATAGTGCTGCAGTAAACATGGGGCGCAGCTATCCCTTTGATGTATTGAGTTCCTTTCCTTTGGATAATCCGTAGTGGGATTGCTGGATTATATAGTAGTTCTATTTGCAGTTTTCTTTTTTTTCTTTTCTTTTTGAGACGGGGTCTCCCTCTGACGCCCAGGCTGGACTGCGGTGGCGCGATCTTGGCTCACTGCAAGCTCTGACTTTCGGGTTCACACCATGCTCCTGCCTCAGCCTCCCGAGTAGCTGGAACTACAGGTGCCCGCCAGCACGCCCGGCTAATTTTTTATATCTTTAGTAGAGACGGGGTTTCACCTTGGTAACCAGGATGGTCTCGATCTCCTGACCTCGTGATCCGCCCACCTCAGCCTCCCAAAGTGCTGGGATTACAGGCGTGAGCGACCGCGCCCGGCCCTATATGTAGTTTTTTGAGAACCCTTCATACTGCTTTCTATAATGGCTATACTAATTTACATTCCCGTAAACAGTGTTCTTGACTGTTCTATTTCTACCATGTTGTTACATCAGCACTGGCTCTTCTCGTTGGTTTGTTTCCTTAGAATTGCCAGGTAGAAACTGGAAATTCTAATTGGCTCAATTGTTTTTATTTTAGTCAAATATTCTTCTGGCCAGGTCTTACAGATAAGCACACAATGATAATAATTTATTATATATTTAAAAATAAGATATGCTCAATATGTAACCTAAAGATAATAATTTTGTCTGTTACGTCTCTTTAGGAAGAGAAAGTAATACACATTTTCTGCGGAAAATTCCTGATACACAGGCTGATAGCTGGTTCTCTTTTTGTTACACTCCAAGATGAGATGATTAAAATTATAACTTTAGAAATCTCTTAAACAAATGGTTATGTGGCTTTGTTTTTCTTTTGGGATTTAGCCTGTTTATGTGTGTATGTGGTTTTCGTTTGTTCTTTTTGGTTTTAACAGTAGTGTTTATGCTTAAAATTTGTAAGAGATATTTACAAATAAAATACTATCTTCATTATGCACTTTGCAAAATATTCCCAGTTTATTACATAATATTTTGTAGTATGTATTTACTATTCAATAATTATTTATACAGTTTCCATTCTTTTTAAATAATGGCATTTACAACAATTTAGACTTAGTTGTGTATGGAGGTGATGAGATGTCACTGTCAGGTAACTTTTCTCCACCTTGATTTCTCTATTCCTGAGTTCCTGATTTCAATCTGTCTCATGGTTACCTAGAATATGTCTCTAAATTGTTTTTTAAAGATAAGTAACATATGTTTGCTTTATGAGGGTATTTGAGAATGCTTTGTTGTATAATATGTGAAACATTCATTTTTGTTTGTTCTAGAATTTCTGTTTATAACATTTTGCTTCTCACAAATCTGTAGTCTTGTTTCATAGTGTTCTTACAAATAATAAGGCAGAACAGTCTGTGGTGAGTTTTTATATTTTTCTTTTGTTTTTCTGCATGGTTGCTTGTATGACTTTTTTTTGGATTTGATGCTAAAGTTTTATTTACCAGGGTATGTTAGGTTTTTTCCCTACATTTTTAAATTTTCTTTCTGGAAAGTTGTAAGTTTTTTGAGATATGAAGATTGTAGCCTTCATCTCAGGGGTTATATAATATTTATGAAATATGATGTATTAAAAATATATATATCATATATTTAAACATATATTTCTTTTCTTGCAGTCTCTTTTTCAGTGATGTCAAATAGCCTATCATAGTTTCTGTTGCAGTTTTCATCTCTGTCTTATTTCAGTGCATTCTGGTAGTTGTAGTAAATTGGTTAATTTCATATCTTAGATGAAACCTTCTGATGTATTTTGGCTTCTGTAAGGCTGCTTTCATCCATGGCATTTCTAATTTTTTACATTTTTTCTGTGTCTTATTCAGCTCCGTTTTACTATTTTATCATCTTTTCTTTTTCCCTATTTTAAGTACTTCATCTTTCATAGAATTTTACTGTAAACTTATTAATACATCATAATTTACCTCTGTTTTCTTAGGAAAGATCAATACCAAGCAATATTCTTTTGCTTCTTCAACTTTGCACAATAAAATCCACGTGTGATATTGGATTTTGTTGGTACACCATTCCAGCCTGGTATTCATCAGAAACATAGTCACAAGCTTTGTTTGTGTCCTCTCACTGTCCATAAGGATGTTATTAAAATTCTTTTCTAGTATGTTTTGCAGAAGAAATTGCTGATAAAAGGTGACGTTATCAGTTCTGTGATCCAGTGCCTGGGATAAGGGGAAATAAACAGACTTTATTTTAGTACAGTTTGTTCTCTGTAGACAGCTATGCTTCTTTGGCAAAGGCCAGCTTTCATATGTAATTTTTTACTGAGCCTTCATTCTCAGCAGAATGTGAGCGGACAAGGATGATGTCCACCTTCATCCTGGAGGACGACCTACCATGTCAGGGAAAGGCTCCACCATTGGGCTTCTTATTTCACATAGTTGTGTCACAGGGCGAACCTCAAAGTTGGGGTTCAGTTTGAGAAGTCATATAGGTTCTTCGCTTTGCACAGGAAGGAATTCAAGAGTGAGCAGACAGAGTTAAGTGAGAGCAAATTATGAAGACATAACAGAATGAAAGGGTGGCTACTCCATAGGCTGGTTGACTATTTTTATGAATATTTCTTGGTCACATGCTAGACAAGGGGTGGATTATTCATGAGTTTTCCAGGAATGGGGTGTGGAATTCCTGGAACTGAGGGTTCCTCTTCCTTTCAGACCACATACAGTAACTTCTGGATGTTGCCATGGCATTTGTAAACTGTCATGGTGCTGGTGGGAGTGTCTTTTAGCATGCTAATGCATTATGATTAGGGTATAATGAGCAGTGAGGACCACCAGAGGTGGCTTTTGTTGCCATCTTGGTTTTGGGAGGTTTGGCCAGCTTCTTTACTGCATCCTGTTTTATCTGCGGAGTCTGCTGAACTCCTATCTCACAGCATGTGCCTCTGAGTACAGCAGATGTCAACAAGGTTTTGAACTGTTTCCTATCAGTTCCATATTCTTCCCGTCCCCCCACGATTCGTTATGTAAATGTATGATTTTCAAAGAATTTGCTAGATCTTTAGGAATTTATGTGGAACTACGTCAAAGATTGCGCCACGTGAATGTCACCTTGATTTTGTGTTCAATGTTCTGCAATTACTCCTCTATTTTATTTTTCTTTCATCACTTTTATTGGGATTTGAAGGAAACAGTAAGATCCCCGTACCAAAGTTATAGTTAGTCTAGAAGTACTCTATTATTTTTAATAGCAACATATTGTGTTACCAGTTGGATGTCCTTAATATTTTAAAGTTTTTGTACATTAGATTGGGTTTACTATTTGCACAAATATATATTTTTCTAATATGTAAAATTTTGATCCAACAAATTTATTTTTCTTGAGCCTCTTTTTTTGCTGTTTTTTGTTTGTTTGTTTGTTTGTTTAGGTACCTAGTCATTTTTATTTCCTATAATTTTCTTCGATGGTAAACTTTTTGAGGAATGAAATTCATGGTTTCTTAGTATAGCCTCCTATGCCCCAAAAGACAAATAATATATATTAAAAGAATGGATTACTTGTCTCGAGTTGCTATTAGGATGCAAATCAGCCCACTAGAGCTCTGAAAAGTGTTACTTGCTCTCTGTCACATGCTCTGATTTTCAAGTGCAGGACAGGCTCATTTGCCCTTCAATTGGCCTCTCCATCTGGGAGTCCCTTCTCATCTGCTTGTCATTATTTTTGGAGAAGGAAAGCACATGCCATTATTTGCAAAAGCTCAGGCTTGTAGGCCACTCATCAGAACATTGACCATTGACCTTTAACTTGAAATGCTTCTTATCAAACATGCAACGGAAACTTCTATTTTCCCTCTGGCATTCAAATCTATGTAATTTCAAGAGTTCTACAGAAATGAAATGTAAAGAAAATACCCTGACCTCCTGTGTTAACCAACCTTATACAAGAAGCATATAAATGTACATTCCCTAAATCTCTCAGGATTGTAAGCTGTAGAAAGTAATAAATTGCCTTACTTGGTTCTCTTAATTCTCCAAAGGTTTGCAGAGACTCAGAATGCCTCTATTTTTAAAGTTTTCAGGGCCTTGTGCTATCATTTCACACATCTCCAAAGGCTCATTGTGTCATGTGATGTATCTTTCATTTGATGTATTACCTTCCATAATTGTAGCATATGTTTTCTGTGCCTATTACATCAAAATGAAAATATCGGAGAAAATGAAGATTTTCCCTAATGATTTGCTTATGTTCACATACTGTTTGTTGTTCATATCCAACACCAACCATGCCTATTTTTTTTTCCTGGAGTTATTTTATTGTTGTCTATGGGCTTAGTTGCTGATTGGTTTGTATCAAAGTATGTTAGAAACATTCAAAATGGAATTGCAGAACCAGAAAATATCTGGAAGAAAACCAATTAATTGGACTATTTAGCAAATTCACAAAAGTGATTAGGAATGGAATACACTTGTAAGCCCCGTTTTAAACTGACATTTAGATCCTCCATTTTTGTGGGGGCAACTTGGGGTTGACAGAAAATGGGAAATAAATAGCATTCTGTCTTGAAGATTCTAAGGATGTAGTTTTATCCTTACACTACAGAAAGCACTTTGTGAGTAGCACATGTTAAACCCAGCTCATAGAACTTTTTTAAAATGTTATTATTATAATTTTTTAGAGATACGGTCTCACTGTGTTGTTGCCCAGGTTGGAGTGCAGTGGCACGATCATAGGTCACTGTAACCTCAAACACCTAGGCTCAAGCAATCCTTCTGCCTCAGACTCTCGAGTAGAGAACCAGGCTTTTATAAGAGTTTGTATGGCCCAAATACCTCTCTTCATTGTGGTGGGATTTGTTCCTTCCCCTTGGTTTTGCTTCCTTGCACCACTGTAAGAGTTGTTAATCATAATACGTAATACACATTGAGGCTATTATCCTGGGGAAGTTTTGATATTTGTTAGGCATCTTTTGCAGGGATCACTCCCTTCTTTAATCATGTTTCTCCCTGAATTCTTTCTCCAGAACTCCATGACATCGATATGGTCAAATGAGCCTGGGGAAGTTTTCTGCAACTTTAGAAGCCAAATATGGTTAAGGTTAGGACACAAAAGAAATGACAGAATGAGATGCTCTAGTGAGAAAACTATTTTTATTGGTTTATGTTTTTATGCCTCTTATCACCATCAGAATATTAAGAGCTATAGGGTCAGGATCAGGTAGTGAGCCTAGGGAATGATACAAATGAAAGCTCATGTTTATTGCATGCTCATTACCAGCTAGTAATTTTCTAAGCCTTTCCCATTTGGTAAAATATTTAATTATCCAAAAACTTGGTCTCATCTTCCTTATGTGTGCTCTAGGAGCAAATGGCATTCTTGACCCATCTGATCCAGTACTCTCTCAAGAGTGAGAGAGAAGACAAGAATTTGGAGCCCAATCATGATTAGTGTTGAGAAATGTCTCTCTGCCCACTCACCTCCTCTGCATTTATTCTTTGGCCCCTTTTAGGGAGGTAATGTGTAGGCCAGAGGTTTTAGGACTTAAAATTTTGGCCAATGTTGTCTCTATCTCAGAGATGTTCCTACTATGGAGGTTTAGAAAAATCTGCAACTCTGAGGCTATACTAAATTCTCTCTACAAAAGCATCTTTTTTACACGTTATTGTAAAGGAAACCTCTTAGCTTGATTGCAATCTTTAGCCTCGGGTATAAACAGATGAAAGACCTTGTGATCAATTTTACTTCAACTCAGAAAAAGTTGGTACCTTGATTACTTTCTTTTCCTTTAGTCAACATTAAAGGAAATTATGGAGAATAACTTTCTTCTTTTCTAAGGGTTTTCTGAATTTATTTGTCAGCAGAGGTTATTTAATGGCCATGTCATTGCCTCAGAATCTATAATTCATCTCTCTTGTAAAATGTCTCTTAAAATACTATTATGATTAATACATGCTGAAAATAAATATATAGATGTTCCTTGACTTACCATGGGGTTATATCCCAGTAAATCCATGGTAAATTGAAAATATCATTAAGTCAAAAATGTGTTTAATACACCTAAGCAGACATCATAGCTAAGCTTAGCTTACCTTAAACATGCTCAGAACACTTACCTTAGCTCACCATTGGGCAAAAGCATCTAATGTGAAGCCTATTTTATCATAAAGTGTTAAATATCTCCTATAATTTATTAAATATTATACTGAAAGTGAAAAACAGAAGGGTTGTATGGGTATTTGAAATATGGTTTCTACTGAACGCATATTGCTTTTGCACCATCGTAAAGTTGAAAAATTGTAAATTGAACCGTCTTAAGTTGGGGACTGTCTGTATATGCTTAAATTATTCCTTACAGACTCTCACCTGGGCTTTAGTAAACGAATTTTGCATGGAGAGTTTCAGATGATGTTCAGTGACAAATTTGTATCTCAGACAATTTGAGATTCAGAAGAATATTTTGCTGCGACATTGGATTAACTCAATTATGTAGTAATTAACAAGATCTACTTCAAGTATGAGGATTTCAACACAAGCACATATACACTTACCACCTAGAGTTTTTAGTGGCTGGAAAGCAGCGGAAATCCTCTTGAAGGGGAACTTTGTCATCAGAGACCAAAGAAACAGGTCTAGTAATTAGTCCAAAGTTATTGTGTGGCAATAGCTGGGTAAAGTGTCCAAGAGCAGGAATTTATTTTTGTTCAGGACTCTGTTGGTTTCTTGTATTATACCATAACATTAAATGCCCACTTGTTACATTGCATTGACATCAGCTAATGCTGAGCTTCTCTTCTGCCTGAAGTGTAGCCCTTTCTGTTTTCAATACCACCATCCTTCTTCTCTGCTTGCCTACACTTAGAGGAACAGTTTCATCACTTACCAGGTAGACTGAGAAAAATGTGGCCTTGGCCCTTTTTGAATGGCATCGTTACAGGTATGCAGAAATTTAAAAGTGATGTTGCACAAACACATGGGCTTGTGATTTCAGGAAATATTTAGTTGACTTCCTTCCTGGAGATTCTAGGCCATGAAGGTGCAGCAAAGTTAACCAGAGGGTAACAGACAATTATAGCCACATTCATAGCAATACTACTTGCAACAGTGCTAAACTGGAAACAACCCAACCCAGTAGAATGGGTAAGTTGTTATGTATTCATACAATGGCATAATTCAATCACAGAAAAATTTTAAAAATGCAGTGGCATGGATAAAGCTGACAAACATAATAATGGGTAAAAGGACCCACACAAAAAAATATGCACCATAGGATTCCATTTATATATATTTCAAAAAACAAGCAAAACAAACCAATTCTTTTAGATCTTGAGATAGTGGTTACCATTGGAGGCTTCTGTCTGGAAGGGGACACGCTGGGGCTACAGGAGTTCAGTAATGCTCTGTTTCTAGGTGCTTATCTCCTGGATGTATTCACTTTGAAAATCCATTGGGCTGAACTTTCTTATTTGTTTGTTATGCTTCAGCAAAGAATTTTACATTAAAAAGAAGAAAGAGAAAGCAAGCAAGCAAGCAAGAAGGGTGGGAATGAGAAGCTGAGAGCAGTGTGCCAACTCGCAATGCCATCTTCGCTGACATGTAAAAATAGTTGTGTTTTAACAAGTGTCCTTTGCTTAAATGAAATAGGTATGTACTCCCATTTACGTGTCATGTGATGGACAGTTGCTTTTGTTTTTGGCAAATTTTTAAGAGGGAAATTGAGTTGAGCCCTGTGGCATAAAGCAAGAAAGAGGACCAATTCATTAAGGAGCCCATCTGATGACATACCTAGGTTAATAGCAAGAAACCACTAATTAAAACTACTAATGATACTAGCCCCATTGGCCTATATTTTCTGCATAATTCTTGATTTGTATCCTCTTCTAACTAAATTGCCTTTCTGAATATCATTGCACATGTATTCATTGTTTGTTTGACAGAAAGGGAAGGCTGGGCGCGGTGGCTCATGCCTGTAATCCCAGCACACTGGGAGGCCAAGGTGGGTGGATCACGAGGTCAGGAGTTTGAGATCATCCTGGCTAACACAGTGAAACCCCTTCTCTACTAAAAATACAAAAAATTAGCCAGGTGTGGTGGCACGTGCCTATAGTCCCAGCTACTCGGGAGGCTGAGGCAGGAGAATGACGTGAACCCAGGAGGCGGAGGTTGCAGTGAGCCAAGATCGCGCCACTGCACTCCAGCCTGGGTGACAGAGCAAGAAGACCTTGTCTCAAAAAAAAAAAAAAAAAAAAAAGAGAAAATCTGTGCATGGATAAAGAATATCAATATATTCTCTTGGCAGGTGATTAAGGAGATCTTATTAATTCACAGTAGATTTTTTGTTGAAAATCTGTGAATGCATTTTATGCCTTCACTTGCCTTTTTTTTTTTTCTGGGTGGACTTTTGGGATTTTTCTAATGGACTTCCTTTCTTAGAACATTTCTAGATTTACAGAAAAATTAAGAAGCCAGTAAAGAGGATTCTCATATAGTCTATGTGCACTTTCCGCTATTATTAACATCTTACAGTAGTGTGGGTCATCTGTTACAATTAGTGAACCATTATTTGTATATTGTTATTAACATATACATCCACAGTTTATTCAGATTTCTTTAGTTTTTTACGTAGTGTTTCTTTTTCTGCGCCAGGATCCCATTCAGGATACCACGTTACGTTTTACTGCCGTGTCTCTTTAGGCTTGTCTTAGCTGTCACAGTTTCTTAGACAACTCTTGTTTTTGATGCCCTTGACAATTTTGAGGAATCCTGGTTAGGTGTTCTATGGGTTGCCCAATATTGGAATTCGTCTGATTATTTTCTTATGATAAAACTGGTGCTATAGTTATTGGAAGGAAGAACAGATATAGCATCATTTTCATCTCCTTATATCAAGGATGCATACTATCGACATCACTTGTGATCGTTGATGGTGACCTTGACCAACTGGCAGAAGTAGTGTCTGTTGGGTTTCTTTACTGCAAAGTTCCTCTTGTTGTCCTCTCTCCTTGCTTTGAATTGGAAGAAAACCACATATTGAATTACCCTCCCCTGTATAAGAGTGAACTCATGCTATTTGAAGCACAAAATTTTCTTGCTTTTAAGAAGATAGAAATTATAGGGGCATAAATGGCAAGATCAACCAAGTCTCGAACATCAAATTGATGTTTCTTGTGCCATTTCCCTATGGGGTTATTGCTTTTAGAATCACTGAGGTGGGTGATTTGAGGAATAGATACTAGCTATCATACTGCCTGGCATTTTAAGAATATTTGGGTAATTAAATCTTAATTCATTTAATCTTTTTGAATATGATTTCGAATTATCTACAAAACCTACCTGATGCATAGATCTTTTAAATTAATTGGTGGTACTAACACCGCTATGTCAGATTATTGTATGTTATACAAAAATATCAAAATTATTACCTTTATAATAATGCTTATACCTTTTATAAGTATCAGGTGAGTTACATTTTGAGAAGATTTACCTGAAAAAGACAGGAGAATCCTGCTAACAGTGAGAAAGCTTATCCTGTATTCTGTAGAAGGGGATCTTCTCTGTGTTACATATTTTTGATGAAATGAAAGTACTTGGGAAGGAATTCTGAGTGTCACAAACTGCTGACATGAAAAATGAAAGTGATTATAGGTTTAAACAGAAAAACTGATTATAAGGTTTCTAAAATTGAGCCAGAGGATTTTGAGTAAAGCTTTTACGAATCATAGCATTAGACAACAAAGTTTATCAGTTTTTCATAGTAAGTTCACGGTGATTTTCCATGTTATGTTTTAGTTTGTGACACAGCAGAATTCTTGACAAATCTCTTAATTCCTTTAGAGTAAATAGTTCCCATTACATCTAGAAATGCAGAAATATACTTACACAATAAAACAGTTCTTTTAAAAACAATTATGTTTTTTCAAAAAAAGCTAGATGAAATTACATCAGGCTATTTTAATTGATCATAATGCAATTTTAAAGATTAAAACCAAGTATTAAAAGACTAAAATAGCCAAGAAATGCTGAATTGATTAGTAAATAATATGATTAGCTCAAAATGCTCTTATATTAATAACATAACAAAATCATTTTTTCTGCTGACATTGATTATAGCTAAGTTGACACTGTGAGAGTTAAATGTAGTTTATTGAAACCTGAAATAGTTGAGTTGCGTGGTCTAGTAATGGAGTTAAGTTCACTTTATTTGAAGGTACTAAGCTTATTGCATAAGTAAAGCTGGCAGAGTTATACTTGCCATACTTGCAGTTACCAAATTTAAATGCCTTCCTGGTGAAAGAGTGTTGGTTAACTGAGCCCTGTCAAATTTTTGATTCTGGCTGCCTCCATTGAAGTTGACCAAGCTTGTGGCTGGTGATGACCCAGGCTTCCTTGTAGCTGAAGAAAACTGAAGAAATGAGGATACTACATTATAAGTATAAGAGAATACAGTTGCAAAGAGGCAGAAACCAAGTATACACACACAGACACACACACACACACACACATACACACACACACACTACACACATGTTGTTTTCAGGTGCCATTTCAGAGGCATTGTATCTGTGTATGTGTGAATACTTGGTTTGTGTTTCTTTGCAACTTTATTGAAATAAGATCACACATAGCATATCTGCTTGCTTCCTGTATTGCAAAGCAAATTTTAAAGTTGTCATTCTTCTGACTGAGGCTCACTAACATAGATAACATTGAGAAATAAATGGAAAAATGATCCAGTATTTTTATAATTTCAGAAGCACAAAATGATGTAGTGGAAAGCATTCTAGATTTAGGAAAGTATTCTAGATTTGGGATTTAGATTTAGGTGTTTCACTCCTAGCTCTGGTGCCGTTAGGAAGTCATTCAAATCTTCAGTGTGTCAATTTGTTCATTTAAAGAATACTTTTGGATTAGATAATAAGCCCTCAATAAGTAGTAGTATTATGTGCATTATATACACTGTCATATTTAGACCTCATAAGAGTTCTATGAGATGGACTTCTGCAAATGAGTCAACTGAGGCTGAGCAGGCTTAAGTAGCTTACTCAAGATCGCCTGTTTTGAATGGGGCTGAATTCAGGAATGTAAATGAAATGTTATTTTACTCAAACTCAAAGTTAGCAAGTTATTTTTTAAAACTGTGTAATTAATGAAAGCATGTGTTGTGGATTGAATTATGTTCCCCCAAAATATACGTTGAAGTCCTAACCTTCAGGACCTTATGTGAATGTGACGTTATTTGGAAATACGATTTTGGCAGATATGATCAAGTTAATATGCAGTCACACCGAATCAGGATGGGTCTGAAATCCTGCAACTAGTGTCCTTATAAGAAGGCAACCGGAAGAGTCAGAGATGCACATGTGAAGACAGAGGCAGAGTTTGAAATTATGCATCTGCAGGCCAAGGAACACCAAAGTTTGTCAGCAGCAAACAAGCCAGGAGGAAGCAGACTTTCTCCCTCAGAGCCTCCAGAAGGAACCAACCTTGTGGGCATCTAGATTTTGGACTTCTGGCCTCCAGAACAATGAGAGATTACATTTCTGGTTTTTTTTTTTTTTTTTTTTTTAATGTTTTAAGCCATTCTGTTTGTGGTACTTTGTTTCAGGAGCCCCAGGACCCTAACACAAAAGGTTTATTTTTAAAATTTATTTATTATTTTTTTTTTGAGATGGAATCTCGCTGTTTCACCCAGTCTGGATTGCAGTGGCGCGGTCTTGGCTCACTGCAACCTCCACCTCCTCGGTTCAAGCGATTCTCCTGCCTCAGCCTCCCAAGTAGCTGGGATTACAGGTGTGCTCCACTACGCCGGCTAATTTTTTGTATTTTTAGTAGAGACGGGGTTTCACCATGTTGGCCAGGCTGGTCTTGAACTCCTGACCTCTAGTGATTCTTGACTTGTTATTTTGGACGAACTTTGAAAGGGTCGGGTCATCAGTGGAAAGACTGAATGTTGTCAGGTTACTGTTTTCCCTTTCTTCAAATGCGTTGTTACTTTGCTGTTGGAATTTGGGAAGAGTTTCTTTTTGTCTGTTGGTAAGCATTCTTACAGAGTGAAGATGAAGAGAAAGCAAATCGTTCTTAAGGTTATAGAATGTAAGAGAATAAACTGTCATTCTGTTCAAAGTGTAGTGTGTACATTTTAACAGGTAATATTTTTATTCTATTATCTCAAAAGGCTCTCATTACAAGTGTCATTGTTTCACAAATTTGGTGAGTTAATTTGGTTTTTGTTTGTTTGGTTTTGATAATACAGTAAGGAGACAGTGCATTTGTCTTTCCTTTCCTGAACTATCAGGAAGGATAAATGGTCTCCCTTTAGATGCCTTGTCAGCATTAAAGAAGTAAAATAGTGGCTTTCCACTCTGTTAGGGGGTGGTATAATCTCTGCAGAAAATTGATATTTCTCGTGCACTCTCAGAAAATATTGTCTGCAACTGAAGTTACAAAAAACCTCAGTCCATTTAAAACAAGGCAGCAACGTAACCAGAAATGGCACTTGAAAACATGACCAAATTTGACACATTGCACCATTAACGACACAGTCAGCCGCATTGAAGTTCATTTTGATGATAAGGCATCAGTGAAATCTGCCCATTTTAACTTGTTAGGCTATTTCTTCCCACAGCAGCAGTACATCTAAATCACCTGTAATTTTTTTTAAAAAATATATAATATAAATAAATTCCTGGGCCTTCCTCTGAGATTCTGATTCAGAGGTGTTGGGTGAGGCCTGGGTGTATGTAATTTTGAAAACTCTATATGGGATTCTGATGTGCAGCCAAGGTTATGAACCAGGGCTATAAAAAAAGTGATAATTGTTGATAAAAAAGAGGCTTCTCCTTTGGCTATGAATATAAGATAAATTTCAGCATGCCAAAAAAGTCTTCTGGTTTTGTAGCAGAATTTTCATAACTGCTTAATTCTAATTGCCCTTGTGTAACTGGTGGTAGGGACCAGACTTAGAAGTTGATTTTTAACCCAAACTAGCCAACCTTCAACAGACCATAATGATATATATCATTTATGTTAAATGATTAACTCATACATTTGAACATCTGGAGAACCAGGGTAAGGAATTGTGACAATCCTACTATTAATTAAGATAGGGCTTAGGCAATTAGGTTCTTTAAATTTATGATGACAATTGTACATTATTTCTCACTCTTTAAAATATATCAACATCAAAATGAAACAAAATTCATATGTAACTAATAATTGAGTTGTAGCTCACAGGATGACACAGTGCTGTGTTGGCAGAAATTACATAATTTTTTAAAATTTTATTTTTTTCATATTTTTGAGTCGTTATTTTTCCCCCAGATCTCAGATACATGTATATTTTTTGGCCACTGTGAAAGGAGTGATTGCTAGATCCTAGGTCAATAGGGTTTAATGTTAAAAAGATCCTGGGAGCATTAAAACTACCTCTGGAATTTGGTCCAAGATATTTGCTGATATCTTTCAAAACAACTTGATTGCTCCCCTCTCAGTATGATGTGAAATATAATAGATTTCAATGAAACCCTAAATAGAGTATAAAGGGAATGTAAAGAGTTCTGAGAGCTGGATGCTGTGGCACTTGAAGACACAAAAAACTTGAGAAATAGCTTTATTTTCAGCTCCTTGCAATTAAGGTCATGAGGCATATGCACAGGATGGCTTGTCAGAGTTACCTGAAATGGCAGAATGCAATAATTAGATCAGAGCATCATCCAGCACAATAGCTGGGCTCCAATTATTAGACCAAACAGTAGCTGATGTGCACGTACAACATGCACACATGCATACACTGCTCTACACTGACCTGCTACTTTGGATATGCCAGCTCTGGAAATCTGAAGGAACATTTGTCTCACCTCATCAAATGTCAGTTACATAAGTGCAGTTGTTTTATTGTTCCAAGGAATCCAACTTTCCTTTTGAGAATCACAAAGGCTGCCTCTGGTGCAGCTGGATGGATTTGATGAACATTTCACTGAATATTGTATCATTTTTTGTATATGCTCTTAATTCTAAAATATTGCGCTATGCACATAAAATGTGCTCTCATTACAATAACAGACAGATCAGTTGAAAGGACACTTTTGCCTAGAGCATTTTTGCAGGTCTGAATTTGAAGCTGGATGATGAATTGAAGAAGATACTTCAAAGGACAGATTTATGGCATATCAAGACATGACACACACACACACACAGATACACACACATTCATGAATGCATATCCTGATGTTATGCAGTGCTTACTACTCAAGGTGATAAAATGTTTTATTATTGTTCTCGCCACTGACCAGCTATGTCTGTTCTGAATCTGATACTCCCTCTGTCATTCCCTTTATTGGATTCTGCCGAGTTATCAAATGTACCACAGCAGATCTGCTAAAAGTAAAAATGAGAAACTGTCTTTGATGGTATCAACATGGAAGCAATTTATTTTCTTTAGCTGTAATAAGGGAGGACAAAACTTTCTCTTGTTACCAGAGGCTGTGCTGTTGAAAACTTATGGGTGATTCTATCATCGTTCTTGATGTGATGAGACAGTGTTGTGATCTGGCCAAATGTGCAGACGCTGTAGCCACATTGCCTTGGATTGGGTTGCAACTCCACCCCTCACTGCTGAGCAATCCTGGACAAGTATATAACTCTTTGTGCTTCAGACTCCTCGCCTGTAAAACGAAGCTAATCATAGCACTTGCCTCAGAGAATTGATGTGAGGACACAATAGGGCAAGAACTGCTAAGCACTTAGTGTGGTATCTGGCACAATCAGAGAAGGTTAACCATTGCTATTCTATGATTACTTAAAATATATTTTTCATGTCAATTTAAGCAATATTTTTGGCTTTAATTTTCTTCTCCATAATTTTAGTTGGTGAAAATAAAATTTGAGCCCATTAACTCATTCCATATATTATGAAAAATCAGCATAAAGGTAAAAGTATTAATTTCTGACTGAGCTCAAAGAGCAGATATTTATGCCACTACGCATGTGGGCAGGACTCTGTAAAGAATAACAAAATACATTAGCCAAAGAAAGATTAGGATGAGTAAGGGAATTTTCTTTCATATGAAACTCATTTTTCAAATATCTATCAATTTATTGAGTTAACAAGTTCAGCAAAAAGAGAAGTAAAGAAAATATAAATGAACAAGCAGCTATTAGAGTCAGTTATGAACTGAGCGAATGAAGACGATTTCCTGATAATCTGCTGAGGTTTAAAGTTTTGAGTTTTGAGGAACATAGTCATCTTCATCTAAATAACTTTGAATATAAAACATCATTGACTTTCTGATCTATTAAATTAAAGCACGTACACTGTAGATAACATGGAAATGCAAAAAATCATAAAAAATACAATTTGCTTTATAATTTTGAGGTATTTTGATATAAAATTTAATACCCACTCACAGTTTAGACTCCACTGTATAAAATAATGTCATATCCTAGTTTTACTTTTATTCGAGTGTTGCATTAGAGAAGTTTGCCAAATATTCTATTGAAACATGATTTTTAACAGCTGATTACTATTCTAGTATGTGTCTCAATCATGATTATTGTTGTCATTCTCTTTTATTGGACATTTAGATTTTTAAATTTTTGCAATTGTAAGTACAGTGTCAGTGAGCATTCTTTTATGAAAATCTCTTATCCCATCTATCATTGTTACCTTAAGGTGGATTTCTAGAAAGGAAATTGCTGCAGCAAAAGGACTGCATAATGTAAACACTCTTGAGACAGATGACCAATTTGTTTCCTGCAGTTTGTTCGCATTTACACACTTCTAACAATATGGAAATGTACGTCTCACTGAAATCATGATGACAACAGGTATTATAATTTTTTATAATATTTTAAATTTGATAGAAATATGTATATGTTGACTGTTTCCAGTTGCATTCTTGGATCTCTAGGTAGGTTTACTTTTAACTGGTTTAATGGCTTTTTCTTCTTTTTAGAGTTTTTTGCTTCTGTCTGCCAATTTTTCCTTTGGGGCACTCATCATTTTGATTACTTAAATATGCATCTTATGAAAGTGATACAAACTGCTAGTTTTTTTCTCACTATACATTCACCCCTTTTCATACATCATAGACTTTTGGACTCAGCACAGCTAAGGATTATATTTTCCAGCTTCCTATGTAGCTGGGTATGGACATGTGGCTAAACTATGGTCAATGAAATCTAAATGAAAATGAGCTATGACATTTTGGGTTGTGCTTTAACAGCGTGTGATACGGGCTTGCTCTCCACTGACAGGGTAGAAACTGGAACCACTGTCTTGAATCAAAAGATGGAAGAAGCTTTTCTTGAAGATTAAAGGCACACAAGACAGAAGTTGTCTGTGTCCCTGAGGGCTTAGCAGAGGAGACTTGACCTACTTTCTTGGGCTTGTTGTGACATCTATTTTGTTTAAGGTAAACATTGCTTGTTTTAGGATTCCCTAAGGAGTCCAAAGCGATATTTGAACTATCACTAGCCTTAGTACAGTGTATGGAAATGGGACGCCTTAACAGAACCTAAAACTTGATGCATAGTCTCAGTGGTCGGGTGGCAATAGCAAGGGTACGGATATTGCAGGTTTGCCAGCAGGTGACATTTGCTATGTCATACCAGTATGTGTGGCAAATCCATTATCTGTGATACCTTGGAAGTCAGTTTGTATGCTTACAGAGCACATGTTAAGAAAAATGAAGAAATTTGATGTATGTTGGTTATTTTTACCTTTTATAGTAAAGTCCTATTAGTGAAATGAATTTGGGCTGTAATACATCATTTTGCTCGCTGAGATGAAAAGGTTGTCAACAGAATGAAATCTAATAATGGAGCATCTGGGTTTTAAAATCCAACTGTTGTTGGATTTTAAAAAAAGCCAACTGCTTTTATTCCAAAATGAAGCTTTTGTATGAGATGGCTCTGAACAGATAGTGTCGCTGGAGACAAGATTTCTAAGCCCAAACTCCTCACAAGCAGCTTCCCTGAATTTTTCTTTGACAGACCACAGACACCATCCAGAAACTAACAAATACTTTTCTAAGGGATATTCTTTTTTCTTATTGTAAACGACATGTCAAAATGACTGCCACTAAATTGAAAGGGATAAGAGTAGTAAGAACACAGAGGCCAGTAAATAAATGATCAGAGTTTTCAGGTTTAAAAATTATCCCAGTTGAAAACTTCAGCTGTGGTAACGTGAATATGTAACCAACTAGAGGCAAATAGAACAGAAACTTCTGAGGGGTTGGTGCCAAAGAAATGAAAAGTCTGGCTTGTAGTAGCCTGTCATTACTTGACTTCTGAAGCCATGGCTAAGCTTCAAAACCAGATTAATAGAAAGCAGTCAACAAGACGTGACTTGAAAGTCTACTGCATGTGTAACCATTGAGGAAAATAGACAAGAAAGACTATCATGGACAGTAAAGTCCAGAACAACAAAAAAGAACAGGTAAGGGGGCTCCTTTCATAGAATAAACCAAGAACTGAGTATATTCCAACTCCAAGCCAGGACACTTTGTCACAGTTTTCTCTTTTGTACTCCATAATTGTATTTTGGGTATATACATGTGTGTATATGTACGCATATGTGTGTGTATGTGTGTGAGTCTGGGTGTGTGAGAGACAGTGTGTGTGTGTGTGTAAATGACTTACCTCTTTGATTATAGCTCTTTGAACCACATGGAATTTCCCCATGAGGTCTGGATGTGGTTCGTTATGGTCCAGACTTCTATATACAATAAGGCAAGTTTTCTAGGAAGAAGCTACGACTCTCAATTTGTTAGCTTTCTGCAAATGTTCTCTATACATTTTTGCAAAATACTTTCTAATCATTTCTTTACTCTTTACCTAATACATATTAATTGCATGCAATTAAAAGAAAAATTTATAAATTGGAAAGGTGGTTTCAAAAATAGCTTATTTCCTCTTGTCATTAGATAATTAGATAATTAATAATGTGTATTTACATACTGTATGTTCATTACATAATACATAGAAAAGCAAAAAGATATAAAAGTCTTTTATTAAAATTTTTTTTGGATTTATTTTTTTATTTTTTAATTTTTTATTATACTTTAAGTTTTAGGGTACATGTGCACATTGTGCAGGTTAGTTACATATGTATACATGTGCCATGATGGTGCGCTGCACCCACTAACTCGTCATCTAGCATTAGGTATATCTCCCAATGCTATCCCTACCCCCTCCCCCCACCCCACAACAGTCCCCAGAGTGTCATATTCCCCTTCCTGTGTCCATGTAATCTCATTGTTCAATTCCCACCTATGAGTGAGAATATGCGGTGTTTGGTTTTTTGTTCTTGCGATAGTTTACTGCGAATGATGATTTCCAATTTCATCCATGTCCCTACAAAGGACATGAACTCATCATTTTTTATGGCTGCATAGTATTCCATGGTGTATATGTGCCACATTTTCTTAATCCAGTCTATCATTGTTGGACATTTGGGTTGGTTCCAAGTCTTTGCTATTGTGAATAATGCCGCAATAAACATACGTGTGCATGTGTCTTTATAGCAGCATGATTTATAGTCCTTTGGGTATATACCCAGTAATGGGATGGCTGGGTCAAATGGCATTTCTAGTTCTAGATCCCTGAGGAATTGCCACACTGACTTCCACAATGGTTGAACTAGTTTACAGTCCCACCAACAGTGTAAAAGTGTTCCTATTTCTCCACATCCTCTCCAGCACCTGTTGTTTCCTGACTTTTTAATGATTGCCATTCTAACTGGTGTGAGATGGTATCTCATTGTGGTTTTGATTTGCATTTCTCTGATGGCCAGTGATGGTGAGCATTTTTTCATGTGTTTTTTGGCTGCATAAATGTCTTCTTTTGAGAAGTGTCTGTTCATGTCCTTCGCCCACTTTTTGATGGGGTTGTTTGTTTTTTTTCTTGTAAATTTGTTTGAGTTCATTGTAGATTCTGGATATTAGCCCTTTGTCAGATGAGTAGGTTGCGAAAATTTTCTCCCATGTTGTAGGTTGCCTGTTCACTCTGATGGTAGTTTCTTTTGCCGTGCAGAAGCTCTTGAGTTTAATTGGATCCCATTTGTCAATTTTGTCTTTTGTTGCCATTGCTTTTGGTGTTTTAGACATGAAGTCCTTGCCCATGCCTATGTCCTGAATGGTAATGCCTAGGTTTTCTTCTAGGGTTTTTATGGTTTTAGGTCTAACATGTAAGTCTTTAATCCATCTTGAATTGATTTTTGTATAAGGTGTAAGGAAGGGATCCAGTTTCAGCTTTCTACATATGGCTAGCCAGTTTTCCTAGCACCATTTATTAAATACGGAATCGTTTCCCTATTTCTTGTTTTTCTCAGGTTTGTCAAAGATCAGATAGTTGTAGATATGCGGCGTTATTTCTGAGGGCTCTGTTCTGTTCCATTGATCTATATCTCTGTTTTGATACCAGTGCCATGCTGTTTTGGTTACTGTAGCCTTGTAGTATAGTTTGAAGTCAGGTAGTGTGATGCCTCCAGCTTTGTTCTTTTGGCTTAGGATTGACTTGGCGATGCGGGCTCTTTTTTGCTTCCATAGGAACTTTAAAGTAGTTTTTTCCAATTCTGTGAAGAAAGGCATTGGTAGCTTGATGGGGATGGCATTGAATCTGTAAATTACCTTGGGCAGTATGGCCATTTTCATGATATTGATTCTTCCTACCCATGAACATGGAATGTTCTTCCATTTGTTTGTATCCTCTTTTATTTCCTTGAGCAGTGGTTTGTAGTTATCCTTGAAGAGGTCCTTCACATCCCTTGTAAGTAGGATTCCTAGGTATTTTATTCTCTTTGAAGCAATTGTGAATGGGATTTCACTCATGATTTGGCTGTCTGTCTGTTGTTGGTGTGTAAGAATGCTTGTGATTTTTGTACATTGATTTTGTATCCTGAGACTTTGCTGAAGTTGCCTATCAGCTTAAGGAGATTTTGGGCTGAGACAATGGGGTTTTCTAGATATACAATCATGTTGTCTGCAAACAGGGACAGTTTGACTTCCTCTTTTCCTAATTGAATACCCTTTATTTTCTTCTCCTGCCTAATTGCCCTGGCCAGAACTTCCAACACTATGTTGAATAGGAGTGGTGAAAGAGGGCATCCCTGTCTTGTGCCAGTTTTCAAAGGGAATGCTTCCAGTTTTTGCCCATTCAGTATGATATTGGCTGTGGGTTTGTCATAGATAGCTCTTATTATTTTGAAATACGTCCCATCAATACCTAATTTATTGAGAGTTTTTAGCATGAAGTGTTGTTGAATTTTGTCAAAGGCTTTTTCTGCATCTATTGAGATAATCATGTGGTTTTTGTCTTTGGCTCTGTTTATATGCTGGATTACATTTATTGATTTGCGTATATTGAACCAGCCTTGCATCCCAGGGATGAAGCCCACTTGATCATGGTGGATAAGCTTTTTGATGTGCTGCTGGATTTGTTTTGCCAGTATTTTATTGATTTTTGCATCAATGTTCATCAAGGATATTGGTCTAAAATTCTCTTTTTTTTTGTTGTGTCTCTGCCTGGCTTTGGTATCAGAATGATGCTGGCCTCATAAAATGAGTTAGGGAGGATTCCCTCTTTTTCTATTGATTGGAATAGTTTCAGAAGGAATGGTACCAGCTGCTCCTTATACCTCTGGTAGAATTCGGCTGTGAATCCATCTGGTCCTGGACTCTTTTTGGTTGGTAAGCTATTGATTATTGCCACACTTTCAGATCCTGTTATTGGTCTATTCAGAGATTCAACTTCTTCCTGGTTTAGTCTTGGGAGAGTGTATATGTTGAGGAATTTATCCATTTCTTCTAGATTTTCTAGCTTATTTGCGTAGAGGTGTTTGTAGTATTCTCTGATGGTAGTTTGTATTTCTGTGGGATCGGTGGTGATATCCCCTTTATCATTTTTTATTGCATCTATTTGATTCTTCTCTCTTTTTTTCTTTATTAGTCTTGCTAGCAGTCTATCAATTTTGTTGATCCTTTCAAAAAACCAGCTCCTGGATTCATTAATTTTTTTAAGGGTTTTTTGTGTCTCTATTTCCTTCAGTTCTGCTCTGATTTTAGTTATTTCTTGCCTTCTGCTAGCTTTTGAATGTGTTTGCTCTTGCTTTTCTAGTTCTTTTAATTGTGATGTTAGGGTGTCAATTTTGGATCTTTCCTGCTTTCTCTTGTGGGCATTTAGTGCTATAAATTTCCCTCTACACACTGCTTTGAATGTGTCCCAGAGATTCTGGTATGTTGTGTCTTTGTTCTCGTTGGTTTCAAAGAACATCTTTATTTCTGCCTTCATTTCGTTATGTACCCAGTAGTCATTCAGGAGCAGGTTGTTCAGTTTCCATGTAGTTGAGCGGTTTTGAGTGAGATTCTTAATCCTGAGTTCTAGTTTGATTGCACTGTGGTCTGAGAGATAGTTTGTTATAATCTCTGTTCTTTTACATTTGCTGAGGAGAGCTTTACTTCCAAGTGTGTGGTCAATTTTGGAATAGGTGTGGTGCGGTGCTGAAAAAAATGTATATTCTGTTGATTTGGGGTGGAGAGTTCTGTAGATGTCTATTAGGTCCACTTGGTGCAGAGCTGAGTTCAATTCCTGGGTATCCTTGTTGACTTTCTGTCTCGTTGATCTGTCTAATGTTGACAGTGGGGTGTTAAAGTCTCCCATTATTAATGTGTGGGAGTCTATCTTTGTAGGTCACTCAGGACCTGCTTTATGAATCTGGGTGCTCCTGTATTGGGTGCATATATATTTAGGATAGTTAGCTCTTCTTGTTGAATTGATCCCTTTACCATTATGTAATGGCCTTCTTTGTCTCTTTTGATCTTTGTTGGTTTAAAGTCTGTTTTATCAGAGACTAGGATTGCAACCCCTGCCTTTTTTTGTTTTCCATTTGCTTGGTAGATCTTCCGCCATCCTTTTATTTTGAGCCTATGTGTGTCTCTGCATGTGAGATGGGTTTCCTGAGTACAGCACACTGATGGGTCTTGACTCTTTATCGAATTTGCCAGTCTGTGTCTTTTAATTGGAGCATTTAGTCCATTTATATTTAAAGTTAATACTGTTATGTGTGAATTTGATCCTGTCATTATGATGTTAGCTGGTTCTTTTGCTGGTTAGTTGATGCAGTTTCTTCCTAGTCTTGATGGTCTTTACATTTTGGCATGATTTTGCAGCGGCTGGTACTGGTTGTTCCTTTCCATGTTTAGTGCTTCCCTCAGGGGCTCTTGTAAGGCAGGCCTGGTGGTGACAGAATCTCTCAGCATTTGCTTGTCTGTAAAGTATTTTATTTCTCCTTCGCGTATGAAGCTTAGTTTGGCTGCATATGAAATTCTGGGTTGAAAATTCTTTTCTTTCAGAATGTTGAATATTGGCCCCCACTCTCTTCTGGCTTGTAGGGTTTCTGCTGAGAGATCCGCTGTTAGTCTGATGGGCTTCCCTTTGAGGGTAACCCGACCTTTCTCTCTGGCTGCCCTTAACATTTTTTCCTTCATTTCAACTTTGCTGAATCTGACAATTATGTGTCTTGGAGTTGCTCTTCTCGAGGAGTATCTTTGTGGCGTTCTCTGTATTTCCTGAATCTGAATGTTGGCCTGCCTTGCTAGATTGGGGAAGTTCTCCTGGATAATATCCTGCAGAGTGTTTTCCAACTTGGTTCCATTCTGCCCATCACTTTCAGGTACACCAATCAGACGTAGATTTGGTCTTTTCACATAGTCCCATATTTCTTGGAGGCTTTGCTCATTTCTTTTTATTCTTTTTTCTCTAAACTTCCCTTCTCACTTCATTTCACTCATTTCATCTTCCATTGCTGATACCCTTTCTTCCAGTTGATCACATCGGCTCCTGAGGCTTCTGCATTCTTCACATACTTCTTGAGCCTTGGTTTTCAGCTCCATCAGCTCCTTTAAGCACTTCTCTGTATTGGTTATTCTAGTTATACATTCTTCTAAATTTTTTTCAAAGTTTTCAACTTCTTTGCCTTTGGTTTGAATCTCCTCCCATAGCTCAGAGTAATTTGATCGTCTGAAGCCTTCTTCTCTCAGCTCGTCAAAGTCATTCTCCATCCAGCTTTGTTCTGTTGCTGGTGAGGAACTGCGTTCCTTTGGAGGAGGAGAGGCGCTCTGCTTTTTAGAGTTTCCAGTTTTTCTGTTCTGTTTTTCCCCCATCTTTGTGGTTTTATCTACTTTTGGTCTTTGATGATGGTGATGTACAGATGGGTTTTTAGTGTGGATGTCCTTTCTGTTTGTTAGTTTTCCTTCTAACAGACAGGACCCTCAGCTGCAGGTCTGTTAGAGTACCCTGCCGTGTGAGGTGTCAGTGTGCCCCTGCTGGGGGGTGCCTCCCAGTTAGGCTGCTCGGGGGTCAGGGACCCACTTGAGGAGGCAGTCTGCCCATTCTCAGATCTCCAGCTGCATGCTGGGAGAACCACTGCTCTCTTCAAAGCTGTCAGACAGGGACATTTAAGTCTGCAGAGGTTACTGCTGTCTTTTTGTTTGTCTGTGCCCTGCCCCCAGAGGTGGAGCCTACAGAGGCAGGCAGGCCTCCTTGAGCTGTGGTGGGCTCCACCCAGTTCGAGCTTCCGGGCTGCTTTGTTTACCTAATCAAGGCTGGGCAATGGCGGGTGCCCCTCCCCCAGCCTGGCTGCAGCCTTGCAGTTTGATCTCAGACTGCTGTGCTAGCAGTCAGCGAGACTCCGTGGGCATAGGACCCTCCGAGCCAGGTGCGGGATATAATCTCGTGGTGCGCTGTTTTTTAAGCCCGTCGGAAAAGTGCAGTATTCGGGTGGGAGTGACCCGATTTTCCAGGTGCGTCCATCACCCCTTTCTTTGACTCGGAAAGGGAACTCCCTGACCTCTTGCGCTTCCCAAGTGAGGCAATGCCTCGCCCTGCTTCGGCTCGCGCACGGTGCGTGCACCCACTGACCTGCGCCCACTGTCTGGCACTCCCAAGTGAGATGAACCCGGTACCTCAGATGGAAATGCAGAAATCACCCGTCTTCTGCATTGCTCACGCTGGGAGCTGTAGACAGGAGCTGTTCCTATTCGGCCATCTTGGCTCCTCCCCAAAAAGTCTTAAATCTCATTTTTCATAGAAATTCATGGATCCTACTTAGGAAATGTCTTTCATAAAATTCAGATTGGGTAGGATAATATGCTTTTTCCATGTAATATATTTTGAAGAATGTTTTATTAACTATTCTTTAATAACTTCAATTTAATAGATGTCTAGAATTTGATTATTGAGTTTTCTATGACCATAATTCACTTATTTCTGTCTTAGTAGATAATTTAATTTGTTTATAACATTTTGCCTTTGAAAACAATGTTTTTTAAAAGTTTATTTGTATTTCAATAGCTTTCGAGGTACAAGTGGTTTATGGTTACAGGGATACTTTGGATAGTGGTGAAGTCTGAGCTTTCAGTGTGCCTACATCATGGGAACAGTGGGCAGTGTATCCAATAGAGGAGAAAACAATGGTGCACTGTAAATCTTTGCAGCCAACCCCCTTGTTTATATCCTTCATCATTTCTTAACATTAAAACTGTAGTCACTGGATCAAAAGTTATGTTTATTTTATGGCTGTTTTCTTGGGAATTAACTGTTTATGTTCATTGCTACAGTTTTTGCAGAAAACAGTTAATATTCTTGCTATACAAATAATGGTTGGTATCAATAATTAAATTAAAAATAATGCCAGAAGAAATCAGTCCATAAATTTTCCCTGTTACCTTTTGATTGAGCTTATGATTTTAATAATTTTTTTTGATCAAATCTGTGAAGAATTTCTGATATACCTTTGTTTAATGAAGGGCTAAGATTACATAAATATTCCTCTGTACTCTCATCTAGGTCGTTTGTGCTTTCTTATAAAATTCTCAATGATTATGGAAGTTATTATGTATATTGTTTCGGGTTCTAACAGTTTTAATATTATCATTATTATGAACTGATTTGTTAACCACTCATCCCAAGCAAACATTTTTGATTAATTCATCCATTTCTTTACTTTTCCTTAATTTGGGTGGGCACATCATATATTAAATGTGTGGAACTCATATATCATCAAAGTTCCTCTTGCCCTTTGGGGATCCAGGTGTATTTTGTTCCTATCTTCACTGATTTGGTGTGTGCCCCTTTGGCCCCCCAAGCAAGGTATGTTCCCATTCCTAGCACTTCACTGCTTCATGGCCTCTCCTGCTGAGCTCCTGTTTCTGAACACAGAGCCCATTCATCAAACCAATTTAATCAAAAAGCAAAACTCATCAGTTTTTTGAATTTCCCTGAAATAGTCCTTTTACCCCAATAATTCATGTGTTTCTTGGTGGTCTCCTGAGAGGAGATCATAGCTCATTGCAACTCTGAACTCCTTGGGTCAAGTGATCCTCCCACCTCAGCCTCCAGAGCAGCTGGGACTACACGTGCATGCCACTGCTCCTGGCTAATTTTCTAATTTTGTAGAGATGGTGTCTCACCGTGTGGCCCAGGCTGGTCTCAAACTCCTGGACTCCAGCAATCCTCCCACCTCTGTCTCCCAAAGTGCTAGAATTACAGGTGTGAGCCACTTAGCTTACAGTTTTATAAAATACTCATTTATACTTTCTAACATATCCTTTATATCTAATTTATCAGTTTTCTTATTCATTTATCTTATCTTACTTTACATGATAAGATACATTTTGTCTGAACTGCTTTCCTATAGGCACCCAGGGAAGGTGAAAGCCTTAAATAACAGTATGGTTGTTTCAGTGTTGCTCCTAACTTTCTGAGGTAGAAGGTCTTGAAATCTTCTGTTAAGGTTTTCTGATCGTGGATTGAGCACTGAGCATTTACTAGTGAGCTGTCTTGAACTTATTCTTTCTTTTATTTCGATCCCGCATGTGCTTTATATAGCAACAATTCTTCAAAACTGGTAAAAGTGCATCACAAGTTTGCTGGTTTTCAGTGCTGATATAAGGCTTTACTTATTTTTATATTCACTTGTTTTCCTCAAGCATTGGTGGTGGTTGGGGGGAGTTGGAGTTATAGTGGGGGTTTGGTCATGAGTGTCAGATGCTTTTCCTACATTGCCATTTTATCAGAATTGCCACATTTAACTTTTCACAACTATTCAAACCAATTTTTGATAGCAGTGTCAAACTCAATTTTTTTCCCTAGTACTCAATTTTCCCAGCCCAATTTCTTCAATAATCGACAATTTTTGGGTTGATTGATGATGCTTCTTATATCATGTGGTAATTTAGTATGTAGTAGGTTCCATTCAGAACTTTTCCTGTTTGTGTTATTTTTGTACTAGGCATATGATATCTTTATAATGTGTATTACATATGCAGCCTGATTTCCAGACTCCTCTCTGTTTTTATAACAAATTTTATTATGTCATATTCCAAACATGATTCTCTCTATCAGCTTCTAAGCCCCAGGAGGGCTTACTCAATCTAGACTTCTTTATGCTAGCCCAGTGCCTTTTAAGTCATGGATGTTATGATGGTCAGATTTATTCATCATCATGGCTAAGCTATAGTACCCAGTTTTTCAATTAAACACTAACTGAAGTGTTGCTATGATGATATTTTGTAAATGTGGTTAACATCTGTAATCAGTTGACTTTTAGTAAAGGAGATTGTCCTTGATAATCTGGGTTGGCGTCATCCAATCAGTTGAATGGCCTTAAGAGCAAAACCAAGGCTTCTCTGAGGAAGAAGAAACTCTGAGTGTAGATTACAGTGTCACCTCCTGCGGGAGACTATCCAATTTGTCAACCTGCCCTAAAAATTTGGCACTTGCCACCCGTACAGTTGTGGAAGCCAATTCCTTGAAATCTCTCTCTTTTTTTCTCTCTCCCTCCCCCTTTCTGTCTTCCTCCTTCTTTCCATCTATCTCTCTTTATCTCTATCATCTCTATCTATCTTTATGTCTATCTCTGTCTCATCTCTGTCTATATCTGGTAGAACTCTGACTAATACAAGTGCCTATAAATCTATAAATATTTCTTCAATGTCAGAGAATATTTTTTCTCTACACCTTTTACATGTCACTGGTGTAATCTACTGTCTAAAAAGCCAAGTACTATTCTTATATCATCTTATATGTTGTGAAAACTTGTAACTAGTCTTAGGATTCAAGCAGAGAAAAAGAGTATTTTTTTCTACCCACAACAATGGTAGATTAACTCATGCCAATACTTTCTGTACCAGCCAACAGCAACACAAAGAGTGTATTTTGTTCTCCCAAGGTGAGGTAACAATCATTCAAAAAATGAATAAAAGGCAAGAGTTTATTTTATATAAGTTCCATCATAATGTATTTATTGTGCAACTAGCATAGACTTCCTCTTACAATAGTAGATCAGTGACTAAGTTAATGAGGATATTCACTTTAGCATAAATACCTCTTCACTGGTGTCTTCTTTCAGTAACCAGGGAACTCATATAAGAGTGTTTACACCTTTTATGATGAGAAGATAAAGCATGTGCCTTACTGAATCACAGGAATAGATGCACCAAAACAACTTTCACTATTTTCAAGTGAATGCAATTTGATGTGAGAAACAGTTCTCAGAATTGAGATACCATTTGCTTCTCTTTTTAGATTCAACACCAGACTCCTGTGGATACACAGTGCTTGCTCTTCTAGGGTAGATTCACATGAACGCATATCCACTCTAAAACTCATCGGTATGGCCTTTTTATAACTAAAACACGATTCCAGCAAGGCTGAAAACTCAAATGGCTGCTCCATAAATGTAGGCACATTATCAGAAGTTGGTACCACTTGTGCTACACAAATGGGCAAACAGAGCACTAAACTTGTTCTTGCTCTCTTTTCCTGGGGTTGTAATGGCATTCAGAAATACAGTTTAAGGAATGATTATTAGAGAATAAAATCAATATCTCTACACCTTACCAATCTTCAAAAGAAGTAAACTAAGAAATAGGAACAGAGATATTAGCTTTACACTGCATTGTTTTTCGATAAATATAAACAATAGTTATTTAACAATAAATGATTCTTTAGGAAAAAATGCATTTGCTTCAGCTGGGTTAGTAACTACAGAAAGACGCATTGCTTTAACTACACTGTTGTAGTTGATTGTATGTCTTTGCAATAAATCTATTTTACCTTATGTTTGTGTTGGGGTGTGTGTGTGTGTATGTGTTTGAAAATTGCTTATGCTAAATGTTCTGTTAATTGAATATAGCCTGTAGAAATAATACATTACTCCTTAATCTGAAGATAGTTTTCTGCACTTCATCTTCAGGTTGCTTTTCTGTGCTATCTGTACAGAATAATTAGAGTTGTAAAAGTAGGAGAATTTACAGTTATGTGTGTGTGTGTGTATGTATGCGTGTGTGTTGGGGAGAATTTATAAAACACACAAAGTATGAACGATATTGAAAACGTTATTTTTGTGGAAATTTTGTTGTTCAGGTGCCTCTCAATTTTCGTCTTGTTTTGGAAATGCTGCAAGGGCAACAGGATCCTTTTAATTATTCATCATTTAGATGTGCTGAAAGATGAGGTTATTCTTTTGAAGACAAGAAGGCAACCCAAAGTATTAAATTTACATTTGGTCAGAAATGCCACACTCCAGAAGAATGAACATGCTTGGAAAATTTTAATTTTATTCATTTACTAACTTAGGCAACCCTCCACTTTTTTGTCTCCTTTGAGCTTCACCTCTATACTTCTGCAAATCTCCTCTTGCATTACACTATAATTCCACAATTTTTCTCTTTAGTAAATTCAATAATTAATATGCAGGTCTCATTGTACCGCATTTGTCAGTAGCATTTGACAACAGTCAATTATTCTTCCCTCTTTAATCATTTGGCTTCCAGAACAGCACTCGTAATTTTCTATGATTACTCTCAGTGTTGTTTTCCCATTGCTGTGTCATAAGTTGCCACAAATTTTGTAGCTTAAAATAATACTCATTTGTTATCTTACAGTTTCTGCTGGCCAAAAATCTGGCTTAGGGTCTCACAAGGGTAAAATCAAAGTGTTGGCGGGGGTATTTTCTCATCTAGACGTTTGTCTGGAAAAGAATTCACTTCGAGGTTCATTCATATTATTGTCAGAACTCATTTCTTGCAGCTTTAAGACTGAGGCCTCTGTTGTTTTGCTGGCTATTAGATCGGGGTCACTCCCACTCCTAAGGCTGTTTTCAGGTCCTTGCTACATGGCTCTCTCAAAAACCTCTCAAAACATGGCTGTTGGATTCTTCAAGCCCAGAAAGAGAATATTTTACATTTTAGTGGGGTACAGTGGCTCACCTGTAATCCCAGCACTTTGGGAAGCTGAGGCGGGTGGATCACTTGAGTCCAGGAGTTTGAGAGCAGCCTAGGTAACACGGTGAAACTCTTGTCTCTGTGAAAAAATTATAAAAAATTAGGCAGGCATGTTGACGTGCATCCATAGTCCCAGCTCCTCAGGGGGCTGAGGTGGGAGGATCACCTGAGCCCAGGAGGTCAAGGCTGCAGTGAGCAGTGAACATGCTACTGTACTCCAGCCTGAGTGATAGAGCAAGACCCTTTCTCAATAAAATAAAACAAAGTAAAATAATAAAATACCTTGCTGGATTAGGTCATGCCCATACAGAAAAAGTTCCTTTTTTAGTAATTTAAATCTACTGATTAGGGACCTTAATTACATCTTTCCCATAAGATATAACCTAATCATGGGAGTAAGATCTAATTCTATTATTAAGTCCCACCTACAGTCAAGGGGAGGGGATTATTTGGGGTTTGTACACCAGGAGACAGGAATTTAAGAATTCTGTCTGCTGTACTCCTTCTAAACCTTCTTCTCTCATCTCTACAACGTCTTGGTGCTCCAGGGCCACAGGGCTCAGTCTTTGGTTCTCCTTTCTCCTCTATCTTTGTTTACTCCCTAGGTGATCATATCATTCTCACCTATTTAAGTACTATTTAATGCTGATGAATACCAAACTTATAACCCCAGTCCGTATTTCTTCCTTTATGTCAGACTCAAGTATCCAACTATGTATTTGATTTGGACATAGACTAGACATCTCCATATTCACAAATCTCAGATGGACCTTTATCCCTCTCTGCAATCCACTTGCTTTGTGGTCTCTCCTTTAATTTGTTATTTTTCAAAAATCCTGTCAAATTACACTGCTAGGCCTCTTTCCATCTTTACAAAGGCAGTATCCTTTAATCCTCCTCCCTCAAATTATTCTTCTCCGTCCGCCTTACAGACTTCCAGCCCAAGGTCAATCCTTTTATCTTTTTGTACTATCTTTTACCAACTGAGTGGAACAGTGATGGAGAACATAACATAGGCATGCATGTTTTTGGTGCCACTTTGTGCCACTACAAGTAAATGATCTCCAACTCCAAGGGGGCCTCCGTGCTTTTGAGGAATAAGTTTACTTGTCTACTCTGTCTTTGTATCTTTGTGACATAAATGCCTTTAAACATTTATCATTCTTTTAACTTCTGTGCACCAATGAGAGTTCCCCACAAGCAGGAGGTACAGGTGCCTCCTACCTAATATCTAATGCTTATACTCATGAATACTCGTTCCGCTGTCTTCCTGTGATCACAGATAAGTCATTCTTCAAATGTCCCCATTTTCTTTATATTTTTAATGCTTTCCTTTCCAGTGGCTCTTTCCCTTAGGTGATAAATATGTACAAATCTATTGCATCTAAAAACAAACTAAAAAAAAAAAAAACACCTTCTTTGTCCTTGGGTACTTCTCTGCTTGCTACCTTGATTTTCTTATACACAATTCAATCAATCATCTTGACAGAGTGCTCTTATTTACCCTTTTATTTTCTGACCTGTTTACTGCATTACTCTCGGGCTTCTGCTCCTAAAATACCATTAAACTGCTCTCTCTCAAAAGTTACTAATAACTGCTAAATTGCAAAACCCATAGACATTTTTCAGGTCTCTTCTATTGCCATCTGACTGTATCTGTCACTTCTGTCTTCTTGAAACAATGGAATTATTGGGATGCAGTTCCACTTCTACCTCTCGGATTGCTTTTAATTTCCTTAGACATTAATTTCTCATTGTGTGTCCTTTAGTTTCTTATTTCTTTATTATAACATCTGATTATTTCCTCATCTAATCCCACAACTTTAACTATGTCAAATAGATTGGTGACCCTGCTATATAAATTTATTTTTTAGGTCTGGCTTCTAGATCCAGATCCTTATTCTTAATCTAGACATTAGACAGACCCCAAAAAACTTAGACTCCTTCACGATTCTCTTTTTCCCCGCACAACATACTTGTCCTTCTGTAATGTTAGTCTTGGCTTGTGTATCCAGTCACAAAACCAAAAACTTGTTGGTAACCATTTCATTTCTTAATTTATTAACTCACCAAGTATTTTTGGGTGTTAATTGTATGCTATGCATGCACTGTGCGAAAGGCTGGCAGGATATTAATGAAAGGAACAGATGCAGTCTTTAATTTTTTGTTTGTTTGTTTACCAAACTTTTACTTTATATTCTAGTGGGAGAGACAAAGACAGGATAACAAGCAAATTAATAATTGCATCTTTGGTAATTTTTCTGAAGAAAATAAACATTAGACTCGGTCAGAGAATAATGGTGAAAAGGTTGCCCTGGAAAAAGTGATAAGGAACAGCCTTTTTTTGGGATGGTGAATATGAAGAGTATAGTAAGATCTTTCTTTCTTTCTTTCTTTCTTTTTTTTTTCTGAGACAGAGTCTTGCTCTGTCACCCAGGCTGGAGTGCAGTGGCGCGATCTCGGCTCACTGCAACCTCCGCCTCCCGGGTTCAAGCAATTCTCCTGCCTCAGCCTCCCAAGTAGCTAGGATTACAGGTGCCCGCCACCATGTCTGGCTAATTTTTGTATTTTTAGTACAAATATTAGTTTCACCAGGACAGCTTGTGCAAAGGCCATGAGGCATAAAACTATTTAGCCAGTTTTAGGGCCTGATGAGTCCCAAGAAGGAGGTTATAATTAGAAGTAATCAATCATATGTCTACCAAAGAAATTATCCAAGCTAACTCCTGCCTGCCCTTCATGCCTTTTAAATTTATTTTATTTTATTTTTGTGAGAGTGGGATGTGGCTTCTGTATTCCACACTGGGAAGACCTCACCTAAGATATTGTGTTCTCTTCTGGAAAGCTCACCTTTGGAGGTGTTTTAATCAAATTGAAGAATGTTGAAGGGCAAGGAATGAGAATATTTCTGGGTCATTGTAAATCACATGAGAAGGTACCTGAAGGAGCTGAGAATGTTTCATCTGCAGAAGGAAAGAATCAGAAATTTGATAACTGTTTTTGATTATTTTTAAGGACTCATGTGTAGTAAGGTTTGGATTGATTTTGAGAGGTTCTGGAGGAGAGAACTAGGATAAAAAGTGGAAATAATGGGAGGGAAAATTTAACTTAACATAAAATAATTTCCAACCATTAAAGAACATCTCCAAATGAATCAGGCTACTTTAGAGAATAAATTCCTCAATCCTGTATGTGCTTAATAATAGGCTAGAGAGACACTTTCATAAAAAATTAAGCTAGATTACCTCTTAAATGATAAACTCCCTTTTTACATTCATGTTTTATTTTATTTTTATCATATTATTCTTAAAAATAAATTTTAAGTTTTATTTTAGAATCAGCGGTTGCTTGGAAGTATTTATTATGTAAGTATATTGTGCGATGCTGAGGTTTGGAGCACAATTGATTGCGTCATCCAGGTGCTGAGCATAGTACCCAAGAATTAGGTGGCATTTTTGTTAGTTTGTTTGTTTTTGTTTTCTTTTTTGAGACAGAGGCACGCTCTGTCGCACAGGCTGGAGTGCAGTGGTGTGATCTCGGCTCACTGCAATCTCCGCCTCCGGGGGTCAAGCAATTATCCTATCCCGCCTCAGCCTCCCGAGTAGCTGGGATTACAGGTGCTTGCGACCATGCCCGGCAAATTTTTGTAATTTTAGAAGAGACGGGGTTTCACCATGTTGGCCAGGCTGGTCTCGAATTCCTGACCTCAGGTGATCTGCCCGCTTCAGCCTCCTAAAGTGCGGGGATTACAGGCATGAGCCACTGTACCCGGCCAAGAATTTTTTTTTTAACCTTTGTCCCCGCACTTTGTCTCCCTCTAGTAGTCCCCAGTATTTATCGTTGCCATCTTTATGCCCATGAGTACCCAATTTTTAGCTTCTACTTACAATAAGTGAGAACATGCGATATTTGGTTTTCTGTTTCTGTCTTAATTTGCTTAGGATAATGCCTCCATGCCTTAAATTTGTTCCCAAAGAAATAATAAATATTTTAGATGATGGATATGCTAATTACCATAATCTGAGTTTTACAAGTTTAAGATTTTTTTTTACTGTTACTTCACAGTTTAACTCCATTTTTGTTCAGGAATATTATTCTATATGATTTCAGTCCTTCTGAATTTGACATCTTTTATGCCTCAGCAGGTGGACTATCTTAGTAAATATTCCATGTATCTTTAGAATACATGGAATTCCTTCTGTAGATATTCATTCCATTTGTAGATGTCCATATGTCCATTATGTCCAAATGTCCATTATGTCTACTTATTTGATAGTGTTTGTGTCAGATGGAAAAGAATATCTTAGATCCTTTGTAAAGAAATAGTTCTACCCATAGCAAGGAGTGTGGTTAGCTGTCAGCCTCTAGCTGCTAGCTCCATTAGGGTCTACCTCAGGTTTTGAGTTGAGGTTACTTTCTTCTTGCCAATGCCTTAACCCAATATGAGGCTCTTCTAAAAGCAAATCTTTGTTCCAGAGCTTCCCATGGGGTTGGCCAATACTTTGCGAGATCTTATATCACCGTCTGATGAGTTCATCTCCGTACGCCTTTCTCCTTTCCTTTCTTTTATCTATTTTTTTTACTATACTTTAAGTTTTAGGGTACATGTGCACAACGTGCAGGTTTGTTACATATGTATACATGTGCTATGTTGGTGTGCTGCATCCATTAACTCGTCATTTAACATTAGGTATATCTCCTAATGCTATCCGTTCCCCCTCCCTCCACCCCACAACACGCCCCGGTGTGTGATGTTCCCCTTCCTGTGTCCCTGTGTTCTCATTGTTCAGTTTCCATCTGTGAGTGACAACATGTGGTGTTTGGTTTTTTTCTAAGACCTTACTTGTCAATGCAACTTCTGTAAATCTAATGTTATCTCAATGTCTGATTGCTGGAGAACCTGACTAGCATGGTTGGCATGAGGAGTGGTTTGATAATGCAAGCCATGCTCAATTAGCAAGTCATTGAAAACTAAGCATGAGAGCCAGAGTGCTTTGGCAGCTTACAAAGAAGCCCTTATCTCATGCAGTAGATTAGCAGAAAAAGTTGAAGACCAAACCCTTGTCTAAGATTCAGAGCAGGTGAACTTTCAGCACAGTTCAATGCACAGATGTAGTTGTGAGATGTCAAAGTCAGGGCCCTAGCTGGAGAACCTGGCACCATACCCCAAGGATAGTGTTATCTGGGTGAATTTATCCCTCCTCCAGTTTGATTCCTCAGACTTCTTTGAATCTTCTGAGCTTTCAGAAGGACCTTTCTCCCATCCCAGAAGGCAGTAACACTATCCCTGTGCAGAAAGTAATATAGAAGGACAGAGAGGGAGGGAGAACATGAGAACCAGTTATTTTGACTATGGGGGAATAGCTGGTCTGATTCAGTTACACCATTGTGTCTGGAAGTAAAACTTTTTCCTTTAATTTTTTAAATAGACTTTATTTTTTACATCAGTTTGAGGTTCACAGCAAAACTGAGTGGAAGATACATGAATTTCCTATATATCCCCTGCACCCACTTGTACACAACGTCCCCTATCATGAAAATCCTGCCCCAGAGTGGTAAATTTGTTACAGTCAGTGAATCTATATTGACATCATTATCAAAGTCCATTGGTTTATATGACTCTTGGTGTTAAACATTCTATAGGTTTTGATAAGTTGATAATGACATATATATAGCATTAGTACTAAAGAGAGTAGTTTCACCACCCTGAAAATCCTCTGTGCTCCACCTATTCTTCTTCCTTCCCCGACCACTGGCAAACACTGATCATTTCACTGTCTCTATAAGTTTTAACTTTTCCAGACTGTCGTTTAGTTGGAATCATACGGTATACAGTCTTTTCAGATTGGCTTCTTTCCCTTTGTAATGTGCATTATGGTTCCTCCCTAAGTAGTCTTTTCATCGCTCAATACCTTACTCAATTTTTAGTGCCGAATAAGATTCCATTGTCTGGATCCTCATTTCTTTTGATATGTTAGCATGATATATCTTTCTCAATCCGTTACTTTTAATATATATGTGTCTTTATATTTAAAGTGTGCTTCTTGTAAACAGCATATGGTTAGGTCTTGTTTTTTTATTCACTCAGACAATCTCTGTCTTTTAATTGGTATATTTAGACTGTTGATGTTTAAAGTGATTATTGACATACTTGGAATAACATCTACTGTATTCGCTAGTGTTTTCTATTTGTTACCCTTGTCCTTTATTCATAGTTTTGAATTCTACTTTTTCTTCCCTTTATGCTTTTAATTGAGCATTTTATTTAATACCATTTTATCTCCTTTCTTAGCACAAGTTATATTTTTTTTCCTATTTTTAAGTGGTTGCCCTAGAGTTAGCAATATAGATTTACAATTCATTAAAATCCACTCTTTAATGCTGCTTTAGTACTGTGAGTACTTTATAGTAATAAAATAAGCCTCATTATTTTATTATTGCTGTCATTTATTTTATGTATACAAATAAATTGGTTACAAATTTCCTCAAATTTTGTTGTCTGAAGAAGTGTTTATTTCTCTTTCGCTTTTGAAGGGTAATTTCTTAGGACAAAGAATTCTAGGTTGCTGGGATTTTTTTTCTCTTAACACATTAAATATTTTACTTTATTCTCTTTTTGCTTGCATGGTTTCTGAGAAGTAATTGGATATGATTCTTATTTTTGCTCCTATTTAATAAGGTGTTTTGTTTTCTCTGGTTTCTTTCAAGGTCTTTTGTCTTTGATATTCTGAGTTTAAGTATAATATGGCTAGGGTTTTTTTATTTTTCCATTTATCGTGTTTGGTGTTCTCTGAGCTTCTTGCGTCTGTGCTTTGGTGTCTGACTTTAATTTGGGGGGAATTTTCATCCATTATTGCTTCAAGTATTTCTTCTTTTCTCTCCCTTGCTTTCTTGTCTTTCATCTTAGTTTGCATATGTTACACTTTTTGTAGTTCTTCCACAGTTCTTAAATACTGTTTGGGTTCTTTTTTCAGCCTTTTTTCTCTTTGCTCTTTAGTGTTTGAAATTTTCATTGAGTATTCTCAAGTTCAGAAATTCTTTCCTCAGCTGTGTTCAGTCTAATAGTAATCCTATCAAAGGCATTCTTCATTTCTATTAGTGTGTTTTTGATCTCTAGCATTTCTTTTTTATTCTTTCTTAGAACTTGTGCTGACATTGTTCATCTGTTATGATGTGTTATCTCCTTTATCCAATAGAGCCCTTAGCATAATAATCATAGTTGTTTGAAATTTCTCATCTGATAGTTCCATCATCTCTGCCATATGAGTTTGGTTCTTATGCTTGTTCTAGCTCTTCAAACTATATTTGCGATTTTTAGTACGCCTTGTAATTTTTTCCTGATAGCTGGACATGATGTATTGGGTAACAGGATAAATAGGCCTTTAGGAATGAGGTGATAAGGTGTGAGAGGAGGGAAAGTGTCCTACAGTTGCCTGATTAGGTCTCAGTGTTTTAATGAGCTTATGCCTCTGGACTGTTAACCTCACATGTGCTTCTCACTTCTCCCATGGATTCCCCCCATCCCTGGCCCCAGGTGGGACAGAATAGCTAGATTGGACTGGAGTTGGGTATTTTTCTTCTTCTATGTGGAAAGCTAGAGAAGGCTAGAGTTGGGTATTTCCTTTCCCCCAGTTTAGTTAGGCCCCCAAACAAAACAGTAGTCTAGGCTCTGGGAAAACAGTTTTTTCTGGGGGCAGGCCTTATCAATAGCAGAATACTTTGGTAAATTTCAAAATGATTACTTTTTTCTTCCCCTTGCAAGGAACATGAAGGAATTTTTAAATTCTCTTCTTTCTTTTTCATTTCTCTTCTCCTCTTTCACTGTCAAAACCTGGTTTAACTCCAGGAGCTAAAGCTCACAAAAGTGTAGGGGTACTCCTTTAACTGGGTTTCCCTGGACTTTTTGACTCTCAAAATAATCTATACTGAGCCTCTAGTAATTTATTAATTACAGCTCAGGTTTTCTTACCCAGCACTGGTCCCCATGGAGGTTTCAGCTTGTGGGTCTTTGCTCTGGTAAGTTGTGATTCTCTGTATTCATCTATCTGTCTCTCCAATTTGGAGGCCAGTGGTTTTCCCGGTGACATTACTTCTCTGACAGATCTAAGAGTCGTTGATTTTTCAGTTGGTTCAGCTTTTTTTTTTTTTTTTTTTTAAATACGGAGTCTCACTTTGTCACCCAGGCTGGAGTGCAGTGGCAACATCTCGGCTCACTGCAAGCTCCGCCTCACGGGTTCACGCCATTCTCCTTCCTCAGCCTCCCGAGTAGCTGGGACTACAGGCGCCCGCCACAACGCCCGGCTAATTTTTTTGTATTTTTAGTAGAGATGGGGTTTCACCGTGTTAGCCAGGATGGTATCGATCTCCTGAACTTGTGATCCGCCTGTCTCGGCCTCCCAAAGTGCTGGGATTACAGGCATGAGCCACCGCGCCAGTCGGTTCAGCTTTTTACTTGTTGGTAGGAATGAGTGACAACTTCTAAGCTCTCTACCTACCAGACTGTAAATTGGAAGTTTGTCCTTAAAATGTCAATTCTAGTTTTTAAAACATATTACTACCACATAGCTTTTGAGAATAAGCTGTCTACTAGTTCATTAGCTAAGCTATTTTTTATTGTTCAATCTTTGTTTTAAATGTTAAATTTGAAGTCTTCTTTATTTATAAAAATGCAATGTTCTCTCCCAAATCTTACTTGTTTTCTATAGGCTCTTGTTCCCAGTTTTTTTCTTTTCTTTAGGTGTTTAAAATCGTCTGATAATTCTGATATTTACATTCTTTGAGGGTCATCTGTAACTTATGTGGTTTCTTTTATGATTTTTGACTCTAAACTGCTCATTTCCCTTGGAACTTTATATTTGGAAAGTTTTTGTTTACTGAATTGATGTTGCACATCCCTAGAGATGATTTTACTTTCTTCTATCGGTCATCAGGGAGCACTGCAAACCTTACCATACTTTAAATTAAAATTTCTGCTCCAAGTTTTACTCCTGAACATGTGGGTAGCATAAATTCAAGCAAAAATCCATGTGACACTCAGTTCATGGTTACAAATTATCATGGGAGATTTTCTTTTCTTTCATCCAGTTCCAAGTTCAAAATGGATAAATATTTTTGCTGTCCCTTCTTTATAATGGGTTCATTTTTCATTCATTCTTTCGCTTATCATAGGGCACTTTGGGGTACCAGATTTATCAGGCATATTTTATTAAACTACCCATGTCACATTAAAAACTTCTGTTCTTTCTAGCCCATACAGTCCTAGGGGAACGGGAAACTTTAGTCTCCCAAAATTTGGCAGAAGTTTTCAGAATAAAAGCTGAATTTCACACACTTCATTTGATTCTCAGCTTCTGTTTACATGTTGTTTTAGCCCTCTGAGGTTTCTTCACTGTCTTTACAGCTTAATGATGTATTCATATATATTTAATATTTCCCACTTTATGTATATATGTTTCTCATTCAGGAGGATTATTTTATAAAAGAATTATTTTTTCTTTGTTTCAGCTAACAAAATTTGTGTTATATATTTATTTTTCATATGTAGAGATAGTAAATTGCATTTTAGTTTTATCCTATTAAATCTATATGTTCAATCATGTAAGTCAGAATGTTATATGTACTTAGTAAAATTGTTCTTCAAATAAGTTTAATCAATGGTTTAATTCATCACCTATTAATTAATTTCATTACATTGTTTAGACCTGCTTATTCGGTATAGTGAATATTAATTGAAAGCATTTACATCCATATTAAAACAGAATTACAATGTTCCTGAAAAGCCTCTTTCCTGAGAAGAACTGCAACAGATTTTCATGATATCAAGAAGGCTTTATGTTCCTGTAAGAAAGTTTGGCTGTAAGTTCCTATCAAGATTCTACAAGGTAATTTTTATATGTCACTGTAAAAATGTCATCTAATGTGCTGTGTGGTGATGACGTTTATGTAATTTGCCCTGTTATTCTCTTCTTTCTTATCCCTAAATAGAGTTTATTGCTGAAGTTATTTCTTTGTGGAAATTTATGTTACACTTGCCAGTGCTTTGTTCTGTCAGGACGCTGGAGGGCAATTCAGTAAGTAATGTACCTATGAGCACTCTCAAGTCCTCATTGGAGCAATGCTATATCTGAGGGGATCTGATTTACAGTCAAAGAGGCAGCCAGGGAGAATGTTGCTGGATGAAAAGTTCAAAACTCTAAATAATATATAAAATAAAAATAAAATAGAATATATCTCATTGCATCTATTCATTAGAACTTTTCTTTGAGTTAAATCTACAAGAGTAAGCCTACTTTAATTTCTTAGAGAAAGTTACTAAATAAATCTAGGTGGTTATGAAAACTTTAAAATATATCATACTTTCTTCTTAGAAAAAATAAAACAAATATACTTTGGAAGATACATAAAACAACTTTTCATAGGAATTTGAAATAGATATTTGGAGAAGTATTTTCAAGATCCCTAGTTTTAAGAGTGTTTTCTGCCATTAAATAGATGTTCTAATTTAAATAATCCTACAATTAAGAGATGGCTTTAAGGTAAGGAAAATAATACTTCGTCATATCTATAAAATATAAATTCCTTATACTTTAGTGTATATTGTAGAAAATAAACTTTTCTAATAGCACATTAAAAGGACATTTTCTCTCAATATGGCAGTCAGAATTCTCAAAAGTCTGAACATATCTTAGACTATAATGAATATTTTGTTTAGAAATAGAGGCATCTTTAGTTATTGAACTTCTGTTAAGCAGAAAATTAGAAAAAAAAGAAAAAGAATTAGGATCAAAGCTATATTTCACATATGTAGCTGGGGTTGATTAGTGTTTATGAGCAATAAGGATTTTATCCAATGATAATGTAGACTAGTAGGTGTGAATGTATTTTTGCCATTAAAACCAGCTTGCCAGACTTTTGATTTATGACATGATGATGAATTAGTATGTGTTAACACCTCCCTTTCCTTATATTCACCCTTGTAAGTCTCCCAAAGTGAGAGAGAGGAAGGTGACAAGCTCCCTTTTTTTAGAGATACGTCTTACCTCGTAGCCTAGGTTGAAGTTAAGTGGCAAAATCATAGCTCACTGTAGCCTCAAACTCCTGGGCTTAAGTGATCCTCCTACCTTAGCCTCTGAAGTAGCTGGGACTACAGATGCATGCCACCATACCCACTAATTATTACTTTTTATTTTTGTAGAAACCAGGTCTCTCTATATTGCCCAGGCCGGTCTCAAACTGCTGGTCTCAGGCAATCTCCTCATCTTAGCCTTCCAAAGGGCTGGGATTATAGGTGTGAGTCACCACATCCAGCTGCCTCTCATAACCTGGGATTAAAATAGCAAAAGACAAAAAAATGCACAAACAGAACGTCTAGCCCTACAAACAGTATAAGAGTCACTGGAGAAGAAATAGCAATCAAAAAAGGAAGAGAACTACAGATCATGGATAGGTAGACTTGGGGGTTATGGTTTTTGTTTCAGTTATAAAATGATGGTTCATTGCTATTCTCTGGTCACTAAGAAAAAGTCCAAACTCTAGCAAAAAAGGGAGTTGCCCACAGAAAGAATCCCAAATATCTGTGGAGAGTAACTTCAAGGATTCATCTGAATATTATCAGTGCATACATTAGAGAAAAGAGCCCCAGCCTGGTCAAAAAAAAAAAAAATTCTGAAACAACTAAAAGGGTCAGTGCCCGGTACTCACACACGGGTGGGAATAATGCCTATTCACAACAGTTAGACCTAATAGCTCATAATTCATAGGGCATTGGGTAGTCTATGCAGAATATCTTGTGTCAGTGGTGAGTAATAATTAACCCTACACTGAGCACCACTCCAGACCCACTAAAAATCATAAAAGCAACACCCAAGAGTATCAGACAGTTTCTCAGTAATTTAAAATGAATTTCAGAAAAAACCCTCAAGAATACTTATAAGAATTTTTGAAATCCAGTAACTATCAAGGTAAAATTCATGTCTTGTATCCATTCAGTGATGACTAGGCATGAAAAATGAAACCAGAAAACAAGACCAATATGAGGAGACTAATCAAGTGACTCAGAATTTGTATAGTTGTTAGAATTAGCAGACACCTACATTAAAACTTAATGTAAAACTTTTCATACGTTCTGAAGTTAAATTGAAACAATGAGATACCATTTCACACTGTTTTAAATATCTAAAATTAAAAGGACTGATAATGCCGTGTGTTGGGAAAAATGTGGAGGAAGGGTAATTCTCATCCTTTCTTATTAGAGACACAAAATATCACAAAACCTAAAGGTTTTGTGATTGTTTATAACACTGAATATACACCTACCCTATGACCCAGGAATTCCCACTTCTAGGTACTTATCTAAAAGAAATGAAATCACGTTGATACAAAAAGCCTTGTGTAACAATTTACATGCTAGATGTGTTCATCATATTCAATACCTGGAAACAGCTCAGGTGCATCAGCAAGAAAAGGAATATCCAAACTTGATAAAATAGAAATGATGATAAAGTAAAATGCAATCTTAAAGTGGAATAGAATTCACAGATTAAAAGGAGGAACTACTAATACAAACAAAACACAGAGGAATATCACAGATATTATACTGACTGGAAGAAACAAGAAGCAAAAAAATATATAATGCATGATTTGATTCTATAAAGTTCTACAACAGGCAAATAATGGAAAGCAGAACAGTAGTTGATTTGGGGGCGGGGGTGGGATTGACGTGATATGGGCATGATTTAACTTTCTAGGGTGATAGAAATGTTCTATATCTTCATACGGGTATGACTTACGTGTCCACAAAACAACCATACGTATTTTTGAAGACTACATACAAACAAAAATATTTATTCAACACTTTACATTGCTGGGGTAAATGCCCCAATTAAAAGACACAGACTGGGAAATTGGATAAAGAGTCAAGAACCAGGAGGAGCCAAGATGGCCCAACAGGAACAGCTCCGGTCTGCAGCTCCCAGCATGAGCGATGCAGAAGACGGGTGATTTCTGCATTTCCATCTGAGGTACCAGGTTCACTCACTAGGGAGTGCCAGACAGTGGGCGCAGGACAGTGGGTGCAGTGCACCATGCACCAGCCAAAGCAGGGTGAGGCATTGCCTCACTCGGGAAGCACAAGGGGTCAGGGAGTTCCCTTTCCTGGTCAAGGAAAGGGGTGACAGACGGCATCTGGAAAATCAGGCCACTCTCACCCGAATACTGCGCTTTTCTGACGGGCTTAGGAAACGGCGCACCAGGAGATTATATCCTGCACCTGGCTTGGAGGGTCCTATGCCCACGGAGTCTCGCTGATTGCTAGCGCAGCAGTCTGAGATCAAACTGCAAGGTGGCAGCGAGGCTGGGGGAGGGGCGCCCACCATTGCCCAGCCTTGCTTAGGTAAACAAAGCAGCCCGGAAGCTCGAACTGGGTGGAGCCCACCACAGCTCAAGGAGGCCTGCCTGCCTCTGTAGGCTTCACCTCTGGGGGCAGGACACAAACAAAAAGACAGCAGTAACCTCTGCAGACTTAAATGTCCCTGTCTGACAGCTTTGAAGAGAGCAGTGGTTCTCCCAGCACGCAGCTGGAGATCTGAGAACGGGCAGACTGCCTCCTCAAGTGGGTCCCTGACCCCTGACCCCCGAGCAGCCTAACTGGGAGACACCCCCCAGTAGGGGCAGACTGACACCTCACACGGCCGGGTACTCCTCTGAGACAAAACTTCCAGAGGAACGATCAGACTGCAGCATTCGCGGATCACGAAAATCCGCGGTTCTGCAGATACCACTGCTGATACCCAGGCAAACAGGGTCTGGAGTGGACCGCTAGCAAACTCCAACAGACCTGCAGCTGAGGGTCCTGTCTGTTAGAAGGAAAACTAACAAACAGAAAGGTGCTGTATTGAAGAGACTCATCTCATGTGCAAAGATACACATACGCTCAAGATAAAGAGAGGGAGGAAAATTTATCAAGCAAATGGAAAGCAGAAAAAAGCAAGGTTTGCAATCTTAGTCTCTGACAATACAGACTTTAAACCAACAAAGATCAAACAAGACAAAGAAGGAATTACATAATGGTAATGGGATCAATTCAACAAGAAGAGCTAACTATCCTAAATATATATGCATCCAATACAGGAGCACCTAGATTCATAAAACAAGTTATTAGAAACCTACAAAGAGACTTAGACTCCCACACAATAATAGTGTGAGACTTTAACACCCCACTGATCAAAATTAGATAGAAAATTAGCAAGGATATTTAAGACTTGAACTTAGCTCTGGAACAAGTGGACCTAATAGATATCTATAGAACTCTCTACCTCCAAACAACAGAATATACATTCTTCTCGGTTCTGCGTGGTGCTTATTCTAAAATCAACCACATAGTTGGGAGTAAAATACTCCTCAGCAAATGCAAAAGAAATGAAATCTTAACAAGCAGTCTCTCAGACCATAGTGCAATCAAATTAGAACTCAAGATCAAGAAACTCACTCAAAACCACACAACTACATGAAAATTGAACAACCTGCTCCTGAATGACTCCTGGGTAAATAATGAAATTAAGGCAGAAATCAAGAAGTTCTTTGAAACCAGTGAGAACAAAGAGACAATGTACCAGAATCTCTGGAATGCAGCTAAAGCAGTATTAAGAGGGAAATTTATAGCACTAAACGCCCACATCAGAAAGCTAGAAAGATCTCAAAATGACACCCTAATGTCACAATGAATAGAACTAGAGACGCAGGAGCAAACCAATCCAAAAGCTAGCAGAAGACAAGAAATAAGAAGAAAAGAGAAGAATCAAATAGACACAATAAAAAAATGACAGAAGGGATATCACTGCTGACCACACAGAAATACAAACTACCATCAGAGAATACTATAAACACCTCTATGCAAATAAACTAGAAAATCTAGAAGAAATGGATAAATTCCTAGACACATACACCCTCCCAAGACTAAACCAGGAAGAAGACAAATCCCTGAATAGACCAACAACAATAAATAGCCTACCAACCAAAAAAAGCCCAGAACCAGATGGATTCACAGCTGAATTCTACTGGACATTACAAAGAGGAGCTGGTACCATTCCTTCACAAACTATTCCAAACATTTGAAAGGGAGAGTTTCCTCCCTAACTCATTTTTTGAGGCCAGCATCATCCTGATACCAAAACCTGGCAGAGACACAACAAAAAAAGGAAACCTCAGGCCAATATTCCTGATGAACATTGATGCAAAAATCCTCAGTAAAATACTGGCAAATCAAATCCAGCAGCACATCCAAAAGTTTATCCACCATGATCAAGTCAGCCTCATTTCTGGGATGCAAGGCTGGTTCAACATATGCAAATCAATAAACAAAATCAATCACATTAATATAACCGATGACAAAAACCTCATGATTATCTCGATAGACGCAGAAAAGGCCTTTGATAAAATTCATCATTCCTTCATGTTAAAAACTTTCAGTAAACTAGGTATTGATGAAACGTATCTCAAACTAATAAGTGCTATTTATGACAAACCTGCAGCTAATATACTGAATGGCCAAAAGCTGGAAGCATTCCTTTTGAAAATTGGCACAAGACAAGGATGCCCTCTCTCACCACTCCTATTCAACATAGTATTGGAATTTCTAGTCAGGGCAATCAAGCAAGAGAAAGAAATAAAGGGTATTAAAAAAAAAGAGATGAAGTCGAAATATCTCTGTTTGCAGATGACATGATACCATATTTAGAAAACCCATCATCTCAGCTCCAAAATTCCTTAAGCTAATAAGCAACTTCAGCAAAGTCTCAGGATACAAAATCAATGTGCAAAAATCACAAGCATTCCTATAAACCAACAATAGAGAAGCAAAGAGCCAAATCATGAATTAACTTCCATTCACAATTTCTACAAAGAGAATAAAATACCTAGGAATAGAGCTAACAAGGGACATGAATGACCACTTCAAGAACTACAAACCACTTCTCAAGGAAGTAAGCGAGGACACAAACAAATAGAAAAACATTCCATGCTCATGGATAGGAAGAATCAGTATCATGAAAATGGCAGTACTGTCCAAAGTAATTTATAGATTCATGGCTATTCCCATCAAACTAACATGGACATTCTTCACAGATATAGAAAAAAAAAAACTACTTTAAACTTCATATGGAACCAAAAAAGGGCCCGCATAATCAAGACAATCCTAAGCAAAAAGAACAAAGCTGGAGGCATCACACTGCCTGACTTCAAACTATACTACAAGGCTTGAGTAACCAAAACAGCAATGGAACAGAATAGAGACCTCAGAAGTAAGACCATAATCTACAACCATCTGATCTTTGACAAATATGACAAAAATAAGCAATGGGGAAAGGATTTCCTATTTAATGAATGGTGCTGGGAAAACTGGCTAGCCATATGCAGAAAACGGAAACTGGACCCCTTTCTTACACCTTATACAAAAATTAACTCAAGATGGATTAAAGACCTAATTGTGAAACCGAAAATTATAAAAACCCTAGAAGAAAACCTAGGCAATACTACTCAGGACATAGCCATGGACAAATATTTTTTGATGAATTCACCAAAAGCAATTACAACAAAAGCTAAAATTGACAGATGGAATCTAATTAAACTAAAGAGCTTCTGCACTCAAAAGAAACTAACATCAGAGTGAAGAGGCAACCTACTGAATGAGAGAAAATTTTTGCAATCTACCTATCCGACAAAGGTCCAATATCCAGAACGTACAAGAAAAAACAACCCCATCAAAAAGTGGGCAAATGATATGAACAGACACTTCTCAAAAGAAGACATCTATGTGGCCAACAGACATATGAAAAAATGCTCATCATCACTGGTCATTAGAGAAATGCAAATCAAAACCACAATGAGATACCATCTCACGCCAGTGAATGGCGATTATTAAAAAGTCAAGAAACAACAGATGCTGGAGAGGCTGTGGAGAAGTAGGAATGCTTTTACACTGTCGTAGGAATGCAAATTAGTTCAATCATTGTGGAAGACAGTGTGGAGATTCCTTAAGGATCTAGAACCAGAAATACCATTTGACTGAGCAATCCCATTACTGGGTATATACCCAAAGGAATATAAATCGTTCTATTATAAAGACACATGCACACGTATGTTTATTGCAGCACTATTCACAATAGCGAAGACATGGAACCAACCCAAAAGGCCATCACTGATAGACTGGATAGAGAAAATGTGGTACATGTACACCATGGAATACTATGCAGCCATAAAAAGGAATGAGATCATGTCCTCTGCAGGGTGATAGATGAAGCTGGAAGCCATCATCCCCAGCAAACTAACACAGGAACAGCAAACCAAACACTGCATGTTCTCACTCATTAGTAGGAGTAGTTGAACATTGAGAACATATGGACACAGGGAGGGGAACAACACACATGAGGGCCTGTTGGAGGTGGGGGGTGCAAGAGGAGGGAGAGCGTCAGGACAAACAGTTAATGCATGTGGGGCTTAAAATCTATGTGACAGGTAGACAGGTGCAGCAAGCCACTGTGGCACACATATACCTTTGTAACAAACCTGTACGTTCTACACATGTATCCTGGAACTTAAAGTAAAAAACACAAAACAAAAAACAAAAAAACACTGTACATTGGATAATATATGGGTATGGGAATAAAAAGTGATAAATAATTGTGTAAAAAATTATAGTGACTTTGCTCAGATAATGATCACTATATGCCCTGAAATTATGGCTATGAGCAACGCAACTCTTTGCCTACATCAATAAAGAAAAAATACAAATGTTTTGGAGTTAGAGGGCTTTATAAATTCACCAAAGCACTTTCCTTTCATATGGTGTAAATTGCTGCAAGTTGATTAGGTATCTGAAAAACATGTCATATGAACAATGCCTATCTTACCTTAAGCAGGCAGAGCATTTTTTATTTATACTCACATATACAGTACGTTCATTTGTTCATATTGGTGACAAGTTAGAGAAAAATTAGCAAATAATTTTATTTAACAGTGAATTGTCATTTCTAATTCTTAAAAATGTTAGCAATCATTTTTGCAATTATATTTTTAATATATTCTCAACTGTCACTAATGTTTTGCAGAACTTCACATTCAGTATTTTATATGTCTTAAAATAGTAGTTCAAACCATTTTTCAATCTACCTATATGTGGCCCTCCTTCCTATCATTTACTCCAGAGATCCTCTTACCTTTTCCCAGGAGTATATCTGCCTCCTCTCTAACCAGTATTAATAGAAACAAACAGTGAGAAAAATATTAAAAGAAATAAGAATTCTGTACTTCAGTGAGTCACTCTGTTCTTAGCACAACTATTTAGCTTTTCCAAATATTGGCTTGCTTATCTTTGCCAACCTATTAACTTTTCCTAGTGATTTTCATAGCTTTGATTCTATCAATTTGCCCACTTCCCGACGCTTGTTTTGAGCACTCTCCCTGGCTCTTAATTGATCTTCATTTAAAGCATTTATCTTACTGATAGAATTTCTAAGCCTGTACTTACTTTCATTTCTCCCCTAATTGTGTCAAGTAGATCAGAATTATCTTTTAAAAGGGATAAATGTAATATCATTGCGTTTCCTGATAGCTATTCCCACTGCACATTCTGCATCACTACTTCTGGATGAAATGAGCTCTATTTTATGACTTAAATATTAAAGGGGCCCTCTTCCTTTTGCTTCTGAAATGAACCAGGCAGCAAGATCTAGATCAACAAAATTAAAGATTTAAGAAATAATAGAACTAACAAAATTTTTATCTTCCTCTTGCAAAATCCCTGCCACACTGAATGTATATTGCAATGTAGAGGGCCCAGCTCCTACAGACTGTGATTTTTGTCCGCTAAAATATTGCCTCTAAGTCTGATATTACATTGGGAACACAGACTCCACTTATATGGAATAACTTCAAAATATTTCTGACAGTTATTTTTTTCTCTTCATTTTTTCCCCCTAAGATTGTGTGACTGCAAAAATACCCTTTGAAGTAGTTGGTCCAGAAACACTGAAGGTTTGTATGGAAGAGACACACCTTCCACCCTGTCTCTTCTATCACACAGCAATGACTGATAAACTGGAAAATTTAAAGAAGACATAAAGGCTAAAATCCATGACAAATCGTGTCACTGGACTAGTCTAAATGGAAGTGCAAAACAGTAAATGTGCACTGAAGTGCAAAACCAGCTGAGTTCTACGTGATCGAATATAAGCATAGATCGCCAGGAATTCAGCTCCTACAAAGAAGATTGGAACCAATGTGTATTGACCCTTGCCAAAAAGTAGAGACTGTCGTGGCTATGAAAATAGTCCTGGTCACAGCTCCCACCAAAAAATGAAAACTTAAAAATAATGATAATTTTAAAAGCTGGGATCTATTTTGTAGGGCCGAGAAAAGTTTCACACTGAGTTACTTGAGATAATGGGAGAAAACTAAGACAACTGTGCAGCCACCACAGGTAACTCAGGAACTGGATAGTATGCCCAGTTAGGATTAGAGACTTCAGATGTCTTATGTAGCAATAAACTGAGGCTATCAGTGGCATGCAAAGAAAACCCAAAGAAAGCAGAAAGGAAATAATAAGTACTAAAGGTAAAATCAGTAATTTTAAAAAGAATATATAACCCAATAGAATCAAAGTTTAGTTCTCCAAAAAGAGAAATAAAATGGATGAACTTTGGTGTAAATAAATAAAAATAATTAATACTAAGGTATTAATTTAATATAGCATATATGTCTGTATTGAAATATTAAATATAATACAAAATTTAAAATGAATAAAGAACAAAAGAGAAGAAACAAATTACTGATAGTAGAAATAAAAATGAGAACATAATCACAGATCCTACAGACATTAAAAAGACAATACATGATGCCTAAAATTTATATGAAAAGGCAAGTGACATACCTAAGACAATATTAAAAAGGAAGAAAAGAGTGGGAGCAAACATCCTGCTGGAATTGAAAAAATACCATAGAGCTGAAATAATCAAAACAGCATCAAGTAATACTGGCAGAGGGATCAACACATAGATCAATGGAAGAGCATAAAGAACACATAATAAGTGTCCCTCACAAATATTGCCAATATGATCGGTTTTTTTTGTTTGTTTGTTTGTTTTCAAATAGATGGATCTTGCTTTATTGCCTAGGCTGGAGTGCAGTGGTGTGATCACAGCTCACTACCATCTTAAATTCCTGGGCTCGGCCGGGCGCAGTGGCTCACGCCTGTAATCCCAGCACTTTGGGAGGCCGAGGCGGGTGGATCATGAGATCAGGAGTTCAAGACCAGCCTGGCCAAGATGCTGAAGCCCTGCCTCTACTAAAAATACAAAAAAATTAGCTGGCTGTGGTGGCGGGCACCTGTAATCCCAGCCACTCAGGAGGCTGAGGCAGAGAATTGCTTGAACCCGGGAGGTGGAGGTTGCAGTGAGCCGAGATCGTGCCACTGCACTCCAGCCTGGGCAGCAGAACAAGACTCATCTAACAACAACAACAACAAAAAATTCCTGGGCTCAAGTGATCCTCCTGCCTTAGCCTCCTGAGTAGCTGGGACTACAGGTGTGCACTGCTGTGCCCAGCTAATATTTTTTATGTTTTAAAATTTTCTGTAGAGACAAAGTTTCACCATCTTGCCCAGGCTGGACTCGAACTCCTGGGCTCAAGCAGCCTTCCTTTCTTGGCCTCCCAGAGTGCTAGGATTACAGGTATGAGCCACCATACCCAGGCCCAAATGATTTTTAACAAAGGTGCAAAAACAGTTGAGTGAAAGGATAGCCTTTTCAACAATCGATGCTGGTCCAACAGGTCAACATGGCAAAAAAAAAAAAAAAAAAAAAAAAAAAAAAAAAAAATCTTGACTTAAGAAATATACCTTATAACATTAACTTACAATGAATCATGGACTTAAATGTAAAATGTAAAACTAAAACATTTTTAGAAGAGAGGAGTAAAGAGACTTTGAGACTTAGGGCCAGGCAGCTTTTAGAGTTGACGCCAAAAGCATGATTTAAAAAAGAAAAAACTGATAAATTGGATGTCATAAAAATTCAAGCTTTTTCTCTATAAAAGACCCTGGTAAGAGTATGAAAACACAAGCTACATACTTGGAGAAAATATTTACAAACCATATATCTGACAAGGGACTTGTATCTATAACATATAAAGAACTCTGAAAATTTGAGAGTAATAAACAAAACAATCCAATCAGAAAATATACAAAAGACATGAACAGGCAGTTCACCAAAAAGACATAAAAATGCCAAATAAGTGCATGAAACGATATTCCACATTATTAGCCACTAGGGAAATGGAAACTAAAATAATGAGATATCACTACATACCTATTAGAATAGCTAAAATAACAAAAATTGAAAATAGTGATAACACCAAATACTGGTGAGGATGTGGAGAAACTAGATTACTCATAAATTGCTGGTAATCATATAAAATGGTACAGAATTCTAGAAAATAGTTTGGTAGTGTACTATAAGAATAAACATAAACTTATCTTAATGACCTGCCAGTTACACTCTGAGGCATATATCTCAGAGAAACCGAAAATGATATTCACATAGAAACCTGCATGGAAATGTTCATAGCAGCTTTATTGATAATAGCTCAAAAACTGGAAACAATTCAGATACCCTGTCATAGGTGAATGGTTATGCAAATTGCGATACTTCCATACTATAGAGTATTACTTAGCAATAAAAGACACAAAATATTGATAACACTCAATAACTTAGATGCATCTTTGAATGAAAATAGCCAATCTAAAAAGGTTACACAGCATATAATTCAATTTATCTCACTTCTGACATAAAATTACAAAGATAGAGAACAGATTAGTGGTCACCATGGTTAGAATTGGGGAAAGAGAGATAGGCATGGCTATAAACAGCATGAGGAAACTTTGTATCATGAAACAGTTTTGCAATCCCCATTGTGGTGATGGTGACGCAAATCTATGTGACAAAGTTGTACACACACACACACACGTACACTCTGTCTCTCTCACTCTTGAACAAATGAGTGCATGTAAAACTGGTAATATTCAAATAATCTCTGTGGATTGTATCTATGTTAATTTCTGGTTTTAATATTGTGCTATAGATATGCAAAATTTTACCATTGGGAGAAACTGGGTGAGAGTCAACGAGACTTCTATGTACATTTTTTTGCAACTTCTTGTGAAGCTATAATTATTTAAAGGAAAAATTTAACTCCCTTCCTTCCCCAAAAAGACAATCAACTGATTTTGAGCAACATCAATCAATACATTTGACAACTGAGATAAAACGGGCAAAGTTCTGAAAAAACTGAACTTTAAAATCATGCAAGAAAGCCAGTATAAGCCTGTGTTTTTCTAAAAATAAATTTAAGCTGTTACTTATAAACTTTCTCAAATGAAAACCATATGGCATTGCAAGAGAATTCTATCGAACATATAAGGAACAACACATCTAGAGAATAGAAAAGGAAAAAAGTTTCCAAATTCATTTTTGAGGCTACTATAACCTGATACTGAAACTTAAGTCTTTACAAGAAAGGAAAACTGCAGATCAAAATCTCTTGATTATGGATACAAAAATCTAAAGGAATCTTAGAAAAATTAATTCAGCAATATATATAAAGTTGAATGCATCAAGACCAAGTTGGTTTTATTTTAGGAATTCAAAGTTTATTAAAAGGTGAAACTCAATCAATGTAACTCCAAATTTCAACAGAAAATGGAGAAAAGTATATAAGCATATCAACAGATGGAGAAAAATATTTTTGGAAAATTTGACAATCATTCATAGTAAAAATTCTTAGAAAGAAAAATGAAGTAATCCTTCTAAAGAGTAGTCAAAAACAAACCTACAGCCAACTCCATACTTAGTGGTAAAATATTAATAGATTTCTCCCTAAGGCCAAGAATAAAATTAGGACATCTGTTATCACTTCTTCTATTCAATAATGTATGGGATTTTCCAGCCAGTGATGGATAAGAAAACTTGTTAAGCGATCAGGTATAAATATTAGAAAGCAAGAAATACAATCAATTTACAAAACAGATAACACAATAGTGTGTGTAGAAGATTCAAACTGCTAAACTATTAAAGAATTTCCAAACTTAAAAGTATTGATTTTAGAAAGTATGCTGGATGCACACTATATTATTTGTATAAAATATACAAATAATATCATGTGAGGAACATAAAATACCAAATATCTATAAACAGAGTAAAAATGTTTGAGAGGTTGATATTGAGAACTACAAATAAATTGCTGTTGAGAGGCTGAAGAAGACATACTTAAATGGAATAATATACAATGTTCGTGTAGTAAAAGCTTTGCTATTATAAAGTTGTCAATTTCCTCCACAGTGATTTATACATTCAATGCAACTTGTGTAAAAGTTGCAACTACAAGTATAAAAACACTTGTAATCATATATTGTGGAAACTGACAAATAGATTCAAAAATCACGAGGAAATACAAGAGGTCAAGTGTGTCTAAGGTGGCTTTCAGGAAGAACAAAGCTAGAATACTCACCGTGTCAGACATGAAGACATTAAGAACTGTAGATATTAACATGCATGATGTTGGCAAAAAATAAACAAATAGAATAAAGAGGCCAGAAACCAATATAAATAAATACAGTCTCCTGTTTTATAAGTGGCAATGATGAAAGATTGTCTTTTTGATAAACAAAGCTGAGTCAATTAGATGTCTATCTATATGCAGACAAAAAACAAACTTTCCCTGCATCTTTTACAAAAATCGATTTCAGATCTGAATGTGAAAGATCAAACAATAAAACTTTTATAATAAAACATAGGTGGATATCTTTATGCCTATGCATTATGCAAATATTTCTCAAACTAGACAGAACATGTTACTCATAAAAGAAAAATGATAAATTTTTGTATTTAAATTATGTTCACCAAAAGATAACATTAAAAGAGGAAAGGCAAACTAAAAATGTGGAGGATGCATACGCAGTACATATATCTCACAAAGAACTTGCAAACGATATATAAAAATGATTTCTGCAAAGAAAACTACAGTCAATATAAAAGAAAAGAATAACATTTGAACAGGCGCTTTACAAAAGATGATCTCCAAGTAGGCAACAAACATATGAGAAAGTGTGCAATATCATTAGTCATCATGGAAATTCAAATTAAAGTCAATGTGAGGTATCTATATGTAACCACAAGAATAACTAAAATGAAATACCTAGGCAAGATCAAGTATTGTCAAGAATGCAGAGCAAATGGAATTTTCATATACTGCTGGTGAGATACATAGTTATAGAAGAGACAAAACTGCCAAAAATCAAAGTCAAAATAAAATATTAAAAGGAGAGGAGAAGGGTGGAGGAGAAAGAGAATGGGGGATATAGTTAAAACACATACAGAGAAACTAATATTTGAATTACAAGAGTCTTCTTGTTAGAAGAAAGTAGAACAATATTGAAAACAAACAAAAACCTGTTAGTCCACCATTCTATAGCCAGAAAAATTATTTTTCAAAAGTGAAGGTAATGATATTTTGAGACAAACAAAAAGCTGAAATAATTTATTGAAAGCTATATATCACCTCCCCAGTTTACTCAAACTGAAGGCTTGTAGCCATGATATAATTCAAGAGCAATGATTTAGGTAATAACATTTCCAATGTATGGAACTGCATAGAGATAAAGAACATACTATTATTTTAAAACAATTTAGCGCTGACGCTGCTGGCTTCGTGAGCCTACTCATTCCAAAACAGTGGACACTAAGACTGTGGTAGGCTGGGTGATGTGGCTCAGGCCTGTAATCCCAGCAGTTCGGGAGGCCGAGGCAAGAGGATCGCTTCAGCCCAGGCGTTTAAGACCAGCCTGGGCAACATAGCAAGACCTTATCTCTACAAATAATTGAAAAATTAGCCAGGGGATGATGGCAATCACTTGTAGTCCCAGCTACTCAGGAGGCTGAGGTGGTAGGATCACTTGAGTCCAAGGGGTCGAGGTTTCGGTGATCCATGATAGTGCCACTGCACTCCAGCCTGGGTGGAAGAGTGAGACCCTGTCTAAAAAGAAAGAAAGAAAGGAAGAAACAAAGAAACAAAGAAGAAAGAAAGAAGACTATGGATTGTATACAAAATTTCATGGATCTAGATTTATTGTCAATAAAAGAGGGCAAATATTGGTCATGTTTTATCAAGTCTCATTTGAAAAGAGGTGAGTAAGATACTCCAGCCTGAGAGCTAGGATATATTTGTTATGCATTGGTAATCTTTAAGGAAATGCATACGTTTGTGTAGTAACATTAGAAATAATAGTTTGATTGTATGTGGTAGTAGAGCTTATATAAATTATAGAACATTGCATAAGTAGCAACTTTTAGAAAAGCATTATCAAGAAGTATCTCAAGAAGTGCAATAAATTTAATACATTCTATGTATTTAGAAATAAGATGGAAGAACCAGCCTCAGAGACAGAAAAGAGATAAATTTATGCAGATCTAGTTTAAGGTATGGTAATGATGAAAAGGGGCTAAAGTAAGTCTAAGACTATAGAGCTGTAGAGGTAAACAATTATAACATCATAAACCTACATTTTTCTAACATAGAAAGTATAATCACCACACACACTCTCTCTCTCTCTCTCTCTCCTTTTCCAAAGATGGTTAATAAAATAATGACTAGAACCAGAGTCTGTGAACTTATAATTAGCACGTGTAGCAAGATGGGTTTCTAAGATATGATTTGGTTAATCAGATAGTGTGAAAAGCAGGATTCTAAGTCATAAAGTAATTTGGGAACTTTAATGAGGAGCTAGAGTCTGAAAATATTCTTTGTCTTTGAACAGAGAAACAAAGAATGTATGTGCTGATCCATGATGAAAAATAAAAATTTAGGTATCAGATTTACATCTGCACAATAAGATTTGAAGAGTTATTTGTAGATAAAAGTTACTTGTAGATGTCCAGACTTTATAAGTTTCATGTGATCAGCTTTGAAATGCAACCATCTATCACTTTATTTATTGATATTCAGCAGAAAACAGTATCCAATCTAGGGTTTGTATGTGCTTGTCGGTTAAGTTTCTGTGTTTTATTGGTTAGACAGGAGAGTTTCAAATCAATGCATCTATTTCTTCTCCTTTTGGTTCTAGGGTAATTAATATATTGACTTAAGCAAATTATTTTTCTTTTCAAATGCAAAATAGATGCATTTCATTACTGATGATTTGATTAATGTAAATAACCTAAAATAAGGTGATAAAAGAAATTAAAAATAGAAATATGAAAATAAGAAGAGCACCAAACAAAAAGCAGAATGTTACAAGGAGTTATAGGCCAATATTAATAAACTAGATCAAAAACAATTTTTTATAATAACAAAAAGTCAATTTTTAATCAAAATATTACTCATGAAAAATCATAATATTGAGGAAATAAACTATTACAAACATAATAAATTACTAAGTATACTTTATTTTCTCATAATAAGTTATTAGAATATAAGAAGAAAGGAACAGGAATGCAACTGGATATTAAACTTTAATGCAATACCTTTGATTTTCATTGGATCAAAAAAGAAGATAAGAAATTGAGAATTATAATATTAAACTATTTGTTCGACTTAATGGTATATGCCAATTTCAGTTTCTTACAAGAATTCGCCTCTTTTAAAAGCCCATGAAATATATTTTTAAAAGTAATCACACATTCAACAAGCCAATAAATCTAAAGAAGTGAATTTTTTTAATTTGATGTGTTGTCTGACTACAATAAAAGACCTGGGAAATAGCAACAGACTAAAAATTACTTCTTTATTACCCTGTGGAAGTATGAAACATATTGCAAAATAATTTCATGGTCAAAAAAGAAATTAATTTGCAATTACACAATATTTCTATTACAACATTTTGTATTAAAACATATAAACTATGACAAAACCAACAACCAGAGGCAAATTATAAGTCATTGAATAACTTTCATTATTAAACAAAATTAAACAAAAATGAATAAAAATAAATGAGCTAACACATTTAACTCTGGAAATTAGTTCTTGAACAAATGCCTTGAAACCACCAAAGAAAAGCTTATTAGGATGAAGAAAAAAGCAGTTTTTGTAAAGATTCAAGCAGAAATTAAAGCATTATAAAAGAGAGAAAGTCAAGAATTGGTAAATATTATTATCTGTCTTACTTTTTCACACATTAGTCATTTAAGATTTACTGAAATTTGAGGTTTTATATTATACCCATTCCATCTGACTTGAGTAAACAGCCACTGTATCTTCATAATTCTCTCTGTGATAGACATCTATCAATTGTCTTCTTAGCAAACAAGAATTTTATGAGGATATTTACACATGTCCTATTATGGTCCTGTTGAAATTTCTTGGGCATATTCTGGGAACCATGATTTCTACTTTACTCTTTATCCTCCTAAGTTCAGCCAGCTCATCTCTGGTGTAGCTATTTCTGCCTACACGCCCAGAAGCAGTACCTGAGGTTTCTACCTCTCATACTTCTCTGTCAATACTTGTCCTTATTCAGCTTTCTTATGTTACCAATCTTAAGTGTACAAATTGTATTAAAAGATAAACTTAGGTACATTGGAATTTTAAGGGGTTTATTTGAGCATTCAACTAGTCACGAGCCTGGTAGTACCAAACCTCAAATGCTTTAGCCCTCCATTGAGGAGGGTAGAATGGAAAATTTTATAAAACGCAAATGAAAATATATTTGATTGATAAAAGTGGAAAGTCCCTAGTAAGAGATTAGTTTGGCAGCTTCTGATTGGTTAAGCATAAATTCCATCTTACTGTTTGCATTGAGTTGGGCTTCGGTTCACTTATTATATAGGAACCCAACCCATTCCAGCTTCATAGCCTGACAGCTATATTTTTTTGTAACAGATGACATATTTTTGCTTAAGTTGCAGTGCTTCACTCTTCAGTGGAGGTTGAACATACCTTTGTTTACTTGACACGATTTTACGCTTCCTGAAGGAACCATTCATATTTCCTTGTAGTGTCTTGTTTATCTTTGGAATTCAGATTATTTGATTAGCTGTGACCTCGGGTCCTTGAAGGGTTCAAGAAATTTTTTTTTGCCACTTTCCCAGCATAAAAGGAGGTAGTTTTGAAAGGGTGATGGTGGTGGAAAATGCTGAGGCACAGGTTTGGGTTGATAGGATTTGAGAGATCTATAGAAGTAAAGAGTAGAACAGAGAATACTAGAGGATGGGAAGGGGAGAGGGAAGGCAGAGATTTGTTAAAGGATATGAAATTACAGGTAGCTGGAGAAATAAGTTTCAATGTTCTATACCACTGTAGGATGACTATAGTTAACAATAATATATTACATAGTTGCCAGTAGCTGGAAGGAGAATATTGAATGTTCCCAACACAAGAAAATGATCAATGTTTGAAATGATGGATATGCTAATTACCCTGATTTGATCACCCTACATTATATGTACTGAAACATCACTGTGTATCCCATGACTATGTACAATTATAATTTGTCAATTAAAAAATTAAAAGAATAACTAAGTGAGACATCATTGCTAGGAGAGTAGAAAGAATAAAAGGCAGGAGAGAAAATTGTAAGCCTGAAGTTGAAAAGGCTGCGGTCCAAAGGACAGAACAAGAGTCACAGTTAAAATACATATACCTGGCTTCTTGTTATTTCTCTTGCTAAGACACTTCTCCAATTTGTAGGTCATAGTATATAGTGGCAAAGAGCCTGGGCTTTGAAATCAGACAGCTGGGATTTGAATCATGACTCTCTTTCCTACCAGCTCTATTACCTTGGGCTAGTTTCTTCTCTATGCATTAGTTTGTTAACCTAAAACAGGGAAGTTAATATTACCTACTTCCCAGGATTATTGTAAAAATTAAATGAGTTCATACATAAAATGTCATTACATTTAAATACTTACAGGGTGTCTGCCACTCATTTTATCTTCATAATCACTTTATCTTACCTACATTTTTCTTTCACTAATGTAAAAACTTAGAAAAGTGGCTTCCTCAGGGTAGTTCAATGTTAAATGATGGAGTCTAGACAGGAAACTTCATGCCCTTCATCTCTGGGAAACTAGCTCCTCTCTGCAATTTCTCCCTGGTCATTTGATGGTCTTCTTTTATATCTTTAAAATTGAGGGATTAGTTGAGTATATTCTATATTCATTTCTAGCAATGAAATTATATGATCTGAATACGAAATGAATTCGCAAAATTCATGGACTCTGTCTTAATCAGTTTGGTCTAACAAAGTACCATAGAGTGGGTGGCTTACAAACCACATAAAATTATTTCTTGCAGTTCTGGAGGCTGGACGTCTGAGATCAGGGTGCCAGCATGGTTGGATTCTGGTGAGAGCTCCCTTCCCATTGCAGACTTCTACATTCTTGTATTCTCACATGGTAGAAAGGGAGCGACAGAGCTCTCTGGGTTACTTTTATCAAGGCACTAATTCTATTCATGAGGACTTTACTCTTATGACTTAATAACCTCCAAAGTCTCCTTCTCTCACTACCATCACATTGGAGGTTAGGATTTCAACAAATGAATTTGAAGGGAGGAGGACAAATGTTTAGTTCATAACAGGCTCACATTAGTTTTAATTTTCTGTACTAATTCACTTTTATACTTCATATGTCTAACCATATCATTACATAAGGTAAATAATTTTCTTTGGTTCAAAATCAGAGGAAATACAGATAGTTTAATGCTGTAATCATGACCCAAAAAGCTCCTGTTTGAACCTAAAATCCTCTTTCTATACCTGGCTGAAATCCTACCTTCTTTAAGAAAAGGATTCAGTTATTATAAAGTGTCACATTAAGAAAATGAACTCTATAGATTTTTACCAGCATCCAATAATGAATATCCCTAACATAAATAACACATAAGCCTTTTCATGTTTATGCTGAAATCAGTTTTATTGGCTGCCTTTCTGTAAGACATATTTTTTTAACTCTATACTTAAAAGTTTTAAAATAACAGTTTACTTTCAAAATTCCACTGTCAACAGACAGATTTTATATTCTTCATCATGCAAACATAAAATGGGTATATTCTGATTAAATAAAAAAGCTTAAAACTGAGCATAAAGCTAAGTTAATTACAACAATGGCAGTGAATGTACACGGTTTATAATAGATATTCAAATGAACAGTTTAAAATTGATTAGGTTCAAAGTTTTCATTTCATCTGAATAATATTCAGCCCTAGAACTCTCCTGTGGCAATAGAGTATTAGTGAATAAATCTTAAAGTAAAAAAATCAACATTAGTCATGTAAATACTATGTCATCACCAACCATTAAATCTTTTCTTGATATAACAACCTCAATTACTCCTCACTTTAAGTTCTCAAATTTAGCATTTGACCTTTTATACCTATAGACTGAAAAGCTACAGTTAAATAATCAAATGTGGTAAAATGAGTTCAATCAAATGTGGTAAAATGAGTTAAAAAATTAAATCAATTTTTTAAAAGCAGCAGTAAATGCAAATCTGATTACAGCTGTTAACTCACTGGGTACCACTATTTGAATAGTCATTCACCAGAAAAAGAAAAAAGAAATAATGAATAAAATGAATCAAAACACAGATCACAGTTTTCCAGGGCATTAAAAAAACTGTTACATAATTTATACTTCTATTTTTTTTTATGCGATGAATGGCCAGCTGAATTACAGTCAAGAATGAGGCTAAGAGTATTTATTGCCACAGGTTCTTAAGAGACAAAGCTGTATACTTATGATAGAATGGGAATGAAAACACAAAGGTTGGGAAGAGGATAATCTACGTACTTAGATTTGCATGGAAAAATGGAGGAACAAATCTCCCTCCCTACCAAACAGACAGAGGTGAAGAAAAGAAATCAACAAATTAGATAAAAATAATTTTAAAACGTGAATAACAAATCCTAAGTGCTGGTTTATTGAAAGAGTAATAAAATGAACACATTCATGGACTGACTAGTTGAGGAAAATAACAAGGGAGAAGACACAAATAAACAAAATGGAGAATTCATTCATTTACTTAGGCCATTATTTATAAAGCACTTACACTGTGTTGAGCCCTCTTCAATATGATGGGTATGTCACAGTATAAAAAAATAATAGCCCAAACACCGTCCTCCCACGGAAGTTTAATTAGAGTAGGCAGAGATGAATAAAGTTCAAAATAAATAGGAAACGAGGAAGTATGTAGATGATGGTGAGTGCTGTGGTGCAAAATAAAGGGGAAGATGATAGTTGCAATTTTAAATAGGATGGTGCAAGAAGGCCACAATGAAGGAGGAATATTTGAGTCAACACTTGACTCGTGGGGAATGAGTAATGTGGACCTCTGAGGAAAGACTGTTTCAGGAAGAGGAAAAAGCAACTCAGAATGAATTAGGGGAAATTATCAGAGACAGAATTATAGATAAAAATAATAAAAGCATATTATGAACAGTAGAAAAACAATAAAATTCAGTGATGTTTTAATGCAGAGCAATGATTAACTTAAAAAGACCTAATATGGTAGAATTTGAGGAGCCAGGGTAGTCCAGTTAGAGAGACAGTTGGGAAAGAGTCGGTTCTAGGAACTCCCAAATAGTTGTTTAGTTAGCTTTCATTTAGTGTGGGCTCTATAAGTGAAACCAAAACATAAAAATAAAATATTCCTGGCATGAGGATATTAGGAGATTGGCATTAGGACAGTTTGCATGCTTCAAAAATATAGGCTTAAATGCACTTTATTTTCACTGCCAGTGACAGGAGCATTATATGATGATTGCTTCAAAACTGTGAATTCAGGCAGCCACAATGCAAATTATATTCGAGGAGCTGGAGACAGGTTTTCTCAAATAGATGTCCCAGCTAAAAGTAGGGATTTAGATACTTTACATAGAACTTTGCAATTTATCTGTAAAGTTTACCAGTATTTACATCTATTTTTGTTTCTTTTGCAACATATTTTATTATTTTTATTTTACATATAAGTTACATGACATGTAAGTATAATCGACTTTTTCAGTTATAAATGTTGATGCTTGCATCCTATAGGAAATTCTGTGTGGGCCTAAGTTCACAGCTCAGGCTGTCAATTTTTGCTGTTGGGCACACAGAAAACAGGAATACATAAAAATAGAAGCAACAGAAAACAAAATTAGAAAATGAAGTGATTAAATTTACCAAAATTTAGAAAAGAATAAAAAATGTTTAGTAATTCAAGATTATGCCTTCTGAGGACGAATAGTTCTATTGAAAGAAGCTATTATTAATTGAAGGTTCTGTAAATATGCTCTTTATTCTTTTATTTATTCTGTTTTAAATCTATCTTGTTAGAATTTATAACGTCAACAGGTATAAGGGCTGCTATCCCAAATACTTCATGAAAGGTTTGGATAATGTTCTGTCAAAGTTGGTATGACCACAGTAAGGTCAGGTCATTTAAGAGCCTAATACATATGTTTTTAATAACAACTTGTCACTTACAATAATGTATGTACCTGGCTGTTAAGTTTAATTTTAAATTCAAAGAAAAGCTTTAAAAAATTGTCCCTTACTAAAGTTAATGAGATTTAAAGGTAAAGTCCAGTCTCACATTTTAACCATTCCTTATGGCTAAATGTTGGGCAAGAAGTGAAATGATGTACACACTTAAAATGTGATTTCCTTTACAAAGAAAAAGGTTCAGTTAGCAGTCAGGAGGCCACAGTTGTTTCCCTATTGATGAATAACTTTCAGTTTTGCTCTGGGCAAGTGCTTTAATCTCCAGGACACAATCTGAGCACTATGAATGAACATGTATGCCACTTTCCCCTCATTAATGTTCGGATTTTGCAGTGCTGCCAGGAAAGAGCTTTAGGATTTTGTTTGTTTGTTTGTCTTCTCAGCTACATAGCAGAGCATAATAGCCAACTTTATTCCTCTTGAGAAATAGTTTTTTTTTTTTTTACTATGGGGATTTTAAAATGGATACTGTATTGATGCTGTATTATTAATTCAACTAAGAAGTTGGTTGAATAGCGTTTGGATTACTGAAAACTGGAATTTATGTACATGTAGAGATTCCTTTAATTTGTTTTCCTACAGTTGTGAAAGTGAAGCCTTATTTTGTTGAAAAATTTGAAAGCACACAAAACACAAAACCTTTGTATTTTGGGGCAATAATACTATCATGTAATTCCTAATTATGTGATCCTGAGATGCTTGTTGCTTCTTTCCATTTTTTTCTTTAAAGTAATTGAAATAATTAAAATGGGAATATTTATGTTATATATTCATACTTTAAAATTATTTTCCATTTAACATTATATCATAAGCATTTATTATTTTCCCAAAACTTCTTTGAAAAATCACAAGTTTTAATTACTGCAACATATTTACTTCTTTGGAAATAACTGTAATCAATATTTGTTAATTTTTCTCTTTATCGTTAACTTTTTCAAATAATATTTTAGTAAACAACATTATTTAAATCTTTGCTTAAATCTTCCGTTTTTCTTGAGGTGAATTTATGGGTATTCTTAAAGAATAGCGTTATGATTATTTTGCTCCAATAAAGAGAGAAATTAGCAGAATGTAAACATTTAAAATATTTGTTTATATCACTCCTTGAGACATGGCATATATTCCTATAAAATCACTAAATACTTTTTGCTTTCTTGTTTCTAACTTTCTAACTTTTACTAATGAAGATGAACAAATACAATACAAAATAAAATAAGTTTAGGAGTGGAAAAACTAAAGCCAGTTAGGGGAGAGGTGTTTCTGCTGGTGTGATCTTTAGAGGGAGGAGGAGGGTCTTACTTCCGTGAATGGAAGCAGGAAGCAGTTTAAGGAACAGAAATGCAAATGTAGGGGAAGGGAATGGGGTGGATAGACTCAATCATGAGCTTTCTGGCCCAAACATCTATGGGGCATACCCTGCAAGTTGAGAGGGTGCTTTGAAGATAATTCTCCCTTAAAATAAGCTAATGAAGTTTTGGATCCAGCAAATAACTAATTTCACGGAAGTACTTACTAGCATAAAACTTATTACCAGCCACCAGCCATCTTGATGCAGACTGTGAGAACATCTCTTGGTGCCATAAAGAATTGGACAGTAAGTGCTTCAGGGTTTCTGCTCACTTCTTTCTTTGTCCTCTGAATTGCCAATAGACAAGTCTATTTTTCCAGAGTTAAAGGGTAAAAAGTATGTAATTCTATCTGCCCATTTAGGGAGATTAGGATACATTATTTATCACAGTAAATTTTTAACTGCCTGCAATGGATGGAATTAGAACAGCATATGAATATATTCAAAGCATTTGATTTTATAGTATTTATAAAGCATTTTTTTAATTTTTAATTTTAGTGGGTACATTGTTTTATATATTTATGGGGTACGTGAGATACTTTGATACCAGCATGCAATGCATAATAATGACATCAGGATAAATGCAGTGTCCATCCCCTCAAGCATTTATCTTTTGTTACAACCAATCCAATTATATTCTTTTAGTTATTTTAAAATGTACAATTAAATTGTTATTGACTATAGTCACCTTGTTGTGCTATCAAATACTAGTCCTTAATAATTCTTTCTAATTATTTTTGTATTTGTTTACCATCCCCACTTTCTCCCCCAAGCCCCACTACACTTCCCAGTCTCTGCTAACCATCCTTCTACTTACTCTCTATCTTCATGGGTTCAATTGTTTTAATTTTTAGCTCCTACAAATAAGTGAGAACATATAAAGCATTATTTTGATTCCAATATTTAAATAGATATTTTTCCTTAAGTGCAGAAAAACAAAAAATGAAAAGATTACCTTGACCCCATATCATCCAGCATATGTTACTGTTTACAATTTGATATAAATATATTTGATAAAATATATTTCTTCCAGTCTTCTAAATACACATTTTATTAATGATCTAAGGCTTAATTATGCTGCAGTAACAGAAAATTAAAAAAAAGATAAACAATGGTTTCTTGCTCAGACTACATGCGTGAGTCCAGCTGGTGCTCATCTCCGTAAGATCGTCAGTCCAGAACCCAGGCAATGAGCAGCTTCACATGTGGCAGTGCGGGGGAGTAATGAGATAGAAGAAAATGAGACAAGATTTGCACCTGGTGCATGGAAGAGGCTCGGGTAACTTCTGTTTACATTTCATTGGCTAATTCAAGTCACGTGGTGGAAACTGGCACTAAAGAGGCAACCTAGCGTGTGGTCAAACTAGAGTGAAGGGGTGTAGATGCAAAAATTAACAAATCTTTCCATGATTGTGGAGCAGCTCTATCATGATTGAGAATTCAGCGCCAGTAGCAGCAGGGATCTTCCTGTGTAATGACGGGTCATCAAAGCCAGGTAGACCTTTGTAAGATTTTTTTACACTAACATTCATACTGAATCTTTATATTCTTTAGGAAAATAGCAGAATAACAGAATTTTAAGGTCAACTAGAATGACTACAATAAATTTGTAGAATATATTAATATCTAAAAATAACTTTGCCGTATAAAGTAATGCCAATGTATTTTTTTCTTTTCATTACTGCATTTTAAATCAGATCAAATTTGGCAGGTTAAGCAGTATAGGAAACAACTTGAATTTAGCAAAGAAACTTGTAGCCAATTCAAGTAAGCAAAACACTGTATCACAGCAATCTAGCCTAATTTATTCTCATTGGTTCCTCTTATTGTCACATATTGTTCCATTCATTCCATGATAAATTGTATCTCTCTGGGTCAGAAAAAAAGTATTCAAATAGAAATAATTTCAGCAATTTTCTGATGTCACACTCTGTTTTTTCTTCCACATTTTGAATTATTTTATTGGGACGCATACCCCTATGAGCTCAACCAAAGCAGGTTGCTAACTAACTGGAGTTTCATATTATGCTGTTGTCATCATCTTCTTAGATGTTGTCTCTTTAAGACAGTTTCTGTTTGGCTAATGGCATTCTTTATCTCCTGTAGTTTAGGCTTACCTTAAGTGAACCAATATTGAATGTATTATCCTATTTTCACTATTTTCAATAAAGACATGGCCTCAATCATAGATATATTAGGCTTCTTTTAGCAGAGCTAGTGCAAGTATAAACGTAGAAAGAGAAAAACTACTTGGCGAACAGCTTAGTGAATTTTTGCATTGTTTACTTGAAAATGAATCTGGTTTTTGGTAGCCATTTCTCAGAAAACTTTACTATCACATGTTTTTATGTCCTAATTATTCAATTCAGGTTTCTTTAGTTATAAAATCAGCAAAGAGGTCTGTTTCTATTTATTTTCACATAGCTAAGACTTATAAAATTGTGAATTTAGAAATTGCTAGATGGGAATTAATTTCATCTTATAAACCCAGCATACTCATTTAATAATAGAATCAAGATAAACAATTATAGGATAGACGAAAAAAATAGAAATTGAACTAGAACATTGAACAGAGTGCTAACTACAAGTTCTAACATTTTTGTTTTTGTTTTACATGTTCAAATATTCATGCATGCATAAAGTATTATGTGGAATTTAAATAACTTCTTTAAAATGGAAATATGTTGTATTTAATGGACACTAATTTGTTTTAAAACTACGGAATGAATCCAGGAAAGAGGTGCATGATTTAGTAGTTGCCTAAATTGTACCTTCTACAGATGTTCTGAGTTTATTAAAATTAGTTATTATTAATTACTTGCATAAAATATTAGCATATCAAACTAAAACCAAAGGATCAAAACTCAAAATGTTAGGTAGATAAAAACTCTCATGGTTTTTTGTTCCTTCAGGGATTTATAAGAACTTTCAGTCTTTTGCAGTGCTATTGTGAAACCAACAACTGGTTGTTATTTTGAATCTCAAAAAGGAATTCGAATTTGGGGTCCTAACAGGAAATGACATTTACCCAAAGGAATTCAAATAAGGAAATATTTGAAAAAGTAAGAGGAAGATATATTCAAAGCAATATCTTTTTCTCTTTTGGAATATGGAACGCAGCTAATGATAGGTGTAGTTGTATTTCCTGACGTTAATTTTGTGTTACAGGTGAGGAGCCAGTTAAGAATGGTCTAGTCTGGGTGTTAATTATGCACAGAAATCCACTGGCTTTGTTTTGAAGATAGCTGGGAATTTGGGATAGGATTAGAGGGGTTATAATTGCGAAGGAAAGCCCTTGCTTTGACGTCTCTGACTTAGGTATCTATCTAAATATTGCAAAATAATTAAAATAGGTGTAACTTGAACATTGGCTTTAGGCATAGTATGATTTTAGAGATGAGGAAAAGTTGTCCATATATGAATATCTGCCAACATTTCCCCCATCATCTCAGTGTTAACTTTCTTTTCTGAGAAATGAATTCATTCATTCTTTCTACAACCAGAAGTAAGGAAGATTCATCAGTTTTAGGTGGAGGAAGATTCAGGTGAATTTCTTTTGGACCGGTGAGAAATTTCTAAAGCAGGGCCTCAAATTGGAACTTGTGTATGTTGCTGTGCAGGGAGGTGTAAGCAAGCTGGGTGGTCAGCCTGGGAAAGTCAGATCTTTTGTTGCATCACAATTTATAGCCCTGACTTTGGGATATGTGTAATAATTTCGCAAGTATTTTCAGTCTCTTGGGCACAGTGGCTCTAAATGAAAGCGTGAAGAAGGTAGTTACATCAGCATACTCCCACCTGCTTTAAAATATTTTCTCCTTTCCCCACTTTGGCAAATGGCCTAAAGGTGCTGCTAGTTTCCATGTCCCACCTGGTATCCTAAAACTTTTCCCCAGCTCTCTTTGATCTACGTTCCTCAGTGTCTTTTGAAGCCTGCTTTAAATCCTGGTATTCAATACTAATTCATTGACCATGGTATGGTCAATACCATACCAAGGATCTGATAAAATAATACACACTTATATACCAGTAGGTAAAAATATCTTTCTTTCTAGGATATTTTGCATTTTAATGTAGAGCACTCATGATTAACTTTAAAAGTCCTAATGTGGTGGAATCTGAGGAACAAGGGTAGTCCACTTAGAGAGATGGCTGGAAAAGGGTAGGTTCTAGGAACTCCCAAATAGTTGTTTAGTTAGCTTTCATTTAATGTGGGCTCTATATTTGGGAATATAAGAGAAACCAAAATGTAAAAATAAAATATTCCTGTTATGAGGACATTAGGAGATGGGCATTAGGACAGTTAACATGCTTCAAAAATACAGGCTTAAATATGCTTTGACTTATTTTCACCACCAATGCCCGGAGCATTATATGATGATTGCTTCAAAATTGTGAATTCAAGCAACCACAATGCAAATTATATTTAAAGAGCTGGATACAGTTTTTCTCAAATAGATGTCCCAGCTAAAAGTAGGGATTTAGACACTTTACCTAGAACTTTGCAATTTATCTGTAGTTTAAGGTTTACCAGTATTGATATCTATTTTTTTCTTTTTTAACATATTTTATTATTTTTATTTTTATAAAATTCAAATTTTATTTTAGATATGGGGGTACATGTTTAGGTTTGTCACATGGGTATATTGCACCCAGGTAGTGAGCATAATACCCAAATAATTTTATCAACCCATGTCCCCCTCTCTCCCTCCCCTCTCTAGTAATCTGCAGTGTCTGTTGTTCCCATGTTTCTGTCCTTGTGTGCTCCATGTTTAGCTCCCACTTATAAGTGAAAACTTGCCATATTTAGGTTTCTGTTTCTGTGATAATTCACTTATGATTATGACCTCCAGCTCCATTCATGTTGCTGCAAAGGACAGGATTTCATTCTTTTCTATGGCTATGTTGTAGTTCATAGTATATATATACTACATTTTAAAAATTCAGTCCACCATTGATGGGCATCTAGGTTGATTCCATGTCTTTGCTATTGTGATTGGCACAGAGATGAACATATGAGTGCATGTGCCTTTTGGTATAATAACTTCTTTTCATTTGGGGATATACACAACAATGGGATTACTGGGTCAAATGGTAGCTCACTCTATACAGATATTAACTCAAGATGGATTTAAGATTTAAATGTAAGACCTCAAACTCTTAAACTTCTAGAAGAAAGCCTCTGAAATACCTTTCTCAGAGGCTTTCTTGGCAAAGAATTTTTGGCTAAGTCCCCAGAAGCAATTGCAACAAAACCAAAAATTGACAAGTAAAACCTGATTAAACTAAAGAGCTTCTACACAGCAAAAGAAACAAACTATTGATAAACAGACAACCTACAGCATGGGGAAAAATATGTACAAACTCTGCATATAACAAAGGTCTAATATCCAGAATCTATAAGGAATTCAATTCAGCAAGCAAGAAACAAATAATTCCATTAAAAAAATAGGCAAAGGACATGGACACACACTTCTCAAAAGAAGACACACAAGTGCCCAACAGACGTGAAAACATACTCATCATCACTAATCATCAGAGAAATACAAATCAAAACTGCAATGAGATACTGTCTCACACCAATCAGAATGTCTGTTATTAAAAAGTTAAAAAGAGAAAAAAAAGATGCCGGTAAGGGTGTTGAGAAAAGTTAATGCTTATCCACTGTTGGTGGCTATGTAAATTAGTTCAGCCACTGTGGAAAGCAGTTTGAAGATTTCTCAAATTTGTTTTTCATTCTTTATTAAAATTAAGATAATTTCAAATCAAGTTTTAAGTCAAAATTTAAAATAATTTAAACTTTAAACTGTAAAACTTTTCTTCAATTTATTCTACACTTTAAAACTGTCTATCTAGTCCATTCACTTGAGACCATATTGTTAAAGGAATTAACAGTTAAATATTCCAGCAAGGTAGTCAAATGTACAATTAGATGTTTGAGGTTTCTTCCAGAATTTGGATCTTATATATCTCAGAAGACTATTCAGTAGTCTACTTTGATTCTATTACAGCGATGTTGTCTTCTGTTTCCTGTTCATAAACGTGCTTGGAGGAGAGTTTCCAATTTATGCCAAGACTGCAAATTAGCACAAGCTGCTGCTGCTCTTCAGCAAATCAACCCGAGGGAAACGGGGGGGTGGGGGGGGGGGGGGGGGGAGAAGGAAAACTCGATGCAGACTCATAAAAATGTGAGAAATCCTTAGGATAAAAGACAGCTACTTTGAACTGGTGTGTGGCAAGGCAGGTAGATGGCTGCAGCTGAGAGCAAAGGGCTTTTGGCTCAGCTGTTAAAGCAGAAATTAGAAAAGAGCAGTTGAAATAGTGTCTTGGCTTCCCCTTTGCCTTGTTTTTTGTTGCAGGATTTGGCAATAGTTGCCCATACCTTTGAAGGCCAGTACTTCCAATGGCCCATCCTTCTGTAGGGATAAAATCAAGGTAATGCAAAATCCCTGACAGGGTGGAGAATTGAGGAAAACTAAAGGATGAGGACTCACCAACCTTGGCTTTCTCTCTTTCATTCAGTTTCCTCCAAACTTCCAGGGCTGATGGATGACAATTTAGGCAGTCTTCCTTTTCCTTGGTGTTTGAATGTAGAGTGTTGACTTGAAAAGTTACTTGGTGCGGTGAAACCAAATAGGAGTAGTTAATTCTGGTTTGTGGTAACTTGAGTTCTTCACCTGAAAGCCCATCCCTTCATAAACCTTTGACCTCTGAGGATTGACCTAGATTCCTTCTTCTGCCCCTCCCCAGTTCATATTAACAGGCAACGTATCTATCTCTTCAGGGATAAGCCAAATTAATAATATTATTAAATGCCAAAATACTAAGATATGACTTGTTTAAATTGAACATTTCAGAAATATATCTTCCTTAAATTAAAAAATGTAAATTGGACAACATATCAGAAGTATTAAAATGGAAGAGTCAGAATTTGAAATAGAGAAAATATGCAACAAGGGAAGGATATTATCGATAGGAAACAAGAATAAGATGTAATGAAAAATAATCAAATAGAAACACTAGGTGCAAAGAAGTTAACAGCTGAATAAAAAGCATAATAGATAGATTGCATATGAGAATGAATATAGCTGAAGAAAGAATTCATCATTTGTAAGGTGGGATACCAGCACATTCCTAGAAGGAAACAAATATGATCGAACAGCTGAGAAATATCCATAGAAGTGCAAATATCCAGATATAGAAGTTCTAGACAGAAAATAATAATAAAGGTAATTTCTAGGAATTAAAATTCAAAAGTCCATATAATTAAAATATCCCTTACAGTATAAAACAAAAAAAAGCCTTAGGCTTTTTGCAATGGCTTTTTTGGATGAAGTGATGTAGAGGTGATATGCAAACTTCTTAGGGTCACCAGATATGGGTGCTAGTTGTCCAGTAATCCCTGTGGGGTATACAGATGATACTCTGTAAGGCACTTTAAAGCAGGGTAGGGGTAAATTTGCTAATGGGAAAATGTGACTGGAGACATCTTTGGTGTTATACAATAAATACAGACTCTCTTGAAGTAATGAGAGATTGTTGTTCTGATTAAGGAAATTGTTGAAGTAGAAGTTTTGGTTCCCTCTAACTCTCTTTTCCAAATTCGTGTCTGGTCAGTACTTAAGACAGATGGATCCTGGAGGTTAACAGTATGAAGGATTAAACAGGTTGGTATTTCTGATTACCTTCATTGTAACTGATATTGTAAAGGGTATAAAGGAAGTGCCTCAGATCATGGGGGACGGTATGCTCTTGTTGAGAAAAACTTTATAGACAAATTAAATTTAGTAGACTTTATTTGAGCAGAGAATGATTCACAAATTGGACAGCACTCAGAACCAGGGGAGGTTCAGGGAACTTCATCCAGCCATGTGGCAAGCAGTTTTTATAGACAGGAAAAGGAAGTAACATACAGAAACAGCTTTATTGGTTACAGCTGAGTGTTTGCCTAATTTGCATGTTGTGATGAGGCATTGGCCCTATATGGACATGGTCTGATCAGTTGGCAGCCTGTGTTCGTTTGGAGCTCAGTGGCTGTGACTGGCTGAGACTCAACTATTTGTTACAAAAATAAACTCTTAGGTTGCAGTTCATTCTTAGGGACTCAATGTATGAAGGTTGCTTCAGGCCAAATTTAATTTAATTTAGCACTATTATAGCGATTCCAATTTGGGAATCCGGCCAGTAACAATTTGCATTCTTGTAGAAAGTGAATCAGTATTTATTTCATGCATTGATATGGGGATTTTAAAATTCACTAGCATTTTGCCATATTCTCATGAAGGATTTGGAGTTAAAAATCACTAATAGAAAGTCAGTTTACTACACTGAAAGTATGAGAATTGCCTCTTCAGAGAAAGATCAGGTTGAGCTAAAGATGAGAGGCACCTAAATGAAAAACAGAGGCTGGCTGATAAATCCTGCTAAAATTTAAGCAAGATTTATTAAATTAAATAAAATTTAATGTATTTATTCCAACCCATGAAATTCTGAAGAATGTATATAGACAGGAGAAACCAGAGATAGTTCTTCTACTTTGAGAAATAAATTACTGGTTCTCTCATATACTGGAAATAGGCAAGAAACTTAGAGACTAGCAGGGCTTTTGGGGTTTTGGTTGAATCATATTTATCTATTAATCCTGTTGGCCTGAACCATAATGTCACTAAAAATAAATCTGAATTTGAGTGGGGCTTTTGCAGAAACAAGTGTTAAAGATAAACCAAGGGTGTTGGCACAGATATTTTCACTGGACACTTACGATCCATCTACTCAGATAATATTTGAAGTTGTTGTAACCAGTACATATGCAGATTGCAGGAATTTGCAGAAATTGAATAGGGCTATTCAGTGAGTTCTCTTGAAGTTTGGCTAAAACTGCTGAGTTGTTTAGCATATACAACTCAGGAGAGAAAAGTGAGATTGTTACTGAGGGTTGGTTCAAACCACTCCCACTACTGAAGGGCATCAGAAAATTCTGAGGACAGAAATACTGATTGCGCTATGGGTGATATCAGAGAGACATTCAGATGGGAGGAGTGCAGCATAGCAAAGCTTGTTCACAAGGTAGAGACAGTATATTAGAAAGATGCTAAGAGGGTAACTTCAGGGGAGCCTACAGTTTATATTAGCAGTTGCTTCGCTGGCTATAGAACCAGAAATAGAGCCCACTAAGGATACTGTGTAGTCTGGGTCTTACCATTCTCTCCCAGTCATGGAAAAGGTGGCTTCTTAGTCTACTGAAAGGATCCTCTAGAGTGAGAATACAGAATAAGGGCCACAGGGCCGTTTTGTACTTGAAGAAGAAAGCAAGTTCGGGTTTGCACAAGGGCAATAGCAGTGGAATTAGCAGAGGGAGACTTGTTAGACTTTCACAGGCGAGTGTTTGGATATTTACAGACTCTTGTACTTTAACCAAAGGTCCTGCTGTATGATCTGGGGAAATGGGCCCTAAATGAATGAACAATGAAGAACGTATCTGCATGGTTTCTTGTGTGGACATATCTGGAAGCTCACAGGAAAAATTAAAGTGATTGACTTTAATACCTGCCCACAATAACAACACAAATCCCAGGTCTTCTGACTTCTGCCTCAGAATGTAGACATCTAGAAGGAGTACCCATCTGCCTTCTAGCAAAAGAAAGATAGATGGTCCTCAAAATCCTAATTTTTCTGGAACCCGTTGGAGAGCTAATGCTGCAGGACAACAAGTAGCCTGGAATCTGAGGAAAGACAGGTGCCTCTGCGGACAGATAGAGAACAAGCATGGATTCACCTGTGTAAGAGCACAAGAGGAAGAGAAGGCCACCATACAAGTGAATAAAAAGAAGTCGCAGTGACTTTTAATTAATTTTCAAAGACTGCTTCTCTGATACTGTGAGAGTATGGAACCTATGAAGACAGCCAGTTGCAGGCTTTTCTCCATAGACTTCACTATGTGCTGATGATAAAAGTTTATTGGCAGGGCAGGTACTAATATACACTACTTTGGAGATGCAGCCTGAAGAAGAGGTGCATCCACTGCTGTAGGAAACACAGGAACCCATCTTTGGTTTCTTCTCACATAAGGAAAAAAGACTTTTAAGATGCTGGGGAATAGCAGAAAGCTCTTGGCCCAGTGCAAGGAGATGTCTCCACTGTAGGTAGGGGAAGGAAAAAAAAAAAAAAAAAAAAAGGGAAATACTTTATCCATAGGTAGGAGCAAGAAATGTGCTCAGAGGAGCCCAGACCGGTAAAGGTCTCCTTCCATTGAGTTTGGAAGAAGCTCACTGAGAAAATCCATATTCTAAGACTCAGGGAGACAATGACTGCTTAAACTGAGGCTGAATCAGGATGACAGAGAACCTCGTCCACAACCATAACACCTCAACCTCCAAGACAGAAGCAACAGATTAACACTGGAGACGACTAGAGAAGTTTCCCTTTGAGGGGCAGTTGAACAGGGAAGCCCTAATGAGTGGAGCAGAAACATCATGAAAACCCACCAGCAAACTATCTGCAACCTAAGAACAAACAGGAATTCAAAGACAGTGGTGAACAAAACTGAATATTGCAACAACAAAATCCAAACTGGGCTCAACTCTTGAGTTAAATTTACTCACCTTCCCACAATAATAGCCTAGCAGAAGACAAATGACATTTACCTAACACGTAAATACTACTTTTATCAGACTCTACCACTCTGAACACTATGTCTGGAAATTAATAAAAAAATTAACAGACACAAAAATCAAGTTAAAAACAAAACACACAACCCTTACTGTCAAGAGACAAAGTAATCAACTGAACAAGACTTAGAGATGATCCAGATGTTGCAACAATCAGACAGGTAATTGAAAATAACTATGGTTAATAGGTTAAAGGTTGTAACACAAAGATGTACAACGTGCATGGATAGATAAAGATTTCAGCAGAGGAATGAAAACAACAAGAAAGAGCCACATGAAAGTGCCAGAAATGAGAACCTCGATAAGAAATATGAAGAATGCCTTGGGTGGGCTCACCAGTAGACTTGACGCAGCTAAGGAAAGTGATAGAGGAAGTGAAAGTCAGTTAATAGTAATTACCTAAACTGTCAAATGATAAAAGAGTGAAGAAAAAAGGAAACGAAACACGCAAATGCCGTAAGAAAATATCATTAGTGTGATATATGTGTCATTGAAATCCTAGAGAAAACAGAGAGAGAATGTGAGGCAGAAGAAATATTTGAAGAGATAGTGGTTACAAAATTTTAAAGAATAATTTATCAAACTACAGATACAATAACTTCAGAGAACCCAAAGTAATTGATTGGATAGTAATTGATTGACTAGAAATCAATAATGAATTCGCAGATGTGAACAATATTATCAAAGCCTTCACCAACCAAATCGACTTTTATTGAACACTAAATATAAGCAGAATATACATAATTTTCAAGTGCATGTAGAACATATTGTATAGTCTATATATCATGGTTCTGGCCATAATTCAAACCTCAATACATTTAAAAACATGTACATAGTATATTCTTTGATCATAATGGAATTAAAATAGAAATCACAAACAGGTATCTGGAATAATTACCAAATATTTTTACTGATGAACACACATCTAAATATCGCTTTAAATGGCAAAAACCACAATTATTTTTTTACCAACCTAATAACTTACAGGTCAAAGAGAAAATCAGAGGGGACATCTGAAAATAATTTGAATTGAATAAAAGAAAATAATCTATCATGCAAAATTTGCGGGATGCAAATAAAGCACAATTTAAAGAGAAATGTATAGCATTTCATGTTTATATGAAAAAAGTCTTAAATCAGTGATTTAAAATTCCTCCTTAAGAAACTTGAAAAAAGTAAATTAAACCAAAGTAAGCAGCTGCAAAGTAATAATAAAGAACATAAATAAAATTGGAAATGGAACAGCAGAGAAAAATCAATGAAACCCAAAGCCTATGATGAGACTCACCAACAAGGAAGAAGACACAAATTATTATATCACAGGTTAAAAAGAGGACATTGTTGCAGACCCTACATACATTATATTCTCTATAGATATAGAAAAAAATTATATTCTCTATAGATATAGAAAAATAATTTTACAAAATTCAATATCCATTCATGATAAACTCTAAATTTTAGATAGAATGGAATTTACCCAACATGATAAGAAACAGCTACAGAAAACCTACAGCAAACATCATACTTACTGATAAAAGACTGAACCCTTACTCTAAGGCAAAAGAAAAATGTTCTTACCACCCACATTTAACATTATACTGGAGGTTCTAGGCAGTGTAATAAGAAAAGAAAAAGAACTAGGCATACAAATAGAAAAAAAAATATGTGGGATTGTTATTCACTTTCAACATGATTGTATTTGAAGAAGATTTCAAAGAATGTACAAAACAAAGTTACTGAAGATACAAGATCACAATTTAAAAATGTAATGGTATTTTTAGGTATTGACAATGAACAGTAAGAAATGGGAATACCACCATTGATGGTGGAAAAAGATGAACTACCTAGGTATAAATGTAATAAAATATTTAAAAGATGTGTATGGTAAAGGCTACAAAACAGTGAAGAAAGAAATCAAAAAGGCTGAAATAAATGGAGAGGCATATTATATTCATGTATTGAAAGACTCAGTAGTGTTAAGATGCCAAATATGTCCAAATTCCAAATTGATCAAATGAGTAAATACAATCCAAATCAATGTCATGGCAATATTTGTCATAGAAATGCACAAGAGATTATAAAATTTATGTGTAATGGCAAATGAACAAGAATAACCAAAATTGTTTTGCCTAGAAAAACAAACTTGACATTCACATGCTACCTTATTTCAAGACTTTTTATAAAGCTAGAGATAGTAACTCAGTATGGAATTGGCCAATGAATAGGCATGTAGAGTGTAACTGAAATGAGAGTCCAGAAACAGACTCACACGTAGACAGTAATTGACATTTGCCAAAGTTCAGAGGCAAATAAATGGAACAAGTGATAGTCTTTTCAAAAATTCTGCTGGAATAATTTCACATCCATATGCAATAAATTTTTTAACTTAGTAAACCTTAAATCTCTTTATCATCTGTTTTAAGTAACAAGTATTTTATTTGTTTCATTTTATATTCACGGAGTTAGAAAATATAGGTGATATTTTCCAGGGAGCCATTTCTTATAAATCCACAGACTCTAGGTTTCTTTACCATAAACAATACTAACTAGAAACATTTTAGTCAAAAGATTCCTGAGATTAGGATTTTTCTCCTAGTAAGTACCATTAGTTTATTTACCATAAAGTCTCCTGTTTACACGTTTACAATACAATGTGACCAGATCATCTTCCTTCTTTCTTTCTCAAAATTGTCCTCCAGATACGGTAATGAAATGATTGAAGAGTAGCCTCATAGCCTTTTCCTTTCCATATCCCTTCCAAAGCCTGTCACAATATGTTCTGAGGTAATTGTTTCAAAAGGAGTTCATAGCAGGTCAACTTTGAATTCTTGCTTGTTTGGAAAATTCTTTATTATGCCCATGATTCATTTATAGTATGTCTGGGTATATAGAATTCAGAATGCTTTTTGTTTTGTTGTTGTTGGTTTTTGGCTTGTTTGTTTTCTCTCATTTGTTTGAATCCATTGCTGCTTGTTGTTCTAGGAGAAAGTGTTACAGCTGAGAAATATGACAATGGTCTTATTTTCATTCAATTGTAGTCAATTTGATTTTTTTTCTTGGAAATTTTAGGCATGCTTGCGTATGTGTAAAAATGCCCTGAGGTTTAAATTAATGACTTGTGTATTTACAATCAGTATACTTTCTTCCCTTTGCTATATGTATATGTGTTAAGCTTCAATTAAGTGGTTAAGAAAAGTAAAGTTTTATACAATACAATAAAGCCGTAAATTTTAAATTTTAAAATAAATTTTAAAAAACATATGAAAGTATGAGCCCCACCCTTTTTTTGGTTAAGAACTTTTATTAAAGGGCTATCACTGCTTGGTAACCAGTATCTCTCTTTTCTTTTCTGGTTCATTTTATGCTTTATTTTCTCTTATACATTTTCTCACTTTCACTTTATGTAACTCTCATTAGATAAATACTGAAAGTATTCAATACATCCTTTCTGTTTCTTGTTTCTTTCATATATTTTATATTTTGATCTCATTCTATATTCTAGATCTCAGATTTATTTTCTATTCCTTCACTGTCCAAAACAATAGCCCTTAGTCATAGGTGACTATTTAAATTTACATTAACTTAATTAAAATTAGTTATGAAATCAGTTTTAAAATGCTTTATAGCCAATGTGGCTAAGGGGTACCCTATCGGACAGCACAGATCTAGGGCTGTCCCATCATTATAGAAAGGTCTATTGGATAGTCTTATTCTAGGCTATATCTATAGAATAATTTCATGCTTGATATTTAAATATCCTAGACTCTGAATGTTCAGGTATTTCATTGAAAACTATTTTTGTATTATTAAAGGATTATTTTTTCAACGCTTTTTAAAATACCAATTTCAGTTCTCTTTCCTTTCCTTTCTACTCTCTACTTCTCTTTCATATATTCTGGGCAAGAGAACATTACTTGTGATAAGTCAAGCATTTTTCGAGACCTTTTCTTATTTCTGAATCATCACTTTTGAAAGTCAAAATATAAGAAATTGGATCTTTTATTGTCCATATTCCTCCATTTTTTATTTTTTTTTGTTTTTCCTGAGGACAGAGCCCTGGCTCTGTCACGGAGAAAAATACAGGAAGAAGGACTGAAGTTTGACTGATTTTTCCATTAGAAAAACATAACTTAGAACTAACTTACAGTTAGAACTCTGTCTTGAATAGCTTCCGTTTCAGGTATAGCAAAGACTTATTTTGTGCATATTCTGGATGGCAACTTCCTCTGCTCTAATTTATTCATCAACTCAATTGTATCCTCTTTATGTCTTGCAGAAACCTGTTCACATATAAAGTGGTTTGATTTAGGCTAACACACTCTTCCATCACAGCTTTATTGTATTACATAAAACTTTACTTGTCTTAACCTCTTAATTGAAGCTTAACACATATACATATAGTAAAGGGAAGAAAGTATACCGGTTGTAAATACGCAAGTCATTAATTTAAACCTCAGGGCATTTTTACACATACATAAGCTTATATAACTCTATCACCCTCTAATGTTCTCTTCTGCTACTTCCATGTCATTAACTACCTTTCTTCACTCCCACCAATGAGGTAACCTCTATTCTGACGTTTATTACTATAGATAAGTTTTGTCTGTTCATGAATTTTGTATATGTGAAATCATAGTTTGTGTCATTTTTTGGTGACTAGCTTCTTCCACTCAACATAATGCTTGTGAGCTTCATCCTTTCTGGTGCATCTATCAATAGTTTTTATCTTTCTTTTTAAAACTGCAATGTAGTAGCCCATTGTATGAATATATCACTAAATTATTTAAATTGAAAATGGAGGACAGGACCTTGTATGTGCTCAGTCAGCTATCTTGCATGAAAGTTGTATGGTTCTCATAATACAGTACATCAAATTTGTCTTATGTTGTATGTGGTTATACTGTCACCCTCAAAAGACTGAGTGACTTTAGTAGAGAAATATGGACTGTTATATTTTCTATGTTTTAAAAGTGTCTTACATATATCATGTAGTTAGAATTCAATTAATATATGCTCAAAAGCAGAAACTTTAGGTGCATTTCTGCATCAAAAAAGAGGTTAAATTAAAAATAATACGTTTTATTCCCTCACCAGCTAAGTAGGATGTTTTTAATATCAAATGGTATAGCAAATTAAGCATATTATTTATGTGTGCTGATTTATATCTGCTCCCAAATTACACCCCATTTTGAGGATTTACTTAAAGTCTAATAGCACCGAAAGGAAAATTTTAAAACATAACATTTATTTCAATCTGTATTATAGAAACTTCCAGAGAATGTATAATTTACATAAGCATTGATGTAGTGAACTGGTTTGGTAGAGAAAAAGTCTAAAAACATTTACAGCATAAATTGTTGTTGCTGACCATTCATGATTACTGTTGCTGACATTTTAGAGTACAAGATGATTTAAATTAACTTTTCCTTGAATGGTCTATTTTCATAAATAGATGTAATAAGGGCTATTATAGCATTTTGACAATGCATTAGCATTTCAGAGAAGATACATTGAGTAATACTGATTATCATTTTGAACAGACCATGTGTGGTCAGATAGAATCTGATCTGCAAAGGCAAACTAAGGGGGGAAGATAGATGTTGGGAAATATCTATGACCTATTACTTGCCCTCAAGGAGCAAGAGCCTCTGCTTTGCAGATTATACTGTAATTGTGTCCTTTGTTCATTGTTTTAGTATTTTCTCCTCATATATAAATATATTCAGTAGCTAGTATTTTTGTGATAGATTTTCTAGATACAAGAAGAGATTTTAGCTAAGACCACATATGCTTGTTTCTAATGCATTAAATTCAGACACGTTAAAATCTGGGGATGTGCTGAGGAAAACAAAATACTATTAAAGTTTCTGCGTCTCTGTGATATCCCCAGGGAGATTTCTCTAAGCTGAAAAGTTAGCTTTCACAAAGCTACTTCTAAAGCCATTCAGTGGCTTGCCTCCTGTTAATAGAACTTTAGTGGAAATAAAACCTAATGCATAAGGCAAAAGAACAACAAAATTTCTATTCAAGACTTTCAAAAAGCTAAAGTATAAATGACGCGGCAAAATAAATGTGAAGAATGCATCAACATTAATTAATATTTGAGGTAGGATTTGACATGGAAAAGAGAATACTTCCTTCAGGTGTGGTTACAATGTCATTTCTATGGCCAATGAAGGAGGTATTTCATGTTTATATGTGAACACAGCACTCTTCAGTGGCAAACAATAGAATGCGGATTAGAAAAAAATTCCTCATGTTAATCAATTATTGAGATAGCAGTTGTGAGGATTACTCCATAACTATCTTGTCCTGAAAAGGAAAATGAAATTGTTTATAATTAATTTAATTAAGGCCAAAGCTACATATGGTTTTTATGATCAGAAATCTGCTTCGGTTGAGATTCATTCCAGTCCTCTGCATGCCAGAGAGACAGCTAAACAGGACCCAATGTGGACATTTTAATCAAGTAGTGAAGGAAGTAATGAATACATAAATAGGTATAAAGAACACTATGTTTTGTCATTTATCTATATGAATTTTAAGCAAGTTAACTTGCTTTAGTATTGTCTGTAACAATAGATATACTCCTAATTTTCAAAACAGTTTTGCTAAATAAAAGGGATAAATATTAGGAAACTATTCAGACAAATGCCTGAAACAGAGTAAGCTACACATCATTTTCAATTTTGGCTTTGTTTTGAAATAGACAATTTTTATTGACAGACAGACATATAATAAATGCACATTTCTTAACCATATTTTGACAAAAATGTAGATCATTTACTGAAAAAATAAATAATGTAGGATTAAGCATAAACTTTTCAGGATAGTGTCTTTTGAATAAGGAAGCTAAAGCTTCTGGTTTTCAAACATGGCTTTCCTTGGAAACATCAGAATATTTTCTTGGGTTCCCCTGTCTGGAGTTGGTTATCTCATAATAAATATTTGTAATTTTTCATAGCTTTCCATTTAAGGGAATGAATTACCTACTTTTGTACAAATTGCATATTTGTTGGAATTTTCCAATAATCGCAGTCTCAAAATAAAAGTAAGTTTTTAGAGAATAATCAAATAAATCCCCCCATTCCCCCCTCAAAAAAAAATACTTGAGCAAATTCTTTGGAGGGATTTGGATGGAAAATACCTTTAGAAATATACTCACTGTAGCCTTGGTCTCCTGATAAATGGATCCTAAATCACAGGAAATTTGGCCACCAATTATTCATACATTTATTTATTATGCTAAAGAGTAGTTAACTCTTCTTAGAAAAGTCACAAAACAGTATTTCTTGTACCAAAAACGAGTGATTGTTTCAACCTTGTTTAGATTGAATTCAATAACTTACTCAATTTTTACAGGATGTGAAATTGATGTTGCAACCATGAACCTCCCCTCCATTTTTGAAGAAATGTCAGAATAGTTTGATTTTAAAGAATATTCCATTTATAAATAGATTCTATACATATGTTTTTCTTGAGACTGTGATTTGGAGTAATAGGGCAAAATAATGTGAAAATAAGCTAAAAAGCTAGAAATATAATTGAAATATAAAGCAATATTTTGAGAAAATTAAGCAAATCCAATTCATGATCATGAAATGAGAAAATCTTATCTGTCACATTCCAGAAATTCAATAATATTTACATTGTATTTATGCATAACATGGTGATCCTCTATATAAAATAAGGATAATAGTAATATCTACTATTGCTATTGGGAGGATCATATAAATTAATGAATCAAAGCAAATAGAACAATGCTTGACACTTAGTAAACCCTGAAAAAGTTTACTGGTTCCTTAATTGTATGGAGTTTCAGTTTTAAACTAACTCTATTGTGAATTTTAATTTTGCTTTGGACATTTTAGTTTCTTGGAAATCTTTCATGAACCTCAACTCCATAATTATGTCTATATGTGTTGTATTTCCCTGATGGAAACAGTGCTCTGGTGTTCAGTATGAGGCTTCTGGAGCCAGTATCTCTTGGTTCAAATCCCAGTTCTTCGAATTCACTTTTGTACAATTAAGGACAAGTTACCTAAATCTTTTGTTTCTCAGTTTCCATATCTGCAAAACTGGGAGAGGAGTAATAACAATTTCATAGAGCTGTAGGGGGAATTGAATTTATAAATTGCCATAAAAATTCCTTAGGCTATCATGCGACTTTAACTGTTATTTTCACTTAAAAAAATAATAAACAAGCTTTATTCCTCTACGTGCTTTTCTGTTCTTGTCTATTAGCATGTCTTTTGCATCTTCTCACAGGAGAGCAAGCTGACATTTTATTTTAAGTTTCTTTTTATTTTATGTTAAAGCATTTTTATGTCTGCTTTTCAATATGACTCCTTTACATACTTTAAAAAATAGATATAAATGCTCACTTCTCTTAGGGACAGGAGAGATTTTATTGGGCCCCAAATTTGCTGTTGAGGTATTAGAAAATTTGTAGATCACACTTGACTTGTTCACTTAGCTCATGAGCTGGCTGAATCCTTTTTCCTGTTTATGGCTGAACGGAGTTTGAATGTGAGCGCTTTTTTTTTTTTTTGAAACAGACTTTCGCTGTTGTTGCCCAGGCTGGAGTGCAACGGCACGATCTCAACTCACTGCAACCCTGCCTCCTGGGTTCAAGTGATTTTCCTGCCTCAGCCTCCCGAGTGGCTGGGATTACAGGCACGTGCCACCATACCCGGCTAATTTTGTATTTTCAGTAGAGACGGGGTTTCTCCATGTTGGTCAGGCTGGTCTCAAACTCCCGACCTTAGGTGATGCACCCACCTAGGCCTCCCAAAGTGCTGGGATTACAGGCGTGAGCCACCGCATCCTGCCATAATATGAGCGCTTCATAAACCAACATACTACAGGGTTGCAAGCCTTTAGTGGATTCTCTCTTAATCCCAGTGATTACTTCTTTGATGGAATCTGCGGAGGAACTATCAAACTCTAATGCTTGAAATCAGATACTCTTTCTTTCATGTGATCAGTAGTAATCACTCTTGTTTTTCATGAGTTTTATGAGTTTCTGGTTCAATGCAGTCTCAACCTCCTGGGTTCAGGTCCAGCCTCAGCCTCCCGAGTGGCTGGGACTACAGGCACACACCACCATGCCCACCTATTTTTTAATTTTTTGTAGTGATGGGATCTCACTATGATCCCCAGGCTGGTCTCAAACTCCTGGGCTCAAGTCGTTCACCCACCTTGGCCTCCCAAAGTGCTGGGAATACAGGTATGAGCCAGTGCACCATGCCCTGCGACTCTTAAATACAAATGTCTATTGTTTGTATCTTTGGAGAGAAGGGTCCACACTTCTTTTTACCCATCGATCTGAAACTAGGAAAAGTGGTTGGTTTATATACACGTGACACAAATTCTTTCTTCCTTATTGTGGAGCACCCTGTCTGGAGCACACTGTGTTCCTCACTCCTTCCTACAACACTTACTGAGGCATCTCTTTCTCTCCAAGGTGACAATATACCATTGCCCATGTATTCTGATTGTGACCACAGGGTAAATTTACTTGTGGGGATAAATTATTTGGAAGCTTATTTCTAGCCACAGTTCAAGGTATGTTCTGTAGCCTAATTTTATCAGTGATAAAGTTAATGTTTTTAATACTCCTATGACTCAATTCTCTGCTTGCTTTCCCCCTTTTCTCTTTCTTCTTTCTCTGCCTTCTTTTTTTTCTTCTTTCTTCCAATTTTTTTCCCTCCTCTTCCTTCTGTTCCTTTTCTTTTGTAAATGTTCTATGTCCCATTAAAGGGGTAGTGCTCTATAAATATGAATGAGAAAGGGTTAGCAAAAAATGTTTAAATATTTCATAGCTTCACTAATGTTTTATTTTGTTGTTCTGTTAGTTACTGACAGAGATGTGTTCAAACTCCAAACTCAGGTTAAGAATTTTTAAATTACTCCTCTTAGGTCCATCAATTTCTATTTTGAAGCCCATGTTATTAAATACTTACAGATTCAGGATTGTTATTTCTTCATGATGAATTGGACCTTAATCATTATGAAATTCACTTTCTCTAATCATATTTTTCCTCTTTAAACCTATTTTGTCTGATATTAATGTAGCCACACCATGTTTAGGTAACGTTTTCACGTTACCTAAAGGAATACGTTAGGTATTCCTTTTCCCATACTTTTTCTTCCAACGTAAGGACTTTCTGTGTCCTTATATCTAAAGTGTAAACAGCGTAGATTGGGCCTTTTTCAGAACTCTTTTGAAAATTTACACACCTTTTAATTGAGGTGTGTAATTCATTTACATTTATTCCAATTACAGATGCATTTGAGCTTAGTTCTGCCACCTTTCTTTTTGTTTCCAATTTCACAATCTTTTCTTTGGTCCTATTTTTACATTTCCATTCCTTCTTTTGGGTTCATTAAGATAAAGAAAAAAACGACTTACCTCTTTTATCAGCATTTTATGACTATGTTTTAAAAATGCATTTATTGGTCACCTGGAGATTACAATATGCATTTTTTCTTTTTATAATTTGCCTTAATGATTTTGCAACTTTCCATACAAGAAACTTCAAACAGTAATTTCTTTTACCTGTACCCCTACCTTTGAGCTATTGTCATATGTGGTACTTCAATATATCTTATCAACCCCCAAGACATTTATAGTGCTGGTCTAAGCACTTAAGATTATTTTATATTTACTCTCATATTTGACCTTTCTGGTTCTCTTTAGTCCTTTCTGAAGTTTTGTCCTTTTTCTCTGGTGTGAGACTACTTATGACAAATGTTCTCGTCTTGACCTCACCTTAATTGTTGGAACTCTTTGTTTTGTGACTTACAGGAAAGTTCCAAAGATAGTACTGATTATTCCTATATGCCCTTCACTCAGTTTTCTCTAATGTTAGCATGTTATGTAATCATGGTATAATTTTCAAAACTAAATAATATGATACTATTGGCTAGACTATAGACTGTGTGGATTTCATAAATTTTTACATCGATGTCTCTTTTTTGTTTAAGGATCCAATCTGGGACACCACTCTGCATTTAGTTGTCACATCTATTTTGTCTCTCCCAATCTTTCTCAGTTTTTATGTGTTTTTTTATAATCTTGATCCTTTTGAAGAGTACTGGTCAAAAATTTTGTAGAATGTCCTTCATTTGGGGTTTGTCTGATGTTTTCTCATAATTAATTAAGTTTATATATTTTGGGAGAATGCTACAAAGGTGATGTGTCCTTATAATTTCAAGAGTAGCATGATAGCAACATGACTTATTGTTGGTGATGCTAACCTTAAAATCACTTTATTACAGTGATGTCTGCCAGTTTCTCTACTGTGAAGTTACTGTTTTTCCCTTTCTACACTCTCTTTGTTGAAAGTGAGTCATTAAGAAAAGTAATTCCACACTCAAGGAGAGACAAATTAAGTTCCACCCCCCTAAAGAGAGAATTACCAAAAATTTCATGTGTATATTAAAATCACAAGAATAATTAAAAAAAAATAGGGCGATATTTGAATCTAGGCCACTATCCTGTTTGTTCTTAAAATTTTGCTACCCACTGTAGCATACAGCATTGAATCTTGCCAGCAGAAATTATTACTGTGGTGTTTTAAAGTTGGTTTTTTATTTCCCATATTTCTTCTATAGTTATTGATTGGAATTATTCCATAAAGAAGGGTTGCCTCTTTCTTTTTAGCTATATTTTATTATTAAGGGCTTATGGATACTTCAATCCAGTGTGACACTTATAATCCATAATGTGTTATTTCTTTTATTGTTTGATTGGTCCAGCTCTGGCCAAGGGAGGATTTGGCAACTGTGTCACTTTGATGTGCTCTTATCCTTTTTATTTCTATTTAAAAATTTTAGCACTTCCTTTTTTTTTTTTTTTCTTTTTGGTACCACAAGATGTTCCAGGCTCATTGCATAAGCGTACCTTGTACAATCTCTGTTCCAGTCTCCCAATCAACCATGGAGCGTTGGTTCCTTTTACAATGAAATTGTACATAAAAGTAATTCATTTTAATCTGGGTGTAACTAGCACATTAATTCTGAATTTTTTATGCAGATTTGTTATATTTATATTCTGTTCCATTTTTCCATTTTGTATTCACCAAAAATTCATTCATGTGTAATTTTTACATGTAACATAATGTTTTCTATCACTGCTACTTTAGAATATGTACTGCTCTCAACTATACTTTTTAGTAGGATAATAACATGATGTGATAGCCTAATTATTTGATTGAATTGAATTGGTCTTCAAAGAGTCTCGTTTGAAAAGGGCAGATACATTTTCTTGGAGACAGGCTATTTGGCATTTGGCCAAAAGAATGGATGAATCAATGAACCATGGAGATGTCTCTTTGCTTGAAGTCATATAAAATAACAATTAAATATTAATGAAAAAGTCATGCATATTGCTTTGACACAGATCAATATTCAACTTAGCAAGAATGAGATGAAAGGAATTGATTTGTGTTCAAGCTCAGAAGCAGTTTCCTTCAGCGACTTTTTCTGGTGAGACAGCAATTCTTCTAGTACGTAACATGAAGGACTGACAAGTTACACTCAAGCATGGCAAAGAGAGAAAAAAAGACATTGAAGAGAGAAAAATAGCTCTCTAGTCTGAGACACCATGGAAGAAATAAAGATAATAACTGTTCCAACAGATTTCTGACAAAAACGGGAGCATAGAAAAATGTGAAAATAAATAGGAAAGAACAAAAGTCTAGGATTATAAGAATAGCTGTACTGCTTACCAGCATGTGCCTTCATTAAAAACTGGCCATTTAGAATATTTAAATTCAACATTAATTCTTTGAGCACAAGATATATGTCAACTAAGGAGCCAAGCCAAAGGAGATAAAATGAGCATTACTGGTAGTGCCTGCCAGTAAGCCCACCTTCCAGTCTTAGACGTAGATGGGAATATGGTCTCAGTGGAACCTATCAGACTTTCTCCTGAAGTTATGAGTGATAGACAGAGGTTACAAAGCATATGAATCTGTTGGGTACTATGCTATCTTGAGAATAGTCAAGGTTCATGAGTTCCTGCTATAGAGAGAAGAGCTGGCCTTGATTCTAGATTTTATTTTTTATTTTTAAATTTTATTTTTATAGAGATAGGGTCTTGCTATGTTTTCCAGGCTGGTCTCGAACTCCTGGGCTCAAGCAATCCTCCTGCATCGGCCTCCCAAAGAGCTGGGATTAAAGGTGTGAGCTACCATGCCTGGCTGATTCCATATTTTTTTGAAGGCCTGATCATTCCAGTTTTTCTTTGATATTGTAAGCTTCTCAGTATCTTTCAAAATAGATTTTCTTTAATAAATCATTGAGCTATTCAGAATCACCCAATCCACTGAGAACCTGAATAGAAGAAAAAGGCAAAGGAAGGGAGAATTTGCTTTTTCTGTTTGAGCTGCAGTGTCCATATTCTCCTGCCCTTGGACCTGGGATAGGAGCTCCTGCTTCTCCACCCTCTGGATCCAGGCTGAATTACACCACTGGTTTCCTGGTTTTCCAGTTTGCAGATGGTAGATCATGGGACTTCTTGGCTCCATAATCACTTGAGCCAGTTCCTATAATTAATGTCCTATTATATATGCAGATATCCTATTGGTTCTCTTTCTCTGGTGAACCCTAATACAGCTGCACTGTTCATAATGTAGTGGCTTCTTGAGCTTTTGCAGTTCTGCTTCTGCATCATTTTGGGGGTCCTGCATTCCTGGTAAACTAAGAAACATTTCTCTGAGGTCTGAATACCTCATCAGACACTGCCTTGGACTAGTTAGTGCACCAGCCTCTGGTCCAAAGATTGAAGACTCTCTCTTTTCCCTATTTGGTGGAAACTGGTATCTGCTGCAAAGATATTCTCTCTGCTCCCTTCTGCCCAGGTCTCTTATCAGTCTCTTTATTTTGCTTAGGCTTTTGTGAAAGAAAGGCTTCTTTGATCTTTTCTTAATCTTATTGCTTCCAAAATCTCTGATTCAAGAAATTTAAAAAGTCTGGCTACCTAATTGAACTGAAAAGAGTAGACAGGTATGAGATAAATTTACAAAGCAAAATAAAATGTAATATCTCAAAAGATCAATGTATCAGAAGTAAGTACTGGGTAATGCCTGTGCAAGAATTTGAAAATATATTATGTAGTCACTCAGTAGAGGTGGTTAATAGTTGAAAGATGAGGATGTTTATTGACTCTGGCTGCTGACTTCCATATTTTTCTAAATGCCAAATTAGCCTTCACCTGTAAATATAGTACAACCCCTTCATCTAGATCAATTTTGATCCCAGATAAATTGCTCTCTGAAAGAGCCTGGAATCAGAATTGTGTTGAAGCCCCTCTACCTCTGATGCTCTGGTTTCTTGGTTCCTGGTGTGCACTCTGGTTATCCACCTCCCTGTGTTGAAACCCCAGATTCCTGATGCTAATAAATTGTCTCTTTGCAACTCTATTGCTGTCAATTTTTGGAACTTTTTGCTTGATAGCCATCTGGATTGACATCCCAGATAATCGTTCTATGTGCACATTTTAACCTCTGGTTAATCTTTCATTTCCTGATCAGTTCTCGGACTCATGTTCGTGAAATCCATCCCTAGATTGGCATCACCTTAGCCATATCCTTACAAAGCCTTTCATTATTAGACATATTTGGATTGGACTTAGAAGACTATTTCAGTCAATTCTGCTGACTTCGAGTCCTGGAAATGGCAGAATGGTGAAATATAATTAATAGATGTTCCAGATCTCCTGGTACTTACGCAAGCATTCATGGATGTCTTCACTTCTGCCTTTGTTCTGGATATTTAGGTAAGGTATTAATCAAAACGTAAAAAGGACCTTGATGGGGACAAAGAGTTTCTTTCACAGTGGAAATTTACCCATTTCAAGGACACTGCTGCTAAACAAATCTGATTTGTGATTTTACCCTTGTGAGCTAGTTGTAGTACTTAGTTTTGTTATTAGAAGATGGTTTTAAAAGGGCAGCACAAATTTGTCTGGTAATAAGATAAGCAGACAAAAGGTCAAAGAGCCACTGCCGAAGAGATTGTTTACTGAGAATTGAAGACAGGCTTCCCGTTTCAAATGGTATCTAGGGAAATTTCCACTAACTCCAACGCCAGTAGAATGAAACTGAAAGTGAAATTGGTAGGTCATCAGTACTGTGCCAACTTCAAAGTAGGTAGAAATTTACTTAGTTTCTCCTTTGCTGTGTGCACCTCACCAAAACTGCAGGGTCTTTAGCAAACAAAAAAAGCAGAGTAGCCATCCTTCTACGAAAAAAATACATATGAATATATATAATTTATTGGGCACCAGACCCTATATATCACATGTTAGATTCATTAGGTGGGTACGGCTCTAAAAAACTAATGGGTATGAAAGTGACAAATTAAAACTATGCAGCATACTTTCTCCACATAATTAGTCTCATAAAACTGAGTGGATACAGGAAGAATCCTGGTGGCAGACAGAAGAGTAGATTTTAATTTTTCTCCAAGTTCATAATATTAGTAAATGCTAGGAAGAAATCAAGTTCATAATATTTAGTAAATGCTAGGAAGAAATCTTATTTACAACACATAGGTGGCTGTTCAGAGGCTTGAAGTTGTTATAGAAATCCTACTGTCCAACCGTATCTGCAAGGAAGAGATTTGAAAAACGTCCAAGTGGTTCTTGAATGGGAGCATAGTAATCACATGCTCCCCATTTTGACAAATCTTGTGTTTGGAAAGACTTTATAGTTGTTTAAGGATAAATATAAGGGAAATAGCATATTGGAACAGAAAGGTTAGGTTTGGAGGGTATGTTAGTTTTGTGTTGCCGCTCTAACAAATTACCACAAATTTAAAACAACACAAATTTATTATCTTAAAGTTCATGAAGTCATAAATCTGAAATAGGTCTTTCTGGGCTATAATTAAGGAGTCAGCAGTGCTGCATTCCTTCTGGAGACCCTAGGGAGGATCCATTCCTTTTCCTTCTTACACAGGCCACCCGCATTCCTTGGCTCATGGCCCCCTTTCTCCATCATCAAACCCAGCATATGACTGAGTCTTTGTCCTGCTGCCATCTCTCTAATGTTTTCACATTTCTGTCCCGTTTCACTTATAAGGCCCCTTGTGGTTACACTGGGCCTGCCCTGTTAATCCCAGTATAAGCTCCTCATCTCAAAAGTCAGTTAACTTTAATTATCTTTGCCACCTTAATTCCTCTTTGCCATGCCATTCTAACATATTCGTGGGTTCTAGAGATTCAAACTTGGACATCTCTGCATCTCTGTTATTCTGCCGATCATAGAGGGCAATGTAATTAAGGCTATACATTCAAAGCTCTATAAGTTACTTATATGAATGGAAGGGAAATTTTAGAAATTAAAATCTCAAAAAATATTTTTAATAGGTAAATAACAGTATACTCTCTGTGATAATTGCTAATTTTACTTCTTCCTTCTTAACTTTTATAATTATTATTGTATCATCTACATTTCTGGAACAATAGAAAATAATAGTGATGAGGAAAAGGAAAAGGAAAAGGCCAAAAAGAAAAAAACCAACAATATCAACAATATCAAAATTAAATAAGTGGCTGGGTACAAAAGAAATAGATGGAAATTATTAAAACAGGAAAAGTTTTCCTTTATCCCCCTCCCAGGGCATGTGACAGGAGGAGTGGCTCGCTTCTTCGGTGCCCCACAGCAAAGAACCCCTGGGGGAAGCATGCGCAAGGGCAGGTCGTGGGGAGGGCGGGCTTCAACCCCACTGCAGCGTTTAGGGTTGAGTGTTTACAGCTCTCAAAGCCCCAGTGGACTCGTATTACAGTGCGCTCTTTCAGCTTAGGCTTAACACAGGTGGCTTGTGTTAATTAGCTCAGTTAGACCTTCTGCCTTATTCCAAGGACAGAGGGCTTTCTGTATCCTGGGGTTCTTGCCCTAGTGTGCCAGAAAAATCAGATCACACGTGGGCTTGGAGAATGAGTGCAAGGTTTTATTCAGTGGTGGAAGTGGCTCTCAGCAGACGGATCGGGAGCCAGGAAGGGGATGGAGTGGGAAGGTGGTCTTCCCCTGCGTGGGCCGCTCATTCAGCGGCCTGGCTCTCCTCCCACTCCCCCTGGCTGAATTTTCCTTGGCATCCATGTGGTTCCTGCTGGCGGTGTCTGTTGATGTGTTCTTCTGCTGGTGTGTTCCTCTCAATGTCCAGCTGTTTGTGTGTGTGTGCCCGCTAGGGTCTCTGGGTGGTTTTTATAGGCACAGGAATGCGGATGCAGGGTGGCTGGCCAGAGTGGTCTTGAAAAATGCAACAGTTGGGTGTGAAAACAGAAGTGCCTCTCCTCACATAGGTCCATGGGCACAGGCCCGAGGGTGGAGCCTTCACCAGGGACCCTGCCTTTCTCTGTCCAGCACTTCCCTGCTCACCTCCCGTATCATTACAATACATAAATACATATATAATGCAACTTATATATGTGTGTATAATATATACACAATAATGTGCATATAGAATTTAAGTGTATACATTACATATAATCATATACACGTATATATACACACTTATATATAGTATCATTTTTATATATGTACAAATAATATTTTAGAGCAAAAGACCTCACATCAATAGGAGGAGAAATTTCATTCCCATGTTTACAAAATGGCATATGTGAAGCAGCACTCCTTCAAGCAATATTATGATATAAAAAGATTGGAAACAACCTAAAAGTTTTTAAGTATCTCACAATCAAATAATCTGATTGCAAATAATATTTTTTTTTGTCCCACACTAAAATGGAAACGTTTCCAATTTTCAGCAGTAAGTATCCTGCTGGCTTTTTATTCTAGGACCAAATTTAGTTTAGGAATAGGAAAATGAAGAAAGCCATTCTACAAACCCAAGGCTATAAATTTTAAATTCATCTGTATATGCACACTAATAGACATTCATGTCATATAGGCATAGTAAACATTGTATGAAGGAAAATGTTAACAGGATGTACTTCTTGTGAATGCAAATTAGATTTCAGAGAAAATAATATTTCACTTTATCACATTCTGCACTTCTACATTTTACCATGAATATTATTATGGTTTAAACATGTTAAGATACTCTTAAAAATAACAAGATTGAAATGGGCATTTTCTGTCATAAGAAGCAGAATTGATACTTCTTTAATCTACACAGTGGCAAAAATGAGGAGCTCTTTAAGAAGGTGTAGAAAAACCATAAATAGTGTAAAAACTGAGAAGGAGTAAAAGGATGTGGAAGACAAAACAAAGACCTAACAAAACCAAATAATGATATTTCTACGGTAGGCCAAAAGTTACAAATAGAAGCAATTTTCAAATACTAAACAGAACATTTCATTTCTTCTGATTTGAAGCAAGATCTGTATATATAAATTGATGAATTCTTAACATTCCAGGAAAAATCAATTAATGAGACATATCTACACACTTGTCCTTTGCATTAATAGAAAGGAGTCTAGTCATGTGGGAACTTTACCTTTCAGGGAATGCATAAATTGGATTTCTTGGGATTACCTATGAAAAATTCCAAATAAATTCATTTGTAAAACTAAGGGGCACAAATCAGTAAATTTTATAGTTTTGAGAAAAAGAAACAATGGCCTTAATTTTGGTTTTATTATTTTTTTACCTAGAAATTGGTTAATGTGCTAGGCAATGTAAAAATGTGAACATATGTAAGGCTACTCTTAATATTCCACTGTGGTACCTATAACAAAGGAAATGGAAAAGTCATAGTTATCATGTTACTCGATTATTTAGCATCACAGTCTAAGTACTTGGCATGAGTACTAACTTTTTTGACTTCCAGCAAGATATAATTGAGCAGAGTCAAGAGTTCTGTATTATATTTAATATATGCAGAACTTTTTCCTTACAATTTCCCACCTGCTGTGTGTTCTAGTTTTTGCCCACTCTGCAAGGCCGAATCCCTGAAGCAACAATAGAATCATGATCTATGATGCTGTTTCTGCTGTGTAGAGGTGAAAAATCAATGTGATATAAAATTTATCATTATTAATATCATTTAGGAGTGAAATATATGTCACATATGTATAATACTGTTATTCATGCTGAAATTACTGTTGTGTTGCCCTGCAGACCTATGTGATTGATTAATTTTAAATTAAAAGTAAATTTAAAAATATTGACCTTTGGGTACTCAAAAGGCGCTTTAAAGGAAAAATGAATAAGAAGAACTAAAGTTTTAGAAATAAAATCATATATTTAATAATTTGGGTTTTAGAATTTGTGAGAGAAGATTTTTCTTGAATATTCTTTTTTTTCTCCAGGGAAAATATATTACTAAATTTTATCCAAATCTGTCTGGATGTGTACATCTTCATAGGAATACATTGGACTCCGTGGGTGCTACAGAAATGAAATGTGCTTTGCTGTGTCTGTGCTGAGAGTTCAAGATGTATTTTTTGATATCATTATCAGTCTAGAGAGTGGTGAGCCCTGAGGTAAAGTTTGGGCTAGTCTTCACTTCCCCGCATGATCTCCATGACTTATACCACTGACTTCAAATTCTTTGATGTAAAACAAATAGATTTTCAGTCTTCTGTAAAGGGTCACCAAGATGTAGATTCAAGAAAAGTCTCTATAGGCTGCCCAACACAAAAAGCAGGCAATCACTGTAAGCCCCTCTTATTTACTAAATCTATATCTGCCACTGACTACTGGAAGTGGGTATGTCTTAGTTATTTCTAAGAACAATATGTACAGTTTGTCCTTCAGAAATGCTTGGCGATTAGATAATTACTGCACTCAAGGAGACATCTTACAGCTTTTAATAGGACATTTTGTCTTTTCTGGGAGCAAAGGAGTTGTGAATGGGTATGAAAATAGTATTTGTTCAGTAATATGTTTTTGCTAGAGCACAGTTTTGGTGGCTGCAATCAGTGGAGTGATCCCTTCTAAATCTTGATGTGATATTACTGGAACTTAGTGAAGTAGAAGAGATCACTCCTTTGTTCTGATTTTTACAGGAAAATGCTTGGCTGGAAGCTTTGTAACTGCTTTTTTCTCTCTGGAGGATTGATAGTTCAGTCCTTTCAGATGTGGATCAGACATATACTCTATGGGGTGTGAAGTGGGAAGAAGGAAAGACAATAGGAAAAATGATCTTCAATGACATTAGCAATCAGCACAATTTACAAGAGTTAAAGTTACCATAGGAACACAGAGAAGAGGAAAGTTTACTGCCAGAATTAAGTAGGTACAACACACACACACACACACACACACACACACACACACGCACACAGGTTTCCAAAGGTCAAAATTTTTTTTAATTTTTATTTTTCTGCTTTTTAACTGTATCCCCAGTGCCCCCAACTTTGCTATGAAGACCAAGGCACTGTGGAATTGTGTGTCTACGTTTGGAAAGTCAGCTTGTGCCTAAATGGATTTTGAAGATATCAGGCATTCTAGGATTGAGAATGAGAATTCCTTTTGTTACAACAGGCAAGAGTAAGAGCCAATAAATAAAAGAATGCTACATTTTAATTTTCAAAGATATGATTTTTTTTTACATTTAATATCTCAAATCAGGATGTATCTTGGAATCAATAGTATGTTGCATGTGAATTGTCAGTGTTTAAAAAAAAATTGTTGATGGTAAATAGATAACAGTGCATCTTATAACTGATGGCATCTTTAGATAAGATGAAATACAGTATTTTGTTAGTGTGTAATATGTTTTTGGTTTGTAATTTATTAATTCATTTTACTTTTCTGTGGCTGCTGATGTAGTTGCCTGGTGATTTATTTCAATTTGAGCATTCAGAGTTTGAAGGTGAACTCATTAGCCAAGTAAGTGCATATCCGTCTCAGTCAGTGTATGGTACTCACAGCATCAAACAACTACAGCTTTCTTCCTAGGCTATCTAATGTATTTGTAATAGTCATTTTTTGGAAAATTGTATTTAACATGTTTAGGCTATATTGCCACATTTAAAAATCATCAACTACTTTGTCAACTTCAATATGGTAAAATTAAATTTAAAGGTCACCTTTATATCTTTATGTGTCCTTTATATCTTATTCTCTTATTTTTACAGTTATTTAAATTCCAAATATACCCTGATTGTAAATGGGGTAAAGAAGGATGACTCATTTGAAGAATCAGATAACAAAGGGGTCCCGAAAATCTGAAAAATAAAGAGAGTTAACATGATGGTAATCATGTAGACACTTTAGGAAGTTGTGCATTTGATAGAAATTTTCTAAGAGGTGACATTACTTTAGATATAAATTTTAATAGTTCCTTTTTTGTTGTAAATATCATGTTATATAGAAAATGTGTACATTTATAATATAATTTAATTTAACAACATACAATTGGCAGCCAGCTGATCATTTCTATTTTTCTGTTTTTAGAAGGAGAGTTGCTCTTTCTGCTATTTTGGAAATCACATTTTATTTTTCTCTAGGGTGACAGAAAATTATCAGAACTAAGAGGGCAATTTTATTCCTTCTAAAGTAGTTAAAATTCATTCAAACAGTTAATTTGTGTCTCCCTTGTGTATCATTTGCATCCTACTTTGAGTTTTTCCTCTTTTGTTAAAATGCCATCAGTATGTTTCTCCCTTGATAGAGGCCTCAGACATTTTTTCTTGATTTAAACTTGAATTCTTGCTCTGTCTTATTGTAACAACTACTTTTTTGTTGGAGAATAGCTTATATTTACTTAATCCCATTTAACCATGTGGAATATGGATTCCCATGAAGAAAAATCAAGCAAATTTCAGTATTATCATATTTTCTGTGGATCGATTCTCCATCTGTAATCTAAAGAAGTGGTCATGGGTAGAGGCCCTCTGAATAGCTTCTTTGCGGTAGGAAAGAGTGTTTGGCCCTCTAACTACTGTGGAATATGGGAGAAACCACACTTATTTCTGTTTTTCCTCTGGATTCTCTCCGAGTTAAAGGATAAAATAATATGTGGAAAGGAATGGAAGGAAGAAAAATTATGGAATGTTTGCACTGTCAGAGGTAGTTCAGAGAAAAGAAAACTTCTAATGTCTATTGAACTCTTGCAATGCTATAAGAAGAAGAGAATTATCTTCTTAATACTCTACATAGTTAGTACTTTACTTCTTACTTAATCTTCAAAACACTTTTTTATGTTAGGTGTTAATACCATGCTTGCTTTAGAGATTAGACAATTGAAGCTTAGAACTTAAGTAGCTTGGGCAAACTCATGCAGCTGTTGTTAGAGTGAGGATTCGAAATGAGGTTTATTTTGCTATAAAGTTCATATCCACTTTATTTTTTCTACATAATATTTTCTGTATGCAGTGAAGTTTTTAAATAATTTAAAACATCTAAGTGACATTATTGGATTTTGTGTTAGAATATCACCCTGGGAGCAGTGTGGAGACAGGTTTGATGCAAGGGAGTAATAATAGAGCCCAGAAGCCTTGAAAGCCAGTTAGAGACTTAGTTCAGTAGATGATTAATGCATAAATTACAGTGGTAGTAATAATAACATAAATAATATTTATAAGTAACATAAATAATATTTATAAACAACATAAATATTCTTTGTAATATTAGTATTATTGTAATTGCAATATTTATATTATTTCTAATATTTGTAAATAACAAAACACTGGATAAAAGACAGTCCTCTGCTGAGGACAACTTGAAAAACTGGATTAAACAATACAAACAAAAGCCTTCTATTTAAAAAGGCATCACAGTGTTAATGAAGAAATACCAGCCCCAGGATTCAAGAACAGAACAAAACCAAGATTGGCAAATTCTAGCACTTGGGCTATTTTCCCCCTAGATTATTGATAATCCTGGGGCAGTTGACAGGCAGCTGAATTTTGCTACTGACAGTCTCACAGAACTAGGGTAATAGGGTTTAGAGTCCAGGTCCCATCAAAAGCAATGGTTCTGCTAAGCATCCTTTACCTTTAGTGAGGGGTCGAAAATTACACCTTTGGAAAAAAAAAAAAGAACTAGGAATAGATAGACCTTTTCAAGGACTACAGCTCAGCTATGAATCATTTTAATCTTTGGAATTGAATTGAAGTGATCCCAGATTGTTAGTGCATCCAAGTACCTGACAAAAGCAGCCTAATTCCTCTCTAAAGGAAGGTGATGTGGTAGCTCTCAAATAATTTTCTACAACAATTTTGCAAATATAATGTCAGGTACAAAGAAAGGAATCAGGTACAAAGAATACAAGACATCCTGGATGACAGAGAAAAGCAGACAAAAGAAACAGATTCAGAAGTGCCTTAGATAATAAAGACAGAGTTAAAATAACAGCTTATCTCCTAAAAGAGAAAATAAGCAATTGAGAATTTTTTGAGAAAAACTTAAAAGAATTGTACCTGAAAACTACAATATTGTTACTGAAAATATCAAAGAATTTTTTTTCTTTTCTTTTTTTTTTTTTGAGATGGGGTCTCGCTGTGTCACCCAGCCTGTAGAGCAGTGGTGTGATCATAGCTCACTGCAGCCTCGACCTTCTGGGCTCAAGCAATCCTCCCACCTCAGCCTTCCTAGTAACTGGGACCACAGGTGCATACCACGATGCCTGGCTAATTTTTTAAATTTTTTGTAGGATGGGCTCTTTCCGTGTTGCCCACCCAGGCTGATTTCAAACTCCCGGGCTCAAGTGATCCTCCCACCTTGACCTCTCAAAGTGTTAGGAATAGAGGCATGAGCCACTGCACCGAGCTCAAGGATAGTTTTTATGAGAAGAAGAAATGCAAATGAAGAAAAATTCATGAATAAAAAATATATAAAAGGTATCACATATGAATGAAAAGATAAGAAACCCTAAGTTTTGTAGTTAGAGTTGAGAAAAACAAGATGAACGCAAGATTTGAAGAAATGTTTTGCTTTGCTGATACTTATTAAAATTAATAGAAGATATCATGCAACAGATGCAAGAGGTCTTATGAATGAGAACAACTCAAATCCTAGTATACATGTTTTAGCTATACATTTTATGAATAGCTTAGAGGGTGAATTAGAAAGTTATCTCAAAGATCACATTTCTGTAGTTGTCTTACTGACATTTCACTTTGGCCATGTTGGGTGTTTACTTCATAAACATCTCATGCTTTCAACCTATAGCCAAGTGTAAAAGAAACTTTTGGACCTTGAATGTTTATTCATTTGTATATTCTAGCAGATCCAAGACCATTTGCTGAGAAAAATTCCATCACTGTCATCAGGTTTTACCTTGGTTTGACTTGGAATAACTTTTGATGGCCCCTTGAAATGACTTTTGATGGCCCCTTGAAATCTCCCTCTCAAAGATTCACAGTAGAAACTGCTTGGGTGACTTGAAGACATCCTAAAGTAAAAAACAAAATTGTTTTAATTGTTTAATTTAGCTAAAACTGAAGTCCAAGCTCCACATCAGAACCCTTTTTGTGTATAACAGTTGTGACCCAGGGACATCCCTTGGGGAACATTATTCAACTCAATTTTGTTCTTACTAAGGTAAGAACATGTGACTCAGAGTTAAAGTGAATCTCTTAATATCTCATAGTGAAGAGTAGAGCAAGGAAAGAAAGTTTACTTATTATTTGGTTTGGTTTTTGTTTTTCTTTTAATTTGGCCTAGTTGTTTTTTTGTTAAAAAATACAGCTCTATTAAGGTGAAAATCCTAAAGTGCTCAGTCCCACTTGACAACTGAAATCACTTTGTAACCTTGCTAGCTATATCTTCTGGTGGCAATCTCTATATTTCTAAATTATGTGCATATGTTTATAATGTATGTATATATGTTATAGATGTGTATATAGTTTCATATGTATATAGTGTTATATGTATTATGATACAAATTATAATTATCTATAATGTATTATGATTTATTGATTTTAGACTATATCTTATAAGTAGTATTTGTGTTAGGTTAAGACTTAACTTACTTGAAGGACCTCACCTCGTCGTCTATCTTCTCAAGTAAATTATAACACATTAGTTATATTATGAACTGTTTAGATAGTTCACATTGAACTATCATATTGTTCAGCTTATAAATACGTAAGAATTATCCAGATATCTTTCTATAATAAAGACTGATTCCTATTTTGATGTTTGATCACTGACAGCTTTAAAGCTCCACCCCTCCCTCTTTACCTTTTGCCTCACATCTGGAAAACTGATTTACAAAAAAAGCTCAGGAGCTCCCTCCCTTGGCATTGGCGGAGAAGTTCAAACCATGTAGATCCCTACCTGGTTTCACCTCTTAATCCAATATAAGCTGGGGTCATCTATTCTTCTCATGGTTGTTTTACTACAGAAGGAATCTGATCCCTTTTCTTGGAGAATACTTTTTCCATTTACTATCTAAGTAATAAACTTTATTTCATATTTGTTAGTGTCTGTATGTCCTTCTTCCTGATATCCCCAAATTTCTCGGCAGAATATAGTGGAATATACTAGTTTCCCAAATAAAACACATTCAGCTATTGATCAGATTCCACTGTGGCAAGAGAGGATATGATTTCAATCCTTTTGTTATGGAATGAGATTTGTTTTATGGCCTAGCATAATTTTCATTTGGGTTGAATGTTTCATGATTACTTGAAAGTAAAGTATTTGCTGTTGTTCTTGGGTAGAGGATTCTGTGTATCTCAACTAGGTCAATATGGCTGATAGTATTATTGAAAGTTTCTATACTCTTACTGATCTTATATCCATGTAGTCTGTCAATTACTGAGAGATGATAGTTTAAGTCTCCAACTAGATTTGTAGATTTCTCTCTTTATCGTTGCATTTCAGTTCCATCAGTTTTTGTTTTACATACATTGGAGTGTGTAATGTACATATACTTACCATTAATTTTTTTGATACATTGATTTCTTTATCATTAGGCAATGTTCTTCTTTATCCCTGATAACATTTTCTTTTCAAAAGATATCCCCAGTATATCTTTTCTCTTCAAAAGATTACTTAGTATGATGTTCATGGCACCACTCCAATCTTCATTTGATTAGTGTTGGGTATGTGTGTATATGTATATTTGTGTGTATATATAGATATATATGTATATGTGTATATATATGTGTGTATATGTATATTTGTGTGTTTGCATATATTATTTCTGTGTACATATTTGTGTGTATATGTACATATATATGAATATGCATATATATTTGTGGGTATATGTATATTTGTGTGTGTGTATATATATATGTATACACAAAAATATACATATACACACGTATATATATACACATATATATGCGTACACACATTTTTTTCCTCTCCAATACTTTTATTTATGTCTTCATAAAGTTTTTACCCCTACAACATGTAGTTGGATCTGCTGTTTTATACAATCCAGCAATCTCTGCCTTTCATTCAGCCTGTTTAGACCATTTACTCTTAATGTAATAATTGACATAGCTGGATTTCAGTCTGCCATTTTAATAATTGTGTCTTTTCACCTCATCTAGGACTTTGGTCTTTTTTTCCCTTTCAGACCTTTTAAAAAATAGTGAGTAGTACGTATAATCCCTTTTTATTTCTACCATTGGCTTATTAATTACATAGCTTTATTACCATTCTATATATATGAATATTGACAATATAAAGGTTGCTAAAGGTTGATAATATACAGGCATACCTTGGAGCTATTGCATTATTTGTTCTGGTTCATCAAAATCATAAAAATTTTACAATAAAGAGTGCCACACAAATGTTTTTGTTTCCCAGTGCATATTAAAGTTATGTTTATACTATAATGTGCAATGGCATTATGTCTAAAAGATGTGTACACCTAAATTTAAAAATACTTAATTATAAATGCTTTCATTAAAAAATACTGAGAAAGAGACAGTACATGCTGTTGGAAAAATGGCTTCACTGATGGACTTTCTTGATGCCGTTTTGCCACAAACCTTCAATTTGTAAAGAACACAGTGTCTGCAAAGCATGGTAAAACAAAGCTATAAAACAAGGTATGCCTGTACGTCTTTAATTTACCACAGTTTACTTTCAAATAATATTGTGCCACCTCACATGTAGTATATGAACATTGTAACCGTATACCTCAATTTCCTTATTTTATCCTCTGGGCTATTGTTGCCATATAGTTAATTAATACATATATTATAAACCTCACAATATATAGTTACTCTTCAGAAAGTCAAATTCTTTTAAACTAACATCTTTTTGGGGAAAAAGGACATTTACATCTACCTTTATTTTAACGATTACTGGCAGTCTTAATTCCTTTGTGTAGATCCACATTCCTTCTGCATGAAAAAGATAATATTTAATCTAACATTTCTGGTAGTGCAGTTTAAATGGCAACGAGGTCTTTGAACTATTGTCTGAAAAGTCCTTTATCTCACTACCATTTTTGAATGATATTTTTGCCAGGTACAGAATTTTGAGTTGACAAGTTTTATTTTAGTGCTTAGCCTTCTTTTATGTTTGGGCTTGCATATTTTTGAAAAAGGAGTCTGATATCATTTCTATCTTTTTTATTTCCATATAACATTTCTTTTTTTTTCTAGCTGCCTTCAAAAGCTTCCTTTTTTCTTTCTTTCTTTTTCTTTTTTTTTTTTAGCAATGTAATCATGATTCCTCTAGGTTTTTAAAAAGTTCATCTGATTTTTCAAGTTCTGTAAGCTTCTTGGATCTATGATTTAACATTGTTCACTAATTTTCTGAAGAAAATTCTTGGCTATTATCCCTTCAAGTATTTATTTGCCTCGCTCTCTCTCTTTTCTCCTTTTGAGTCACCTGTTGCACATGTGATAGACTGTGTGGTATTGTTTCACATATCTTGGATTCTCCATTTGTTTTCTTTCTTTGTTTTCCCTCTTTGTGTTTCAGCTCAGATAATTTCTATTGCCTGCCCTCTAGGTCTATGATTGTTTCTTTAGGTGTGTGTAATGCCCTGATAATTCCATCTAAGGAATGATTAATTTCTGACATTGTGATATTAGGTATATTTCCATTTGGCTGTTCTTAAAATAATTTCTTACTTTTGGTTGAAATGCCCCATCTATTCATCCATTTTTTTTACCTTTCCCACTAGACCTTTAATATGTTAAGTACAATTACTTTAACGTCCCTGTCTGACAGTTTCAACTGTGCAATGTAGTTTACTCCAGGGATTCTTCTTTAAAGGATTGTGAAGGTTCCTAGTTAGAGAATAGGTGTATGGTTCCTAGTTTAGGATGTTCCTTCTTTCCTCACTCAAAACATTGGGTTCGTCCTCACAATTCTTATGGTTTTGAGTAATTGGTTTAGTTAAATAAGCTCCTGAAAAAAAGAGACGGGAATAATAGAAGAAAAGAAAAGGCAAGAATATGTTTCCTGGGATACCTCGACTCTGGAATTAATTAAATCAGATATTAAATTTTCACCAAGATGACTGCTACAAAGCACTCAAGGATGAAGATTTTGATTTTGGTTTTTAACTTTTATTTTAAGTTCAGGGGTACATGTGTAGGTTCGTTATATATGTAAACTTGTGTCATGGGCGTTTGTTGTACAGAATATCTCATCATCGGAGTATTAAGCCTAGTACCCGTTGGTTATTATTACTGATCCTCTCCCTCCTGCCACCTTCCATCCTCCAATAGGCCCCAGTGTCTGTGGTTTCCCTCTCTGTGTCCAAGAGTTGTCATCATTAAGCTCTTACTTATAAGTGAGGACATGTGGTATTTAGTTTTTTGTTCCTGTGTTAGTTTGCTAAGGATAACGGCCTCCAGCTCGATCCATGTTCCTGCAAAGGACATGATCTCATTCTTTTTCATGGCTGCATATTATTCCATGATGTATATGTGCCAAATTTACTTTATCCAGTTTATCATCAATGGGCATTTAGGTTGATTCCATGTCTTTGCTATTGTGAATAGTGCTACAATGAATATACATGTGCATATATCTTTATAGTAGAACAATTTACATTCCTTTGGGTATATACCCAGTAATGGAATTGCTAGGTGAAATGGTAGTTCTGTTTTTAGGTCTTTGAGGAATTGCTGCACTGTACTACACCATGATTGAACTAATTTACACTCCCACCAGTAGTATAAGTGTTCCCTTTCCTCTGTAACCTCACCGGCACCTTTTATTTTTTGACATTTTGATATGTAGCCATTCTGACTGAGGTGGTGAGACAGTATCTCATTGTGGTTTTGATTTGCGTTTCTCTAATGGTCAGTAATGTCGACCTTTTTTTCATATGCTTGTTGGCTTCATGTATGTTTTCTTTTAAAAGTGTCTGTTCATAAACTTCGTCCACTTTTTAATGAGGTTGTATTTTTTCTTGTAAATTTGTTTAAGTTCCTTATAGAGGCTGGATATTAGATCTTTGTCAGATTCATAGTTTGTAAAAATTTTCTACCATTCAGTAGGTTGTCTTTTGATAGTTTCTTCTGCTGTGCAGAAGCTCTTTAGTTTAATCAGAAAGAAAGGTGGATATTTTTATTATGATGGGGATAAGAAGGAAATGTTTTATGGTACCACAGGACTTTGAATATGGCACTCAGTGGTAGAGGCATAAGAATAAGTGTTCAGAGGATGAAAAAATGCACTAAACATTCACATTGCTTATTTCCCAGTAAATATATTGAGATTAGTGTTAAATGCTAAAATATTTACCTTTTCCAACTCCAGCCTAATTTTTTCATTGAAAAGAATTTCCCCATCGATCTCACCATTATTTTATATAATTCTTTTATTGAAAGAAAAAGATAAAAAGTATTTTGAGGGAGAGAAAGAGCACAATATAAGTAAAATATCTCCCCCATTACCATAATGGTATACTTTACTGTACATAAAATCTATTTTTACCACTTTCAGAACATAACCATAGTTAGCATTTGTATAGTGTGGTAGAGATTGCAAAGTGTTTTTAGATGCCCTGTGTCATTGAACCTCAGGCAAAAACTTGAGCTTGCTGTAAGCAGCAGGTGAAGTAGATCGTAAAAGATGATATGACTAACCCAGAGTAATATCACTAGAAAATGGCAGAGCGAGGCCTCAACAACAGCTTTTCTTTCAACATCCCTTCATGATAAAAACTCTCAACAAACTGGGTACAGAAGAAACATACCTGAGCATGATAAGGACCTTATACAGCAGATGCACAGCTAGTATCCTACTGCTGAGTATATATTCCAAAGAAAGGAAATCAGTATATCAAAGACATATCTGCACTCCCATGTTTATTGCAACTCTATTCACAATAGCCAAGATATGGAATCAACCTAAATGTCCATCAATGAATGGATAAAACAAATGTGGTACGTATACATAATGGAATATTGTTCAGCCACAAAGAAGAATGAAATCCTGTTATTTGCAGCAACATGGATGCTGTTGAACATTATGTTAAATGAAATAAGCCAAGAACAGAGAGACACATGTTGTATTTTTTCAGTCATATGTGGGAGCTTAAATTTTGATTTTATGGAGGTAGAGAGTAGAATGATGGTTACCAGAGAAGGCTGAGAAGGGTAGTGGGGTGGGGATAAAGAGGGTTGGTTAATGGGTACAAAAGTAGAGTTTGATGGAAGAAATAAGATCTAATGTTTGGTAGCACAATAGGGCAATAACAGGTAATAATTTATTATATATTTCAAAATAACGACAGGAGTAGATTTGCAGTGTTCCTAAGGCCAAGAAATACATGTTTGAGGTGATGGATATTCCACTAGCCCAGATTTTATCATGACACATTGTATGCTTGCATCGAAATACCACATGTATTTCATAAATATGTAAAACTTTTATGTATGCATAAAAATAAAAAGAAGATATCCTCTGATTTAACATCTCATGGACATCACCATCCCAATTTCTTCTCAGGTCTTTGGAATATGCTGAATTTATTTAAGAATATATGTGATATTATTAAACTGCTTGAATACCCTAAGGACTCCATAATAATTATGTTTTATACTACATGTTAATAGTGTTAGGGTAGAAGGAATCTTAGTGGTTTGGGATTTTAATTCTAGATCACATAAACATGCTATTAAAACTTCTAATATCAAAATAGTTTCTATTAGTCCACCTAAATTTTTGAGCAATAGAATGATAACTGCTCGGCGCACTTCTGGAAATAGTCTAAAAACACCTAATTTTAAATTTCTAAACAATAAGCATTTGTTTCTGGACTTAGATTAGTTCATAGTAAATTAGAAGCTTACTAAAGCATCAGAAAACTTTTCATGCCAGTAAGACTACACTTGGTATTTGTACTGTCATTGACAAAGGGGACTGTATTTGTAAAACTCCTGAGAAGGAGTAGTTTATAGATAGGAATGTCAGTATTCATTCGTATAATGAATACGGGAGTTTTTGAAGAGACTCTGCTGGAAACATTACAGATTACAGGAAAGAGCCACATCATTCTATAGCAAATTTTAGTGCCGCAACAACCATGCCAAAATGTATTTCAAAGCACCAAGAATTGGAGATGAAACAATTTATGCCTGGCCTGTAAGTACATGAAGATGTTAAAAAGCTGTCTGACCCTGGAATGGTAGCACCATTGTATCAGTGGGGGACATTGATTGTGGGAAATCAATATAAATCAAATTTTGATATTTTACATGGAAATGAAATGTATTTAAAGCATATTTGGTACTCACATAATACACAGAAAGATTAGCTCATCATGCTTAAGAACCAAGGGAAGCTTCAGGATGCAGCCAGTAGACCTCCCACCACTGGCTGTTCCTCTGAGAGGGCTCAATATTGATGCAGGGTTTTACATTCTATCATGACTAGTGTAAATAGTTCCAATTGGCTTTGTAACTGCATTGTTCCTGAAAAATTCAAACTGTTGGATATGCAATTGACTGAGCCTAGGTCATTTGTCTATGATTCTGTGATATGAGAGGGGTTTCTGGTGCCAGGGTTGGATAGCTTTTAAATGAACAACTTCCCTACATATGTCAGCCAAGGTTTGCAAGTTTTGTCTACCCCAAGATCCCTGACTGACCACAGTGATGTTAGTTTTATAGCTGTTAAAATATTTTCACTTACTTATTTACTTGGGAAAGAGTCTTACTCTTTGCATATAATTTTGGCAATATTCAAGAATGATATGGTTTTTCCATGGAATCTATGGAAATTACTGTTGACAACTTTGAAAAAAAAAATTACTGGATAACAATAGCAATAAGTTCTACAATTACATTTTAATTTTCCATTTCCTAGCCTCTTGATAAAGATTGTTCAATATTTCTTTAACTTTTTTTTTTCTTTGGTGGGGACAATAGGGTTTGCTAGAATTTTTAGAATTTTATTTTTTTCTATTTTTTAACTCTATTTTAGGTTTATGGGTACATATGCAGATTTGTTATATAGGTAAACTCATGACTCAGGGGATTGGTGTACAGATTATTATGTCACCCGGTTACTAAGCTTAGTTATTTTTACTGATCCTCTTCCTTCCCCAAGTATCCACCCTCTAAAAGGCCCCAGTGTCTGTTGTTCCCCTTTTTGTGTCCATGTGTTCCAATCTTTTATCTCCCATTTATCAGGAAGAAAATGTAGTATTTGGTTTTCCATTCCCATATTAGCTCCCCAAGAATAATGGCTTCCAGCTCCATCCTTATTGCTGCAAAGGACATGATCTCATTCTTTTTCATGGCTGCATAGTATTCCAGTGTGTATATGTACCACATTTTCTTTATCCAGTCTAATATTCATGAGTATTTAGGTTGATTCCATATGTTTGCTATTGTGAATAGTGTTTCTATGAACATATGCATGCTTTTGTCTTTATGTAGAACGATTTATACTGCTTTGGTTATATACCCAGGAATGAGATTGCTGGGTTGAATGGTAGTTCTGTTTTTAGCCACACCACTTTCCAACATGGTTGAACTAATTAACACTCCCACCAACAGTGTATAAGTAATTTTTTTCTCTGCAACCTTGCCAGCATCTGTTATTTTTTGATGTTTTGATAACAGCCATTCTGACTGTGAGATGTTGTCTCATTTTGGCTTCAATTTGCATTTATCTAATGATTAGTAATATTGATCTTTTTTCCATATACTTGCTGGCCATATGCATGCCTTCTTTTGAAAAATATCTATTCATGTCCTTTGCCCCCTTTTTAATGGGTTTGCCACAAAACAAATGAAATACTTAGGAATACAGCTAACCAGGGACGTGAAAGATCTCTGCAATGAGAATTACAAAATACTGCTCAAAGAAATCAGAGATGACACAAACAAATGGAAAAACATCTCATGTTCATGGATGGGAAGAATCAGTATCATTAAATTGGCCATACTGCCCAAAACAATTTATACATTCAATGCTATTCCTATGAAATTACCAATGACATTCTTCTCAGAACTAGGAAAAACATCTCACAGTTCTGGATACTGAAAAAAAAAGAACTAGAAAAAATTATTTTAAAATTCATGTGAAACCAAAAAAGAGACCGAACAGCCAAGGCAATCCTAAGCAAAATGAACAAAGCTGGATGCATCACATTACCCGACTTCAAACTATACTGCAGGGCTACCAAAACATCATGGTACTGGTACAAAAACAGACACATAGACTGGTGGAACACAAGAGAAAGCCTAGAAATAATGCTGCACACCTCCATCTGATCTTTGACAATGCTGACAAAAACAAACAATGGGGAAAGGACTCCCTATTCAATAAGAGGTGCTGGGATAATTGGCTAGTCATATGCAGAAGATGGAAAATTAACCTTTTCCTTGCACCATATACAAAATTCAACTCAAGATGGATTAAAGACATAAACATAAACCCCCAAACTATAAAAACCCTGGAAGATAACCTGGTAAATACCATTCTGGACATAGGAACTAGCAAAGATTTCATGCCAAAGTTGTCAAAAGCAATTGCAACAGAAACGAAAATTGACAAATGGGATCTAATTAAACTAAAGAGCTTCTGCACAGCAAAAGAAACTATTAATAGGGTAAACAGACAACCTACAAAATGGGAGTAAATATTTGTAAACCGTGCATCTGACAAAAGTCTAATATCCAGCATCTATAAGGAACTTAAACAAATTGGTAGAATTTTGTAAGACTTGGTTGCATGTTGGGAAAGAGAACCTAGTAACTGAAAACTAACAAGTAGAACAAAGTTCTCAAAGAACAATGCCTTACGTTGTCATGGGACCTTCCACCAAGCAGGAGATGATTAGGATGGGGATGAAAATGACATGTGAAGTAATGAAGCCTTATGCCTTTAAGAGTCAAGATTCTCTAATAAACTGATTACGCTTTTAATATGGATAACTTGGGAGAAATTTAAGGGAGTTCTACAAATACAAATTATTAATATTTAGTATTTCTTCTTCTTTTCTTTTTTTTAAGATGGAGTTTCACTCCTGTTGCCCAGGCTAGAGTGCAATGGTGTGATCTCAGCTCACAGCAACCTCCGCCTCCAGGTTCAAGAGATTCTCCTGCCTCAGCCTCCCAAGTAGCTGGAATTACAGGCACCCACCACCACACCTGGCTAATTTTTGTATTTTTAGTAGAGACAGGGTTTCACCACGTTGGCCAGGCTGGTCTTGAACTCCTGATCTCAGGTGATCCGCCCACCTTGGCCTTCCAAAGTGCGGGAATTGTAGGTGTGAGCCACCATGCCTGGCCATTTCTCCTTATTTTCTTAAGCATAAAGCATCAACAAACATTCATGTATCTTGAATTCCCTGAAAATGATACTTGATTTCTCCATCTCACATTTACTGTGACTGGAAGAACAGCATTTTTCAAAATGGAAAAATTCAAGAGGCATACTTAATGAAGGGAACAATAGCTCAATTAAGTGCAATACGGGGAAATGACTACTTAATATAAATAAATGAAACCAGATTTCATTTGCACTTCAGACATCAGCATGAAGCATTACTTTCTGAATTGGTTTTATTAAAAACTGCCAAGAGCAATTTTTCAATGAAGTATATTATTCTGACAGCCTCTGTTTCCTGTGGCACCTTCCCCCATCTTAATAGTATGAGACACATCCCCTGACCTATGATTATGCTTCCTTTCAGGTATTTGAATATCAGTGTCTCTTTAAGTCAACTGTATTTAACAATCTGTAGTTACCTAAAAGTAAAATGAGTTTAAAGTATGGTTAAACTTTATGAACAATCTGTACTCACTTGTCTGGGAAAAAATGAAAAGCTATTGCTTTCATAGGTTTTAAGAACATTGAGTGAAATTACAAAAGTCAATAAATAATGTACTCAGTAGATTAAGTCTTATCCTTGAAAACAAATTGAGTGTTCTTTGAATACTGAAAAGGCAGTTTTTTAATGAATAATATTTTAAAATAGATGTACCCTCTTTTATTATTGGAAGGTGGTCATCTTAGAATTTCTCCTGGTAGTCATGGTGTTTGTAGCATTTTGCACAAAAGACACAAGAACATCTTGGAAGATAAAGTAAAAAGTACGATTAAATTGAGAGACAAAGACTCATAAAAGAACTCATTTGAAGAAATGGCATCTCCACTCTATTACACAAAAATTGCTTCCAGGCACTAAATAAGCTCTCTCTTCGTGTAAAAGCAAATCAGTCATGTTGATTTTGTGAACATTTATCTTTAGTTCTTAGTGCAGTTAAAGAAACTAGAAAGGCTGCCCTACTTAAGATGAAAGACATGAAAACTCTTTACTTTCTTCCGTTTTCATAAATCAGAATGTATTTAAGTGAAATAGGACAAACAGAATGTCTCACCATTTTCAGTATTAGTTATCATCAGCTTTCTTTCTCAGAGAAAAAGTTTGAGTGATATAAAATTTTAATGCTACATGCGCATTTTGGGTAAGTTAAACCTGTCAGTCTTTATATCAATACCACTTTAAAACTTACCTTTAAGATCTTATCTACTTATCAAATCAATTCTATCTTAGAGACATGAAATAAGAAAAATAATTACTGAGAAACTTACTTTGAGCTGAGCATGTAAATGAAAGAAATTTTATATTGGCAAGTGACTGTTTAATTATGGAGCTAAGTTTTTAAAGATGAACTTTTAGCAGTAATCATATTCCTTATAAATTTGTTCATGTTGTATAATCCTTTATTCTATGTTGGGAGAAATGTTTTGCTAGTATTTGTCAAGGATTTTTGCTTTTATATTAATGAGGTATATTGGTCTGTAGTTTTCTAGGGATCTTTTTTTTTTGGTATCAGGGTAATGCAGGCCTCAGAATGTGTGAGGACTAATTCTATTTTTTGAAAGGTTGGGGTTTGGGTTAATTCCTCTTTAAAAATTTAGTAGTATTCACCATTTGGTTCTGGGATGCTCTTTCCAGGATTTTTTTTTTTTTTTGATTAGTAACTAATTTTTTTTTCTTGTTATGTCTATTCATAACTTCCATTTATTCTTGGGTCATTTTCAGTAGTTTTTAGGAATATTAATTTAATCTACATTTACTATTTACTTGGAAAATAATTGTTTAATAGTATTCACTTATAATCCCTTTTATTTATGTAAGGTCAGAAGTAATACTGCTTATTCATTCCTTATTTCAATATTTTGAGTTCCCTCTTTTTCTTTCATAGGTTTAGCTAAATTTGCTGATTTTGTTGATCAATACAAATAAATTAATTGTTGTTTTATTGATTTGTGTCTATTTTTTAAATATTCTACTTAATTTATCTACACTCTAATCTTTATTACCTCCTTTTTATGCCTGCTTTGGGCTTAAGCTATTCTTCATGCTTCTGGTTTCCGAAGGTGAAGGTTTAAGTTATTGATTTGAGATCTTTCACCTTTTTTTTTTAGTACAGGTATTTACATACAAATTTTCTTCTATGCACAATTTTAGATGCATTCTGTAAGTTTGATATCTAGCATTTATTAATTTCAAAATATTTTCTAAATTATCTTTTAATTTATTCTTTGGCTTATTGATTATTTAGCAGTGTTGCTTAATTTCCATATATTTGTGAATGTCCCAAATTTCCATGTTTTAAGAATTTAAAATTTCATTCAGTTATGGTTAGAGAATGTACATTATATAATTTTAATCCTTTGTAATTTATTGAGAATAACATATTTTATGGCCTAACATATGGTCTGTTCTGTTCTACGTGCAATTACAAATAATGTATATTCTGGTATTGGAGGAAGTATTATGTAGATCCTATTAGGTCAAGTGGGTCTAGTTATGGTGTTACTCAAGTTTTCTATTTCCTTGTTGTTTTCCTGTCTAGTTGTTCTATCCATTATTCAAGGTAGGGTATTGAAATTTCCAATTATTATTTTTGAGTCGTCTATTTCTTCCTTCAATTTTTTAGTATTTGATTCATGTATTTTGAAGCTCTGTTTTTAGTGGATGTGTACATGTTAAAAATTGTTGTATTTTCTTGAAGAATTGACGCTTTTATCAATGTATACTGTCCTTTGTTTTTGTAAATCAATGACTTTATGATTTAAAGTGCATTGTTTTGGTATTAGTACATCAACTTCACGACTTTTATGCTTACTTTTTGCATATTTTATTTTTTTCTCATTCTTTTACTTTCAAGTTATTTGTGACTTTGAATCCAGTTTATCTGTATATACAGTATATGAGACCATTGTGTTTATTTTATCCATTTTGCTAATCTCAGCCTTTTGATTTGAGTGTTTAACCCATTTACATTTAATGTAATTACTGATAGGACTTATGCCACTCATTTTGCTACTTCTTCTTTGTATTTCTTGTGTTGTTTTGGTTTCTGTATTCTTTCTAAATTCTTTCTTTTGTGTTAAATTCATATTTTCTAGTGTGCCATTTTAATTCTCTTGTTATATTTTATAATATTTTTGAGTTATTTTCTTAGTGGTGCCCTGGGAATTACAATTCAAATTTTTACTTATAATAATCTAGTTTGGATTAATACCAACTTAATTTCAGTAACATATACAAATTTTGCTCCTGTATGCTTGTATTTCCTCCTCTTCCTCTGTGCTTTATTGTTATACACATTATGTATTTATGCATTGTATTAAAATCAATTCAAATTTATGACGATTGTTTTGTTCAACTCTCTTTTAAGTCAGATAGGAGAAAAAATTGTTGCAAACAAAATATACAGTTATGATATCTTTTGTATTTACCTGTGTTTTGTATTTACCTTTACCAATGCTCTTTATTGCTTTATGTGAATTTGAGTTATCATCTAGTGTACTTCCATTGCACTTCGAAGGACTGTCTTGAAGATTTCTTATAGGGAGATCTGCTCTTAACAAATTTTCTCAGTATATGTAAATCTTGAAATGTACATACTTCTGCTAAATATAGAATAATTGGTTGACCTTTGAATATAGCATATCACTTCCTTCTGTCCCAGTGGTTTATGATAAAAAATTAATTGTTAATCTTTCTGAGGATCTTGGAATATAATGAGTCACTTTTCTTTTACTGTTTTCAAAATTCTCCCATTGTCTTTGGCTTTCAACAGTTTGATTTTAATGTATCTCAGTGTGGATTTCTTGAGTTTATTCTCCCACTTTAATGTTTTTTGAGCTTCTTGGATATAGAGATTCATGTGTTTCAGAAATATGAGAATTTTTCTACAATTATTTCTTCAAATATTCTTTCTGCCTCTTTCTATCTCTCTTCTGCTTCTGGGACTCTCATTATGCTTATTAGGTGAGCTTGATGGTATCTCACAGGTCTGTAAGGCTCTGTTCACTTTTCTCCAATCTTTTTCCTTTTTTCCTTAGACTGACTACTTTGTAAGTTTGTTGGTTCTTTTGTCTCTTAAAATATGCTGTTGAGCCAATCTGGTAACTTTTTCACTCCAAAATTATTCATTTTAATAATTTATATCTTCTTATTGATGTTGTTTATTTGTTGAGACCTTATTTCTATGGGTTGTTTTAGTGTTTTATACATGGTTTATTTTAGTTCTTTGAACATGTTTTAAATAGTTGATTTAAAGTATTTGTTTAGTATGTTTAATGATGGGATTTCTTCAGGAACAGTTTCTATCGACTGATTTTTTATTACTTCCATATGGGCCATACTCTATTGTTTCTTTGAATGTCTAATAATTTATTTTTTGAAAACTGCACATCTTTATAATGCAATTTGAAAACTCTGGAAATCAGATTTTTCTCCCTTCCCTAGGGTTTGTCTTAGGTGTTTGTTGTTACTATTCCCACTTTTTTGTTAATGACTATCTTGAACTAATTCTTTAATGTCTATATTCCTTGTCAGGTATCACCTCTTAAGTCTCTGCTCAATTAGCTGACTTGTGAGCTAGTGACAAGACAGATTTCCTTAAATCTCTAGAAACGTTTTCTCCTAATCTTGGTGAAGGGCTTTCTGTGAGTGTTACAGAATGCTGTTAACATTCAGCCAGGCAATTTATAATTTTGTCTTTCCCATCACTTCCTCCTTGTGCAGAACTTCATGTTCAGAGAGAAGAACTTAGGGTCTTCTCAGGTCTTTTCTGAGTGTTTACACAGCCATACATAGTGTGTGGCCTTCTGGATTTTCAAGAATATTTAAGAACTTTTCAAATCCTCCAATGAACATCTCATTTTCCAGATCTTCCTTTTTACAATTTTGTTTTTTTGGTTTATTTGTTTTTTGTCCCACCTGTTTTCACTGTGTAAGGCAATGTTAAACAATTGCCACTGACCATTTTCAGCAAATGCTCTTGGGGAACAGACTGTTTCCAGTTGGTGAACTCTGAGTGAGGTAAAATAAAGACAAGACTTGTGAGTAGGTTTTTATGTACCTGCCAGACAGGTAAAATAATTGAAATTGTTTGAGAATAGGGATTTGAAAGAGCATCAGCCCTGTTCTGACCCTTAGCGGCTACTAGACTACTGGTTTTCACAAAAATTTATGGCTGTGGATTTTCCAGGCTACCACAGACTGGGAATAGGGAATGGGAAGAGCTTAATTTAAAATATCACTAAATTATCTGTTCTTTCCAAGATTTAGTCTCTTTTCTTGAAGAAATGCTCCAAATATGGGTACAAGCTTTTGGTTAATTTCTAGAGTTTTGAAAAAGTTGATTTGGAGAGTTTTTATGAGTCTTCTCATTGTATTTTTGGAGGAAAGAATCTTTGGGGGTCATTACTTCATTATTCCTGATTACATCTTGACAAGTTTAAGTAAACTAATATTTCAGTTCTAACATACTGTTATTAGTGTATACTGCAGAATATTTTATAGTTCCCATGTTCTTATGGTTTTTATTGGTTACTTTTCCTTGAAAGAGGGTGATTTTATTCTTGCCTGCTAACAATAGTGTAGATATATTAAAAAGTAGGTCATATTACTTTTTTTCTTGGTGCCATTAGCATTTTAAAGTAAGATCTTAGCTGTCTGAATGGAAGAATTAGTTTTAAATAATTATTTCAATCATTTTCCCTACTCAGTGGTTGTGACTCATAGACCGTGGGACTGAGCCGTATTGAGCAATAGATAGGAGGTAGGGAATTTTACAAACTCAGGAAGGAAGTGCTGTTTTGCTGTTTTTCTTCATGCCTATTGAAACTGCCATGGAAGAAAGAAGGTGCAGATGTGTTTGGCATTATTCATAGATCTTCCATCCACCAACTTGAAGTTGTATCTTTCCCTCTTAAGAAGAAAAAATCCTCCAGTGACAGCAATTACTCCTACACATAAAGAACAAACATGCCAGTTAGTGAGGAATTAATCAGAGGGAAGCTCTATCCTTTATATTTTTTGACTTACATAGTCTTACGTATTTCCATTCCGAACTTTAAAACTGTTTAAATTTTAACACAAAGACCAAGATATCCATCCCTCCTAGAAATATAAACTGGGAAGGTAAAATCAACTTTAAACAGAAAAAAATGCTTTGAAATTCCAATAGCACCTAATTTATGCCAGGCTGCGGTTAAAATGATTAAGAGAAAACAAAAACCTATAATCCAATATTACATAGTTATTTACCATTGACAGAAAGTGTTCAAAGACATATTAGAAAATAAAACTCATTCATACATTAAGAAAATAATGAAAATAGTCAATAGGAAGTTTTTCAGAAATGCAAAATTGGACTAATAAAAGAAAGTGACTTTCTTCATTTGTATCACTGTCACTAAAGTAAAAGTATATATCTGAGCTAATTAGGAGTACTTGGCTTTCATGACTACAAACTTCCAATGGATATTTGAAACTGCGTATCAATTGAAGCATATTTCCCTGTAAGGTTAAGCACTCCTCTCAAAGTTACAAAGAGGTGAGTCAGAGCTAGAATACATACCTGCTTCTACCTAACTTGAAGGTTTAAGGTTTTTCTTTTTTTTTTTTTAACTATATACCGTGCTATAGTATAGAAATGTATTATTTTCAATCCGTTATTATTGGCCCCAGTAAGCATGAGTAAGCACTGTTTTTGTAGTGAGAAAGTCAAGACTTGACTTGGAAACTTTTCTGCAACCTAGGAAGGTTCATCGTGCCCCAAGTTTTGCTGTTTCTTGTGACAGACACAAGCCCCTTTGGGAGGGAGCATTCTATAGTTGCCACTCTCATATTTAAATATAGATTTCCAGACTTTCTCGGTTAAAAGAAACCTATTTAGCATCCTCATCCTTCAAATTAAATAAATACGGACACCATATTTTTGCATTGTTTAAATTACTATTGATAGAGCACAAATTATGCTCCAGGTAGGAAGCAGTGAAAAAGTAAAGCAGATTGCTCTGATGGTGCTTACATTCTAGTGGGAAAGACAGACAATAGATAAATAACAATATAATAAAATTTCTGGATGGGATTAGTACATGACCTCAAATAATACTAGGTAAGGAGTAGAGAGTCATGGAGTGGGAGGTTCTGTTTTAAAAGTGGTAGTTAGTAAAAGCCTTTTGGATGAGGAGGTATTTAAGCAGAGCTTTGCATGAGAGGAGTCATGAGCCGGGCAGATATAGGACTATCTGCAAGTAGGAGACTCTATAAAGACCGAACAGCAAGTGCAAAGGTCCTGCAGTGGAAATCTATTTGGAATACTTGGATCACCGAGTCTTGACAATTGGGGAAGAAAGGCATTAGGAGGTGAGGTTGTAAGGGATAGGAATAGTGAGGACTGAGGTTCCAAAACATTATTTTGTTTTAAATCTCAGGAATCTTTACATTCTTAAAAAAAATGAATGAGGATCCCAAAGAACTCTCAGTCATGTGGGTAATATCTATCAGTAAACACTCAGAAACATAACCTAAGTACTTTAAAAAATAAATAATCAGAAATTTAAACTGAGCACTTTATTAATTCAAGTAAAATTAATGAAAAATCTATTAAATGTTACTGTAAGTAACATGCTTTCAATGAAAATAACTGTATTTCCAAAACAAAAAATAGTGAGAACAGTGATATTGCTTTGCATGTGTGAAAAATCTCTTTAATATAAAGCTTGATAGAAGTTAGTGGAATTCTCATATCTGTTTCTGTATTCAATCTGTTGAAATATGTTGTTTTGGTTGAAATATATGAAGAAAATTTGCCTTCACAGAGATATGAAACTAAAGGAAAGATATTTCTATAGACTTTTAAATTAACTGTGGATATTGTTATTTGATACTACTTCACAATTCTGCACATGGTAGTTTCTTGAAGATTTGTTGTAATGTGAAATAAGAAAGCACATCAATGATATTGTTGTATTTTGTTACGTTAAAATCTATCGGTTCATCTTGCACTTTGAATGGCTCTTTTTACCCCTGGATGATTTTGTAACATCACGCATTAAACATTTGGAAAGTATTGGTCCATGGAGCTATGCATCTTCTAAATGTTGACACATTTTATTATATAATATGTCATTTTTAAGCCACATCTTTTAAATCACTATCCATCTCATCAGAAGGGTCTTTTAAGTATTGGGAAGCTGTCAAACTCAGGTGACTGATATGAGTGACAGGCTTACTTTGTTTTCAAGAAAATGTCTGCTAGATACGCAATTTGAATAACCACAGTTTGTATTGGTGAGTGCCTTTTTGCAAGTAAAAATATTTTTCTATGAGAAAGTGACAGTTTCAGTTGGCAACTTAGTGTTATCTGAGTGTTTTTCTGGAGACAGTCATCATACTTGAACATCAGATGCAGCAGAAATGCTTTATACCTGCTTCCCATTTTATCACACTGAATATTAAAAAGATGTGTGCTTAAGTGTTGAGACTTAATAAAACACTAATATCTTACTGATGAATATCACCATCGATATTCTTGAGTGAAATTGACTTTTTTCTTTTTTTCTGTGTGTGGACGTGAAGAATAAATGATTACTACAACAGCTTAATGCCCTGCTTCAACCTGGATGTTGCTGAAGCTCCAACGGTTTTACCTACTATTATTTTGCATCATCAGTGCAAATGGAAACATATTTAAGAAGGCAATTCATTTTTTGATATCATTATAAAAACAGTCTTGATATCAGAGATCCCATGAAAGGGTCCGAGAGAAGGGAAGATATGTGGGGATTACCTAAATGAAAAAAAAAACAGTAGGGGAGTTTACTTTCTTTAATATTTTTGACAAAGAATTTATGGATATAAGTCTCTTCAGATTATACTAGTCTTTTTTGTTCAACTCGTTTTATTCCAACTGTTATAATTACAATGCAATCAGATTAAACAAGCATGATGGAAAGACAGTCATTGAAATGGCTGTACATGAAAATATAAATAGTTGTATTGGAAGAAAGCCAAATAAATCCACCCAAACAAGCAGTAGTATTTCTAATCCTGGAATACCAGAGAGAAGATATTGAAATTAGGTTATTGATCCAGTAGCAAGGAAGCTGTGCCTGTATGTAAAGCTAAGTGATTCCTTCAGGCCAAATAATGATGCAGGAGTTGGGATCGCTTCTGGTCAGAGTCATTTCACAAGGGATCGAAAGGGGTAAAGTTCAAATCCAAAGGTAAAGGGACAAGTCAGAACAAGAAACTGTATGTGAAAACCACAAAGCACGAACTAGAAACAAAGCAGCATTGAACAGATGGTGTTACATTAACCAGGTTGCTTTTCTTGGTAAATTAATAACTTGGGACTTTAAGTGGACTCAGGCCTTATGCCACCCTGGTAAGGCCACAACTCTGTCTTTATTCTGCCAATAATTCTCTAATGGCTTCAGTGTCTTGACCACAAGCACACCTATTTTTAAGGATTTGTCATTTCACAAAGCTGTGATAAATTCACGTTTGGTTTTAAGGGCATTAGAGATCATCTTGTTCAACCCCACTATTTTGTAAATGAAGAAAATGAGTTCCTTATCGGTATAGGTTACACGGTTTAAAATATTACAAATCAGTACTAGAACTCAGATATTCTTGTTGTTTCATATAGCAGTGTTAGTTGAATATCATCTGAGATTTATCAGAGTGTTTCTAGTCTACTTAAACATGTTTTTTAAAGGTTAAAAATTCTACAATGTGTAATTTTTTCCTATATCTGAATCACCTTAATAATGGACTTAACTATGTTCAAAGCTGCTGGACTATGAGAATGTAGGTTACTCAGGCAAGGGAACGAGTTGAATTCCTTTTTACATATTATATGGTAGGAACATAAGTAAGCTTTTGTTCTATATTATCATTTCTGGAGCTGAAATAATAAGTATTTATTTTTGCTTTTTTGTACAGTTTTTTTTTTAAATTTAACCCATCAAAAACAAATATGCTTCCATTTCTAGAGCTTGAATTCTAGAGGCATTCTAACAGGCTTTGAAGACTGATTTTACCACATGTCATATATGTGGCCTTGGGTAAGACAGTTAATCAATTTGTACTTCAGTTACCATATCTGTAAAATGGAAGTAATAATAGAATGTAAAGGTCAAATGAATTAATACATGGAAAGGGCTTAGTACAGAGTCTGGTAAACGTCATAACTACAAAAGTGAGAGTCATTATTGCAATTGCAACCATTAGTTTTAGTATTACGATTTATAATTTTTTTGAGAGAAAAATAGTAAACTTTTGAGATGCTGCTTAAGTTCCATAATATTTAATGCATCCTAGGATGACACAAATTCTTACAAGTTAGAATCCCATTTTTTTTATGCTAGAGTGTGCTGTAATAATTTTGTTGTGAATCTCTTTCAGAAGTGAAAACATGATATGTAACTCCCGTGCCCAGGAAAAATTTAAGAATACAGGCCACACATAACTTGCAGTGATGATTTATTTTATTCCCATTGCTGTAGAATGTTGATATCCACGGAGTAAGTTTGCTCAATATTCTGCTTAAGGGTTAATCTTTCTGAAACTAAGTAGGTATGAGCTCTGTAAACTGATATTCCTGTTAAAGTACAAGTGTTGATAAGACTAGAAGCTTTTCAGTTATTTATATGTAAGCTGTATTTTGAACCATATCTACACAGATACCAACCATTAATCTACAGCAAAAATTCACAATTACTAACTGGTTACTTTCTTTTATGTATACATACGCACTATATGAATTTTGTTTTTTGGTAACATAGTTATTTAAGTACAGACATTTGATTCTCCCCAGTCAAAATGCATCACTGAATTATCCAGGAAATTATAAAACTGGAAAAAATATCTCTTAGTTAAATAAACCAAGAAAGTATAAATGGTATATTAGAAACTTTGAGAGTCTGTGCTTTCTCTCTGATACAGTTTAGATGTATGATCCTGAAGAAAGACATCAGAGATTTTACTTGGGTACAATTAATATCCCAATATCCACAAATCTGAACAAAATAATTACACATAATATTTTAAAAATATATTTAATAACATAAATAGCCCTGTAATGCAAATAAGAATTGGAAATATTTCTAGATATTGTTACAAACAATGAAGATATTTGAATACAATGGAAAAAAACAAGATTTACAAATGTTTCAGATTTTACTCATGTTTCTGATGGTACCTTAACTTCAACAATAAACCAATCACTTATCTTCAAGTGTTCCTACTTTGAAGATTATTGAGTTTTTAAATTACTAACTAATTTGGAACATTTTAGGCTTGCCAACATTAGAATCAGGATTGAAAATTTGGACTCATTTATCTAATGTTTAGCTTTGATAAAAGGTGGCATAATGCAGAGCAAATTCAAGTTGAGTACAAAGAGGCTACTGCATAGCTAATTAAACTATTACCATGGTGACTGTACAATCAAGGTTACGTGAGTGTCATAGCACACTCGAAGCTGGATGCAGCCTTCCTATTGAATTCTCTAGAAACCAATCAAGTGTTCCATCTGATGAACCCCAAATCTTTCCAGTTCTAATACACAGCAGTGATGATAAAACATTTTTATTCTACTCTTCTTATTAGACTAATAAGAATAAAGATACTTTTGTAATTGTAAGTATTCATTTTGTTGTATTTTTCTGTATCAGAGGAAATTCATTCTGGCAAAAAGCTGTACAAAGAACAATTTTAAATTATTTCTCCTTAAAAATAAAAGATTATGAAGAAAATCATCAGAAGGGATCTTCTTTCAAATCATGGCCATTTGGGAACATCCTAAAATAATAAATGAATAAAGAAATTCACTGTGTAGTCGGTTTTCTGTTGGTAGTCTAAGAGTTATAGTTTAGCATAAAATTAAGCTGATGACTATAGAAAAAGAAAGGCTGATTAGCTTGACTGCTAGTCACTTTATTTATTTTTTAAAACTTTCCATTAATAAAGGGACCTCACCTGCATTTTCCTCTTTTTACTCAAGAAATTTCCCTAATGCCTCAAGTACAAGTTGCTGCTCTAAAATGATTTTCTTCTTCACAATGTTATGTAAAGATGTTAATGGCCACATCTTGGTCATTGAATAGGGTCCGAGTGTAGTTAACAAGGTGACAGAGGACCTGGATTATATACTACTTATTTCTTTAACCTTTTTTGGTGACATTGGAGATATTGTTTCAACTCCCTGTGCCTTAATTTTTGTCATTTAGAAAATTAGCAAGAAACAAGAAAATTCCCTTCCAGCTCTAAAATTCAAAACCTTTATTTTTATTTCTTTATTTATTTAAATTAAATTGTCCTTATCTAAATGGTAGAAATAACTCTTACTGAAGGAACTAACCACTAGATCTTTACATTTTGTCTCAGGTTTTCTGTTGTTGTTTTATCAGCTTAAAAATTTCCAACATGCAAAGTAGAGGTCTCACGCAAAGTTCTGATTTCTATGGAATGATATCCGAGATTTGAGTTCATGGAGATTAGAAGCGTTAATGGAAAAAGGTTAATAACAAACTCAAGTCACATTCACAGTTTCAGAAACTTATAGAAAAGGGTGAAAGGGGCCATGTGTGGTGGCTCATGCCTGTAATCCCAGCACTTTGGGAGGCTGAGGCGGGTGGATCCCCTGAGGTCAGGAGTTCGAAACCAGCCTGGCCGATATGGTGAAACCCTGTGTCTACTAAAAATAAAAAATTAGCTGGGCTTGGTGGCAGGCATCTGTAATCCCAGCTACTTGGGAGGCTGAGGCAGGAGAATCGATTGAACCCAGGGAGGAGAGGTTGCAGTGAGCTGAGATTGTACCACTGCACTCCAGCCTGAGAGGGAAAAAGAAAAAGAGAGAGAAAGAGAGAGAGAAGGAGAGAGAGAGAGAGAGAGAGAAAGAAAAGAAAGAAAAAGAAAGAAAAAAAAGAAAGAAAGTAAGAGAAAGAAAGAAAGAGGGTTAAAGGGCTAGGCTAACTGTTCTTGTCTCAGTTTAAGGGACTTTTCTTAAGCAGTGTCCTTAGTACAAACCACCTTATGTCGGTGGTTATAGAATGTCAATAAAAAGATTGTGGATGGAAGGCATATTTTGAGTCCCAATTCATTGGTCCAGTTAGAAATACGTGACATTGTAGAGATAGACTGTAAAATTAATACTCCACGCTGTTTTCTATAAAACCATTCTTTGAAGAGGAAAACTTGAAAGCTATATATCAAAGAGCTATGGAAACCAAAGGAGGAATATTTGAAATCCACTCTCTGTATATGTAAAGCCACAATATTTCAGAGCCAAATGTCTATGGAAACGGGATATGGGCCTGTAGTTTCTAAATATGTCATTTCCGCCTGCACAATTGATATAGTATGTGTTTTTTTGAGGACATACTCAGAATGGTCCTTTCAGTTAGAATGTAAGTTTATCTGAATATAAAATTTGGATAATAAGAATGCAACTTTTTGAAACTAATTTGAATTACATCTTCCCTTGTTGAGTGACTAGCTGAAGTTTCATAATCCAAGGATTTGGGAAAAAGAAGCCAAGTTGAATTCTTTAAAAATATGGGTCTATGTAGTTTTTCCTGAAAGAATTTTGATGTTTCTTTCGGTACTTTTCTCTCACCCTATGAAGACTGTACAGAACTATTGCAGCATATTCAGGCACTGAATACCTTACCTCATTACCCATGAGTTAAATTGGAGCTAGGAAGGATTTCAGATGATTTATATGCTAATTAGAATTCTCTTGAAAAACAAATAGAAAACATGGGTTATGGTGGTGTAATGAAATCTTCAAAACAAAGACCCAGAGCTTTCTTGTGGTATGCACTAAATAAGAGAGCTAGTAAACTGGGGGATGGAAAGTTTTAGTCAATAAAATTGATGTCATTTTATACTTGTATAAGTCTCATCTCTTTTTACAAATAAGAATCTGCAGTTAATTTGAGCTTGTCAATGCAACAGTGTCTGTTGTAGTTCATTGATTCCTCTGATGATAGTAAAGGATGGTTTTCATGGGCAGAGATTTTATGTTTTGAAGTTATAGAAAAACTTCCAAAAAACCCACACTTGTTTAGTTTAGAAAGGGGAAAGCATGTACAGCTTTTTAAATAGTCATATTTCTATAAACTCAAAAATTTAAATGTGAAACTATTATTTAAAGTTATTTGCAAGCGTATAATTGGTTGAAAACATTTCTCCAGGTCTTACAAAATTTTGATAACCTTGAAATCATTACAAAATACAATACAACTTTGGAATCTAATGATTTTCTAAGTGTATTGCTGTGAGGGTTAGAAAATGCATTCATTCTAAATACTGTCTTGTCTGCCTCAGTGAGAAGTTGCAATATTGTTTGTTTGTCAAGCAGCTTGAAAAGCTAGACAATGCTGTTAGGAACGATATGGAAATGATAGGCAGAGAGATTATTTTTACCTACTACTTTGTTATTTGGTAAACTCACAATGGTAATGGTTTTCTTATCCTTTCATTCATAATGAATTGGCATAATAAGAACTGCAGCCTACTTAAAAAAAAATCACTGTGTAATCATAGCAGTGGTAGCAAATTCATTTGAGAAACAACATCCAGTCACTTCTGTGACAGACATTTATAAACTTATTTGAGAAACCATGAACTCTTTTTATATTAGACCAATGAGCTTTATATACTCTTCATTTAAAAATTCTTTCACTGCCTTTTGCTACCTGTATGGATGTAGTGTTCTATGAATGATTTTGATGTACTATTTAATTGAGCATTTTATTTCTCACTATTTCTACTTCTTTGCACATTTTTGTTTTTTCTCATATAAAGTAAGAATATTAAGATTGGAATTTTAATAGTTTCCTATAGAACAATTAATGTGACAACCTCTTAGTTATTTGGTTTATGGCTTAGTAGGACAAAGTATAAAATTTCATGAATGTGATTATGAGAGGAGGTAATTCTGCTTTCCTTTCCAGTTATTTATTGACACCATCTCCATGCTTTATAACTGTATTTGTTAGCCAGTTAAGAAGTAATCATAGGGTTGGATTTGTGCAGAACAGAACTATTTAGGAATTCTTTTGGGTAAGGTCAAGGAGAGGGAGGCAGAAAGCAAAGGTAATTTTTTACTTTCAGTATTACAATTGTATTATATCAGAAAAATCCCACCAGAGCATATGACAGAGAGGTTTGGGTGCTAGAGGGAATAGCAGGTTGACTGCTGTGCCATTTAGAGCAGTAATACAGATACGAGGCTCAATAATGCAGGACAAAGAGAATTTGAATACATATTTGTTATGCTAATATTAAATTTCTTATGTTACATTAATCTTCCTTTAGACCTGAGGTATATCTTTTTCCGTGGTGAAATCATCCCAAAATGATATTAACATGATTAATAGCTTCTCCAGACCTGGCTAACTCCCTAAGCTTGCACCAAGGTAGGTGTGGAGGTGGGGCTGAGGTATGAAAATAGCTCCCCCTCCACCCCCACATCACAGAGCAATACTTTCTTATTTCTAAGAGGAAAAAATCAGTAATATATTAGCAACAAAAAAATATGAAACATGAGAGTTTATGGAAATACATTAAAAAACAAGTAAGAATCAAGTGAAACTTCATTTTGTTTGAGGACAGTGTGAATAATGTCTTTACTTTCTCTAATGAGTGAGTTTGTTTTCCAAAACCATAGAAATATAAATACCTTCTCATTCATTTCCTGGCAAGAGCTAACTGTATTACTGTAGATTATTATTATTTTTTCTCGCTGCTTCTGTTGACACTGATTACTATAGATTGTACCTCTCCAGTTGTATTAGTTCTTTTAGTGGCTCTGGTTGTAATCTGTAGGACAGGAGAAAGGATATTTAGGAAGTGAAAATTAAGGTCCACGTAGTCTTACAGCAGTATTCTAAAGAACACCCACTCACTTTACCTATAAAGGGCAGGAATATCCTGCTCACACTTCCTAAGCAGAAAGCTTGCATTTTATTTTAAATTACAGTAGTCCCCCTTTATCCACGTTTTTGCTTTCTGCAGTTTCAGTTATCCATGGACCATCATGGTCCAAAAATATTAAGTGAAAAGTTTTAGAAATAAACGATTCATAAGTTTTAAATTGTGTGCTGATTGGAGTAGCTTGATGAAATCTCATTTGGGTGCTTCAACAAGCTTTGTGCAGTGCATCCACACTGTCTATGCTACCCATCCGTTAGCCACTAAGAGTCATCTCGGTTATCACATGGACTGTTGTAGTGTTCAAGTAGCCCTTATTTTACTTAATGATAGCCCCAAAGTGCAAGAGTACTATGTCTAATGTATAAATTAAACTTTATTATAGGTATATAGTATAGAAAAAAAACACTGTACACAGGATTCAGTACTATCTGCAGTTTCAGGCATCCACTGGGGATCTTAGAACACATCTTCTGCAGATAAGCCGGGCTCTTGTACTCCTTCACCTTCTTCCTGTTAATTTCTAGTAAATGGAATAGCAGTATTGAACTGTATCAAAGGCCAGTGAGCCATATCTGACATGTCCGGAAGGTATTGCTGGATCAGGGTGAAGACTGACCAAAGGAAGTCACCCAAAGAGAAAGGCAGTATCAGAGAGCCTTCTCATCTTCCCAAATCACCTTTTCCTTAAAGTGGGGGAACAGTTGATTTGACTCAAGAAATTCCTGAGAGTCTCGTGTCACTGGGCTTGTGTGGAATGTGGCTCCTTCCTTTTTCTGTGTTTCTCGAGGATTGACTATGCACAGCTGCGCTGGGCTCACCTTTCAGACGAAGTCCTCATGAGGTAAGGAAATGAGGTCAGGCCAAGTCACTTCACTGTGCTCTTTGTTCAGCTTCCTTTCCTCTCATGACATATGTTAATTCAGGTTCCACAGTCAGTGTGGTCTCAGGATTGGCACAGGAAGCATTTTTATTAGGGTCCATGCTGTGTTTTCCATCTGCTTCATCAAGGATCCCTGTGATGATGCTGATGAGTCTCTCTGAAATTCTTTCTGTTCTTTTTCTACTTCATTGCACAGAACCCTTGAGGTAAGTATGAATGCACCTTGAAAATGACCATAACTACATATGTTAGCATAGAAGTGGTATTGTAATTGGAGATAATTCCTTTACCAGAGATCAGTTTGCATTGTTTTACATACTTGGCTATGGGTGACTTTTCTGCTGATGTAAGTGAACTTATGCTAAAATGAATGAAATATAGGTTTTTGAAAATCAGTTCCTTAATCACACGGAAACACTTTCAGCCTTAGAGCTATTTAGTGAATAATGAAATTAAGTAGGTAATAGTGTAATTAATTCTAATATAGTTATTTGTTTACTTCCAAGTGCGAATATACAACTGACTATAATAAATTGTGGTACCTCTGGGATGTCAGTAAATATTAAAGTAGACAATTCCAAGAATGTGAAATATATGTTCGAATATGCATATCTACTTATAACTTGTATTAAATTGATATAAAGATAAATGTTATATAATTCTGGATTTTTAAGTGGTTTTAATATTGTAGATTTATAGTGAAAAAGGCTAGGAATCTCAAGCTGTAAATACTTCCCAAGTCCGTTCAATTTGTGCAAGCATATAATGATTTTAAGATATAATTTGAAAAATAAGTCATTCCTAATAGTTAAATGTTCAAAAGATTGACTATATTTTGACCAAACATTCTCTATCTGTTAGCAATCTAAAAAGCTTGAGTTGTTTTATAATTATTTGTTTGTATGTCTAGTGGTGTTTATTTTTTTCTTTTCCATAGTTATTTAATACTAGGTTTCAATTAAATTTATTTAGCTCGGACTGAATAAATATTACAAATTAATTAATGGTCTTATGTGAAAGAACTTTGTCTTAATTCCCTACCTTGTTTGAGTGATTTTCTAATTTCTAATTCTTCTTTAATTTTATACACACTTTGCATTAATTTTATTAATACAGTATTCTAAGTACATTAATCTTCTCTGTCCTAATTAGATTGTCAAAAATGCATTAGTATTAGTTCATTTATAACACCCATTTAACATTTACATATCACAAAAACAAAATCAAAAAATTATGGGTACATGACAAAGCCTAAGGGATGGGAGAAGTTAGTTATACAAGACAACTAAGCCAAAAAAAAAAAACATTAATAGAATTGACACCAAACTTGTCCTGGAGCCTTTTGACTTCCAGTGCAACAAGGGATACATGACTTGCATTTGACTTGCTCTTATTAGGTAATAAAGTGGAATATACTAGTTCAAAAGGTAAGAAAGTGTTACTTTGATATAGGTTTCTGAAAGGGATTTATTGCATCAGTTTGTTTTTTCTTCTATAAGTGTATCCCTCATATATATTGACCATTTGCAACAGCATAGTGAAATGTTGAAGCACATTTATAAAAAGGGATTTCTGAGATTAGTTAAGGAAAGTTGGGAATTATGCCTGATTCCTTCCTGTGCTTCCATGCTCCACATCACTTAACCAAATAGTCTTCCAAAAATGTCCCAAATCACCATTTTACATCATCATCTTTCACATTTAACATCTGTGACACCATCTTTCACATTTCACAGTGTTGCATCATCTTTCAAATTGTCATTGTCTATGTCACATATAACAGGCTCCTAAGTGTTTTCTCTCTTCCATTTGTTCGTCTCCAACTTATTCTTCACATTGCAATCAGAGTGAGTTATCTTAAAATCCAAATCTGAAAGTTGCTTCCCTTATACCTCGTTCATTACTTATTGCACTTAGCACAAATTTAAACTTATTAAGCTAACATACAAAAGACTTTCTGCCTTTCAAAAAATAAACTGTCAAATAATGATCGTGTACATTTACAGGGTAGAATGTGAAGTTCTGATATATGTGTGCCTCGTGGAATTATCATATCAAGGTAATTAATATATCCATCACCTCACAAATTTTTTTGTAGTGAGAACACTTAAAATCACTGTTTTAGCAATTGTGAACTATATGATACATTATTACCAATTGTGGTCACTGTATTGTGTAATAGATTTCAAAAAATTATTCCTCTTGTCCACCTGAAATTTTATACCTTTTAACGAGCATCTCCTCATTTCCCATCCTCACCACCCTCCCACCCCTAGACTCTAGTAACCCCGATTATACTCTTTACTTCTGTAACTTTGACTTGGTTACATTTCACTTATAAATGAGATCACATAGTTTGTCTTTCTGTGCTGGGCTAATTTCGCTTATCATAATGTCCTCCAGTTTCATCCATATTGCTGCAAATGACAAAAATTTCCTTTTTAAGGCTGAATAGTATTCCATTGTATATATGTACCACATTTTCTTTATCTATTCTATGGAAAAGTATTCTATGGACATTTGGGTTGATTCTGTATTTTGCAACTCTGAATAATGTTGCAATGAGCATAGGAGTACAAATATTTCTTTCACACTGATTTAAATTTCTTTACACATATGCCAAGAATTGAGATTGCTGGATCATATAGTAATTCCATTTCTGGCTTTTGAAAAACTTCTGTTTCTTTTTTTTTTATGACATGTCACCTGTTCATTAGTTTTTTTTTTTATTATACTTTAAGTTTTAGGATACATGTGCACAACGTGCAGGTTTGTTACATATGAATACATGTGCCATGTTGGTGTGCTGCACCCATTAACTCATCATTTAGCATTAGGTATATCTCCTAATGCTAACCCTCCCCCCTCCCCCCACCCCACAACAGTCCCTGGTGTGTGATGTTCCCCTTCCTGTGTCCATGTGTTCTCATTGTTCAATTCCCACCTATGAGCGAGAACATGCTTCTTAAAAGTGTTTTCCATAATGTCTGTGGTAACTTACATTCCCATCAACAGCTTCTCTCCATATCCTTGCTAATGCTTATCTTTCATCTTTTTGATGACAGCCATTCTAACAGGTGTGAGGTGACATTTCGTTGTGGGTTTAATTTGGACTTCCCTGATGATTAGTGATGTTGAGCATTTTTTCATAAACCTGTTGGCAAAGTACCCTCAGTCTTTTGTCTCTAAATCTGATGGCTTCATTTCTCCCAATTTTGAGTATAGAATGCGATCTAATTTACTAAACTTCTTAGAAGTTCTTCATGACTTCTCATGGCTCTAATCTTCTCCCTTGCATCCGGATATCCATTGTATTTCCTCTGCCTGTGATGCCTCCGCAGCCTCTTAGAGTGTCCTTTATCAAGATAAAGGATCAGAAACACTTTCAGCCTTAGAGCCATTTAGTGAATAATGAAATTAAGTAGGTAATAGTGTAATTAATTCTAATATAGTTATTTGTTTACTTGCAAGTGCCAAGGATACTTTATCCTTTAATATTAATATTAACTTAATAGTCATCAAGTATATTAGTCTCGATATCAATTTGTAGAGAAACCTAACTTCATGTTAGAAGGTAAGTTAGGAGGTCCCACCCGTGTGCTCTTCTAGTGCGAAGTACTTACCTCCACAACTGAATTAACTGGACTTAATTGCAACTAACACATTGATGCCAGTCTTCTCCTAGTGTCTAGTGGAATAAGGAAGGTCTTGGACTCTGAGCCAGACTGCCCAGATTAATATCCTGACTTAACTCCTAAGTGCTGTATGATTTTGAGCAAGTTACTTACTCTTTCTATGACTCATTATTACCATCCGTGGAATGGAGATAATAATAGTGTTTACTTCTTAGGGGGCATGGAAAGTTTAAATATGTCAATATATATTGCTTATTACAGTGTTTAGCACATAGAAAGTGCTTTATAGATACTGGATGTTTATTACAATCCCAGTACCTAGTACAGAGAACATAGTATATATGCAATAAATGATTGTGGAATGAGCAATTATTCCCATTGTGAAGTAACCCAATTCAGAATTGATATAGTTTTGAAGTCTTGGGGAGGCCAAATTAATGAATTAATATGTCTCTTAGACTATCCCTCTAAAATAGGCAATCCCATTGCATGTTTTTAAAGGGCTGTAAGGCAGAAAATTAAAATTTTATATGTGTGAAAATCTATCAAATAAAAATATATTTAAAGTAAGTCGTTTTCAATAAAATTAATAACATATACATTAAAATACTTTTGATAGATTTTTTGTTAATAAATTGACAATTATACACTAAGATATATTCAATTAAAAAATGAATTAAGATTAAATAGGATTGATTTAACAGTGAACGAAAATGTTTTACTGCTGTGTATTCTTTTTTTTTCCCATTGCACTAAAAATGGCAAGTAGGCATACTAAGGCTGAGGAATGTCTACTTTGTGTTTTAGAAGATTTTAGAAATGCAGTAGGACAAATATCAATGAAGTGAATACTTGCAATTATCATTTTAACTTACAAGCATTTTAATCAAATTTGGGAAGTTTTCAGTCATTATTTCTTAAAATATTATTTCTGCCTCTTTCTCTTTCCCTTCTTTTCTGGGGCTCCTGTTATGCATATGTTGATATACCTGGTGTTATCTCACAGATCTCTGAAATTGTGTTCATTTTCCTTCATTCTTTTCTCTTTCTCTTCTTCAGACTGGGCAATTTCAATGAACTACCTTTAACTTCACAAATCATTTCTTTTGCCAGTGCAAATATGATGTGACTCCTTCCAATGAATTTTTCATTTTAGTTATTTTAATTTTCAACTCCAGAATTTCTGTGTAGCTATTTTTAAAATATAATTTCTGTCTCTTTAATGATATTCTCTATTCGCTAAGACACAATTCATACTTTCCTTTAGTTATTTAGACAAGGATTCTTTTAGTTCTTTCAACATATTTACAATAACTGACTTAAAGTGTTTGTTTGGTAAATACAATATCTAGGCTTCCTTAGCGACAGTTTTTACTGACTACATTTTTTCCCTTTGTGTCTTATAACCTTGTTGAAAACTGGACATTCTATAATATAATAATTGTGGAAATCAGATTCTCTACCTTACCCAGGGATGTTGTTTTTGTCATCTGATATTTTTGTTCCTCTTTGTGTAGCAGCTTTGCTGTATGAATTCTGCAGAGTCTCTATTTTCTGTCATGAACAGCACTGAAGTCATGGCTTGGTTGGTTTACTGGTCAGCTAATGATAGGACAGAGATTTTCTTAAATTGATTTTTCCTTCAAACAATGTATCCTACCCTTTGCAGAGGAGCTCTGTATGTATTATTAGGGCATGCCTTTAGCATTCAAGCAGTTTAAAGCTGTGCCTCAGCCTTTACTTTCTGCTTAGAGATTAGGACCTTCCTGGGTTTTCCTGGGCACATGCACAGCTTTGCACATGCATGGGGCCTTCTAGATCCCCAATAATACATTGAAGCTTTTCCAAGCCCACTAGGAACATCTCATTCTCATCTTCCTTTTTGCCCAACCTCTTGTTTGCCTCAATTGTTATCTTGGCCTCAGGCAGTTGCCATGTTAACCAATTAGTTTCAACAAATGTTCTGGAGACAAGACTTTTCCTGTTGAACACTGGATTAGGTGAAATAAGGAAAAGCCGTGCTAATGGAGATTTCCCAAGGAGCTGCCAGACAGATTACATATGTGGGGAAAAGCATTCTGAGGAGATGCAAATCCAGTTACTGTTTCTAGTAGCTACTGGGCTGCTTGGTTTCACTACCATGGCTGTGAAACTGCTGGTGTTCAAGGTTATTGTGGAACCGACGAAAATGAGATGAGAATAGAGCAGGTTAAAATGGTACAAGCCAGCGGGGGGCGGTGGCTCATGCCTGTAATCCCAGCACTTTGGGAGACCGAAGCGGGTGGATCACCTGAGGTCGGGAGTTCGAGACCACCCTGACCAACATGGAGAAACCCCGTCTCTACCAAAAATACAAAATTAGCTGGGTGTGGTGGCACATGCCTGTAATCCCAGCTGCTCGGGAGGCTGAGGCAGGAGAATTGTTTGAACCCAGGAAGCAGAGGTTGCAGTGAACCGGAGATTGTGCCATTGCACTCCAGCCTGGGCAGCAACAGTGAAACTCTGTCTCAGAAAAAAAAAAATAAAAAATAAAAATAAATAAATAAATAAAATAAAATAAAATGGTACAAGCCTTTCTGTTTTTTACTGAGGTTCAGCTATTTTCCTTGAAGAAATTCCCTGCAGAGTGATGGAAGTTTTGGGTTAACTTCTGGAATTTCAAAAAAAGGTAATTTAGACAGTTTTTGCAAGTGCTCTATCATTGCATTACAGATAAGCACATTTTTGAGGTCCTAATTGTCATTCTGAAAGTCACTGCACTGTAAGAATGTTTCACAACTTTATATTTTTCACGTTTCCAGTGGGACATGGCACAAGTGCTGAACCTGTAAACTCTTGGAGGTGGGAATTTGCTCACTTACTGGAGGTCATCTTGCTCACGACTGGATGGTTCTTTCTTGGATCTCTATCCTCAAATACCTCAACCACTGTCAGTATTCTGAAGTGCTTAGGGCCTGGGTAGAGGTTGAGTTCCCACTTTTTTTCTCACTAAGACGTCAGAATGAAGCCTTTGGATCATATTTGCTCTTAGATAGCCTTGTTTAACTTCATCTGAAGTTATTTGATGCTGAGATAGTAAGGCTTTTGAAAATTTGAGTCAATGTGCTGTGCTCTCTAACAAAATCATTTTTTTTTCTAAATCTTTGTTTGGGTTTAAGGATTTAAAGGATATTATATATTGCGTAGCAATAAATATGTTTTTTGTGTAAGTGTGGGCTGATGGGTTCCCTAGAATTTCCTTTCCACTGTTTTCTATTGTAACCTTGCACCTGTAAGCTCCAGTAACTGGGATGTTATCACAGTAACTGAACGATAATGAATGAACAGCAAATCTTTTAATTGGAACTGCTCTTTCAGAGCAATAATTATCATTGGGATGCAGGCATGCGAGAGTAACTTGTATTTTAAAATGAAAAAGTCCAACTTAATAGTTCAGTGACTGTTCAAAACAGAGAAAGAGAGCATCATGATGAAACAGCTGAATGCTACCAAGTGAATAAGGCATCGGCTCTCAGTTGACTTCAAAATCTGACTTGGCTTAACTTCTTTTGTATGTCGTGAACGAATGGGGAGAAATATGCATTTGTTTTATTATGCCATTATTTTTCACATTCAATTAAGACAAAAAGAAATTAGATCAAACTATATAGCAGTGGCTAATCCTCTGACTTTTCTTAACAGAAGAAACTTTTCTGACAAAAGTTTCTGTATCAAGGTTGAGTCACTCAACTCTATTTCTCAATTACTTTCTTGGCAAGACAAATATGTTTTTGCAAGAGAAAACTAGTGTTGTATTTAATTATCTCTGCAGATACAATACATCAATACAATTTTAATTAAGAAATTCTTTGAGTATCTTGGAAGCATGCTCTTAGGAAGGCTCTTGAAACTTTTAAGTAACAAAGACACCTACAGGCAATGTTTCAAATGCGTTTTTCCTTCTTTTTCTCTTCACTCAAAGGGAACACTATAGTTGCCTTGATGATGTACCTATTTAGTTATAAAAATGCATATTTTAATTGTGTATCAGTCTGTGTTCATAACAATACTCTGTATGTAAGAAAGACTCCTTTGTTTTTATAATAAAATAACAAATTTTGTTATTTAAAACTTACAGCATTAGAATTATTCCAATTCGTCCCATTCTTTATCATAGTTGTTTCTGTAATGTATGTGCAAATCTACTAGTATTTTAGGCATTATTTGCGATTGTGAAAATAGTAAACATGATCAGACAATAAAAACTTGGAGTCGTGATTCTGCCATTGTAGAGTGATAACAATCTGAGCTAACCCTTGATATATTTATAATATCAAGAGATAATATGTTGAAATACTTTAGAAATTAAGCATAATTCAAATGTAATGTGAAATGACTAGCTTTAATACTAAGTTCCGTATACTTACTGGAAACTGTGGCTTTTATGCAGAAAAAATGATGTAATCTTGAGCAGATAACTGTCACAAGAATAATACAGATTTTAGAAAATAAGATAAAAAGTTTTTATTTTATTTCTGAGGTAGACTGGAAGAACTGTGCTAAGAATAAGTAATCTCAAATATATGACATCTTGGAAAGTGAATTGCTCAATACAATCATTACGGTAATGAGATTTTTGTTTTTAAAAAATACATTTGCCAATATCTTTGTTAAAATCCATATTAATTGCATATCTTTTTGACTGTTCATTTTAGAAGAGAATAATTGTTGCCAATATCACTGCATTTGGGTAGACAATGAGAATCTGTTTTGGTCTCTTAAAAGCTTTTATAAGTATAAATGGAGCATGAAAGTTAAACTAATGTCAAAGAAATTATCTCTCCAGCAATAAACTAGATGGCAATTTAACTTCATTTGTTTCACAAGATGATCAATATCTTTTTTATAAAGTATCATATCTTTACAACTAACAATATATCATTCTGATGAGGTCTCAGCTGAATACATATTTATAATTTTTTAGATTTTTTTTTCTGCCTTCAGTAAAACTACCACTGACCTAATCTCTTTGCCTAGTCTAACCTCATATTTCAAAATACAAACACTGCTCACCTCATCACCGTTGGTAATAACAAAAACTTTCCATAAAATATAGAGAATGGGAAGCTCTAACATGGGGGAACTATTTAAAAAGATAAATATATATTGTCTGACTGCTATTTTCTACTTGACCTACCAGTATAATTTTGATAAAATTTACCAAACATGTTTGAAAAGTGAGATAGAATAGAAAAAAGATGTTTGTCCTATGTATCAGAAATCTATATTCTGCCCCTAGCCTTATTCACTCACCCAAACAAAATATATCACTAATACAGTTGTACCTTAACCCAATTATCCTACATGCCTGTAGCCTCAATATTATAGTATAATTGTTTGTATTTTTGTCGGGTGGTGGTAGAGATAGAGATTGGCATAGAAAGTGACAGTAATCTTCATTGAATTTAATATATCTTAGTTTTAGAAAGTGTCCACAAATATATGATCATAACTTCATTGTAAATCTTCCTTTGTAAATGAGATAATTAAAAACTCAGAGTTGCTTCATATTGAAAGCCAGTAAGCTCCCCATGACAACACGGTAAAGGCCAGAATTTATCATATTACCTCTGTAGCAAGAGTTCAAGATCATTTGAGATTGTTTGTATTTAACTACTTGTTATATTATTAACATTAGTGCATCAGTACTAACATTATTAATGTAAAACTTATATAAATGATATATTAACATTATTAATAGTATTAATACCTGTGTACTAATATTAGTATTATTTGTGTCATTCAAGCATTCCTTGTGAAGAATAGTTCTGAAAGTAAACCATGCCAACATGCTGCAAGAGTTTTCACCTATAAAACAGGCTTACTGGGATTTTTAGTGAATATTCAATATTCTGGTTATTGGAATTCAGAAAGGCATTCTTTAAATCTTCATTCTCAGTATTATATAGGCTACATTTTTTTTCAGATCCAAAAAATTATGTGATAATGTGTTTAAATGGATAAGTTAACGTATGTACTTCAGGCTGAATTTTCTTATAATGAAAGTGAAATAGTTGTATAGAAAAGAATACAGCATACTAAAAAAGTGACAGCCTTTGGAACCATAGGAACATTATTTCAAATTCCACTTTGAGTTTGAAATTTTCCATATACTAGGTACTTAGCCTTGTGACTTTTGGTGAAATGGAGAAACTAATGCTACCTTGTAGCTTTATTGAGAGGGTTAACAACCACAGACATAATAGATTCTCCTAAAATGTAACTTTCCTTCTCTTTCTTTGCATTGGCATAAAAAACTTTAAACATTATTTTTCTTATCCAGGAGCAATTTAAGTGTATGGCACCTGAAGATTTTAATTTATTCAAACTTTAATGATTTCTTATTCTTTCATTAAATTAAAATAATAATAATACAAAGCACAATACTACTTTAAAGTGAAGCAAATACAGTTGGAGATACAAAAAGGGAGACATTCTCTTGGTGTACTGTGAATTAAGTTGTTACCCAGGCAGTATCAGGTTTGGATTCAGAAAACATCATTTTGAAAAACTCAAAGAGATAGTCCTTTGGGAGAAAAAATGTCAATGATCTATTGTAGACATAGCTACTTCAGTTATCTTTCATACTAGATAGGAAACCATGTAGAAGAAGTAGTGTAAACACTACTTCAATAGCTCAATCTTAGAAACACAAATGTAGTGATAGAAATGACACCTATGAGACTTAGTGAAACACCAGAACATATTTATTATGGAAGCACTCTAGAAAAGAAATGGGATTGCCTGCAGAGTTGCACCATCAAAATGTAATTTTTCCAAGTAGTCAGCAAATCACATACCTGAATTGTGTTCTCACATATTGGGCAGAAGAGCACTAATCAAACACGGGATTCTCAGAAACAATTCCACACAGTCCTTATAGCATGTGGAGATCATTGTTCTGAAAACAGGCGTTTCTAAATAAGCTCAATTGAATATGTAGGCACATTCTTTAACCTCAATGATTAATACTCCTTGGAAATTGTTGGTACAGTAGAACTCTGACAGTTTCTTAAGACACACCTTTAAGAATTCATGTGGTGGGCAGATCACTTGAGGTTAGAAGTTTGAGACCAGTCTTGCCAACATGGTGAAATCCTGTCTCTACTAAAAATACAAAAAAAAAAAAAAAAAAAAAAATCAGCTGGGTGTGGTGGTGCGCACCTGTAATCCCAGCTATTCAGGAGGCTGAGGCAGGAGAACTGCTGTAACCTGGGAGGCAGAGGTTGCAGTGAGCTGAGATCACGCTACTGGACTCCAGCTTGGGCAACAGAGCGAGACTGCATCTCAAAACAAACAAACAAACAAGAATTCATGTAGCATAAAGTTTTCCCCAAAAGTACTGATGTTTTATAAACTTTCTTGTTTGTCTCTGTATAGGTCAGAAAAAATGAGTTCATTTAGATTATTAATTGAAACCACTGTAGAATATAATATTCCATTGTATTGTTTTAACCCTAGGATGTTTTCCACCTAAACATCATCACTTTCTCAGATTTAACTATTTTCTTACTTCAGTCATCAGCACTAGGAGTTGATTTTTTAAAACAGAAATAGATGCCTTTCACAAGGCCAGCTATTTTTAATTAAGAATTATTTTTTATAAGTGTTAGTGCATATAGAATAGAAAGTAAGAATAGTATGGCCATATTGAGATACAAATAGTAGGTGATTTGGGGCTTAACTTCATAGCCAAAGGCCTGAATAGGGCATGAGATATTAACTTGACTCTTATTCCTATTTACAACTGTGGACTGTGTGGAGTTGTTTCTGTGACTCTTGTGTTTGATAGTGCTGTTCTGCCCACTATTTGAGAACAAAATTCAGGTATGTGATTTGCTGCTTACTTTGAAAATTGCATTTGATGACACAACTGTGTGGCACAATTCCATTTCTTTTCCATGACTTATCCTAAGTCCACATGACTAAGCCCTCTTCCAAAAAGGTGGAATCATAAATAGTATACTTAGGTTTGCTTTTGGTTTAATTACAGCATATTAGTAAAATTGAATAAAATAATAATCAGCACATATTACAAATTAAGAATCAAAGCGTTTTTCTGTATTTGTCTATAGTTTCCTGAGAAACCAACAAACTAAATGCAATTGCTATAACATTTCATTTTTTATATGCATAACAGCATTACTTTATTATTTTAGTCTTAAGTTGCTTAAAAAATTCTTATACCCAGGTTCAGATTCAAGTATATATCATGACTAAATATAAGGGGATATGAATTATCCTACAGTACACTTCTAGCATGCTAGTTCCTCCACTTCAGTAATCCAGACATATGATTCTAAGATGGCCAAATCTTCAAAGGTAAGCTTTTTTTTTTTTTGTCCAAGGCAACTGTTCCTTCATTTTCAATGTGTTCCTTATTATTAGATATATTGGAAGTATTCCTGCTGTCACTCTACTTGTCTTAAATTTATTCACAGCTTTAGTTATTCTGATTTTGCCATAACTTTCTTGTAAGTAACTCATTTGTTTTCCATCCTTTAGTTCATTTTTTTCATCTTTTACATGTTTATCCTTTCCCGTTAGTCTCTATGTATTCTCACTTGTGTTTCCTTGGGTTTCCTGGTCTTTTTCTCATCTTTCTGAATAATAATTTCAAAATAGTTTACCAAGTTACAACTGATTAGAAAATAATTTCTCTATTTTTTATACTCTTATTTAAGATGATGTGACACCAATTAAATGACCTTGATATAATTTGTGGCTGGCCTTGTTGCCAAAATACTAAAATTGTAAAACACTGAGAATTCAACGTACAACTATAAACATTTCTGTGACTATTTCTATGGCATATATTTTTATAAAATAGGAATTATGGGGTATCTTCAGAGGCTATACTTATTTACGGAGCACCTTCTCTCTTCCAAGCATTATTGTATAGTTGCAAAGGAAAAAATGCCAATGAACATCTCTGCCTTCAAGGATTCAAGACATTTGCTTAGGATGTAGTGAGGTAATTTGTCAAATATAGCTTGTCTCCTCTCCTCTCCTCTCCTCTCCCGTCCCCTCCCCTCCCCTCCCCTCCCCTCCCCTCTCCTCCCCTCTCCCCTCACCTCCCCTCTCCCCTCCCCTCTCCCCTCCCCTCTCCCCTCCCCTCCACTCCCCTCCCCTTCCCAGACCTCAGCGATGATCTTGAGCAGTAGGATATGAATAACTCCCACATCCTTAGCATTCCAATAATAGAACAGTAGGCGTAAGTCAGTTTTAATGCACTCCATTTTGGCTTTTGTACCCATCGCTCCATCAAAAATCCTCTTAGCATTGACAAAAGTAACCTTCATATTGTTAAGTCCAATGCCATTCCCAGTTTTCCTCTTATTTGTCAGAAGGATTTGGTGGAGTTATTTATTCTCTACTCCCTAATACTCTTTCATCGTTTGCCTCCCTGGATACAACACTCATTTGGTTTTCCTCCTTCTCTGTAGCACACCTTTTTAATTTTAATTTTTAAAATTTTTATTTCCATAGGTTTTTGAATAACAAGTGGTATATGGTTACATGAGTATGTTCTTTAGGGGTGATTTGTGAGATTTTGCTGCAACCCTCACCTGAGCAGTATACACTGAACCCAATTTATAGCCTATTATCCCTCACTCCCCTCCCACCCTTCCCCCTAAATCCCCAAAGTCCATTGTATCATTCTTATGCCTTTGTATCCTCATAACTTAGCTTCCACTTATGAGTAAGAACATACGATGTTTGGTTTTCCACTCCTGTGTTACTTCACTTAGAATAATGGTCTCCAATTCCATCCAGGTTGCTGCAAATGCTATTAATTCATTCGTTTTTATGGCTGAGTAGTATTATATATACACCATAGTTTCTTTATCCACTTGTTGATTGATGGACATTTGGGCTGGTTCCATATTTTTGCAATTTTAAGTTGTGCTGCTCTAAACATGCGTGTGCAATTATCTTTTTCGTATAATGACTTACTTTCCTCTGGGTAGATAACCAGTGGTGGGATTGCTGGATGAAACGGTATTTCTACTTTTAGTTCTTTAAGGAATTTCTGCCCTGTTTTCCATAGTAACTGTCCTAGTTTACATTCCCACCAGCAGTGTGGAAGTGTTCCCTTTTCAACACATCCATGTCAACACCTTTTTAGTCTTAATGACTGTTTTTTCCCTTTTTTCTTTCTCTCAGAGCTCATTCCAATTTCTCGGTTCATAGCAAGTCTAATGTTCCCAAAACATTGGAATTATCCTTGATTGCTATCTTTTTCTCACACCCATTACAATATGCTGGGAAATCTGGTGACTTTCCAGAATGTGACCACTTCTCATCACTTCCACTTCTGTCATACAGATCTGAACAACTTTTATCTCCTACTTGGATTACTGTGCTATTTCTGTCTTGTTATCCTGCAGCCTATTCTCAACACAAAAGCAAGAATGATTTTCATAACTGAAGTTAATGTTAATTGTGTGCTCAGTGTCTTACACTGGCATACGTTTTACTCAAGGTAAAGGCAAATATTTGAATATGGCGCATAACACTTCGCACAATCTTGTTTTTGCTACCTCTAGAACAGCAGTTTTCAATTGCTGGCTGATTTTGCTCCCCCAGGGAAAATTTGATAATTTTTTATGATCATTACTGGGTGGCAATGGGGGTAGGGAGTTGGGGGGCTGTGGATGTTGCTACCATCCAGTGAATGGAGTCCACGGATGTTGCTAAATATCCTAGAATGTCCAGGTTACCCCCTTACATCAAAGAAATATTGGATTTAAAATAGCATTTGAGAATCCCAGATGGAAAGCCTCATTTTCAAATGTTCTCCTTTTCCTCTCAACTCCAACACTGGCATTCTTGTTGACCTTTGAAAACACAGGGATTGTGGAAACCTCGCAGTCTTTTCACTTTGTTTTCCCTCAGCCTGGAATATATTCCTTCTAGAAATTCACATGGTTTGCTCCTTTGCTTTTTCCAATCTCTGTTCTGATGTCCTATCTCACTGGGTTTCTCTTTGATCACCTGATATAAACGAGAATTCCCTAGAAATCTTTTTCCCCTAACCAGTCTTTATTGGACTTTTTAACATCTGATCATCTGATATCTATAAATTGTATTATTTATTGTCTGCTTCTCCTTATTAGAATGTAGAATGCTACTGAGTGGCTGTTTTGTGTGTTTTGCTTACTTCTTTTCCCTCTGGAGCAATGACTGGCATGTAGAAGGTACTTACAAATAATCATAATATAAAGCAATGAAGTGGAGAAAACCAATAGAGTCTTTCAGAGGAATATAAGACAAACATCAAACTCATATTGGCTGAAGCTATGTCTCATTTGGTCATGGAAGGGTGTCTGATTTGTTTGGTGAAAAGGGTGGTGCCTGCCTCTATGTACTTTAGGTATAGGACACAGAATGCTCATGAGTCTTGCAATTAAAGAAAATGTTTCCTTGGAGAAATGGGTGGCATAAAGCCTCAGAGGGCCCAGAATGAGTCAAAACAAATGAAGTGGGAGAGTTGAGCAGGGGTAGGAACATGCAAGACCTTCTAAACTACTGCGAATCAGGATTCCTTGAACACAGTGGGAATAAGGAGTTGGGTCATGTAAATATTTTAAGTCAAGGAGTACCGTCATCATATCTGCATTTTAGAGTGGCCAGCATCACTGTGCAGTGGATCCTAAGCTGGAGGAGAAGGCAACAATGAAAAGTAAGAAAATCAATCAGGAGATAGCTCTAGTAATTAGACGAGATAGTCATGCTTTTCAAATATTTTATTTCCTATACATCTTCATATTTTTTAAAAATTTCTAAAGTAGACCTATGTTACTTTTAATAAAAATGTTTAGATTTGAATAATCTGTAGATTTAAGTAAAAAAAAATGAAAATATGCCTTAGAAATTAGGAAACAGGAAAATGGTGCGATATCCTAGATGTCTTCCCTAGAATCTGGTGAAGGAATAAGACCAATTATTAGATCGTTAGATATTCTTATTAGTCACTGATTTAATGAAACTCAAAGTTTCTTGTAGCATTTCTTGTGGGATGAGGTTCCTCACCCTCCTCACTTTCTTAACATTTGCTACTATGATCCAGTTGTGCTTGTGCCACCCTCCAAATTCATGTGTCAAAATCCTAACGCTCAAGGTGATGGTATTATGAGGTGGATCTTTGGGAGGGAATTAGGAATTGAGCCTTTCTAAAAAAGACCCCAGAGTGCTAACTCCACCCCCCAAACCTTAGCCATGTGAGGACACAGAAAGAAGGAGCTCTCACTGAATCAAAAAGTGAATCTCGCCAGAAAATGAATTTGTGGCTCTTAGATCTTGGACTTTCCAGCCTCAGAGCAGTATGAAATAATTTTCTGTGGTTTACAAGCCACCCAGTTTATGGTATTTTATTATAGCAGCCACAATGACCTAAAATATTTGGTTTTCTGTGCTTGTTTGTGAGTTGTGTGTGTATGTGTGTGCGTGTGTGAGAGAGAGAGGGAGAGAGAGAGAGAGAGAGAGAGAGAATGTTTTGCTTCAAATTAAAGTGTTTTATTCACTCTTATTTCATTGGTTCCCACGCTGTTGAAAACACTTTGGTACTTTAAGAAATAAACCAAAGCAATATAGCTCCTCTAGCAATTTTTAGTAGTCTGTATGAACTGGCACAGAAATTTCTCTTCCTGAAACTCCCTCTTTACAAGACACTTGCTAGGAATAAACTATTTTTTTTAGTTATTGAATCATTCTGATTAGGACATAGTCTCACTCAATGTTGAGTTTTGAATTTTGGCCATTGCATTTATTAATACTTGAAATAATCTTGTATTTATTTATCTGCTTGCCTGCTTGGTAGCTAGGTCTCAGCTTGTCTGTCTGTCTTTCTAGAATGAAACTGCTTTAGTTGTTTGTCTTGTCCTGTACCTAGAAGAGAACCTGGTAGACTGCCGGATTTAGTGAGTGTTTTGGCTGATTGTATTATTATTTTGATATTAGAAAATTGCTTTTGAAAATGCACTTTGTGTGAAACAAAGCTATTTGGGCCTCAAAGTACAGAAAAGTCATAACTACTGCCAGAAAAAAAGATTCTGAAAGAATATAGATTAAGGCAGTGCTTTCTGCTTATATATCAAAACAGAAGGAAGCATTTTTTGGGCTTTCAGCATTTGATTTCACAAACCCTATGGATAATTTCACTCTGTTAAGCAAATTTGAAATCATTATAGCCCAGTTTGCTTGTCTATAAAATAAAGGGATAGAATTAGACTGTCTTTCTGCTCTAAATTCCTATGCTCATACGTCCAACTGGATGATAATATTAGCTACAAATCACGTATCTATGTTCTACTTTAAATTTTCTCTTTAGGCCTCTGACTTTGGGCTCAGTATTTATGTTTTGAAGATCTTTAATTTCCTCAAATAAAAAGTGATAGGGTTTAAACAGATGATTCGTTTCCAATATCTATGAAATTCCATAACATTTGTACTTCTTAAATTATAGTAATATTTAAAGCTATGAAGATGGGTTTATTGCACTGTCTCGTAGTGTTTCAGTGTGATAAAGTTACGATTGTTAAAGAAACACTTCTGCCATGCACAGTTAGGCTCATAATTCAAGAAAGATTGCAGTTCAGAAGGTAAGAGGGTAATATGAGAGCCATTATTCTTGGGAAGTCTAAGATGCTGGAATCCAAAGATGAGTAGACTTGACCCTGGAGTTCTTTTGTCTCCTGTTCCAGATATTCTGGCTTTTTCTTATAAGACCATTAACAAGAACACTTGTATTGATTTTTATTTGTCATATAAATTGTAGGAGTTAAGACTTGAGCTGTTTTCTTCTACAGGGAAGGAATTTAATCTAGTATAAAAGCCAGTCGATGAACTATTTAGAAAAATAGGTGATAGACACTAGAACTACTTTATTGTAAGCCATAAATCCTTAATTTGATCTTGATTAATGTTATAGTAGAGCCAGAACCCACAAATTTTTATTTAGAGAACCTTTGGGATTATGTAAATCTATTGGACATAAATGCCTTTGAGAATGCAAACCTCTAGGTTACCATTGTTTAGACCCAAAAATAAGATTAGTAGACATTTACTTCCCAGTTACGTCAAATTCTTTCCCCATGATATTTAACAAAATTTACACTTATTTTAGATTTCTTTATTTGCAAATTGAGTTTCTGGCTAAGTTCATTCACCAAAATGAGCAATGTAGTTTTTTCTAATATTCAAAAGTTTTTTTAGTAGTGACTGTGAAATTATAAATCGGAGAATATAAAATTTTATCATTAGAAATGATATGTTTTAGAATGCATATTATTGAAACTGTTTACATACTTTTGTATATAATACTTATTGAGGTTGCTTGTAATGACAAAAATTTGCTAAAATTAGGAACATAAATAAAGATACCCAACTTCACAAAAAGTTGCCACAGAATTAAGTCAAGTAACTCTACATTAAATTTAAAATACAATGCAAAATTTTGATGATTATTACACACAATTTTAAGAAAATATTTTTGTACCAAAACAGAAAGCACAGTGAATATGGAGACACAAATTTGAACGAAATAGCTGAAAATTGAAAAAAAAAATTTGTATTCAGAGTCAAGACATTTTTGTTTTGGTTATATGTCTCATGATATTTTTGCTAAAGAGTTGGAGTCATTATTTTTCTTTCTTTAGAAATATTTTAAAATCCATAGAAATCATACATTCAAATTACTACTACTCATTTTATCAAAGCTAAACAGTATTTTCATACATTACAAGTTAATCATTTATTGACAGATGTCGATCTATAGCCAGAATATTAGGGCACTCAAGATATTGATCAAAATACTGAAGTCCAGATATATGAGGTTTACATGTCATTATGACTAGTTTAACTGATCTATATTTTAGTGTTGCAATTGACAGGTAGTATGTTTATAGTTCTTTCTTTGGATCAACATGTTGTTGAAGTTTCCCCCAGATTTCTGCAGTGTCTTTAAAGATGCTTTGTGAGAAAAATATAAAAAAATAGTAAAATCATGTTGTGACTTGCTTTTTAGTCACCAGGGACCATTAGAAAAACAACTAGCTAGAGCTGGCTTCCTTTGCCTCAATGGATTCCTCTAGGCTCTACCTCTCACCTTCAAATATATACTCACTTTTTCTTTTCTTGTTCCTCCAGTTTAAATCCCTTTGTCTCACCGGTGTTCTTTTTCTCAGTTTAACCCCTTTAGATTATATTTGGGTGTGGGATTCTCTGCCTGGCTTTCATTTCATCCCAGGAAGTGGTTTCTCAGATCAATCTTTTAGTCTCTGCACAAATGCTCTATGTGTGTCAGGTGACACCTAAATCTGCCCCAGGGATATTTCACCATTTTTCGTGGCATCTACTTTTTTCTGGGAGGAAGCACCTGGTATTACTAGGAGTTATACTTCCTGTCAGTGATACTGACCTGAGTTCAGGAGAAAGAAAGCACACAGACCATAAGTTTTAAGAGAGGTGAATTTTATGTGTTGTTTTTGTCTTTAAATAAATGAAAAGTTGGTATTTTTTCATGGTTAATAAAATGTCAAGCCATTACTTGCTGCAATTTGTCTTATTATGTCTATGTCATAATCAGTTGAAACGGTTGAGATTAAATCGAAGAAACAGAATCCTACTTATATATGTGATAAGAAACTTATGATAAGAATTTAACCTTATATATTTGCAGCAGCTGGTTAAAGTCTGTATAAAGCTGTTTTGTGCTTGGGGTTGGAGCCTAACATCAGTAGAGCAGGTAGTCAGGAAGGCAAGATGATACTAAGTAGAACAGAGGATGGATAAGCTGGAATCCATGATGGCAAATTGAAACCTTCATATTTCTCCCTCTGCCTCTGAGACTTCAACTATGACCATAAGAATACCTTCTAGGAGAACATGATATCCTTCATCACAGAATTAAATTCCCCTCTCTTTTACAACGTATGGTTATATAATGTCAGTGTGCTTTCTTTCTGCTGAAGTCAGGTCGGTATCATTGACAGGAAGCATAATTCTTAGTAATACCAGGTGCTTCCTCCTAGGAAAAAATAGATGCCACCAGAAAGAATGAAATATCCCTGGGGCAGATATGCTGTCCCAACTAGGATCCTGCAGAAGCCACCGGTTGTGTAAGTGCTGTGGGCCAAATGGTGCCCCACACAGCCCCATTGAGCCAGCAGCAACTGACAATATCTGTAAGCTGAATTCGTACGTGGTGTTCTCAATTCATGTTTCAAGCATAGGTACATAGCTGCTGTTTCACTTTCACCTGCTAGCTCTTGCACAAAATATCTCTTGTGGCTTGCATTAACTTAGAACTATGCAAGAGAGCAGTGCTGGGAAACATAACTTGATCTAGCTAAATTGACAAATACAAATTCACCCAACTGCATACAGCAATTGCCATATAAATTTACATGACCACAAACTGTATATAAGAATTCCTATTGGGCTTCCCATTCTCACCAATATTTGTTTTTGTCCAACTTTGGTTTTACATTTTTGCTATGATGGTCACTGTAAAATTATATCTCATTTTGATTGGTTTTAACTTGTACTTTTCTCATTCGTGATGGATTGAATATATTACCATGTGCTTACTGACCGCTTGGGTTTCTTCTGTGGAACTGCCTATTCATATCTCTTGCCCTATCTTTCTATTGGGTGGTCTTCTATTTGTCAATGTGAAGGAGAACTTTATAAATTCATGTTATTAATTTTCTGTTGATTTATCATTTTCAAGTATCTTTTCCCAATTTGTGGTTTGTTTTTTATGTTCTTAAAAGGTTCCCCTTAATGAACAAATTTCTTATTAAATTTAGTGATAATGAAATTTTAAGAGATTTTAAGAAATATTTTATAGTTTATATTTAAGTTATACAAGATAATTTTTTAATATACATAATGAAATAGTTCCTATATTCAGGCAAATTAACATATCTGTCATCTTACATTTATTGCTTGGAGTGCATGTGTGTGTGTGTGTGTTTGTGTGTGTGTGTGTGAGGTCACCTAAAATCTACTCTCTCAGCACACTTCCAGTATACAAAACAATATTATTAGCTATTATCCTCGTGCTGTACATTAAATTTCTAAACTTATTCATTCTACTAATTGCAAGTTAGCAGCCTTGGAACTACATATCCCCATTTCCTCCCTACCCCCAAGAGTTCTTAATATAATTACTTTTTGGTATTTTGTTTAGGACATCATTCTATATATTAGGCCATAAACAATTGTTAAGTTTTACACATTTCTTTCTTTCTCTCCTGTTCTAAAGCATGCTGTGAGATAAGAGTTCTATTACTGTTGTTTGCCCCATATGGATAACACATTGTCTCAGCACTAATTACTAAGTCCTGTCTTTCTCTCTAATACACAGTATTTATATGTAACAAGTTTCTGTGTAGGTTGGGTTCTGTTTTGGGGTTCTATACAAATTACTCTAGCTTTGTAATAAAACTTGATAATATTTCTTGGTGAGTGCTTTAGCTGTCACTGCCCACGAGATTTTCAAATAAAATTTCAAATCATAATATCAGTTAACTGAAGAAATGTAGTTTCCATTGGAATTGTATTAAATTCATAAGCCAGTTTGGGTTGAACTAATTGTCCTGTCTTTACACATAGAGTATCTCTCCATTTATTATAGTCTGCTTTAATATACAAAATTTTATCATTTGTTGGTATAAAGTTCTTGTCCAACTTTATGTGGGATTATTTCTAGGTGGCAAATAGATGCTTTTTGCTAAAATTGACTATATCTAATAATAAAAGTATGAATTGATTAAATATTCTTACCATAGTTTCTCGACCTTTGGTATATTAATATTATACAATCATGCATCTGCAAATAATGATAGTTTTTTTCTTTCCAATTATTAAATCTTTTATTTTTGTGGCCTCATTACACTGTCTAGAGCCTTTAGTACAATCTTTTTTCTTAATTTTTTTATTGTGATAAAAAACAGGATTTACCATCTTTACCATTTTTAAGAGTACAGCAGTGTTAATAAGGAGCTTAAAAAGAAATTATTTAGGCAGTTAGTGAGGGTAAGAGAGTCCTCAGTAAGGCTTCCCTTTTTACAAAAAGGCAGCCCCCATATCATTCCTTCTCTAACAAAGAGCAGCCTGTAAAATCGAACTGCAGATGTAGATAAGGCAAGCTGGATGCTTGCACGGGTGAATGCTGGCAGCTGTGCCAATAGGATAAGGCTACCTGGGGACCAGGCGTGTTCAACAATGAGGCTCCCTTTTCCCTTTTCTTTGTCAGCCACGTGTACGGTAAAGGAACAGGCAACATGGAGCTGGCCAGTCAGAGAACACATCTTCATAATAAAAGATTAGGGTGGGGCCACCAGTTTCTTCTCATCTATAAAACCCCATGCGTTTCACCAAGAAACCGGAAGACCCACTTGGGAGCCCCTCTCCACAGGAGAGAGACCTTTTCTCCTTCTCTCACCTATTAAACCTTGGCTCTTGAACTCACTCCTTGTGTGTCCACGTTCTTGATTTCCTTGGCATGAGGCAACAAACCTCAGGTATTACCCCAGATGAAAAATGCTGCTTCAGTGTTAACCATATGCACGTTGTTATGCAACAGATCTTTAGAAATCGTTCATTTTTTACAGCTGAAGTTTTATACTCATTGAACAATTTCTCTTTTGCCCTCTCCTAGTCACTGGCAGTCACTATTCTGTTTTCTGTTTCCATGAAGTTCACTATTTTAGAGACCTCCTATAAGTAGAATCATGTAGTATTTGTCTTTCAGAAACTGGTTTATTTCATTTAGCATAATGTCCTTAAGGTTCGACTATGTTGTCGCATACAGCAGGATTCCCTTCTTCTTTAAGATTGAATATTATTCCATTGTATTTACATACGTCACATTTTCTTTATCCATTCACCTGTTGATGGACAATTAGGTTCCTTCTACCTCTTGCATATTGTGAATACAGCTGCTGTGAACATGGGTGTGCAAATAGCACTTTGTGATCCTGTTTTCATTTCCTTTGGATATATATTCAGATGTGGAAGTGCTCAATCATATAGTAGTTCTATTTTTATGTTTCGAGCAACCTCCATACTATTTTCTATAGTGGCTGAACCATTTTACACGCCCACCAAAAGGCCCAAGGGTTAGTATTTTTCCACATCTTCAATAACACTTGTTATTATTTTTTAATTATCACCATCTTATTGGGTGTGATTATACATTGTGGTTTTGATTTGCATTTCCCTAGTTACTAGTGATGTTGAGCATATTTTCATAGGCTTTCTGGTAATTTCTATGTCTTTTTGGAGAAATGTCTATTCAAGCTATTTGTCCTTTTTTTTTTTTTTTTTTTTTGAGACGGAGTCTCACTCTTTCGTCCAGGCCAGAGTGCAGTGGCGCGATCTCAGCTCACTGCAAGCTCTGCCTCCCAGGTTCACACCATTCTCCTGCCTCAGCCTCCCAAGTAGCTGGGACTACAGGTGCCCGCCACCACGCCCGGCTAATTTTTTGTATTTTTAGTAGAGACGGGGTTTCACCATGTTAGCCAGGATGGTCTCGATCTCCTGACCTCGTGATCCACACGCCTCGGCCTCCCAAAGTGTAATATATATATTACAGGCGTGGGCCACCGTGCCCGGCCTATTTGCCCATTTTTAAATTGTTTTTTGATGTTGTTGTTCAGTTGTAGGTGTTTTTTCTTTTATATTGGGATATGAACCCCTTATCAAATATGTGGTTTGCAAATATTTTCTCCCACTCTGTATGTTGCCTTTTCCTTCTGTTGGTGTTTTCCTTTGCTGCACAGAAGTTTTTTAAAATTGATGTAGTCCCATTTATCTCTCTTTGCTTTTGTTGCCTGCGCTTTTGGTGTCATCCAAAAAAAAATTGCCAAATACAATGTCATGAAGAGTTTCTCCAGTTTTTTGTTTTTTTTTGTTGTTGTTGTTTCTTCCTTGGAGTTTTGTAGTTTCAGCTGTTACCTATAGGTCTTTAAACCATTTTGAATTAATTTTTGTGTGTAGTGTAAGGTCAAAGTCCAAGTTCATTTTCTCAATTTAGTACAATCTTACATAAAAAATATAAAACAGGCATCTTTGTCTTGTCTCCATATTAGAGAGAAAACATTCATATTTCATCATGTGCTTGAAGTTTACTGTAGATTTACTCTACATATCTTCCATCACACCAAGTTACCTCTATTCCCAGTTTGATAAAAGAATTCAACCATGAATCTGTGTAGAGTAATATTAAAAGTGTTTCTCACTTTGGGGGACTGAGGCGGGCGGATCATGAGGTCAGGAGATCAAGACCATTCTGGCTAACATGGTGAAACTCCGTGTCTACTGAAAATACAAAAAAAATTAGCCGGGCGTGGTGGCAGGTGCCTGTAGTCCCAGCTACTCGGGAGGCTGAGACAGGAGAATGGCGTGAACCCAGCAGGCAGAGCTTGCAGTAAGATCGCGCCACTGAACTCCAGCCTGGGCGACAGAGCGAGACTCCGTCTCAAAAAAAAAAGTGTTTTCTGTATCAGTTGAAATTATCATATAATTTTTCTCCTTTATTCTCTTCATGTGTGGAATGACACTGGATTTGGGGTATTTTGTACAATAAAAGTCTGGAATAAATACAAAATGGCCAATATATGTATTCATTTATAAGTGTTTTATTTCAGAGTTTGCATCCATGTTAATGAGAGGGATTGGCCTATAATTTTACTTTCTCGCAATTCCTTTGTTGATGTAACGAGTCACGTCGAGCTTATAAGATCAATCAGGAATTATTCCCACTCTTTCTGTATGCTGAAGAGTTCGTTAAGATTGACATTATTTCTTCTTTAAATATTTGGAAGAATACACTAGTGAGCCATTTGGGTCTAGATTATTTCTATGGAAAATTTTGCTTATGGGCTTAGATGTTTTAACAAATGCAAATTTTATTAAAATATCTATTGCTTCTTGCATTTTTGTTTTTATTTTAGGAATATGGCATATTATTTAATTTTCAAATGATATTTCTCCTATTAAAATCTTTTAAATATCAGAATACTTTTTTCCTAGCACTGGTAAATTTTACTTTCTCCCTGTCTCCTTTTTTTTTTATCCATCTTGTCAAAGTTTTTTTTTTTAATCACTTTTATTGGTCTCAATCATTTTTTGACTGCATACCTTTTATTTAATTTTTTCCTTTTCTTCCATAATCTTCGTCTTGTATTTAACATATCCTTCTTTTTAGAGTCTGTTGCTTTTTTTTAACTTCTTCTGTTTTATTTTTCAATAATTCAATGTTAGTTGTATCACACAGATTTGGATATGGTATGTTGTCATCATTCAGTATAAGATATTTTCTATTTTCCTTTGACTCACGGATTCCTAAGAAGTGCATAATTTAATTTAATTCCTAAACATTGGACAATATTCTAAGGTATCTATTTGTTGCTAATTTTCAACTTACTTACATTGAGGTCATAGAACATATGGTATCTGAATTCCATCTATTAAAATTTGTTGAGGCTTGCTTTATTACAGTGGTTAATTTCAGCAAATGTCTCATGTGCATTTAAGAATAATACATATTCTGAAGTTTTGTGGTTTAGTGTTCTATATGTATCATGTCAAGTTTGTTATCAAAGCATCTGTATCTATACTAATTTCTTTTGTTGGTTCTTCCAAATGTTACTGAGTTATACTTGTTAAAATCTCCCAGTATGTTTTTAGATTTACTGATTTCTCCTTTTAATCTTATCAATACGTGCTTTATATATTTTGAAACTATGGTATTGGTTGCATATACATTTTGGATTGATATATTGCCTAGCAGATTAATCCATTTACCTTCTTACAGTTCACATCTTTTCATTGTATTTAAGTTACTATTTAACTGGATTTAAGTTTTATTTTCAATGATTTTAGTTTTAATTTTATAAGTTCTAGAATTCTCTTTCAAAATTGTCTCATGATGGTTTACAGGATTTTTTCTTGTTAATATTTCTGATACCATCTTTTATTTCCTTAAGCATTTCATTAGTTTTTACCTTTTAATATATAATCATTTCTAGATCTAATGTGCTTACTCTGCTTATTATTCTTTTTAACTTCTTTATGTTTGCGTTGGTTTGTGAAAATTTCATTGTTAAAGTCTAGTAATATTTTCACATTGACTTCTTTTTTTACTAAGTTTACAAGATGGAAACTCTAAAATATCTATCTCATTTTGGAATGTTTCTCCCAGAGAGAATTGTGTTTACTCTTTTTGCTGTTGGCAGAGCATCCTATGCCTACACATTAGTCTTTGGCTTTCCTTCTTCCCTCCCTCCCTGCCTCTCCTCCTCCCTTCCTACCTTCCTCCTTTTCTTCCTTCCTAGCTTTATGAGTTTAGCAGTGCAATTAAAATTGCTTGGAGTAATGTACACAACTTTTCACAATAGCTTGTTTGCCATACTTTCAGAAGTGGCTGCTTTTGGTTGTGAATTTTCACTGTCAGAAATTTTAAATTCTTCTGGAATTAAATCTACAAATATTTTCATTTGATAGCAATCTCTTTCCTTAATGCTTAAAACATTCTTATCCACACTATTTTTTTTACCTTTTGTCAATTTATTTGCCTATTTATATTAAGATATTTATTTAATTCTAGCTCTCCTTTTAGTTCTTTACTTCGGGTAAGTTATTTAACCAACCTTTGCAAATTTTTCAGTTTCTTACTCTGATAAATGGCTTAATAATTGTCTCATAGTAAGTAAAAATATTGTTATTAATACTAACATTATTAATAAAAATAATTTAGCTGATATAGTCTATAAGGTAAGAATCTCATTTGAAGCTGTTATAAATTGTTAGCTAATTTTCTTGACAGAATTACTTCCTTATTGCTTTAGGATGTGTTTTACATATGTTATTGTGTCTTTCATTTAAATGCCTCTTCTTTCTTTAGAAAATAGCAACTTTGAGAAATATTATTTTTAATAAAACATTTAATATGTCTTAGGTTAAGACTTCCCCAAATCTCTTCATTTTTAACATTATCATCTCCATTCTTACTAGTTAATTCTAGAAAAAATTATAATTCTTTTCAAAGTATTTTAATTATGTCATAAATATATTTGCGTTCTACATTTTTTATCTCCTTAGATAGAAGTACTAATACATTTCTTAAACAAAAATTCATACAGAGTTCTTCAAAATAATATATATTACTTATTGTGAATTTAGTGTGAAGAGAATTATATGCATGCTTTCACCTAGGCTTCACAATAACACTTTGACGCGAATTTTTTTAAATGTTACAAATAAGAAAACTAAGACTCAAAGAATTAAATTATCTACCCCAAATAAAAAGTTATTAAGTGGTTAATGCTACCTGTTATCATCTTATATGGATGTTTTTGCTCCTTCTTCTTCCTTTATGATTTGCACTTTTTAATCTTTTTGGCATGTCAAAAAACCCAAATCATTATTGTGAGATTCTCTACTAAAAAAAAAAGAATTCAAAAATTAGCCGGGTGTGGTGGCACATGCCTGTAATCCCACCTACTCGGGAGGCTGAGGCAGGAGAATCGCTTGAACCCATGAGGTGGAGGTTGCAGTGTTCTGAGATTGCACCGCTGGACTCCAGCCTGGGCAACAAGAGCTAGACTCCGTCTCAAAAAAAAAAAAAAAAAAAAAAAAAAAAAAAAAAAAAAAAAAAAAAAAAAGCCTGGGGCATAATGAAGTAGAAAAAACATGGACATTGGACAGCTTTGTAGAGTATCTGGCACAATAATTGACCCTCAGCAAGTGACTATGATTTTTCTTATAACTAATTTTGAATGGTAACAGCCACGTACAGTGAGAGGGTGATTACTGCTGCGCTTATACAGGTTTTCATTTTTTGTATAATATCTATGTACACTATTATTATAATCAAAACCATTTTTGTTCAACTTCTGGAGTATCTATTTTGAAATTAAGTTTTATCACCCTTTGAATGACTTAATTTTTTCATTGCAGTAAAAAACAATTTCTCTTATACTTTAGTATTTCATAAAATATTCTTTACTATTACAGATTTGTTGTGAAAATAAACAGATACAATAACCTATATCTCTATATTTTCTCATGATAGTGATTCAAATTATGATACCTATTAAAATTCATATGCAATGCTATAATTAGAAATAGGGTAAAGCAGATGGCATATTACTTATAATTCTGTTTTACAAAGGAACGTACATGTACTAAAGGAACCTAATTGCAGCATTTTAACATGTTTAGATATTGAAAATCTATTGCATTTCATAATCTTGTTAACAGTTTCTGCCTGGAAGAATATGATTAAATGGAGAAGGTATGAAAATAATTTGGATGACTCCCCTTGTGTAATTCACCAAAACAACCTACGAAAAAAGACAATAAGGAGTTGGCAAGTTATTTAAAAATTTGTAATTTTCCTCCATCCTTTAAAAAACAACAGATGCTGGCAAGGATGAGAAAAAGGAACGATTTTGCACTGTTGGTGGGAGTGTAAATTAGTTCAACCATTGTGGAAGACAGTGTGGCAATTCCTCAAAGATCTAGAAGCAGAAATACCATTTGGCCAGCAATCTCATTACTGGATACATACCCAGAGGGATATAAATCATTCTATTATAAAGGTACATGCACGCATATGTTCATTGCAGCACTAACCACAATAGCAAAGACATGGAATCAACCCAAATACCCATCAGTGATAGACTGGATAAAAAACAATGTGGTACATATACACCATGGAATACTGTGCAGCCATACAAAGGAATGAGACTATGTCCTTTGCAGGAACATGGATGAAGTTGGAAGCCATTATCCTCAGCAAAGTAATGCAGGAACATAAAACCAAACACCACATGTTCTCACTTATAAGTGGAAGGCAAACGAGAGAACACATGGCTACACGGGGGTAGACAACACACACTGGGGCATAGTAGGGGTGGGGAGGGAGGGTATCAGGAAGAATAGCTAATTGACCCAGGGCTTAATACCTAGGGGATGGGTTGATAAGTGCAGCAAACCACCATGGCACACATTTACCTATGTAACAAACTTGCACATCCTGCACATGCAACCCGGAACTTAAAAGTTGAAAAAAGATTTTCAGATAAAAATGTGAATAAAGCAGACAATTCCTTTGAAATTTAAAAGGTACAGTCATGGAAAAAAATATCAATGGGTTATGAAAGTATACAATATGGTTGAACCCAATTTGGTTTATCATATTTTTAGGTGAACTGTGGGTTAGTTACATTAACATTTACCTAATTAATATAGTAACCTTAAAAATTAGATACTACATCCTTATTTTACAAATGAAAGAAATAACCACATAATGTTAAGTAGTTTTCCCAAGGCTATACAATAGCAAGTGAGAGGCTTAAAAAGTAGGTACTTGAAGTTAATGAAAAAGCCTCATGTTTTTTACAATCTGTACTCTGCCTGAAGGGGAAGAAGCTCTATTATCATGTGAATGTGATACTGCTGGTTATTGGTAAGGACAGGACATTCTATTGACATAGATTGAATATGTGGAATTATTTAACAAATCATCTTGAAGAGCTCTTATGACACAGATAGTGTGCTAAATGTTGAAAATATAGCAGTAAACAAGATGGAAAAAAAAAAAAAAAACATGCTCTCATACTTGGAGACCTAAGCCAATCAGTACCAGATTTGGGTGTTGTCAAACAAGGTTTGGCTCTCCAGTCAGAAATAAATCAACACGTTTTCACATTACATTTCTTTTTCAAAAACATCTTGGCAAGTTTTTGTCATTATGTAGAACATAATGTTCTATAAGTTTATTCTGATTATAAAAACAACATGTGCTTCCTGAAGACATGCTAGGGAATGAAAAATAAAAACATGACCAATTATATAATTATCTAGTGTTAACATTTCTAGGCTCACATTTTGTCCCTCAAATTAAGACAATACTGCGAATGCTCTTTGCTGTTTATTTCACTTTTACATTACACTTTGAATAATTATTAAGTTATTTAATACCAACTATGAAATGATTAAAAATATGTAAAAGCACAAAGAAGAAAAAAGCCACTAGTTACAATGTGACCATCCCAAGTTTATTACTATAATATTTTGATGTATTTTTTATACATATATAATAGTAATTTAATTATTATAGTAATTTGACATGTAGAAATGTTAATGCCTTTATTTTTTAAATCATAAGTATTTGGTAGGTCATTTCCCTAACTGAGGTTAGTAATATTTATAAAGCTGTGAGATGCAGCTGTTTGCTTATATATGTTGGTCCATAGTTCTGAATTTCCAAATGATAGATTTGTTGAACTGGAGTATATTCATGCTAATGAATCTAATTATTTTCAGTGGGTAGAGTATACACTGTCTAATGGCTTTTTTTGTTTTCTTTGACCGGGTCTCCCTGTGTCATTCAGGAAGGAGTGTCGGAGTGCAGTGGCACGATCTCAGCTCACTGCAACCTCCGCCTCCTGGGTTCAAGCGATTCTCCTGCCTCAGCCTGCCGAGTAGCTGGGACTACAGACGTGTGTCACCACACCCAGCTAATTTTTGTATTTTTAGTAGAGACAGGGTTTCACCATGTTGGCCAGGCTGGTTTGGAACTCCTGACCTCAAGTGATCCATTCACCTCGGCCTCCCAAAGTGCTGGGATTACAGGCGTGAGCCACTGTGCCTGGCCGTCTAACGGCTTTTTAGAATGTTCTTAATTTAAACTCATAAAAGTAACGTCTGTTAGATTTGCAGCCCTGAATTATTATTACTAACATTGAGCTGTGAAACATCAGGATATTTTACACAAAATGATATCATTTTTGTCTGCTAACTTTCACTTATTTGCTTTTAGTCTGCTTAAACCTTTTCCCATATCTTAAGCAGGCATTAGAATTGTTTGCTAGGACAATTCTGTTTTTTTCTTCTTTTTCAACTCTTATTTTAGTATCGGGGTTACTTGGGAAGGCTTGTTACATGGGTGTATTGCATGGTGCTGAGGTTTGGGATATAATTGAATCCATCGCCCCTGTAGTGAACACGGTACCCAACAGGTGGTTTTTCAACCCTTGCCTCCTTCCCTCTCTCCCTCCTCTAGTGCTCCCCAGTGCCTGTTGTTCCCATATTTATATCCACATATAACCTATGTTGAGCTCCCACTTATACGTGAGAATGTATGATATTTGGTTTTCTGTTTCTGCGTTGCTTCACTTAAGATAATGGCCTCCAGCTGCATCCATGTCCAGAGCTTTACCAGGATTATTTGACAATGTGAACTTCCAGCCTTGGGGTTGGGCAGTAGAGGCCATGGGAGCAGAGGGAACTGACAGCCAGCGGGCAGTCAGCTTGAGAGGATGCATAGACCACAGCCCCAGTGTGGGTTCGAATCCTGACTCTATCTCCTTCCAGATGTGTGACTTCGGCTCTTTGTGCATCAGTTTTCTGGTAGAACATTCCAATTATTTTATTCTTTAGCTCCAACACTTATACTTGGTTCTGTTTTGTAATTTCTATCTTTTTATTCATATTGTCTGTGTAATCACTATCATAATTCTCTTGGTTTCCTTTAGTTCCTTGCCCATGATGTCCTTTCATTTTTTGAACATCCTTGCGGGTCACTAGGGGATACTTTAAAGTTTGATAATGCATATGGAACACTTAGAATAATACTTGGGCTGCCCATAGTAACCCCTCAATAAATATCAGTTCATTGTTAATAAAGAAAAATCCGGACGCAGCCATAGAATTGATCCTATCAATCTCTTACCATAATCTCTTATGAAGGCTCTTTCTAATCACATAAAAATTTTAACTGACAAATGGGCCACTATTGCTATGGTTTAGGTAAATGACAATAAGGATGATTGGTTTTATGTAAGCCTTTGCTGATACCTATAAGATGAATAAACAGTATATACAGCCTCTTACAGAAACAACTAAGACTCTTCTCATGTTGGTAAGGCCAGATTAGCCTTTTTAAAATAAACAAGTTGCTACCAGCAAAAAATGAAAGAGATGGATCAACAGAAAGCCCAGAGCATTAAAAAAAAGTCATACATTACTGGAGAAGAGAATTCCTATTTAGTAAATTCTGTGAGATACGTATTTAACAAGTTTGATGAAAACAGAGCAATTTAAACTCTCACCTTGACATTACAAATGTATTTAAATTTCATAATATCAAAGAGTTATAGTTTTAAAATATCTTTGGAAAGATTAGAAAAAAATAAATTTCTGTCAAGGCTTCAAATGAAGGATATTTCCTACTGTTTAAAATGATGAAAAATCAAATATATTTTAAATAGTCTATATTTAGAATCATAAAAAGTTTAACAGTGAAAAACAATTGCCACAGGTGTGACATAAGATTAGTGTTATTATCAGATACAAAAATCTCATAGAAGTAAACAAAACATTTTTCTTAGATTAGTCTGTTCTTACGAGGAACAATTCTTTATGGAGAAGAACAAAGGAAACAAAGATGAATCAGCTTCTAGATTCTTGTTGGGTCCTGGATGTGAGCTGACTAAATGTCACAATAAAGGCTTGAAGTACAAATATATTTCTATCTATTTGGTAAAGAGGCTGAAACTAAGGGAGATTCAGTAACTTGCCCGTATTTATAGTTTGATAACAATAGAGAAGCCACAGTCCTTCCCTACACATATATGGGGGCAAATTCAGTCTCACTTAGGATGTTATTAAGGCAAAATAAAAAATCATGTAATATTTTTATTAAAGAGTATAAATTTATTTTTTTAAAAAATCAGATCTTGTGTATTATCATAACACCATTTATAAATGAAAGAAAGAAAAATATAGATAAAGTATGGGATATACTTTTGATGAGTTGTTTTGCATGGCTAAATTAATGGTTATAAAGATGGCTACATGAAAAATTCTTTGACATAAATATTAGGATAAAATGAAATACATAATTCATTCTGTAACCTCATCTAGCTTTTAAAAAAGTAATAAATGTAAAAAAGATTATAAAAGATAGTGGTTTTTTGTTCTCCTATTTTCTCTATTATGTATTTTTTTCTTCTATATGAAACACTAAATATCAATTTAAAGAAGAAAATGAAAGAATGGCATGGATATGTCAGTTTAAAAAAGTCTATTATCATTTCCTTTCATCCCTTCCTTACTAAGGCAGCATATTCTCTTTTCTAACTTGAAATGTGTCAGAGACCACCTGGGTTATTTGTATTCATATTCTCCGCACAATGGGAATATAGATTCATATTTACACAGATGAATGGGGGGCAAGGGGTGACAGGTACTGCTTTATACCAGTAGAGTTTGCTGTTGCAAATTCTCATAATTTTTAAAATTACTTCACCTGTGTAAAGTTTGATGATTCATAATTCTTTGATATATACATGATTTAAATATTTTAGCACTTGCCAGCTATTGAGTATAAATGATATAATATTAATAAGAGCCTCAATTTTACTGACTTTTACTGACGTCTACACTAAGTGATAACTTGACCATTTAACCCTTAGTCTCCACATAATTCTGAGCATCTCCAAGGTGTGTCCTTATGACACGTGTCTGACTGAATTAAAGTATTCTTGGAAAAATATTAATAGATGAAAATAAAATGGCCATCTAGAGATTACTATAGAATAATATATTAGCCTTTGATGGGTCCTATATGTGCTTGCCTCATCCTTTCCATCCCTAGCTAGCTAAACCGTTGGGCAAAAACAGGAAAATGTAGATAATCCTATGATGTATAATTATCTTCTCTACTTTTGCCAGTTAATTCTTCTAGAATAATTTTGCAATTGATTTTTCAAGAATGTTTTCATGTATAGTGTTGTTATGTTGCCAGTTATTACCTTTTGTGTATGCTGTTCTGTATAATAACATATTTGTCTTCAACAATGAACATGATTTCCAAGAATCACACTTGGCCATTGAATTTTGATTGTCTAATGTTTATTGCACAAGGGTGAAATTAGTGACCAAGAAGACCAAAATATGATATAAAACAAAACTTGAAATTCATCTTTATAAGAAAAGATTCAGCTTATAATTAAACAATTGCATATTTGAAAATAAGTACTATTTCAAAGAAAAATGCTATTATTTTAAGGAACAGACAAAAATAATGCCTTAATACATTAAAAAATTGACACTAAAATTATAGTTTATCCCCCCAAAAGTTACTACTTATAGGTAGTTTGTGATAGTGCTATCATTTTTCTTGAAGTAGAGATAGATATTCAACCATATAGGGGGACTAATACTTGTAATTTTTTTTTTTGGGATGGAGTCTCGCTCTGTCACCCAGACTGGAGTGCAGTGGTGCAATCTCGGCTCATCACAACCTCCACCTCCTAGGTTCATGCAATTCTCTTGCCTCAGCCTGCTGAGTAACTGGGATTACAGGTTCCTGCCACTACATCTGGCTAATTTTTGTATTTTTTATGGAGACAGGGTTTAACCATGTTGCCAGGCTAGTCTTGAACTCCTGACCTCAAGTGATCAGCTCACCTTGGCCTCCCAAAGTATTGGCATTACAGGCTTGAGCCACCACCCTCAGGTTGTAATTTTTTTAAAAAAGGCTCTAAAATTTAAATGATTGTATATAAACTGCAATTTTAAAGAAATTATTTTAAATGTCTTCATGCATTTCTTTTGATTAGCTATTGCTGTGTAACAAATTATAACAAACTTAATGGCTTAAAACAACAAACACTTATTATATCAGTTTCTTGGGTCAGGAATCAGAGCATAGATTAGGAGGGTCCTGGACTGAAACCTGTCAGTGTTTCATAAGCTGCAATCAAGGTGACAGCAAAGTTGTGGTCTCATTTGAGGCTCAACTGGGGAAGGATCTGCCTGCAGGTTCATGTGGTTGACAACATTCAGTTCTTTGTGAACTGCTCAATTGAGGGCCTCAGATCTTTTCTGGCCATGAGCCAGAGGGTATAGTCAGTCCTTTGCCACCACATGAGACTCTCCACATCTCAGCTTATTTCCTCAGACCCAGCAAGGGAATGACACAATACAGAGTGTCTGCTGGCCATACAGAAGTTACAATCTTATGTAATGCAATAATGGAATTAACATCCCATAACATTTGGCTTCTTTTACTGGTTTTAAGAAGGTCACAGGTCCTGCCCACACTCAAAATTATATAAGACCCGCATATCAGGAGGCGGGATAACTGGTGATCATTTTAGAGTTTGTCCAACATAGTTTTAAATATAAGAAAATATCCTAAGAATAATAAGCAACATACATATATAACTGTATAAGTGAAAAAAGCATATGAATCATTACTGATTTTTTTCATTGTTTTGGTATCAGCTATTTACTCAATAAGAAATGTGGGCATTTTGACAAATAATACTAATAATGATGCATTGAAGGTATATTATAGAACAGGATTTTTTAGGATATAGAACTTCTAATTTTTACATAAATATTAATACTTTAGTAATACTTTAAATACTTTAAATAGCAATACTTCTAATGGCAAAAACCACAGTTACTTTTGCACCAACCTAATACTATGAATAAAAAAAGAAAGCTTAAGTAGCCTTAGAAAAGATTTGAGCAAAGTAAAAACAGTACTGCATTGTATCCAAGCTAAGGTGCATTAAATGTAAGATGCACTATTATCTTATATACCACTAAAAACAATTCTGTTAATTTTGTACCATGATATAATACTTTTTTTCTATCTTAGAATTGTATACTTACTGAAGGATCTCTTTTAGGCTTAATTTACCACATAAATGTTCATTTATTTATGTTTCACGTATATAAAAGAAAAATGAAGTGAAACAAATTAGGTAAAATATTCCTAAAATTTCTTTATATTTGGAGCCTGACTGTTCTGAATCAACTTTTGATGCAGAGTAATCCAGGTACATGTTTTCACACACATTATGGTCCTCCCCGGCTCTGTAATGCTCTGTAACACCAGAGATTTAGGGGAACAGCATTTCTTAAGGAGTCTATAAAATAATTCAAAGCTTTTTATGCTGAACTCTAAAACTGGCTTTGTGAGTATGTAGAGCTGGTCTACATTTTCTCCTTCTCTAAGACTGTTGCGAAACGTATCAAGCCACCACAGAGCCCAACCTCTTCCTCACAATCACTTTTTCCTAGGGATAAAATGTGTTTATTGCACTATCGAATCCAAGTTTTCTATCCAAGCATTGACTTCTATCCTACTAGTTTTGACCCTGAAACTTTTGTTGCTTGCTTATATACAGGCAATGACAATTCCATCATGCCAGGCCAACAGCCATTGTTGGGTGTTTATTGAGTTCAAGGATTATAAAATGTGGAAGAAATGTACATCATAATACTCTCTGAAGTACAATAAGTGTTAGACCCACAATTTCAACTTAGATTTATATTATGCCAAAGTTTATTATCTTTTCTATCCATCATATTAACTTCAGAAACAGTAGTCTATAAAATTAAAGGTTCTTGACTTTAGTGTGAAGCTCTTTTAGGTATTTTTAGTTATTTTCCCCCAGTGACAGTAAAAAGTACAATTCACTTGGTGTTTCTCATATCTTGCATATAATCTAAGGAAAATGTTATTTTCCAAGGCAAATTTGAAGTTATTCCTATAGCTTATATTTCGGAGACTGTAAAGGTGTTCTGAACTCAGTAGGACATTATCTCCAAAGGTGCTTTGATTGCAGATTTCTGTCAAGGTATGGGATATAATAATAAACATATAAACAAAAATATAAAAGTGATCTTTGTAAGAAAATCAGTTCAGAATATTAAAGCTATATGTTGAACCTTTTCTAAAATTTAGTTTCAAATTTAAAAAAGTCTCACTATTTTTACTTTGTACTTTATTCATATATTTTAAATGATGTATTTCTGTTATAAAAATGTTCTACTTCTCTGCAGAGTTCACAGAAAAAAGAAAAAGTTCTAGGCAATATAATGAAACTAATACAGTGCAATCATTTAATTAATGTTTGTAGTAACTTAATATTTACATGGGCATTTGCTATAAAAATAAACTGGAGTACCTGTGTAGTCTTAGAACAGAGTTTAGATAATAGAATAAAAATGTGGAATTAAAAAAATAAAAACTGCATACATGATCAAAAATTTTGCAAAAGAATTGTAGAGGGAGAAATATCAGTGTAACTATACCAATGATGCAAGTCTCAAAAGCTTTACAATGAAATAAATGGGTATATTCATCGACCATTTTTAATAATATTCAACAGTGAAATTAGAAACATTGGAAAATAATGTATATATTCCAGGTGAATGAATTAAAAAATAAGAAAAAGGGGCCCAAGTAGCTGTAATTGTTATTCAATTTGGTCTATAGCAGTATTTTCATTAAAACAATAAAATGGTGACTATTTTCATCAGTTAAAGAGTTTTGGTTATGGCAACTGAAATTGACTCTGATTAACTTAAGTAGAAATTTAAGTTTTCTGAACGTTCAGTTCAGATAATCTATGGGAATTCTCAGGAAAGAATAGATCGTAGAAAAGGGTAGGAGGTGCATTTACTATGCAGTAATGAAACTGAAGTTTCAAGTTCTTCCAAGTAATTCTTCCGGTTACTTCCAAGTAATTTTTGTTATTTTGCATTCTTTTGTTTTCAAGTGGGCCCTCCAAACTGTATAAGCTGTGGTCCCACATAACTTGGAACCTCTTGACTCCAGGAAGCACAATGATTCAATTCATAAGGACACCATCAAAATACAAAAATGCAATTAATAGGCTCTAACTGTCTTTCAGTCTTTACATTATTCTGCTTAAGATTTAAGTTCCTAGAAGAGAGAGAACCCAGTAGGCCTAGCTTTCTTCGGTCATGAGAACACACTGTAACCAGAAGTTAAACAGTCCTAGGAAGGGTACATATAGTGGAGAAAAAATTCATGAAGGTTTACCCCTACATCTATCCTCATCTTTAGTCCTAAAAGTATGCTTTCAAAAAACTTCCCACCTGACATAATGCAAACATTCCATGTAAAAATAAAATCGTCATCCTACCCCTAAGAACATTTTCCAGCTTCAATTCCAAGATTTCTAAGTGGTATTCATTGTCCTTAATTTCCACCATGATCTTGTTCTGGTATATTGGCTAAATATATCACTGGCAAATGGTAAAGTTACATGCAATAGTGAGGAAAAGAAAGTCAAAGGGAAATTTGAAATATATATAGAACACTAGAACTTATTCCTTCTATTTAGCTGTAATTTTGTATTCTTTAAAAAATCTCTCCTATAGCACTGGAGGGTCTATAGTTAACAGTAATGATATAGAAGTTAAAAAGAAATTATTTAGGCAGATAGTGAGGGCAAGGAAGCCCTCAGTAAGGCTTTCCTTTTAATGAAAAGCAGCCCCGAAATAATTTTCTTTTCTAACAAAGAGCAGCCTGTAAAATCGAGTTGCAGACATAGAAAGGAATGCTAGAAGCTTGCACGGGGGAATGCTGGCAGTTGCGCCGATAGGAAAGAAGCCACCCGGGAACTAGGCACGTTTAAAATGGCGGCTCCATCTTCCCTTCTCTTTGCCAGCCCCGTGTATAGTAAGGAGCAAACAAGATGGCCATGGCCAAGCAAAGACTCCATTTGCATAGTAAGAGGATTAGGATGGAGTGGCCAGCTTCCTCTCCTGCTATGTAAGCATCATGCCTGGTCCAACCAATCTGTGGGCCTTATGTAAATCAGACACCACTTCCTCAAGCCTGTCTATAAAATCTAGTGCACTCCCGTGTGGGCTGGAATTCCCATTCAGTCACTCCTCTCTCTCAAGGGAGAGAGAGTTATTCTTTTTTCTTTTTCTTTTGCCTGTTAAACCTCTGCTCTTAACCTCAATCCATATGTGTCTGAGTCCTTGATTTCCTTGGCATGAGGCAATGAACCTCCCGTACTTACCCCAGACAGTGACGCTGCTTCAATAATATGTTGTATAATTTCAAATAGCTAGAAGGAGGATATTGAATATTCCCAACACAAAGATATGACGCATGTTTGAAATTATGAATATGCTAATTACCCTAATTTGATCACCATATGATTGAAACATCACTATGCACCCTATGAATATGTACAATTATTATGTGTCAATTAAAAAATTAAATTCGGGAAAGAAAAAAATTAAGTTCTTTTCTTAATTAAAAATATATGTATATATTATATATATATGAAGGAGGAAGAGTAGTAGTCACAAATAGCTCATATTACAAGTTAGATATCCAGAAAAAATAGATTGCAAAACACCTATAGTCTTTCTCCTGTGCTCTGACATTTTGATTAGCAGGAAAGTGATTAGCTGAATGTCAAACAAGATTAAGTTTAGTCTGAACTGGTAATCAAGAGTTTTTTTAGATTGTGCTTCATCTTTCATGCGGATAAAAATGCTCAGTTTCTCAGATCCCTCTCCTTTCCCTGCTTCTCTCCTTTTGTTCAAGTGGATAAGGATTGAAGGAGAATTGCGGGCTTCTGGCTTGGGGAATGAGGTAAGGAGCAGCACCCTGGCCTCGTGCTGGTGTGGAAGGTACACAGTGGTTTTTATGCTTCTCCTGAATAAATTTCTGTCCTTCTGAGTGTTTCTGGTATTGAAGTGTGTAACTAGCGATCGTGTTTCTCTTGGTCCATTGCTAACCTTTCAGTATATATTAGCTAAATGGGCCTCAGCTCGGCTCTCACCGATGGCAGACACTGAGGCTCTGCGTGTCTTCCAATCTGTGAGAGCCTGATTCCAGCATCAGCTAAGAAGCCACCTCCCATTACTCTGACAGAGCCAGTGGCAAGCCCACTGGGTCTTCAAACAGCTCCCTGATTCACAGTGTACTGAACACAGCCCAGGAGAGCTAAACTCCAGTGCCTGCCTCACTGCGCATGAGCACACTGGATGTAGGCATGCTAAATCGTTGCACAGTAACTTCTTTGTTTCTTGTTGCCCTCCATTTGTCGAATGCACTCCCCTGCTCTGTGAACCTGATTCCAAAGAAGAAAAATCAAGAGATGTATTTATAGTCCTTTTCCTTGATTTCATGATCGTACAATTGCCTTTTTGTGAAAAGAGCTTTCCATTCATCATAATATTAATAACATCTCCTTCTTCCTAGCTCCAATAGATGGATATCTAAGCCTTAATGGAAAATACAGATATTCTAATTAATTACTGTAATTAAATTATGGGATAACCTATGAGCTGAGTCCTCCAAACTCCATTAAGATAGAATTTGGAACATCTTTTTTCTATACAATTGCTTAGCTTATAGAACTGTGCAATCCTATTTTTGTGAATGATTGAATCTGAATATCATAGTTTTCTTCATCTTGGCATGCCAAATTCTACTTTCCTGGGCTTATAGTTGTCTGGAACATTATAATCATGCCACTGGCTACAAAGAAACTACATTACAAAAATCTGAATCTCCCAGCATGAAGAGATGATCAAATGCTAAAATACATACATTACCAATTAACTCTGGCAGAACAATGTAGCTAGATGGAGTTATTTTTCCAATGGGGTGTTCTAAGCACTTGGCAGTTCTGCTTTTAGAGAGAGTTATTTTCGTAATTCAAAAAAGGGGTGTGTGTGTATATATACATATATATATATTTATATGAAGGAGGAAGAGTAGTAGTCACAAAGCAGGCAGAATATGTACAATTACAATTGTACATATTCTAAGAGTAGTAATACATCTTCATTTCTGGGCATGGTGGAGTAAGCAGGTACCAGGGTCCATTAGTATAAATATTTGATCCAATTATAGAGTAGCAATCGTCTTTTTCCTGTTAGCGTGGGTCCATCACTTATTCTGACTCCAAATCATCCTTTTCTCTATATTTATCTAACTGCTATCATAGTTTCCAATCCAGTGGAAACATTTTTTTTTTGTCCATTGGTGGAAATAGTGCTCCTGAGTACAAAAATATCAAAACCATGGTGAAAACCAGAATAAAATGTTTTGCGACTGAGTCATTAACCACTGCTTCCCTGGGTTCTAGGCTATGGGAAAAACAGCAACACATATGGGATGTTTGTACTGCAGCCAGGTCCTGCTAGGAGCGTTTATTGCTTTAGATCCGTCTAAAACCCTTTTCTGGCCACTTTGGTATATGGGTCCAAATTGGTATAAGTTGCTTTCAAAATTTAAACACGTCAGTAAATATGAGGAAGCAAATCTTAAGACTACAGCATGCAGCAAATTTTTCCTCACACTGAAGTGAATATCCTATGGTTATTGATTCTCAGTTGAAACTTAAGTGATAAGGCAGATTCTTCTATTTTCAGAGAATCTGTTTTCCCTCTTCAGTATGCGTACAACCTACCAAGGCCGTTTAGGATGGTTTCTACTCTCCTCTCCAGATTCTATTAGCATGATGTTATTAATAGGTTGCATCAACATCATGCCTTGTGTGGTGATGTATTTCTAAAGTCCCATAGATTATGATGTAGCACAGAACCTTAGTGTCACTACCCTCAGGATCAGATGTTAATGGTATATGGCTGTTCCTACCAGTTAAAGCAAACTGAATTTCATGACCTCCATTTATTAAAATGCACAAAAATGCATGGGTCAGCTTAATAGCTGCATATCACCTATGAGGGATTGTATTAATATCCTCCAAAAAATCTACAACTTCTAAAGCAAGAGCTGTAAGTAGCGTCCCCAGCTGACTCAAATTATAAGAATCCACTAGCAATTTCCCAAATGTATACTCTGTATCATGGGCTAAAGTGTTGGAAGTAAATTGAGATATACTGGAATCATAGCACCTGAATATTTCAAGCCTTTCATGGTGCAACTAATCTGTGCATTTTTCTCTGGAAATGCTGATTTGTGAGATTGTTTCCTGTCTGTGTCCTTTGCTAAACGATTTGCTCCATGAGGGCTGAAATTGTGTGTGATTTATTCATAGTTATATCCTAAGTAGCCTCTTTCACTTTCAAAAATTCTCCTGTGTCAGAAGCACTTACAAAATGTCCTTTGTCAAAGATCTGAATTCAAAATTTAGTAAACAGGTTCCTTTGAGATGGTATGATGAATCCTCTTTTAATTGGAGTGTGCACATGATCTACTGGACAACATCCCGAGAGTGTTCTACTGAGCATCAGTATGACCAAACGTACCTTAGGTTAAGTGGTCCTTTGGCGGAAATAGTCCTCTGTAGTAGCAAAATATCAAAAACATAATATGGTGCGTGCACCTCTTAAATAATTTCATAGTGCTCATCCCTAGAGACTTGCTGAATATCTCTATGGGAAAGAATATTTAACTTTATACAAGTGGTTACAAACTTAATTGCAAAACACTATCTGCAGAACTCTCATATGAAATTACAGAATTCAAATTTTCTGATGCATACTTTAGAAAATGTGTTATGAACAATTAAATTAGAATCTCTATGGAGAAAGGTGAATACCAGCTGACCAGTTAGATATGACTCAGGGTAGAGGATCTGGATTTATGTCTTAGCAAGATTACCTACTTTCCATGTGAGCTCAGGCAAACCGTCACCTCTATGAACCATTTCAGTCCCACCATTACATGACTCTCAAAGATATCTCTATAGATTCAGGAGCTGTGAAAACTGAAACAACCTGAGATTTTCTTTTCAATATGGACAAATATCTCACACATTACTTTTAGATAAATGGGGCAGAAAATTGTTGAAAAGGACATTGTCTTGTTGTGGAAAAATGATAGAGAGAACAGACATGTGGAAATTTAATTTTTTTCCCTTATCTCAGATTCAATTTAAAAAACTCCATTTTGGGCCTTCTTATATAAATCTATGTCCCTTAACCATAGCACATGTACATAAATTAGTTACGGAATCAAAACAATTACTATATGTGTATGGCTGTTTTTTATCCTTTGCATCAATGTATATAAATTAACAGTCAATAATACATCAAGATCTTTGTAAAGCAATGATTTCACCCTTCTATATTTTCTCCTCTCCTTTCCTTTCACTATAGTGTTTTTGAAAAATTCTTATTCTGAGACTAAATGAGCTCATTTTTATATCTTTGTAGAACTTTTCCCTTGATCTATAAAATACTCTTCCAATTTCTAATCTCTCTTAGCATTTCAGTATGAGATTTTAAAGTTTCTATTTTCACATTTGCATATAATAAGAGAAAAAGGAGGCAGGGCAAATACGTTTTACATGGCATGTACCAATAGAAATATATCATTTCGTTAGAAATATAACTATAGAAATAACTGTGGGAATTTAAGCGTCAGATATTTCTGTGTCATATATATCAGCTTAAATGCTATCCAGAGGAAAGGATTGAAAAAGAATTCCTGTTAGATACAATGTACTTGGAGGTTGTATTTAGTACTAATGGCTAAAGTGGTAGATTCAGGGGGAAAAATATTAAAGGGTATGGCAGAAAGTCTTTAATTCTTTAAAATCTGGAGCTGGAGATGTGAGCTACAGATTAGGGCAGACTGTGGCAAAATTGGGAACCCGCTGTTGGCATCTTTTTGTCATCTTAGAGTGGCATTTAAGAGCAACAGCACTGAGGCCCCAAGAGAGGGGCTGCAGCTATACCTATGGATCTGGCAATGACTCTTTGACACACCAGACGGCAGACTTCAGAGAGGGGCAGAGTCACACTTGGAAGGGAGGTTGAGCTCCTGATGGAATCCAGACTTCAATGACACATATCCCTCTCTTAGCCTGCATACATAATTACTACAAGCAAACGTATTGATAATTATTGTAAATCAGACACCAAAATCCAAAATTATAACTAAAATTGTTTGTGTGTTGCTACACAAAGCTAGATATTTAACTATCCCAAAAATAAATAGTTACAGAAAATTAACAAATGGAAAGTCTGTAAATATGTTCCACACATATGAAGCTATAATAATATCTTCAAATATAAAGTCATTAAATATTTAAAAAGTAATAACAAAAGGAAATGAGTAATGTGTATGACAAAGCCATTCGCAAAATAAATACAAATAACAAAAACATGTTCAGCTGCTTTAGTAATCAAAGAACTAGCTAAGTCTGATAACATTTCCCCTGCTATCCTATATCCATACAGTTAAATCCTACAATGTCACAAATATTACAAACTGCACTGATATTAGCAAAGAAAAATTAAATCAGGAGTTTTATTCTTTAAAGGAGTAAATATTATTTTTAAAAACTATATTTTTACTATTACTTAGTTTTTCAACAAAAAAACATGTATGCATAGAGAAAGGTCAGGAAAGATATGAAACAATATGTTTCTTAATGAATTTGGAGGATGAAACTCCGAATGAGATGATTATAGCTGTTTTCATTTCTGCGCTTGACAATATTTTTTCAATTTCCTTATTATTATTATTTTTTATTTTGAGATGGAGTCTTGCTCTGTCGCCCAGGCTGGGGTGCAGTGGCACCATCTTGGCCCACTGCAACCTCTGCCTCCCAGGCTCAAGCGATTCTCTGCCTCGGCCTCCTAAGTAGCTGGGACTACAGGTGTGCGCCATCAGGCTGAGACGGGGTTTCACCATGTTGGCCAGGTTGGTCTCAAACTCCTGACCTCAAGCAATCCACCCGTCTCAGCTTTCCAAAGTGCTGGGGTTACAGGCATGAACCACTGCATCTGGTCTGTTTTTAAATTTTCAAAAAGTAATGTATGTGAACCAATGTTCTGTAAGACCATTGTGCACATTTGAATGAAACTAATGCATATTTTGATGGACTTAGTAATAAATATGAGTCAAAGTAGGTTCATGAGCATAAATCCTCTTAAAAATTATCTGAGACATATTATCAAAGCTAACACAGGGAGCAGATAGCTTTTCAAGTTTATTTTCTTTAAATATAAAAAGTAAATCAGTCCAATGCAATTGGTAAGCAACTGAGTAAATACAACCTAGTATGCTCACACAATTGAATGTTACATGGCAGTCAAAATGAATGAATATAACTACATTAAAGAATACAAGTGACTATTTTCCTTTTACTGATTGAAGAAAGTAACAGAGAGTTATTTAAAATGCGAAACTTTTTTTTTGTAAAGAGAAAAAAAAACTAAAACTGAGCAGTAAATTTTTTAGAAGCAAAGTAACATGACTTTGAAAATCGTAATCTAAAACCAAATCACAAACACAGGCTACAGAAGAATGACTAGGTTGGGAGGATGGCTAGTTTGAGGAATGGGCAGAGAAGTGGATATAAATTCTTGTTAAGTTTTTCATCCTGAGTGATGGGTGATAAATGAGGTTTATTTATTGTTGATCAATGAATGAAAAGGAGGGACATACTTATTATCAACGATGAGAATGTGTCATGAACTAATTGTATGATAAATTTAAATTTGTGCACAAAAGGACTACTAAAATCTGAATTAAAAAATAATTCTCAGAATGAATATTAATCTGTTATAAAATATTGTATAAATATTTACTTAATATTAGAAAAATGTGAAAACATTTTTACTTCATTTTGCAAGGATATTGTCACTTTCTTAACACAATATGTTGAAAATAGAGCAAAATTCATGTGTTAAAGGGAAAATCATAAAAAATCATAAATGAAATTATGTATATTTTTGAACTGAATGAAAAGACAAGATATCAAAATGTGTAGTATGCATCTAAAAAACAGAGCTTAGAGGGAAACTTACAGTTTTCAGTGCATAAATATATTAATTTTTGCTTAATCACTAAATGCCCATTAAAGCCATATTGATAATTTAAACTCTATTGGATTATTAAAAGCTAAAATTTCTCACAGTATTAATATTAAGAAAGCAGAACAACAGAAACTCTTATTGAAGTCATATAAATTATAACAACAACCAGGGCTGATTTTCCCTTTAACAAATTAATTAATTATTTGGTAGTGTGTGGCTACTATCAAAATAGAAATCCTTTGTTAAAGATCTAGTTATCTTTCTAGTATTGATTTCTTGTTTAATTCCACTGTGGTCACATAACATGCTCTACATGATTTCAGTCTGTTGAAATTTGTTGAAACTTAGTGTATGGTAAAGTATAAGATCTCTGTATGTCTTGGAGCATCGCAGAGTACTGGTGAATAGTCAATTTGGTAAATGGTCCGCGTCGGCAAATGTCACACGTGTACTTATAAAGAATGTGTATTGGGTAAATGTTGAATATAAGGTTCTACATATGGAAATTTGTCCAACTTTGTGTTTAAATATTTTGTACCCTTACTGATCTTTTACTTACTTGTTTATATCGTTATGAGTGTAATGTATGAAAATATCCAACTGTGACATTGAAGTTATCTATTTCTGTGTTTAGTTCTGTCAACTTTTGCTTTATCTAAGTTAAGGCTGTGGCATCACATGTATACAATGTTAGTATTAGTATGTCTTGCTGTGGCATTGAAAGTTTTATTATTAAAAATGACTCTCTTAAACTCCAGTGATACTTATTGCCTTAAATTCTAGTTTACATGTTATCAGAATAGGTATACATACTTGTTTATGTTTTTCAAGATATAACTTATCATCATTTTCCATCCTTTTTCTTTCAACTTTTTCAATGGCTGTATTTATAAAGTATGTCTCTCGTATACAGCATATATTGGAATCATTTTTTAAAATCTTGTCTGACAGTCTTTTATTTGGGACATTTACTTTATTTACACTTAATAAAGTTACTGATAGAAATATGGTTAAGCCTGAAAATTAGCTATTTGTTTTCTATTTGTAGTGTCCATTCCTTGTTCCTTTACTTCTCCTTTCTTGCCTTCTTTCAGATTAATCAAATATGTTTCTATTATTCAATTTTTTCCATAATCTTGTAAGTTAGGCACATTTATATCATTTTGAGTGGTCATCCTGGAGATTTCAGTGTGGATTCTTGTCTTAGTACGGTCTAATTAAATTGGTCCGTTTACTACTCACTGAAACATGTAAATATCTTACAATAGTTTAAGTCAATTGTTTATTCCTTTTCACCCTTTGCACTATCATTGTCCTTGTCATTTCTTTTTCATCTGCATGTTGTAAAGCCCATGAGACATTATTATTGTGTTTGTTTTATCTTGTTAAAAATTGTTTATATTTACTCATTAAAAAAAATCTTTTTAGTGCTCTTTTCTTCCTTCCTGTGTGTTCACACTTTCTTCCTTCCTGCGTGTTCATACTTCTATCTGGGATCATTTATCTTCAGTCTGAAGCAAGTCCTTTAGTATTATTATTATTAGTATTATTGTAGTGGATCTGTTAGCAATACGTTAACACACCTTTTCTTGTTTTGAAAGATATTTTCTCTGGGTAGTTGATTCAAATATAGAAGATTATTTTTCTTTTATCACTTTAAAATATTATTCCCTTTTTTTTTTACTTTTTCAGATGAAAAATGAGCCATAAGTTTTACTGCTTTTCCTTTGAAGAAAACATTTCTATTTTCTCTGGCTACTTTTAAGATTGTTTTTGTGTCTTTAATATTGTTCTTGCCTATTTACTTTTTTCTTTCTGAGATCCAATTATATTTTTGACAAAACTTTTGACAGCATTCCATATGTTTCTCTCATTCTGTTATTTTTTCTTTTTTTCTATACCTTTATTCTTTATCTCTGTACCTCAATTGGATTATTTGCTAGTGAACTTTCTTAGTTTACTACTCTTATCTTCAACTGTGTTCAAACTGTTTTTAACCCATCCATTGTGTATTTATTGCAGATATTTTATTTTTTGCTTATATAATACTCATTAGATTGCTTTTATGTAGATTCCAATTTTCCATTGACATTCTTGATCTCTTCATTATATTGTACCATAAGTCTGTTCAGTCTACTATAAAAAATACCATAAACTGAGTAGCTTATAAACAATAAAATTTATTTCTCACAGTTCTAGGAGCTGGGAAGCCCAAGATCAAGGGAGATTCTGTGTTTGTTGAGGGTTTGCTTTCTGGCTCACAGACATTGCCTTCTTGCTGTGTCCTTACATAAAGGAAGAGGCCCATACAGTCTCTGGAGTCTCTTTTATAAGGGTACTAATCCCGTTCATGTAGGATTCACCCTCATGACCTTCATCTTTGGGAGGTGTCCCAAAGGCCCCGTCTCCTACCATCATCACCTTGGTGGTTTGGATTTCAACCTATAAATTTTGAGCATGACAGGACCATTCAGTCCCTTACATACCCTTTCTTCTCTCTATTGAATATATTAAACATATTTATTTTAAAATTTTCTGTCTACTAATTCCAATATTTGAAAACCTGTGGGTCTTTCAAAAATATGTGCATTTTCCTCTTGGTTTTTAGTTATTTTGGATTCTAGCATGCCTCATACATTTTTATTGGATTTCAGACATTGAGAATAAGAAACTGTAGCATCTCTGCATGGCATTAGATTTTTACTTGAGAATGTGAAAAATTTTTTGTAACAAGGAGATAAAGTAGCAGTGTGTCACCTTGCCCCTGTCAAAGTTTGATTTTAGACTTTGTTAGAGTTGTTCCTATAAATTTCCTCTTACTTTTAAGTCATGGGTCATAATCTTAGATGATGACCCTATCTCCAGGGTCATGGTCCTTCTTGAGATTCACGTAAAAGCTCATTGTATTCATAAAGATATCGTCATCTTTACAAGGCTTGGACTAATCTCTTTCTTTTCAGATCATGTGGCTGCTGCAATCCCTGCTCGGCCTCCCAGATGCTATTTTCCATTGGGTTTCTTGGAGTTTCACCCTGTGTATGTGGAGCTTTCAAATTAATGCATTTTAGTCAGGCATGTACACAGGAGGAAAAATGATGGTTCACTGGCTACGTGTATTTTTGGGGCAGGATAAGTAAGATTACAGAGCCATGCTGACTTGTCCACTTGTGTAATGCCCCACGGACCCCTTTTGCAGGAAGCTTTGCATCTCTTGCACCTTCCTGCATCAGCAAGTAACTCTTTTGCAAGATAACCAGTCCTACAGTATACCAGCAGATTACCAAATGGTTACAAGTTCCTGATACCTGGTATGTCCTGGGAAAGAGAACAAAAGTCCCTTACTCCTGATGTAGCTCCCACAATCTCCAGCCAGTCAGCACTAAACGCCCAGGAAACTATTAGCTCCAAATTCCTGCCTTGGGGGGTAGAGTTGTCTCCGGGATCCCACATGTGCAGCTAGGCTCAAGGTTTAGCTTATGGTGACCTTTCCCTCATTTTAATGGTAAAAAAACACACTCCTACGTGGAGATTTTTATCTGCTAATGATACGTGCAATGCATGTGAGAGCATGTAGATGCTGAGCGCATTCACCAATCACAGGTCTGCCTTTGCATACTTGACCTCACCAGTATTTTATGAATGTTTGTGTACAACTCCCATGAAAGGAATTCCTCTTAGGATACTAGCTATTATCTCTCCCTTTGAGCAGCCCACTCTGCCTCTCAGAGTGTACTTTTGCTTTGCAGTAAACTTTTTTGCCTACTCTTACTTTGGACTTGGTATCAAATTCTTTGTGTGGTGAATGAAGTCAAGAACCTGAACCGGCCCACCAGCAACATTTTCAGATTAGTAAATACTGGCAAGTAATTTTCCAAAGTGGATTAACTAATCCATATTTCCACTAGCAAGGATAAAATTTTCCTTTGTTTCACATCTTTGTTAATTCTGCACATTACAGTACAATTTTATTACTGGATTTTCCCACCGAATGACAAAATAATTGTATCCTAATCATTACGACAACTGAAAGCTGGTCCCCACATTTCTGAATGCACCTCGGGGAAAGTAATATCTCTGTTGATAACCGCTAAACTATGCTCATGTTGTATAGTCAAATAAAGCTATTTGAGTGCGAAGGGAATGCTCCAAAGATGAGGGCAGCAGTGTAGAGCTCTTAACATATGACGCCCTTTACTGCTATTTTATTGCACTAGTCACTTTTTTTGGTGATTTTTGTTTAAACCTGTCTCCACATTTGACTGTAAGCTTCATGAGTTGGCTTTGTTTGCCACTGTTGCTGGCAAATGACAATCAGTAAATACTTGTGGATTGAAATTATTACTGAATGCTTAATGCTTTAATTGATCAAAAACCTGCCATGGCAGAGAAAGAGAGAGATTGGTAACAGTGAGATCCCGGATGGGAAAATGAGAAAGTTACAGTGTTTGCCATCAGACAGGCATGCAAAACTTTTCAAGAAAACAGAGGTTGTCCTCAGAGTTAGAACTTAGTTTAGAGCCCCTGTGTAACCAAATATTCTGTTGTGAATAGAACATAACGTCTTGAATGGAAAGGTCTCAGTTTGGCTTTGCATAAAGCCAACTTTGTGAACTTGTTACCAAGATTAACATGCTTTCAAAAAGAGTCCATATTTTTTCCCAGTTACCTATTTTGAATAACAGACATGAAGTAATCTTACAGATTCCGATGGCTTATTATTCCTCTCGGCACATCTATATGATAAGCTTTCCAATTCCCATTTGATAGGTGAGGAAAGTCACTGAAACATTTTCTTGGATGTGGATAGATGGTTTGAAACACTCTCTGTACTATTTTTAAAAAGAATATCACCCACTCGGCTATGTGACAACTTTATTGACACTGTAGCCACATGAAATTTATGTTTTATGGTTCCCCTTTTACCTGTAAATTAACCAATCACAGAGGTTACTTGACCCAGACAGAGCCCTAAATCAATTTCACTAAGTTATTTGAACTTTACCCTGGTAGTGAAATAAATAGCAGTGTATCTACTATAGCAGTGTATCCACTGCTGTGAAGACATCTTGGTACATCAGTGTTTTGTGATAACAACTTTGGAAAAATAAAACACCACACCAATTGGAGATAACCGTATGCTGAAACACAGCTTTAATTTTTTACTATATAAGCTGCCAAAGGTTTTTTTAAATTATTATTACTAAGTGTGTTTTGATCCACTATGCTATACTTCTTTTCTAAATGAAGAAATCTATACTATTGATTAAGACTTAGAGCTTCCAACTTTAGTTAATTTTGATATCTACATATGGCATTAATCTCGTTTGTTCTACTTGGTGGAACTTTATAAAACTCTTACTTATTTTAGTTGTGTTCAACGGCCCAAATGTACTTTTTTCTAGTCTCTTCCTTGTTTTTCTTTCAAATGTTTCTAATATATAACTATATGCCCACAAAAAGACATATGATTTTTGAGATTTATATTTTGTTGTTATCTTGGTATATTAGTTGATAGAAGGGGCTTAATTGTTTCACTGCAAGAGATCAGATTTTGAATTTGAGATTATTATATTTGAAACACAATTGTGCAATAACAAGATGTTCATACAAAGCCTTGGTCACATATCAAATATTTTATCTCAAAAGCAAGATAATTGGTATTTAGAGGATCTACCCTAGCAGGAAAAGTCAAAGTTAGGATCTCATTGATAGGAAATATATCACAATTGTTTTCCATTCATCGTATGCTGGCTGGGTTTTTCAAGAATTTGGCTGGATTAGAGAGGGTTTTGCAATCAGGAAAAAAAAATGTCCTGACACTGTAACCTGTGAGGACCCAGAAATGTCAGGGAAAAATAATGTAGTTTTTATAATTTTTGCAAGTGAATCTTGGATTTCCAAATTGTTAAGTCCAAAGATAATGCTCTATGGAGACTGGTTTCCCTGGATTCTTTGAACCTGCTGCACACTGATTTAATGAACTGTAAATACACTTTAAAATATACATGCATTTTAACAGTAAAGAAAAAGTCAACAGCTAATATAGTGCCTCATGTCTTCAATTTTTTTTTTTTTTTTTTTGAGAGGGAGTCTCGCTCTTTCACCCAGGCCGGAGTGCAGTGGAGCGATCTTGGCTCACTGCAAGCTCCGCCTTCTGGGTACATGCCATTCTTCTGCCTCAGCCTCCCGAGTAGCTGGGACTACAGGTGCCCGCCACCACGCCCGGCTAATTTTTGTATTTTTAGTACAGACAGGGTTTCACCGTGTTAGCCAGGATGGTCTCGATCTCCTGACCTCGTGATCCGCCCACCTCGGCCTCCCAAAGTGCTGGGATTACAGGCGTGAGCCACCGCGCCTGGCCTCATGTCTTCAATTTTATATCACAAACATTTAAAATGCATATGTGTATTTTATAGATTTAACCATAGCATGTATAGTTTGATATGCTAGTCAATTCAATTAACCTGTAATTAACATCATAATACTGTTTTTATTTTAAATGAACATTGCACCGATATTGTCTACTCTTTCTTGTATCTTTGTCACCCAAGAAAAATGTAAACTTCACAAGCAAGAGCTTTGCTTTAATTTTCTTTCATGTTACTTAAAATCATTTGCACAATTTATGTTTTCCACATCAATGCTGATGGAAAAATAAAATAGCAATAAGAATGCAGCAGATCTCTGTTGCATGAACTCTGTGGGGCACAGTGTAGTAAATGTGGAAGGATAGGGAAAAGAGTTCAGCCTGACATTTTGGACTTGGCAATCCAAGAATAAATAGATATAGAAATCATATTACAAAGAAGAAAGGAAAATGCTAAATGAAAGTCCAATTAGATGATGCATACATGTAGAAGAAGGGCTCCCTAAAATCAAAAAAATCAAGCTGAATGTTAGCTGAATTTTTGGGAAAAATAGAGAAGAATAAAATTTCCAGAAGGGGATAAGAAAGCATGAGCTATCCAGATTGGAGGAGGAAAACATTTCTCTTTATTTTTTTTTCCAGGTTACTTTTGTTGTTATTTCTGGAACAAAATAAAAAACTATTAATCAGTAAGAATCCGGGAGTTCATAGCATTGTCGTGTGTAGACAACAGTGTCTCTAGGTAGGAATATAGTTAAATTCTACAAGAGAAAAGGAATTAGGATTTTGAAACACACTGTGCATAAAAAGACTGTAAAAACATGTTATTACTCTGTAATTAATACTATTTATTTCACATAATTTTAAAAAATCCAGTGAATTAGAATGCCTGAAAAGTAATTACGTATGAAAAATTTGTTTTTTGTTGACACAATAAAAACTAAATGGAAAATTTTTCTTAATATTCTGTCTTGCTATACTTTTTATTACTTTCAAAATACATTAACTCTGCATTTAATTTGCATTTTACTTTGTCCTTTAGAGACTTTCATAAATTTTAAGTTTTTCTTCTAATATGCTCTCCATGTTTATTGTTTAGGAATAATTTATACATGAGTTGCATAATGTATAATTCTGGTGCATATACATACATATTTTTATAAATATTGTTAGACTTATATGTGTATATGAAAAATTAAAAGTTTTATATCAGCTTTATGGCATTATAATGAAACACATTAGTAATAAATATTCTAGGAGCAAATTGTTGGAATAAGAAAGTATTTATTGAACAAAGAAATTTAGTAGGAAGGGAAGCAGAAAATACTATTTATTTGTTCACACTAATAAGGAAATGCCATAAGGTAAAATATATAACAAATTATAAAAGTACATATTTGAATAATTTATACACAATATATCTTAAACATTGAGTAAAGGACTCAGTGGAAAATTCTTAGATCATTTACAATATTGTTCCTGAAACCTTAAAAATATTTATGTATGTCTATAAATTTGAGGCTCTTTGTGCCTATAATTTTTCTTTATTAGTCATCTATTGGTACTTTTTTTTGGCCTGAAACAATTTCTTCAAATTGATCAGGTTCATACTATACCTAACTTTAGCAGTAGATGAATTGTAAATCTTTCTAATTCTGCATTTTGTGGGATTTGATGGTATAGAATGTGCTGTCATTTTCCAGTAAACAAATGTACAAAAATTTGTGTAAATACTTTCATATTTACAAAATCTAAAAATGGATATATTCATTAGTCATATGATCTCTTTCCCTCATTTATTTATATCGACATTAATTATACTGGCTCTAAGCTACCACCCATCTAAAAACAACTTTTTGAGAGAAAAAGACACACTACAGATATAAAAATCTTATCAATTGTAGAAACATCAATATGGGCAAGGTCTGCAAACACATGAGTGTGTATTTATCTACAGGGAGAGGTATGCCTGTCTTCCATAGCTAGTCCTTATTCATTCATTTAACAGAAATACTGAGTCCCTACTGTATGTATGGAAGAGACTAGGTTTCAACAATAGGAAAATAAGTTAGAAGTGGTCTATACATGAGAATTTGCAGTCTGTTACCTGAGATACACAAATAATTTCAATAAAGTGTTGTATTATAATAGAGACGTGGCTATAATACTAAAAAGGAGCACTCATAATGTTCACTATTAATACTACTACAAGATTGCTTTGTGGAGTAGAATCCCCATTGTTCTACTGGCATGGCTTGAGCCATTCAAATATTGAAGGGAATTCTGGGGTTTCTTTGATTTCAGCAAAGGGATACAACGAGTTGTTTTCATCATTGCATGGCCATTGCCAGAGAGTTTTACAGAGTGTTACTGTTGAGCATCCCCGGGCCAGACCTTGCTCTTATTCAGAAACTAAGCTTATGTCGGCCAGGCACGGTGGCTCACGCCTATAATCCTAGCACTTTGGGAGGCCGAGGCGGGTGGATCACCAGGTCAGGGGTTCGAGACCAGCCTGACTAAAATGGTGAAACCCCGTCTCTACTAAAAATACAAAAAAATTAGCTGGGCGTGGTGGCGGGCGCCTGTAATCCCAGGTACTCAGGAGGCTGAGGCAGGAGAATTGCTTGAACCCAGGAGGTGGAGGTTGCAGTGAGCCGAGATCGCGCCACGGCACTCCAGCCTGGGTGACAGAGCAAGACTCTGTCTCAAAAAGCAAAAACAAAAACAAAACAAAACAAAACAAAAACTAAGCTTATGTCATCTTATAATAGAAACGTAATGGATGAGAAGGTCCCAAACAAGGCAAACAGAGCCTTCATTAGATGCTTCTGGCTGTCAGGAATTGGAGCTTGGAGTCTGAGTTTTCTCTCACCACACCCCGTCTGCCATCTCTGCCCTCCATCCATGCCATTTCATGCAGTTGCCTCCTGCCCTAGAGGGATGAACATGTTAGATGGAGAAGTTTCTTCTGCAGGAATATTGTTCAAGAACAAATCATCAGGCACATTTCCTTGACTTCAGATTTATGAAACTTAATCTATTCATTTTCAATCCTCTCTGGAGGCCAGGGACAGATGTGTCTCTCTCCTACTTTAATATCTATTTATTATTTTCTATCTATCTGCCTATTTATCATCTATATAGCTATACACATATACATATATGTATATACATGTGTGCGTGTGTATATGATTTCATAATCTTTGTTCCCTACTACTTTATTCTAGCATGTAAAATCCCTCACTTCATATTTCTTTTTGTAAATGATGTTTCAATTTTACATTAGAGAACAGCAAAATGTAACGTGCTTGTTAATAAATTGTTCCTTTGTGCTTCCCATGCCCCGTGTACTCTTTCCTATTTTGCTTTAATGTCAATTGCAATATTCCCTACTGAGAATGAAATTGATGTAAAATATAAGATTCATGATTTAATTTTCATAACCCAATTGCTGAATTGGAAGGCACTTGGCATTTGTAATGTGCCAATTTTAAGAATGGCTAAGACATGTTTTTGTGTCACATTGATTATTCTTAATAAAAACGTATATATTTACTTAACCCCTTATTTTTGCAGAACATATTGATGCTCTGAAAGATAACCCCAGAAGAGTATGAGGAGACATACACAGTCTACACAGGCCTGTAAGGTAATTTTTAGAATTTGTGCCGGTTCAGTTCCTATGGGAAGCCAGAAATCGTAATCAGTGCATAGCAGAAAGAACAATCAGCTGGTCATAGGGAGTTACTAAGCAGATAAAGACAACATTGCTAAAGACAGCCTTGTGACAATAGTAACAGGATCAGGCCCAGTAATTAGGCAGTTTGTGGCAGTTGATAGGAAACGACAAAGAATTATCTGTGGTTAACCCACACACGCAGGCACTTAGGTTGCTGAAGAATCACAGATGGCACAAAAAAATTGTGGATGAGATGGGTCCCAAATTATGAGCACTGAGAATACAAGCTGATGTATTTTTCTAAAAGAAGGCCATTTTATACAATTCTTACCCAAAATCACAAAGTTGTTTAGAAAAAAATCAAAAAGAACAAACGTAAATGGAAGGATATGCAATGTCGTAGTAAAGGGAGAAACAGAACAGAAAAGAGTGATCAGAAGGAACTCTCCACGATTGACCTATACAAATACAAACAAAGTGATTAAGAAATTGTTCCTGTCCTCAAGGGGTTCATACGTTAATGCAGGACGCATGTGCACGCGCACGTACACACACACATATACACACACACAGATGTGTAAATATCTATAAAATAAGACAAGATGTTATAAATACTACAATAAAGTTTAAAAACATGTCTGGGTACTGAGAATTTAGTAATTCTTTTTATGTGTGAGGGTGGGAGATTTTTAAAAGGCCAAATAAAACATGTGATGTTTATGCTACCTCTTGATAATTGAGAAGAGTTTGGAGAAGTAATGTGGACACAAAGTAGGAAATGAAGAATTAGAAATTAGTGCCCAAGGTCAGAAGGGACAAGATAGGAGAATGATTCAATGTAGAGATTGTAGGCAATGCACAAGATTGTATGTTCCTTTATGTGTATGTATGTGTGTGTGTGTCCTGCCACTAGCTTTCCTAGGGTCAGGTATGATGATAGAGCCACAAATGGGAATGAGTGTGAACATTGATTGTTAGAAAGCATAGCTGCTAAAAATCAAAAAAATGTGATGGTAAGAGCTGGGCAGGTCATTTAAGCTTTGCTAATTCTCAAATCAACACAAACACTTTGCAAGAGATACACACTAGTTAGGTGATCAGGGAGTACTTGTAAAAGGTCAGAAGCTTCCAATGTACTTCCAGTACTTGTCTAAATCATTCTATATAAAATAGAATATCTGATCACCAAAATATTGCAAGGAATATTATTATTTATCCTTATCTATTAGGAAAAGAAAGCTAAAAGGCAGAAATTCTCAAGTTATTTTCCAGGCGACTGTTTAATTTATCTAATTATGAGAAACTACCCGAATCTTCAAAAAATAACTTCTTTCTTCAGATTTACAATAAATGAACCGAAGTATTATTGACAGAATAATAATTAAGATTGGTCTAAAATGGTTGAGATTAGCCAAACTCTCAGTTAAAGCAAATGAGCTAAGACTTACAGAAAAAGTAATCTGCCTTAAATGCCATTTTCTCTTTACTTGGCCCCAAATGGCTGAATAAAAATGCTGAAGCTTCAGACTCTTTAATACAGAAATAGACTTCAGTATCTGATGCTATCATCAGGAACTGTGTATCTTGTGTGAGTGATTTTTTTTTGCTGTGAGAAGCAAGGTGTATTCATTGCCTATTTCTGTGTAACAAATAATCCCTGAACTTAGCAACTTAAAATAATAAACAGTTATTGTTTCATGATTTCTTTGGGTCAGGGATCTGTGTGTGGCTTAGTTGTGTGTTTGTGGTTCAGTGTCTCTCACAAGGCCGAAATCAAGGTGGTGGCCAGGGCCACAGTCCTTTCAAGGCTCACCTGGGAGAAGAAGGATCTGCTTTGAAGGTTATTCACCTGGTCATTGTCAGGCCTCAGAAGACCCATTTCCAGGCTCACTCACATGCTTACTGTCAAACACCAGCATTTTGCTGGTTATTAGCTGGAGATCTCTCTGAGTTCATTTCCTGCCCTGTGGCCTTTCCATAGGGCTGGTGAAAATATGGTAACTGGCTTCCCTCCAAGCAAACAATTAAGAGAAGAAGAGAGATCATCTAAGAGAGAAGCAAAAGTCTAACCTCAGAAGTGCCATCCAATCATTTACGCTGTATCCTGCTCCTTAGACGCAAGTCACTAGGTCTAGCCCACACTCAAAGGGAGGAGGTGTGACAAAGAGGGGAATACTAGGAAGTGGGTGGGGATCATTGAGGGTCATAATGGAAGTTACTTACTACAATCTGGCTTCACGTTTTAGTTTTTTGAAAAATCATTCACACACTCCAAAATCCCAGTTAATGGTTTTGTAGCTCACTGCATAATCCTCTGATTTGTTCTCAAGTTTTTAATTGTCTGTATTTATTATTATAAGCTGCAGCATTTTTTTATTTATGAAAATAAGGAAATTGAAAACACAAAGGTGTTGCAGAATATGGGAAATCTATACTCAACAAATGCATGGAAGATGACACAAAATCCCATCCACATTCCATTTATCTTGTGAAATTTGTCACAGTGGAGGGAAAATAATGCTACGCTCAAAAGCCTATAGGTAACAGCAAATGGTCCAAGTCAAAACAATTCTGATCTATTCTTCAGAGGGTGTCTAAACTGGAAATATAGTTGACATTTTGTATTAAATGCAATTGAATTGGTTCATGGTTTTCCTCTTTACATGAATTTACTAATACTGTTGTATTACAAATGGTGTATTTTATAAGATCCATAGTTTACTTTGTTTTTATCTATCTTTGGAGAGCAATCAAGAGACATAGAAGCAGATAATCAGAAATGTGAGGAAGAGTCTTTAGGGATTACATATATATTTGTTTCTATAAGTGGAAAGATCTTACTGAAAGGCAATAATTACTAATGGAAAGAGCTCAGTAGCTGGTTTTTAATATTTCAAAATCGCTAATGGAAAATGAACATTTAGCCATGATAAAACTGTATAGACTAAATGATTAGTTTATTTGCTTTTTTCTGTAGTTATATCACTGAAATATGAAAATTGTCACGTATCTGAAGTTCTCATTAGCATATATTTGCAGATGTGTGTATATATGTGAATATATATGTATGTATGTGTATATATATTTGTGTGTGTGTATATATATACACACACAAACATACACACACACACACACCCCAATAGTGGTAGTCAAATAAATTATTGTTGAGTAAATTCGGTTGGATGAGCAACACACCAATATTAGTTTTTTAAAAAATGTTGAAAACAGCTACTCAACCCCTGTATTTACAAATGAGAAAAATTTGACACAGAAATAAAACTGACTTCTTGCAACACATATAGCCAGTTAGTGGCAAATTTGATATTACAACCAAAACTTCTGATTCTTTTTTTTATTTCTTCTAAAAAAAAAAAAAAGCAACAAGAACAACAGAAAACGGGATACATGTGCGGAACATGCAGGTTAGTTACATAGGTATATGTGTGCCATGGTGGTTTGCTGCACCTGTTGACTCATCCTCTGAGTTCCCTCCCCTCGCCCCGTACCCCTCAAGAGACCCTGGTGTGTGTTGTTCCTCTCTCTGTGTCCATGTTTTCTCATTGTTAAGCTCCCACTTATGAGTGAGAACATGAGGTATTTAGTTTTCTGTTCCTGTGTTAGTTTGTGAGGATGATGGTTTCCTGTTTCGTGCATGTCCCAGCAGAAGACATTATCTCATTCCCTTTTATGGTTGCATAGTATTGAATGGTGTATATGTACCATATTTTCTTTATCCAGTCTATCATTGATGGGCATTTTGGTTGGTTCCATGTCTTTGCTATTGTAAATAGTGCTGCAATAAACATATGTGTGCATGTGTCTTTATAGTAGAATGATTTATATTCCTTTGGGTATATGCCCAGTAATGGGATTGCTGGGTAAAGTGGTATTTCTGGTTCTAGATCCTTGAGGAATTGCCATACGGTCTTCCACAGTGGTTGAACTAATTTACATTCCCATCAACAGGGTAAAAGCGTTCCTATTTCTTCACAGCGTCGTCAGCATCTATTGTTTTCTGACTTTACTAATCGCCATTCTAACTGGTGTGAGATGATATCTCATTGTGGCAAAACTCCTGATTTTTAACCCTCTTTTATTTTGGCTATAAACCAAGACTCTGACTTCATCTAGGTAAGGGCCAACTTCCTGAACAGGAAGAAAGAAAATAATATTTTTTAATTAGGACAAGCATGAAGACAAGAATCTAGCCTCCCTGGACAGCAGATGTCTTTCTTCTTTCTGCTCCAGGGCCTTGTCCCAAGAACCTACATAGCTATGATGGACAAGATTAAGTAACAAACCACACAAGGGCTGAAAGCTGCTGGACAAGTGCTCTGGTCACCTGTCCTTAGGCAGTAATTCTGGAAGGTATTTTGTATGCTTTCATTAGTTCTAGCTAAACTGAAGCCCTCTGGAGGTTCATTATTACAGTGTTGATAATGTGCTTTTGTTTTAAATCACCATTCATGTGGTTTGACATAGATAGAAATATTCACCGATTTTATGTATATGTTTAGATGATTTGTGACATACATATCGTCAGTTAAATATCATCAGAATCAAAGATGTGGGAAATTACCATCACCCCTCAGTTTCTGCACGTCCCATGAGTCAATGTCCTACTCCCATCTCTTGCAATAATTGATGACCTTTCTTCACTATAGTTCTACTTTTTCTAGAATTTTGTATAAGTGGAATTATACAGTGCAATGTCTCTTGTGTCAGGCTTCTTTCACAAAAAGATATTGATATTGTGTGTATCAATATTCCCTTCCTTTTCATTGCTAAGCAGTATTCCATTGTATGGATGTGTCATTTTTTTTGCTTACTCATGTGTGATAGACCAGTTGTGGTATGCCCACACCACTTTCTAGTTCTATGAACATTCACATGCATTAGGGAGCATATGTGTGTTCATTTTTCTTGGGTAAATGTCTAAAAGTGGTATTGGTAAATCATTTGACAAGTATATGTTTAACTATCCAAGGAATTAACAAAATAGTTTCCAAAGTGACTGTGCCATTTTGCATTCCCACCAGAAGTCATCCTTATCAATGTTTGCCTTGACCAGTCTTTTTCATTTTAATCATTCTGTAGCATGTGTAGTGGTATCTCACTGAGGTTTCAACTTGTATTTCAACTAATGAAGTTGATCAGGGTTTTGCGTGATTTTTTTTTTTTTTTTGCCATTTATATATCTTTCTTGGTTATCTCTGCTTCTTTCTGTCTCCAGTTCTTTCTTAAATTATTTGTCATGTTAATGAGTTAGAAAGAAGCCTTTATTCTGGATTAGAGCTTTTTAACAGATAATTACATAAATTTTCTCTGATATATCTTTTGCTTTTTCATGTTTAGAATCTTTCAAAAGCAGGAGCTTTAAATTTTGATGGAGTGTAATTTATAATTTTTTTCTTTTATGATTAATGCTTTTTAACTTTTTAACTTAATGCTTTTTTTGCATAATAAATCTTTGCCTAAGCTGAGGACAATTCTCTTCTCCTGTGTTTTCTTATGGAAGATTTATAGTTTTAGGTTTTCTGAACAGGCCTATGATCCCTTTCAAGTTAATTTTTTGCATATCACTGCTTCCATCCTGTTCCGTTGTTCTATATGTATAGCCTTATGTCAATACTGTGCTGGCTGATATCATTGCACATATTTTGTTGCATATTTTAAGTATTTCATGTTTTTTCATGTGATTATGTTGTAATTTTAATTTAAATTGCCATTTGTTTATTATCACTATATAGAATTACAATCGATTTTTGTATATTGCTGTTATGCCCTGTTGCTCTGCTAAACTAACTTAATAGTTTCAATTGGTTTCTTTAAGCAGATTATTTAATGTATTCTACTAAGAAGATAGCATATTCATTCTATACAGGCACTTTTACATCTTTCTTTTTAATTTTTATGCCTATTATTGCTTTCTCTTCTTTAGTGCACGGCCTAAGACCTCAAGTAGTCCATGATCATGAAATGCAATGGTTGTAATACATAATGCATTATCCTGAAGCAGCCGGCCCCACAGAGCTCTGACACAGCCTTCTAAAAGCACAGTTAAAATGCCAGTTTAGAGGCAACACTCTGAAAGAATGGGTGTTATCCTTCTGGGTGCATTACATGCATTAAATTAAAGATTTATATGGTTCATTGTCCTCAATAAAAAAGGATGCCAAGGAATGGAAAGTGATATACAATCAGTCTCTAAGACTGAGATGGTTTGTGTTATGCATTCCCACAACTCCGATTTCCATTGAACTGAAGGTCATGGTTCCCAGTGTGGCACACTCTTGCCAGAGTCAAATAAAGAATTCCACTGGGCCACAAGTTATGGCAACTGCCAGGGCTCTTTGGACTTTTTGTGACCAGGAACCAGCAGATGAGAAGAGGAGTCACCATAAATCACAGGAACCAGCAGGTGAGAAGAGGAGTCACCATAAATCAGAGGCAATTGACTCTGGTAGACAAGAAGACATAACACTGCTTCCAATCAGTGAGCGCAGGGGGCTGTAGATGTGCTGAACCCAGGTGATGTACTGGGTGGCTCTGGGTACTAAATACATATAGCAATACTGGCCTGATAAGAGTGTGATTTCCAGGGCTGAGATACTGCAGAGATAATGGTTTGGGTCACACCAGATAAGCCAGTAAGACCTGCCAAGGTGAGAGCGAGGATAAGACTTTAAAATGGATAATGGAGGAGAAATAGAAGGAGTAGCAGTGTGGCCCTGAGCATAAATTTTCAAACAGGCCAGCAGTTAGTTCCACCAACTTTCCTCTTCTACGTTTCCCCTCAGAGAGAGAGGGAGAGGCACTTGCACCACACAGGAGTATTGCTAGAACCTGCAGAAAGAAGGTTTGTGGGGTGGAGTGGGAAGTGGGGGCTGTAATCTTTTGCTGAGAAGGTGCAACTGACTGCAGGCCCCTGCTGCTGTCTCACATTTTCCCTGAGGCAATGCTGGTCACTGCTGTGTCTACCCGTGATGGAGCACACCAGCTGTGCTAATGCAGGCCTGTTCCCATGAGATGGGGGACTCCTTAGTGGATTACTTTGGTTTCAGGACTCTCCATCAACTCTTCTGAGTCTTTTCCATATGGTGCTGCAGTGGTCTGACATTCTTCCTACCCAATTCACTTTCCTTCCCCTTTCCTTTCCTTTACAGGTGTCAGACCAGCATTGTGGTCTAAAGATCGCCCTGCTTTCTTTGGCTCTATTTTTTTTCACAGCTGTTTCCCCAATAAATCTCTTGCATGTCTAATCTCATTTTAGCATTTGCTTTTTGGAAGGCCCAAACTATCATATAACTCAATATAAAATGAGCGATTATTTTAGACTTTGAGTTAGCATTCTCACAAAGGAAGATACACAAATGGCCAAAAAAAAAGCATGTGAGTTATCAGAAAATGTAAATTAAAGTCATAGTTAACATGTCTTCTAACACCCACTATGACTAAAATTAGAAATATTGACAATAGTAAATGTGTGAAAAGTTACAAATAGAACTCTCAATGATTGCTGGTGATTGTATAAAAGATTACTAAAACTCTGGAAGTGCTTTAGCAATTTCTTACACAGTCAATTGTACACATACTTTTTGAGGTAAGAACTGCACTTCTATTAATGTAAATGCATTAAATGAAAGTTTATGTCTAAAGATGGATTTCTACAAGAATATTCACGGAAGCTTTATTTGTAATAGCCAAAATTTGGTAGCAGCCCAAATGTCCATCAAAAGAATGGATAAAAATATTTTGTAGATTTTAACAATAGAATAATACTAATCAATAAGATGAAATGTAATACTGAATCAGAAAACAACATTCGTCTGTCTCAAAATCACTGAACCAGATACAAAACTTACTGTATGATTTTCTTTATACACAATTCTAAAAAAATACAATTAGTCTATAGCAACAGAGCAGAGATTAGTAGTCATCTAGGATGGATCAGGGTGATGGAGGCACAGAGGCCCTGCAAAGAAGTGGGAGGAGGCTTTGCGGGCAAAGAAAATGTTCTGTAGCTTGATTATAGCAATGCCTTCCCCAGTGCATGAAGTGTTAAAATTAATTGCATTGCCAATTAAGAGAACTCAATTTACTGGACATAAATTATACCTCAATTAAATTGATAAAAATATTTCCACGCATGTAGATTCATCAAACATACTGAAAATAAACTAAATGTTCTAATATGATGGAATGCAACCCCCATTGTTTGGAAGCTATGTGTCCACAAATAAAAACTCAGAGATAAAGATTGTGTAAAAAAATTAAGTATTAAAACATATGCAGTACACGGGAAAAAACTTCCTAATGTTACTGACATTTTTATGGTTCCATAGCTCACAAAACTATGATCTGTGTTTTTGTAAAGTGCAAAAGGTTTGTGATGTTTTGTATTAGGTTAGAATCACAATTTCAAACATTTGTCACGTTCTTCTTTTTCTTGTATCATGTGATTTTCATATAAATGCATTTCTTGCATATGTACTTGAATTTATTATGAGTAAACAAACTTGAAAAATTACATCACTAGTAAATTATTGAAAGTGCTGAGAACAAAGTTGTTCTATATTCAGTAAATTTTTTAAAACACATCATTAAAACTTGTCTAAAATACATTTCTGGAGATAATTCTGATTGTTATGCTCATAAGTAATGATTCCATCATTTAAAATGAAATACTATTAACATTTTAAATGGTATATTAAAACAGTATTTCATCTACTGAGTTTCCATAATTCTTAATAAGTGCTACAGTATTGAAATGCAGTTACATTTTAGTTTGTATTGAGAAGCGCATTATATCTAACATTTCAATAACACAATGTTTGCTCTGTAATATTATGGCTGTATGTATAGTTTATTTACAATACTTTCTGTAATAATAAGATTACAGTTATGGAATATAATTATTGTAATTTATTTATACAGCTGCTTTTTACAGTAAGATATTACTGTTATTCTGAGCAGTTTTTTTAAATGGGAGTGAAGTGGTCATTGAAGAAATAATGTGCAAGAACTGTGGATTCAGAGCCTGTCTTTCTACTTACCCACAAAATCCATTTTCTTCTCCTATCATTTCTTTAAATACTTATATGTACATTTCTGTATTCCTGAAGGGTGATGATTTGCAATAAGGGGTATTATCTCATGGCATAAAGGGAGGAGAGATGAGGTTAAAATTCTGAAGCCTGTTCAGATAGCTCATTCTGCATTCTGTGATTGGAGATATGAAAAACAACAGGGTAGTCTTCCAGCATTCAGCGTGTGTCCACATACTGAGATCTTAATGCTTGGACCTGTACCGCCACTGTGCTTGGTTTTGTTCATCACTTTGTAGTTTGACCTCCAGAAATGAGTGGGGTAAAACAAAGGTGTGAGTCAGGACAATGTTTTAGTCAAGTTTGAGTGTCATGGGGTGGTAGGTTGGAGAAAAGTGTATTTTTAAATATGTTTTAATGTGAAAGAATATGTATGAATAGTAGTGAGAAACAGCCATTCATGGACAAATACATCAATGATGAAGGCTAAGACGAGAAGTCGGGGCAGATGGGATTCAGAGGAGAATGGGGCAGAGGATGTGTGGAATTCAGGTAGATCACGGGAAATTAAGGGAATTACCTTCTGGTGAAGCTTCTCATTTTAATATATCATCCAAGTGAAAACAAAGTCATCAATTCACTTAATAGGTTTGTAGGAGAATCAGAATTTAGAGTTTGGATCAGACTTTTCACCTTCCAGAGAGTAGCAGAGTGAGTTTATTAAAGACATTTAGAAGAGATGGCTGCTGAGTTTATAGGTATTCTACAAGGCTTCAGTGACAAAATGCATGATGCATTGCTTGGTAAACTAAAACATATTGAAATGGTACTCCATTTGCCATGTTTCTATAATGCCTAAAATAAAGCAAAATAAATGAAACTTAAAATGCAGTTATAAAATGACACGTAATCTTTATGAAGTTTTCAATGAATTACAGCTGTATGTTTTAACCGGTAGATTTGGTCAGTTAGTGAAACATTAATCACTACAGAAAGCTAGACATTTTACAATTTAATTTTTTGTATGTATAAAAGGAGTTAGACAAAGTTTCTTGTTCAAATTCCTTGCTGGAACATAGTAAAAATGGAACTCAGAAATTTTATTTTCCAGCCCACTGATTCAGTCACACTGATGAGGCAAAAACAATTCTCTCTGGTAAAACTAGTTTAAACGTGGCAATAAATCAATCTAAAAGCAACTTAAAGATTCTTTCATTTCTTTTTCTGACAGATTCACCTATTGACATTATGAAATTTCTGTGTAACAAGTAACTATTTTGTGTATTCTATCAGGTCAAGCTTACTCACATCTTAAATGGTTTCAATATCCAAATTCCTAAGCAAGGCTTCAAATGATGAAAGAAAATATCAACATATGCTAGATCGTTCAAAGTGACCTTGTTTTAATTAACCATTTGAAATTTTTTTTACCATACATCACAAATACAACTCCTTCCTCCCCACATTCCACCACTGGTCATTTAACAAACCCATTTTATATGGCAAACATGAATCTTCTGCATGGTACACCCTTTCCCAAAAAACTGTCTCTAAAATTTCTAACCACTTTAGGTCCAATTCTAGTACGGCCTTTGCCAAGAAAGTGCCTCTAGTCATGTCTACAAACTGTTAAAAAATAGGCAAAATCTGAAAAGACATTTTCTCTTTATTCTTTACTCTTTTCTTTTTTTTCTTTCTTTTTTTTTTAGATGGGATCTCACTCTGTTGCCCAAGCTGGAGTGCAGTGCTGTGATCTTGGTTCACTGCAACCTCTGCCTCCTGGGCTCAAGTGATCCATCCTCTCACCTCAGTCTCCTGAGTAGCTGGGGCCACAGGTGCATGCCACCATTCATGCCTGACTAATTTTTTGTATTTATTTTTTGGTAGAGATGGGGTTTTGCCATGTTGCCCAGGTTAGTGTTGAACCTCCGAGCTCAAGCAATCCACCCGCCTTCGCCTCCCAAAGTGCTGGGATTACAGGTGTGAGCCACTGTGCTTGGCCCATACATATTGAAGAGAAGAGATAGAAATGGCCAACAGGAATATGAAAAATGCTCAACATCTGTAGTCATCAGAGAAATGCAAACTAAAACCATGGAAATACCATCTCACTCCTGTTAGAATGGCTGTAATAAAAAAAAAATGAATGGTAACGTGTGTTAACAAGGGAGAAAAGGAATCCCTTGTACATTGTCATTGGGAATGTAAATTAGTACAGCCGTTTTGGAAAATAGTTTGGAGTTTCCCCAAAAAACTAAAAATAGGATTACTATATGATTCAGCAATCCCACTATAGGGTATATATCCAAAAGAGTTGAAATTGGTATGTGGAACAGATACCTGTACTCACATGTTTATTTCAGAATTATTAACAATAGTTAAGGTATGGAAGCAACTTAAGTGTCCATCAACAGATAAATAAATTTTAAAAATGTGGCATTCCATTTTAAACAATGAGATATTATACAGCCTTAAAAAAGGAAATTCTCTCATTTGTGATAACACAGATGAAACTGGAGAACATTATGCTAAGTGGAGTAAGACAAAAGGACAAACACTATACAATCTAACTTATATGTGGAATCTAAATATGTCAATCTCCTTGAAACAGAGAGTAGGAAGGTGATTACCAGAGGTTGGGAAGTGCGGGGGAGGAGAAAGGATAGGGACAAGGGAGATATTGATCAGAGGGTACGAATGTGCATTTAGACCAGATGAATAATTTTTAGTGCAATAATGTATTGCACTGCGTGGTGACCACAGTTAATAATGTATTGCGTATTTCAAAATTGCCGGAAAAATAAATTTTTAACATTCTCACTACAAAAAAAAATGGTAAGAGGATGAGGTAATAGATGTGTTAATTTGCTTGGTTGAATGTTGGGGTGATCAGACCCAACACCAGGTCGTGGGGGCGATGAAGTTCGGTGGAATCAAAAGATTGAGAAAAGGCAGTTTGAGAGAGAAAGGTGGGACCATGGGGCCATCACAATCATGAAAGCTTCAAAGGCCCCGAGCTCTGGGAGCCCAATCTATTTATTGGTAATCCAACAGAGAAACAGGCAGTGAGAATGTGGAGGTCAAAAGGGCACGTTGCATTAAGCACATGATTTACAGCTGTGATGGTTTAGCATTTGCTCTGCTACTTGAGATAATGGAGAGCAGGTTCTTTTAATTCAAGACACAATCAATCCTGGGAGAGCAAAGAGCGGGGAGCCAGCAAGTCTAGACACATTCCAGAACCACGAGCCCTGGATTCTATCCAAGCCACAAGGGATTTTATGCCCTGGGCTTAGATTATGGTGTGTCAGGGTAGCCTTCCAACTGTTTAGCGCAGAGCTTGGTGTTCCAAAGGCCACAAGGGGTTTTAGACCCTGGACCCCGGACATGTTCCAAGACTCTTTTATATTATGTCGACACGCAAGCCCTGCCTCAGCTTCTCCAAACACTCTGCTTTTCCCAACAGTTGAAACTTCTACAATGTATACATGAATCAAAATATCATGTTTTACCTTATAAATACACACAGTTATTATCTGTCAAATACAGATGAATAAATAAGTAAAATAAAAAGCTTTTTGTGGAAGGTCAATACATGAAGAGTTAGCAAATTGTCAAACATTAATGGATTAGAGGTAGATAGGGAGATGGGAGGATGTACAGAGGGTAAGTGATTAAGTAAAGATAGCACTCTCTGGGGAAGAGCCTGGGCAGACATGGCACCTGGTCCTTCATTATACTTATTGTTTGCCATGAGGACAAGAAAGTGAGAGGATCAGGAATTACTGAAAATAAGGAGGTATAAATAGATGCAAGGTGCATTTCATTTATTTTTAAACTTTTAAGGCTATGCTCCCCTTGAATTTTATATGGTTATTTAGGGACATCCTCTGCTCTTTTTATGTTAATACTATTAGTATTGCTGTTCACAAGTTATTATTTACATCTTTGTTATTTTCCTTTGATCATGCCCTAGATGCATTGTTTTTTAAAAGGTTTCTGGTACTTGCAGTCAAACTAGAAACATTGGACCAAATTACATTAGTTTACAACGTATTAGTTTCAGTTTTATCAATACTATTCAATGAATTTTCTGTCAATTCTTACATCAATACCACTCAGTTATTAGAACAATATAATATTTTTAGATTTGAGCATCATGTTTTTACTCTTTGTTAAAAAATGTGTTGTCATTTTTCTGACCTTCATATTCTAATCAAGATTCCTCAACCTTGGCAACTGTTAACATTTTGGACCAGATAATTGTTTCTTGTAGGCACTATTTAGTAGAGAATGTTTAGTAGGATCTCTGGCCTCTACCAGCTTGATACCTTTACGAATAATCATGGTTGTGACAACTAAAAATGTCTCTAGACTTTGTCCAGTGTCTCCTGGGGGTAAATAGTTCCTGTTCAAGAACCAGTGTTGTAAATAAACTGTGACATCATTTTTTTTAAATTGAAAAGTAAATCCCACTAGTAATTTTAATTGGCGTTGAATTAATCTTATAAATATAAGGGTAAAAAACTTCTTGACAACATCTGTTATTCTTAATCAATGTATTGTGGTGCCAAACCACAATGTTTCTAACATAGCTGTTTTTTTTGTTTTTATGTTTTTTTTTTTTTTTTTTTTTTGAGACAGAGTCTCGCTCTGTCACCCAGGCTGTAGTGCAGTGGCGTGATCTCTGCTCACTGCAAGCTCCGCCTCCTGGGTTCACGCCATTCTCCTGCCTCAGCCTCCCGAGTAGCTGGAACTACAGGCGCCACTACACCCGGCTGATTTTTTGTGTGTTTTCAGTAGAGATGGGGTTTCACCGTGTCAGCCAGATTGGTCCCGATCTCCTGACCTCGTGATCTGCCCGCCTCGGCCTCTCAAAGTGTTGGGATTACAGGCGTGAGCCACCGTGCCTGGACCTAACATTGCTTTCTTAATGATTCACAGATTTTCTATCCTCTCCTGAAAAATATGCATTATCCATTAATATTGTTGCTGTTATATGCAATATGAGAGATTTCTTCTGGACTTTGCCCATAGGAAGGCTAGGAGTGCTGGTCATCTTAATTTGTGAAGTATTTCATGAAAGTGTATGTGTGTGTACATGCATGTCTCTGTGTGTAGGTTTGTGTAAACGTAAGGCTATGATATTTTTTGTGGAAAGTTAGGAAGGCTGAATTAACTTAAACTCCATCTGAAACACAAACAGAGGCTCAGGAGTTTGAAAAGCTCCCTGTCAATAATGAGACAGAGCCAGGGCAATGTAAAATGGATTGCCAAGTTTGGAAAGGGTGAACCCATAAGTGATGCCAATTGTTTCATGGCATCTAGATACAATCAGTATTGAAAAACATTATCTTTGTGGGTAGCTATTTGGCTCATTTCTCCCATTGTGCTGGTGCTGGATCCTACACAAAGAAATTATTTTGCCAATGATAAAGCCAGATACTAGTGAAATGGTAAGGACTCATTTCAGTCAGTAATGATTATTGCAATAGAAAAAAAGAGTCCATTGTGGACTGAACTCAACTTTAATTTGTACAGAGGTACAGGAAATTCTAAAGAGAGAACAAGGCAGTAAATAGGAAAGGAGGTGAGCATGAGTTTGGTAGTCTAGGATGTGAAAAAATACAAAGGGTTAGTTAGTGTGACTGTGGTTAGGCCAGCTGTGCTTGCTAGCTGGAGATTATAGAAGATATTTATCATTCCAGAGAGACTGGGAGACAGAAGCTCTGTACTCAGGTGTTGGATGAAACAAATAGAAAAATTTTTGGCAGCCTTGAATATTCTCAAACAAGTGCTATAAGGCGGCCTAGGGTCATCTTAAGGATGTGGCCTGGAGGTGTTAGAAATGATGTTAGTGTTTGTTGAAGTCTTTGTGGGCCAAAGTTAAAGCCTAGTGGAACAGGAGGCCCAGAGGAGCCTGGCTGGAGTTTGGTCAAAGAGAGAGTCTTTGTTAGTTCCACAGAGATCAATGTAATCAATTTTCCCAGCTATTTTCATGTTTACCATCAGTGCTTGTTTGTTGAAAAGTTAAGTTAGCTATCAGAGAGAAAGTAAATTTGAAAAATGTAAAACTGAGCTAAAATGGAACTTCCATCTGTATTCTTACTCAAAAATACATCATGCTTTGTATATCAGAAATCCATAGTTAATCTTGAAGCTTATACAGATTTTTGTGTAATATGATTGGGAATATTTCCTTGACTGCTACTAGTACATGTATAAGTTTGGTATGAATTTAGAATGCCATTTATGCTTAATGGAGGGAAGATTACGTCTCACTTTGCTCCAGAACCAAACAAGATACATTCAACTACAAAATACAGAATGTAAATATATAGTCTATTTCAAAATCTTCAGAATTTATTCTGATGTATTATTTAATATAAATACCAGGTTGTTTTAAAAGTTTGACTTAATATACTTGACTTATAGGGACAATAACTTTTAGAAACTGAATACAATGTCTACATCATCGAAAATCCTTAACCTTATAAATCTCTAAAAGTGCCTTTAGCTATAAGTGATTTAACTGAGATCTAGATAAATCCCAAGTAACAGAAAGAAAAATGTCTTTAAAGAGAAAATCTAGAATATTAGATAAGGAGCAAAAACACAAGACATGTATCGGTATAAAAGTATTTTCTCTTAGCAACAATTTTTCATACAGATGGAAGAATGTTCTTCCTGAAGCAGGACTCAGTGCTGGGGTACAGAAAATTGTTCCTGATGCTATAAATTTTTACTGCCAAGAGTTTTAAGAGCTATAGATAGTCAGATTCTGTAAACTAAAGTCATCTTCCAAAGTGTGAGGTTTCTAGTTGCATCTTTACTGTATTTACTCAGGTTGCCGCCATATATAAAGGAGTGCAGGAGTCCATAAAACTTACTCCCTCTGCTCTTGAAGGTGAACAGCACACTTTAGTAGCAAAAGAAAATTGGCAGTGAAAGCAAAACAAGGAAAGAAATCTCTCTGGGCCCTGCTTCTGTTTCTCAAAAGATAAGTCAATTTAGTTTTAGTGGTAATAAATAGATAAATGATTTAAATAAAGACCAGCTCAATTCTGAAAAAGAAGAAAGTAACTTCAAAAAAATGATTAATGTTTAACATACTCTCTTTAGAAATACCATATAGACTTAAATAGTCTGGATTAGTTTTTCTTGGAAATGATCATCATAACCTCTGGAACTATTTTAACAGGCGTGGAAATGTGCTTTAGGTTTTTTGTGTGATCAAAAATTGGAATGACTAGCTCAGCATCTGTCTCAGTCAGTTTGGCTGCTGTAACAGAAATACCGTAAGTTGGCTGGCTTAAGCAACAAGTATTTATTTCTCACAGTTCTGGAGGCTGGGAAGTCCAAGAGCAAGGTGTCAGCAGATTCATTGTCTGTTAGGCGTCCACTTTCTGTTTCATAGAGGCCGTTTTCTTGCTGTGTACTCACCATGGCAAGCAAAGAGGCAAGAGAGCTCTCTGGGGTTTCTTTTATAAGGTTGTGAATTCCATTTATGAGGCTCCGCCTTCATGACCTAATCATCTTCCAAAGGCTCCACCTCCTAATATCATTACAATGAGGGTTAAGATTTCAACATATGATTTTAGGGGGACACAGATATTCAGTCCTTAACAGCATCCACACACTCAAGTTGCAGCAAAGTTCTAAACAGGACACACATTTGAATGATCTGTCCGGAAGAATATTTGCAAAGTGTATCATCTTTACTCCACAAATATATCATTCCCTGAAAGGCACATTTTACGTGCCTTAAATGTGAGCCAGTGGGAAAACAAGCTCATATATTGAATATTAAGCCAGCTTGTCAGGTTTCTTTCATTAGATACAATTGATTTCTGAACTTATGACCGTGAATATTGCTAAAATATTTTTCAAGGCTTTTCTTCATTAAGTATTTTAAGAAACATACGAAAGGCTTTCAGGATGACTAGAAAGTGAATACAGACAGCCTCTTAATATCGTCTATCACTGCTGATGTTTTTAAGTATAAGGGAAGGAGCATTGTCTGAGAAGTGGTCCTTTTCTTACCATGAAAATTATTTTTTATTTTTTCTATGTATTAGGTGACAGATTATTATATTTAATGTGTATCTCTACTTCCCTTTTTCTAATCATATGTCACTTTTAAATCTAGGTTTGACTCCAATTGCTGGTATTACACGTTTACTGGATATCAGTTAAAGTCAGTGGAGAAGGACATTTTAGCAGTAGTATTTTGTTAACACATACAAACTAAAAATGAAAACAAAATTACAGTTCTCCCTCTATGTTCTAGAATGTTAGGCAGTCAACATTTTTTAAAGATAGATAATTACTATTTTTAGTAATATATAAACCTAATGTTTAAAGACAGAATTTCTCTTTAAATTATGTATGTCCTCCAGACAAATATTACTTTAACTACCTGGATGTTTACTGTTCTTGATATTTCTATATAATGACTCTTCTTTCATTTTCATTGACTTATGTCCATCCCCAATTCTGTGTTTTTGCACTAATAAACCGTGATTAGATGTCAAAAATAGAAAGTAGGTTTTATTCATATATTCACTGATTCCATGAACAATTATAATTGAGTTCCTTCAGTGTCCCAGGCATTGTCCTAAGCATGAAGGTAATCAATAGATTAACAAAACTGACCTGCTCCCTGAACCCACTCAGCCTACTGTTTGCCAGATGTTGGGTATAACATTTCTCAAATTATTCCACTTAATTTTAACAAAAGTCCTGTGAAACATATAGTATTATAATCTAGTTCTATAGATTAACAAATTCAAGAACATTTACTTGACCTGGCTATGTCATCTGATTAGAAAAGCACCAGCGATAATTAGCTCATAGCCTATAGATGTCATTCTCAGGATAGTTTTTCTTTTTTAAATTGGTTGAAGAATGAACAAACAAACAGACAAACTGCCAGGTCAAACCATTGAATACAGAAGATAAAAATCATGATGAAAGGATTGTTTTTCACTCTCCTTTTAAAAGTGTATTTTATTTATGTGCTCACGTTGTTTAGTATTCTTTAATAAACGAATAAATTAAATCTGGATTAATAATAACACAAATAGATGTTTTGCATTTTAGTTGTAAAAATTATAATAACAATTTGAGGAAAAGCTCTGGCTCTGAAGTAAACTGTACCATATGATACTGAATAGCCAATTGGTAAGGAAGTCAGAAAGTTAAAAAAAAAAGTTATTAGAGGGAATTATTATCCAAAGTTGAATGAAGCTTCTAAACAGAGATGTTTTCAGACTCTGTTCATTTCATCCTCACATCATGGAAAAAACAGAAACAGGCATAACAGCTACTACAAAACGTTGTGCTGGCTGACAAAAAATATTTTGGGTTATCTTTATTTGCCAGTTTGGGTCGTGGATGAAGTTTACCATTCTACTTTAGGTTTCTTCACCTGTAGATTTAAATACAACTTTGGATGAAGGTAACTGGTTTCTAAGGATGCTTTTTAAAACCCCTATGATGAGTATTATTACTCATATTGCAAAACAAAACAGAAAGCATTTGGTCGATGGCTTATAGGTGATTTTTGGAATTAAAGCCAATCTTTACAGAACTAATACAAGCCAAACTCATAAACTTTCAGATGAAATTGTCCTCTGCCAAACAATATTGACCAATTATCACAACTGTATTTGCAAAACCATAGTAAAGGAAGTGGTATGCTATTTTGTTTGGACTCTATTTGAGAAGTAATTAAAATGATCTAAAAATTAGAGCAAACTTTATTTTAAAATCTTAGATATCTGTTTTTATTTTGATCAGTTATTTTCCAATTCTTTGGGTAGTCATTCAAATTATGGGAAATAAGAATTTCAATTTGCTTTAATTAACATATTCTTCATTTCTACGTGAGACAGCACTATTACCTTCATAAGATAAATATAGCTGGAAGATTGACAGATGTTATTATGGACTTAAATGGCCGTAATAATCGGCATGAGTTTTGAATGCTGTAATTACCCAGTGGGATGGACTAATGCTGAGTTTGACCACACAAAATTTTCCCTGAAGCCTTGCATGGAAAATTTCATACATGATGTCAACTCATTGATTTTACAATAACGTAATTCTGGAGCAAATACTAACTGTGTGTGTGTTTTGTATAGTATGCTCTTGATAGTTCAATATATCATGACACTCTACAAGGCAGGATTCAGGAGGGAGTGCTAACTTGCTGCAAAACTCTCACTTTTTAATTTACTTTACTGACTCATTTTGAGATTCAATGTCACGTAAGTCAGACCACAGCTTGTGTCATTCTTATTCTGATAAGAAACCATTTGGCATTTTGAAAAATGACCTCCATGTAATCACAATCAGAATACATAAGGATGTTTTAATGGGGAAATATCCTTTTCTATTCAATCTGTGTGTGTGTTTCTTCTCATAAGCCATTAAATAAGCTGCAAATTTCAGCAGATAAAGTTTAACTCAGTTTGTTTAGTGCATTTGTCTTTAGATATTGCTTGGAATAGTATGAACAGGGCAATCAGCCACTCCAAACTATTGCCTACTATCTAACATAATATGAATAAAGTAGATATCACATTATACATATGAAAAGTAATTTCAAGAGTAAATTCGATTTTATTTTCCTTAGAAGCTAGTACTTTTAAAAGTATAATATTGAAGATGAAATACCATATTGAAATATAAATTAAGGTAAGAAAAGTGATCAAAAGCAAAATAAAATCTAGGTAGGAAAATGGATGAATCTTTTTAAGTTTTCTAGGGTAAAAACATATAAAGGCATCTGTATATGTATGACCTTCTTGTCTCTGCAACATATATAGTCATTACTTTACAAAATTAATATTATAAACTTATGTTTTTCATTTATTGCTAATTATAAGATTAATATGTTTTGTTATTCATCAAAAATAAATTAAGATTAAATATATCATAAAAGATTTTACAAGGTAATCTGTTATGTTCACAGTGCTGACCACTCAGCAATGTTTAACAAGTGCATATCAACAATCACTAAATGCCTTTGTTCCTGATATACTTTCTGAGTGAGCAGGTGTTTTAAAAAGTGCTCTAAAAAGGGCAATTTTTGCTTCAAATGTTGTATGGAATTATAGGGAGAAGGATTAAGTAAACTGGAGTTAAGAAAGTGAGAACTCAGGGCTGCAAGATGATTTACTGGAGGGCAGAAGTTGTAATTACTGAATAACTCAGTAAGTAAATAAGAAAGGTCCTTAACAAGCACAAGATAAAGCAATGGAGAGAATCTAAATTAAATATAACCAATCAGCACACACACACACACACACACACACACACACACACATATATATATATATTCAATGTATTCATTCAACAATTTTAATAAATATTTATCATGCTCTAGGCACACTTGTGGGTAATGGGGATACAGCGATCAGCAAAAAAGGCAAAAATATCTGTTCTTACATCCTTCACGGAACTTGCATTCCAATGAGACATAGCATTAATAAGAAAAATGAAGAAACCATAATGTACATTAGTAAGAAATTAATGCTATGGCAAAAATAAAACAGCGGAGAGGGGAAAGGAATGTTGAGAAGTTGGTTAAACTTTAGGTAGGTGTTAGCTTTTTATTGCCACTGTAACAAATTGCCACACATTTAAGAGTTTAAAACAACAGAAACTTACTACCTTTTGGTTGTGTAAGGTCATATAGACCCAGTGTGTAATGGGTCACGCTGGGCTAAAATCAGGATATTGGCAGGGCTGCATTCCCATCAGGTTGCTCTAGGGGCAAGTTCATTTTTTGGCCTTTTCTTGTTTCTATGGCCCATCCACATTCATGTTGGCTCATGGCTTTCTTACTGCATCTTCAACACTAGCAAAGCTGCCTGTCTCTGTGTGTTTCTTCCGTAGTCACGTTTCACTCTGGCTCTCCTCTTCTGCCTTGCTCTTCTACTTCGAAGTACTCTTGGAACTCTGTGGAGCCCACGGGGATAATCCAGGATGATGTCCTTATTGTAAAGGCCACTAACTAGCAACCTTAATTGTATTTACAACTTTAATTTCTCTTTGCTGTGTAACCTAACATATTCACAGGTTTGGGGGATTAGGATATGGACATCTTTTATTCTGCCTATAATGAATATACAAGAAAAGGAGACAAGGATAGCCAATAAAAGCCTCACTCACATTTGAGTAAAGATGGCGGGAAAATGTAACTCCTGCTGCAAGGGCTCTGAAGCAGGGATTTGCCTAGGCCTTCCAGAAATTGTGTGGCCAAAATAAAGAGCTCAGGATAAGAACATGAGCAATAGGAGAGGAGTTCAAAGAGTTAATGGCAAAATTTGGAGGTCAAATAGTGTCTTGTAGCAAAACAAAACACAACAAAAAACTGACTTCTGCACTAAGTGAGATAAAAATCCCTATAGGATTTTAAGCAAAAAAGGTAACATTCTGCCAAAGATTTAAAAAAGATAATCCTGGAAGCTTGTTGATGGTCAAAAGCAGCATCTAGAGAAGACCAACCCAAAGGTACAACAAGAATCTGTATAGAAGGTGAGGGGGGCCAGGGCCCAGCAGTAGTAGCAGTAAGAAGTGAGAAGCAGTTGGATTCTGGGTATATGTCAAAAGTAGAGCTGGCAAGATTTGCTGGAGGTTTACAGCTGTAGTGTAAATAAAAGTAGTTAAGGGACTCTCCAAAGTAGTTGGCTTTCACATTTGGAAATACTCATTTGCCTTTTATTGAGACAGGTAAGATTATAAGAAGAACACTATGATTTTATTTGATTTGTTTTTCAGAAACAGAGTCACTCTGTTTGTAAAAGTCTTATTGCAGCCCTAAACTCCTGGGCTCAAACAATTTTCCTGCCTCGTCCTCCCAAGTAGCTGAAACTACAGGCATGTGTCACCATGCTCAGCAACAGTGGATTTTTGGTGGAAGACAATATTAGGAGTTAATCTTGAACATGTAAAGCTTAAGATGGCTGTGAGACATCCAAATTAAGATAGCAAATAGCTGAATAGATGAGCCTAGAGTTCAGAGAATATATAAATTTTAATAAGTGAAAGATTGTGTATGTTTTTCAAAGCCATGAAATTGATTGAGGTAGTCACCCAAGAGTATAGATAAGAAATAAAAGAGTCTAAAGACTAAACACTGGGACACACCAAATGGAAGTGAGGGGAAGGAAGAGGAACCAGGAAAGAACACTGAGAGACAAGAAAGAGAAGTTGGACAAGACCACGGTGGATAGAGTCCTGAGAGCCTAGAGGAGAAAATGGTTCCAAGGATCACAATTATTCTATCATGCTGTTGTGTCAAGCAAGCAGATGGTAAAGAATGACCACTAGATTTAGTGATGTCAAGGGGTTTTGTTGATGGGCACAGCTGCAGTGGGAGGCAAAACTGTGATTGGGGTGAATAGCACACTGGGGGAAGAAAATGAGAGACAACAGATAAAACTTTGTATACATTTTTCTTTGTGCACATGAAATGCTTTGTACACATTTTGCTATAAAAATTTACATAGTAAGTGAAGTAGGAATGGGGTAAATGTAACATTCTAAGATAAGAGAAGTAGTATTTATTGTGGAGAGTGAGTTACTAGAGACGAAAATTTCAGACATGAAAAAAGGGAGAATTGCTAGAAGAATATTCCTGAGTGTAAGCAGGAGAGGAATGAATTCTAGTGCAGACATCTTGACCTTGGCTAGTAGAAGATGAAATTTATCCATAGGTAGAAAAAAGAAGGCAAAGTATGTGTGCACAGATGCTGAAACTCTAAGTGGTGGTGATCTTACGGAGGATTTTTGGGGTGGTCTCAGTATTTTCAGTGACACAAAACACAACACCAGCTCATATAGAGAATGAGTTTTTGGTGGTGTATGTTTGAAGATAAAAGGCAGTGAGAGAATAGATGATTTAAGAAATATAGAAAAACTTTGTGTCACCATTATGGGTTTAACTGAAGTTAGTTAGTGTCAGGGAATTTAGGAGAAACTAGTTATCATGGTTCTCTGCTTTTTTCCCGTCCCCATTCAGCTCTATCAGTACAGAGATACAATATTGAGGGGGACCAAATTTAGTCAGGGTTGTGGTTTAAGCAAGTAACTGATCAAGTGACAGGGACAAGGGATTTGGAGTACAGGCAGACCTGGTTTCATTGTACTTCACTTTATAGTGCTTCACAGATCTTGAAGTTTTTTGTTTGTTTGTTTCTTTGTTCGTCTTTTGAGAGAGGGCCTCGCTCTCTCACCCAGGCTGTTGTGCAGTGGCACAATGTCGGCTCAATGCATCCTCCACCTCCCGGGTTCAAGTGATTCTCATGCCTCAGCCTCCCAAGTAGCTGGAATTGCAGGCTCGCAACACAATGCCCAGCTAATTTTTGTATTTTTAGTAGACATGTGATTTTGCCATGTTGGCCAGGCTGATCTCAGCTATTCCTGACCTCTAGTGATCCACCCGCCTCAGCCTCCCAAAGAGCTGGGATTACAGGTATGAGCCACCACGCCCGGCCTGCGTTTTTTACACATTGAAGGTTTATTGCAACCCTGTGTTGAGCAATTCTATCAGCACCATTTTTTTTTCTGCCAGCATGTTGTCACTTTGTGTCTCTTTGTCACATTTTGGTAATTCTCACAATATTTCAAACTTTTTCATTATTATTTTATCTGTATGTTGGCCTGTGATCAGCAATTTTAATGCTACTGTTGTAATTGTTTTGGGGAACCATGAACTGTACCCATATAAGACAGCAAACTTAGTAAATGTGTGAGTTCTGACTGCTCCACCAACTGGCCATTTCCTCAGCTCTCTCCCTCACTTTAGGCCTCCCTATTCCCTGACATACACCAATAATAAAATTAGGCCAATGAACAACCATACAATATAGGCTCTAAGGGTTCAAGTGAAAGAAAAAGTCACACATACCTCACTTTAAATCAAAAGTTAGAAATGATTAAGCTTAGTGAGAAAGGCATGTTGAAGGTTAAGCTACAACTCTTGTATGAGTTGGTTAGCCAAGCTGTGAATGCAAAGAAAAAGTTCTTGAAGAAAATTAGAAGTGCTATTCCAGTGAACACAGGAATGATAAGAAAGCAAAGTAGCCTTGTTGCTGATATTGAGAAAGTTTCAGTGGTCTGGATAAATCAAAACAGTCACTACATTTTCTTAAACCCAAGCCTAATCCAGAGCAAGGCCCTAACTCTTAAATTCTATGAAGGCCGAGAGAGGTGAGGAAGCTGCAGTAAAAAAGTTGCAAGCTAGCTGAGGTTGGTTCATAAGCTTTAAGGACAGAAGACATGTCTGTAACATAAAGGTGCAAGGTTAAGGAGTAAGTGCTGATGAAGAAGCTGCAGCAAGTTATCCAGAAGATCTAGCTAAGATCCTTGATGAAAGTGGCTATAGTCACCAACAGAATTTCAATGTAGACAAAACAGCCTTCTCTTGGAAGAAGGTGCAATCTAGGACTTTCATTGCTACAGAGGAGAAGCCTATGCTTCTCCAAACTTCTCAAACTTTGGAAGCCTATGTCTTCCAAACTTCAAAGGACAGCCTGACTCTCTTGTTAGGGGCTAGTGCAGCTGGTGATTATAAGTTGAAGCTGATGCTCATTTATCATTCTGAAAATTGTATCGCCCTTAGGAATTAAGCTAAATCTATTCTGCCTGTGCTCAATAAATGGCACAACAAAGCCTAGACGTCAGCACATCTGTTTACAGCATGGTATACTGACTATTTTATGACCACTATGGAAAAAAAAAGTTCCTTTCAAAATATTACTGCTCATTAACAATGCACCTGGTAACCCAAGTGCTCAGATGGAGATGTACAAGGAAATGTGTGCTGTTATGTAAGTGACAACACAATATCTATTATGTAGCTCATGGATGAAAGAGTAATTTCAACTTTCAAGTCTTTTTATTTTTGAAATACACTTTGTAAGGATATAGCTGCCATATATATGGTGATTCTGATGGATTTGGTCAGAGTAAATTGAAAGGCTTTTGAAAAGAATTTACCATTCTAGAAACCATTAAGAACATTTGTGATTCATGGGAGGAGATTAAAATATCAACATTAATAGGAGTTTGGAAGAAGTTGATTCCAACTCTTAGTGGATGACTTTGTGAGGTTCAAGACTTTAGTGGAGGAAATAACTGCAGACGTGATGGAAATAGCAAGAGAACTAGAATTAGAAGTGCAACCTGAAGATGTGACTGAGTTGCTGTAACCTCATGACAAAACTTGAATGGATGAGGAGTTGCTTCCTATAGATGAACAAAGAAAGTGGTTTCTTGAGAGGGAATCTACTCACGATGAAGATGCTGTAGACATTGTTGAGATGACAACAAACAAATATTCAATAAATGTAGTTGAGAAAGCAATGGCAAGGGTTGAGAGGATTGACTTCAGTCTTGACAGAAGTACTGTGGGTAAATACTATCCAACAGTGTTAAATGCTACAGAGAAGTTTTTCTTTCTTTGTTTCTTTTCTTTTCTTTTTTTTTTTTTTTGACAGAGTCTCACTCTGTCCCCCAGGCTGGAGTGCAGTGGCCTGATCTCAGCTTATGGCAACCTCCACCTCCTGGGCTCAAGCGATTCTTAAGCCTCAGCCTCCCAAGTGGCTGGGACTACAGGCGCATGCCACCACACCTGGCTAACGTTTACATTTTTAGTACAGACAGGGTTTCACCATATTGGCCACGCTGGTCTCGAACTCCTGACCTCGTGATCCACCCGCCTCGACCTCCCAAAGTGCTGGGCTTACAGGCGTGAGCCATCACACCTGGCCTGAGAAATTTTCCTTGAAAGAAAGAGTCAATAGATGTGGCAAACTTCATTGTTGTCTTATTTTTAAAGATTGACATAACCACCCCAACCTTCAGCAAACATCATCCTGATCAGTCAGTAGCCATCAACACTGAGGCAAGAGCATCCACTAGCAAAAAGATTATTACTCAATGAAGTCTTATGTCATTGTTTGTATTTTTTAGCAACAAAGTATTTTGAAATTAAGGTACTTTTTTTTTTTTTTAGAAATAATACTATTGCACACTTACAGTATGTTGTACGCATACTGTAAGCATTGGGAAACCAGAAAATTTGTGTGACTCACTTTATTGTGATCTTTGCTGAATTGTGGTGGTCTGGAACTATACCCACAATATTTCCAAGATATGCCTGTATATCCTTTTCTATTGTATTTAACCTATGTAAGAAGAGAAATCAGAAATCAGGGTATTACGGATATGAGGAACCATAAAATAATGTGAGCATCAGTGGAATAGTGTTTTGAAAATTTGGTAAGTAACCACTAACGGGAAGGAGCTAAAACAATGCAACTGGCATCAAAAAGGAATATTTGAAATATTGCTCACAGAAAGTGTGCAGCTATTGGCATTGTCAGGTCTTGGGTGTAACCATGGAAATGGTGGATGAGGTGGGGTCCTAGGCAAGTTGTCGGATGAGAGATGTCTTATTAGTTAGATATGCTAGGCTGTGGCTGTAAACACAACCAAAAAAATACCTCATGTCTCTGTTACCAAACTGTGTTTCTAGTTGGTGGCCAATTTTCTTCCAATAAATGATTCAGGAACCCAGACTCCACCTACCTTTTAAATTTTTTCAAACCCTTATTTTTCTTACACCCTATAGGCAGGAGAGTGAAGAGGGCATAGAGGAGGCCAACTAACTTTTCAAAGCCTTGATCCTAAAGTGGCACAGATCAGCTTTGATCACATTTTGTTGTGAGAACCAGTAACATGACTATGCCTTAATAAAAAATTGGAGAAAGATTCTGTGACATGCGGTCTTCATTTAGCTTGAAATTTTATTCATGGAAAGACAGAATGGGTTTTAGTTGCCATTTCTTTGTCTTTGCCATGGTAGGGCCTGGGAAGAAGGATTAAAAGGATCATGTACATTAGTATAGAAATCAGTAAAACATGTGACAGAGGTAGTGTTGAGGAAAGAGACTTTGGTCAGGAGCCAAAGGGAATGAAATGAGTGTTCTAAGAAGTGATAGATGAGTGTCGTAAGGAGGAATAGTGTGTAGTAGGGTCTGATGACACAATAAACAAAAGTGGGTGTTTGTGGGATTTGAGAGCAAGAATCATCTGGAAGAGAATATGAGGAACAGTGAGGATGTGAACCATGTCTTCTAACCTTGGTGTTGTGAGGGGCATGGGAGAGAAAACAGCCACTACCTGTGCCTGCAGCAGGAGCAATGTTTTAGGGAAGATTTGGACTTTTTTGGACAAGAAAGCAAAGGAAGCTTTCACAAAAGAATTTGAGGCCACAACAGATTTTGCTATTGATGGAATTGAAATTCCAGAGTGCAGAGTGGAAGAGTTGAGGAGATGAGGAGTGTCAGAAGGTGGAAGGAAAGTCAACCTGCCCAGTTATATGAGGGTTAGGGTCCCAGGAGATGAAGGACCAAAGCATATTCAGGATCTAACCTATTTTATGACCTCACTTTTACCAATCCCAGCCAAGCCACTATAATCTGGTGCTTGAATTATTGCTTTGGTTTTCTATCTGGTAATCACTAGTGTTTTAAAAACACACCAGATTATTTTGCTCCTCTGGAAAAAAATAGTAAGAAAATCCTTACAATGGACACAAAGTCCTTTAAACTCACAACTTTGCGCTCTTCTTCTCCCTACCCTTTCTTCTTCTCCTTCTCTTTCTTCTTTTTCTCCTTCACCTCCTCCTCCTCTTCCTTATTCAACTTCTTTTTCTTCTCCTTCTCCTCCTCCTCCTTCTTCCTCTTCCTCTTCTTCCCCACCATCCTCCTCGTCCTCTTCCTCCTCCTCCTCTTCCTCTTTCTCTTCTTCTCCTTCTCCTTATTCTCCTTCTTCTTCTTTGTTGAGACAGGGACTCACTCTGTCGCCCAGGCTAGAGTGCAGTGGTGCGATCACAGCTCACTGCAGCCTCAAACTCCCTGGTCTCAGGTGATCCTCCCACCTCAGCCTCTGGAGTAGCTGGGACTTTACAGATGTGCCACCATGCCTGGATAATGTTTTAAAATTTTTTTTATTGAGAGATGGGCTGGTTTTGAACTCCTGGGCTCAAGATATGTGGCTGCTTTGGCCTCTCAAAGTGCTGGTATCACAGGTGTGAACCACTGCACTCAGCCTCAACACTCTTCTTTTTGATCACTCTGTACCTAGTCATACTGGCTTTTTGTTTCTCTCCTGCACCAATTCAGGACCACTGTGCTTGCTGTCCCCTCCTCATGTGTTTTTCTCACATGCACATGGTGAAAAACTTTTGAGACTCTGCTTTTGAGATTCTGCTCAAATATTATTTTATTTAAAAAGTCTTCTCTACCAATCTTATAAAATGAAATCTTAATTGCATGGACCTTGTTATTTCCCACATTGCTTTATTCCTCTTCATAACACTTATCACTCTATTACCCATTTATATGTGTGTTTGTTTTTTCTAACTCTTCCCACAAGAATATCGTCTTCATGAGTATGGGAACTTTGTATTTTTGCTGCTGTTACACCAGCTTCTATAATGGTGCCTTGCACATAGATGACACTCAATAAACTTTCTTTTAATACATAGATGAAATAATCCAGTTGAAGTACTTGAAGCATAATGTGGGTGGAAGATAGAACACAGAGTTGGTAGACCACACTAGCTAGAAGATCAGGGCCATGATTCCAAGACTTGCAATGAAAACATAAGCTAACTTAAATTCCTGCACCCTACTGATGTATGTAGTAAGATTTACCTAAAAGATCTGCAGGTATTAGCAGGCCTGAAATTTTTAAGTGAATGTAGATGGATAAACTGACATTTTTTAAGTTGAATTATTATTCTTACACCATGTCCCGCTGAAGACCATTTGTAAGGTTTTCATGTGCTGGCTCATTACAAATTTGATGATGTGAAGAAAATGTATTTAGCATCTGATGATTTTTCTCAGTTTGAAGAGAGAGAAGATGTTGTGAAATAATATTAGTGAATGGCATCTCAAGTTTGCCAGATAAAAATAGTAAAGTTCCTGCAAATCTTGAGCGTACCTTTGAGGTTTTTGATTATTAATTCAGAGTTCAAACCAGGGAGCCTGGTTGGGTGATTTCCCTCTAGCATGTTTCATGGATTAAGGCATGGAGGAGAGAGCTATTTGGTTTATCTAGAGGTAGAGTCTTACCAGTTAAGTACCAAGGACAGAGGGATAGGCAAGGAAGCTGAGGTCCTTTGTGAGCAAGTGGTTATGGAAATGGACTAGGGCAATTAAGATGAAAAGGATAAAAGTGAAAAATGAGGAAGCTAATATATAGTGAGCACTCAAACTTGTATTTACCTCCCAGACCCATGTTTTTTCTGCCGTTAACCATGGCCTCAAAGAAAGTATCTACTGACAATCTTTGTGTTTTAGCCCTTCACAAATTATTAAAAATGTAGTTTTATAAATGTGAAATGTTCAAAGCGTAACTTATTAAGTTTATAATATATTTTAATATAAGTTTATAAGATATTTTATGTTCATTTCTAACTTCTTGATATACAAGATAAGTAAAATATGCGCCAACCATCAATGAGCCCATAGCCTGATGGGTAAGACAGACATGTAAAGGAATTACCAAAACATCTTAAGCACCTTTGATAGAATGCAGAGAAAGAAGAATGAACACAATACCCCCTCTGATCAATAGCCAGCTTTATAAATGCATAGTACTGTTAAATGAATGCATGATTTCAATAAGGGTATGCATGGAAAAATCTTGCATACATTTATTATTCATTTATTTGATTCAAGAAAGATTAGGACTGGCTTAAAAGTACTGACATTTAAAACCTGAAAAGCGCTGTTTTCAACCTGAATGTCACTTGGCCTGGCCCCCAGGATTTTTTATACTTGTAAAAATTTCTGACTTCCAGAACACATGAAAAACTTCTAAAAAGAGTGCAAATATTTAACCAGTTTTTCTTCCTTTGTGCCTCTACTCAAATCTAAAGAAAATAATACAGAGAATAATACAGAGGTGATTGTTTGAAGTTTCCTGCTGATTTCACACATCATTTCTTATTAAGTATTAGAATATATTCTGTGTCCACATGGCATTATTACAGATATCCCTGCTATAGGGGTTACATGAAATAACGTATAAAATATTCTTAGCCCAGTTCTGGAAAAAGGAAAGCAGTCAATACTTGTCAGCTCTACAGCGACATATTGCTGACATCTTATAATTACTGTTTTCCAGGATTTTTTTTAATTTCTTTTTTCTCTACCTATTTACTCTACACTCTCCTTAGATAATTTTATCCACTGATATAAATTTTATTATTGTCTATATGCTAACAATTCCAGAGCCTGTATCAAGACTAAGAGCAAAGTGAAATCTCAAGAGAAGTCTAGGCTTGATATATTTATTTGGGAATTATTGGCATATTGATAATGTATAGACAGTGATTAAAGATATGGTGAACTTGAAATGTCATTGAAACATGTAAATGGAAATAACTGGTAAGCATATCATTAATCAAACGAGAAAAAAATTCTCTGCGACCTTCTGAAGTTCCAGTTCTTCCTATCTTAGCAAATGCCTTCACTATCTACTTAGCCACTGATTCTGGAAACTAGAGGTTGTATTCTAGTTTTTAAATTTCTGTTACCTAGTGTAGGACCTGAGCCGATTAATCATGAAGGCATCTATGTAAAATAGAATTCATCCAATTCTTTCCTTCCTCACTATTACTACCTTGATCTAATTCATATTGCCTCTTTGTTCTCTTATAGTAGTAGCCCTCGAATCAGCCTCACGGTAGCCACTCTCAAATAAACTGTATCCTTGAAAATATTAGGTACCACATGTATGCTATGTTTGCCAAATTATCAACATGTCTTTTGGGGATAAACCTGAGAACTGAAGATGTTAAGAAAATGTCAGTAGAAATGTAGGAAGATTGCTTATTGGATATATGTGTCAGTAACCATGCTCATTGTTTAGGTCTAAATTTGATTTGTAGTTTTTAGAATTTAAATCTTCTTTGAATTTTCAAAGTATCAGGGGCTTAACTTTGAGCTCTGTCTCTGGCTAGTCCTCGGGACTCCATTCAATATCTTCCATCTGTTATATATAATTTGTTCAAATAATTGTTGCAGGAATATCAGAAATCTAAATCATGGGAGTAATTTTATAGGGTCCTATATGATAATAAAAATAATAACTATCATTACGGAAAAACTCTAGAATATGCAACAAATTTTACTTGTAGAAATTCTAAGTATTACTACAACCGTGCAAGTTACGTGTTTTGGGTGGTATATTTTGAGGCATTATCATGTTTTAAAATCTGTGTATTCTCCCCCTCCACTCCCACTTCCCAATCCTGCCATTTCATATGAGTAAATGGTCAGACTTATGCTTGTTTTGAGTGAGTTTTGAAACAAGGTAGAATGCAGAAGGCTCTTGCAAGTCTTTTTAAACTCTAGAGACCTGAGAAGATTGAGACATAGATAAAATATCTTAACCATAAACACAAAGGCAGAAGGATTTCACTGAAACTAGAAAGTTTTCCCAGCTTGGCATGAAAGGAGATGGTGACATTGGAGATGGGGATTTCAAAGCACAAGTGACATGTCCTCAGCTTCCAGCAGAGAAGCCAAAAGGCCAGTGATATTCCAGAGGGGAAATGGTTACAAGAGTCATTTAAGGGTGGGTGTGGTGGCTCATGCCTGTAATCCCAGCACTTTGAGAGGAAGAGGCAGGTGGATCACTTCAGGTCAGGAGTTCGAGACCAGCCTGGCTAACATGATGAAACCCCGTCTCTACTAAAAATACAAAAATTAGCCAGGACTTGTGGTGAACACCTGTAATTTCAACTACCTGGGAGGCTGAGGCAGGAGAATCACTTGAACCCGGGAGGTGGAGGTTGCAGTGAGCCAACATCACACTACTGTACTCCAGTCTGGGTGACAAGAGCGAACCTCTGTCAAAAAAAAAAAAAAAAATTTGGTGGGTGTGGTGGTGTGCACCTGTGATTCTAGCCACTCTAGAGGTTGAGGCAGGAGAATCCCTTGAACCCAGGAGGCGGAGGTTGCAGTGAGCCGAGATCACGCCACTGCACTCCAGCCTGGGCAACAGTGAGACTCAGAAAAAAAAAAATAGCAGAACAACTGGTGACCTCAAGGAATATCTCAGAACCCCATGTAGACCTTGGACTCATTCAAGCTCATCCCGGTCCTCAGGGTCATGATGATGAGAAGAAGGACAGTGCCTGTCAGGATAAATGACTCTTGTACTGTAAGGTATCTGCCTCAGAACTGTACAGGATTCTAAAATAGAAGCACAGATTCTGAGGAAGGGATAGACCTCTCTCCCAACCCCACCTAAAGTCTCTAAAAAAATAAGATTGGGCCTGCCCAGAATGATAACTCTTTCTTGACTTTCTGTTTCTTATAATGATAAGGAAAATTGCTGAAAATACCAGAGATATTTAGAGGATATATTTAATTGAATTGAATTAAACAATGGAGTAATTTAGAGATCTAATTACTTCATTCTCATATAACAATGCCCTGTGGCTATAAATGTATCTGTTTTTCAGGCATTATGTATTTTCCGGATCCTCATGTGAATCAAACTCTTATCTAATTGAAAGTACACTGGAATTGGATATAGTAAAGAAAAGTAATTTTTCATAATTCCTTTCTGTCATGAATTTAGCAAGTAAAGTTTGTTTTGCATTTTAAGGAATAAAATTACAGCAGCTGACACTCATTACAGTACATTCTAAAGCCTAATTTATGGTGTGCCTATAAATTTCCATGCTAATGTATTTCCATTGTTATATTTTTGCTTACAAAGATTTTAGTGTCACTTTATTTAATTGAAGTCAAATGATGTTATTTACCTTTTAGTGATGCAGAAAAAATTGCATTTGTAAGCTACTATTATTCAAATTGAATTTTCTTATAGAATGCTGGATGTCTTGAGTGCAGAAAATTTCAGACATAAATTTAAAACAAGTGCTAAATTGTGACATCTACTCTATCAAACCAATAACAGATATGATATGGGAGCTGAGATTGTAATTGATTATGTGCAAGACATTTGTTGAATCATCAAATAACACGCGATTTCAATAAATGATTCTAAATATAAAAAGTGCAATATCTGATATCTATAAACATTATAATCACTTTGTATAACATATTTAGTTAAACGACTGAATGAATATGAAGACAATAACATTTCATAATGTTCTGTAGCTTCAGCAGCATCATATGATTACTTTGGGGTTTTTTAAATTACTAGAATGTATATTTTAGAAAATAATTCAGAAACTCACCTATACATTTAGCATTCTGGAGGAGGTGCTTGTTTGTGACTGACTCTTTGAGTTACTAGTATATGAAAAACAGACTTAGAATTATTTCCAATTGAACTGACGTCTCATGCCATTCTGAAACTTATGAGTGACTGAGGAATTTGGTGAACATTCATGTACATTTCTTGCTTTCTCAACTGGATGAACATCATTTTCTGTGTCTTTAGGCTGAAGTGGCTACCTTCATTCTGAGTTAGAAGGTTACTGCCAAACCCAATAAAATTGAGGAAACAAGTGGAATACATGTTTTCTTTTTTTATGTCAAGGTCCATATTTCTTTATCTTCTCATAAAAACAAATAGACTGATTTGGTGCCACATATGGACCAAAATAGCTTTATGAGAGCTCAGGAATCCAGATAAGAGGTTACAATGCTCCGGGATCGCACAAAACCAAGAATAATCACATTAAAATGATAAGAAGAGCAGTTTCTAATCACCCACTCCCTCAAGCCAGCACACCCTAGCACTGAGAGAGATTCCCTCAACCTGTGATTTCTCCCATCAGGGAAAGGGAATCAGTGGGCATCTAACATCTGCAGGCTTTTGGGGCACTGCTGAAAAGACCTGCTTTTGTCTTATCACACTCAGAGTGCTAAGGGAATCTAACATAGTTAGAATGCCTGGGGGAAGCTAAGAACAAAGAAAAAGGGTAAGTGGCTCTCAGCAGCTGGTGCAGATGTTAACAGCCATTGTGGCTCTCAGCAGCTGACTGAAATCTCAATTGACAGAGTGGATCTTATCTGATGGGGCAAATATCCATAGCATATGCAGCTCTCAAGCTGATGGCACAGATCTTAGTAGATGGCATGGATCTTAGCAGCCAGCACATGGAGCTCTCAGCTGGATGTGTAGACCTCAGAAGCTGGTTTAGTTCAGTGGGATTGGGAGAAGGTACATAATTCTGAAACTTCTTGTTTAGGCAGGAGGGAAAGAAGTGTAACTTATACTCAATGTCCCAACATTTTATTGAGCTGCCCCAGGGAAAAGGAGCCTGTGGCTTTCGGCACCTGGCATGGATCTGAGGGATTAGGAGAAGATGCACAATCTTGAGATTTCTCCCCAGCAGGTAGGGAGAAGGGTAAAGTGTGCAAATACATACAAAAGACTTTGGAAACTTCCAGATACACTAGCAGGGTTAATTGAGGAGGTCTTTCCCTATCAAAGCAAGGCCTGTAAAGGCTGGACAAAGTGGATATACTTCAAATGCACAGATAGCTACTCAAATCTGAAGTAAAACGAAGAATCAGGGAAACATGACACTACAAAAAAAAAAAAAAAAAAAAAAACCCACAGTAAATCTCTGGTAACTGACCTTAAGGAAATGGAGACCTATGAACTGACTGACAAAAAATTCTAAATAATTATCTTAAAGAAACAGAAACTCTGGAGCTGAAGAGTACATACAATAACTGAGCTGAAAAATATAGATATTCAGCAGGAGACCTGATCAAGGAGAAGAAATAATCTCCAAACTTGAAGACAAGTAATTTGGAATTATCAAGTTAGAGGAACAAAAAGAAAAAAAAGAGGAAGAGTGGAGAAAGCCCACGGGCCCTCTGGGACATCATTAGGACAACAAATAAGCACATTATGTAAGTTCCAGAATAAGAAGAGGGAAAAGGGAAGAAAGCTCATTTAAAGAAATAATGGCTGAAAACATCTCAAATCTGGGGAGAGAAATGGACACCTAGATTCATTAAGCTCAAACTATCCCAAATCAGATGAATCTAAAGATATTGACACCAAAAGAAGACACATATTATAATCAAATTGTCAAAAGTCAAGGGCACAGAGAATTTTGCAAGCAGCTAGAGAAAAATCACTTAGTACTTATCAACAGGGTACCAAGAATATGCAATGGGGAAATGACAGTCTCTTCAACAAAGATTTTGAGAATACTAGGTATCTACATACGAAAGAATGAAATTGGGCTACTACCTTACACGATTTAGAAAAATCAAAGTGGATTAAAGACTTAAGATCTAAAATCATAAAACTCTTAGGAGGAAACATAAGGGAAAAGCTTTATGATACTGGGTTTGACAATGATTTCCTGGATATGATATAAAAAGCACAGGCAACAAAGCAAAAACAGAAATGGGACTGCCTCGAACTAAAAAGCTTCTGCATAGCAAAGCAAACAAGTAGCAGAGTAAAAAGGAGCCTATGTAATGGGAGAAAGTATTTGGAAACCATTTATCTGATGATGGGTTAATATTCAAACTATGTAAGAAACTCCTACAATTTAACAGCAAAAAAAAAAAAAAATAACATGACTACAAATGGGCAAAAGAGTTAAATAGACATTTCTCCAAAGAGGGCATACACGTGGGCATTAGGTATATGAAAAGGTGCTCAGTATCACTGATCATTAGGGAAATACGAGTCAAAACCACAATGAGATATCACCTCACAGCTGTATGGGATGACTAGTTTCAAACGAAAGATGACATGTTTAATGACGATGTGGCAAAATGTGAACCCTTGTACAGTATTGGTGGGAATTTAAAATTATGCAGCTACTATGGGAAACAGTATGAAAAGTCCTCCAAAAAATTAAAGATAAAAATACTATATAGTCCAGTGGGAACTACTGGGGAGGGGAGGTGGGGGCAAAGGGTTGAAAAACTGTCTATTGGGTGCTATGCTCACTATCTGGGTGGTGGGAACATTCCTACCCCAAACCTCAGCATCACACAATATAACCACACAACAAACCTGCACATTTTACCCCTTGAATCTAAAATAAATGTTGAAATTATCAAATAAAAAGAAATACCATATAATCTGGAAATCCCACTTCTGAGTATATATATATTTAAAAAACTGAAATCAATATTTTGAAGAGCTGTCTGCACTGCTATATTCATTGCTGCATTGTTCATAATATCCAGTGTATGAAAGCAGCCCACGTGTCTATCCAAAGATGACTGGATTAAAAGGCAGCATATAATACATACAATAGAATATAGTTTAGCCTTAAAAGAGATCTCTGCCATTTGTGACAATGTGGATGAACCAGAAGGACAGTCCGTTATGTAAAAATAAGCCAGTCTCAGAAAGACAAATATTGTATGATTCTATTCATATGCGTTATCTAAACTGGTCACTCTCATGAAAGCAGATAATAGAATGCTGGCTGCCAAGGGCCTGGATGAGGAGCAAATGGGGAGTTGTTGATGTGTGTAAAGTTTCAGTTATGTGAGATAAACAACAGAATCTAGAGATCTGTTGTACAATGTAGCACCTACAGTGAACAACATGATATTGTGCAGTTAGAAATTCATTAAAAGAATAGATGTCATCATAGGCATTCTTACCATACCAAAAAACAAAAAAAGGGGGGGACACAAGTAAACTTTAGACCTGATGATATATTTATTACCTCGAATATCATGAGTAATGCATATGTCCAAACTCATCAAATTGTATCCATTAAACATGTTCAGTCTTTTGGTATATCGGTTAAACCCCAGTAAAGTTGTTAAAAACAGAAGTAAAAATAAAATTCCTAGCAGAATTTTTTGTAATAGAAAATAAGACAAACTACATAATTGTAATGTATAGAGGAATAGTTAAACTGTGGCATTATCCAGCTGTAGAATATTGAGCAACTGTGGAAATGAATGAGCTAGAGTTACCATAATCAGCATGTTTGAGGTGGAAAAGTTGTAGACAAATGCATACTATGTAGCGTACATGTATATTGCATAAAGTTTAAAGCATGGAAAATAAAAACTCATTATTTGAGAACCAAACAGAGGTCTATAGTTGCATTGGAACAAGAAGCAGCAGATTCAAAATAGTGGATCCCTTTGCGGGAAGAAAGTGAGGATTTGTTTTTTAAGGTGATAGATAAAAGCAGAGATATATGCCATATTATATTTATGCTTCTTGTCTGTCTAAAATATTTCATAATAAAACATTAACACCTTGAAAATAATTAAAAGATCCCTGTGATAGAGTGAGTATTATAAGCACAGATCTGGAGTCTCAGAGACCAGGGTTCAAATATAAGTTTCACTATTTACTAATTATCTGTGTGACCTTGGCTGTTAAGATGCTGTGAGCTTTATTTATTTATTTATTTTAGTTTGTAAATTGAAGCTTAAAAAGTTGTTTTGAGGCTCACTGAGATGTGCTAAGACACCTGGCATAGCTCTTCCGAGCTAGCAGAGCCTCAACCATGGATACCCGTCCCTGTGTTTCACATTAATGCATGGGTTGTGAGGAAAAGGCTTTGGAGACTTTTTGAATAGGAGGGAAAAAAGTAAATCAAAGATGTGGTTGAACAAGATTCAAGATAAGATTGCTTCCTTGTGATTTTATCTATAACCAACCCTTGTCTTAATGTACAGAAGATAAATATTTTTGGAAAATAAATAAAGAACAATGCCAAAATTAAAATATACAAACTTTCAGTTTGTAAAAAGAAAAAAAAAGTTTTTAACAAAGAATTAAGTCTCTGAATGATTTACTGAGGGAGGTTGTAAGGATTGTCTAATGTATGTATACATACATGTCTGTATGCATAATGTATGCACGTGTCTATCAGTCTTTAATGAACAAATGCTGTTCATTTGATTATTGATATATTTAGAAATAAGTTGATATTCCAAGATATCACTTGGCATTTTTCTGTTTTGTAGGAATGTACCCAGGTAGATAAGAGAAGTAAAAATATATAAATACACCTAGGTAGATTAGGGAAGTCAAAATTATCTACCATGAGGCAATGCCTATAAAAGATCATTTCTTCCCCCTTGGACGTTTAGCAAAAGGCTGATTGAATATATTCAGACATGCGTTAAAAGCAAACCATAGTGACTCAATAGAGAAAACACTATACAGACAGATTTAAATATTGTATTTCCCATTCAAATGTTTACCTTTACATGTGTTATATCTATAGGTTTGCATTTGTTACTTTTAGTATCTCAATTTTCATTCAGTAATTTTTACTGCATTATTCTCTTTGTCCTTTGGAATACAGAAATGGAGATGTTGCTATTAAAAACTTAGAATTATTTTTTAGTCAAAAGTTTGAATATCAAATAGCAATCAGAAATTTCAATTTGCTTCTTAAGGTTTTCTTTATTTTTCCAAATAAGTATTTATTGCTTTAATAATTAAGAGATTAAATATGAACAAACCTGCACATTCTGTACATGTATCTCAGAACTTAAAGTATAATAAATAAATAAATATAAAAAAATGAAATTGAATATGGTATTTTAAAATTTTAAGAACCAAAGTTATAAATGACAATCTAAAATCAAACAGTAAATGAAAGTGAGAATTTTGGGAACTTCAATTACACTTTAAAAATATGTGCTCATTTCGAAATCAATGTTCCTGACATTATGAAAAATTCTTGATTTAATTACATTTTAAATTTAACAATTCAGTAAAAAAAAAAGTGGTATTTATCACTCTGTGCTAAGACTACAAGGGGTACTGCTTTTCATCCATTAAAATTTTCTACTTTTAAATAACAAACATAATTATTTGTTAAAATTTGTATTAAAAATAAACCATGCAAAAATATGCATGGTTTATGTCAGAAGACTATAATAAACTATAAAAGGTTTACTAAAAAGTGCTTTATATGACATAATAATTTAATTTAAAGAAAGAGCATTTGGGTTCCTATGTCACAACTAACCAAGATTTTATAAAACTGTATCTCATAAGGAAAAGGCAGTGATGATCAACAAAAATGTGGAAGCTTTACATATGTAAGAACACTTATAATCTTCAATTGCATATGAAATTATTCTATTCATAGTTTACTACTGACTACTTTCTTAATTGCAGAATTACTAATTAATTTGAAAACATTTTAAATAGCAGTACTTTTTATTTGCCAATCAGGCTATTATTAGTTATATATATGTATATATATATATATATGTTAATAACATGGATATAAAATATTATTTGTTGCGGCAGGCAAAAATATGACACAGTTTATTTATTGGCTGTATGTTAATTGCATTCTTTTTTTCTTGTTGTAAACTGAAAATTTGAGATCTCATTGATCTCATGACTATGGGATAATAATTTCAAGAAAGTAAAATGTTTATAGTAACATAATAGAATGATTGTTTTCAGTAGCTTATCATTTATGTGGTGAACTTAAACACAGCCAGTCTGGTTTATTACCCATGATTATAGTGTGCATCAAATTTGGAGTGCTTTTTGAATGGGATATTATCTGAAGTTGAGGTGAATAAGGAGCAATTCTTTAACTGTTCTTTGTTTACATTTTTATACAAGTTAATTTTTGAATAAGACCTTCTACCTTAATATATGGCAATTTCAGTGAAAACGATTTTGGGTTATGTGTTCTCTAAATTATAGATATTATAATTATGAACACCATATATGCTGGTTATATACATCTACATATTATAATTATAAGCATTCTGGTCAATACAGCAAAGCCTGTAGTGTTAATTGGAAATGGTCTTCCCTAGTAAGATTTCATAGAAGACAGAAAGCTTCTGTTCCCCATCAAGAGCCCTACAATACCTCCACCTGTGTCAAGGGACTTTACTTTTTATACCTTCAGGGGAGCCACTGTCTGCAGTTAATGGTGTGTGAAATGAAAATCAAGACTTTTTGGTTTGGGAATTAGGTACTTGATTCTTCTTCTTTACTCCTACTGATATTGACAGCCTTTCCTAGGACCCTCTCCACCGAGACCCTGATAGCTCAGCGATCTGAATGTTTCGATACTCTGTTCCACTTTACTTCTCCACATTCTAACACACTTTCAACAACCTCAACACCAAAAAGAATCTCCCCAAGCATAGAAATAATGACATTCCTATGCTATCTACAACAAATAATTAGCGATATAAATTGGGTTCAATCTGAATGTCCTTTAATTAAATGGATTAAATACTTACAAAACATAGTTATTTTATAACACAGGCATATTCAAGACCGTTCTTGGATGTGTAGTTGCAGTGTTCCTTATACAATATATTCAACCATTTATTTGTCCATTTTGTAAGACTCACCCATAAACTATTATGATAAATTATCATGGCAGGCACTTAGAATGCAGAGGAGTACACAAGACTAAACGTATCATTAGACAGCAGGCAGGACAGGCACTAGTTATAAAACATCGTGCCAAATACAGACTTAGGTAACAAGTGATGTGGAAGCGTGAAAAAGGAATGATCAAGTATGTTTGGGAAGTCAGAGAAAAATTCACAGTGTGTCTCATTGAGTGTTCAGTGGAGGTGGGGGGGCAATGTGTGAACTTAGTCCATGTGCATGACATATTTTTAAGGTGAACAATGAAATTGTAGACTCGAAGAAATATGTTTTTTAAAAGAGATGGATCTCCCTGTGGTGCTCAGGCTGGCCTTTAGCTCCTGGGCTTGAGCAATCCTCAAATCTCAGCCTCTAGAGGAGCTGGGATTACAGGCAGGTCCACCATGCCTGGCAAGAAGTATGATTTATAGCATTAGGATATAGTGGTTAAGAACTTGTAGTGAGGAGTTTGAAGAATGAAATTTGAACCTCAGTTTCCTTATTTAATATTTTGACAAGTTACGTTCTCTGATGATAAGTAGAAACAAAAGTGATATATATTTAATAAATTTCTAGGGAAAATCAAGTGACCTACTCACAAAATAGTTAGCAGCATTCTGGTGCATGATAAACAATCAACAAGTAATAGCTAATAACTATGTTTTACATAAAGTTGAGGGCCTGTAAGAATCATTTAGATATTAAAATGAATGATTAGAGAAATAAAGAGATACGTTTTCTTCATCAATGACAGACTGGATAAAGAAAAATGTGGCACATATACATCATGGAATACTATGCAGCCATAAAAAAGGATGAGTTCCCATCCTTTGCAAGGACATGGATGAAGCTAGAAATCATTCTCAGCAAACTAACACAGGAACAGAAAACCAAACACCACATGTTCTCATTCATAAGTGGAAGCTGAACAATGAGAACACATGGGCACAGAGAGGAAAACATCACACACTGGGGCCTATTGGGGGGTGGAGGACTAGGGGAGGGACAGCATTAGGAGAAATACCTAATGTAGATGGCGTGTTGACGGGTGCAGCAAAACACCACGGCACGTGCATACCTATGTAACAAAACTGCACCTTCTGCACATGTGTCCCAGAACTTAAGTGTAATAATAAAACAAAGTTGAATATAACTTATAGTAGAATAAAAAAAAAGAATGAAATGTCTATAGCCGATTACAGAAATTCAACAATAACAGAATAATATAATTCATATAGAAAAGTTAAAAAATTTAATTGAAAATCAAATTCTTAAAACATTATACAAGTATATAAGAGAATGAAGCTCATATATAGCAATCAGCTGGTAGTGTAATCCCAGCACTTTGGGAGGCTGAGCAGGCCGATCTCAAGCAAGGAGCTTGAGACCAGCCTGGCCAACATGTCGGTTAAACCCTGTCTCTACCAAGAATACAAAAATTACTCGAGCATGGAGGCGCACTCCTGTAATCCCAGCTACTCAGGAGGCGGAAGCAGGAGAATCACTAAAACCCAGGAGGCGGAGGTTGCAGTGAGATGAGATTGTGCCACTGCACTCCAGCCTGGGTGACAGAGTGAGACTCTGCATAAAATATCTATATCTATATCTATCATAATATATCATAAATATATATCATAAATATCTATATCATATATATACACATATATCATATATATGCACACATATATATCCATCATATATACACATCATATATATTCTAGAATACTTCATAGAAAATACTTTGGGAGAGGAAAAGACTTGAGTGATATATCATAATTTTTTGGTGTTTATGTCTAGTGGTGATATGGATGACTTATTTTCTTCTTTGTGATTGTCTATACTTTTGCATCTTTCTACAGTTGTCATAAATTATTTTTATTATTTGTAAAACCATATACAATCATATATTTAAGTGACCTTTCATTTTCCTCTTGGTTTACTTATTCTTGTCAAATCCATCCACCTGAATTTGTTTTCCTATTAAGTTGAATTCCTTTTCAGTACTATGCATAAATACATCCCTAGTTAGGAACAGATGTGTGTGTGTGTGTGTGTGTGTGTGTACATATGAACATGAATTTCTAGTGTTAAAGAAAAGTCATCTAACCAAAAAGGAGTTTGTGCTAGGTGCTGTTTTATTTTGCTATTGGAAAGATGAGTTGTGGTGATGTATTTAATGCACAGCATAATCAAACTGTTGTCTTTTGATGAGTTATTACTATAATGCATCATCAAAGCCTAATGGCTTTGATATAGTACACTAACATGTTTTTTGAACAAAAGAAGTTTGGTGATTTATTAAAATAATGCTATTCTACTGTTTAAATGCTGCTCAAAAAGGTAAACAAAACATGCTTAGAGACTAAGAAAGAAAATAAATAAAACTCACTAAACTTTAAACTCACTAAAAATATAAGAAGAGATACTTATTTTTTATTATTAAACAATGTCAAAGCGAAGTTCTTGAAACCTTTAGTGAATCAGGATAACCTCTTATCTTCTTGTAAGGAGTTTGTGTTTTGTTCTGGTTTTCTTAAAAAAACAGAATGCACTTTGTAATCATATAATATTTGACAATGCATAAAATGTATATGCTGATTTTGCCTTCATTCAGAAATTTAGACCTTTTATTCTCTTAAAAATATATAGAAATTTTACATTGTAATCTTGGTTGTTGGGTGAGCATGGAAAGAAATGTAATCATGTCATATTCAATGAATGATTTTGTGGCTATGTTTCATTTATCATCTCCACTGAAGCATCGTATGAATATGCATAATCTTGCTTTCTTTACTGAGCCTTTACAGTGTAATTTCACAAGTAAATGATAAATGCTGTATTTAGATGGTTGGCTGGATTCCCAGCTTTGTTTTGCATTATTCTTTTGTTTTCTGAAATTCAAGGGCAATACAGATTGATTGATTTATTTTTTTTAGATATGCTTTGCCTTTTATATAATTAATTTACAATGTGTCATTTCTAATGTCTTTAGTGAATGAAGTAATAATAATCTCAATTATTTTGCTTTTGATTTTACTGACAATCTAGAATATACTTCATATATTAACTTATTGATAAAATTATTTTTTGTGTGTGATTAATAGTAAAACATTTGTCGAGGTGTTTTGTGCTATGTGCAATGACAACTACTTCACTTGAATTCACCATAATCCTATACCACAGTGACATTTCTTTTCCTTCTGTTTGGATTTTAGAAAACTGAAGCCTACCCAGAGGGTAGATATTGAGTCAGGATCTAAACACAGTTGGACTTTACAGCTCTCAGGATCGTAACACCTAACTTCTTCCAAAAAGTGAAATGACTTTACTTCTAATTTCCTCCATTCATCCAATACCATTTGAAAATAGTGTCTGAGTGTATACTGTTTTTCAAGCACTGTTCCTGGGAATCCAGGTACACAGTAAACTTTACAGACAAAGTTCCTGATCTTAGTCCATTGTTCCAGTAGGAAAAGATATCAACATCGGGCCAAATAGATAATAAATAAAAGTTAAGAAAGTCTTAAGTGTACCAAAAAACATAAAGCAACGTCCTGGGATAGAGGATGACTGGTGAGTGTTATGTTTGATATAATAATCAGGGAAAACAAAGTTACTATTTGTTAATGGATCTGAAGTTTGAGAAGCGAGACATAATACAAAGATCTACTTGATGAATATTCTAGGCAGGGCGCAGATAATTAAATTTAGTTTAAATCTTTTCAGTGAGGAGAGGCGAAGAGCCTCTACTGAGTACCCATTTAAAATCCCACATGATTTGTAGGATTGGATCTTAGGAAGCACCAAGACTTAGCAGTTTTATGGGGAGGGGTGGGGGAGTAAGAGAGAGATTCCATAGGTCTTGTGAGTTCCCATTGGGTTAACATTCATCTTCTCTTGTACTTGAGAAATGAGAAGAAATGTGAATACTGTCAATGGAAAAACACTTAGGAAAGTTTTATAAGCATTTTGCTTCCTTATAGCTAAGAAAGGTAATTTGCGTACTTTGTGGCTTGGATGGTTTCTTTAAGACTCTCGCCAATAAACAGATTGGTGAACTGAAGCACCTTTAAGGTAACCTCACATCCGAGCACAGAAACACAAGGCAGGAGACTCAGGCCTGGCTCCACCAACCGTTTCTGTCCTGTCCTTGTGTTATCAAAAAGGGATATTTTATCCATTCCTTCATCTTTCCCAAGACTCTGGTAACATTTTCCCCTTTTCCCTTATTTCTGAATTCTTTCTTTCTATCGTTAACAAATAAAATAGCCCTACATTTCTCTTTTTTATCTTCAGTTTTTACACATTAATAAAAATACTGCAAAACATAAAATAGGAAGCAAATCATAGACACCACAGAATATTTTTTAAAGTAATTTAGAAAAATTTTTCTCTGTGTTTTCTATAGGAAGATGTCAATTTGCCAAATTCCTGATTCTCTTTGTATCTGAGTCCTTGAAGACTTCAAACTTACATGATTAATTTATATAAATAAATGTATTGTTTAATATATGTGAATAGAAAGATCATAGTGAAATTTTAATGTTTTTAATTTGTTCAGTGTAACTCTCACATTCTTTGTTCTTGGGAAGTAAATTAGCTTGTCATCTCTTTGTTCTCTTATATATATATATTTTTTATTTTCTTCAGCTTCCCGAGTTTTGCAGTTTTTTTTTTTTCAAGGAGTAGCTTAGCACCTAGATGTGTTGTAAGCATAAAAACAGAAAAAAATAGAAATGTTGATTATCTGAGTTTTAGGAAACAGAGAAAGGACTTTTCTAATGAGTCCTTAAATATAACATAAATCTTGTATTAAGTCACTTTTAAAATGGCAAGCTTTTAAGGTTAAAAATTATAAATAATTAAAGATGACTGATGTATAATTACAATTCCATTACATACTCTGAAACATTTTCATGGAGAAGATAGATGGTATAAATGACCAACTAATTATTTTCTTTTAGAGAAGTAACTCCTAATTGAAAGGCTACTAGCAAATGAAAACGAAGAAATGTACTGTTTTTGATCAGGTAGTGTTTGGTGGATGCATGGGTACACTGCATCTTACAGAAGATGTGAAAGGGTAATAAACAAAACATGATTATAAACTTTAAAAAAAATTAAAATTGAGCTGGCTGAAAAATATAACTTTTCTGAAATAGTTTAATGTTCAAGTTTTGCCACACAACTTTTCAATTTAAGATTTATCAAACAAACCATTATTTTCTATATTCATGACATGTCATTCATGTGCCAGGAAGTATACTGAATGTAAAATCAGATACTTTTCTTGATATTAACTATATGACAGGGTTGTTATAATGATATGTCATCCTATTTTTACTGTTTTGCCTTGCTACTCTATCTCTGCACATATAAATTCTATGAAGTCATCAGAGAGTCCAACACACATCGAGAGAAGGGAAGTCAACCAAAAATTTAGAGTTTTAAACTGTCATTCAGTTTTTACAAGTGCATCCAACAAGTTAATCTTATTTGGATTATAGAAAGCCCATCTACATCTCTTTATTTTTGGTATTCAATTCTCTGTACTTATGATCATTTTTTAATCTGAAAATATTTGAGTGTCTTAATGAGAGCCATGTTGTGATTCTCTTAAGTGAGACAACCACAGCTGGAGAGAAGTACCTGGTCTGCATTCAGCCCAGTTGGAAAAGACTTAACAGTTACATGATCATTACAAACAAATAATACAGGAGCCATTGAAAATCTTAGAATGTATTAAAAATTATATGTATTACATATAGTAAATATTGTATCTATTTTGGACCAAGGATGTGATGTCAGTTGGAAAATTGCATCTAGTTTTGTTCTGGGTATGTCCTTGAAGGACTTTGATAAGTTAGTATATACTAGGATCAGGAAAACTAGAAAAGAGAGGAGACATTGTGATTGCGGGCTTTTATTATGTTTCAGACTTTATTCTAGAAGTTCTCACATATGTTACCTCATTAAAATGCTAAGCCTTATTAAAGTGCTGTGATGGTAATGTTTAAATGCATTTTGCTTCAGGAAACTTGGAATGACATAATTTAATTAATTTGACTAAAATCACACTACTCCATCTTAGTAATTTCTCCTAAATACCTCAGCTCCTAATTCAAATATAGTTTGGCAGCTTCTACAGTTGACAGTGTAAATATTTAGCCACCAGAATAAGTCAGCAAACACTTGACCAAACTGCCCCTTCTTTCACTTCACCAAACCTAGCTGACATATTTGAAGTGGGGACCATTTGGAGTTTTGGCTGTCACGCTGTTCAGGGCACTCTTCATGAAGCGGCATCATTCATCTAGGGTAATACCTGAGGTTTCTTGCCTCACACCAAGAAAATCAAAGATGTGGACCCACAAGGAGTGACGTTAAGAGTGGAGGTTTAATAGGTGAGAAGAAGAGAAAAGCTCTCTCCTGCAGAGAAAGAGAGAGGCTCCCAAGCGGGTCTTCTGGTTCCCTGGTGAAATACATGGGGTTTTATAGACAAGCTTGAGGAGGTGGTGTCTGATTAACATAGGGTCCAAAAGATTGGTTGGACCCATTATGTCATTTACATAATGCAAGAAGAAGCTGGTCGCCCCACCCTTATCTTTTTTTATGCTGATGGGTTCTTTCCTTGGCCAGTGGCCATGTCGGCTTTTTTTTTTGAGACACAGTTGCCCTCTTGTTGCCCAGGCCAGAGTGCAATGGCACAATCTGTGATCATCGCAATCTCAGACTCCTGGGTTCAAGCAATTCTCCTGTCTCAGCCTCCTGAGTAGCTGGGACTACAGGCTGTGTCACCCTGCCTGACTAATTTTGTGTTTTCAGTAGAAACGGGTTTTCTCCATATTGTTCAGGCTGGTCTCGAACTGCTGACCTCAGGTTATCCACCTACCTCGGCCTCGCAAAGTGCTGTTATTACAGGCGTGAGCTATCACACCTGGCTTGTTGCCTGCTTCTTTACTGCACATGTGGCAGCAAAGAAAAAGAAAGAAGGAGCCTCCATGTTGAACATATCTGACTTCCAGGTATCCCTTTTCTATTGGCACAGCTGTTGGCATTCACCTGTGCCAGCTTCTAGCTTGCTTTTCTATGTCTGCAGCTTGATTTTTCAGGCTGCCCTTTGTTAGAAAAGAAATGATTTGGGGGCTGCATTTTATTAAAAGGGAAACCTTACCGATGACTCTCTTACCCTCACTAACTGCCTGATTTTTAGCTCCCGTATCAATCATTCAGTTTCCAAAATTTGAGGGTGTAGTTATCTCTAAGTTGTCACCCAAAGCTAATAATTTTGAATTCTGGGAACTGAGGAGATCATAGCTGACACACTAGAGTATTATAACTTGTAGATAAATAAACTCTACAGTATCTACAGGCTGAAGAAGAGGGAAAGGAGGTGGGAACCACCACAGGGTTCTTTTCCCACCCTTTGTCTAATTTTCACTTGCTTTTTGGATCCAGAATTTGTCTCTCTTCTCTTAACTAAATATGGGTATATGAATTCAACTTCATGAGAATTTTTGTTTTATTGCCCCAAACTTACATTATTTGTGTGCTTATTTGTATTTTATTTTAAATATCTGAATGCTGCTTTTGGTCCTCGAATTATTCTTTGTAACAAACTACAAACTATGGCTTTCTGTACCTTGTCTTGACTTCATGGCTGCATAAGCTTAGAGAGGAAATGTTTTTCTACGAATATATTAAATTCAATAATGTTTACATTTTCTCTTCTTGTATTGATTTCATTTCTTCCAGTTTGTTTTCACTATTTGTTCATTTTGTGCCTTTGTTTTGTAATAAAAATATTCTTGAGCTATCAGGTGATCATAGACTATCCCTTCATATGTAAGAAAGAAGCATGAAAAAAATTTGTGAGCATAAACAGAACTTATAAAATGGTGGTTTTTATTGTAGTGTGAGTGGTAGGGAGCCAGTGGTTTTCACTGCAAATATTTTTAGACATATTTACATTAGTTATGTATATATTTGGGTAAGGTAGTAATTTATCATATAGGTAACATCTCAAGTTCAACTGGGAGTCTTTCTCATAACTTAGGATCTTTCATTTTCTTAGGATCTCAGCGTGACTTCATCTTTCTAATTTTTCAAATTCTACACAAAATTAAAGAAACAATTATCGGACCTATCTTTTACCTTGGCCAAGTCATGACTTTTAATCTCCTCTTGGATGTATTAGAGCATATGTCAAATTCTTAAAATCTGTTTGTATCCCTTTGGGGACCCACAACGTTAATTCTCGTGCTCAGAAGTGGTCCATTCAAATCCTATAAAGTTCTATAAATTACAGAATTAATAAATCAAATAACTAGAAAACATATTGAGATGATTCAAACCACTGAAGAATGAATCAGTGACCTGATTACTATTGAGAAATGGAATATAAAACTTTTCCTAGGAAGTCACATATATGCACACACACACACTCATACATATACATATGTGTATGCATATATATATACATGTATATTTTATATAATTTTAATATTATAATCTATAATATTTTGCACTTATGGGCATTTATGTACAATCAGTAAGTTTAATTGCTCAGTAGTCGAGTGGGTCTATTTTAAGCTTCTAATTCATTTACCAAGTAACTGGAGAAAACCATTAAGATAATGATCTTTTGTTTATTTAATCTGAAAATTTTAATTGAGTGGCTTTTATGTGTCAGATGCTGTTCTAGGAAAATTACAAACTCCAGTCCTGAAGTTTTGGACCTTATATTTCATTGAGGAAATGTGTAAATACATATGTATGTATACACACACAAATAGTTGTATAATTACATTTCAGGTAGTGATATTTTTGTGAAGAAAACCTGTCTTTGTTCTGGCTTTATCTACATTTATCTTTTCATATTTGTCAGATTTTCCTGATCTTCATTGATTGCACAATGTAATTCTCAACTCTCATTTTCTTCACCAGGATTGATTACTTTTTGTATTACTGTTTGTTGATTTTTCATTTTTGCCTGCAATTCACTGTGATGTCAACTCTTGGTCATGTTAAGGATGTTTGTATTCCTAATATAATCAGTAAAATAATAAATAGCTGTGAGCTCAATACTTATGGACTTACTCTTTGCTATACCTTCTCCATCATTTTTGCTTTAATATTACAAGCCTATATTTACTTTTCATGTATTGTTTCCAAGAGCCAATATTTTGGATTCTCTGGCTATGAAAAAGGCTTGACAATAATTTTGATCAAAAAATTCTCTAATGGCTGCAGTGTCACATGAAAGTTTCCTGTCATTGGATACAAACCAGGAAACTGTGATGCATCCTGTGAAACCTCAAACTTCTCCCCAGTTTGAATATCAATAGCGTAGTCCTTAGTAGTAATTTTACATTCAGCACTTGGGTGAACCACACGCAGACACAGATACATTGCTCTTTTATAATTCATACTAATTTTATCCAGTAAACAGATTAATAGATTCTTCTGCTTTTTCTCTTTTGGGAAGAAACGTGTGTGTGTGCGTGCAAGTGCACGTGTGTGTAGTGCATATATATATATATATACATGCAAGAAACATATATAATACACATATATATGACATGTTAAAAATAATTGAAACAGAAAGAATTCATATATGGACCCTTGTGTCCTCTGTTTTCTAGCTTTCTGTTTCCCTTTCTATTGACACTATTGGCACTGTTCTCAGGTCATACATATATGTTTATAAAAACATACATACATGTTTATAAAAACATACATATATGTTTATAAAACTTATTCCTCTGTTATACAAACGATTGCACTTCATATATAGTTCTGTACCATAGTAAGATGCTCTAGAGTAAGCTGCACTAAGAAATTAATCCTGGAATGTCAATGTCAAACAGTTATTTCTTGATTGCAGTTTATAACCAGCCTGGGTTGAAAGCCAGGAGTGAGAGTACCCCAGTGGTCTGCTCTATTCTGTCACTCAGGGAGCAGGGTTGCCAGTCTCCAACTTTCTTTTTGTCTCCTTCCTCCCCTGCAGAGCAAAAGAGTGGGAGAGGGTGTCATTCAGGAGCAATTAAATGCTTCAATTAAGTCAATCAGAAGCAATTAAGGAGCATAAGTCACTTATGCTCACAACCTTTTGGCTATAACTGGTCACATGATGCTGCTGCAGGAAAAAGGCTGGGTAATATGGCCTTCCTGAAAATCATAGCCTTCTATGTGCCCAGAAAATAAAATATATTAAGCATAAGTTTATCATCCGCATCTTGCATTTTTATTTAAAAACTAGCTAGCTAGCTATTATCTATCATCTATATCATCTAGCTATTATATATTATCTATTATCTATCATCTGTGTCCACTATCTATCTCCTATCATCTATCATCTATCTTTATCTATTTATCAATCTAACATCTTTTTTCATCATCTATCATCTATCTATATCTATCATCTATATCTATCATCTATCTTTTTCTATCTATCTATCTATCTATCTATCTATCTATCTATCTATCTATCTATCTGCCTGACTACCTCCCCCCCTCTTCTAGAGCTTGTTATTTGTTAGTATATGCAACTCTTATTTTAAAGCTTAATAATGTCACATTACATGAAAATTCCAAATTTTACTTATCTAATCCTGCACTAGATTGTCTCTGTTTGCCACTATAACAGTGCTGCAGTGAATGTCCTTTGTGAAGAAATACAAGCATGTTAGTATGATACATTCCTGGAAATGAAATTTCTGGGTCAAATTGTATGGGTATTTAAAATTTTGAAAGATTTATATTTAAAAACTATTTATATTTCCTTTTTGTGTGTTGTGTACACCTTCAGAATATTTGTCTCTCTCTTTTTATTTGTAGGAACTGATTTACATGTTGTTTTGGTTTATGACAATTTATGCTCAGTTATTGGAGCATAGATATTAATAACTATTGTATCATCATAACAAAGTGCCAATTCTGTCACACTTCACAAGCGGGCACTCAATTTGTTTTTTATGTAGAATGTGACCCCTGCTTTCATTTTGTTTGTATTAGTATTTTATTTACTTGTATTATTATGTTGTGGTATTTTTGTTTATATTATACCCTCCTTTCTATTCCTGCCTTTGGAACTACTTTATTTTATTTACATGAAAGTATTGGGTTTTGCTTTGGCATTCAATTTAATTATATTTATCTTTTAGTGGGCAAATTTAGCCAATTTACAATAATTATCAAATTTAGTCTTTCTTTTGGCATCCGTTTGTGTTGTTTTCACTCTTTAATAGTTATATGATTTATTTTATTTCCTTTGTGTCTTTTTAATTTATTTTTTTAATAATTAGGGAGAATTGTAATATTTTTTAGAACTTCCCTTTTAAGCTAAACTTTTTTGCTTATGTTCATATAATAATTAACTTCCATATTTTAATGTAATATTTATAAATTTCCTATCATGATCATTCACGAAATTAGTATAATTCATAGTTTCCTTTACCTAATTTTGTTAATTATATTTCTTAATATTTTGTTAGTTATACTACTTGAGTTATTAGTTGCAAATGATGCATTTTTGATACTTCAGATATAAAATAGAGGAAATTCAGAATTCCTACACTATTGGACCCTTTTTTCTGTCTCACTTTCAATTTTTATTAGTTTTATCAATTTACTCCTTGCCAGGGCATAGAAAAAACACTTTTAAAGCTATTGTTTTGGCATTTCTTTTTGTCATAATAATTTATGGAGTTCTTTATACTCTTTTCTGTGTATAATTTCTCTGTAGCTGAAACAATAGATTATAGTTTGATAAAAGAACACCTTTTTCCATCAGTTTTCAGTTCACTTTAAAATAAAATAACTTTTATTCCTCTTTACAAAGGAACTTAATGGCATTTGAGGTTAAACAGAATGACCTAATAGAAAATATATCAGTTAGAACTATAAGATTTGTAATTGAAAGTGTCATGCTGAGTTCTCAGAATATGATAAGAATATTGATTCAAATATATTCCCAAAATGAATTATCAAATTTCTATTTGTTTTATTGGTAAGATGTTTACAAAAGGAATTGATATACCTGGTTAATTTGCTTAGTAACATATAATGCTAATATAATTTAAGACTTTTGCTTAAGAAATGAATCCTATATTTGTATAGCTCAAGTGAAGTCAGAAGTTTTGAACTGCAAATCATAAAACTATGCAAAGTTTATTTTAAATAGAATGTAAAAAGATCAAATAGTCAATCCTTTGAATTTAACTACAGGGAAACTGACAGCTACTGTTTATAATGGAATAATAAAATTAATAGCTTAAATAAAGGCTTAAGAATGAACTCTTATTTATTTGCTTCATTAATAGAGCATTTCAGTGTTATTTACATTTTAAAAGTTCTTGATTAAGAGTGTTACATCTTTAAAAATGAAAAGTCACACTTCTAACATTGGTAGTGGGTACATCATCTTTCTGTCAAAAGACACTGCATCTGTATATTGTTTTATATTTAAAATTCATATAGTATATCAAGCATGTAAAAGAAATAGAGAATTTTATATTCAACGCCCATGTGCTGAAGTTAAAATTCATCTCCATTTATTTCAAATTATGCATATTTTTGGAATAAAACATCACGGTTTTGCTCTCTGGGGCCTCTGTGTGTGATTTTTCAGATTGTGTGTGCAATGCTCACATACCCTGAACTCTAAGGGCAATCATGCTTGTGGCGCATGCAGAACACATCCTTCAGAGCCTAAGGCAGCCCTTATTTCCTCCCTTTAAATAATTAGTCATTATTCTGTATTTGGATTTATAATTTCCAGCCATGCTTGACTGTATACACATGCAGACCCTAATTTATTAAGCAGGAATTTATTAAGGGTATGAAACAGAAGTACCTTATTTTTCTCCAGATATAGTCTTTAACCATCCTGCAAGAAGATTATCTTCTTCCACTCTCAACCTCTCAAAACTAAATGTATTTAATATATATGGATTTATTCAGGTTGTCTTTATTTCTTGCCATTGTTTTACTAACTTGTATCTTTCTAGAAAAGAGTGAAATAAGTATTTTTCTAATTTAATGGTTTAACACAATACATACTGTCTTTAATGATTAACTACTAAATGAAGTAATACCTGTGTCATGCTTAGAAAAATGTTTGGAACATCAAAAGGGCCATATAAAACTTAGTTATTAATGTTATTGCAATGTAATTTTTAAAAACGAATGTATCAACAATTAGTAATTATGTCCATTTTATTCCAAATTATTTGATGATGTTTTCTCTATTTTTATTAAATAACACTTTCAAAATATTTTGCTGTTTTGTCTTATATTTCCCTTTATTTTTAAATTCTTAAATTCATAATATCCCCATTTAACTACTCAGTATCTCTAACCTCCTTCCTAAGATCTTAGGTAGCTTTAAATCTGTTCATTTTTCCTCTCTTATTCTTATTTTTCTGGCTCCATTATTAAAGTTCTAACTTTTGTAAAACGACTAAAGATAGTCCCTTTTTAAATTGTTTCATACAATCAGTGCTTGTTTAGTTTTAACCATGGTTTATATTTTTCATCTTCCTTTCCTTTAGGGTTAAATATCCTTATTCTTGAAGAAAGTCTTTTCGAGGAAATATTAGTGCTAATAACTTTCGGTCTTCTCATCAAAACACGTGTATTTTTTCCTAACTCTTGAATAGTGTCTTAGCTGCTGTTAGAATGACAGAGGAAACCAGGTGTTTCCTCTCAATACCAGAAGACATTTCTCAAATGTCTTTTGGCTTGTTTTTTAAGCCATTGACCAGTCTACTTCTTAGCATCACTGTCATTTCTATGTTGCTAATGTCTTTTCTCTAAGCTTGTTTCCAATAGATCTCTTGTTTTTGAAGTTCTGTTGTTTAATACATGCATCCACGTGAGATTTCTTTTTATCATGTTAAGGAAATACTGTGCTTTTTGAATATGAAGATTTATGTCTTGGAAAATTCATGTCATGGAAAATTAACCTCTTCAAATATTATCTGATATGGTTTGGCTCTGCATCCCCACCCAAATTTCAGCTTGAATTGTAATAATTCCCACATGGCAAGAGTAAGATCAGGTGGAGATAACTGGATCATGGGGGCGGTTTTCCCCATGCTGTTCTTGTAATAGTGAGTGAGTTCTCACGAGATGTGATGGTTTTGTAAGGGGCTTCCCCATTCTAGCTGCTTTTTCTTTCTCCTGCCACCCTGTGAAGAGGGGCTTTCCGCCATGATTTTAAGTTCCTGAGGCCTCCCCAGCCATGCAGAACGGTGAGTCAGTTAAACCTCTTTTTTTTTTTTTTAAATAAATTACCGAGTCTTGGGTATTTCTTAATAGCAGTGTAAGAATGGACTAATACATTGCCTCTCTGCTATTCTCTTCCTTTACTTTTAGAATTCTAATTAGATATTGGTATGATGTTATCACACTTTCTCTCATGCTTTTATCTCAGACGTCAGCATTTCCCTTCTTTCCTTCCTCCCTTCCTTCCTTCCCTCCCTTCCTCCCTTCCTTTCCTCCCTTCCCTTCCTCCCTTCCCTTCCTCCCTTCCCTTCCTCTCTTCCCTCCCTCCCTCTCTTCCCTCCGTCCCTTCCTCCCTTCCTTTCCTCCTTTCCTCCCTTCCTCCGGTCTTGCTCTGTCGCCCAGGCTGGAGTGCAGTGGCGCAGTCTTGGCTCACTGCAACTTCCGCCTCCCAGGTTGAAGTAATTCTCCTGCCTCAGGCTCTGAGTAGCTGAGACTACAGGCGCACGCCGCCACGCCCGGCTAATTTTTTGTGTTTTTAGTAGAGACAGGGTTTCACCATATTGGCCAGGCTGGTCTGGAACTCATGATTTTGTGATCCGCCCGCCTTGGCCTTCCAAAGTGCTGGGATTACAGGCGTGAGACACCGCGCCCAGGCCCCATTTCCCGTACCTTTATCTCCCTTTACTGCTTTCGTTGTGGTGTCTTCAGATTCACCGTTGAATGCATGAATTCCTTCTTCAACTGTTTTTAGTGTCCTTTCATAATAACTTACTTGATATTATATTTCCAAAATTGCATTTTTTCTTTCAAAGTTACCTGACTTTTTTCATATTATTCCTTTTATATTTTTATTAAAAAATGTCTATTAAGATTCCATTAACTGAAGTACTCAAATAGCTAATTTTGTTGTTACTTCTGCAGACTGTTTTACCTACCGTGTTCTTCATGTATAATTACCTTGGAGTTTAAGGGTTTGTTGTTGTTGTTGTTGTTGTTGTTGTTTCCGTAGCTTTATAGCTGGGGAGGTTATGTATGGGAATGCACCAAGATCTGTTACAGAATGTTCCCACTATAGCAGATAAATTTTTACTTCAGTTAAAAGGAGTCAGTTTTTGTGTTCCTCTCTCACCTGGGGCTCTCAGAAAGCACAAGCGGCTTTCATTTTCAGGAGATTCTTCTCTGTACCTTACCTCCTCCGACCCGCCTCCCAACCCAGGGTCAAAGGACCTGACTTCATGCCAAAAATCTCAACTAAGACTCTTACTTCCCAGAGAATCCAGCTACATGCTTCTCACTCTATTCTGTTCTGTCTCCTCTTGATTTGAGAGTCAGGTGGCTTCCCTTATTTTCCAGAGAGTTCAGTTGTGCATTGAGAAAAGATCGTTTGTTATATTATCACTTTGATTTTAACGTATTTACTGTGGGAACATTTTCAGGTTATTTATTTTGCTGTGTTGACTTTAGAACATGATGTTTTGTTCATTTGCGAGAATAATCACTGTTGTTTGGCTGGGTTGGAATATTTAAGGATGTAGGGGATAACAAAATTGTCTCCTAAGTCAGTTAAAGCTTACACATAAATTATTATTGCACATATTAATACATACAACTCCTAACAAAAGTAGGATGAACAAGGAAGTAGGATTATAAAATAATTATATCTAAGTGATATAATTGTGCATATATATAGCATTATCCATGAAATTTCTACTGGATATGTGGTGTTATAAAGTCATTTTCAGGATTTACCTCCCAAATAAAAATTAAAAATCATGTGTATTTGAATAATTATGCACATGTAATGTCATGTAATGATTATAATAAATTTTTGTCATTTGGAGAATTAATATCAAGGTAATGACTTTGTAATTCATGTAACATAAATTAATAAAATATATAGACACAGAACAGAGTAATGGAAATGACCTGAGGTTTATTTAATGTATATTTTAAACTAAAAACATTGAGAAATTTAAATTTACAACTTATTAAGATAAAATATTAAGGTAAATCGACTTCCTTGAGGAAATGCTCATGAGAAAATGTGTATAAACAAGTTTAAAATACACATGGTCCACTTTGCAATGTTCTATTTCACCAAAATACCAAAAAGTGTGTCTGTAGGTTAGGGAATTATAGATGTTTAATAATTTTATTTTGACAGTTTGCTGCATTTTCTAGATTTTCTACAGTATGCTTTATTTTCAGTAGTAAAGAAATCCAGTAACTGGTATAAAAAGTGCTTCTATTTAGGTATTTTCCAGCTTTGTGATAGTTTAAAAATACAAGTTTAATTTGTTTACTGCTAGAAATAATTTTGTGGCTGTCACAGACTTAACTATCTCAGATATAATAATACTGTAAATTGATAGTCTTCATGAGGGTCACTTACTGAGGTAACTTACAGTGTTACATTTATAGTAACATAAGGTTTGTATACTACATCTCAGCAACGAAATAGCAATTCTTTTCAACAATGGAAAAGTTCATGAAACAGAAGTTCATTACTTTCTGAATCTACTTTAGCTTTCTGTTTTTACTGTATACTTTGATTTTTTCAATTTTTTTATATAATGTGAATGTCATATAAATATTTGAGTATGTACCAAGACATTTAAATCAAAATGCATCTTATTTCGTTGAAGAAAATTAAAAACAATTTTAAAGGACAGTAATCATTTTATTTAAAAATAGCTAATGAGATTCAGGTTATAATAATGTGATGGCATTAAGGTTTTAGATATTCAAATTTAAATAGTTAAAACTTTACTTAAAATATCATACATTAACTTAAATCCTGTAATTTAGCTTGAAATTTTATACTCTTGAAACCACATCTTATCCAAATAATCCTCATATAGTCACAGTCTCTTTAAGATTACTCCTTTTGTAATTATATTAATTTGATCACAAAAAAAAACTAAGAGGATTTTATAATGAGAAAATACATGATTGTCTTCATCTCTATCTCTGTCCCCTAACACAATGCCTGGTTCTCAAAGATAACGTCATTTTTAATCCTCTTGTGCATCTAAACCAAACCATAATAAACTCCATCCCACCCCACCCCTGGTACTGTAGTGAAATTTAAATAAAATTAACTAAGCAAACAAATGATCAACTTTGTTTCCTAGGCTGCAAATGTGTAACTTCTTGGGAATACAATTGCTGCTAAAATACATATTTCACTGTCAGAAAAAGCTCTCTGCTTTGCCACTTCTTAGCTCTGTGGAAAATCACAGAACTTTCTTCCTAGAGTTATTACATGTCTAAATTATGTGAATCTTGTATTACGGAGACAGGCCACCTAGTAATATATCGATTACTATTATTATTGTTTATTCTTTTATGTTTATAGAATTATACATAAATACTTTAGAGCAATGTTGTTTTGGGGTCACTTCTTTTTCTTGAAAAATTGCTGCAAAATTTGAGGTAGTATGTAAAAACTTTCACCCTATTTATTTAAGTATTTAAAGGCTTCGAAGTATATCTACACATGTATATTTTTCTTTGGCTTACCATAAATGTCAGTTGAGACTGGCAGGGTATCACCTGAGATGGGGATAGATACTGTCAGTGTACTTTTCCATCTTTTAATGCCTGCAGAACTCAGAGTAAATTTGGCAGATCAAGTAGCTGATGATCAAATCTGTTAATATTGAGGAAAATCATGTATTAATCTAATAGTTGTACCAATTAGAGTTTTAAAGGAAGTATTACCTTGGAATGAGTAAGCTCTTTAAGACTTTTACAAAAGCACAGGCATTCTGTAATTCATCAAGTTGTGAATAAACTCATTTCCTGTTACTTAAGAAGAACATATAACTGGTCTGGGGGTATATAACAATTACTTATACATGTACCCTAAAACTTAAAGTATAATAAAAAAAAAATAAAAAAGAAACAAAGTATATCATATCCAGGAAGAAATAAAATTATGTATAATTGATATAAAACTGTGGAAATGCATTCCCACTGGGAAAGGTTTCTCATTATGTATTTGAAATTGAAAATACTTAGCATACAGTAAGTGTGGTAGTGTAAAAGTAGCAGTCATTTAAATATAATGAATGTAAAGCAACATTGACATCAATGTTTCTTTTTTGTTATAAATCTCAAAAACTATACGTTCAATAAGGTTTCTATTATTTGGAAATATTTATATTCAAGAAATTAAATAAGTAGCATATATACTGTTAAGAGTTTGACTACTTCTTGGTGAGATTATTTATGGCCCAAGTAAAAGTCAGATGTCATTAATAATTCATGTGCATAGATGAGTTTGTGTGTGTGTGTGTGTGTGTATACGTATGTTTCTTAGTGTGGTAGGAACTTAAACATTTTCCAGAATTATAAAGACGGTCTTGTTACAGTTAAACAGTTCACGCTGAAAATGTGTATGCTTGTTGAAACTCTGTGCTCAGAGGAAATTGCTGCCAATGGGAAGAGTTTAGTTAGAGGCATTAACCCTCCTTAGAAATGAATGTTAGTCATTAGGGAGAATGCAGTGGAGGCCTGTTTTTTCTGGAGTCTGATCAAGGTCTTGTGTATGAATGTCCCTTACTTATATTGCAGGGGTAGAGAAATCAGACCTCCTCCTTTTCACATTTTAAGTATCTATTGGTATATCATAAAATTCTATATGAGTGTTTTTAGAATATGAAGAATAGAAAAGGATATTTACCTCTACTCCCTCTTTCAGGCTATCAAAATAATAAATGTTTCTGAGGACTGGCTACTTTGCTAAAATTTTTCCATGTTACTTTCAAGTCTTAGCATTCCCAGAAGATACATTGTATTATTTACTTTTATAAATTTGGAAACTGAAACACAGAGAAGCTAAATAAATTATTCAGGATCAGAGAGCCAAGAGTTGCACAGGGTCCCAAATGGTTTCTTTAGGACAAAAAATAAAAATAAAAAATAAAAAAAAAAGGCATCCAGGTTCCAGCAAGAAAGACAGAAAGGTAGAAGTTATATGCACTCTCTTAAAAAAACCATTCCAGAAGTTGCAGAGCTCATTTTAGACTCTATCTCATTAGCCAGAAGTTAGTGACAGGGCCCCCAGTGAATCACAGGGAAGTCTGGAAAACACATACAGTCTTTATTCTGGAAGGCTGTGCTCATCTAAATTTTCTAACTATAAAAGGATATAAAGGCATGTTTTGGTAGATAACTTGAAAACAAGTTTCTGTCAAGTTGTTCTAATCAATTATCCTCATTCTTTTGAGTGTCTTTCATGACTTCATCAATTCAATCTGTCACCAAAAACCCTTGCAAATTAAAGATTGAGTAGTCTATATTTCCAATTGCTTTTTCCACAGATTTAACCCACGAATAATCTTCTGACTTGGATTAATGAGGATTTACCTAGACACAAGAAGAAGCATGTGCATTCATCTGTTGAATTATTGCTAAGTGAACTTTATATTTATAATAAAAAACCCAAAATATCGGATTTATTCTGTCGTGTACTGGGGAATTGAAAAATTTTCATGATCCGTTTCAAATTCCAGTGTTGAATGCAATAGAGCGTAGGGAGTTTTGGAAGGACAGACACAGGATTTTAATTCTTACTTTTCTACATACCCACTGTACAAACTTGGGCCTTAGATTTCTTATCTGGAAAATATGCTTAATAATACATGCTTTGAGTAATTCTGAGAGTATCAGACACAGTAAGTGCTATATATGAGTGTATGTACACATTTGTGAGTGTCTGTATATATTTACCTATGATTTTTAAAATAAAAACTGTCCTACTTTATGTTAATACGTGGTAACTAGATTTTCCCCTATATTGCATATTGTAAGATCTTTTATATACAAAAACATGTATCTGCACTAGTATTCTTTTTTGTTTTGTTTCATTTATTTTTATTTTTATTTTTTATTATACTTTAAGTTATGGGTTACATGTGCAGAACGTGCAGGTTTGTTACATAGGTATACACATGCCATGGTGGTTTCCTGCACCCATCAACCCGTCACCTACATTAGGTATTTCTCCTAATGCTATCCCTCCCCTAGCCCTCCACCCCTCGATATTCCCCAGTGTGTGATGTTCCCCTCCCTGTGTCCATGTGTTCTCATTGTTCAGCTCCCACTTATGAGTGAGAACATGCAGTGTTTGGTTTTCTGTTCCTGTGATAGTTTGCTGAGTATGATGGTTTCCAGCTTCATCCATGTCCCTGCAAAGGAATGCACTCATCCTTTTTTATGGCTGCCTAAGTATTCTCTGGTGTATATGTGCCACATTTTCTTTATCCAGTCTATTATTGATGGACATTTGGGTTTGTTCCAAGTCTTTGCTATTGTGAATAGTGCTGCAATAAACATACGTGTGTGTGTGTGTCTTTATAGTAGAATGATTTATAATCCTTTGGGTATATACCCAGTAATGGGATTGATTGCTGGGTCAAATGGTATTTCTAGTTTTACATCCTTCAGGAATCGCCACACTGTCTTCCACAATGGTATTCTTAATCACCCTGTGGTGTCACATTCTGTTGATTTCCTAGAGTATAAAAATAAAGACTATTGATAAAGTATATAAATATTAGAAAAACAAATCTGCCATTTACAGATGGCATGCCTTGTACATTAAACATTGAAGAAAATTTGGAATAAATTATTTGAATTAATAAGACATGTTGGTAGGTGGACTGGTTGTTTTCATCAGCTAGCAAATGTTTATTGAGCATACCTGTCTTGGTTGCATCTGTGAATATAATAAATAGTCTTGACTTGTTTCAGCCTACATTCTAGCGAAAACTGGGTAGAAAGGAAATACTAAATAAGAAAATAAATAAATCATATAATTGTTAGAATGGAAAAGAATAAGGCAAAGTTAGAGTCAGACATGCTGGGATGGAGTAGAGATTCCTGTTTATTATTATTATTATTGTTATTATTATACTTTAAGTTCTGGGATACATGTGTAGAACGTGCAGGTTTGTTACATAGGTATACACAGGCCATGATGATTTGCTGCACGCATCAACCCATCGCCTACGTTAGGTACTTCTCCTAACTCTATCCCTCACGTAACTCCCAACCCTGACAGGCCCCTGTGTGAGATGTTCCCCTCCCTGTGCCCATGTGTTTTCATTGTTTACCTCCCACTTATGAATGAGAACATGTGGCATTTGGTTTTCTGTTCCTGTGTTAGTTTGCTGAGAATTATGGTTTCCATCTTCATCCATGTCCCTGCAAAGGACATGAACTCATCCTTTTTTTAGCTGCATAGTATTCCATGGTGAATATGTGCCATGTTTTCTTTATCCAATCTTTCATCGATGGGCATTTGGGTTTGTTCCAAGTCTTTGCTGTTTTGAATAGTGCCGCAATAAACATACATGTGCATGTGTCTTTAGAGTAGAATGATTTATAATCCTTTTGGTATATACCCAGTAATGGGATTGCTGGGTCAAATGGTATTTCTGGTTCTAGATCCTTGAGGAATCACCACACTGTCTTCTACAGTGGTTGAACTAATTTACACTCCAACCAAAAGGGTAAAAGTGTGCCTATTTCTATTTTAAATGCAGTGCTCTGAGTAATCTTTGTGAAAGTAACATTTGGGCAAAGGTGTATAAAATGGTGAAAGAGATAGCCAAGTAGATTTCTTGGATAAGGGAATTAAAAGGTGAAGGAGCACTCATTGCAAAGGTCCTGAAGTGACTGAGTGCCTGTCTTACTTGTGGAGCGGCAAGAATGTCCTGTGCTAGAGGAGAAGGCAGGGAAGAAGAGGCAAGGGATGTAGTTGAACACTAACGGGAAGCTGAGTGCCCTAGTGTACATGTTTAGGACTTTGGCTTTTCCTATGAAGCAAATATGGAATCACTGCAGGATTTTGAGCAGAGGAGAGCCATGGTCTGATTTACATTTCTGAAGGACATCTTAGCTGCTGTGCTTTGAATAGACCATAGAGGATGCTATGTTCTTAATCTGTCCCCCAGAATTCATGTGTTGGAAACTGAATCCCCAATGCAACAGTGTTGGGATGTGAGGCCTTTTGGGAAGTGTTTAGGTCATGAGGATTCTGCCCTCATGAATAGATTAATGCTGTTATAAAAGGGCTTGATGGAGGGAGTTTGTCCCCTTTTGCCCTTCTACTTTCTTCCATGTGAGACCACATCAAGCAGGCATTCACCATACACCAGATGCCCGCACCTTGATCTTAGACTTCTCAGCTTCCAGAATTATTTGAAACAAATTTGTGTTGTATATAAATTACCCATTCTGTGGTATTTTGTGATAGTAGCACAAATGAACTAAGACAAAGGGCAGTCATGTATGCTGAGAGCATGCAGGGGACTACAGCAGTAATTCAGGGGAAGTGTCATGTGGCATGATGACTCAGATAAGGGTGGTAGTGGAGGAGGTTGGGAAAGTTGAGAATTATGGATATATTTTGTAACTAGTTGCAACTGGATCATCTGAAGGATTACATAGGGTTTGTGAAAGAAAGAGAAGGGTTGAAGATTTCACCAAGGTTTCTGGACTAAACAACAGGCAGGACAGAGTGTCATCAGCTGAAGGGAAAGACTGTGGGAGGACAATCATGAGAGAAGATCACAGGTTACATTTTGAACATGTTAGGGTTGAGACGTCTGTTAATATCCAAATGCAGAATTTTAAGGAGAGCTTAGGTGTAAAAGTCTGAATTTCAGGGAATAGTTTTAGGATGGGGATGTAAATTTGAGAGGCCTCAGCAGATAGATGGTATTTACAATGACATCATAGGTGAGTACATTTAAGTAATGAAGAGGGCCAGAAATTCAGCCCTGAAAGCCCTCCTAAGTTAAGAGGTGGAGAAATAGAACCAAGTAAAGGAGACCGAGAGGGACCTCTCAGAGTGGCAGAAGCAAAATTTGGCAGGTGTTGTGACTGAGAAGTCACATGAAGACAGTCAAATGATGCTGACCAATCAAGCACAAATCTGGACTGATAATTACTTAGGCTTTAGCAATGTGAAGATCATAGGAACATAGGTTAGACCAGTTGCACTTAAGTGGTAGAGTAAATGCTTGATTGGCGTATTGGTTTGGTAAGACTGCTTTAGCCAAGAAACATGAACAAAGTGGCATAAACAACAGAAGTTTATTGCCTCACAACTCTGGAAGTGAGAAATGGGAAATCAAGGTGTTAGCAGGGTTGGTTCCTTTCAAGGGCTATGAAGAAGAATCTGTTCCTGCAATTAAGGTAACAGAGAAGCTAAGGATGTTGTTGGTATTGACTAGGTTTAGAGGGTGATTATGCAAGTGAGTTGCTACGTGAAGGCAAATATAAAATATCTTTGGAATAGTGAAGTTCAAGAAACTGAGAATGCAAGTTGATTGATGGATCATGCGGGTGTATATGAAAGTGAAAGGATTTAATTTTAGAAATGAAGAAATATAAAGCAGGGAATTAGGAGCCAAATCATACGAAAGTGATGGATTGACCTAAGAATGAGTGGGTAACAGAAGAAATGAGTAGTCATGACGGTACATGTCATGTAACAGAGTTTATTGACTTAGGGTCTTAATGGAAGTCCTAATGGTTTTTCAGCAATCTTTGGTATTCTGTGACTTGTAGAAGCAGTACCCTAATCTATATACTTTTATCTTGACAAGGTGCTTGAAGTGTGTGTGTGTGTGTGTGTGTGTGTGTGTGTGTCTCCAAATTTCCACTTTTTATAAGAACAAGAGTCATATTGGATTAGGGACACACTCTACTCCAGGATAACCTCATCTTAAGTAACTACATCTTCAACAGCCATGTTTCCAAATAAGGTCACATTCTGAGATACTGAGGGTTAAGACTTCAACATATGGGTTTGTAGAAGGACACAATTCAATTCATAACGATTGCAGAGAAATTAAAAGAGAATAGAAAGAGAGGGAAGACAATGGAAAGAGGAGACAGTGAGTATGGAATACTCTTTTGAGGAGTTTTCTGTAAAGGGGCACAGAGAAATTGCACAGTGACTGGCAAGAAGTGGAGTTAAGAGCTTTTTTACATTTTGGTTTATTGTGTTTTTATAATAGAAAATATCATCAAGTTGATGTACACATAAGACTGATTTGGGAGAAAGGAAAAAATGTGTGGTTATACCTGAGAGAAGGGAGAAATTCTGTAGTATAAGCAAGCAATAAGAAATAGGATCAATTACCCCTGAAGGGGCTGACTTTAGGCAGAAGACATGTAGTTGATTCCCAGAAACAGATGGCAGGGATGTATATACAGATACTTGGAGTGAGGGCATATGTGGTGGTGGCATTCTTTGAAATTTTACTTGTGGTCACTTCATTTTTCTCAATGAAGAAATCGAGGTTATCAGCTTAGAAGGAAGGTGGGGAAAGAGATAATCAAGGTTTGAAGAAATAAGAGAAGTGTAAACTGTAATACAGAATACAGGAGGAGTGATTGGACTAGGAAGTATACCATGCTTGCATAAAAGCAAGCATTACAGGCCCCCTTGAAATTAATTGTCATGAATTCAAAGTGAAACCACAGACATTGTTTCTAGTTTTTCTCCAGCCACATTTAACTGCAAAGGTACAGACTCTGTAGGCAAAGAATAGGAATTTATCAGGATTATGTTTTTTTCTCCAAGTGAATATGGCAGTGAGAAAGAGGCAGGAGAATTGAGGTTGCATGCTAGGTAGTGATAATAAGTTTGCCCTGATGGAAATTTGTCTTAAATATAAGGAGGGCAGAGAGGCAACATGTGGATGAGAGACAGTATAAAGATGGGAGGATTCATGGGTTGATGAGCCTGGTGTAGGAGTTGGTGTACTGCAGAAAACAAACTGAGAAAAACAAACTGATAAAATACCTTTGTAATAGAGAAGTTCAGGAAACTGAGAACCCATGTTGATTGAAGGATCATGAGAATGTATATTCTTCATTTTTGAAATGAAGAAATAGAAATCAGGGAGTCAGGAGCCAAATCACAGAAAAGTGATGGATTGACCTAAGAATGAGTGGGTAACAGCAGAAATGAATAGTCATGACAGTACATGTCATGTAACAGAGTCTATTGACAGAGTCCTAATGGAAGTTTTAGTTAGGCAAGAGGGAAAACAATCTGGGACTGACAATGAGGAGCATAGTGGTTTTACCATTCACCTACACACTCAAAGGTAAGTACAAGGAATGTGAGAGGGAAATTGGAGGGGTTGTAAGGAAAGCAGTGTCCTCAGAAGAGCTTGGTTTCTGTTAGATCCAGAAAATCAACTCAGTGTGTGGAGAAGAGATTCAGGGTAAAGAGATTTTGCTGACAATGGACCAATAAGTCCACAGTGCACAGTGGAATCTTCCAGCGCTTGGGAGGGGTGAATAGAGGGGCAGAATAATGGATGTGAAGAGTCTCATGAGGATTAGAGGGTAGTGGCTTAGGTAAGACTGAGATGTCTGGAACTTCTCATGGATATGGATGTCTTAGTTTGTTAGAGCTGCCTTAAAGTACCAACAATGAGGTGGGTTAAAAACAGCAGAAATTTATTGAACCACAATTCTGGAGGCTAGAAGTCCTAAATCAAGATGTCAGTAGGGTCATGCTCCCTCTGGCAACTCTAGGGGGAAATCATTACTTGCCTTTTCTAGCTACTGTCTTGCTGGCAACACTTGGTGATCCTTGGCTTGTAGATGCATCGCTGCAGTCTTCTCCCTGTGTGTATTCACATTGTTTTTCCTCTGGGTGTTTCTGTCCCTGTGTCCACATTTCTCCCTTTTATAAGGACAGCAGTCACATTATAGTCCAACCTAATAGTCTCACCTTAATGAACATCTATGTAAAGACTGTTTCCAAATGAGATCACATTATGAGGTACTGGAAGTTACGACTTTCACTTATTTGGGGGAAGGGATCAATTGAATCTATGGGAATGACATAAAGAGGAGGGAGGGCATAAAATTACATGTAGTGGACTTGGGGTGACTAGAGTTGGCCAGGATGTAAGATGAGGGACAGAAAGGGGTGGGTGACTGGAGTTTCTTCTTCACCCATTTTGTAGAACAAAAGTGGCTTGGAATACAAGTGCTTATTCCCAGCTAAAGTGTTTACCATTGCATACAACTGAAGAAGCCCTGAGTTACTCTTAGACTATATCTAAATTTCAACAAATTTTAAACAATGTTCTTAAATAACATGTACTCCTTTCAGTTACGCTAAACAACTTCAGACTGACTTTGATCAGCTCTTCAAATTCACTTTCACTAAGCTTTAAAATTGAGTTTGACATATCCAGTAATTCACTAGCAGGTTTAAAAGAATCTTTTTTCATTAGTTTTATTAGTTCTACTATTTATCTAACTCTAAGTGATGACTTCTGTAATTTCATGTGCATAGTTGTTGCTCATTATTGAGCAGCCAATTTCTGCAATAAGGAAGATGAAGGATATTAGGCAGGTATAACTGATTGAACTGAAATCCAGGTAAGCCAGATATATTTCAGAAACTGAAAAGCCACTAGTTATGTACGATGCCAATTTCTCGGTGAAAAGAATATCCTAAATCTGTAATTTCTAATGCCTTTCACTTGGGTTTATTTTCTATTACTTTATACCTATACTTAGGCGTGTTCAGGGCTGAAAGTTGACATTAAATAAAGAAATGAACTGTGGAGTTCTCACGCACAGCCCTGTGCACACTCAATGCACAGGGAATAATTTTCATGGGCAAAAAGTGAGGGAGGATCACGCTAATAATAAAGCAATTTCTTCTAAGTTGTTTTTATATTCTTTTAACAAGTTAAAAATCTCTAAAGCTGATAAAGAGGTTAAGTATGTGAACTGAAGTATTAAGAATACATCATGGTAGAAATATAACTTTAAAACACTAGTCTGCCTTATTGCTTTCTCTTAAAGTTATTTCATGTCATTAATAAAACAATTTTAAAAAATAAATAAGGATACAGAGCAAAAGGTGAAAATTACTTTTCAATTCCTTCCTCTCCACCCTTTTACCCTCCAACATGGAAAAATTTTATGAGCAATCTATTATTATTTGAATCCTTCATTAGTGCACTTAAGTATAAGAAGGATAGACACGAAAACATGCTCATGTAAAATATAGTTCTAATAAAATATATTGTGCTGCTTGCTTACTTCTCTTGACAATGTCTTAGATACTTTTCATATTAGTGCTTGTCTTAGTTCATGTTGTGCTGTTATAACAGAATACCTGAGACTGGGTAATTTATAAACAATAGAAGTTTATTTGGCTTACAGTTCTGCAGGCTGGGCAGTCAAAGAGTATGGTGCTGGCATCTGGTGAGGGCCTTTGTGTTACATCATCCCATGGCAGAAGGCAGAAGGGCAAGAGAGAACAAGATCAAGAGGGGGCTATACTCACTTTTAGAATAAGTCCACTATCATGATAATAAATCCACTCTGTGATAACAACATTAATGTGTTCATGAGGGTAGAGGTTTCATGATCTAATCACCTCTTGTTAGGCTCCACATCCCAATACTGTTGCACTGGGAATTAAGTGTCTAACATGAATTTATGACATATTCAAACAATAGCAGTGTTTATCATTCTATGTCATTCCTTTTAACTGTTAAAGAGCATTTGTTTATATGTAAGTTTATTTAACCAGTTCCTATTGATGGATAGTTCAATCATTTTCAGTTTTTCACTCAGACATATAATATTGCAGTGACCTCCGTTGTACGTTTCTCTTTTATTTCCTTAGACTTGCCAAAATAAAATGAACTGTTAATTCCTATGGGATACACATTATAACACTTAAATGAATATTGTTAAGTTTCTTCCAAAAAGACTGTAAATTTAGACCCTCACCAGCCGTGAGTTAATGTAGCAGATTTTTTCATGTGCTTGTAAGTTTCATGTGCTTGAAAATGCTTGTAACTTGTTAGGTTACAAAGCAGAACATAAACTTAATTCTCCATGCTTTCTCTCTTTCCAGTAACTTAAGTTAGTTGTCAAATTTCATATTTTTTTGAGTTTTTGCTGAATTTATAAATTTATGAGGAAAATATGACACTTCAAAAATGTACAGTTGACCTTTAAACAATGTGGGGATTAGGGACACCAAACCCCTGTTAGGTCAAAAATCTGCATATAACTTTTGACTCCCCGAAAACTTAACTACTAATAACGTACTGTTGACCAGAAGTTCATAACAGAAACATTTGATTAATGCCTATTTTGGTCTTTTGGGAATGATATTGTGGATGGTGAACACCTATTTTGTATATGTGTTATATATTGTATTCTTACATCAAAGAAAGAGAAAAGAAACTTCAAGAAAGTCATAAGAGAAAATATCTTTTCTATTGATTATCTACAAGTGGATTTTCACAAAGGTGGTCATCCTTGTTGTCTTCATGCTGAGTAGGTTGAGGAGAAGGAGGAAGAGGAGTGGTTGGTCTTGTTGCCTCAGGGATGGCAGAGGTTGAAGAAAACTTACATATAAGTGGAACTGCACAAATCAAACTTGTGCTGTTCAAGGGTTGATGTTATTTTTCCATCCAGTATCTTGGTAGAGGTTTCCATTAATTGAGATTAAATATTATGATTTTTCAATTATATTTAGTAAATTACTAGCTATGTCATACAATTATAATTTTGATTATTTGAGTTTTATAAATTTGCTTTGTGAATGAGATATTTTGGATTCATTACATTTTAATTTCTTATGGATAGTGTTTAGCAATGCATTATGTCATTGTCGTGATATATTGAGTAATCTTGCTAAAGTTTCTTCTTAATAATACTTAGTTTACAGTGATGTATGTTGATTTTTATGGATATCATGATCTCTGCAAATAATAACAGCTTTTTCTTTATTTTATTCTTTTCTCATTGTTTTGGATTGGTTGATTCTTGACTTAATGGAAACATTTCTGTTAATAGTTGTTGAACATAAAGTGTTAATTTTTGTATGTTTCTTATAGATACACTTTATTGCGTTTTGGAAATTATACAAACTAGAATTTTTAAAAACCTGAAACGGACCCCAAATGTTATATGTAGACCTCATTATACTAATTGCCAAGCTACATATTATTTTCCTTCTTTATTAAAAAAGTCCTTACTTAGCAATTGATATTATTTCCTTTTCTATTATTCTTTATTTTCTGTTTTTAGATTAAATTTCTAATAGTGTACACATCTGTATTAGCCTTTGACAACCAATTTTTGATGTTTATTATCAATATGCTCTTTGTTGACTTGCATTTATATTCATCTTAAAGTTAATGACCTTTATTTTTTTCATTTATTTCCATATCGTTTGGATTTTTTTTTCTAATTTCTCTAGTTGAAGGCTGTATTTGTTTCCTAGGGCAACCGTAAAAACGTATACAAACTGTGTGGCTTAAAACATCAGAAATTTATTATCTCACAGTTTGGAGGAGAATCCTTGTGTCTTCTTAGCTCCTGTTGCTTTACTGCCAGTCTTTGGCATTCATTGGCCTAGAGGTGCATAACCGCAGTCCCTGACTTCATTGTTAAATGATGTTCATCCTGTCTGACTCTGTCTTCACACGGGCATCTTCTTATAAGACACCAGTCATATTTGGTTACAGACCTACCGCATTTCAGTGGGATCTCATCTTATCAAATTACATCTGCAGTGACTTACTTCCAAATAAGGTCATATTGTAAGGTACTGGGGTTTAGAAGTTTAACATATCTTTTTTGAGGAGACGCAATTCAACTTACAACAATGCTTCTTTATCAGTATTTTTTCTCCATTTCTATTAATCCTATCGATTCTTATCTATGTATTGCTGTGACCACATCTCATAAGATTTGATACGTACCTTAAGAAAATTATGCACAAAGTTAGAGCTGTATTTTATTAACTAGTACTAAAGAAATAAACACATTTCTCTTTAGAACTAATGGAAGAATTTTTCTTGATAAAGATGATCAGAGATAGAATAGAGAGATAAAAAGATCACCTGCAGAGAGTGTTGCCAGAAGGTAGGGTGAGAGATAGAATGTGAAGACTAATGTCAATAAAAATTAGGATATTTGATATGGACATACCATAATGGAGATGAAACATGAGACAATTAAAGTTCAATAGGAGAGGATCAGAGGCAATAATGTAGAGCCAATCACACAGACAAGTGAACTTTAGAAATTCTGGCAAATGGAAATGCCTCTACCATGACACCATTGACCACGATGGAAGCTTCTAGGATAGGACTAATGGGAGTAAAGCAATGCTTAGTGTTATAAAGAAACTGAATTGTAGGAAAGTTTCCAAAGTGAAATCTCAGGGAAAACGAAATTACTTAGTATTTAAACTGTACAGCAGGTACAGACTAGATCTCAAAAATATCATAAGTTTAGAAGTAGAATGGGGGGATAGTAAGATCACAAGTGAGTCCCATCATAAAGTTTCTGATGCTTAGCTGCACTGGCTAGAGCAAGAACAGTTTAAATCTTTGTAAATTTTCTCTAGAAAGATTCCTGTATGAGTCAAGTTGCAATTAAGTGGTTTTGCAGCTAGCACTGTATCTGCTATACATGATAGGCACTTAGAAAAAAAAATGCATTGAAATAAATGAAAACAGAGACATAGCATACCAAAATCTCTGGGATGCAGTGAAAACAGTGTTAGAAAGAAAGTTTATAGCACTAAACACTGACCTTGAAAAGCTGGAAAGGTCTCAAATTAATGATAAAAAAAAGAAAAGATTTTTTAAAAGAAAAAAAGTTAATTGTTCCAGTTTTTAGAGATAAGTACTACGTGAATTGAAAGGAAATAGTAGTATATAAATTTCTAACGCAGCAGCACGCCATAATGGTTTATTTGCATATGTACTATTGAATTCTATGGAAGGAGCAAACGTTGTTCAGAAAAGAGCAGAGATTTTTGGAAACCCTGAACATTTTACTCACCTCAGGTATAATTTTTAATGGCTATTTTATTGTAACCAAACAGAGCTATAAAGACGATCACTTAGGATCATCATGAATAAATTCTACAGTTTTATGTGTGTAATCATGCATCTAGCTATACAAACAGCTTTTCAATCTCGACAAATTTGATGGTTACATAATATCTGGAGATTTAAAGCAAATGAAAAATCAAATTTGAAATAACATTGGTATTTATTATGTAAAGTTTAAACAAGGCATTGCTAGGCGTACACTTTATATGTATAATACCTTCCCAACTGCAGGGAAATTCAAGAAAGGATTTATGATAATACACTTTATGCTTCAAAATTAAAAACTTGAAACTTCTTACTACAATTCTTTATTGCACAATTAGAGTAAAACTGTATACTAGCGAGAAAGGCATATGACCTCTTTATTTTCAGAGGGCATAGATTATGGTTTCAAGGCTATGCTCGTAGATTTAATATTTGTGAGGTAGAAACATGGAATTAAAGTACTCTTTTTGCATTTTACTATGAATTTTCTAAGCAATTCTGTTTATAGAATTATTAGAATAGCAAATGTTATTGCCATGCTTTTATTTTTGCAAGATACACTGCTACAAACTACTAGGAATCTGATCCATCAGAAAATAGCAGAGAGATCACAACTAAGAAGTGGACGTGTCACCTTTGTTTATAATGTAATGTACTGAATGAATACTGAAATAGAAAGGTTGGTGCTGCTGAGGTCTGAACCAAAATTAAGCCCTTTTTTTCCTGTTATGGGTACTATTTTTTTATTTCATATGATATGTTGTTTGTTCAGGCAAAATTATTCTGCACTGTCTTCCGTAGCACACACACAGTTTTCAAATGAAATAAACGGTTGTTTTGAGAATGATGTTTTTATTATTATGGTCACTTAAATGACACCTCAGTTTTATCTCCTTTCTCCTTAACAACCTAATTCCACTTTTGTTTATTCTTTTCTCTCACTATAGACAATAAACCTCTGATAAAACATTGTGTGTGTGTGCGCTTGCAAAACTAGAATTTTTTTTAAAAAAAGAATCAAATTACCCTTTCCACAACTCTAACTCATGACTTGGCTAAACCTTACTCATCCTAACGTTTAATTCTCAAATTAAATGACATTTCCTCAGAGAAAGCTTTCTTGAGTATCTCCTAAGTTAGGCTTCCTTCTATTAGTCTGTATCCTAATCAATTTTTACTTTTATATTTGTAATTTTATATTATTTATGCATTGACTGTGTTATCAAATGTGTCTACAAGGACTATAGATCATTGTGAGTTAACGTATTGTTTGGTGCGTAGTAGGCCTATAATAAACATTTGTTAAATAAAAATAAAATGAATAAGTGAATGGACTTTTTGTATCCCATTTAAGTCTACAATTTCAATGCTTTTCTATGAAAAGATTTTTGAATAAATAAAAATTATAAAATTGTCAGACTTACTGCTGCCTGCTAACAGACAAATATATATAGAGAGATAATGTATTTCACAATTGTTTTGGTTATTGGGATTTTCCTCCCAGATTCTCATTTCAAAGGTGATATTTGGAAGTGCTGGGAAAAATAAGCAGACATAATCTCTATCATATTTTTCTTTGTGCCTCAAACCGTATCTCTTAGGGTTAGGGATATTTTCATTGTTTATATGAAGGAATACAATTGACTCTTTGGACCTTCCATCTAGGTTAAGACATATGTTAAATTATTTAATGCTCTATGTTTTATAAAACAATGATGGAATAAATTGCTACCCTCTTTAGCGTCTAGTCTCAATGCTGTACCCTGACCACTTCTTCCTGAGATTCTGGATCCCATGGGATTTAAATTCCTAGCTCAGGGAGCTAGAAGATATTTCAGATTGTTTGCTTTGCTGGCTAACTGAAACTTATCTCAGGGGTACACTGTGATAAAGGATTTGGAGGATCCAGAAATTCTTAGTATTGTGAAAGGAGGCATCTAAAGACATAGAGAAGTAAGTATGTTGGAAAAGATTTATTATGTGTGACAGTCATTTATTGCCATCCCTCCTTTCTGCTACAGACCTTATCCCTAGAGGTTGTTCTCATCCACTGGACACTGAGAGATACACTGGTGTCAGGAACATTAACATCCTTCAGTGCACTTCAGTGACTGTCCTTTGTAAACCAGCGATGCAGGAAGGAGATGATCCATTGGGACAAGCTCCCTGACTTCAGGAAGGTAGTAGCAGCACAACAGGCAAAGTGGGAGTAGTTGTAATAGTTAAAAGCTCTGGTGCCGAACGAAATGATTAGACCTTTGAAAATCGTTGTTGTAGGCCAATTGATCATAATGTCTATAGAACTCAAAAGATGGGAAGCTCACTGAATTCTGATTCTTTTTAACTGTACAAACTCTAGGTGTAATGGGAAAAAAAAGTCAAAATTAACACTGAGTTACCACCTTGGGAAGTCAGGAGCCCTCACCCAATTCTTACATCAGAGTCATTGCATAGCCTCCACCCATCTTTTTGAGTGAATGGAAATGTGGGTACTTCTGAAAAAGACTCTTGTAGAAACATCATTAGTTTTTATTATAGATTTTCCTGCTATCTTTTCCTTAAGACACCAAGAACCTTTTGTGAGAGTCAGCGTGCCCGCTGATATTTGGAGGGTGATGACCACTGGCTCTGAGATGACGCTGGTACTTGGGGGTACATAACAGCATTGTTGTCTTCCAGGCAGGGTTGTGTCTTATAGGCATCAGTTGACAAGTGGAGCTTTGTCCCAATTCTATCTCACAGCCAGCCCAGGGGCTCACGACACAGTTCTGGGTTTTTGTTTCTCAAGTACTCTATAATACCACTTGCACTGTAGCCAATGGCGAGATGATGGCCAGGTTGCTAGATTCTGATGATCAAGGTGAAATATAGTGCTTTCCACACAGTGAGGAAAGGACATTGAAGCTCTGGAATCCTGAGCATCTTCTGTCAAGGAACACAAATTAGGAGAAAACAAAGAAACCTATGCAGACATATCCACAGAGATCAGACCTCAGGAATATAGACTTGATCACCTCATAAGGGATGAAACCTGGCCTACTGAGGTGAAGGCAGAATAAAAAGCGAATATTGATTGGATCAGGGAGAATAACATTATAAATACTGATGAAACCCTGGTGAACAGTTGCAGAAATGAGAACAGTAATAGCTCCTCATATTCTTCTTGCGTGATCATACTTAGTAGTAACTAATTATTAATCATATACTTCTTTTTCATTTCTGTAGTATTTTATACTGAATTTTTTTGTTGTGGTTACCTTTTATAATTGGTCTATAATTTACAAAAATAAAAATGGCATCGAAACTGGAAGAGAAGAGAATTAACATTACCTAGAGTTAAATGTAATAACTGATATGACTTTGGGTCTTCCCTTTCATGGAAACAATGAGCACACTTTAATTTGTCTGAGGTCTTACTGTGCTGTTTATGTTGGAGCATGCTGTTGTTGCAGTTGGGAGTTTAAACATGAGAAGAAACCTGTGTGTAAGTGTGGAGTAGCCAAGGGTCAGTAGTGTAGATTGTCTTGGTCAGTATTTATTCTAGCACCCAAAGCTAGGATCCAAAGGTGATTTAGTTTCCACTGGAACAAAGCTTTGGTTCAGAGTTGAGTTACACTGAGAGAAAGGCAAGTATCCACTTTACTGAACTTGGTCTTGAGAGGTGGTATGGCTCTGGCCCCAGTAGCCATGTTGACAATTTCGGATTTTGTTGCTTTTTAAGTGTGCTGGAATCAGCAGTTACCTTGGTACCCCAATGCTGCCTAGATTCTGTTTCTGCACCTTACAAACAATTCTGTGAATAAGTCATGTTCCCTATTAAGCCTATTTTTTATTTAAAAATAAATGTGAAATGTCTGAAATTAAGAACACTGGCTCATATAGAGAATAATATTATAGTCACATATCATGTTGGAGTTCAACTAAAAGCGCAAATCTGAAGAATTTATCTCACATCTCTAACCTTCTCACTCATTTCTTAAACAGGGATACTCAGCTCTGCCCATCTTAAATGACTGGTATGAAAATCAACTGAGAATGGATATAAAAGTTACTATAAACTTTAAAGTCACATAAACAAAATGTGAAGGTTAATGTCAATCTACAAATAGTTGTAAGAGAGTAAGGTTGTGGTTGAAAATGGGTCCACCATAAGTTGAGAAGGGGAACTTGTCAATATTTAAATGCTTCTAGAAACATCTCAAAAGCATGTATGTATGAAAAATATCTGGAATGTCAGTATTCACTGATCTCTTAAAGGTAAAAAAAAAGCACAAATAATCCACATACAACATGGAGATAAAATAAGATGAAACAATAGAAAGTCATCTTCAAAACTTATTTTATAATTAATATAATTGCAGTTAAGACATAAAGTGTTCTTAAAACATAAAAGCTAGAAGAGAGGCAAAACATAAAAATGATAATTGCCAAAGATTTTGTATATATTCAATGTTTACAAAAAGTATTTTCGTTTCAGAAAGTGAATTTGACAGTTTCATATAACAGTATCAAAATTAGAACTGTATTTTAATATGAAAAGAACAAAGAAGTCAGAATACGTAGGACAAGCTCTGAGACAGCTTCTCCCATATGCATTCTTCACAGTAACTTTAGTGCTCAGCATTATGTGTTGATAATTATTTGTCAATAGTATAATTGTGGACAATGTCATACAGAAACTTATAAAGAAGATAATTTCACTGCAGTGAGAAAAATACAAATTAAGGTTATATTCTTAACAAATGACAAAGGAAAACTAATTGATAGTTTAAACCAATAATACATAAGAAAAGCAAAGTTGTAGCCCTACCAAATGGAGAGAGAATTTAAAATGGTGAAATTATACAGCAGTTCTTATAAAGCATGAATTTCCTGCCTTTTTTGTATGCAATACATATGCTTTTAATGTACTGTAAAGTATACATATGACACTAATATACACAATATATAAATTTGATTTAAATTTCATCCCAGTATATGTAGGTAAAGGGATACAGTTAGACTTGCATTCTTATGTTTTTGAATTTTTTATTTTTTAAATTTTATTCTATTTGAGGTTTCAGGATACATGCGCAGAACATGCAAGATTGTTATGCAGGTAACTTGTGTCATGGTGGCTTGCTGCACCTATCAACCCACCACCTAGGTATTAAGCCCCACATGTATTAGCTATTTATCCTGATGCTCTCCAGCCCCCCAACCTCTGACAGGCCCTGGTGTGTTTTGTTCCACCACCCCATGTCCACGTGTTCCCATTGTGCAGCTCCCACTTACGAGTGAGAACATGTGGTGTTTGTTTTTCTGTTCTGGTGTTAGTTGGCTGAGGCTGATGGCTTACAGCTTCATCCATGTCCCTGCAAAGAACATGATCTCATTCCTTTTTATGGCTGCATAGTATTCCATGATGTATATGTCCCACATTTTCATAATCTAGTCTATCATTGATGGGCATTTGGGTTGATTCCATTAGACTTGCATTTAAATCTGCTTCACCAACTAGAATTTTTAGCTGTATGACCTTAGAAAACATCTTTATTATCTTAGACCTATGTATGTCTTATTATTCAAATTATTTTTTATATTTGTTACTTTTATAAGTTATTTTAAAATTTTGAATTATTCCATCTTGTTTTTGGACCACTGCTTGTTCATTGCATCTTATTTCTATTTAATATATGCCATATTAACTTGACTCTGGAATTTCAGATTTTCTTTTTTTTCTTCAAGTTCTCTTTCATTTTTTAAATTATCAGTTTTCTATTAAGTCATCTCTTTTTATTTTGATTTCTCTCTTCATGGTATTGTATTTTCCCCAAATGTCTGATAACTATATTTAGGAATAGAGTTTCAGGCTGATTATTACATCCTCTGGAATAGGTTTCCACTTTGAGTGTGTAGATCTGATCTCACACTCATTCATTCTCCTCAAAGAGAGGTCTGAGTGTGAGATCCGGGTTAATGAGCTGAATATTTTGACTTGAATGCTCCTTTTGCTTCTGGACAGAACAAGCTTCCTTTCATTTTTTCAGCAGATTTTGCTGTGTGGCTGGAGTAGAGGGAGACTTAAACTGACAGCTAATCTTTACATAGTTCTTTAATAAATTACCTGTAGCAGACTTTATTTTATAAATACAACAATAACAATATCTCCCATTCTTCATATAATGTGATTTTAACTCTTCTCACTGAAAATGGATTCTATGATTCCTCCTCTTGAATCTGGGTGGCAGATATGACTTCTTAGGCTAGGTCATAAGAAGTTGTACAACTTCTTTTTTTTTTTTTTTTTTTTGAGGCGGAGTTTGGCTCTTGTTGCCAAGGCTGGAGTGCAATCTGTTTCTTCTTGGGACACTCATTCTTGGAACTTCACCACCATGCTGTGAGGAAGCCCACGTAACCACATGGAGAGCCTATGTATAGGTGTTACAGCCAGCAGTAACAACTGAGCTCCCAGTTGATAGCTGGTATCAACCATCCGTCCATGTGAGTAAGTGAGGGTTTGCGTAATGCCAGCCCCTGAGTGCGGAATCCCTTCTATTTTTTGAGTTACCCCAGTCATTGAGTTAGCTTCAAATTTAGAATCTTTTCAGCTAAGGCCCCAGATATTGTGGAGCAGAGACAAGGTAACACTCTCCAAATTTTTAACTCACTGTCAGAATGATTACTGTGTTGGGGTCTGTTTTGCCACTATGTCTGTGGTGTTTTTCACTCGTTAAGGAAGATTTCAGTACTACTCTTATTTACTGTTGCAAGCTATTCTGTCGCGTGTGTTTACTGACTTGGCTCTGACCTAGAAACTTGTCTGTGCTTTACAGAGAAAAAAGACTTCTGGCTCTGAGGCACCTTCTTTCATGCATGTGTTCAGCCTGGTGACTATTGTGTTGATGAATATATCAACATAAGTCACCCACTGCCTGTCTTTAAAAAGCTCATCGATACCGGTGTTTACTCAGTGTAACTTGTGCTTTGTTAGGGATTTAAGTAGTTGTGCCAGTTCAGTGGAGATTGAATAAGGAGAGTACCTGTGATCTCTCTGCTATCTTGTAATGTTAACCAAGAAAGTCTGGTTAACAAATGCTTCAAAAGCTTTCTTCCAAAAAAAAATCATCATAAAAACGTCTAATTGTACCCTTTCATGTAGCGTTTACTTTTTTATACTTTATAGGGACCATTGTCTATAAAATAAAACAAAATTTGCCAATCAGTAATATCTGAATAATAAGTAAGCAATGTGAAATGACGAACAATAAGACTGAAGTTTAGGACTGCTTGGAAAAATATTATCAGCCAGATCCTGCCAGTAAACCAGTAACAATTAAGGGCTCAATTCTTCGGGAGGCATTGATTCTGGAAGTCCACTAACGTTTCATGAAAGAATTTACTGATTGATTTCATCTAATGATTTGCAAGACTATTTAATGAATTAAAATATGGTAAAAGCCTAGCTTAGTGTCTGGAAATGGACAGAGTCAAAAAGAAGTTGTTACATTATGTTCTCCCTCATCAGTATTTGGAAATCAGATGGGCTATTTGGACTTGGCCAAAATTAACTCTTAAGTAGCATATTCACATATTTGCATAGATTTTAAAAAATCAATGTAGAGCCAATCATCAGGTTTTGATGCTGTATCAGTTTGTACTTTCAAATAATTACAATTATAAAAAAACAACATATACATTTGCATAACATTTGACCTTTGCTGGAGGTATTCAGTCAGAGGTTAGAGACCATCTATTGCAGGCATTGTATAAGGAAAATGTTAGACCTCGTGACTTTTAAGATACATTTAAACTCCAGATTCTTTTTTGTTTTTCTTTTGGTGGTTGAGAGGACAGGGTTTCACTCTCTTGTCAAGACTGGAATGCAGTGGTGCAATCACACTTCACGGAAACCTAATTCCCAGGCTGAAGCAATCCTCCCAACTCAGCCTCTTCAGCAGCTGGGATAACAGGTGCTCACCACCATGCCTGGCTAATTTATTTATTTATTTTTTGTAGAGACAAAATCTCACTATCTTGCCCAATCTGGTCTTCAACTCCTAGGCTCAAGTTATGCTCCCACCTTGGCCTCCCAAAATGCTGATGTTACAGGTGTAAGCCACAGAGCCCAGCCAAAATATTTTGATGACATGAAAATACTTTGGAAATATTTATAATTTTTTTGTTATGCTTAATTTTTAGGTTAAATTTTAAACATTTTCTTAAAAAACAAACACAATTTGTTAGTAGAATTAGAGTTTATTCTTTGAGTCTTTGAAATTTTAGTTAAGAAGCGCTAAATTCTTCAATGATAATAACTCTTGCTTTAAATGTCTAAAATGAAGCCAAATGATTCACATGAATTTCATCTTACTTCATATATGTATGTGTGTGTGTGTGTTTGTGTGCATATATATATACACATATATATATACATATATACATGTATATATATACATATATATACATATATACATATATATATTTACACACATATATATTTGCACTTAAATTTGGAAATTAACTGGATCAGGAGAAAATTCAGTCATTTATTCTTTTATTTTTATTTTTTTTTTAAATTTTATTATTGTTATACTTTAAGTCTTAGGGTACATGTGCACAACGTGCAGGTTTATTACATATGTATACATGTGCCATGTTGGTGTGCTGCACCCATTAACTCGTCATTTAGCATTAGGTATATCTCCTAATGCCATCCGTCCCCCCTCCCCCCACCCCACAACAGTCCCCAGAGTGTGATGTTCCCCTTCCTGTGTCCATGTGTTCTCATTGTTCAATTCCCACCTATGAGTGAGAACATGCAGTGTTTGGTTTTTTGTCCTTATGATAGTTTGCTGAGAATGATTGTTTCCAGTTTCATCCATGTCCCTACAAAGGACGTGAACTCATCATAATTTTATGGCTGCATGGTATTCCATGGTGTATATGTGCCACATTTTCTTAATACAGTATATTGCTGTTGGACATTTGGGTTGGTTCCAAGTCTTTGCTATTGTGAATAGTGCCCCAATAAACATACGTGTGCATGTGTCTTTATAGCAGCATGTTTTATAATCCTTTGGGTATATACCCAGTAATGGGATGGTTGGGTCAAATGGTATTTCTAGTTCTAGATCGCTGAGGAATCGCCACACTGACTTCCACAATGGTTGAACTAGTTTACAGTCCCACCAACAGTGTAAAAGTGTTCCTATTTCTCCACATCCTCTCCAGCACCTGCTGTTTCCTGAGTTTTTAATGATCGCCATTCTAACTGGTGTGAGATGGTATCTCATTGTGGTTTTGATTTGCATTTCTGTGATGGCCAGTGACGATGAGCATTTTTTCATGTGTTTTTTGGCTGCATAAATGTCTTCTTTTGAGAAGTGTCTGTTCATATCCTTTGCCAACTGTTTGATGGGGTTGTTTGATTTTTTTCTTGTAAATTTGTCTGAGTTCATTGTAGATTCTGTATATTAGCCCTTTCTCAGAGAAGTAGGTTGCGAAAATTTTCTCCCATTTTGTAGGTTGCCTGTTCACTCTGATGGTAGTTTCTTTTGCTGTGCAGAAGCTCTTGAGTTTAATTAGATCCCATTTGTCCATTTTGGCTTTTGTTGCCATTGCTTTTGGTGTTATAGACATGAAGTCCTTGCCCATGCCTATGTCCTGAATGGTTTGCCTAGGTTTTCTACTAGAGTTTTTATGGTTTTAGATCTAACATGTAAGTCTTTAATCCATCTTGAATTAATTTTTGTATAAGGTGTAAGGAAGGGATCCGGTTTCAGCTTTCTACATATGGCTAGCCAGTTTTCCCAGCACCATTTATTAAATAGGGAATCCTTTCCCCATTGCTTGTTTTTGTCAGGTTTAATCAAATAGATGCAATAAAAAATGATAAAGGGGATATCACCACTGATCCCACAGAAATACAAACTACCATCAGAGAATACTACAAACACCTCTATGCAAATAAACTAGAAAATCTAGAAGAAATGGATAAATTCCTCGACACATACACCCTCCCAAGACTAAACCAGGAAGAAGTTGAATCTCTGAATAGACCAATAACAGGCTCTGAAATTGTGGCAATAATCAGTAGCTTACCAACCAAAAAAAGCCCACGACCAGATGGATTTACAGCCGAATTCTACCAGAGGTGCAAGGAGGAGCTGGTACCATTCCTTCTGAAACTACTGCAATCAATGGAAAAAGAGGGATTCTCCCTAACTCATTTTATGAGGCCAGCATCATCCTGATACCAAAGCCTGGCAGAGACACAACAAAAAAAGAGAATTTTAGACCAATATCCTTGATGAACATTGATGCAAAAATCCTCAATAAAATACTGGCAAACCGAATCCAGAAGCACATCAAAAAGCTTATCCACCATGATCAAGTGGGCTTCATCCCTGGGATGCAAGGCTGGTTTAACATACATAAATCAATAAATGTAATCGAGCATATAAACAGAACCAAAGACAAAAACCACATGATTATCTCAATAGATGCAGAAAAGGCCTTTGACAAAATTCAACAATGCTTCATGCTAAAAACTCAATAAATTAGGTATTGATGGGACGTATCTCAAAATAACAAGAGCTATCTATGGCAAACCCACAGCCAATATCCAAAAAAGAGCCCACATCGCCAAGTCAATCCTAAGCCAAAAGAAGAAAGCTGGAGGCATCACGCTACCTGACTTCAAACTATACTACATGGCTACAGTAACCAAAACAGCATGGTACTGGTACCAAAAGAGATATAGACCAATGGAACAGAACAGAGCCCTGAGAAATAATGCTGCATATCTACAACCATCTGATCTTTGAAAATTCAGTCATTTATTAATCTGAATGTGGTTTTAAGAAATGGTATATTTCCAAATATTATATTCTCTATAATATTTAGTGCCTTCCATAACTGTTCAACTGTCAACCTTTAAAGACATATGTACATTAAATCTTAAAATGTGTTTGACTGTTTTAAAAGAATGACAATTATGGTTTCATAGAATAAATTGTGAAGATGCTATAACTTTTTGCATTATTGCTTATAAACATGTTAGCATTTTTGTATGCCAAATGTTGAAACGTGTCCAGTACAATTTTTATTTTGGTATAAGCATATTAACACTGCCAAGATTTGTCCTCCAATAAATGTAACCTGGAGTTCTGGATCAGTGGTTTTAATATGGTATTAAAGTACAGCAGTGTTTAGGTATCTATGTAATTTTTTCCAATCATAGATGTATTACTTTTCTATTTCTTCCATAACAAATTACCACAAACTTAGCAATTTAAGCCACACAGTTCACTGTCCTATGCTTCTGTTAATCAGAAGTCAGACATAGGTCTTAGTGAACTAAAATGAAGGTGCTGGCAAGTTTGCATTTCTTTCTGGAGGCTCCAGAAGAGAATCTGTTAATTTAATCTTTTTGTTGTTGGCAGAATTCAGTTTCTTGCACAGAGGAAGTCTTGTTTTCTGGCTGGCTGTTGGCCAAGGGCTTTTCCTGGTTTCCAGAGGTCACTCCTGCTTTGGCCTGCTTCCTCTATCTTCCAAGCCTCCATTTTCCAAGTGATGGATTGAGTCCTTATGTACATCTCTCTAGTTGATACTTTGGCTCCCATCTTTTGCTTTTAAGGACTTATGTTATTGAATTGGGCCCACTGAAATAATCCGGGATTCTTTTTCCATCTCAAGGTCACAGTCTTAATTACATCTGCAAAGTTCTTTTTCCTTGTAAGGATTAGGGCATAGATGTCTATAGGGGGCCACTATTCTGCCTTGATACAGTATATATATAGATCAAAGTAACTGCCGATTATAGAACTACTAATCATCTCTGTATCTACTTTGAAAGAGCATATGCATTAGAGATCATGTTTATATTCTCAAAATAACATTTATTATAATTCAAACTCTTGGCTCTCAAATTAGAGTTAAATTTTTACGGCTTCAAGTGTAGTTCTTTTACAACACTCTTCTCCATGAAAGGATTTTCTACTCTTTCATGTCTTCTCCTCATTACCCCTCCTTTTCCTAATTTCTGGGGCCCTAACTAACCTAATAATAATCATCATAACAACCAAAACAATAACAACAAGAATAACAATGGTAACTCCCCTTTCCTGACAGTCTAATACGGGCCTTTATTGTGCTATAAGCACTAGTGCATCATCTTGAAGATCTATAGTAGCCCCCAAAAGCTTCACAAGTTCCCAAAATCTTCCAGATAGAAAGTCAAAAATTAAAGTCAGTCACAACTAACCACACAGTCTACAGATTTTTACAACCTTAACTTGTTTATCATTTTAAAGTGTAATTTTTGAAAATATAAATTTGAGTTAGAAGTAAAGAAAATAAAAAATGTTACGTAAATTATGAATATTGGTATAATTATCTTCTTTTTATAAAATTTGTCTGTTCCTTGATTATTTAAAGACTAGTACTTCATTAAGATTTTTTCTGGAAAAAAGAGACACAGATTATTCTTACTATTTTGAAGATTATGCTAAAATGTTACTTATTTTACTAAAATGTTATTTTGTTATCTTTTGAATTTTCAATTGTATTTCTAATTATGTGCACATGTAACCCTCACGTCTTTATTAGTCTGCTTTTATGATTTTGATAAAGACATACCTGAGACTGGACAGTTTACAAAAGAAAGAGGTTTAATGGACTTATAATTCCACATGGCTGGGGAGGCCTCACAATCATGGCAAAAGGTGAAAGGCACATCTCACATGGTGGCAGACAAGAGAAGAGAGCTTGTGCAGGGAAACCCCCCTTATAAAACCATCAGATTTTGTGAGACTTATTTACTATCATGAGAACAGCATGGGAAAGACCTGCCCCCAGGTCTTTCAATTGGTTCAGTTACCTCCCTCTTACAACACATGGGAATTCAAGATAAGATTTTGGTGGGGACACAGACAAACCATATCATTCTGCCTTGGCCCCTCCCAAATCTCATGTCCTTACATTGCAAAACCAATCATGACTTCCCATCAGTACCCCAAAACTCAGTATTAACTCAGAAGTCCACAGTCCAAAGTCTCATTTGAGACAAGGCAAGCCCCTTCTGCCTTTGAGCCTGTAAAATTAAAAGCAAGTTAGTTACTTCCTAGGTACAATAGGGGTATAGGGGTACAGCATATAGCTGTTCCAAATGGGAGAAATTTACCAAAACAAAGGGGCTACAGGCCCCATGCAAGTCTGAAATCCAGTAGAAAAGTCAAATCTTAAGGCTCCACTATGATCTCCTGTGACTCCAAACCTCAAATCCAAGTCACACTGATGCGAGAGGTGGGTTCCCATGGTCTTGGGCAGCTCTGCCCCTATGGCTTTTCAGGGTACAGCCTCCTTCATGGGTGCTTTCATGGGCTGGCATTGAGTGTCTGCAGCTTTTCCAGGTGCATGGTGCAAGCTTTCAGTGGATCCACCATTCTGGGTCTGGAGGACAGTGGCCCTCTTCTCACAGCTCCACTAAGTGGTGCCCCTGTAGGGACTCTTTTTGGGGGTTTGTACCCCACATTTCCCTTCTATACTGCCGTAGCAGAGGTTCTCCATGAGGGTCTTGCCCCTGCAGCAAACTTCTGCCTGGACATCCAGGCTTTTTCATATGCCTCTGAAATCTACTTGTAGGTTCCCAAACCCCAATTCTTGATTTCTGTGTGCACTCAGGCTCAACACCACCTGAAAGCTGCCAAGGCTTGAGGCTTGTACCCTCTGAAGCCACAGCCCAACATCTTTGTTGGCCCCTTTCAGCCACATCTGGAGCAGCAACGATGCAGGGCACGAAGTCTGTAGGCTGCACACAGCATAGGGACCCTGGGCCTAGTCCAAGAAACCATGTTTTCCTCCTAAACCTCCAGGCCTGTGATGGTAGGGGCTGCTGTGAAGACCTCTTACATGCCCTGGAGACATTTTCCCCATTGTCTTAGGGATTAACATTTGGCTTGTCATTACTTACGCTAATTTCTGCAGCCACCTTGAATTTCTCCTCATAAAATGGGATTTTCTTTTCTATCATATTTACAGGCTGCAAATTTTCCAAACTTTTATGCTCTGTTTGCCTTTTAAAACTGAGTGCCTTGAACAGCACCCAAGTCACCTCTTGAATGCTTTGCTGCTTAGAAATTTCTTCTATGAGTTACCCACTCATGGAGGGTGCATTTGGACCAGCACTACCAAGAGGGTAGTCAGCCATCGCAGTGGTTGGAACTTGAGTTCAAACAAGGCTTGCCACATAAACTAAAGTGCTCTTGGGTCTTAGGTAAACTTGAAAGGCAGTTTAGGCCATAAGGACTGCCACTCCTAGGCAACTCCTAGGCCTATGCTGAGCTCATTGCCAATGGACATAGTGGGCACATGACCTAATGAGAAACCAGCTGGAGTGAATAAGGGAGTGCTTGCAGTATTTTGTTAAAACATACAGTTGTGTGCTTGGATGTCATATTCTGCAAGAGTATCAATTTTCATAGAAATGTAAGTTGTACATACCAGATCAGAGCCATGCATGCGTCGATATGAAGACCTTTTACAGAAAGTACATTGTCAGATTCTCATGCTGTCCTTCCATGCCAAACTATTAAACTATGACTTTCTTAAAAAATGGTTAACCTATTTATTGAAGAAAGAGAAGAGGAAGAAGAGGAGGAGGGGGGAGAGGAGGAAGAGGAGGGAAAGGTTGAAGGGGAGGAGGAAGTAAAGAAGGAAGGAAGGAAATACAAAATCTGCTGAAATCGTTTTAACAAACACTGAGATATTTGTGGCTGGGGTGGGAAAAGGTAGCATGATTCCTATGTCCTCCAGTAGACTCAGGACACAGAAAATTAGGAGAGACTCTTGCTTTTTATTTCCAGTCAAGGACCTTTTCTACTTTAATTCTACTTATCAAAAAATCCTTCTAATTCTAGGATTAAGTCCAAAAATACCTAAGAGAATAGTGCCAATGAGACCACAGGGAGAGGCAGTCATAGTGTGTAAACAGAAAGTCCTGCAAAACTGATTAAGAAACTCTAAACAGAATCTGTTTCTAGGGATAGAGATGTATTGAAAAGCAGGACTTTTACATTGCACTCTAAATTTTGTACTGTTGGGTTTGCTAAAATTTTACTATGTGCATACATTGTATTTTTTTTTTTAAGACGGTGTTTCACACTTGTCACCCAGGCTGGAGTGCAATGGCAGGATCTTGGCTCACTGCAACCTCCGCCTCCTGGGTTCAATTGATTTTCCGGCTTCAGCCTCCAGAGTAGCTGGGATTACAGGTGTGTGCCACCATTCCCGGCTAATTTTTTTATTTTTCGTAGAGACAGGGTTTCACTATGTTGGCCAGGCTGGTCTACAACTCCTGACCTCGGGTGATCCACCTGCCTTGGCCTCCCAAAGTGCTGGGATTACAGGCGTGAGCCACCGCACCCAACCTACATTGTATGTTTGATGAAGAAATGAAAACAAGTATTATAATTTTCAAGGCACAATAAAGAAATAATAATACTTTAAATAGATGTCTGAATAATTTTATACTTCTTCGTTGCACATATCTTAATTTATAGACATTTGATTAGTGTAGGCAGAGAAAAGTGTCTGCTGATTTGTTTTATGTTTTCATTCCTAAAAGTTTCTGTAACCACTCTCATTTAGTTGATTCTTCTCAATATTAAATAAATAAAACAGTATTAACCACCTCCTTCGGGCTGGGATGGAGAGGATCCTGCAGTCACCAAATCTTAGCTGGAATTCTCCTACCACCAAGTTTACAGCTTATAAAGGCTAAACAAAACAGAATAAAATATTAATAACTGTGGTTAAGTGTAGGGAACGGAAGGAGCAGATTTCTGTGACACAAAAAAATAGTATGTGGGAGTCTAGGTCAGAATGGGAGGCCAGGGCGTTCCTATCTGAAAACAAAAATGTCTTAAAGTGTGACCTAAGCTATGAATATAAGTTAGCTGCAGAATTATGAAAGAATTGTTAAGGACTACATAGGAAATGGTTTTACTTCCGCTTTCTCCTGAAACAGCTCTCTCTGTATCTGTCTCTGTCACACACACACACACACACACACACACACACACACACACACACGAAACATTGAATGGGATTGCAGCAGACTTCTGAGAGTTGGAAAGTAGATGAACAAGAGGTTTTAATAAAGCAAGTAAGAGAGCCAAGAAACAACCTGATCTGCACCAGCAGATAAAGAGGCACTAGAATTAGAATTCACCAGGTACTTCTGTAAGTAAGGACAAAGGTGAGGCTGAAAACAGGAAGCTGGGGTGAGAATCGATTCGATTCAATATACAGGTATATTTAATGCATTTTCTACTTAATGATATTTTGAATTTATGATGAGTTTATCTGAACAGAAGCCCATAAATCAAGACACATCTGGCTAAGAAAATCTTCGAGGTAATGATTCCAGAAAGTTATTTTTAAAGGGGCTGACTCAGCTGGGAGGCAGGCAACATTTTGCCCTTCCCATCATCCTCCTTAAGAATGGAGGAATGGAGGCCTTATTCTAAGGATAATAAAGAAGAAAGACACAGCGAGACCTGATCTGTGATGACTGAGGAATCTCTCTTCCAGCCCTGGATGGCCGACCTTTTCAGATTTCTTGAAAGAGAGAGATTGGTAGGTGGGAGGGAGAAAGCTGTTTTTTATTTGAGTTAAAGTTATTTGGATTTTCAGGTTCTTATAATTATACTATTCTGATAGAATTCTCAATGTTATATCATTTGTTTTAATATGAGGTCCTCAGTCAACATATGTCTCCCTCATATTTTTGCATATTTGGAATGTCTTTAGATTTGCATTGTAAGACCCACTCTATCTTTTAGGTACAGTTCCTCTGCAGTAAAGAGTAAATTTATTTCTATTTTCCATTTTATCGCACTCATTTTTGTTAAAACATACAACTGTGTGCCTGGATGTCATGGCAATACTATTAAAGGTCTGAATGCATATTATCAATTTATACTCGGTTTCTATACTTGTCTTGTCCCAGACCAGCAGTGCTGTGTGCATTGCATTTCCACTAGCATCACCTTAAGGGAGATATCTATATCTCTGTCATCTATATCTTTATATATATGAATATTTTATTTTATCACAACTCGGTTGAACAACATTTAGGCAGGTGTAAAACTGCAATCTTATGTGCTCTTGGAAAGGAGAAAACAAACCAGATGCAAGTGCTTTTACTTCTGAACAATATTTTCTTCAACTTTTTTTTATGAAAGAAAGAATTTTGAAGTCATTCTGGTTTTTTTAATTAGTGTGCAATATTTTTATTTCAAACTATTTTGATTTTTCAAATTGGGTATTCCTAGGTTTTTTTTGTTCCTGAAACTAAAACTGTCACCAAGATATTTCTAGATATTAGTCCATTTCAAATATAATTTTGTTGATAATGAGTAATCACATAGATTTATTCAGCTCAGAATAGTTCTCTTCTACAAGAGATTCTTTTATTTCCTTTTGTTATCTTGCTTTCCCAGTTAAATAGTTTGGATCACCAGCCTGTCTTATGTCTCACTCACGTTTTTTCTTTTCTTTTTTTTCTGATTAGGAGCGACCTTCAGTATCACTGATTTGGTTTCTCCAGTAGAAGTAAAGCTGTGCTTTAAAGCTCCGTGACCATGACATATGTTTAATCTACTGAAAAAGGCTCCTGGGAACTTTCTCCCGGTTGCTTTTATATACCTGCTTCGAAGTTAGTCTTAATAATTTCATTTGTTTTGTGTAAAAGACTTCTGCTGAATTGAGCCATTTTATAGCACTTATCTATAATAAGTGAGTTTAAACTTACTAGAGATTCTTTTCAAATTTGCTAACAAATTTACTGTGTAGTTTTAGGATACACATAAAATTTTACCAAAAGCAGTTTCCTGCTTTGCACATTCAGGGGCTGTATTTCCTTTCCTTTGTATAATCTTCCACCTTTTCTGTCATTTTATCTTTCTGGTGTAATCTTGGTTTAAGTTTATAAAGCATTCTTCAACAAGGAAGTACTAAGGAGATTGAATCAATAAATAGATACGCATTCAGCCAAATTTTTCTTTCAGACTTTATGTGCATTTATTATTCATAATTTAACATTTATTGAGTACTAAGAATCATTTTCTGTTTGGAACAGAGAAGTAGATGTTATCTCTTCTCAGCAGGCTTATATCTTCATGGATAATTCCATTTTTAAATAGTCTCAAAAGTTAACCCTCACTGTCAGATAAACCAAAGGAGAAAAAAAATACGATAAAGTTTTAACAAACTTTGTATTAAAATTCATTTCTGCCCATAAAATCCTGACCTTATGTTTGCATAGAGATTAGAATCTTGCTAAATGTGTGATTGACATGCCAGAGTATTAACTAAAAGATATGATTTTGATATATGCAGTATAGCATTATAGGATTGAACTCTAAGTGAATTCCGTTAAAACTGGGTTGAACAGAATAAGCTATCTGACCCAGATACAAAGTCATTTGTATTTCAAAGCATTGCAGATAATCTTGGTCTGTTTCATTGTTGCTGTAAACACTCAGTTATAGTCTCAAGTGGGCTATAGCATCCATTTTAGTTCAGAAATTTAGTAACTTACCTAGTTTATCCTAAGAAAGTCAGATTCTGGAGGTAATTCTCTAATCTAGACACCTTACTTGACAGTCACAAATTAGGTATAATATTTTTATTGTTTTATTTAGTATTATACTTTAAGTTTTAGGGTACGTGTGTATGACGTGCAGGTGAGTTACATATGTATACATGTGCCATATTGGTGTGCTGCACCCATTAACTCGTCATTTAACATTAGGAATATCTCCTAATGCTATCCCTCCCCCTCCCCCCACCCCACAACAGGCCCCGGTGTGTGATGTTCCCCTTCCTGTGTCCATGTGTTCTCATTGTTCAGTTCCCACCTATGAGTGAGAACATGCAGTGTTTGGTTTTCTGTCCTTGGGATAGTTTGCTGAGAATGATGGTTTCCAGCTTCATCCATGTCCCTACAAAGGACGTGAACTCATCATTTTTTATGGCTGCGTAGTATTCCATGGTATATATGTGCCACATTTTCTTAATCCAGTCTATCATTGTTGGACATTTAGGCTGGTTCTAAGTCTTTGCTATTGTGAATAGTGCCACAGTAAACATACGTGTGCATGTGTCTTTATAGCAGCATGATTTATAATCCTTTGGGTATATACCCAGTAATGGGATGGCTGAGTCAAATGGAATTTCTAGTTCAAGATCACTGAGGAATCGCCACACTGACTTCCACAATGGTTGAACTAGTTTACAGTCCCACCAGCAGTGTAAAAGTGTTCCTATTTCTCCACATCCTCTCCAGCACCTGTTGTTTCCTGACTTTTTAATGATCACCATTCTAACTGGTGTGAGATGGTATCTCATTGTGGCTTTGATTTGCATTTCTCTGGTGGCCAGTGATGATGACCATTTTTTCATGTGTTTTTTGGCTGCATAAATGTCTTCTTTTGAGAAGTGTCTGTTCATATCCTTTGCCCACTTTTTGATGGGGTTGTTTTTTTCTTGTAAATTTGTTTGAGTTCATTGTAGATTCTAGATATTAGCCCTTTGTCAGATGAGTAGGCTGCAAAAATTTTCTCCCATTCTGTAGGTTGCCTGTTCACTCTGATGGTATTTTCTTTTGCTGTGCAGAAGCTCTTGAGTTTAATTAGATCCCATTTGTCAATTTTGGCTTTTGTTGCCATTGCTTTTGGTGTTTTAGACATGAAGTCCTTGCCCATGCCTATGTCCTGAATGGTATTGCCTAGGTTTTCTTCTAGGGTTTTTATGGTTTCAGGTCTAACATGTAAGTCTTTAGTCCATCTTGAATTAATTTTTGTATAAGGTACAAGGAAGGGATCCAGTTTCAGCTTTCTACATATGGCTAGCCAGTTTTCCCAGCACCATTTATTAAATAGGGAATCCTTTCCCCATTTCTTGTTTTTGTCAGGTGTGTCAAAGATCAGATGGTTGTCGATATGGGGCATTACTTCTGAGGGCTCTGTTCTGTTCCTTTGGTCCATATCTGTGTTTTGGTACCAGTACCATGCTGTTTTGGTGACTGTAGCCTTGTAGTATAGTTTGAAGTCAGGTAGCGTGATGCCTCCAGCTTTGTTCTTTCGGCTTAGGATTGTCTTGGCAATGTGGGCTCTTTTTTGGTTCCATATGAACTTTAAAGTAGTTTTTTCCAATTCGGTGAAGAAATTCATTGGTAGCTTGATGGGGATGGCATTGAATGTATAAATTACCTTGGGCAGTATGACCATTTTCACGATATTGATTATTCCTACCCATGGGCATGGAATGTTCTTCCATTTGTTTCTATCCTCTTTTATTTCATTGAGCAGTGGTTTGTAGTTCTCCTTGAAGAGGTCCTTCACGTCCCTTGTAAGTTGGATTCCTAGGTATTTTATTCTCTTTGAAGCAATTGTGAATGGGAGTTCACTCATGATTTGGCTCTCTGTCTGTTATTGGTGTATAAGAATGCTTGTGATTTTTGCACATTGATTTTGTATCCTGAGACTTTGCTGAAGTTGCTTATCAGCTTAAGGAGATTTTGGTGCTGAGACAATGGGGTTTTCTAGATATACAATCATGTCATCTGGAAACAGGGACAGATTGACTTCCTCTTTTCCTAATTGAATACCCTTTATTTCCTTCTCCTGCCTGATTGCCCTGGCCAGAACTTGCAACACTATGTTGAATAGAAGTGGTGAGAGAGGGCATCCCTGTCTTGTGCCCGTTTTTAAAGGACATGCTTCCAGTTTTTGACCATTCAGTATGATATTGGCTGTGGGTTTGTCATAGATAGCTCTTATTATTTTGAGATACATCTCATCAATACCGAGTTTACTGAGAGTTTTTAGCATGAAGCGTTGTTCAATTTTGTCAAAGACCTTTTCTGCATCTATTGAGATAATCATATGGTTTTTGTCTTTGGTTCTGTTTATATGCTGGATTACGTTTATTGATTTGCGTATGTTGAACTAGCCTTGCATCCCAGGGATGAAGCCAACTTGATCATGGTGGATAAGCTTTTTGATGTGCTTCTGGGTTCGGTTTGCCAGTATTTTATAGAGGATTTTTGCATTGATGTTCATCAAGGATATTGGTCTAAAATTCTCTTTTTTTGTTGTGTCTCTGCCAGGCTTTGGTATCAGGATGATGCTGGCCTCATAAAATGAGTTAGGGAGGATTCTCTCTTTTTCTATTGATTGGAATAGTTTCAGAAGGAATGGTTCCAGCTCCTCCTTGTACGTCTGGTAGAATTCAGCTGTGAATCCATCTGGTCCTGGATTTTGTTTGGTTGGTAGGCTATTAATTATTGCCTCAATTTCAGAGCCTGTTATTGGTCTATTCAGAGATTCAACTTCTTCCTGGTTTAGTCTTGGGAGAGTGTATGTGTTGAAGAATTTATCCATTTTTTCTAGATTTTCTAGTTTATTTGCGTAGAGGTGTTTATAGTATTCTCTGTTGGTAGTTTGTATTTCTGTGGGATCAGTGGTGATATCCCCTTTATCATTTTTTATTGCATCTATTTGATTCTTCTCTCTTTTCTTCTTTGTCTTGCTAGCCGTCTATCAGTTTTGTTGATCTTTTCAAAATACCAGCTCCTGGATTCATTGATTTTTTGAAGGGTTTTTTGTGTCTCTATTTCCATCTTTTCTGCTCTGATCTTAGTTATTTCTTGCCTTCTGCTAGCTTTTGAATATATTTGCCCTTGCTTCTCTAGTTATTTTCATTGTGATGTTAGGATGTCAATTTTAGATCTTTCCTGCTTTCTCTTGTGGGCATTTAGTGCTATAAATTTCCCTTTACACACTGCTTTGAATGTGTCCCAGAGATTCTGGTATGTTGTGTCTTTGTTCTCATTGGTTTCAAAGAACATCTTTATTTCTGCCTTCATTTCGTTACGTACCCGGTAGTCATTCAGGAGCAGGTTGTTCAGTTTCCATGTAGTTGAGCGGTTTTGAGTGAATTTCTTAATCCTGAGTTCTAGTTTGATTGCACTGTGGTCTGAGAGACAGTTTGTTATAATTTCTTTTCTTTTACATTTGCGGAGGAGTGCTTTACTTCTATGTAAGTGGTCAATTTTGGAATAAGTGTGGTGTGGTGCTGAGAAGCATGTATATTCTGTTGACTTGGGGTGGAGAGTTCTGTACATGTCTATTAGGTCCGCTTGGTGCAGACCTGAGTTCAATTCCTGGATATCCTTGTTAACTTTCTGTTTCGTTGATCTGTCTAATGTTGACAGTGGGGTATTAAAGTCTCCCATTATTAGGTGTAATATTAATGTAGATTAAAGCTGATCAAAATAATAAAGGATGTTTATTGACTAAAAGCAAGCTCTACCTCTGTATGCACCATTTTTATCCTATTGCAACCTGAAACTACATTCTTGATTCTGACCAAATACAAAAATTGAATTACGAGAATGAAGTATCAGGCAGATAGCTATCGATGCTTTACAATTTTATATGATAGTCTGTCTTCTAATGAAGCTGATCTGTTATTTGCAATTTGCAATTGATCTGGTATTTGCAGTATTGAAAGCAGAAAATACTTAAAACAAAATGCATCGTAAATTGTAGAACTTCTAAAAAGTAATTGATGCAGTTAATTTCATTGATCTTCTCTAAGTTACATATTTACAGGTAAAGAAAGATTAGCACTCAGGTCTCTTGAAATTTAAACAATCTCTTAATAGTCTAAGATTGGTATATCCAATTCAGTTCTGCAAGCGTGCCTTTTTCTGAGGAATAGCTGATTACTAGTAAATTAGCATGTAAATAAATCACAATACTTCATGTGAGTGAGCCCATAAACTTGAAGGGTACCTGGCAAATCATCAGTCACAAGCAAAGATATCATATTGGGTACCTTCGTATTCAAGGGATGGGGATGCCTCATTCAAATATGCTTAATGATAAGAAAATTTATTACCTCCTTCTACAAGAAGTCTAAAGATAGGGGAGACTCCAGGTACAGTACATAAGCTCTCTGGCTCTCCTGGTTGTCATAATTCTGTTAGTTTTACTTTCATTGCTCAGCTTCAGTGCTAGCTTGGTGGAAATTAAGCGGTTCCAGACATTGTATACAGCAATGCCAATGTCCTGGAAACAACAGAGGTCAGTTATTCTGTGTCTCATAGGCAAGGAATGTTTCTGAGGAATTCTTTTATAGCAAACCCTCCTCACTTCCTATTAAAAAGAACTAAGTCATTTGACCTTCCCTAAACCATTCACTGCAAAGAGATTTCAGCTGCCATGGAGGGATATTGAAAATGGAATCACAGCAACCATTGCAGAATGTCATTTGTATAGCATAAGCCTACATGTAGAAAAAGGTATCTTAATTTGAGCTTTTTAGAAGTGGTACACTGATACTCTCTTTACGCTTTTTTGAGGCAGGATCTCACTCTGTCACCCAGGCTGTAGTACAGTGGTACAGACATTGGCTGACTGCAACCTCAACCTCCCAAGCTCAAACAATCCTCCCACCTCAACCTCTCCAGTTGCTGGGATTACAGATGCATGCCATGATGCCCAGATGTTTTTTTATTTTGTGTAGAGACGGGGTCTCACTATATTGCCTAGGATCATCTTGAACTCCTGGGCTCAAGCCATCCTCCCCACTTGGCCTTTCAAAGTGCTTGGATTGCAGATGTGAGCCACCATTCCCAGCCAGTATCTTTGCCTGTTTAGAAATAACATGCTGTTATTCTCTAGTGGTTATCTTATCTTTTACTTTTTGGTTTGGGGCCTTATAAATACATTTATTTCAATTACTGCTTTCCTTATATTTTTATCTGATATAGTCTCTATGAATCTCATACCTCTATGCTTTATGTTTTTACTTACAATTTCATGTATAAACAGAGATGTTGTTCTTTTCTTTTCTTTTTTATTTTTTTTTTTGAGACGGAGTTTCACTCTTGTTGCCCAGGCTGGAGTGCAATGGTGTGATCTCAGCTGACTCCAACCTCCGCCTCCTGGGTTCAAGTGATTCTTGTGCCTCAGCCTCCTGAGTAGCTGGGATTACAGGCGCCCACCACCACGCCAAGCTAATTTTTTGTATTTTTTGTAGAGATGGGGTTTCACCATGTTGGCCAGGCTGGTCTCGAACTCCTCACCTCAGGTGACCTACCCACCTCGGCCTCCCAAATTGCTGGGATTACAGGTGTGAGCCACTGCGCCTGGCCGTTGATAGTTTATCTTTGTCTTTAACCTTGAAATGTAAAAGTTTAAACTTTTTGAACTTCCAATACTTAAAAATTCATTTTTGAACTTCCAATTCTTAAAAAAATGGCATCTTATAGTACTTAAAAAATAAAACCGGGCTGTTTTTTATCAAATTCCTTGGATTATTTTGTGCATTTTTAGTTATTTGGGATAATTTATTGTTTTGATTTAACAGTGTTTTAGGATATACTACCGAAAATTCATATAATTTGATAAATTTTTCCTGTATTTTCCTCACTACCCTTCCTTTTGGAGAGGGGTTATTGGCACTGCAGACGTGAATTTGCCCAATTTAGTAAGTGTAAAATTTGAAGTAACTTGGAGTTATGGTTGCATTCTTAGATATAAAAAATCCAGAGCCTGGTCATAAAATTTGGCCCTGCTGAAAGCTATCAAAAAAAAAAAAAAAAAAAAAGCTATTCAGTAGCACTGTATAAACTGAATCTACAGACAGTGATGTATTATGTAAAGTTTGTCACTGGTCCCTGATGAAATAAGTGCAGAAATTGAGGAGAACTATTTAGTTCATTGGATTTGCTAGACAGAGCATAGACCAATTTGTATGTTGTAGACCCCACAAGGTCAGTCGATGTTGGAGTGAGTAGCAGACTGTCATGGTACACAGTGTCTTAAAGCTGTTTTGTCACCTGTAACCCAAAAGTATTAAAATTCCAGAACCAATTTATTTCAACAGAAGACAATTGAAATGTAGCTATAAGTTTATAGGATAAACTATGGTAACTAGCTACTGATGAGATAGTAAAAACTACAACATATACTGATTTTGTCATTTTCCTTTTCCTGTATTGTTTTAAAAAAAGTTGCAACTATTACTTTGCATGTCTGTTTTTATTTTATTCTTTTAGTTATTTATTTTTTGATTTTAATAAAATATTAGTATATAATAGGTCAGGGGAAAAACTGATTCTCTATTACAAATACTTCGAGAAGGTCTACCCTAAGGAACAGAGTTATATCCATTCTAATCTTACATGAGATTAGTGAGTAATGAAAATACAAATACCTGTAAAATGTGTATTAGTCCATTGTCACACTGCTATGAAGAACTACCCAAGACTGAGTAATTTATATATAAAAGAGTGACTCACGGTTAATTGACTCACAGTTCCACATGGCTGGGGAGGTCTCAGGAAGTTTACAATCATGGCAGAAGGCACCTCCTCACAGGGCGGTGGGAGAGACAATGAGTGCCAAGCGAAGGTGGAAGCCTTTTATAAAGCTACCAGATCTTGTGAGAACTCACTCACTATCATGAAAACAGCATGGGGGAAATTGTCCCCATGATCCAATCACTTTGCACCAGGTTCCTCCCATGACACATGGAGATTATAGGAACTACAATTCAAGATGAGATTTGGGTGGGATCAAAGCTAAACCAAAATGAAATTCAGCTTTGAAATGAAAAGAAACAAGAAATAGTTGTATAGATTTGTCTGCAAAGATCTCTAGAAGAAGTTACTACTCCCCTCCCAGCAGACACTAATCATAACTCCCACTACCCACTATACTTTTCTTTATAAACCCAGTGGGTGTGGGGAAAGAGGAGAATCAAATGACTACGCTATAACATAGAGTTGTAATAGATGTAGATGAATGTAAGAGCATGACATTAGAGAAGAGGCATATAAGGAGGGGAAACAAGACTATAGAGTCAAGGGAGGGGGAAAAAAGTCAAAAATAGTGATTACCAGCACAAATAATTAACTTATCCTTCACTCTACTAAAAAGGTCTCGGCATCTTGTGTCCTTTGGGTAGGAAGTGGGCTATACAAGAATTAAGTGCTTCTTAGACTATGATTTCCCCAAGGCAGTCAAGTTTTTGAAAATATATCAAATTTGTTGGGAAGATAGTTCCAGAAAGGCTAGAGTGGAGAGAGGCCAGGTGGAAAGAGAATGCTGGAAGCTTTTATGGTGCAGGAGATGTGATGAGTCCTGAGGAACTTGTAGCCTGAACTTGGAAGGCCAGTCACACCACCTTCTAGCAGGAGTAGTCTAGAAAAAAAAAAAAGAATGCTAGTGAGAGAGTGATATATATCGGTTAGGTAACTTGATTTCTATTCTCAGATGGTGCAAATACGCTCAACTAATTTACTTTTTGATTAAAAAATAATATTTAAGAACTCACTTTGTACCAGGTATGTGCAAATTGCTTAGTAAAGCTTATTTTACTTAATGTATGTAACAGTCGTATCACCTGTGATATTTTCTCTATTTCATAGATAAAGAAACTGAAGCCTGGAACTTTGTGGCTATTAAATGGTCTTAAATACTGTTAACCACTATATTATTCTGCTTCATAACAATTAAAATGTATCTTTATATGTCTTTAGGTTAAGAGTTCTTGTTTTACATTTCAGATACCACAAAAGTTTGGCAAGTAGGAAGGAATACTACATTGTGGCCACATTCTGAAGTGAATTGCCCTGGGAGAATACATGAACAGTTTAACAAATAGGAGTCCTACCCATGTTGAAGGCAAATAATAGGGTAAATATATGGGACAAATGTAGGACTTCAGAAAATTAGAGACATGTTAGAGTGACTATTTCAAAACAACATTTTGAATGTATTTATTATCTCAATACCACCTATGAAAGGAGTTATCTTTAATTAATTTCCCAGTGGAAGAAATTGGAAGAAAAACATTAACTTTCTTGAGCATTGACTATTTATACAGGGGACAGTATGCTTAAGTGCATGGCTGCCTTGGACTTCCAACATTAGAACTGGGAGGTTGCTTCTATCTTCTGCCCTTGGAAGGCATGATAAATGGATTAGGATCCTCTTTCCCCCTGAGTTCAGACTTAACTTCAAAAATCTCAGGAATTGGCACACCAAAATGCCATTACCTATCAATAGATTATAGCCGAACCAAGAGATGACACCTATTACCGTCTTTGTGTTAGGGGTATCCCAAACAAGGCTTCATTCTCAGTTGTGTAATTTAAGTTTTAATATAGAATTGACAAAGAACTATGCAAATTTTGAGCAGAATATTGCTGTAATAAATATAATGTCAGTTGCCTTCAATGTTTTTCGAAGCCATTCCAACCACAGGAAGTCTGCAACAAAATTTTTTTTATGACTTCCTCAGTATTTGAGCACATTTCATTCAATTTTGACTGTCAACTTCATTTTGCTTTTGAACTCTGAAAAGAGCAAAGCCTCAAGTGGAACAAAGAGGAAGATATAGTTTTGTTTAAACATAGTTTGCTGCTGTTGTTGTTAAACACATCTCTTTTGTTAAACACATTTTTGACAAACAGCGATGAGCCCTAAGAAGAAGAAACCTGATACCGTGAAAAATAGATATGTTTTTACATGTCTGGTTCATTTGCCTGTTGTAATCCCCTCAAATAATTGATAAAGAAATATCTGCGTTTTGATTATTGGCCTGGCTGCTTTTTCTGCTTCAGTCCCTTAACCGCAAGTAAATGTTTATTTCTTATAAAAGATACAGAATATGGATTTTATAACAGTGTCAACTCTTCATGCATAACACATTACATGGCCAGTTTCATAAGGCACTACTAAATTGCTGAGAAGAGAAAATTACATTTGGATGAGTGTAAACTAATGTTGAATGAAAAATTATATCTCCAACTTTTAATATATTGACTAGAGAACATGTACAACATGTTTTAAAAATCTAAATCCTTTAGCTACAGTTTCATCGAAACCTCAAATCTATTGTACTTGTCATGCTGCTCTGAAGGCTAATAACTAGCTTTATTGAAAACACAATGGCATGTTTATAGTCCTGTCACTGAAATGTTGTCACTGAAAGGCAGCTGAGGGACTCCCAGACAAGCACCGTCGACAGAGCACACTACCAGCCTTTTCTGTCGATTCTACAGTCTGTAGATGATCTGAGTTCTTTCTCTTCCTAAGCCTTTATATGAGTACCACAGCCCTCAGACGGAAGGTATAATATCAGATTTTTTTTAATATAGGCTAGTGCAGTATAGCATTTGATGAAGTAGTAGTTTACAAATATGATACAAATGAGATTTGATGATTTGTGGACCTCAATCAGTCTCCCGGTCCTGCAGTCTTATGAGATGCCTGTGCACTGCTTATGGCATTCCAAGTAGTATTTTTGCATATTTTAAATAAAGTTTATAATGTTCAAAGACATAGCCATCTGTCATGCTTATATAATTTGGATTTCTATGACTGGTCCTTTATAAAATGTGTGCAATAATTTAGAAAGCTGGAAATGTGGATCATTCCTTATCTGGGATAAAACGAGATTCAAAACCCTTTCTTCCAACTCAAAAGGTCCGGAACACATACTGTTTATCTTGAAACCATTTACACTCTTAATTAAAATCAGTTTTCCTTATAAATTTCTTCCATAGTCTGCTTCGGAGTTGCATTAAATCAACCCTGAATTTAGAAAATCTTACACCAGTGGTTTTTCGATCTAATGTTTGTCTTAATGCACATGCTTTGAGTCCATACAATTTATATTTTAGCATGGTCTTCTGAAGAATTTTTGATCAAGTCTGGCCATGTTATTGTTCTCAGCTAATTCATATATACATTACAATTAAGTTCAATAAAAGCAATTTAATCAGAAATTGGAAATGAGTTTCAACAAAATCTACAGCAGTCAGTTCTTTTCTGCTGACACTGCTATGAAAACAGGATTGTGAGGCACAGAATGAATTAGCTGTATGTATTAGAATATCTTTTCATATGATTTAGAGCAAAATTTACAAAACCAGCATTTAAAAGTAAAAGTAATTTTTTGCTAGATTTAATAATCAGTAAGTCTGGTCTCCTTAAATAATTTTGTTCAGTATTGCAATATATTTTAAATGCCTCATATATTATTAATTTTTAAATAACACCTGGACATCTATCAATGTGATGTTTTTTACATCAGAGATGTCAATGTAATGTTATCAATGTGATGTTATTTACATCAGAGATAAAAAGAGGTAAAAATCTGTGGATTTTTTTTAAATGGATGGAGCATTATTATAGAGAAAGGTGTACAAGCAATAAGATAAATACATAAAAATTTATAACACATTATTGACAAATGTTGAGAGAAAAAGTCAAATAGGGAAACGGTTGTGTGGGCAGGAGAACAGGGGTTGTGATTCTTTCTGGAGTAGCCTTACTGAAAAGATTATTTCAGAAGGAACCTATGGATTAAAAATGAATATATCTGGGCAGAGCAAGAATTCTAGGCAGTGGAAACAGCAGCTGCAAATCCCCTGAGATGGTTTATTGTCTCATATTTGAAGGAGTAGAAAGGTGGTCAACCTTTCTGACTGGAGGAGAGGAAATAAGATATCAGAGGCCAGGGGCGAAGTTAAGAGGTGAGATCAGTGAAGCAACAGAGAGGGCTGATCTTCCTGGGTCTTGATAGTCACATAAAGATGTTGATATTCATTCTGAAAGGTACAAAAGCTACTGGAAAGTTTTGAACTCAAGAGTGAAATGATCTTATAATTTTATAGTATCAGTCTTACTAAGAAATAAGTTCGAAAGTTATCACTGTGATTTAGTGGAGAGAAGAGAGTATCTTGAAACAGGATCCTGGGTTTGTAGCCACCTTTGCAAAGATTACAATGGTAAGAAAAATCTAGCATGGCTGACTCCGCTTTGTGTCTAGCCTCACCAGCTGGCTTTCCTTGCTCATTCCTGGATGTAGACCAAGCTAACCAAGGAAAGAATTAAGTTTAGAGTTTAAATTTGAAGTAAGAATAATAGTCCCTCCCTTAAACTAATGCCCTTTTTGCTTGGGACCAAAACCACCTTTGTATGACTAATGAAAGGCCATGAGAATAGGATTATGGAAGGGGCTTGAGGTCTGCTAAGATGTAGGTGTGGTGTTTCAGACTTTTCTATTCTGGCAATTGACTGACCCAACCTGGACACATGACTCATGACTCAACTAGTCCTGTGGTCTCCACCCACAGGCAAACAATGCACAGTAACTGTTTTCCATGTTGCTATGATTTCATCCCAACTGATCAGCAGCACCCATTTCCTAGCTCTCTGCCCATAAAATTGTAATAAAACTCTAGCTTCTGAGTTCACAGGAGATTGGTTTTAGTAATAACTCTAGTTCTACTTGGCTAGCTCTGCATTCATTAAGCTCTTTCTCTACTGCAATATCCCAGTCTTACCAAATTGTTTTATTTGTGCAGCGAGGAAGAAGAACCCATTGGGTGATTACAGTTGGAGGTAATAAGAAGTGATTTATTTCTGGACACACATTTTTGGCTTTTGTTTATTGAGGTAAAATTCACATAGCATAAAATTAATCATTCTAAAATGTGACATTTAGTGACATTTAGTACATCCATCTCTCTCTAGTTTCAAGACACTTTACACATTCCAAAAGAAAACCCCATGCCCTTTAAGCAATAATGTCCCATACCCTCCTCCTCTCCTTCCCCTGGTACCACTAATCTGCTGTCTGCCTCTCTGAATTTGCCTATTCTGGACATTTCATATAAATGGAATTACACAGCTAAAAGAAAAACTTTAGACAAATTATATTCAACAGCATTTATTTGAACAATGAACAATTCATGAATCAGACAGCACTCAGAACTAAGAGAGGTTGAGAGAGCTCCACCCAGCAGCATGAGCAGCAAGCTCACAAAAACAAACTAATGAAATCATCGGATTAGCTACAGCTACGTGTTTGCCCTATTTGGGTGTGGACTGACTGTGACCCGCTATTTGTCCTTGGCTGACTTTTGGCTGTTTTTTTTTTTTTTTTGCAGAAATGTACGTATTCCTAAGATAGATTTTGGAGTATTCCTTAGAAACTCAAAATATGGGACAGTCTCAGGTCAATGACTTTCTGCTAATTTAATCCAAATATAAAATATGTGGCCTTTGTGACTGGCTTCCTTTGCTTAGAATAATGTTTCTAGGTTCATCCATATTGCAGCATATATCAGTAATTAATTCCTTTTAATGACGGAATGATATTCCATTGTTTGGATACAAGACATTTATCTTTTCATCAGTTGATGGACAATATATTGTTTCTACGTTTTGACTATTTTGAACAGTGCTCTGGATACATTTTAAAATTGGAGTCAATAGGATTGTCTAATACACTGGAAACAGAGTATGAAAGAGAGAGAGAAATCAAACACCATGGATTTTAGCCTGAGCAGTGTAGACCAGCAGTAACCACCACTAGAAAGGATACATCTGTGAGAGTATAAATCTTCAACTTGAAAGGGGAGATTTAATAGCAGTGACTCAGTTGGGACCTAAAACTTTCAAGATGTCAATTCCAAGTGGATGTATCATAGAGGCAGATGGATATATGATTCTGGAGTCCAGGAAATTGTCATTAGGTCATTAGGTGGTACGTGAAGCTATGAAAATGTATTAGATGCTGCAGGGACTTAGTGTGGAGAGAAAAAAAAAGAAAGATTTTTGAAGGTTAATTTCTGAGGCCTCCCAATATTTAAAAATTAGGGAAATGAATCAGAAACAATAAAGGAAACCGACTATAAAGTGCTCAGAATAGGTAGACAGAAAACAAGAACATTATGGAGTAAGAATTCAATATAGATGATGAAAATAACATGATATGCAAATTGTTAAATTCATTGAACAAAATATATTTATGCTTATTTTGGCTTTGGTATCTCTGACACATTTAAAAATTACTGATGATTTACTGATACAATAATAAAGGAAGATGCAACTGCTGTATTTAAATGAGTACACTGTTTTAAAATAGATTTTATTGTTGAAATGGAAGCAGCAAAAAATAGATTTTACTAGTTTTAATATTTAATTAAAGTTAATTCTGACAGTCACATTTCTGTTGTTGAAGCATCAGGGAGGGCAAAAACTAATATGTCTTATGAAGGAATAAGTCTTCTGATCTAGGCATACTGGATTCGTTCCATAAAACAGAGAAATGATCCTTGGGTGAATCAGCTGGAGCCTGACTGTGTTAACCCAGTGTGATAAACTTAGAATCAACCCAATTTTGTTCCAGTGTTTTAGAAACAAAGCACTGTAGAGAGGCACCTGGGTTATTAGTAAGGAAAATTATCATGGACCAGCTTTGATCTGTACAGTTCCAGTTTTACATTTTTAAATCCACCTTGACAACTAATAGTTCTTCTTTTACTCTCAAAAGCATCCCATTTTGGAAGATACATGATTATACTTATTCTAAGGAAATATAACGGGTGGATAACAAACACAAAAGGTAGTCTTGATGCTGTCTCATTTGCCCAAGGAAATAGAACCCATTCCGAACTATCAAATTATGGAATGTAACCCACATTTTTGTGAGCGAAGAATTATTTTTGAGATTTATTCCTTTCAAGGTTTTCATATAATTGAAATTTCTTTTTCCAAGGAAGACTATCACCAGAACTGTGACATTTACACCACAAATTTGCCAATATTCAATCGTGATCGTTAGAAAAGAGAAATTTTATATAACCCAAACTAATAAGTCAAAGCTGTATATATATGTATATATATCTCTCTTAGTAATTTCTTACTCTATCTTAAATATCTCATATTTAAAACATAACATCAGCTACCCCGTCAAACAGATTTAATCCCTTTTCTTTTTATAGACGGAATTGTTGTTACCAAATATTTTATTTATTCCTAACGTTTAGTCTAATATGTAGGCAGATACGTTTTCTTTAATTGAGTAACTTTGCATCTGATGATATTTTCTAATTCCTGAAGACATAATGCCATCAATCCACAGTATACGTTAATAAACTCCATCCTGCTAGAGCACATGGAGTGTAAAGTGAAGATGCTCCTTCAGGCACATGGAAGAGTTCCATCTCCATCCAGAGTGTCCACATAACCACACATCCAGAAATATGTCCATCTGGATGAGAAATCAAAAAACCACAAATGACAACCACAGAGTCAGTAGGAGAGAGAAATGGATGGGCAAGGAGTAAAAATGTACCTTACCTCCAGTGTCTATGAAGAGTTTTTAAAAGAAAAGGAAAGGAAAGCTTTATTTAGTGACTGTCTGCTAAGGGTCAGACACTGAGAAGCATTTTCCAGATGAAGGAGCAAGCTGGAAGGCATAAAATACCTGCTTACAGATAGAGGTGGTGAAGCCATAATTCCAAAATCTGCCCAATATGACTTCAAATCTAAAATTTTTGTCCTGAACTGTGTACTGATTTGTGGTTAATTGTATTTATAGCTAATGAATGTTTGCGACATAATAAATGGCAATTTCTAAAACATTTCCCAGTCATGTACAACTATACCTGAAAAGTTTGCAAGTCAGAGTATTCAGGATATGGAAGAATGAATACTACACAGCAGTAATATTTTTTGGCCGTCATCCATGCCCCCAGTATTGAAGGAAATAAAAATTGGTGCTATATTCCAAGATTACTTGTTATTCAGCAGAATACAAACTATTGATTACTTGGATATTGAGAGGATAATGTACCCAAACAAGTGTTGATGAGGAAATCTGGTCTCACAAAGAGATGCCTTCTTACAACTCATTAGAAAAGCAGACCTATAATATAGATTTGGAAAGTATATGCCTATTAGGCTGCATAGAAGCAATTTATGTATTTTTTATTTAAACTTTTTAATTGATACATAATATTTGTACATATATATGGGGTATATGTGATATTTTGCTACAAACATACAATGTGTAATGATCAAACCAGGGTATTTAGTGTATCTTTCTCTTTATCATTTCTATCTGTTAGAAACATTCCAAGTCTTCTTTTCTAGCTACTTTGAAATATACATTTTTGTTAACCAGTCACCCTAGTTTGATATTGAACATTAAAACTTATTCCTTTTATCTAATTCTATGTTTTTACCTATTAACCAATCTCTCTTCCCTCCCCTCCCACTCACCCACACATCCTTCCAAGCCTCTGATGTCTGTCATTCTACTCTCTGCCTCCATGAGATTATCTCTTCTAGCTCCCACGTAATAGTGAGAACATCCAATATTTGTCTTTATTTCTGGGTCTGGCTTATTTCACTTTAACATAATGACCTCCAGTTGTATCCCTGTGTCTGCAAATGACATAATTTCATTTTTATGGCTGAATAGTATTCCATTGTGTATTCATTTTCTGTACTTATTTCTTTATTTATTTAATTTTGAAATGTTTGCCTAGACAAGCCAGATGATTGTTGTAGGAATCATACAATCCAGGTCTACTCTGCCCTGTTGAGATTATCCCTACCATCTGGGGATTGTCACAATACATGACAATCATGGAGAAATGTTCATGGAGAAATGTTTTTGTTTGAATTTTGAATTCCAAATACAACCAGTGCTGGATGCGACTGTGAGTTACACTTGCATGCATACAGTCAGGCTGACATGTTACCTAGTTCCATTACTAGGACTAATCCAGTGGTTGTTTCTTTCTTTTTCTTTTTTTTTTTATGCTTCAAGTTCAGTGGTTGTTTCTTTGTCCTACCACTCTTATTGAGCAGTTGGAAGACAAGTAACTCACAGAAAATGAACAAAAGTTTCACAAGGATTGCTCCAAACAATAAGCAGATTAAAGATAATGCTAATCTTTTAAAAGCAAGCAAAGGATCAAAGTAAAATAGTGGAGTTCTCATTTCACCTCCATGGAGTATGAGCTCTCAATCAAACTAAGACGTAAAAAAAAAAACAATGACCCATTAAGTACTCAAAATAAAAAACTTAAAAATATTGACTAACATATAACATGTCAAATAATGACTACTTGAAATATTTATTTACAACTACCTGATTAATATAAACTCAGCTTTACATGATGCTTTGAGGTATTAGCAAGTGAAATATGAAATAAGTATTCAGATGACTTTTAATTCAGCATTCATAAAATGAAGATAAACCTCTATAATTTTTAAGTCATATTTAAAGCTGTTTAATACTCAATTCATACTTTATAAAATTTAACTGAACGTAATGATAAAAACTAAAATACCCTTTTGAGATTTCTTTCTAAATAACCAAGAAACAGAATGCCATTTTGGGAAATACATTCTTCCTGTTAAAATAATAATGTAAGAAGCTATATGGTGACAAGCTAGCATTTTATCAACAAATATATTGTTGAAGATTTGAAGAAACTAGTACTGAAACAAATTACAGTCCACATTGTTTGCTATACAGCTAAAACTGCAGCTTAAATAATGGCATTTGGTAGGTTCTGTTTCAGTTAACGAAATACTCGAAGAACTCCTTTTTATCTCTGCCCCTAAAGCAAAGGTGTTTCGAAGAAAATTTGATCTCAAAAGTAAAAACCGTTAAGAAAATAAAAACAATGTTTTAGGCAGAAAACTTGTGTAGGCAAAACAGACATTGGAATAGCAGCTTTGAGTAGAATTCGTGGTGGAGAAATAGAACCATAAGTGAATTTCATTCGTTGTATCAATTGTAAGCCAAAAATTGAAGCAAAGAAGTAGAAATCAGAATGTCTACTGAATGTCACAACTGTAGTATGATATTTTATAATTTAGTCAGCTGGGAATGATCCATACAAAGGTTTTCTTGTGATTTCCCTGTTAAGTACTTGCATAGATTTTATTGGTACTGAATAAAGTGCAAATTATTTTTATATATTGATTTCATATATAGAGACCTGATGTTATAAAAATGTATTGGGAGATGTCATTATGTAGTTTTTACATAATCATACTGTGAAAATAATAAAAACCGGTAGTTCCTTCCTTTCCAGTTACTACAAACCTGTACTTATTTTTCTTACCTGACTGAGCTAGCTAGAACATTTAGTACAGTGTTAAATAAAATTGCTTATAGCAGACAACTTTGTATTGTCCCTCATAGTGACATGCTAGCTTCTTTTTTCCACTAAGTATTCTGTTTGCTGGAGACTTACCAGTTTACAGAAGTTTAATTCTGTTTATCGTTAAGAATTTTTTTTTCATAAAGGAGTGCTTTCCTTAATCTTCAAGATGAACAAAGGCTCTTTCCAAACTTTTTAATGAAATAAACTTTATTTTTTCTAACATTGAAATCAGTTTCTCATTTTGAAGATAGATTTACTCATGTTTTATGCATACCTAAATCTATTTGCTAATACTTGGTTTAGTATGTTTACATCTGTTTGTGAGGGTGACTCACCTGACGTTTTCCATGTTTTGTACAGTCTTTGTTAAATATGGATATCAAAGTAAATTTACTAGTCTTGTAAAATGACTCGGGAGAATGTTCTTTCCTTATATACCCAGGACTGTTTGTTTAAAATTAAAATTATTTTTTCCTTTAATGTTTGATAAAGCTCACCTGTAAAATTGTGTTGGTTTTCTTCCACATTCCGAATGAAATTTGAAATGACTGCTGATTTTGTCGAGTTACCACCTTCTAGAGTTTTATTTTAAATTACTCTTTTTCTATTTTTTGTCTGGCATTTTTAGATTTTTTTTTTCTATGGAAGAGTCTGTCAGAGTATATAGTCTGCCCTACTTCTAGGAATAGAAGTTCTCTCTCATCCATTGTGATATCTATTCTTATTCATATTTTATATGGAGAACTCTGCTGTGAGGGGAGGGTAAGGAACGTTTCCTATATGGAAAAATTTTTCTTCTTTCTTGTCTTCCTCTTGCATGAAGACAGAAAAATAATATATTCAAAGTAAAACCACAACACATTCAAGGGCCCAGAAGTGAGAGACACATAGCTTACATAGAAAAGGGAAATCAACTCACTGTGAATGGGCCTGGCAGAGGATATTATCAGATTCATACTTGAGATTTAGGAATGTAGAAATCTAGGGAGTCCTTCAAAGAGAGCTCAGTAGTTTGGATTTTATCCTGATGTAAGGGAGCAATTAAATTATGACAACAGTAATGATGGTTATATAAACATATAGCATATTTTGAGTTATTACCATTTATTATGCTAAGTGCTGTAAGTAGATTTTTAACCCTCAAAATACAGCTTTGAATTATGTTTTGAGAATTTTAACTCATTTTCCATTTAGAAAAAAAAAGTGCAGCTTGGGGCCAGTGCTCATTTAATTTTACATAAACATGTTCTTTGAAACTGAAGCAAATCTGACTGATTTTCAATGTGAAAACAAAATATAAACAGTTCTTGCAGTTATTTCTTAACAGAACTTTTCTCTAATCTTAATGTAACAGGAATGTATATGATGTTACATTAGGATTAGAGACAAGAGTATTCTTGGGGCAAACGGGAAATAGGTTAAGAAACAAAAAACGTTAGTTCATGATGTAGATGGTATGTTCTGGGAACTTGAAGTGTGGCAGACTTCAATGACAATGACTAATTAGATGTCGTTAAAGTATATAAATGGGAAATATTGATAGTAATAGTAATATTGTGAAGCAAAAGAAGAAAATAAATCTTCTTATATTGTAACATTTTCACTGTATATTAGCAGTATTTAGCCCACATCACATATTTAGTTGCTTGGATATTATCTTCCTTTTGTCAGCAAAACTGAATGTTAAAAAATGAAGTTATTATCTCACACAAAATGAAGCTAGAATTTTATTTTGCCCAAGGGAATTTACATTTTATTTTAAACAAGGAAGACTTAAGATTTAATTACTCCATGCAGCCATCATGATAACAATTAAACATACACGTGAGGGATATAGTTTCTTCTCACCACTCTGTAAAACAGCAAGAGAATATTCATTTAATCCAACTATAGAGAGAGATATTTTAAGTTTCTGATTGATTTACTGTCATTCATGCATAAACGTTATTGAACTGAAAATTTTCTACTTTTCTAGAGGCTACATATTATGTTTATGTATTCATTTTATTTTATACATCAACTATGTATTGATTATTACATACCTGTTATATAGCAGAGGTTATGGCCTATAATTGTGAATTATAAATGGTTCAAGTCTTGATAAATTTGTAGCAAAATGGAAAAATATCCACATTAAAAATTATAGAAGTGAGAATTCCAGGCAGAGAGGGCAGTATAAAGCTACCATACAGAAATTCCCATTGCAATACCTAAAGCCTGACAAACAATAAAAATAACATGCCAACAATTACAAAAATAACATAAAATAGTGATATTAATAAAGATACACACACATACACATTCACACACTAGTTAACTAAGAACCATAAAAGTATTCTGTAGTAGAGTGACAAGAGTCCTAACCCTATCCCTGTATCTCAAAAGCAAGAAGACTGAAAAGTCCCAATAATTGCCAGTAATACCCCAAAATATAAAACATAAAACATAACGACAGTAAAGAAAAGGAACATAGAATAGAAAAGACAATGAAAAACTGAGCATGGAAGAATGCAGGGAGCTAAAGCAAATGCCTGATAAATATTCTGAGCTATATAACAAGTTTAAGAAGCTTGAATAGAGTGAGACAAGAGCTCAAACACAAATTATAAAATTTTAAAATGAGATGTAAAGCTATCACCAACATCAGGAAACATGTACAATAGCTTTTCAAAACTAATAAATTAGAAACAGCAAGAAACGAATTTGAGAGAACAAAAAACTGAGCTTTGGGTATAGAAAAATGCTTGAAATAATCAATAAAATGGTAAAAAAATTTAAATTATTAGATAATTCCAACCAATGTAAGGGTTTTTCAAAACAATTCAGCGTAGAATACATAATGTCTGTGATTTAAAGAATTCAGTCAGTGAAATACAGATACAACAAAAGACAATTTGAACTAAAGAGGGTAGAATCTTCAGAACAAAAGAGCACAACAGATGTGTGTGTGTGTCTGTGTGGGTGCATGTGTGTGCCATATATATGCAAATATATATGTAGAGTTCCATTCAGAGAGAGCTTAAACTACAAAAGAAAAGCATTAGCCTGACATTAGTTTTTTCATAGCAACATCCAATGCCAGAAGACAATAGATAAAATTCTGCAATGTTTTGCAGAAATGTTACTAGAGAGTATCATAACACAAGTGTGCTAGACAGTTCTTACATTGCTATAAAGAAATACCTGAAGTTAGGTAATTATAAAGAAAAGGAATTTAATTGACTCTAGATGGCTCTATAAGCTGTAGAAGCATTGTTCTGGCATCTGCTCAGCTTCTAGTGAGGCCTCAGGTAGCTTTTACTCATGGCAGAAGGTGAAGGAGGAGCAGATGTCTCATCCGGTGAGAGGGGGAGCAATACCAGGGAGGTGCCACACACTTTTAAACAATCATATTTTACAAGAACTCACTCACTGTCACAAGGGCAGCACCAAGTCATGAGAGATCTGCGCCCAGGTCATGAGAGATCTGCGCCCAAACACTTGCCACCAGATCCTACCTCCAACAGTGTGGGTTACCGTTCAACATGAGATTTGTTGAGGACAAATACCCAAACTATTGGACCAAGTATTTCATGGACAGAGCAATAGTCAGGCCTTCTCAAATATGAAAGAACTTATATAATATGTCACCTGTTAACCACTGGTAAGAAAAACAGAAACAAACTGCATATTAAAATTTAACTGATAACAATCCTCATCATGACAATTCAACATATAATGCAATGCAACCTTATAAAGAACTCACAAATGGTGCCTTGGTATGGGAGTAGTGATTATCTGTGACTCCAGTTAAATGTAGAATTGCTATAAGAAACCCTGTTAAACTGGTGACAATTATCACTGACTCCCCTTAAATCTAGAATTATAATAAAGGATGTTAAACTGGTGGCAGGAGAGAATAAAAAAGTTACAATTTTTGCCATGTCAAATTATTGACGAATTTACAAAAGAAAAAGGAGGCGATTGAAATGGAAGGAGACTGGAAAGGAAGTGAGCCTACAAGAGAGCGAAGGTTTTTGTCTTTGGATCAGGTAATATCTACAATTAAAATATATAATAAGCCTGGGCGCGGTGGCTAATTCCTGTAATCTCAGTGCTTTGACAGGCCAATGTGGGAGCATGGCTTGAGCCTAGGGGTTTGTGATTAGCCTGAGCAATATAGGTCCCATCTCTACAAAAAATTTAAACAATTAGCCAGGTATTGTGGTGCATGCCTGTAGTCCCAGTTACTCAGGAGGCTGAGATGGGGAGATTGCCTGAACCCAGGAGTTTGAGGTTATAGTGAGCTATGATCGTGCCACTGCACTCCAGCCTTGATGACAGAGTGAGACCCTGTCTCTAACAACCAAAAATAAATAAAGAAATAAAACATACAGTTTTAAACTGAAGTCTCTTGTCTTAATTACAATTCATTCCTATCTTCACAAGGATATTCTAAGAGAATAATATCTCTTATAATAAGGAGATAAATGTTTGATTTTCAGTGGAGGTTCACTGAGGATTTTCACTTCTACTTGATTTGGTTTTATTAAATTTCAACAAATTCAATTTAATATTATTTAAATAGCGTAAAATATATAATCACAGTTTAAAAATTGCCTTTTTATGTACCAATTGATAATGTGTCTGAGTCGGGGTCTAGGCCAAAAAACAGAGCTCATTCCACATAGTCCAAAAGAAGGACTTGAGTTCTGGGGACTAGTTGCACAGGTGCTTGCTGAAGGCAAGCAGGCACTATTAAGGTCATTCCTAGATTAACAACATCAATTAGTTGATGCTAGCTCTATGCCTGGAGGGTGAGAAGATAGAAGTGGTGGTACCCCAACCCAGAGCTGGGGTTGCCAGATTGGGGTGAGGTTACTCAGTCTCCAAGAAAGCTGTATGGCAGTGACCAGAACCGCAGATAAAGGGGCTGCCCAGGGTGAGCTGGGGCCATGGGGAGATACAGCTGCTTCCAGAAAAACAGCTCTAAGCATAAATGGAAGAGGTGGATTAACTCTGTGTCTGTGTCCCCGTCTTTAGGGTCCTGTCAGTTTCTCACAGTAGCTAACTTTAGCCAGAAATCAGTGATCAAGGTTTCCTAAAATATGCAGGGAAAGTCAGAGAATAGATCTGAGAACTAATGTGCAAGGGGCTGGTACATCTTCAAAGAATGACATTTGGGTGCATGGTTACCTTTTGCTTAAAAAGGGTTATTGCTAAATGAACTTTTGAACAGTTTTAAGTTTTTCTTATTTTTTTTTGCAAGTGAGCTAGAGGAAATTTGCAGATGTTAAAACTTAATATTTGAGCACAGGTTGGTAGATGACAAAAACATTTTAAAAGGAATTCTCCAGTGAAAAAATAACTAGAATACTTAGAGAAGAGTAAATTTTTGATATTGCTATTATAGGTACAATAGACTAATCAGAGAACATGATGAGGAAACATAGCGAGACAAGATGAAAAGAATCTTTTCTGCCAAGAAATTTGAGTTCTTCAGTTTGCACTGGACCATTCTAAAAGTCAGTAAATGAGAAAGAAACATAATCAGAAATGTGATTTATGTCTGAATTCTTGGCAGCAGCTAAAGAATATAGTGGAGGAAACAATTATTTCAGAAAATATCACCCTAGTCCACGTTAAAGAATAGAATATTACACTGTATTTATATCACACATATAAATTGGTAATAGTACTGTAAACTTACTATGATGTTTGATAGTGGGTCAACTTAATTCTGGAAAAGACATAGTTTCTAGGTAAACACTTCCTCTACTTGATTTAATAGATATGTCATTAGAATATAGATGAGTGAAATATTTTGGAAATTTGATAGCTTATCATAAATGGCAAAAAATCTCATGTATAAATTGTTAAACGAATTAACCCTAGGTCTCCTGAAACTGATTAGCCAATGATTCTCTGTTAACTCTCACAAGGTTTAACAATTCAATTTTCAAGTTTTGTTTAATGCCTAGTGTACATTTCATAATAGGCACTGAAGAGGGAATATAAATGAAGTGTAATATGTTTGCCTAAATGAGTTTTCAAGTTGAATGGAAAGCATAATATGCATTCAATATTAGACTCAATGATAATATCACATTGCATATAATGAAGGGCAGATAATGGTTGGACAGAAGGTATTGTGAAAGCTCAACAGACCAGTATGGAATGGAATAGTTGCAGAAAACATCCTGAAGTAAAGAAATCTTAGGCTCTTCCCAGATTTCTATGTTTTTTTTTTTCATGGTTATTACTGTTTCATTATTTCTAAGTGATTACATTAAGTTTTTCTGCAGTCTACTGATATGGAATTATTTATTAACAAATAAAATGCTGGGGTTAGGTTTCCTTTAGCTTACAAAGAGCAGAAATAATTATCGTCAAAATGTAATTCAAGTGCCTACATTTGTTTTTTGAATTACTTCCTTTCATCTTTTTACAGTTGAAATATATTCATCAACACCATTGAAGCACTAATATCCAAGTTTAGTTTTATTAAATTCATTAGCTAGGCATAGACTTGAAATAGTTCAAGGCCACTGAAACTATTAATTGATGAAATACCATATTAGTGTCACATCAGAAAATAATTTGTTTCTCAAACAAACCTTTAACATTACAGATGGCATATTTATTCATCTATCAGTGGATGTGGAGAAAGATTATTTTTAGAAAGAGTAAAGTATGAGTCAATTATACAATAAAATGCCTGACCATTCTGATTTGAAGTATTAAAAAAATAGGATTCAGTAGGTTGGTTTGCCATAAAATATGATATGTTATGTTGAGTTATAATGTAAGAACTGTAAATCTTGATATGTAGAAAACAAACAAATGAAAAAAACCATTTATCTGTTCCTAGTTTTACCAGAGTGGTTGATGAATACTATGCATGTTTTTCTTTTCTATGGTCAGTCATATTTTGGAGGACATCAGATTTTTCATCTGCTAGCTAAAATTTCCTTGGTGGGGTGGGGGGCGGGGGGCGGGGGGCGGTGGTTGTTCCACCTCCACATCCACCCATGAGGTTAAGTTGGAGTTTGCCATTAACAAACTCTGCCACACTACCCCAAAGTTGGGCATATGCCACAGGCCTGATCCCATTCCATGACCAAACTTATCTAAGAAAGAAAGACCTGTGTTTTATCTGATGTAAGTGTCAGAACTTAGAGCTGCTGAGGGCCTTGTTTTCTTCATGCAGTGGAATCTGAGAGAAGGTAGCCAACAGTTTTCCCTGACTGCTAAAACTTCCTGATGGATATTATATTAAGAAAGAATCACCAGAATTGCGCGTTTATATTTCTACATGCAATTGTAGTATCCTTCCACGAATCCCCCCTTTTACTTAAGCTAGGCTGGGCTGTTTCTTTAGAAGTTGAAACCTACAGGTATTACCTATTACATATCTGCCATGACAGTCAGGATGTGAAAAAAATGACACATCCACAATATATTATTCCAAATCCTTGGGGCCGGATATGGTTCAGAATTTGAGTATTTCATGTAAAAGAACAGAAATGTCAGGGTAGCACTCTGGAGTCAAACCTATTAAGATTTTTGTAGTAACATGAATCAATAGTCACAACACTAAATGGGGTTAAAAGGAGTAATAAATCTCCTATTGTCAGTTCAGGTCAGTTTTGTATTCAACTGAGCTTTGACACCAAACCTAGGAGAATACTTGTTTTTTCAGGGTTCCTTGGATTTTGGAATTGCAGAAAATGAGTGGGAGCTGTGCTTTAAGCTATTATTGAAAAATAAATCCTCTCCTAATCTTAAAGATAGAATTTACAGAACCCTGTTGGGTGAAAATTTGTTGTAACTGTCTCATACATTGCTTCCAGCCACTCCTTCCCCCCACCCGGAAGCTGCTCCCTAGAGAGGCAATATGGCATACAGGGCAGAAAGATTGGCTGACAGAATCAGGCAAATCTGTATCCAGATTCTGAAGTGGCTAAACGTGTCCTTTTATTCTGAGGATGAAATGTAAGCAGCAATAAGATCTATCCAATATAAAATATCCTTCTGAAAGCTAACAACAAACCCTGTACTATTTTAGACAGTAGAGTTTATCTGTTCATTCTCTATCACAAAAAAAATCATGAGCCCATAATAATTTTCTTTGGGAAGATGTTTGGTTTGATAGTAACAAGATCTAAAAATTGATGTATCTATTCATTTTGTGCTTTTCCTTTTTTTTCAAGAAAGTTTCGAGTAAATCAGAAATTTACATTTCAATTATGCACAAGGAACTTGAGTGTTTTTGTTAATACTGGATAAGAATCCATAAAAGAATCTTTCTTAGTAATCATAATAAACATAAAGATCATCAGAGCTAATATTTACTGATATTTAATTAATTTATTTACTCTGAGCTATGGCACTCTGCTGACACTTTACATTTTCTCCTTTAATTTTTACAACAACCCTGTAGAGTAGGTGATATAATCCTATTTATTTTACAAATGGAAAAATTGTGGTTTGGATAAAATGACTGTCTGAAGCAGCATGTGATATGAGTTCCTAATCCCTATTTAGAGGTTAGGAGAAGCTTTTCATATGGGGTAAATGTCTAAGTTGAGATCTAAAACAAGATTTAGTTGAATGAGAAAACAAAAAGAAAACAAAACTATGTGGCAAAAGCCCTCAAATACAAGAGGAACTGCACACGTGAAGAATGGAAACCCTATCTACATCCTGTGGTTACAAAGGAGGTGAGAGGATATACTGAAGCAGTAAAAACAAGTCACGTCAAGCTGGTTGTTCTAAGACACATGAAGGAGCTTAGACATTATCCTGAAGGCCACAAGGAGCCACTGAAATTCTTATGCTAAAGAGCAAACGATTGTAATTTACATTTAATTTATGTTTCAGGTTGCATCATAAAGAAAGGATTGGAAAAGAGAAAAAAGAAGACAAGAAACTCAAACTTATTTAAAAGGCAATAGCCTAGCTATCAGGTGAAATTGGTAGGATTCTAGAGATTTTAGGATTGTAGAATCTGTAGGAACTGATGGTTTATTTGTTGTATGGTATAGGATAGGAGAGGTTAAGTCCTGTGTTGAGGATTCAGTCGTGAGCCTCAGTGAAGACATCAGTGCCATTTACTGAGCTACAGAACGTGGGAGCCAGAGCAGAGACAAAGATTCGCATAGAAAGCCACTTTTCTAGAAGATGAGTTTGAACTTCCATTGAAATATCCTGAAGGAGAAATATAATAGTTGGGTGTATAAATCTGCCGTTTAAGAGAGAGATAAAGGTTGCAGTTTAAGAGAGATATAGGCTGAAGTGTTCATTTTGGGAGCCATCAGTAAATAAAAGGACTTGAAATTGGAGTAGCAGGAATCAGATCACATGGACTGAGATTATTCCACGAGAGGAGAAATGCCTGAGAACAAAATGGAAGAGACCAGCAGCCCCAAAGACGGAACACTGAAGCATCAGAGAAGCCAAGGGAAGAAAATGTTTCAAGGAAGATGATAATAAGAAACTAAGTATGATACTGACATGAGTATCTATTAATGATATTTGTAAGAGCAATTTCAGCAGAACTGAGGGGACAATTCAGAGTGCAGTGGGTTCTAGAAAGAATGAGGCATAGAAAGTCTGGTTGAGGAATTTTTGTGGCCCTAAGACCCTAAAGAATAAAGGTGCCACCACCAAAATACCTTGCAACTCTGGCTTGCTGGAGACTGTTGTTATTATCTTCTTGTTTATCAGGTTGCTTATTTGTTTGAAATTTCAATAGGTTTTGGGGGAACAGGTGGTGTCTGGTTACATGAATAAGTTCTTCAGTGATGAAATCTGAGATTCTGTTGCACCCATCACCTGAGCAGTGTACACATTACCCATTGTGTACTCTTTTACCCTCTCCTCCCTCCCACCCTTTGAGTCCCCAAAGTTCATTGTATCATTGTATCCCTTTGTGTCCTCATAGCTTAGCTTCCATTTATGAGTGAGAACATACGATGTTTGGTTTTCCATTCTTGAGTTACTTCACTTCGAATAATGGTCTCCACCTCCATCCAGGTTGCTGTGAATGTCATTAATTCATTCCTTTTTATGGCTGAGTAGTATTCTATGGTACATATATATCACATTTTCTTTATCTGCTTGTTGATTAGTAGGCATTTACTTTTCAAGGCCAGCTAGGTGCCTGGAACTTCCCTTGAAGGGACTCAAGATTTTTTAAAAATTGCCATGTTTCAGCGGCCCAGAAGAAGCTAAGAGGGGTCCCTACCCCGTCTCAAGCTTTTATCTTTTATTTTTGTAATTTTTTGAATTCTTGCCTTGGCACCTTAAACATTTATTTTGGCATTCAGATAAAGAGGGCCAGAGTACAATTGCAAATAATGACCTAAAAAACATGGCTATCAGGAGGGGAGAAATAGTGAGCAGAGCAGAAGGTGCTGCCAAAGAAGAGGGCTTTTTGTGTTTTTTGTTTATTTTTGTGATAGGAGAGAAGTTAACACGCTTAGATTTCATAAAAGGTTGTGATATATAAAAAGAAATTAAAAACAAAGAGGAGAGAGAAAAAAATGATAAACCCAGCAAGTATCTAAACATGGAAGAAGGAATTGGACACAGAACACAACTGGTTGGATTACTCTTGGGCAAGAGACAAGTTATTTTCTTTATTTGAACAGAAAGAAATGAGGAAATCATAGAGGAGAGTGGAGGTTTGGGGATTTTAAAGTTTAGTGATTTCTTATCATATGGCATTTATTTTACCTACATGATAGGAGGCTGCTGAAAGTAAAAAGAAGAGATGGAGTAGAATGCTTAAGAATTGTTCAGGAAAAACTACAATAGTTGTGAAGAATGGCTGAAGTTACTGACTAGGAGAGCACAGAGTATTACAGGTGGCTGTGAGGGCTCAACTGTATGGAAGAATATGGTTACATGGTGTGTATTTGTCAGGGCTCTCCAGAAAAATAGAACCAACAGGAGAGAGACAGATTTTAAGGAGTTGACTGAAGCAATTACGGAGACTCGCAAGTCCAAAATCTGCAGAGCCAATGTCCAGTTTGAATCCAAGGACTGGAAGCTGCTGTGGAACCAAGAAGAGCTGATGCCCCAGTGTAGGCCATTTTAGGGCAAGAGGATCTCCCTCTTACTTGGAGGAGGGTCAGCCTTTTGCTCTCCCATGGTCTTCAGCTCCTTGAATGAGGCCCACTCACATTATGAAGGGTACTCTGTTTTACTAAGTCTATTGATTTAAATGTTAATCTCAGCAGGGCACAGTGGCTCATACTTGTATTCCCAGCACTTTGAGAGGCTGAGGCAGGAGGATCGCTTGAGCCTAGGGGTTTCAGATCAGCCTGGGCAACATATTGAGACCCTATCTGTACTGAAAATAAATATTAAAAAAAATTAGCCAGGTGTGGATGGCTTATCCCTGTCATCCTAGCTACTTGGGAGGCTGAGGCGGGAGGATCACTTAAGTCCTAAAAGTTGATACTTCAGTGAGCTGAGATTGCACCACTGCACTGCAGACTGGGTGACAGAGCAAGACCCTGACTCAAATTAATAAATAAATAAATATTAATCTCATCCAAAAACTCCCTCATGGAAACACCTAGAATAATGTTTTATCAAATATGTAACTCATGACGCAGTCAAGTTGATACATAAAATTAACCATCATAAGGTGGTACAAATATTTCCTTTCTGGAAATGTTTTGGAATGTGATATGTAAATGTGTGTAAAAACCGTCATAATTTTCTATCCCATTATGTGTTCACTTATTGTTGTTCTGCTAAATGAAAACAGATGAACTCACTCATAGGGCATCTCATTTATTTGAAAGTCTTGCTCTTCTGCTTTTAATAATTCAGGAATTTCATGTGGTTCATCATCCTTTCATTATCACTGACACTCTTCTGTGGTTCCTCTTTTAGATCTAAGCATGATTCTCAAGAGAGAAGCTGAAGGAAAGAGTAACTGAGTTGGTGTACGTTAACTTATTTTTGTGAAAACCAAAAGCTGGCAGATTGTCAAATAAAATACTGCCTATATTTTGATTATTAAAGAATTCTGAACAAATCAGGACATGAGGCTCTTTTATCTTACAAAGTTAAAGTAAACATAAGTTTGATTTTGCAGTCAACTTCTGTTTTCCAGAATTGATTTGATCATATTTATGTCATGTCCATATTACTTTTATGAGGGTACCTTATAAGGGTCCTACTTCACTTTTCTATATGCTTTAATGTAGATTTGACTTTGCAATTCTTTTTGAGGAATGGAATATATTGCATCAAAAAATGATCTATGTCCCCCAATTTCAGTTATTTGGGCTTAAAATTTTTATTACAAGTGATAAAGAAATTTGTTTTATTTCCTCCCCCCAAAAAACAATGAAAGGTATGGACATGACCTGTGTTGGATAAGCATAGATTCTTCAAGAATGACATTTGTAATCTGCAACAGAAAATATCTAGTTCTAGAAAATGATATTCTGTTAGGTATAGTAAATTCCATCAACCAACCATACAGAATCATTTCAAATAGTCATTCAGCAACATCCCCAAAATAACTGCTAGTACCAATGGTATTATTTCTTATTCATAAAGACCATGAATGTACTTTTTAAGTAAATCAAGTTAGTGTTGAGTTGCCTACTAGTTAATTCCACATAAATATAAGCACTTATTCTGTGCCAGGCACTCAGGATGCAAGGTAAATGTGCCTGAAATTGTCCCTGCCCACACATAAAATATAAATTGCAGGACATGTTTTGGCTCATTTGCTGAGAGCCATCTGTTTGGTTTTCTGGCATAGTCTGGGAACTGGTTCTTCCTTCATTCACTGCTGCTGTTGCTCTGATTGCTGTTTCCTCAATTCCAAGGGAAATGTTTCTTGAGAGCTATGTTCAAATATTAAAAATTGAGTGTATTTTTTAATAGGAAAAATCAGTTTACATTTATTGAAGTGGATCTGTGCTATCACATATGAAGATATAGGTAGTATACACACTATGAGAAAATGTCAGAGAAGCATTTTTGTTGTTTTTTATTTGTACTTTTTGACCTTGACATATGAGATAGTTTGATTTTTTAAAAATCACCATTGCTATATGTTAAATAATGCCTTTAAGGTTAAATGATAGAAGAGTTACAAGAACTTAAAGGCAAAACAATTTAAGTTGCCAACAGCAAGACAGAAACAGAAGTAAATCCTTCCCTACAGGGAAGTAAGCTGATTAAAGATGATTACTAGATGCAAACAGGGAGCAAAAATGCATAGATTATATAAGGTCATAGCAGAAACTGTAAGCAGCAAGTCAGCAGTCTAGCCAATATGTAGTCCTTAGAGGTGCAGACCCATGTTTAAAGATCCACATTTGAATTATTGGGTCCACCCCTCTAGTTATTTAAGTTATAATATCCTCGTGTCATGCATACGTATTACGTGACAAATCCAAACAATAAAAACACATTCAAAATACACTAGGTGGATTTTGTCGCAGACTTTTAGGCATTTCAAAACTGAGACACAGTTTAGGTTTTTACATCTGGCAATTCAGTCACTTGTCAAACTATTCCATAAGGTCCATAATCTCTATACTATAAAAATCTTAAAAGTTAAGCAGATCCTTAATTTTTAAAAATACATTCTAAGCATAAATTTGTCACACTGAATAGAACAAAGTAAAAACTACAGGGAAGGAAACAGAGGAAGTTAATATGAAATGAAGTCTAAATTGAAAGTCTTTTATGTGAGTTTAAAAATAGGCATTTCCCTGCCAATGAAAGAGAACACATGTGAATATTCATTTAGGACTATACAGTCTAGTTTGCTTCCTCAAGTAAGTGAACTAACAGTTATAATTTGCACAGTTATCAACTTAAAATTTTCACTTTCATCTTCCATTTGAAAATTTAAAGAATTTCAATTACCCATACTCATCAAGCTGTGGAGTAAAGTATACACAACTCATAGTCTAAAAAGGAAGTTTTAGTGGTAGATTTAGTTTGAATGAGGTATTTTTCCCAAGAAACTTTACTTCTGTTTTCCAATAAATAATTATTAGGAAGCATTTATGGTGAGCTCACAGCAGGGCTAGTCTGTAACAGAGAAATGTATATATTATGATTCTCCCCAAAGCATGCTTATAATCTGATTGGAGAAATGATTTGTACAAATATGTAACAAATTCCCATGGATCATCCTGCGTACTCAGCTAGCCTGCCACCTCCTCCAGTAAGCCTTCCTGGACCTCCCAGACAGAGCCAACATCTCCCTCTGTGGGTGGCCCATCACAGGATTTACACTCATGTGCTGTAATTACAGATTCATTTGCTATCCCTTTCCTGATTAGACCCAGAGCTATGTCCAACCATTTAGCATGAGGAAGTGTAATGTACGAATTTAGTAAAATGGGTGAAGTAGAAAGTACACCTATTCTCCTTCCAACCTCAGAGGACTAAGAATTACAATGCTCTCTGAAGCTAACATCTGGTGGTCAGATACTCAGTAGTCCACATTGTGTCTACTTCATTAGAAGCAATCGAACCTGAGACATCTGCTTTAACTCGTACTCTCAGCAGCACCCATCGTATGACCTCCTCCTTTCATTCCTTCATACATAATCTATTCCTGAGTACAATTTATTTCATTCTAAAGCTCTCTCCAATATTCAATTTATCCTATCAGCTGTACCATTCTAGTTCAAACTATTATCTCTCATTTGGACAAAAGAAATCTTTCCCCAGTTTTTCATTTACCCCTTTCATGCTTCTCTCTTCACTGAAACCAATGTGATATTTTGAAGATACAGATCAGATCAGAGTAATTCCCCTTCAGTGGCTTCTCACTGCTGGGAGAAGACCATGATCTTTAATGTCACTTGTAACGTGATACATGAATCTGCCCTGCTACTCTCCCCGTTGCAAATCCTATCAATTTCCTCTTTGCTTCGTGCGCTGTTATACATGTACTCTCTCAGTTCTTTCACCATGCTGAGCTTTATATCTAACTTAGGGCCTTCATATCTGCATTTCTCTCTTCTTTTAGTCCTCCTCTTCTCTGCATCACTACAACTGCCTAGCTCACTCCATTAATCCTTCAGACAACAGCCCAATATTCTTCTTCCAGGAGAGCTTTCTCTGTCCTCCTGATTAAGTCTGATCTCTCTACTCATTCAACACTCGTATGTTTCCTTTAATACCACTCACCGAAACCTGTAACCATATACTGAAATATGTGATTATCTCATTAATCTTTCTCACCCCTACTATATTAAAAGCACCACAGAGATTAGGGCTGTTTTGCTAGACATATTCCTAATGACTATTGTAGGGCCTACCATATAGTAGGTCCTCCAACAATACTTCTTGAAAAAATTAATAAATTTGACATTCCAACAAAAACCATTTTGAAGAATGATGAATAAAACAAGAGGAATATGAGCTGTTAGTAAGAACAAGGACAAGGGGAAAGAAGTTACTAGATAATCTTGCTGAAAACTGAAAGTGGGGAGTGAGAGCTGGATTTAGAGTTTAAATATAGGTTAAACAATCTGGAATTTAATTCGGAAATAGAGAGACCTTAGTAGATTCATTAAGAATTCCCCATGTGATTTCCTTTCCCCCAAGCATCCTTGATTTATCAAAGATTAGCAAAATTGACAAATTTTTAGCTGCACTATTTAAGAAAAAAAGACATAAGATTCAAATAAATAAAATGAAACTCATGCCTGTAATCTTAACACTTTGAGAGGCTGAGGCAGGAGGATTGCTTGAAGCCAGAAGTTTAAGACCAGTCTGGTCAACATGGCAAAGATCCATTTCTCAAATAAATAAAATTGTAAATGAAAGAGGAGACATTACAGCTGATGCCACAGGAATAAGAAAAATCATAATAAACTACTATGAACAATTATACACAAACAAATTGAATAACCTGGAAGAAACTGATAAATTCGTAGAAACATAAAACATACCAAGACTTTATTATGAAGTACTACAAAGTCTGAACAGAGCTGTATAGAGATGATATCAGTAAGCAAAATCTCCCCCCCAAAAAAAGCCCAGGACTTGATGGTTTCATGGGTGACTTCTGTCCAACATGTGAAGAAGAATGAACGTCAATCATTCTCAAACTTTTCCAAAATTATTGAAGAGGAAGAAACACTTTTAAATTAATTTTATGAAGCGAGCATAACCCAGATAACAGCCAGACAAAGATGCCACAAGAGGCCGGGCGCGGTGGCTCACGCCTGTAATCCCAGCACTTTGGGAGGCCAAGGTGGGCGGGTCACGTGGTCAGGAGATGGAGACCATCCTGGCTAACACGGTGAAACCCCATCTCTACTAAAAATACAAAAAAATTAGTCAGGCGTGGTGGTGGGGCCTGTAGTCCCAGCTACTTGGGAGGCTGAGGCAGGAGAATGGCGTGAACCCAGGAGGCGGAGCTTGCAGTGAGCCAAGATCGCGCCACTGCACTCCAGCCTGGGCGACACAGCGAGACTCCGTCTCAAAAAAAAAAAAAAAAACAAAACCACAAGAGAACTACAGGCCAATATTATTGATGAATATAGATGCAAAAAATCCTCAATAAAATACAAGCAAACCAACACATTACAAGGACCATACACTATGACCAAGTCAGATTTATCCCTGGAATAAAAGGATGGGTAATCTAAAAATCAATTAATGTGATACATTAATTGATGAAAAAAAATACTTCAACAGGCACAGTAAAAGCATGTGATAAAAGTAAACACCTTTTTATAAATAAATACTCTGAAAAAATAGAAATAGAAGCAAAGTAGCTCAACATAATAAAAAACGTGTGAAAAGCCTAGTTGTTAAATCAATGGTAAAAACTGAAAACTTTTCTCTAAGATTAGGAACAAAGCATGGATGCCCTCTGTCCTCAATTCTATTTAACATAGTACTGGAAGTGTTTGCAAAATTAGTTAGGCAAGAAAAAAAAAGGCATCCAAATTGGAAAAGAGGTAAATTGTTTCTGTTTCCAGAGGACATGATCTTATATATAAAAAACCCTAAAGACTCTGTTAAAAAACTGTTAGAACTAATAATGAATCAGTGAAGTTACAAAAATCAATTGCATTTCCGTATACTGAAAACATACTCTCTGAAAAAAATTAGGAAAATCTCACATACAGTAGAATGAAATAATAAAATAATTAGGAATAAAAGAATGGGAAGGTTTATACACTGAAAACTGCGAAACTTTAATGAAATACATTGAGATGCAAACAAATGAAAAGACATTTGTATTTATGGATTGGAAGACATACTATTTTTATGATATCCATATTCCCAAAAAGATTTGCAGATGTAACGCAATCCCTATTAAAATTCTGTTGTCATTTTTCATAGAAATAGAAAAGAATACTATCTAAAATACATACGGAGTCATAAAAGACCTTGAATAGACAAATCAATCTTGAGAAAGAACAAAGCTGAAAGCATTATACTCCCTGATTTCAAAAAGTATAACCAAGTTACAGTAATTTAAACAGTATGGTACTAGCCTAAAAACATATATAGACCAATGGAACAAAATTGAGAGCCCAGAAATAAATTCATACACATAAATAGTCAACTAATCTTAGACAATCTTAGGGTTGCAAAGAATACACAATGGGGACAGGATAGTCTTTCAGCAAAGATGTTGAGAAACTAGATATCCACATGCAGATAAAGTTAAAGTAATTTGAACAGTATGGTACTGGCATAAAGACATATATAGACCAATGGAACAAAATTGAGAGCCCAGAAATAAATTCACACACATAAATGGTCAACTAAACTTAGACAAGATTGCAAAGAATACACAAGGGGGACAGGATAGTCTTTCAGAAAAGATGTTGAGAAACTAGATATCCATATGCAGATGAACACAGTTGGACCCTTATCTTATACCATACATGAAAGTCAACTCAAAATGGATTTAAGGCTTAAGTGGAAGACCAGAAACTATAAAATCCCTGGAAGAAAACATCAGGGAAAAGCTTTAGGACTTTGGTTTTGTCAATGACTTCATGGCTATGACACCAGAAGCATAGGCAACAGAAGAAAAAAAAAGATGAATGGGACTACATCAAATTAAAAACCTTCTGTACAATAAAGAAAACAATCCACAGAGTGAAAAAAACAATCCACAAAATGGGAGAACGTCTTTACAAACCATATATATGATAAAAGGTTAATTTCCAAAATATATAAGGAAATCTTACAACTCAAAACCAAAAAAAAACCCTAATAACAAGATTTTAAAATGAGATGAGTTAAATAGACATCTCTCTAAAGAAGTCATACAAATGGCCACCAGGCATATGAAAAACTGCTCAGTATTGCTAATCATCACAGAAATGTAATTCAAAAGTATAATGAGATATTATCTCATACCTGTCTGGATGACATATCAAAAAAAAAAGTCAAGCTTATTAGTGAGGATGTGGAGAAATTGGAAAACCTTGCACACTGTGGGTAGGATTCAAAATGGTACAGCCACTGTGGAAAACAGTATGGAGGTTCCTCCAAAAATTAAAATAGAACCACCATATGATCCAGCAGTCCCACTCTCGACATTTATCCAAAAGAATTAAAATCAGGGTCTCAAAGAGATATTAGCACTCCTATGTTCATTGCAGCACTATTCACAGTAGTTAAGATGTAAAAAAACTAATCTTCGTCAAGAAACGAACAAAGTTTAACATGTACATACAATGAAATATTAGACTTAAAATAGGAAAATCTGTCACTTGCAACAACATTGATGAACCAGGAGGAGGACACTATGCTAAGCGAAATAAGCTAGTTACAGAAATACAAATGCTTCATGATTCTACATACATGAGGTATCAAAAATAGTTAAACCTATAGAACCAAATTGCAGAATTGGGGTTGCCAGGGGTTGGGAAGAGGAAGAAATGGGAGTTGTGAATCACCAAGTGTGAAGTTTTGGTTATGGAGGATGAGTAAGTTCTAGAGATCTGCTATAATCCTAGTGTCTGTATTTATTTATTTTGAGACGAAGTTTCACTTGTTACCAAGGCTGGGATGCAATGGCGTGATCTCGGCTCACTGCAGCCTCTGCCTACCGGGTTCAAGCGATTCTCCTGCTTCAGCATCGCGAGTAGCTGGAATTCCAGGCGCCTCCCACCATGCCTGGCCAATTTTTTGTATTTTTTTTTTTTTTTTTTTTTTTTAGTAGAGACAGGGTCTCACCGTGTTGGCCAGGCTGGTCTTGAACTTCTAACCGCAGGTGATCCACCTGCCTCGGCCTGCCAAAGTGCTGGGATTGCAGGCGTGAGCTGTGGTGCCCATCTGAGCCTGTGTTTCATAATGTGGTATTGTACACTTAAAAATTTGTTGTGTGGGTAGTTCTTAAGTGTTCTTTCTATTAAAAAAAAAAACAAAATTTTACAAATGAAGATGTCTTCTGTTACCCCCAAATAACTGATTGGGCATACATAGACCTCAGAGTCTTCATTATAAACTTTGCATAAAGAATGAAGAGGACAGAAGATGAATACTACACGTGTGATAACATTGTATGGTCATGTGAAAAAGGTAGTAAAATGGAACAGCTAAGTGTGAGATTCAACCTAATAACTAATATCTGTTCCCCTTTTGCTAATAGATGTTTGTGTAAACAAGATAAAGTGAAAACGAATGGCAGGAATGTAGTAAATTCCCTAAACACGTGTTTTGGTGCAAGGAATGTTGTCAGGAGGAGAAAAGGCTGAGTAAATAAGAGAAGTTTTCATAACAGACATGGGTCCTAATTAGAGAGTTGGGATCTTCCATGTGTCAGAAATAGCTGGGAGAAAGACTTTCATAAAAAAGCATGAGATAAATAGCTTTCTTATTCTTAGAAGATTAGAGAATTAGAAAATTACAAGCATCTTGGTTACCTCCATTGACATTTGCCACACAGACCCAGCCAGACACAGAGTTTCAGGGTTAACAACTGGATATTACCAAAAGAAGTGGATCTTTTGAAACTTAATAATTTCCCTAAAATGTAAATGGAAGAAATGCTGGCAGTGAAGCAGTAAATAAAGGAGGAAGGGACCATTTGGAAAGAGTATTTTCTATGTGGTTTTCAGAATTCATTGACTAAGGTTTATCTTGTATTTCAGGGCTTAAATTTTAATTTTTCTATTTTTGTTTTTTTTTCTGTGAATGATGAATTATAATAGTGATTGATTTCTCCATTACATTTCTCCACTTACAATCAATATTTGTTTTAACTTGGTTTTCTTTGTTGTTTTCGCAGATTGCCTATTTTACTTCTCACCATTGATTTATGTTGCCAAAACAAAGAGGTCAGTAATTTGTGGCCAAATTCTTCTTTTACTATTCTAAATTTGAAAATTTCAAAAATGAAGCAAAAGCAGCATTTTGTCAGCTTTCTGGCAGAGATTATTCTGCTAGACAATCATTTGTGTTGTTTCTGAAAAAGGAGAGCTAAGAATCTTACTAATTTGGACTATGTGACAATCTTTATTGCCAACTCCAATGTGTTAGAATTTCAACAGTTGAATTTTTTTGTGAAACGTCAGTATTCCGTGTGCATGTGGCTTTACAAAAAAGCATCAATCTCCTCATTCAACACTGTAAGCATTCATCAGATTAGCTGCTTTCTTCTTAAGCCAAATATATTGGTTGTGAAATTCAGGTGGGATCATTGTGGCTTGAATAGCCAAATTATGCATATTGGTAGCTGTGTGTTGAATGAATCTCTTCCTCTTTTCTCTTGCCCCCTCATTTCCAAAATGCTTTCCATTTCATCTTTTTCCCACCTAAGCATAATTCCCTATTGGTGTTAGTTAGAATTGGGAAAATAGGAGCTCAAAATATCCTTTGCCAGCCCTACTACAATTTTGGGAAGTAATTTGGCATGCTTGACCTGGTATCTTAACATCCTTTACAACTTAACCTATGAAGTGAAAACATTAGGCTACCTACTAGATTAATCCTCTGTAGTAATCCTGCAGCAACAATTTCTGGCACTTTATAATAATACACTTCTCCATTCTCTGTATAACTTACTTCACTCCTTTGGTGCTGGTAGGATCAGACCTCAATATGGTGAATAGGATGGGTTCATAGGCAAACACAGGTCGGAGACAAGGATGTTGAATCTGTTTCCTGCTGTGCTGTCCTGACCAAGCTTCTTTCTGCAGTGGTTTCTTCTGCTGACCTTTCTATTTGCATATTTCCAACATTCCAAATAATGAAATGATGTCATTGCATTGCATTGTCTGTATGGAAGAAATGCTAGAGTGTACTTAGAAGGCACAGCATAGATTCATGTTTGTGGAGTACAGCCAAATTTTAAAACTATTTTTAAAGAGTCATCACTTTTTATTTTATATAACTTCAAAGTGTTGTTTCTGTGTGCTGACTGAATATTGAATTCTAAAACTTCAGTTATTGTTTTCAGTAGGATAGAAAAGATTAATTGCTTCTTGGGATTTGCTGTTCTTTTTGCCAAGCTTAGTGCAAATTTGGGGATGATGGTATTACATTAAGCTTTCTAAGATGCAAAGACACACCTGGAGATTTCCAAACATGACAGTGTCCTTCTATTTGCTCTGAGAAAGATAGATTTATATTTCCAAATGGGGGTTTATATCAAACATCATAAGTAGAAAATTTCTAATGAAACAACAGATATTTTATTAAATAAGGTAATAGTGTATGCATAATACCTACCAGCTAATAGAAACCTTTTAGGAAATTCAATCAAACATTTTTGTTTTCTAATCTAAGCTAGCAATTATAGAATAAAATTTCAGAAAAAAATTGAGAACATGCCTTTTCCATTTTAGAAAGATCGAAAAAGTACAGCATTTCCGATTGCCTGCTATGAGATTTTGTATTTGTAATGGACTTTTGGAAATATTTTATTTCCTATTTAAATATTAATTTGTTATGAAATATTAATTATGTAATGAAATTTCATAAAAGTTTAATAAATTTATAATCATTAATTATAATATTCTTCTAGAATATTATGAAACTTACTCTATACTCAGAAAATTTAAATGGCAGAAGTTGTCACAATCTACTTTTCTGCTCAAGCACCTGTACATTCAACAATTTTATTTTAGAGTTGAAAGAAGACTTTACAGGATCATTTTCCTTGGTTGTTTCACTTCTATCAAGTTAATATTTTGATGACTAAATGGATTTCAAGCACTTTTTTCGAAGTCATGGAATTTGCTTCCATGTTGAAGCAATTTCACATCCCAGAAAATTGGCTGAAATAGAAAATTTTATCTTTGTTAGCAATAAATCAACAAATTCAATTAGGGAAATATGTAACTCCAAAAATGTGACAGCACACTATAGTTGGCTTACAGTTTTTTATAGGATCAGCAACTTAGGGTAGTACAAATAAAATGTGCTCCAATACATTGTTTTTTAAATGGGCCATAAAATACCATTATTCAATCAGCAGAAAACAATTGTCAAGGGTATAAATTGTTATGTGGGCCCTGAAGGTTTAATCTAAACCTGAATCTTGGTTGGTAGTGCACCTAACAGCTTACCCGGAAGCCTAGAAGGGTGAGCTCTCCAAGGACCACAGGTGGAGAAGAACAACTCTCACCCAAAGTTAATTGCACTGACCTGCCCTTGCATTAGAATAATACAAAGCAGATTATGAGTTCTACAAAATGGACATTGGTTTTATCGTTAGTAAAATATTTTTATCTGAATTTTCTCAAGTTAATATATAATTTTATAAGATATGGTGACATATGGTACAACTATTACAAAAGGTTTGTCTTTTGGAATTTTCACAATTCTATTTTTATAATATTTCCTTGAAGTGAGATATAGTTTCAGCACTGGGCAATGTTGATATACAGCATATATATATACATATATATATATATATATATATATATATATATATACACACACACACACACATACACACATGCATATACACATACATACACACAATGGTTCTTCACTACCTTGTATGTGTGTATGTATATAAAACATATACATGAAACACATTGCTATATATGTGCTATATATATGAGAAACATATTTACACATATGAAACATATATGAAAATCATTGCTATTATAAAATACAATGGCTGAGGAAAAAACTTGGTTAATTAATTTTAATTTTTAACACAGTTTCATTAAATAATAGGTTAGCATTCTTAGAGGAACCATTTGTCTGTAAAAATCATTGAAAATATTTGACCCTGTTAAGACGTTATGTTACTTTAATACATATTATTATAATTTTTAATCCATGGTTACTATGACACACTTCTGTGAATATTGATCATTTGAAAGCAGCATAAGGGTTTCATTTTTACAGCTTAAATTTGCGGAACACAAATGTGAAGGGGGAGCCCTGATAGTGTATCTTTGTCCCTCTCTTCTGGGATTATCTCTATTCAGTTTATTAGTCCGAGTAAGGGAGATTATTTTGAACACTCTGTCTAAAGAAGTAACAGTTTGCAGGTGACAGGGACAGTTTCATACACAGGTGATCAATGGGGGGAGTAGAAGGCCCCCACTTTACTTATGTCCGTCCCACTGGCCATTTGAGAGTTCCCCAGTGTGCATATCTTTGGACATGAGATGGCAGATGTTACTAGGATGTTTGAGAATGATACTGGCAAATGGAAACAGATCCAAAGGCAAATAATCAAGTTCATGTAGGTCTAAGAAATATAAAATATGAAGTATTAATATAAGAGCAGTGCTATTAATATGAGAAAAATAGGAGAATTTGGAAGAGGGTAATTATTTGTCTCTCAATCTAGGAAAGCCTGCCCTACTCAAGAGAGAATGTGGTGCATGAATTCTAGGTAGCGTCAAAGGTAGAAATAGAAACAATGGCTGGAAATTATAACAAATTCAATATGAAGAAATGTATAGAGAAGACTTCATGATTTCAGTGGTCCAAAATGAAATGAGTTGCCACAGGGGATAATGATGCCTTTGTCAAAATGGAGAACTTATGCACAAGTTAAAACCACATGCTGGGGATAACAGAAAAAATAAAGCTAACCCTTACATGATGTTGTATATGTCAGGCCCTAAGGCCAGTGCTTAACATTATCATTGCCTTTAATCCTGACAACAACGTTAGATGATAAATTCTTCCATCACCCCATTTTAAAGATGAAGCTAAGAAAATTTTAAGTAAATCAAAGGTCATATAAGTAGTACTTGTGGAGTTGGGTTTTGAATTTATGTAGTTTGGCTCCAGAGTTCATTCTCTTAACTGTTAGACTACATTGATTCTCAGAGTGGTTTGTTCCTATTGCTGATATTAATGTCATATAAATATTTATATAGTAGGATAGAAATGGGGGTCAAATTAGTATGGAAAGGAAAAGGAAGTCAGAAAAAGTGGAATGTTGCTGCAAATACCACTCAAAATAACACCTCCAGTCAGATTTGGAAGACACCCCCCAAACAAACTTCCATATATTTTAGGCTAATCACCGTTTATAGATTGTAATCAAGAATGGAATATCAGCCTTTCTCAGATAGAAGGTTGTGAAATAAAATCTAACAAAGTGAAATCCAAAGGAATCTATTTTCATCATTTCCTCAATACTCTGTAGTTTTCCACACCTTAAGTATAACTTTATATCCACCATATTGGACCCTATTTTAATGTTCAAATCCTTGAGTGAGACTGATTTTTCTTACCTTACTCCTTCTTCCATATTCTCCATATACTTGTTACTTCCGTTTAGCCTCAGTTCCCTTGCTTATGTTCTCTATCAGTATAAAATAACTTCCTTTCATTGAAATCCTACCTCTCCTACCAGGGCACGTTACCTTTGATCTCCTCTTGAAGGCTTTGTAAAGTTGCCCACACCATTTTTTCCTCACTCTGCATTATGAGTATAAATATAGTAGGTAGGTTTGGCATTTCTTAGTTCTATAATTCATTCTCTCCATGTACAGTGTAAGCTGTCATATATATTTTGACAGCTGTAATTCAGTACAAATATTTTTGCGACTGTGGGTAGCTGCCAGTTATTTATTCTAAATGTCTTTAATGGTCTGTTGCTGTAATTTCTAGAGAGGTTAATAGTGAATAATGTTCCTCCTCTAACAAATTTCTGTTGGATCTTGAAAAATGTGAAAGAATACATTATCTGGTATTCTGGTTGCTTGCCTGCTGGCTCTCAGCTTCATTCAAACCCTTCTTTGCTTTTCTATGGCAGGGAGCTGGAAGAATGCCAAGCAGTTTTCCCAGACTCCCTTGCTAACAAGTTTCCAGTAAGATTTGGCCAATGAGAAGCCCTTGAAGGAGATTTTTTTTAAGGAGAAAGAAAGAAGAATTATTTATTTTCTGTTTCTGTGGTGTCTCTGGTTGCAGTGATAACATGGGGAGGTGACTATGGGCTCTGAGAGCAACTTCAGGTGACAGGGTCACCAGCATGTCAGTAGGGGTTTCAGTAGCATCCATGGAATCCACGTTCCTTTGTTTCTGCAACATCTTTAGCAGATCAGCTGGAGGGATGGCTGGTGTGTTTAGTCTTGAATTGAAAAGACAGCCCTGATAACTAGGTAACATTCCCTTCATTCCCTTCTCCCTTTCACTCTTCCAATATTCCTTTTCTTCTTCTTTTTTTTTTTTTGGTTGTTTGATTTTTGCCCTTCCAACAATTTTGTAGTTTATTCCCTGCTTTTGGCCCCTCTTCTCTTGCAGTATCTGGAGTGGTTCCTGTTTTTATTACTTGACACTGACCAATTCTCTCTCTGGTGCTGGGATCATCTCTTTGACATCTTCTCTAACAAGTATCTATTCTCCACTAATATTCACCTATTGAGGTGAATGTTACACTCATGACAGTACATCCTGTTTTTTCAAAAGCTTCCATTTAAAAAAGTTTTCTATTTTGTTAACTTTAACTCTTCTTCGCTGTATTTTCCTTTCAATTCTATTAAGTGGTTTCAGAATAAACAAGTAATATACCCCTTATCCATGACTGAATTCTGAGACTATTAGAGTTGGATCAAAGACGCATAGATGCACTTAAAATTATTTACTCAAATACTGACAAACCATGTGAAGAATGCAGATTCAGATCTTTGACCAAATGGACATGCTGATATTTGACACATTATATGAAATTTATCCATTCAGTTACTGACTCAACAGATTCATTATTATTCATTTGTTAAATGTTTGTAAGTGTTTGGTAAACACTTCTGAAGCCCATCCTATAATCCAGGCAAATTTCCAGATACGTGGGTTGATACCAGTGAGCTAAATAGATTAGCTCCATAAAAAGCAGAAGAGGAGAGGCTGAGGTGAGCACATCTGAATTTTTTGTTCCAAATCCACCAATTAGAGGAACCAGTCCTCCATTTCCAACAAGAGTGAACAGGAATCATGGAGAGAAACCAGAGGCTAGCGGAAGTCGAGGTGTGGGCGGTCTCTTTTTGGAAACATGAAGCAGAGAGAATGAGGCTCCCTTTGGCTTAAACTAGGCATGGCCAATATTAAAATGCAAACATAGTAGGAGATGTAACAGAGCAACCTTATGTTTCATTTAGATATCAGGCTTATATTTCTATGAATAGCTTTTGTAAATGGGCATCAGTTAAAGACTCTGGAAACACTGGAGGTAGTGATTTTCAAAATCATTAACAGTTTGTCATGAATACTGGCCAGCCTGAGGGGACCCTGGCGGTAATTTTCCCTATGGCCACACCAGTCTATCAGGTGAACCTCGTCATTGGACACGAAATAACTGAGGAGAGAAGCTCAAGGCAGTAAGTGATAAGGAGGAATTTGGAGTTATTAGAGATAGAGTCACTCATTTTTGTTTACTGACACCTGGCCCAAACACAACTCTGATTCTAATTTTAATAAATTATACAATCAAGAGTCACTTTCACTCTGAAATCTAAAAGATTGCATTCAACTTTTAAATTATTTGGGAACATAGTCACTTTCCCATACATTCCAGAAATAACTTTTTATTTGAAACTCCATTAAATGTGTATTTTGCTCCTTAACTGACTAGAGTTCTGAGCGGGCTTCTAGCTGTGCAAGTAATCTTTGATGCATATGCTTATTCTTATTTTAAATTATGTTATTTCATATTTTCATTCTTATTTTTATGTCTTATTTTATATTTATAAGTGTTATGGAAATATTTGATGCAATTCAAATAATCTTGACTTGTCATTATTGTCAGTACTAGTTCCTTGTAAGGCATTTTTTTTCGGAAGACTAATTTGTAAATATTGTAAAAATTTTAATAGCGTGAATCGTATATACAGCTAACTAAAAATTTGCATTAATGATTGGTGGGGCTTATGTCATTAAATCAATGTATTGAGCTCCTTTTCTTTGCAGAGGCTTTAGACTTGAGAGGGTCCTGGAGTCTCCAGGAGTGAGGGTTTAACATGTAAGCCAGGAATATCCTTACAAAGATGTGCCCATTTTACATATAAAGAAACTGAGTCCCAAAGAAATTCAGTAGCCTACCTTAGGTCAGAGACCATGGAGGAGAGCTAGTATCTGAACCATGTCTTAGCCAGTTTGATGCTAGGATGGGATGGGGGTGAGAACTCAGGCCCTTGGCCCCTGTGATTCCAAGTATGGCCTGGGTGTGATGGCTAGCTGATTGGGGGTGGGATGGGATGGGATGGCCGGTTTTAAAGGCCAGCATCTTCCTGCCTGCAAACCCCCATCCAGCCTTGATTCCAGGTCAGCAGGCTGGGGAGGATAGCCCTATACTGGACTACTTGGAGCTCCCAGGCACTGCTTGTGGCCAGCCCTGCCAAAGCGAATCACTTAATCTCCTGGAGCTGGAAACCCGGTTAGGCCCAAGTCTGGTCTGGAATGGAACAGGCACCCAGTCTGGGCCTCTTACTCCTCCATCAGGTAGAAATAATTCAGTGGCTGACAGAGGAACTCTGTGTCTCATGCTCAGCACTGCACTTGGAACAGAAGACCCCCCCAGACCCATGCCTGAATCATCTGTCTTCTCCATAGCCTCTGCCAAGCCAGGTCTGAACTAGGACAAGGGCTCAGGTAAATTTGTGGCAGTGAGCTCTGGAAGGCCAGAGGACCAAGGAAGGAATGTACCCAATGAATCTGCCCTCTGCTACAGTCTCCTAAATGGAGTTAGGATATTGCTTTCACCAGGTGACAACCCCTAGAATTTTAATAGCTGCACCCAAGGAGCACCAATGAAGGGAAAGCAGGGATGGGCCAAGGTGATGGGGAGGGACAAGAGCTAATAGCCCCCACTAGCTTGGCTGTTCCTGGCAGGTAGCGCTCACCTAGTGCTGCCACCTGTACATAGGGTCTTGTTTCCCACTTTATGCAACTAAGACCTAACAAAGAATCCTTTTAGCCTTCACTGTGCCCCACCAAATCCCTTAGCCCTAGTCTCTGGATTGCCTGTCTCAAGGCTCCAAAACCCACCTTATTCCTCCTGAGGTTCCTTGGAGTGCAGCTTGTGGGGATGTTGTCATGCAAGCTGCTCTGCTGGACCTCAGTAGCCCTTCTTCAGGAGCCAGGCTTTGCGCTGCTGGTCAAAGTAGCCCTTGACCTGCAGGGTACCTGTCAACTCTTTGGCCTGGGTAATGCATGTCTTTGCCAGTAGTGGACTCAGAAAATCTTCCACATTCTTCTGCGGGGCCCAAATATGGTCCTCCGCATTCCTGACCGGTTGTAGACAGGGATGTTGTATATCTGAGAGTGCTGCACTAAGTAGGGCAGGTTGGATGGGGGTCTTTGAGAGGCTGCCAGTTACTAAGACTGAGATAATGTTCATGCTTTGGGGGCATTAAGATGCTCGTAGGGAATAATAGACACTCTGCAAATTGGTATTCATCCATATACTCTACAAACCTGGGGTAATCTGGAGACCCCTGAACCTATCTCAGCTATATGGTGAATAGCCAGACTGGATACTGGCTCTGCAGTCCAGCAGTGCAGCCCAGAACATGGATGTTGCCCTGTTCTGGCCTTGGGCTCTAAGACATTTTTCACTGAGGCCAAAGCTATTAAAATAAATTTATGCAAAGTTGTTTCTGTTTTGTAACGCCAAATATTGTGACTATATAAAACTTTTTCTAGATGACTGTCTTATTTATAGTTTTAATATTTTCAAACCCTGTCAAAACATGATTTGCTTTTATAATTAGAAAAATAATTGCATTATTTAAATACTTCATACATATAATCTTGACACACTGGATTACTTTGTGTTAAGTCTGGCACATATTTATTAAAATAGAATTGGAGAATTTTATAGTAACAATACTTCTATTTGGTTGCATTGTTTTAAGAAACAACACAACTGTATTCTCAGCTTTTGTTAAATAAGTGTTTGCTTCAGCTAAGAAATTAGGAGATTTATTCTGAAGTCAATAGTAAAAACACAATTCCTTTCTAAGCTTGTCACTTACAGGGTTTTGCTGAGGTGTATTGATCTAGGTCAGTGTTAACGTAGCTTCATAGCCAGGAAACTCAACACAGATAAATAAAGGGCAACTGCTAGATTTTTAATTAGAAAAATATACAGCAATGGCACTATTGTCTTGACATATATATATGTGTACACACACACATACATATATACATATATATTTTAGTTATATAAACAAAGACCTTTGGATTTCACAACTTATTTTGTATTTATTAATTTGAATTTCAGTATTTGATGATTTAGTCTTTTAAAATGTTGTACAATCATAATATATAAGGAGATACTAATTTTTTTAGCTTACATTTTTAACACCAAAAATTGTGATCTTTAGTATAAAGTAACTAACCTGCCAAGTTATAAGAACTAGAGCTGTGATACAACATAGAACAAACCTTGTTTTTCACAGATTTTCTCCAAATTCTCCAAATTATTATCTGATATTGAACTGATTTTATTAGGAAGAGTGAAGTGATAGTTCAACTCTACTCAGACAGAAAACATGTACTTCCAAGAAGACGGAGTTTGCAAAGATCAGATTAGCACATATTCTGTCCGTAGATTTTCTACTGTGATTTAGTTGGATAAGCTTATGCTACACATTAGTGTAATAAGACTAAAATTATTGATTTGTATGAAATGTAAATTAAGTTTTAAATCTTTATCATTGGAAATGGGTGGTTTATATTTTTGTTTTTTTCTTAGTTCAGGACCACTTGAATCCCCCCAGGAATCCACTGCAATTATTATATTTCAGTGTCAGTGAGTGAGAAAGAAAAGAAGGAGGATGGGTAAGAAAGGGCTTGGAGAGTCTGAGAGCCTATGTGAGTCTGTGTGCAAAGCATATTAACTCTGACTCTGCCCAAAGCTTATAGAGAAGATATTCAGGTATATAATAATACTTTATCTAGCTATGGGATATATGGGAGCCAGTATGTTATAGTGGTTAAGAATACAAACTCTAGCATCACATATGGGTTCAAATCTTCCCTTCAGCTCTTACAATCTATGTGGATTGGACAGGTTAACTAATTTTCCTCCGCGTCAGTTTCCTTAGTTTAAAATAAGCATTTTAATGGTGTCTAATGCAGAGGCAATAATGCCGATAGAAGCCTGTTATAGTAAGCACATGATAGTAATTTATATTCCCTTTCAAGTGTTGGATACCGGAATGCAGTTATTCAGAAATGATCATCATTGAGTTGATTCATTATTGTAAATGAGTTCAGCTTCTCTCTGACCACCTGATTTTGTTACCAATCCAAATTGATTATAATCACCTTTGCAATTGTGGCTTACTCATTATCTCTGAAAATAAAATTTGAGTCTGTGCATTTAAAAGAAGGAATGACACAATTTTTATTGAATGAAGTTAAATGAAATTCATCTCTTTTTTTTCTTTTCCTCATTTCAGAAACTAAATTGAGATACTAAAATGTGAGATTAAAAATGTTTCTATGTTTAAATATTGTTTACATCATGTCCTGGAATAGAATGAGAGTTAGAAATAAATATATATGCCTTTGTGGTGCATAAATAAATGCATAATGCCTTATGGTATGCATTAAATGTTTCTTTATTTAGATGTCAAGTTTTACTGATATACCATAGCTCTTTGAAAATGAATAATTGGTCCTTATGAAAGAGGAAATTGGGATACAGAGACAGGCATACAGAGGAAAAAAACTGAAGACACAAGAATTGAACAGCCTTGTGACTGGAGTGATTCATCTACAAGCCAAAGAATACTTGGTGCTACCAAAAGCTGGGAGAGGGGCCTAAAAAAGACCCTTACTGGGATCTTTCACAGGAAATGTGCCCTGCAGATACCTTGATTTTGGACATCTAACCTTCAGAACTGTGAGACAATAAATTTTTGTGTTCTAAATCACCCAGTTTATGGGACTTTGTTATAGCTGTCCTATCAAACTAATATTGGACTTAAGATCACGTTTAAACAAAAATTGAGAATTTTAGATTCCTTTCCTACCACAAGTAGAAAGAACAAGAATCTTTAGGATTTTTCCCTGTTTCTCATCAACAACCAGCTAGCACTAAATATGAAGTTGCCATAAAGCAAATTTGCTATATGTAGATTTCATGAGGGTTGTTTTCTCACACAGTTTTCACCTCCCCAAGTATCTAGGACTTTAAATTAAGAAGAAAAAAAAATCTGTCCAGAAATTCTTGGGAATGTTGTATGTGATCAACAGAATTTATCAATTCTATTAGTTTCCTGTAACTGTTCCAACAAATTACCATAAACTTAGTGGATGACAATAATACACATTTATTATTTTACAGTTCTGAACGTCAGAAGTCTAAAATCAGTCAGTGGGCTAAAGTCCAGGTGTAAGCAGAACTGATTGCTCTGGAGGCTCTAGGGGAGACTCAGCTTCCTTGCCTTTGCCACCTTCCTATCCATAGTTTTCAGTAGGTGGCTTCTTAGTCCACATTTAAACATAGCAGCGTATCAACTTCTAATCTCTCTGTCCTCTCTCTTTGCTTCTATTGTCAGATTACATTTACTGTCTTTGAACTGTAAGCCAAAAATAGGATTGTAAGCCCCCCAGTCAACTGAATGAACCTCTCCTCTTGGCCCAGGGCATTCCAAAGAAAACCTGAAAAACTAGTTCTGGCCATGATGGGAAGGAGAGGTCAGATGTGTCTCATTATACTCTCCTGTCTTTGGAGTTCGGGGACAACTGATCATTAACATTAAAACAGAGATCTTAAGGCTGACTAAACAGACTCTCTAGCAATAAGATACCAAAATCCAACCTGACTCTGGTACAGCATCACATGACACATAGCAGGCCCTGAAAGAAATCAAAGTATTTTACCCCCAAATATATTTCTTTTACATACTTTGAAATGGTCCTGCTAAGCTGTCTTTTCTGGGAAAAATCTACATTCAGTAGATAACGTAGATTCTCTACATGTAGACCCTTTACAGGATGTTTCCTGATCCAGGAGAGATTAAGTGTTTGGTACCTTTTTAGATCTGATTGGAAACATTTCCCACGTATTCTCTCTGAAGCCTAATACTTGGAGATTTCATTTGCATAATAAGCACCTTGGTCTCCACAGCTCCTCATCTTAACCCAGACACTCCTTTCTATTGATTCCAAGTCTTTAGATAATAAGTTAACTCTCTCAACTAATTGCCAGTCAGAAAATCTTTGAATCCACCTCTGACTGGAACCCACCCTCCCCCATGACCCCCGCCTCCCCAACCTTCGAGTTGTCCCACCTTTCTAGAACAAACCAATGTATACCTTACATGTATCGATGGCTATGTTATGTCTCCCCAAAATGTATAAAACCAAACTATAGTGCAATCATGTTGGACACATGTTCTCAGGACCTCCTGAGGCTGTGTCATGGGCCTTAGTCAATCACATTTGGCTCAGAATAAGCCTCTTTAAATATTTTACAGAGTTTGACTCGCTTTGTTGACAGATCCTCCTACCTTTCTCTCATAAGGACCCTTGAAACTACATGGGGCCCACCCAGATAATACAGAATAATTTCTACATCTCAAGATCCTTAACTTAATCATACTGCAAAGCCTCTTTTGCCATGTAAAGTAACATATTCATAGATTCTGAGGATTAGGATGTAGATTTTTGGAGGGCCCTTGTGCAGTCTACCACACCAATAAATATTATCTGCAAAGTATATTGCTCTAAATGTGGATTAAATCTTAAACTTAAAAAAGTTGGTCTTTCAAAACTATGCCTCCAGAAAAGCCGACAGAAGAAACCCACAGACTTAGTGCACCTGCTATGTTCTTTTCATGAGAATCCATTTATTTCTTCTGGAAATATTTATGAAACATCTGCTAATTTATAAGCACTTTTTAGGTTTCTCCTTCAGGCACACTAGCTGAGGAGGGAGACTATAACAAGTAAACAAATAAATAAATGCTACAGTTTCAGGTCTTGAGAAGTGCTATAAGACAGAAGATAAAGTAAGGGAACTGATAATGAATGATGGATTACTATTTTAGATGGGGACATATCTCTGCAGTAAGTGACATTTGTACAGGCTTGAATTAAATGAGGAAGGAAGAAAAGTAAATACTTGGGTATGGATTTTTTTTTTCCAGGGAAGAAAATTTATATTAGGAAGTTGTTTGCATCAAAGACACATTGTTCTTAAGTGAGTGATAATTCTTTATACCTTAAAACAAGAAATTGCTTTTTAATAAGTTGTCATGTCAAATATAGCCTAAGGGATTTTGACACAAAGTAACAAATGATGCTCCCTCAAATATACTTACGTAGAAATAGACTCACTTAAGGTATGTGTCCTTAGATAGAATCATATCCATAATCCTCTAAAGGAGTAGAGCTCAAGGTCATTACATAGCTCTTGCTCTTAAAAGTCCTGGGCACATTTTGCACGAAATATTCTCTATTCATTGGGGTGACCTGTTATAGCATCTATAATATAACATTCATCATCAAAATGGCTTTGTTTGTATAAGTGATGGTGCTTGCAATCCTTAGAGAGAGCTCTTTTGCTAAATCAGGGCTAAGGTACTTCCTCATGCAGCAGATAAGCATGTCAAGAGCTGTATTGGAGAGTCAAGACTTCATGCTTCCTCTCTGCTTCATAGTTACGTATATGAAATTGAACTGATAATGAAGCGCAATACTGTGTAAAATCTCTGCTTCTTGTGAGTCTGAGTTGGCAAAACATTTCTTTATATTTCTCATTGCCTAATAATTTTTCCTAATAAGAGCCACCGATGATATGTTATTATTCAATTTAATTCAGTAAGTCTTCATTTAAGGGCACCAATTTGTAGCACAAAATTAGATAGTATGCAAATAAATGCATAATCAATGAGTGAAATAATTACTTTTTCAAGCGACTTATAATCTACTTGAATCATTTCAATTACAACTGCATAAATATCAGAACATCACTTGAAGAAGCTTCTGTGAGCTCGTGAGAATTTTACACACAGTAGGTTTTCAAGGATTGTTGGCTGAGAGTAATTGAGTCATCGCTGAGGCTAAGTTAGAAAATTACTAAGTCTAGTTCATTGTCCTCTGCTTCTATCCCCTCTATTAATGCAATAAATATAAAGCCAATTCAATAACATAAAGTCCGACCTGACAGGTCAAGAATAAATAAATATGAGAACTGTATCATTATTGTGCTGGGAGAAAATTGGAAAAACTGATTTAGACTTTCTATTATCCTTTAATATGTAACACTTCAATTTTGAAAAATAGATTTTATTTTGTGAGGCTACAATCACTATAAAAGTCTAGGTTGATCTAGCAAGGAGAAAAAAATAAGAATAAAAATGAATTGAGGATAATCAGATTTTCTACAAGTACTGACAATAATCAGAGTTTAAAATCTCATTAAATTCCTATAGATTAGAGCTGAAAGTGACTTAAATAACTGTGGTTATTTATTGATATGTGTAGTATAGTGATTCCTTAATGTATGTAATAATTACTTTAAAAAAAGTATTTTAGAAATATTCCAAATTTTATATCAATTCAGAACTCTATTATTTTAATATCTATATTCTTTTTGTTCTAATTTCTCTTAGAAAAAAAAAACATGGTGAATTGAATGCCCACAGTTTGATGTGAGGGTAATAATGATGGCTAACACTTATTGAATGCTTACTGTATTTCAGGTACACAGGCTTTATGATCCATGCATTGTTTCATTTATGTCTTTCAGCTACCTGAGGAGGTCCGTATTTTATAGCCTTTATTTAATATATGGGAAAATGGGAGTCAAGGAAAATTAGAGTCCTTGCCTTGGTAATACATCCAGGACACAGGAAACTTGGAATTGGAACACCTGCCTGTGACACCAGTGCATGCTTTTAACAACAACCTTGATAACTTCTCACTTTTACTCCCTTCCTTGTTTACCCAGTCTGTCCACCTGGAAATGCTAGTTCATTAAGACTCAGATCAAAGGTCATTTCCCATCAGAATGTTTCTCTGACTATTCCAGACACAGTCTAATGCATCATCCTTTTCTGATCTGTAGAGAACATTAAAAGGTTGTTTAATTTTAAGCTTTTATATAGCTGAGAGAGTTATTTGATGGCAAAAAGTTCTTCATGAACTGGTAAGTACAGGATTACCTATGATGTGCAATTTATAACTAGAATGAGAATAGCTAAACACTCCTTAACAAAGAACTTTGAACACCTTTAATGATTTCGACGGATTTGCAGGCATCAAAATGGATGTAGTAACACAATGAATGTCCAGATAGGTAGATTTGATTTCTGAAATTGCTCATTGTTCTGACTCTATTAAGAATTGCCCACTTTACACATCACTTTACTCAATTTGCTTCTCTCTAAATGTGCTGACTCTAATAGCAGTGCCACTTCTCCCTGCCTTCCCCATCCAAACCTCTCTCTCCCAGAGATAGCTGCTTTCCCAAGAAAATTGTTTTCAGCATATTCTTTTCTGCGTATTCTACCCCAATAATGCACAAAAAACAACATATTGTAGTTGTAGTAACTACATCTACCAGTAAAATTTCAAGATTGGAAGTATAAACCAATTAATGTAATTAACTTATTAGGCAACCTAAGGCTATTAGGAAATCACTTTGCTCACCATTGAAATGATGTCATTGGGATGGTTTCCTGTGATGGGCAGCACTGAGCACCTTGGTGAGTATGCCTGGCTCTAAGATCAATTTAACACAGAAAGCTGGAACATGTTAAGTTGTATTAATACATAAAATAAAACAATGCTAATTAAAATACAATGAAAATATGTTGTTTGTCCCTCTTATCCTGGGGTAATAGTCTTGTGATTGAGTCAGAAAGCAATGCATTGTCTTTGAAGTGTTGTGTTTTCCTGACTCATGGTTACCTGGGTGAATACCCTGACATCTTTGGGACATCAGCTATGTGTGGGTGCTGTTGTTGAATCCAAACCGTGAATGATTAGACCACAGCAATCTGCAGAAGTGAAGATCTGATAAAATAGGTCTATTTCTCAGATTATTCTGGGACCATTTTCTGCAAAGGGCAGTATTTTGGTTGTTTAAAATGGTTGTGGTTACTCTTATTAACAAGCGATAGCTTTTTTCCAATAATTAAAAAATATTCAATAGCTTTATGTATACAAGTGATTTTGGTTACATGGATGAATTGCAGAGTTGTAAACTCTGAGATTTTAGTGCACCATCACCCGAGCAGTGTACATTGTACCTAATATGTAGTTTTTATCCTTCACCCTCTTCCCACTCTCCCCTCTTCCGAGTCTCAAATGTCCATTATACCACTCTGTATGCTTTTGTGAATACATAAATAGCTTACCTGCCACTTACGTGTAAGAACATAGGGTGTCTTGTTTTCCGTTCCCGAGTTATTTCAATTAGAATAGTGGCTTCCAGCTCCATCCATCCAAGTTGCTGCAAAATACATTATTTCATTCTTTTTTATAGCTCAGTAGTATTCCATGAGTAGTATTTCATTGTGGTGTATGCTTACCACATTTTATTCACTCATTGGTTGATGGGCACTTAGGTTAGTTCTATATAGTTGCAATTGTGAATTGAGAGCTGCAGTAAACATACGTGTGCAGGTGTCTTTTTGATACGATGACTTCTTTTCCTTTGTGTAGAAACCCAGATTGGAATTGCTGGATCAAATGGTAGATCTACTTTTAGTTTTTTTTGAGAAATCTCCATAGAGATTGTTCTAATTGAAGTTCCCACTAGCAGTGTATAAACATTCCCTTTCCACCATATCTATGCCAACATCTATTGCATTTTGACTTTTTAATAATGACTGTTCTAGCATGAATAAGGTGGTATTTCATTGTGGTTTTAATTTGCATTTCCCTAATGATTAGTGATGTTGAGCATTTTTTTCCTATTTGTTGGCCATTTGTATATCTTCTTTTGAGAAATGTGTGTTCGTGTCAGTTGCTCCCTTTTTTGTGGGATTACTTGTTTTTTTCTTTTCTTGCCGATTTGTTTGAGTGCCTTATAGGTTGTGGATGTTAGTCCTTTGTTGGATGCGTAGTTAGCAAATATTTTCTCTAATTCTGTGGGTTATCTATTTACTCTGATTATTATTTCTTTTGCTGTGCAGAAGCCTTTTACTTTAATTAGGTCCCATTTATTTATATTTGGTTGTGTTTTTCTTTTGGGGTCTCAGTCATAAATTCTTTGTGTAGGCCAGTGTCCAGAAGAGCTTTTTCTAGGTTTTCTTCTAGGATTTTTATGGTTTCAGGTCTTATATTTAAGATAAATTTAATTAATGTTGGGTTGGTTTTTATATGGTGAGAGATAGGGATCCAGCTTCATTCTTCCACATGTGGCTATCCAGTTTTCCCAGCACCATTTATTGAACAGAGTGTCCTTTCTGCAATTTATATTTTTGTATGTTTTGTTGAAGATCAGTTAGTGGTATTTGGTTTTATTTCAGGGTTCTCTATTCTGTTTCATTGGTCTATGTATCTACTTTTATACTAGTGCCATGCTTTTTTGGTTATTATAGCCTTATAGTATATTTTGAAGTTGGATAATGTGATACCTCCAGATTTTTTCTGTTTGCTTAGGATTAGTTTGGCTATTGAGGCTCTTTATTTGGTTCTATATGAAATTTAGGATTGTTTTTTCTAATTCTGTGAAAAATGTTGTTGGTATTTTGATAGGAATTGTGTTGAATCTGTAGATTGCTTTGAGGTAGTATGGACATTTTCATAATACTGATTCTTCCAACCCATAAGCTTGGGATATATTTCCATTTGATTGTGTCATCTGTGATTTCTTTCAGCAGTGTTTTGTAGTTCTTCTTGTAGAGATTGTTCATCTGTTGGTTAAGTATATTCCTAGGTATTTTATTTTATGTTTTGCAGCTATCATAAAAGGGATTGAGTTCTTAATTTGATTCTCAGCTTAGTCATTGTTGCTGTATAGCAGTGCTACTGATTTGTGTACATTGAGTTTGTAATCTGAGACTTCATTGAATTAATGTATTAAGTCTAGAAGTCTTTTGGAGAAGTCTTTAGGAGTTTCTAGTTATATAATTATATAATCAAAGAGAGATAGTTTTATTTCTTCGTTTCTAATTTGGATGCTTTTTATTTATTTTCTCTAGTTTCATTGCTTTGGCTAGGAATTCCAATGATAGCATTTTGTACGAGGTATAACTGTTCCTAATGGACTTTCAGCCTTCCCAGCCAGAGAGGATTATTACTAGAGATATGTTCACATATATCTCAGTATCTCTTCACTGATAACTTCCTATTCTTCTTATTTCCTAGCTTGATATTATGACCATTGAGGGAATCATCATTTTCCTTTAGATTATGGTGTGATGACAAAGGCAGAATGTGATGTCCACAGGAGAATATGAGATCATCTTAAAATAACTAACACTGTGTAACATCCAGTGTTTTACTGAGGACCTAAACTATGCTTGAGGAATGTATTTTAAAACTTAGTCATTATTACTACAAACTGAGAATGCCTTTTAAAAATTTCTTAATTCTTCTTAAAAATAAAAGCATCACTCTGATTTCTTCCTCCAAAATTGCTTAACCTAATAATTGGGGCCATTAACTTGCCCAGTTAGAAACTTATGATATCAGTGTAGCTAAAAAGAAGACAGAGTTTGGGAGAAATAAATGCATTTTATTAATATTATGCTTCTTGAGTTACCAAATTGTATTAACTGACAAGTCATTGTTGTTTAGAACTGGTACAAATGATCAGTTTCTTTATTCAAATTTAGCTTCCTAAAGCCAGGCTGAAATTTGCAGTTACTCAAAGTGATGTTGTACCAAACTTCCTTCAAGGGCATGTTCTTATATAAAGTTCAGTGCTTCTGCTTAACATAATGTGCATTTTTTAAAAATAAAAATGTAGAATATTATAAAATAGTAATGATATGGTAAGTATGGCTTTTGAAACCAATACCATACAAATGGATTCTCACAAGTAGACATAAATGTGTGTGTGTGTGTATGTGTGTAATATGGTGTCAGATCACATAACTGAATGGTCAAGAGAATCTTTAGAAATAAGAAAATACCAAAATCAATTTTTAAAAGTTTTGGGTTACATATTAGTTTCCTGGGGGTGCCATAACAGAGAAACACAGAGTGGCTTAGATCAACTGTTCTGGATGCTAAAAATCTGAAATGAAGGTGTTGGCAGGCTCTCCTCTCTCTGGGACCTGTAGGGCATGGATCTTTTCTTGCATTTTTCAGCTGCTGTCAGCCCCAGGTGTTCCTTGGCTTGTGGCAGCATCACTCCAGCTAGCAATGGTCTTCCTCCTATGTCTTTCACACTGTGTTCCCTCCGTGCATGTCTGTCCCTGTGCCCCTCTTTGTAAGGACACCTGTCATATTGGATTATGACCCACCATAATGACTTCATTTAACTTGATTGTCTCTGTGAAGACTCTATCTCCCTATAAGTTCACATTGTGAGGGACTGTGGGTTAGAATATAGGCAATATGTCTTTTTTAGGGGAGGACACAATTTAGCACATAATGGGATATAAGGATTTTTACTTTAATTTGGAAAAAATTCAGGATTTCCCCTTAAAAGCCTATACGTTTTATCTTTTTATGACACATAGTATTATCAAATTCCATTGAAATGGCATTTCTGCTTTTTGTGAAATATTGGAATTTTGTTTGATGATAGCAAAAAGATTTATTAGATCCGACTTTGCTTCATAGGCATGGTTTGAGGCAAAATGTGACAGAATCATATAATAATGATTTATTAGAATCAAATTCTAATAGTTGCTTTATGTAAGTCCCTGTTTAAAGGAAGGTAAATAAATTACTTTTGCCTAAGAATTTTGCTGAACATAAATTGCTGTTGTTCACCTTATGTGGTTTTTAAGTACTTTCATAAACCAATGTTTTTCTTACATTTTGGGTGTCTACTGCCTTATCCCACCTGTGTTCCTGGATGATTGGAGATTCCAAGAAAGCAAAAAAGCACATTTGATCTATCAAATGCTGTTTGTGGAAAAATTACCTTTGTCCTCTCCTTGCCAGAGAAGCATAGCCCTGGATTAGCAGCTGTTCCATTGTTACTCTGTCAGTACTAGCAAATGATTGCATTTTCTAAGTTTTAGCACTTCCTTATTGGGTATTTCGAAAGAGAAACTTAACTTTTATATTGCAGTGAACCTTGCGCGCAACTTTTATTAAGAAATAAATGAGGAAGATCTGTTTTGATTAACATCTTCTAATTTTTTTTTTTTTTTTTTTTGAGACTGAGTCTCACTCTGTTGCCCAGGCTGGAGTGCAGTGGCGCAATCTTGGCTCACTGTAACCTCTGCCACTCGGGTTCAAGCGATTCTCCTGCCTCCGCCCCCCCGAGTCCTCTAATGAAAGATAATGCCACAGTTTGGGATCCTGGGAAACTCACTCTTTAATGGCATTTACTATGCAGTATGTTTATTGGGGAGTTCCCTTGGGATCAGCATTCCAGGAAGATGGGAGAGACAGCAGGATTGGGCAGAGAAAGCTACTTAACTGTGATGTAGACCCCAGATGGTCTTGGTTAATCCCATGGAAAGTTCTGGAGGTAGAATGACCCGTCAGAGTTGTCTTTAGTTGGGACAAAATCTTTAGGCCATTATAATCTCTCAAAGCTCAGTCATTCGACGTGAGGGACAATGAGAAGAGGCACAGTCTTGGGGAGATAACCTTCCTTAGCTAAGGCAATCCTTGAAGGAGCTAATGGCTGACAGACATCTGCTCAGAGTCTTCTCAATAACTGCAGCAGTGAGTTCTTATTTGCCGGGGCATCTGAGTAACACATCACAGTGTGCCCACAAGGAAAGATTCATAGGATAATTTTGAGAAGTGTTTTCAACCATATTTTTGCTGGCTATGCACTATTAATATGAATTCATACAAGCTGTGAAAAAAATTTACAGTTGTATTTATTGCATAATAGCAAAAGAATCTGGCTTCTATTTTTGTTTTTACTTCCCTTATTAATCTTCTTGGAACACCACATAACTGAACATTGCTTCACCTCCATGGTGACTTGTGTTCACTGAATTAGAGAATGTGAATATGGGGTTATTTCTATGAAAAACGACTAAATCCTGTAAATGATGCCATCATCCTCATCTAATATGCTTTTTAGAATGTGAAGAAATATGTGTGTGTGTGTGTGTGTGAGAGAGAGAGAGAGAGAGAGTGAGAGAGAGAGAGAGTGGGAACATGCATGTAGTCCTGTGGAAATGCTACTTAGGACAGAATATGGAAGCCTGAGCATATCATCATCACGTTAAAAAGCATTTTGCAGCCGGGCGCGGTGGCTCATGCCTGTAATCCCAGCACTTTGGGAGGCTGAGGCGGGCGGATCATGAGGTCAGGAGATTGGACCATCCTGGCTAACACGATGAAACCCCATCTCTACTAAAAATACAAAAAATTAGCCGGGCGTTGTTGTGGGGGGAGGTGCTGTAGTCCCAGCTACTTGGGAAGCTTAGGCAGGAGAATGGCATGAACCCAGGAGACAGAACTTCCAGTGGGCCAAGATTGCGCCACTGCACTCCAGTCTGGGTGACAGAGTGAGACTCCATCTCAAAAAAAAAAAAAAAAAAAATTTGCTTTTGTCTTTGCTACAAGTGTTCTTCCCACATTCTTAACACTGTTTCCGAACCCTCCTTAAAGCAAACCATATCTTGGGTCACAAAGTCCAAATCTGTTTTATAAGATTTCCACCTTGAATGTGCATAATGCCCTTTAAAAATTAAATAAATAGTGAACATTCAGTTTTGTTGGCAGATCATTCTGAGTTGTGCTAAAACAAGAGGCTGGAAGAATACACTTGCTTTCCGATAATAAGGGAAATAATTTTTAGGAAAAATAAATATCTTTGAACTTAAGAATCAACAGCCTAGATATAAAAGTTTCAAAGAGAGTGCAAAAATTTAACCCTGTTGCCACCTACTATTTTCCCTGTCACATTTGTCTTAAAGCACACAAGAGAAAATCTGGTCACTCATAACTATGTACCGCTAACTAATACATAGTGTCTGCTTGGTATTGATCCTCTTCTGTTCTGAGGTTCAGCTAAATTAACTTTATAACATCTCCTGAAATATTACAAGATTTTCCATTCCAATCTAGTTAGTGCAAATGCCTGTTTGGGTTATTAAAATGGATTTCTATCTGGTTTCCCTATCTCTCCTTCTCAAAATCAGAAATGGTCAGTTTAATTTTGTAAATATGCAGCTGTATTTGAATCACATCCCTCCTCCAAAAACTCTGTGCACTTCAGTGCATAAAAAATTGAGTAAAACTTTTTCATCTTAAATTCAAAGTCATTCCTAAGATTGTTTCAGTCCATATATATGCTCTTACTTTACACTGCTCTTAATGATGTTCTCTACCGTATCACAGTCTTTTAATTTTCAGCCTTCATGAGCCCAACCAATTTAAGCATAATTGAACTCCAGGAGCTTAAATTAGAAGTTCATGTGATGATGTAGACCCTCCTTCCCTCTCTCATGTTGACGAGTAAGTTAATTGACTCAACTTTTGATACTTTTTATAACTTTAGTGTTCTGAAATTTTTACAAAAATAATTTTATTTAGTCATCTGTATTATGTATTTCCTTTCTTGCTTTCCTTTTATTTTTTGTTATACACCCTGTATTTTTCCTGTGAACTTCTTTTTTAAACATTTTTAGTTTAGGTTCAAGGGTACATGTGAAGGTTTGTTACATAAGTAAGCTTGTGTCATGACATTCGTTGTACAGGCTATTTCATCACCCAGGTATTAAGCCAATTACCCAATAGTTATCTTTTCTGCTCCTCTCCCTCCTGCCTCTCTTTAGTCTCAAGTAGACCTCACTGTTGTTTCTCTCTTTGTGTTCCTAAGTTCTCATCATTTCGCTCCCACTTATAAGTGAGAACACGTGGTATTTGGTTTTCTGTTCTTGCACCAGTTTTCTAAGAGTAATAGCCTCCAGCTCCATTCATGTTCCCACAAAAGACATAATCTTGGATTCTTTTTTATGGCCACATAGTATTCCATGATGTATAGATATCATATTTTATTTATCCAATGTATCCTTGATGGGCATTTAGGTTGATTCCATGTCATTGATTTTGTATCCTGAGACTTTGCTGAAGTTGTTTATCAGCTAAAGAAGCTTTTGGGCTGAGATCATGGGGTTTTCTAGATACAGAATCACGTTATCTGAAGAGACATTGTAACTTCCTTTCTTCCTATTTGGATGGCTTTTATTTCATTCTCTTGCCCAATTGCTCTGGCTAGGACTTCTAGTACTATGTTGAATAGGACACAGATGAGGAGGCTGAAGTTCCAAGAGGCCAGGTCATTTCTTCCCTGAGGAGAGTTGAGAGAGGGCATCCTTGTCTTGTGCAGGTTTTCAAAGGGAATGCCCCCAGCTTTTGCCCATTCAGTATAATGCTGGAACTTGTTTCAAGTTTGCAATTTCAACCACGGAATGTGCAGGACGATATTGAACAATGTATGCTAAGATGGAATGGACTTGTAAATACCATACTTATAGCATTACTGTATGGGTTCAATATACTCTTCACTCTTCTATAAATTATTTTATCTTGCTTAATTTTAAAAATTACACAGCATCTTTCTGAATTGATATTCAAATAAACAGACACACATTTATTCCACAATTTACTTTTCAGTTTTTTTTTAATAAATCTTAGTATGGAAGTTTTTCAATAATCATTATATTTCACCATTCTTTTATTTGAGCAGATCATTTGAACTTTGTGTGTAAGTATAAACTTCTAGTCTATTTGTGTTAAAAATTCTAATTCTATTTTTTAGTCTGCTTTATATCAAAAAATCAGCTTAATTAGTGTCCTGGACAACTAAGTTGATAATTTGAGTAATATTTTTGACAAATTTTCCAAGAATGCAACATTGTGAACAAATAAATGAAAGTAATATGATGAAATTATTTTTGAGTAATAGTGACAGAAAAATGAGAGTCAATAGAATTGTGAAGAATACATAGAAAATGTGACAGAAATAATAGTCAAACATTAAAAATTGTAAAACTTTCCTCAGGCAAAGAAAGCCCAGGAAGAAGGATTAGGACAAAATCTGTAAGTTTCCGGGCAGGAAAGAAAAAGTAATTAATCTACAAAAGAGACAAAAATTAAGCTGACTGCAGACTTCTCAACAGCTCTAACTGTCAAGACAATGGAGAACTATAGGAAAAGTTTTAAAAGAAAAAATGACATCTTTCTTGATAAAGACAGTAGGAAAACATTTCTGTTTATATAGGAACTTAAAAATACGCATGTTCTTTTTTTAAAGTACTTAAATTTGATGATCAGCAAACTGAGATGTTGAACAAAATTAAGAATCTAAGAAAACAAAACTTATACCATAGAATACCTGGCTCTAAGCACCCAAATCAAATAAGCAACAATATAGATAGCTATGCTATTGTTAGTATAGTTACAATAGTTGAATACAAATGTTAAAAATTGATATTTCAACCAAATATTGTCATTTAAAAAATAGTCATCAAGTCTCTAGAATCTATGAACATGTACAGGGAAGTCGTTAGATAAGAAATAATAAGAAAATGAATAAATAGATATCCTCCCTTCCTTTGTGTATGTTTTTGTAAACATGCCAAAAGTACTTAATACAATAAAAGCAAATTATTCAAAACATTGAAGTCTACCTCAAAAATATGACCCCAAGTGGAAGCAAAAAAGAAAGTGAAATGTAAACATTAAAGATGAGCAAAAATATAACCTATGACAATAAAACTAAATTAAAGAGTGGTTTGTCTTAGAAAGGAAAGCAGGTGATGAGGCAATGCCCTAACCAGAGATTGCTGCAACAGGGCTCACCTCAAGCATGGAGGGCGTGTGATAGGGAACCAGCCAAGTGGCCATCATAACCCAAAAGACATGTGGGAGAACATCCCCATGGATGTACAAGCAGGAATCACAAAACATCTGACAAAGGCCAATATCATGAGAGCCAACAGACTTTGCAAATAGGAGAAACCCTCATGGAAGAAATAGAGATAATAGTGGACAGTAAAGCAAGTATATTTAATACCCTAGTAGAGGCAGGGGGCGAATCAGATCTATTATCTAACAAGAACACATTTTAGTTCAGCGAAGTGCAGAAATTAGTGGTAAAATGTAGAAAATTTAGAAATATAAAACCTAAGTTTTTGAAATTAAATTACATATTAAGGTGGGCTAAATAAATGAGCTAGTACTAAATCAAGACAAAACAAACTAGGTAGAAGATGTTCTTGAAGACAGAACAATGGGAGATAAAGAGGGAGCAAGTGTGAAGAAAAAAGTTCAGCGGTATTAAATGTACACACACACACGTACACACACACCCCACGATATGTTTTGAAGAAGTTCCAGAAAGAAATAATAGACAAAATAACAACCTGTTAGAGCTGCTACCTTGAATAGGATAATAACAAGCAGTAGCAATACATAGTACCAAAAAATGATGGAGGAGAGGAGAGTGCACAAAACATGTCATACCCCTGTCCAGAAGAACAAAACTCTTCTAACGAAGGCATCTCATTCCCTGCAAGGATATATCATTGGAGAAGGCATTAATAAAAGTACAAACTCTCCTCCGTTAAAATGGCTTTTATCCAAAAGATAAGCAATAACAAATGCTGGCAAGCATGTTGAAAAAAGGGAACCCTTGTACACTGTTGGTTGGAATGCAAATTAGTACAACCACTTTGGAGAACAGTTTGGAGGTGCCTCAGTAAATTAAAAGTAGAGCTATCATATGGTCTAGCAATCCCACTGCTAGGCGTATACTGAAAAGAAAGGAAATCAGTTTATCACAAGGATATCAAAAATGGCCATGTTCGTTGCAGCACTATTAGCAATAGCCAAGATTTGGAAGCAACCTACATGTTCATCAACAGATGAATGAATAAAGAAAATTTGGTATATATACACAACGGAGTACTATTCAGCCATAAAAAAGAATGAGATCCTGTCATTTGCAACAACGTGGATGGAACTAAAGATCGTTATGTTACATGAGTTAAGCCAGCTATAGAAAGGCAAACATTGCGTGTTCTCATTTATTTGTGCTATCTAAAAATCAAAACAATTGAACTTATGGACATAGAGAGTAGAAGGATGGTTACCAGAGGCTGGGAAGAGTAGTGGGGGAGTGGAAGGAAGTTAGAGATGGCTAGTGGGTGCAACAAAAATAGAAAAATAGAAAAATGAGTAAGACCTACTATTTGATAGCACAACAGGATGGCTATAGTCAATAGATAATTAATTGTACATTTAAAAATAACTAAAAGAGTATAATAGGATTGTTTGTAACACAAGAATAAAAGCTTGAGGGGATAGATACCTCATTCTCCATGATGTGATTATTACACATTGCATGCCTGTATCAAAACATTTCATGTACCCCATAAATATGTATATCTAGTAGGTACCCACAAACATTAAAAATTTAAAAAATACAAATTCACATCTAAGAGGTGAGGAGGTAAACTGATAAAATCAGAGTTTAATATGGAAAAAGAAATTTCTGAGATAAGAAACCCTGAGATCACAATTCACATAAGTGAATATCAAGTAAGTAACTTAGAACCAGTCAGAATGGAAGGGTTTTGAGCACAGCTGAAAAGTGAATATAAGCATGATAAAAATGCCTGGGATAGAGAGAGGCAATAGATGCATAATTAACATAATTACAGAGAAGCTGTTAGATAAGAACAGCAGAAAGAATATATCTGCCGTAAAAAGCAAATACTTATTTCTAAACTAGGGAATCTAACAAATGGAACAAAAATTATTGTCATATATATTAGAGAAAAAACACTATTTAAATTAAATAACTTTATCTGCAGAATGAAAAATAAATTGGAGGAACAACATATATATAGGACACCATAATACAATTTTATATTAAGATACGTCTGGATTGTTAGTAATATGCAGGGATAAAGAAAGAATCCTTCAAGTAACCACGCAGGAATAAAACAAGTCATACACAAAAGGAAAAAAGTCAAGTTTACATGATTTTTTCATAGTATCTTTCAGAGTTATGAATAATCAAGTAGTATCTAGACATTCTGAGGGAAAGAAATTATTGCCTAAATCTGTTAAGCAGAACAGGTGACCCTTGAACAACATGGGAATTGGGGGTGTCAGTCCCCTACTCAGTAAAAAATCCACATGCAACTTTTGACTCCCCAGACACTTAACTACTAAAAGTTGACTAGAAGACTTACTGATAACATCAATACACATATTTTGCATGTTACATGTATTGTATACTGCATTCTTACAATAAAGTAAGCTAGAGAAAAAATAATGATATTAATAAAATAATAAGGAAAATAAAATATATTGAAGTGAAAATAGATCTTTTTAAATGTCTTCATCCTCATCATCTTCACACTGAGCAGACTGAGGAGGAGGGGGAAGAAGTTGAAGAAAATCCATATATAAGTGGACCTGCGCAGTCTAAATAAAGTGCATTTTGTATTCGAGTTCAAAGGCAATAAGCAGACATTCTCAAAATTTCTTCATCTCCTGCCCCCTTCTTACTTCGTTCTTCCCCTTTCCTTTCACAGTGTTTCTACACACCTCCTGTGTTCTGTGAACTATTCTAGTAATTAAAGATTAAGTGGTTAACAAAATAAGGGTCTGCTCTCCTGAAAAAATTCATGTGTGTGTGAGACACACAATATACAAGTGATACATATAATTTTATACAATTTTAAATGTTGAATTTCATAGACCATTAGTGTTATCAAGAAAATGGAGCCAAGTTTAGGACCAAGAATGATGACTGGTGACTGTTTTTAATTGCGTGTTTTGGAGGGGACCTCCTTGGAAAGATGGCATGTGAATAACCCAAGTGTTTAGCAGCCTTATACAGATCTGGTGAGAGCGAATTCCAGGCAGAACGAACAACAAATGTAATGTCTCATTGAAGGATAGAAGCTTGGCCATTCAAAACAGTTTGGAAGTGTGGAAGGAGATGATTGGTATAAGAAAACCGTTGGAGAGGAAGACAGGAGCCAGATCTTGTGTGTGTAACTGTGGGGCAAGTGACACACCTTTTTCCACCTCTGTTGGTGATAGCAGGGGAGTCCATTTCATGGAGAATAGCAAATAGCATAATGCTGCCAGCAGGAACAGCAGTCCCAGGACATCCAACTCACTCCATGGTTCAGAGTATCCAAGGAAGACACAACCTGCAGGCATGGTGTGGAGCAATGCTTTGCTCACATACAGAGGCAGGGCCAGATCAGCTTCCACTGTGGCTGTGGGTCCCCCATGGCCAGAACAAGCTCGTTCTACAGCCTACCTTTCCTCTTGTGTTGCAGGAGAAGGACTTCATAGTACACAGGTACTAGTGGGGTTGGCGAGGTGCTATATGACACTTATGCTTAAGTAGAGCAGAGGAACACATATTGAGATCAGTAGAAAGTAAGACATTCCCATACATGGCCATAAGGCCAACACAGACTGTGACTGCTCTTTCTGTCTTGATAAGAAAATGTCTCCATCTCCAGGACCAATCTTGTGCAGCCCAGCGTCATCAAAAGACTGCATGCATATGACTGCCTTTCCCAACAAGAGAGATTTTCTAGGACATGGTAAAATAATTTTATTTTCTTTTGCATGTAATGAGTCAATATTGGATGAGTTTGAGCTGAAGAATGTGGTGTTTTGCTTAACATTTTAAAAAATTCCTCCAGATTATTTAAATATGAGAGCAATATTTTAGTAAGGCGATGACAAAGTTAAGTGGCTAGATTTCTAATGTCCGGAACAGGGCTTAGGCTCCTGGTAAATAATTACCGAATGAATTAATGAATATGAAAGATCTTTATGGAGGAAATCGTGATATTTCAATGACAGACATTAAAAAATATTTGTCTAACATCACCATTTCCTAAGTTAATTCCGTCAAATTGTGCAATCCACTAACCCTATTGTCAAAATCATCTCCCATTTCTATCACTCCTTAAGATTTCAGCACCAGGGCTACTCTCTCTCTCTTGTGACACTTTTATTTGTTGATGACTCTTCTAATAATTTGACTTCTTAATAATTTGGTCTCCTCTCCTCATATCCAGTCATTGACTTCAATTACCCAGCCCTATCACACTCTAAAACTTGTCATTACACAGAAATTCACCATCTCTATAATCAAAATTTCAAGGATTTCAATCTCCAACTATTACATCTTACTTCTCAGTTCAATTCCCCTCATTCACTGACTCCAGGAATTTTTTTACACTGCTAGATGTAATTTCCATTCATACTATCTTCTTATCACTGTCTCTCATTGCTTCATATCCCTAATTTCATCTCCGTTACTTTAAATTGCACAAATAATCATTTAATAACTCCCATATTCACTCTTTCACTCATTTCTGCTTCCATCATATTCTCCTAGTGAAATACTAACTCTAATTAAATGTATTTCTCCATTTACTCTGTTCCTGCTCGAAGTCACTGAACTTGGTTAGAAATAAACACATACACATGGTGATTGAATTGACTTTAAATGCATGATTAGTTATACCAAGTGAGCTAAGAGTCTTACAAATACACTTCTCTGTCAGTCATTTAGAGGGTTATTCCACATCTTCATCCCTTCACTCCTTTCAATTCGTCATTCTGAACTTACAACCTTACTTCCTATTTACTGACAGAAACAGAAATAATCAGAAGGAAAATTTCATAAGTTCCCATTACCACATATACCGCCACCATCTGACCTGCAGTGGTCAAAGAATAGCTCCGATTTTTCTGTTATTATAAATAAGCTCTCACTACTGCTATTTAGGGCTAATTGCTCCCCTTGGACATTAGATGAATTCTCTATCTCACTTATTAAAGAAGAATACAGATAAAGCTATTTTCTGCTCTACCAACCATGACATCCATTCTCCTCGACAGGATTGTTCTTCTTAATATGCAAATATGCTTGACTCTCACTTAAAAAATAATACTCTGTCTTATTTGGGTAGGCAAACTAGATTATAACAAGCAAAAGACTACCATTGACAATAGGTAGAAAATCTAGGAAAACCTACAAATATATCACAAGCTATCATCAGAGAATCACAAAAGACAATGGGAGACCAAGATTGTAAACATGGGCGAATCTTTAAGAAATGAGACAAGAATCTGCTGCTGCTGTTCTTCTGGGGCTTCTGTCAATTCCGGGCATTTGTTGTAGGCTCAGCATTTGGATTTAGCCAAGACAGAAGATTGCTACCTGGAGCTTCTAGTGAGCACAAAGACATGAAGGGGCACAGTTCCAAAAATGTGGGCCTCAAGCAAAGAGACAGTATGTCCCTCAAGATTTGTGCTAAGTTCTAAAGCTGTGTGGGGTAAGCAACTAATGAGTTAAGATAAAATCGTTCTGAAAAGCAGAGCAAAATTTCTCAGTCTGGCAGTGATTAGGAGATAGACAACCTCCGAGGGAGAAACCCTGGGAATACAGCAAATAAAAGACAGAAGTGCTGGAGGTCGTCCTGACTTGATGCTACCTAAATAGCCTATCATCAAGTAAAAATGTAGACTGGGGGAAAAAAGACGTTTGTACTGTTTGTAAGACACATTTTACATATGAGGACACAAAACACTAGAAAATAAATGTAGAAGAAGATATATCACAAAACACTAATGACTAGAAAAGTTGTCACTATACTAACCAACAGACGAAAGAAACTTTAAGGCAGGCAGTGCTTATAGAGAAAAAGAGGTATTTCTTAATAATGAGGGTCAGTTCACAAGGAAGATAGCATAATTTAAAATCTTCATGTCCCCAAAAATATAATTTCAAATGATATAAATAAAAATTATACAGAACTGTAAAGGGAAATCATGGGGGAAGTTTTGATAGATGATAAAGATAGAAAAGCTATAGAAAGTCTGTCCATGCACATAAGAATGATGACCTAATTGACAAATCTGGAATACTGTAACCACCAATGCAGTAACTACAAATCCCTTCAAATACTCGTGGAACATAGGTGGTGAAAGTGATTATCCACCCTAAAGAAATCTCGTAAGTCTCCAAAGAATTGAAATAATTAAGAATATATTCTCTGAAAATAGTGGAATTCAGAAATCAATTCAAAAACTAAAAAAATTAGAACATGCTCACTGCCTAAAAACTAATATACTTCTAAATAATTCCTGAGTCAAAAAAGTCACTGGAAGATTAGAAAATAGTTTGAATTTAATAATAATAAATATGTTACATAACAAAATTTGTGAGATGCAGCAAAAGCAGTATTTAGATAGAATTTTATAACCAGAAATGAACATGTAAGAATGGAAGGTTGAAATCAAATGAACTAACTTCATTCTCAAAAACTTAGAAGAATAAATAGTATACCCAATCAATAAAAAAAGGATTAATAAAGATAAGAACAGGAATTAATTTAAAAAACTAATACAATTTATAACGAACATCAAGAAAGCAAAAACGATGATGTTATAAAAAATTAACATCACTTTATAAAATCTCATTCAGGCTTATCAAGGAAAATAATACTCAAATTACTAACATAATAGATGAAAGTGAAATATCAAAGTGGATCCTGCAGACAGTGAAAAGTAATGAGAGACATATTCTGCTTTCATTTGGTGGATACAGTTCACTATTGGAACATCCATCCTGATTCAACATAGAAAATATTCGATATACAATTTCTGCACTTTCACACAAAGTGTTAATAATATATAATTTAAATGTGTTAATTATGGCATATTTCTGAAGTAGGAAGAATAAAAAATTTTACATAAATACGTTTGTGATGACTAATTTAGAACACTGATACTAATTTATTGTAATTGATTTAATGGCATAAATAAGTAGTTATATTTATATAAACTGAAATATACATATAATGTTACCAAGCCAAAGCCAAGGATTTATGCATCTTGATAATAGTCGGATCATGTAATTTTGAAACAAAAGAACAGAATAATAGGTTCTTTTCTCACAAAAATATTCTGTAAGTATAAAACAGGATTAAAGATGATATGGTTCTGATCATACTGGAAACATTCCATTGATACATAGTTGATAGTCTAACCAAATGTGTTAGTCAAACATACAGTAAAATGACAGGCATATAAGATCCTCAAAACTCCTTGTGAATGATCAACTACGTTTTGGTAAAGTTGTGTTCAATCTCACTACTGAACATTTATTAAATCGCTCATTTATATTCAAATTTGATCCGTTGTCCTCTTAATTTTATAAATTAAGGTGCTAAATTGTCATAGTAATAATGCAGTCCCTCTGTTTGCTTTGATATATGTCTTTCTCTCACTTTTAAAGTTGTTCGGAAATACTTGTAATATCAATTTATAATGTTAACTGTGCTTTATAACGTACTAGGTCCTGGAGACAAAGTAGTGCAGAAGGCAACCAACCCTGTCCTCACAGGACTTTCAGAATGCTCTCAGTCTAGAACATGATATATTCAGGGTTTGTCAGAAGGTTTTTCCTAATACAATAAGGGAGCTGTTATTTTAAAAACCAGAACATGGAAGTGAGAAGACCTGAGATCTAATCCTACTCCTCCTTAAAGATTATGTGATTATGAAAGATTCCTGTTTCCCACTGTTCTTTTCTTATTAAAGACAAAATTAGGAGTTCTCACACTGACTTCTACAGACCTCTACGTGTTCCGTGGTTGCACCTCCACGGCCAGAGTAAGGCCCTATCGAGCTTTGCTCCAGCCCAGTGTTGCCTCCAAGGAGCTGACAGCCTAACAGCAGGCACAGGCATCTGCAAGTAAATACAAGAGTTAAGATCCAGAAACAGAGATGGAAGAGAAAATGACATATAGGTGGCAGTTGAAACTTTACATGAAAAATAATTACAAGTTAAAAGATTTGCTTAATTCTTGCCAAGATATTAAAAGAATCTCAGATTATATGTTTGAAAATTATACTTAATTTTTTTACAAAATTTATTTTAGATTTTAAGTATTGATTTATTACTGTAATGATTAATGTTATGTGTCAACTTGACTGGGCTAAGGGATGCCCAGATAGATGGTAAAGCATTATTCCTGGGTGTCTCTTTGAGGGCGTTTCTGGAAAAGATGACCATTGAATCAGTAGATTGAGTAAAGAAGATTCACTCTCACCTACTTGGATGGGCATTATGCATTCTGTTGAAGAGAGCAAAACTTGGATAGGAGAAACAGAGAAAGGGCAAATTCTTTCTCTTTTTGAGCTGGCACATACATCTTCTTCTGCCTTTGCATACTGGAGCTCTTGGTTCTTGGTCCTTTAAACTCTGCAACTTACAGCAGCATCCCCAACCCCACTTAGTTCTCAGGATTTTTGATGTAGACTAAATTACACCACTCCTGTCCTCGTTCTCCAGCTTATAGACTGCAGACGGTGGGTCTTCTCAGCCTCCATAGTTGTGTGAGCCAATTCCCATAATAAATTACATATATATATATATAATATATATATAAAATGAATGTATACAGACATATCCAACTTACTGTGGTTTCACTTGTAATTTTTCAGCTTTGTGATGGTGTGAAGGCAATATGCAGTCAGTCGAAACCATACTTCTAATTTTGAATTTTGATCTTTTCAATGCTAATGATAGGTGTATTAAATATATTTTTGACTTACAATATTTTCAACTTACAATGCTCTTAAGTTGAGGAGCATCTATCTATCTATATATATAATTTTATATACATATATATGTGTATGTATATGTGTATATACATATCTACACACGTACACACACAATCTTGGTTCCGTTTCTTTGTTGAAGTCAGACTAATAAAATAATCACAGTTTCTATTGCTTCCTAAAATGTGAGTCTAGTTAACAAACAGGTGTGAATCATTCACTCCAGACAAATGCCACAGCATCACACATGATGTGGTATAATGAACAGACTTTACAGGATAATGGGAAAACTTACAAGCCAAAGTTGGCAAAAGAAGGTTCTTTTTCCTTCTTATCACCTAATAAAGCACCCTGCCTGCTTGGGAAATCTGATGGATTTACAGTTTTTTTCTGTGATTCAGAAAAGAAATCCACTCCTGTGTCATTCTTTCTTCTTAGTAGGCAAGCATGAGAGTGACATTGTAATGAAGTTGATAAGTTTAACATGAGGCAGTCCTGATCTGGGTGTGGGCTATTTACAGGACTTTTCTGAGCACTGTAAATGATCCACATCTGAGGACCATGGTGCTTGTGGGAAGTTACTGACTCTCCTATTAGACAACAGCAGCCACCTGGCATAGTGACCACCTTAAATGAAATGAATTAAGAGAAAAATACTCTCATTAAAAAGATTGTTGTATATTTGTTAATGAAATTTTACAGCCATGGAAATGTAAAATTAGAAGGGAGTTTCGAGATTGAATTTCCTTTTAAATAAAATATTAATTTTACATATGAGGTGTGAGATTCAGAAGTAGTAACTTCTCAAGATCATGCAGCTAGTTAGGATAAAAGGCCAGCTAAGACCCTGTGGTAAACTCTTCTAACATGACATATGCCATAATGCCTCTTGAATGTTTTGTGCTTTCTTTTCAATACTTTCTTCCTATATAATATTTGTCTAAATTATAATGAAGAAACAGTAAATATTCAATGGGGACCATATGTATAAGCATTTACATAACTGTTGAAAAACAAATAGAATCATAAAAACTCTTTTCCTCAATCTGTCTTAGAACATTACCAGAAACACTACAGATGTATTTAGACCCAGATAATACTGAAAGTGTGTGTTTTGGGAATTGCTTTAGGGAGTGTAATGAGATGTTGAAAGATGAGTCGTGTAACTAAAGTGTAATTCGTTTGATAATTCAGACATGATCACGTCCTTGTCTTGCTTAATTCCTGCAGTGGCTCTCTCTCTGGTTCTCCCCAAACCAAAGAGCAGGTGCTCCTGAAGGTCCAAGGATGTAGAAAACCTTTGCCCATAGCAAACACCAAATTTCTTCCCATATTGTTTTAAAGAAACATATTGCTAAAAGAAAAACATGAGACTCACTTTTCATCACATATATAATATATGCTTTTTTACATAAAAAGAATTTTTATCTAAATTTTCAAGAAAGCTGTCATTTACAAATTTAGTTTGATACATTTTTGCCTCTCTTCAAGTCCTGATTTGAGATGGTTTAGCAAAGGTTTACAGTGCCCTTCGTAGTTTTTTTCCTGCATGTTTCTACCATCTCTCAATCCTCCTCTATTATTCCTATTCGAAATTCACAGCACAGTTTATGCATTTCTATGTGAAATTCCTTGAATGTGACATTATATTTCCAACCCTATGTGCATGAAATTTTTCTTCCGAGAATGCTTTGGAAACAACTTCTATCTCCTGAATGTCAGGTGTATTCTTTACTATACAAATTCTTATTTATCCTTCAATGCTCACTTTTGGGATGTACAGCCTCTTCCGTCTAGCCAAAGTTAATTATGTCTTCCTCTCTGCTCCATAGCAATCTGTGCATACTTCTATTAAAACTCCATTTAACTTCTTTCCCACTGCTTGCTTAAGCACATAACAAAAAGAAATATATTTCAGGAATCTCTGACTTACCAACAGGTAACATAGTGACCAGGAGTTTCTTAGCCCTCAATATATAATTTCTATTAATATAATTTGATTTAAAAAATAAGTTTACAAACAACCAGGAAGCAACTTAGAAGTATAATTAATATCGGAGAGTCTAAGGTAAGAAGGAATGAACTCAGAAACATTTTCAGCATATTGCAGGCCATATATTTAAAAAATTCACAGAGCTATCATCATAGTCAATGGTGAAAGACTAAAAGTTTTCCCCTAAGATCAAGAATAAGACAAGGATGTTCCTTTCACTTCTATTCAACAAAGCACTGGAAATTCTAGCAAGAGTAATTAGGCAAGAAGAAAAACGAAAGGCAGTACATTGTAAAGTAAGAAGTAAAATTACCTCTCTTCACAGATGACATTATCTTATGTATAGAAAATCCGAAAGTTCCACAAAAAAGCTGGCTGGAACTAATAAATTAATTCATCACAGTTGCAGGATACAAAATCAACGTGGAAAAATTTGTTGCTTTTCTACAAAGTGACAATGAACAATTTAAAAAGGAAATTAGGAAAACAATTCCATTACAATAGCATCAAAAATATTTAGTAATAAACTTAACCCAGGAGGCAGAAGACGCCTACACTAAAATCTATAAAATGTTTCCAAAGGAAATTAAAGAAGACACCAATAAATAGCAATATATCTTTTGTTAATGAATCAAAAGATTTAATGCTGAAGTGCCAGTACTTTGCACAGAGATCTACAGATTTCATGCAATCCCTATTAAAACATCAACAATATTTTTTGAAGGAATAGAAAAAGAAATCCAAAAGTTTATGTGGAATCTCAAGGGATTTTGAATAGCAAAAGGAGTCTTGAAATAGAACAAAATTGGAGGACTCACACTTCCCAATTTCAAAACTTACTGCAAAGCTACAGTGATAAAAACAGTGTGGTACTGGCATAAAAACAGACATTTAGACCAATGCAGAGTCTAGACATAAACCCTCACATATATGGTCAAATGATTTTCGATAAGAATGCCAAGATCATTCAATAGTAAAAGGTATTCTTTTTAATGAATGGTGCTCAGAGAACTGGATGTCCACATAAAAATAAAATAAAATGAAGTTGGACTCTTCCCTTACATCATATATAAAAGTTAATTCACAAAGGATCAGATGCCTAAATGTAAGAACTAAAAAACTCTTGCAAGAAAACATGGCGGGGGGGAGATTCATGACATTGGTGTTGGCAATGATTTCTTGGATATGATATTAAAAACAGGCAAGAAAAGAAAAAAATAGGTAAATGGAACTTCATCAAAATTAAAAACTTTGTGCATCAAAAGACACCAACAGGAGAGTTAGAAGATAATTCCCAAATTGAAGAAAAAAATTGCAAATTATACATCTGATAGATTAATATCCAGAATATAAAGAATTCCCACAGCTCGACAACAAGCAGCCAACCAACCCAATTAGAAAACAGGCAAAGGATGAACAGACATTTTTTCAAAGAAGATATAAAAATAATCAATTAGCTCCTGAAATGATGTTCATCACTAATCATTAGGGAAATGCAAATCAAAACCACAAGATACCACCTGGCACACATGAGAATAGCTATTATTTTAAAAATAGAAAAGAAAAGGACAAGTGTTGACAAGGATTTGCAGAAACTGCTTTTACACTGTTGGTGGGAATGTAAAATGGTCCAGCTGCTGTGGAAGACAGTACAGAAGTACCTCGAAACTTACACATAGAATTACCAACTGGTGCAGCAATTCCACTTTTAGGTATGTGCTCAAGAGGATTGAAAGCAAAGAACTGAACTGGTATTTGCACACAAATGATCTTAGCTGCTTTATCACAATATCCATAAGTTGGAAACAACAACACAAATGTCCTTTAATGGATGAATGGATAAACAAAATCTAATACATACAATATAATATTTTTCAGCCTTAAAAAAGGAATCAAGTTGTGATGTATGTTACAGTGTGACTGAACCTTGAAAACATTATGCTTAGTGAAATTAACTAGACACAAAGGGATGAACGTTGTATAATTTCATTTATATGAGGTACTCAGAACAGTCAAATACTAAGAGATGAAAAGTAGAATAGTGGTTGCTAGGGGCAGTAGCCATTAGAGGTGAGAAGAATGGAGATCTGTTGTTTAATGGGTACAGTGTTTGGGTTTGAGATCATGAAAAAGTCCTAGAGATGGATAGTGTTGATGGTCACACAACAATGTGAATATGTTTATTACCACTAAATTGAAAACTTTAAACATGTTTAAGATGAATTTTATTTTATGTATATTTTATCAAAATAAAAAAGAATGAATTGATTCAAATCTAAAATCAGAATTTTACAAGTGTGAACTCCACAGCTGTAAAATAGAAATATTCAGACGAGGTATTCCATGTAAGTGCAGTGATAAACTAGTTGGAGTAATATATGTAAAGAATATGGCACAAGGTCTGGCACAGTTTAAGAAATGAGAAACTGTCAAATAGTAAATTGAGTGTTATTTGGCGTTAGTTCAAATACGTGTCATTTCATCTTTTGCCTCAAAGTAGATTTCTAAAATACTATTATTCTAATAAAAGATAAAAATCTCCCATTTTTATCATAATTATAAATGTTTATTTGCCTTTTGTTCTTTAACCGCCAACTGAAATAGAAAATCCTCATGTTTAAAAACCACCAGCATTTTAAAACTCATACAAAAATAATTGAATTCATTTATTTCTTTACAAGTAATTTTCTTTTGTGACTTTGGGTTCAAAGTTTTATAAAATGATATTTAACAACAACTTCAAGTGTCAAAGATAAGTTTGTAGAAAGGTATTCTTTAATCTATTTTTAATGACTTAAAGTGAATTATGTGATTTTGTTTTTATAGTACCTGTTTGGAAAGGAGACAAAGAAAGGAATTAGGTTAAAATGCAGAGACAATAAAGCTATGGTGTAATTAGGTTTAAACATCTAGACCAGTAATGAGCATACATTAGTTTAATGAAGAAAGCAATTATATGAACAAAAAATAGTTCTTTGATACTGTACATTTACATTCCATTGATGATCTGCAAATATGGATCGAGAAGAATTTTTAGTGGTGCCCTATAAGTTCAGAATTCCCACCTCAAATTAGGTCAATGCGAGTTAGCCAATGAAAGATGTACTAAACTCTACTCCTTCTTCATTGCTACTATGTGCAAGGCATTATAGTAAGAATTTTACATATAAAGCCTCTAGTCTTTATTGAACTCTAATAGCCCAAGAGAAGTGATGAGTCTCAGTCTACGTAATATGCCTTACAAGTAGTAAGGGGAATGTAAAGATTTTAAATCCTAGTCTATTTCCTTCTTATGTCAATACTTGCTCTAGGGCTTCACAACGATGTTGTCATCAGTTCTACCATGTATATTTATTTTCATATCATTTTAACCCAGAAACTTGTCAGAGCAGGTAAAGCTATCTAAATTTCTTGCCCTACATTGCTATGCAAAATAAAACCTTAGATGACTCCATAATATAATTTAGAATAAATCATCAGAATATGCTGAACCAGATAATCTCTATACATTTGCTAAGACATTAATCATCCACTTTGAAACTAACCCTGAAAAGGCTAAGTGACCACTTTTTCTATGACTCTCACCAGAAGCACCGGACCTTGGCTTCTCAAATTCTTTCATGGAATCTATGTACCAGATCCTTTAGAGCAGCAGTCCCCAAACTTTTTGGCACCAGGGACCGGTTTCATGGAAGATAACTTTTCCATGTACCAGGAGTGGGGGAGATGATTTCAGGATGATCAGAGTGCATTACATTTATTGTGCACTTTATTTCTTTTATTATTCCCTTGAAATACATGATGAAATTATTACATAACTCATCATAATTAGAATTGGGAGCCCTGAGCTTGTTTTCCTGCAACTAGACAGTCCCATCTGGGAGGATGTGAGACAGTGACATATCATCAGGTATTAGATGCTTATAAGGAGGTTGCAATCTAGATCGCTCGTATGTGCAGTTCATAATAGGGTTCATGCTCCTCTGAGAATCTAATGCTACTGCTGATCTGACAGGAGGTGGAGCTCAGGTGGTAATGTGAGCCGTGGGGAATGGCTGTAAATACAGATGAAGCTCCTCTTGCTAGGCTGCCACTCACTTCCTGCTGTGTAGCCCAGTTACTAACAGGCCATGGACCTGTATGGGGTTTTTGGCCTGGGAGTTGGGGATCCCTGCTTTAGAAGATCCCCCCTACCCCTAGTTCCTGTCTTCTTGTCTATCACTAGCATGCTTTTACAGATAGAAGACCTTTTATAAAAATCTCAGCAGCTGTTATTCAAAGACATGCTGTTTGTCCTGTTAACACCAATATATGTGGTTAACATGTCTGTACAAATTTTATCAGACATTTAGATGAGGTACACATAATTAAATATAAAACAAGCTTTTATTGCCTACTGATTAATAGGTGCTCCTAATCACATGCAGGGTATTTTTAAGCAAGCATTTTGTCTGCAATCTCATTTTTGAGTTGCAAACTGAAAAAATTGATTCAAATAAGCCAAAAATTACCTGTGGAATTGAATAGACTTGAATTAAACTTATTTTTATTTTGCATGGTAATCAGATTTGTTTTCTGATTGGTGGGAAGAGTTAAAATTATTTTGCAGCCTTCGCAATGCCCGAGAAAGGACAATTGCAGCAAAATTCTTCTAATTAAATAAGATTCTTGGAAACACAGATCTGCAGAGTCAGAAGACTGCTTCTCTCAGCTCTGCTCATTCTTTGGAAAAATTACACATTTAAAGCATAAAATAAAATAATAGAATTATTTCACCATGAAAGAAAAAACGCTATGTAGTTAAATATAAATTTACAATGATATATAAAAATAATTCAATATTTATGTTAAATATCTAGCTCCTAATAGAACTAAGTTTAAGTATAGCTAAAAACTATCGGTCATTATTTTTGCACATTGTCACATTGAGGTAATACAATTCTTTAAATGTATTTGATTTTTTTTCCTGAATGTTTCCTCAGTGTAAAATAAGCAACAAAACCCATTTGTGCATTGAACTTCAGTAGGCAATGACTTGATATTTAATGACTGCAGGAAGCAGTCTTATGAGATCAGAGATGTTTTGTACCTTTTGATAACATTGTCCCAAATGGGGATGGCATGAAGCCAGTTGTATATTTCAGTTCTTTGTGCCCTGTATTGAATACCAAGAATACAGAATTATTCTTATAAAACATTTAAAATGATTTGTAGAAGAATATATTTTTTAAGATTATCAGAATGAAAGATGAAATATACCAAAATAATGTGTCTCGGATTTTTTTTATTAAGTGGAAGCTAGGTTGTCAGCAAAATACATATAACACAGATATAAATAACATATCACATGACTATGTATTCCTAATGATTTCCCATTCCATTGTATTAAGAGTTATTTTTTAAAAATCTATAAATGTGAATTAATATCTAATTGCATATTTTGTTTCTGGTAATAATGTAAATATCTCTAAAGAACATCACTCATACCTGACATCTAAAAACGAGCCCAATAATCTACAACATCATTGTTGCTTTTGTTTGTTTTTTACCATAAAAACCTGAGTTTTTGTGAAAGTTAATGAACTAAATTCTAAATAGCGGTAAGCACTTTACGAGAGAGAAAAGCATCATAACAGATATCATCAACTCATCCCTGGTGGAGTAGTGGGAGAACTAGAAATTCACCATAGAAGGGGTAAAAAGAACTGCCCTCAATTTAAATGAGATGTTAATGATTGTATTCGGGCTGAAACACTGAACAGTGTAAGTCAGCACCTAGCTACCAATTCTTCTCCACAGGTGTTCACTGTGTGCCTGGGGGGCATCACCAAATACCAGGGTCAGGGCAAGGTAAACCCCACCAAAGCACTTCAGACTTTTACAAACTGATGGTGGGAACTTCACCAAGGCATGGTTGGAGGGCTAAAAGCAGAAAACCTAAGATAAGTTTCTCCTAAATATCCTCCACACCCATCACAAAGTGTAATGCATCTGTGCTTGGAACACTGGAGACAGGGCAGGAGGCTAGAGAAACATCCAGAGGCCAGGACAGGAAGTCAGTGTAAGAGCAAGCCAAAAGCAGGACTAGAGAACAGAATCTCCCCTTTATTCAAAACCTGAAGCAAAGCTTCTCTGTAAAGCAAAGCTCTCATAATTCCTAAAGCTGAGTCCAGGCTGTAAAGAGCAAATGGTTTATCAGAATAACATCAGTGTTCATGTCCTACTGAAGGAATACTTCTAATCTTGTGCTCAAAATAATAAAAGTCAATGGGAAATTGAATCAAAATTTGCAGTAAATCTCAGACCTACTTCTACTATACATCTTATTGATTCAAGTTATTAATTCCAGCAGCCTAGCAGAATAAGGAAGTATCTCTGGGCAGGTTTTGTTTTAACATCAGTATTAATTTTATACAGAATAACTAGTACCCCCCCCCAAAATTACGAGAAAAATGAAAATGGGTCTCTCCCAAGAGCACATAGAGTGGAAGAGACCCATAATCAAGAAGATAAGCAGTCAATAATATATATGGAAATGACTTAAAAATTAGAACTGACAGAAAGGGTCTTTAAAATAATAATAAAAATTCTAACATATCTAGTGGGAAAACAGATAATATGTAGAAAGAGGTGGAATATTTCAAAAAAACTATTAAAAATAGAAGCAATGGATATACTAGATATAAAATATAATACGTAAATTAAAAATGTGTTAGAGGGCTTTAGCAGCAAGGTAGACACAACAAAGGTACGAATCAGCTTGAAGACAGATCTAGAGAAAGATCCAAACTGAAACACAAAGGGAAAAAAGAAAGGAGAGAACAAAACAAACAAAAGGAAAATAGAGTAGCCAATGTCTGTGGAAAAATATCAAATGGCATAATACACATGAGAATGGGGCAGAAGAAATATTTAAAGAGATAGTGTCTGAGGACAACCCAAAATTATCACATAGTACCAAATTACACATCTAAGAAACTGAGCAAATCTAAGGAGGATAAACAAAAAGACATGGAACACGACATGATTGCATTACAGAAAAACCACACAATATTTCAGGGTTTTATATTGGGAAAAGTAAAGCCATCTTAGTTTAAAATGGTGTTATATTATTCAAAATGCATAATGGTCTCTGGGGCCCCAACATTTCTACAAACAGGAAGTAGTCTTAGAATATTGCTCCCAGGGTATAACTTCTAATAAAGTCTCAAAAGTGGCTACGGAAATTGAAAAAGGACGGGCATCCCAGAATGTGGAACCAAGAATCATAGAGAACATTCGGCTGGAGAGACACTTCCAAGAAGCATAAATAAAGCTTGAACAGGAAACATTCCCTGCATCCAGATCAGAAGAATCTTGCAACATGGGCTCAGCAGCAGAATTTGAGAATGGTTATAAACCAGTGACTACTATGTTTCTTTTTTAAATACCTCTTTTCAAATAATGGCATTTATTGCGGTCTTCCTACCCTTGTCTCATAGTTTGGTGTGTGGGAATTGGATAGATTATCCTTTTAGTTTATCTTCACATCTAGAGGAACCACATCTGAAGAGCTCCATCTGGACCTGATGCAAATGATAATATCTTGGACTCCAAGACTAGTGCAGGACTGAAGGAAGTTTTAGAGATCCTGGGTGAAGTGGGGCATATTTTGCGTGTAAGAGGGAAGTGGCCAGAGGGTGAAGTGTGACAGAGTAATTACATTGATGGCCTAATATTCATTTTTCCCATTGTAATAATCTGAACCATCTCTTGATTCTGGGCTCAGTCATACAAACGGTTTGGCCAACTGAGGTCAGCAAATATGGTGCAAACAGAGCTTGCAAACTGCTTGCAAACTCTGTGTTGCTCTCTTGAACCCAGGCTTTCATGATAAGAAAATTCCCAGGGTAGTCTACTAGAGGGATGTGAGGAACATGTTGAGAAGAGTTGCAACATATCATTTATGTCTACTTATGCCAGCTGGCCTAACTGTTCTTGGTGATACCAGCTGAAAATAGTGGTATCCAGCTGATCCCTGAACATATATAGGAGTTCAGGGGTGCCAAGAAAACCCCTCTAGGCAAACTCACTCTAAGTTATTGATCCAAAGTGAGCTAAATGTATGATTCTTTTTTAAAGCAATGGGATATTTGATGAATTGTTGTGCAGAAATAGCTTATTAACTCACAAAAATACAATGTTCTTGTAGTTCTCTACTTGAATGATACCTTCCAAAAAAGAAAATAAAATAGTGCTGGCAGATTCCTAGTATTCATAGATTCCCTTGCCAACTATTCACTACTCATTTTTTTAGACTTTTATGGTTCTGAAATCCACTGTCTTCCCTTTCTGGGAAAAGAACTGCATTTTCCAGTTTGCAGGGATCACACCAATCTCCCCAGTTGCAATTACTTTAACAAACATTTTAAAAAGGAAAATAAAGTCTCACAGTTCTCTAGATTTTTATCTCCCCTTATAACACCAAATTTCTTAGAATTAATTCTTGGTGGAATTTTGAGGGTTCTTCCACTGAACCCTGCACATAGTGTGAAATACAAGTTACTAAAAAGTTCAGTGTTTCGAGGACTTTAAGATGCTGAATATTCAGGAGCATTAAGATGTTGTTTCAAACCAACGAGAACAAAGACACAACATACCAGAATCTCTGGGACACATTTAAAGCAGTGTGTAGAGGGAAATTTATAGCACTAAATGCCCAGAAGAGAAAGCAGGAAAGATCTAAAATTGACACCCTAACATCACAATTAAAAGAACTAGAGAAGCAAGAGCAAACACATTCAAAAGCTAGCAGAAGGCAAGAAATAACTAAGATCAGAGCAGAACTGAAGGAAATAGAGACACAAAAAACTCTTCAAAAAAATCAATGAATCCAGGAGCTGGTTTTTTGAGAAGATCAACAAAATTGATAGACTGCTAGCAAGACTAATAAAGAGGAGAGAAGAGTCAAATAGACACAATAAAAAATGATAAAGGGGATATCACCACCGATCCCACAGAAATACAAACTACCATCAGAGAATACTATAAACACCTCTACGGAAATAAACTAGAAAATCTAGAAGAAATGGATAAATTCCTTGACACATACACCCTCCCAAGACTAAACCAGGAAGAAGTTGAATCTCTGAATAGACCAATAACAGGCTCTGAAATTGAGGCAATAATTAATAGCTTACCAACCAAAAAAGTCCAGGACCAGATGGATTCACAGCCGAATTCTACCAGAGGTACAAGGAGGAACTGGTACCATTCCTTCTGAAACTATTCCAATCAATAGAAAAAGGGGAATCCTCCCTAACTCATTTTATGGGCCAGCATCATCCTGATACCAAAGCCGGGCAGAGACACAACCAAAAAAGAGAATTTTAGACCAATATCCCTGATGAACATCGATGCCAAAATCCTCAACAAAATACTGGCAAACCGAATCCAGCAGCACATCAAAAAGCTTACCCACCATGATCAAGTTGGCTTCATCCCTGGGATGCAAGGCTGGTTCAACATACACAAATCAATAAACATAATCCAGCATATAAACAGAATCAATGACAAAAACCACATGATTATCTCAATAGATGCAGAAAAGGCCTTTGACAAAATTCAGCAGCCCTTCATGCTAAAAACTCAATAAATTAGGTACTGATGGGACGTATCTCAAAATAATAAGAGCTATCTATGACAAACCCACAGTCAATATCATACTGAATGGGCAAAAAGTGTAAGCATTCCCTTTGAAAACGGGCACAAGACAGGGATGCCCTCTCTCACCACTCGTATTCAACATAGTGTTGGAAGTTCTGGCCAGGGAAATCAGGCAGTATAAACAAAGAAAGGGTGTTCAATTAGGAAAAGAGGAAGTCAAATTGTCCCTGCTTGCAGATGACATGATTGTATATCTAGAAAACCCCATCGTCTCAGCACCAAAATCTCCTTAAGCTGATAAGCAACTTCAGCAAAGTCTCAGGATACAAAATCAATGTACAAAAATCACAAGCATTCTTATAAACCAATAACAGACAAACAGAGAGCCAAATCATGAGTGAACTCCCATTCACAATTGCTTCAAAGAGAATAAAACACCTAGGAATACAACTTACAAGGGATGTGAAGGACCTCTTCAAGGAGAATTACAAACCACTGCTCAATGAAATAAAAGAGGATGCAAACAAATGGAAGAACCTTCCATGCTCATGGATAGGAAGATTTAATATCGTGAAAATGGCCATACTGCCCAAGGTAATTTATACATTCAATGCCATTCCCATCAAGCTACCAATGCCTTTCTTCACAGAATTGGAAAAGACTACTTTAAAGTTCATATGGAACCAAAAAAGAGCCTGTATTGCCAAGTCAATCCTAAGCCAAAAGAACAAAGCTGGAGGCATCATGCTACCTGACTGCAAACTATACTACAAGGCTACAGTAACCAAAACAGCATGGTACTGGTACCAAAACAGAGATATAGACCAATGGAACAGAACAGAACCCTCAGAAATAATACCACACATCTACAACTATCTGATCTTTGGCAAACCTGACAAAAAGAAGAAATGGGGAAAGGATTCCCTATTTAACAAATGGTGCTGGGAAAACTGGCTAGCCATATGTAGAAAGCTGAAACTGGATCCCGTCCTCACACCTTATACAAAAATTAATTCAAGATGGATTAAAGACTTAAATATTAGACGTAAAACCGTAACAACCCTAGAAGAAAACCTAGGCAATACCATTCAGGACATAGGCATGGGCAAGGACTTCATGTCTAAAACACCAATAGCAATGGCAACAAAAGCCAAAATTGACAAATGGGATCTAATTAAACTAAAGACCTTCTGCACAGCAAAAGAAACTACCATCAGAGTGAACAGGCAACCTACAGAATGGGAGAAAATTTTTGCAATCTATTCATCTGACAAAGGGCTAATATCCAGAATCTACAATGAACTCAAACAAATTTACAAGAAAAAAACAACCCCATCAACAAGTGCGCGAAGGATATGAACAGACACTTCTCGAAGACATTTATGCAGCCAAAAGACACATGAAAAAATGCTCATCATCACTGGCCACCAGAGAAATGCAAATCAAAACCACAATGAGATACCATCTCACACCAGTTAGAATGGCAGTCATTAAAAAGTCAGGAAACAACAGGTGCTGGAGAGGATGTGGAGAAATAGGAACATTTTTACACTGTTGGTGGGACTGTAAACTGGTTCAACCATTGTGGAAGTCAGTGTGGCAATTCCTGAGGGGTATAGAACTAGAAATACCATTTGACCCAGCCATCCCATTACTGCATATATACCCAAAGGATTATAAATCATACTGCTATAAAGACACATTCACATGTATGTTTATTGTGGCACTATTCACAGTAGCAATGACTTGGAACCAACCCAAATTTTCAACAATGATAGACTGGATTAAGAAAATGTGGCACATATACACCATGGAATACTATGCAGCTATAAAAAATGATGAGTTCATGTCCTTTGTAGAGACATGGATGAAGCTGAAAACCATCATTCTCAGCAAACTATCACAAGGACAAAAAACCAAACATCGCATGTTCTCACTCATAGGTGGAAAATGAACAGTGAGAACACTTGGACACAGGAAGGGGGACATCACACACCGGGGACTGTTGTGGGGTGGGGGTAGGGGGGAGGGATAGCATTAGGAGATATACCTAATGTAAATGACGAGTTAATGGGTGAAGCACACCAACATGGCACATGTATACATATGTAACAAACCTGCACGTTGTGCACATGTACCCTAGAACTTAAAGTATAATAAAAAAGAAAGTAGATACTGTTCATCTATATGTTTCATTGGTCCATCATAACATTTCTTTTTGGTGTTTTGAAATAGCATGTTTTACATTGAAATTTAATCTTAAAATTGTGATTAGTAAAACTTCTCTAATTTCAACTGTGACATACTTCTTTTTTGAGAGTTTCGTAAAATTGTGATTTGTAGTAAACCGTTTATCCTTTCTATTCCAGTTTATACTTGTGAGCTTCTGATTCTCTAAAGCTTTAAATATTGTAATTAAAATTGATTTATTTGTTTTAGGTTTTTAAAAGATAATGTCCTAAATCTTAGCATATTAAATTCTGTGGTTTTGTTAAATTTAGATGCAATGTTTTCTACTAATTACACAACTTTCCTAGAGGGTTTATTTAATCTTTAATATTCTATCACAAAGTCAAGAAAGTACATTTTCTTTGAAAGCAGAGGAACTTGAGAATATACTGGCATTGAATGCAGTCTTTTGTTTGCTGAGACATTGAAATTATTTCCATTTAATAAATTGTCTCTGGAAATATATATACTTTTAGAATATTTACTCCAAATGTACGTGTGTGTGTGTGTGTGTGTATCATGTAGTACTTCATGCTGGGTGTAAGTAGGGATGAGTAGTATATACATATACATATGTGCATATATATGTGTGTATGTGTGTGTGTGAGTTTGTGTGAGTTTATTCTGTTTTCTGACGATTGAATCTTTCTCTTGGATATGAAATCTGAAGGAATTAATATGTTCAATCATCACCATCTAATTCTTAAATTTTCATAACGTTTTTCCCTTTTTCTCTATTTTAACTTTTTGGGTCCGCTCTTTCATTAAACAAAATAGTTCCCAGCTGGACACAGTGGCTGATGCCTGTAATCTCAGCAATTTGGGAGGCTAAGTTGGAAGGATTGCTTGAGGCTAGGAGTTCAAGACTAGCCTGGGCAACATAGCAGGACCCTGTCTCTACAAAAAGATTTTTAAAAATTAGCCAAGCGTGGTGGCACATGCCTGTAGTGCTACCTATTTGGTAGGCTGAGGCAGGAGGATCGCTTGACTTCAAGGCTGTAGTGAGCTATGATGGCACCATGGCACTCCAGCCTTGAGCAACAGACTGAGACTCTGTCTCTTAAAAGAAAAATAAAGTTTTTTTATGTTTCTTCTTGGATAGTCAAGGGACTTGGGCAGAGACATGTTCTCTTGATCAAATTATTCTTTACATGCAGCTCTTTGCCTGAGCTAATGGAGAGAAGATTGTATCTTTTTCTTTAAGAGTTTGAAAATGTCATCTGAATTTTCTTGAAGGTAAGATAAAGCAATCAAATAAGAATTAAGGCAGAAGTCTCAGGATTTTCTATGATCAATATTGCTCCTATAAAATCCCAATTTGTGCTTCTCTCATCATCTTGCCACCGTATTGATACCTTGACAATTTAAGAAACGCGCTAAGAAATAGATCTGTTTGTTTGGTTGGGCATTTTTCCCCACTATTTTCTGGTGGTCTGACTGGAAATGTCTGCCTAGAGGAGGACCTCATTGAAATGTGACAATTTTTCTCTACCCTCTTATGAGAAATAGGGCTATATGTTCATGTTCATTGTGTATAACATTTATTCTCTTAAAGCAGGCTATTTTTTGACAAAAATGGAAAATCTGACTGTGAATTTTTGTATGTGTGTTCTCATTTCTGAAGCATACTGGCATTCAATCTGGAGTTTGACACCTTGTTTAATAAGTTTTTAAAAAATATCTCAATATTTTCCAATCTGTTTACATCATCTCATTTTTATTCTATGATGTTCACAATTTATTAAAGATAGAAAGAACATTGCTCTTCAACATTTATAAATCTTCTAGTGGCTCTCGGCTGTATCTAGTAAAGAATGATTTTAAAAATTAACAATGTATATTCTTAACCACGTTACAAATGTGTGTTTTTAAGAGAAGACATAATTTATCTTTCTAATGGTTCACTTGGAATTGCCAAAAAGATATAAAAACTGATATTAATTTTGTTGTTTTCTGTTATATTCAGAATTATTAGAAGGCAGCATAAGACAATATATTGCTTGGAAAAGCTTCTTCCTTAAGAAAGTACACTTTTCTACAGAAATATACTTTTTTTTAATTTCAAGAAACTATAGGTAAATGTTATATAATGATTCTGAATAACACTTTGCTTAGAAGATGGTATATTGATATATAATTTAAACATCAAATATAATTATATATTTTTATTTTTATGATGATTTGTACAAATATAAATTTGAAATTAATTTTATGGCACTTTCCAAGAAAGAACATCTAATAGTAACTGAACCCTTAAATACCTCTGGAAATGCTATAAATTTGACATTCATTTTGATCTTGAAATATTTATAATTTATGAATGAGAAATGCAGCACAGAGTTAAAAGAGATCCCTTGGCAAGTGATAATAGTGAGATTGAAGGAGAAAATCAATTTTACAAAGAATGATGCTGAAAAAGCCTTTGTATTATTCAGAGAACTCTTGTTCACATCACTGACCTTCGAAAATTCTCACTGTGATAAAACAAAGCAAAATAAATAAGTGATAAACGAGAAGTGTCTACCATGTTGTTTTTATCTCTGTCTTCTATTGTGGTTATAAAGTCTTTCAACAAAACCATTATCTACCAGCTTAACAATGGTTAACCTAACCTTACTTAACTTTCTGAACTTCAGTTTCTCCTCATATAAAATGAGAATGATACCAACTACTTTAGATAGATCATTCTGAATATTAAATAATATATAATACCAACATCTATCCTAAGTAGTCAGATAATGCGTTTTTATCTTTTGTCTCTTCTCTTTTGGAAATTTAATTTCCTATCATGTTGTTGGTAATTAATATTTCATTACCATTTTCTGTTTTATCACTTGGTTAAAGTAATTTTTTCTGTAATTATAAAGTCAAAGCTTGTATACTTGTAATATTTAGGGCAGCATGAATGTTTTAGATTTTATCTTAGTATTTGTTCTTTTGATCATGGCATGCAGGTGATATCTTGGGGCATATTTACCTGTAGATTAAGAGATACTTCCAGAAGGTATAATGTGATTCTCAAAATAAAACCTTACTTTAAGTAGTACTTTTTTCTTTCTAATTTGTTCTGGGTAGTATTACTGGAAAAGGAAAGAAAAGTAGATTCAGATAAATACATCTTTTGAAATTTTAATGTAGTCGTCTTAATGTTTAGAAGGTGTACTAACGATTGATCATATAATTTCAAGTAGTAAATGTAAAAATACGTGTCATGCTCTTCTCACATTTAATTCAATTTCAAAAGAATAAGATGTCTCCCCCTTCAGAATGGATGATGACACATACTGATTGAAAAATCACTGAACACTTCCCAACGATTATCAAAAACTTTTGAATCAGATTTATCCTCAGCTGTGAAGGATTAGAAACAAGGGAAGAGTTGCAACTATTCAAACAATTTCTGAGGGCAGAGTAAAGGGGACTGCACTGAGTTAATTTGGTGAAAATTAGTAAACTAAGCTTAGCTGTAAAACTGAAAGAATTATTTAAGCCCAGATAAAATATAATCTCCCTTGGATGTTAATTAATCCTAAACACTGGAAAAGATAAGGTAATGCAGAATAGAAGGAACAAAAAATACCTTGTCAGCCTAGGACAGCCTGAAAGAAAATAAAAATATTACAGACTGGGGTAATCTAATTGAGAAATGTGGCACCACAGCTGGGAATTTGTCAAGTGTTTTTTAATTTATGTTACAAAATTCCTTCACTAACTGTAAAAATAGATTCTCCCCTCCCCCAACCTAAGACAAGCCCTTTTTCATTGCACAATAAGGAAACTAACCCTGTAGATCCATACTCATGCGTGTTCTCCCAGTCCTGACTTGTATATATTAACCAAGAGTTGGTGATCTTTTGGTGCAGATTTTATTCTTCTGGAATAGAAGTACTTGCCAATCAGGCCATACCGACTCTTAATCTTACTCCTCAGAAGCAATGAGCAGAGATGGGAGCAGATCTTGAGGAAGGTAAGCATTGATCACCTGCCTTAGATGATGAATTTGCATAGTCTCCAGGCGTTCTTTTAGAGGGGAATGGGACCACTTTTACTAGCCGAGGCGATCTGGTTTCCTGACTTTATCATAGGAGCCTTGTTAGAGCTGCCAATTTGGCTTTCTTTGGAACTCTGTTCTTGTCACAGTTAGATCCTGGACTCAATTTTCAGCACATTTCGTTTCCAACTGCTGGAAATGAAAGACCCTCTGGGTACTGACATGGAAGCTTCCTGGCTTTCATACATGCGCTGAGTTGACAGTTGACTACCATGATTCTGCCATTTTCTTCAGTAAATGTTTCATTGGCGGTTAACAGCTGATTTCATAATTCTTACATATTTACCATTTTACCCACGTCTTTCATGCAATAGGTTGCATTGGTCAGTCCATCCCTTTTCATACGACGTTCATCCCAATTCCCTTCAGGTAATTGGGCAGTCAGGCATTATTACTATTTTAATCATTCTTAGTAATAGGGTCTTTGTTGCCATCTGGCAGGTGAGTAAACAGATTCCAAAATTCCATTCTGAGGGCTCTGTTTTTTAGGACCACTTCTTGTACTATGTCTTTTGATTGTAGTGAGGTAAAAGAGGAAAGGCATGGAAGCCTATAACACGATCATGTTATCAAGTAAGTGATCGCTGTGGTCAACTTTAGGTCAAACCTATTAGGAAACTCTGGGAAGCCGTAGAACATGCCTCAGAATTGGGCTATCAGAGGGGAGAAAGAGCTGAGAAATTCTCCATTTCCCATTAGTCGATGTTTGACTCATGTTCCTGGAGTGTATTATTAGTTCCTATCCACTTCCAGATTGCCTGCAAGAACCCAGAGAAAGTCCTTAGGGAGAGTTAAAGGCTCTGGTGATTAAAACTTAAGGTGGCAATGTAAAGAGTGTTAGGTTGACATGGACAGAACAATGACAGAATGTACTAGAAGAAAAAAAGTTAAAATATCCAACGCCTCTTCGACTAGCGACAAAAAGGGTAAAAATTTTGATTAGCATATGTCTGAAATATTAAGTATGCATGTCTTCATTTCTGGAATAATCAATTTAAAAGACAATTCTTTGTAATATATACCATGTTCTACTCATGATTTCCTTTTGCCTCTAAGCTTAAAGATGTCCTTGATAGGTCAAATGTAAAACTTGGTCCCTTTGACATTGGGATAAATTTTCCAAAAGCCATTAGTCTCTACAGTTTCTTTGTGTCAATTTACCAGATATGCTTAGAAATATCAAAATCTCACTTAGAATTAATCTGAAATTATTGTGTCATATTAATACATTAGAATAATTTTCTCAAATACTTAGAAATTCAGAGAATATTCAACTGAATACACTTTTGAAAAAGAAAATTAGAAATTTTACTCTGATTAAATATTTTCATTCCCATGCTCATGCCACATATAAACAAAAGAAAATGAGATTTTCATCAGATTTTTAGACATTAATATTCAAAATTAGTAAACAGTTGAACAACGTCTAATGATAAGAAAAGAACTTTTGAGGCAAGAATTTTAGAATTCACTGGCCTTCGAATCAGACAAGGTATTTTGAACACACAGTAACCCAGGAAATATTGACTTTGTGATTACTCTAGGTGCTAACTGAGGATATATTTCCCTTAAACAAAACACTGAGAAAACTACATTAGGAAAATTGGTGGTGAACACTGAATATTATTAATTATTAATTAAGAACAAAAAAGGCTGGTATAGGGGAGACAAAATGATACATGCTCAGAGAAAAATTTCGGATATGTAAAAAGGATAGATAGATGATAGATATTTTTAAAGTATATATATATATATGTACATATATAGTATATATACACTTATATGGTATACATTTATCTATAGGCATATCCTCACCTATGGTAAATATATATGAAAGAGTAGATATGTGTATATGTAAACACACACACACACACACACACACTTACTCAAACACACACACGGTAATCACTATGGTCACCTCCAGGTCAAACCTGTTAGAAAAATCTGGGATGCAGTAGAATATGTCTCAGAATTAAAGTATCAGAGTGGTGAAAGAGCTGAGAAATTTTCCAGTTCCCAATAATCAAATGTTTGGTGACATTTCAGAAAATTCAATGCTTGACTAGTCATGTATATATATATATACACATATACATACACACATACATATACATAACCACATACATAACATATAAATGTTATATGTTAAGGCACTTCAACTAACAAAAAAAAAGTATATTATAAAATAAGCCCACTTATTGCCTCATAGGTGATCACTTAAAGTAAAAGCATTTTATTAAAGTTGATAAAAAGTGAAAGCAGAGCTATATTTCTGAACACAAAGATACAAATCAAAAAAGATAACATTATTAACTAAATTAGGATGAGAGAGGATAGGAAGGGATAAAAGGACAATAAATTTTATTTTTTTCATAAAAGAAATGAAGAGGAGACTGAAGATATGAATATAAAATGACAGCAAAGTATGCAAATACTCAAAATAATAGAATCATAATGGCAAAAAATAACAGAGAAACACAGCAGATACTGAAAAAGTGTGCGTATGTCTGTGTGTGTATGTATATATATAAGTATATTTATACATGAATATCACAATATATGAAATGGTATATGTATATATGTACATATATACATACATACATGTACATAATACACACATATATATGTAAGATTCTTAGGTAGTTTTGTCTTTGCATTTTTAAAGTACTTTATCTCAAATTATTCGGCTTGGCAAGTGTACAGCTACAGATGGAGACACTGTGTATATGATAGGAAGTATCAAGGTAGTTTTGTTACCTAAAAAAAAAAATCTACAAATTTTTCTTCACCCTGTTAAAATGGCGAATGTTTTTTTCTGGGAAAGTATCCAAGTTTACTTGAATTTTATTTCCTTGAACAATAATTTTCTCTTTCTATATGCAGAATCCAAATATACATTTTGGTGGCATTTCTGAAAATTCCATGCAGTTTAGTTTTTGAAAATTTGTAATAGTCTCTTACTAACCACCTCTACCCAGAAAAGGATGTTAGGTAGAAACTTGTTATTTTATCCTCAGAACTTCGTAATGCTAAACTGAGGCTTTAAGGTCTGTCAACAAACCTAAAATTGAAATCATCCCTCCCTTAATGATTCCGATCTAACTGTGCTTTGTGATAGCTTTTCTCTGTGATGGCACCATGCATTTCCAAGTCCATCAGATTCAAAACTGTTGAACTTTCATGTTTCTCTCACTCCTCTTCCGTTATTCATTGGTTGTCATTTCTTAGTCATTTTTTCACAATGCCGCCTCACATTTCGTACACCGGCTTTCCATTTCCTCATCACTGCCCACTCATTTTCACAATCATGAGAGCTTCCTAACTTGAAAGATCTCTCTAACACACAGTGCACGCTACTGCCAGATGAATCTTTTGAAACTCTGCTCTTACCATATCACGCCTCAGCTTGGAAAATTACAATAATTCTTGTGTTTTATCAAATTAAATCCAAACCCCTTGACCTAGCACCTAGTGCCAAACAAACTCTAATTCTGATCACCATCTCATATTTTCTATAATTACACCTAGCTGATCTATTTATTGCTTCCCAAACCAAATTACGTTTACTGAAAGGCTACAGGGTGGTATACAACATAGACTCTGGTGCTAAAATTCCCGGCTATGAATACTGGCTTTGCCACTTGGAAGCTGGGTGAGCTTAATTAAGCATTTCTTAACTTCTTCATGCCTTTGTGTTATCTGTGTAATTGACATAATGATAGTGGCTACATCTTTTGAGTTATGAGGATTTAAGAAAAGCGATAAATATAAAGCACTTATAATGGGGTCTAACAGAGTAAGTGGTTGTCTAATGTTAGTTGAAATAAAGCATGTCTGGATGTTTCTGATATAACTATTTCTATTTGTTTTTATTTCATCATTGTTTTGTTCATTTTGCTTTACAAAGTTAACCTCTGAATAAACATAGTTTTAATTGATTAATTTTGAGTTAGTGTAGATAATGACAAATAGAGATTACTAATTTAAATATCCTAAAAGAGGATCTTAAAGGACCTTACTTATTAAAGTAAATGTTTCTGAAAAGAAAAAATGGGGGAAGAGACTATTTGCTTGGTTGTCAAATTTAAGAATTCGCTTCATATCTAGATTTATTATTGCTAATATTTATTTATATAATCATGTGATTTTATAAAAACTGGCTAGCACTTTGTCAGCTTAGTAATTGAATAATTTGAACATTTTTAAATGTTTTAAAACATTAACAGGACGACATTAGTTTTTACAATGTATTTGTCACTTTCCTCTTTATAATCTATCAAGTAAGCATTGTGTTTTAATTTGTGACTTAAGAAAAAAATGAAGTTTATATCTAATTCAGAGATTTTTACTTGGAACTGGAAGACAATTTTGACCAATTTTGTTGTTTTTTTAAGTGACAATACTTGACTTGCCCAGGATCACAGAGTTCACTTGTCAAATTCAAGATGAAAACTCAGAATTGCCAACTCCATGTCTTTTGCAGATTTCCACATGGGGCTTGTAAAATACAAATTCAAAGATTCAGGATTCTTATCTGTTATTCAGTGTCATAAGTGTTGTATTGTGTATATTTTGAATATTAGTTCAATACATTCTGTGTTTCACTTATGCATTAGTAAAGTAGTATATATCAAAATATTACGCCTCTTCTAAACATTCTTTTATTTTAAAGATTGAGTCAGAATTTCATGGGGGTGTGGGGGGCATGACTCACTACATTTTAAAATTACCTGTGGGACTTGGCTTATAGAATTGTCTAGATATGCCTAGACTTATTCATAAAGTGAGGCTATATGTGATGCCTATGATTTGAATGTATCCTCCTGAAAAAGCCTGCCTTGAAAACTTAATCCACAATGCACCGCTGTTGGGAGATGGAGCCAAATGAGAGGGGATTAGTTCATGAAGGAGGAGTGGATGGATTCCTGCTGTTACCTCAGGAATGGGTTCATTAGTGTGGGAATCAGTTCGTTATAAAAGGGGAAGTTTGGCTTCTTTTACTTTCTCTCTTGAGTTTTCTTGCTCTTCTGCCCTCTACCGTGGAATGACATAGCAAGAAAACCTTTGCCAGATGCCAGTCCGTCAGTCTTGAACCTCCCAGCCTCCAGAAGCATGAGCCAGTAAATTTCTATTCATTATAATTACACAGTCTCAGGTATTCTGTTACAGCAGCACAAAACAGAATAACACAGTGATTTATTGTATATTGCAGACCTTCCAACTATACTTAAGCTATATAACACTTGTCTACCCTAATATAATTTTTCATTCTATTGTGTTTTTTTAACATGTTTAAAAATTATAATGGCAGTTATATTAAACTAAATTATATTTATAATTTATGTGTTTATTGTGTTTTCAAAAAGTATACATCCTTAAAGCAGCATGTTTAATCAGTGAATTTCAACATAAGGCCTCATTTCATGTGATAGGCAACAGAGTTTTACACCATCTGTATCAGGATTTCCAGGAAAGCAAGATGTTTTTTATCCTTTGAGTACAATTATCATCTTCTCAAGTGGCTTGGTTAATTTGGTTATCTTCATTTCTCTATGGAAGAGCAGATGCTTACCTTTTATCCTGAATCATTTTTACTTTTATCCTGAATCATTGTGGTATCAGCAGGCTGGTGAGTAGTAGTGTGTCCATGGAGAACAGAACACCATACAATGCTGTAGTTCCGTAATCATTGCCTTCCTTGACTCAAAGTGGAGAGTCGTTGAATTTCCATTGCTCCTTTTGGAATCCATTAAATCAAAAATATCATTTCTGAGAATATTTATAAAGCAGTTTACTAAGTAACTTTCATTTATTTATTTTAAAATATATTTTCTAGAGCAGCCATAAGCAGATTAAAGACTCCCTTAATTAATTCTCATATCATCCCTGTTAAGCAGATACCAGTGGTGTAACAGATAACTCATCACACACATTAGCAATTTGAGGCAGTGGGAAGTTTGGTGTTAATGCCAAACAGCGTGTCAGCAATAAGGCCAGGAGCATAAGCAAAGTTTTCTAATTCCCAGTAGCGCTCTTGCCCCTAAAACACATGATTTCCTCTATAAGAATGCAAAACCATTTTGCAAGGTTAAGTGTGATATAATCTTTCTTCTCTAATGGAATAAGGCATTTATTTCCTAATCAAAACAGCATTTGCATTAACAACCATCTTTGTACAATGCAAGGGAATTTGATATTAGGTGATACAGTTGGAACCCAGATCAAGGTCTGTGAGCAGCCACAGTTTCAAACTTCTGGACATTTTATTCATTTTCTGACAAGGGAAGCTTTAGAGCCACATTGAGAAAGAGTTTTATAGATAACGTGTGGGCTAATGACTTGCATATAATTGTGATCGTGTCCCTGTGTATTAAGATTGCAAAAATGTAGATTTTTTGCCTGGATAATCCTACCTGGTTTTGAACTAATCATTTATGAATGCTGTTTTTAAAACTTTTCTTTTTTCTTTTTTAATCACTGGCACAGAAATTCAGGTGATACTGTGGAGAACTGAAGAAAACAATGTATTCCATCTTATTTAAGGAACATGCTTTAAATCTCAAGTGACTTTTTTTTAGGTTTATTTTATACGTCAAAGGTCAACAACTAGCTATGTATTATCACAAAGCAGTCAGTTTTGTTTCCTATGTGTTTTTTTATCCTTGTATAAAATGGACCAAGTGTTTGGGATAGGAGAAAGGACGGCAATTTCTTGCTATATATAAGTAATTCTAGGCTTTGTGTCACCGTAGCATTGAGAATCAATTTCACATGATTTCTCCAAAGTGATACAAGTGGCTTGTGACAAAATTGTAAATACAAAGCAGATACATGTATTCCCATGCCAGCATTTGACTTGAAATTCTATATGGAATCATGGCAGAGGGTAGGAAACACTTTAAATCACTTGCCTAAATTAGGTGTTTACAAGATACATGATATATGGCTCCTAACAGTGTTTGGTGCAGTTAGCATTCAATACAGATTTGTTTATAAAGAATATCTTTTCACTTAGGACATTTTGACTGGGAAACATAAGAGTTTAAATCAGGCATATAAAAGCAAACAAAAAAAAAGTCTTTGAAATTCTCTTATTACTTCCGGTCAAATACATAATACACAGTGGCAAATCTACACGTTAGAAGACAATGCCTTTGAACATCTCCACTTGTTTTTCCCTGTAGTTAGCCCACTTCCATGCAATTAATCAAATGCCACTCATAAAAATCACTGCCAGTTGCTCTATGACTGTGTTCTCTAATATCATAGGCACTAGCCCCAAGCAGCTATTGAGCCCATGAAATATATAGCAAATATGATCAAAATACTAAATTTTACATTTTAATTAATTTTAACTTAAACTCATAGCAGTATAAAATATTTTTATTAGAAACATATTACTGTATCATAGGAATTTTTTTTACTTTAACCATTGCATCAAGTTAGCTATTGTTACATTGCAGTTGTTAGGCATGTGTATTGTTTCTATTATTACACATAAACTCATTAGCAACATACTCAGTGACAAACGATCAGTGTCAACAGATTGATTCATTTAAATATATTTTTTCTACACATCTAGTAAAACATTTCAATTTGCTTATTTGGATGTTGCATACATACCCTGGAGTTAGTCATAATTCGGTAAATTATAGTGACAGTTAAATTGAAATATGTGTTATGTTAATTTTAACGTAAAGTATTTTTCTACTTTAAATGCTAAGTATAGAAAAATTTGCAAATTTAAAGGCATAATACTGATGTTCAACCAAGTGGAGATGCAGAAACTGGTGATCTGTTGCAAATTTCATAATGAATGGCAACTGAAAATGACATTTTTTAAAAAAGTGAAGTTGTTTGTTGTGAACAAAGTCAGATATATCACAGTGAATAATCTTAAGAGATGTTTTCAGCAAATACATAGTAGTTTGATCTTTAAAAGAAATTCTATAATTATAAAAGAATTAATAAGATGGATCATGGGAAATTGGAACTAAACATATAATGAACATTTTCTTTGATGACTTAATAGGTTCTTAGTTGGTGGCATTTACCCACTGTAAATGGATAACTTGGATTTTTAAATATATATTATATATATATTTTATCATACTTTAAGTTCTAGGGTACATGTGCACAACGTGCAGGTTTGTAACATAGGTATACATGTGCCATGTTGGTTTGCTGCACCCATCAACTCATGATCTACATTAGGTATTTCTCCTAATGCTATCCCTCCCCCAGAACCCCACCCCCTGACAGGCCCTGGTGTGTGATGTTCCCTGCCCTGCATCCAAGTGTTCTCATTGTTCAGTTCCCACCTATGAGTGAGAACATGTGGTGTATGGTTTTCTGTCCTTGTGATAGTTTGCTGAGAATGATGGTTTCCAGCTTCATCTATGTCCCTGAAAAGGACATGAACTCATCCTTTTCTTATGGCTGCATAATATTGCATGGTGTATATGTGCCACATTTTCTTAATCCAGTCTATCATTGATAGACATTTGAGTTGGTTCTAAGTCTTTGCTATTGTGAATAATGCTGCAGTAAATATATGTGTGCAAGTGTCTTTATAATAGCATGATTTATAATCCTTTGGGTATATACCCAGTTATGGGATCGCTGGGTCAAATGGTATTTCTAGTTCTTGAAAACAAAAAGAAAGAAAAAAGAAAAAAAAAGATGGAGAGATGGTAGGATAGCTATTTCAGCTAAAAATTTTTGTTAGAAAACTATAAGAAAAGGTATACACACACATATACACACAACAGTAAGTAAAAACTTACAATTAAGCTGACAAAGAATATATAAACTACAAGACATTTTTACAGTATCAAAGATCAGTTGATTCAAAATTTCAAAAATTGCAGGAACAGGATATCTCCAATAGGGCCTTCTTATTAGCTGAAATACTGTTATTGAAAGACATATCGAGCAGTCCTATAACCAGCCAATAGCCACCAATTTATAATGTGATTGAGAAATAAACCTTTCTTTTTTTTCTTAAGTTGCTTACCTATGTTTTTCTTTTGTTTTGTTACCATAGCACAACCTACCATGAACTATTATAAATGTGTTATTGGAAACTCTGTGTTATCAAGTGCTTTCTCAACCAGTAGAGATTAAAAATACAACTACTTTCAATTGTCTGTCAATATACCCTTTTGTCATATTAAAAGGTGTCCTCATACATTAAATCTTCAAAACCTGTGTCCCAAGGCAGTTTGTCCCATGAAGAGCTAAAATAGGATATGATGCGATATACCCATGTACCCATGTTTATTTTTCCTGAACATATGTTATCTATTTGTGAATTCATGTTTCTTTCTACTTATACCTTGAGAATTATTGAAGTCTTATTTGAGCAAACAACCTGATTATCTGTGAATCTGATTGATAAATTCTGCTTTCCAGAATAAAAAATGAAAGAGTGGCTGTAACAAAAACCAAGTAACATTTATAAAAGAGAGTTCAGAATGTAGAATGGAGCTACTTTGTAGATTTTGACAGATATCTTACACACAGATATTCTGAATATTCCGCATATGTAGTGTATTAGTCCATTCTGTGGCTGCTATAAGGACATACCTGAGACTGTGCGATTTATAAAGGAAAGAGGTTTAATTGACTCACAGTTCCTCAGGGCTGGGTAGGCTTCAGGAAACTTACCTTCAGGTGGAACGGGAAGCAAACATGTCCTTCTTCACATGGTGGTAGGAAGGAGAAGAAGGAGTGCCGATCAAAGGGGGAAGCCCCTTATAAAACCATCAGATCACATCTCAAAAGAACTGACTGACTATCATGAGAACACAATGGGCTAAACTGCCCCCATGATTGAACTATCTTCATGTAGTCCTTCCCACGATATGGAGGGATTATGGGAACTAAAATTCAAGATGAGATTTCGGTTGGTATGCAGCCAAATGATATTATACCACCCCTGGCCCCTCGAAATCTCATGTCCTCACTTTTCGAAACACAATCATGCCCTTCCAACAGTCCCCCAAAGTCTTAACTCATTCCAGCTTTAACTCAAATGTCCAAGTCCAAAGTCTCATCTGAGACAAGGCAATTCCCTTCCATCTATGAGCCTGTAAAATGGAAAGCAAGTTAGTTACTCCCTGGATACAATGGGGGTACAGGCATCAGGTAAATACACCCATTCTAAATGGGAGAAATTGGCCAAAACAAAAGAATTGTAGGCCTCATGCAAGTCCAAAATCCAGTGGGGCAGTCATTAAACCTTAAAGTTCCAAAATGATCTCCTTTGACTTCATATGTCATATCTAAGACATGCTGATGCAAGAGGTGGGTCGTCATGCCCTTGGGCAGCTCTGCCCCTTTAGGTTTGCAGGGTACAGTCCCCCTCCTGGTTGCTCTCCCAAGCTGGTGTTGAGTGTCTTGGCTTTTCCAGGCCCAGAGTGCAAGTTGTCAGTGGATCTAAAATTCTAGGGTCTAGAGGATGGTGACCCTCTTCTCACAGCTTCATTTGGCAATGCCCCAGTGGAGATTCTGTACTGGGGCTTCAACTCTACATTTCCCTTCAGCACTGCCATAGTAGAGTTTCTCCATGTGGGCCCCACCCCTGCAGCAAACTTCTTCCTGGACATCCAGGAATTTCCATCCATCTGAAATCTAGACTGATGTTCCCAAACCTCAGTTCTTCTGTGCACCCACAGGCCCAACACCATGTGTAAGCCACCAAGGCTTGGGGCTTTCACCTTCTGAAGCAATGGCCCAAGTTTTACCTTGGCCCCTTTTAGCCATGGCTAGAGCAGAAGCAGCTGGGACATGAGGCACCAAGTCTGTAGGCTGCACAGAGGAGGGCATCCCAAGACCAGGCCCAGGAAACCATTTCTTCCTCCTAGGCCTCCAGGCCTGTGATGGGAGGTGATGCCATGAAGTTCTCCGGCATGCCGTGGAGACATTTTTTCCATTGTCTTGGTGATTAACATTTGGCTTCTCTTTACTTATACAAATGTCTGCAACTGGCTTGAATGTGTCTCCAGAAAATAGGGTTTTCTTTGGTTGTTGTTGTTGTTTTTGAAAGAGTCTCACTTTGTTGCCCAGGCTGGAGTGCAGTGGTGCAATCTCAGCTCACAGCAACCTCCACCTCCCAGGTTCGAGCGGTTCACCTGCCTTAGCCTCCCAAGTAGCTGGAATTACAGGCAGGTGGCACTATGATCAGCTAACTTTTGTTTTTCTCTCTCTCTCTCTCTTTTTTTTAATTGGAGACAGGTTTTAATCTTGTTTACCAGGTTGGTCTGGAACTCCTGACCTCAGGTAATCCACCTGCCTTGACCTCCTAAAGTGCTAGGGTTTTCTCTTCTATCACATCATCAGGCTGCAAAATTTCCAAACTTTTATCTCTGCTTCCTCTTGAATGCTTTGCTGCTTAGAAATTTCTTCCACCAGATACCCTAAATCATCTCTCTCAAGCACAAAGTGCACCAATCTCTAGGGAATGGCAAAATGCCACCAGTCTCTTTGCACAGCAAGAGTGACTGTTACTTCAGTTCCCAACAGTTTCCTCATCTTCATCTGAGACTATCTCAGCCTGGACTTCATTTTCCGCATCACTATGAAGCATTTGGGTCACAGCTGTTCAACAAGTCTCTAGGAAGTTCCAAACTTTCCCACATGTTTCTGTCTTCCTCTGAACCCTCCAAACTGTTCCAACCTCTGCCTGCTACCCAGTTCTAAAGTTGTTTCCACATTTTCAGATATATTTACAGTGGCGTCCCCACTATTCCCACTACCAATTTGCTGTATTAGTCTGTTCTCCCACTGCTATAAGGATATACCTCAGACTGGGTAATTTATAAGGGAAAAAGGTTTAATTGACTCAGTTCTGCAGGGCTAGGTAGACCACAGGAAACTTACAATCATAGTGAGGGGAAGCAAGCACATCCTTCTTTATATGGTGGCAGGAAGGAGAAGAATCAGTGCTCAGCAAAGTGGGAACCCCCTTATAAAACCATCAGATCTTGAGAGAACTGACTAGCACAAGAACAGGATGAGACAAACCACCCTCGTGATTCTAGTATCTCCACCTGGTCCCTCCTGTGACTCATGGGGATTATGGGAACTACAAGATGAGATTTGGATGGGGGCACAGTCAAACCATATCATCTGCTTTGTTATATCATATGTGGAAAGCTCTTTCTTTGTTATCCAGAGGAAGTAATAGTTAATGATTGAAGTGCAACTGACACTGTCCTAGCTTGAATTCACTAGAGAGCGTATCCTCAAGAAATGGGTGATAATGATAGGTTTTGGAAAGTGAAATAAAACCAGACAACTGCAGAACAGTTTGAAAAATAGTTGTTCATAGGAATTTAGTCTAGTTTCAATGTTGGATTTCGAAGCTTAAATATCAGGCAAATGATCTTTTCTTATGTTTCCATATTTTTAATTTAGTTTTTCTTAAAATGTTTTTAGATATGACCCTGTGAGGCCAGAAAGAAATAAGATAGACAGGGAGAGAAATGTTACGGCAAATAGAGTGAGCATGTGGTCAGCTGGCAATGAGAAGAACACGCTTGTACAATGCTCCTCTCCCATCACTTCTTCTCTGCTATATCACCCTGATATGAAGTAGAGCAAAACCCATAATAAAAACTAACCTGAAATCCTTTACAGTTTCAATGGAAAGTAAAATCAGACTCTAAAAAAGAGCATATTGAAATATGTTTAGTTTATGATGTTTAGAAGGATTAATATAAAAAGTCTCTAGCAAAATCCTGAGGTCCCTGTATAATTCTGGACAAAAGAATATGAGGGTACTATCTGTCTGGTTTAGGATTGTTCAAAATTCATGTCGTTATGCATTTTGAAACATTTGTAAGGCCCCAATGATACAATGTTTCTATTAATCAATAATTTATTGGGACTCTGTTATGTACCAGCCTTCTAATCTCAAGTGTTTTTCAGTATCTGCTGTGGTATCCAAATGATAATTGTTAGTATCCATTCAACATAGAGCAATGTAAACTTTAAAAAGCAGATAGCTGGTTATGTATGTACAACTCATTAGGACTTGTTTTTTTCTTATTTAGACAATCCCCTAGTAAGAAAAAGCAATGAGGAGAGATTACTAAGATTCATATAAACGCTGGTGTTTTATACTTAAGAAAAATATATATTAGTCATGATAGAACCAGCTTTGCTGAAGTGAAACACATCTCCAAATATCTCTGTGGCTTAAGGCAATAAAAAGGTTTGTTTCATGGTATATCACAGGCAGGTTAGAAAGGGGCTCTCCTCTGTACAGACATTTATGGACTCAGGCTGTCAGAGGTTACGTCATCTTTTAACGATACCCGCAAGAATATGTTACCTCTGTTACTCTATCATGAAATGAAATGACAGAGAGAAGTTGTTCTGGAAACTAAAGGCTCAGGGCAGGAAATGACACTTGCCGTATATGCTTGCCACCTTTTAGTGGCAGAACCAGTCACATAGCCCCAGCTAAGTGAAATTTCAGTAGAGTTTTCTGCTTACCTAGAAGACAAAAAAGACAAAAAGATTGGTACTGATGAGAAATGTTAATATCACTTGTGTTTAACTCATTTAAATTAAAAAGATTAGTGAAGATCTTCTATGAAGAAAACATTGTGTCATACTATGTTGTACACAGAAATGAGCAAGATGCTGTCACTGACTAGAATACATTCAATCTAACTGAGCTAGCATATTTACACCACTGTAATAATGAAAAGTAGAATGTAATGTCATATTAAATTTGACATTGACTCCAAAATTTTATAGGGGTCAAAAAATACAATTGTAAGGTAAAGTTTTGGAGATGCTAAATGACTACTCACTTGTCTTAATTCTCTTAAGCTCCACATTTACAAAGACATCTATATTTCACAATAAGAGGCTGATTCAGTAATTTGGTTAATATTTTATTTTAGTGAAGAATTGTGCTTATAAAATAACAAGACAAATATAGAATAGCATATAAAAATCACCTAAATATAGTTTCATTATATTATTCAGTAAATAATTTTATGAATTGCCTTATTTGTTCATTATCTTTCTGCCTTGTATTATTTAATGTGCCTATCTTAGGGATATGAATCTTGTGTTTTAAATTTTTTATAAGTTACAAGATAATTCCTCATTGAGTGTTTCATTTCCAAATCCTCTGAAGAAGATTTGAAAGAATGGCTTTAGAGACAGCCAAATGAATGTATATGTCTGGTAGTTCCAGTGGTAGAAATCAAATCATCCAGAAGACACAATTCAATAAAATAATAAAATAATTCCATAAAATAATTCAGTTTTCTCAGAATAATTTTTACTGTCATGGTGTGGGTTATTTTTAGTAAAGTGATTATTTGGAAATTAGATTGTTTAAACTGGTACGCACCTAACAATTGTACTTCTTTCTATGTTTTTACATTGTCAAAACTGATGTCATATTCTTACTTTATGTTTTATGTAACAAATTTCAAATATCATCTAGGTTATCTAATGTACTATCTGCCAGTTCTTCATACAGATAAGACCTGAATTCAGTCATCTAATATTATTATAAACCTGCTCTGGCAGTGCCCCACTTAACTTTCCAACTTCATTTTTAAAATCCTTCCCACATTTTTCTCCTCCACACCCCTTACATACTGCATTCTTTGTGCATACTATCCTTCCACCTAAAATATTCATTCACATGGGCATTTTCAGGTCTGCTTTGACTTATGCTTCAAATTCTCAGTACAAATTTCTTCTCTCCAATAAATCTTTTGTTGACCTGATTATCTAATTTTTTTTGTTGATGCCAAGGTTTTATGAAGAAATCAACCTAATCTGTTTGATATCCCACAACACACTCAACATAGTACTTGGCATATCATAATCACTCTTTTTTTTTTTTTTTTTTGAAATGGAGTCTCGCTGTTGTTGCCCAGGTTGAAGTGCAATGGCACAGTCTTGGCTCACTGCAACCTCCGCCTAGAAGGTTCAAGCAATTCTCCTGCCTCAGCCTCCTGAGTATCTGGAATTACTGGTATTTTTAGTAGAGATGGGATTTCACCATGTTGGTCAGGCTAGTCTAGAACTCCTGACCTCAGGTGATCTGTCTACCTAGGCCTCCCAAAGTGCTGGGATTACAGACGTGAGCCACCACGCCCAGCCACTAAATATTTTTAAATAAATAACTAAATGAAGAAATCAGGCACTAAAGATTGGGTGACATGCTTAGTGGGAATCCTGGGCATGAGAGGAGCCACTGGATCTTTAACAAGGAGATAAAATTTGAGTATAGTTTTGAAAGATGCATAAGAATATGAAATATGGATAAGGAAGGGAGAGAGATGAAAGTTTACTAAAGAGAATGACATAATTCTATGAAGTCACATGGTAGACATCATTCTGCCCATGGGCAATCACACTACATGTCACCATAAGACTTAGGGTTTGAGGTCAGTGAGAATACAAGATTAAGTTGTTTAGTAGTGTTCTATCATTTGACAAGTCTGGTAACATTGGTAGATTCCTTAAAATACATCAATTACTAAAACTGACAAAAGATGAAACAAAAGACCTGAATTGTCCTGTATCTATTAAAGAGTTTGCATTTGTAATTAAAAACTATTCCATAAAGAAACTTCAGGCTTAGGCGGCTTTTCTCCTAATGAGACCCAGCCTTCATGGCAGGAATAATATTGATTCTCTGCAAACTCTTTCAGAAAATAAAGAGGAAACACTCGGAAATGCATTATGTCTATTTTTTCTGATACCCAAATGAGAAAATAACATTATAAGGAAAATAAACTATGTACGAATATTCTTCATAAAAGTAGAAACAAAAATCATTCATAAAACATTAGCAAAATGAAATCTAACGATACATAAAAAGATGCCACACATGGCCATGTGTAGTTTGTCCCAAAAATGCAAGGTTAATTTAACATTCACACACACAAAATCAGTCAATACAGTTTAATATTTTAACAAAATAAAAAAGTTATTTGCTTATCTCAATAGATAAAGAAAAAGCATTTGAAAATATTCAACTACCAATCATGATTTTTCAAAAAATTCCTATATAACTTAGGAATCAAGAGGGGCAGAGGAGGAGCTTCCAAAACCTAACAAAGGGCATCTATTTAAAAGAAAAAAACCTGCAGCTAACATCATACCTGACACTAAAACTTGGAAATATTTTCCCTAAGATTGGGAGCAGGTGTCTACTCTTACCATTTATATTTAACATTTTATTGAAGATGCTATTCTATGAAATAAGGTAAGGAGGGGAAAAAAAGCATAAAGATTATAAATAAAGAAGCAGAATTCTCATCAGAATCAAGACAATGATGCCCAGTTTTACTATATTATTTGACAACGTGGCTCTTCCACTGCAAAACAGTCTTTTTGTGTTTGGTAAAACCCTAAATAGAAGGTTACTATTTAGTCTAACTTCCACCAGACTGAATAGTCAGACATTTTCAGACATCATCTCAAGTACATAATGCTGGGAACTTTCTTCCCTGGAAAAAGAAAGGTCACGTGATTAGAACTTAGATACTAAGCAATGTTTAGCTTAAATTGCAATATAAACTAGATAGTAGTGACACATTTGAGGGGAATGACGGTGGCTATTAAGGCATGCACCCTGATTACAGCTGTTTAAATGCTACCTTGAGACCTCAAACTTTGTTTTTCATTGTTCAAAGAAGATATTTATAGGAGTCAGCAGCACACCTTTGCCATTAGTTCAGAAGGATCCCATCATACTAAATCAGCAATCATTAGATACATTATTATATATTTACCTATGATATTAGCAATAGTTAATGCTTACTCTGCACTTATTATGCATAGGATGTCTTCTATGAGATGGACACATGATGATTAAATGAATTCCCTGAAAAAGTAATGAGGTCAGTTTTATTTTCCCACTATCTTACAAAGAGAAAAGTGGCACAGAGAGTTTAAGTAATTGGCAAAATTTGATTAATACACATAAGCCACTTGGAAACCAAAAATGCAGTGGTCAAAAAGTAACAGAAATATCTTCTATTTTGTTCACAATATTGAAATTAATAAGTCCCTTTTCATTATTTACTTGTTTACATTCAGAATGTTCAATTAAGGTAAAACATATAAGTGAACCATAGTTAATTAAAATAGGCTTCCCATAATATGATCAAGTTAATCTGGAAGTCATTCTGAAACTCAATGAACTCTAGATATGATAATTCTACAAAATGTTTTTTCATTTATCTTTAATAAGATGATTTACTTTAAAAGTTCTTCATTATTATTTTTTAGAAGCATCCTTACTATCTTGGGAAAACACTTCATGACAAAAAATTTATTACATGCTGGATAGTCTATACAATTTTATTATTTAATAATTTTGAATTTGATAATTAAAATTCCTTACACTACAGTTTCAAGATTGTTTAATCGAGCAACACATACTTATTTGTCACCAGCCCTCTTCACTTCAATGGCTATTCAAGGTGAAATTGATTTCATAAAAGACTAGCCAAGAAAACAAGGAGAAATAAAAATATCAACAATAATAATTAAAAAAAACTATAGGGAGATGGTAAATAAAAGAGAGAAAACTTTGAGCACTGCTTTGTCAAGATATATTAAATTTAGAAATGATGATCAATTCCAAGAAAAACATAGCAATACAACTAATTCAAGAAATAGGGTGAATAGATTTATAACCAATTAAAGAAATTGAATACATTTAAAAATATTTAACAGATAATTTTAAATAACTTTAATGTTTAGTTTTACTGAACTATCAATAAACAAATACTTCTTATAAATACATAATTCTTATTATGTACATAAATTTCTAGAGAAAATAAAAAGAGGCCACTATACCATTCTTTTTATGAGGCTTATATAAGTGTGTTACAAATAAGAGACAAAGTAATCAATCTTACTCATTAACACTGATGCTAAAAAATACCCATTCAAGATCATTCAATAACGGCTTTAATGTGGTAAAATTTATTTAGCTACTTCTTAAATTCCTAAATTAATTTACCTAATTTTTGAGAAATTCATTTACTTAATTTCCTAAGTTAGTAAACTGAAAAAAGAACAGGAAGAATGCCATAATGTCACCTCAATAGATATTTTTTAAGCATTTGAAAAATTCAGTGCAATTTTATTTTAAAAATAATTTGCAAACTAGAAACAGAATGAATCCTACACATCTTAATTAATGATCATAGATATACAACTAATATCAAATGCTAAAACATTAAAAACATTTTTAAAATAATAAATGAGAAAAATGATTATTATGGCTTCTATTCAACATTTGTTTGTTGAGTAGAAAAAAATAAAAATATAATGAAATACTTAAATGTTTAAAAAAACACCAAATCTGTATTAGTCACAGATAATATAACTGACTATACAAGACATCGGAGAAACTTAGAGAAAAAAATTTGTACTCCGTTTTACCAAGTGGCTGATTAAAATTTAACAAGTGGCTGATTAAAAATCAATTGCCTTTCTCTTTGAAAACAATCTAAAAATCTTCTTGATAGACATTTCCACCAGGCTATGCTTATAGAATGTAAATCAGACCAAAACAAATGGAGAAAATCTTATACATCAATGGAAAGAATCACTATCAAAGATATCTTTTCTGAAATTGATTAAAATATTCAATAGATTTCAATTAAAATTCCGACAGAGATATTTGAGGAGCTTGCCAAGATTCCCATTGTCATGAAGATGTGGACTAAGAGGAATGCTTATGTATTGCAAGTGGTTATGTGACATTGTACATGAACTTTTAAAATTCAATCTGGCATTTTCTTGTAGAGTTAAAAATATGTATACCTTGTACCTCCACAAAAGTCTAGAGAAACTGTTGCCATGTATGCCAAGAGACTTCAGAAAATGTAGCCATGAATGCCAAGAGACTTCATCGAGAGTATTCATTGCAGCTTTGTATTAAAAAAAACCTAGAAATAATACAAATGATGATCACTATGAAAATGAATAATTTTCCTGTATTGTAATCATCTAAGAGAATAACATACAAAGATAAAATTGAGATATCAGCCCTTTACTAGTCAGCATGGCTAAATTACAAAAACACCAATATGATAGAAGAATAAATATAGCATGGTATCACTTATACAAAGCCTATAAACATACAACACTTAACTCTGATATTTTGGAGACAGGTGTATATGTAGTTAATCCATAGTGAAACATGGGAATAATTAACACTCTGATGGAAAAAAAAAGTAAGATTATTAACGAGGGTACAAACAGTCTTCAAGGTTATTTTTAGTACTTAATTGCTGAATCTGGCAGTGGATTGTATATTTTTTAAATTATTCTTTATACCTTAAATATACATTACATATTATTTTTTGTGCTCAAAATATTAAACAATAAAAACAAAAGAAGCAGAATGATTATGTGAGCATCCATGTTGGCATAGGGGCAGGCTGAAGGCGGGGAAGTATTCTAAGCAGGGGCACCATGCTGTTCAGGGAGCAGAGGCAGAAGATTACAAGAACTGGGAGATAAAAATGTATATTGTATTTTAGGGCATTTCTTCCTCTATGACTAAAATTATCCTTCAGAAATGAGTACGTTTCATTTGAATCTTCACAAAGTCTCTCATATAGTAGGGTGGTTTCTTCATTCTTTATTTTCAACAAACAGATACTTTTTGAGGGCAAGACAGAATAGTCTAAAATTACCACAGCCCATAATCATCTTAAATAGTTATAGAATCTACCTGAGCAAATCGGAAAGACAAAGACTAGAACAATCATAATCCTACTATAGGTACCTACTGACAGTTGTATTTCTTCACCTTCCTTTTTCACGTAACTCCTCCACAATTTATCTGAATAGATCTTTAGAAAACATTAAAATTCCACAAGTCATGAACTCTTTTATTTGAGAGTTAAAGGATTTCAAAACTGTATTTAAAATTTAGCTTCATGAATCGGTTCTGATGAAAGAATGTAAAAATGCAAATTTCAGTAAACATTGCAAACTGTTGCTTATGTATTGCCACACATACGCTGGAAGATTTAACTAACATGATCAATTTAAATGTAAACACATTTAAATTCACTGATGATTCCTTGTTGATTATCTTGCTGCTTGTAGCTTTATTTCATTTTTCAATAAAGAATGAAGAGAAATGCCTCAGAGTTTGGTAACGCTATTTGAGTTTTACGCTTGCAATGCTTTGAAAGACTGAGTAAAACATTGCCTGAAAAAAATTCATTTTTGTCTACCGTAACTGGATACCACTACATGGAGCTTATACGTAGGCCATAAACACTTCGAGATATATATATTTTAAAAGAATATAACAACTTTAACTTATATTTACTAATTTTCTCCTACATTATAGCATTTAATCATGCTTGTGTAAGTGTTAGGTAACATGACTTTATTATTGCTGGAGGTCTGGTCCAGGCCAGACCTCATGAATTCCAGAGAATAAACATTTCTCACTCCAAACCCTCAAATGGGGCAAAGGTTTTTGAATAGTCAGAAAAGATTTGGTTTTGCATCTTTTTTTTTACTTGAATGTTTCTCTTAAGCTTTCCCCAGATATTCATGCTTGCCAAATCTATTAAGTAAAGTACTTAGTGTTTGTGGACTCATGTTGAACAAGTAGAGCCTCACTCCCTATAATCATATAAAATAGGAGACGCTTTCATTTGCTGAACAGCATGATGTAGGATTCTGTCAACCGTTGTGCTTCTCAAAGACAAGGTAAATGTGGTTGCTGCTAAATTAACCTTTCCTTAACACAAAGCTGGATTGTGTTTTCTGGTGGCTAATCACAAAATGGGTAAATTCTATGGCTCAGGATAAATACCACCTGCTGATAATAGTTATTTCCTTAGTCTCAATTTTAATTAATTATGTTGTCAAAATGTTTCAGTGAACTCTTGGAAAACTGTACCATAAATAATACCTGTAAGTTAAATAAACAAAAGAGCTTACATTTCAGCATTAGAACCCCAAAGCTGCAATCACACCACTGTATTTATTGTCTGATAAAATGTCCAAGGGCAACAAATGGGTAGAATTTGCCAAGATGTAACTGTTTGTTGAAATATACTTTTCTCACATATCAAATTGCTAATAAGGTGATGAAAAAGTAACAAAAATGAGATTTTAATCAAACTGTACAATATGCTATTTTTGTAAGTGGGAAGAAGTATTGAACATCTCCAGCTAGAAATAATAATGAGCATTCTGCTTAATAGCCCACTGCTTATGGATGCAAAGGAGATAACGTAAGTAAAACACATTCATATGGAAATAATCATGTTTGGCAAAAGTCTATGACCATTTTGTTGAGAATTAAAGAGGAAAAGATATATATTTTATAATATAAAGTATATTATTAAGATAATATTTACTTCATTTCTTCAAACTTCCATCTTCTCGTAAAACACAGTAATTAATTTTGGAGCTTAAATATTTTATGGTGTCTCATTAATATTTATAAGAAATTTGTCATCTTTATTATGATATACCCTTGCTAAAATTGTTAAGAATTGTTTGGCCAATATAATATGACTATGAAGGGATTTTTGGGAAGGAAAAAATTAAAATGGTTGTAATGAAATCTCATTTTGAAGACATGAATGTTTAAGAGTACTCTTGTATACATGAAAAAAATTAAGAATGAAAGCTTCAAGAAGCCTATTTTGAAAGCCATTGTTTGAAATAAAACCTACAAAAGTCAATGCTTTAGAAAAAATGGTGAAAAACCCAGAATGATGTCCTCTTATGTCAAGACATAAGAGCGTCTCCAACTCTAGACTCCATGATCCCCTACAATGCATTGGTTGGGTGCCATATTCTCATCTTTCTACAGAGGAATAACTATTTTAAATTTTAAGTGGCCATGACAAAAAATTCTACAAAATAGAGCAAAATATACATAAGCTTTTAAATCAAGCTAGTTTCAGTACTTCATCTTCATTATTGTTGCCCGGTAGTAGAGTACCCCCTGTCCCAGAACTTCCCTTGGCTTATGTTATGACAGAACAAGAAACTGAACTGCTGTAACATAGCCACTTGATAAATATGTATTGAATTAAATAAGAACTTTATTGTCAGTGTCCTACCATATCTGAACTGTCATCTGACATCCACACTGAGTTTCAATGAAATTTAAAAATATTGCCTTGTGATTTTCTTTTTTAGAGGTTGCTTTTTTGAAGTTGTCACAGTTGTTTTTCTTGATATCTGTTCTATCTATGAATTGCGAGAAACACACAGTCACTTTGAGGAAGATAGGACATAGGAACATTACAAACAAAAAAAAGCAAAAGAAAAATAGATGAAAGAGATTTTTATTATTTTTATTCCGGGGTTTTTCCCTGGGTGTTTTAGATAATTCTTTGTGCCTTAGAGGACAATTTTAGAGCATGAAAGGAAGCCTTTTGATAGTATTTCAATTTTTTCTTACCCTTATTCTTTATTATCACAGTTTGCATTATTGATGAGACAATATTAGTTAATAGGTAGTGGCCTTAGAATGAGAAATTCCATTCAAGAAACAATTATGGGCACCTCACAATTTTGTAAGTAACATTTTTACTAAGTAAGTGGTATTTAACTTACAACGAGGTGATAAAGAACATGGATTTGAAGATACAGAGTGTTACTTTTGGGTCTCAGAATTAAAAATTTGGCAATCTACTCAGTTCTTCTAGGTGTCTGATCCTTACAAGTGGAAACAGTGGGCTCTTACAGTTGTAAAGTTACAATAAGTTATAAGAATGTAGCACAGTACCTGATGTATAATAAGTACATAGTAAATATTAGCTATTATTAGTATTATACCTACCAAATTTAACAACAACAAAATGTTCATGATTAAAAGGTATGAAGTAAGATTCAGTAACAAATTATATATAAAGGGGCATGTGACATCCTATTGATTACCAGGGTGACTTCAATCATTTCGGTTCTTTCTTACGCGCCATTTCATGTGGATCACTACTCAAAACATATCTCACTGAAAAGCAGAAATCTTTCCCCAGTAGGGAAGGGGTCATTCTTGTTTCAGTAATTAACTAGTAGCTGCACTGTCTTACTGAAACCATTAGCCAAGATGTAAAGATCGATTTATGGAAAAAAAAAATCTGTCCTCTGCTTCAGTAGAAGGTAAAGGATGCTGTTCACAAATGTAGGTGATTCTGAGGCTGTGATGAAGAGAAGTACCTTCCTGGTGGGCTCTTACTAGCATGTAGTCCAAATGGGGCTTTAGGAATAGAGCCAAGATCAGGCCTAGGAAAGCAGTCTTGGCAGGAGAAGCTTCAGATATTAAAAGTCAAATAACAAGGAATAACCAGAGAGTGCACAAAGTCCAGGCATTTCATTCACCAATTTCTTGTCTTTTTATTCATAATTTAAATAACTTAAGAATGATCTAGTGAAGTCTTTTCTTTTTCTTTCAGCTTTTAAGTTCTGGGGTACATATGCAGGTTGTGCTGGTTTGTTACATAGGTAAACGTGTGCCATGGTGGTTTGTGGCACAGATCAACCCATCACCTTGGTATTAGCCCAGCATCCATTAGCTATTCTTCCTGGTGCCTACCCTACCCCCACCCCCCTCAACAGGCATCAGTGTGCCTTGTTCCCCACCATGTGCCTATGAGTTCTCATTGGTTCACCTACCACTTATAAGTGCGAATATGCCGTGTTTGGTTTTCTGTTCCTGTGTTAGTTTGCTGAGGATAATGGCTTCAGCTCCGTGAAGGTCTAGGCACAAATACCATTTAACCTAGCAATCCCATTACTGGGTATATACCTAAAGGAATATAAATCATTCTCTTATAAAGATACATGCACGCATATGTTCATTGCACCACTGTTCACAATAGCAAAGACACGGGATCTAGTGAAGTCTTAAAGGGGCAGAATGAAAGAAAGTCATTCAAATACATTGTAATTTTGAATGAAAAATGCAAAACAATTTTTCAGAGCTCCAGGTGCAAATGACGTCACATCATACAACTGTAGTTTGCTGGCTTGAATCAGCAGGGGACAATGGGATAATGGTTCCTATAATGTGGATTAAACTCTTTCAAAGTAGTATTGCTTTTCCCCGAATAATTTAGAAATAGCTTTTTTGAAATGTTTCTAATAGTCCCTTACATGCATACAGGGGCAAGACCAAAGCCAAGTTAAAGCAACAGGAACTATAAACTACTAAGACTCTTCCCCTTTTGATTACTAAGAATCTATTCCTGACTTAATGTTATTTTGCTTGGCAACTTATTCCAAAATTTTTTAGACCAAAATTTTCATAGGAAACATGCAGTCACCCACATAAATAGACTTCAGTAAGCTCATTCATTCTATCAGTTTTCTGACACATGGTTTCAGATGTCTAGAACCCAGTACACAGCCAAGACAATCTTTGCCATGATATGAATAGAATTATATCAGTCTGGTACCATCAGGCTTCCAAATTATGTCCAGATATACTGAACATCCTATTAATGTACAGATAAAGCTAAGTTCAAACAAGATTCCTGTTACATTCAGAATTGTGGGTATGATGCAGTTTAAATTATCCCATTTATTAAAGCCATCCTGTTAATTTATCATTTTATTCTATTTTGGGCTATGATGAAACAGTAATGCTTAAGTTCACTTTATCTCCAAAAGAATCATCAGAGTCTGAATGGTTTGTATACATCATCAACTAGCTACATTTGAAGTACAGTTGTGAAGCACTGAAACATCGCTTTCAGAGTAGTAAAAAGGCCATGTATACCATCAGTGAGTTAAAAAATAATACATTCAAAATATGAGACTGTTTTATCTGTGTTGATTTTTTTCCTACAAGTCAAATAGTAGCTTTAGTTAAATCTATTTTATACTGAACTATTTTTGCAAGGTTTATGTGACCTAACTGAAGGAAGAAAAGAAAGCAAAGATGCTTTTGATAATGGGGAGAATGGGGAATAATGAACTCTTCGAGGAATGGAGTCAGTCTGGACATGAACAGCAGACAGTGCAAGGGTCTCAACTACTTCAGATGTTATGAATGCAGAAGGTAGTGAGGATTGCAGTGTCACACAGAGGCATTCTTAGTTACCACTTGTAATAATCATTTGCTGGATATCAATTAATTAGTAACAATGTGTTATAGCAGCAATCATTTATTATGTGTGTTAAGCTATAGCAAATACTTCTACAAATAGCATTTTAGAAAGCAACCTCTAGAAGAGGGTCATGATAAAAGCACTGTTCAAAAATCTTCAATCCTTTTTTTGGTCTACTATAGATAGTAATAAAGTACGAAAAATTTTGTTAGGGTTAATTCAAGCTTCTGTGTCTTGATATTATGAACTCAACTTATCTTTAAATCCTCATTCTTCTTACTTTTAGCCATATTAACTGTTCTCTTTATTTTTCTTAGAAAAATGCTCTACTTGCTTCTATGAATGTGTCAACAGCACTTTTTTTTTTATATACAGAGTTTCACACTTGTTGCCCAGGCTGAAGTGCAGTGGTGTGATCTAGGCTCACTGCAACCTCCACCTGCCAGGTTCAAGCAGTTCTCCTGCCTCAGCCTCCCACATAGCTGGGATTACAGGCATGCGCCATTACGCCTGGCTAATTTTGCATTTTTAGTAGAGATAGGGTTTCTCCATGTTGGTCAGGCTGGTCTTAAACTACTGACCTCAGGTAATTGGCCCGCCTTGGCCTCCCAAAGTGCTGGGATTACAGGCGTGAGCCACCGCACCCAGCCTCCACAGCATTTTTTAATTTCTGAAATGCTTCCTCATGTCTATCCAGCTCCAATAAAATTCCAGCACAGTTCCTCTTAATAGTTCCTTGAAAACTGTTCATAAAGATATCTATAATGACTTTTTTTTAAAAAAAATTTACCACTCATCCACTCAGTACACCACTACTTTAGCAATGAATCATATTCTTCCTGGTAAAATATGTGTATTGCTATTTAATATTTCATAACTTTAAAAAACTTTCTCTGTATATCACTGCCATCAGTAAATTATAAAACCCAGATAGATGGAGACCTCAGTATGTTTTCTAATGTTATATAATACCTTTTGTTACAAAAATCTTAAGTAGTCCTTTATTTTTAAGTGAATATGATCATGCTTGACCAAAATATGTATGCCATCTCCAAACCTAACCAGATAATTATAAAATGTTGGACTAAATAAAATATTTTTATCCAAACTAATTATGAGATTAGTAGTGCTTCTTGTTTAAATACTGGAGTACTCTAATCAATATTTTGCATTAATAAGGGTTTATGGTTTTTAAGCAATAACATCCAACTCCAGATGATGCCAAGTTCTAAAAAAGGAGTTTAATAAAAGTGTATTTGCCCAGCGACTTCACGGCTAGGTACTGTCTCAAAAGATATGAAAGCATATGTCCACAAAAAGATGTGTATGAATCTTCAAAGTAGATCAATTCATAATAGCCCCAAATTGGAAAGAAATAAAATGTCTATCACAGGATAGTGTGTCAACAAATTGTAACCTATTCATATGAAGGAGCACTTCTTAGCAATAACATGAGTGAAAAATCCCAAAAATATTAGGTTGAGCAACAAAGGCCGGACACTAAAGATATATAAGACATTGTTCCATTCATATGAAGCTTAAGTTGCCAAGATTAATCTGTAGGGATAAAAATATCAGAACAGTGCTTCCCCCAGGGGAGGCGGTACTGTGGCGAAAAGGGCATGAGAAACACTCTGCAGTTATGCAAACATTCTGTGTATCAATGAGGGGTGATTATATTGATGGGTAAAATTTTTCAAATCTCAAACAGTACATGTAAGTTCTGTACATTTTAATTTATGCAAGATAAATCTCCATAATAAAAAAGACATGGAATAGCTTTAAAAATATCACTGGGAGGCCTCCATAACAAGAGACAAAACCATTCCTTAGATATTTTATAATGAGAATACTGAAAGTTTTTAAGGTCACCAATGAGCTTCAGATCTCAAAGTTTGCGCTTCTGGCACACACGTGGATGTGTATGTGTGTGTGTGGTGAGCACACATGCACGCATTTTTATGAATGAGTGTGCCTCACTGCATTTGCTGACTTCACTTTAACTTGATTACCTCTGTAATGGCCCAATCTTCAAATAAGACCACATTCTGAGCAACTGGGGTTGGGATTCAACATGTGAATTTGAGGGAGTGGGGACACAATTCAATCCATGACTTGTAGGCAGCAGCAAACATAAAGTATAGTACATCTTACAGTGTCTCTCTGCAGCAAATTAAAATATTTGGCTCTGAAATCATTGGCAGAACTTGTCACATGGCTCTATCTTCAGTGTGTATGGAAGATTGAAATCCTACTCTATACCAGGGAGACAGGGAGCCGAAAGTATTTGGTGAATAGCGTTAATGATCACTTGCCCTAGTATTTGATTCTTTTAATAAATATATCAGTATTTTTAGAGTAAGCAAAGGAGGGATTAACAACTCATATGGCTTGGCTGTGTCCCTACCTATATGTCCTCTTGAATTGTAGTTCCCATAATCCCCACATGTTGTGGGAGTGACCCAGTGGGAAGTAACTGAATCACGGAGGTGATTACCTCCATGCTGTTCTTATGATTGTGAATGAATTCTCACAAGATCTGATGGTTTTATAAGGGAGTTTTCCTCTTTTGCTTGGCACTTCTCCTTCCTGCTGTCATGTGAAGAAGGACGTGTTTGCTTCCCGTTCTGCCATGATTCCTGAGACCTCCCGAGCCATGTGGAACTGTAAGTCAATTAAACCTCTTTCCTTTATAAATTACCCAGTCTCAGGCAGATCTTTCTAGCAGCCTAAGAATGCACTACTATAACAACCAAGACAAGATACCAGTGATCATGCTCTTTTTCTACACAGTAGTAATTTTTATATACATTAAATGTTCTATTATTTCGTTTTAGTTTCCTATGTTTGCAGAAAAAGTAAGGGCATAATAACAATGGTGTTCTGATTATTCTACTCATGAAGTTAACATTGCTGGAAAACTAAAAAAAATCTAGATAGAGGCAAATATCTTAAATATTATACCACATTAACTTCTACTGAAGAAAAGTTTTCAGGAAATCATAGTGAAACTAAATATTATTAAGGTTTAGAAGGATATTAAATAAATAAAAGATTGGCTTCCTGGACAATGGGACAGTCTACATTATATCATTTGCTATTTAAGTTCTAAATAAATTAAAAACTCTTTTCTCCATAATATCATGAGTAATGTAATGTGCATTCCAAAAAGCACCATTTAAAACTAACACATACTATATGGTTAATGCTCTGTGGAAATTTCTTTTTCTTACTATTAAATTTTATTATCCTGTATATTTAATTCCAGGACAAAGTCTTATTTATTTGGTTTTTCTTATTTTTGCTACTACCATAGCAACACATAATTCAATGACCCAAAGCTATCTTCTTCTTTTCCTTTTCTTTAATATTGTAATCTACAAATGTATCCCTGTTTAGGTATTGATATCATCTATCACAAAGGCTATTTTCTGCAGGTGTACATGTTCCTTTGATGACCTTAGTTTATTGTTACCAAAATTTATTAAATGTGATTCCTTGTCTACATAAACATTTTTTTTTCATTTAATAGTGAGGGTTACAATGCAAGGACACTTTCACCTATTCCTGAGGGTGTTCATTAACAAATATGAAGGAGCGCTATGTGGAATGAATAAATGTTGGGGGTGGAGTAAAGAAAATAGAACAGATTTCTGAAAGTACAACACATTTAAAACAAATTTAATTTCTATAAATTTGTACCTTATTGCAGGCCTGGTTATAGAAAATCTATTCTTGAAAGTCCATTTCGTTTTATAAAATATTTTCCTTACAATACTTTAAAACTGAACCATATAGTAATTTACAGAAGGGAGTAATGGGGGGCACAGTATTTAATACTAAGTTTAGGAAGAAAATATATCTTTTTTCTTTTTCTTTCTTTCTTTTTTTTTTTTCTTTTTTTTGAGACAGGGTCTCACAATGGCATGATCTCGGCTCACTGCAGCTTCCCTCAGGATCCCAGATTTAAGCATTTCTCCCATTGCAGCCTCCCAAGTAGCTGGGACTAGTACAATCACGTGCCACCATGCCCCGCTATTTTTTTTTTTTTTTTTTTTGTATTTTTTGGTAGAGACAGGCTTTCACCATGTTCGTCCGGCTGGTCTTGAACTCCTGACCTCAAGTGATGTGCTCACCTCGGCCTCCCAAAGTGCTAGGATTACAGGCGTGAGCTACTGCGCTTGGCCTAGGAAGAGGAGATATCTATGTTGTTTCCTAAAAAGCCAAAAAACATATAGAAAAAGATATATAGGGATATGCATTAAAATACAAGTATTCAAAATTATATAGAAATATGTAGAGGATTGCTTTCATCATAACACATACAATATCTGAGACACATTTAGGTTGATACCCAATAATTGTATTAAAGGTCAAGTGATAAAACTGTAAAGGGAATGATTTTTACTCAGTTAAAACACATCTGAATGTTTGTGCTATCACTTGATTAGTTCTCTGGTTCATTTTACTGTTAACTCATTAAACAACACCCACTATATTGTTTATTCAACTATAATTTAATAATCCATTGAGACTCATCCTTGAGAATTGGAGGAGAGGAAGGGGATCAGTAAAGAAACATCCATCACTGCTGTTCACAGCGTTCTTGCTAATGTGGCCAACAAACCATGTGTGAATGAAGGTCAATGACAATTGAGGGAAGACTTGGAAATAACTAGGGCAGGTCCAAGACATAACGAAGTGCGCCATCTGGCCCTCTGTGCAAATGCATAGAAGAAAGTTGAAATTTTGTGTTTCCTTCTCATCAACATAATTCTGCCATCATTCCACATTCCTCTGGCTAAATTACCTTCTTTGTGGAATGTGGTAGTCTTCTCCTTCCTGCCTGCTGCTAGACCACAATAGAATTTGAAAAACGGACTGTGGATGCATTGTAGTTGGATAAAAAGTAAGAGAGGTGTTCATGTCTATGTATTGCCTTTCATAAAAGTTACTTTACATGGTTCTTGGAAGTTTCTCTTTGGCTCATGTCTTCGTTTAGTTGACTTTCTGAATTCTTAATTGCTTTATCTATTTATTCTTAATATATAGAACTAAATGAAAAAAGAAAACAAAAATCAAGAATAAAATTAATGATATTAAAAGCCTAATTGAAAGCATTTGAAGTAATAATTAGGATAATGAGGAAAATCACTTTTCCGTTTTGCAATGTATTTTATTGCTATGTAATTTGTCTTAAATCATCCTGATTTGTATTGAACCATAATTTTTTTTTTTTCTTGAGATGGAGTCTTGTTCTGTCACCCAGGTTAGAGTGCAGTGGTGCAATCTTGGCTCACTGCAGCCTCCGCCTCCCTGGTTCAAGTGATTCTTCTGCCTTAGCCTCCCGAGTAGCTGGGATTACAGGCACCTGCCACTGCACCCGGCTAATTTTTGTATTTTTAGTAGAGACAGGGTTTCACCATCTTGGCCAGGCTGGTCTCGAACTCCTGACCTTCTGATCCACCTGCCTCAGCCTCCCAAAGTGCTGGAATTACAGGCATGACCCACTGCGCCCAGCCTGAACCATAAAAATTTAAACAAACAAATAAAAGACTACTATGACTAGGAAAATATCTGAGAGAAGTGCTAAAGAAAATCTGGCATATAAAAATGCAAAGAATAAAAGAATTTATTTGTTGTAAGGTTGGATACTGTAATCAAAACATGCTCTTATTTCCTGATCAAGTTTTGTAAAATAAATCAGTAAACCCTGCTTTAATCTGTTTTTTCAAATTGACTAGCAAAATATGTATTAGCATGGTTAATGAACCATAAAACACATTATTCATTGTTTTATTCAAAGATGCTTGTGCTAAAAATATTGTTATTTATACCTGCAGCTATAACTAAAAGAACAAACGTAAAACTGACTTTGCTTTCCAAGTCATACAAATCATATAAAAACAATTCCACAAATTAAAATCAAACCTCTTTGACACGACACTTTTGTTTTATATGAGTATTACATCATCTCACATATTACATCCAGGTTTAGCATTGAGTTGTTCTTAAAATAAAGTTATTTAAACTTAATGTACTTCAGTGCAACTTGTCCCTACTCAGTATTTCATTGTACAGTGAGCTGCTAGTTAATATCTTATCATTTACCCCTGAATTTCAGTATTAATCAGGATTTCTGGGTATACTTTAGTTAGCATTCCTTGACGTGACATTCTCACATATTCATCACTTTCCAATGTATTTTCTCTCCTAGAAATAGATTTGCATTCCTCGCGAAGCTTTCATCTTTGTCTCTGGGCCTTTGTTTATATTTTAGTAACAGATATTATTCTATGGTAACTGTATAGTGGGCCTAGCAGAGTAAATAACATGCATAGGATGACCAACAGACGTAGGGTGACCAATGGTCCTGTTTTGCCTGGAACTGGACTGTTTTGTAGGACACAGGACTTTCAGCACTAGAAGCACAAAAGGAAAGAAAAAAAAAAACAGTCAGCTTATGAAGGTTTGGTCACTTCACATATACTATGTTTTCAGTAAGGTAGAATTCCTTTACTTTTATCTCTTTCAATATTTCTTAATTCAAATGGTAAAAGATATCCCCCTATCCTTGAAGCATTTGGAGGATTTGTGTTCATGAAATTCTCTTCATCTAAATGCCACAGTGTCCTCTCCTATAAATCACTGTATTGGCCCTGAGCCTTTCTACATAGCTGTAAGTGGTTGTTTTGTCTGAGTGCTGTTGCTGAAGGGCTTGTCAACCATGACAGTGAGCAGACACTAAAACACCTCCATGTTTATATTTGAGAATTTTAATGTATAAGGACCTGTAAAATCATACCTACTCATTTTTTGGCTCTGGGGATCAAGTCAGGTAAATGCCTAAAAATCAAAAAGCATTCTACTCAATTTTTATAGTTGGATATTCAGTTTAAGCCTTTTGTTTCGTTTTGATTTTTGCTGTTTTCTCCATCCGGTGACTCAAGGATGTTGTTTAGATGTGTTTGTTCTCCCTTGGCTCATGGAAAGATTACAGAGTTCAAAGACAACTTCAATTGCTACAGATAGGTTTCCGAAGCCACGCTAGAAAGATGGGGGCGAGAAAAAGTAGCAAGAGAAAGAAGCCATGCCGTAGGTGGGGGCAAGGTCGGCTACATAACTTGTGGACTCCAGTGCAAAATAAAAATGCAGGGCCCCTTGTTCAAAAAGGAGGAAAAATGCTTCATTCTTCCTTTTGTGATTTCCCTATAAACAGTCATGATGTTTTAAAATTTTATCTTAATGTTGCACTCTCTCAGCACAGGAATACTTATAGGGGAACACAGACCCTGACAAGTGCCAGGGGCCCCACTCTGTAACTAGGCTCATGGGGCATGTGCCCAACCCTGAGCTTCTTCACATCCACACCCAGGACCCGTCTGAGGATAGAGGGTGTCAGCGGTCACTGGCAGAGACTGGGAAGCCAGCTGCTGAGAACCAGTCCAGGGAAGGCCAGAAAGCACCAAAGCAAGACCATGTGTGTGTGTCAGTGCTCCAAGGTCCTAGGGCATGCTGTATTCCCCCATCATACATCACTTTACAGTTCACATTCAAAGGGAAATTTATTAAAATTATTAGGAGAGCAACCAGCGAGCATCAAACAGCAAGTCTCTGAGTGTGGAGCCCTGTTCGATTGCACTGGTCACATAGCCATGGAGCTGCCCCTGGATGGGAGAAATTCGCTATGACTAGAATCCTGGAGAGGAATCTATGATTCTTGCAGCTGGCAGGACAGTAAAGGGTATCCAAGTCCCACTCCTGGCAATAATCCTCTAAAGGGAAAGAAACTCCAAGGAGATGGACATGGGACATGTCCATCTAGCTAACTAGCCTTTCTGAATCCCAAAACTGTTGAAAAATTATCTTGCTTAAATTTTACTTTAAAGGGCGATGTGATTTTGGACAGAAGAGATATCAGTGACAATGGCAACCTCAACATGAAAGCGTCCTTCCCAAGTTTAGGGCAAATACATGATAATCTCAGATCCTTGTTCAATGGTGTGAGGAAGCACCATTGCAAATGTTAGCAATTTTTATTTCCAGGCATTCCAACAGGACGGTGGATGCAGATTTAATGTGATTTAGTGGAACTAATACAGAGTGATTTTTCTTACACACAAAGTTTGGAAATAATACTCAAAGAAATGGCTGCTTTGTTACAAACTTTGATATATTATTGTTTATATAAGCAACTAGTAATATTATTGATAGTTAACATTTAGTATTTAATCACTATGCTTTCATATGCTGTTCTATTCATTTTATATGCATTATTTTACATAATCCTTATAGCACCATGTAAATGATATAATACTAGTAACCTCCTTTTACACATGAGAAAATGAATGCAGACAGCATTTAATGAATTATCTAAAATGGTACGTCTAGCAATTGTAGGTTCAGGATTTGACCAAATAAATAGGCTCCAGAACTTGTCATATAAACTATTAATTGGCTTATATTTACAATAAAATGGAAGTCATTACTTCATTTTACCTTCATTTCAATGTTGTTCATGTTTGTACCCAACCAAGAACTGATGGTAGAAATCGAATATGAATGCGTGCTTTTAAAACTTCAAATCTAGTTTTTGAAATTGCTTTTGGTGTTTGGACAATTTGGGAGATACCATAGGATAAAATATTACAGAATTTATTCATATAAGCCTATAATTGTTACTTCAAACGTGAAGTCTGGCTTTCAGGCCCAAACTGACCTGTTTGAAGTGGAAAATAAATATATTTTACAATGGATAACACAATAATACACAATTTGGTTGATCAGAATATGTGTATGCCTGAGTAGTCTTTATATGGCATATGATCTATTTAGCCCTATGAGATTGGAAAAGAAGAAAATGAAAAAAATATTTACACTTAAGAAATAACTTCAGGCCGGGCACAGTGGCTCATGCCTGTAATCCCAGCATTTTGAGAGGCCGAGACGGGTGGGTAACCTGAAGTCAGGAGTTCAAGACCAGCCTGGCCAACATGGTGAAACCCCATCTCTACTAAAAAAAAAAAAAAAAAAAGTTGGGCATGGTGATGCATGCCTGTAAACCCAGCTACTCAGGAGACTGAGGCAGGAGAGTTGCTTGAACCTGGGATGCAGAGGTTACAGTGAATTGAGATTGCACCACTGCACTCCAGCCTGGGTGACACAGCAAGACTCTGTACCTTGTCTCAGAGGAGACTTTGGACTGTGGACTTTTGAGTTAAAGCTGAAATGAGTTAAGACTTTGGGGGACTGTTGAGAAGGCATGATTGATTTTGAAATGTGAGGACATGAGATTTGGGAGGGGCCAGGGGCGGAATGGTATGGTTTGGCTCTGTGTCCCCACCCAAATCTCATCTTGTACTCCCATCATTTCCACGTGTTGTGGGAGGGACCCATTGAGACATAATTGAATCTTGGGGATGGGTCTTTCCCATGATGTTCTTATGATAGTGAATAAGTCTTGTGAGATCTGATCATTTTAAAAAGTGGAGTTTCCCTGCGTAAGCTCTCTCTTTTGGCCTGCTGCCATCCATGTAAGATGTGACTTGCTCCTCCTTGCCTTCTGCCATGATTGTGAGGCTTCTCCATCCACATAGAACTGTAGATCGATTAAACCTCTTTCTTTTGTAAATTGCCCAGTATCAGGTATGTCTTTATCAGCAGCAGAGATTGGAACTGAGGGCGATAGCACATTTTTGTGCAACTCTATAATTTTTATTATTTTCTGAAGACAAATATATTTTCCGTTGTCAATGGAAAGATGGTGTGACTTCATTCCTGTGGCTGAAATTCCTTTTTTTTTCTTTTGGGGAGGAAATAAGATGATTAGAATAGTGTTCTTCAGTGAACCACTATATGCGAATTTCAATGCCACTGTTTGGAGATCCCCCATGGATTCCTGCAAAAAACTTAGAAGTAATCTTAACTACATTTAGATCTGAGGGATTTTACCTCCAGATGGCTTCCCAAAGGCCAATCAGTAACCTAAGAGGTGGCAATGGCATAATAATGTGTTCTAAATTATCTGGCAAATTTCACTTTGTGTAGAAGACTGTCTAGTCAATTCAGACAAAGACAAATTTAATTATTGCACCAGGAGACTTCTTGGCAAAATTACATTTTTGGAATTTCATTTTAAGCAACTGCAAATCTATAGGTTTATATGTGCCAATCCTTCTCTTTTGTTTTGGATGGTTTGTTTTTGCAACAATATGTTTGCTATGGTCAAAGGATAATTCTCAGTCAAGTGTGCAAACATGTTTCATGAATTTCAACGTAATGCAAATGAAGCATGAAGCAGAGTTTAGCAAATTGCACAATTAATTCCGTGTAATACCGTATATTTAATTCATCAATATAGACAGTTCTGAATAAAGCAATAAGTGAATCTAAATCTTCATTTGATAAAACTATTTGGTCAGTTGTTGCAGGAAGTCAGGGACCCCGAATGCAGGGACTGGCTGAAGCCATAGCAGAAGAACATAAATTGAGAAGATTTCATGGAAATTTATTAGTTCCCCAAATTAATACTTTTATAATTTCTTACGCCTGTCTTTACTGCAATCTCTGAACATAAATTGTGAAGATTTCATGGACATTTGTCACTTTCCCAGTCCATACGCTTGTGATTTCCTATGCCTGTCTTTAATCTCTTAATCCCGTCATCTTCATAAGCTGAGGATGTATGTCACCTCAGGACCCTGTGGTGATTGTGTTAACTGCACAAATCGTTTGTAGAGCCTGTGTGTTTGAACAATATGAAATCTGGGCACCTTAAGAACAGGATAACAGCGATTTTCAGGGAACAAGTGAGATAACCTTAAAGTCTGGCTGCCTGTGGGCCAGGCAGGACAGAGCCATATTTCTCTTATTACCGAAAACGGGCAAGAGAAATATCGCTGAATTCTTTCCCCAGTAAGGAATATTAATAACAGCCCTGGGAAAAGAATGCATTCCCAGGGCGGGGCCTCTAAAATGGCCGCCGTGGGAGTGTCTGCCTTATGCAGATGTAGATAGGGATGAAACATGCCCTAGTCTCCTGCAGCACCCCCAGGCTTGCTAGGATTAGGAAATTCCAGCCTGGCAAATTCTAGTCAGACCAGTTCTCTGCTCTTGAACCCTGACAATGCATGCACAGCAGGACATGGAAGTTCATTAGTGATTCTGGTTTCTCCCTGACCTTCTGCCTTGTGATCTTTTGTTGCCCTTGAAGCATGTGATCTCTGTGACCCACACCCTATTCATACACTCCCTCTCCTTTGAAAATTGCTAATAAAAACTTGCTGGTTTTAGGGCTCAGGGGGCATCACAGAACCTGCCGACATGTGATATCTCCCCCGGACACCCAGCTTCAAATTTCTCTCTTCTATACCCTTTCCCTTTATTTCTCAGACTGGCCGACACTTAGGGAAAATAGAAAAGGACCCATGTGATATATCGGGGGCTGAATTTTCCCTGATAGTCAGTTAGATTATCCTTAAACTGAACAAATTATTTTTTCCCATCCACCTTCAGTTATCTGTGATTATGATTAAAATGAATTCTATTTCAAAAAAATTTCAGGAGATTAATCATATATGCCTTTGTCTTTTTAGGTGGGTTTAAATCATGCAATGCTGCGTAATAGCTTAATATGGAAATTAAAAATATAATTAAATAAATTATAAAATTCATTTATTGTTTAGCATCAAACAAATGCAGCATGCCCTTGAATTGGCAGCAGTGGGATTTCTTTTTCCTATTTTTTTTATTAAATCACCTTTCTCTAAAACTATTTTTGGAAAAATAAAAAATTCAACTCATATTGCCATGTAAGTATAAAAAGTGATTTTTATTCCATTGAATCATATGAAATTATTAAATTTATAATACTTGTCCTTGAATCTTTATGTTATTAGTAGTGGAGAGTAAAAATAAAAAGTCATGTGGACATAACATGTAAATATATAAACAGGCAAATATTTATACATGCATAAGTGTATACTTTTTTTAATGTTAGGGACTTCTGCACCTATAAATAAATTTATGAATAACATTTTAAAAATTCCAGAGATGATTGGCAAATCCATTGTTAATTATTTAAAATATATTTTCACATACAAAAAAAGTGCTCTGAAGCCAGATCTTAAAAGAGAGTTCAAATGCTTACTTAATCCTCACTTAATACATAGTTCAAATGTTACCATCAGATACTGTTATTACTGTTGGACTACAACTTAATTTTCAATCTGCATAGTGAGGAACAGATTTCCATTCAACGCTGGAGGATATAGTAACAAACATGTTGACTTCAGAACTCTGGCAGCAGCAACAAACACACTGTTTCAAGCACTCATGCAAGAAGAAATTGAAGAAAAGCAACTCTTGGAGCAACATGACCACCTTCTTGATAAGAGCAATACATTAAATATGCAAGAATTTTGAATTGGAGAACTTATGGGTAGATTGTTCTACAAAGTCAGATGATAGTAATTGTAAATGCATACCTATGGAGGTATCCATGTATGCATGCAACTATATTATAGAGAGTAAGGCAAAAAAACACTAACTTGTTTCATTTAAGCATAGAGAGGTAATGGCTGTGATTTCATCACTTGATGTCAGAATGATTGTTAAAATTATGGCTACACAGCTTGCTAGTTCTATAAACTTAGGCAAGTTAAGTAAACTCTATACTTTATGAACATCATCTGTAAACTGAGGGTAGGTATAATTCCTACCTAGAGACTGGAGTGAGACATCCTATGTTACATGTCCGAACTAATACCTGACATCGTAGATTCTCAATTGGTGTTAATTACTATATTTGTTATTTATTGCTGTGTAATGAAGTGTCCCAAAACTTAGTGGCTTAAAACAAGCAATGTTGATTTAGCTTACAATTCTATGAGTTGACAATTTGGGCTGGCTTTGTCTGAATGGTTTGTCTGCATCTCAACCAGACCCAGGTATCCAGCTGAAGATTGCATTCAGAGTTGGCTAGCTGTCTCATAAAATCCAATAGATTAACCTGGGCTTCTTGCCAGAGCAGTTGCGAGTTTCAAGAGAGCAAGAGAGAAAGCTCCAAGACTTCTGGAGGCCTAGTCTCAGAACCGGCATAATGTGTCTGCTGTAACAATAGCTCAAAACATGTCATAAAGCCAGTCCAGATTATAGCAGTGGGGAAAGAGGCTCTATCACCTGATGTAGACTTGGTTGCCAAGCATTGTGGCCCCTTTCGCAATGTTTTATACCTAGAATTATTATCATTCTCTGTATTTTCATGTAATCTGTAATGTATACATGAATGTTGAAATGATACATTTGTTTTGATTTTATGTATGTTTATGTATAAAATTTAGATGTGAAAACAATAAAAAAATTGTCCATTACATTTAAATGTTATTATATTTAAATGTAATAACTTACATTTAAATGTAAGTTATTACATTTAAATGTAATAAACTTAAAGCATTTTGGAACTTGAACTGAAAGTTGCTTTTGAAATGGATACTTTAATTACATTGTTTTTGGTAAACCAATAAAGAGAGGTCCATTGAAACTGAGTGTCATCTTCATAGTAAGTAATTGAGTGACTTAGTTGTCCCAGGACTGGAACACCAGATTCCATGTGCATTTGTTCAGTGTTCTTCACACTCGAAGGAAGTCATTACGACTCGGATGTTCAGAATTTCATATTATGTAAAAACAACATATTAATGGAAGACACTACCCATCAGTTGGCAATGGATTATTTGTATATTGTATGAAAACATATTAATTTAAGTATAATAGTTATTTTCTGATGCTTCATCCTAGTCATCCCTGTGTCACCTAATTTACATGGAAACTAAACAAGCATTCGTAATTTTTCAAAGGCATATTATGGATCTTTTAGTGAAATTTGTAATAAAAATGTAGAGTGTGATTTAATAGGGAGATAACTGTCACTTTAGATAAACTGAAAATGAAATTAAAATTACTATACAAGCAACATCAAAATACCTCAGGATGATGGATAAAGATGACATTTACAAGGTTTGGTAATGCAGAATAGTAAAGTTTACAGGAAATTAATCTAATATTGGAGACATATCATTTTTCGCAGGAGCTGAATCATAATTCAGCTGTCACCCACTGACAAGGTCAAAATTTACCTCTAGGCACACTCGAATGCTGAAGCCGGAGAACTTTCATCACATCCGAAATCAGTTTCTATATAATTTCATATATAAAATCAAATTCTGTAGAAAGTATCTGTCCTGAATACATTAAAAAAGCAACAAGAAAAACCTTGGAAACTTTATGTTCAACTACTATGGAAAAAAAGGGAAACTGTAGTTTGATACATAATTAATCAGAATTATCAGCAGCTGGGTTTCATCCATATTGCTGCTAATTCTAAGGCAAAACAAAGCCAGCTGTTTCTTTCAGCATATCGACTCCATTACTGTCTCAAGAGCTATTCTGATTAAGGCTAACATGATGTGATCGCTTTCATCACTTCACAGCTGCTCTTCCAGTGTTTAGATTTCAAAATCAGCATATGCTGTATATTCAGAAACCTAAGTAAACGAAATTCACATCTGTGTTACTTAAATGGTTCCAGAACTAACTGGCCTTCACCAACCAACGTGGTAGGTATTTTTCTTTCCCCCATGTTGGTATATGCTCTTTAATGAAGTAGATGTATTTTGAGTAGGGATCAGGCTCGTTTCTTAGAGGTTTGTGAAATAATGTAGAGCACCTTATAAAGTGCGTGGCACTTACAAAATATCAAAATGAGCTCAAGAATTGTTATGTACTGGGCATGAAAAGATAAATATAGTGAAAAAACAGTATTAGTGTTCACATTGTTTTAATTTGGAAATGGCATTAAATGATGTTGACGCATTCAGAATTTGTTCACTGGGTTTCCTACAACATTCCATTTCTCAAAGGAATCTTATGATTAATTCAAATGAGTAAATACTGTGCTGTTTACTTTAAATATATATTTTTTGTTTTCATCAAGAAAATAACTTCTGGTTAATACCAGTAGGTACAGCTATCTTCCCACCATCATCCCAGATGTACCTTAAGCAGCCGCTCGTTTAGCTACTTGTGCTTCTTTTAATAGCTCATTGTAATCTTACGTTCTCTCTCACAACTTTTCTATAGCAAATTGAAGAAAAGAAAGGTTAAGCAGGCATCTTACTCCTCAAGAATAATTCTACCGCTTATATTTAAGGCACCTTCCATTTGTGCCTGTCTGGGAAACTCTTTCAATCCCTCTTTCTCCACTGGATGCTCAGTCGATTGAAAAGCTCACTTTTATAAAACCTACTTTTAAATTCATGATAGAATGTCACATCTTCTTCCTTTGACTAGCCGTTCTCAAATATGAACATACACGAAATGCACATTACCAAACTCTCAGAAATTCATTTTCTGTGTGGAATGTGGAAGGAAAACGCATTTAAATAACTACTGCAGAGGACACATCCATACTTGAAAAATGTTGTTGTAAATTTGTCATTCTTTATGTGTGCTTCTGAAATGTCTATCATATTCTCCTCTGCTACTCATCCATACACATGATTCTACGTTCTCACCACGAAGTTGCTGGTGGGGATGTAAAATGATACAGCCACTGTGGAAAACAGTTCCTCATGAAATTGAAAACAGAAGGACCATATGATCTGGCAATTCCAATGCCAGGTATAGACTCCAAAGAATTGAAATCAGAGACTCAAAAAGATAGCTATACATCCACATTCATAACAGCATTATTTACAATAGCCAAAAGGTGGAAGCAAATCAAGTTTCATCCGAAGATGAATGATAAACAGATTGTTGTATATGAATACAATGGAATATTATTCAGCATTAAAAATAAATTATGACACATTCTAAAAGCAATGGTAAATATTGTAGACATTACAGTAACTGAGATAAGATATTCACAAAAGGACAGATGCTGTATGATTCCACTTTACAGGAGATACCTAGAGTAGTCAAATCATAGAGACAGAAAGTAGAATGGTGGTTGCCAGGTGCTAGAGTAAAAGAGTTATTGCTAATGGGTATAGGGTTTCAGTTTGGGAAGATGAAAAAGTTCTGAAATGGACCATGGTTGTTGTTAGGTGAATGTACACTTAAAATGGTTAAAAATAGTAAACTTTTTGATATTTATATTTACCACATACATTTAATTTATGCATATATTTACCACAGAAATAACTAATATAAAAAATATTGAGTAATATTGTCATTGCATGTTGGGAGGGTGTAATTAAACCAAGGTGAGGTAAGATATGCATGGTGAAATTAAATATGCATGATAATGATTTAAGGAAAGTGATTACTGGATAGCTATAAAAACTTCAACTTTCAAATCAATACAAAAAATAAATATAGAAAAGGCAAGACAAAGGAAATATAAAAAGTAAGATAGTAAAAGCAGTTCAAATATATCATAGTTACATAAATGTAAATGATTTAAAATTATTGGTTAAAAGAATAGGAACTATCATGTTCAAGCAAAAGTGTTTACAAAATCTAGTCTTATGGTGTTCTAAAAAGACATATAAAGCATAAAATAAATACACGAAAACTTTAAAATAGAAAAAGATGTATAAGAAAAAAGGCCAACCCAAGAAAACCTGTAAATGATTAATTAATATCATCAGACAAAACAGAGTTAAGGCAAAAAACATTGTTGTGAATAAAGAGACTAATATATATAATACGTATTATATATATACACACATGCATGAATAAAGGCACACATATATACACATATGGCAATATATATTAGCCTCTTTATTCACAACAGTGTGTGCATATATATATTATATATATTAGCCTCTTTATTCACAACATATGTGTGTGTGTATATACACACATATATATTAAATCTTTAGTTCAACTTAAAAATGAGATTTGAAGTACGTATCCGTGTTATAGTCTCACTCTATATAGTGCAAATCTGAAAGAATTTATTATCCTATTATTAGATTTACGTGGCCAACCAAAGGACGAAGAACAGCCAAGATACTCCTGAAACATGATAAAGCAGAGTGACTTCCCTCTAAAATATCAACATTTAGTGCATAGAACTTAATTAAAATATTATGGTAGTAAGACAGGGGTAGACAATGACCACTTAAGTGCATTGGAAAATGTACGAAGACTCATTTATATATGCAACCTAGATATGTAAAACAGATGGCATTACTGATCTATAAACAAAGAGAGGGCTATTCAATATGTGGTGTTAAGACACTTGTATATCCATATTTTTAGAAAAAAAATACCTTATACAATAATTCCCTACTTTGAGAAATTCCAAAAATTAAATGTTAGATGAAATGTGGAATTAAAGGTGAAAGCGAGACAGGTAGTTCTTGGTTGCATGGTAGTGCAGAATCCTAAAAGACTGAGAAAGTTGAAACTGTGCAAAATGATCATAATCAATGATAAAAGTTATAATTGTTTCATGACCTTTAAAGTTTTTCCCAAAATATTCAAACACTCTTACTCTTGTTTATAAGTGTATAGGAAAAATATACAGTAAAACTAAAATTTATTTAGTACAATGTTAAGGTAAAACATGGTAACACTGAGAATTACATTGTTTTGTCTCTTTGGAAAAAAATACCTATCAAAAGCAGCTTGAACAACGTCTGCCATGTTATTGTGTAATTGGTGGTGTGCAGCTCATGTTTTCTATGCCTTGGTGAATTGCCAGAGGTTTGGATTAGCTTTCATCATTTTATCCTTTGTGCTTTGAGAGTTGTAAAATATCTGTAACGGTTACATTAATGTAAAATTTTTCTTTTAGCCCATGCCATTTCCTCTGGGATGTCTTTTTGTCATCACAATCACTTTCTTCATTTACGTTGATAAGTTTGCTGTCACCAAGTTTCTCAGGCTGCACACTAGAGTCTCTCGAATGGCAGCAGTGTCAATATTCTAATTGAGTAACTCCATTTCTGTCCATGTGAACTTCACTTACAGAGCAATTACTTTTCTTTCTTTTACTACATTTTTACAATCGTTGTTCAGTATCCTTCTGTGATTATCTGCTTTTTAAATGTCATGTAAGTTTATCACTGGAAAACAAGGCAACACACCCACATACCCTTTGTATGAACCTAATAAGATATGCAAAGTGACAAATTATCAATGCATCTTGAGGGAAGTGATATGTCACTGATCATGGTGTGCATCTGTTATTTATAAAGATTTTTGTACTAAAAAATTACCGGTGAAGTCTTTATTTTGTACAATTGTACATAGCTAGTAAACCATGGTGACTAAAATTTAAACTATGTTGTTGGGGCACTGGTGTTACTTAACTGAACTGTGGTAACTAAAATTTGTTCATATTAGAATCCTGAAAAGCAAGGGATGCCCGTATTTTCAAATGTTTAGAAAGAAATAAAGAACATTTTTATGCTCTTGGGATAGAAAATTATTTTACAAGCAAGATACCAACATTTCATTAAAAATCAGCAAATTTTCTACATAAAATTAAAAACTATTATGGACTAATAGACCTCTTAAAACAGAAATAGTCACATACATAACCTTCAAAAGCTAGTTTTATAAGATAGAAATAATTAAAGTCAAACAAAGCAATAGAAAAATGTGCAAAGAACACAAATGGACAATAGAAGAAGGAACATATATAGTCAATAAACAAAAAGATGTTTGTACAAAGTTAAATGTATATAAAGATCATAATCAGACCTACTAAATTGGTAAAAATCAAAAATCTAATAGCAGGTTTTATATAGAATAATTCTTTTAAACTATTAATGTGATTTGGAGGTTTGTGCTCTCTAAATCTCATGTTGAAATGCGATTCCCAGTGTTGGAAGTGGGGCCTAGTGGGAGGTGACTGGATCATGGGGGTAGATGCCTCATGAAGGGCTTAGCACCATTCCCTTGGTGATAAATGAGTTCTTGCTTAGTTAGTTCACATGAGATCTGGTTGTTTAAAAGTCTGGGACCTCCCCCTCTCTCTCTCTTACCCACTCTCTCACCATGTGATATGCTGGTTCCCCCTTTGCCTTAGCCATGATTGGAAGCTTTCTGTGGCCCTTACCAGAAGCCAAGTGATATCAACACAATGGTTGCGCAGCCAGCAGAACCAAGAGCCAATTAAACCTCCACTCTTTATAAATTACCCAACCTCAAGTGTTTCTTTATGGTGATGCAAAAATGGCCTAACATAACTATTGAGCATTATCTCATGAAAACTGAATTTTTGCATACTCAACTTTTCTGTCTGGAAAAACCTTTCTGTCGTTGTTCTTTTAAAGACATTTTTGCCGGGTAAAAAATTCTAGGTTGACATTTATAGTTTTTTTTTTTTTTTCAGTACTGTAAGATGTTGTTCTATTGTCTTCTAGCATTCATTGTTTCTGATGAGAAAAAACTGCAGTCAACCTGATCCTTTTTTCTCTAAATAAAAAGGTATCTTTTTTTACATTGTTGCTTTTAAGATTTTCTCTATATCACTAGCTTTAACCGTTTGATTATACTGTGCTTTGGTGTAGTTTCCTTCATGTTTCTTCTGTTTGGGGTTTGTTGAGTTTTTGGAACTATGGGTTCATATGTTTCATCAATTTTGGACATTCTTCAGCTGTTATTTTTCAATGTATTTTTTTTTATCCTTCCTCTCTCTCCTTTCCTTTGAGGATTCCAATTGCACATATATTTAGCCACCTTAAATTGTTTCACATCTCACTGATGCCCTGGGCTTTTGTTGTTGTTATTGCTACTGTTTATATGTTCATTTTTATATACTTTTCTCACAGAGTTTTATTTTAGATAGTTTCCATTGTTATGGATTCAAGTTCACTAATCTTCCTTATGCATTGTCTAATCTATCATCAAACATATCCAATGTATTTTTAGAAATCTAAGACATTGTATTTTTCAACTGCAGATAGATTTGGGTAATTTTTACATCTCTCATGCCTTCACATCACATGCTCAATTTTTCCTTTAGCTTCTTAAACTAACAGGTTGCAGCCAAAATAACTATTTTAATGTCATTAACTATAAATTCTGTTAACATGTGTCATTTCTGAGTCATTTTCTAATGATTTTTTTTCATATTGTAGGTTGTAATTTCTGTTTCTTTTCTTCCTGATACATTTTTATTAGATGCCAGATGGTGCTGAATATTTTTGTTTTCCTAAAAATATTTTTGAGCTTTTCTGTGAGACATAATTAAATTACTTGAATATAGTTTGCTACTTTCATGTCTTGCTTGTAAGCTTTGTTAGGGAAGACCTGCACTGTATTTACTCTAGGGCTAAATTTTAATTTTTATTAAAGGTAAGACCCTTCCTAATACTCTATCTGATTCCCCATTAATTACAAGGCTTTCTACTCTGCTTTGAAATGAGCATTATCCCTGACCCTATGTGATCTGTGAGCGCCATTCTCTTTAATCTTTTTGAAACCACCTTTGCAAAAATCATAATTAAGAAAATTATTGCAGTGAGAGTTCTGACCCAACCAAATCCATATTGCTTCTAACCTCCAAGCTGTTCTTGTTCATTCCTGGGCATAGACCAAACTAACTTTGGGAGGAACTTAGTTTATAGTTTAACTTCGAAACAAAGATGGGATAATATCCCTTTCCCAAAACAAACCTTCTTCCTATCTGGGGACTATACTGTCTTTGCAGGACTAATAAATTAGCTACAAAATTAGAATTTATGGTTTAAGAGTCATACAGCTAGAGGCTTTAAGATTCTGAACCTCCTCAAATTGCTCCTGGGAATAACTTCTCTATTATAAAACTGACTACGAGTGCTTGAGGTATTTTGCAGACCCTGTACTTGATGCATCAGCTTGCACCACCCAGATAGATAACTGGCTCATCTGGTTTTGTGGCCCCCACCAAGGAAACAACTCAGTGCAAAAGGACAGCTTCGACTTTCTATGATTTCATCTCTGACCCAACCAATCAACACTCCTGACTCACTGGCCCCCTATCCACCAAATTATCTTAAGAAAAAAAAATCCCTGAATTCTCAGGGAGACTGATTGGGGTAATAATAAAACTCTATCTCCCATACAGTTGGCTCTGCATGAGTTACTCTTTCTCTATTGCAATTTCCCTGTCTTGATAAATTGGCTCTGTCTAGGCAGTGGACAAAGAGAATCCACTGGTTACATTTTGAATAGGTTTCTTCCTCAGCCTCAAATTCCTTCCTCAAATGCATCTTTTGATACAACACAATGTAAATCAAAGAAAATGACTGAGGTAAGTCTCAGGAATTTTAGAGTTTAATTTTCCCAAAGTCGAGGACCTGCCTGGTATTAAAGAGGACCAAATATGGCCAGAGAATGACTCTGTAATTTTATATTTCAGTCCTTTTGGACAAACTGTAACCTAACATAATAGGTAGACTAGAGTGAAAACCTAACAAGAGTACGTGCACATAACAATAGCTGAGTCCTAGCCAATCCCAGCAGCCATACTTCAGCCACCTATACACTGCTGAGTGTTCAAACTGTGTTCAAATGAGGCAAATGCCAAGCTGTAACCAATCCAGCTGTTTCTGTACCTCACTTCCAATTTCTGTACACTACTTTCCTTTATTTGTTTATAATTTTTTTATGACCATGAGGCATCCCTGGAGTGCATCTGAATCTGCTGTGATCCTGGGGGCTGCCCAATTCATGAATTTTTTTTCCTTGTGTAATTAAACTCCGTGAAATTTAAATTGCCTGAAGTTTTCCTTTTAAACTGGGAAAAAGGAACACAAAACCACAGGAACGTGTGTGATCTAAGCCTTTCCAAAGACAGCCTGGGGTGTTCTCTATTTAAAGGCGAAAGGGTGGGCAGTCGGGGGAAGAGGAAAGGGAAAGAAGAAAAAAAGGAGAGGGAAGATAGATAAAAGGGGCAAGAGGTTGCATAGCTGCATTCTTTTGAGTCTTTGATCAGCGTTTTCTGAATCTACATTTTACATTTGAAAGGAGGGGTTCAGTCAATTATGCATGCCTCTCATGCTCAGTGAATCTGCATTTTTACATAAGCTAAACACAGATTAGAGGAAGCAGACAAATATGTAGTTGTCTCAGGTGAGCAGAGGGATGATTTTGAATTCTGTCCTTTGTCCTGTACCTGTGAAGATAAACTGTTAATTTACACTGTCAGGATGAAATTCAACAGAATTGTTTTAGGGTAAAGATCTTGGGGACCACAGGGAATTTCCTACTCTGAAAATTGTGAGGGAGGTATGTAAACTTGTGTCTTTTTAGCTATCTATTTAGGAACAAAATGGGAAGTGGTTTTCTGTGACTCCATTCTTAAGCTTGACTTTTCTCTTCCGCATAGTGAGTTTGGCGTCCTGAGATTTTTTTTTTTTTTTTCACAAGTACTTAATTGAATCCCTGAAGGGGAGTCTCCACATGTAAGGAGTTCTCTTTCTGTGTGGCTTTTTTCTCTCCAGTGTTCTACCCAGTGTATAATAGAGAATTTGGCTCCTTCGGATTCCTGATTTTACCTCCTCCAAGTTCTGCCTGAGTTTCCTCTCCATAAGCCGTGATCTGGACAGCCCCTCGAGCAAATAAGATGGGCATGCATAGGTGTTATGACATTATTTTCTGTACCTCAGGAATCCCTGTTTTTTTTGTTGTTGCTGAATGAACAATGTCTTCAATGCCAATGGTTCATGTATTTTGTCTTTTTGTTATGTCACATGAGAGTATAAATGGAGTCCCTGCTATTCCAACTTGAATCAACCTGTGTGTTATTTATAAGTTTAATCTGTTATAACCAATATAACAATTGCTGTAGAAAATGGCTTGCTATGTAACTCAAAATATCCTGAAATGTCTTAATAGTTAGGCAGCTTACAGCAAGTACATAGATATGGCAGGTGTTGCAGGTTGTATTGCTATATACCTTTCTTGTGTCAGAGAAAATACTTGCCAAACTGTCACCTTTGAAAACTTGAAAATCAAGCCATGTGCCTACTAAGCTTGCAGTTCTAGGGGAAGCATTTGTATAGATCCAGAATGTCAATATGTATCAGTGGTGTTTCTTAAGGCTTACAGCAAAGTACTACAAACATAGAGATGAGCTCTGGAAAAACTGGATGTTTTACAGGTGATAGAAAGAATTTATAAATTCAAGACATTAAAGGTTGGGAAGCAGTCTGCAAGTACATTTCCTACTAGGGCAAGTGTTTCAGATAGCCTCAAGAGATACACCATCGTGTGTGTGTGTGTGTGTGTGTGAGAGAGAGAGAGAGAGTGAGAGAGACAGATGAGAGAGAGAGAGCACTGAAAAAAATAAATACAGCAGGAATAAGTACAATATCCAGAAAATATTTTGATATGATTGTTAACCCGCATATATGACTATAATGAAATTTTCCAGGAATCTGTATGTTTGAGAGAATTATATTACTGATCAAACCTCAAGTTTGGCCTGAAAAGTCTGTGACTAATCAGCAATTATTATGACTCTTCAGGCCCCAAATATGTGAAACCACCTTTGCAAAAATTGTAACAGTGAGAAAATTATAGCAGTAGGGGAGATCTGATCTGACCAACCCCCATTCTGCCTTTGGTCTTCAAGCTGCCCTTAGTTGTTCTTGGGCTTAGGCCAAGTGTTACTTTATAGTTTAAATGATAAAAGCCCTTCTCCCAGACTCAGCTGCCTTTGTAAAGCTCATGAAAAATCACCAGGCTATGGCGATAGAGGAGCCTGAATTCTACTAAGGTGTCAACTTAATTCCAGAGGTTAGATGTAATTCCAGCTGTTATTCCAGAGGTCACAAGATATGCAGCTTCTCCAATTGCTCCTGCAGACAACATAACTATTGTAGAACCTAAGATTGGCATTTGGAGACACCTTTTCAGCAATTTTCCATTTCTGATGACTGATGGCTCCACCTGGACCCATCTGTGGCCCACAGGGAATTCCCTGGTGAGCAAATTGTGAGGGGGGTATGTAAACTCTTATCTTTGTAGCTATCTATTTAGGAACAAAATGGGAAGTGGTTTTGTGTGACTCGATTCTCAAGCTTGACTTTTCCTTTTGGCATACAGAGTGGCATCACAGAGGAAGGGAGTATCCTTTAAAGGTGGGAAAAATGCAGATGGTCCTTTGATGGCCGGGGCAGAGGGTGGCAAAGGTTAGTGGCACAGGACCCACCTATGGCTCCTATGGCCTCACCCGGAAGTGGCTCAGCATGAAGGAGGACCATTTCCCACACCCCTATGATTTCACCCTCAAGAAGTCAACAGTGAGCACCCATTGCCTAGCCACTCCCAACCCTTCACCCAAAGTACTTGTGAAAAATCCTAGCCCCCAAATGCTCAGAGAGATTGATTTCAGTAATAATTGCATCTCCCTCAAGGCGTAACCAGACTTGCATGAATTAAACTCTTTTTTTACTGCAATGCCACTGTTTCCATGATTTGATGTTGTTTGTACCGTGGGTAGGAAGAACTCATCAGATGGTCACACATACATTAGGCTGCAAAAGATTCTCATTCCCCAAGAAGGGCATAGTTTCCTATGTTCACAGTGGTGATAGAGGATTATGACCAAGGAAGAACATTTCAGAAGGCAAAGTCAAAGCCAAAAAAGCAAGAGATTATATATTTCCACTGTTCAAAGTATTTTCTCCATTAACAGGGAAGAATGTCTTCCCATTCCTGTCCAACAGTATTGCATTATTGTTATGCTTCAATTTCTACTGAGTAATTCCTATTTTCCCTTTACTAATCGAAATCCTTTGTTGCTGTCATTGCTATCTTGTTCTTTGTCACCATTTACATTGGTAGAATCTGATATTTCATTCATTAGGTTTCTGGACCGTAGAGATTCACTTGCAGACCTGATGTAGAAGGCTGAACCCCACCCAGAGGTTGTAAATTTGAGCTGAATACAATGTCTGTATTAGACATCAGCTTCTTCACAGAGGAAGGGAGTATACTCCAAAATTGGGAAAAATGCAGACAGTCATTTGATGGCCAGGGGCAGAGGGTGGCAAACACTGAAGGCTGACCACAAAATCCATCCTCTTTTTCATGAACATGCAGACAGACTGCCTTTCCAAGCCTCCCTTGAGCTTAATGCTTAATTTTGACAATGTATTTGCACCTAGGCAAGGTAATGTGACTATAAGTGATGTGTGCTAATCTGGTTGTGGCTTTTGAAGCAAAAGCATGTCTCTACACAGACTTTCTCCTTCTGAAAATGCATGTAGATCACAGTAAGACATTAGTAGCTGGAAGAGCCACACGACAGAAGAAGGCTGGATTCTTGAATCACCACATGAATCAGATCCATTTTCCCACTAAATTTGTGCTCTCAATAATCCTTAAGAAAAAAACACCTCTTTAATCTTTGAACTTTTGTGTTCTCTTATCTCTTATACTGATATACCCTGTTACAGTTAATGTACTCTAACATCTAACAATTCCTCACTTATGATATATCCTTGAGAATGTGTTGCTTATATGCACCAGGGCATGTATATAAGAATGTTCAAAGTAGTACAGGGCATTAAGATAGATACCCAATAATAACTGAGTACCCTTTATACAGGGAAATTAACAGTTGCATATTTATGAAATAGAATATGGAACATAAGCAAATTTGAACTGTATGTAGTATCATGAATAAATCTTAGACACGTGGCATAATGTGATAAAAGCCAGATGCAGAAGAAAAATTGCAGTATAATACATTTTAAAGCTCAAAAATAAGCATAGGTTAAATATTCGATGTTTAGAGTTACATACATAAGTGAATAAGTTTAAAAATAGATACGACAAATTTATAAACAAAATTGGAAGTGGGAAAAAGCATACCAATCTAGGGTACTGTTAAAGTTTTACTCCTTGGGCTACATATTGGTTTTATGGGTATACTTTATATTATCATGTTTCACATATATGTTATATGTAGTGTTTTATACTTATCCAACATTATAAATAAAATGTAGTAAAGAAAAAAATCCAAATCAATTGTTATTGATGCAACAAACTAGAAGATTTTGCTACTTTCTGAAATCCCTTTTGCTCTGTCATTATTTCAAGTGTAAACTTCATTTTCATCCCACACAAACACACCAAGGCTCATAGGGTGTGGAGCCTGGTGATGACCATTGATGATGAGTGAGGCAGCCATTTGGGGACAGTGTGGAAAGACGTAGAAGAAACTATACTGTGGTGGATCAAAATTGAGTGAGAAAGTTAATCCACATCCCAGTTCTGTCCCAGAGGACAGAATTTGGAACTGCCTCTTTTCTGCTCATAAAGTCTTTAAAATAATAGCAAATATATTTTCATGGAATATTTCTAAATTTACAAGGCTAAAAAGCAAAAGAATCCCATGAACAGATCATAAATTTTGAATTCTTGAAAAAAGGAAAGACAACTATAATTGGTGGGATGAAAACACCATGCAAAATATATAACCCGTCTAGGGTGGAAGTAGAACAATTCTGGAGGTGTGCCAAGTATGGAGTCAGTAGGGGCAAAGCAGGAGAGCGTCTTTCAGTGATCTCTTAAGGGGCCGGAGAGCAGCTGGGCATGTCCTTATTTCCTGGCTTCGGCTTGGATGAGGTAGTTGGCATTGATGATGACTGTCCCTGGGGTTAATTCACTCTCTTTAGACCCTAAAGCCAGAGTGGTACACAGTGTTTTATATCTTGTACTGTAGATGGAGATTGCCTGAAGGAAAGGGATAAATAAATTCTACATGGAGGAAAGTTAAAGGACTGTTACGCTTGGTTCAATAGCACATTCTGCATCCCTTCTGAGAATAGAAGTTTCATTCTCAATCAAGAACATGAAGTTTCTCATGTGTGAATAGAAGCTCAATAAATATTTAATCAAAAGAAATGCTAAATAGGAGTGGTGAGAGAGGGCATCCTTGTCTTGCACCAGTTTTCAAAGGGAATGCTTCCAGCTTTTGCCCATTCAATGTGATATTGGCTGTGGGTTTGTCATAAATAGCCCTTATTATTTTGAGATATGTTCCATCAATATGTAGTTTATTGAGAGTTTTAACATGTAGAAATGTTGAATTTTATCAAAGGCCTTTTCTGCATCTGTTGAGAAAATCATGTGGTTTTTGTCTTTGGTTCTGTTTATGTGATGGATTACGTTTATTGATTTGAGTATGTTGAACCAGCCTTGCATCCCAGGGATGACGCTGACTTGATCGTAGTGGATACGTTTTTGGATGTGCTGCTGGATTTGGTTTGCCAGTATTTTGTTGAAGATTTTCACATCGATGTTCATCAGGGATATTGGCCCGAAGTTGTCCTTTTTTGTTGTGTCTCTGCCAGGTTTTGGTATCAGGATGATGCTCCTTCATAAAATGAGTTAGGGAGGAGACCCTCCTTTTCATTTGTTTGGGATAGTTTCGGAAGGAATGGTACCAACTTCTCATTGTACCTCTGGTAGAATTCAGCTGTGACTCCTTCTTGTCCTGGGCTTTTTTCTTTTTTGGTTGGTAGGCTGTTAATTATTGCCCCAATTTCAGAACTTGTTTGTTATTGGTCTATTCAGGGATTCAGCTTCTTAATGGTTTAGTCTTGGGAGGGTGCATATATCCAGGAGTTTATCCATTTCTTCTAGATTTTCTAGTTTATTTGTGTAGAAGAGTTTATAGTATTTTCTGATGGTAGTTTGTATTTCTGTGGGGTCAGTGGTGATATCCCCTTTATCATTTTTTATTGTGTCTATTCTTCTCTCCTTTCTTCTTTATTTGTCTAGCTAGCAGTCTATTTTGTTAATCTTTTCAAAAAAACAGCTTCTAGATTCATTGATTTTTTGGAAGTTTTTTTCATGTCTCTATCTCCTTCAATTCTGCCCCGATCTTAGTTATTTTCTGTCTTCGGCAAGCTTTTTGGATGGGTTTGCTCTTGCTTCTCTAGCTCTTTTAATTGTGATGTTAGGGTGTCAGTTTGAGATCTTTCTAGCATTCTGACAAGAGCACCAAACTCAACAATAATTAGCACCAGAAGAAAATGAGTTAGTAGTACAAGTAGATAAGATCAAACCATCAGATCTACTCACATTCATTAATTTAAAAACTTAAACAGAATACTTTGATCAAATTACTAAACGGGGACTTCTGAACTGAAATATTTAGCTAAGAGACTTATCTAAAACATAGAACCAAATTTTTTAAAAACAGTAAGAGCATAAGAAAGAAAGTGTGGATAGAAACCTGAGAGGAAGAAATGGTCTCCAGGTTGAGAGGGTATACTGAGAGCTGAGACGGATGGAAAAGGGCTAACGCAGACAAATTACAGTGAAACTCAAGAATTTCTAAAGAAAAGAAGAGCCTAAAAACTTTCAGATAGTAAAATAACAGAAACAAATGGGCTCCCTACCAAAAGAAGAACAAGAATAAGAAAAAAACAGCTACAGTCCTCAATGGTAAAAATGAAAATCACCAAGGTGAATCAGTGTCTTCATGTCTTCATGCCTGGGAAGGAAAATATTCAAAAAGTATATAATCTCATCTTCTGTGAAACCAGCATTATAGCATGAGGGAAAATAGAGATATTATCAAAACATTAGAGGTCAAAAAATCAGAAAAAAGGAAAAATCAATCAAAGAAAAATGATTAGAACAGGACTGCAAAAAGGAAAAATTAAGTCAAATTGTATCATCAATCTCATATATTATTATATCATTATATCAAATCTCATAAAATCATTCAAAATCATATACTAAGATTAAATTATAACATTTCAAGCTTTCAGATTTGGTTTAAAACATTTAGTTTTATGATATATAGAAACCACATGAAATAAAAATAACACATGCATCAGAAATACCTAGCAAAATAAAAAGGTTTTCTCTTCTGCAAAATTTAAATCCAAAGAAACAGAGCTGGTTGATGATATGGTCAAATATACTTCTATTACACTGTTGTACCTTCTACCTTTTATTCTTCTTATTGCTGTCTGCTACTTCAGCAGAAGTCTGAATCTGTTCCCCTAAAATTCATGTTGAAACTTAATCAGCAATATGATAATATTCAGAGGTGAAGCCTTTAAGAGATAATTAAGTCATAAGATCAGAGACCACATGAATGACATTAGTGACCTTAGACATCAAAACAGCTTTTCATCACTCTTCTGCCCTTCTGCCATCTGGAACACAGAGTTGAAGACACCTTCTTGGAAGCAGAGAGTGTACTCTCACCAGACACCAAACCCACTGCCATCTTGATCTTGAACTTTCCAACCTTCAGAAATATGAGCAATAAATTTTTGCTGTTTTTAAATTACCCAGTCTCAGATACTTTCTTATAGCAGCATCAATGGGCTAGAACACTATCCTTACAGACAGTATGGTTGTTTGATGTCTCTCTTGTTTGTTAGAAGTGCAGAAGGTGTTCCTTAAAGACCTTCTCTGACCTCTTCATTTTAAAAAGGAGAAAAATGGGTGTTTAGAGAGATTTAATGGCTGGCAGAGGACCATACTGTCTGATTCTTTTGGAGTTCTCCTGCAATGACAGTATATGTTCTGTTTATTGCCCTTAAAAATTAGGTACTCTAACTATTCCAAGAAGTTTGTTTCTAATAGAGATGTAATCCCAATTCAATCTATAGTAAATCAAGAAGAGAGGCCTCTGATATTTTTAAACTCATTCTAGAAAAATAAATTCACCTTTTGAAAAATCCCCAATGATTCAGGTAGTACCTTCTGGGCAGCCAAGGGAAATGAGGTAATAATGAATAGACCTTATTGTCACATAGATCAGGGCATGTTAAATGCGATTATTCCATATTATGTAATTTCCCAGTAAGCATGGCAATCAAGCACCTATAGCTCTTTTTTTCCCCCAAATGAGTTAGATTTAATCATCAGAAGCAAATTAAATGGAAATTTTACAATAGAGAAGTATTACATGTCAGTGTCTTTTGAAACCTGAGTTTGGACAGGAAGGGACTGAGTGCTACCTCTCAGTCTAATCCCTTGCAAAGACATGTACAGTGTCCTTGGTACTTTGGCTGAGGAAAGAGGGAGACTGCTGGTTCTGTATGTTGAAATCAACTTGCCCACCACTCACTCTTTGCTAGCACCAGTAGCCTCGCCTTTCTGGCTCTGCTCCTTGCCCTTCTTTTTGTGGCCTGCAGTGATGTCGTCAATCCATAAGAGCAGAACTACAGTCTCCATTGCTGCCCTAGACGTCTGCAGCTTCACAGCCAATGGCTCCTATATGCCCAGTTCCTTCATCTCCACCAAAATACTTGTCTCACCACTTACACCCCAGGTCTCATGGTTCTCCTAGGTGTGCTTGGCCTGAAGGGAGGTATTATAATAATAAGCAGATGGATGTTAATGGCCCCACGGTTCTGGATTAGGGTATGAGAGATGACCTCTACAACCCGGGTAACAGCTCTGTATGGCCATTGTTCATACCAGTCATGACCTTGGATTTTTCTGTCAAGACATGGATCACAGACATCTCAGAGGCCCCGACCCCTGGCACCAAATGCGGGTCAAAAAGAAAGTTGCAATAAACTTGCACAGCATCCTGGATGTTGTGTTCCATTTCAGAGAGAGTCTCTTTGCCATTCCCCTGGAGGAGAATGGTGCGAACCTTGGGGTCTTTGCATTTACTGATGAATGCAAAGTCCTCATCTCCAATTTTCTTGATTTTCAGCATGCCTACTCCTGTTCCTGTATTAAATAAGATATCAACATGGATTTCAGGAACTCTCCTATGATATACACAATCACTGTCATTTGGAATGATGGTTACTGTATTTGAAATCTTCCAATGGGCTAAGTTGAGCGTAATGAGTGAATAAAACAGTAATTTCAACTGAATCAGTTTCTCAAGAGACTTTATTTTGTCTTAGAATGTCATGACAAAACAGTCTAAACAGTCAGTGATGGCAATTGTTAGGATCGTGCCCCTTACTTTTACATTGCATCATATCTTATTCATAAGATTATCCAAAGTGAAGGACCAGCAGGACAGCTATAAAATTACATCAGTGTTTTCAAATATATTCATTTAAAAAAAAGTAATAAAAATAAGAATTTGGTTGCAATGAACAAGGGAAATAATAGCTACTTAAACTTTTACCTTATGGCTTTTAAAAAATGTGTTATACAAAGTAACAGAGCGGAAATCCTTTCTGTTATATTTAGTCTTTTAAAGTTCTGTCTGTTTTTGAAATAATTTTTTAAAAAATCAATGCAAAAATCCTTTTGGTGAATGGTGTTTTGATAACTTCTCTACAAAAGCTGTTCTGGGCATCCTTCACCACTTGCCTGTGTGCATTATCTGTAATCGTCTTTTAATAGACTGAGACTAAATTATTAGAAAAAAATCTCATCGCCAGGGGGTAAGGGTTGTCAGATACTACTGAGATGTAATATATCAAATGCTCAGGCTTTCAGCTTTATCTTATACGCTGTTCATTTTCAGGATACACATTTCAAAAAAAAGTTTTCAACCTTTCTAACCTGTTCTAATTTCAAATGAGCAAAGAAATGAGCACTAACAACAAAGGGAACAATAGAATTAATGAGTCCTGGACAACAGCAACATATTAGATAAAGGGTTTGTGACTAAAAGGAAGACAATTCAAGCCTTCTTTTTCCAGGAGCACATATTTGGGCTCAAAACTAATTAAAAGTTCCCCAAAAAAGAGTTTTCTTTTATAATCAGGACTTACAGTAGCTTCAAATTTTCAAGAAAAATACAAAATTTTGCAAATAGAAAACTTCGTGGTAATCAATGATTCATTTTTGTCTTAGTCCCATAAATAAAGTCCCAGTAAAATTATGAAAATGCAACCTGTATCTAAAGCAGTTCTGCATGGCCAAAAACTAACAATAATTAAAAGTTTGATATAATAATAAATAATTATAGGTCTAGAATTTTAAAAACTAATTTTTAATTCCAGGTTAATTTTCTTTCAGTTGAACTTTATTCACCTTGATCATTTTTCATCTTTCTGGACATTTTCTGTCCCTCATATCAGTCACAAATAACTTTGCGTAACTATTTTCTCCTTCATCACATACAATAGTTTCTTTTGTGTTTTTCCATTAAATTTGTTCTGCTGTGATCTGGCTCTACAATTTACTTCCATGACTAGAATTGCTTCTTTGCTTGCATTCATCAAATGATCACCTTCTTGTCCTTTACAACACAGATCATTATTCAGCTTCTCAATCTTGTAATTTTCTGAGTAGAAACAAGCTGAGAGGATCTTGTTTTTGATCTAAATATAAACAATCTATTCCAATCCACAATGATATGTTCTCATTTCTGCTTTTTAAAAAATGCTAAAAGTTGCTAGTATGAAAACCCTTAATATCATGTTGTCCTTTAGCCAATAATTCCACTTTTTGGAATTTTTCCTGTGAAACTGTGTGCAAAGATTTTTATTTTAATGGTAACGTTAGATAGGAATCAGTGGGAGGCAAAAGTCCAACAGATGGGAGTGGGCTAAATCAATTTTGATGGGCTATTTCATTAATTCATAAAATGAAAATAATAAAAAAGAATGTATTGAATTGAAAACATATTTTAAGTGAACAAAACCAAATGAAAATATATTCAGCACCTATTCTTGTTTAAAACATAAGTTTTCAAATATGTGTATGTTCTCAAACACAACTGGAAAATATTTCATCATATTCTATACATGATCTTTATTTAGTAGGATGAAATGATAATTTTCTCTTTTGATTTTGGAAAGAAAAATTTGATGCAAAAGTACTTCTAGGTTGGTTGACTTTTTCTCCTTATGAAAAGAGCTTTTATTTTTAACCAAGGCTCACTCTTCATAAAAAAAACTATTGATGGCTTTTTTTTTGTGCAAAGACCATGAGCAATGTTATAAATGAACATTTCGGTGCATATTAATAACCTTAGATCTACATTCGGACTCAAAACCTGAGAGAAACTGTAATGCTCTTTAATTTTTATAGTCATGCATTGTGTAATGACTTTTTGGTCAATGATGAACTGCGTATATGTTGGTGGCCCCATAAAATTATCATATCATATTTTTACTGTACCTTTTCTATGTTTAAATGTGTTTAGATACACAAACACCATTGTATTACAATTGTCCACATTATCCGGACGGTAACCTGCTATTCAGACTTGCAGCCTAGGAGCACTAGGCTATGCCGTATGACCTAGATGTGTAGTAGGCTATCTCATCTAGGTTTGTGTGAATACACTCTAGGATGGTCACACGATGACATTGCCTAACAGCACATTTCTCAGAATGTGTCCCCATTGTTAAATAATACATAATTATGTTTTAATCACACTTTCATTAATATGAATAAAACTTTAGCAAAAGGGACTTTCAGATTGTTTTCTAGACCTATACACTTAGGGAAATGCTTAAAGATCAGCCTTGTTTGCACCTCTATTTATCAAATTCTTGAAGGCAAGGTACACGTAACAAATTGCTTCTCTGTTCACCTTCATATCCAGGTTTATGAGTACTATTTATGTATTTAATTAAATACATTAATAATATAATTAGATTTATGTCAATGTAACTATTTTAAAATTATTTTTTAAAATAGAGAAAGTTTATTTATAATGCCTCCACTTGGAGTAATCACTTCTAATAATTTGGTTCATAAATTTCCAGACACTTTTCTACATTCATTTGTAGAATGTTTTGTACAGTATATCAAGTGCCTTTATAGTGTTTAAAAACTTTGAAACTATATAGTGTTTTAAATTTTTGTATTGTGGAATTTATTTTTCCATCATTATTTCTACATTGGGGGGCCATTATATGTATGTGTGTGTATACATAATGTACACATTATATCCATATATATATATACACCCTTATATGTAGTATTACATTTCTATGATTTTACTTTTTATGGTAAAATATTTAAAACTTTATAAATATGTTAATACATCAGAATTAGATGTAAGTTTACTATTCTTTGAAATTTTAAGTGGATTATATTAATAATATTCGTTGAAATATCAATATTATGCACAGTCTCATCAAGTTCCATTGCGTTCTTCATTTTCAAAAAATGTGCTTATCTACTCCTTAATCCACACACTAATATTGTGAAGTACTGTCTTACTCACACTCCCTCCGCCACTATATATGGTATGAGTACACATAGGATATGTATTCATATCTGTTTATAACTTCCTTCCTCAAGTTTCAGAGGATAAGTTATTTAATCACTTGAAAGCCATTTATCATGACTTCTTTGGCAGCAAGATAATATTCTCTTCCCCCTTAAAACATCTTTCTAATTTACTTGGTTTTAATAAACGGGAAAAAATGGAAACATAGTTTTGAAAACCTAGACTCATTTTTATTTTCAAAGAAAAGATTTGACAAGAGATTTCTTGCATGAAGTTACATTCTTCTGAGAAGCATAAGAATAACATAGCGGCTGATCAGATATTATATCGGGGAAATGTGAAGTTCAGGTGGCTTGGCTTAAAAAAACACACAGTGTAACCTAGGGAAATTAAGGTGATATCTCATTCATCGAAAGCAATTTCTCTCAGTTTAATATCGTTTGGAAAACTGGTAGGGCAAATTATTTATCACAACAACTGTGAAAGAAGAGGTGAAACTTGGAGCTTCTTTCGTAGACTATAGAATCTGTGTATTTCGTCCTCCAACAGTTCCTTTGATTCCTTCTAAACAATGATGGTTGAAAAAAATAATAATTGAAGTTTTATATGTTGTAAATATTGGGGAGATGATGTCAATGACAATTTTATGTAAATTATGTTTTAATAGACTATTCAAGCAGATCAAGTAGGTACATCTCACGCACACACACACACACACGGAAAGTGAAGAGAGAGAGGAAAGATCTATTTCTACACTAATAATGTTTTGCACTTAGCTTTTTATTTTATTTCTTATCACATTCAATTCTTCCTCAATTAATTTTTTATATAATAACATATTGTTATAGTAATGAATTCATTTAAATTGCTGTTTTTTGTTTTTGGTTAATACCTTGGCCCTTCTTCCAATCAAAGTAGACCTTTAAGTTGAGACGCTTTGAGGATGAATCATATACTTGTCTTTCAGTGCCAAAATAGATTGGTGAAATGTATAGCACAGAAAATAATCTTGAAATCAGAAGATTTTGACTTCTAAGAGTACATTAAATCATAGCAGGCTAACCAAGCCTTGAAGAAGGAAGGGAATAATGTTTGTCCGTAATCAATAGATTGTGAAGAGGATATGAATATGTAAAAACAGTAGTCATTAAATTCTAATAACCAACATGGTTGTATATTTACTTGTAAAAGGCCTCCACAGTAAATAATGGGATGGTGAAGATATCCGAAACCTGGGAAATGTAGAGAAGGAGACTAAAAGAGAAAGGATGCATTGGATTCCATGTTTTCTGGGTAAATCCAACACAGAAAAAAGCATTTTTATTTTATTTACAAAAGCCAGTTTCATCTGTTTGCAATGTGAATATCAAATATTAATAGTTGCATTTATAATATCTCATTTACATGTATAATCGAACTATGTCAAAACCCAGTCTAACACATGATAGCTTTTGGTTAAACCAGCAAATGCAAGTATGTTTTGCAGTTGGAGTCTTTTTCAATCACTTGTCAAAAGCACAAGTGTTTCATTTTATTTTTTTAAAATTCACTTGAAAGTATGAAAATGATTTAAGTATACGTGATTTAATTATATCATAAATAAGAGGTAGGAGAACAACTGAGCATATCAAGTTGTAAAAAATAATTTTCAATGATTTCTGCTTTGTGATTCTGTAGAAGCTAGAAATTCTTTATGAAAGTAGGACCCGGACACATATTCATAAGATTACATAGTCTATCAAATTCCTTGCTTTCTCTCTGAATAATTGTGAAGTGGAGGCAACATATTATTGCCTGGATACTTAAATTATTTCACAGAATAGGCTTTCTGGTCACCATGAACAATTTGTAGTGTTCTCGATATTATAAAATTATAAGTACCCTTCATCATTAGGCTGAACATTCAATTAATCAAGTGTTATTCTCATTTTCCTTAAACCATTATGTTATAAAATAGATTTAACTCTGCAAGAGTCTTCCATACATATAAAAATAATCAAACTCAATATAAAGTACATTTAAGGTATTCTAATCTATTCTACCTCCGAAATAACTGCCTACAAATGAAGTGTTAGAATCAATTTTATATTATATGTTATTAATAACTTAGTTTAGCTATAGATATGTCAGCCTATATATAATAGAAAATACATGAGAAATTTGAAAGGTGCTGAAATACTTTTCACTAAATTATAGGTATATACTTGCTTCAAAATGTTTTTCAAACTAATAATTGAGCTTGATTTTTCAAGCATGTAATTGTCAATTAATAAATTCTGCAACTGTGCACTCATAATCTCTGGCCTTCTAAATGAGTTAAAAGAGCTTCCAAAACTGACACATTCACTCCCAAGTTATATAGGTTATGCCTTGGGAAAAACATGGATCATTCTGCAACCCAATGACTAAGTTATGTATTTCCAGAGCCAATAAGAGGCAGTTAAGTTCACTGCCTTTCCCTAGCAAGGCTATGTTGAAAGGAAACAGTAAGAATACCTAGCAATAAATTGGTAATTTTTTATAAGGAAGCAAAAAATGTTTATTGACCTATTTTCCATTCCCAGTATAATAAAATCAAATTTTATTGCTCTTCCAATATTTTACTTGTCCTTGAAATTTAAGCATATTCAAATATATATTTTGTTGAGATTTCATATGACGTTGATAGAATAATGAAAACAGTGTGTCAAATAATTTAGTACTGGTTTTACATTTCATTGTGAAGAGCATCATAGTAAATGATAGCTAATGTTGTAATTCCAGCATACAGTTGTCAACTGCTATTGCATTTGATGGTGTTAATTATAATCATGGGGGAAACATTTGATTAAATATTGTCTTAACTTAAAAGATCTAAGTTAATAAATTGTTCTCTAATTGAAATGTATGTAATCATCTTATAATATTTAATATAACATTCAGTAGTAAATACCCACTGAATAAACTTTTGACATCTAATTAGGAGAGTTCAAATTCAAAATATGTTTTACAGGAGAAATTCTTAGAAGATGGCAAAGGGTATTAGAGAGTGATATTTTAAATTTCTCGTTAAAAACATCATGGATATGCCAGAAACCAAGAGCTGTTATATATATGTCTATACATATTTATTTTTACAATAAATATATCTGTCTTATATATTTATATAATTTTTTCTAGGAGCACTACTTACAAGAGTAATCAGAAAATCTAAATATCTAGAAATAAATCTAACCAAATATATGTAATTATACAATAACATTTTGAATAGAGTGAGAAAGGGAATTGTTTATTTTACTTTTCATGGGATACAATAAAACATTTATACATTAAATGTTCTTTGAAGGACCTGGAGCAACATTGTATTATTCTGAGATGTTTTTACCCTTACTTAATCACTGTTTGCTATTCTAGGCAAAACAAAAACAAAACACAGACACACACAAATTCCTATCCAGTAAGTAGTGTTTCAAGCAGCAGCTTGTTGAGACTATGATGCAGAGAGATTTGGATCTCATCCAGGTCCCACAACAGCATAGCTGCATGACATTGAACAAATTACCTACCTTCTCTGATCATTAAGCTTCATCCCTGCAATGGGAATACCCCCATGTCCCTCATGGCAAGACAGAACTGAGCTAGCAGACACAATGTGCCTATTAACAGTGTTTGGAACTTGATAAATATTAAGTTATAGTTTATATCAATCCTCTTCCTTTTTGCCTTCATATCACTAGTATGAGTTTTCTTTGTTATTTGAGAAAATGCAGTTCTACTACAGAAAACAGGAAAACAAACCAGGATGAAATAAAATCTTATGTATAGATGGTAAGTAAATAAACTGCCATGTGAATATGGAAAGGATTCATGAGACATATTATATAGAGAGTAATTTAGTAGCTTGTAAGATATGCTGAAGACAAAATAAGTGGAATATATAGTAGTATCTGCCAAACTTTTTATTCCTAGATGAAAAGGAATAAAAAGACCAAAAGGCCAAATCACACAGCTGCCACCTCTGGGTCTCTAAATCAACCACCTTTGATAACAAACAGTAGGGTTCCTTCCTGGTTCCCTAAGCCTGTCTCCAGGTGAGTTGGCAACTCCAGCTGGGATTCAGTATAATTGCCCCTCCAGCTCTCTAATAGAGCAAGGGTGTCTTGGCCACAATCATGTTCCTTCTGTCGAGTCCTCATTCTCAGTTCTGGTTCCCTTGGACCATGTCTCTCGTGTATTAGAGGAGGAGGAGTGTGAGAACGTGGCCAGCTTCCTGCTCCAAGCCCCTGGAGTCACAAATCCAGCCTGTATAGGGGAAACAATAAGGCTTATGGTATGAGATTTCTAGAATCAAGCTAAGGAACATAAAACTATGGAATAATTACAAAATTGAAACTATATGCTGTTAAGAGACCTACTACCCAACAACAAAGTGAGTTTCAACATTGTACATTTCAATGCAGTGCCTGAGAAATAATGAAACCTTTTCTTTTATATCTAAGGAGCTGAGACTCCTCTAATCACCAGTTATACAGGTAGTAAAACTATAATTAACCAGATCATTAACAATGACTACAAATGTTCTTAGATATTTTCAAATTAAAGCAAAAAATAAAATCTATGCATTCTAAATACATTTAGATCAAATTATCTCATCTCTTGTTGAAAATATAATAACTATTTTCTTCAATATCATTGATTGCTTTCAGTTAGGAGGAAAGAATAAGGGCTAAAACATTATCAATTGGTGGATTCTTCGTTTTGATTTCCCTTACTGTACATATAACACCAGTTTTTATCTGCTTTTTAAAAAGTCACTTAAAATGTATTTATAAAAGTAATAACTAATACCAGTGCCTGAAAGCAAGAGATCATTCTTCTTAGATGCCTCTACACAGGTCTTACCCTCAGAGCTGATTATTTTTGGGAAACTTACTCTCTGAGCATGCCAATAGCCCGGCAGTTCAGTTCTTTCTATATACCAATACCATCATCTCTATAGAAGATATGGGTCCTTATTGGTAGGGAAGATCTTCAGAAGACGTAATGGGCACAACTGTTTTTGATCCCTTTTTTTTTTAATAAACACAAGATACCTCAACATTTTATTGAAAAGTCTAAGATTTTAAGGAAAGTACTGATGTGTGAAATATTGCATGATGTCATAAATGAAATATTTTGAAAGTGTGTCCTGTGCTCACTTGCTGTTTGGCAAAAGTAATTATAAGGCAACCATGGTATGGACAAGACTTTTTGGTGAATTTAGAAGTTTAATTCCATGCCTTATAGAGGAAGGCTGTAAAACAAAATGTTGTTTACCTCCTATTAATGGATAATATAAGTTTATTTAGGTAAAAAGGCGTTTTCCTATATCTGTCCCAAATCTGTAAAGAACAAAAGTATATATATAATCTGGCCCAAATCTGTAAAGAACAAAAGTATATATATAATCTGGCCCAAATCTGTAAAGAACAAAAATGGGTCCATGGTTCAATTGGGAATCAATGATAGCTTTATTAACACAGTAGATAATATCAACAAAAAATCATCAGCAGATAACACATTTGAAATGAAATATGGAAAGCTGCCTGCTGAGAGTGGGAATAATACAAGAATGCATGTTCTCATTTCTTCTATTCATTGTCTCTGAGATCTTCACAAATGCAGTAAAACAAGAGAAAAATCAAATGTAATGACTGGAAAAGAAGTAAACTAACATTATTGGAGAGAGTTATCACTGTGTTGTATAGACTATAAAAAACATATATTCAGTCTTGTTTCTCTTGTTATGGTAATTGCAAAGCTTTGAAATATTATTATTCAATATTGATAGACATGATGGATCATACCTGAATATTGCAGACAGGAATCCAATGCCTAGAGGGATTAAGCAATACACATTTATAGAAGTCTTCACTAACAAGGCTTATTTCTGTCTTGGAGTACAAAATTTTGAAAACCTTGTGACAGCAAATGGTTTCATTTAGTCTTTACCACATTTGTAGGAAGAAGATACCATTAGTAGTTACCTTTTTAAAGGAGTCGAAAATAAGGCACAGAGCAATGCAATGATTTGCAATAGTTAAGACTAGCATAGTTGATTTGTTGAACAGCCTAAAGCCATTTCACTAATTCATAATGACAAATGCAATCATTACAAAGATCGAAATAATTGAGTCAGCATGGGCAGTACATTTTCTCTATACCAGAAGGTTATAGAAATCCCTTGGTGAAACAGATTCAGAACAAGGGACATTAAATTGATCAAGTGATAAACGGCATCTCATTAAACAGATTCCCTAGTTTACAATCAGAATGACATGACCAGCAGGACAGGCCATAGTCAAAGTGGATTATACCCTATGTGTGTCTCTATACAAGAGATAGTCTTGCTACTGGGGCTGTAAGTACCCCAAATCTTACAGCCAAAGTTTCTTCTCCCTTAGAAAAGGCTTAGATCTTTTCAGTGTTTGTCTCTGTTGCTCACGTAGATGTACTTCTGAAGATTCAGATACAGTATGTTTATCCAGTCTTAATCTTTAATCATGATCATTGCATCTCACTGGCAGAATTTGAAGTAAAACGGCTTTGCATTTTAAAAGTGTAGAATGTCATTCTAAGGGTTGAAGTAAGACATATTTACTTGCATTTGCACTTTTGTTGTCATGTTTAAGGCTCTCCAGTGATGGTCATTTTAAATATAATAGCAGGCCAGTCTGGGAATCACCGCACCCTAAATCTGGATTATCCACTAGAGACTGGCAGAGCCTGAATAGAATTGGATGTATTGTTTTTCGCGAAGGAAAAACTATTACAACTCTTAGAACATGATACTTGGGATCTGGCTACAGCACATATTCGATTAATTAATGACTTAACCCATTGGATTTGGTTACAACTGAAGAAATAAATTCCTGATTAAGACTTATTCTGAAATCCTCATTCTCCTTTTCTGACCAGAATGCTGAAAGTCACCTGTTCTCCAAAGGTATGTGCCACCAAATCAAGGAAAAGCAATAGAAGGCAGCCCCAAAATGAAGAACCAGGTATCCTTACAGGAATATAGTAAACCACAAAGGGCTGTGTGAAAATGCATTTGCTGCAAGCGGGAACATCAGGGTGAGACTTTTTCTTTTATTTTAAGTATAATATATAGCAAAACTCCAGCTTCTGGGCTAAGATAAAAGGAAAGGATTAGAGTACGTGGAATGTCAAATTTGCAGACATGACAAAATCTCAGTTGCAAATATTTGAGGGGAATCTTCCAAGACTAAAAGCGAAAAACCTTTCAGCTTATTGGTTATCAAAACTAGAACTCCAAATAGAACTGGAACCTAGTCAGTGAGTTGATGATGTGTCCTGGAAAACGTATCCAGATATAACTGCAAACTGGGCAGGGCTTAGTTTACCTGCTTGGGGGATTGGATTCCACCCATTTTTAAAAAGTTTTCTAGAAATGTCATCATTTATTTGTATAACCACTGAGTTCACTTTTATGACAAAACTCAAATATCAGCCACAGCTGCTTGAATCCAGTAAACAAGTATTGTGAAAAGAAAATAAAACTCAGGACCCCAATTCACTTTACCAAAAGAAAAAATGAAGCTGAAAGCTGAGTCATGAAAGAATCTGCCTTTCCTTTTGTTCCTTAAGCAGATAGCTACAGATAAAATATTAAATATCTCCACTCTGTGGTTCACTTCTGTCTTATGTAAAGTGTAGATTTACTGAGCAGGAGAGGAATGCATAAATGACTATTCCTTTCTCATTTTCTCTTGCAACTTGTGTGTAACCCTATCCACCCCCAGCTTTCCTCTGTAGCCCGTTTTTTCCCTTTAAATATTGAACCTGTGAAAATTATCTTTGGAGAAAGGCACAGATGACAGACTGTTTCTGTGAATCTGTGTTTTTTAATTCCAGGAATGTCCTTAACCTTGACAAAATAAACTTCTAAATTGACTGAGGCCTGCCTCAAATAGTTTTTGGTTTACAGACATAATTCAAAGCAAATATCTTGTGCAAAAAAAAAAAAAAGAATCTAAAATATATCATTGAACAAAACAACATTGTAATTAGAATATCTGAAAAATATTTGTCATCTCAGTGAATACTTTTTTTGTGAAAATGTGAAAATATTGAGGAATTAACTCATGATTTTTTAAAAGACATTCTTGCATGTAGATTTAACTATAGAATAATAAAATTTTCTAAGAAAAAGCAGAACAGTATTAAATAAACAAATTAAAAAGAACTCTATGTGGCTAGTGTGTTTAAACAGAGAATACATTATAGATTTAAATTTAAATTATAAACAGATATTTTTCTTTTTTCTGCGTAGCAGTCCTTGATATAGGTTTTTCTGAAATTGAAGCTTTAGCTATGTAAAAAATAAATACCCAGAAAAAGATCTATGGTTAAAGGCTAGAGCATTCAAGATTCAATGAACTATTAAAAGTGATTGCTTAGATTTATAAAAATATTGCAAAGTAAAATTGACAGAATTATATAATATTTGAGAAAATATGTTTTATTTGGAGTTACCTAGTTAAGGTACTGGTTAGCCAACTATTACAATGCCATTTATAAAGCATTCATTCTTTTCCCCAGTGATTTTATGTGTCTCGTATCATATACCAAATTCTTCCTTAAATAGTTTCTAGATTTCTGTTTTAAACCATTGTATTTCTTGTTTATTTCTGAGCAAATAATATCAAGTAAGTAAAGTCTTTTCTCATTATTTTTTATTTTAAGAGTACTTTTGAATAGTTTACAGTTACGCTAGATAACTGTATGATAATGTCATAAAGGCTTAATGAAAACAAAACACACAAAACGTCTCATTTCTAATCTGATTAGAAAAACATTACATGTATTGGCATCTTGGGAATATTTAATCTCATTTAAGCACATGGGATACATCTCTAATAATGCAATCTCTACTTGAAGAGTTTTATCTTTCCGTATTTTTTCCAAGATATTTCTTGCAAGTTTAGCATTAATTTTTAAATTGTTTAATTATCTTACTATCATGAATAGAATCATTAGGCTTATCGTTTCTAACTCATCACTTTGGCTTATGTATTTGGCTGTGTTTTTTTAAAAAAATGAGAAGAACAATAGCACAGAGCTGATTTTTGTAGAACTGGAGAGAGACATTGTGATGATTTAAATATATTCATCTTAAAAATGAATAATTAAAATATGGATATTTATTTGCCCATGGTTACATACATACCTAAAATCAGAAGATCATCATCATTGGCCCCTACAATTTTTGTAAAATAAATAAAATATAACTTCAGAATTATGTCTGAATGCATGAATGAATTGTTAATACCTAACTACTTCCTAATTTGAAAAATGCTTTAATCATGTGCATTTCCATTCAAGTGTATTCAATATATTTTAAGCAATCCTTGGTAATCAAGAAAATCTTAGGATATTTATTTCTAGTTTTGTTAGTCTGAGGCTTTTATAAAATGTGAAGATTTGTTACTATATCAATTTTGGTAAAAGAGAGATGCATGACCAGAGGGTGGAGAACTGAAAAGCCAGAAAGGCAACAAATTCCTTTGGCTTGATGAGAGGCCACCACTTCCTCAGCACAAACGATGAGCTGCTGGCAAGTGTCATCATGAAACATGCCAATGCCTCCCGGGGCCTGAAACTACAGACATCTTCATCTGGCTTTCGGTGGAATTTTGAATAGACCATTGCAGGACAATTTGTTACAGCCCTTGTGTTTCCTTTTTATTGTTAATACCGTTGTTACTTTTACAGAGAAAAAGAGCTTTCATATAACATAAAGCACTTTTTTGTGTGTTACTTTCAACTAATGTTCTGTTTGTTTTGAAGACAATTCATGTTAAATTGATATAGAGAGCCTAGAGTATAATTAAAAGTATAATTTTGTCCAATTGCCAATTAATCAGGAGTTAAAAGCCCTTGAGCAGCGAATGGGCCAGACCCTGCAGTCAGAGGAAAACAGGGACCTTCTGTGTCATATAAATGAAGACCTTTCCCACTGAAGGGAAAAACTCATAAAAAATGAATAGGCATTATTGTCACATTATCCACATCATTTAATTTTGTCTTCTCTCTTATAAAATTTGCCACAGAACAAATGGATGACATTGGATGTATGTGTACTACTACTGGTGACTTAACTATCAGCATGATTTAGGGATTCTTCTATAGCTGGGCATATCTTTTCCTTTGATGCTTTGAAAATTAAAGCAGATTCGATCACCTCTCCTCAGTCATAATCGTTTGCATTTTAGTCTTCTCTCCTTGTGGGGCCTTAAATTTAGCAAGGATGTTATTTCCCAGTTCAAGGAGAAACAGTCCCTGTCAGAATGCAGTTGTACATTTGCATAGAAATAAGTTGATTTTAACAACTGTTCACAAGCACAACAAAAACTTTGGGCAAAGTGAGATGTCATCTTTTACTATGGTATGAGTGTGACCACAATCTTATTATAGTTGCAAATGTAATTTATATTCTTCCTTAAACAGTTAAGTCTCTTGTCCGTCATTACACTCTGTTATATAATCAAGAATAGTCTTAGCTTTCCAGTGTCGTATAGGCTACGGTGGCTTCCCTTATCTTTTCAGCACTTGAAGAATATTGGTGAGTTTAATAATTTTTGAAAAAAGTCCTAAACGATGGCATAAACATAGAAGGACTGATATACATACCATTGTCCTTCATTTTCAGATAGCATCCTACAGATAATGTTGCTGTCAGTATGTGCAGGGAGAATTTAAAAGGCCCACAAAGATGACAGGCAGTTGTGTCCAGTTGCATACAAATGACGACTGATTTTACTTTGTCTCTAAACTCATAATGACAGTCACCCTTCTCTTCCTCTCCAAGATTTACCTACAGTGAACCATGGAGTTCTCTAGTGGTTATGGGCCGTGTTGTTCTTCCTGCTACTATTTGGCCCCGGCTTCTTTGCATCCATTAAATTTGGGTTCTTATGAAAGCTGACAATGTGTCTTGCCTTGTAGCATTCTGGGGCTTCTTTTGGCTACCCTGTCTAAAGTAATTTTATTTTACCTGCAGTACGGCAGCTGTTTATGTATTCTTTACTCACCCATCCTGCACACATTAGCACACATTCTGTACTCAAGGGAATAAAAAGGTGACTTACTGCTAATAGAATTCTGGGAATTCATTTGTAGAGAGTCTACCTGAAGCTTAAAACTTATTAGAACTGTGGCCAGGCATGGTGGCTCATGCCTGTAATCCCAGTGCTTTGGGAAGCCAAGGCATCAGGATTGCTTGAAACCAGGAGTTTGAGACCAACTTGGGCAACACAGCTAGATCCTATTTCTACAAAAGAATAAAAAATTAGCTGGCCATGGTGATACATGCTGGTAGTCCCAGCTACTTGGGAGGCTGAGTCAGGACCACTGCTTTAGCCCAGGAGGTCAAAGCTGCAAAGATCATGCCGCTGCACTCCGGCCTGAGTGACAGAGTGAGACCAGACCTCGGAAAAAAAAAAAATATATATATATATATATATATATATATATATAAAGCCTTATTTAGGGCTTAAAAAACACTTCTATGTTATCCTAATTTTTGCCATCATTATCCTCATTATCATCAACATCACAGACACCAATGGAGCAGTTGCTTTTTAGGGGGAAGGCACTGAACTAAGGCATTACCAGAATCAGCTCATACCATAATCTTCCTTATGAAAAAATATAAAAAGTGAGAGAGGTATGATGAGGAAATTCATAATTAGAACACATAAGTATATTTCTTGAAGTTATAAAAATGGGTAAGCATGTGAGTCAAAACTATGGAAGAGTGGTAAGTGACCTTTTAGAGTTGTTAGAAATACACATAAAAAATTACTAATGGAACCAAATATTTCACTTCACTACATCACAATTTTCTTTTTTTAAGGTGCATATAATGGTAATATTTTCTTCATGGGTTTGTAAAAGACAAAAGAATTCATATATTTAATATGTTTATAATATTTCCTGGTACATAGTAAATAATAAACATTTAGTAATTTTTGGGTTTTTTGCTCATTTAGTTGAAAGGTCAGAGCTACAATGATAGTTATCTTTGAGATATCTAAAAAACACTAATCATAATTTGCTCTAAGTAATATATTTTAAGTGGTATTAATTACTAATTACTTTTCACTTATTTATTAGTTTGGTAGATACTTTTGAGTGCCTATGATAAAGACTTAAAGCTAAAGTACGGATTTTTTTCTAAAAAATGTATTTGCTCTATATTTCTCCGTATGATGTGGCTTATTTTCACTGTAATTAACCTCATTGTATCTAGAGAATTGTGTGTAATTTTGATAATGCCTCGTTAAGTAAATGTTACACTGGTCATATCAGCAACAATTGTCACCTTACAAGAAAGGTTAAAAGATTGTTGAAAACTTTGCGTAATTATCAGTCATCAGCAGGACTTAAATTATTTAGGATCTAAAATATCTTTATTTTAGAAAAGTGCATGACTGAAATAATCTGAGTTTCTACCATTCTGATTTATTTTGTTGGAAACAAAGAATGAACCACATGTGAGTGAATTTGAATGGAGAATAACTTTAAGTTGTATTAGAATGCAGAGGAGCTTCATGTTTCCTTATAAATCCCAGTTCTGCTGACAGCATCAAACACTTTGGTAAATAATATTGAAGCAAATGTCTGTTTATGTGGAATGAAAAAGTAGAATACCACAAAGAGAGATCATAAAAATAGAGAACATTTTTAATGAGTAAGTGTAGTGCTCTCTAATGGACAAAAAAATCATTCCAACAATTTGACTGTGATAGATGCCTTTTCTTTAGAGTACCAGCAATGAAATGCTAGACAGTAATTCCTCCAGAATTATTTCTATTAAAAATAATATAGTAATATTACTTAAAACGTTCACAGTGATCTTCCTTGCTAACCACTGTTTATTTTTAAAAACTACTTACATATTAATCTTCATACTGTGGACAAGTAATTTTTGAGAAAAATACTGCCATCTTTAAATTGATGAATAATTTTTCCATTGCCTTTTTGTGTTTAAGTCAGTAGGTTCATATTTTAGATTCCCAAATGAAATTAGTTTAAACAATATAAAGAGAAATTTCAATGGTTTTGAACAATCATTTTCTGTTTAAATATTGCCTCTTTCTTCTGAACCTCCAATATGATGGGTATTAGACATTTTAAGTAATCGTGACCTGGTGTCCTCTTTTTTCTCACTCTGCCCCCATACTGCATTCTGCTTAATTTCTTCAGATACAACTTTACGTTCAATAATTCCCTCTTCAGTTTCATCTTCTGTTTAATCTTCCCACTGAGGCTTTTTAAAAATTCTTAAACAATTATACTGTTCATTTTTGGAAGTTCTATTTTTTTGTTGTTGTTGTTTGTTTTTGACATGGAGACTCACTCTGTCACCCAGGCTGGAGTGCAATGGCGCGATCTCAGTTTGCTGCAGCCTCCAGCTCCCGGGTTCAAGCAATTCTCCTCCCTCAGCCTTCCAAGTAGCTGGGATTGCAGGCACACGCCACCATGCCCGGCTAACTTTTTGTATTTTTAATAGAGATGGAGGTTTACCGTGTTGCCCAGGCTGATCTCAAACTCCTGAGCTCAGGCAATCCACCTGCCTTGGCCTCCCAAAGTGCTACCGCACCCAGCCTGGAAGTTCTATTTTATATATGTATACACATATATTCATATACACACATATATGTGGGTGTGTATATATATATGTATGTATACATATACACACACATATGTGTATATGTATGTATACATATACACACACATATGTGTATATGTATGTATACAATACATACATATGTTTATATGTATACATATATACACATATGTGTATACATATATATGTGTGTGTATATATATTTATATATATATTAGTTATATATTTTATATCTGTATCTATATCTATATATCTGCCTGGTCTGTTCTTTCTTGATAATCTCTAAATGCTACCTCACATTTCTTTAATCATGTTATGCGTAATTATTCTATATTGCAATTCTCCAGTGTCTAGCTAACAGTTTGATCCCCAAAATTTCTTTGTGGGCCTACTCAGCTGTTTATTGTTTGTGCTGATGTTCAGTCTTGTGACTTGCCTGCCATGTTTTTGGTGATACTTGTGAACTCATATCTGCTGATTCTCCATCTATGTGCTCTTGAGTTGCTATATTGGGCAGGTTGTTTCCAGCAAAGTTGCATGTCCACTCTTGCTAGAGGTTGGGGTACTTCAAGTCAGCATGTTTGAAGGAAGAAAACGGCAGCTCTTTATCCTTCTTCAAGCCATAGCATGATGTAAACTCTCAAGTTTAGTTCCCATACCTTGCTCCTCTGGCCCAAGGTTCAGTTTTGAATTGGAACATTATAAGGAGCATTTGCTGTCAGGCAAACTTTATTCTCCACCTTCCTTGTTTCTCACCACCACCAAATCCAGGTTTGGCTTATAGTTTGTTTCCTATTTTATGTATCTTTTGGAGGAGGCAGGCCAAGCTCATTGGAGATATTTCTAATACCTATCTGTGTTTAAGCATGAGGGCAAATGAAGAGTATTCTGTTTCCATTCGTTAGGCAGCAAAATCCATTTATAATAGCACACCTATTGGCTTAAATGCAGAAGACCAAGACCCCTGTGGACCATTGAGCCCTAGATGAATGACTGCACTGAAAAAGACTAATTTCTTTATGCATTTCCTTGCCTGGTCCTCTTTCTCTATGCTCCATCCATCCATGTTCCTGTGGCTGATATTGTGGAAAACTTAACAGTACACTGTGGACTAACAGAAATGGGTTCTGCAATGATCATTATAAAGCAACATTTCTATATTGGCCACTTTCCACTGGCCCACCTTCCATTGGAATTAGGTTTGCAAAAGTGTCTAAGCTAACTGTGCTGACAACTGTCATAATACCACAGTGTCAGTTTATAGTTCCCATAAACCCCATTATCTACTCAGGAAATTACAAGTTTCCTGTTTCTTGAAGCAGAGAAATACTTGAACTTTTGTTTAGATTCAATCAAGATAGATGAAATAGCATATATAAGGCAAGAATGAAGGAAAGTGTCTAGATTTCTAATGCAACTATTTGGGAAAATTAAATTTAAATTTAATGAGAATGTCATATTGATTTCATGTACAATAATATACATACTAATTTTAGTTTTTTCTATTTTTCTGAGTTTTTGTTTTTTGCAGTTCCATGTTGGGAAAAAAAACAAAAAAAAAATGAAAAGGAAGACCCATTGAAAATTGTCTAAGAGAAAGTCAATTATTTACAAGCTTCTCTAGAGATTTTTGGAATCCTCTTTCCTCTTTAATTTTCCAAACTTCTGAAGATATTAGTTTTGCAACATACATTGTGTCTTGGTAAAATAAACAGCTTAATAAAAATACATGATCTTTTTCTCTAAGGGATGGAAGTAAATAGCATATAAGTTGAATCTATCTGATGGTAAAATAAATATGTAATGCCTCTTAGAATATTAAGGAAATTAAAAAATATATTGTTTGTAGTCATCCATCACATAGTATTGAGTTAGTGAAAAAATGGAAGACCACCTCTGAATAAGTTTATGCTCTTTTAAAACAACATCCATGATATAGAATGGTCACATACAATATCTTGTCTCAAATAGTCTTCCAGTGTCAAAACTCAGAGACAGCTTTTCAGGTGTATATTTATATTCCTGTTGGACATTTGTCATAATGTCTTTGACTCAACACACAGAATTTCTTGTTACTCTCTATAAGACTAAAAGGCACAACTGAGAAAATAATATAGCTTAATTTTTTTCCCTAGGGAATTTGGTGCCTCCAACTAAGTTAACATATCTTTCAATCACCTGTCATATTGCAGAATAATGGCAACTACCATGGAAAGATGAAATACATATGGTGCTGTAAAAACCAGGAGAGCCCAAGGGCATTTTGCTCTTGCCATTCCTGAGGAGTTCATTGCCTACAGATGTAAGTGTACATTTTATCACATAGATGGAATTTCACGCAATAGAAATGTGTGATATATAACATGCAGAGGGTTTATACAAAGAAAATCATGAAAGATGCTTGAGAAACCTGGAAACTGATACATCAGGTAAGAAATAAAATGGCAAAGGAAACTAAGAAATGTAGGCCAGAATTGTTGATTGGAAGCATGGAGAATATAGTGTCACAGAAGCCAAGGAAAGTGTTAGAAGTGGTAAACTGTGTGAAATATTCTAAAACTATCAATAGAATAAGGCTGGAAACTCTAGAATGGGGATTGTCTGTATGTAGCTCGTTGGTGACCTTAACCAGCAACCTTTATATGTAAGTGGTGTAAACAGAAGTCAGACTGACTGCAGAGTAAAATGGAGGTGGGCAAATAGATAGCGTGCCTATGGATGCAACAATTTCCATTGGCATTTTCAAGTGTTTTTCTTTGATTCTGTTTTATTTGTCCTGATAGCATTTACCACAATCAAAGAGGAGCAATCAAAAATGCCAGTGGAGACTGGGGAAATGCCTCACTGAGAAAGTGGCTTTTGAGTAAAGACCTGAAGGAAACAAGAGCTCTGTCTTGCAGGTATTGGTGAAGAGCATCTTAGATGGAGGAAAGTTTATGTACAAAGACCCTGAAGAGGGAATGTGTCTGATTTTTCTACCAACAGATAGGAAGCTACTGTGGCTGGATAGAAGGAAAAGTAAAATCAGATCAGATAGACAATGAGGTGCAGAACACACACATTCTAGTGTGCTGTGGTAGAGAATTTACCTTTTACTCTGAGACAGGAAGACACTAGAGGATTTTGAGTAGAGGAGTGACATGCAAAGACGTACCTTTTAACACAGTTAGTGTGACTGAGGTGTTATGAATACTCTTGAGAGACAAGAGCAGAAGTTGGGAGCTTATTTTAAAAAATGAAGAGAGGGAACACTGGCCTGGGATCAGAGTGGTGCCTGTTGGGTTAGTGAGGGGTGTTAGAATTGTGAATTTAAGATAGAGCTTACAGGAGTTGCTGATGGAATAAGTGGGGCTTTTGAAGGGAAAGAGGGAGCCAAAGGTGGCTACAAAGTTCTTAGCATCAGAAATAGAAAGAATTGAATTGCCATTATTAAGAGATGGACAGTAGAGAGTAGAGCAGTTTCTGGAAAGGAATGGGAATATCTGTTAAATTGAAGATGCCTGTTAGACATCCATGTAGATATATCAACTATTGTAGATGATTATTGGATATATGGTCCTGAAGTTCGGGAGGACATGTGGACTTGAGATACAAATGTAGGAATGCTCAGGTTCTAGATGATATTTAAAGCAATGAGATTAAATGGAACACCTAGGGAGTAAGTGTGGATAGAGAAGGAAAGAGGTCAGTAGTTTAGATCAGAGTTATACCGAATGTAAAGGCTGACACATGATTAGTAAAATAGCAAAGGCGTCTCAATATGAATAACCAGAAAGGTAGGAGGAAAGCCAGGTGATATGGTGTCTTGTGAAGGAAGTGTCTCAAAAAGGGTAAAAATCAGCTCTGTCAAATGCTACTACATTAAATAAGATAGCAACTGCAAAATGACAGAGGCTGTAGTGACACGGACTTGAGAAGAACAACTCCCAAGAAAATGCAAATTAAAGCCAAATGGTGTTTTTAACAAAGAACTTCTTTTGATTTTTGATTTTTAAAATCTGTCACCATCAAGCATTCCAAGCATGTAAAAAACAACATATAAAACTGTGCACTGTTGATAAGAATAAAAATAAAAAACTCCTAAGAAAACTATTCTGGATTATTTTACAAATATGAAGATGGGCATATACTATCACTCTGCAAGCCATATCTAGTTATATACTGTAAGGAAATGTTTGCAGTTCATACACAGGAATGTTTGTAGTTTCCTCTGTGAATAATAGTTCCAAACTGGAAATAATCCAAATGCTCATTAAGAGTAGAATGGATAAATTAATTGGTGGCAAATTTCTACAATGAAATAACAATCAGCACACAATGAATAAAGTACAGTTATAAGAAGCAATATAGATGATTCTTAGGAACATAATATTGAGGAAGAAAAGCAAATCTCATAGAAGTCTTAGAATAGTTCCTATTTAGATGTGATTAATAAACTTCACAAACTAAACAACAGAAACATTCAGGTTACAAATATATGTTGCAAAATTATAAATTAAAGCAATAAAATTGTAAATATCAAATTCATGATAGGGGTCCCTTCAAGGGAACAGAAAATTTATTGGTTTTAGGGAAGCATGATAGAAGACTTCCTAAATAGTGAGCATATACTTATTTATTACTATCATACCTCACATTCTCTTTATATGTTACAAATATCAGTGTGTATCTACTCAATATTTAATAAAAAATAAGTCTTTAGCAATCTATTAAATTACATTAATAGATTGCTATTATATTAATTTATATTATGGTATAGATCAACTCCACATGTTGTATAATCTCATAGTTTCATGTAGCTCTTTTTTGTCACATTTATAAGGTTTTAATTTTACATTTATCTATGCAAATCTTTTATTACTATCTGCTATGATTTTAGGGAATACACTTCATAGAGTATGAAATACACTTCATAAAGTATGAAATACACTTCACAGAGTATGAAATAATTCAAAGCTATGCTTCTTGTCCACTTGTCCACCCCCTTTTGTAACATTTTAGTATACTTTTAATAAATATCATTGTATGTATGTATAAGTAAACGAATGAATGAAAGGAAATACTAGCTCGTAGAATGCACTCATCTTAAAATTCCTCGTTTCTGACTCTAGTATTTTAGCGCTTACAAATTAAATTGGTTGCCACATTTGAATATGATCTTCATTTTCCCATCACCTCATTGTAGTTTTAAGTTTGTGTAGAGGTTTTTATAGACCCTGCTGAGCAGAGCAATATAATATCCACCCACTCACTCACTAATGTAGCCATTCTTTGGCAAGTAAACATGATGCGGTGGTTCAGATTAGGGGTGCCTGTGGTTCAGATTAGGGGTGCATGTGATTCAGCAGAAGACCATGTAGACGATGGCCCTAATTTAGTGGATATTTTAATCCAAACAAGTAAATGAATGAGAAAAGTTCATTTAGTGTTAAGTATGACCAAAAAAAAGTAAACAAAGCAATGGGATAGAAAGAGCCTGAGAACTGAGGGGGCAGGAAGGCTTCTGGGTGGTCAGAGAGTCCTCACATTTGAGAGGGTCTTGAATAAGAAAAAGAAAGGGGCCACGCAAAGTCCTGGAAGAACTGTAATTCACACAGAAATAATACAAAGAACTGTGGCAAATATCAGCTTGACTAATTCAAGGAACAGAAAAAAGCCACAATAGCTAGAACAGTCTTAGCGACAACAGTCAAGGTAAGGAAAGCACAAACAAAATGGATCACGTAGGTTTTATAGACGTGGTTGAATATTGGATATAAATTCCAATTACAGTAAGATGCCACTGAGGAATTTTAAGTATGAAAATTATATGTGCAGAAGGAACTATATGGGCACAAGAGGGGAAAGGAGAACTACAGTTACATTTTTGGAAATGCATATCAGTTAGAATGGCAAGTACTGTTTTGTTAGGATTTACCATGACTTATCATGTTGTCCCAGAAAAAATATTTCCTATGTTGGATAGTACATTTTCTTGTCTTTCTAACATCTGTTCACATATTGGCAAAACTTTCTAAAATATTTTCCTTTCATTTTATTTTGCAAAAGATAGAGAATAATTTTCTTTAGAATGATTTAGGCATCACTCCACCTGGATCTAACAGGGTACTTTTGTGCTAGACTTCTATCTCAATTCGACTCCAGTGTTAAGATTATATGAATTATGTTATTTCACATTAGCTTGAGACTTATGAGACAATTCTAAACCTGCTTCAAGAAATTATCCAAATGCATGATAAATCATCTTTTTTATTATCCTCACAGTTGCTGCTGGACTGTTTAGCTAGGAAAGAAGTATCAGACCCTTTTATTAGCTTGGAAAAAAGTGGAAAAGCAATAAAATGCCAAGAAAAGTGCCACAAAGGGGCAATAAAGTTGTGATAAAAATGAGTTGGATTTTGTTATTCGTATCTGCTGTTTGGCATCCAGTGCTTAGAAAACAGCCAAGGGTCTTATATTATAGACAATAAATTATTCAAAACCAGTGGGTTGTAAAACTTAAGCACTGAAGTCCTAAGTATTCTTTCTTCCATCTCTTTCTCTTGCTACTTTCTTTCTATACTCAAAACCTAGGGCTTAAACTATGTAAAATGGAATCTGAAAAGGAAAAGCAAATAAAATAGGAAGCAACTTACTTCTACCAGAGGAGCAAAAGGCAACAAAACTGCTGTCATTAAAATCTAGAGTATTTACAAATCTCTGAAATCCAATCCAACTGAAATGCTCTAGGAACCAAACCACACACGTGTTCTTGGCAATTTTAGATATTTTGATGTTTACATATCTACTGCAATCACAGTAAAATTACTTGCTTTTGAGTTTCTAATATTTTAATTTTACTGTTGTAAAGAGTCTAAAATAGAAAACTTATTGGTATCAGGTCTAAAACACAAATTATATGGAAATTAACTGTGACCATAATTGTAAACCAAAGGAACCAAATGTAAATATCGCACTCAGCTGTACATCCTACAAATAACTCTTGGGTTTTACCTGGACGTAATTGTTCCACTCCCACTTCAACCCATTGGCATCATCATTTTTTCTCTTAGGGAGGCACCTTTTTTTTTTTTTTTTTTTTTGAGATGGAGCCTCGCTCTGTCGCCCAGGCTGGAGTGCAGTGGTGCGATCTCGGCTCACTGCAAGTTCCGCCTCCCGGGTTCACACCATTCTGCTGCCTCAGCCTCCCGAGTAGCTGGGACTACAGGCACCCACCACCACGCCCGGCTAATTTTTTGTATTTTTTGTAGAGACGGGGTTTCACCGTGTTAGCCAGGATGATCTCGATCTCCTGACCTCGTGATCCACCCGCCTTGGCATCCCAGAGTGCTGGGATTGCAGGCGTGAGCCACCGCGCCTGGCTGGGAAGGCACCTTTTAGGGACTCTGATGTAGGTGCTGTGATGGTTTCACCATTCGGAAAATGATTGATTCTAGACAATTATTTTTGGAGAAGTCCACCTGAGGTGGAAATGATCTTTCTAAAACAATTTCTCAGTTAAATTATTACTATTATTTTACAAGTTTTAATAATATCTAGTTGCCCACGTGGTATTATCTTAATGTTATATGTTATAAAAATGTCATTTCACACACCAGTGATTCTTTTAACTTCCACACTAGCCCTGCAATCAACCCTAAGTTTAATCACATGCATTTTGCATACTTCAGAGTTTTGCTCATTTTATTTCTCCTCTAAAGCTTTTTAAGATAACATTAAGTGACCTCTTTTCTTTGAAGACTTCCATGACTTCAGACCCCAGGGAAAAATGAACTTCTCTCCCATCATTTCCCATAGCACCAATATTAGGGGAGGTGGCACTAGTGGCCATAGTCATACGCACCAAGCACAGTATCTGGGCTAGTGGTATGATAGGGTTTGGTTCTGTGTCCCCACCCAAATCTCATCCTGTAGCTGCCATAATTCCCACATGTTGTAGGAGGGACCAGGTGGGAGATGACTGAATCATGGGGGCAGATCTTTCCCCTGCTGTTCTTGTGACAGTGAATGGGTCTCATGAGATCTGTTGGTTTGAAAAACGGTAATTTCTCTGCAGAAGCCCTCTCTTTGCCTGCTGCCATCCACGTAAGATGTGACTTGCTCCTCTTTGCCTTCTGCCATGATTGTGAGGCCTCCCCAGCCATGTGGAACAATAAGTCCAATCAATCTCTTTGTTTTGTAAGTTGAGCAGTCTCGGGTATGTCTTTATCAGCAGCATGAAAACAGACTAATACATTGTATCAGCCTTGTGATAGCAATCCTCAGGCCCACACTGTGTGAAGCAGATATTGTTTCTACCACCATACAGTGAAAGAAATGGACACCCAGAAAGGCAATGTGCGTTCCAAAAGTTAAAAGCTCTATTAAGAGGGGCAGCTATGATTCACCATCACTTTTGACATATTCTGCACCCTGTGCAGCTTTTTTATGCAGTTTCATCTGATTACGTTTTATTAAGATCATTTTTCTCCAGTCGCCTTAGTAGGCTCATTGAATGTTTATGAGTGCAATGAAAGATATTCATATATTTACACTTGAAATATTTAAAGTTCTAAATTATCTCTTATGCCCAGACTAGGTTCAGCCCGAGGCCCTGCAGACAGCTCCACCAGCATCACCCTCATCCTGCTCAGGCTAAAGCTAAAAGTGCAACTTCTACCACCTCTCATCTCCCTCCAGCCCTGCAGCCTGTGAGCCTCAAGGGTACCCATTATTGGCTGGGGCAGAGTAGAATAAAGGTGGCCTGGGCCTAGGATGAGAACTGCCTGAACCAGGAGGTGGGGCTGGGAGCCAGGTCTTTTTCCATCCTTCCAACTTCCCTTTTTAAACAGGTTTTCCAGGCAGTTCTAAATGCCTCCCAAACAACTGCCACCTGGCCTGAGGGGAGGGCAGAAACAGGATGATCTTGGGAGATGGACGGCTTAGATAACTGCACTGGGGAATTTGGGGTGGTTGGATGTAAAAGACATCGTCATCCTCTCTCTGGCCACTCTTAACACTTCCCCACTCATCTTCATTTTCCTCACCCAGTCCCCCCCATCCTACTGCCGGGGGAGGTACACTTCTGCCTCCGGTATTTTCTTTTGGTTCAATAGGTTGCTAAACGGTTCCATAACTTTCTCACAAGACCATCTTTTAAAGTCCTTATGTTTCAAAGCTTGTGAACTTTATAAGGCTTGGGACACAGGAGGGGAGCCCCTGGTGACCAGGTCTGGAGGTGTCACTAACCTTAGCTAGATGCATACTATAGGGACTGGGTTTTAGTCATCTTTTTACAGGCCCTGAAAAATATTAGTGGCTGAATGATTGTTAAATAAATTTTAATGAGATAAATTATGCTTTCTATTTTAATCATCATTAACAGAGAAGTTGTTTTATCCCCAGGGACACATAGATAGCAGACTCATAATTTCAGAGACGTGTAATAGTCACTTAAAAATTCACATGCTGCTCCCTCTGACTCATAGGTCTTGTACATTGCTGTTGTATTTTGCTCATGTTCTTCCTGTTTTTCGTTTTTATTTTCTTTTGTATATTTTTGCCAACAGGAGAGTTAATTGGCATTGTTCAAATGACTTCTTCACATTACCAAAGATGTCCTGGTACTTATGCAATGTATATAGAGATAGCCTTGATATACTTAAAAATACTACTCATTCTTAAACATACAATTCCATAGATTGTTCGTAAAACCACTTGCTATCAAGGAATTCATTCATTTAGTCATTTTAAAAATACTGAGCACCTGTTCTATGCTGACCACTGAATGTAGAGCAGTGAATAAAACACTGTTCTAATTGATGTCTATTCCCCACCCCCTTACAACCCATTCTCCTCAGAACATCAAAGACGATATCTTAAAAACATAAATCAGAGAATATTATTCCCGTGTTTAAACTCTCCAATGCCTTTCTAATACATTAATCTAGGCTCTTGGCCCATACCTTCTAGGCTCTTCCTGATCTCTGGTCTCTTTTTTTTTTTTTTTTTCAATACAGGGTCTCACTCTGTCACCCAGACTGGAGTGCAGTGGAACCATCATGGCTCACTGCAGCCTCTGCTTCCTGAGCTCAAGTGATCCTCCCACCTCATCCTCCCAAGTAGCTGGGACTAAAGGGGGTCACCACCATGCCCGGCTAATGTTTGTATTTTTTGTACAGATGGGGTCTGGCCATGTTTTCCAGGCTGGTCTCAAACTCCGGGGCTCAATTGAGCCTCCTGCCTTGGTTCTGCATAGCAATCATATGTATATGAAAGTCTCTTAAAAATGATTTTGTATGAATGCCTTTTAGTCTCTTCTATGGATAACTTATTTCTAAGTTCAAACAAGGAAATCTGTGGCAGTGGTGTGGAGTTAAGCAAAAAATTGCATTTTCTGAATCAATAAATGTTGAGTTGCTATTATCCCATTGAGATGAGATTAAGGACACCTTTTACCAAAAATATGCTATGTCTCCACAGCCATAATTTCATGAAATGACTGTATTAGTCCATTTTCACACTGCTTTAAAGAACTGCCCAAGATTGGGTAATTTATAAAGGAAAGAGGTTTAATTGACTCACAGTTGAGCATGGCTGGGGAGGCCTTAGGAAACTTACAATCATGGCGGAAAGCAAAGGGGAAGCAAAGCACCTTCTTCACAGGTGACAGGAAGTAGAATGAACCCAGGAGGAACTACCACACACTTATAAAACCATCAGACCTTGTGAGAACTCACTCAATATCACAATAACAGCACGGGGGAAACCACCCGTATGATTCAGTTACCTCCACCTGGTCTCTCCCTTGAGATGTGGGAATTATGGAAATTACAATTCAAGGTGAGATTTTGGGTGGGGACACAGCCAAACCCTATCAATGACACTTTATATAGTTCAATGATTTCAGCTTTGTTTTTCCCATTACAGTTACTCTGAATATGGGGTTCCTTTTATCCTTTTAGTTGAGGTGTTTTGTTGTCTTTGACTTGAGCTAGTAAATGCTTGTTTCATAATTACTTGAGGATGTGTGTGTGTGTGTGTGTGTGTTTGTGTGTGTCAATGGACATTTAAAAAATTATTTAATGTGCAACTCAATGTGTATTTGAAATGCCATTATCTAACTTATAATGCAGAGAAGCTTGCTGAAGATCTCTGGTATCCACTTAATGCTATCTGTTGTGGTTTATTAAGGAGATACTTCCTGAGGGAAGGCAGTGGAAATACTCAAAGGCACATATGTGCTAAGATTGTAAAAGCGACAACAGTTTTACTAGTTTCCTCGGGAGGATATTACGTTTTGGAGTTAGTTGCCCTTGGTTATGTACTTTTTTTCTTTATGTTTGTAATCTTCAGCTTATAGAACGCTATTTTTTTTCTCAAAATGTTTTGCCTATTTGTAAGGAATTAGTTACAGATAATCCATATCTTCCTATCTAATTGTGTTTCTAACCTTTATTTCTTGGATAGTGGCCTTTATATTTTAGAGAATTGCATAAAAAGTAAAATAATATATCTAAAAAAATCAAAATGTTTGGTAGATTATTTCTGAAAACTGATTATGCTTCAGAACTGGTGGAAAGTTTTGGGGGGGGTTCATTTGCCTTTAAAAAAAAACTCTATATCCTTTAAAATTTCAAGGTAAATTTTTATATTGGCTGTATTAATATGCTAGGGCTGTCAAAATGAGGTACCACAATCTGAGTTACTTATACAACAAAAATTTATTGTCTCACAGTGCTACAGGCTAGAAGTCAAAAATCAAGATGTTGGCAGGGTTGTTTCCTTCTGAGAGCTGAGGGAAGGAAGGATCTGTTCCAGACCCTTCTCCTTGTCTTGTAGATAGGCGTCTTCTCTCTGTGTCTTCTCATCTCCCTACTACGTGTGTCTGTCTCCAAATTGTCCCTTTGTATAAAGATGCCAGTTATATCAGATTAGAGGTCACCCGACTAACCTCATTTAAACTTGCTAACCTCTGTAAAGACCCTATATCCAAATAAGGTCACATTCTGAGTTACTAGGAGTTACGACAATTCAACCCACAACATTGGCTTATTACAAAATTCTAATTTTTCACATCAACTCTTTTTAAAAATGATTAATGTGTTCATGCTATTTTGAATATATTTCAAATTAATTCATGTTTTATTTCCTACATAGTCTCAATATGGAAATAGGAACAAAATTCCTGCTTGACACACTGATTTTTCTCTATGGTCTTGTTTAGGAAGAAGGTTCTCTGAAATAAAAAGCTATCTGATGTGAGAAGCTGAGTCAGGGAGACATTAAGTTGTCCTTTTCTTTGCTCAAGTAGTTTCACCTCATTGCCCTTTATCTCTTTCTGTAGGTATTTTATTTGTTTTCATATAATGTCTTTCCTAATTACATGAGTTATAAAAATTTATTTATTAACTAAATCTCATAAAAATTTTCTTATCAGTGACAAAGTCAATGTGTGAAGATCTGACATCACATTCCTTTAAAAATCAATTCACAGGGTTATGTTTTGTCTTCTTAATCACAAACCAAGAAAAGTTCTTCAGTTTGTTAGAAGGCAGAGCCATCAGCTTTAGATCTGGCAATTGGGATTTACCTCAAGTCATCTTAAACTCCTTTTCAGATTTTAACTATTTTCCAGAAGAACCTAATGGAAACAATTCATTATATTGTTAATACTTTATGTATTATTTATATATCATATATTGTATATTTGATATGTTATATAAAATAACATATTACATTTAATATATATTATATATGTTATTTTAACATATATATGTTATTCTAATATGTAACTTTTTTTCTGGAAGGTTCATCCTCCATCAACATTTAACATTCAATTTGTGATTTAAAAGCATTATTTCTGTCTCTATATTTTGTCCATTTAGGAATCTTCTCTGCTTTCTTTTCTTAGTTTATTCTCTTACATTTCAATATTTTTAATAAAAATAAATTTTATTTACAAATGTAAAGGATAATTACTGGTGAAAATTCATCCTACAAATAAAAGAAGAAAGAAGAAAGTTAAGATTTATTTTAAACCTACAGTGCAAGGCAAATATTATAAGCATTTGGGTCAACATAATTTCAGATATTAGCTACATTTCCGTCTACCTGTATCTCTACCTACATATCTACAAAAATTGTAATGGTTATGAACCCTCTTTTATAGTAACAACTAGGCTTTTTTCACTAACTATATGCCAAGAAAATGTTACATGCCAATAAGTGTACACATACATACAACACATGTACATATACTTATATATTTTTAAGAATCCATAATATGTATACACACATATATGTAAGAATATATATGAACACAGAGACATATATTGCCTTTTTAATGACTGGATATTTTATTTTTATTATGTTAACTGAAATATGTAATAATTATGTAATAATGTATATAATAGAGTTTAATAATAAATATCTCTATGCCCAAAACACTCCTAAAAAATAAATTATTATTTATAATGCCCCAAATTGGGAATCAACCAAAATGTTCTTCAGCAGGTGAATGGATAAACAAACTGTGGTCACTCATACAATGGAATATTATTTCTTGATAAAAACCAATGAGCTATCAAGTCACAAAAAGACTTGGGGGAATTGTAAATGCATATTGCTAAGTAAGAAAAGCCGATCTGTCTACACACTGTATTATTTTAATTTTATGACATTCTAGAAAAGATAAAATTATGGAGACTATTTTAAAAATCAGAAGTTAGTAAGGGGTTGGAAGGAAAAGGGAGGGATAAATAAATGGAGCACAGATAATTTTTAGGGCAGTGAAATGTTTCTGTATAATATCATAATGATGGATGCATGTCATGGTACAGTGTGAAAACTCACACAAGGTACAGAATGAAACCTAATCTAAATTGTGAACTTTAATTTATAATAATGTATCAGTATTGGCTAATCATTTGTACCAAATGTACCACATAAGGCAAGATACTAACAATAGGGAGAAACTGGAATGGGAGGGTGCAGATAAGAGGCTTTAAAGGAACTCTGTACTTTCTGCTCAATATTCTGTAAATCTAAAACTGTTCTGAAAAATAATTTGTTTTGAGACAAGTTCTCAGTCTTTTGCCCTGAATCCCTTCAGTTATCCCATCCTGTGCAATCAATACATGCCAGTACAGTTTTATGTCTATAAAATTTGATTTTGTGCTATACACAATTATATCCATTTTTTCATGATTTCTAGTTTTAGTATTAGTAATACCTAACATTTATTAAATACTTATGTATGAGATATTGTTCTGGATAACTTTTAGTTATTAAACCATTTGATCCTCAAAACAACATTGCATGCAGCTAAAAAAAAGTTGTTTTATTATTACCAATTTTCACATAAGGAAATAGAAGTGTAGATGTCATAAGAAGTTTATTCGTCCAGGTTACACTTGTTAGTTGAGATATGAACCACAGCAGTTGGGCTCTAAGGTCTATGTACTTCCCCTCCATTCTTTGGTGCCTAATATGGTGTGGTAGCAGAATTTTAGAAATTTGTCTCCACCTAAAATTACAAAAATATTTGTACATATTTTTTCTCTTGTCCTCACATCTTCTGTATTAAATTATTATTTGTAGTTTCTTAAATTTGTATATATTCTATTTCCACCTTATTTTGTCTTTATCTTTTGCTCTATAGAGAAAATCTTCCTCTATCACATAATCTTTTTTTATTGAGTTAATTCTGCTTTTTACTCAAGACTCTCCCTTTTCCATAGCAGTCTGAGCCAGAGCTTAATGTCCCTATTATATGTTTCAGTGGCGAAAACTGCACACCTATGCCATAGGACACATAATGGTGGGGTTTAATTTTCTTTTTTCCTAATGAGCATGTATTCTCCTAATGCATATTTTAACTCTAAAATGTAAACTACTGAGGTTAGGATTATGCCTTACTTTTTGCGTCTGCAGGGTGCAACAAAATTTCTGGGACATAGTGCTTGTTCAATAAATATGTGTTAACAATGAGTATGCCAGGGTTTACATTTCTATTTAAATAATTCTGCCTCTTTTTGACAAGTATTATGGGTTTTTTTGTTATTTGGTCATTTATTATCCCTGCCTCAATCAGATAATACCACCTGTTTATATTAATTTTTCTTTGTAAGATAGCAACCACCAAACCATCAGTATTCACTTAACTTCTTTTTTAGTTTAAATAAATGTGGCATGAAATATTATATAAAAATAATTAACCAAAGAGGGTTAAACAAACAAAAAAAATCAGACATAAATTTGTATTTAGTGGATGGTAAAAACTTACTGTTTTTAAAGAGGGAAAAAAATAAATTCCAAAAGCCCTACTTTAAAGAGAATGCTGGGTTTCCTGTTCTTCTCTGGACTTTAAGATATGTCTCTTTTATCTCATTCCAAAAGTATGCACTCTGAATTTCCTAAAGAATATTGCAAATGATCTCTTCTTTAAGAAGGAAGATGAGAATCTTAATGGACACAGCTAGGTTGGTCTATTCATTGTGCTTGCCTTAGAATGCTAGGCCTTGAATTAATGAGTTGAGAGATCAGCTTGGACTGGTTTTAGTCAAACATGAAATCCTTAGGAAGCTAAATAAATTCTGAGCTGATTTGAGAGTCAGTGACCCAGAGAAATTTTAGACCCTGTTTTCTTATGTAACATCCTTGCAATAGATGGATCGTTTAGCACGTAGTAGCTCCAGTTATGGGTAGAACTGAAGATCTTACTACATTCATTTAGCATGGATAGAACCCAATCGTAGTACACTAATGACTTTGACTGTAATGGAAGCCAGACATTGGCAGAGAGAGCACAGCCAAGTCATGTACAAAAGGGACCAGGGGCATCACACACATCACCATTCACATTTGGGCCAATAAGAAAAAAATACTTAGATTTTAAGAGTTTTTCGTGCCCTAGCTCCAAATGAGAGAACAGTGCCACCTCCTATGTTTTATTAATAGACCGCATTGCCTCATTGTAATACTATTTAACCATATAGTAGGATCCATTCTTATCAATTCAGTAAATTCATATTAAATATTTATTGGTTTAAAAAAATTTTTCTTACTCTCTTTTGCTAAGTCTCAGCATTGATCCCTAAATCAATGCAGAATATATTCCAGCAGTGCTTCTCTGGACACTCAACCTAGGTTTTACTAGGTCATACCAGTATGCTGGCCTTATGGGAGAGAAAAAACCAAGGCATTAAATATCCCTGCCCATTAGATCTAGGAGTATTAAAGCTGCTTCCCTCAGTAAGTATAAGATGAAGGATTCCGTGACACAGCTCAACTCTCACCTGCAAAAGTTCTATGGTCCAAAGTACTTTTTTTTTCTCCTGAAATAGTCCTAAAGTCTGGGACACCACTGGTTTTCTCCATAAGCTTCACTTCTACGTCTCTGTCGGATCTCTTTCTTTTCTCTTTTTTTTTTTTTTTTTTTTTTTGAGATGAAGTCTCGCTCTGTTGCCCAGGCTGGATTGCAGTGGCAAGATCTCGGCCCGCTGCAACCTCCTTCTCCCAGGTTCAAGGGATTCTTCTGTCTCAGCCTCCTGAGAAGCTGGGATTACAGGCATGTGCCACCATGCCTGGCTAATTTTTTTGTATTTTTAGTAGAGACGGGGTTTCATCCTGTTGGCCAGACTGGTCTCGAACTCCTCACCTCAAGTGACCCACCTGCCTCGGCCTCCCACAGTGCTGGGATTACAGGCGTGAGCCATAACGCCCACCCCAGATCTCTTTCAAGAGCCCTTCCTTCCCTTGCTAGTGGGCCCAGGTCTTTGACTCTTGGTTTCCCTCTGCAACTCATCCATCCAGATTGTTCCTTGGCACCATTGTCAAAACAATGTGGTCATGCACATTTCTGGATCTTCAGGGCACAATAATCCTGAAGTTTTTGTAACTCTTCCAAGGAGAGAGTTCTGGAAAACATGTCTATAATATGCAGACTGGGATGAAATTAAGTTAGTTTTCCTGATAGGAATCCATACAAGTCTTTAATGCTGGCTTTCTTTCCTGATCCTTTTTCCCCCAACATCAGACTTTTGTAAGGACTTATTATACCCAAGAGCCGTGCTAAGCGCTCTATAGGAAAGGGTCTAATGAACTCCTTTGGAAACGCTATGTGACCAATTTGTTAATATTTCTGTTTTAAAGATGAGGAAACTGATGCTTATGAATAGGGTGTTTCTATTTTGTTTCAAATTCTTATTCAGACTTTAAGCTTAACCCTCAAGAGGTTAAGACTTTAAAATAAAAACTTTTTTTTCCAACAGGATGCTTCAAAATACCAAATTAGATGTGAAAAAATTTAAAAATATTATCGTCATAAGAGAATGATGGATCCTAGGGTATATTTTATGATGGACTTGTTTTATTTCAGCTTCTGCCTCAGCAAATACATCTCAAATACAATGAACAAACTTGAAGGTGAATTAATAAAAGTTTACTTGATTAGTATGTAGGAGAAGGGATGGGTGTAATTATTTGCCTCAACGATACATATTTAGACAAAAAGAGAGGTAAGAGGTCTGAACTTATTGACTACTCTTGATGCTTAAATTCAACCAGTATTAATCCCAGTACCTACCATCTGTTCTTCTTCCAGTCAATGCCTATCAATTAGGAGAAACTGCAGATTCAGCCCAGGAGTATTTTCGTCTTAGATATGGTTGCATGATGACTGGCAGAAAATGCTATAGAGTGAGGTAAAAAGATTATGATTCTCCTCTACTTACCAAGGTGTCCCACAGTGACAAACCCAGTGATCAGGAAACCCAGACTCCCTTACCATCAGCTCACTCCTTTGTTCAATTTTGTTTGACCATTTCATAGGCTGACAGGCATCAAAACATGGACTCCCATACATCGAGAAAGTAGCTGGATCTTCCTCCAGTGTTGTAACGGCCACTGCGGCCAAAGTTTTCAATCAGAATTACTAAGATCGACCGAGGCAGGAGGCTCACTTAAGACCAGGAGTTCGAGGCCAGCCTGGGCAACATAGCAAGACCCTGTCTCTACTGAAAATATAAAAATTAATTACTAAGATCACAGTTACTGGAAAACTTGTTCTCAATTGTCATTGAAAAGAAGTCCTTGTTATTTTAAATGCTTCTGTATCTTCTGTTGAATTTAGTGAGACTTGCCTTCTCATTTCTTCTACGTTAATATAACCTAAAAGAGTCCCTGATCTTGATTTTGAGTCAGTTGAAATTCAGCATTCTACAGGCAGGAAATGTGGATTGATTGTCTGACCTCATTTATTGTGAGAAACATACCGATTTGCTTAGATTTACTCATTTATTCTTAACATACACTATATTTTCTTAAAGCTAAAAAGTTATTGAATACCAATTTTGACTCAGTTGAGAAAATAACAGAGAAAATCATGCTGCAAATTTCCATTTTAAGAAAATTGTGAAGGAGAAAATCAGCATTCTTCTCCCCCCCTCAGATCATTTCGTTCTTTCAGATCTGTTCTTTCAATCACTGACTATTTGTTCTTAATGATAATGGGAAGGGAATGTGTGTAAAGTATACAATTCTATATAAGATTGTCATTTTCTATGAACATGAATTAATATTATATTATTTACTTTTATTTGATTCTTCATATTTAGACCATCACACTAATGGTTTTCATGCAGAATCAATCAAACAGGCAATAGGCACTCTAGTCTAATAACTACATTTAGGTATACTTTGGTCTAAATAACATGTTTATGAAATTCTTAAGAGGTTTCTCTAGATTTTTTTTTAAGAAACTTTTACAAAACTTTAGAAGAATACATGAAAAAGGGAAGGGTACTATTTTAAAAAGGTTGAGGGCAGGATTGTGCAATTCTAGAATAAGGATTTTTTTTTTTTTTGAGATGTAGTCTTGCTCTGTTGCCCAGGCTAAAGTGCGGTGGTGTTATCCCAGCTCATTGCAACCCCCACCTCCCGGGTTCAAGTGATTCTCCTGCCTCAGCCTCTCAAGTAGCTGGGACTACAGGCACCTGCCACCACGCCCCACTAATTTTTGTATTTTTAGTAGAGATGGGATTTCGCCATGTTGGCCAGGCTGGTCTTCAACTTCTGACCTCAAGTGATCCACCCACGTTGGCCTCCCAAGTTGTTGGGATTATAGGCATCAGCCACCACAAACAGCCAGGACATTTTTAAAGAGGGGATTATTAGTGGGTCAGAGACCTGGTGTTAAAGAGCAGTTCTCAGCCACAACATTTGAAAACAGAACAAAGAATACACAGCATTAACAACTGCCTGCCCTCCCCACCATATCCCAGTTTCTCCCACTATCTGCTGAGTTACTTGCGGGTTCCACGATAGTCTCTGCTTTAACCATCCATGCTTCTCCCTGCACTTCAGGCTGAAAATTCTCTTAAGACAATAAGCAGAGGCAAACCTGGGGCTCATCTTACAGGTTCCCTTCTCACTGTCTTGTGCTGCCTTGTGTCAGATGTTTGAAAATCATTTTCTTTTTTTTTTTAATTTAAAAAAATTTAATTTTTTTTTTTTTAAAGATGGAGTCTCGCTCTGTCACCTAGGCTGGGGTGCAGCGGTGTGATCTTGGCTCACTACAAGCTCTGCCTCCCAGGTTCACGCCATTCTCCTGCCTCAGCCTCCCAAGTAGCTGGAACTACAGGTGCGCCCCCCACCACGCCCATCTAATTTTTTGTATTTTTAGTAGAGACAGGGTTTCACCGTGTTAGCCAGGATGATCTCAATCTCCTGACCTTGTGATCCACCCGCCTTGGCCTCCCAAAGTGCTGGGATTACAGGCGTGAGCCACCACACCCGGCCTGAAAATCATTTTCATATATTTTACCGAGTTATATTGTTGTTTCAGGCAAGAGGGTAAATTCAGTCCCTGTTACCCCATCATAACTATAAATCAAAGTTGTGTTTGTTTTATTAAAAACCTAATTTTAAAAACAGACAAGATTTGAATTTCTATTGATATTTTATATGCAGATCAAAATTGGCCATCTCCATTGCTCCTTACATCCTACGCTGTGTCAGGAGTTATCTTGAGATGCAAGCCTAAGTTTCTTAATGCAAGAGAGTTGGCCATGACATCATTTCCCTTTCAGCATATAAAGTTAACATAACTGGCCAGGCGTGGTGGCTCATGCTTGTAATCCCAGCACTGTGGGAGTCCGAGGTGGGGGAATCACCTGAGGTCAGGAGTTCGAGACCAGCCTGGCCAATATGGTGAAACCCTATCTCTATTAAAAATACAAAATTAGCCGTGCATGGTGGCAGGCACGTGTAATCCCAGCTACTCTGGAGGCTGAGGCAGGAGAATTGCTTGAACCTGGGAGGTGGAGGCTGCAGTGAGTTGAAATCACGCCATTCTACTCCAATCTGGGCAACAAGAGTGAAACTCCATCTTGGAAAAAAAAAAAAAAGTAACATGTAACGTAACATTTCTAAATAAGCAGATCTACAGTTTCTATTATTTAGAGTTAAGTACATTGAATGGCCAAGTGTTCTAAAAATTTACCAAGACAAGTCACATGTTGAAGATAATTAAGCACAAGAGAATAAGGAGTAAATTAGCTGTCACGTGATAAAGAGTGTGAACTCTTCATCAGCCACATCGTGAGGCAATAATGATGACCTAATTGAATGTGAGATGTTGCAAAAAAATTTAATGACTGAGTATCCTGAAATATACGTTTACATTTATTATTATGAAAAATGAATTGCATTATAAATGGGTTCCTTGAGATATGAGCAATAATACTTTGAAAACATCATGATTAGCATGACATTTTAATAAATACAACAGAAAGGCTGGTAAAACAGAGCAAGAGCCCGGAGAAAGACCCATGTGTAGAGGGTCATTTGATTTTTGACACAGCTTACACTGCAATGTTGTTGGGATGGGAATGTCTTTTTAGTAAGTGGTGCAAGGTTAATTAGGTATCTACATAGGAAAGACCAAATCGAACCTCTGTGATACAATACACAAAAGTCGGTTCTAGCAGTGTTGTAGATCTAATGTTAAAGTGAAAAATAAAGCTTTTGGAGGAAAACATAAAAGAATACCCTTAAGACCTTGGTAGAAGCAAAGATTTCTTCAAAAGGGATAAACTTAAACAGAGTTAAGAGAGATAAAAGCAAACTACCATCTTAAAAGAAGGTATTTACTATCTATTTTTGAGAAAGAACTCATAGACAGAATATAGAAAAATCTCCTATAAATGCAAAAGATAAAGTGTCAACCCAGTAGAAAAATGGACAGAAAACTCAAACAGCATTTTACAAATTACGATATCCAAAAGCCAAAAAACATATAAAATGATGCTAAAATTTATTAGTCATAAGGGAAATGTGAATTAAAACCACATACATAACATATTGACTAAAATGAAAAAGACAGGAAACACCAAATTAGTAAGAACGAGTACTAAAAGAACGAGAAAAAAAAAACAATGAGAACTAAAAGAACGAGTACCTAAAAAAAATAATTTCCCTGCTAGTGTGAGTATAAATTGGTATCAACATTTTGGAAGACAGATTATTATCTAATAAACCTGAAAATATACCTTCCTTATTATCTATTAATTCACTCTTTCATAATCACCTTAAAAATGTGAATATTAATATGCATCTTTAAATAGTGGGAACACACTAAAACACATATGCAAGAATGTTCATAGAAACATCTTTTAAATTAACCCAATGTGAAAAGCAACCTAGAAGTTAATTTACAGTAAAATGGGCAAGTTAATATTCATACAATAGAATACTATATAGCGATTGCAATTGTTGAATGAACTACAACAGAATGTCTCAGTAATTCAACTAACTCACCATATGTTCTTAAAGAAAATTCAAAAAATGAATTAATCAGTGAATGAATAATTCATTCATAACTCACTCATAATTACTCAAATAGAATGAGTAGTCAGAATTGTGTTTTGTGGTACTTATTTTTATAGAGTACATATTTTTATTCTCGAACTTTGATATTAATGTGCTGCAAACAGTGTTTTCTCATGCTTGCTCACTTTTCAAAAAATTACACCCTTTATAAAACATTGAATCTGTTGTGCACTTATGTGAACCTTTAAAACACCATCTTTATTAAGAAATTCTTCAAGCATTTTGAATGCATTCTTTTATGCAACAAGTTGATTTTTCCCTAAGCCCACATGATGTGCCATATAAGTAGCATATAAGAATAATTCTCGGCTGGGCATGGTGGCTCACGCCTATAATCCTAGCGTTTTGGAAGGCCGAGGTGAGTGGATCACTTGAAGCCAGGAGTTCAATACCAGCCTGGCCAACATGGTGAAACCCCATCTTTACTAAAAATGCAAAAATTAGCCAGGCATGGTGGTGCATGCCTGTAATCCCAGCTACTTGGGAGGCTGAGGCAGGAGAATCGCTTGAACCCAAATGACCCAGGAGGCAGAGTTTTCAGTGAGCCGTGATCGTGCCACTGCACTCTAGCCTGAGTGAGACTCCGTCTCAAAAAAATAATAATAATAATTCTTAGAAACTTTTATTTTTGTGATATGCATTCAGAAAGAAAATGCAATAACCAACTAGGGCTTTAGTCAAACATTTGCTAGAATGAATAATTTTTTTTTCTTATGGCCTTAACCAAAAATTCAACTAGAATTTCTCAAAACGTACTTATACTTGTGTATGTAGACGAATTCAAGATGGTCCTAAAATCATCTAATTAAGCACTGGCGAAGTGTGTTTTCTATTAATATTTTCTGGTACTAAGGGATGATGTTGTATGACTCATAAAGCCAAACGTAAATATCTGGAGTCTTACATTCACTTCAGAAACACATGTAAATATACAGAATCTACACTGTATTCACTACCATTTGGGGGGTATAAAAAGGGGAAGAAAAGAAGGAAGAAACGGAAACACTGTAGAGCTCACAGGTTTAAGGGGTTGTTTTGAGATCCTATTTTAAAATACAGCATAAAAGGGAGATTAGATTTCAGGATAGATTCATTTCCTATTAATATGGACAGACCCACATAAAACTTCACAAATAGGTTAGGGCCTAGGAAAAAATTTATAACAAAATTTGCCTCCGCTATCTATATATGACCTTGTAAATTACTTCTCCCTTCTTCTTCCATCAGTTACCTAACATCTTCTTGCTATCTAACTCATCTATCCCATCTTCATAGAAGCCAGCTAGGGGAGAGTTAAGGTCTCTCTTGCCTAAGGTCCTGAATTTCCTGCTGCTGCCTCACATAGATTGCTGCTGTCATATCCAATCATCCTATAGCTTGCTCCAAACACCCTCCTGTGCCCCATACTATTGGTGATGGAGAATCATTTACGATGCATCTACTGTGTTTACCAATACTCTCCAGAATGTCTTCTGGGCTCTGATTTCAGTCTGGAATCGAACTCCATCTGTTTTCTAGTACTCAAGGTATCCTCTCAGTTTTTCATGTTTCGAATTGTTAGCTTTCTTACAATAGTCATTGATTTTTCCCCCACTTCTATTTTCACTTGTTTGTATTTGGTATCAGAGGGGAGACTTCAACATTGATCAGTCTGCTATCTTGAATTGAAAGTGTTGTCTGTGCTCCTTGAAAAAGACACAACTAAAAAAAGTGGCAAGGGTAGTGGCTGTGAAAACACCCCTCTCAGATCTGTGACTACAAGAAGCGGAATGACTGAGGCCCAAATTCTCTGTTAGTCACATTCACCTTTGTTCACGCAGCCTACAGGCTCCCAGCCAATGACAGTGACACGGAGGGCTGCTGCTCTAGAAAGATGCAGGATACCTCTGACCTGCAACTTTTGCCTGATGTTTTCCACAATGACTTTGCTGAACTTTCTTTACAACATCACTAATGTCTAAGATGCTCCCATACAGCCTTCCTTTTCTGTCTCCTTCTCTGGGATCCCTCTTCCAGCCTCTTCTGGCTCCCTTCCCATTTTTTCTCACTGGCATTTTCCTACTACATTTCTTGTGTAATTTACCCTGTTTCTGTGTCTGCTTATTAAGAACTTGGAGGAACACACAAAGACATGAATACATATACATGTATGTTATGTATGAAAACTGAGAGGAATCTAGCATGGAAGTTTGCTGTATTTTGAGCACAGGAACAGGCTGAGGAGTTTGATAGGGAGTAGTGGGGACCAAAGGTTCACCTATGTAGTGGACAGACAAGCCAGCCTTCTCTACTGCATAAAACTGAAGGCTGAGGAAGAACTCCACTTATGTGAAATCTAAAACACATGGGAACCACTGCCCAGAGTACAGCTCCATAGAAATGCTTAGCTACAGTGGAAGGGAGAGCAATGGCAACACCTCAAACAGGAGCAAAGTCAAATCCCACCCTGGCTGGGTGGTGAATGAATCCATTGTCATTGAGATTGGGATTCTGTGACTACCAGGAGGGGATCTGAGTTTAGACTGTACTTCTTGATGGCTTGGAGGGAGCCACAAGATTTCTAGACAGAAGAGATCAGTAGAAAAAGAGAGAGGACTAACATTTCAGTTAAAATATGCTCTCAAGCTAAAGTTACAAATCATATTAGGAAAGCTGACAGCAAGGAAGTCACAATATCAAAAATAAGGAGGTAAATTTATTCAAAATGAACTTTTTCTGAAAGCACAATGCTAAATAACTCTAAAATAAATATGCTTTGCATTTTTAGAAAGATAAAAACATCTGTAAAAATAAAAAAGAAAATATAAAAAATTATACTAAATACCACTGTTATATGTTTATTTACTCTATAATTTTTAAGGAGTTAGGTAAATATAAAAAAGAAAGCATTAAGATTGTACAGAAGATAGACATAGCAGTTCCAATATACGTCTAAGAATAGTTTCAGGAATGGAGAACAGTATTTGAAGAGCTAATGTTAAAGATTTCCAGAAGGATATGAGTCTTGCAGAAACTCACTAAGGAACGAGAAGGATTAAAAAAAGTCACACTGAGACATATCACAGTCTACGAAACACTAAGAATAAAGAGAGACTGTTAAAAACTCTCAAGGACAAGTGAGATTACCAAAAAAACAAAAACCAAAAAACTCAATTATTAAAAGATATCTTATTCCTATGACACAATCTTCTAGAATACAATAGATTAGCTTATTCTATGAAGTAACAATATGTTATGTTCGAATGTTTCCATAAAAATTATCGTTCAAGAGTCATTGTGAGTAAAGCATCTATGAAAATTAAAGAAAAACTAAAATATTTTACCAAAACACTTAGAGGATGTGCTTTCAGCAATAAGAAAAGTAATTCCAGAGGGAAGGAGTAAAATGCAAGAAGCAAGTGTGAGGGATAATACCATATGAAATATAAATCAGATGGTATAAAATATAGAGTATGTAAAATGTCATATAAACTATATTCTACTTGTTTTATTATTTACATTAAAATGACATGACTTCAAATTTTATACAAACGTTTCAAGAAGGGAATGGTAAATAGATAACTAAAGAATATGCATATGTTTTCTTGGTTAACAATATGGTAGTGATACCCAAAATAGAAAATTTTCTTTAAAAATATAGTATTACGTATTACTAGTTACTGCTAAGTTACTAGCAGTAACTTAGTAATTTATTCAGTGTTTGATGAGAGCTCTCTGCTGCAGAGACAGAGCCTTCTAGCTGTGTCCTCATCATGGGAAAAGGGACAAACAATCTCTTTCAGATCTAAAGGTGCTAATCCCATTCATGAGAACTCTATCCTCATCACCTAACCACGTCCCAAAGCCACACCTCTTCATACCACCAAATTAGTAACTAGTTACTAGTTACTGTTAAGAAAAATGCAATATAAAACTTCCAAATCAAGAAAATGCAAAAAGGGACAATTTAGGAAAAACTGCTGACCTTCTTTCCTTCACGATTTGTTCCTTTCCTTGAGGCAAACTCTTCAGCTCCCATCACTTTAAGGCTCCCAGAACTGGGGGTGAGTGGAGAAGTGCTGTGGTCTCAATGTTGGCATATCCCCTCAAAATTCATATGTTAAAACCCACCCTATAAGGTGGTGGTATGAAGAGGTGTGGCTTTGGGAGGTGGTTAGGTGATGAGGATAGAGTCCTCATGAATGGGATTAGCACCTTTAGATCTGAAAGAGGTTGTTTGTCCCTTTTCCCATGTTGAGGACACAGCTAGAAGGCTCTGTCTCTGCAGCAGAGAGCTCTCATCAAACACTGAATCTTCAGGCACCTTAATCTTCCCAGCCTCCAGACCTGTGAACAATAAATTTCCACTGTTCATAAATTACCCATTCTAAGGTATTTTGTTATAACAACCTGAATGAACTAAGACCTAAGATGAGGTGGGAGGCAGAATCCATTCATATGGTTGCAATTTTACTAATATTTTGGTTTTAAAACCAGAAATAAAAATAAAATAAATGTAAAATAGTTGATGTGAAATTCTAGAGTCCACTTTAAATGTTTACCGAGCAAGGGAATTGATTTTATAAAGGAACAGGCACAATATAAGAAATCCTCAGAAAGGAAGGAAAAGTCTGTAATAAACAGATATCTGAGCAGAAATTGGAGCTTGACAATTGTATGACATCAAGGTAGACTGGGGGCAATGCAACTTCAGAAGCTAGGGAATTAAAACCTGACTTTTGTCTTTTAACCTATGTACACACATCTGCAAAATGTTGAGCAAATGCTATAGTGGTACCATGGGAAACTGTCAATATTGATATAGCCTATGGATAAAGGGAACTCACAATTTAAAAACAGACTAAGCAAACCAACTTCACTATGTCAAAGAATTCCAATTACGATCATGTTTAAGAACTGCCCCATGTGAATATCTATTTGTCATGCCTTTCACTAAGATTATCATCAAATCTACATCTTTTAATTATAATTTGTTTGATTTTTTAAAATCATGCGGTATTTTTTAGTTTCTTGATCATGCTATCTCAGATCATAACTTATAAAATGATACCACCTTGCTGGAGAGTTCAATCAATCAGAGCAATGTGTTTAAGTTTTCTTTCTATTTTTCTGTCTTGTTTTAGAAGAAAATTATCTACAGATATTTTTTCTTCATGTAGATTTTCATTATTATATCTTAATTACTGCTATGTTTTCAGAGTATGTACAGACTGTTACCTGGATGAAAAAGCACTGCACAGTCTTCCTGACTCACCTACTTTAAATATAGGCAGTCCTCGCTTTGCGTGGTAGTATGGGACAATAAAATAATCATGGGAGTTGAACATGTGATAAGTAAACTTGGTCATTAAAAAAATAGCAATTGTCCCATTAGCTTTAAAATGTTTTGTTCAAACATTAAAAATCCTTTTACTCTCCATGATAATTGTATACAAAAATTAAAAAAAAAATAGTAGTTTAATACACTGTAATTTAAAACATTAGAAACTGAGGACTTAAGTGTTTTACTTGCTGGTAAAAAAAAATAAGGAGTAATTTGAAAGTGTTTTCATTGTATAATATATAGTATAGAGAAAGGCTTTTATCATGTTTTGGCAATTTGTCATACTCTTTTCTAAGTCTACTTTAAACAGTGTATCCTTTTGCCTTCAAGTTGTGAAATATCCCTCAGAGTTTCTTTAATGTGAAGTTTTTGTCAGCAGCAGTTCCTCTCGAATGTCTTAATTTTTTTCATTATGTTTGACTTCACTGTGGTCCTCTAGCTGCATATCTATAGTCTCTTGAAATGTGACAGTTTTTATATTCCCATAGTAAGTTACTTCTCCTAGAAGTTCATTTGCATTTTGCCTGAACTTTGCTTCTAGCAATGTCACTTTTTGTTTCCTGGCTACATTTTTATCTCTCTTGGGCAGCTTCCTCTCTCGATATTCATTTTAGTAAAATGTCGTGTGGGTTTATCACTGGGCAGCAAGGAGGAAATATAACTGCATGCGTTGCTGTCTGTACATGAAATTAACAACTTATCTTCAGTGACCAATCAACAAAATACTTTGAAAGAAGTGAACATCTGTGATTTAATATAGTGACTGTGGACTAAAGAGTTTATATCAAAGTTATACCTTATGAAATTACTCACAGTTGAATACATGGTAACTGAAATTTGAACCATGCTGTTGAGGAAGTAGTATTTAACTAAACCATGGTACATGAAAGCCATTCATACGAGAATCATTCAAAGTGAAGATTACATGTGCAAGAACCTTATTAGGTTAAAAGTTTAAGGATAGAAAACAATTTTCCATATCAGGACACACACAAATGCACACTGGCTAATATAAAAAAAAATTCACAAAATATTAACAAGAATAAGAGAGCTCTTTCACAATAATATGATAAATTCAGGACATAAAAATAATAAATATATAAAGATCTAAAAGGAGAGATACAAAGCACATGAAGCAAACCTGTTATAGCTGGAAGGAGAAATAATGAAATCCAATATTGATGGAGATTTCAATATCCCCTTTCAATGATTACAGAATGAAATAGATAGAAAATTGTTAGGAACACTCAAACTATGAAAAAGCTAGACCTAGTTGACATCTATAGAGCACTTCCACCCAATGACAGCAGAATACACATTTTTTAAAAATTTGCACAGAACGTATATCAAATATGGGTCCATAAAAGAATTCTCAATAACTTTACATTTGAAAGTATTGAAATCATAAAAATATGTTTTCTAATAACAATAAAATTGAATTTAAAAACAAAAATGAAAGATATCACTAAAATTCCCAAATATTTACAAATTAAACAGCATAACTTCACATAATCCATAGGTCAAAGAGAATATTATGTCTAAAATTTGAAAATATATGGAATTTAATAAAAATAATAACACAAACATCAAAAAATTTGAAGAATGCAGCTAAATTGCCCTTAGAGATAAATGCGTAGCATTAAACATTAGAAAGGAAGAGGAAACTTATTCCAAAAAATGTAGAGAAAGTAATAATACAGATAAGACTAGAAATCAATGAAATTGGAAACAGAAGAAAAATAGAGGTGCCTTTGTTTTGTGCTGCTGTAGTGGGATACCTGACACTGGGTAATTTAAATGAACAGAAATTTACTGGGTCACAGTTTTGAAGTCTAGGAAGTTCAAGATCAAGGGACCAGAAGCTGGCACAGTCTTCTTGCTGTATTATCCCATGATATCCCATCCTAGGTTTGTTTTGTGCTGCTAGAACAGAGTACCTGAGACTGGGTAATTTAAAAAGAACAGAATTTCTTTCTTACAGTTCTGGAGGCTGGGAAGTCCAAGGTCAAAAAGCCACACCTGGTGGGGGCCTTCTTGCTGTGTCATCCTATGGTGGAAAGCAAAAGGGCAAAATACCATGTGCAAGAGAGAATAAGAGAGGGCTGAACTCACTTTTATAACAAGCGCACTCTTGCAATAACAAACCCACTCCCACAGTAACAACATTAATCCACCCATGAGGGTGGAATCCTCATGACAATAACCTCTTAAAGGTCCCACCTCTCAACACGATTACATTAAGGATTAAGTTTCCAACACAGAAACCTTCCAGAACACATTCAAACCATAGCAAGAGGAAATCAATAAAACCAAAAGCTTGTTCCAATACTCCAGCCAAACTAATGTGTACAAAAAGTGGAGACATAAAATATAAATGAGAAGACATCATTCAATATTCTAAAGGCTTTAAAAAATAATTAGAGAATATCATACCAATATAGTTGAATACTTAGAAAACAATTAATAAATTTCATGAAAGACACAAACTAACAAGATTCATACCACTAAAACCATATAACTTGAAAGGCTCTATTTCTCTCAAAAATATTTAGTTTGCAGTTAAAGCTTTTCCACAAAGTAAATCCGTTACAGGTATCCACACTGTTGAATTCTACCAAACATTTAGAGAGGAAATATACCAATACAAGTCAAACTATGTCTGAAAATACAAATGGAGAAGACACTTGCCATCTCATTCTATGAAGTCAACATTATTCTGATACCAGAACCAGACAAATACATGACAAAAAAATTAAACTACAGGTTAATAGTCATCATAAAACTTATTATAAAAATTCTCAACAAAACATTAGCAGATTTAATCTAGACATAAAAATAACATCATGACTCATTGGAACTTATCTATGAGTGCATGCTTGATTTAAATTTCAAAATTAGACAATATAATTAACAAGATTAACAGATTAAAGGTGCAAAACCATATTTTCATTTCAATAAATGTGAAAAAAGCTAAACAAAGATTTGTGATAAGAATTCTAGGCAAAATTGGAATGCAAAGGAAAAATTTCCTTGTTTATAAAAGGTAATTACAAAAAAGAAAGAAGCCTATGGTGGAACACTTAATTCTTTACTCCTAAGTTTGTTAGCAAAGCTAGGTTTTTCATTCTCACAACTTCTATTAAATATCACACTATAGATCATGTATAGTAAGTAGAAAAATAAAGTGATAAAATGGATGTTAGAAAGAAAAAGTGTGATTATGTATACAATACATAATTTCTTATAGAAAAACTTAGGAAATCTATGCAAAAATCACTAGAACTTTTATGTGATGTCAGCAAGGTTATAGCAGTCAAGGTCAATATACAAATATCAATTGTATTTCTATATACTAGCAATGAACGATGTGAAACTAATGTGAAAAAATACTTTTTACAGTACATCAAAAACAAAAAATTAAAGGAAAATGTTAAAAAAATTAAAAAGGAAAAATTAAACAAAGGCTGTGCCAAAGCTTTCAACTGAAAACTGTAAAACATTGCTGAGAGCAACTTCAAAACACCTATATAATTTGCGAGCTATACCATGCTCATCGAGCAGAACATTTAATATTGTTAAGATGCTTTTTCTCCCAAATAAGTCTATAGATTTTACAGAATCTAAATCAAAGTTCCAGAAGCATTTTATAAAATTGGCAAGCTTATTCTAAAATGTATATGAAAAAGCAAAGTATTAATAACTAAAATATGCAACTCATGCTTAAAAACCAACAACAAATTTTGCAGAAAACATAACTGATATATAAATTTTTAAAAATGAGTGTCGTAGTCTGCTCAGGCTAACATAACAAATTACTATAGGTTCAATAGCTTACCCAAGAGAAATTTATACCTAAGGTTTTTGCAGGCTAGAAATCCAAGACCAGGGTACCAGCATGGTTAGGTTCTAATGACAACTTTCTTCCTGGCTTACAGACAACTGTATTCTCGCTGTATTCTCACATGGCAGAGAGAGAGAGATGAAGAGAGATCTCTGATCTCTCTTCTTATAAGGGTATCAGTCCCAACATGAGGGCCCCATCCCCTGACCTGATCTAAACCTATTACCTCACAAAGTCTCTATCTCCAAATAGTGTCATATTGGGGATTAGAGTTAGGGCTATAACATATAAACTTTGGGGGAGACATAATTCAGGCCATACCAGTAGGCTAAAGTTACTCATAATGTGTATATTAGAAATGTGTGTATTAGAAACTTCATTGGCAAAAGTAAAATGTGTCTATTGCATCATTGTTTTAAGCAATATTTTCATGATCTATGAAAAGGATATTTCACAGCCTAATTATTTTGAGAGGCATATGTCTTAATATTCATTTGTTAATTTATTTATCTATTTAAACATGTATTCAACATCACTAAGAGATGCTATGATGTTGATCTTAAGGACCCAGTCTCTGGAGGTGAGCACACAGGGCCTGAATCCCCTATCTGCCACCTAATAGCTGAGTGACCTTGAATAAGCTTTATTAATCTCTCTCTGCCTCACTTTACTAGTTTATACAATAAAAGTGATAATAGCACCTATCTCAAAACTGTTATGACTATTAAATCAATTGCCACAGTGTCAGATATGTATTAGATTAAAAAAATTAATTCATATTATTAAGTAGTTATAAGCATATATTATATGCCAGTAATACTATGTGACTGCACATAAACAATAAACACAACTGGAAGCAAAATATTTGGATAACAATTCCTTATCCAGGTTTTTCTTCTTATCATTTTTTCACCACTTGAGTTGCTCATGTATATCTAGATGTTTTTAATATCTTGTGACTGTCAAATATGGACCAGATTTTTAAAAGTTTTAAAACATGTGGCAAGATGTATTGCAAGTAGTTTCCAGAACTGGTAAGAGAAAATGAACACACAAAAATTTCTTGTTTTTTAAACATGCATTTTAAACACACGTAGCAGATATTTCCTGACTTCGTGTATTTTGGTCCTAAAATTTTTATCAGTAATGTCATTGAGTATTTTTCTTTTTCTTTCGAGGTTTCTCGATTGTATTTTTTTGTTGTTGAAAAAAAGATGTTGTGGCTCATGCCTGTAACCCCAGCATTTTGGGAGTCAGAGGCGGGCAGATCAACTGAGATCAGGTGTTTGAGACCAGCCTGGCCAACATGGGGAAACCCCGTCTCTACTAAAAATACAAAAATTAGCTGGGCATGGTGGCAGGCACCTGTAATCCCAGCTACTTGGGAGGCTGAGGCAGGAGAATTGCTTGAACCTGGGAGGTGGAGGTTGCAGTGAGCCAGATTATGCCATTGCACTCAAGCATGGGCGACAAGAGCAAAACTCCATCTCACAAAAAAAAGTATTCCTTGATGCATACATGCTGACATTTCCTTCCACTGCCTTTTGTTGGCATTTTTTACTTTACATTTTTAATTCATCTAAAATTTGTTTTGATTTAAGTGGTGAGGTATGGATGTGACTTTGCTATTTTCCATATATGGATAGCTATTTGTCATCATGTTACTAAAACATCAGTATTTCTTCTTTCTTTCTGAAATGGAAAGATGTTTCCAATGTTTAACTATAACAACAGGAGAAGAATGACAATATTTACTGAGATGGGAAAATGCAAAAGAATAAGAATATTTTGAAAGGAGGAGTAGAAATGATATATTTTGAAAATGTTATATTAAAGATACTATTAGTCATAAAAGTAAAGTTGTCCAGTTAAATATTCACAGCTAACTATATGACTTTGGTAGTCATCAGTATGTGGATGGCTTTTAAAGCCATGGGACCAAGTGATATCTCTAGGAAGTACACATAGTTAGGGAAGAAAAATGTTTAGAAAGCTTTTCCCTGGGGCTTTCAAGGATCTAAAGCCGTGTTTTTCAGTATGGTAGCCATTAGCTACATGTGGCTATTAAGAACTTGTAATTTGTTAGTCTGAATTGAGATGTGCTGAAAGTGTAAATAACAAACCACTTGATTTAAAAGAACTTAGTATAAAAAACATAGTATTAAATACATTATCTCATTAAAAACATGTATATTTACTATATGTTGAAATGGTAATATTTTGGATACATTGAATTAAATAAAATATAGCACTAAAAATAATTTCATGTTACATTTATGGTTCAAATTAAATTTCTATTGGACAGCACTGATCTATAAACCAAAAGAAGACCTATCCAACAGAATGGGTGATATGGTTTGGCTTTGTCCCCACCCAAATCTCAACTTGAATTGTATCTCCCAGAATTCCACCGTGTTCTAGGAAGGACCCAGGGGAGGTAATTGAATAATGGGGGCTGTCTTTTCTGTGCTGTTCTTGTGATATTGAATAAGTCTCATGAGAGCTGATGGGTTTATCAGGGGTTTCCACTTTTGCTTCTTCCACATTTTTCTCTTGCCACGACCATGTAAGAAGTGCCTTTTGCCTCCCGCCATGATTCTGAGGCCTCCCCAGCCATGTGGAACTGTAAGTCCAATTAAACCTCTTTTTCTTCCCAGTCTCAGGTGTGTCTTTATCAGCAGCATGAAAACAGACTAATACACTGGGCTAATGAGGAATGAAAGGGAAGCGAGCAAATCAGCAAGAAAATGTGATGTTCTGGAGGTTACATTAAAATTTTAAAACTTTGTCAAAAGGGAAAAGATGAATTGGATTAAAAAGTGATTAATTAGCGTGGGCGCAATGACTCACACCTGTAATCCCAGCACTCTGGGAGGCCGAGGCGAGTGGATCATGAGGTCAGGAGATTGAGATCGTCCTAGCTAACACGATGAAACCCTGTGAAATCCTGTCTCTACTAAAAATACAAAAAAAATTAGCCAGGTGTGGTGGCGGGCACCTGTAGTCCCAGCTGCTCGGGAGGCTGAGGCAGAAGAATGGCATGAACCCGGAAGGTGGAGCTTGCAGCAAGCCAAGATCATGCCACTGCACTCCAGCCTGGGCAACAGAGTGAGACTCTGTCTCAAAAAAAAAAAAAAAAAAAAGTGATTGCTTAGCCATTAGACTTTGTAATAAGGGTAAGAGTAATTTCAATGCAGTTTTAAGAACAAAAGTCTGTTTAGGAAACAACCCAATGTGCATCACTGGTAAATGGATAAGCAAAATGTAGTGCATTTGATGCAGGAGAGGCAAACCCCCACATTGGGCCTTAGCTTGAGAGGGTTCCTGGCTTCACCCAGGAAAGAATTAAAGGGCAGGTCAGTGCTGTTAAACAGCAACTTTTGTTGAAGCAGCAGTATACAGCATCAGCAGAGGAACTCATCCTTGCAGAGTAGGGCTGCTTCGTAGGCAATGTGCCCAGAGCAGCATCTCAGAGGCAATTCTGCAGTCATATTTATATGCACTTTTAATTATATGCAAATTAAAGGGTGGATTATGCAGAGATTTCTAGAAAAAGGATGGTAACTTCCTAGTCATTGGGTTATTGACATGGAAAGGGACAGTACCTTTCAGGTGTTGCCATGGCAATTGTAAACTGACATGACACACTGGTAGGCATGCCTTATGGAAAGCTGTTTCTTCCCTGGCCCTGTTTAAGCTAGTACTCAATCTCGTCCAGTGTCCAAGCCTCATCTCTGGAGTCAAGTCCCATCTCCTGAGTAGAGTTCTGCTTTCTACCTCATTTTCATACACTGGAACACTATATAACAATAAAAAGGAGTATATTACTGATATTTGTTTCAACATGAATAATTTCTTTTTAGTTTTGCTAAGTGAAAAAGATGAAAAATACTACATAGTTTATAATTTGTTTATATAAAATACCCAGAGAGGGACTTCCCGACTGGGGCTTCCAGCCACGCCTGTTGATGTTCTCTGGCCAATAGAGATTTTAAAACTTCCTGGGACAGAGCTTCTAGAGGGAGGAGTGGGCCACCATCTTTGCTGTTTTGGCAATTTAGCCATACCAGCTTCTTGGCTTTGGAGAGCCCAATCTGACCAAGGGCAGAGCAGTACCCAGTACAACAGAGTTGCTCTACAAAATTGTGGCTAGATTGCTTCTTTCTGCTGAACCCCTATCCCATTTCTTCTAACTGGGTGAGACCTCCCCACTGGGCTCTCCAGCCACCTCCTACAGGTGTGTTTGGGCTGGCAACAGGTCCATACCTTGCTGGGAAGGAGTTCCCAAAGAAGGAGGCAGGCTGCCATCTTTGCTGTTTTGCAGGCTTCGTTGGTGATACCTCTAGGCACTGGAAAATCCAAGGCAAATAGTGTCTGGAGTGCAACACTAGCAAACCACAGTAGCCCTATGGTAAAGTTGCCTGACTGTTAAAACAAAAAAAAAATCCTGTCCAAAGGAAAGCAACCTCAAAGATTGAAGGTAGATAAGTTCACAAAGATGAGAAAGAATGAGCACAAAAATGCCAAAAACTCAAAAAGGTAGAGTGCCTTCTTTCCTCCAAATGATGCAGCACCTCCCCAGCAAGGGTTTGGAACTGGACTGAAGCTAAGATGGCTGTAATGACAGAAATAGACTTCAGAATGTGGATAAAAATGAACTTTGATGAGCTAAAAGAGCACAATGATTTAAACCCAATGCAAGGAAGCTAAAAATTATGATGATGCAATGCAGAAGCTGACAGCCAAAATAGCCAGTATAGAGAAGAACATAACTGACCTGATGGAGCTTAAAAACGCACCATAAGAACTTCACAATGCAGTCACAAGTATCAACAGCAGAATAGACCAAGCAGAGGAAAGAATCTCAGAGCTTGAAGACTTTCTGAAATAAGACAGGCAGACAAGAATAGAGACAAGAATAGAGAAAAAAGAATGAAAGAAATGAAAGAATAGAGAAAAAAGAAATAGAAAAAAGAACGAAAAGAAATGAACAAAACCTCCAAGAAATATGAAATTATGTAAAGAGACCAACTCTACAACAGACTGGGGTACCTGAAAGAAGTGAGGAGAATGGAATCAATTTGGAAAACATATTTCAAGATATCATCAAGAACTTCCATAACCTAGCTGTACAGGTCACCATTCAAATTCAGGAAACGTGGAGAACCCCAGTAAAATACTCCATGAGAAGATCATCCTCAAGACACATAATCATCAAATTCTTCAGGATCAAAACGGAAGAAAAAATGTTAAGGGCAGCCAGAGAGAAAGCCCAGGTCACCTATGAAAGGAAGCCCATAAGCAAAGGAAAAATAAGATCTTTTTCAGACAAGCAAATGCTGAGGGAATTTGTCACCACCAGAGCTGCCTTACAAAATCTCCTGAAGGAAACACTAAATATAGAAGGGAAAAATTATTACCAACCACTACAAAAACACACTGAAGTACACAGACCACTGATACTACAAAGAAACCACAGGAACAAGTCTTCCAAATAGCCAGCTAGCATCATGATGACAGGATCAAATCCACACATATCAATACTAACCTTAAATGTAAGTGAGCTAAAAGCCCCAATTAAAAGACAGTGTTGCAAGCTGGATAAAGAATCAAGACCCATTGGTATCCTGTCTTCAGGAGACTCATCTCACATGCAAAGATACATACAGACTCAAAATAAAGGGATGGAGGAAAATTTACCAAGCAAATGGCAAATGGAAAAAAAGGGATTGCAATCCTAGTTTCCGACAAAACAGACATTAAGCCAACAAAGATTAAGAAAAAGAAGGGCATTATATAATGGTAAAGGGTTCAAGTCAACAAGAAGACCTAACTATACTAAATATATATGCGCTCAACACAGGAGCACCCAGACTTAAAAGGCAAATCCTTAGAGACCTTCAAAGAGACTTAGGCTGCCACATAGTAACAGTGGAAGACTTTAACATCCCACTGACAATATTAGACCGATCGTCAAGACAGAAAATTTCCAATGATATTCACGACCTGAATTCAGCTCTTGAGCATATGGACCTAATAAGTATTTACAGAATTCTTCTCCCAAAACAACAAAATATACATTCTTCTCATTGCTACATGAACATACTCTAAAATTGATCATGTAATTGGAAGTAAAACAGTCCTAAGCAAATGCAAAAGAACTGAAATCATAACAGTCTCTGAGACCACAGCACAATCAAATTAGAACTCAAGAATAAGAAATTCACTCAAAATCATAAAACTACATGGAAATTGAACAACCCACTCCTCAATGACTTTTGGGTAAATAATGAAATTAAGGCAGAAATCAGTAAGTTATTTGAAACTGATGAGAAGAGAGAACCCTTGTTGCCTTGGATTTTTCAGTACCTAGAAGCATCACCAGTGAAGCCTGTGAAACAGCAAACATGACAGCCTGCCCTTTCCTCTGGGAACTCCATCTTAGCAGGGTATGGACTTGTTGCCAGCCTGAACATACCTGTAGGAGGTGGCTGGAGACCCAAGTTGGGAGGTCTCACACAGTCAGGAGGAATGGGATTGGGGGCCTGCTGAAAGAAGCAATCTAGCCACAATTTCATAGAGCAGCTGTGCTGTGCTGGGTACCATTCCACTCCTGGTCAGCTTGGGTTCTCTGATGCCTGGATGCTGGCATGTACCAGAATCTCTGGGACACAGCTAGGGCAGGGTTAAGAGGAAAATTTACAGTACTAAATGCCGACATCAAAAAGCTAGAAAGATGTCAAGTTAACAATCTAACATCACAACTAAAAGAACTAGAGAACCAAGAGCAAACAAAACCCAAAGCTTTCAGAAGACAACAAATAACCAAAATCAGAGCTGAATTGAAGGAGATGGAGACATGAAAAACTATTCCAAGGATCAACAAATTCAGGAGCTGATTTTTTTAAAGAAAATAATAACAAAATACATTGCTAGCTAGCCTAATAAAAAGAGAGAAGATTCAAATAAACACAATCAGAAATGATAAAGGGGATATTACCACTTACCCCACAGAAATACAAACCAACGGTCAGAAAATACTATAAACACTTCTATGCACATAAACTAGAAAACCTAGAAGAAATAGATAAATTCCTAGACACATATACCCTCCCAAGGCAGAACCAGGAAGAAATGGAAACCCTGAACAGCCAAAAAAAGGCCCATGGCCAGATGGATTCCCAGCTGAATTCTACCATAGGTACAAAGAAGAGCTGGTACCATTCCTACTGAAACTATTCCAAGAAGTTGAAAAGGAGGGATTCCTTCCTAACTCATTCTATGAGGCCAGCATCATCTTAAACAAAACCTGGTAGAGATACAACAAAAAAGACAACTTCAGAGATCCAGCAAAAACAGACAACTTCAGGCCAATATCCTTACTGAACATTAATGCAAAAATCCTCAACTAAGTACTGGCAACCCAATCCAAAAGCACACTAAAAATCTTATCCACCATGAGCAAGTAGGCTTCATCCCTGGGATGCAAGTTTGGTTCAACATACAGAAATTAATAAAAGTGATCCATCACGTAACAGAAGTAATGACAAAAACCACTTGATCATCTCAATGGATGCAAAAAAAGGCTTTTGATAAAATTCAACATCCCTTCATGTTAAAAACTTTCAATAAACTAGGTATCGAAGGAACATACCTCAAAATGAAAAGAGCCATATGTGAAAAACCAACAGCCAATATCATACTGAATAGGCAAAAGCTGGAAGCATTCCCCTTGAAAACAGGCATGAGACAAAGATGCCATTTCTCACCACTCCTTTCAACACAGTATTGGAAGTTGTGGCCGGGGCAATCAAGCAAGAGAAAGAAATAAAGGTATTCAAACTGGAAGAGAGAGGAAGTCAAACTATCCTTGTTTGCAGATGAGATGATCCTATATCTAGAAAACCCCATCAACTCAGTCCCAAAGCTTCTTAAGCTGATAAGCAACTTCAGCAAAGTCTCAGAATACAAAATAAATGTAAGAAACTCGCTAGCATTCCTATACAGCAACAACAGTCAAGCTCAGATCCAAATGATGAATTAACTCCCATTCACAATTGCCACAAAAAGAATAAAATACCAAGGAACATAGCTAACAAGGGACGTAAAGGATTTCTACAAGGAGAACTACAAACCACTGCTCAAATAAATGATAGATGACACAAACAAATAGAAAAACATAACATGCTCATGTATAGGAAAAATCAGTATTGTGAAAATGGCCATATTGCCCAAAGCAATTTATAGATTCAAGTTATTCCCTTTAAACTACCATTGACATTCTTCACAGAAGTAGAAAAAATCATTTTAAAATTTATATAGAACCAAAAAAGAGCTCAAATAGTCAAGGCAATTCTAAGCAAAAAGAACAAAGATGTAGACATCACAATACCTTACCTAAACTATTCTACAGGGCTACAGTAACTAAAACAGCATGGTACTGGTATAAGAGCAGACACATAGACCAATGGAACAGAATAAAGAACACAGAAATACGACCACACACCTACAACTATCTGGTCTTCAAGAAACCTGGCAAAAATTAGCAATGGGGAAATAAATGGTGCTGTGATAACTGGCAAGCCATATGCAGGAAATTGAAACTGGACCCCTTTCTTACATTATGTACAAAAATTAACTCAAGATGGATTGAAGACTTAAATGTAAAACTCAAAACTATAAAAAACCTAGAAACAAACCTAGGCAATACCATTTAGGACATAGATATGGTCAAAGATTTCATGAGGAAGATTCCAAAACCAATTGCGAAAAAAGCAAAAATTGACAAATCGGATCTAATTAAACTAAGAAGCTTCTGCACAGCAAAATAAACTATCATCAGAGTGAACAGACAACCTACAGAATGGGAAAAAATTTGGCAAACTATGCATCTGACAAAGGTCTAATATCCAGCATCTATGAAGAATTTAAACAGGAAAAAAAAAGCAAGAAAAAAACAAATAACCCCATTAGGGAGTGCACAAAGGACGTGAACAGACACTTCTCAAAAGAAGACATATGTGTAGCCAACGTCATACAAAAAAAAAGATCAACATCACTGATTTTTTGAAATACAAAATCAGAAACTGATCTTTGGAAATACAATATCAGAAACTGATCTTTTGAAATACAAATCAAAACCACAATGAGATACCATCTAGCACCAGTCAGAATGGCTATTACTAAAAAGTAAAAAAATAACAGATGCTGGCAAGGTTTTGGAGAAAAATTAACGCTTTTACACTGTTGGTGGGAGTATAAATTAGTTAAACCATTGTAGAAGACACTGTGGCAATTCCTGAAAGACCTAAAGACAGAAATACCATTCAACCCAAAGATTCCGTTACTGAGTATATACTGAAAGGAATATAAATTGTTCAGTTATAAAGACATACACACACGTATGTTCATTGCAACACTATTCCCAGTAGCAAAGACATGGAATCAACCTAAATGCCCATTAGTGATAGACTGGATAAAGGAAATGTGGTACATATACATCATGAAATACTATGCAGCCTTAACAAAAGAACAAGATCATGTCGTTTGCAAGCACATGGATGGAGCTTGAGGACATTATCCTTAGCAAACTAATGCAGGAACAGAAAACCAAATACCGCATATTCTCACTTATAAGTGGGAGCTAAACAATGAGAACACATGGACACAGAGGGAAACAACACACACTGGGGACCATTGGAGGGTGGAGGATAAGAGGAGAGAGAGGATCAGGAAAAATAACTAGGGGGTATTAGGCTTGATACATGGATGATGAAATGATCTGTACAACAGACCCCCAGGACACAAGTTTACCTATGTAACAAACTTGCACATGTATCCCTCAACTTAAAAGTTAAAAAAAATACCCAGAAAGGACAAATTTATAGAGACAGAAAATTGATTATTGGTTGCTGGGAATGAGTAGGAATGAGAATTAACTGTAAACCAGCAGTTAGAGTTACAGAGAGGTAGCAGAAATGTTCTAAAATTAGATTGTGGTGATGGTTATGCAATACAGTAAATTTATTAAAAATCAGATAAATATTTAAAATGGGAATTTTCTAGTATGTAATTTATATCTAATAAGTCTGGGTTTTTTTAAAGTATATGATAAGAGAAACTAGAGTGTGACTATAAAGACTGCTTTTAAAGAAGTATAATGGTTGTAGGCCGGGCGCAGTGGTTCAAGCCTGTAATCCCAGCACTTTGGGAGGCCGAGGTGGGCAGATCACGAGGTCATGAGATCGAGACCATCCTGGCTAACACGGTGAAACCCCGTCTCTACTAAAAATACAAAAAATGAGCCGGGTGTGGTGGCGGGTGCCTGTAGTCCCAGCTAGTTGGGAGGCTGAAGCAGGAGAATGGCGTGAACCCAGGAGGCGGAGCTGGCAGCGAGCCAAGATCGCACCACTGCACTTCAGCCTGGGTGACAGAGCGAGAGTCCGTCTAAAAAAAAAAATTTAAGAAAATAAAAAGAATTATCATGGCTGTAAAGGCAAATAGAGAAGTGATTTGTAGAATTTATGTTGTCAGTGATATAGGTTTTTTTATTTGTTTTATTTACTGATAAGAAATTTTACAACTTTTACCTTATATCCCCTTCATTTAGGGCATTTTGTGGGGGTGCAGGTATTTTTCTAATTATACATATATCTCAGGGTTCTTGAATTTCTGCGTTTGTGAAAATATCTATCTCCTTTACAACCAGTAACAACTGGGAAGAGTATAAAAATCTGTTTATATACTCTTTATATACTTTTAGGGTACATGCACATGTACCCTAAAACTTAAAGTATAATAATAATAAAATTAAATTAAAAAAATCATTAAGTCACAGTAATTTCACTGAGGACTCTGAAGACATTGCTTTACTGTTATTTCAGCATTAAAGGGGAAGTGGAAAATTTGCTTTTTCCCTCTTTAATACGTGACTTGATTTTTCAACTGGGTATCCTATAGAATTGCTACTTTTATAGTTAATTACCATGACCAGTAATTAACTATATTGATCTTCATTGACATTCATTTTTTATTCAATACTTCCTCTGCAAAATGACCATTATAAACTATAGATTTCTATTTTTAGTTTCAAAAGACTGAATGTTTTGGCCATTTGATTTGTTCTATTGTTTTACTTCTTAGGGATACTAATTATCTCTATGTTGTATGTAGTTTTAACTCCCTGCTCTTCACTCATTTATTTTGACCAGATTCTTCTCCCTGTGATTAACTGTGCTATCTGTGGAATGTCTTCATATTTCTCCTCTTTTCTAGAATAGACTTGATTTTTAAATCATTTTCTCACTGATTTATGGCAGATTACTATTTGTTGTTTAAAATAACTCTCTTCTTTGAGGTTTTGTGTCTCTTGTTTGAGCTTTTGTTTCAGACAACAGGTTTTCTTTAATTTATTTGATTTGTTGGAGTAATGCTTATTCATAATATTCACCCATTTTCTCATGAATTTTTTTCATATTCATCTGCCATTTGTTTCCATGGTTCTATCAGTGCTTTTTCTTGTAGTACTTACATGCATCCACGTTGAACCCTTTCCAGATATAACTTATCATTGAATGGGGGATTTTCATGTTAAATATTTTTCAAAAGATGGCATTAAGAAGGGGTCAGGAGAGTGAAGTGCCCTTTATATCTCATATGCTTCATTCTGTGTTCTCTAAATTTAACAACAATCAGCTTTAGGTATCACTTTGCAATAGTCTAGTTTTTCTAAACCTCCTTGGCTTTAACTAAAGCTCTGTCTTTCCATGTGTCTTAGTGCTTTTTTTTTTTTTTTTTTTTTTTGGCTGTAAGAGAATATCACAAACTGGGTAATTTATAAACAGTAGAAGTTTATTTGGGTCACAGTTCTGGAGCTGGGAAGTCGAAGACCATGGTGGTGACATCTGGCGAGGGTCATTCCACAGCAGAAGTATCACATGGCAAGAGAACAAGTGAGAGACAAAGAGAAAAGGGGCTCTAAACTTCCATGCTAACAGCATTAATTCATTCATGGGGATAGAGCCTTCATGACCTAATCACCTCTTAAAGGCTCCACCTGTTAACCATGGTGCAATGGCAATTAAACTCCAACGTGAGTTCTGGAGGAGGCATTCAAATCACAGCACTATAATTATTTTTATTTTGCCGGGTCTGTCCCACAGACCCTGGCCAATGGATGAAATGAGTACTCAGACATAGGTATGCAGTGTAAGAGCTACTAGGTGACTGCCTGGCTCCAGTGGCCAGAGAGCAGCAGTCCGGAGAGCTTGCTTTTATTCAGCGCAGGCACAATGCTGAAAACCTGGAGCCCACACAACCTGTAGGTAATTAACATTTCTTGTTCCCCTTTCAGGGAATCTCATGCGCACGTGGGATGTTCAAAGGTCAGTTCCTGGTCAACATAAGTAAACAAGCCTGTTTAAGATAAATCCCCCCATACTGCCTTGTTCCTAATCCTTGCCCTCTGCCTCAGGGTTATAGAACAGCCGCCTTCAGCTATTCTCCCCCAGGGCTCTGCAGAACGTTCCCACCTTTCAGCAGGTTTGCATCATTTCCCTGTAGTTTTTCCCACCACTCTAACTGATCCCTCACATTATTTTTTATTTATTTTATTTTTTTAATTGAGAAAGGCTCTCTGTCACCTAGGCTGGAGTGCAGTGGCATGATCGTGACTCACTGCAGCCTTCCACTCCTGGGCTCAAGCAATCCTCCTGCCTCAGGCTCCCAAGTAGGTGGAACTGTAGGTGTACATCACCACACCTGGCAATTTTTTTTTAATTTTCAGTAGAAATCAGGACTTGCTATATTGCTCAGGTTATTGTTTATTATTTTTATTCCTTGCAAGATCGAGGAGACTGTGTTGTTCATATTGTAGTTTTGGTCCTATAGTCTCCACTATACTATTCCAGCAGCCTGCTTTACATAAAAATTATTCCTCTTTGTTTCTCACGTTTCAAGTTACTAATACAAAATAAAGATCTAATGTGTGGCAAGCAGTACAACTACTGAGCCGGATTCTTTTTTCCAAGTGAGGGAATTCTGATGGAGCTCATGATACGATGTCTATTTTGGGGTAACTTTCTGAGTTAATATTTGTGTGTACCTTCTCTCCAAGGAAAAATTTTCCTAAAATTGACAATTCTATCTTTAGAGATTGTAATTAGGAATTATAATTGCTTTCTTGTCAAAGGTGCAGTCATCTTTTTATGAAATTGTTTTCCATTGATTTTAGAAAGATTACTTTTTCCACCATTTTATATTTGCACTACTTAAACTAAATTTTGTAAATGTTAAATTTAAAATACTTTCAGGAAATTGAAAGGTGAAAATATCCAGAAAAAAATGTATATGTGAATTTCGACTTATCCTGTCGAAGTAGCGTGTGGACTCTGGATCTAGAGACATGAATTGGGGCTCTTTTATAGAAGTGCTTCTAAGAATCATGAAATCCCTGAACTTGCATGGGCAGACAGCATTTTGTGAAAAGTAAAGCAAAACATAAACCAAAAAATAGACAGTGAAATTGGCTGAGAAAGAAAGTTCAATGGTATGGGAGCAGAAACAGAAGTTAAAGGAGGAGAAATTTTTAATGAGTGATTTTAGGCTCAGTGGTGACTTTAGAACATTTTCTCTGATGATGAGGATGAAGGCACATTGCAGTTGATTGAGAAATCATGTGGTGGCAAGAATGAAAACAAAAAAAGAGTGAAATAGAATGAGGAGAATGTCAACTAAAGAAATTTTAATTTTAAAATATTTATTTGCTTACTTTTATTAAGACGTTTTCATAAACCAAGGAGAAGGTGCTGGAAGAAGTAGAAAATTGAAAAAAAAATCAAAAAAGAAAGAGCACAGTTGATTGGAAAGACTTATGAAGCTACAGAAAACGGTAGAATTCAGGACAGAAGGGAATACGTTATTTATCTCTGAACAGCAGGGGTTGTAGGGATAAAGTCACCCTCTGGCATTAGTGGCAAGGCTTACGAAAGCATATCTAGGGAAGTGTGTATCTTTGAGTCCCTATCTGGAGGAACGTCAAGTTTCTTAAGCTCATTTTTCTCAGGAAGGCATGAAATTTGATATTTTGCTAAGTGTAAAGGAAAAGTGAAGTTTGATTGGAGCTTGAAGAGATTACCAAAAAGCTTAGATTAGATACTGAAGGGATAAATAACAAGTAAAGAGATTGGCCTGTTAAGGGGCCTCAATTAAATTGGAAATAATAAATTTGTAGTGCAGACCCTGTAGCATCTCATGTGTCTTTCACTGGCCCTAGCAGCCCGGGAGTAGAAACCAAAAGTTTACATCACAGGTTTGATGAAAATTGGAGATTTGAAAGACAGCCCCCGCAAAAGATAATGGAAGGTTTGGTGAACCTGTGAGTGATCATAGTAGTTCTAATTCTTAAAACTTTGTCTCCTGGATAGTCAGGAAGAATAGGAACCAAAACTTGGAGAAAATTTAAAGACCAAGTGCAGGATTGCCTACAAAGGTAAAATAATTTTTAATTGGTCTTAGGTAAACTTCTGACGAATTCTTTCATTCTCAATTCCAACTACTGAATATTAATCTATGTCCCATATTGTCTGTCAAACATTTTTAAATGAAGATATATCCTCTGAAATATTACAGGACCACGTTTTAAAACTTTATGCATTTATGTCTAGAATGTGTACACTTGAGTGCTGGTTTTTTAAAATCACAGCGTGACAATTATTTATGAATAGTGTTCCTCCCAAATCAGAGGAATTCACATGCAAATATAGTTAAGTTGCCCATAGTTGTCCCAAATTTTTGAAAGGCATCAGTGAAATGTAAAAGAAGCAACTTAGAAGTTTCCAACCCTTTAAGACTTAAATGAGTACTTGAAATGTGATATTGAAACAAGAGGACAGCTGGATTACTTAGGTTTAAGAGTAGTTGAGCCAGGTGCAGTGGCTCACACTTCTAATCCCAGCACTTTGGGAGGCCAAGGTGGGTAGATCGTTTGAGCCCAGGGATTTGAGGCCATGCTAGGAAACATACGGAGACCCTCTCTCTACAAAAAATACAAAAATTAGCTGGACTGAGTGGAACATGCCTGTGGTCCCAGCTATTTAGAAGGCCGAGGCGGGAGAATCACTTGAGCCCAGGGGGTTGAGGCTGCAGCGAGCAGAGATAGCAATACTGCGTTCTAGCCTGAAACATGGCAAGATCATGTAAAAAAAAAAGAATAGTTGAGGGTAAAGATAACTAATCATGAGAAGGACCATTTATTTTATGTCAAATAATGAAAAGTTTTCACTTTTTTCATTATTCCAAATTTGAAGTTTCTATGTCTTAAACAATGCTGATAATCATGCTACTTATTTAGAATCATTGTTAAACAGTTCTTATCCCATCTGGAAAGATTGTAAAATGTGTATGTTATAATGTCAGTATTATATATATTTTTTATTTATGGATGCTACAATTGTGTTCTTCCCCTATCTATGACTCTGCTTAGATTGGTGTGCAGGCCAAATCTGGTTACTTCTCACACTCTGATTTAAGAAACTTTATATTTATTTCTGATAGTGATGCACATCATTGTGTCAAATTTAGAATACACAGCTATTAACTTTATTGCTCCTCAGATCAAAGTCAGCAGTTTTTCAGTTTGTTGGATTTACAACCCATCCTTGTAAGACTTGAGATTACTACATTAATCAGACAACAAACAGAAGGAATCAATATTATTAAAAAATGGATGGCAGGAAAAAAAATTCAACTCTAGAACAGAGGTTGGGTTAGATGTTAAAATACTTACCTTAAACATCTTATTTCTCTATTTTAAAATCTAAGAATCCAAAGTATATTCTCATACTTCCAAGCTACATTCATGTCTTTTGATAGGAGTTAAAACTGGATACAGTTTGATTCTGTTTTCAACTCAGAAAAGTTTTCAAAAAATATGTGTCTGATAGCTCAATAGAAACATAAAACACTGAGAATATTCTGTTTTAGAATAAGAGTTTACTAGCTTCAACCCTGATACAGATGTTACCTCATAGTAATTATAACCATTTTTTCTTACTTTCTGATTTATTAACATGACATTTTCTAATTTGAAGACTCAGTAGTTCTAGCTGAGCTTATTCTCAGCATCATCTAAAATTTTAGTGTCAAAAGATTACCAAATGATTATTTAGTCAGAATCTATTTCAAAATTGTGTAATTTTAAACAAGATATCTAATTCACTTTTTTTGTTTAGAATGTATTTTTTCACATGTACTATAGATCCTATGGTGACGAAATATTAAATAATTTAGTGACTTTTTTATATATCCAGAAAACATTGGCTTTTTTTTTTTTTTTTTTTTTGAAGAAAAGGTTTTTAGTGAATATCAGAGACCCACATTTACCTGGCTTACTCCAGAACCACAATATGTGACTTTTTCACAGCAAACACCACATCTCTGAAAACTTTTATTTTCCTCCTAATATTTTAGTGATTCCTTTCCTGAATCCTCATAGTAGCCATCTCAAATTTAATTATTGCATACTTTTCAATGTCTTATTTCTAAATCAAATGTTCTCCAACTCACTGTCTTTATATCCTTACTTCCCTGCTTTCATTCTGTCCTTCTCAGCTACAGCAATTCTACGTATGATGTAAGAGTCAATAACTAGCCATGTTTTGCTCTGACCAGATAGATTATCAGTGACCTCTTCATAGCATTTCCTGTGTCAACTAACCTGGCATTAACCATATAGGTATTAATTATGTAGAAATAGGTATAATAATAACATACATATTTGTATACTATTTTAGTTTGCTGAGGGCCTTTATATGTTTTCTAATTTGATTGTCATAAATGAATACAGTCATGACTGCGTGCATGAACAAATTAATGGATGTCATTAATATCTGGAAAGCAATAAATATATGCTAATTGTTTAGAAAACTTCTTTTAACTTAAGCTCTGATAATGTTTAGTTCAACCTAATACATTTTGAATCTATTACTGTTCAAAAGTGAAACAGTGTTAGGAAAATTACAAGGTCCAGTGTCTACCCTCAATTTCTAAATGAGAGTAAAAGTCATAGAGTTAGACTTGGATTTAAACCTACTAAGGTCACCTAGGAACTTTCATAATTAGGGGAATAGATTGTTTTTCTTCTCTGAAATAAAATTTCCCTTCTAGCAGTAACGCACACATGGATTTTACCAAAAATTAATAAGATTGAAAAATCTATATCAAGAAGAGGCTATACTATCTTTTTTTTTTTTTTTTTAAGATGGAGTTTCACTCTTGTCGCCCAGGCTAGAGTGCAATGGCTCAATCTCAGCTCACTGCAACCTCCACGATTCTCCTGCCTCAGCCTCCCAAGTAAGTGGGATTACTAGGTAATTTTTGTGTTTTATGTAGAGATGGGGTTTCACCATGTTGGCCAGGCTGGTCTCGAACTCCTGACCTCAAGTGATCTACCCACCTTGGCCTCCCAAAGTGTGTACAATCTTTTATCTTTAATTAACATTTGTAATTTAACATTTGTTAACATAATTTTTGGGCTATTATCTAAGTTTTTAATTGTGTGTGTCCTGAGTCCATTTTCCTTATCAGCACCTGAAGATGATGTTCTTTTCAGAGGTCCTGTTCAATAAAATGGAGAAAATATTTAGAAGTTTCTCTGTATATAGCTGAATAATAGAGTCTCATTGATGTTGGTGCAATGATGATGGTGTGTGATCCATTAGGTTCTCTCTAGTTAAGTAATGCTCCTGTACACCAACCTCACAGCATCTGTCATCCAAATTTCTTTCTCAGCTAAATTGCAAATTAGTACATATTCTGAACCTTCAGGTCATTTTTTCAAGTAGTCAAGCCTCAAATGCCCACAGTCTATATTACCTTTTCTTGAGCTGATATGCCTTCTCATGATCTTAGGATTCTGTCACTAGAGAAGGGTTTAAAAGTAAGCTTCTTTCTCAGGCATGCAAATTACAGGGCAGATGGTTAAGTGCAGCTCGTTATGCTATCTTTGGAAAAGACAAGGAGAATGGTGACCCATAGAATTAATAATAGGTGAAACAAATTAAGCAATAACTTGCCAGGCAAAAAAAAAAACAAAAACAGAAAACAAATAAAGTGAGCATCATAAGTAGAAGAAATTTTATTCCACACACAGTGAGGGTTGCACATGGATGTAGAAAAGAGAAGAGTTATAAAAAATGTAAAAATTCTCTTCTCATGTGGCTTTTCAAATCTCTAGGGAAAAAATAAACCATTTCATAAGCAATGGGGGAGAATCTGACTATCATTTGTGGAAGAAAAATTAGACCCTTCCTCTACACTAACCAAGATTAGAAAAGAAATACAAATACACTAGAATAAATGTTAATTCATCAATTTTATTACCTAATTTTGACATGTGATATCAATACAGAAAGGTAAATGAAATGATACATACAATTTAAGAAATTATTAGAAAATAAACAACTATGGAACCACTCAGATCCAGAAATAGATCAGGGGAAATAGATGGGCTCCCAGAAGCCCATCATCTGCTCCTCCCCAATTACAACGCCATCCCTTCGCAGGAGGTAACTACTGGTACAACTTTTGTGATGAGCATGTACTTCAGTGTTTCTTTGGCTTTATCACATCTATGCATCCCTAAAAAGTTCTTTTTTCAACTTTATGTGTTTTGTAAGCATTGCTTCATTGTTTTCAAAATTATAGCCAGGAGATTGAGTTATACTGTTTTCTACATCTTTATTTTGCACATTTTCATTGCTGAGTAATATCCCATTAAAACAATATACTAAAACAGTAATCCTCAAAGTGTGGTCGGCTGATCTCTTGTGTTCTCGAATCTTTTTCAGGGGGTCCACAAGGTCAGACCTATTTTTATTATAATACTATAATGCTATTTGACTTTTTTTATTGTTTCATTTGCATGAATGTCGCAAAGTAACAAGCAGGTAACACAGCTTGTGACTTAACATGAATCAATGCAGTGGCAACAAACCGTCACAGTAGCCACCGCGCAATAGTTTAAATTGTGAACTAAACTCATGACTTTTTCATGAAACACTATTTTTACTAAAATAATCACTGACAGTGCCTGTAATCCCAACACTTTGGGAGGTCAAGGCAGTTGGATCACTTAAGCCCAGGAGTTCAATACCAGTTTAGTCAACATGGCAAAACCCTGTCTCTACAAACAAACAAAACGAAAATTACCCAGGCACGGTGGTGCATACCCATAGTTCCAGCTACTTGAGAGGCCATGGCGGAAGGATCACCTGAGTCCAGGGAGGTCGAGGCTGCAGTGAGCCATGGTCGTGCCACTGCACCCCAGTCTGGGCGATAGAGTAAGACCGCAACTCGAACAAAACAAAAATAGATAGATAGATAGATAGATAGATAGATAGATAGATAGATACATACATACATACATACATACATACATACAAACATACATGGATACACACACACATATTCTCAAGTCTAAACTATATATATCATGTATATAATATATGTAATTTCTAATGAGATAAATAATTATATGAATCAGTGCACTACAATATATTTTAATTTTATTCTTAAGTGGTACTTGGGTTTTTTCCAATAGGGTTGTAATGAACATTTCTTTGAAGATTATGGTACATGTTTCTTGGTACACATGTGCAAAAATTTCTCTGAGATACTTACCTAGAAGCAAAATTACTGAATTATCGTATCTCCTATTGCTAGGTAATTATTTTTAGAAATATTTTATATAGTCTCAATACTAGGCCTTTTCACATTAGGTATATTACGAGTATTTTCTCTCATTCTGTTTTTTTCTGTCAGTTTTTCTTACTAAAACATTGTTTGTATGATACTGAGTTAGGAAAGATCCTTTCCAAAAAAAAAAAAAAAAAGGCAGGAAATAAAACCATAGAAGACTGATAAATCTGAGTACAAGGATTTTTTAAAAAATCATATTATTAAAATACCACAATAGACATGGTCTTCGGAGGGTGTATGTGTCAAGGAATTTATCCATTTCCTCTAGATTTTCTAGTTTATTTGCATAGAGGTGTTTATAGTATTCTCTGGTGGTAGTTTGTATTTCTGTGGGATTGGTGGTGATATCCCCTTTATCATTTTTCATTGCATCTATTTGATTCTTCTCTTTTCTTCTTTATTAGTCTTGCTAGTGGTCTATTAATTTTGTTGATCTTTTCAAAAAACTAGCTCCTGGATTCATTGATTTTTTGAAGGGTTTTTTGTGTCTCTATGTCCTTTAGTTCTGCTCTGATCTTAGTTATTTCTTGCCTTCTGCTAGCTTTTGAATGTGTTTGCTCTTGCTTCTCTAGTTCTTTTCATTGTGATGTTAGGGTGTCCACTTTAGATCTTTCCTGCTTTCTCTTGTGGGCATTTAGTGCTATAAATTTCCCTCTACACACTGCTTTAAATGTGTCCCAGAGATTCTGGTATGTTGTGTCTTTGTTCTCATTGGTTTCAAAGATCATCTTTATTTCTGCTTTCATTTCATTATGTACCCAGTAGTCACTCAGGAGCAGGTTGTTCAGTTTCCATGTAGTTGAGTGGTTTTGAGTGAGTTTCTTAATCCTGAGTTCTAGTTTGATTGCACTGTGGTCTGAGAAACAGTTTGTTATAATTTCTGCTCTTTTACATTTGCTGAGGAGCGCTTTACTTCCAACTGTGTGGTCAATTTTGGAATAAGTGTGGTGTGGTGCTGAGAAGCATGTATATTCTGTTGATTTGGGGTGGAGAGTTCTGTAGATGTCTATTAGGTCTGCTTGGTGCAGAGCTGAATACAATTCCTGGATATCCTTGTTAATTTTCTGTCTCGTTGATGTGTCTAGTGTTGACAGTCGGGTGTTAAAGTCTCCCATTATTATTGTGTGGGAGTCTAAGTCTCTTTGTAGGTCTCTAAGGACTTGCTTTATGAATCTGGGTACTCCTGTATTGGGTGCATATATATTTAGGATAGTTAGCTGTTCTTGTTGAATTGATCCCTTTACCATTATGTAATAGCCTTCTTTGTCTCTTTTGATCTTTGTTGGTTTAAAGTCTGTTTTATCCAAGACTAGGATTGCAACCCCTGCCTTTTTTTGTTTTCCATTTGCTTGGTAGATCTTCCTCCGTTCTTTTATTTTGAGCCTATGTGTGTCTCTGCACGTGAGATGGGTTTCCTGAATACAGCACACTGATGGGTCTTGACTCTTTATCCAATTTGCCAGTCTGTGTCTTTTAATTGGAGCATTTAGCCCATTTACATTTAAGGTTAATATTATTATGTGTGAATTTGATCCTGTCATTATGATGTTAGCTGGTTATTTTGCTCGTTAGTTGATGCAGTTTCTTCCTAGCCTCGATGGTCTTTACAGTTTGGCATGTTTTTGCAGTGGCTGGTACCAGTTGTTGCTTTCCATGTTTAGTGCTTCCTTCAGGAGCTCTTGTAGGGTAGGCCTGGTGGTGACAAAATCTCTCAGCATTTGCTTGTCTGTAAAGTATTTTATTTCTCCTTCACTTATGAAGTTTAGTTTGGCTGGATATGAAATTCTGAGTTGAAAATTCTTTCCTTTAAGAATGTTGAATATTGGCCCCCACTCTCTTCTGGCTTGTAGAGTTTCTGCCGAGAGATCCACTGTTAGTCTGATGGGCTTCCCTTTGTGGGTCACCCGACCTTTCTCTCTGGCTGCCCTTAACATTTTTTCCTTTGTTTGAACTTTAGTGAATCTGACAATTATGTGTCTTGGAGTTGCTCTTCTCAAGAAGTATCTTTGTGTCATTCTCTGTATTTCCTGAATTTGAATGTTGGCCTGCCTTGCTAGGTTGGGGAAGTTCTCCTGGATAATATCATAAAGAGTGTTTTCCAACTTGGTTCCATTCTCCCTGTCACTTTCAGGTACACCAATCAGACGTAGATTTGATCTTTTCACATTGTCCCATATTTCTTGGAGGCTTTGTTCATTTCTTTTTATTCTTTTTTCTCTAAACTTCTCTTCTCACTTCATTTCATTCATTTGATCTTCAATCACTGATACCCTTTCTTCCAGTTGATCGAATTGGCTACTGAAGCTTGTGCATTCGTCACGTAGTTTTTGTGCCATGGTTTTCAGCTCCATCAGGTCCTTTAAGGACTCCTCTGCATTGGTTATTCTAGTTAGCCATTCATCTAATCTTTTTTCATGGTTTTTAAGTTCTTTGTGATGGGTTCGAACTTCCTCCTTTAGCTCAGAGAAGTTGGATTGTCTGAAGCCTTCTTCGCTCAACCCGTCAAAGTCGTTCTCTGTCCAGCTTTGTTCCATTGCTGGTGAGGAGCTGCATTCCTTTGGAGGAGGAGAGGTGCTCTGATTTTTAGAATTTCCAGTTTTTCTGTTCTGTTTTTTCTTCATCTTTGTGGTTTTATCTACCTTTGGTCTTTGATGATGGTGACGTACAGATGGGGTTTTTGTGTGGATGTCCTTTCTGTTTGTTAATTTTCCTTTTAACAGGCAGGGCCCTCAGCTGCAGGTCTGTTGGAGTTTGCTGGAGGTCCACTCCAGTCCCTGTTTGCCTGGGTATCAGCAGCAGAGGCTGCAGAACAGTGAATATTGCTGAACAGCAAATATTGCTGTCTGATCGTTCCTCTGGAGGTTTCGTCTCAGAGGGGTACCCAGCCATGTGAAGTGTCAGTCTGCTCCTACTGGGGGGTGCCTCCCAGGTAGGCTACTCAGGGGTCGGGGACCCACTTGAGGAGGCAGTCTGTCCGTTCTCAGATCTCAAACTCCGTGCTGGGAGAACCACTGCTCTCTTCAAAACTGTCAGACAGGGACATTTAAGTCTGCAGAGGTTTCTGCTGCCTTTTGTTCAGCTGTGCCCTGCCCCGAGAAGTGGAGTCTACAGAGGCAGGCAGGCCTCCTTGAGCTGCAGTTGGCTCCATGCAGTTCGAGCTTCCCGGCTGCTTTGTTTACCTACTCAAGCCTCAGCAATGGCAGGCGCCCCTCCCCCAGCCTCACTGCCACCTTGCAGTTTGATCTCAGACTGTTGTGCTAGCAATGAGCGAGGCTCCATGGGTGTGGGACCCTCTGAGCCATGCGCGGGATATAATCTCCTGGTGTGCTGTTTGCTAAGACCATTGGAAAAACACAGTGTTAGTGTGGGAGTGACCTGATTTTCCAGGTGCCGTCTGTCACAGCTTTGCTTGGCTAGGAAAGGGAATTCCTGACCCCTTGAGCTTCCCAGGTGAGGCGATGCCTCACCCTGATTCGGCTCACGCTGGGTGTGCTGCACCCACTGTCCTGCACCCACTGTCTGACAAGCCCCAGTGAGATGAACCCGGTACCTCAGTTGGAAATACAGAAATCTCCTGTCTTCTCCGTCGCTCATGCTGGGAGCTGTAGACTGGAGCTGTTCCTATTTGGCCATCTTGGACTTATCACCATTTGATTCAAGTGTTTTGAGAAGCTTAAATGTATTTTTAGAAGGAAATTATTTTGTTCAATCCAGTGATAGATACAACAATAACATTTCCACAATTTTGTTTTAGTAAATAACAAAAACAGTGACTTGAGTGCCTGTGATTTAGAAGAAAAGGGTATTCTTTTTCACAGAATCTATGAATTTCGTAAAGTTTATTTCATTTTAAAGATATTTCAAAACATTTCTGAGAGTTCCTTAAAACTCCTTTTATTTATTTCTTTTAATATTACTGAAGAGGAGTTAATGTTGGTTTTATAATTTCAAATTTTAATATCTTAATTTACTGTTTACAATTTTACAATACATTTATAGATGGAATACTAAAGTTCAGGCATGATTATATATATATTTTTAATGAACTTAATTCTGAGAGGTTCTTGTCTAATCCTGATTTTACTTTTCAGATGTCACACAATTAGTGAATTCCAGAGGCAGGATTCTTCACTGTTATTCATATAAAAATTTTGGTATAAAAATCAATGAATTATAAAATATGAAAATGTTTGGTTCCTGGAAAACATTGAGATTCTACAATGCATTTCTTATGTAAATAACACTGTTTCTTTATTGAAATAGTTTTTTACTAGCTGATTTTAGAGGCTCTACCTTGCTCATTTTTCATGTTGTATGAATATAGCAAGGGATTTGGATGCAAGGAGTTTATTTCAAGATGTAAATATAATCATGTCAGTAACCAGTTTTCTAACAATTCTCCTTAATCTGCCTTAGCTAGTAGTTATTTTACAAATATAAGAAATGCAGTGTTTTTGTTCTAGATTTTAAAGTCAGCCTGGAACATTTGATATACTAGTCTCCACTACTGTAAAACAAAATAAAATGAACAAATAAACAAAAATCTCTTCCATATGATGTAAAAACAGCCAGAGAAGACTCTTTGGTTAAGATAGTTTCATGTGAAGTACTGTGTAAGTTCGCTGTAAGCATTATGACAGACAGGAAAGAACTAATTTACATTTTGAGAAAGCTTCTGCCTTGCAAAGGAATTTTCTTAAGATAATTTGTATTCATATCTAAATAATAAAAGGCTCAAGATTAAGCACTGGAATTGCCATTTATAGTGTAAAGAAAAATGCAATCTAGAGCCATTTATGTTAGTTCCATTTTTTTTTATTTTTCTGAATCATCATCTTCTTTGAACAATTATTCAAAAGTTAGTGTTTTCTTTTTGTCCTTTGTGGGGTATCCTGCGCTTTGGCTGATGATTAAAAACCTGCCATTTCCTTTCATCCTCATTAGCATACTCATTGTTCTCTTTAGTTGGGTGCTTTTTGGATGCCATCCTTGTCCTGCAGAGAGCTGCAGGATTCCATCAGATCTGTTCAGGCACCTGAGCCTAATTAAGGAAGTTCTCACTTCTCTTTTTATCATAGATTTGGTAAATGAGGATGTTTACAGCTAAGTGTCTTAGGATTGAGTGAATACTTTAAAATAGATCAATGCTAAAGATCATAAAGCATATCACATATCCACATTACATATCTAATAAAGAGAAATAGAACATGACACATTTTCATGTAAGAATCTGTTTATTCATAGTGCCCATGATGTGGTAGAGATTGCATGCCATTTATAGCGTTACAGTTGGAGTAGTGTAAACTGCTACATTGTGAACTATAACAACTGAACTGAAAAAGAAAAGAACAAAGACAGAAACAGTCCTGGACAATGGAAATTAAAGAAGAGTGATTGGTATTCTTTTGATCCTCCAGTTTCTCTGTGTCGGCTTCTCTTTGGTTACATGAAGTATCATTAGTATTATAGTTGTAGGAACTCTGGCTAATGTAAGCAGCAAAGAAATGTGCTGGAAGAATATCTGATCCCTTAGAAAATCATTGGGGAGGCTGAAGAGCCCAGCTAGAGAAAAGGGCATGCAGGAAGTAAAGAATGCTAAGCACACAAGCCCGGAGCCTCCTCAAGTTAAGGAGGTTGCTAATAGCACGACCAGCACAGGATGCGAGATAATCAGTCTTCCACTGGACTCTCATTCTGGACATTGCTATGAGTTGTTTATTACCTATTTTAACATCTTCGTATTATTTTTTCAAGACTCAAAATCCAGGCAGGATTAAATAGTTGGCTTGACCTAGGTCACAGCCCACACTGCAGTTATCAAGGAACAGACAGAGAGCCCTCGGTGCTGTCAGCCTTGTGATGGGGAAATGGACCCTGCTTCCCCAAAAGGCATTTGTAAGGAGGGATTTGAAACTGGAAGGATCTCAAGTGTTGTTTAGTCGAAGGACCATGGCCCATGTCAGTCATCACTGTCATATCCACAGATAATAGAGTGTTGGAAAGAAGCTAACTGAGAAACAACGTGGGTTCTATTCAAATTCAGTTCCTAGCGTTGTGTGACCTTCTCTAAGCCTGGGTGTCCTCAGTTTTAAACTGGGATAATATTGTTTTGCCCAAAATATCTCATTTCATTGTAAAGAGTGAAATGAGATAATTTATGCAAGGTTTCTTTCCATTTCTTTTCATTCAAAAAAAATTATAGGTAGTAATGGTCTACCTGTGTGAGCAAAATACAAAAAGAAAAGGAAGAAGTTAATAAGTTAATAATAACCATTTATTTGTTAAGAAATATATAAATGTGAGGTATGAGGTATTATCAGCAATGTTTTTATTTACAAATATATAGAAAAGATACATATTTATTTTTCATTGTTTGAAAATTAAGACAAATGGATGAAAAAAACAGTGCTATAATAAATATGAAACAATTAGGAGAGCAGAAAATTAATGTTGAGGTATTCCCCTGCATTGGGGATCTTTCTCCCAATCCAACCATCCATTTTTGTGTGTGAGGGAGTTGACATTCTTATAAAACCCCAACTGTAGAAAGAAGTGACTGGTCTAACAATGGATCTTTCACCGAACATGACCCATCAGAACTAATTCCTAAAGCTTTTAAACTTGGAACCATCTATAAAATGTGCTGCTGGTTAGAAGCAGTACTGTGTGGTATGCATCACTGTTGAATATATATTCAGTGTGTCTGCTCATTGTGGTGCTAGGGTAATCACTGAAGCAGGAAAGGAAAGTCCACATCTTTAGCAAGTGTTTTTTCCATAGAGGATTAAACATTCCTTCCTGGAAGAGATCAGGTGTAATCACTGTGCTGCCAGATTACTGGCTGGGCCATCTCAGGAGTTTTCAGTATTTGTCTCTGCTATTTGCATATTAGAAACTCAGGAGTACCAGTATCCAGACCAGCTTGCTGAGTTTTCAGCCTCTGCTATTTGCGTTTTGGAAACTCAGGAGCACCAGTATCCAGATCGTCTTGTTGAGAAAAGCCTACATTGTTCAGCCCATGAACCACTTCAGTCTCCTCTGCATGGCCATTTCCCATATGCTATGGCTAGGGCAAAAGCTGACTGACTTTGACCAGATAGGTCATCTTGTCAGCCAGATTATCGACTCTACATAGTGGATGCTGTCTAGTGGACATTTGCACAGAAAATGGATGTTTTCACATTGTTGCGCATTTTGAGAGTTTCAGCCACATATCATTACCCCAGAATCACAATCTTGCAACATTAACATTTGATGGTGACCCTGATGTCACCAGTTCTCCCAGAAATGCAGTATTGTTTTTGGATTACCATCCTGGTGGGGAGGGGTCGTTTCAGTGGGTTCCATTTAGTCCTTCTACCATAAGAGTTTTCACTCCATATATCAGGAAACGAATATGGATTCTGCCAATAATTAAATATATATCTTCTTAGTTCGCATTTTGTATCTGTAGAAATAACAGTCAGTTGGGTCTACAGTTCCGTTGGATTTACTATGAGATGCTGTTGGGTCAAGACTTTCCGTAGTGCTCAGGATGGTTAGAGTTCTGAGCCTCAATTAATGAGCCCCAGTACATAGCTTTGTTTTCTCACTGAGACGCCCTCTAGACATGGCTTCAAGGAAGGTTTTATAATATAACCCTTGTTATGAGCTGAAATGTGGCCCCCAAATCCTAGCCCTGAACACCTCAGGATGTGACTGACTGTATTTGGAGATGAGACCTTTATAGAGGTAATTAAGCTAAAATGAGGCCATTAGGGTGAGTCACAATCCAATCTGACTAGTGTCCTTATAAGATGAGGAAATTTGAACACATTAAAAACACACACCAGGGGCACTCATGCACGGAGTGACAACCACATGAAGAAACAGAAAGAATGCAGGAATCTGCAGGCCAAGGAGAGGGGTCTCAGGGGAAGCCAGAGCTGCTGACACCTTGCTCTCGGTCTTTGAGACTCCAGAATTGTAAGATATAAATTTCTGATTTTTAAGCCACTCAGCCTGAGGTATTTTGTTGTGGCACCCAAGCAAATTAATACAATTCTGCTGCTATAACAAAGCAGCACTAACTTAAGTGGCTTAAAATAACACAAATGAGTTATCTTATATTTCTACAGGTTAGATGTCCAAATGTGTCACCCTGGGCTGAAATCAAGTTGTCAACGTGGCTGCATTCCTTTCTGGATACTCAAGGAGAAAATCTATTTCTCTGCCCTTTCCAGCTTCTAGAGGCCACCCACATCCTTTGCTCTGTGGTCTTCTTTCTTTCATTATCAAAGTCAGCAACCTTGCATCGTTCTGGCCATTCTTCCCCTCATCACATTATTTTCTCTGAATCTCTTCTGCCTCCCTCTGCTGCTTTTAAAGATCCTTGTGATTGAATTGGACTCACTCATATAATCCAGAGTAACTTCCCTGTTTTAATGTCATCTGAACAAGCCCATTGTAACCATAATTCCATGTGTAATCTTAATTTTCCTTTGCCCTGTAATGTAATATTGTTCTGGGAATTTAGATGTGGACACCTTTGTGAGGAGGGCATTCGTCTGCCTACCCCAGTCCTAATAGCTAAGATGCTGGGTTGCTTCTCTAGGGGCCGATCATTGAAGAAGTAGTGGATTTTTGAACTGGTACAGTTTTTGAACTAAGATGTTATGAATTTCCACAATAATGACAATTAGGTTTCTCCTCAGCAGACTTGAACATTTTTGGATTGTATAAGCTAAGTAACTCATTAAGAGGCCACCCAACATTCCTAGACCATAAATATTTATTTCATTTTTAGGTAATTAATATGGAGGATTCACTCTCCTCTGTCTCACAAATCTCCTGCTAGCCTACCAGTCTGCCAAACCTAATCAGGAACCAGAGGTCAGGGGAGTCATTTGATTCTGTCCAAAAAGATCATCCTTTTGGAGAAAACAGAAGGGTGAAGAGTGGATCTGGAGTGATAAATGAGAAAGGTTCTATCCCCCAACAGAGACCAGGAGGCAGAAGTCTTATCCTTCCTAATGACTTCTTTTCAAAGGAATGGCTTTCAGGTCCTTGAAAAAAAATACTCCCAGGTCATTGAAGAAGACACTCCTAGGTGATAGGAAACATATATACATCTCAAAAGGACAGAGAAATAATTCAATGTTGTAAGCCCTTTTTTAGTAAATGTTCTATTAAAGGAGGCCAGGGACTTATTGTCAGATATTGGCTAGAACAAACAGTTAATTCAGTGACAGTCCTGAGCTATCCTAGGCAGGAACCCAAAAGGGGGTTGGGTGGTCTCAGAGATATGGCCTTGAGCTGCTAGAAGCCATGTTAAGGTTTGGTAATTGCTTCTTGAAGAGTAGATAATAGAAAATAAAACAAGTTTGGTGAAGTCTCTCAGTGCAGGTGTTTAAGTGGAGTGTCCCTATCAATCATTTTTACAGTTCTCATTACCACATTAGAATTTGCCAATGAGTGGTGCTCCCAAGTGATTTGGGGAGCAAAAGAGAAAAAGACATGTATTCTCTGATAGCAGGAAGATCAAACAGCAAATGACAGGTTTGAGCTTTGGAAGTGCAAACCAAAAAGTATCTGAGACAGGTCTCAATTAATTTAGATGTTTATTTTGCCAAGGTTAAGGACATTCCTGGAAAAAAAGAACACAGTCACAGAAACCATCTCTGGTCTGTGACTTTCTCCATAGATGATATTGAGGGCTTCCATATTTAAAGGGGAAAAGCTGGCTGGAGGAGGGAATGGCAATCCACATCTTGCAAGAGAAATGGAGCAGGTAGTGGGATAATCAATCATATATTCCTCTCTTGCTCAGTAAATCTACACTTTGCATAAGATAAAGTGAACATGAAATAGCTACCTGTGGAGATATTTAACCTTTTATCTGTAGCTATCTGCTTAGGAACAAAATGAAAGGCAATTTCAGCTTTCAACTTAAATTCTTTTTTCTTTTGGCAAAGTTAATTGGGTTCCTGAGTTCCTATTTCCCTCTCACAAAGGCCATCTTGGAGCTTTAAGCAGTAGTTTATGGAGATATTTGAAGGGGAACTGAAGATGTATAGAATAAGCAATTATGTATGTTTATGAAGGCGACGTGAGCCATGTGGCTTAGAACATCACAGAACATACATTCTAGTTCATGCTCTGTCACTAGCCAGGTGGCCCTAGATAATTTATTCAAGGGTCTTTAAGTTTTCTCATTGCAAAATAAAGGGTTTGCTATGAGAATAAAAGGCAATCGAGCATGTGAAATCGCTATAAAGTCAATGGTATCCACCTTGCAACAATCCTTTTGGCCATAGCATAAATTCTTTTCTCTCATTTGGGCCCCTAGGCTGACATTCCATCATGATTTCACAGACTTCTGGTTAAGAATTTGCTTAATGCATTTTGCTCTGGCTTAAATTAATTGACACTTTTACAACTTTGAAACTCATTTAAACTACATGGGTCTTTCCTACAATTCTGAAGCCATAGTTCCCTAAACACAGTGCAATGTGCATTTATGTTTTTAAAATAGCACATAAAAGTGATCTCATATTCACTTTCATTTCCTTGCATTTTTGTATCTTCTTAGTTAAGACATCATCACGAGGAAAGGGTGAATTGTCAAATGTTGCTTGCAGGAGACAGCTGATCTTGCAAGGAAATTAGTCATTCGTATTTTGGGCATATGTTATCCATTCTACTTCCCTAACTGTCTAAGGACAGTATGACTTTTAGGGTCTTAGGTATGCTTACTTGCCTTTTAGTGTGAGGTTGTATATTAATCTAGCTAGGAGCTGGGTTACGTCTAACATTTCCTGTAGATACAGCTGTCAGAAGCTAAAATTACCTGTAGTGTCTCTTTGTTGCCTCTACTGTATTTAGGTTCCCCTACAAACTTCCCTTTCAAAAAAAACCTTGCATCTCTTTCAGCTGTCATCCACTGTTATCATACGGGAGCTCTGTTGATGGAGGGGTGAGATGTGCGGGCGGGGGAGGTGTTCTATAGTCTTATGATTAAATCTCAGTCTTTTAGTGGGCCCTTGTCCCTGGACTGTGACCTTCATGAGCGTTTCTAAACTTTTTTTTTTTTTTCCTTTTTCTCTGCCAAGTTGAACTGCAGCTGGAAGACTAGAGGGAGCGAGCATTGAATAGTTACCCTTCAGCTGCCTAGCTAAGATAACGCTCTGATAAACTCTTTTCACTGGGGAGTAAGCCTTTGTTACAGGAAATGCTCTATGTATATTTTAAAATCATTAGATTTCCCTTCTCTCTGCCAGGGACATCAGGTGATATTCTTTGGTATATACTGTGAGAACCAAGTTGTATTCCTGGAAGTAAAGCCTGTAAGTGTTTAGGGGGCGCCTTGAAGACTGCAGCCCCCAGGAGGCTCCAGTGCTCACACTGGTCCATACTCAGCCTCTTGCCAAATTCCTGCTTAGGTGTTCCTGCCAGTTTGTGGTTCCACTGGCATCAGCTGCAGGTGATCTGGTCTCTGCTGTGATGCTCTGTGATCTCCTCTCTCTCCCGGTTTCAGGCTGGTGGTTTCCTTGAGACCTCAGTTCTCTGATGGGTCCAAGACGTCATTGATTTTTAGTTTCTCCAGTTTTTTTCGTGGTGTTGAGATATGAGTGATGACTTCCAAGCTCTTTAGATGTTGAAGCTGCAACTAGAAGTCTTCCATGAACTTTCTTTTAAAAATAGACAGTATGGCATAGTGCAGTGTTTCTCAAAAGAAAATAAATGTATTGATCTCTATACCTTATTAAGTGTTGATATATTATTTTATTATAATTTTATGTTAAAATAGAGAAACACGAATTTAGACCTAAACACTGTAAGCCTACAGTTCTTAACCAAGTTTTTGAAATATAATGCATATGTTAATTAAATTTTAAAATCTCGCAAAAAAATTAAAATTTTAACTAACACCACCAATTTAAGATTGTGTGGGCAAGCCAAAATATTATTATAGGTTTAATAGAAGGAAGATACTATTCAATTCTGGTACTATCCTTGTTGTGTTTCTGTTTTTTGACTTCAATAATTCTCATATAGGAAAGTTCTGTTTAATAAGGCTATATAAAATGTTACTGGTACCTTCACAGTTTTCTGCTTATGATTATCAAAGAAAAAGCTCTGCCAATATGCAATTTTTCAATGTCAATTTTAATAAAGAATGTTTTGATAATTCTGTAAATGCTTTATAATCCCACAGCAATATGTGTCCATTGCAGCATTATTAAAATCTGTATTTAAATCACTACTTATTGCTTTGAATTAAGAACATGAAAAATTTTATCTCGAAACTTTATCATATATATATCATACAATAAATAAGTCATAATGTATTAACTATATATTATGACTAACAACCTGTTGTAACTTTAGACATACAAAAATACCTCTTAATGAGTGTAAAATGTTAAATCTTCTTTTGAGTTCAGTATACCTGTACCACAATGAGCCCTAGGACATTTGAATCAATTCTCTCAAGCCGTTTGTCTATTTGATTATGAATCTCTATTTGGTCACTGGACATAATCTTACATAGACCTCATTCTAGACACATATATCCATAAGCAACAAAAATAATTGGGATCCATCACAATAACTATGAACAAAGTAACTATCCACATGATCTGGAATTTGCCCATATTTGTGGTTTGTTTTCTGTATACTGTTTTTGATGGAGATACTATATAGTCCCCTAATAATACATATACCTACTTCAGCTTAAGAAAAAACTATATTTTGCCAAATTTTGTAATCAGACTGGGTTTAAATACCAGCTCTGATGACTCATAACTCTGATCTTGAGAAATTTACTTAACATCTCTAAACATTAATTTCTCAATTAGGGAAGTGATATGACAAAGTTGCTGTGAAGTCAAATGAAGGAATGAATGCAAAATCCCAACCCTTTACACATTACCTCTGTTCTCAATTAATCATTGGCTTGAACTGAACATTTTTTACATGGTTCCCTGCTAAAGGTGTTTTTACATATAATAAGACCTAACAGATAATATTATGTTACATAATCTATAATTATTATGTATAAAACTATATAAAATTATATAGTACGTATTTAGACATATAAAAAGGGAAGTTTTTTAATGAAAAATTAGATTGGCTGAAGAGTGTGGAAATCATCACATAGGGAAGTGGTTAGCACTGTGGATATACACCAAACAATATTACGGAGTCTTACTGAAAGTAAAGCACACTGACAGAAAGAAACCTCATTAGGATAGAATTTTGGGAGGTTGGTGTCTTGTTATTCCCAGAGTCTGACTTTTCTAATCACGTAGTATTGTCAGGGATATCTAAATTTTAAACTTCAGATTTTGTACAAAAAAACCTAAAAGGACTATATTTTAAAATAAGAAGCATATACAAATAATTGTAAAGGAAAGAGTGTGAGTTTTGTAGTCTCCAGTTCTGTGTCAGTAAGAATTTGATGAGGAATAGCCACTAGCATTTATACTGGTCCAGGCTGGATCAAATTGTGATCGTACTTCTAGTCTTAAAGCTGCCTGGTTAGAAATTATGCAGCTTACTTTGATGCCTGTCCTACTACTACTATTAGCCTTTTAGTGGTTACCTTAAGAATGACTGAATAATACTGTTACTTTGCATCTCTCAAAGACCGTGGGCTGTTCCCGCATACTTTCTTGCAGACGTATTGTCTTCTGAAGGATGGTGCCCATGGGCACAGCAATTTGGGGCATCTTTTGGTAAGAAGCATGATTTCTCCTGTTTGGGCACAAAAGAGTGACTATGAAATATAAGCTAAACACCTTCTCCCAGAAATATCAGTTGTAAAAGTTAGCTCATTAATGTAATGTTGAACGTTTTCATGTGAGTCATACTTGAACTTCTTGAATGTGAGTAAATAACAGAGTTGAATTGTATAAAACCCTGATGGATGGCAGAAGGGAAAGAACATCCCTTTCACCTGATCCATGCCTGAGATTCCTTCCCTCTACTATACTACTGGAAATAAACAACTTGTCTGGTGCTCTAAAAATTAATGCTATTATCATTATAGAGAGAACAGGAGTGAGTGCTTTTAGGTTATTACTTGTTCTTGCTAAGGCATCATATTCTTTCTTCACGTGTTTTGTGTTTGAGGCTAGGGATAAAGGTACAGGAAAAAGGATTTAAGAAAAAAACCCGAATCACTAAACATGGAGTCTTTTTTTTTTTTTTTTTGAGGTGGAGTCTCACTCTGTTGCCCAGGCTGCAGTGCAGTGGTGCGATCTCTGCTCACTGCAACCTCCGCCTCCTGGGTTCAAGCAATTCTTCAGCCTCAGCCTCCCGAGTAGCTGGGATTACAGGCGCATGCCTGGCTAATTTTTGTATTTTTAGTGGAGACTGGTTTCACCATGTTGGCCAGGCTGTTCTAGAACTCCTGACCTCAAGTGATCCAGCCACCTCCGCCACCGAAAGTGCTGGGATTACAGGCATGAGCCACCACACCTAGCCAAACATGGAGTCTTTACTCAACATTATAGTAACATGAAAGAGGAGATCATGAGAATTAATGTATGTTTTAGAAGGCATAGATTACTTATAAAAAAGGAAAGATCAGGCTGGGCACGGTGGCTCACGCCTGTAATCCCAGCACTTTGGGAGGCCAAGGCGAGCGGATCATGAGGTCAGGGGATCAAGACCATCCTGAGCAACATGGCAAAACCCTGTCTCTACTAAAATACAAAAAATTAGCCGGGTGTGGTGGCGCACGCCTGTAGAACCCGGGAGGCAGAGGTTGCAGTGAGCTGAGATCACACCACTGCACTCCACCCTGGTGAGACAGTGAGACTCCGTCTCCAAAAAAAAAGGAAAGCTCAATCTGCTGTAAATTATGTGCTTGTTTCAACAACCCTTGTTTCTTTTCCTTTTCACTTCTCTTTTTTTTTTTTAAAGCGGCCTAAATGGGGTGAAGAGTGAGTTATCTGACAAATTTAGATTTTGCAAACCTGTGCATTCATGAGAGTGCTATTGAAACACATTAAGAAAGATTTTCAGCGCAGGAATGTGTCATTTCCTTTCTTCATGTACCAGATGCTGAAATACTATGAGATAAAGATTTTAGGTTTCAATTGTAAAGAGAGAGAAGTGGATAAATCAGTGCTGCTTTCTTTAGGACCAAAGGTAAAGAAAACAAAGGCTTATTTTAATGTTTTTTCCAGAATTGTTTCTATTGATTGTTATGTGTGTACTCTGTGTGTGTGTGTGCATGCATGTGTGTGATATATATTTGTGTGTCTGTGTGTGTATGATGAGATAAATGATTTATAGTAGAATGCTTTATTGTATCAGCAATAATTTGGTTTGGTTTTTTTCGATAATCAAAAAATAGGGATTTCTGCTAAATTTTCCATGAGTGAAAAACATATATGTCCACAAGTACATATGAAATACACTAAATGCTTTGTAGTTTGAACTAGCAATGGGGTTTTTTCATATAATTAAGCATATTTTATTTAAAATACTGGTTTTATTCAAAGTATGATTTGATATATTTCACCTATTCTCCTTTCATAACTTTTCATGGAACATTTTTGGCTTTAATCTAATGCCTTTTATTATCTTTCCTTGATTATATAGCAAATATTGGCTGGGTATCTACTATATGCACTTCATTGAACTAGATGTGGGGAAAGGATACAAAAAATAAAATATAGTTCTTTTTGTGCTCAGGAATCTTATGATTTAAAACATATCCCCAAATAGGCATAATGTAATTTGAGCACCTTAAGTAGTATGAAAGTACTATAGATAATTACTAGCACCTTAAGTAGTATGAAAGTGCTATAGATAATTACTATGAAAATATAGGCGAGGCCAAAATTACTTCTATGGGAAAAAAGTCTATCAAAAATAAATCTTCATGGAGATGCTAGAAATCTGATTAATCTTGAAGACTAAGTAAGATTCACACAACATATAATGGGAGGTTGGCATTTGCACTGACCAGGTAAAAATAGAAAAACCATAGAACTGAGATTACGAATGTTTTATGCAGTGATTAGCAGTTTTATGCAGTGGGTAAGAGCTGATCTTCTGGGAGTAGACTGCCTGTGTTCAAATTCCAGCTCCCCTGCTCCCTCGTTGAGTAACTTGACTAGTTACTTACACATTTCAGTTCCCTAACCTGTAAAATGGGGAAAATACTACTGTGTACCTCATGAAGATTCCGTGAGAACAAAATAAGAAAAGCTCATATTTAAAAAAAAGTGATATTTTAAAATAACAGGGATTCATATATTGATGGTTTTCTGTGTACCAGGCAATTTACAAAAATTATTTTTAATTCTCTCAATAATTCTTTAAATTTATATTGTGATCATATTTTACATATCTAAAGAAACTTCAATTCAAATAAGTTAAAATATTTGCCTAAGATCACACAGCTAAACGATGTCACAGTCAATACTCAAATCTAGATTTCAGATTCAAAAGTTGATGCTCTTTCTTCTTTGCTACCAAGGATGAATATCAGTGACATCAGGCACAATATAAATATTTCCATTTCTTACTAAAATCTTTCTTACAGATAGGTTCCTTAAGCATAAAGCTGTTACTTTCACAAATAATCTTAATTTAATTTTCATTTTATATACACATTCAACTGCTGTTACAAAAATCAAAGTTATTATTTTATATAATAAGGAGGATCACAAGCTTATTATTTATTCCAAATCTTGAAGATAAAGTTGACCTTAAGAATATGATGGGCCGGGCACGGTGGCTCACGCCTGTAATCCCAGCACTTTGGGAAGCCAAGGCGGGTGGATTACCTGAGGTCAGGAGTTCAAGACCAGCCTGACCAATATGGACAAACCCTGTCTCTACTGAAAATACAAAATTAGCCGGGCGTGGTGGTGCATGCCTGTAATCCCAGCTACTCCGGAGGCTGAGGCAGAATCACATGAACCCAGGAGGCGGAGGTTGTGGTGAGCCAAGATCACGCCATTGCACTCCAGCCTGGGCAACAAGAGCGAAACTCCATCTCAAAAAAAAAAAAAAAAGAAAGAAAAAAGAAAGAATATGATAAAAAAACTAAATAGGGAAAAATCTTAGGAAAACGAATGCATGTCAAGTATGAAAAGACAGATGGTAAATATGTATTAAACATAAAGAGCTGATTCACATGCACAGGTAAAAGAAACCTGTGGGGATGTATAAGCAGTGAATATGAATAGATAATAACCCAAGAAGAACAACGTATGACAGACAATTACAGTGAAATCTCTCTCTTACATTAATAATAAAAAATAAAAATGAAAACCACTTTTAGGTATTATTTAACTCTTATCAAAATCTAAATGATTCTAAAATCAGCTTTATTATTCAATGGTAGTGAATTTTGCTTGAAACTGCCATATTCATATATGTCTGGAATATTTATAAATTTATGTTATCTTTTTAAAGATCACTAAGACAGTAGAGCTCAAGAAGTTCAAAATAGTTTTCCTTTCACTTTTTCATTTCACATATGGTGAATTATCCTAAAGAAACATTTTAAAAGAAGAAAGCTAAATTATGAAAATAATGGCCGGGGCAGTGGCTCACATCTGTAATCCCAGCACTTTGGGAGGCCAAGGAGGGTGCAACACCTGAGGTCAGGAGTTTGAGACCAGCTGCATGAACGTGGTGAAAAATACAAAAATGAGCTGGGCATGGTGGCAAATGCCTATAATCCCGCTACTCGGGAAGCTGAGGCAGGAGAATCACCTGAACCCAGGAGGCAGAGGTTTCAGTGAGCTGAGATCACACCATTACACTCCAGCCTGGGTGACAAAGCAAGACTCCATCTCAAAAAAAAAAAAAAAAAAAAGCAAATATTTATAACATCATTATTTATATCAGTGAAGCATTGCCCCCTGGCAAAAGGAAAAAAAGTTCAAAAGAAAAAATTATATTTTAGAAAAATGGCTGTATGTTTTATTTAGAAAAATGGCTATATAAATAAGATTTTATATATATATAAAATATATATAAAATAAGGTTTTATATATATAAAATATATATAAAATAAGGTTTTATATATAAAATATATATAAAATAAGGTTTTATATATATAAAACATATATAAAATAAGGTTTTATATATATGAAACATATATAAAATAAGATTTTATATATATGAAACATATATAAAATAAGATTTTATATATATGAAACATATATAAAATAAGATTTTATATATATGAAACATATATAAAATAAGATTTTATATATATGAAACATATATAAAATAAGATTTTATATATATGAAACATATAAAATAAGATTTTATATATATGAAACATATATAAAAGATTTTATATATCTGAAACATATATAAAATAAGATTTTATATATCTGAAACATATATAAAATAAGATTTTATATATATGAAACATATATAAAATAAGATTTTATATATATGAAACATATATAAAATAAGATTTTATATATATGAAACATATATAAAATAAGATTTTATATATATGAAACATATATAAAATAAGATTTTATATATATGAAACATATATAAAATAAGATTTTATATATATGAAACATATATAAAATAAGATTTTATATATATGAAACATATATAAAATAAGATTTTATATATATGAAACATATATAAAATAAGATTTTATATATATGAAACATATATAAAATAAGATTTTATATATATGAAACATATATAAAATAAGATTTTATATATATGAAACATATATAAAATAAGATTTTATATATATGAAACATATATAAAATAAGATTTTATATATATGAAACACATATAACATAAAATAAGACTTTATATGAAACATATATAAAATAAGATTATACATATATAAAACATATATAAAATAAGATTATATATAAAACATATATAAAACAAGATTATATATAAAACATATATAAAATAAGATCTTACGTATATAATATACAGAAAATAAGATCTTACGTATGTGACGTACAGAAAATAAGATCTTACGTATGTGACGTACAGAAAAGAAGATCTTTCGTATGTGACGTACAGAAAAGAAGATCTTACGTATGTGACGTACAGAAAAGAAGATCTTACGTATGTGACGTACAGAAAAGAAGATCTTACGTATGTGACGTACAGAAAAGAAGATCTTACGTATGTGACGTACAGAAAAGATCTTACGTATGTGACGTACAGAAAAGAAGATCTTACGTATGTGACGTACAGAAAAGAAGATCTTACGTATGTGACGTACAGAAAAGAAGATCTTACGTATGTGACGTATAGAAAAGATCTTACGTATGTGACGTACAGAAAGTAGGATCTTACGTATGTGACATACAGAAAGTAGGATCTTACGTATGTGACATACAGAAAGTAGGATCTTACGTATGTGACATACTGAAAGTAGGATCTTACGTATACAAAATGTATATAAAAGAAGATCTTACGTATACAAAATGTATATAAAAGAAGATCTTACGTATATAAAATGTATATAGAAGATTTTACGTATATAAAATGTATACGAAAGAAGATTTTACGTATATAAAATGTATATGAAAGATTTTATAGATATATAAAATATCTATGAAAGATTTTATAGATATATAAAATATCTATGAAAGATTTTATAGATATATAAAATATCTATGAAAGATTTTATAGATATATAAAATATCTATGAAAGATTTTATAGATATATAAAATATCTATGAAAGATTTTATAGATATATAAAATATCTATGAAAGATTTTATAGATATATAAAATATCTATGAAAGATTTTATAGATATATAAAATATCTATGAAAGATTTTATATATAAAATAAGATTTTATATATATAAAATAAGATTTTATATATATAAAATATAAATAAGATTTTATATATAAAATATAAATAAAATAAGATTATAAAATATAAAAATAAGGTTTTACCTATATAAAATATACATAAAATAAGATTTTACCTATTTAAAATATACATAAAATAAGATTTTAAATGTTTAAAATATACATAAAATAAGATTTTACATATATAAAATATATATAAAATAAGGTTTTACATATATATAAAATATACATAAAATAAGGTTTTACATATATATAAAATGTACATAAAGTAAGGTTTTACATATATATAAAATGTACATAAAATAAGGTTTTACATATATATAAATATACGTAAAATAAGGTTTTACATATATAAAATATACGTAAAATACGGTTTTACATATATAAAATATACGTAAAATACGGTTTTACATATATAAAATATACGTAAAATACGGTTTTACATATATAAAATATACGTAAAATACGGTTTTACATATATAAAATATACGTAAAATACGGTTTTACATGTATATAAAATATACGTAAAATACGGTTTTACATGTATATAAAATATACGTAAAATACGGTTTTACATGTATATAAAATATACGTAAAATACGGTTTTACATGTATATAAAATATACGTAAAATACGGTTTTACATGTATATAAAATATACGTAAAATACGGTTTTACATGTATATAAAATATACGTAAAATACGGTTTTACATGTATATAAAATATACGTAAAATACGGTTTTACATGTATATAAAATATACGTAAAATACGGTTTTACATGTATATAAATATACGTAAAATAAGGTTTTACATGTATATAAATATACGTAAAATACGGTTTTACATGTATATAAAATATACGTAAAATACGGTTTTACATGTATATAAAATATACGTAAAATAAGGTTTTACATGTATATAAATATACGTAAAATAAGGTTTTACATGTATATAAAATATACGTAAAATAAGGTTTTACATGTATATAAAATATACGTAAAATACGGTTTTACATGTATATAAAATATACGTAAAATACGGTTTTACATGTATATAAAATATACGTAAAATACGGTTTTACATGTATATAAAATATACGTAAAATACGGTTTTACATGTATATAATATACGTAAAATAAGGTTTTACATGTATATAATATACGTAAAATAAGGTTTTACATGTATATAATATACGTAAAATAAGGTTTTACATATATATAAAATATATAAAATAAGGTTTTACATATATATAAATATATATAAAGTAAGGTTTTACATATATATAAAATATATATAAAATAAGATTTTATATATGTAAGCAAGTCTGCTACATAATAATTCAACGTATGTTGTTTTATATATATATATGTGTTGAATTATTATGTAGCAAAGACTTGGAACCAACCCAAATGTCCCTCAGTGATAGACTGGGTAAAGAAAATGTGGCATATATACACCATGGACTACTAGGCGGCCATAAAAAAGATGAGTTGATGTCCTTTGCAGGGACATGGATGAAGCTGGAAACCATCATTCTCAGCAAACTAACAGAGGAACAGAAAAACAAACACTGCGTATTCTCACTCATAGGCGACAGTTGAACAATGAGAGCACATGGACACAGGGAGGGGAGCATCACACACTGGGGCCTGTCACTGGATGGGAGGCAAGGGGAGGGATAGCATTAGGACAAACTCCTAATGCATGTGGGACTTAAAACCTAGATGATGGGCTGATGGGTGCAGCAAACCCCCATGGCACATGTATACCAATGTAGCAAACCTGCACGTTCTGCACGTGTATCCCAGAACCTAAAGAATAATAAAAAAAATTTCAAGTTTGAAAAATTCATTTGAAATATTAAAATAATGAGATGATTTTAAGGAAAATGCATAATACCAAATGATAGGTGCATGATGATATGAAGTATGTTACAGGTATACATATATCAGAAGACTCGAGCTTCATTTAAAAAATTAAGGGTTTTTTACCTTTATTAGGGTGATGAGATGACAGAAATTTCATCCTAACATATCTATAATATTATTAAAATGTTTTATAATAAAAACAAAAAAGTAAGGTATATGGTTCCCAACAAATTAACCTTGAAATTCTTTCACTATGAATTTCCTGTAAACTTTTCATCCACTTGATAAAAAGCTGATGTTACAGAAACGTGTGTCACTTCTCATGAGCACGTGCTTTTAATAGATTACACAAACTCCAAGGATTTCACAATCCTTTATCAGCACATTGACATTTAATAGGAAGAGTAACTTTATGGGAAGCTACTTTTTGTCCTAACTTTGGAACTGATATTAAAAGGCACACTTGAACAGTGTGAGTTGTTCACTGCCTGCTAATGAAGGCTCATGCATGTATGTATGTTCACGTTACTAAAAAATTACAATGATTAGAACCAGAGTAAGCAGCTGAAATAATCTGGTAATTTTAATAATAAATGCTTTTGAAGCAAAGTGGGTTCACTGAGGGTAATATTTTTTGTTTCAGTTTGCTAGTTACGTGCAGTGCAGAGAGAAATATTTTATTTTCCAATATGTAACAGAAGAATTTTTAAAATCCCTACTTTAGTGAACCACAAAGTTTTCTTGAGGCATAACCTAAGATATAAAATCCAGTCATCTTGAAAAATATCTTGCCTTTCCTTTATTTATGTAATTTTAAATACTGCATTATGTATGTAATGAGCACCTTCAGGAACTCTCTGATCCCTGAACCAAAGAGATCAAAAGTCCACATCATGGATCTGGCCTGGATGAGAGAAGACAGATGATAGACAAGATAAATAAGGAAAATATGCTTCTGGGGGAAAGAAAATGAAGCCAGGATGGGGAAGACAAAGCCCCAAGAGGTTGTAGGTTGAAAATGGATGTTCAGGAACCGTCAGCTTGCTTGCTTGCTTGCTTTTTCTTTCTTTCTTTCGTTTTTATTTTTTTTTTTTTTTTTTTTTTTTTTTGAGACAGAGTTTTATTCTTATTGCCCAGGCTAGAGTGCAGTGGCCTGATCTTGGCTCACTGCTACCTCTGTCTCCCAGGTTCAAGCAATTCTCCTGTCTCAGCCTCCTGTGTAGCTGGGATTAGAGGTACCCGCCACCACACTCAGCTAATTTTTTGTATTTTTAGTAGAGACAGGGTTTCATCATGTGGGCCAGGATGGTCTCGAACTCCTGACCTCAGGTGATCCACCCGCCTCAGCCTCCCAAAGTGCAGGAATTACAAGTGGTCTGCTTTTTTGAGTCAAACTTTAGTGAGGGCCTGAGTGAGACGAGAAGGCATTCAGGGTCTTTGAGCATGGGAGTGACTCAATCTGCCTTACTTTTTAAGAGGATTCTTCTGGAAAGTGTGTGGAGAATTAATTCAAGAATGTAAGCGTAAAAGTCAGGGAGCTATTAAAATCAACAAGGTGAGGCCATGATCAATAGCTAATGTGTGTAATCCCAAAAATTTGGGAGGCTGAGGTGGGTAGATTGCTTGAGGCTAAAGAGTTTGAGATCAGCCTGGGCAGCATAGCAAGACTGCATCTCTAGAAAAAAATAAAATAAGTAACTTGGCATGGTGGCATGCACCTGTAGACCCAGCTACTCAGGAGGCTGAGGTGGAAGAATCACTTGAACCCAGAAGGTCAAGGTTGCAGTGATGTGACCACATGGCTACACTCCAGCCTGGGCAAGAGCGCAAGACCTTGTCTCAAAAAAAAAAAAAAAAAAAAAAGAAATGTCACGGTGAAAAGGATGATGGGGCTTGGACAGGATGCTAGCAAGGAAGTGACAAGAAGCCCTCAGTTTCTACATAGCGTTTGAAAACAAAGCAACAGGACTGGATGAGAGATTGGATGTAGTGGATGAGAAAAGGCGAGGAAAAGAAGACCTCTAGGTTTGCACCGTATTAGAATTCTAAGCAGGGGTGTTGTTAGGCAGTGCATATATGGGTCTGGAGTTGAGAGATGAACTATGGGCAAGAGATAAAGACTTAAGAGTCATCAGCCTTCTAGATTATATTTAAAGCAATGAGGCTAGTGCGATCACCAAGGGAGTGAAAATAGAAGGAGAGAAAACAGAACAGAAACTGGACCCTGGCTCACTCTGCTGTTGAGACGTTGGGGAGATGAGGAGGAATACCCAGAAATAAATAAAACTCCCCTGGATGTGCTATCTCAGTGCAATCATCAGAATCTCTCTTCTCAACAAAAAAACCATGAGCATGAACAACTTTCATTTATGCACTCAGGGACTTTCATTTTTATACATTTATTACTGCCAATCTTGCAAGGTTTTATTTCTGCTTCTACCACACAGGAAAAACAACTTAAATTCTATGTGGCAGGTTATGGATTTCTTGCAGGCCACGAACTTCTTTGTTCTTTTCCATGACCCTGACTGCTTCTTGTTTTTGTCCTGCAGTGTCAAAAAGTTCTTCCCTGTCTTTTGTGCTGAGTCTTCTTCCTCTACTCACCCACTGAATATCATGTTTTTCAAGTTTATGTCTGTGGTGTTTTTTTTTTTCCTGAAAAAAGGTATCTTCTACTGTTTGACTTTTTCCCTACTATTCTTTGTTAAAATGCTGTGTTTTAGATGCTATTAATTTGTCCTCTCTCTTAATGCCCTTGGATTTTCCTCTTAATTGTCTGCACCATTGCTGCTACCCAAGATGCCTGGCTGGAGTAGGTAAAAATAAGCCAAAGTCCGAAAATTGGAATAGAATGGAAGGAATGGATCAAAGGAAATCAGGAGTTTTTGTGCAGTTGGATATGGGTCTTATAGATGAGAGTAGTCTAGAAAAGAAGCTCTGGCTTCAGATTGCGTGACTGTGCTTTGCCGGCATATGCCTAACTATATCACGTATTCTCCACTATGCAGTAAGTAAATGATAATCATAAGTGGGTATGATAATAAATAGATGATGTAAATGGATGATATACCCACAGTGAAAATCCTGGAAAAAGAAAAGTTAGGTTGCTATAGAAAATCCACGTTTGTAGCTAGTTGTGTTATGTAAAACAAAAGCTGATTCTGAGATTGAGATCTGGGTTGGCTATATTGGCTCGATCAGGACACAGGCAGTAGTTCAAGCCATGGAAGTAGATGAGATTCTCAGAGAGACTGTGCAAACTAAGAAAAAAGACAGTAACATCAGAAAATGCCACAAATCCTATGGCTGCATTATCTCTGATGAACGTGATCTTTTTTTTTTTCTGGAAAATATATATACGAACATTTTGTGCAGTTCATGATAAAACAATCCCTTTTGAACATTGCCCAGAAAGCAAACAGACTTCCCATGGTGCACAAATGTAGCCATAGGGAATATTGTTCATTCCTCATTGCACTGAGTATGCTTCAGTGTTCACCTCCCTTCTGGCCCACTACACCTGTCAGGGGCATTTTATAGACCAAATATTGTTAGTTAGTCTAAACCACTCATAGACATGTACTAGGTGGTTTTCCTTTTTCAGAGATTAAATAAATTTTCCCAAGGTAACCAAGGTTTAAAATATAGTAATCCACAAAATATTTATTATCACTTCTATATGCTAAAAAAAAATAAACCAAAGGTTAGAAACTTAAAGAAAAACAAAATCAAGCTTCATCTCTAGTTCAAAGTGAAAGGGAGAAAAGCAAAATGTTTAATAAACAATATATATTGTCTCACTAATAATATTAATCCAGGTGACTACTGCCAAAGCAAACAATAAATTTTTACTTCATTTGTATAGATAGTAATTCAATGTTATATTTTGGGTAGGTTGTGAAAGCCAGATCAATTTATGTGATCAGAAAAATAAAGGAAGAAATTGATGAGTCGGATGCTACCAGCTACATGCCTCTCCAGCCTCTTCTTTTTGAACCTCGTTTGTACCTGTTTACAGAAAAAGCATAGTGTACTACCAACCTAACTAAGGTTATTACAGTCTGGTTGTTTAAAATACCATTTTCTTCTCCTTTTGGCTTTTTCCCACTCTCCAAGGTACTCAAGAAAATTGAACAGATGTAATAGATCAAATTAAAACATTTTATTTCCTGAAAGCCTTTTTTGCCTGTTGTAATGTGCAGGACCCCTCTCCTTTAATGGGAGAGACAGGAAGTTACCTGAATCTAGGCTGAAAAGGTTATGTGAAAAGAAAGTATAATAATAAAAGGGACACTTGGCTTTTTAAATCTTTGTTTTCTCTTAACCTAAGTAAGGCATATTAAAAATAAATATGTTAAGGTGAAAAATAAATGTTGTCTTTATGAAAAATTAAAACTGCTCTGAGTTCCATGTTGTTCATACCTTCATGCTTTTTAACATGATATTTTCCATCCTGGAATGACCTTACCCCAGATTCTGCTCATTTTCGAAACCCTGATTCATTGTCATCTTTTCTGTATTCCTACCTTGATTACCCACTTCCCCAAAAGAGTTAGTCACTCACTTTTGTACTATGCCTGTGCCATATATATATATAATTATATATTTATAATAATATAAATATATTTAATATTATATATTGCCAATTATATGATATATAAAATATATAATATATAATATATTTGCCAACTAATATAATATATAATATATTAACATAATATAAATTACATATAATTATACATATATTTATATTATGTATTATATAATTGGCAAATATATATGGTATTACATATAATATAATTGGGAAATATATATTTATAATATGTTATATTAATATAATAATATATTTATTATATTATATATTATATATTATATATTTGCCTATTATATAATATATTATGTAATATATTAACATAATATAAATTATATATTATATAATATATATATAAATATGTATTACATGTTATATATGTAATTATATAATGAATATATCTATATAGTTATTCATCTATTCATATATGAATATTCAGCATATTCTATTTATTCAGTATATTCAATATTTATTTAATATATTCAATGTTCCAGGTTGCTTTAGGCTCTAGTGACATAATGTGGACAAAAGCAGACATGATCCCTACTCGTTCAGAGTTCACGGTGTAAAGATGTTTATCAGATTCAAAAGTCTTCAGCTTTTTTCACAAACGTTCTTACCTGGTAGATAGAATAATCTGAGATGTTTATTTTGCATTTCAGTAAAAATGGAGGCAGAATATCTCAAATGTGAGGATCAAAGCCATAATCAAACATATGGAGAAGGGGCCAGTAGGTAGCCTGAAAGGAAAGCTTTTCGGGTTATAGACACGCACTACATAATAATGTTTCAGTCAACACAGGACCATATGTATGATGGTGGTCCCATAAGATTATAATGGAGCTGAAAAATTCTATCACCTATTGACCTCATGGCTGTTCTAAGGGAATAGGAAATTGCATTACTCACATATTTGTGGTGGTGCTGGTGTAAACAAGCCTACTGCTCTGCCAGTCATTTAAAAGTATAGCACATAGTTACGTAAGTATTTAATACTTGATAATAAATGTTAATGGTTTATGTATTTACCATATTATACTTCTTAATCATTATTTTGGTGTGTACTCCTCGTATTTATAAAAAAAGATTCAACCATAAAGCAGCCTCAGGTATGTCCTTTAGGAGGTATTCTGGAAGAAGGCAGTGTTATCATAGGAGATGACAGCTCCATGCCTGTTATTGTTTCTGAAGACTTTTCAATGGGAGAAGATATGGAGGGGAAGACAGTGGCGTTGATGAGCCTGACCCTGTGTAGGCCTAGGCTAATGTGTGTGTTTGTGTCTTAGTTATCAACAAAAAAGTTAAAGAAGTAGAAACATTAAAAAAAAAAGTTAAAATAGCTTATAGGATAAAGCTGTTTAGAAAGAAATTATTTTTGTACAGCTACACAATTTATGGTTTAAGCCAGGTGTTATTAGAAAAGAGTAAAAATGTTGTTTAAAAAGGTTTCTAAAGTATTAAAGGTACTGTAAACTAGGGCTAATTTATTAATGAACAAATAAAATTTTTTATACACTTAGTGTAGCTTAAGTGTGCAATGTTTATAAAGTCTACAGTGTTTCACATTCACTCACCGCTCACTCACTGACTCACCCAGAGCAACTTCCAGTCCTGCAAGTTTCATTTATCCAATTGCCCTGTACAGGTGCAGAACTTCGTATCTTTTATACCATATTTTTACTGCATTTCTCTATGTGTAGATATGTTAGAAACACACATACTTGCCGTTGTGTTCCAACTGCCTACAGGATTCAGCACAGTATAACATGCTATATAGATGTGTAGCCTAGGAGCAATAGGCTAGACCACACAGCTGGGGTGGGTTTGTTGCCTAGCAGCAGTAGGCTAGACCATCTAGGTTTGTGTAAATGCACTCTATGATGTTCACACAGCCATGAAATTGACTAGCAATGCATTTCTCAGAACGTATCTCTGTCCTTAATTGACACATGTCTATACATACCAGGTATACTTGAACACAATTTTTGCGAATCCATCTTTTACAAACTGAGTTCAAAGTTAAAAAGCATTAGTACATAGTTCCAATTGCCTTAAACTATAGGGTTTTCGTTTTTCAATTTTTTTTTTAATTATACTTTAAGTTCTGGGATACATGTGCAGAATGTGCAGGTTTGTTACATAGGTATACACATGCCATGGTGGTTTGCTGCACCCATCAACCCATCATTTACATTAGGTATTTCTCTTAATGCTATCCCCTCCCCTTGCCTCCCAACCCCTGACAGGCTCTAGTGTGTGATGTTCCCCTCCCTGGGGCCATGTGTTCTCATTGTTCAGCTCCCATTTATACGTGAGATCATGTGATGTTTTGTTTTCTGTTCCTGTGTTAGTTTGCGGAGAATTATGGTTTCCAGCTTCATCCATGTCCCTGCAAAGGACATGAACTCACTCTTTTTTATGGCTGCACAGTATTCCATGGTGTATATGTGCCACATTTTCTTTATCCAATCTATCATTGATGGGCATTTGGATTGGTTCCAAGAATGGCGATCATTAAAATTCAAGAAACAACAGATGCTGGAGAGGATATGGAGAAATAGGAATGCTTTTACACTGTTGGTGGGGTGTAAATTAGTTCAACCATTGTGGAAGACAGTGTGACGGTTCCTCAAGGATTTAGAACCAGAAATACCATTTGACGTAGCAATCACATTACTGCATATATTCCCAAAGGGTTATAAATTATTCAACTATATTTTAAAGTGAATTTTGCTAAGTTTTATTGTCATGTCAGTTTTTTTAAATTATTTGGTTTTTTTGTTCATTTGTTTTGCTTGGTGAGTAAAACTCCTCTTTAAATCTAATAAAGGAAGGAAATAGAGAAGAGTGTGGATCTAAATAATCCAGTTTGGCTTCTTACAATAGTTCATTTTCCCAGATAATCGTTTATTTATTTTGCTTTGCCTCTACCTGAGAAAGGAGAAGATTTGGGTTCCATGCCTACCTCCCTTCATTCCCTTCCTCCACAGTGGTCAGATCCATTAAAGAACACAGTCCTTGGTCAGATCAACATAGGATTCATGAAAACCAACTCTCAGAAAGGAGGAATATGCAACGATTGTCACTGCAAACTTCCAAATAAAGAATCTTCTTAGTGATATTTTCAAAATATATTGACAGGAGTTGAGTCATATCCTTACATGTCACTGCCTCTCCCCACAGTGGGATGAACATTTGCATCTGAATGATCGCCCTTCATTTCCTGGGCTGGATTTGAGTTTGCTGTCCTAAAGATGCCAGTGCACTCAGTTAGAACTGTGCTGTGCTAAGTCCATTACACAGCATTCAAGAAAATAAGAAATGATCAGAAGATTTTGGCTTTATGCTGAATTTGTCAATCACATGAACGGAACTGTGTCCAACAAAGGAAGGCATATAATCACCTTTTATGGAAAAGGTTCTTAAAATGTGGTCCTCAGACCAATTGCATCACCTCGTGAGAATTTGTTGGAATTGCAAATTCTTGAGCCCCCACCCCAAATATCAGAAACTCTGGGGGTGAGGCCCATCAGTTTCTTTTTATCAAACCTTTCCAATGTTTCTGATACATGTTAAAGAGACACAGGAACATTTTTAAAAGCTGCTTAGTATGCACATAAAATAGAGATTATGCTGGAAAAGGTACAAGGACATATTTGTATGGCTGCCAATGTAAAATGAGAAAAGCCCTGGAAAGTGAAAGAGTGAATGAGAGAGAAAGAGAAGAGAGAAGGGAGAGAGAGAGAAGAGAGAGAGAAGGGAGAGAGAGGAGAGAGGGAGAAGGGGAGAGAGAGAGAGACAGGCAGAGAGAAAGAGAGAGACGGGGTACAATGGCTCACACCTGCAATCACAGCACTTTGGGAGGCAGGCTTGAGGTCAGGAGTTCAAGATCAGCCTGGACAACATGGTAGCAGTGAGCTGAGATTGCACCACTGCACTCCAGCCTGGGCAACAGAGTCAGTGAGACTCTGTCTCAAAATAAGTAAATACATAAATAAATACATTTTTTTTTTTTTTTTGAGACACAGAGTTTCACTCTTCTTGCCCGAGCTGGAGTTCAGCGGTGCGATGTCGGCTCACTGCAAGCTCTGTCTCCCGGGTACAAGTGATTTTACTGCCTCAGCCTCCCGAATAGCTGGGATTACAGGTGCCTGCCACCACACCTGGCTAATTGTTTTGTATTTTTAGTAGAGCTGTGTTTCACCATGTTGGCCAGGCTGGTCTCGAACTCCTGACCTCAGGTGATTCACCCATCTCAGCCTCCCAAAGTGCTGGGATTACAGGCATGAGCCACTGTGCCCAGCCAATAAATAATTTTCTTAAAAGATCCAGGAAATATTTATGTAGTCCAAATATGCAAAACTATTTGTTCTAAGGGAAATTATTGTTTTATCAGCAAATAGAGTAATTAAAATAATACTAAGGAAATTCCTTATTTGGCAGTTCGCAATGACAATTTGTATGTGCATCATTTCTGAGAATTGTTTTTTCTGAATCCTATGTTGATATGGACAAGGACTATGTTCTCTAATGGATTTAAACATTGTGGAGGAAGAGGATGGAGGAAGGCAGGCATAGTTCCCAAATCCTTTCTTTTGTCAGATAGAGGCAAATTAAAACAATTATCTGGGAAAATTGACTTTTGTAAGAAGTCAAATCAGATCATTCAGATCCAGACATTTCTTTATTGCCTTCCTTTTACTCTATTAAATTACTGATTAAATCATTTTACACGTTATTTTCTGTCACTTGTAAAAAATTTTTCAGCTAAGAAAGAAGAGATACCTCTTTGCACACTCAAAAAACACACCTCTAAAAATAGACATACATGTTTGTAAATAGAAAGACACATGAGAGGGTTCCACATACATCTGTCTTTTTACGTGAAAGTTAAAACTTATGGGTAAGTTTAATACATTGCTGTATATGAGAGATATACACATTTAACTAATTATGGTCTTTTTGCTAAAATTAAATGTTATTTATTACAGATTGTGTCATAGAATATAGATTCCATTTCATTTTTTTTAAATGCTCATCATCACTGGCCATCAGAGAAATGCAAATCAAAACCACAATGAGATACCATCTCACACCAGTTAGAATGGCGATCATTAAAAAGTCAGGAAACAATAGGTCCTGGAGAGGATGTGGAGAAACAGGAACACTTTTACACTGTTGGTGGGACTGTAAACTAGTTCAACCCTTGTGGAAGTCAGTGTGGCGATTCCTCAGGGATCTAGAACTAGAAATACCATTTGACCCAGCCATCCCATTACTGGGTATATACCCAAAGGATTATAAATCATGCTGGTATAAAGACACATGCACACATATGTTTATTGCAGCACTATTCACAATAGCAAAGACTTGGAACCAACCCGAATGTCCAACAATGATAGCCTGGATTAAGAAAATGTGGCACATGTACACCATGGAGTACTATGCAGCCATAAAAAAGGATGAGTTTATGTCATTTGTAGGGACATGGATGAAGCTGGAAACCATCCTCAGCAAACTATCACAAGGACAAAAAACCAAACACCGCATGTTCTCACTCCTAGGTAGAAATTGAACAATGAGAACACATGGTCAGAGGAAGGGGAACGTCACACACTGGGGCCTGTTGTGGGGTAGGGGGAGGGGGGAGGGATAGCTATTAGGAGATATACCTAGTGTTAGATGACGAGTTGGTGGGTGCAGCACACCACCATGGTACATGTATAATATATGACAGACCTGCACGTTGTGTACATGTACCCTAGAGCTTAAAGTATAATTAAAAAAAAAAAAAGAAAAACTGAATAGATTCCATTTCAAACTGAAATTTCAGTTTAAAACATTATGCAAAAGAGCCCTAGCCATTTCATGTGGAATTAGTATATTTTTCCATTTTGTTTCACAGAAGTATGGAGCAGTGGGATCACTTTCACAATCAACAGGAGGACACTGATAGCTGCTCCGAATCTGTGAAATTTGATGCTCGCTCAATGACAGCTTTGCTTCCTCCGAGTAAGTAGAGGGGGATGGGCTGCCCATGGAGGTTGTTCTTAGAGTTATTGACAAAATATAAAATTATAGTCTTGAGACTTACCTTAAATGTATGCGGATGTTAAAATAATACTTATTTGACAAATAGGGGTATTCTTGAGACAGAATAAAAATAAGCTTAAATAAAAGTAAGGCAGTATTATATGAAATTAAATTAATCGATGACATTGATTGAGCCTTCTGGCTTCCCAGCTACAATATTAGGTTCTGGAGATAAATATGATCCTAGCACCGTGAGCTAATATTTGAAAATCATGGGTGGTAGGTGCCTGTATTAGTTTTCTAGAGCTGTTGTAACAAATGGGAGGCTTAAAACAGAAATTTATTCGCTCACAGTTCTGAGACGCAGAAGTCTAAAATGCAGGTGTCAGAAAGACCATGTGCCCTTTCGAAGGCTCTAGAGAAGAATCTTCCTGTGCCTTCTCCCAGCTTCTACGGGCTCCTGGCAGTCCTTAGTGTTCCTTGCCTCTGTAGCTGCACCACTCATCTTTCCCGCCTTCTTCGTATGGTCTTCTCTGTGTAGCTATTTGTTCTTTTCTTACAAAGGCATCAGTCATTAGATTAGGGTTCACCCTAATCCAATATCACTTCATTTTAACTTGATTACATCTCCAAAGACCCTATTTCCAAATAAACTTACTTTCACAGGTACCTATGGTTAAAACTTTAACATATCTGTTGGTGGCACACAATTCAACCCATATAGCAGTGGTGAAACATGTTTGCACAGGTTATGACAACAGCTAAAAAGTAGCAATACTCAGCTGTATCTCAACAGGATCATTTAAGATGTCAGGAGAGAGTTACTTATAATTCTGCTAAACTTCAAAATATAAATACATACCGCTAAGGGGATGGGTGGAGGCAGAAAAGAAAGAGAAGATATTTCAGTGTGAAGAAGCAGCATATACAAAGTTAAAGCCTCATATATGAGTTCTTACATAGCAAACCTGAAATACAGACCTCAGCTCTGGGGCACAGTGGATCTTGTGCTCTGTGTGAAGGATGGATGGGAGGATGTGGCACAAGTGAGACACATGTAAGAAAAGATAATAGTGAGGGCTGTTACAGACAGAAATGATGAGAGTTTAAAGAAGGAGGAGAGAGACATCGGGAGCAGAGAAAAAGCAATCAAAATGTTTGAGAGCTATTTAAAAGGTAGAATTTACATTTGTGATGATAAATTAGAGATGAGAAGATGACTCCTACTTTTCAGGCTTAATCAACCTGGCAGGTGGACTATATCTCCACTTGCTTCTATTATGGGTTCTTTTTCTTTTTTCCTTCCATCTTTTCTTTCCTTTCCTTTTCTCTCTTTTCCTTTTTTTTTTCTTTTTGAGACAGGGTCTCACTTTTTCACCTAGACTGGAGTGCATTGGTGCGATCATAGCCCATTGCAGCCTCAACCTCTTGGGCTCAAGCAATTCTCCTACCTCAGCCTCCTAAGTATCTTGGATTACAGGGACATGCTACCATGACTGGCTAATTTTTGTATTTTTTGTAGAGACAGGGTTTCTCCATGTTGCCCAGGCTGGTCTCAAACTCCTAGGCTCAAGCCATCCTCCCGCCTTGGCCTCCCAAAGTGCTGGGATTACAGGCGTGAGCGACTGCATCCAGCTCTTTTCTTTTCTTTACTTTTTAAAAACTGTCTCTCATTTTCTTTTCAATACCTTAAAATAAAAAAGTTTGTTTTTAATTTAAAAATTTGCAACCTGAAAGCAACGTTTACTTTTTTTAATTGATTAATGAAAGCAATGACCATAGAAAATAAATTTTTAATGACCATTGTATTCAACTAATCAGAGAAATGACTTCCTCATCTACTATTTCCCCTCTATATTGATTTGTCTCTACTACAATTAATATCCCATTATATAAATCACAGTGCCATATAAACGCATATGAATAAAAGGTTACTGTTATTAATATGTTCTGAAATATAGAGAGAGTGGGCTTCATTGATCCATTCTAAAGATTAGTAAAAATGTGAATCACTTTGTTTATTTCATTTTTCTTAAATATTGTTTACACTGTATTCAAATCATAAGAGGTATCCAGATACAAAACTATTGAGAAGGAATTGAACAAGAAAATTATTTTAACATCATAGTCATTGAAAATAAATATTTGCCCTGATTTTAAAATATTAAAAAATTGCATAGTTACTTTAGAAAATGTTATTGTCACCCAGAATATTTTCCCATATGAACATTGAATAAAATTTATGTTTGTATATGTAAGTGTCGATATTAAAATTTACCAGCTGATTCCAAAAGATCAGACAAGCACAACTTGTAGCGCACAGTAACTTTCTTGTAGATGTTTAGTGAGTGGATGAGTCAATCAAGTGTCTATAATGATACCTGGATTGGCTTTTCCTGTGACTGTCCTTTTGCTTTCTACTGCAAAGATGTGGAACATTTTTTCTTCTTTTTTATTCCAATAGGCTTGGTAGTAAGAATATAATTGGAGATTAAAACAATTTTAATTATGGAAGAAGATAACACTTTCTAACAGTAGGCTGGGCTTTTTTGTTTTATTAGATCCTAAAAACAGCCCTTCCCTTCAAGAGAAACTGAAGTCCTTCAAAGCTGCACTGATTGCCCTTTACCTCCTCGTGTTTGCAGTTCTCATCCCTCTCATTGGAATAGTGGCAGGTAATGTAACCCAGAGTTTTGAAATTTAGTAACTCGTCCCGTGAATTATTCATTGCCAAAGCAAAAAAGAAGCATTCAGTCTTTTTGTATATGGTACATTCATAAAGAAAATACTGCATTACAAAGTGTCCTTCAAATTTGTTAAGTTAAAAGACAGATTCTGCAAAGTTAAGTAGAAAAAAATAGTTTTTAAATTAGAAAAAACAAAATAGAATGGAAAAAAAGAAGTGCAAGATAAAAATACAGATTTGTAATAGTAAAATGAAAAGGACTAAACTCTTTCAAAAATATATTATCCTCTAGAGTCCTCTCCTTCTAATGTGGGTGACAAATTTTAAAAGTATTCATTTTGCCAATGTGAAGAAGTAAGATGATCATTTACATTAACAATAACTATAATATAAAAAAAAAGCCTGTTGTCCAGGAGAAGCTCTTCTATTCTTAGTACTGAGAGCAGAAAAAATATTTCTATCAGTTTTTAAAGAGAGGAGACTTTGTAGAATAATGGCCCACAACTTAGTAAAATCCAGCTTATATGACCACATTTTTCATTCATAGGGATATTATTTAAAATATCTCTAAAAATAACCTGATAGTATCTTCTCAAAGAAAAAATATACAACGTGATACTTGGGCTCAAAATGATGTTCTTGAGGTATATATTTCTTTGGAGAGTCTGACTTGAACCGGAGATAGATTTGACTGTTTCTACAAGGGTAGATAGCTTGTATACACTGTAAGCACTTATGTAAATATTATTCCCCTCGTAGCATTTTGGATGGATTTGATGTACTTCGATTGGCATTTGAATTTATATGCCTTTTAGCTCTCCTCTTCTCTATATGACTGATAAAATGTCTTCCCATATGCTTTTTTTGATTGGCATTTGAATTTATATGCCTTATAGCTCTCCTCTTCTCTATATGACTGATAAAATGTCTGCCCATGTGCTCTAATAAGAGATAGGCTGGGAATTAGATACATTTTTATGTGCATACTAAGCAGTTTAACAACAACAACAAAAAAGTTCCTAAAGACCAGGCCAAAGTTCCTCTGCTACAGGGCAGTCTAAGGAAGTATTCCAAGACAGAGCAAAAATTCCACTAAGAAAGAAAGAATGAAAACAATAATACACCCTTACAATTAACCTCTGTACAGAGACTGTAATTATTCTCATTATCCACATAAGAAAATTCAAACAGCTCAGTATTGGAGCTGGAGTTCCCATCCAAGACTTCTGAACCCTAGTTACTCTGGTCTCTTGTCTCCCAGTTTAATTAAGTCTTTATAAAACAACATGGTTGGCCAATAAAAAAACAAAAAAGTCGGCTGGGCACGGTGGCTCATGCCTGTAATCCCAGCACTTTGGGAGGCCGAGGCGGGCAGATCACGAGGTCAGAAGATCGAGACCATCCTGGCTAACATGGTGAAACCCCGTCTCTACTAAAAATACAAAAAAATTAGCCAGGAGTGGTGGCGGGTGCCTGTAGTCCCAGCTACTCGGGAGGCTGAGCCAGGAGAATGGCGTGAACCCAGGAGGTGGAACTTGCAGTGAGCCGAGATCGCGCCAGTGCGCTCCAGCCTGAGGGGACAGAGCGAGACTCCGTCTCAAAAGAAAAAGAAAAAACAAAAAAGTCAGCACAGGAAAATATTCTCCAGAGGTAACAATTAACTTCTTTTTGGCCATTAAAAATAAACTAAAACAAAAAGCCAACCATAACAACCAACCAACCAAACTATTGTTGTCTGAGTAAAAGGACCTGACACGTTTGGCATTAAACAATCAATTTCCTGGTAAATCAAGGTTATCTGTATGTTTGTTTATGTCTATGCTTATCTGTAATTTGAAATGTATAACTAAATGATGCTTCATTGTTGGGATTATTACATATAAACCAATTAGAATTTGAGTAGATTTCATCACCTTTATGCAAATCACTGCCTGCAGTACCAGCACCAGGGACCGCAGCTTCTGAAAGGCTCGTTCAGAGTGCAGACAGGAGTCGGAAAATAATTCAAGGTTCTAATCAAGTTCAAAGTCCCCGAGCTCTTAGAAAATACTACCAAGTCAACACATTTATTCTGGATTTTACAATGATTGATTTGAAGTAGTTTGTTTACTGAAACTACAATAGGTACCGACTAAAATTGACTAGACACTAAGAATGTTCAAATTTTATAAGTTCACATCAGTATCAGATTCACCAGAATTTGGAAAAGGCCTCACTATGTTTATTATGTATTAACAACAAACAATTCACAATCCACTTACAACTTTAATTAAGTTGTAGATCAGTATATTTTTCAAAAAGAAACTAAAAAGCAATATGTATCTCTACTTGGCATAAAAAATTACAAATGTAGACAGAATATATCCCTAAAATGGTAGAAGTTTGGCAAATATGAATTGATGGGTGAAATAGATTATATATAAAACTCTATGAAGTAAATTATATATTGAGGGGTATTTTCTTAATTATAAGGTTTATTCCATTTACAATCTTTTCTTAAAGAAGCTGCTGAAACACTGTCAGAGTGTAACAACATAATACTGTGTCAGAACAATAAGATAAAAATCAAGAATTTATATATATATATATATATAAATTGTTACTGAAATACTAAAAATTCTTTAGCTGAAAACAATATCCATTTGGGGTATGAAAAGATAATTCCAATATGGAAGAGTAGATATGATCTGTAGAATCAAATATAACCCTGTCCGTAGGTTGTTGCACAGACCATAAAATTCTGTCTCCTTTCATATGTGAAACAGAAAAGTCACAAAATGCCATCTCTCCAATAAAAATAAGTGAACTTTTGAAAATATAAACCCTGGCATTCTTTACCTAGATATATGATAAAAAGTTAACATTTTATAGAAAAATTAGTTTTCACTCAGGGTTCGATGAAACAGCCAACTTGTGTTTTTAGATCTATTAACAAAATGTAGCATTTACTGTCAACTCATGTTTAACTTGTTGTCAAATTAAAAATAGTTGGTCATATGACCTTAGTCACATTGGGGCTTCTCTTTCCATATTGTGAAAAATATTAGCTTTACTGATACAAAATAAATCTTATTTCCAGTGAAAGTAAAACTATATGGTTGAGCAATCAGAGCAGTGTGCATAGTAAAATAAAGCAGAGAGATGACTGTGTTCATAGGAACATCCAACTCCAGAAAAAGATTTTTATCACACAATGCTACTTCCCCATAGTTAATCAATATTGGGCATATAGGTACTTGAATCACACATCTTGAATCCAAATATTAATCATAGCAAAAACCTGAAACTTTGCAAGTGCTTATTACATGCCAGGAAGTGGTCTAAGTATTTTACATATAGTTCATTTAATTATTTGGACACTGACTATTAGTACCCCATTTATACAGATGGTGAAATAGAGGCAATAACAGATTAAGTAACTTGTCCAATGCCATAGTTTATAAAGGGCAGAGCCAGAATTGCTAACCCAGGCAGTTCTATTCTAGAATCTAAATTCTTAACTGCTACTTCAAAAGAAATAATAATCAAAAAAGTACAACGTTAGAGGAAAATTTTGAAGTAATTTTGATAAAATTGTTTATTTGGGCTCCTCATTGTTACAGTCAAATTCCATTCCCAATTGTTCTTTTATTCCCAGAGTAACTCAAGCAATACTTTCCACATAGTATATAAGAATTAAATCATAGAATTAATGAATGCATGGATGCGGCTGTCAACCCAAAACTTGGTCCCCACAATGAATTTAATAAATGTGATGAGATACAGTTAAGAAATATACTTTTATTTCCAAGGTATTGGTACGTTAAGACATATAGAGTAACATACTCAATACAAACTCTATTGTAGATCACATCAAAATATTATATTTTGTTATTTCAAATAAGCTAATATTAAATTAATAAAACAAGGAAAAATATGGTATCATGTATTTTTTGAAATTAGAATTTAACTGCATATTTAGGATGTCACTCTTAATGTAATAATAGCTACAGTAGTAATGCTCATCAAACAGCTTCTTTTTTTTTTTTTTTTTTTTTTGAGACAGAGTCTTGCTCTGTCAGGCAGGCTGGAGTGCAGTGCAGTGGCCCAATCTCGGCACACTGCAACCTCCACCTCCCGGGCTCAAGCAATTCTCCTGCCTCAACCTCCCGAGTAGCTGGGACTGCAGGCACCCACCACCATGCCTGGCTAATTTTTGTATTTTTAGTAGAGACGGGGTTTCACCATGTTTGCCAGGCCGGTCTCGAACTCCTGACCTCAGGTGATCCACACACAGCCTCTTTAAGTAAAGGTAGTAAATACGGTGGACTCTGTAACTGAGATAATGTTTCTCATGTACAAGGCACTTTAGAGGAATAGATATGCCTATTTAATTTGTGCTCAGCACCACTGTTGAGGTAATTGTTACTTTTACAAATTGAGAAAACCAAAGCAAGGAGAGCGATAAGTAACTTGTTCACAGTAGCCTAGTTGGTAATGGAGGAGTGTAGGAAGATTCTAGAATCAGGGAACTAGATCCTATGTAAACACCAAGCTGTTAGTTATTGAACAAAATCCTTGAGTTAAGGGTAGAACTAAATGTTTTTCATCTGTTGTTTAATTCTCAAAAATCTATAAAAATGGTACTATCACCATATCACTTTTATTGGAAAATTGATAGACTCAGGTGGAGCTGCATGTATTTTTGAGCAATATGAAATTATTCTTTTTGTTGTTCCATAATTGTCAAATGCGGAAAATCTTATAAATCCAATCTAATATGAATATGACTAACATACATGTAGATAAAAGGTATAAATAGATACATATAGAGAGATGTAGGAAAACAGAAAACCTCAGCCGTGACTGAATAGTGATAAGATTGTGTTTAACATTTTCCTCATTGTCTATAATTATTCATGTTTTGTTTTGTTTTTTTTGAGATGGAATCTCGCTCTGTTGCCCAGGCTGGAGTGCAATGGCACAATCTTGGCTCACTGCAACCTCTGCCTCCCAGGTTCAAGCGATTCTCCTGCCTCAGCCTCCTGAGTAGATGGGCCTGCAGGCGCCCGCCACCACGCCCGGCTAATTTTTGTATTTTTAGTAGAGATGGGGTTTCATTATGTTGGCCAGGATGGTCTTGATCTCCTGACCTGGTGATCCACCTGCCTGTGCCTCCCAAAGTGCTGGGATTACAGGCATGAGCCAATGCACCTGGCCTATTTTTGCATAAAAAGTTAATGTTTAAGCCTTTTATTTTTTTGAAACTAGAAGACATATTGCTTTAGATTATTTCAGAATGATAATTAGCTTGTTTAGAGAACATATGCCCATTTGGGGATATCTATCAGCAGCTCAGTATGTTCCTAAAATACTATTTTAGAATATAATTTTTTTTAATTTGGGAAATAATCACAAGATTGTTCATCAAAACATTGACTATATTACTGAAAACAGAGGCAAACTAAATGCAGCTATTTTTTAAATAGATCTGGCAGATCCATATGTATACTACAATGGAGTTTTTAAAATTATTTTTGTAGAATAATATTAAATAATATAAAAAAGTACTTATAATAGAGCATTACATTAAAAAGTTGTTTCCAGATTGTTTAAAAATGTCATATTTTAAGATAATAATATGATAAGGGTTGAGACACGTACACCAAAATCCTAGAGTTTTAGCTAGGGTGGTGAGATTCATGGTAAATTGTTTTTCCATATTATCTATATTTTCTAAAATTTCTGCTGTGAATATATATTTTATAATAGTTAAAAAGGAGTCTTATGAGTATCGTACCTTTATAAAGAGAAAAAATGTATTTGCCCAATTTCCTGCTCCACCAACTGTGAATTAGGTCCGTATTAACTGAAAATGACGCTTTTCTGGCAGCTCAAGTGAAAGAATGAAGAAGATAAACCAACAATTTATCCATATTATGCATGACACCACTATTTCACCACTTATTGCTTTTGTCGTCATCATGATTATCACTGCCATTGTTAACATATTCAACATGCTTACTTCAGAAACTGTATTAAGCATTAGTCCGCTTTATTCTAACAACAGTTCCGTCGACACATAGCCTTTCATAATCTATAGAATTTTTTTTTAAATGGCAAGGCCAAAATCAATGGCCAAGAAGATTCATATAAGCAGCAATTCAGAAAGCATGATATAATCCTGGAATCATCTTAACGTAAAACAGGAAAGGGAGAATGTATGCTTCTCAGCAATATACTTAGCGTAGTTCACACATTGTAGATTTAAAAATACTCGATTTAGCCTAGCGTTGAAAAAGTTGGAATGGAATGGAATAAAATGAACAGAATGGAATGATATGGGATGGGATCGTGTATGCATTCAAGGATCAGGCCATGACTGGTTTATTTTTACTTAAATATACAGCTCAACTCCTGAAGTGGGAAACGAAGAATTGCTCAGTTGGTTCAACTAATGCAAATGATATAACTCAAAGTCTCATGGGAAAAGGAAATGACAGCGAAGAGGAAATGAGATTTCAAGAAGTCTTTATGGAACACATGAGCAACATGGAGAAGAGAATCCAGCATATTTCAGACATGGAAGCCAACCTCATGGACACAGAGCATTTCCAAAATTTCAGCATGACAACTGATCAAAGATTTAATGACATTCTTCTGCAGCTAAGTACCTTGTTTTCCTCAGTCCAGGGACATGGGAATGCAATAGATGAAATCTCCAAGTCCTTAATAAGTTTGAATACCACATTGCTTGATTTGCAGCTCAACATAGAAAATCTGAATGGCAAAATCCAAGAGAATACCTTCAAACAACAAGAGGTAAGAGTTTGTGGACTGCAAGGTCACTTGCTGGAACTGAATCCATCCAAGTCTCGTCTCCTTAGGCAGTACAGGAAAGCAAAAGTTGCAAACCCTGTTTCATCATCCTGTTTGCCCTGATTTCTATGGCTAACTTATCCAGATTTTAAACGAATGTTAAGGGATTTAAAACGGATTTGCCTTCTCTAAACTCTTAGAAAAAGGGGAAATTTTTCCCATTGAATATAGACTCCCTTTACATATTTTATAAATACTGTTAAAATGTCTTTTTAGACTGCCTAAACAAATCATAATTTTTAGATTATCTTAGCAGATCTTGAGAAGTGAACACTCTGTATGTGTGAATTTTGCAACAGACCCATTTGATATGCTTAGATTTTTTTTTTATTTGTAAGTTTCACTCAGAACTTTTGAACTTATACATGGTCCTCACCTTAAGGTGTCAGAAGACAATGGTATTACAGTTTTTGTATGGGGAGTCTGTTGGTGAACCTCATCCCAACATGTTGATATTCCGTTTCTATTCCATGTCACGTCTAAAATCTGTCAGTGTTTCCTACATTGTTAATAAGTAAGCATATCAAAGGGTATTGGGATATCAAAGCCTTGGGCTATAGAAAGATTAGAGAAAGTATACAAAGAAGAAAGTGTCCATAGTTTTGAATAATATAAGAAAGAGAGGAAGCGAAAATGTTAGTTATCAGGATAGACATTGATTAAGTTGGGGGGAGAGAAGAATGGAGAAGAAATACTATTTATGTAGAAATAGGGTCAGAAGAGCACTGAGATGAAGTAAGGACAGAGGGAAGGTGGATGAGATGGAAGAAGAAGGATACATTTGATTCTGGCAGTGCATTAAATCCTGCAGAGACCATGGAATGTTTTTGTTTGTTTGTTTGTTTGTTTTTGAGATGGAGTCTCACTCTGTTGCCCAGGCTGGAGTGCAGTGGTGAGATCATGGCTCACTGCAACCTCTGCCTCCCAGGGTCAAGTGATTCTCATGCCTCAGCCTCCCATGTAGCTGGGATCAAAGGCACGTGCCACCTCACCCGGCTAATTTCTGTATTTTTAGTGGAGACAGAGTTTGCACCATTTTGGCCAGGCTGATCTCAAACTCCTGGCCTCAGGTGATCCGCCCGTCCTGGCCTTCCAAGGTGCTGGGATTACAGGCATGAACCACTGCGCCTGGCTGACCATGGAATGCTTTTGAACCCAAACATGAGGAATTGAAAGCAAATTGGAAACTATCTGGAAGGTGGTAGAAATTTTGAACCTGTTTGAAGTGATAATTAATGGAAACAATCAAAATCTGGTGATCAGTGAGCTGTTTGAGTTTCGATAGATTACACTTAAATTTTGGAGGGAATTCCAGCATTAGAAAAGGAAATGCAAGGGAATGGTGAAATTTGAAAGCTATATACATCTTTAAAAACAGTAGTCACTCACAGAGACTTAGAAACTAGGTCAGTGCCAGTGCGTGTGTGTGTGTGTGTACTCCTGTGTACACTGAAAAACAACATTGGGACTCTCATCCCCGTTGCTTGAATAATTTTATTGACCTTTGAATCTTTAGCTCAATGTAGGAATAAATAAATTAAATGAATGCCTGCATTTGTAAATGGCGTTTGAGGAAATAGGTTATAAGTGACACCAGCATAACACTTATCAAGGACACATCAAAAATTAATTTGAAAGAAAGAGGAAGAACATTGGCACCAAATGAAAGACAGGGGTGGCATTTATCATCTTCATCCATAGAGGTGAAAAGGACTGTATGACTACAAAATTAAATGTCTGTTTCTAGGAGGGTCACTGGTGGTAGCATGTGGAGGGAGTGTGTGGATGCTATATAGGATTTTTTGAAATTAAATACACTTTTCCTCCTCCCAGTAAAAATAATTTCCAATGAAATTTGACAAATGTAAACACCATGTGCAGTTTTCAAAGAAGGGAATAAGAAGGTAGCCTCAGCGGCCAGGCGCAGTGCCTCACGCCTGTAATCCCAGCACTTTGGGAGGCCGAGGTGGGTGGACCACGAGGTCAGGAGTTCGAGACCAGTCTGGCCAACATAGTGAAACCCCATCTCTACAAAATTAAAAAAAAAAATTAGTCAGGTGTGGTAGTGTGCACCTGTAATCCCAGCTACTCGGGAGAACCACTTGAACCCAGGAGGTGGAGGTTGCAGTGAGCCGAGATCATGCCATTGCACTCCAGCCTGGGTGACAGTGCGAGACTCCGTCTCAAAAAAAAAAAAAAGAAAGAAAGAAAGAAAAAGTAGCCTCAGCTTTTAGGTATGATGAAAAACCTGGATGATTCCTCATTTCTAGGAAGCAAAATCACTGTCTAGTCACTTAACACTGTATGCTGAATGTCTGGAACTACCTGACATACTTGCAGCAATTTTTAGCCCCCTAAATTAAGTCAAGTGTATTTATCATGGTGGTGTGCCCCACAAACATCCATGCTCACTATTTCACCTTTAGTGTAATGATGGTATTGTACAGAAAATATTCAATGGTCAGGGAAGGAGGAGGTGCAAGATAGAGAAATTCTAATCTAGAATAAGGTTTTGTTTGGGAGAAGGCACAGTTAGAGCAATGAAAGCTGATAAGTCTCTCTGCTTAAGTATAGTGTCATTGAAGAGGCAAATCTAAACGCACATTCATTTATTTTCGAAGGTCCTGCACTCTGACCATCTTGATCCTCTCACCTAAGCTTGTCTAGTCTAGTCCAGCTCAAGAGAGTGTAATATTCTTTTTACTTCTGGATTAAAGAAAAACATACCACTGGCTTATTTCCCCATGTGCAAATCGGAAATGAGTATCTATCAACTTTAGAACATAGGAGTACTTAATACAATAATAAAGCATACAATGAAGACAGAAAATGGGATAAAAGTAGAACAGAGAGACAAAAATTATTACCAGAATAGATGAGAAGATTTGGTTCATCAAAAAGAAAAAGCCCAGTGCTGAAAGAGAAAACCAAGCAAATGATCTAAAAGAAAAATTAATAAATATTAATTGTCAGAAATTTAATGACTGGATACTTTAACCTCACTATAACTTGAAAAACAAGTTAAATAATAATGATTTGCTATGTACCTACTCTTACTATGCAAACTTAAATATATTAATGGTACCCAGTATTCAGCTGCAAAAAGTGGACGCTGATACGCAGTAAGAGGAAGAAAAATGGTAGCATATATTTGGAGAGTAGTACGGCAATGGTTGAACAAAAATGCTGTTTAATGTTTAGTCCCTTTGGTCAAATCCACTTCAGGAAGATGTTCTATAGAAGTACTTATATCAATATACAAATATATTTAAAATGATGTTCATGGCAGCATTGTTTAGTTGTAGAAAAGTGCACAGCTCAAAACACTATGAATAGGAATCCTAAATAAATTTTGAGAAATAGATTCAATTCCACTAAATTACTGAAAATATCAGTCTCTAAAGTATTTTAATAGACAAATATCCTTAATATATTATTGAGTAAAATATAAAAGCATATTCCAGGATATAGGTAGATCCTCTGTCTTTTTCACACTCTTAAGTATATGAATGTGTATGTATAAATATACACAAAATATACGTGTATTTGAAAATACAAAATACTAATGCCTCAAATACAGAGGCAATGCAAATTGAAAGTAAAGCACTGTTAATATGCGAGTTCGAGGTTTTATTGAGTATGAAAATCTATCGTCAATGATCATCACCACTGAGGATTATGACATTAAACTTCACTTATTACTATAAAACAATTTCCAATATAAATCTATCAAATTCATGAAATTTGACTATGTTGCCACTGTAAGTACAGTATGAAGACATTTTACTTCAGATAAATTAAGACCTTATGGTGTTTATTTAATTTTATTGTTAGCATTTTGACATCTATATATATAGGAATAGAAACATATCATAGATACATTAAATTGATTTTTGAAGGGGGTTGTGATTGTAAACATTCAGCCATTCAGTCAAAAGAGGAAATGTTTCACAATTAAAGAATTACTACTTTCAAAACAGTTTTCTAATTTCTATATTCTTATTCCATAAAACTCCCATAATATGTTTTTAAAAACCTGAACTCTGAGGGTTTCTTGAACTTTCATATTTGATAATTATGTATGTAACAAAGGCTGTGAATGCTCACTTATGTTTTACAGGAAATCAGTAAATTAGAGGAGCGTGTTTACAATGTATCAGCAGAAATTATGGCTATGAAAGAAGAACAAGTGCATTTGGAACAGGAAATAAAAGGAGAAGTGAAAGTACTGAATAACATCACTAATGATCTCAGACTGAAAGATTGGGAACATTCTCAGACCTTGAGAAATATGACTTTAATTCAAGGTAAAATGTCTTGTCATTTCTCCAGAAAATGATATATATATTAAAATATACTGATACATGCAGAGATTTGATATTTGAAATCCTATGGTTTGAAATAAACAGTTTTTGAGCTTACATTTACTGCAAATACCCAAAGGAAAGAATATGAAAATCAGATCAAGACAGGGTACGATAACCAGTAGCCTGGTATCACTTAAATAGAAAGGGAAAAGCAAAATATATCTTAAGGTCTAATGATTTTCTCATTGTTAAAAACTACCTCATAAGTACTGAATACAAGTTTTTTGTAATTACAAGTTTCTTCACATGTTCACAAACCAAGCTTGTTAATATTGCTTTTCCAAAACTTCCAGTCTTTTTTATTTCTTACTTGACTGTATTATTAATTAAAAGGATCTTTTGAACTCTCCAAAATAATGATGGATTTGTCCATTTCTTCTGCAGCGCCTGTTAGTGAAATAAGGTGAATTGAATCTTACTTACATATATATATATAATATATATATATGCTTTCTTTATAGGCTTTCAGTTTTAGCTTTACATTTTAGATATTTTAGTTTTAGCTTTACATTATAGATTTTTTCTATATTTTGATTTTTTGATTTCTGTATTTTGATTTTGATTTTCTATATTTTGATTTCAACCATTTGCATGTATTTTTCTATATTTTGATTGCAATCTTTTGCCTGTTGGTATTCTTTGTTTTAGGTTAGTCTCTTGTAATGAATACTTACCTTTTCTTTTAAAAAAATACACAATCTGACCATCTCTTTGCACTGTATTTATTTCCACTATCTTATCATGTGCTTTGGTTTTTTCCAGTTTATGTTTCTTTTGCTTTGCTGTATTGCCACTTTTGGACTGATTAAGATTTTTCTCTTGCTGAATTTTTCTCGCTACCAAAGTTACCAAACAGGTTTTAGAAACTTTGTAGTATATTTCTATTTCTTATTGATTGTTGACCTTAACATTTATCTTGAAGTCTAAAGTTGATCAGTATCTTAACATTCATCGTAAAATACACAAGGAACTGAAAGTGCTTTGATGATCCTTTTCCCTAGTTTCCTGCTAATATTTTTAGTACAGTTCATTCTACTTTATTTTTTTTAAATCGAGAATTTAGTCAATATTATTTTTCTTTTTTTATACAGACAATATTGTGGAGCCTTAATTAGGGAAAAGTAGTCAGGCTGGTAGGACCAGGGAAAGCAAAGAGAAAGAAGATAAGCTATAAATCTGCCTTTCTTCTTGGTCCAGAACATGTAGGTCCCTCCTGCAAGAAACTTATCACCAGATACCTGCAAGTTAACCCGCTGTAACCTTGGTTTATCAGTACTGCACAAGCTCTCTTCAGCATACGTTATAAACACTATTCTATAAAATCTTCAGCAAACCTTTGTTTCCTGGCAATCAGTTTCTCTTCTGCTGGCCAGCTCATTGCCTCCTTGCAGCATATTTTCCTGCTTTTGTTAATAAATCTGCCTTTCTTTATCTACAACCATCTTGGTAAATTATTTAACTCTGCACCACTGGCTCAGATAGGCATCACTCACCCACAACAAATATTTATTTAAATTTGCCCATGAATTTACCAATTGTTCTCCCTTCTAAAAGCACCTCGGTCATTTCTTCTGGGATTATTTTCCTTCTGCCTGAAGTATATCTTTTGGAAGTTCATTTAGTGAAAGTAAATTGATCAAGAAACCTTCTGATTTCATTTTCTCTATTTTGACTTGATCTTTGAAATTGTTTTACTATATACACACTTCTTAGGTTGACAGTTATTTTGATTCCTTCTATCAGTGTTATGAAAAAATTGGTCCCCTGGCTTCAAGCTTTTCTTATGGCTCTTAAAATGACTGCCACCAATCTGTTTGTCATTCTCTTTGTCTTTCATATCTGCAGTTTTACTTATCTGTGGTTTTGTATTGATAATGTATCCATCTAACATTTGTTGTACTTCTTATATTAGTGGATTTATGTCTATCAGTTTGGGAATATAACCAGTTTCATTCACTTTGACTATTGCTTCTTCACAATTCTTTCTCTCCTTTCCTCTGTAACTTACATGAAATTCATATTGGATGTTCTCATTCCAGCTTCCATGTCTGTTAAGCTCTATTTCATGATTTTAATATTTTGTCTCATTTTATATCATTAGCAACTAGAAAAATAGAAGTAAGAACTTTATGTGACTTCATTTCAAATACACTAGTTTGAGAAAATTAAGAAGCCTAATAATCAAGTGATGACAATGAAAAAAAGAATAAAAACAAGTCCCAGAAGACTGTATATAGACAATTTTTACTTCTAATGCTTATAGTTAGTAAAATTATGTAAATTTACAGACACATAAATATGTAATATAATCATTGTTTTAAAATTTCAGAAAATGATAAACACAAAATTCAGGGTAATATTTATCTATGAAAAGGAAATAGATGAATGAGATGGGGGAACATCTAGGTAGATACCGATTTCTTGGATTGTGATGTTGCAAGGGTATTCTCATTATTGTTGTACTTTATAGCTTGCTTATACAGAACACATATCATATATAGTATTTATCACAGTAAAACAGATGATAAAGGAAAATTTGAATTAATCAGATTTTTCTCTAACAGTTAGATACCTCCACTTTGGATTTCAAATAAATGTCCGAAGCTTTACAAATTCAAAACCAACTCCTTGCTTCTTAACTAGCCACCCGCATCTGCCTCCCCAAATCTGTTGCGTTTTCAGTCTTTTTGTTGGTTTTGTCATTTTCCAACTACCTGCTCACTCCATGATTTTGGAAGCTGTCTTTGACTTCCTTGCTCTCATTCTCTACGTAATCCATTTGTAAGTCCTACTAATTCTTCTTTCATACAATATCTCAAACCAAACTTCTTCTTACTCTCTATTACTACTCTAATTCAAGCAACCATATCCCAGTCTGGTATATTACATCCGCTTCTCAGTTGGTGTCCCTGGCTCTGCTCTTAGTCCATTCTAAATAGCAAAAAAAAAAAAAAAATGCTATTTAAGAAAACCCACACAAATTACTGGATGTATATGGTTTCTCTCTTTACACTAGATGTGTCTTTTCTCTCTCTTGCTTAAATCCTCCAATGTCTTCTCATTAGACTTGGGATAAAATCTAAACTTCTCCTTGGTCTGTCACCTCTCTACTTCTCTGCCCTAATTTTCTCAATCTTCCCTCTGTCATCCTTCTGCCTAGCTTGGAAATGTGGAAGAATGAAGTGCCACGAACAAGTAAAAGTTAATATAGAAAAAGTGCTTGTTTCATTTCATGCTGTCCGTAATGAACACTAGACATTTTCTCTTTCTCTTGAAAGGTTCTTCTCTAAGTCTCTACTCCTTGGCTCCACTTGAAGTTACCTCCTCCACCTTCCACCATTCTTATTCTAAACTCCCCCATCTCTCTCTACCATGATTTGCTTTAATTTCCTCATAGTATTTACCACTATATGAAATCATGTCATCTCTACATTTGCTTACTTGTTTAGCTTGTATCTTCTCCAGCAGAATGTGAGCTCTGTGAGGTTAAGTCTTCTCCTTCTTGTCTACCTCTGCAATTCCAATGCCTGTTAGAGTGCCTGGAAAATAGTGGGTGAGCAATTATATATGTGTTGAGTGAATAAGTGAAACTAACACTTTCTTCTTAGCAAGTTACACTGTATAATAGCAGTGTCATTCTTCCTGGTTTCCAAGCTATCAATTTTAATTATTTTATATCTCCCAAGACCACCATTAGTTCTCAACGTTCTGTATTCTCTGTTCCTTTGTCATTTCTTTATATCCTCATATAAATTATTCTTATCACTTCTTTGCCAGAGTTGCAATTGTTTCCTGCCCAGACTGTAATCCTTTTTGCACCCTTGTAGAATACAGCCTTCCTAAAGCAAGTCTTAGATTGCATAAAGACTCTCTGTTGCCCCGTCATTAGACATACAGTTTTGCCTGTAGCACTCAAGGTCTTTTTCAGTGTGTCTCTTAACTAGTCTTGAATGCTTCATTCCCTCCCTTGTCTTTTTTGTATATCAAATATTTCAACTAATTTGACTGTGATTCTAATGTACCCAGTACTTTGTGCATCCTGCCTCATGTCTTTTCCTTTATTTGAAATATTTTCTCTTTGATTTGTATTCGAAGATATCTTGTTTATCATTCAAAGTCCATCTAAGATGCCACCTCTTGCATGAAGCCTTTGCTGGTTCCACCAATAGTAAGGCCCAGCTGATATTTATTTCTGTCTTAATATGGAACATTAAGTATTCTCTCACAAGAGAATACTTAATGTGATAGTTATGTATAAAAGTATCTCATATTCTCTTTGAACACAGTGTTCACTCTTCCTGGACCCAAGTTACTTCCATTAGAAACTGTTCTTTATATCTCTTATAGTGCCTATCCATAAAATATATATTTATTAATTAAATTATAACTTAAGAACTGTATTTTAGAAATTAATGAGTGCTTTATCCTTTATCATGTGTTGATTGCAGAGTTAGTGTAATTACTTTGTGTTCTCTTTTCCCTTATATTAATAATCACTAAATAATTATACAGTTAAAAGAGACAAAGATTTTTTAATACATTTCTCAAGTATTATAATAATTAGCGCTTTAAAGAACTACATAAAATTTCATTGTGGAAATGGTGAAGTAGAGTTTGGTGGAGAGTTGGGGATAACGTGATTTAAAGAAGCAAAGATGAACTCTAGAGAAAGGTATTTAAGAGAAATAAAATATAATATGGCTCTGTGGTGAGAATAACTAACATTTTGTTCATTTGGAAACATTTTAGATACATTGGCTTCCTAGGATGTAAAAGCACCAAAAAAGAAATATTGATTTTTATAGTAGAGAAAATGAAAAAGCAACTGAGGGCATTTGAATTTGGAGTTTTGTACAATTAATTACTGAGATTGTAACAGCTGGACTGTAGGCTAGAAGTGGTGGCTCATGCCTGTAATCCCAGAGCTTTGGGAGGCTGAGACAATATAATTCCAGCACTTCGGGAGAGTGAGACATGACGGCCTTTTGAGCCCAGAAGTTCAAGACCAGCCTAGGCAAAGTAGCAAGACCCTATCTCTGAAAAAAAAACAAAAAAAAATTAACCAAAGGAAAAAAACTGAATGGTGAGTTTATCTAACCACTATGTAAAGGAAAAATTCAGCTGAGGAATAATGGAAGAACAGATGCGGAAAATGAAGTCAATTAAATTTAGAACATGGTAGCATAGGATCAGGAAAGAAATGAAATTCTTCTAGTTCTGATTTTACCCAACTAGCTTTAAGACCTTGAGCAACTCACTCTCTGACCCTCTATAAATATGTTTAGTTAAACAATATTTGAAGTGTCTTCCAGATTAAATATATCTAAATCAATGATCATGAAAACTAGAAAAAAAAAAAGGAAGCAGGTTTAGGCAGCAATACACTAGAAGATGTGGCAGATTTTTATGATGATCTGAATATGAGACAAGATTGAAAACAAAGTAGAAGATTAATGCTCATAATGAATAAAAACTAGAGAAGCAAAGCTCTGGAAACTTAGTCAGATATTATTAGTGCTATGTTATCGTCTGAGGATTTTAAATGATATGATACACCTGGGTTTGTTTTTCTAGTAAATTGTGTAATTTTGTTCTATGATATTGATGATTATCAAATATTATATATCAGTACTTTTTTGTGGTTATATAGAAATCTTCCTTTTCCTTTTTAAGAAGTAATCATGGAGGAAGCTACATAGTAGATTTTGTGCATGTGTTGTATAAAGGTAATTTTTCATGGCAGATTATTGTGATAGTATTTATGAATTATTTCTATAACTGTAATTGGAAATATTAAAGATGAAAGATGATGTAAATTCTATGGCTTCTTGAACTAGAATAAATCATATATTTTGGCCAATATTAACCCAGTTTTTTTTTGACATGTATCAGCAAGGGAGCTGACAGGTAGCATTTTGTCCATTTATTGATGCAACGAGGCAGTTATTATGTCAGTATGGAACAAAATTTTGAAAAGACTAACTGGAAACTATGAACAAAAGGTGACTACAAGAGACTCTAAGTCTTTATTCTTTTTTCCATAATATGGCAGAATAGGTTACTGCATTTCCTTAATTTGATAGAGACATTGCAAAACGGCTTCTTATCAAAAAGAAGAAGAAAGCCAACACTGAGGGAAGTAGGAGGTGAAATAGATAAAACACATTCAGACTAGATTTAGAATCTCTAGCAGTAGTCCAGCTGTGTGATGGTGAAGATGTGAGCTACAATGGGAATGGAGAGGAGGCTAGTTTTGGAAGGTGGCAAGGTAGTGGATAGTGTTCTCAAAAGTTCTGCATCAGAAACTAAGAGTAAAGTGGTATATAATTTGTTATTTTATTCCCCCAATGAATCTAAAAGACACTTAAAACATTTATTGAGATCCTTCCAACATTTTGTTAGAAACAGTAAAAGAGCTATAACAATGTACAAAAATGAAACATAATGTGAGATTAATGTTACATGAAGAACAGAATGACAATAAAAAGGTACATTCAATATGCCTAGTTAGAACTCTAACAAAAAGCTTTACCTGTTTTTCTTATTGTAGGATTCGAATACCAGGCATCAGTATTTTTATATAAAAATACAGAGAGGGATCTTTAACTCCAAATTTTGTAAAATAATACTGATCTATTCACTGTGATTGAACTAATACTCCAAAATTAAGTATACAGTTCCCATAATTACATGTAATATAATTGAAAGGATAGTTAGTAATTAGGAGAGTTCCTTCCATCTCTTACTTACCAAAGAAATGGTGAGAAGTCCATCTCAGAGGCTAAGAGTCTAGATCTATTCTCTGTGTCCCTTGTTTCTTCTTGTTTCATGTTCTAGTTTTTCCTGGAATGTCTGCGTCTTGCTTTGGATCCTGAGTTACTAAACTGAAATCTTTGCTTGTGCACTTTTTTCAAAATACCATCCTTGAGTACTATCCCTGTGCTTCCCTTCAATTAGTTCAACAAAATTCAGGCATAAATTGAGTGTCTGTCCCGCTTGCCCCCCTCTCCTGGGATTCATTGCTGTGTAGTGATGAATGGATGCAGCTGCGTTCATGGTTATGGAAGTTACACTCCTTTTCTTGGGAAGTACTACATTCTTCTGCAGAGAATAGGGGGCACATAGAGATTCCCTTTGATATAGAAATCTTACATTTCTTGTGCAGCACTTAAATATATGTCTCGCAGCAATTAAGCTATACCTTAGAATATAATACACCGGTTAATTTCTAAAAGACCTGTAACATGTTGTTTGCATGACGATTATGTGAAAAAATATACACATACACACTTAGGAAAGAAATGGTAAAGATCTTTAGTTAAAATAACACAACTACGAATTATATTTTTCCTCATGCTTTTTCTAGGCTTTTATGTTTCCTATAAGTAGAGTTGCTTTTATAATAAAAATACAATTAAATGTGTGTCCAATGTTGCATATGAAGAGAAAGGGACATTCTATTGAGAAGAGTAATGATATCTTGGGCCTCTAAAACCCAAATTGTACCTTGAAAATGGGACATACCAGAGGAATAGACAGAAGTAGAGTCAAGGATGTCAAAATAAGCAACAAAAAAAGTACAAAATATACTTATTCATGAGATAATCTTTATTTATTTATGTGGTCCCCCTCTTAGATTTCTTCGGGTATTATGTCTCCCACCTGATTAAAATTTGTAAACAAGTGCATTCTAACCAGGGATGCTGTATATATTTGTATGTTTTCCTTGGACTATGTATGTGTCCAAACTAGCAATTGAAAATGCTTCCTTTAAAATATCACTATTTCCTTATTCTATGGTGAATCTATAGAATAATGTTTCTTTCTATTTCTTTCTTCTGGTGTTGAAAAGGAAACTAAGTGCTCTTCTTTAGATAAAGAAGAGATTATTTGTCCTCTGTACTCCATATGGAATATGGTATGTAGGTAGGATTACCTTTGAGTTCTAAAGACATGCTGGGTATAATCATTTTAAAGGCATGATGGGCAGATATCTGTTTTGCTGGACACAGAAAATACAAATGGCTAAATCAGTGTTGTTTAGTTACAGCTCTCAGGAGAGCCACCTGAAAAAAAATGATGAGACCAGAGTTTTCCTTGCAATGTCTCCATTTTGTTTACAGTATTTATAGCAACCTAGAAATTCTACTTAATATTTTACTTGAAAAAATAGTTCCTCTACTCATTTTCACCTTCCTGCCTTTCCTCATGCCTTTCTCAATCCCTAGGAATTGTCTTCCTTCCCCTTCCCTTCATTCTTGAAAGTACCCCTCATATCCTACTTTCTTAGTGAAGACTTCACCCATCACCATTCACGCCGATCTACAGTTCACTGACAAATATCTGAGTTTATGGTCGGTTCCAACAAAGTGCTTTCTGGTTGTCTACCATGTGTGAATTTTCCTTTCCCTTGAGGGGATCACAAATGTCTTTTAAGTTCTTACTTACAGATTTTCCATATAGTAGCTAACTCCGTATTATATCTAACTCTATGTCTAACTGCCTAGGATGCGCACAACACTAATGTGACTTTGTGCCAGCCTGCTGTCTTTTCTCTGCCCCCAGGTTCTCAGAACATAGAAAAGTGTTAGGCACATTCACATTTAATATACTGTTAGGTTGTTTACTTTGAGGCAATGTCATCCTCATTAGTATAGGGCATCATATTCCTGAATAGCAGAATACTCCTCCATTCATGAAGTTCAGTATTATACATTCTATATTATTGCACAACAAATAGAAGACTTTGGATTTCCTTATATAAGTACCTTGACAGATGACTAACCCATTTTTCCTTTGCTTTACAACTATGATCAGGAACTGTAATTTTTTTAAAGGTCCTCCTGGACCCCCAGGTGAAAAAGGAGATCGAGGTCCCACTGGAGAAAGTGGTCCACGAGGATTTCCAGGTCCAATAGGTATGGTAATTATAGCTATTTAATCATATACTGTGAAGATAGATGATAAACATCCAGGTACATGTGTAGGGGAGGATTGCTATTTTATTTATATCCTGCAGAGGATGTGTATGTGTGTGTGTGTGTGTGTGTATGCACGCGCATGTGTATGTGTATGTGTGTGTGTGTGTGTGTGTTGGGGGGGTAGTAAATGTTCTAGTAGCCTAATCATATAATATACTGAATGATAAGCATTACTCATGACTTTTGAAGAAAATAAATGCTTTAACCAGAGTAACCAAATGGAATTGTTCATAAGTCTAGAGAGTGACACGTACATAATAGACAGCAAACAGTATAAGGCAGACCTAACCGTAGATCATATGTGAAGGGGAGTACAACAATTATCTTTGCATTGAATAAATCATCTTCACGTTTGCAAGCTATCTCATTTTTAAGACGTGAAAACTCACATTAGTAGTGAGTTATGAATCACAAGCAAATTGGACTATATTTATTATATAGTATTTGGAATATATCTGTTTAAACTAGTGAAATCTGAATGTAAATATTGGCTAAAATATGGATGACACTTACCTTGCTGACAGTCACTCTCTGTGCTTTACTAAGAGCAAAACTGTTTCAAATTATTTTCCTCTAAGTTGTAATCTTGAAAGAAGTATTTTGAAAGAAGACAGTAGAAGACACAGAAGAGAGAACACGAACTTTCTTTGCTTGAAAAAATAAAAAAGATAATAACATGATTGTCATGTTAGCCTTGGCTTGAAATCAAATATCCTGCATGCCGTTTGATGGTAGGAAGTATACTGCAAGGTCTAATTATAAGTAGAATTGTTTGTGTTACCAAAACATGTCTAAATACCATGTACTTCATCTTATTTTTCTGTCTTTTGATTATATAAAAGGTTCTTCTTTCTGATCAGTGTATTGACTAGCCCTGGTCACATCAGAAACATTTTTGAAAATGAGAAGCATGAACTTGATACCTGCCTAAGCACATATATGTATATATATGTATATACATATATGTGGCATATTATATGTGAAGATAGATGATATACATCCAGGTACACATGTTTTATATGTATAAAATAGCAATCCTCCCCATATATATAATATGCCAAGTCAGGTGGTATTAGTATTGATGTGTTTTTGAATGCCTTGCCAGGAAAGAATTTTTATTCAGGAAAGTCTTTCTACTTGACTAATGGTAATCAGATATTAACAATGCTGCATTAATGTCATAAGCAGGGGAAATAACCAGTGTTAAATCTGCTGCCAGAACTACCATTGTCAAGCCCCCTCCATACAGGCTGCGATTGTCAGAGCTTTATAACTCAACCATAAAAGTTCAGTCTGGGCTACATCTTGCCATACAATGCTTCATCTTGGGAGAATCTTCTGCAGCTGTTTCTGAACTATGAATGTATGAAATAGAAGGATTTATAAATTTCAGCTTGTGTTAATGTTATAAATAGACACCATTGCAAAGAATCTTTGATTTTGTTTTTTTTATTGTAAATTAACGATTTGTCATGGTTTAAATTTACAGGGTAAAAAGTGATGTCATAATTTGTTGCTTTTGGTACTGCTCATTTACACAAATAGGCATTACCCAGTTCCTCATAAAAGACAGGTCGAGTTCCTGGGGTAATCAATGACTCTTCTAGGCTATCAGGTTACCATTTAGTTTGGTGCACTATGAGAGAAGTATTCAAAATACCAGGCATCTTTCCTAATGAATTATTTCTGGATGTTTTGCTACATTCTGTTCGTTTCTCCACCAGATTGTCTAATTGCCTTATATTTGATACCGAAATCAGGAAGCAAAGAGTATATGATGGACAATCATACTAATTCTGCTTTCTAATCTGAGCAGGTTTATTACTTCCCCATCTCTACATCCATTTGAGCCTACTAAACTCAGCTTGACCAATTCAAACTCACCTAGACTCACAATCATGATGTGAATATCTGCAAAACCTAAGTGGTTGTCCTAGTAGCCTCAAATAACTAATACATTAAGTAGAGTAGAATTGTTATTCATATACTAGGGTGGATATTATGTTTAAATATGCTTTATTCCCCAAATAATAACAAATTTAGTTTAGAGGGCTATTTCCTTGACAGCATGCTAGGGAGAATGACCTATCACTTTTCACTCAAAAACTATGTGCTGAGCACTTTCTCCAGGCCTGGTGTTCTACAATACCCTATAGAGTATGTGTAGACAGATACAGAATCTCTGAATTCACAGCGCTTCCAGGATGATAGGTAGTAATATAAGGGAGGCAAATGTCATGATCAAGGATTTTTTATCTCATGTGAGTTTCTTTTAAGGGGCTGATTTTACCCATGACAACAATGTTTTGAAGGAGAAGCAACTTTCTTTTCTAAAGGAAACTTTGTGTGGGCCATCTAAGAAGCTGTTTGTGCCCAATGTGATCAATAACAAGGTAGTTTGACCTGTAGGCATGGGCGGGGCTACCTACATGTGATGCCCTGGGAGAGAACTGAAGGCTTCTCTGGCTGCAAACTTTTCATCATCAACCGGTACTATTTACTTCCTTACATAGTCTGAATTTTCCACCATAGGAATCGTGCTTCCAGAAGAGAAAATAAAGCTCGTCTTACCCATAGATATTGGAAGAGAGGAACCATATTTTATTAATGTTTATATCCACATATATCTTTACCCTGGCCCACCCCTTCCCATAGGCTATGGCCCCAAGAAGGCCCCTCCCTAAAGCTTCAACAAGGACAGGATCCTTAAATATACACCTGAGTAAGGAAAGTTGCCTGGCTGCAGGCTGTCGCTCTACACCTGAGTATTGAAAGTGGGTTTTTTCTGGAAGTAACAAATTGTGCCAATGAATCAAAAAATGTCACTGCTAACTGTGTACGTATTATTTAATAAAACTAAATTTAGAAGCCTTTACAACAGGCTGGCAAAACTAATGATTGTATTACTGAGGAGGAGGATGAGGAAGAGGGGGAGGAGAACAAGAAAAGCTAACATTTACAAAGTAGTCATTACATGCCAGGCACTTTTCTAAGTGTTTTACGTGTATGAGCTCTTTTAACTATCACATCAGCCTGATGATGCAGAAACAAATAATACACCCATTTTACAGGTGCAATGCACAGTAAGGTTAAATGACTTGCTTGAGGTCAATCAGCAACTGGTAAGTGGCAAAGCTGGTATTTGAATCCCAATGGGCATCAGTGCAGAGTCCATGCCCTTAACCAGTCTGCTACTTTGCAGAAAGGAGCCTGAACGGAGCAGGACACCTAGGACATGTGAATAATTATCAGACCAGCTTTATGTAAGTGATTTGATCACTCTGGTCTCATGGAACTGTCTCTAAAATGATGGATTCTGACCTGATGATGTCTAATGTCTCTTTGAACATCCCATGGCTGAGATTCCATGTAATTGTACTTATATTGTCCATGAGTTAGAAGCAGGTGCCAGACCCTTTCCCATTGCCACAGATTATTGTAGAAAATTAGTTAATTGCCTCCTGAAAGCTGCAGGGTATCTGATCTTTTGGAATAAAGTTCAACAGCTGTGCTTATATTTTGGGGACTACATTTTGAACCATCATTAAACAAACAAGTCACATAACTCCATAGGCCATATAGAGTCTGCTTAACCATCTCCGAGAACAGAGGTCTATGATTGCCTGATTTCCATGAAAGTATCTCATATGCTTCATTTACCGATTTATTTGTTCACTCATTGAAAATGTACTTGATTTGTAGTTGAACAACCTTGATTTTTAGTTGAACAGCTGTGTTCTGAGCATCACTGTGAGGTACTTGAGAAGTCAGCATTGGAGGGGCTTCTCTGATGCTCTTATGGCCCCAAGATGCTCCTGTCTAAAGCAGGCACCATGGCATTCTCTGCCATGGGATCAAGTGAGACTGGGTGAACGAGATCTCTCTGAATTGATAATGACAAAATAAGATGCCTAAACTGTTACAATAGTTTATCAAGAACTACTGAACTCTAGGATGAAATATTGTATTTCATAGGAATATAACGTTTTCTTTTATATACAGTTGTTATGATCACCATAGTAATATTGGGTAAAAAAATAGCCATTTTCAGTTTTCATTTAAGCATAGGAAACCCTGGATTTGTGTAAGTATATAGTAGATACTCATAAGTAAATCTGTGTATCGCATGTGTGTGTGTGTGTGTGTGTGTGTGTGTGTGTGTGTGTGTGTTTATGTTTATTTACCCTGGGATTACAATGAAATATGTAAGAACAGGTCCATGATAGATAAAGTAATATATTTCAGAGCCAAGACACCAATTTATTTTATAAAGCACTCGTTGATACTTTACATTGCTTGAGTTGCATTTTTTTCTAAGGCAAATCTTAAGAATTCAATTTTCAGCTTATGCATTTTAAAGTTATTATTTCAGCTACAGCAAAATCCTGCCATTTGATGATTACTGGTTGACTACATAAGTCTTCTGGTTAAAACTCCAAGATCTATTTTTTCTAATGTGCTTTTATTTCTACCAACAATATGTTATTTATTGAATAGCTACAATGTGCTGAATGTACTAAGGTTTATATTTATTGCTTATATTGTCTTTCAATGTCAAACATTAAATTTTAGGAAAGATATTAATCCATTCATTTGAAGATTCTCTAATTTCATATTCACTTATAAAACTAGATGTTTTCATTATACTCTCAAGTCTGTATGAAAATGAATTATTACCTTCTTTTTTCTTCGTTAATAATGTAGGTCCTCCGGGTCTTAAAGGTGATCGGGGAGCAATTGGCTTTCCTGGAAGTCGAGGACTCCCAGGATATGCCGGAAGGCCAGGTATTACAGTAATGTGTATTTTCTTTATAGAATATGTAGAAGAAACACCAGATAATTTATATATATATACATATATATACACATATATACACACACATATATACATATATATACACATATGTATACATATATACACATATATACATATATATACACATATATATACATATATATACACATAATGTTATATATGTAGTATATATATTTTTAAATTCTTGGATGATAAAAAGTGGTCATTGTGTGAATACTGGTATTCACATGCAGTTATTTTGTGGTCTAGAAATGATTTCTGAAATCAGATTTTTGAAACTGACTTCTGTTCACCTGAGGAAAGTCTCTGTATCCCAAAGGAAAATCGTTTAAAAAAACACACAGGAGTTATAAACTCCTCACAATCATAAATCATCACGAACAATGATATCCATCTTTGAACAAAGAGAGTTGAAAGACTGGCAAAGAAAAAAAAAGAAGCAAAGTGTAGATACCCGTTTAACCACAACTGGCCAGACTTTGTGAAGTTACTGTTAGCAAAATACAGAGAAGTCTGAAATCCTATCCTCTGCAAAATAAATTGTCTGCCATTATCTACTAGTGCTTAATAATCAAGGTTGCTCAGCATTTTGAAATGTACACACATGATGATATTATTTCCATCAGCTCTGCCAGTAGCCTAAGCTTAAACTGCAAACTTTGAACAGCAATCTTAGAAAGAGCTAGGCTTACGATCTCCTAATTTCAAAGTGAATTATCATCAAGAGAATAGAGTCGGGCCAAGTGCAGAGGTGAGCACCTGTAGTCCCAGCTATTTGAGACGCTGAGGTGGGAGGATTGCTTAGCTCAGGAGTTTGAGACGAGCCTGAGCAACAAAGTGAGTCCCTGTCTCTAAAAAAATAAGAAAAAGAAAAAAAAAGGAATAGGATCCCTATCATTGAGGTATTTTTAAACTACATTTTATTTTTAGAACAGTTTTACATTTATAGAAAAACTGCACAGAAAGCATAGAGAATTCCCATAAACCACCCAGGCACACATGGTTTCCTCTACTATTAACGTCTTGCATTAGTGTGGTATATATGTAACCATTAATAAACCAACACTGACATATTATTACCCAAAATCTATAATGTACATTAGTGGCCACTCTTTCTGTTGTACATTTTATGTGTTTCAGCAGATGTATAATGTCGTGTATCCATCATTACAGTATTAGACAGAATAGTTTCACTGCCCTAAAGGTCCCCTGTGCTCCACCAGCTCTATTCCTCCCCACCACAATCTCTTGGCAGCTGCTGATCTTTTTACTGACTCCATAGTTTTGCCTTTTCCACAATGTCATATAGTTGGAATCAGACAGTATGTGGCCTTGTCAGACTGGCTTCTTTCACTTAGCAATATGAATGTAAGGTTTCTCTATATCTTTTCATGGTCTGATTGCTCATTTCTTTTTATTACTCAATAGTATTCCATTTTATGGATTTACCACAGTTTGTTTATCCATTCATCTATTGAAGGACGCTTTGGTTGCTTCAAAGTTTTAGGCTGGGCGTGGTGGCTCACACCTGTAATCCTAGCACTTTTGGAGGCCAAGGCAGGCAGATCACTGAGGTGGGCGGATCACTTGAGGTCATCAGTTCAAGACCAGCCTGGCCAACCTGGTGAAACCCTGTCTCTACCAAAAAATACAAAAATTAGCCAGGCATGGTGGCATCCTATTCAGGAGGCTGAGGTGGGAGGATCACTTGAACCCAGGAGGCAGAGGTTGCAATGAACCAAGATCATGCCACTGCACTCCAGCCTGGGTAACAGAGTGAGACCCTGACTCAAAAAGAAAAAAGTTTTAGAAATTATACATAAAGCAGCCATAAACATTAATGTGCTGGCTTTTTTGTGGGCAGGAGTTTACCTAAGAGTGTGATTGTTGGATCAAATGGTAAACCTATGTTTAGCTTTGGAGAGTATTATTTCATTCATTCACCCAGTTCACACAACTTGATGAGGGGTCACTGTGTGCTGGAGATAAATACAGCAAAGCTGCTTTTCTTAAGGAGCTGGATACAGAAAAAAAAATGCATAAGCAATTAGCTATAATGCCAGGTGGTAAGTAAACAACCTTGGTGAGGTTGGACAAAATGCTGTATGGAAGTAGAGAGTAAGGAGTGATTAATTCCATACCGTAAGAAAATGTGTTAGATAGAAAGTAGTGTTTGTTAGCGCTGGACTAAAAGAGGCCTAGAATTTCTTTAGGTTTGTATTTCTAAAACTGTTGTAGGTGTTGGAATCACCAGGAGGATGTGTTAAAACAGCTTACAGGACTCCACCCCAGAGTTTCTGATGCAGTAGGTCTGGGATTGGGCTTGCATCCTCACCAATTTCCAGGTGAAGGTGATGCTATTGGTCCAGGGACCACATTTTGAAAACCATTATGTTTAGGTGGAAAAAAACAGTGGAGAAAGAGTAATCACGCACAAAGAAAAACAAGGGCAGAGGTAATAAGTCCCTTGACAAAACATATCCTTAGGACATCACTTCTTATTAAAAGACAGCAATCTGGTAGAGATGTCAGCAGCAGTGCCAGGTGCTGCTCTAGTTGTACTGCAGACTAAAAGAAGGAACAATACAGTCTCTCCTCTACAAGAGTCTGAAGAAGGTGCTAAAATTAGAAATAAGTCCGATAATTGTCAAATATGAAATATGTAAAAACAGGTCCATGATAGATAAAGTAATATATTTCAGAGCTAAGACCCCAATTTATGATATAAACACTCTTTGATACTTTACATTGCTTGAGTTGTAATTTTTTCACAGCCTGGATTATGTGAATGATATCAAGAACATTATCAGATTCTGAAGCAAAAAGTTCAAAAAGAACATTCTCCATCTATTTTCTTCTATTCTCCCTCCCACACTCCTTTTCTTCTCACCTTGCCCTTTGCTTCTACGTGGATTAAGTACACACTGCTCGTAAGGGTACAGTGCTAGAAACAGGGAAATGAAGGGTGAATAAGACAGTCTACAACTGAAAAGATACACAAACATGAGAAGAGAAAGAGAAGACTTCACACTTTCTCCTTGCATAGCAGATCTATAGAGTAGTCCATTTATAAGACCTGACATATTTACTTCAGAAAGTTTGGAGGATTTAATTGAAGTGAAACCTTGCCCGTCTTCAAAATCCGTAGAAGGTTCTGTTCTACCTTGTTCAACATAGTAGAACTTTCAGCATGCAAATAACGTGTTTCTGTCTGTTTTGCCTCTTGAAGTCCATTCAAAGCCTTATTGTTTCCCTCAGGGTAAGTTATGGTCATTTTCAGGATTATCTAAAATATTAGACCATACATAGTTCATTTATTAATTCAACACATTTACTGAACATTTTCTGTCTGTGATTCATGGAGCTATCTACAGACGGTTGAACACATGAGTCTGAAGTTTCGAGTAGAGGCCAGAGATTAAAAGACAAAGTTTATCTATGATTATATAAATATTATTCAGAACCACTGATTTTAATAATATTTTATGGGAAGAGAGTGGAAAGGTACAAAGAGAAGGGGCATAGCATAAAGCTTTAAGTTGTTCCAGAAGTACAGGCTGAGATGAACAAAGTAGCAAATGGAAGAGAAGTAGCCCAACTGAAGAAGAAAACCCAGAGAACAGAGCATGAAAAAAGACAAACACAGAGTTTCGAAGGTGGTCAAGTAAGGTGAAGTCTACAAAAAGCCCTTTGCACCTGCTGCTGTGGGGATGTTGCCATTGTTCAGAGCAGATTCTGTGGGGTGGGGTGATAACCAGATTAGGGTATGCGGAGAAGGGAATGGTTGATAAGGGTTGGAGATGTGGTAGAGTCAACTCTCAAGCTGCCTTGCTATGCAGAGGAGGAGGAAGAGATGCATTTTTTGTTAGTTTTGTTTGTTTCATATGATTTTTTTTTCTTTGAAGGAAGGATCTGAGTACCACTTAAATGCTTATGGAAAGATAAAATAGAGGAGGAGTGGCTGAAGACAGAGGAAAGCAAAGCAAAACGATAGTGTAAGGTTAATGAGTGGGTATAAGGTGAGGAATTCAGGGACCAGGAAGAAGCACAAGGCTTAGGAGAGAGGATGATCACATTTCAAAGTAGCTTGAAAAAAACGAGGGATGGAAAGGCGGGCTACAGCTGCAGAAATTTGGTTAGTATAATTAAGGCATGTAGGCAGAAACGTCTAACCTAGTATCCGGCTCATATAAGAGGCACTAAAGGCCGGGCGCGGTGGCTCACGCCTGTAATCCCAGCACTTTGGGAGGCCGAGGCGGGCGGATCACGAGGTCAGGAGATTGAGACCATCCTGGCTAACACAGTGAAACCCCGTCTCTACTAAAAAATTCAAAAAATTAGCCGGGCATGGTGGCGGGCGCCTGTAGTCCCAGCTACGCGGGAGGCTAAGGCAGGAGAATGGCGTGAACCCGGGAGGCGGAGCTTGCAGTGAGCCGAGATCGCTCCACTGCACTCCAGCCTGGGCGACAGAGCGAGACTCCGTCTCAAAAAAAAAAAAAAAAAAAAAAAAGAGGCACTAAAAAAAAATGCTTGAAATTATGATGATGTTATTGAAGACACCCCTCTTACATTCTTTCAAGTTAGAATATCCTCTTACATGTGACCTGGTTCTTACTTTTGAATGGCTTTTAGAAATATAAGTTACTTTTTATTAAAGAGTAATACATCGGACAGGAGACAGTTAACTCTAGGTTTGGACCAAGCCCTTGCATTGATTTTTAACCAAAGGTATCATTCTGAAGGACCACTACATTCTTCTCCATTAGAAAGGATATTTTTGCTGTTTTCAAGTGTGAGAAAAGATTTTCAAGTATCATCGGTAAGCAAATCTCTGAATCATGTTAAAATGATACAAAACATTTGTTTGTTTTTTATAAGAAGATAAGGCATTTTATTTTACCATCTTTAAAAGGAAAAGTCACAGTGGTATAAGAACAAAAGCAAAATAAAAACATGAAACTAATTTTTTATTTATCATAGAATCTGAGAGCTACAAGGACCTTTTGTGGGTCAAGCATGTCTCTGGCTTAAGCATGTCTATTCTGAAATATCTAAGACAAGTTGCTGTGTGAAAAGACTTCTAAGAACAATGCATAGTTTCTTTCTCTTTTCTCATTGTGAAGTTAATGTTGAAATAATGAAATTAAGCTTGCTTATTATGTTCTCTTTTATGAAAAGAGTTAGAACTTTGTTTTAACTCCTCCCTTCCCTAATTTTTAACAACTTCTTAGACCTTTTTCCTCTTGGACAATCTGAAAATTTGGCACTATATTTTATTAAAGCATGCTCTCAAAATATAGGAAAGGTTTTGGGTGCTTTGTGGTAGCAACGATTTTTGCCAATTTAGCAGTACCTGAAACAACTCAATTACAATTAAGAAATGAATTTAATGATATAAAGTATAATCACATTATGCAAAGCAATTAGAGAATTAGAAATTTGATATTATGACCTGATATAAAATGGTTGGCATTTCATTAAATCTTCAAAATACAATTTCAATTGGGAATAACGTTTACTCTTTAAGTGCCTCAAGTCTCATGCTACTGATTGTATATGTTACATTATATATATGTATTTTTTTAGCTGGTAAATTAGGATGCAAAAATCTTCTCTAAGAAATACATAATGACACATGTTCAAAATAAAGCACAGATGAAGACAATGTAAACTAGAGAAATCAAAAATAAATATAAACACTAAATTTATATATAATTGTACCATATAAAATGAACTGCGATGAAAGAGTTTTTCTCTCATTCCCTGAGAATAAAATCACAAAGAGAAGATTCCAGCTAAGCTTTAGGAGGTGAAGAATAGGAATAAGAAGAACTAGATCTTTTATGTGTATCTTTTATGGGCAAAGTGCTTAATGAACAGGCAACTCTACAATGAAAAGCGTTATTTTTTTATTTTATAGAAGAATAAACTTTAGCTCAGAAAGATTTAAAGACTTGTCCCAAGTCACATACCCAGTAAGTAGCAGAGCAAAATAATTCAACACAGGGGTTTCTAAATTATTACTATTATTATTTTGAAGTCTATGGTTGTTAAACTACATCCTCTGAGCTCTAGGATGAAAAGGTTGAAGGTTCTCAGTTTTGCTGGAGGGAATCAAAAACATTAACAAAGGTTTTGACTTTGAGACAGAGAGCACTAGGATCAGTTCTAGATTTATGTCAAGACAATAATTACTTGAAGATCTGATTGTATCTCATGGCTGTTGGAAAAAAAACTCAATAAGCAGGAACAGCACCAATCTTAAGAGATTTCTTGGTACTAAAGAAAGATCTCCTGCAGACCCCTTTAAAAATGGGACAATGGGTGAAGTAGCAATCCCTTGGCAAAAAAAAAAAAAAAGATCTAGCAATGTTTCTGCATCCATTTGAAGCCCTGACCCTCATATGAAATATTTGTACCATACCCCTGTATAAATGGGTGAGTTTTCTCAAAACCAAAGGTGATCATCCTAGAGATGTGAATGCTCCAAGGATCTTCCTACCTTCCCCATGACTAAGAATCTCAACGCTCCCAGAAATTCGTTGGCAGCCCAGTTTTTGGGGATGGTACACTCTAAAGAAATGAAAACCATAAATGTAATGTGAATAGAAGAACGGGGTGTGGGAGCTCATGGAAGGCACTGGACTTCCTGGGGGTGTGAGTAAGACCCAGTCAAAGGAAGAGGAGAAAAGGAGGATAAATAAGTACAAAACAAACTCCTTATTCTTCAGCTTTGCTTGATTTAGGAAAATGGGGCATTTAGGGCCTTGTAAATAATTTGAAATATCACAATACTGAGTTCAGAGTGGAGCTTCCTAACTAATAACTATTTTTATTGTTAACATTATACAATGTTATTATACATTTCAATATCTGTCCATTCTTATACATTTATATTTTAATTACCTTGTGATGATCTGTCTCCAGTTAAAGCAAACATTGTGAATTGCCCTGATTAAAAACAAATATTTTTCTTCTTTTCTCAAGGAAATTCTGGACCAAAAGGCCAGAAAGGGGAAAAGGGGAGTGAAAACACATTAAGTAAGTATATAGTATTTTGTTTTCTGTGTGAATTCTTGTAATAAGTAAGTCTATGATACTAGAGATCTGGGCTTGAGGCAAATGTTGGGAACTTCAGCACAGATCCATACAGACTCTATGGAAGCCAAACATAATTTTCTACAAATAAGCATGCTAATTGGGGTAAAACAAATAGATTATATTATAGAACTCTTTCAATCTCATTATCCGTTTGTCTTTTGTTTTTGTGATGAATACTATTTTCTAAAAATTCCACAAAGAAAATTGTTCAATTTTCAAGTAAATTTCTATCCACTAAGGGAAAATCAAGCTTATGAATAGAAACAATTACAACCTCCTTCCTTACTAAATGAAACCTTAAATATAAGAATTTGGACAGTTTAAGAACCCTGAAAAATTAACTATCTGATGTCTGGGGCTTTTTGTTTATTTTACTAAAAACTTGAAATGTGGTATTCCATGTTCTAAACCTTTAAACCTACAACAGAATAGATTTCACAACAAGAATATTTGTCAATCTACTGCCGACCTCATGTTGCAATATACACAACCTGTTAATTGGACTAAATATTAAACTAAAACTAAATATTAGATGAGATGTCTTCTGTTTGCCATGCTGTAAGTCAATTGTTGTGTCTAGGCTGAACGTATACTGATATGATGAAAGGATTACGAAGAGGAATGTGGAATCCCCACTTAACTTCTCAGAATCAAAAGGCTCCTCCCTCTGTATTCCCAGTAGAAACTACATGTGAGGTGTGTGTGTGTCTGTGTGTCCATGGGATAGGTAACACAAACAGGGTGATCATATTTAATCATCAGGGGTCTGTTTTAGACAGATAATGGCAAATCCTTTTATGTACCAAAATCTAGCAGTTTTTATTTGTAATCATTATCTAGAAATATACAGTACCAATTTATCTGCCCTAATTATTTTAACCTAATATTGTGTTGGTATGACATATTTAGACAAAGTAGGGCATGGTTGTGAATACCAGCCATTAGAGTAGTCATTAGTGTAATCCTGATGCTTTCAAAGTACAACAGAGTATTGTGTCTCTTCGGAGTACTTTAGTATTACTTAATGAGTATTACTGTTATATTAAAACAATAGAAACATGAATCTGTCTGTCTTTTCTCCATTCTATCCATTCGTTCTTTAATGTGGTCACTTTTGAATGCTGTATACTTTTTTGTTTTTTTGTTTGTTTGTTTGTTTGTTTTGAGATGGAGTCTCGCTCTGTCGCCAGGATGGAGTGCAGTGGCACCATCTCGGCTCACTGCAACCTCCACCTCCCGGGTTGAAATGATTCTTCTCCTGCCTCAGCCTCCTGAGTAGCTGGGATTACAGGCACACGCCACCACACCCAGCTAATTTTTGTTATTTAGTAGAGACGGGGTTTCACCATTTTGACCAGGCTGGTCTCGATGCCGTGACCTCATGATCTGCCCACCTCAGCCTCCCAAAGTGCTGGGATTACAGGCATGAGCCACCATGCCCGGCCCACCTGCTGTATACTTTTTACTTGACTTACTTCTTTCTTTCTCCTTTTCACTCCGTTTACTTTCAGCTGAACTCCTCTTAAAAAGTTCTCCTTCTTATCCTTATGTTATCTTTATCTCTGCCTTTATTTTATCTTTTGTTTTTATCTCCTTTTCCTGAGGCTTTCTCTGAGCTTCTTAACATTGACTTTAGTCAAGTTTTGCAAATAAGAAACTATTTTTTTTTAATTTTTACACTGCAAACAGCACCCCACTATCTTCCATTACCTAAGGTTATCAAATGCTTTGAACATTTTCTTCAGATATGTTCAGAAATGTTTTCAGTTACAGATATTTTCATGGCTATTTTGGAGTTTATGCACATGCTTTCTTTGAGGAAGGAGTAAGAGAGATGTTTGTATACAGCCTCTGCATTCTCCACCATGCCCTCCCTCCTCATGCAGAGTATATAACAACTGCATAATGCTTTAAAAAGAAAGAATGATATACATAAACATCTAACGTGGTATATTCTGCTTTTCGCTTATGTTAATATGTCAGTCATCTGTCCATATCATTATATATGGCTCTACCTCTTTTCTCTCAATGGCTACACATTATTCTATTATTCAGCTATACCATAATCACCATAATATAGCCATTCACTCCTCTAGTCCTGAACACTAAATGATTTTTGTTTGTTTTGGTCAGACTTTAATAACTAATGCTACATTCAACACTCTCACATGTAATCTTGTGGGAATACTTTTTAATAGGGAATTTGCTAGAAGTAGAATCAATGGTTCAAAGGTTATATACATTTTACCACTTGATGAATTCTTGTAAATGGCTGCTAAAAGCTTGTACCAATTTATTCTGTATGAAAGTGCCTGATTCCCCACATCTTTAGTTAATCCTGGTATGTGAAAATTTATATTGAATTTTTTCATATACATTTTTAAAATTTTGTAAGGCTTTCTGTAAATATGTTAAAAATAATTAATTTCCTCTTTTATATATGTGTCAGGACCAGTACAACTCACTGATCATATTAGGGCGGGGCCCTCTTAAGATCAGGTGGGTTGGGCGGGACATCCTCTGCTACCATCTCATTAAAAGGCCCTTCACCTCTGGACAAGTCATCTGCACAACTGACTTCCAAGATCCTTTTGTGACTCCTCCAAATGACTTTGGTTCCCGTGTTGTACCTGACTTCCACATGGCCTCCTCTCCTGGTCCCTGGTGCTGTTTGGGCCTCTGCTCCCATGCTCATACCTCTTCTTACTCCAATTACTCCACCATCACCCCTCTCCCCTATCACCCCCAGCCTAGACACCTCTCATGCATGGACTGGAGGGCTGCTCCAACCATTCCTCAGTTCTCTGCCACCCATTCACCTAGAGTCTTGAACCCAATTTAATTTATTGGGTTCTAGGAGAACTGCTGTGTTCTCACCCTAACTTGGAGGAGTGATGTTTCAGTCAAGCAAAATGATTCCTACCATACAATATAACACTTGTGTGAGGCTCTGTCCTAAATATCTCAATTACCAATATGTGGTTTGGTAGCATTTCTCGCCATGCTTTGCTCATGCGCAATGAGACTACAACTAGGGTGTAAATTTTAAGTATCCTATCTAAAACTCATACAATGATAGGAAAAATCCATTTGTTTTTCATTTGATTTTTACTGAGGAATCAGCTCAATCTTAAATGAATACTGGTCTCTTTCCAAAGCATTTTTGATCAAAGTAAAGACTGAGTCAAGGGCTTTTTTTCTTTTTCTTTTTCTTGTTTTAAGAGACAGAGTCTTGCTCTATTGCACAGGCTGGACTATACCCATTCACCTAGAGTCTAGAACACAATTTAATTTATTGGGTTCTAGGAGAACTGTCATGAGTACTGATAATATGAGAGTTCTTTATATTCAAACATTATTCTCAACCAGAGATAGGGATGTCATAGAAGAAAATCTGTTCATTCAGTCATTCATTAATTCACATGTCCATTATGTACCTCCATGAGCTGGACATAACAGCTAATAAGAGATAATTGTTTCTGGTTTTACAGAGCTAATTGTCCCTCAGAGATGTAGACAAATGAACAAGCAATTACAATACATCTAAGCTATACTGGGGGAAGAACAGGGCTGGATAGGTATGCAGAGGAGATAAAAAAATTTTAATTCCTTAGAATATTTTTTAAAAATTGATTCTTAGTTTACCTTCTCATCTTCTTATTTTCCAAATTACAGCATATATATATATATATAAATATATATATATATATTTTTAATTTTGAAGTGTAGTCGAGCTTGGGCAATTTATCCAACCCATTTAAACCAAAAATAAAACTTTTCATGTATTACCTGGTCATTTCAAACGAAAATATTTTGATCATGAAAAAGAATACCAATATTCTTTTGTTCTAAAAATCTCTTATGGGATTACATGTTATATTTTTGGTTTCTCTCTACTGATTAACAGACTACATTTTCACAACTCTTCTTTCCTTTACGTTTTAACACACAGACCCAAGATTCATACTATTAAGATTCTAGTAGAACTCTAGATGGCATGCCTCTGTGTATCTCAGCATTTTTATTTCCACCCTTGTATAATGAACATGTTAACACCTACCTCACAGGGTTGTTGTGAGGATCAAGTAAGATATTGTGTGTGTGAAGATGCTCTGTGAAATCATAAAGTCCTTTAAAGATGTAAGGTATGCTTCGCAGTGATCTCTCTGAACTGGAATAGCTTTTCCCCGCTGGTATAATGCAGACATTTTTAATCTGTAATCAGAATAGGAGTGAAAGTGAAATGAAAATGCAAGAAGCGGAATAAATGTCATGGCAAAAACAGAGATGCTAGAGAAAAAGAAAAGATGTTATATTAGATAGAGCAATGCAAGTGTGACCAGATTGCAAATCAATGAGTTTGTCTGAGTCGAGCAGAAGAGCTTTAGTTATAAGTAAAAGAAGCTACTAAACAGAGTGCACGCCAGAGGGCAGAAGGTGTCAACAGAGGTCAGAACAAAATGTCAGGCTAATAAAACAAGAGTCCAGTCTCTGAAGGACAAAGCATGGGCCCAAGACAGTGCTGATGAGAAAATTCCAAGAAAGGTTGAAACAAGTTAGAGTTGTCAATGGTACTCTGGTTTTATGCCTACATGACACTAAAATCTCCAGAAATAAAAGGGAGAGAAGAATTAGCCACTTGTTCAGATACTCCTGACTAATAGCAGGCTAGCAACATTGAATAGCCAGTTTACACAAACATCTAGAGATAAGTTGTAACTCCTTTTCCTTGGTTTAATTTTATGAGACCTCCTGTCCCATTCTGCACTGCAAGTCAGGTAGAGTATGAGCAGCTTTCTTCAGCAGACCTTGGTCTACATCAGCCACAGGATGGCCTCAGTCCCAGAGATGCTGGGAGACAATTCCAGGGATTCAGTTAAAAAGTCATCTGACATCCTAGACTAAATATAGATTTTTCAGTGTGAAAAACTAATCCAAACTTTTCAAATTAGGGAAGAAAGGCTTCTCTCTTTAGACAAAAAATGGATGCTGAATGCCCTGTTCAAATTATTGGCACAAATGGCACAAATTTTATCAACTTTAAAAATGCATAATGAAGAGAAAAGAAGCCTTCACTAAGCTCTAACGCTAGTCATAGTGAGCTGTCTGCTGTGTTCTCAACGCGGAAGAGTGATGTTTCAGTCAAACGAAATGATTCCTACCATACAATACAACACTTGTGTGAGGCTCTGTCCTAAATATCTCAGTTACCAATGTGTGGTTTGGTAGTATTTCTCATCATTCTTTGCTCAAGTGCAATGAGACTACAACTAGGATGTGAATTTTGAGTATCCTATCTAAAACTCAAACAATGATAGGAAAAATCCATTTATTTTTTCATTTGATTTTTACTGAGGACTCAGCTCAGTCTTAAATGAATACTAGTCTTTTTCCAAAGCATTTTTGATCAAAGTAAAGCCTGTGAGGCAAGGGCTTTTTTTTTTTTCCTTTTCTTTATCTTTTTTTAAGAGACAAAGTCTTGCTCTGTTGCACAGGTTGGACTACAGTGGCACGACCATAGCTCCCTGCAGCTTTAAGCTCCTGGGCTTACATGATCCTCCCACCTCAGCCTCCTGAGTAGCTAGGACTTTAGGCACACACCACCATGCTTGGCTATTTAAAAAAATAAAAATAAAAATGAGATCTCACTATATTGCCAAGGCTGGTCCCAACTCTTGGCCTCAAGCGATCCTCCTGCCTCAACCTCCCAAAATCTTGGGATTACAGGTGTGAGCCACTACACCCAACCCACCAGGGTTTTTGGTGCATTATACATTAATCTTCAGAAGAGCATTTGGGTGAAGGACTATTATCCCAATTTCTGGAATTAGAAACTGAGGCTTACTGCTAATAAGTGGAAGAACAGAAACTCAAAGCCAGGTCTTTAAATCTCCAAAGTCCTTATGACTCCATTCAATATTCCCACACTAGTGTTATGTATTTTTATATATAAATATCACAGATATGTCATGTGGAGGGTATGCGAAGAGAAAGAGAGGGAAAGAGAGAAAGAGATAGGTAGAGAGAGAGAAAGGCAGAAAAGGAAGAAATTTGTAATGAGAAGTTTGGTTTTCTAGAATGGGCCTAGTAATTTGAAGAGCTAAAGAGATAAAAATTCTTATGGCAGATCAAATTCCAAATAAGCATTCTCAGTTATTCTTTGTTTGTGTTTCCACCTTCATAACTACTCCAGCTATTGCCTCTAGCCTCCCTCCTAAGGATATTACTCAGAAACATAGTCTTCCTGGAATGCTCACAAAGCTTCCATTATCACTAATGAGAGCTACTTATGTGCGCCTGGGGACGAGCTACCTGTTAATATTCTATCTTTATTTTGCTAACGGGCTCAGCCTTAACATTTTTCACTATTATTTGTCTGCTCCAATGTCTCTCTTTTTTTATTGTGTCTTTTTTTTAACTCCATAATATACTTTCTTAGTAGCACTAGTTATGAGTTAGCAGAACTGAGTGTACCTGAGTAGGGATGATTCCAGGTAACTTAGGTAAATGCTGCTCATCCTTCACAGTTACATGGTGTTTAGAGCTTTCTGTGGGTTCACAAATTAGCGGTGGCTCACACCTGTAATCCCAGCGCTTTGGGAGGCCAAGGTGGGTGGATCACAAGGTCAAGAGATTGAGACCATCCTGGCCAACATGGTGAAACCCTGTCTCTACTGAAAATACAAAATTTAGCTGGGTGTGGTTGTGCATGCCTGTAGTCCCAAATACTTGAGAGGCTGAGGCAGGAGAATCGCTTGAACCCAGGAGGCAGAGGTTGCAGTGACCTGAGATCATGCCACTGCACTCCCGCCTGGAGACAGAGCAATACTCCTTCTCAAAAAAAATGCAGCATTCCATTAACACAATAGATGTGTTCCTTAATAGAGTGTATAGCTAATACAGGCATACTGTGGACATATTGTGGTTTCAGTTCCAGACCAAGGCAAAAAAAAAGCAATTATCACAATGAAACACACTAGACAAATTTTTTGGTTTCCCAGTGCATATAATAGTTATATTTACACTACACTGGAGTCTATTAAGTGTGGCGTAGCATTTTGTCTTTAAAATAATGTACATTCTTTAATTTTTAAAATACTTTATTGCTAAAAAATGCTAACAATCATTTGAACCTTCCGGAAGTTGTTATCTTTTTCTGGTGGAGGGTCTTGCCTCCGTGTTGATGGCTGCTTACTAATCAGCGTGATGGTTGCTGAAGATTGAGGTGGCTGTGGCAATTTCTTAAGACAACAATGAAATATGCCACGTTGATTGAGTCTTCTCCTCATGAGAGATTTCTCTGCTGCATGCAATGGATGCTATTTGATAGCATTTACCCACTTTAGAACTTCTTTCAAAATTAAAATCAGTCCTCTCATACTCTGCTGCTGCTTTGTCAACTAAATTTATATGATATTCTAAATCCTTTGTTGTCATCTCAACAATGTTCACAGCATCTTCCCTTCAGGAGTAGGTTTTATCTCAAGAAACCACTTTCTTTGCTCATCCATAAGAAGCAACCCCTAATCCATTCAAGTTTTGTCGATTGCAGCAATTCAGCCACATCCTCAGGCTCCACTTCTAATTCTAGTTCTCTACTTCTCTTATTATTTATACCACATCTGTAGTGACTTTCTCCATTAAAGTCTTGAACCCCTCACAGTCATTCATGAGGGTTGGAATCAACTTCTTCCAAATTTCAGTTAACCTCAATACTTTGACCTTCTCCCATGAATTATAAATTATTTTAATGCCATATAGGATTGTGAAACCTTTCCAAAAAGTTTTCAATTTACTTTGCTTAGACACATCAGAGGAATCACTCTCTATGTCAGTTACAGCCTTACAAGATGTATTTCTTAAGTAATAAGACTTGAAAGTAAAAATTAATCCTTGATCCATGGGCTACTCAATGGATATTGTGTTAGCAGGCATGAAAACAACACCAGTCTTTCTGTCCATCTCCATCAGAGCTCTTGGGTGACCAGGTGCACTCACAATGAACAGTAATATTTTAAAAGGATTTTTTTTCTCAGCAATAAGTCTCAACAGTGAGATTAAAATATTCAGTAAACCATGCTGTCAACAGACGTGCTGTCACCCAGGCCTCATTGTCCTATTTCTAGAGCACAGGGAGAGGACATTTAGCATAACTCTTAAGGGCCCTAGAATTTTCAGAATAGCAAATGAGCATTTCCTTCAACTTAAAGTCACTGGCCGTGTTAGCCCCTAACAAGGGAATTAGCCTATACTTCAAAGCTTTGAAGTCAAGCATGAACTTCTCCTAAGGATGAAAGTTATGGATGGCATCTTTTTCAACAGAAGCTGTTTCATCCACATTGAAAATCTGTTGTGTAGTGTAGTCACCTTCATCAATTATCCTAACTAGATCTTCTGGACAATTTTCTGAAGCTTCTATATCCATACTTGCTAAATCATCTTGTACTTTTATGTTATGGAGATGGCTTCTTTCCTTAAACCTTATGAACCAACCTCTGCTAGCTTCCAACTTTTCTCCTGCAGTTTTCTCACCTTTCTCAGCCTCCATAGAATTGAAGAGAGGTAGAGCCTTGCTCTGGACTTGGATTTGTCTTAAGTGAATGTCATGGTTGTTTTGATCATATATGAAGGCCACTAACTGAAACTTTATATCGACATTAAGGTAGTTTGTTTTCTTATTATTTTTGTGTTCACTGGAGTGGCACTTTTAATTGCTTTCAAGAACTTTTTCTCACATTTGCAACTTAGGTAAATTTCATACTTTCAGCCTGTCTTGACTTTCAACCTGCCTTTCTCACTAAGGTTTATCATGTGTAGCTTTTGATTTAAATGAGAGATGTGCCACTCTTCCTTTCACTGGAACACTTAGAGGCCATTGTTAAGGTTACTAATTTGTCTAATTTCAATATTGCTGTGTCTCAGGGAATAAGGATGCCTGAGGAGAGGAAGAGAGACAGAAGGGGGAACAGCCAGTTGGTGGAGCAGTCAGAATACACACAACATATATCAACTAAGTTTGCCATCTTTTACGGGCATGGTTTGTGGTTCCCCAAACTAATCACAGTAGTAATCTCAAAGGTCACTGATTGCCATAACAAATGCAAGGGGTCTTCAAAAAATCATGGAAAATATGTGTTATGAAAACACTATACATGGATTTCAAAAATTCTGCACTAAAACAAGCTAGCTTATTATAATATGTCTGAATAGAATCTAATTTGATGCACTAAGAACAATAAGGTATCTATTTAAAAAAAGCCCCTATCAGAGCCACATAAATATTGCTAAAATGGAACCAAGAACACACATAAAATTTATGATGAAACTTATTTGGAAGAATGGTGAAATCACCGATACTTTATGAAAAGTTTATAGGCACAATGTCCCAAAGGAATCAGCAGTTTACAAAAAGAGAACTCAATTTTACGAAGGGATAAGAAAATATTGAAGACGAAGCCTGCAGCAGCTGACTATCCACATCAATTTGTGAGGAAAAAAAATACATCTTGTTTGTGCCTTAATTGAAAGGAACTGAGACAGCAGAACAACAGCCAACACCACAGACATCTCAACTGGTTTGGCTTGCACAACTGTGACTTAGAAATTAAGGTTGAGTAAAGTTTTTTCTAGATGGGTGCCAAAACTATTGTGTCCAGATCAGTTGCAGACAACAGCAGAGCTTTCAATGGAAATCTTAAATAAGTGGGGTCAAGATCCTGAGGCATTTATTTGAAGAATTATAGGAGAAGATAAAACATGGATTTACCAGTATAATCCTGAAGACAATGCATAATCAAAGCAATGGCTACCAAGAGGTAGAAGTGTTACAGTCAAAGCAAAAGCAGACCAGTCAAGAACAAAGGTTCTCACAACAGTTTTTGAGGATGCTCAAGTGATTTTTCTTGTTGACTTCCTGGAGGGCCAAAGAATGATAACCTAGGCTTACTATGAGAGTATTTTGAGAAAGTTATCCAAAGTTTTAACAGTAAACTCCCAGGAAAGCTTCTCCAGGGAGTCTCCATCATGACAATGCTCTTGCTCATTTCTCTCATCAAACTAGGACAATTTTGGGGAGAGTTTCAATGGGAAATCATTGGGCATCTACCTTACAATCTTCATTTGGCTCCTTCTGACTTCTTTCTGCTTCCCACTCTCAAAATATTTTTAAAGGACACCAATTTTTCTTCTTTCAATAATGAGAAGATTACAACATTGATATAGTTAAATTCTTAAGATCCTCAGGTCTTTAGGGATGGACTAAATGGCTAGTATCATCACCTATAAAAGTGTCTTGAACTTGATGGAGCTTATGTTGAGAAATAAAATTTATATTTTCTGATTTTTACCTTTTAATTGCTTTTTTCCACAAACTGTTTTAATCTCCCCATATTTTACTAATAATGGAAAAGTTTGCAAATCAACAAATGTGATTCACCTCATAAAACTAAAAACAAAAACTACATGATGATCTCAATAGATACAGCAAACGCTTCTGATAAAATTCAACACCTCTTCATGTTAAAAACTCTCAATACAGTAGGTGTTGAAGGAACATATCTCAAAATAATAAAAGCCATCTTTGAAAAACACACAGTGACATCATATTAAATGGGCAAAACCTGGAAACATTCCCCTTGAAAACCAGCACAAGATAATGATGCCCTCTCCACTACTCCTGTTCAGCATGGTATTGGAAGTCCTGGCCAGAGCAATCAGGCAAGATAAGGAAATATAGGGCATCTACTTTGGGAGGCTGCAGTGGGAAGATCACCTGAGGTAAGGAGTTCCAGACCAGCCTGGCCAAATGGCAAAACCCCTTCTCTACTAAAAATACAAAAATCAGCCAGTGTGATGGTGGGTGCCTGTAGTCCCAGCTACTTGGGGGGCTGAGGCAGGAGAATCACTTGAACCTGGGAGGCAGGGGTTGCAGTGAGCCAAGATCATGCCACTGCACTCCAGCCTGGGTGACAGAGTGAGACTCTGTCTCAAAAAAACAAAACAAAACAAAAAAAGAAATACACAGCATCGAAATAGAAAGAGAAAAAGTCAAACTATCTGTTTGCAGACAACATGATTCTATATCTAGAAAACCCCATAGTCTTGACCCAAAAGCTCTTTCAGCTGATAAACAACTTCAACAAAGTTTCAGGATACAAAATCAGTGTACAAAAATCACTAGCATTTCTGTACACCAATAACAGTCAAGCTGAGAGCCAAATCAGGAATGCAACCCCATTCACAATTGCCACAAAAAGAATAAAATTCCTAGGAATACAGCTAAAAAGGGGAGTGAAGGACTTCTACAAGGAGAACTACAAACCACTGCTCAAAGAAATCCTAGATGACACAAAAAGATAGAAAAACATTCCAAGCTCATGGATAGGAAGAATCAGTATCATTAAAATGGCCACACCACCCAAAGCAATTTATATATTCAATGCTATTCCTCTCAAACTACCAACGACATTCTTCACATAATTAGAAAAAAAAAAAACCCTATTGTAAAGTGTATATGGAACCAAAGAAGACCCCAAAGAGCCAAGCCAATTTTAACAAAAAGAACAAAGCTGGAGATATCACGGTACCTGACTTCAAACTATACTACAGGGGTACAGAACAAAAACAGCATGGTACTAGTACAAAAACAGACACATACACCAATGGAACAGAATAGAGAACCCAGAAACATTGCCAGCCATCTACAACTGTTTGATCTTTGACAAAGCCGATAAAAACAAGCAATAGGAAAAGGACTCCCTTTTCAATAAATGGTGCTGGGATAACTGATTAGCCATATGCAGAAGACTGAAACTGAACTCTTTCCTTACACCATATACAAAAATCAACTCAAGATGGATTAAAGACTTAAAAGTAAAGCCTAAAACTATAAAAACTCTGAAAGATAACCTATGAAATACCATTCTGAACATAGGACCTGGTAAAGATTTCACGATGAAGATGCCAAAAGCAATTGCATCAAAAATAAAAATTGACAAATGAGTCCTAATTAGAGAGCTTCTGCACCACAAAAAAAAAAAAAACCAAAAAACAAAAAACAAAAAAAAAACCTATCAACAGAGTAAACAGATACATAGAATGGGAGAAAATATTTGCAAACTATGTATCAAAAAATGTCTAATATCCAGAATCTGTAAGGAACTTAACAAGCAAAAAATAAACAAACCTGACAAAAAATAGGCAAAGGACATGAACAGACAATTTTCAAAGGAAGACGTACACGTGGCCAACAAACATATGCAAAAATGTTGAACATCACTAATCATTAGAGAAATGCAAACCAAAAGCACAATGAGATACCACCTCACACCTGTCAGAATGGCTGTTTGTTAAAAAGTCAAAAAATTACAGATGCTGTGGTGACGAGTTCGTGGAGAAAAGAGAATGCTTATCTTCTGCTCATGGAAATGTAAATTAGTTCAGTTATTGTGGGAAGCACTTTGGTGGTTTTTCAAACAACTTAAAACAGAATTACCGTTTGACCCAGCAATCCCATTACTGGGTATATACCCGAAGAATACAAATCGTTCTACCATAAAAACACGTACTCGCATATGTTCATCACAGCACTATTCACAATAGCAAAGACATGGAATCAACCTAAATGCCCATCATTGGTAGGCTGGATAAAGAAAATGTGGTACATATACACCGTGGAATACCATGCAGCCATACAAAAGAATGAGTCATGTTCTTTGAAGGAATATGGTTGGAACTGGAGGCGATTATCCTTAGCAAACACACACAGAAGCAGAAAACCAAACACTTCATGTTCTCACCTATAAGTGGGGACTAAACTTTGAGTAGATACGGACACAAAGAAGGGAACAACAGACAATGGGGTCTACTTGAGGGTGGAAGGTGGGAGGAGGGTGAGGATCGAAAAGCTATCAGCTGCTATGCTTATTACCTCGATGACAAAATAATCTGTGTCCACCAAATTGCCACAACACGCAATTTACCTATATAACCAACCTTCACAGGTACGCCTGAACCTAATATAAAAGTTTTAAAAAATGAAATAAATCAATTTGTCACCATGTTAATATACTTAAAGATAAAATACAGTGCTCATCTAAGTGGGGGCAGAAGAAAGCATTTGAAACAAAGGAAAAGTTTGAAATACTGTGAGAATTTGCAAAATGTGACACAAAGACAAAAAGCGAGCACATGCTATTGGAAAAATGACACTGACAGACTTGCAGGACACAGAATTACCACAAACTTTCAATTTGTAAAACATGCAGGATCTGTGAAGTGCAATAAAGTGAAGACCAATAAGACAGGATATACCTGTATGTTTTGTCGTTTGAAATAGAGATTTAAATCAATTATGGATCCAGCAGTTAGCACTTGTCCTGCTTAGTCACTATCCCAGCTGACTCTCACAGCCTCACTCTCACCAGAGCCAATTAGAAGGAAAAACATCAGCCCCATTTTTCACAGCAGCAAAAGTGGAAATTCATGCAATTTTGTGTAGGAATGCAGATGAAGCAGAGGCCCAACACTCCACTTCCCTTTCCTCCATAGCCTGAGTACCAAGTACCTTTCCTGCCCTTTGAAGAAACAACTCCAGGCTTCCTATTCTGCAGTAAGAAATTTAGCCTGATACTCACACAAGATTATTTATTTTGCTCAAATTCAAGCACTGGACTTGTATAGGCTCACAGCCTATTATTTGCCCCCCTCAGCCAATCGTCTCTTGAAATGTGCTGCCCTTAAGATGTAAATCTTTTTTAGGGGGTGTTGGGGGGATAGTCTCTCTCTGTGACCCAGGCTGGAGTGCAGTGGCATGATCTTGGGTCACTGCAATCTCTGCCTCCTGTGCTCAAGTGATCTTCCCACCTCAGCCTCCCAGGTAGCTGGAACTACAGGCACAGGTCACCACACTCAGCTGTTTTTTAAAATTTTTTGTAGGGAACGGGGTTTTGCTGTCTTGCCCAGGCTGGTCTCTAACTGCTAAACTCAAATGATCTGCCTGCCTTGACCTCCCAAAGTGCTGGGGTTACAGACATAAGCCACGGCACCCAACCTGAGGTGACTCTTAAGACCAGATTTCCTAGAACGACACAGTTGGCTTGTTTCACATGGAGTCTCCAAGAAATTCCCCCATTACGGCTTAGCCTACAGACTCTTAATCCTTTCCCGGATGCTGTAGTTATTTTCATTTTCTACTTCTTACTCACATCCTGCTTAATCCATGCCAAAGTAAAATATTGGACCCTTAGGTATTTTAGGGACCTATATAAAGGAATTCTAATGTGAATTATTTAGCAAAATGACCCATTTCCTAATGACGTTTTATATAATTTTGAATTTTTATTTCCTAGAAAGCTCAAAAAACAAGTAAACCTCTTTAATTGCATACAAATATTCAGTTTCTGTGTATTTTCACAAAAACTTCATATGATTTACAACAAAACTTATTTCCCCTATAAAATGATTATGTTTTATTATAAAACATCTTCCACCTCAAACTCTTCCCTGTTGCATTCTCTCTTAATCCTGTTACCCAGTACATTACCTGCACCTAGAAATACTATTTCTGCACCAAAAGGACATGTACTTTATCAATCACAGAGTGTAAGCTAACAAACATATTATTATTATTAATGTATTAAAACATCTAATAGGTCCTTCGTAAGTACTTATGTCATTTTTGAATAAAAATCAGCCTTTAAAGTAGGTGTTTTAGGGACAAAGTGATTATTTTCAGAAAAGGGATTTTCAGTGTGTTCAAATCACAACATAGCAAGTATGGTAGCTTAACTCCACCTATAAATTAAAGAAGCAGCTTGTATTTTTAAGTTTATATGCACACTGAAGTATGCTATTTCTCCTTTGCAAGTAAAAACACATAACGTAAGTGTAAAAAGGAAACGTATTAGTCTGCTTGGGCTGTCAGAACAGAATACCACAGATAAAGTAGCTTAAATTATAGACATTTATTTCCTCAGAGTTCTTGACATTAAAAGCCCATGATCAAGCTGGGGGCAGGATTGGCTTCTCCTGAGGCTTCTCTTTGGCTTGCAGACGGCCACCTTCTCATTGTGACTTTATGAGGCAGTTTCTGTGTGAGCACTGAGCTCCTGGTGTCTTTATCTCTTCCGATAGGGCACCTGTCCTATGAAGTTAGGATTCTGCCCTTATGACCTAATTGAAACTGAATTACCTCCATACAGGCTCTATCTTTAAATATAATCACATTGGGGTTTAGGACTTCAGCATATGAATATTGGAGCAACACAATTCAGTACATAATAGGAAGGCATCAAGAATTGATCCTCTGTCTGTGGGCAAGATGTCTGCAGCACACGGCTGGAACTGTTTCAGGATGAATTCAGTTTTCTATGTCTATCTTTCTGTAACTTTGTTCTTAAAGAGGGCCTAAATTGCACCATAAGTAAATTTGATGCATTCTCGTGTTTTTATAGTTATGAGAACAATTTCACTTTTGTTTACTGCCAATATTGTGTATTTACATTTCAGTGGTGTTCTTTTACATTGTCTCATGAGATAATAAAAATTACCAGAATAATGCTATTTAAACAGACAATAACCAATGGTGTTGGGGTTAATGACAAACAGGATGACCTGGGCAATCACTTCTAATATTCTTTGACAAATAATCACCATGGAGATATTTGTAAGAAATGTTAAGTGGAAAGTAACAGAAACATCTTTAATCACAAAATAGAGTCTATTGGTTTACATAATTAAGAATTACAATTTCAACAGATGGCTTCAGGCATAGCAGGATCCAGGTGTTAAAAGTAAATCGTTTGGACTCAGTCTCACTCTCTCGCTCTCTCTCTTTAGATATGTTATATTCATTGTGAAGTCAGCTCTTGTTGTGTGGCATTATCTTAACATCTAGCCATGGCTAAGAAAGAATGCCACATTTTTTCCTTCAAAATAACTCTTTCTGTCTCTACTTTTGATCCTGAGCTTTCCCCTTGACAAGCTATTGTGTGTAGAGATAAGATATACTCATTGCCTAACCCGAAGAGATAATTACCAAATGGTGGATAAGACAAGATTTCCTTTAAAAATCTCAGAATGCAGGGTCCAGGGCACTAAAAAGTGGATCAAACTCACTATCTTGTTCAATCATGTTTAGAAATAGTCTTGCTGATTGCTTATTGGGCGGCTATGTATTAGTTTAATTCTTCCATAATGCGAATGATTTGTAACCTCTAAGTGGTCATATGTATTCTAGTATTGTTCTAGAAGGTGGGCTCAGGATATGGTGAACATCAGAATGACTCGTGAGGCTTTTATCATATAAAGATGCCTGGACATGACATACAGATATTCTGATTTCAGGGAGTTTGTGCTGTGGGCCTTGATACATGTGATTTCCAAAAGTTCTCCTTGGAATTCTGAAGCACAAAGTAGTTGAGAAACTGTTATTTAATATATGATACTTTTGTTCTCCCATCACCTATTCCCCATCATTAGGCCAGAAATTTGAATTTTTAAGAAATAATAGCATCAATAATACCTATAATGTGTAGAATGAACCCTCTGTACCAGACACTCTGAAAAGCACTTTATATACCTCGTTTACTTAATCCCCACAAGGAATCTATCACTCTGGTGTTCTCCCCATGAGGATTTAGAACCATTAAGTAAACTGTGCAAAATTATACCTATGGCCAGGTGCAATGGCTCATGTCTGTAATCCCAGTACTTTGGGAGGCCAAAGCAAGCAAATCGCTTGAGCTCAGGAGTTGGAGACCAGCCTAGGCTACATGGTGAAATCCCGTCTCTTCAAAAAATACAAAAATATCTCCTCTTGACTCTGTCCCAAATACTTGTCTCCCTGGCTTTAGGAGTAACACAATCTGTTATGTTATTTTTCTAGAGAAATTTTCTAGAGAAATTTAACTCAGTTTCTTCAGGTATCTGATATTTGGGTTGCACATTTCATTGCTAAGTATCTCATTAAGTTAATTATCTTAAATAAAGAATCAGTTATCTTCTTAAAGGAATTTTGCCATGTTATGAGAACTTTCAGGTCAAACTGCAACCAGATTTTTTTTTAATTTCTGTATTACGTTTGCATCTCAAATATCATAACTACCATTGTAATAAATTTAACCCTAAATCGTAATTCCAATAAATGATACAAAAAGGAAATCATGACTATGAGTAAACAATAGGATAACTGTTATGCTCCTCAAAAGTCATTTCTAAGTTCGATCATTTCTTTCCACTGAGTAGTGGCAATTGACACATGCAAAGAAGACCTTACATGTTCCCTGACTTTTCAAGTTTGAATGTTGTCTTTCTAACAGCAATGAATAGATTCGTAGTATCTTTTCTCTAACTTTTAAGGGTAGACTCATATATGGAACACTTTAAATAATTTGTTCAGGGTTCAGGTATGGCTCTGTGAACATTGCAGTGAATGTGTTGTTTCCTTCTTTAAATAAAATATATTTCAAAAATAAAGAAAAGAAATAATATTTATAATAAATAGCTAATACACAGTCATGTGTACCACTTGGACCTTTGAAATGTTCACATTTACCGTCTTGACTACAAGTATTTGTTTTTTAAGAAATATAATTTTGGCTGGATGCAGTGGCTCATACCTGTAATCACATCACCTTGGGAGGCCAAGGCAGGAGGATCACTTGAGCCCAGGAGTTTGAGGCTGCAGTGAGCTATGATTGCACCACAGCACTTCAATCTGGGAGACACAGGGACGCCTTATCTCTAAAGAAAAACTTTTAAAAATTTTTGAAAGAAATACAATGTTATGAGCAGAGTTGAAGTACCAGTATGTCTACATGTCTTCCTTTCCAGGGTAAACCTTTATCCTGAAGTTTGTTTCCTTCCATTCATGTTTTTGTGCATTTACTACATATTTATGTATTATTCTTATGTCCCAGTTCTTTCCTAAAGAAAGGATTGAAACTTCTCTGAAACTAGCTAACTCATTGTCATAGAGATGTAAAGAAATGGGACGTAAGAATAGTGAGATTGCCTTTAAAAAGTTAAACTATAGAATGAACATTCAATGAATCAGCAGAGATATGTCAAATCATTTAACCTGACTGAATGTATTAACATATATAAAGAAAAATGTGTTAACGAAAGATCATTGGCCATCCCAGAAGCAAAATCTCACTGCTAAGTCTCATTGTAAATTAATTAATTAATTAAACTAAGAGTTCACTCACTGGGATTTGCCTTCCCATGCAGATTGCCCAAGGGGAGAAAATGGCCTTGTCAAGCAGATTCAAATATTCCAGTTTTTAAGGCAATTACATTTCTCATTGTAAATTGAATTGACATTTAGTCCCAAGATTCTGTTTAACATTAGTCTGCCTCTAAGAGATAGATCTGCTCACTGAGCTGACAAGATCAGATTTTCTAATGTCTCAGGCTTCTCTGATCAGAGCCTCCCACGAAACCCTCGTATTTGGAGAGGCTCTCAGTAGCCAGCCATATGGGTTTTTTTCCATAAAAACACTTATGTTTATGCCAGTTAAATCAATCTTTCCTTCCTGATTTTTCTGTTTCTACTCATAGAAACTATATTCTATTCCCTCTGAAGACTTATGAAATATTAAATTCAGTTTCTTCTATGATTTGATATTTTAAGCATTTGCCAATTTAATCTCACTGGGTAATGCAGTTCATGTATCAAGAGAAGCTTACTATTCATTCATTTACTCATTCATGCCATAACTCTTCCTCAAGTGACTACTAAGTGACAACTTGCATTTTGTCAGATGCTGAAAAGATGACTATAAGGGGTTTCTTTCAGTCTACTGGGGAAAACAAACAAGTTTACTGCAGTTTGGTATAGCATCTGTAATAGTGCTATTGAGTAACCAATCCAAATTTGGAGATTGAGAGTGTAGAAATGAGAGGGGAAGTGGGAAGGGAAGAAGGAACATTCCAGACAGGAACCAAAGCCCCAGAAATAAAGGAGAATGAGACTTATTTGGAAAATGTGAGTAGTTATATATAAAGTAAAAAGACAAAGCAATGCAGTTGGGGAGAATTTCTCAAGGGTTAGGCTGGAAAGGTGAGCAGAGATTAAGCATGACCTTATTTATTCCACAAGTCACTTGGCAAGAGTATTCCCAGGAAATCCTCTATCATTCTCGTCTACTATGTTTGTAATTCTACCAGGGATTCCCAAACTTTTTCTGTAAAGAAACAGCAAATATTTTCATAAATGCACCAAGATTATTAAAATATCTTTTATGGAATGGACTTAAGATTTTTTGTCTGCTCAAAACTCTTTCAACAAGGAAATGCCTCCCCATTCTCACTCTGGGAATGCCACGTTCATGCAAGTGACTCGGCCTGTTTGTGCAGTCCACAGGTGGGCATTTGGCCCAAACTAGGTCATAGAAGAACTTCCCTGGATATTTTAGAAACTATCACTAAGAAATAGGCTGTAAAATATCAAGTTAGGTGAGTGTCAGAACTGTCATTCTGTCACTGAGAAAGAGACAGTAACTGTCTTCGAGAAAGAAACTGTAAAATATAAACTTAGGAGCTGTTAACAGACATGTTCTATCAAGTGAACAGGGGAGCAAAGATATCTAGCTTGCAACAAAAAAAGAATAATAAAGCAACCTACAGAAAGAAGCTTGAGTACAAGTTGGAGACTCCTAAGCAGATTCGGCTCTTGGGTCAGCTATTGCAGATACCTAACTATAATCTTATCCTTGGGTTCTATGAAACATCCAGTGTCCTTAAAATACATTATTATTTTGGTTTTGGTTTAAATTACTTTAGTTTCTGTTTCTGTTTTTTCACCAATTAAAAAATAATAATACACGGAATCGTTTAGGCACATAGTCAATGCTTATCTGTGTTTATTTGATTTGAATCTAGAAAATGTCTACACAAATAAAGTTAAGAGGAAACAGCTATCCAGAAACACACACACACACACATATACATATCTTCTGAAATCTTTATATACAAGATAAAAATACGAAAAAAAAGCCCTATCTGACTAAATATATTAGCTTGATGCCAAAGAAACGACAGACATTCTTTACATCTTTGTGACAATGAATTAGCTACTTTCAGAGAAGTTTTGATCCTTCAGTCTTACAGAGAAAATGCTATGATCAAGGTTGATGACAAAATGAACTTTTCTACATCACCAAAACAGAGCAGTTGAATAGTAGGTGAAGCCAACTCTCAAATGAGTCTACTGACCTATTGAGACGCCTTTCCTCTGTATTACTTCAGAGATGGTCAAGGATCAGCAGTGTGTGGTCACCTGTCAATAATTTATTTATAACTGAAAAATATTTCAGGTGACAGATAAGGATCAGCATACCCAAGCATATTTGGCCCTAAAGAATTTGAATAGAGGGCCGGGTGCCATGGCTTACGCCTGTAATCCCAGCACTTTGGGAGGCTGAGTCGGGCGGATCACGAGGTCAGGAGATCGAGACCATCCTGGCTAACACGGTGAAACCCCGTCTGTACTAAAAAATACAAAAAATTAGCTGGGCGTGGTGGCAGGCACCTGTAGTGGCAGCTACTGCGGAGGCTGAGGCAGGAGAATGGCTTGAACCCGGGAGGCGGAGCTTGCAGTGAGCCGAGATCGCGCCACTACACTCCAGCCTGGGAGACAGCAAGACTCCGTCTCCAAAAAAAAAAAAAAAAGAAGAGAATTTGAATAGAGGTACCTACTCCCCCTCAGGATCCCTTGAGCATACGGAATTTGGCAGAAATTTACAGTCAGCCATTCTCTTTGCAATAAATGAGATGAAAGGATTGTATCAGCAGCACTTATCTGTTTCTGATATAATATGTCTCCTCTTCTAAATATATACTGCAATCATCTAGGTTAGTGGTTCTCAAAGTGTGGTCCGTGGACCAACAGCATTAGCTGTTGGGAGCTTGTTCTGCTGCATATTATTGTTTGAGAACCACTGCTCCAGGACAAGCAAGGCTCATTCATGACATTTTGGAAGGAGTAAGAGGTAAACAATGGGCAGTGAGAATGCTTACATTCACTTGTTTGGACAACAGGACAACGATGCTGATATAATCAAATGTTTGAGTGTGCCTGATTTTTCATAGCATGCATGCATGATAAATATATTATGTTTGGATATATTTGACTTGTATAAAAATAAACATTTGGATATCACACTAGTTAATAAAACATGTCTCTAATATGTAAAGGCTTCTCACAATCCATTCTTGGATTTTTCTTTCTCATTTTCTTTAGGCAATTACAGGAAATGATTGGGCCACTCAGGAATTTTACTAGTAAATGAAAGTTGAGATATTATAATAACACATTATTTTCATTTTTTAAAGTGTTTTTAACTTATGCTTATTAAGTGAAGAAGGACTTATCCAGTCAGGCATGCTTACACTAAATCAGTATTTAGCACTGAATTATATTTTGGAAGAATCAAGAGAATAATTATAATTATATATATAGTAACATGCCACCTTTTATGTTTCTGCATAGCTCAGGTCACTCAATTTCATTACAGGAAATTGTCAGTAATCTAATAACTTTAAATGTTATTAAATTACTGTTAAAACAGTAATAAGCATAAGTTAAAAACATTTGTTGAAACAGTAATCTAGTAACTTTAAATGTTATTAGATTACTGTTCTAACAAAATGAATTCAAATTGGAGAAAAAGAAGTTACTGAATATTTCTTCAATTAATTGAGCTCCAAAAACCCATTCCCTAAAACTCCGTTTTCACATTAGAGAGATATTTTTGTTATGAAAATTACATCTTTTTTATAATATAACATTCCTCAAACTTATATTTGGAAAGCTATCTTTTGTTTACATAGAATTACATTTATTAGTTTTTATGATTATTAGAAAATATTTTTATTTAATATTAACTAAATTTTTAAAAATAATTTTTCATCTCTGCCTTTCCTTCTGTTCTTTAGCCAAATAATTTTCTAAACAAATACTTAGCAGAATAATACAGGCTGTTGAGAGATTTTTCATACGCCAAGTGAATTGCTCTTATAATATTTGTAGCACTATTTTATTTAATCTGTCACTAGGTCAAAATGCATATATATTGGTTTTTAAAAATAGAAAAGAGCCATTTCATATTTATGTAAATCTTTCTGTAGCATGATCAAGATTTTACAAAAGTTTATTGTACATATGGTCATTTTGATTAGACATTACAGAACAAAATTACTTTTATAATTATAAACAAAGTTTATTTCTTTGTAGTTTACTATTTGAATCACTTCTAAAAATAAACAAAATTGTCTGATTTTTTATCTCGTTAATATTTTTTTCTAAAGAAGAAAAACACAAAAAACTTTGTTACAGAATCCAGGAACCTCACAACAAGGAAAGTCTTTGCTATTTCCAAATGAATGTTGTCACTATAGTTCCCTTGTTTCCCTTGGTAAAAGATATGAAGTTTGATCACCTATTTTTGTGTTTATGATATTCTAAAATATCGGCTCCTCGCCCTCCTATACCATTGAAAATCTCTGCATTGTATATTCGTAAGTTTGTATGTTTGTATGTCAAGAAAATAATGAACCATTTAGTTAAAATTTTTCAATGGTATGAAAAATCTAAGTGACAATAAACTTCTATCTGTTAAAATTCAAACTCTTTGGAATATAATCTTTGACGTGTCCTCGTATATATAACTTACATGTAAGACAGATTGGATTTTGCTCTTAACAGCTGTTAAAGCTGCAATCTTTGCAGTTAAACTCTTTACCAATAGGTGGTGCTAGAAAGTTTAATATTTATTCCAATAGTTGAACTTATTTGGAAAATGTGCTAAACATTTTTTTGTGTTTAAAAAAAAGGTGCTATAAAGCAGTATGTACATAATTAGTCCTTGCTTGCCTTTGTCTTTTCTTTTTTTTTTTTTTTTACTTTACAGCTCCATTTACGAAAGTTCGACTGGTCGGTGGGAGCGGCCCTCACGAGGGGAGAGTGGAGATACTCCACAGCGGCCAGTGGGGTACAATTTGTGACGATCGCTGGGAAGTGCGCGTTGGACAGGTCGTCTGTAGGAGCTTGGGATACCCAGGTGTTCAAGCCGTGCACAAGGCAGCTCATTTTGGACAAGGTAATTTAAAGAAAATCTTGTGAGGTTTGTTGTTGTTGTTTCAGACAGAGTCTCATTCTGTCGCCCACACTGGAGTGCAGTGGCGCGATCTCGGCTCGCTGCAACCTCTGCCTCCCGGATTCAAGCGATTCTCCTCCCTTAGCCTGCCTAGTAGCTGGGACTACAGCCGCGCGCCACCACACCCGGCTCATTTTTTGTATTTTTAGTAGAGATGGGGTTTCACCGTGTTAGCCAGGATGGTCTCGATCTCCTGACCTCGTGATCTGCCCGCCTCGCCAACCTAAAGTGCTGGGATTACAGGCGAGAGCCACCGCGCTTGGCCAGAAAATTTTGTTTTTAAAAAAATGAAATGTAGGCATTCTCTAAAGACAGAGAATAAAGTAGTGACAGGAACATAGTCTAGGCTTGGTACAGTGGCTCACGCTTGTAGTCCCAGCACTTTGGGAGGCTGAAGTGGGAAGATCACTGGAATAAATGAGTTCAAGACCAGCGTGGACAACATAGTAAGATCCTATCTCTACCAATTAAAAAAAAAAAAAAAAAAAAAGCCAGGCGTGATAGCATGCACCTGCAGTCCTAGCTACTACAGAGGCTGAGGTGGGAGGGTCGCTTGGGCTCAGGAGTTCCAGGTTACATGAGCTGTGGTCACGCTGCTGCACTCCAGCCTGGGTGACAGAGCAAGACCTGTCTCTGAAAAACAAATTTTTACAGAAAAGTAGAAAAAGGTAAGACAAACTTCTCAAATGCCTAGAAGATATTACCAAGTGCTAATATGCTATGATTTATTGAGTAATAACTATATGCCACGCATTGTGTTAAATACCTGCATAGTGTTAATAATAGGTCACAATTACATCCTTTACTATTTTACCTAAAATAATTTTCATATTAGGCTGGGCATGGTGGCTCACACCTGTAATCCCAGCACTTTGGGATGCTGAAGGTGGGTGGATCACTTGAGGTCAGGAGTTCGAGATCAGCCTGGCTAACATGTGAAACCCCATCTCTACTAAAAATACAAAAATTAGCCAGGCATGGTGGTGCACGCCGGTAATCCCAGCTACTTTGGAGGCTGAGGCAGGACAATTGCTTGGACCCAGGAGGTGGAGGTTGCAGTGAGCCGAGCTGCACTCCACCCTGGGTGAGAGAGTGAGATTCCGTCTAAAAAAATAATGATAATAATTATCATATTAGGTTTAAGAGATGGATTTAAGCAGAAGTCTCAGGTTCTAGAGTCTTTAGGTCCCAGAAGGATAATTTAATTTCATGAAGAGAGGAGATGTCAGAAAATAGACTGGTAATGTGCAGAACTTCTGTAGCCAGTTTCAGCCCCTGGCCCTGGTTTTTAACTTGCACCCTAAAGGTTTACATAGAAGAAACAAAGGAAATAAACAGCTTCAGAGAGATCTGTGGAGTTTCCAAATTTTCCATCCCTGTCCCATATTTAGAACATTTTTCCCAGGTTGAAAAGTGTGGGTTTGAAATCATTCTTGCACCTATAAAATTTATCTCCAAAAGTAAAATAGTAAGATATTCTCAAGGTCAACAGCTAGATTTTTGCTTTTGTTTTGTTTGTTTTTCTTTTTTGTTTTTCTGGAGAAGAGGAAAAAGAAAAAATCCTCAACTCTTCATCCCTAGAGAATTGAATGATGCCATCAGTTATTTAACAAGACTGAGCTCCCAATCTGAGTTTCCACATTGGTTTTCTGTTTTGTTTTTGTTTTTGTTTTTTTGGTTTTGGAGACAGATCTCCCTCTGTCACCCAGGCTGGAGTGCGGGGTGTAATCTCGGCTTACTGCAACCTCTGCCTCCTGGGTTCAAGTGATTCTCCCTCCTCAGCCTCCTGAGAAGCTGCGACTACCAGCATGCACCATCACACCTGGCTAGTTTTTGTATATTTGGTAGTTATTTTTGGCTTCCCAAAGTGCTGGGATTACAGGTATGAGCCACACCACCCAGCCCACGTTTCCAAATTGTTTTGTGGGAACAGAATCCATTTCTATGATAACTAACATCCACAGAATGAAAGACCATTTATTTAAAATACATAATTGTATAAAACATTTCAAGTGACTGTTACCATCTATGAAGGGGACACCCACAGTTCTAATAGAGGACATAACGAGTCTTATCCATGCTCTTAGTCACCTGGTAAATGACTGATGATTCTTCAGCTTTAGAAATAAAAGATGTTTTGGATTCTCAAGATGTGCTTTTGTTGATAAAATGAAGTATAAAATTTGCCAGTTATTTAGATAATATAATCAATGCAGACAAGCTCAGTCTAAAAAAAAGAAAAGTATCCTAAAATACCACTAGTCTGGATGAATTATTGTGATGCTTACATTATGCAGAGATCTGACAAGTCTGTATTTAGCATTGTTTCTTTAAGACAGTGGTTCCCAACCTTTTTGGCACCAGGGACCAGTTTTGTGGAAGACAATTTTTCCAGAGACCAGGGATGGGCGAAGGTTTGGGGATAATTCAAGCACATGACATTTATTGTGCACATTATTTCTATTATTATTATACTGTAGTATATAATGAAATGATTATACGACTTATTATGATGTAGATTATACCACTCACTATGTGGAATCAGTGGGAGCTCTGAGCTTGGTTTCCTGCAACTAGACGGTCCCATCTGGGGCTGATGGGAGACAGTGACACCTGAAGTGTGTTGCTTATGTCCAGTCTACTCCATAATCTCACTTTAGTTGCTGTCACTGTAGAAAACCCTGCTTCACTAAGATAGCATGTTGGAAATGGAAGCAGGCTTTTCAGTGCTTTTGTGGCAATTTCAGGATATTCTGCTTCGAAAGTTTAATCCAGAATGTATGGAAATTTGAAGTTGTCTCAAACATACCTTTAAAGGCACCAAAAGCAGCTGTACAACTGAAGTACATCAACTCACTTTCAACTCTAAAGCCTGCCATCAGATGCAGCTTGTCACTTTCCACTCACTGACAGGGTTTTTGATATGAGTCTGTAAGCAATTGATTTACTATTGTCTCTGTGCCGTCACACCTCTCTGCTAATGTTAATCTTTATTTGCAGCCGCTCCCCAGCTCTAGCATCACGGCTGCAGCCCCACCTCAGATCATCAGACATTAGATTCTCATAAGAAGCGTGCAACCTAGATCCCTCACATGTGTAATTCACAATACGGCTTGTGTTCCTATGAGAATCTAATGCTGCCACTGATCTGACAGGAGGTGGCACTCAGGCGGTAATGTGAGTGATAGGGAGCAGCAGTAAATACAGATGAAGCTTTGCTCACTCGCCTGCTGCTCACCTCCTGCTGTGCAGCCTTGTTTCTAACAGGCCATGGACACTATTGGTCCATGGTCTGTGGGCTGGGGACCCCTGCTTTAAGAAACTAGCCCAGTAGTACAGTGGCTGAGGTGAGGCTTTTTCATCTATTACAAAGAGAAAATCAAATGGAGAGCAACAATAGTAGTATATGTACTTTAATTCAAGGAAAACTAGTAAGTGCTGGCAAAATACAGCCTGTAGTATGAAAGTGAACAAGACGTCATCTCTAGCTTTATTTCTTCTCTGAGCATGAAGCTTTGCCATGGACTTCAAAGATATTTTTCCACTGGAGTTACAAACATAGGTGAGAAAAACATAGCTGAAGACTATTGTCCTAAAATTGTATTAACTTTAAGGCTTAGTCTCATGAGTAAAATAGTATTTTCCTCAAAACTTTTATTCATTCCTGCTTATATCTCTATAAAGTAGGGATTTCTGGTCGAAACAACTGGTAAGAAAGGAAGATGATAAGTATACTGAGATACTAAGAAGAAAATGGTTTTTTTTAAACTTAAATAAGGAATAGAATGACAGAGTTTAGTCTCATGTGAAGTTACTTACTTGGCTATATGGAGATAAGTCTCTCAAGTTTTCTTGACATAATTTGTCTAAATTTTCAGGAGGCTATTTGTTTATGGTAGTTGGTGATTCTATACATTGTCCCAGAGTTTTATTATCATCAAACAATAAAGTGGGTCAGGATTTTGGTTTCCTTTTACATTTTTTTCAGCATCTAGTGAAGCAAACTGGAAAGATTAGGAGTTTTCTAACTTAAAAAATTGCAAGTTTAAAGTTTAGCTGTGGTTATTGTGTTTCAGAATTTCAATTTCCTTTCCAATAAAATGAGAATAATACTGACCTGGCAGATTTGTTTTGAAGCTTAAGTTAACTAGCATATGGAAAGCACCCACTACAAAATCTGACTCACGATATTGTATTGCTCAGTACTGAAGGAGATCACTGCTAGCAGCAATACAAACTGTGTTATCACACATTTATTTGCTATTCTCTTTGAAAGAGTCAGATCACTATTACATTGTACGTTGACATCAGTGATATTCCAAGGATAATTCAAAGTAGATATTCCACTAATATGACTTAGATTTTTTATTATATAGACAGGGTCTTATTCCGTCACCTGGGCTGGAGTACAATGGTACAGTCACAGCTTAATGCAGCCTCAAACTCCTGCACTCAAGCGATCCTCCCACCTTAGCCTGCAGAGTTTCTCGGAACCACAGGCCTGCACCACATACCTGGCTAATTTTTTTTTAATCTTAATTTTTTATAGAGACAGGGCTTATAAGAAATGCTATGTTGCTCAGGCTCATCTAAAACTCATAGTCTCAAGCAATCCTCCTGCCTCAGCCTCCCAAAGTACTGGAATGACAGTTGTGAGCCACTGAACCTGGTTTGACTTAGCTCTTGTTTCCACTCCCTGACTAGAGTTCAGTACCAAACAACTAAAGAATAATTATGAGAATTTTAAAATAATAAAGCACAATGAGCTGAGAGAAAAAATAGAACCAACATTATTTGTTCTGAAGAAAATGATTTGAAAAGTAAGTTTTATGATCTACTTCACTGGATATTGTATTTTAAGAGACAGGCTTACATTATTCACTGATTGGGGATTAGACATGGCAAACGAGGTTTTTATGGAAAGCTTTTTAAAACATTCCTGATTTTTTCACTCCTCCACCTTAAATTCACAGTTTCACTCAAGAGGAAAAGAAAAGGCAATTTTAAATGCGGAGTAGAGACAAGAAAAGAAACTTAGAAAAATGAGTGGATGAGTAAAGAAGTAAAAGAGAAACATGCATTGTTTTAATTATTTATCCTTCTCTTAGGAAAGTGAGAGAATCAGGTTCATATCATACTGTACATCATTACCAAAACTGAAACAAAAAGAAAACAATTTTTTTTTTTTCGAGATGGAGTTTTGCTCTTGTTGCCCAGGCTGGAGTGCAGTGGCACTATCTCGGCTCACCGCAACCTCTGCCTCCCAGGTTCAAGCGATTCTCCTACCTCAGCCTCCCAAGTAGCTGGGATTACAGGCATGCACCACCACACCCAACTAATTTTTGGTATATTTAGTAGAGACGGGGTTTCTCCATGCTGGTCAGGCTGGTGTCGAACTCCTGACCTCACGAGATCCACCCACCTCAGCCTCCCAAAGTGCTGGGATTACAGGCATGAGCCACCGTGCCCAGCCAGAAAACAATTTAAATGATCCCTCTTTTTATAATGCGCCATTATAGAAAGAATATAATTTTTGGACAGTCTCCACATATTTTTTTTCTGGTTTTAAATAGCAAACCTGGCTTAGCAGATAGAATCCTTAGTTTTAAGAACAATTAGTTTTGCAGCTGCAGGTAAAATGACTTATAGGAATAAAGTTTCAAGCATGCTCCTTTAAATAGGTTCTCTCATTTGGATGCACCTTTTTTTCTGACTAGACAAAACAAGTTTAATTAAGGAAGCACTGAGGGGCATCTACTGTTTATCAATGCACAGGGCAGGGAAAGGAGAGTGAGTCACTTTTTGCCCCGTATCCAGGCTTTCCCAGCTCTTGTGCCTGTGGTCTCCCTGCAGCAAACTTGGATGAGCTTTATCAGACAACAGTGGTACCTCCAAGAATTTGTTCCAGGTATATCTGAGCCTGTACGGATGCTGATGAGGGAAGTAAGATCTGGAGTAACTATTGCATCTTCTCCTGAGTTTATAGTGCTGAAACTCCAAACCTGAAAAGAGAAACAAAAGTAATATATAAACATAAATGCCATTTAAAAGTTATTCTTAGCTGTCTTTTCTTTGCTTTTTTATTACCACTTTTACATACCATAATCAATTTTCTATGTGAAATTTTCCAAAAAAAAAAAACGTAAGGGTAAACAGAAGGCAATCAAAAAATGTACCTCTATAACCTCTGAACTATCCTTTAATGAATGGGAGTAAATATAATCTCAAAGATAAATAAATATATCAAAGGGTCACAAGTCAAATTTTTACATACTGCTCCTTGCATGTTGAATGTTTCAAAATGTAAACATTTGAATGTTAAATATTATGGAAAGTAATATAGGGCTGGTCCATAGAGCTGGGTAATCATAGAAAAATCGCATATTTTTTTCATAGAGAAAATAAGTAGGGCTAGCAGAGGTCATCAAAGTTGTACAAATTTACGTAGTCATTATGGTGGTTGGGGGTGGGTGGGGGTGGGAAGAAGGGTCAAGATTCATGCCTTAACCTTTCTCTCATACCATGCTTTCTCCACCAGATGGAACATCCTTCCAAGTCCTTTATACTTAAGATCTTCATTTCTAAAGAGCTTGCTTCTTCAGAATCTTAGAATCATGAAATATTAAAGGTAGACAAAGTCTTAAAGCTATGTTAGCCTTACTCCTTTATTCTGCATATCATAAAATTGAGGAAAAATGAGTGGTTTCTCTATAAGCACAAAACTACAATCCAAACTATAGGCTATATTGACCCATTCTTCTCTACTTTGATTCCCAAGGTGTATTCAACTTTAATTTACAATGTTTTTCTCAATGGAGACACTGTTCACAAAACACTTCCCAACTAGGTTTAAAAGTCATACAAATTTATGTCACTCAGTCATGACTAGAAATAATGAAAATACACATTCAGGCACTTTTAACTATTAATGATATTTGCTCTCCCATTTATCTATTCAGCAGCTGATCTCAAATCTCATCATTTTATAATATATCTGGATGATGTATGAAACTGATTACCTTTTATTTTTCATGGAAATGCTGGTAAGATTAAAGATACCCAAATCCCCCAAAGAAATATCAGTATCTTTCATTTTTTATAAAGAGGTGAAGAGAAGGTCAGGCACAGTGGCTCACCCCTGTAATCCCAGCACTTTGAGAGGCTGAGGTGGGCGGATCACAAGGTGAAGAGATCGAGACCATTCTGGCCAACATGGTGAAACCCCGTCTCTACTAAAAATACAAAAATTAGCTGGGCGTGGTGGTGCACACCTGTCTCAGGAGGCTGAGGCAGGAGAATCATTTGAACCCAGGAAGCGGAAGTGCAGTGAGCCGAGATCACGCCATTGCACTCCAGCCTGGGCGATAGAGGGAGTCTCTGTCTCAAAAAAAAAAAAAATTTTTAAAAAAATATAATCAATATCAATCCCTACAACCCTCAAATTATAAAGGAAATCATAGATATATATATGGCTAGGTATGTAGGTGGAAAGATGAGAGAGAGAGAAAGAGAGGAAGAGGATTAGAGGTTAAAAACATATCTAAGAAACACACGTAATTTTTGTATAGCTTTCCACTGAATAGAAAGAATAGTTCAGAGGCACAAAAAAAATAATAACAGTGACAGCCCAAACAACGAAAATCCTTGAATAACAGTTATTATCTAAAGAAATAAAAACAAATTTGTTTTTTATCTCATTGGTTTACACAAGGATAAAATTTTATGAATTTTATACTATCTGCATTAACTTTTTAATGCAGAAAACAATTTGGAATGAGATGGAAAATGTGTATTAAATAAATTTTTCCCCTGGGCTCAATAGTCTTGAATATATTAATATAAAAATAAAACAACAAATCTTTGGAAATTACTTCTATAATTCTATCTAGACATCTATGTAACCCATGAATATCACTAAGCTTTAAGTGTCATCATGTTCTGTTGCCTGGATCTATTCTTTGTAATTTTGAGAAAGTCATACACCCTTTCTCAGTCTCAGTTTATGTATCTATATAATGGAGATAATTATCATTATTTAACAAGGTTATTATAAAAAGTAAATTTAGAAATGTATGTGAAAAGACCTAGCATATTACCTTATACACAAGCACTTAAAAAATTTTCACTGTGTCTGAAACTTTTCCACATAGCAAAAGACAGAGATACCAAATTCCACAATACATTTGTCACATCCATGTGTCCTCAGACGAAAAATAACCAGAATAAGAATCAGAGGCTCTAGATGCCAGTATTTGCTCTGGCACGATTTCATATGTGATCTCAGTTGCTTCATCTACCTGGAACATAAGCCCTCCCAGGAAGTCAGTCCACAAGAGTATGGAGTTTGGACTTGTTCACTCGTGTAGGCACCTAGAGCAGATTTGCTAAATAAGTAAGTCTAATAATGAAGGAGGTTGCAGTAAGTCATTGATTTAAGGCAGTGACTCAGGGTGGATACAAGGTGAGAATCCTATGCGACTTTGAGCACGCACAGTTCCTTATCCTCGCTGATTTTCAGTTTCCTCAACAGTAAAATGACACAATAATGGCATTCAATTTTTGAAAGTTATTTGAGGATTGCATGGAATAATACATCAAATGTAAAAGTGTTTCCTGCCACATAATAAATTCTTAAAAGAGTGGACTTAAATTTTCATTATCAGGACCACAACCTTGGTATTCTAACATTCGTGAATTCCCTTACTGCAGTTTCTAAAAACATGTGCTTACATGTCAGCACATTAATCAACCAAATAATTTCTTTCCTTTGCTGTTCATGTCGGGATGGCCTTGCTGTGCTGTAGACATTGGGAGAATTCCCACTCTCAATTTCCTTTTCCTGGATTGTACAAATTCTGCACTGCTGAAATCTAAATTCACTGAGTAGACCTACAAAATACAATGCGAAAGCATCACAGTAGCCCGGGTTCAGAATTCATGGAGCCATTCTCGCACTCTCCAAATTATGACAGAGCCATGGCTTTCACCAAAAGTTTAATTTCTGTTTGTTTATACAATTTATAAATGACAATAAATATAATAGATTTAATTTATAAATGTCTCGTACTTCGGCTTCCTCCTGTATTAACATGGGAATAGTCTTACTATTTGTGCAATTGTTTTTATTTGCCCGTAGTTTTAAGTAGCCCTTTGAGGCTTTCAAAAGTTTTTATAGACTTTATATACTTATAAGGAAACACAGATATACAAACACATATACACATACAAGCATGCTCACACATACAATCACAAACACAATAGGGAATATGCTATGCCTAGTAAGATAATTTGGGAACTAAAAAGTGTCCCTGGCAAGGTTTCTGATTTTGAGATCATATTCCTTTATTCTTTTCCTTCTTCTGCCTTAAAATTTCAAGTAAAAAAGCCTCAATACTGTTATAAACACCTCAAAAAATACTCGGGCTCTCCAACTTACTGTTAACACTCTTATAATTGATCAGCTCAGGAAAACCTTTGCTTTGTCATTTTCTTGCTGTTTGTTTGTGTTTGCAATTAGTAGCATTCTTAATCCATGGTTTCCTTACAGGATAGTTTGTAGGCCGTTTGCTGATTAGATTAGTTCTACTTTAATTAAAAACAGATAATGTATTTGATAAAGCAGGCACACATAAATTGAAATACACGGGAAGATAAGAAAAGGAGGAAGATGCTGATATTAAGTTTTCCTTTTTCTGGTTTATCTTATGTGCAAATATATCCCAAGACCCTTTGACGTACAGATACGCTTGAATCATCAGGTTATTACATGTACCCATGATTATTAAGGCTGAAACTTTCTTCTTTATTTTTAGATTAATAATAAAACTAATTTGTCAAATCCTTTAAAAAAATTCTTAATCTCTACTTTTATAGAACTGTGTAGGTAACTTTGTTAGAGCTCTTCTTACTTTGCATTTTAGTAGTTTACATGTTAACAGAGTATAAAGTGTTCTGAAGCAGGAGATTAATTTTTGATTCCTACTAGAGAGCACAGAACTTGCATACAGAAAATAATCAGCACTTTTTTGTTTAATTAGTGAAGGAATTAATGGCTTTGCCCCACTCAAAGAGAAACACTAAACTCTAAACTTACTAATGCAGTTATACCTCATTATTGCAGGTACTGGTCCAATATGGCTGAATGAAGTGTTTTGTTTTGGGAGAGAATCATCTATTGAAGAATGTAAATTTCGGCAATGGGGGACAAGAGCCTGTTCACATTCTGAAGATGCTGGAGTCACTTGCACTTTATGATGCATCATATTTTCATTCACAACTATGAAATCGCTGCTCAAAAATGATTTTATTACCTTGTTCCTGTAAAATCCATTTAATCAATATTTAAGAGATTAAGAATATTGCCCAAATAATATTTTAGATTACAGGATTCATATATTGAACACCTTCATACTTACTATTTTATGTCTATATTTAAATCATTTTAACTTCTATAGGTTTTTAAATGGAATTTTCTAATATAATGACTTATATGCTGAATTGAACATTTTGAAGTTTATAGCTTCCAGATTACAAAGGCCAAGGGTAATAGCAATGCATACCAGTAATTGGCTCCAATTCATAATATGTTCACCAGGAGATTACAATTTTTTGCTCTTCTTGTCTTTGTAATCTATTTAGTTGATTTTAATTACTTTCTGAGTAACAGAAGGGATCAGAAGATATCTTTTGTGCCTAGATTGCAAAATCTCCAATCCACACATATTATTTTAAAATAAGAATGTTATCGAACTATTAAGATATCTCAATGTGCAATAACTTGTGTATTAGATATCAATATTAATGATATGTCTTGGCCACTATGGACCAGGGAGCTTATTTTTCTTGTCATGTACTGACAACTGTTTAATTGAATCATGAAGTAAATTGAAAGCAGGACATATGAGAAAACTGACCATCATTATATTTGTCCAGATAATTGGTGGATCAAAAATGCAACTTAACAGGAAGTTTAGTTTGTTATGCAGTTTTAAATGGAATAATTAGCTTGTTATAATTCTAGGACATGGTGTTTAAAATTTAAATCTAATTAATCCATTTTAACAAACAATGCAAACATCTTCAGTGCAGAAGGAAGAAAGGTTTCAACTTTTTGGAGTCTTTTATGAAGTCAGTCAACATTTACAACCAAAGGGGGGGGGGGGCTCCTTTAGTCCTAAAGGGACAATAACTCTGAGCATGCCCCAAAAAAGTAGCTTAGCAACCTTTTGTTGGTAGTCAACCCATCTCCAGGGCCATAGTGTAGAGTGTGAAAAGCTACCCTGAAACCCAGTAATTCTACCCTGAAAGTGACTGTCTGCAGAAAGCCCAGTAGTTGATATTAAAGCACAAATGAATTCAACCTCAGCCCTGAAAATAACAGAATTCTGAAGTTTCCTATGACTAATTCACAAAAAAAGTAATTGTAAACTAGTACTATTATGGAATTACTCTACTGTTCTTTCTTTAATAGTGGCAAATGAAAGCATAAGCTTAAGCATTTTTTCATATTCTGAAGTCTCACCACACATAATAACCAAGTGGTAGACTCACAGCCGTCCAACTTAAAAAGGCAGAACCTTACCTTGGAATTGGAATTACTGTAAACAGCCTACTGAAAATGCATTTTTATCATGTAACATTCTTCTACTTGTTTAACATTGCTGATTTTCTCTGGCAGCATAATTTTGTGGTTAAGAGAATGAATTCTGAATGTACACTTTCTGTCTCAAACCCTGGCTGTAATTTCAACTAGTTAATAATTCTTTGTGTTCAGTTCCACTATCTAGGTATTTTCTTCAAAACTTCAAAAGGTAAATACAATGGTTTCTGAAAGAATCATTTGCATTATCAGCCTGTTTGGGATGTCTGAGATCAGTGCCTCTGGGTTGTTAATACTGTATTGCTGTATGGTATATGTATGCTGATTTACTACTTATGCATAAGTGGTATGCATGGGTTGTCTGAAATCAGTGCCTATGGGTTGTTAATAGTATTAACTATTAGTGTTAACTGTTAGTATTAACTATTAGTATTATTAACACTAATAATAGTACTATTACTGTTTTTATTTTAAAATAAAATTTACTTTTAAAATAATAATAGTACTATTACTAGTACTAGTACTATGACACTGTTAATAGTACTATTAACAACCCATAGGCACTTGGGATGTCTGAGATCAGTGCCTATGGGTTGTTAATACTATATTGCTGTATGGTATATGCATGCTGATTTACCACTTATGCATAGATATATCTTTAATAAGTAATCTAAAAATCCTTTTTGTATTTGAGAGAATCTACTAAGTTCAGTCCAGTCAAGAAAAGAACCTAATAGCACCAATAAAAATTGAGGACTTAATTTACTTTGGAATGTTGAATTGCATTTGCCCCATTAAAAAAAACAGAAATTTGCCATTTGGTTTTTTTGAAAAAATAGCTCAACTGACCAGAATGAATGTATTCTACTTGTTGAGCCATCCAGCATCACGTTAAATGCAAAATGTATATTTAAATAAACGAAGAAGAAAAAAGAAAGACCAAAGGGATGTAGAAAATGAAGAATAACCATTAATATCTAAGGGCCAAACACATTCCACCTAAATTATCTAAATAGTTTCAAATCAAAACTTTCCATTTTTTCAAAACGTATAGACCATAGTAGTTTGTACTTAAGTAAAGCATTACATTAATTTGTAATGTGCTTATTACAAATAATATACAGTTGACCCTTGAACAATGCAGAGGTTGGGAGCACTGATCCCTTCACAGTGAAAAATCTACATATAACTTTTGACTCCCCCAAAACTTAGCCACTGAGAGCCTACTGGTGACCAGAATCCTTACCAATAACATAAATAGTCAATTAACCATTTTTTGTATTACTAATAATGTCAACTAACACATTTTATATGCATGATGTACTGTATTCTTACAAAAAAATAAACTAGAGGAAAGAAAACATTAAGAAAATCATAAGGAAGAGAAATATATTTACTATTAATCAAGTGGGAGTGAACCATCATAAATGTCTTCATCCTTCATTGTTGTTTTCATATTGAGTAGTCTGAGAAGGAGAAAGAGGGGGAGTTGGATTTGCTGTCTCAGGAATCGTAGAGGTGGAAGATCCATGTATAAGTGGAACAGTGCACAGATCAAACACATATTGTTTAAGGGTTGACTGTATTAATATTTGCTATTAAGGGTAAAATGAAATATTTGTACCCTCAGTCATTTGTTTGATCAGTATGGCAGTGATATGTATGTCCAAAGCAATCACACTCAAGAGATACAAATTTACCATTACTGGGTTACAATGGTAAGCATTATTTACTCTCCAGAGTTGGAGAAGCTCAAGGCTGGTGAAGCTCAAGATCTCATGTTAACTAAATAAAATCAAGATTATGGCAGAGAGGAGGAATAAGTCAATGTTTGTCAGATAGACAATTAACAGTGTTCCCTCAGAAAAGCACAATTAGGAGATGATTACGTTGAGATTTTTTTAATTCATTGAGACAGTATATAGGAATTTTAGGAACATGTGTTTGGCACTAGATGTGGTTTTGGCTTTTAATCACACATATAACCATAATATAGCCTGATGTTTTTCAACTATGCATTTTCTTTGCACTTTTTCTTTATTGAATGTTAGGTAATACATTTTTAAATGTTTTTCTTTAACCACACCAATCTTCTGGTTACATAACATACTGAAATATGTATTCCTTTCTGTTATTTATCAGCTATTTTCCTTTGCAGAGTAATTTATATTTAAAACTCTTAGAATTTATATTTTTAAAATGTTAATATCTTAACAAGAACTTATGTGTATGTTATTATTGAGTACATTTACTTAAACAAACAAACAAAAGCGAAGAGAAATATTAACAAAATGGTGGAGTAGGCAGCTTCATGAATTCATTCTTTTAGAGAAATATCAAAAAATAAATAGAAACTGTCAGAATCAACTTTGTCAGGACTCTGAAAAAATTCAGAATTGTACAGCAACTAACCAAATGTTGAGTCAAGAAAAAGGCAACTTTGAAACAACAGTAAAGTTTGTGATATATTTACCTGCCTTCCCCCTACCTCCTCCTGGATGCAGCAATGTTTTTTTGTTTTTTTTTTTCTCTTGTCTTGAGGCAGTGGTAGGCAGTCTACATTCGTAGCTTGGGCCCTTGGGCCCTGGTTCCATGGGAAGCAGAGATGACCTTCCTCACAAACGGTTGTGTTTGTCTGTTTTAATCTGTCTAAGAAATTCCCTGAAGGACTGATGCAAAGCATTCAACTCTGTTTCACTTAATTTTGAATTCACGTTGGTAAAGCAGTGGCCGTTGTTCAAAAACACTGTTAGCTGAAATAACAACCCTCAAATGCATGGGTCACAACATTATAGTTGAAACATGAAATAGAGAGCATAAGGCCTGGTAGCAAAAACTGAAGACAGTTTCTTTGGGAAATTAGGGTGTTTAAAAAAAATGAATGCAGGGAAATTTAGAAAGCCCCATGCATGCTCAGGGTGAAACACATGCCTTGAAAAGAACCTAAACTTTTACCTTGGGCTGATCTCTAGGATTAGTGCAAATCTGGCTAAGTGTTAAAGGCGTGCCCAGGCTCAGAAACAATCTGCAAATACTGAGGGAGATGGATTGTTGTTGGTTGTGTTGGTTGCTGCAGATTTTGTGTTTTGTCTTTTATTTCTGTTTTTAGTGCTTGGCATTCAAAAACACTAGCTTAACACAAAGTAAGGAACAGAGACTCCAGTGATCATCAACAATAAGGAACACAGTCTTGGTAAAAATCATTCAGGATAGTCACAAAACAAAAATAAGCAAAAGAAATTAAAAGAACAGTCACTGAGGAAGTACAGATGTTGTACCTACTTGACAAAGACATTAAAACAAGTGTCTTAAATATGCTTTAAAAAGTAATGGACAAAGAATGAAAGGAAATATGAAAAATAATGTGTTAGCCATATTAGAATATCAATAAAGATACAAAAATTACAAAAAATAGAGCCAAACAGAAACTGCATCTGAAAATACAATTACTAAAATGAAAACGTTATTAGAGGGCTTTAACAGCAGATTTCAACAAGCAAGAGAATTAGTTCATCTGAAAATAGGACAATTTAAATTGAGTCTGAGAAGCAGATAGAAAAAAATAATGAAGAAAAGTAAAAAGAGCTTAAGGGACATGTGGGACACCATCAAGTGGGCCAAAATATGCATTTTGAGAGTCCCAGAGATAGAGAGAAAGTAGAAGAAAGAATATGTAAATAAATACTAAACAAAACTTCCCAAATTTGATGGTAGGCATGAATCTAAAAGTCCAAGAATCTCAAAAAACTCTCACACCAGGACAAACTGGTCAAACTGCCGAAAGAAAAAGACAGAGAGTCTTGAAAGTAGCAAGGGAGAAGCAACTTGTCATATACAATGGACCTTCAAAAAGATTAATAGCTGATTTCTCATCAACAGAAACCATAAGGCCAGAAGACATTTGGATGACATATTTAAAGTACTGAAAGAAAAAGAAGAAACAAAACCCCCAAATCTGTTAGCCAAGCATATCATGTCTGGTAAAACTGTCCTTCAAAAATGAGAGAGAAATTAAGACTTTCCCAGATAGGCTGGGTGCGGTGGCTCACGCCTGTAATCCCAGCACTTTGGGAGGCCGAGGTGGGTGGATCATGAGGTTAGGAGATCAAGACCATCCTGGGTAACATGGTGAAACCCTGTCTCTACTAAAAAATAGAAAAAATTAGCTAGGCATGGTGGCGGGCGCCAGTAGTCCCAGCTACTTGGGAGGCTGTGGCAGAAGAATGGCATGAACCTGGGAGGTGGAGCTTGCAGTGAGCCGAGATAGCACCACTGCACTCTAGCCTGGATGACAGAGAGAGACTCTATCTCAAAAAAAAAAAAAAAAAAAAAGACTTACCCAGATAAACAAAAGCTGAGGAAGTTTATTGCCAGTATGTCCTGCCCTTGCCCTCTGAGATACGTTAAAGGGACTCCTTCAGGTTGAAATGAAAGAACGCTAGACATTAAACTAATGTCATATGAAGAAATAAAGATCTTCAGTAATGGTAAGTACATGAGAAAATATAAAAGCTAGTATTGTTGTATTTTGTGTTTATAATTTCATTTTTTAATTTCCTGCATGATTTAAAAGATCTAAGTGTTAAAATAACTATATGTTTATTGTATTATACACACATAAACATGTAATATGGGCCCACAACAAAGTGTGAGAAATATGGAGTACTTAGAAGCAGAGATTTTAAATGTTATTGAAGTCAAGTTGGTATCAATTTAAGACAGATGTTACAAATTTAGGATGTTAATCACCATGGTAGTCACTAACAAAACATCTAAAAATATATTCACAAAAGGGAATAAGAAGAAAACAAAATGGTTCACCACAAAAAAAAGTCAACTAAATACAAAAGAAGGCAGTAATGGAAGAAATGAGAACCATAAAGGTATGATGCATATAGAAAAATGTTGGAATGTCAAAAGTTAGTTCCTGTCAGAATTACATTAAATTCAAATGGATTAGGTTCTCTAAGGCAGCAATTGGCAGAATGAAATTTTTTTTAAATGATAAGTATATGTTGTCTGCATGAGACTCACTTTAGATTCAAAGACACAAACACATTCAAAGTGAAGTGATGAAAAAAGGTTTTTCATGCCAATAGTAACCAGAAGAGAAATGAAGTTGTTATTTTAATATCAGACAAAATATAATTTAAGTCAAAAACTGTTAAAAAATGAAAAGACCATTATATATCAATTAAAGGACATTATATATTGATAAAAGAGAGAAGACACAAATTCATCAAAAAGATATAACAATTATAAACATATATGCACCAAAACTCTGAGCCCCAAAATATATGAAGCAAACTGACAGAATAAAGTGAGAAATAAACAGTTCTACAATACTAGTTGAAGACTTCAATACAATACGTTCATTGATGCTTAACACTTCTAGAAAGAAGATCAATAAGGAGATAGAGGACTTGAACCACCCTATACAACGACTAGACCTAATAAGCATATATATATGTATGTGTGTATATAAATATAAACACATATATACATATATACACACATACATATACACACATACATATATGTATACATATATACACACATACATATATGTATACATATATACACACATATACATATATGTATACATATATGCATATATACATATACATATATATACATATACATATATACATATACATACATATACATATACATATGTACATATACATACATATACATATGTGCATATATACATATATGCACATACATACATATACATATGTACATATATACATGTATGCACATACATACATATACACATGTACATATACACATGTATGCACATACATACATATACATATGTGCATATACACATGTATGCACATATACCTATATGTATGTACATGTGTACATGTATGTACATATGTACATGCATGTACACGTATGTATACATATGTATACATGTGTATATGTGTATATGTACGTATATACGTATACATACATATATACATATACATACATATATACATATATACATATACACATAAACATATATACATATATACATATACATATATACATATACACATATACATGTACACATATACATATATACATATACATATATACATATACACATATATATACATATATATAAACATTTCACCCAGCAGCAGTAAAATGCACATTCTTCTCAAGTGCACATGAACTGTTATCCACCATGCAACCTATTTGTGATTGAATGGCCACCATAAAATCTCAATAAATCTTGAAAGACTGAAATTGTACAAGTATGTTTTCTAGCTACAGTAGAATAAAGCAAGAAATTATCATAATTATTGCATTATTATACAAGGAAAACTGGAAAATGTATAAATTTGTGGAAATTAACACACTCTTAACCAATGGGTCAAAAAATAACTCACATGGGAAATTAGAAATACTTGGAGGAGATGAATGAAAATTAAAACATAATACACCAACACTTAGGGAATGCAGTATAAGCTGTACTCAAAGGAAAATTTATAGCTGTAAATACATACATTAAAAAGAAGAATGATCTTTTGGTGTTATGTATGTTAATTTTCACCCAAAGCTCCTGGCTTATAACTTCCATAGGCCTTGTTACAGTCTTTTGTTATAATGTTGGGTGTGTTAGGCCACAGGGGGAGGCTGCTGACCTTTTCTTACCTTCTTTTCACCTGCCCCCAGGCAGGACTGTAGCCTTTCCTCAGCTTTCTTATTGTGGGTCTTAAGGCCTTCCAACAGAAAGAGTCATGACCTATACTTTGGGGGAAGGAATGCTGACATCATAAAGCTTTAATAAAAACCAAAAAGGAGTGAGTTTGAAGGGCTTCCAAATAACTGAACATGTGGAGGTTCCTGGAGGGTGGCATGCCCAGCGAGAGCATGGACGCTCTGCACCCCTTCCCCCATACTTAATTGTATGCATCTTTTTATCTGTATCCTTTGCAATGTTCTTTATACTAAACTCGTAAATGCAAGTGTTTCCCTGAGTTCTGTGAGCTACTCCAGAAAATTAAATGAACCCAATTATAAGAAGGAGATGAGGGAACCCCAACTTGAAGCCATTTGTTCAGAAACTTGCAACTAGTGTTTGAGGGTATGGGGGACAATCTTAGTGACTGAGCCTCCAACCTGGTACTGTCAGAACTGAAGTAGAAGGCACTCAGCTGGTGTCTGCTGGTTAATGCATGAGGAAAAACTCCCCACATATTTGGTCACATAATTATTCTTCTTTGTCAATGATCATTGTTTTGCTGTGACAGTAGAGGAAAAATGCAGTTAAAGAGAGGCTTCCCTACATAGATCTCAAATCAAAAACCTAACTTTACACATGAGGAGTAAAAGAAGAGCAAGGTAAACCTAAAGCTAGCAGAAGGAAAGAAATAATAGCAATTAGAGCAGATATGATAAAATATGATAAAATAGAGAATAAAAATACAATAAAGAGAATTGGCCAGGTGCGGTGGCTCATGCCTGTAATCCCAGCACTTTGGGAGGCTTAGGAGGATGGATCACGAGGTCAGGAGATCAAGACCATCCTGGCTAACATGGTGAAACCCCGTCTCTACTAAAAATACAAAAAATTAGCTGGGTATGGTGGCGGACACCTGTAGTCGCAGCTACTCGAGAGTCTGAGACAGGAGAATGGCATGAACCCGGGAGACAGAGCTTGCAGTGAGCTGAGATCGTGCCACTGCATTCCACTCCAGCCTGGGCGACAGAGGAAGACTCCATCTCAAAAAAAAAAAGAAGGGTGGGCCTCATGGAGGGAGCAATGGCGAGAGTACACAGAACAAAGAAGGGAAGGATTTTTGTCTCTAACATAGTCAGTCCCTGTTACTGTGTCCAGTCTCCGTAGGTTGGGGTCCGACGACACAATCTAAGCTGATCCTGACTGACTACTTCAAATGGAGCAGGGGTGGGGGCTACAGAGCAATTTCGGAACTAAGGGTACCAAATAAGGAACAGATGTGAGTTGTTACCGATTGGGAATGGATGTGGGTTATAGATTGGGAACAGATGTGGGTTAATGGATGTGGGTTACAGATTGGAAATAGCTGGAAGGTTGTTTATCCTAACTAGGGGCAAGGAGGCAAGGAAGTTAGGCTTTGAAAACAGAGGACAAGTGTAACCTCTGAAGAGGAACTCACTGTTTCCAACAACTTCTCCCTCTGGATTTTCATAATTTTTCCTCTTCAAACTTTTTAGAGTCTACCTACAGGAATAAGTACATCTATAAGAACAGTAAGAGGTAAGGCCTTGTAAATACTTTTGTAATTGTTCCATCGGGGGCTGTGTTATTGGGATGGAATAAGGACAGACTGGTTGTTAAGCTCTTGGAAGGGCTTAAGCTCACGGCATCACATTCGGTCTCCAAGGAATGCTAAATTTTCCCCCTGTTGTGAGAGTCACAAGGTAAAATTGGCATCGGGAGACGGAGGCTGGATGGCCCAAGGGGGCTGACCCGCAGGGTTGTCGGACTTCAGGGAATAGCAGAGAGAGAAAGAGGGAGAGCTTGGCAGAATTCATTACCCCAGGCTGCGGGGTCTTGGAAGAGAGCTACCATACAGCTCATGTCCTGTCAGCTGGAAGGAATAAAGGAGGGATCTTAGTTTTAGTTTGGTAGGACTCTCCCCCAGAACAATGGCCCATGACTCTGGATGTGGCGATGCCTTCTTGACTTGGGTATGATGAGTCCATCCGCTTTCTGCTGTTTGGACTGCAGTCTCGGTGGTTAGAAACAGTAGGTATGGTTGTTCCCAAGCCGGTTCAAGTTTTCTTTCCTTCCAACTTTTGATGAGGATGTAATCCCCAGGCTGCTGCTGGTGTGCTAGGAGCTCTAGGGGTGGCACCTGCGCTAAAAGACCTTTAGTTCTGAGGGAAGAGCAAGTGGAAGATCTGATCTTTTGTTTCAAACATAGGAATGTCAGCAGTGGAGTGTCAAAAGGGCAACCCAAATGGCATCTCACAAGGAGATAAACCAGCATCTTTCTGAGAGGCAGTTTGAATTCTTAATAAGGCAATGTGGAGGCATTTAGTCCATGGCAGCCGAGTCTCTAAGACTAATTTGATTAAGTGACTCTTCAAAGTTTGGTTCATTTTCTCCAGTGTTCCTGATGAAGGTGGGTGCCAGGGAGTATGGTATTCCCATGTTAAGTCTAGTGCTTGAGTTAATTTCTCTATGACTTGTGCAGTGAAATGAGTCCCATTATCTGCCAAACCTGGGTATAATATTTTCCATCAATGCTTTACCTACATTATTCGTAGTTGCGCTTGAAAAGGGAATAGCTTCTACCCAGTGAGTAAGACGATCTACTATCACTAATAAGTAATCAGTATAAATAATCCCTTCCTTTTTTTGCAAGTGATTTGAAGCCTGATTTAATGCAAACAATTCATAAGTTTGGGCAGACCAATTATTAGGCAATCTTCCTGACTCTATTCCTGCGAGAGCTTCCCCATCAACTACTGAATACCCATTGTCTTTTTCCTTCATTTACCCAGGAAGAGCCATCTATCAGTAAGTGCTGCCCTATTTTGAAAGGAATCTCTCTTAAATCAGGCCTGACTTTTGTGTGATAATCAATTAAATATAAACACTGATGCTTAGGGCCTTTTAGATTTGGATTCCCTGTTAGAAAACCTACTGGGTTAAGTGAATTATCAGTGATTAGTGTTAAATCATCTCTTCCTAATAGGACAGCTTTATACTTCTAAAGTCTTTGAGTCAGTGAGCCATCTTCCTGCTTTCTGGTTTAAGATTGTTCTAACTTGATGGAGTGTGCCGCCTTACATATTTTAAGTTTGGGCTAGAGGTTTCTCCATACATAGTGAACTGTAACTTAATCAGATGTGTAAACAGACTGTAACTTACTGTTGTACCAATCGTGAGTTGTGGCCAGCTATTGAAACTGTGTTCCAATCAGGCAGACACTGTAACCAATTAGGCTGTTTCAGTACCTCAATTCCATTTTCTGTGTATCACTTTCCTTTTTCTGTCCATAAATCCTCTGCAGCCATGAGGTAGCCTAGAGTCTCTCTGAACCTATTCCATTTCATTGGGCTGCCTATTAGTGAATTATTCTTTGCTCAATTAAACTCTGCTAAATCTAACTGTTCTAAAGCTTTTCTCTTAACAAGATGTAGAGGAAGTTTTAACTGTATTTATAATGTTTTAATTCTCAAAATAGATGGTGGCCTCATAGGTGTTCATTGTATTATTATTCAAACTTTTTTGTAATTGCAATTATTTCATTACAATGATTAAAGGAAAAGGTATTGTAGTGCTGTTACTGGAAAGGGGTCCGGATCCAGGCTCCAAGAGAGGGTTCTTGGATCTCGTGCAAGAAAGAATTTGGGGCAAGTCCATAGAGTAAAGTGAAAGCAAGTTTATTAAGAAAGTAAAGAAATAAAAGAAAGACTACTCAATAGATGGAGCAGCAGCATGGGCTACTCAGTTGCTTATACTTATTGTTACTTTTTAATTATATGTTAAATAAGGGGTGGATTATTCATGAGTTTTCCGCAATGGTGGACCATTCCCAGAACCTTTTAGATCCTCCCCTTTTAGATCATATAGGGTAACTTCTTGACATTGGCATGGAATTTGTAAACTGTCATGGCACTGGTGGGAGTGTCTTCTAGCATGCTAATATATTATAATTAGCATATAATGAGCAGTGAGGGTGGTCAGAGGTCACTCTTTTCACCGTCTTGGTTGTCATAGGATTTTGTCCGGCTTCTTTACTGCAGCCTGTTTTATCAGCAGGGTCTTTGTGACCTGTATCTTGTGCCAACCTCCTATCTCATCCTGTGACTAAGAATGCCTTAACCTCCTGGGAATGCGGCCTAGTAGTTCTCAGCCTTATTTTGCCCAGCCCCTATTCAAGATAGAGCCACTCTGGTTCAAACGCCTCTGACAGGGGTATATTTGAAGGTGATTGTTTGCAGAGAGAGGGAATGGTGGCAGTATCAAATGCTGCAGAGAGTTCAAATGCGAGAAGTAACAAGTGTCCTTTGGATTGAAGGACCTAGTATATTCTTGTTGACTTGGCAGTTGTTTGAGTGGTGTAGTAGGAATGGAGGTTGAGAAGAGACAGGGAATTGTGAGGTAAAGACAAGGAATAGCAACAACATATATGAAAGACATGTTTATTCTAACAGAATTCTGTTGTAAGATGGCCTGGACACAGTTCAAAAATAGACCTAGCTTGAAGAGGTTTATCACATGTGTTTTTCTCTGTGTGTATTCCCATTGCACTTTAAACCAACACACATTGTAAGCAGTTTCTCTGCTGAGAAGCAGTAAAGATGCAGCAAGTGCTTATAGTCATGCAATATGCATTTTTAGAGATCTTGATTGCTTTGACTTTAGGCCACTATATATAAATGACAAGCGTGCAATAAAAGTTCAACAGGATGGGTACATTTGGGGCAGATTTACCTTAAGTAGGAATGAACTAGAGGTGGAAGGGAAGTTTCCAATTGTTGACTCAGTTTAAGGAGTTAGGAGGAAAATGAAAGATGGAGAGGAATAGATCCAAGAATCAGGAAGAGACACATGAGACTAGGAGAAATAAAATAGTATGAGAAATGAGGATTAGGAAAAACCTTCCTCAATTTGCAACTCTTGACCCATGAGAGCACATTTAATACTTCCTTTGCCTTCAATAAATTAATTCACAGTTAAAAATGAATTATCTGTGTATAACACATTGTAAAACTATGTGCTCTCTTCTTGAAGCGGCCAAGCTGAGGTATTTAATTAAATGCTTACAAAAATGTTAATCCTGTGGCAACAACTACCAGAAGATTTAGTATACCAAGTAAAATCAGAAATAAATGATCACAAATGAAGGTTAAGTCAGAACACTATTCTAAAATGTAAAAGTGGAAGATAAGAATTTAATAGTAGTAATCAAAATAAAAGATAGTCGATGATCTGTTCTTCATAGGGTTGCCAGATTTAGCAGTGATGACAGGATGACCAGTTAAATTTGATTTTAAAATAAAAGACAAATAATTTTTACAGTATAATTATGTTCCATGCAACATGTAGAACAGACTTACATTGAAAACCTTAATTTGCTGTTTATATGAACTTGAGTTTTAACTGAGTGCTCTATATTTTAAACCTGACAGTTCCATTTCGCAGGTGCTCTCACTGATCTTCAGAGTTAAACAGTTACCTTCTTTCTGTTTCTTACTCAATTTCATTTTCAATTTTTCTGTCATATTCCCTTTTTTAATATTATATATCTTTCAGAATAGTAACAAATAGAATGAAGTTTCAGTTCTCTGAGATCTTATGTTTTAGACTAATTGCTTTACTTAGAAACTTTTCTCAATTATCTAGGCACACTTTGACATATTTCTGGTAATAGAGTTCACTAGTATTCTACTTCCCCTTAAAATTAATTTTGTTCAGAAGACCTAGTTCTAAATTTTATGTCTCTGAATTTTGGCTTTTCAGTAAACTCAGTTGAAAAACGCTTTGGTTGTACTACCATGCATTTTGTTACAGATGCAAGAAATGTTAGCATCTTGTTGACAAATGACAAAGATTCTCTCCTTGACTGAACTCTAGTCAGGCTCCTCCTAAATCTCCTCTCAATTAGACCCTGACATTTGAACTTTCGTATTTATCTGTACATTGTCCAATTTTAGCAAGAAATCTAAGTCAGTTTAGCAATAATCCCCCATCCGCAATATCTGGTCACCCTTGATATCTAATGAGGTTTCTCCTCCTCCACCATCCCAGAGGTGAGGTCTAATCATCCTGGCTGGCCTTCAGCAAGAATCACGGTAGGTCAGCTTAGCCAGAATCCACCCAAACTCCTGCATTTTCCTCCACTGGCTCCCCACCTTTACCCTGATCCAGCTACTTGGCTACAAATTTTCACATTTCCTTGTTATATTCAGAATTGAGCACCATCTCTCTCCTCTATTACAAAACCTTATTATGGTAGCCTCTGTCAAATGAAGTCTTCCTTACTGTTTTTAATGAGTGTCATGAATAGTTTTCCGTCCAACACAGAAACAAGTAATTTTTAAAAAACTGAAAAAAGAATTCTGAAATCTACTCGGGGAAATAGACATGGGTGACTATGTTATTAAGGATTACTTTTGCAAATGTGGCTCATGTGGAACTCTATACCAATTTCCATCAACCCCCTTCTTTGTGCAGTAAAAGAGAGTCAAGATATTCAAGATATTCATTTAGGGAAATCAATCCTCCAAACCTAAGGTAGATTTCATTGCTTAATACTCTCTCCAAATACAAATATAAAAATGGATTAAAATGATTTATTCCAAGAGCAATGCATTTCTCTTAGTAAATTTTAAATGCATTAAGTTTTACTTTGTTATATGAAAAAGATGTTAAAATACATTGGGTTTTACAAAAACTTTCCATGCTTTGCAGTTGTATTCAAATCTGTATCTTCATTTCCCTTGAAATTATCGATGTGAAATAAACATTTGTAATTTGATTCTCACTAAATGTAACCTATTAACATTTTAAAGTGTTCTTCTTAAGGTAAATAGCTTTCTAAAGATAAATAACATTTGATTCTTTTCCAAATAAAGTATACATCCATATTATTGATTATATTGATGTTTATTCCCAATATCACCAAAGAAGAAGTACAAGGCTTTGTAGTAAAACTAACGTGGGACTTAGCCCTAGCTCCACTCAATTCTGCTTTGTGATATTGTATGAGCCACTTAAACTCTGTATCTCAATTTTTATTTGTGTAAAACTGATCTAATTAGAACTGCTTTATAAGGCTACTGTGAAAGTTAAAAATACTAATGAAGCAAAACACTTTTAATGCCAGGATGATTCTGAGTGTTCATATTACCACTTATCAGTGGGGAATCTTACATCTGACTCTTTTCCGTTTAGGAGGCATTAACGTTTATTATATGGACATTCACTATCATTTAGGATTCCTTACACCCTCCCTACAGAAAGGTGAATACATAGCAAAGTAGAAAGAATGTTATCAGGAAACCTTCCGATGCCTTTTTCCAGTCATGTTTTTCATCTTGCCATCCTCTTCCCCTGTCCCAGCTACTTGATATCTTTATGTTGGCTCTCATAAGATGTACAAGAGGAGGATGGATAAAGAAATTTTCTTAGTGGCATGTCACCTCCCTGGATCTATAAAACTTAGATCTTCAGAACTACTCTCTTGCAAACTCCTACCTCTGTTAGCATTTATATGATGCATTATTTAGAACCCAACTGTGAATCTCAGATCAGATCTCTTTCCTTTTGTGGCCAAAAAAACAAACAAAAAAAGCTACCACCAAATCTGCTTGCCTTCCTCTTAGTAATGCAGGTACAGATAGGAATGACTATGCTACTGAGTTGTAACTAAAGAAATGTCAGAAGAAATAATATAAACTACTCACAGGTATCATCCATAACATTTCCTGCTGAATCTTTCTGTCCCTCTGTCATTCTTTCTCCATTTTCAGCCTGAAATGTATCAACGAAGGAGCCAAATCATAGAAATCAGACTCTCTTCCAGTATTATGAACTGAATGTTTGTGTCTTCCCCAATTCATATGCTGAAATCCTAATCTCCAGTGTAATGTCATTAGGAGGTGGGAGGGGGAGCCTTTGAGAGACAATTAGATCATAGTGCAGAGCCCTCGTGGATGGGGTTAGTGCCCTTCTATGAAGAAACACAAGATAGATGATTTCTCTCTTGACCATGTGAGGATACAACAAAAACATGACCATCTGAAAACCATGAAGAGAGACTTCACCAAGAATTGACCACTGTGGCAGCCTAATCTGGAACACAGTTCCAGCCTCCAGAATTGTGGGAAGTAAATATTGTTCAAGCCACCCAGTCTATGGTACTCAGTTATAGCGGTCCCCACTGACTAAAACAGAAACTGGTACTGAGAAGTGGTGTGCTGATGCACCTAACGATGTGGAAGGAGCTTTGTTACTAGGTAATGAGTAGAGAGGCTGGAAGGGTTTTGAGCTGCATGCTAGAAAAGGCTGCTATTATCATTAAGTGACTTAAAAGGTGATTCTGGTGAGGGCTCAAAAAGAAAAGGGGAGAGCTGAAAATTCTTAGAGAATACGCAAAGAATGAGCTATAGAATGTGGGTAGAAATATGAATATGAATGATGACTCTGATGCAGTCTCAGACAGCAATGAGGAACATGTTATTGGGCAATGGAGAAAAGAAGATCCTGATCACAAAGCGGCAAAGAGCTTGGCTGAATCGTGCTTGTGTTCTCATGTTTTATGACAAGTCAACCTTGAGAGGATGGAAGTTGGATGTTCAGCTGAGGAAAATTCTAAACAAAGTGTTGGAGGAGCAGCTTCATTCTTCCTGAGTGCTTATGGTAAAATGTGAGAAGAGAAGGAAACAAATGAGTTGAAAATGGAATTGTTAAGTAAAAGGAATCAGAACTAAAGATCTGGCAAATTCTCATCCTGTCCACATTAGAAGAAATATGAAAGTACATTGGAAAGAGAACACAAAGGGTGTGACACACTTGCCATTCCATAAAGACATTAGGGTGGATAAGAACCACAGATTCAATCACCCATCTCAACAGAAGCCAGGACTAGAGATGGGCTCTTACCAGCAGATACCCTGACAACTGGGACTAATGGAAACACAAAGGGAGACAGAATGAAGAAAGACTGTGAATGTGTGCTGTCCCTCAAGAAAGGGGAAGAAGAACCCCAAAGGTGATTTGGAGACTATCTGGGCCACTGCTTAGGTTTCAGCATCGCAGATGGCCTCCAACAGAAGTCGTGGGAATGGGCCATCTGTAGTTGTGGGCAGGGGGATGCACAGCACAACCTTTGGGGCAGTATCTCATCCCCAAGGAGCAGTGATTTGGGCAGGGCCTTGCTGAGTCATGGGGTCGATGTAGTCACCCTAGTGGGTCCAGAAGTCAGCTCATCAAGCCAAAGAAGATTATTAACAAGACTTAAGTTCTCATAGTTTGCCCTGCCAGGTTTTGGGCTTGCCTGGGGCGGAGCCTCCTTTCTTTTCTTATTTCTCCCTTTTTGGATGGGAATATTTATCCCGTATCTATCTCACCATTGTATTTTGGAGGAAGATGACTGTGGTCACCCTGCATTTGGTGCTAACAAGTAGTGAGTATGTATGATAAACTACTATGGAGTAACAACTGAGAATTTCACTATTCCCAAAGAAGAAAGAAGCTTAAAAATTAAGACAAGTCAGGGTCCAGAGAAATAGGCATACATGAACTCAGACATCAAGAATACTAAACTAATATGTCTGTATTTATAGTTACACAATAGCTAAATGTCACGGAAAACTAGAAAGATAGAAATATTTATTTGAGGTAGTGAAATTACTGAAGTGAAAATGAGCAAATGGAAGCACCCTAGAACAGCTTTCAAGGAGTTTAACATTTAAGAATTTTGGAAGGAAGTATTTTACAGGTAATAGAAAAGCATAGAGGGGTGGCTTAAATTCAGTACAATATGTGCAAGGGTTAAGGGCACTGAAGATTGTTATAGAAGGATGCAAGATGAATAGCTACCCATCGAAACAAGGGAGTAGGAGAGACTTCCTGAAGGAAGTGTTTTCACCTGCTTTGGTGATTAAGAACCTAAAGATAATTTAGAGGAATTTTGGAATGTTTATACAGGAGGGAAGATGGTCAAAGATACTCACTTCCTTCTTCCTTGAATCCATAAATATGTTATATGACAAAGAAAATTAAGTTTACAGGTAGAATTATAGAAGTAAAGATGGTCAAAGATGCCCACGTCCTTATTCCCAGAAGCCATGAGTATTATATTTTGCTGTATGGCAAAGGAAGATTAAAGTTACAGATAGAATTAAGGTGCTTGTCAGCTGACTTTAAAATAGAAAAACTATCCTTGTGAGCCCAATGTAATACTTTAAAACTAGAAGAGGGAGGCAGAAGAGGAGGTGAAGAAATGTGAGGAGGACTCTCTCCACCGTTGCTGGCTCTGAAGATGGATGAAGAAAACCTTGGACCAAGGAATGCAGGAGCATCTAGAAGCTGGAAAAGGTAAGAAAATGGATTTTCCTTCAGAGCTTCCAAAAAAAAAAAAGCAAACTGCTGAGATCTCGATTTTTGCCCATTAATATCTATGTCAGACTTCTGACTGTATTTGTGTTGTTTTAAACCAGTAAATACGTCCTAATTTCTGATTCTTCCAGCTTCAGGCAGCTTCTTGACTTGTAGTTGCATCACTGCAATCTCCTCCTCCAAGGTCGCATTGCCTCCTCCTTCTTCATTCTGTGTCAAAGCTCTCTGACACACAAATGTCATTAGATTTAGGGACCAAACAGGAAAGTCCGGGATAATCTTCTCACATGCAAAACTACCAGAAAGAAAGAAAAAAAGCAATCCTGTTCTGTCTGATTTCTAAATTCTGAAAATGTGTTGCATGCTACTGAGAAGCTAAAGTCAAAATTCTAGGTAATAGCAAGCCAATAAATTGGAAACAAAAATGCCAAAAATAACAACTGAAAAAATTTTTAAAGAATCATGTCTTTAGACAGCACATGTATTATAAATTTAAGAAACATATTAGTTTATAATTTTTAAAAAATATATTGGTAGAGAGAGGAGAGGAGAGACAACTATACAACATAAACTTTGGGGGAAATCTTTGCCCTTTCTAATCTAACGGGTTCTTCTGTTTGTTTTGGGAATGTTGTTTTTTCTCATAGTTGGGAGAAATCACAATTATTTATATTAATTTTTATTAATTTAAATGACAAATATCAATTAATAGACACTTTGAAACATTACAACTGAGGCATTCAATCCCGCAATTGGTTAAGAGCCCATGTTATAATCCCAATTTTATAGATAAAAATATTAAAACTAAGGGTTTAAGTCATATAGAATACAGAAGAACTAAAACTTGAACATAGTTCAAGTTTTACACTGCTGTCTAATACCATACTGCTTTTTAAACTGTTATACCATTTAACACTGCCATTTTGAAAAAATGAAGTTTTCTTATATCCCACTGCTATTTTTTTTTTGTTGTTTTGTTTTCTTTTGCACAGAGTTTCTCTCTTGTCGCTGACGCTAGAGTGCAGTGGCATGATCTCAACTCACTGCAACCTCCACCTCCTGGATTCAAGTGATTCTCCTGCCTCAGCGTCTTGAGTAGCTGGGATTACAGGCGCCCACCACCATGCCTGGCTAATTTTTGTATTGTTAGTAGAGACAAGGTGCCATGTTGGCCAGGCTGGGTTCTCGAACTCCTGACCTCAGGTGATCCACCCGCCTTGGCCTCCCAAAGTGCTGGGGTTACAGACGTGAGCCACCGTGCCCAGCCCCCACTGCTATTAAAGAAAATAGAGTTTTCTTATATCCACAAACTTAAAGATAAGTACAATATTATGCAGAGCTTGTGTTGAACTTAGCTCTAATAGATCTCATGATTCCTTTCTCTCTGAATTGAGGTACTTCAAGCTGCCTTACTTGTACAGAATTTTCCTTGATGCTACAGTTTCGGGGAGAGCATTGGCATCAGAAAAGCATAATTGCTTCACTGACCCAGTTCATGACATGAGTTATATCCATGTCTACAAATTGAGAGGATTTATTGTTGCAGAGTCACCTCACTGAGTTCAGGATTTCATTACCCATACCCTGTTGGGGACTGGTCATGGTAGGAAGCTGACCTGGTCTCTGTTGTTGTGGTTGCCTAGTATATTTTATCTTAACTTCTTGTCTAGGTCTTTGATCCATCTTTATCTTCCTATTGATTATCTTACTACTTGACTGGTTTTGACACATTGTCTCATTCCCATTTACGGTGAGACAAGTTTCTAATGACAGTGGTGCCCCCTCAGAACTAGATTAGGATTAAGATATTACAAAGTTTTAGAAATTAGCTTATTAATGTTTCTGTTGATTTTTATGATGATGTTCCCACATGAGTAATCAGTTAAAATCAACTTTATCTAGATCCAAAATAAAGAAGAAGAAATCCCATTAACTATGTCTCTCAGTTGTTCCTGTCCTACTCCTGTTGACATGATTCTGATGCCTAGAGAGGTCCCCACTCCCAGGCTGTTTTCTCCCTGAGTAGAATCACAGTCTTTCTCTGTCACTATTCTGCTGTCTTAAACTATTACTGAAATGCCATTTTCTTCTCTTGGCTTGCATGTATTCTGTTTTTTCCATCTATCTCTTTCCAAGGGCCTCTCTCTTACTCCATCTGTCCAAACGAGAGAAGACCCTCATGCTCCATAAGAATTTTACTCCCAAATCTTCCTCCACCTCCTTTTTCTATGCATTCCGTTCATAACACATTCCCCTCTAGTTAAGAAGATCTATAAAACTCTTAAGTACAGGCAGTCCTGACTTAGGATGGTTTGACTTAGTTTTTTGACTTTACAATGGTACTAAATTGTCACAATTTTGACATACAGTATTCAATAAATTACATGAGATATTTGATACTTTATTATAAAACACCCTTTGTGTGACATGATTCTGCCCAACTGTAGGCTAATGTAAGTGTTCTTAGCACATTTAAGGTAGGCTAGCCTAAGCTATGATGCTTGATAGTTTAGGCATATTAAATGCATTTTCAATTTATGATATTTTCAGTGTGTGCTGGGTTTATTGGGACATAACCTCATTCTAAGTCTTGAAGTATCTGTGTAGAGTTTTGCAAATGAAAATTATAAAGTAAAAAGTTAAACATATATAAATCCATATACATATATAGAATAATTTCCTCTCTGTAAAATGTCTAAGGTGATGATAAAGAAAGGAATAAAATAAAGTGGTAACAGATAAGATCAGGGCAAAAGCAGTGACAGGAGACAAATATATATTTAATACTATGTTAGAACCGTTTGTCATGGTGTGGGGCTCATAGTACTCAGATGATGAGTAGGAATACTCCTCTAAGAGATTTGGAAGCAAGGATGTTTTGATAACCAGGACTGATAGGCCAGGTGTCTACCAGTCATTTCATTTGCTATAGCTACTTTTAATAAATGGACAGAACTTTAATCAGGCCACCCAAGATAAAGCAGCCTCTCAGATCACTTCTGTCTCAGTATTTCCTGAGTAGGCCTCATGATAACATTCATCTACCCCTAAATCAGAAAACGGTTGGCTCCAGCCTGCAATCCAAAAAGGGGCTCATCTTTTGTTAACCAAGAGCAATTGAAAAGCCTTCCTTTCCCTCTTCTTCCACCCTTTTCTGTTACCTGTTTCTTCTCTAGGTCAAAATTTGTAGGAGGATAAAGGAGAAAGAATGATGTCTTTGTAGAAAGCTTCTGCCTTGGTTTTAGAGTCACTCCTAAGAAAATGTTAGAACAAAATTATCTGTTTGACAGAAAATTTAATAGGTGATTCAAAAATCAAACGTAGGACAAGAAGGATTTTATTTGAGTTCCAGAATTAGATTTTTTTTTCTTTTTAATACAGTACAAAGGCCGGGCACGGTGGCTCACGCCTGTAATCCCACCTCTTTGGGAGGCCAAGGCGGGTGGATCACAAGGTCAGGAGATCGAGAACATCCTGGCTAACATGGTGAAACCCCGTCTCTACTAAAAATACAAAAAAATTAGCCGGGCGCTGTGGCAGGCGCCTGTAGTCCCAGCTACTCGGGAGGCTGAGGCAGGAGAATGGCGTGAACCTGGGAGGCGGAGCTTGCAGTGAGCCTAGATCAGGCCACTGTACACCAGCCTGGGCGACAGCGACAGAACGAGACTCCGTTTCAAAAAAAAAAAAAAAATACAGTACAAAGCCTAGACTATGCTTCGTAAAAATGTGGAAGTATAAAGCATGGCAGAGAAGGGGCCTCCTCTGCAGACTCTGTCTCATGGGTGGACACGTGATAAATCCCTTAAATTGCTTCCCAGGTGCTCACAAGCCTCAGTAAGAAAGCTGAATGGCGTGGTTTCTGCTGGAATGACTACTCGAGAACTGTAAACATTACTGACTCTGGTTGGTAGAGTGGAAAAGGAAGTACTTGCTAAATGACTAAGAGAGCTATGCTCCAGGATGGAGAGAAGGAACTACTCCTGCTTAATAGACAGTATAGAAAGAACAGCTATTTGAAGCTGCCATGTTCGCAATTTTCTTCCAAGATGCAATTTATGGTTAAAAACTTTAAAATTATTCGTGGTTTCAGTTGACTCTTTTCTATAGATTATATTTTAATTGAGAAATTATTCTCTCTGCAGGTGAAAATCTGATAGAATATATTTTCAATTCTACTTTCTGTATTAAAATGCATAAATACTTCAGCTACAAATGTTTACAAAAATACTGTTTTTTGCCTCCTTTCAGAGTAGCTTTATTCTATAAACATTTTTGCAAGACCAGGATAATTTGTTCCTATTTTATGGCACTTTTAAATGTTTTGTAAAATTTAGATGCTGCAAAAATCATAGTCCTTCTCATTTCATTGTAGTGCAGAGCTGAGTACAAATGTATCCAATTATAAGAAGGAGTACCATTAAAAGATTCTTCCCACATGTTGAAATATTCGAAAGCATACGTATAATTTCAAAATTATATATTTTACCCTGAGCTCTCATCAGTTAATTTGCTCATTTCCACCCTTGCTCTTGCTGGGATAACTTTAATCATCTTTCTGTTTGCAGCCATTGTTTTTAAAGATATTTCAGCACTTGTTGATATTTTTATCTGATTTTTGTAATAGCATTGACAATGATGTCAGCTGGTTCATCTTTGACAAGAAAAGCCCTGGGTTACTGACAACAATGGATACGTAGGTACATCTTGTGAATGTATAAACATTCAAAATTATGAGAAAACAGCCTAAAAGAATCTGTGTCACATTTCCAGAGTTCGTAATAAGGAAGACCGTTTCCTTCCCATCTGTTTTCCATATTGATTTAAAATGAGTACTGGCCAGAATTCTTGACTGATTGATTTATACTCAAATCATTTTCCACATAGCACCAAAGTGTTTGACTCCAAACCCCTACATTAGATGAAGATGCGCCTAACAGTTCTGGTTATCAGGAAGCAGCCTCACATGTCAAGCTTCGGCCAAGAGCCAAAGCAAAAAGTGGGGTCAGTCGTGGCTTTTTAATGAGAAAAATGTGTAGGCATATTCCTCACTAACACTGCATGGGGAACTTTCGGTTCCTACGAACTTACGCAAATTGACTATTAAAAGAAATACTAGTTTGGACTCATAATGGTACCAAAAAAAACTATATTAATAAAAGAGGATATAGGTAGGTATAAACTAGGAAAGGGGGGGGGAAATTGGCTGTCCTATACTACATTGATTTGACCTGTTAGTATTGTCTGTAAATATGATGAAAGTAAAAAAAGTCGAGTATAACATAGGCATCCCACACACATGTACCATCCTCTAATGATAATCAGAGATTCTTTTTGGCCAAAGAATTCCTTGAGATCAACAATGTATCAAAGATTCTATCATGTCTTCACTCCTGACAGCTCAGGGCTAACCAGGTTCTATGTGAATATCTCTAAGTACAAGAAAACAATACTTACCCATTACGTGGGAATAACATTAAATGTCACAGTCACAGTTTCAGTGAAATCTTTTTAAAGCATTATATTGCCCCAGACCGTTGATATCTAAGTCAATTAGTGACAATAGTGGCTGGTGCTCCAGTTGCAAAAAAAAAAAAAAAGGTACTATCCAATATTTGATTTCTAGGCAGCCTTACCAACTTATAAAGCTCTTTGTCTACTTAGCACATTGGTTTGCACATAGGATAAACTCGATATATGTTTCACGATTAAATTAGAAAACATGCATGTGAATTATTTCTGGAAATCAATTTTTAACACAACGTCAATTTATGTGGGTATATATTAGTGTCTAGAAACAGTATCTTTATTTTGCTGACAGTTGCTTAAAGTTTCAAAGCCTATTACTTCCCTAAACTCTATTTTAATCTTAAAAAACTTCATTTTCCTTTCCTGTGCGTGTGCTATTATTTTAGCTGGGAATAAATTCCAGAGCATGGAATGTACATTCCATGCACATTCTGCAAATTCTGTGAAGTTTGATAATAAGGCCTTCTTCTCCAAAGTGGCTATTGAAAGAGTTGTTTATCTGACAGGTTTCAATGGTATTGAATCACTTTCCTCATTCTCATATTGGAAAATGAGTTTTCTTTACTCAGACAATTGAAAAATATTGCCATAATTTTGAATTATGTGGTCTTTTAAAAGAATTTTATCTCAGGAGTTACTTCAGCTCCTTTTCAATATATATACTTTTTAACCTGTCTATTTTCTAGAGTGTCAAGTATGCTTTTCTTATTTCTCTAGTGTCTTTGACTGATTTATAAGGTTTTATTTTTAACTTACAAATTGTAGTTTTTCAGTTCTAAGTTTAAGGAGGTGATTTTTTCTTACTATGATTAGTTCCTTTACAAAGAACATTTTTAGTGTCGTCTACCTTTTCTATGATCACAGCTCACTTTTATATTTCCTGTAATTTTTTTCTAACCTTAGTCTTTCCTATAAAAGTCAATTTTTGAACTCTTTCACATTTCTTGCCAGAATGAATTGTTTTCTTTTCTGACTCCTGTTTCATTCTAGGCTGTTCTCTGTTTTTGACGCTATCATTCCTACCTTTTCTCATTTCTCTGTGTCTCTGCCTACCTTTCCATATTGCATTACAGTGATTATTTAAAATATATGTTGTAGACATCTCTCTGGGCCAGGTCATCACCTTTTATGATTTGAAAATATAGTTTCTCCATGGTTGGAGAAAGTACTTTGGCTCCTTCTCCACCACACAAAGTTGGAAAGTTTACAAGGTGGCAACAGTCTGAATTTAAGAATTCTGGGGATCCACACATGTAAGTAAAGATAAGTGACAATTTGGAATAATGAGAGAAGAAAAGCTGGTAGCAAGTGATAAAGTGAACTTTAAGAGAAAGAAAAAAATAAAATGAACAAATAAGAGTATAAGAAATTTTAGGCAAATGTACTTTCCTGATTTGTATGTTAAACATATCAAAGAAGTGGAAGCAAGTGTCTCATCAAAATATTTAATTCCAAGGGAATATTTTTTAATACAGATATCCCAGGCAGCAGGAATGGTTCTGGAGGTGGGGTTTTAGATACTAGAAAAGAATGGTGTGCACTTCATCCCTTCTGGGAATTTAGTTTACTTATGGTGAGAAAACCTGCAACGCAAGGTCACTGTTGATTAAGTGGTGAATAAATGGAACAAACCATCACATCTCTAAAATCAGAGGAGAAAGGAGGTTTATGACTTAGATCAGTGCCTTGATACTATTGTATTATTATTTTAACATGTATTTCTATTAAATAATAATGCACATTTTTCTATACTTTTTGTATATGATTTTTGAAACCAATAACTTGTTGATTATTAAAAACCCAAACATCCTTGGTTAATTAAAAAGGCAGATTTAGTCTGGCTAGGGGTTATCCATTTTATTATCACTTGAAAGCATTAGAGTAGAATGGTGTTTACCAGGAGTGGGTGTGGGAGGGTGGGTTGCACTGATGTTGGTCAAAGGATATGAAAGCAGAAGGAAAAAGTTCAAGAGGTTTATTGTATATCATAATTAATAACAATACACTGTATTCTTGTGAATTGCTAGGAGAATAGATTTTAAGTGTTTTTACCACAAAAATATGATGAGTATATGAGGTAATGTATCATTACCTCATATACTCTTGATTTAGCCATTTCATAATGTATATATATTTAGCTTGATTTAGCCACTTTACAATGTATACATATTTATAAACATGATGTTTTATGCAATACATATATAAATTTTTATCAATTAAAAATAACTTTTTAAAAAGAAAAGGAGTTTCAAATGTCTGCAACAGAAAGTTTGAAATGTTTGCAATTTAAGACAGGAATCATCACAAAATATGTGCATAAAATGGCAGTCTTTAATAAGCATTCATCACCTCTTAGAGCTGTAGACCTCAATATGCAACTGCCCAGGTGTTTGGTAATCAGGAATGAATAAATGCTTGCTCCTGGGATGCCAGATGGAGAAGGCCAGACAGTCTTAACCTAAGAAAGAAAACTGAAAGTGACATTTAAGGCTGTAGCTAAATCATAGATTGCATTAAATAAATTATAAAATAACAGGGTTTGAGAGAGAGGTTGTCAGTAACTGGAAACCATTTTAACTGCTTTCTTTTTTTAAAAATGTTCTTCAGTTTTCCACTTTTTCTGCTGAAGCTATCAAGGAAGATCACTGCAATTTTGAATGAGATGTTCCACAATTTTTCCGTGGCACTGATTAAAACTCAATGGCAAATATTTTATGCTGCCGCCCACATCTACCTGATAATGGATCATAATCACAGCAAGCAACTGAAATCTTTCTCAAGAAATAATATGCTGCCATTAGGCATTTGGGAAGAATGCACTGAATAAACGCCTTTATTCTGACATTATTTGGAGTCCTTTCTCACCAGCCTTTCAGATTGCTATAGTACAGGTTGGATGCACTCAAAATATACAGTGAAGGGAATGGGCTTGAGCTTCCAGAAACTCATTGACAGAGGGTCATGAACAGCTGTGAGTGAATCTGCATACACCTTGCATCTCCTCTTTAAACATTGCTGGCCACCCAAAGCCTCATTGGTAAGATTTGAAGCAAATAATGGGTTCGGCACTTCCCAAGCAGGAGATGCTCCTGAGAAGACAGTGTCAGGCTATTTGCTTATAAAATTATTTGGGAAGGGATCATAAATAAAAATTTTCTCTTATTTGGTTATACATTTCCTTAGAAAGTCCCTAATCAACTTATATTAGAAATAATTTTTAAAGCAGAACAGGTCACTCTATTTACTATTTTGAGAACCCTTGAAGGGGAGCGTTGCCTGTGAGATAAAATACATGATGCCTACCACAGAATGGAAGGCCCTTTAAAATCTTTCCTGATACCTAATGCTTCCGCTGCCTCAAACCGTGCTGCTTTTGCTCCTGCATGAGTGTATTAGTCATTCTCACGCTGCTAATAAAGACATATCCAAGACTGGTTATTTTTTAAAAGAAAGAGATTTAATGGACTCACAGTTTCACATGGCTGGAGAAGCCTCACAACCACAGCAGAAGACAAAGGAAGAGCAAAGGCGTGCTCTTATATGGCTGCTGGCAAGGGCTTGTTCATGGGACTGCCCATTTATAAAACCATCAGATCTCGTGAGACGTATTCACTACCATGAGAACAGCATGGGGGAGCCGCCCCCATGATTCAGTTCTCTCCGCCTGGGCCAGCCCTTGACACGTGGGGATTATTACAATTCAAGGTGAGATTTGGGTATGGACACAGCCAAATCATACCAGTGAGCTAGAGCTGGCTACTCACCTCCACCAAAACCATTTGCATTTTCACATCTCTGTTCACTTGTTTTATTTTTCCCTTTGCTTAAAATGTCCTCATTTCTCTGGTAGACTCCTAAAAAATTAACAATCAGAATGTTTCCAGTGCTTCCATTCTACCCTTAACCCTCCAAGTAACTACCCCTTTCTTCCTCTAGTTTTCCCCTACAGTACCTTGTAAATATTTTATTGTTGCCTTATGTTAATGCTATTTTAGTTTGATCTCCTCAACGGCAGAAATTTTTCCTGTATCGCTGGAACTAAGCCTGATGGGTACATTGTAGAAACTCATCAAGTGTTTGTAGAAAGAAACAACCAAAAAGATAGGAGGATGCAGGGGTTGGCAAGGAGAGAAAGAAGAGAAGAGGTAGACAAATGAGGATATGAAGGAGAAAAAAGGAAAGGAAGGGAATGGAGAGTTGGAGTGAAGGGAAGGGAGAGAATTACACAGACAGAAAATAAGTCTTCAACCATGTGAGTAAAATTAAAATGTCACTATTCATCAAAAATAAAAAAATCAAAATTTAAAATGTGCTAATTTGGGAATTATAGAAATCGAAAAGTAGTTAGTAAATACCTATAATAAATATCCTGGTAGGTTGTACCTAGCCAATAAATATGAGAGTGACTATGAAACAATATGTCAGAGTCCTGAAGTCAAAAGGACTAATTAGTTAATATTTTGTCAACATCGATCTACTTTTATTAGAATCAAAAATAAAAATAAGGCAGTTGTCTTCACTTAGGGGTGAAGACACCAACATCCATTTCTGAGCCTGAAATGAACATTTTTGAGAAACATCCTAATAACATGTATCCCTAACCACATGTTAAGGACTAATGACATTTATTCTAAGATTATATTTTAGAATTTACTGGCAAAAGTAGAGTGATGATGATGGAAATAATAGGATAGGAAAAAGAGAGGGGGAAAAAAAAGCAAAGATATTTTATCCTAACATATGCACATGTTTAAGTTAAGTCTATTCAAAATATTTTATGTATCAAACCTGTATTGGCCCAGATCAGGAATGAAAAATATATCAAGTCAAGTAGAACTCATTTGGTGAGATGGAAACCATTTGCATTGCTACCATAGGTTTTTAATTTCTCTCTTATTCTAGTACCTTTCATTTCCATTTCCTTGGATCAGGACTTTATTATATCAGATTAATGGAAGAAATCTATTTCTATCATACATATGGTTACTTCTGGATTAATTTGTTAAATAGGCTTTAATTTTATTGTTTCTTCAAATCTCTCTCTAACCTGAAGCTTCCTTCTAAGTATTTGCCTAACATATCAGGGTGACATACTTCATAGAACTCAGGTATTCACTGTGTGCACATCTATATTTAACTTTCTGTCTGTGGTTATTGGGTTATCTTAGTTTGCCCCACTGTAATGGGTCAGTCATGTTTGCCCACTACATGAAAACGTAATGACATTTTGCTCAACCAAGATTGTACTTGAGAGGGGAAAAAAGTGAAAGAGGAGAGATGCTTCTGTTTTCTTTGCATTGTTCCTTTATTGCTTTAGTCTTTGAGTACATTGAGTTGAGAAAAGGAAAAACTGAGCGAGCTGGAAAAAAGATAGAAGCTTGACAAACAATCAAAATTATATGAGGGAATTACTTCTAAAACACCTTGCTGCAGTTTTCTCCCTGGCCAGCACAAACTTCTGTTTAGAAGAATATTAGAGGCCAGGCGCGGTGGCTCACGCCTGTAATCCCAGCACTTTGGGAGGCCGAGGCAGGCAGATCACGAGGTCAGGAGATCGAGACCACGGTGAAACCCCGTCTCTACTAAAAATACAAAAAAACAAAAAAATTAGCCAGGCGCAGTGGCGGGCGCCTGTAGTCCCAGCTACTCGGGAGGCTGAGGCAGGAGAATGGCAAGAACCCGAGAGGCGGAGCTTGCAGTGAGCCAAGATCACGCCACTGCACTCCAGCCTAGGCGACAGAGCGGGACTCCATCTCAAAAAAAAAAAATAAATTAGAGAGCCACATTTTATTTTCAACATTATCAAACAGTTGCCTTCTTTTAAAGAGACCAATAATGAACCAATGGTTCTGAAAACAGTAATCGCTTATGACTGTCATTGAAATCACTGTTAGTGGAGTATTGATGGCAGGTTCCAGACAATTGCCAGACAGAAAAAAAAAACAATACTACCTGAAATATTTTTCACACAGCTCCTGTGGATATCTCTAAATTCAATTTTCTATTCGTTGTGACAGATATTCCCAAACAGGTCTAGAAAAACATACTATTCCACAAACTTGCTCCACCCCAAGTAGGTCTCCCTGGGAATTAATTATTTTAGTGACAAATTCATTATAAAAGTTACGGCCTATAATGAACTTACGCTGTTCCATTGGAAGCCAGTTATGAGCAGTGTGTACTTGAAATCGTTTTTGTTTGATTCTTTCCTTCATTTATGGTTTAAAAAATCTGCTCATTTCATCTTGTTTTTTGGTTTTTTGTTTTTGTTTTTGTTTCTTTTTGAGACGGAGTCTTGCTCTGTCGCCCAGGCTGGAGTGCAGTGACACGATCTCAGCTCACTGCAAGCTCCACCTCCCGGGTTCACGCCATTCTCCTGCCTCAGCCTCCCGAGTAGCTGCGACTACAGGCACCCACCACCACGCCTGGCTAATTTTTTTATATTTTTAGTAGAGACGGGGTTTCACCGTGGTCTCGATCTGCTGACCTCGTGATCCGCCCGCCTCGGCTTCCCAAAGTGCTGGGATTACAAGCATGAGCCACCGCGCCCGGCCTGCTCATTTAATCTTGATTACATTTTCTTTGTTTTATTTTTCCCTCATTTTTAAAGCAAAAATATGTCAGTAGACCTCAGTCCTCAAATTAGCTTCACCTCTATCATTTCCAGGATCTCTACTTTATCTGTACTATTCACTGCCCGCATCATCTTAGAGCAAAGCAAGCAAACAAGCAAGCAAATAATGATTCTTAAAGTGAAAATAATTCAATATATTTGGGAAGGCCTTTAATAATTTTTAACATAAAAGAAAAAATATAGAAGATAACAAGGCAAACTGCAGTATGCCTGTGAGAAAGCTTTAATTTTCCTATCCATGGTGCAGTGGGGGTAGGGCGTAGGACGAATAATTTATATTTTGAAATAATCCAAGTACCTTACTTTGTGAGTTTCCCAACTGCTTCCTCATCATTCTCATTCAAAGGCTAGTGACGTGGTTTTCACTGTTCGAGTAATGGGTTCACTAAAAACCTAGACTTTGCTACCATGTAATATATCCAAGTAACAAAACTGCACTTGTACCCCCCAAATCTATAAAAATAATAAAATGAATACGAAATTGATGCATTTGAATTCCACCTTTTAAAATTTCCCTATTCTCTCTTTGATATGCTCCTAGTATCCTAAGGAATGCATCGGTGTTGTGGGCGGGGAATCCTGTCAAACCATAAAACTAGATAATTAGAGCCTTAATAAATAGGCTTTCTGACCTCCCGTGAGGATTTTGAAAACCCTCGGAGATGAATTTCATACCTTTACTGCATGTTTCTTCTTGCCAGTGGCATAGCAGAAGGCATGGAGAAGAGAATTCTTTTTGGATACAGCAGTAGCAGAAAGAGGCCTTCATGGTATGGTGAGCTGTTCCAGGGGAGAAATTGCTTCTTATAATACTCGGATGCCTAGTTCCTGACTTATTAGGCACTCAATAATGAGTGATAAATGAATAAATTCATGACCCAGTCATTGAGCAGGAATGAGAATTCTATTTGATCATTGCACAACCTACTTCTAGTTAAGCGAACATGCACGTGCCATTTTACCTACTTAAATATCAGTTTTCTCATCCAAGAAATTGTAACAGAAATAAGAGTTCCGGCTATTTAACGGGGTTAGTCTGAGCTTCACATGAGATAATGGATGTGAAAGCACTTGAAAACCTACCCATATCATATGGTTTGATAAGGCATGGAGAAGAGAATTCCCAGCACTTTGGGAAGGTGAGGTAGGAGGATCTCTTGAGCCCAGGAATGTTACCAGCCTTGGCAACATAGGGAGATCCCACCTCTGAAAAATAAAGTAAAATAAAATAAGCATAAAAGCATTAGCTGGCAAGGTGGTACACATGCTCATTGTGTGGAGGCTGAGGCAGGAGCACCACTTGAGCCCAGAGGTATGAGGCTGCAGTGGGCTATGATTATGCCACTGTACTCCAGCTTGGGTGACAGAGGAAAACCCCATCTCAAAAATAAATTAATAAAGAGCACGGTATTGCTCTCTTGCTCCCTCTTGTGCTTTGTGATATACCTGCTTCCCCTTCAGCGTCAGCCACGAGTAAATTTTCCTGGGGCCCTTACCAGAAGCAGATGCCAGCCCTATGCTTCTCATACACTCTATAGAACTGTAAGCCAGATAAATCTCTTTCTTCATTAATTACCCAGTTTCAGGTATTCCTTTATAGCAATGAAAGTTCGACTAATACACCATATTAGGATGAAAACGCTGTATGTACCCTTTCCCGCAGGACCTGTTGGCATGATTTACATATACGCTCTTCTCTTCACGGTACTGCTTTACTTAAGGAAACCAGCTAGCCAGGCTGGATTGGCTTAGTCCTCAATGAAACCATATTAATGCGCTGGCAAAGGTGGCTTTGGTACTTTCTCAGCTGCTCCTAATTTGCACATAGGTCTGTTACAAATTGCCTGACACGATTTCTATTCAATTTCTCAGAATTCTGATACAAATGTCTTATTTCTCTCCCCTCTAATCTTTAAACACACAACATTAAATAGGCTCCAAACCCTTGTCAGTGTCTCAGTAAGTAGTTGTTGGCCCTGCCCTGGAGCTGATCTAGCTCTGTACATCTTCCCTCTATCTTTGTCCTCAACCCTAATTCAGGTCTCAGCATCTTTTTATACCTACAATATCAGGATGGCCACATTGATGCTTAAAAAGAGCCGCTCCAGACACTGGGACTCCGAGCCTTCATATGCTAATCCCACTGCTGTGGAGAGCAGGGCATCACAGAATCCATTCACACTGGATCCGAGGTGGCTCTCTTGGAACCTCCTGGACATTCTTTTCTTTTTAACAAATATTTATTAGCGGTCGGGCATGGTGGCTCACGCCTGTAATCCCAGCACTTTGGGAGGCCGAGGCGGGCAGATCACGAGGTCAGGAAATCGAGACCATCCTGGCTAACACGGTGAAACCCTGTCTCTACTAAAAATACAAAACAATTAGCCGGGCGTGGTGTCGCGCGCCTGTAGTCCCAGGTGTTCTGGAGTCTGAGGCAGGAGAATGGCGTGAACCCGGGAGGCGCAGCTTGCAGTGAGCGGAGATCCTGTGACTGCACTCCAGCCTGGGCGACAGAGCGAGACTCTGTTTAAAAAAAAAATAAAAAATAATAATAATAATAATAATTATCAGCATCTACAAAGAACAAAATGTGTTTTAAATTATGCATAAAAAATCTGATTTCTGTAACTTACATTGTCTTCCTCTGTTCCTTCATAGATAATTATTTTTGTTTGTTTACTCTTCCAGTGTCTATTCAAATACAAGCCAATAAGAAGATACATACACGTATTCTTATTTCCCCCACATTCTTCCAAGAAAACTTATATTGTAAACTTTTCTTCCCTATAAATCTTCACTCAACAACACATGTATATATAAGTATATAGACAGTCTCCAAAACGTTTTTCAACTACATAATATTCCATGGTGAGATATGTACTATCATTTTTCTACCAGTCTCCTAGGAGTGGAGTCTCGGCTGCTTCCAGTCTTCTATTACAAACAGTGCTACAAGAATTAACCTGGACATGCTGTTTTCATACATGTGGTCATAGGAACGTGGAATTGCCTTGTCAAAGCATTAATGCATCTGTCAGGTTTCTCGTTTATAGCCATTACTAATCTTCACTCATAGAATTTGTCTCATTTTGTACTTCCGAAGTGTGAATATTTTCACACTTTGCTGTTTCTCTTTTGACTTTGCTTATGTTTGTGTTTCTGCTGTGTAGAAATTTGTAAAATTTAGCAAATATTTTCTTCTATGGTTTCTGGATTTTGAGTCATCAGGCCTTTTGGATGTCTTGTTTGTATTGATTCTTTGACATTTATTAAGGGTGACTTTGCAGACCAAAGTATGGCCAATTTTTACTTATGTTTTACATGGTTTGAAAATTATGTCTAATCCATTTTCCGTACAAAAGTCTATATGTGTATATCCTTTTGAGGCTACTAATCAACTTTTTCAAATATTCTATAACTTTACTTTTTCTTTCTATGTGATCTAACAATTTCTGAAAACTGTAAGTTAAAATCTCCAAATGTATTTTGATTTATTTATTTCATTATGGAATTCTGTCATGTGTTGCATTTTATAAGACTATATTGTTCTGGCACAGGTGTCTATGATCAATTTTTTTTTTGATGAAATGTCACTTTTATCTGCATGTAACTTCTCTTTTTTGTTCCTTATGACTTTTCCCCTTAATTCTCCCTTGGGGGAATCTGATGATATGCTTTTGGTGGATTAGGGATGAGCTAACCCAGGTGTTAGCTTCTCCCTTTTCTGACTATTTAGAGACTCTGATAAAATTAGCCTTAGGGTGGAGTGTTTTTTGTATTTAATACAGTTCTAAAACCTTCCAATCACACCTTCCCTCCTGCTGTCGTTTGGATGTTTGTCCCTTTCAAATCTCATGTTGAAATTTGATCCTCAGTGTTGGAGGTGGGGCCTAGTGGAAGGTTTTTAGGTTATGGGAGTGGATCTCATGAATATATTAATTAGATTAATGGCTGCCTTAGGAGTGAGTAAGCTCTCTCTCTCTAGTAGTTCCCAAAAGAGCTAGTTGTTAAAAAGAGCCTGGCATCTCCTTTCTTGCTGTGTCTTGCTCCCTCTTTCTTGCTCTGTCTCGCTCCCTCTCTTGCCATGTAACTCTGCACAGCTGGCTCCTCCTCACCTTCTTCCTTGAGTGGAAGTAGCTTGAGGCCCTCACCAGAAGCAGATACTGGAACCATGCTCCTTGTGCAGCCATAAGCCACATAAACTTTTCCTCTTTGTATATTACGCAGTCTGAGGTTTTCTTTCATAGCAACACAAAACAGACGAAGATGCTTCCTGTCTAGCAAATTTTGTATTTCAGGGAATCTGTTAGTATCTCAACTCTAGGTGCTCTTTTCAAAGAACTACCCTGGGAATATTCATCCAGATGTGGTGAATGATAATGGAATTCATAGAGGCTAACCTATCAACATTAAGTAGAACTGTTACAATTTACTCATTAGTAGCACCTCCTTGATGTTACCCAGTGAGTCCAGTCAGCACTGAACTGCTGTTACTGCTTTTTGGCCCCTAAATGGATCTGGCACAATCAATGATCCAACCAGGGCACAGTCTGAAGAGCTGCCAAGGGGCTGTCTTTGCTGCTCATTCTTTCTACCAGGATTTTCATTTCCTGAGCTTATGTTAGGCCCCAGTCATCATCTAGCAAATCAGCAGTTTCTTGTAGTTTAAGTATTAGCTTCTGGGATAAATAAACATTCTGTTGTTTCTAGGATATCTGCAGGGTCATATTTGGGGGTGGGAATAAGCAGCTATTAGTTCACCATCTTGTCTAAAGTAGTCATTTTGTCTCTCCCACCCTTCCTAATAAATGCATATTTCACAGTTTACAGTGAACCTCACAACATCTATCCCAAAATGGTGGCAGAACATATTTTTGCAAAAAAAAAAAAAAAACAAAAAAAACCTAAGGCTTTATTGCATACCTATTTTATAAATAATTTAAATATGTAGGCTTCTTGAAAATTGAGACCATATTTGATTAAGTATTGAATTTTTCTAAATATCTGCTTTGAGCATAGTAGGTGCATTAGAAAAGATATTTGATTTAATGGGCATTTTCAGCATAACTGAACTTCATAAGAATGCCTTTTACACATGGACAAGGGATATGGTAATTTATGCCATCTCAAATATGCCATCCAGATTATTTTGTATATGAGAAGTATATTTTCTCTCTGTCATGTGGTTTCTGAATGAAATGTTTTCGTGAGTATTATAGCTTAAATTATCTCCATTTCATTAGTTTAAAAGCCAAAAGAAGAAATCTAGTGTAAAAATCTTTCACTGAAATACTCTAGAGTATTGAAATACTCTTTTTTCAAAAAATAATCTAAAACATAACCATGACACAGGTTGAGCTCAGAAAATACAAGTCATAAACTCAATTTTTGAAGAAGAGGTAATACTGTCTAGTGTTAAAATCCTGGGCTTTCAAATACAGTTAGTTATTGTGCAGTCATAGTTTTTTCTCCAAGATGAACAAATAGGGAGAAATTCAAGATAATGAAGTAAAAGTGGAAAATGAGAAAAACAGCAGAGTCTAGGATAAATTTAAGCTTTGGGCCATTTGAAATATCAGGAAAAAAATAATCACCAATCACCCATGCATCTGGTGAAAAAACTACGTGGAGAAAGTGAACAGTAAAACACAGCTACTCGTGAAGCTATAACAACACTACCAGGAAATCAAATCTCTATTTATAAACATGAGTACTTTCTTGCCAAAACTCTAAACCTGCTTGACAGTCCTTTGTTTACACCACGAATTGTACCCATTTTTGTTGCTAGTGTCTAGATAGCTAAATACTACTGGAGAAGATGATACAAAATGAATGGATATAACCATAAATGCACACTTACTAAATCTTAAAACTGCTTACTGGCTGGGCATGGTGGCTTACACCTGTAATCCCAGCACTTTGGGAGGCCGACGTAGGTAGATTGCTTGAGCTCAGGCGTTTGAGACCAACCTGGGCAACAAAGTGAAACCCTGTCTCTACAAAAAATAAAAAAATTAGCTGGGCGTGGTGGCGTGCACTTGAAATCCCAGCTAACGGGGAGGCTGACGTGGGAAGATCACTTCTGCCTGGAAGGTCGAGGCTGCAGCAAGTCATGATCTCACCCCTGTGCTCCAGCCTGGGCGACAGAGTCTGTTTCAGAAAAACAAAAACAAAAACAAAACACACACACACGCACAAAGCTTCTTAATATATTTCTTTAGTTAACTAATTTTCATGCTCCCTGCTATGACAATTAGAAAACTTTCTATAATTTCTTCCAACTTCCTAGCCTAGGCTACAGCCTCCTAAATCTCCCCAATTCTCTTGCTCCTCTCAAATAAACATTTCATAAACAGCTAGTGAAGTTTATGTTTTCTTTAACTTTTTATTAAGGCATAAAATATATGCACAAAAGTCAAAACATCATAAGTGTACCGCTTCATAAATTTCCCCAAACTGAAAATAGTCATATAGCCATTAGCAGTCAAGAAACAAAACATTGCTGGCTTGTAGCATGTTTAGTTTTGTCTATTTCTGTGCTTTATATAAATGGATTTGTAGAGAATGTATTCTTTATTGACTGGCTTTTTTGGTGGGAATTATGATTATAAAATGTAATCCATGTAGTGTCTATTGTATAATAGTATTTTATTATGTGAATATATGTTTGGTATGTACTATTATATACTTTTATTGTGTAGATATACTGATAGACACTTAGCCACCTATAAATGCCCATTTATATAGTAGGTACTTGGTTACTCTACAATTTAAGCATATCATGTAATAGCATTGCCGTCAACATTTCTGTTGATATTTTTTGGTGAGCATATATATGCTGTGCTATTGCGTATGTATCAAAAAGTGCAGTACATTCAATTTTACTGAAAAGTGCGTTTATTCAGTTTTACTACGTATTTTCAGTTTACTAAAATTTAACACCAATTTACATTAACAACAGTGTGAAATTACAGTTTCATTTACAATTATAAATGAAAGTGGCAGCTGTTTCAAATGTCTGTCAGCACTTGTTATTGTCAGTCTTTTTTTTTTTTTTTTTTTTGAGACAGTGTCTCACTCTGTTGCCCAGGCTGGAGTGCAGTGGTGCGATCTTGGCTCATTGATTGCAGCCTCAGCCTCCTGGCTTCAAGCAATTCTCCTGTCTCAGCCTCCTGAGTAGCTGGGATTACAGGCAGGTGCCACCAAGCCTGGCTAATTTTTGTGTTTTTAGTAGAGACAGGGTTTCACCATGTTGGTCAGGCTGTTCTCTAACTCCTGACCTCGTGATCTGCCTACCTCAGCCACCCAAAGTGCTGGGATTACAGGCCTGAGCCACCCCACCCAGCCCTTTTTTTCCTTTTAACCATTCTTGAACATGTGTAGTTGCATCTCATTGTGGTTTCAATTTCATTTCCCTGATAACTAATGAAGTTAAAAACATTTTTAGGTTTACTGAATATTTTGATATGTTCTTTTGGGAAGTTTTTCTGTTGGGTCTACTGTATTTCCTTGCTGATTTGGAGTTCATTATATGAGTTCTTTATCAGACATATGTTTGCAAATATCTGCTCCCATGCCACTTGTTACACTCTCTTAATGGTGACTTTTCAGGAAGAGAATTTCTTAATTTTACTCTATTCCAATGTACCATTATTTTTTCCCTTTCGTGGTAAATATTTTGCGTGTCCTTTAAAAGAATGCTTGCCTACTCCGAAATGAAAATATTATTTCCTCTGAGCATTTTGTCATTTTGCCTCTTACATCTGGATGTATAAATTTTCTAGAATTGGTTTTTATGTATGAGGTAGGGGCCAAGATAAATTTGTTCTCCACATGGATATGAAATTATTCAACAACATTTACTGAAAAGACAACTTTTCCCTCTCTTCATTGAAATGTTAGCTTAATCATAAATTAGATCACCATGAGCGTGTAGGTATGTTTATTTTCTGTTAGTCAGCTTAGCTCTCTCTAACTCAACCTATAATACTGTCTTAATTATTATGCTTTGTAATAGGTCTTATTCTCGATAACTGCTACTGTAAGTTTTTGAGCTATTAATCCTTGTTCATTATTGCTGGGACCATTTTTGGCTCTTTGCATTTCTATATAACTTTTAAAATCAGTTCATCAGTTTCCTTAGGAGAAAAAGGCTGGAGTTTTGATGGTGATTGCATTGAATCTATCAAGTATTATTTAGAGAAGTAATAGTGAATCTTACACTACATGAACATGATATATTCCTTCATTTATTTAAGTCTACTTTGATTTTTCTCAATAATGTTTCTAGTGTTAAGCAAAAATGTCTTTTACATTATTTGTTAGATTTATTCGTAAGTTCTTAATTTTTTAATGTTATGAATGGTTTCATTTTATAGTTTCTCTTCTCTTTGCTTATTACTAACATATAGAAATTCCATTGATTTTTGGTATATTGACTTATACTCTATTATCTTGTTAAATTTATCTTTTCTAATATTGTGTCTGCAGTTCTTTGGGATGTTTCATGTACTCTATCATTTCATCCATGCATAGGTACTATCTTATTTCTTCCTTTTCAATTCTAATGCCCATGATTTAATTTTTTTTGCCTTATTGTCCTGACTGAAATTTCTAGTATAACACAAAATAGAAGTGGCGATAGTAAGCATTTTGTCATATTTCTTATTTCATTTGAAATTTTTAAATGCTTTATAATTGATTATCTTGTTCACTGAAGATTTTTCATGGATAGTTTTGTTAAATTAAGAAAGCTTGTTTATATTTCAAGTTTGTTGAAATTTAATCACAAGTGCGTGGTGAATGTTGTCAAATAAGTCGTCTATATTAATCTAGCTATTTAGTTTTTCCCTTCATTGTATAAACTTGAATAATTACATTATTTGATTTTCTAATCTTTAATGGCCCTTTCATACTTAGAATCAACCCCACTTGGTCCTGATGTATTGTCCTTTTGATATTACTAGATTTAGTTGGCTAATTTGTTAAGGATTTAATGAGAGACAGTGGTCTGTAATTTGCTTTTTTTTTTTTTTTAACCTTTTTTTTTAGACGAAGTCTCGCTCTTGTCCCACAGGCTGGAGTGAGATGGCGTGATCTCAGCTCACTGCAACATCCACCTCCTTGGTTTAAGTGATTCTCTTGCCTCAGCCCCCCGAGTAGCTGGGATTACAGGCGCCTGCCACCATGCCTGGCTAATTTTTGTAGTTTTAGTAGCGATGAGGTTTCACCATGTTGACCAGGCTGGTCTCAAACTCCTGACCTCAGGTGATCCACCCGCCTCGGCCTCCTAAAGTGCTGGGATTACAAGCATGAGCCACCACCCCTGGCCGCTTTCGTTAAGATAAATATTTGTTTATTGATTTAATGTTATGCTGGTCTCATATAAGATAATTAGAAGTTGATTATTATTTTTTTCTGTTTTTTTCTGGAAGATTTTGTATAATATTGTCATTAATACTTTGTTAAATGTTTGGGAGAATTCACCAGTAAAGCCACTTTGGCCTGGGGTTTTCTCTGTAAGAAATATTTTAAGTAGACAAATAAGAATAAGATTTGTCTTCTAATTATTTTAGTCCTTATGGTTTTTTAAAAATTACATTAAAAAGTAATTTAAAATGAAAAAAAAAGAAATATTTTAAGTAATACTTAAAATTTCAGTTTCTTTAATAGACATAGAACTGTTTAGATTTCCTTCTTTTTTTCAGCTATGGTAATACATTTTTGCGAAAGGTATCCATTTTATTTAAATTATCAAATTATCAACATGAAATAGTTGTAATGTATATAATTTTGAAGTATAGAAGAGTCACCTTTTCCATATGAATCTATGATCATACTACTTCTCTGCTTAAATATTTTAATGATATTTTTGGCTCTTAGTTAAAGCTCATAATGTCTAATACCACCCCAATTATGTTATTAATCTCTGTGGTACAACTCTTTACTCTCTGCTCACTGCTTTCTAATCAAAATGAGCTTGTCAGTTTCTTAAACATCACTTCTTTATCTCACCATAGGGCCATGGAACAGGTTTGTTCTCTACAGGACATTTCTTTCTCATTCAGTCTCTTAAAGTAGTCAAGAGTCGTAGTTACCTTTCAGAACTCGTTTCAAATATCACTTCCTCACAGAAACATTTGTTGACAACCTTGCTCTTCACCCTTCCCCCTCTGAATCAGAAAATGTGGAGATGTTGCCTAGAATTTGCATTTTTAATAGTTTCTCAGGTATTTCTTTTATATATTTGAAGTCTGAAGATTTCTGTGTTAGTACTTGCTTAAAGTAAAACATATTCTAATTAAAATGTGATGGTCACTAATATTGTGGAGTAGAGAAAAGTAAGATACCTTCTCTGGAGGGCAAAGAATCGTCTTGTAAGTGTTTTCTTGTTTCTCTTTTTTTAACCCTGCAAGTGGCTCAATTTGTTTTTTACTAATGAACACTGTGCCATAAGGAACCTGACATGGGAGAGAGCATTTAGGATGTTTGAGAAATAGATACTATCCTGTAAAGAGCAGTATCTTTGCATTAATGAAGACAACTAATAAGCCCTACTCTGCCAGTCTTACAAGGTCATTGTTGGGAAGCTAATAAAAAAAAGTGCAAAAAAGTTCCATAAACCACAAGTTGAAAGATTAGCTACAGATCGATCACCTGTGAAAACACACCTTTTGTTGGAATCATAAGAGCTGAGATTGCAGAACAAATCTAAGGAAAGATAGATACCTGAAGAGACCAAGGGAGGACCAGCCTCAGCAACAAGGAAAAAATTATTCATTTGCAGGCTCTTCTCCATGTACCTAAAAAAGCGCTTACAAGAAAGATTGAGGGCAAAATGAAAGAGTTGAGAAGACTTCCTCTGATGTACGCCTTGTGGGAGCCAGGGGCTGAAGCAGCCTCCATAGTAAAGGCGTGAAGGTCTGATTGGATTCTTCTTGCCCATCTATCTCCCCAGAAGCAGAGCTGTCCAACTGAGCCCATCTTAGATCAGCTCACCTCCAACTGGCTTGGATTGAGCTATGGCCTGGGTGGAGTTTAATTGTATCTCCATCCGCAATATGAGAAAAACTACATATTTCATCTTTGTTCCTGATCCCTGACACAGAACTTCAAATATATTTGAAATTTCCTGAGTGATAGAAGGGTCTTTTGTAAACCGTAATTAGCCCTTTTTAACCATACCTGAGTTTATGCTACTGAGGTGATACATGGTAGATCCCTACATATCTTCCCAATGAAGGTAGTCACAAAAATAACAGCAACAACAACAACAACAAAAACAAACAAACAAACAAAAACCATGTAATTAGAGAGTTGGCAGTTTCAGCCCCACCTTCCAACCTTCAGGGAAGGGGAAGGGGCTGGAGATTGACTTCGATCACTAATGACCAGTGATTTAACCAATCGTGCGTACATAATAAAACCCCATATAAAAACTACGAACATCAAGGCTCAGTGGAGCTTCCAGCTTGGTGAAACATTGATGTGCAGGGAGAGTGACACATGTGGATTTCATGAAGAGAGGGCATAGAAACACTGCATATACCCTCCACCCCAGAGCTTGTCAAATGCATTTCTTTTGTTAGGCTATTCCTGAGTTAAATCTTTATGATAAAATTATAATTCTAAGTATAGCTCTTTCAGTGAGTTTTGTAAGTCTGTCTAGCCAATTATGAAACCAAAAGCTGCTTCATGGGAGCTCCTGAAATTTTTGCAAAGTCAAACAGGAGGGTGGGTAACCTGGTGCTTTGGACTAAATTGTGTTCCCCTAAAATTCATGTGTAAGCCGTGACTCCAAGTTGATAGTGCTTTAAGATGGGACTTTTGGTAGGTAATTAGGTCCAGATGAAATAATGATAATGGGCCATTATGATGGGATTAGTGTCCTTGTAAGAAGAGACACCAGAGAGCTTCTCTCTTTTTTATACATGAGCACGTGAGCATTTGCAAGCTAGGAGGAGAGCCCTCACCAGAAACTGAATAGTCCAGCACTTTGATCTTAGACTTCCCAGCCTGTAGAACCGTGAAAAAAAAATACATTTCTGTTTCCACCATTCAGTCTAAGTCATGTCTTATTGCAGTCCCAACAGATTAAGACTCCTAGGAACCCTACTGTGGCTGGCATCTAAAGCAAAGACAGTCTTGTGAAAGACTGATCTTAACTTGCAGTGTCTGCTCTAACACCAGGTAGTTGGTGTCAGAATGGAATTGAATTGGAGGACATTCAGCTTATGTTAAAAAAAAATGATGTTGGGATTTAGTATCAAATGTGCAGCAATCTTAAATTTTCTATATCCAATATTCCTGAGGTACAGAACAGGGCAACCAATAACATGTGGTATATGAACTTCCCCTCTGGCAAAATATAAGCATCTATAACTTTCAAACTGCTTTCAGTTTTGTTGTCTGCATCCTTAGATCTATCCCCAGCACCTAAAGCAATGCTAGCACATAATAGATGCCCAATAAATAAGTGTTGAATAAATAAATGAACCAATAGTTTTTTTTAGAAAATGAGCTTATTATTGTAAATGCTATAAGAGTTTTGAAAATATTTTTCCATAAGTTTTTATGAAATATGTACTTGCTGCTTAGGTTTAGTCTAAATGTAATATGGAATTTTCTTAGTTTAATAAATTTGGAATTGCCTCAAACCTCCAATTTCACAATAGGGTAATACCTTAAACCCTGTACTCACACACAAAAAATAACTGTGCTAATTTATAAAAGTTTATATTTCTGTAGTTTCCCTCAATTTCTGTCTTGCTTTTGATAGAGCGTATATGCTTTCTGCTTTATCTTATGCTCTCTCATGCAAAGCTTTTTCCTATCGATCAGTGCACATATGTATGCCCACACATACCACACACCTCTAAACCAAACATTTTGTAAACTTAGTGTATTAGGGTTCTCTAGAGGAACAGAACTAATAGGATACAAGTATATATACAAGGGCATTTATTAAGGAGAATTGACTCATATGATCACAAGTTAAAGTCCCATGATAGGTCGTCTGCAAGTTGAGGAGCAAAGAAGGCAGTGGTGGATCAGGCCAAGTCCCAAAAGTTCAAAAGTAGGAAAGTCAACAGTGCAGCCTTCAGTCTGTGGCGAAAGGCCCGAGAGGCCTAGCAAACCACTGGTGTAAGTAAGTCCAAGAATCTGAAAGCTGAAGAACTTGGAGTCTGATGTTCAAGGGCAGGAAGCATCCAGCATGGGAGAAAGATGGAGGCTAGAAGACTCAGCAAGCCTAATCCTTCCACGTTCCTCTGCCTGCTTTTATCCTAGCCACACTGGCAGCTAATTAGATGGTGGCCACTCAGATTGAGGGTGGGTTTGCCTCTGCCAGTCCACTGACTCAAATGTTAATCTCCTTTGGCAACATCCAGGAGCAATACTTTGCATCCTTCAATCTGATCAAGTTGATCCTCAATATTAGCCATCACACTTAATAACTTTACATCACATTTGGGGGAGATGCTGGGAAGTCACATGACAGTAGGTTATTCTTTTCTTCATGCTGCTCTCCTGAGTTCTCTGATCTCTGACATCCTAATATCCAGGTCATGTCCATGCCCCACAGACACTCATTTTCCCAAGTGGTCTAATCAAGTCATTTTCCAAACAAAGGCAGCTTGATCCCTAAGTAGCTTTTCCTATCAGCTTTGAGAACTCAATTTTCTCCCTCATTACATTCTCCCATGAGCAAGACAGTTATAGCTCCTTGCGAATTTATTTTAGTAGTTCTCTCCTTGGACCTACGTGAGTAAAAGAAAGGCGGCAGAGTGACAAAGAGGCCCACGCAGTCAGTCCAGACTCTCTGTTCTCTTTCTAGTCTGGAGTTGGGTAGAACTCTTCTCTGAGCTCTCAGAAGGTGACTGTTTCCAGAAGTTTTCCTGTTGTCTACTCCCCTCCTTTGTGGGGATATTAATTACCCATTGCAGTCCTCTTCTGCATTCAAGACCAGCAAGCAGCTTCCCCAGCACCTAATGCAACCGTACAAGTGTCTTGTGGGCCAAAAAGCATGGCTGAGAAATGTACAGACATATTTATGTATTTGATTCAAACAAAAGAGCTTTTAAATTTATGATTTAAGAAAAAATAGTAAAATTATTTCTCATTCAGTCTTTCGACACACCATCACCGTTCACAAAACAAGGCCCAAAGCTTTTGTGTCCAATCCACCTCTGTGAGGAAAATAGCCTCCTGATCAAAGGGCCAACAAAGTTTACCTCTCTCTGATCCCACCTCCCAGTTTCCAACCTTGTTATCTAGAGAGCACTTACCACTGGAACCCCATTCTCTCTGTCACCAGAGCACCAGGAAGTATTGTGCTTTCCCCTGCACCTGCCCCATACAGACTGTAGCCAGTTAGATGCCAGGATATGTATGCCTGTTGTTCCTTAAGATCCTCTTTCTCACAATATTCTCCACGTGACAGGCAAATTGATAGGTATAATCTCAGCCCAGGTCATGGGGCTAACTCTAGGGATTTGTTCTGCTGGAAGTAGAGGCCTCCTGGCTTCCACCACCTGGGGCCTTGCTTGTTGTGTGTTTAATTTCAAGTTGAATATACCCATTACATCCAGCTTCCAAGTTTGAAGTCTGCAGTCTCAATTCTACTCTGACTCTTTCCCTGTATAGAAGTTATTGTTGCTTCCCTTCTAAGGTAGCTTCACTAATATTTAGTCCATACGTAGCTCATTGTAAAAGTTTAATTTAGCAATCAATATGCAGGGTATTTTCTCCTACCTGTACAAAGACTGCAGTTAGAATGTGAATGTCCAAGTCCCTAAGGTTATCTGTATTATTAACAGTGGTGGCACGGCCAGACATTCTGCTTAGTAATAGCTAGATTTGTGACCACAGATAACTCTTAAGGATAGTTTTTTAAAAAGATTCTACCAGCCATGTTTTCCTTGTCCACCTTGGTGGCCTGACAGTCCTGTAGCACTTTCGTGCTGTATTCTTCCCAACTCAAAATCTTTCTCTGCAACCTTCAGACCAGCACCTCTTGGGAATGTCTCTGGCTTCTTACAGAGAAACGCCGTAAAGGATGCTGATTAAACAGAACCATGATAGCTATCCACTTTCCAGGGTATTGCATCTCATCTTTAAAGTGGGGCAAGAATCATTTGGGAGTCTTATACATCAGCCATAGACCTCTTTTAGTTCATTTTCAAAAGGCATAATTATGTATTTCTTGATGCATGGTACTTCTGTTTTGCCTGTTTGTTCATTGAGAAACTTCATGAATTTTGTCACTCTTGTAAGCTTGTATAACATTGATCTTTATCTATAATAAGCTGTCCCAAAAGCTATGTCCATTACCAGGTAGTTTTTATTTTTAAGTCGTATTCCCAGAACCATAATGACCCATGCAGAGCTATTCTCTATTTCTTTAAGTGCATATAGCCAACAGCTTTCAAGTCAGATTGGCATTGCACTTCTACTGGGCTAGTGTGAAGATTTCATCTAATACAAGGCAGGGAAGTGTACTTTCAGTTCATACTTCCTGGAAGAGGAGAGTGGCTTCATCCAATAACTCTTTAATGTGGAAGAGTTTAATCTCCCCTAGGATTCTGCTTAATCCTTGCATTCTTGTGGTTCTCTTCTGCTCTCGGCTCCCGAACCCTCATATGCTCCTTCAGTTTCACCCCATAGCAGTCCAGATGCAAGACGTTAACCTCTTCACCAGTTTCAATGTAAGTATAAACTCACTGGTATGGTTTGGATGTTTGTCCCTTCCAAACCTCATGTTGAAATGTGAGAGGTGGGGCCTGATAGAGGTGGGGCCTGGTGGTGTTAGGGTCATGGAGATAGATCTTCCATGAATATCTTGGTGTCATCCTTTTGGTAATGATGAGCTCTTGCTCTATTGGTTACCATGAAATCTAGATCATTAAAAAGAGTCAGATGCTTCCCTTCCCTCTCTTTTTCTTTCTCACTTGCTCCCTCTCTTGCTATGTGCTATGCCTGTTCCCTCTTTCCCTTCCACCATGAATACTTGCCAGAAGCCAACAGATGCTGGAGCCATGGTTTTACAGCCTGCAGAACTGTGAGCCAAATTAGCCTCTTTATAAACCCAACGTCACGTATGCTTTTCAGCTGTGCAAAATAGACTCATACACTCACCAAGGATAACTTGATAACTTGCTTGAAGTCGTGAGGGGTCACAGGGAGTTACACGCTGCAGTGCGTACAGTCTTGTCAGATTAACGGGACTCCCTCCCCCTCTTCTTCTCACCCCAACATCATTCCTTTCACACCCTTCCTCCTCACTCCTGCAAGCAAACAAATGTCTCTCATTTTCTTAAGTGAAGTAGTTTTTCTCTTTTACATAGCACCTATGCTTAGCTATTGTAACGTTTTCCAAAGTCAATGTGCTTCTTAAATTAAAAAAAAACTCTTATTATAGGTAGAAAATATATTTAATTATTATCTGCAGAAATGCATAGTGAATAAAGTAACTGTTAATCAAAATGTAACCCACCACACACATAAACATTTTGGTAAATCTAATTTTGGTCTTTTAAAAAAATACATTCTTTGACATACACACACACACACACAAATGGCATCATATCAGGTATTACAAAATGTTTTCCCCTTTTTATGATTAAACATCATGCTGTTAGATATTCTCATGTAAATGAATGTTAATAAGCACATAGCACTCTGTTATATGTATGTTCCTTAATTTATTTTACCAATACTCCATAATTGTTGAGAATTTAGGTTTTTTTCTAAATTGTATAGCTATAAGAAATGCTATGAAAAATAACTATTTCATAATTATAAATGTTCACATAGAAAGTTATAATGGTGATGCTCTTTTACATTTAAGGAAAAAAAATCAATGCATTTGGTCTAGTATAAAAAAGAACAGACAATTAAAGAGGTAAGAAAAAATAAGAGAAAAGGTAAAAAAAAATTTACAAATTGACATTGACTCTCTTCAATATAAACTGAGAGAACGCTGATATATTTTACGAAAAATGTTTCTTTTTTCTAGAGCAGAGCACACTATCAGATAACGTGATGAATTCACTGACAGATTTTATTTGAAGCATGGCAGCTAAACCATCATAGATATTCACTGCAAACCAGTGGCAGAATTTCATGATAGTCGTTTTAATAAAACAGGAGATCAGATTCCTAGAAGCAATCTTTTCTGGTCTAAAAAAAGATTCAAGGGAAAGTGATCTTTTCAAAGCTACAGTCGCTAGGAAATTCTTTTTAGTAAGCATTGGAATATTGCAGAACTTGAGCACTGAAAGATTGAAAGAATAGGCCACCCGTGACCTGTGTTTCTGAATCCACTCAAAAAAAAAAAAAAAAGGAAAAAAAAGGAAAAAGAAAAAGAAAGAAAGCCCTAAGCACCTATACAAAATCACTGAAGAGTAGCTCACAAGTTACTTCAGGAAACTCCTACTACCTTTTATAGATGCTAACCCACCTAAATGTTAGTGTAGGAAAAATTATACATGCATATATACACACACAAACTCATTGATTTTATATATATATATATATGTGTGTGTGTGTATGTGTGTGACTCTATTTTACTGTCATTGACAGATATAAAACTATTTCGTGTGTAAAGACTTGATATAATGTAATGTGTGTGTGTGTGTGCACTAAAATATCTCAATTTCCTGTGTTAAAAGAAGATAATCAAAACCAATTATAAAGTTTTAAAATATTTTTTTTTCACCAGGCAGAAGACAACTTTTAAAATAATTTTATTTTGGTTAAGTTTTGTATTTCCTTAAAGATTTGGTTTGCTTTTTCTCTTCCAAAATTGAGAGTTCGATAACATATCAGGTTTCACTTTTTGTCATAATTTTGAGGAAGCTCAGAGACAAATTTAAAATAATATTGAATATTATCATGGTATCTGTGTCTCCCTCTTCTTTGCTTCTGACTTTCTGTGTGTCCTGCATTATTACCTCAGTTTGCTAGACATACTGGTAGCAGAAAGATGACAGTAACAATAGTAATACAAAAGTAATATAATTAAACCCTTTCTTATAAACTATTTAAGAAAACTTTGTAAAAAGGATCTGGAAAAAGGAAAGATTTCATATTTAACAACACTAATGGTGGAACAGTTGTTTGTTTCTTTTGTGTCACACATTTCTCTTGAGTAGAAAATAATGTTAAATATTCCAGAAAAAAATAGAAAGCAAGTTTATATGCTTACCCTTGGCCAACTCTGAATGGTAATATAATGTAAAGAAATATTTCAGTTATTTGCAATGCAGTTTCAGTGGTTTGTCACTAGGTTTTTATCTAAAATGGAAAGAAAATCAAATTGTACATGATTAAATATTGCTAAATTTCAAAGTTTTGATATATTTTTGCTTTCAGTTATCTCCTCAAACTGTAAACAATACATTTTAAAGAACAAGTTTAGTAAGCTTAAATGAATGATACTCCCCTTAATAAATTATCTTTTTTCTCCCAATGCACTTATCTAAGGCAAAATCCATAGTTGCAAAGGTATAGAAAAATAAATAGGAGAATTGAAACTGTGATCCCAACAATTCAATCCAAAACACTATCTGGCCATGTTATGAGAATGCATTCTTTGACCTGATTCATTAATATAATTAATTAGTCACTTGGTAATGATTATCTTCTTTCTACTGTATTCAGACAAAAGTATAATAATAGCCAATAACAAAAGCCATATGTACTGATGAATGAGAACAGGGCCATCAAGTCAAGAAATTACTTTAGTTGAATGTATTTAAATAGGAAAATCTTCTTAAATTACTTCTCTATTGAGCTGTATTTTGGAAGGAAAAGCTTCTTTAAAGTACTTCTGTATTGAGTTGTGTTTTGGAAGGAAGGGAAAAAAATGGATTGCCTGAAAGTCTAGGAAAGGCCTTTCAGACAAGGTGTAGTGGATAATGGATGCATGGTAGGACAAACCTTAATTCTCCATTCAACTTTGCTATCGTAGACCTAGCCTAAATAAAGAAGTATTAAATGAATACCTCACAGTCATTTAGCTCTTGAAAGTAAGACTAATTTGTTCTCAGACACAGATTTCCAATAGTTCACCTAAAAGTAGTTTCTACTGCTTCTCACACAGAATATAACGCACTATTGATTTTTGTAAGCTTTGCAATTTCTGTTTTTTCTGTCTACCATCTCTTTCATGGTCTGGTTTAGAACTTATCTCACCTGCTGGGCATACTTCTGGTGGAAACATTTAATCTGAACTTCAGCCATTTTCCATCTGGGACTCAAAGAAGAATAGGGTTTTTTTAATCTCTGTTCATTTATTTGCTGGGGAAAAATGTTAACACATTCCAGAAAGAATGAACTGAACCCAAATTATATTGAGATAGCAAAACAGATTTTGATGTGGTACCTACCATGTTGCTGGCCTAGTATTCTTTATGGTCTGTGTGAACACATTTGTTCCTTTGCAAATTGGCCTGCCATACTTACAAACTGCAGGAAAGAAAATTGAGACATGGTTTTTTTGAGATCAAAACAACATTTAATTTGAAAGGGAAACTTGCAATACAGTCAAAGAAAATCAGAAAACGAATTTCAATATTGATCTAATCTTTGAATGTTGGACTGAAAAACAGCTCTGAAAAAAAATCCCTTAAAACTTTTGCATATAAAAGAAAACAGCATGGAAAATACTTCTGTAGACAATACAAGAGTGAATACATTTATCATATTCTACAGAAAGGTCTCTGTGGAGAGCTGGAAACATAGTAAGTAACCAATATATAAAAGAAAAAAAATGATCAGAAAATGGACAGAAGATGAATAGAACGTAATAGTAAATATAAGGGCATATTTTAACACTTGTAAACTAAGAACAAAAATTGCCAAGTGGGTTCACTTTGGTCAAATTCATTCATGCATTTTTGGGGTACTTCCTAATGTTGGCAAAGGTGCAGAGAAAAAAAAACGTTGACACATGTCATCCCTCTTCAGGCGACTCATGCTGGGAAAATAATATAGTTTGAATATGTGACCCCACCCAATGCTCATGTTGATTTGTAATCTCCAGTATTGGAGGTGGAGCCTTGTGGGAGGTGATTTGATCATGGGGACAGATTTCTCATTAATGGTTTAGCACTGCCTCTTGGTACTGTCCTCATGATAGCAAGTGAATTCTCACAAGATCTGGTTGTTTGAAAGTGCGTAGCACCTCTGCTCACTCTCTTGCCCTGTTCTTGCCATGTGATGTGCCTACTCCTGCTTTGCCTTCTGCCACGAGTAAAAGCCCCCTGAGGCCTCCCCAGAAGCAGATGCCACTATACTTCTTGTATAGCCTGCAGAACCGTGAGTCAATTAAACCTCTTTTCTTACTCAGTCTCAGGTATTTCTTTATAGCAATGCAAGAAGGGCCTAATGCAGGAAATAGCTGAAATGAGAAAAGGTGTTACATATCCAAAAATTTCTTTTTTCTTTTTTTTAAGCAATAGAGTCTCACTCCAGGCTAGAGTACGGTAGCATGGTATAGCTTACTGCAGCCTCGACCTCCTCGGCTCCAACTATCCTCCCTCACCCTTCAGAGTGGCTGGAGCTACGGGTGTGCACTACCATGCCTGGCCAATTTATTATTTTTTGTATAGAAAGGGTCTTGCTATGTTTCCTAGCCTGGTCTTGAAGTCCTGGCTTCAAGCAATCCTCCTACCTTGGCCTCCCAAAGTGCTCGGATTTCAGGCATGAGCCACTGCAGCCAGCCCACTCAAAGATTTCTATAGCATTTTTAAAATATAAAAAGCTAAAAACGACCTAAACGTAAGTAGTGATGATGACACATGCAGATATTTAAAAGAGCAGTTGTGAATACCGTATATCACAAGAAAAATGCTGCTGATAATACTAAATAAAAATCTGGATACAAAAATAAATGTGCGTCATTATATGTGTGTGGAGGGAATGGGAACAAGGGTGATTTAAAAATTTTTTATTCTATTCAATGATAGAAAAGCATAATTAAAATTTTAAACTTGAATTAAGATTAATGTCACAATAAAGCAATTTTCAATATAATTAATAAAAAGCATTTATAAAATAGTAAGATTAATCGATAACTTTTTCTTGAACTCATACTTTTAAAAGTTGGAAAAAGGAGCATTTTTGTTGTCTTTTCTTTTCTTTTCTTTTTTGAGATGGAGTTTCGCTCTTGTTGCCTAGGCTGGGGTGCAATGGTGCGGTCTGAACTCACAGCAACCTCCGCCTCCTGGGTTCAAGCAATTCTCCTGCCTCAGCCTCCCGAGTAGCTGGAATTATAGGGATGTGCCACTATGCCCGGCTAATTTTGTATTTTTAGTAGAGACGGGGTTCCTCCATGTTGGTCAGGCTGGTCTTGAACTCCTGATCTCAGGTCATCCGCCCGCCTTGGCCTCCCGAAGTGCTGGGATTGCAGGTATGAGCCACTGCATCAGGCCAGGAGCATTTTTGTTAATGGCATAATTGCTTTCAGTTCTCAGTCTTCTTTGCAATGGCATATCTGCCAAATTGCAAATAAACCCAGGTTCTGCTTTGGGTGATGACAAAGTGAGAATATATTATTTTTGTGAACTGTTGAAATTCCACATATTTCTTAATGCTATAATGACCTTGATTCCTTTCTGAAGAAGGCTAGGTGGTACAGATATGGAATATGTAAGAACATTTAACATTGGCTTATTTATTTGAACTGGAGCCATGGGTTTCTAATTTATAAAACGGGAATCAGGCCAGACATGGTGGCTCACGCCTGTAATCCCAGCACTTTGAGAGGTCAAGATGGGTGGATCAACTGAGGTCAGTAGTTTGAGAGTAGCCTGGCCAACATGGTGAAACCCAGTCTCTACTAAAAATACACAAATCAGCTGGGTGTGGTGGCGGGGTCTATGATCCCAGCTACTTGGGAGGCTAAGGCAGGAGAATCACTTGAACCTGGGAGGCAGAGTGCTAAGACACTTCCTAAAACTTCAATACCTGATCCTCATGCCTCTGGATATTCCTCAGTAGCCATCGCTGCAGTGTAACCAAAAACAACTATCATTCCCCCTAAAGAGATCAAAAAGACAATGACAGGAGATTGCGCCAGTGCACTCTAGCCTGGGTGACAGTGCGAGATTCTGCCTCAAAAAAAAAAAGGCGGGGTGGCGGGAGTTGATTATTTTAAGAATTAAAAGATTATTTTAAGAATTAAATGAGATACAACTAGCTCCATTAATATAAAGGCATTTGTTTTCCTGTTTTAAGTAGTTAGGGACAAAATCAGAAAAGTATATGATAAAATTCCCTGCTCTGAGACGCAAGCGATCCAGTTCTTATTTCATGGCTGTGAATTTTCTAAATGTGTGCCTCCTGGATATTTATCCTCTTTCAATATCAGTTGTCTAATCTACAAAATGGAGTTGGTCTGGATGACTTATTGATGTCTAACTTTATTACTCCCCATGAGTGAGAATTTGTACAATCACATGCATAATTAAAATTTTTTCCACATTTCACCTTAATAGATCCTTTACATAAAAATTTTACTACTTACTAGACAAATTTGTCTCTAATCAAGATTTTCCCAATTCTCATGTTTATGACCGGAACAAAGTCTTTAAAACACCAGATATCTAGTTAAAAATTGAAAAACCACCACTGCCTATATATACTTTAGCTTTTATTTGATTATTGGATATGAGATTGCAAAAAGTATAAGAAGTATCCATGGATGATGTTGAGCTTGTGTGAACTCAGTGATCCATGTGAGGGATCCCTGGTCCCCACTCCCAATCTCCCAACTCAATCAAAGTTATCTTCTGTATTTAAAACTATTAATTTCCCATATGCTACAAGTAATATATTTCATGATTATTCTAATTACATAAGATAAACCCTCTATGTGATCATGTTAGTGCCTTAGAAGTCTTATGAATCATAGGATTTGAAGACAGGCCATTTTATCTAGCTGTAGACACGGGATTGGTTTGAACTAAAAACAGAGGAGAAAACTAAAAGGAAAGCAAAACCCATTTTTGCAAGAGAGAGTCATCAAACTGGAGTAGTAAATACCAAGCTCCACTTGAAAGTCAGGCTTTCTCTTCTTATTGGGAAAAACAACAATTTGCAGAGGGGATGAAATGTGAAGGGAATACAGAAAGGAGATGAAGTCCATCTAAAGAGAACAGCAGAGTTTATTTATAACCAAAGAGGGTGGACTCAATCAGATGCCGGCATCACGGAAGTAAAGAAGAGCGGGGAGCACCATCAAAGCTGTACTGGTGACATGAGTGGCTGGTAAATGCATCTTTAAGTCAGAGTTCCACAAAGGAAGTTGTGTGTTACAAGTTAGAGTATAGATTTAAAACCCACAGATGCTTTAAGAACACTCTCCATGGTGCGAATGTTGGTGAGAATGTGATTATAAAACAGGACTGAAGAAAATGTGCAGACTGGAATGAAAGAAAGGAAGATTCTGTGCATTTTTTTTAACACATCCAAGCCTGTTTGATGATCCGGATCACTGGTATCAGCAGTCTTGTAGTAGACACGTCACTGGCAAGGTCTTCTAGAGTGCACCATATTATGCTTTTATGGTTTCCTTTTTTATAGCAGATATTACCTAATTAGGAAAATATATTTTATTGCATATTTTATTTTACTGTAAAAGTCAAAGTGTTTTCGGGAAATGAACATAGTGTCTTTCCAAGGTGCTTAGCTAAATGAGAATTTCGAAGAGTGGCAATTGACAAAATCCTCCCTTTTCCTGTGAATACTTGGAGAAAAGAAAAATAATGAAATAATCTACTTGAAAAAAATCCTGTTTATGTAGATTAAATCTTCCATATTCGAAGTTGTAAAACTGTTCAATGCATTTTATACAAGTATCAACCTACATAGGAATGGCTTGTACATTTGAACTTGTATATTCATTTCATCTCATTATCTACTATGCATCAGCATTGTGCTGGGTATTAACAGATTCAAGATGGCTCTACTAATACAGTACTATTCATCTCTTCATTTCAGTTTTGAACCCATTAAGAAATAAGACAAAAACAGAAAGGCAGGTGGAGACCAAAGTATCAGCTTAGCTGCTAATCAAGCTGGTTTTGGAGAATGTAGTCTAATATTTGCAGGCAAGTGGTTTTCCTAATAACAAACCCTAGAATTAAACGGATATCCGCCCTGCTGCACGCAGTGCCAAAATGCTGTAAGCCTCCGTGCCAGGGTTTTGGATAGAAACTCCGTTTTGTAGATCTGGTGTGAACAACTGAATCCCAAGGAGAGGTAAAGAAAAGGGGCTACATAACACATGTCCTCTGTCTCTACTTAAAATCACCCATCAGCTGCTGTCATTCTTCCTGATCAAAGGAAGAGTGATTGAAAGAGTTCAGAGAGGCCTCAGGGACTATACCAGTGGGGCTCCCTTCTATGGAAGCAAACAGGAAAAAGCCTTCCCCCCGAAATGGAGAGTATTTTCTTCACCTACAGATACTCCAGGCTCTGAAGGAAATAGACAGCTCTTCTCCTTCTTCCCCACCAATTGTTGGGGTTTGCTTTCTTCCAATTATTTTGCCTGTACAGTGGCCACCAGTCCCTAATAGACATATCCCAGCAGACTTCTTAAGGGATTTCCCTTAAGAAATCCCTCCAAGTCACCCTGCTCACTTCATAGACCACTCATCCCCATAAAGGCTGTCAATGAGTAGTTCTCCTAAGACACACCAAATGTAGACCACAAGATTTTCACAGAGATACTAATAAAGCAACGTTAATAACATAGGGAGGCTGAGGAGGGAGGAGTGCTTGAGGCCAGGGGTTTGAGACCAGCCTGGGCAATATAGCAAGACCCTGCCTCTACAAAATAATTCTTTTTAATTAGCTGAGCATGATGGCACATGTCTGTAGTCCCAGCTACTCAGGACACTTAGGGAGGAAGATCACTTGAGCCCAGAAGTTCAGGGTTGCCATGAGCTATGATCATGCCACTGCACTCCAGAGCAAGACTCTGCCTCTAACAAAACAATAAAAATAAAATAAACATTGCAGAGAGGGGGAAGGAACAAGGATTTGGTAGGTAGAGTCTGAGGCATCTGTCCAGCTGTGCAAAAGTTTCCTCCAGGCTGATGGGCTGTACCGGTACACCTGCCATACTTGGTCATATGCTGAGATCAACCCCAGGGTAGTAAGACCTTAAAACAAACACAATGTCACCTAGAGGGCAGCAGTGGGGGCTGATAATCAACTATGACCTCTCCCCCAACCCCTGCATCGAGAGACCAAGGTGTTGCATTTCTGTGGCTGCCATAATAATATAGTAATTATGAATTTTTTCCCTTCTTAAAAAGGTTCGTTCAGCATGGATTTTGTTGTTGTTGTTTTTTCGCGTTCTATATTGGTAGAAAACTAACTCAGCCTTTTTATCTACAAATATCTTTGTTTCATCTTCATGCTTTAAATACATTCACTCTGTAACAATCCTGTGTTGACAGATGTTGCTTCTCAGTACTTTGAAAATGTTATTGCATGGTTATCTAGCTTTCATTTTATAGCATAAAGTCAGTTTTCAGTCTAATTCTCTGTTTTAATGTAAAGTATTTTCTCATTGCTCTTAGGATTGTTGTTTCTGATGTTCTGCAATTTCACTGCAATGTGCCTAGGTATAAGTTCGATTTATTTATACTCACTGAGATTTACTGGTATTACTGAATCTGGGCGTTCGTTTCTCCTACCAATTCAGGATACTGTTTTGTTTTGTTTTTCTTTTGCCCACCTTTGTTAGCTCTTTCTGGAACTCAAACTTCACTTATATTCAACTTTATTCCTCCAATTGTTGGGAGGTACGCAGGGATAGTTTTTCCTCATCCACAGGAAGAGCTGATTAAAAATTTGGTATTTCTGAAGATATCCTACATTGCCTAGGGAATTATTGAAGATGTAGTTTTTCATGCCAGAAATGTTTGAGAAGAGTTGGGGCATACTTGAAGATTATTTTCTTGCTAATATTCGAACATGATAAAGATGGATTTATAAGATGATCTTTAAGCTCCTTTGGATCTCAAAATTATGTTATTATGTTAATAAAATAATGTTCAAATAATTTTACTTTTAAAGCCTCAAGTGTTGCTAAATATAGGACTTTAACCTAAATCCCATAGCAATATGTGTAAAAAGGGCCTATCTTGCCATTATTTCAAGAATGCTAAAGTTAATTTAAAATTTTCTGGACAGGCGACCTTGATGTTTGCTTAGCATGGATTAATGTTGACATGAATAGTACAGTTACCTGTCAAAATTATTTTAGATTATTTCAGAGTTCTTGTGAAGCTTTAATCAGTTTAGAAGACTGTGTTAAAGAAGTAAAACTTCCTTTTTTGGCTATAGATCCCATTTATTGTTCTGTAGTTGTTTTTTAATTCTTGCCTATAAGGACTTGTGTTGTCTTTGAAAAAAAGACACCAAAGACCAAGCGGAAAAAAGAGACAATGGAATGATTAAGAGGAACTATTTAATAGTAGTTAGGAAGAACAATGCTTCTCTTGTTTGTCCAAATGCTTGTCTTCTGAAAGTGTTTCTGTGGCCATTGCCCCATGCTTCCTGTATTTTTTAGGTTCATAATATAATTCACATCAACCTGTATTTCACCATACTATAAAGCTGTTTTATTGTAACTTGCTTCTAAATCCCTTACAAAAAGTAAGTAAACAAGTATTTAAAACAATACCTGGAGCATAGTGTGTTTAATAAATATTACTCTTCCACTTTAATGGAGCTGTGATACTGTCATCAGAGCCTGTGTGCATTGCACCTCCATGGTTATGTAGTCTACAGGCCATGTGGCCACACATCGTGGTCCTGCTCTTTAGTGTATCTGGCAGAAAGTTATCACATTTTCTTAACGAGATGAGAAAAACGTTCTCCTTGCATGGGTGGCAAAGAAACCCAAAAACTATTAAAACTCCTCTGAACCAATTGCCGGTAACATTAATTATTTATATGCATTCATTCAAATCAGGTAAGATATTTACTGATATATGTGTGTGTGTGCTAATTTATACTTTTTGAAAAGTTAAAGCAATGTCTCTCATGCAAATATAAAATAAACACATCAGCCATTTTATTCAACTCAGGAATTAAAGAGTGAACCAATATAAGATTGTAAAGACTGATTCAGAGCAGAATCTGAAGAACATATATACACACAAGTATATACATACACAAATACATATGCTAAAACAAATATTAATACTAAACTGGTTCATATTTCTTAGAGCAATGAAGTGTGGTGTTTATGATTATCTTTTATACTTGGCAGAAATTACTTGTATGTACACTGATCAAAATTTATGAAGATCACTATGGACAAATATTCACATACTAATAGTTCTCTACAATTAATTTCTAAGCCATAACTTATAAAATAGCCTACAAATAGAAAATCAATTAAAAATGCCTGCCCATATAGTGGGAGATCATTTCTGGAGGGGTTCCTAGACAACATCCACTAAAAGCTTTTGCTCATTTCCATGTGTCAACTCAGAGCACTACAGCATGTATCAGGAATATGAAAAATGTGAATATGGTGGGAGACCCATGTATTGTCTTGGAGCTGTTTTCTCTGACTTTATAAATGAATGCTGGGTCTCTTTTGTTACTTATTTATATAATTATATTTATCTTGGGGCTAAGTATAGTATTTAGTCTTGAGAGACAATATTTTTCTTATATAGTCTTTCTACCTTAATAGTTCCTGTGTCTGTCTGTGTGTGTGTGTGTCTGTGTGAGAATATGTGTATCTTTAACATATTGCATAGAAAAAATTGAGATGTAAGCTCAAAAAAAATAAGTAAAAAGTCTTCATCACCAAGCCCAATGTAACTCCAAATAAACATATTATCTGCTATTCCCATGTGCTGCAATAGTTCGTTTGATGATTTCAGTGAATATGGTCTCATAATTGAGGAATTTTTCTTTCACGAAGCTAAGGAGTAAATACATTTGCAAAATTTCCCCATCGTTTTAAACATGATTCATGCTAGTATATTTACCAGTTGAGCTTGAATTTGTTCTAAGCTGTCTTAAAATGATGATTTTTTTAAGGATAAGATATGTTCTGTGTTTTCTTCCTATCATGTTCTCCATCTTTGATCATTTTCCAAATCATTGATTGACTCATGTGTATTAATAGGCAGAGAGTCACTGTAGCCTGAAATGTATGTGTTTACTTCTCTCCTACTTCCTGTTGCTTGCAGGAGACATCAGTAAACCAACTGTCTTAGTCTATTTGGGCCACTATAACAAAAGACCTTAGACTGGGTAATTTAAAAACAATAGAAATGTATTGCTCACAGTTCCGGAGGCTGGGAAGTCCAAAATCAAGTTGCTGGCAGGTTCAGTGTCTCATGAGGCCCTTCATCCTTACAGATGGTGCCTGTGTATCCTCACTTGGTGGAGGGGAAAGAATTAATAAGTTCCCTTAAGCCCATTCCATAAAGACATTAATCCTTCTAATCCTTCATGGCCTAATCACCTCCCAAAGGGCCCAACTTCTAACACCATCACCTTGGTGATTAAATTTCTATATATGGATTTGGAGGGTGACACACACATTCAGACCATGGCACCAACTAACTTTCCTGTGATGCACTCTCTTCCTTGTATGTACACCTAAAGTAGACTAGTCATCACTTTGGGTTGTGCTGCCAGATAGAAGTAAGTAAATTCACAAGACTAGGGTTTGGGCTGATGGAAAGGGTCTCTGTTAGGTTCCAGCAAGCTGTATGCTCCAACAGCGTTTTACCAGGGCTCTAATCTTGAGGAATTAGACACTGGCCTAGCTATTAATATTGTGGTTGCTTTCTGTCCCATCAGTGTTATTATGCTTGTTTAGGTACTGAGTTCCTTTGGGATGTCTGTGTAGAGAAGAAGTGATTGGTAACTTCATGCATACACCTAATAATTGTCACTATTGATTCTTTCTGCACAATACATCTGTTGGCTAATATTTGCTGGAGATGGCTGGACTTTCACATCAAAGCTGTTTGTGTGACATAAAAAGAAGATGAGCTTGCTTTTCATTAAAAAGAATAAGAATGGAATAGAGGTTTTCACAGAACCTTTTTCTCAAAGATGCCAAAATACCATTAAAATGAATACTTAGAATAGAAGACAAAAGAAAAGAAGAGAAAGCAAAAGAAAAGGTTTACATTGTCTGTCAGGGCCTGTGGCCCTCTGTGGGAGGCAGAATGTTGCTGTGATGCGGGTTTAGATTAAAAAATCATATTACCTGGATTCATAACCTTCCACCACTTCCTGGCTAGGCAACCTTGGACAAATTATATATTAACTCCTAAGTTTCCTCATCTGAGAAATGGAAATAATAATGATTGCTGACAAGCTAGGTAATCTACTATATCTAAAATATACAGTGAAATGATTTTATATTCTCATCTTTAATTTTCACAGTGATCCTATGAAAATCACTCAGCATTTCAATGACAAAAAGTGATCAATTAGAAAGATCACATCTAAATTACTCACACTTTGCTTCTGACTGTCATACAGGATGTAAATCTGTGTCTGCATTTCAGATTTACTACAAACAAAATAAAATATGTGGCCTAATTTGGAAATGATCAAGGGTTAGCAAATATTGATCTCTAAACATTCAATTTATTATTTTTTTCTCATCAAGATAGAGCTAACAGTATGGCAAAGAGAAGTAACACAGTAAATAACATTCTCTATGTTCAAGGAAGACAGACAAGAAGAGACATTCCTTTTGGAGCAAAGTTAAATTCCATTTATAAAGTCTTCCTTAGTATAGTGGCCACTGCCTACCTTTTCCAAATGACTGTCATTATTTCTGACATATCTCCATTTTCTTGGCAAATAGCACTATTTGCTTTTTTCCACATGTGCCCTATTATTTCTTGTCTTTGTGATAGGTATTGTGATGCTGCCTCAACCCTAGCAAAATGTTTCTATTATCCCTGATTTATTATAATTATTCTTTCAGGTCAGCCAGAATGCAAACAACATTTCCAAGAATCCTTGACTGAATCTTCCAAACAGGTACAATCTCTCCCTCCTCTAAACAGACCTCAGCCTTGGTCTGCTTGCCTGTTTTGGCACTCACTTTATATTTTCATGGTCAAAAGAAGAACTTGCCAGTTAGAGATTAAGCTGTGTCTGAGTACGTTATTTAGTGGACACATCTGGGAAATTGCTGAGTCCATTAAGCCCACAACTACTTAAATCTCACACTACAGAGCTTCCAAGGAGATAATCTCTTCTAAAACAAAAGGGTGCCGAACATGATAAAGCTGTATTTTACAGGAGCATGGTGAATATTGCTTGATGTCTTTCATTTGAATTTGGTGTTGGATATGTCTGTGCCTAGGATGTTGAAGACAAAAGGGTGGAGGAAATGCTGTAGGTTAAAATGGGAAGATGTTTTGCTAAAACACTATAAGAAGTTGGAATATAAACAATATGCTTTGGTATCATAATCACAGTGCATTGCACAAAGAGAAAATTGGCATTTTCCATCATTGCACTTTATAACTTTGATGTGTTGCAAGCTATAGTGCATCCGTGGTGGTACCTGGCAGGAATATAAGAATCTGCAGCAGTGCCCCTTTGACATTGACAGTGGTGACTGAAGAATGTGGGTATGCCTACTGGAAAAAGGTGTGGAGCCCCATGACAACTTTGAGCCTAGAGAATGCACTGGAATCCAGTGAAATTGGCAGGGATCCCCCAAAACCCACATTACCTGGAGGAAGTAATAGTGACAACAGAGGGAATGGCAGAGCAGATGGCAGTGCCCAGCATCTATTGCATGTGGGAAAATTCCTGGTCAATATTGAAGATATTTGATGGTGAATAATTCTGCAGTAGGTCAAGATACTAACCTAGAAAATAAAGGTCAATGCTAGTAAAATATGGCTTATACCATTTAACATTAGTACGTTCTATACAATTCCTGTCTTTGCTACTATGATATGACTGTTAAGAAAGCTATACAGAGAATTGGTCCCCATAGTTGCTAACCTAGTATCATGTATGCAGGAAGCTAAATAAAAATTTAAGATGTGAATTAATGAAAATGGAACAGTATGTAAGTACCAGGATTCATGATTTTTGGATCCCTACTGTATGCCTGGCAACAAAGGTGAAATGGTTATTTCTTTATTTATTGTGTACAAATTACATATGGGAAACCATGTTGGCACTAAGAGACACTATAAATGAAGATAGTTGATGATATGGTTTGGCTGTGTCCTCACCCAAATCTCATTTTGAAATGTAGCTCCCACAATTCCCACGTGTTGTGGGAGGGGCCCGGTGGGAGGTAATTGAATCATAGAGGTGGGTCTTTCCCATGCTGTTTTCATGATAGTGAATAAGTCTCATGAGATCTGATGGTTTTATAAGAGGGAGTTTTTCTGCACAAGCTCTCTCTTTGCCTGCTGCCATCCATGTAAGACATGACTTACTCCTCCTTGCCTTCTGCCATGATTGTGAGGCCTCCCCAGACATGTGGAACTGTGAGTCTTTTAAACCTTTTTCCTGCATAAATTACCCAGTCTTGAGCGTCTTTATTAGTACCTGTTGTCTTTATTAGTAGCAAGAAAATGGACTAATACAGTTGACCATGTGAAAACAATGCAATCTGCCTAACAAGAAGATAGGCCTAATAGGTCATCAGGAATCAGGCAAAGTAGGTATCTAACCCTGTTTTACATCAACAGCATTGTTGTTGGCCTTAAGTTTTACCCAATTTTTCAGTATATCCGAGATGTAGGGTATACTAATTCATATTTTGGCAAGAATTAAGGCACAAATAGTTTAAAAACTGGTTCACATTTTCCTTTCTTTTCTTTCTTTTTTTTTCTGTTGAAACAGAGTCTCCCTCTGTCATCCAGGCTGGTGTGCAGTGCCACAGTCTCGGCTCACTGCACCCTCCACCTCACATATTCAAGTGATTCTGTTGTCTCAGCCTCCCGAGTAGCTGGGACTACAGGCTTGTGCCACCATGCCTGGCTAATTTTTGTATTTTTAGTAAAGACAAGGTTTTGCCATGTTGGCTAGGCTGGTCTTGAACTCCTGGTCTCAAGTGATTCACCAACCTCGGCCTCCCAAAAGGCTGAGGTTACAGCCATGAGCCACCACACCCAGCCTGTTTTATATTATTATTAACAGTGTATGAAACATTCATGATATATGGCTTCTTTTGAGAAATGATCCTGTAGCCAAATGCAAAAAATATTGCTTTGTATTCCATTTTCTTGGAGGTTCACAAAACATAAGCATATTAAAGACCCCAATATCAGTTACAGTGAATAATCCTAATGAAATTAATCAACAATGTCAAAGTTACTTGAGTAAAGACTTACTTTTTTAAAAAAAAATACACTGATATTCTGCTGAAATGGATTTGGGAAATGCTGATTTAAATATATATATTAATTTGATGAACATGAATTAAAATTAATTATTAAAATTCAAGGATTACTTTTATTAATTTTTTCTATTTCTTATTTGGCTATTAACCAAAATTTATAACAATACCCAATAATTTTTTACTTCTTAGAAAGTTTAAGTGTGTATGGTTAATTATCCCAAGTAATAACAAACTTTGCCTTCATGACCCTGAAAAAAACTCACCTAGCATTTATACCTTGATATAGACATGTTAAGTCAAGAATTACAAATTCATGTGAACAGACTCAATTGTTCAATAAATCAATCAAAAAATTAAATAATTTGAAAAACAAGGTATTCACGTTCTTACGTTAATACATAGAAAAATTTAGGATTGTGTATTTTAGTTAAAATGCCAATATAAAATGAAGCCATCAAACTTTGAAGAAAATAGTGGAAAATATTTAATGTATAATTATACACCATATATGAACAATGAATATACATATATGTATGAATAAATATATGTATAAATTTATACATATATTTTATGTATGTATTTTACATATATTTTATATATGTAAAAATTTATACATTTTTTATATATATGATTTTTTTTGAGATAGGATCTCACTGTATCACCCAGGCTAGAGAGCAGAGTGCAGTGGAGTGATCATAGCTCACTACAGCCTCAACCACCAAGGTTCAAGTGATCCTCCTCCCTCAGCTCCCCGAGAAGCTGGGACCACAGGTGCATGCTATCATGCTTGGCTAATTTTTTTTTTAATTTTTTTGTGAAGATGGCATTTGACTATGTTGCCCCCGCTGGGCTCAAGCTCCTGGCCTCAAGCAATCCTCCCACCTTGGCTTCCTGAAGTGCTGGGATTACCGGTGTGAGCCACCATACCCAGCCATGAATATTATTTTTTAAAGTCAGTATATCTGACCATACTGGTATAAAAGTATCTACCTTGGAACAGTCATAAAAAATGATTAAAAAGCAAATAGCAAGTTGAGAAAGATGGCACATGTGTGAAGGACTCAACCTATCATTGCTGACTTTGAAGGTCTAGGAACAGGGCATGAGCCAAGGAACGGTCTCTGAAAGCTGGAAAAGAGAAGGAAAAGAGTGTTATGCTGGATCCACCAAAAGCAATACAGCTCTTCAACACCTTTAGCCCAGTGAGATCTGTTGGGAACTTGTGTTGTATAAACTTGTGAGATAATCACCTGTGTTGCTTTTAGGACTAAATTTTTGATAGTTTATCATAGTACCAGTAAAAAAAACTGAAATATCAAGCATAATTAAATGTATTCTAAGACTTAGATCTCATCCTAATACTTCCAAAAGTGGAAATTTATTCTAAAGAAAAGAGAGTAAGGAAAAGTAAGAGTCCTCTCATGTCTCTGACATAAAGTTTGAGGTTCTCTGAGTTCTGGATGCAGCTAGAGACCATGTCGTTCTACCTGCAGGGTGTCTCTTAATAATGATAATTTATTTCAAAAAAGGGGTCATTCACTGGGAAGATGACTATGAGGGTGAACTGAGAAACAGATCTACTCTCTGGATAGTCAAAATCATTGTAATTCTATTTAAATACTAAATTAAGGCATTATTTTCTGTATAGTTATCTTTTAATTGCACCTTTTGGGATACCTCAGCAGGAGAGACATAATTATAAGATGTAATATGAGCTGTTTTGTTTTCCTTTCTATTTATTCACTGACTAAAACTGGTTGAAAATTGTCCTCTTCTTTTTCTGATATAGTATTCAGATAGTCTCATTTGAATAAGACTGCAAAAGTGTTCCTGAGCAATTACTTTGCTCACACAATGAAACCACAGCCCTCATTAAAATATAATCATCAAATTCTATTTTATACAATAATGGAAACACAATGCATTTAATTCTGTAAGAAAGAAAGAGACATTTATGGAAGAAAACCTGCATCTTTAGGAGAAAATTAAGAATTCCTTCTAAATCTAAGAATGGCAATGCTCTAAAAACTATCCAAGTCTATAAAAAGTTTAAATTGACCAGACTGAGAATGGCTCATATTTAATTTCAAAGCAATGTACCTATTTGCCTGCATAGTATACATAGGAATATGGACTCAGGAAAAAAAAACATGTTTTTGAACATCATTGATGAAGGTAATATATAATAAATGTGACCTATTTTATTTGCTGATGTTCACTAATATAGCTCATTCCTTGCCTACTTCACATGAAAAGCTAGATGATCTTACAGATCTTGTAGCACTATGATGAAAGATGCCAAACAGATACCTAAGCATTTCCACATTCTTCTTGTCAAAATAATAGAATCCTTCTGTTGCTTAAGACAATAGATGATTTCATAAACATGCAACTAACTGTATTTAGTCAAATTTAACATTTTGAACTGAAGACTTCACTTTAGTAAACACCAACAAATGTGCACATTTGTTTGTGTATAAATATGTGTGTATATTTGTATATGTATGTATAAGCAGACCACCACACCAAGTCACTTGCACACATAAATTCTACAATTAAGGTTATTTCTAATCAGGATGTTTTTAAGCCGAAATTTATTCTAGTCATTAAAACTATTTAATTAGATCATAAGATTATATAGTTGAACATCTTCATCTTATAAATCACCCAAAAATATTAAGAAACCAAACTGTAGACAAACCAGAGCTAAAACTCAGGTGTCCAGGGGCTTTCACGTTTTTTTTTCTTTTGATTTAATATACATGAATTTTACAAGAATGTACAAATTTTAGATTTTTTTAATATGAATAAATCTGTCTCAAAATGTTTCATTTATGAAAGGATGCCTGTGTAGCTAATTATTATATATATCTTATATATCTAATGATATATACAAATATTTATCTCATATATAAGATATTTACCAAATATATATCATATATATGATGTGTATATATGCTTAAATATATTAAGATATATACATATTTATAATATATAAATATATATTAAGATATATACATATTTTAGATATATAAAGACTAAAGGTCTACAAATTCATGTTTAACATACCTGGCTTCGATGATCAATACATTCATTCAAATATTTCCTAGTTATATATAACACAGTGTATTCATGTACTGAATTAGTTTGCTCTTCTATGTTAACTTTCTTCTACTTTTTTTCTCCAGCCACATAAAATAAATGAATTTACAATGAAATAAATGGGAGATTTTGTGCAAATGATTTAGAAAACTAAATGTTTCCTACTACTTTATCTGTGTCAAGACTTTATCTGTGTCAAGAATCTCAAACTTATTTCACCTAAGGCAGATAAAAATTGAATATATTATAGTATGCTTTAATAATATTTAATGATTTTATTAAATATTTTTGGTTTTGTTTCCTGATATGCTACGTGATGGTAGGGTAAGTTAAGCACTGTGAGCAGACACAGAAACAATATGCTTTTCTTTACCTTTCCCAAAATTTTTCTTCTGAAGTTTCTGTTCCCTTCTTTCGTTTCTACGCCTAGTCTCTTGATGCATGTTCCTCTCCATCAAACACCACTGTAGATGTATGTAAGTACATATAGATAACTCGTTAAATGGATTGTTCAGTGAGGTTATCGCTGTCTACCCCAAATGGCTGCAAGTTAAAAATCAAATCTTTGATTTAATAATGTCATTGTTTAGTTTCCCGCTTAGCATTAATTGATTATACATGTACATACAATGCATTCTTTTGAATTTTATAGTTTAAAAATATATACAAGTCATACAAAGACCACCTGTTTATTCATATTCTTCGCCCTATTGAAACCATGGTCCACAGAAGAATGTTGTAGAAAGAAAAAGACAAATGGCATCAGGAGATCTCAACATGGTTCATAGACTTCTTGGCATTTTTTCAACACAAATACTCTACAATAATATTCCTTGATCATTCTACTTCTATCCATTTCACTCACTCTCGCACCACTGTTCTTGTCTTCACAAACTCTCCCCATTTCTTACATTACTAAACTTCTAGAAAATTTATGAAACCTGGGCTATATATGTGTCAAGCACTGGAGAAAGAATTCTGAACCAGAGATTTGGGCCCCATGGAGCTTTTATTCTGGTGAGAGAGTATGATGATATACATGTAAGTAAATAACCTAATAAAAATAAAGGAAGATAAAGGATTAGAGAGCAACTAGTGAGTGAAGTGACTTCTGGGACCCGAAGGGACAGGGGACCAAGAAATGTCTGGCACTCTTGGAGTCCAAACAAAGAGAACTAGTGAGAAACCCTCCCTCCTTTGCAGAGAAATGACTTCCCTGGCCTTAAAAATGCCAAGAAGAAGCTGGAGAGATGAAGTGTCAAGCAGTTTTCCCCCAAAGCTGGAAGTATAAGGAAATCCACACTCCTTGTGACTTACCATGGGGACCTTTGCAGGGCATGGCAAAACATTTCTTCCTATACTATCAGTCTATGGGTACAGACAGCCTTGACTTCTACCACTTTTGAGACTCCTCCATTTGGCCTGAACCTCAACATTCCCAGAAGGAAAATAACAACCTATCTAAAAGCTAACTACATTCAAAGAGTGACCAGAAAAATCAGAATGCATATCCAGAGAAGTAAAGCCACTGAGGGATATAGAGAATTCACTTAAAAATAATAAACATTTTAGAGGAGAATCAAGTGTGGCTCATACCCAGATAAAGAATATTTGGTGATTAACAACATGATTTCTCAACCAAACAATTCTGTGAATGATTTGAAGGAGAGGATGTTTACTACTCATGTGTGTGTCCTAGAAGATCAAGAACAAAAAAAAAAAAAATCACAAAGCACAGAAAAACAATTACAAAGAAATACAAACAATGAGGGGGGAAAATGAATCTTGGAGGATATAACAGGAGATAGTAAAAGATGTACCAGTAAGAGAAAAGGACAGATGGAGGATTGCCAATAAAATTAAAATAATAGAATTTATTTTTTTCTCAGTGAAAAAGCTAATATCCCAGATTAAATGGTTTCTGTGAGGTCCAGGTCAGACTGATAAGAAATAACATAGACACCTAGGACATTCTGTAAACCTCCTGAATTCTAAGGAAGGGGAAAAATATGACAAGATTCATGGTAGAAAAAGCAAAGGAAAAAAAAAAGTCAGACTCCTCATCTGAAACAGTGGAAGCCTGAAGACAGTGAAAGAGCAGCTACCAACCACTGTGAGGAAAATGGTGCAGTTTATGAATTGTAGACCCAGCTAAGATTCTATTACATCTCAAGGTTAAAGAAAAATACAAGAGCACTCCATCCAAGTATTCTCTCTAAAAGAAAAAGTAGTAAAGTGTCTTAACTAAGCAAACTGGAATAGCAACCTAAAGGTGACAGAAAAGAAAGAAAAGATCAATTGGAGATTAATTAACAAATCTTTACATGTAGATAGAGTTATAGGTACATTGGGGGGGGTGTGTGTATGTGTTAGTGTCTGTGTGAATACTAAGCCAAATGTAATATAGTTTTTTTTTTATTCTTCTCTTTAATTTTGTCTTGACCCAGTTTTGAGACCCTGACTAGTGACTGTCAGTTCCCCTTCTTGGGCAGCTGATTAAATCCACACTCCACCCACTCCCCTTATCCAGTTCTCACATTCTGGGCCACCAAGCACCTGCCCTAATTTCCCTGGTCCAAGTTACTACACAGCTAGAGAGAGTGCCTATGCCCTGAAGCTCAGAGCCCTGGAAATTATTCAAATTAGCCAGTCCACAAAGATGCAGAGAAACCTAGGGAACCCCATACTACCTGCCATACATCAGCAGCCCCCACAGTAGCTCCAGTTTGCTGTTCCCTGTCTCCTGGTGGTGTTCCCTGTGTGGCTGTCTCATGAGGATGAAAGTAACAGAGTTGCTTTCTTCTGAGTGTCACTGTGTTGTATCCACCATTAAAAGAATCCTTAAAGCTCATCAAAGTGTGAAAGTACAATATATTTCTAAATAAGAAATCATTAAAGGAAAACACATGCACTCTTCAGGAAATCCTGATAATATCCTTTAGTTAAAAATACTAAGTTACTTCCAAGAAATCTTAGATTCAAGCATGATGGAGTAGAGTTGGAGACTTTTGAAAGCAGTTGTTTGCAAGGGTGAGGGGAAATCATGAGTTCTATTTTAGGTATATAAATTGCAATTACTTATTGGACATCATACTAGATCTATTTATTAAGCAGGTGGATTCTTTAGTCTGAAGCTAAGACATCATGAAGTCATCTGAGTTATCAGTGTGAATCACATGTTAAGGAGCTGTAAAACCTGAGGAGATTACCTGAAGATGGCACGTGGAAGAATAAACCCTGGGCATGCCAACATTTAAAGGTCAGAAAGGAGGGAGCTCCAATAAAACTAACGAATAGAATCTTTGATTCTATTGGAGGATTCTAGAGAGGTAGGTGCAAAACATGGAGAGTGTGGTATCCCTGGAGCCACATTAAGAAAGTATTTCAAGAATGAGAGAAAGAAATTAACTGTACCAAATGCTGCAGAAAGTTAAGTATGATCAATACTAGGAACTGGCATTGCCTTTGGAAAGTTGGAGGGCTTGAGTGACATTGGCTGAAGTAGTTTCAGCATGCTTGGAAAAGTTTCTAGAAAGAATGGAAGGGGGAAGTGTAGAGACAGCAAATAAAGAACATTATCAAAGGTTTTTCTGTAAAAGGGAGGTGTGAAATCAGGCAGCAGAGAGTTGAAAATGTGGGATCTAACAGATGTTTTGTTTTAAAATGAAAGATAATTCATCTTATTCCAATTTAAATGATCGTAAAGTGGAGGGAAATGTTGAGGTGGGGAGAGGTAAAGAAGAGGGAGAAGAGAGGGGGAGAGAATTTTTGTAGGAATAAAATCCTTAGGTAGAAAATAACAAATGTTATTCTATACATAAATGAAGGGATTAATGTAGAGAGGATCAGAAGAGTTCATTATTATAACCAAAAGAAGGGTAAATTATTTGGGTCTATACACAAATAGGAAGGTTTGGTAGAGGAAGGATGAGTATGTTTTTTTCTGATTGTTTCAAGTTTTAAATAAAATAAGCATATTCATCAGCTGAGAATGAGGATGTGAAGGGAATGTTGATGACTAGAAAACGGGGAGAGGGTCTGAAAGTGGAAGAGTTTACTAACTAGGGAAATCAATGATTGAAGGGCAGTGTTAAGGCGCAAGTGGAGATTAGTTATAAACACTTAAAATAAGGTAGGTAAACATGACTATATTTTTCTTCGTTCACAGTTGCCTTTTAGGGAGTATGTGCACAGATTGAATTCATTACAGTTGAGTTTGGTCAGACCAGTACCATGGAGAGATTTTAAGGAACGAAGGGTGATGGATCATGGAATCTAAACCAGAAAAGGTGGAATTTGAGGGCATTTCTCAATCCTGCCCTCAGGACTTTTTGTCTTTGTATTGCTCCTCCATTCCCCCCAGCTTCTTCAAATTCTAGCTCACAAGAGTTTAAAAAACTGACAACTTTTTCTGTGAAAGGTAGGAAACGATAGGAAATAGGACCAGACAAAGCCATAACTCTTTGAGCAGGCAGAATGAGGAGGAAGCCCGGAACTGTGTGATTATCTTAATAATTTCTGTACCTGATTTGTTGTATTCTTCTTATTTAAGCTTTGTTGGGGCTCAGAAAATAATATTCCAAAATATGACACTTTGGCATTCTTCTTGCTTTGAATTAAAGGAAGTAGAAAGGCCTCAAAAATAAGTCTCAGAACTAAGGTCTCTCTCTAACCTTCTCCTGCACTCCTGCCCCTCTGATCCTTTCTTTCATGAGCACTAAGAGGAAATTTCCTTATCTAATGAAGGAAAGTTCCAACATTAGAAATGCAATTGTCTTAATAGTCCCTTCTTAGGAACTTCATCTAATAACCAGAAAAGACTAATGACTAAAAATCGTCAGTACACCCAGACAGCCTTTCATTTATTATCCTGAGTGTAGCTCCTAGAGATGACTTGGAAGATTATCGGCATTATAAGACAACCTTGGCTCACGGTGAAGTTCCGCCCCACACCTTCTTACAATTTGCCACCGTCTCCCCCAGAGCTCAGAGGAAACTTGTCCCAAGCGAATTGTCTGTTCTTTGGGCTATTTAAGTTCCCCTAAAATTATTTACAATCCTTCAAATTGGCTATATTTCTCTCATCTTCCTCTCCCTCATGAAGAGGGCATATAAGCCTCAACCATCTAGCTTTGCTCTGAGTCTCATATTTTATATAGTTTCTATGCTTATGAATGTTAATAAATTTGTATACCCTTTCTCCTCTTAATCTGTCAATTGTCATTCATTTCAGTGAAACTTCAGAGAGGGTAGATGAGAGGCTTTCCCTCCATCTCTATAGTTCTGTGATTTCTTGTACATTTTACCAGTGTGCAAATGAAAGTAAAATGCTATAGTGTTTTACACAGCAAGCTAAGCGTTATTGGTAAATGTTACTAATCACGGGGTATAGAACTTAAATAGTTCCTAGATTTATTGCCTAGGCACTATACACAATCCCCTGCTCCATCCCTTTTTAATATAATCTATCAAGTTGAATGAAATAAATCATATTAACCAAGCAGAAGGAGTTGTACATAAAACCAATGGTTTCATCATAAAAACACACATACATAAGAAAAATTTCTTGTTGTTATTTGTGAGTGGGAGTTTATTATAAAATATAGCCTGGAGGGCCTGGGTAAACTCAATATGCTCAATGTTAGCTCTCTAAAATATACATTGACCTCCTATTTGTTGTAAAATGCTGTTTATCATTTAGGGGTCTACCAGAGAGTCTTAATTATCACTTTCTTAACCTCTACAATGGAGAGGATTTTAATAATTTTGACTATAGGCTACTGAGAGCTTTTTTAACATAATAACTCAAAAGATGATATGTGAAGAGAATTTTAGCAGCAATGTGCTTCATTACGGCTTTTTGAAACCCTGCAGCACAAAGTACTAAAAAGCATTCATACGCAGGTTGTTTTATTCAGGTACAAGATAAAGTAAGAAATGAAAGAACTAAAGAACTCCCCAAAACCATTTGCAACAGCCAGGTCAGGAATTTAAGAAACAATAGCTTTATATACAAATAACTAGTTCAACTCACTTCAATTAGCCCACCTTCTCTAGGATAGACAATCTCTTCTAACAATCTTTATGAATACGGGAAACTGGATTATTGGGCTGGATCGTGTTTCCATTCACTGATTGCTTTGTGTGATTTCACCAACCTCATTGCCTGTCAAGGAACTCTGTACCTTTATCCCTCTGTTGGATGCTTTGTCTAAGAAAATGAATTTCCCAGAAAGATGAGGACAGCTTCTCTTTTCAGCCACATAACATAGATAATTGTGTTTTTTTAGCCATAATCTTCAAACACTCCAAAGTGACCAACAAACAGTGCCTTGCTGTGCAATGAGATTTAAACATTGGAAGAGCAATTGCCAGAGCATGCACCTCAGAATTAAATAATATGAAAATAGGATGCTTTGTGTAACAAGAGGGAAAGATATGTTGAAATAGTCTGATTTAGGTTGATTTAAATTGTTCTTCAGAGGAGAAAGGAAGAGAAGAACCTGTTCAAATCCACAGCCAGGTGCCACATATGTGGACATGAACACAGTATGACAAAGGTTCTACCCTCAAGAAAACACCTTTTGCTAAGCTTTTCACAGAAACTGAAATGAGCCTGCCTATCTCTGTTCATACTCATCCAGAGCATCGTGTATCCACAGACAATATCACACTGTTTTGATTGATGCTTCCATTAAGATGGCTAGGCTATCGTTTTGTGTTCCCATTCTTACCTAGATAAACAATTTTTTTTGGATACAGAATAAGAAAGAGAATCTAGTATGTAAATGAAACAAAAATCACATATCTTTTATACTTTTGCAGATGCACTGGATACTTTTGCAAAGATCTCCGTGTTCCAGTATGCATAGGGTTGAGAGAGAGGGGAACCAGTCAAAGCCTAACAGCATTTGAGAATTGTGTAGCAGGCACTGTGCCTTACAGACATGTGAAAGAGTCTGCTGTTTGTTTCTCTGGAGAATTTGCCTCACTTATGCTCTGCCTTGAAAACACTTTTCCTAGGAATATGCATGATCTTTTCCTTCTCTTTCTTGAAGGCTTTGCTAAAACTTCACTCCTCCACACAGGTGGTCTGTGATCATCCTATTTTAATACTACGCCACTTCATGCTGTTCCCCATTCCTTCCATTGTTATTCTTCATAGCCCTTCTCATCATCGGGCTATTGTACATTTATTTGTTTTGTTTTTTATCTGTCCTTTCGAACTACCTCCTCTAACACACACACACACTACAACACAAGTTTGATGAGCTTAGAGATTTTCTTATTGCCTGCTATTTCTCCAATACCTAGTACAGAGCCTGGCACACATGTGTTGAACAAATGAATAAATTCTTTATCCTCCCTTAAGTCTTACTAAATCAAATTTCCTTACTTGGAGTATTTGCTAAACTTTCTGATTTACTGATTAAATGCTTCGTTATCCAAAACTTAAATCCCACAGTTTACTGAGCACTTACTTTGTTGTCACCACCACATCTATTTAGAAGTCAGAGGCAGGAGACTGGCGTGAACCCGGGAGGCGGAGCTTGCGGTGAGCCGAGACCGCGCCACTGCACTCCAGCCTGGGCGACAGAGCGAGACTCCGTCTCAAAAAGAAAAAAAAAAAGTCAGAGGAGAAGGGAGGAAACAAATTTGTAATAAACTGTGCAACACACAAACTGTAATATCCCACATGGACTATGACTTGGGATTCTTCATACAATACAGATGTTTGTTCATTTCTTCTTTAATAAATCCATCATTATTTTTGATGCTTTAATGGGCGTCCCAGTGGAGATATTGAGAAGGCAATAGGACTTAAAACCTTGAGTTCAAGAGAGAGGCCCAGAGTGAAGACAGAATTAGGAATCATCAGCATTTTAATGTTATTTAAAACCATAATACTGCATGAGATCACTAAGGAAGCATGTGTAGGTAGAAACAAGAAAAGGACCCAGGACTGAGACCTGGGCTTTCCAACATTTAGAGGCTAGGTGTTGAGAAAGTAGCAGCAGAGATTGAATAGGAGTTTCAGAGAAGCAAGAGAAAAACCAGGTAAGGGTGGGGTCTGAAATTCAACTGAAGATAGTCTGTCAAGTAGAGGAGAGAGGGAGGAGTGGGGACCATCTGAATTAAATGCTGCTGATAGTTAAGAAAGATAGGGATTTGAGTGAGTTTCTTAATCCTGAGTTCTAGTTTGATTGCACTGTGGTCTGAGAGACAGTTTTTTATCATTTCTGTTCTTTTACATTTGCTGAGGAGAGCTTTACTTCCAACTATGTGGTCAATTTTGGAATAGGTGTGGTGTGGTGCTGAAAAGAATGTATATTCTGTTGATTTGGGGTGGAGAGTTCTGTAGATGTCTTTTAGGTCCGCTTGGTGCAGAGCTGAGTTCAATTCCTGGATACCTTGTTAACTTTCTGTCTCGTTGATCTGTGTAATGTTGACAGTGGGGTGTTAAAGTCTCCCATTATTATTGTGTGGGAGTCTAAGTCTCTTTGTAGGTCACTAAGGACTTGCTTTATGAATCTGGGTGCTCCCGTATTGGGTGCATATATATTTAGAATAGTTAGTTCTTCTTGTTGAATTGATCCCTTTACCATTATGTAATGGCCTTCTTTGTCTCTTTTGATCTTTGTTGGTTTAAAGTCTGTTTTATCAGAGACTAGGATTGCAACCCCTACCTTTTTTGTTTTCCACTTGCTTGGTAGATCTTCCTCCATCACTTTGTTTTGTGCCTATGTGTGTCTCTGCACGTGAGATGGATTTCCTGAATACCGCACACTGATGGGTCTTGACTCTATCCAATTTGCCAGTCTGTGCCTTTTAATTGGAGCATTTAGCCCATTTACATTTAAGGTTAGTATTGTTATGTGTGAATTTGATCCTGTCATTATGATGTTAGCTGGTTATTTTGCTCATTAGTTGATGCAGTTTCTTCCTAGCCTTGATGGTCTTTACAGTTTGGCATGTTTTTGCAGCAGGTGGTACCGGTTGTTCCTTTCCATGTTTAGTGCTTCCTTCAGGAGCTCTTCTAGGGCAGGCCTGGTGCTGACAAAATCTCTCAGCATTTGCTTGTCTGTAAAGTATTTTATTTCTCCTTCACTTATGAAGCTTAGTTTGGCTGGATATGAAATTCTGGGTTGAAAATTCTTGTCTTTAAGAATGTTGAATATTGGCCCCCACTCTCTTCTGGCTTGTAGAGTTTCTGCTGAGAGATCTGCTGTTAGTCTGATGGGCTTCCCTTTGTGGGTAACCTGACCTTTCTCTCTGGCTGCCCTTAACACTTTTTCCTTCATTTCAACTTTGTTGAATCTGACAATTATGTTTCTTGGAGTTGCTCTTCTCAAGGAGTATCTTTGTGTCATTCTCTGTATTTCCTGAATTTGAATGTTGGCCTGCCTTGCCAGATTGGGGAAGTTCTCCTGGATAATATCTGCAGAGTGTTTTCCAACTTGGTTCCATTCTCCCCATCACTTTCAGGTACACCAGTTAGACGAAGATTTGGTCTGTTCGCATAGTCCCATATTTATTGGAGGCTTTGTTCATTTCTTTTTATTCTTTTTTCTCTAAATTTCTCTTCATGCTTCATTTCATTCATTTTGTCTTCCATCGCTGATACCCTTTCTTCCAGTTGATTGCATTGGTTACTGAGGCTTCTGCATTTGACACGTAGTCCTCATGCCATGGTTTTCAGCTCCATCAGGTCCTTTAAGGACTTCTCTGCATTGGTTATTCTAGTTATCCATTCATCTACTTTTTTTTCAAAGTTTTTAGTTTCTTTGCCATCAGTTCGAACTTCCTCCTTTAGCTCAGAGTAGTTTGATCTTCTGAAGCCTTCCTCTCTCAACTCGTCAAAGTCATTCTCCGTCCAGCTTTGTTCTGTTGCTGGTGAGGAGCTGTGTTCCTTTGGAGGAGGAGAGGCACTCTGATTTTTAGAGTTTCTGGTTTTTCTGCTCTGTTTATTCCCCATCTTTGTAGTTTTATCTACCTTTGGTCTTTGATGATGGTGACGTACAGATGGGTTATTGGTGTGGATGTCCTTTCTGTTTGTGAGTTTTCCTTCTAACATTCAGGACCCTCAGCTGCAGGTCTGTTGGAGTTTACTGGAGGTCCACTCCAGACCCTGTTTGCCTGGCTATCAGCAGCAGTGGCTGCAGAACAGCGGATATTGGTGAACCACAAATGCTGCTGCCTGATCATTCCTCTGGAAGTTTTGTCTCAGAGGAGTACCCGGCCGTGTGAGGTGTCAGTCCGTCTCTACTGGGGGGTGCCTCCCAGTTAGGCTACTCGGGGGTCAGGGACCCACTTGAGGAGGCAGCCTGTCCATTCTCAGATCTCAAGCTGCGTGCTGGGAGAACCACTACTCTCTTCAAAGCTGTCAGACAAGGACATTTAAGTCTGCAGAGGTTATTGCTGTCTTTTGTTTGTCTGTGCCCTGCCCACAGAGGTGGAGCCTACAGAGGCAGGCAGGGCTTCTTTCGCTGTGGTGGGCTCCACCGAGTTCGAGCTTCCCGGGGGCTTTGTTTACCTACTCAAGCCTGAGCAATGGTGGGCGCCCCACCCCCAGCCTCACTGCCGCCTTGCAGTTTGATCTCAGACTGCTGTGCTAGCAATGAGCAAGGCTCCGTGGGCGTAGGACCCTCTTAGCCATGTGTGGGATATAATCTCCTGGTGTGCCGTTTGTTAAGCCCATTGGAAAAGCACAGTATTAGGGTGGGAGTGACCTGATTTTCCAGGTGCTGTCTGTCACCCCTTTCTTTGACTAGGAAAGGGAATTCCCTGACCCCTTGCACTTCCTGGGTGAGGTGATGCCTCGCCCTGCTTTGGCTCAGGCACAGTGTGCTGCACCCACTGTCCTGCACCCACTGTCTGGCACTCCCCAGTGAGATGAACCCGGTACCTCAGTTGGAAATGCAGAAATCACCCGTCTTCTGCGTCGCTCATGCTGGGAACTGTAGACTGGAGCTGTTCCTATTCGGCCATCTTGGCTCCTGAATGACTACTGGGTGCATAACGAAATGAAGGCAGAAATAAAGATGTTCTTTGAAACCAATGAGAACAAAGACACAGCATACCAGAATCTCTGGGACACATTCAAAGCAGTGTGTAGAGGGAAATTTACAGCACTAAATGCCCACAAAAGAAAGCAGGAAAGATCTAAAATTAACACCCTAACATCACAATTAAAAGAACTAGAGAAGGAAGACCAAACACATTCAAAAGCTAGCAGAAGGCAAGAAATAGCTAAGATCAGAGCAGAACTGAAGGAAATAGAAACACAAAAAACCCTTCAAAAAATCAATGAATCCAGGAGCTGGTTTTTTGAAAAGATCAACAAAATTGATAGACCACTAGCAAGACTAATAAAGAAAAAAAGAGAGAAGAATCAAATAGACACAATACCAAATTACAAAGGGGATATCACCACCGATCCCACAGAAATACAAACTACCATCAGAGAATACTATAAACACCTCTATGCAAATCAACTAGAAAATCTAGAGAAAATGGATAAATTCCTTGACACATACACCCTCCAAGAATAAACCAGGAAGAAGTTGAATCTCTGAATAGACCAATAACAGGATCTGAAATTGAGGCAATAATTAATAGCTTACCAACCAAAAAAAGTCCAGGACCAGATGGATTCACAGCCGAATTCTACCAGAGGTACAAGGAGGAGCTGGTCCCATTCCTTCTGAAACTATTCCAATCAATAGAAAAAGAGGGAATCCTCCCTAACTCATTTTATGAGGCCAGCATCATCCTGATACCAAAGCCTGGCAGAGACACAACAAAAAAAGAGAATTTTAGACCAATATTCTTGATGAACATCGATGCAAAAATCCTCAATAAAATACTGGCAAACCAAATCCAGCAACACATCAAAAAGCTTATCCACCATGATCAAGCAGGCTTCATCCCTGGGAAGCAAGGCTGGTTCAACATACAAAAATCAATAAACGTAATCCAGCATATAAACAGAACCAAAGACAAAAACCATATGATTATCTCAATAGATGCAGCAAAGGCCTTTGACAAAATTCAACAGCCCTTCATGCTAAAAACTCTCAATAAATTAGGTATTGATGGGACATATTTCAAAATAATAAGAGCTATCTATGACAAACCCACAGCCAATATCATACTGAATGGACAAAAACTGGAAGCATTCCCATTGAAAAGTGGCACAAGACAGGGATGCCCTCTCTCACCACTCCTATTCAACGTAGTGTTGGAAGTTCTGGCCAGGGCAATCAGGCAGGAGAAGGAAATAAAGGGCATTCAATTAGGAAAAGAGGAAGTCAAATTGTCCCCGTTTGCAGATGACATTATTGTATATCTAGAAAACCCCATCTTCTCTGCCCAAAATCTCCTTAAGCTGATAAGCAACTTCAGCAAAGTCCCAGGATACAAAATCAATGTGCAAAAGTCACAAGCATTCTTATACACCAATAACAGACAAACAGAGAGCCAAATCATGAGTGAACTCCCATTCACAATTGCTTCAAAGAGAATAAAATACCTAGGAATCCAACTTACAAGGGATGTGAAGGACCTCTTCTAGAAGAACTACAAAGCACTGCTCAATGAAATAAAAGAGGATACAAACAAATGGAAGAACATTCCATGCTCATGGGGAGGAAGAATCAATTTTGTGAAAATGGCCATACTGCCCAAAGTAATTTATACATTCAATGCCATCCCCATCAAGCTACCAATGACTTTCTTCACAGAATTGGAAAAAACTACTTTAAAGATCATATGGAACCAAAAAAGAGCCTGCATTGCCAAGTCAATCCTAAGCCAAAAGAACAAAGCTGGAGGCATCACGCTACCTGACTTCAAACTATACTACAAGGCTACAGTAACCAAAACAGCATGGTACTGGTACCAAAACAGAGATATAGACCAATGGAACAGAACAGAGCCCTCAGAAATAAGGCCGCATATCTACAACTATCTGATCTTTGACAAACCTGACAAAAACAAGCCATGGGGAAAGGATTCCCTATTTAATAAATGGTGCTGGGAAAACAGGCTAGCCATATGTAGAAAGCTGAAACTGGATCCCTTCCTTACACCTTATACAAAAATTAATTCAAGATGGATTAAAGACTTACATGTTAGACCTAAAACCGTAAAAACCCTAGAAGAAAACCTAGGCAATACCATACAGGACATAGGCATGGGCAAGGACTTCATGTCCAAAACACCAAAAGCAATGGCAACAAAAGCCAAAATTGACAAATGGGATCTAATTAAACTAAAGAGCTTCTGCACAGCAAAAGATACTACCATCAGAGCGAACAGGCAACCTACAGAATGGGAGAAAATTTTTGCAACCTACTCATCTGACAAACGGCTAATATCCAGAATCTACAATGAACTCAAACAAATTTACAAGAAGAAAACAAACAACCCCATCAAAAAGTGGGCAAAGGATATGAACAGACACTTCTCAAAAGAAGACATTTATGCAGCCAAAAAACACATGAAAAAATGCTCATCATCACTGGCCATCAGAGAAATGCAAATCAAAACCACAATGAGATACCATCTCACACCAGTTAGAATGGCAATCATTAAAAAGTCAGGAAACAACAGGTGCTGGAGAGGATGTAGAGAAATAGGAACACTTTTACACTGTTGGTGGGACTGTAAATTGGTTCAACCATTGTGGAAGTCAGTGTGGCGATTCCTCAGGGATCTAGAACTGGAAATACCATTTGACCCAGCCATCCCATTACTGGGTATATATCCAAAGGATTACAAATCATGCTGCTATAAAGACACATGCACACGTATGTTTATTGCGGCACTATTCACAATAGCAAAGACTCGGAACCAACCCAAATGTCCAACAATGATAGACTGGATTAAGAAAATGTGGCACATATGCACCAGGAATACTATGCAGCCATAAAAAATGATGAGTTCATGTCCTTTGTAGGGACATGGATGAAGCTGGAAGCCATCATTCTCAGCAAACTATGGCAAGGACAAAAAACCAAACACCGCATGTTCTCAGTCATAGGTGGGAATTGAACAATGAGAACACCTGGACACAGGAAGGGGAACATCACACACCAGGGACTGTTGTGGGGTGGGGGGAGGGGGGAGAGATAGCATTGGGAGATATACCTAATGCTAAATGACGAGTTAATGGGTGCAGCACACCAACATGGCACACGTATTGATATGTAACAAACCTGCACATTGTGCACATGTACCCTAAAACTTAAAGTATAATAATAATAAAAAAAAAGAAGAAAAAAAAAGAAAGATAGGGATAGTGAACTGGTTATTTGCTTTAGCAAAAACGAAATCTATGACGTTGATAGGAGGAATTTGGTTATAGCGATGTGGGCATGAGAGTTAGAAAAGACACGAATGACAGATTTTCTTGAGTTGCTTCTGTATAAAGCAAAGGAGAAAAACAGCAGAAGGTAGAGTAGAAAGAGAAAATTGTTGTGGCTGTTTTTAAAATAAGAGAAATAATAGCCTGTTATAGTCTGCTGTAGTCCACTTCCCACAAGCCAGCTGCAGAAAAGATTTGCCTTCTTCGGCTTCAACCGATTATACTATATGTCTTAGTTACTTCAAATGACAGAATTCACACGATAAGAATTTCTTAGCAGCAAAGCATACTAACACTTCATAAGTCAATGCATTGCATTCTACCAGGCAATATTGGTTTTCCGACATATGAATGGGAAAGGAGCTTAATATCAACGAGAGAGCGATTTATTTGGCTGGCTTTATTTTATTAAAATAGAATGAAAATGAATGTATGGAGCCAGATACCTCTACAGCACTGAGAAATTTTTGGTTAAATTAATCCCCTTTAAAGCTATTATGTAACAGAAGTATATTGCTCCATGGCACTTTGACTACAGATAATATCATTTTTTAAAAAATATTGGCCAAAGTCTCCAAATATCTAAGTTGGTGAAATTTTCAGTACTAGACAGTTCTCAAAGCTCTGTTCCCACTTCTTTCATTATATAAGAACCCTAGGATTTGCCTCCTATTTTAAAACATACTGAGAAATAGGACAGGTTCTGGTTGCCAGTGTTAAGATCCCTGTTTGAATCCTTGTAGTCCAGCCAATGCCAGCAACAATACTGGAAGCTTTCTCCGGTGGGCCAAGTTTGAATACAGGAGGTGCCAGGGCAAGGCTACAGAGCTCAGTGTTCAGTATTCACAAGCCACCAAGCAGACATCCCCATCCAGAACCCAGCCCTTCGGAGGAACTGTTTGGGCAGGTACAACTCACTGTGATATTGGAAAATCCGTTATTCTCCTCCCAGTTAGGGAGGCTCCAATGCCATCCTTTCAGCATCCCTCCCCACACTAAACGTCTGCATTTAGATAAGCTTAGTTTAATCACTTATTTAAGTCTAAGCCCTTCAAAAACAAAAGCCTCTTTAGAGATTTCCTTCTGGGCACTTTATCTACCCTGAAATTTCCCTTTTCTGCCAACAAATGCACAAAAAGACTTTACTCTTGGAACACAGAGATTTTAAGGATGAAGGGCCATCCAGGGAAGAGCAAGGCATCAGGACAGAGCTTTCTCAAATGAATCACCCTGCTGAACTAGCATTCAAATTGTAATCACAGAGTAAACCATTAGTCAGAAGTTGGAAAATATTATATCCCTTTCAGTTATTCTTTATTGTTTTTCTATAGCTCTAAGATGCAGAGGCTTTGCAGATTATAAGATTTTTGTTCTTCTTACTCACTACCAGTTGAGTGTGAGTCCAACCATGCAGGGCCATGGTCAGGTACTGATTGCCAGCCGTGCTTTCTGAGAGATTGAAGCAGCTGGGTGTTAAGGTGATGCTGTGTCCCACACAGTGCTGCAAAATATGTCTTCCAATCCAACTAGAAGAAAAACTTTATTGCCAGTCTTGCTTACTGCTGTATTTCAAACACCCCATCAGGTTTTAATAAATATTTGATGAATGGGTGAAACCAAAAGAGGAGCTAAACCTATAGAATTGGTGAAGAAGTAGTCTTAAATGCAAAACAACTGGTTACGTGAAGAAATTGTATGTCGGTAAAGAGTGACATGATTAAATGCAGGCTTTTGAAAGATTAATCTGATAGCTCTATATGTGCATGTTGGAAAGTTGAAATGCAGATAGAATTAAAATTATATGGCACTGGGGGAAGCCGGGGGTGGAGTACATAGAACAACACTGTTTTACAACTTTCTTTGCATCTGCAATTATTTCAAAATAAAAAGTTAAAAAAGAAATGTTATTGCAGTGTTCCTAAGTTGAAATAATCATGATTAAAATTACAAAAGTAATGAAATAAAGTTGTTATGGTCTGAATGTCCCCCAAAATTCATGTATTCAAACTCAGTCTCTATCATGGTGGTAATAAGAGGTGGCACTTTGGGGAAAGGATTATGTCATGAGGGCTGTGCCCTCGTGAATGGATTAGTGCCTTATAAAAGTGCTGCAGGGAACTGGTTTAGTTTTCCTCTCTTGCCTTTCTGTTCCTGCCAGTGCCTTGATCTTGGAGTCTGCAATCTTCAAAACCATGTGCAGTAAATGTCTATTGCTTATAAATTACCTAGTCTGTGGTATTTTGTTATAGCAACACAAATTGACTAAGACAGGAAATTTATATGGGAAAAATATTGTGAGAAAAAAGTGAATGATGTGCCTTAGTTTAGTGTGTTTTGATTTACACATTTGCATTAATGAGAGCTTTCTCTTTAGATATTTTATTAGCGTACTCAGATTGAATACTTTGAGCTTCAATAGCCAACAATCCACAAAAACACATAATCAGCCGTTGCTGTATTGTACATCTATTAATCTGTAGCAGTCACCTATAGATATCAGTTACAGCTGATCCCTGGGTACCTGATATAGTTTGACTGTGTCCCCACCCAAATCTCATCTTGAATTTTAGCTCCCATAATTCCCACACTGGGAGGTACCCAGTGGAAGGTAATTGAATCATGGAGGTGGGTCTTTCCAATGCTGGTCTAGTGATAGTGAATAAGTCTTATGAGATCTGATGGTTTTATTAAGGGGAGTTCCCCTGCACATGCTCTCTCTTTCCTGCCTCCATGTAAGACGTGACTTTGCTCCTCATTCACCTTCCACTCTGACTGTAAGGCCTCCCCAGCCATGTGGAACAGTGAGTCAATTAAACCTCTTCCTTTTATAAATTACCTAGTCTTGGATATGTCTTTATTAGCAGCATGAGAACAGACTAATACGGTACCATGTCACACTCCCTCTGCTCTTTTCACATTTTATCTACAATTGTCACTTTGCATTGACAGTATTTGGTCTCAAGAGTGCTATGCATCTCTCTACCTTCTCTGAAGTTTCAGGAATCCTCTTGGGCCACATACAAGTACAGGATTACAGGGGCCTCACATCTGCAGGAGAAGTCCTTAAGAATGTTACACAAGTGCTGGTGGACCGTTGCCCCAAACAGCTTTCCTTTGGGAGAAAAAATCAGGGAGACATTCTGTACTGTGTTTAGGAGGTCTTAACATAATCCAATCCCCATTCCACTCAGCAGCAACCTACATAATGCCCCTTGTATTGGCTCTTTTGTCCCCTCATGCCTGCTTCCTAGAATTATGTCCAAAATAAATAACCCTTACCCAATTAACTGTCTCAGACTCTGCTGTGGGGGAAATTCATACAAATTTGGGGCCAGAAGTTATCATAGAAAGTAGAACTCTGGGACTGAATTCTGAATTTGGATCACTGACATCAGATGGCAAAGATGGCAGTGCTGAAGAGTGGGGTAGCAAGGATTCTGGCATGATGTATGTAGCCTCACAGTTACTAATTACCTGACATCAAATGGATTGGGATAAAGTACAGAGAGAAGAACAAGCGCTGGGTTATTCAGTACCTCTAAGTACATGGACAGGATGAAGGCAATAGAAATTATACAGATTGTTTATTGGCAAGTTTTTTCCTATCTGTCTTGGAATCCTTTAAGAAAAAAAGTGTTAGGCTGGGATATGTCAACCATCAACTCAGGACATGTTGTGAATGCCAGAGACCTCCTTTATAGCATTTAAAGACTCATCTTTCACAGCATTAGTTGTTTCATGCAAAATATCTGGCCCAGGGTTTAACTGAAAGAGTGGCAGAGCTGCAATGGATACTACATACAAAGCTGACAGGCCTCCTATTCTAAAGTTGGAGTATTGATAGAGAAAGAATAGGATCCTGAGAATTGGTAGGCTTCTGTGATTGTGCCTGAATACTGTGAAACCACATATCTCCTTGATGACCTGGCTAGCGGAAGCACTCCCTTCTCTCTTGCTGCAGAAAACCAGCTTAGCCATGTCGGGATGCCTTGCAAGGACCTCATTCAAGGTCCTTACAAGACAATGTATGTCCTTCTCCAGAACTGGCTCCACCTTCCGTCATTGCATACAGGCCAATAAATAGGGTCAGGTCTCAGCTTAGGCCAAAAGCAAAAACACTGTCTCTGATATGAGATGAGGTCACCCCTTCACTGAAAGAATTGAGGATCCAGCAAATATGTACTGGGAGGAACCAGGGCAACACGTGTGGGAGTGGATCTCCAGGGTGTTGGACCAGAGAAGAGGTGGAATGTAAAGTTAGCTAGGAGTTTATTGATGTAGGGCACTTTCCCAAGACTTGAGAGTTTCGGCAACATTAAGAAAAATGTTCTTAAAGGTGGGCCAGTAAACTTGCTTAGTCCATACACTCTCTACTTCTGGCCTGACTAGAGATTTATACCCCCAAATTTTCTCTATTTCTTTTTTTTTTCTTCTAGTTGTGTTCAAGTTTAAAATGTGCTTCTGGACAGCTTTAGAAGAAACCTAGGCATTTCAAATATTGTCTCATCAAGAATCTTATGGAATCATCAACCGCTTCAACCACTTGCATTTCCTTTTGCTTATTTTATTTTATTTTAGTTTAGTTTAGTTTATTTTTGAGACAGAGTCTTACTCTTCACCCATGCTGGAGTGACATGGTGCAATCTGGGCTCACTACAACCTCCGCCTCTGGGGCTTAAGCGATCCTCCCACCTCAACCTCTTGAGTAGTTGAGACCAGAGGCATGTGCCGCCATGCCCTGCTAATTTTTTTGTATTTTTGTAGAGACAGGGTACTGCCATGTTGCCCAGGCTGATCTCAAACTCCTGGGCTCAAGGGATCTGCCCACCTCGACCTCCCAAAGTGCTGGGATTACAGGCGTGAGCTACCGTGCCTGGACTGCATTTCTTTATGGTAATGTTGCTAATAAAGTAGTTCTTTGCCATAGAAAAATAAAATCATCAACCTGTACCCATTTTATGTTAATATTTTATTTTTCCTTAGATTGACAGATCTGTTTCAACCTTATTATGATTAATTTTATGTGTCAATTTGACTAGCCATGGGGTGTCCAGATTAAGCATTATTTCCAGGTGTGTCTATGAGGATGCTTCTGGATGAGACTGGCGTTTCAACTGGTGGACTCAGTAAAGTAGATTGCCCTCCCCACTGTGGCTGGGCATCATCAAATCTATTGAGGGCCTGAATAGAACAAAAGACAGAGGAAGAAGAAATTCCCCCCTTTTGCTTCTGGTCTGTCTGCTTGAGCTAGGACATTTTCTCTCATCTTTTTAGGTCCTCTCACTAGTATTTACACAATCAGCTGCACTGGTTCTCAGGCCTTTGGACTCTGATTGAATTACGCTACTCGCTTTCCTGTGTCTCCAGCTTGCAGATGGCAGACCGTGGGATTTCTCAGCCTTTATAATCATATGAGCCAACTCTTCCTAATAAATCTTATCTCTCCCCGTGCTGCCCACTGACTCTGTTTCTCTGGAGAATCCTGACTAATACAAACCCTAAAATTCTGCCATCTAATCATACCATTATAAATATAACATTATACATTGCATTTCATATATCATTATAATTTATTATAATTTACATTTGCATTTATATATGCCTTTGTCCATCTCAAACTGGCTCTAAACATAAGGAAATGCATGTCTGTCACAACAAATGTCTATAGCTGGGGTGGCTGCAGGTGAGTTACAATCAAGAACAAAGTCATGAAAGAACCAGGTTATTTCCTTTCTTTGCTTTATCTTCCTCAGTGTTTTCTCTTTGCCCTCAGATTGTTTGTCTTCCTTCATTGTTGCAAGAGGTCTGAAGAAGCTCATGAATTTAGATCTAGACTCATTATACCTGGGGAAAGTGAGAGAGAGGGGGAAAAGCACAACTCTTTAGTGTCTCCTTATCAAGAGCTAGAAAAATTATTTTTGGAATCCCATCCAAAAGACTGCTGCTCTCATATAGGTTACTCGCCCAAACCAAAACAATAAACAGCAAAGAAACTAGGGCAAGCACTACCAACACTTATTATAATTTATCCCAAGCTGTGGGTAAGATTATCTTTCCTGTGGTCTTGTGGTAACTGAACAAAGTCAGGATTTTGTTAGTGAGGAAGATGGGGAAATTAATGATTCATATCAGTTGTATCAGCCATCTGATCTTCAACAAAGCTAACAAAAATAAGCAATGGGCAAAGGACTCCCCATTCAATAAATGGTATTGGGATAGATGGCTAGCCATATGCAGAAGAATGAAACTGGACCCCTACCTTCCACCATGTACAAAAATTAACTCAAGATGGAGTAAATATCTAAATGTGAGACCTCAAACTGTAAGAATCCTAGAAGAAAACCTAGGAAACACTATTCTGGACATTGGCCTTTGGAAAGAATTTATGACTAAGTCCTCAAAAACAATTTCGATAAAAACAAAAATTGACGAATGAGACTTAATTAAATGAAAGAGTTTCCGTATAGCAAAAGAAACTATCAATAGAGTAAAGAGACAGCCTATAGATTGGGTGAAAATATTCACAAACTATGTATCCAACAAAGCCCTAATAGCCAGAAACTATATTGCTTAAGGGAATTTAAGCAATTGAACAATCAAAAAAATAACTCCATTAAAAAGCTGGCAAAATACATGAACAGACACTCCTCAAAAGAAGGCATACAAACAGCCAACAAACATAAAGAATAGTCCACATTACTAATCATCAGGGAAATGCAAGTCAAAACCACAATGCGATACCATCTCACAACATTCAGAATGGCTATTTTTTAAAAGTCAAAAAAGCAGATGCTGGAGAGGCTGCAGAGAAAGGGGAATGCTTAAACACTGTCGTTGGGAATGTAAATTAGTTCAAGACACTGTGGAAAGCAGTTTGGAGATTTCTCAAAGCACTTAAAACAGAACTACCCAGTAATCCCATTACTGGGTATATACCCAAAGAGAAATAAATCATTCTTCCAAAAAGATGCATAGACTCATACATTCATCGCAGGGCTGTTCACAATAGCAAAGATATGGAATAAACCTAGGTGCCCATCAACAGTGTATTGGATAAAGAAAATGTGGTACGTATACACCATGAAGTACTGTGCAAACAGAAAATGAAGGAAATGGTTTTCTTTGCAGCAATAAGAATGCAGCTGGTGACCATTATCCTAAGTGAATTAACACAGGAGCAGAAAAACAAATACTGCACTTTCTCACTTACAAGTGGCAGTTAAATATGGAGAACTCATGGACTTAAAAATGGGAACAACAGACACTGGGAACTCCTGTAGGGGGTGAGAGGGAGGGAGGCAATGGTTGAAAGACTAACTATTGGGTAGTATGCTCAGTATCTGAGTGATGGAAGTAATAATATCCCAAACCTCAGCATCACGCAATATACTCAGATAACAAATCTACACATGTACCTCCTGAATCCAAAATAAAAGTTGAAATCATTTTAAAAAAATCAGCTGTATCTGCTCTTCACAACTATTAGTGCAGAGGCTGAGAACAGGTCATGAAGGTATTATCTAGGCAACATTCAGCAAAACCAGCCATGTTCATGCTAGGTGCTCTGTAGCAATGTGATCTAGAAATTGTTGTCCATCATTCTGACTGTGGCTGCAGAAACAGAGAACAGTTGGTACTTCACTTCTGCTATTGCAACGTAAGGGACCAGAGTCTTGTGCCCTAAACTCAACATTGGAAGGTAACCCGAGAATACTACCAAAAAGAGGATAATAAACAACAGCAGATCAAGTAGCTTTGTTTTGTGCTGTTGGTCACAGCAAATGTGCTTGGTATATCACTCGCAGCTGCAACTCTCACCATCAGTCCTACGTAGTATTAAAGAAAGTTGTTTCTATTTATCTCTGCACAGCCAGTTTCCATAGCCTTGCATCCATGCCAAGCACTTAATATAAGCCAAGGTCTTTTAGAGTTGACAGTTCATATGTGGAGTTTGGTATACCTTGCTTTATGTTTACAAAATATGTCTGAAACATATGTTGTATCAATTAAAATATATTTTAAATTGACCGTTGGGCTACTTCTTGGAGCAAAACTATAGGGAAAACTGGTAAATTAAGAAAATCCTAGCTGAAGTAAATAATTCCTTCCTCCTTTGTGTAAATTTAGATTTATGCATACTGAGTTTTATATTCAGTTAGACTGAATTTAACTGTTCTCTGTAGTTTCAAATATCTGTCTTCATGATTGTCATATCATTTATAGGAATGTTAAAATAATTTCACATGTGAAAACATTTTTTATCTGAAAAAGGATTAAATTCTACAAGATGAAAATACACAAAAGTGTTTCACAGTTAAATTTTAAAATGTAAAATACAAAAATTTTCAAACCCATTCAGTGGATCTACATTTCCACAGTCGACCTTCATAAAAAAGTATACTTTCATCACTTATCCTATTCATGAAACAAAACTATCAAAAATTGACTTTATATAAAAGCTTTTGCACATGCATTTTGTATTCTTTCTTCTTACTGTTTTTGAGTCACTTAGTTCAGCCAGATTCAGACATGCCTGTTTAGTGTAAAGAATCACACTCTCACAGATTGCAACAACCGTAAACCACCCTTTGCTATAAGGAGAACTAGTTTTGTCATTGCTGTAGTTTTAATGTGCTGCTATAGACTCTGGGTGTTCACATTGGCCACGTGTGCATTAGGTTGAGTGGATTAACAAACTTAATTGACCTCCACAGTTCTCATTTTGTTTTGTTGTTGTTTATATGGATGCTTAGTGGTGGGGTTTTGGGTTGGTTGGTTGGTTGGTTTGAGGATGAAAACCCCCAACAAAACTAAAGTACAATATTCCATGAAATAACACAAAAGCTGTTTGTATCTTTTGGAATTTGGTGCAATCCATGTTATAGAAAAAGAAAAATAAATAGATAAACAAGGCTTAAACAAAATAGAGTTTTATTTTTCTCATGGGCAAAGTGAATCTGGAGGATGCAGTCAAGACGGTGGAAGTTCCAGGATCCTCAGACTCATGCTCTTTCCTTATCTCTGTTCTACCTCTGAGCCTGTGGCTTCTGTCATCAGGGTAAACTCATAGTCCAAGTCAGCTGCCAAAAGTTCTGTCATTTTGTTCACCATCCCGGAAGCAGTTGAGTCAGCTTCTCTTTACCATTATTCCCAGAAAGTCCACACAATGCATTTATTAACACCTTATTAATCAGAACTACTAGAAAATGAAATACTTTAGATCGGTAGTTACATCCCCAAATAAAATTTAGATTCTCCAACAAAGGATGAAAGCAAAGATGTATAGGCATTTACTAAGTAGCCTTCCTCATATACTTCTAGAGCAAAGAGGAAAAATGAAGAGGAGGAGGGGGAGGAAGAAGAGAAAGGAGAAAACAAGTTTTGAATGTATTTTTTAAAAGTATCTAGAAGTAAAGAAGTGGTTTATTTACTGCAGAGTTGGTAAATGGGTTATCATTCCTGTCAAAATTCAGCTGTCTGCTTAAACAGATCTCAGATTTTGACTGACATCTCCCAAATACTCAAATCCAAGGCATATCACAACTGTCTTCCTAACAAGCCCAAACCTTATTTTCCACATTTTGCTTAGGTTTACCAACTGCGCCCATTATTATAATAAATAAAACACAGAGGTGACAGTTCAATTATCAGATGTAACAGGGCCAAAGAGGGGTAGCTTGTAATCACATTAGGAAGTTTATTTTTGACAGTTTATAACATCCCCAACTGAAGTACTTCCCGATTGCAACTAGTTTTCTAACTTACACCAGATTTTTCTCAATAAATAGTAGAGAAAATAAAAATATTAATATCATGAGAGAATTAAACTTTGGTTATAGCAAAGGTTTCCAGTCAGTTCTCATAAACATCCAAAAAGAAAGGCAAAACTAAGCCAATCTCTAGTTTTCTAGACACTGTTCGGAAGTGCTTTAAATGAATCTCTTTGGAATAATTGCTCGTATATAATTTTTTTAAATGTATGTACATTTTTTTCTTTTCAAAACTCAGAGCAATTAACCTAGTTGGGGCAGATGTCATAGCAATAATTACCAGAATATATTTAGAAAAAGGTGACACAAGTGTGGTTCCATAGTCTTTTATCAGACATGAAGGCTTCCTTCTGTCAGCTATGTTAAAATTATTTGTACATGTTCTATTTTGAGCTCAATTCAGGTGGGCTACAGGAGGTGGAGAGGAGAGACAAGAAAATAAAAAAATTAAACATTGACAAAATACCACCATGTGCCAGGTACCATATTAATGGTTCTGCATGTATTTTCATATTTATCTGCCATAATTAATTTATGAGCATGTTTTTAGTCCCATTTTATTGTCAAGAAAAAATAATGCAGCCAGAATAAGGTCTTTCTTAACAGGTTTACCGGGAAGACAAGCAGTCTGTGTTGTCCCAGTATGCCTGGTTCCCATTTTTCCCTTTGGGACAGCATGCCTAGCATGTTTGTTCAGGTAGTTACATCCTCAGAAGTTATGCATATATTTAAAAGCTTCTTAAAGACAAACAGCGTAGGGACTGCAGGAGGGAAGAGGAAATACACTTCCAAGCAAGGATTTGGGGACCAAATTTACTCCCTTCTGGAAAGTGAGGTAAAAAACAGAACTTGGTAGCTTTGGAGCCACGACAGTATAAATGGACTCCCTTGTAGCTAAAAGGCAGGGCTATGTGAATTCCAGAGGCTTCCTGGAGCATGTTCTAAAAAGTCACATTTCTCCATTCTGAAAAATAAATAAGCAGTTGACCGGAGCAGAACAAGAGATAACTCATGCTAGATAAGCTTTTGTAGGAGAGTGGTGTTGGTACAGGGACTTTGGGAATTTGGATAGTGGCAGAAAGCAGGAAGTATAGTAACAGTAACACAAACAGCAAAAGACAACTGGGCGCTGTGGAGAAGAGCAAGGGAAAAGCATTTTGTCACAGGGGTGAGCTTACGAGAAGCCATGGTGAATAGGCAGGACAACAGGGCATATCTTCTCTGGGTGTCACTGAAGCCTTTCATCCACTGTGCTTAAGAAAATAGAACCTCAGGATCCCAAACCCACTATGCCAAAGGGAAAGTTAAGCTTGGGAAGTGAGTCCCGCAAAAATCTGCCTGCCTTTTGTTCCCAAGCAGATAGCTGCAATTTCACTACCCTATGTCATAGCCTCATACTTAAGTTAGTTTACAGCAATGATAAAAGGTCACATATTTCCCCAGATAGCCTCGCTCACAAATTGCTCACAAGTAATTCCATGTGGGCCTCCAAATCTTTCAGAATATACATCTTCTCTATAACTAGCCCTAAAACAGAGTTCTGTTGAATCTCACCCTGACATTGTAAGTTACCAGCTTATCTTCACAGGTATGGAACAAGGACATGACTAGGAATCAGCCTCTGCCTGCCCCAAGACAAATGCATAATTTACTTCTTCCTCTACTCAGTCTTTTTACGTTTACTTTATCTTTTGTAACATGTAGATTTATGAGCACAAGACAAAGGCGTAACTGACTTTTCTTCTACCCCTCTTTTCACACATAAAATGTAGATTCACTCAGCATTAATCAAAGCCTCCCAAGAATACAAACACTTGCCTCATTGCCTACCCTCCCCACCGCATTTTTCTTCCTTTTTCTAAATCGATGGAGACCTGCCTCAGACACTTTTTGGTTTACAAGTGTTAAATAGATACACTTTAGAAGTTGTGTGAGGACTATGTCAATATTTATGAACCAGGAGGCACACAGGATGTGGAAGAGAAAGAAACTCATGAACCACTCAGTGAAAGTATTTACATGCATTTCATAATAAATTCCGGCCAAGCTGAAGTAAACGGGCCTAGTTTAAGAAACACTCCTTCATTAGTGAGCACACAGGCGCACACACACACACACACGCTCGCGCATCACTTTCTATCATCTAAAACAATTTTGCTCTCTAACTCTCATTATCCTACAGGTGAAAAGAAAGAATGAGGAAGTGAACTAATCATTGCTAAAGATAAAGCATCCTTCATCTCTAGTTTGTTCTTCATGCCTGATGGGGCTTTTTATGAGGAGGTAGCAATAAAGAGCATGTGGACCAAAAATGGTCAGATCACTTTCTTTGGAATATACAGCTTATCCTCATCACATCTTTTCAATTCTAAATCTTCCAGAAGCCACTGTATTACTGAATGCACTTAGTTAGTTATTTTGCTATTTCCTTTTCCAAGCAATTTGAAGTGATCACATCATTCTTCATTATCTCTCTGAGGATTTCACATATTTCCTGTCTATCCAGTTTTTATTTGATACAGGAAGCTCATAAATAATAGCTGAAATTTTACAGAACTATTTAAGGGTAATTGTTTCTGTGACTATATATTCAAATAGTTTCCCCATCTAAAATAGAAGATTAAGGCAGCAACACTGCTTTCTGCAGTTGACTCACAATTTCACATAGGTGAATAACTAAATAAAAGGAAGCAGAAAATGTAAAATTGGTAGTAACATTTACTAAATTTTTTTTCTTCCCGTTGTATTGGACCCAGCACATGCTGTTCATAGATGTGTAATACATGTTGCAATCAAGTGCAATAGAACTTTAAAGTTGAATATTTTTAATCCATAGGAATAAGTACTTTTAATTTCCAGAGTAAGAAAACTGAACTTAATATCTAATCAGTTTTCTTCAAGATACAGTAATCAGTCTTATTGTTAATAGAAAGAATATTTACTCCCAGTAAATCATAAAACCTCAAACAGGAGCTGAGCATGGTGATACAAGCTTATAGTATAAGCTACTTGAAAGGCTGAGGCAGGAGGATTACTTAAGCCCAGGAGTTCAAGGATGCAGTGAGCTATGATCACACCAGTACACTTCAGCCTGGCCAATGGAGTAAGATCCCATCTCTAAATAGATCAATTTAAAAAATTTTTTTAAATAATAAATAACAAAAAGACTCTCAAACATGATCTGGGAAAATGAACAGCACAGCAGTACTTTATAACAGCCAGCTCCATTTTGGTACTGCAGTTCTTCAGTCACAGCAACTTGCAGATCTATTGTTTGAAACAACGTAACGCAAAAGCCAACACAAATGCTGTTTTTATTTCCTTGTGACAAAGATGAATTGAGTGGCTGGTTTGGAAAATAGAAACCTTATGGTAGACTAGAGGTTTTCTAGCCACATATGAATGACTAGAAAGTGCTATGTATAATATTTCCACCAGCCAAATAGCTTCTTTCAAAGTGTTGTGGAAAAAGTGGTCACAGAGTTCATTTACCACAGAATTAGTGACATTGAACTTCAAATAAATCATGGTAAACAAACAAACAAAAAAGCTTGCTAAAGAGCACAGGAAGAGGCAGGAGGTCCTGTGTCACTCAAAGTCTGGAGTTACATACACACAGGTCCTAAGGCTAGCGTCTGTAGCTTTAAAAAAAGGAATTTGCTAGATATCCACTAGTTTGTCCTTTCTTACTGCCCTTAACTCCAAACCCCATCCTTTGAAGTTAAGATTAGCTGAGGACTCTTGGATGAACCCTGGGGATCTTGTGTATTTTTACACAATAACCAATGGCTCTCAGATTTTTCTGCCCCTAAAGTGGATTTATGCTTCGTAGTCCTGATCCTTGTAAGTGGGACATAACCAATGGATAGACTTTAAGTAATTCAAGAAGAAAACATGCTTCAAGCATTTTAAGCAATTCAAGGAGACATTATTTGGTTACTAACAAGTTAGGAGTTGCTGCAGTATATCTGGGTCTGTGCTGATCATCAGCCTTGCTTTGGCAGGCTTCACATTCTCACATCTTCACAAGATTTTGGGCAGATGATGATCTGTTTAATGTGGCATAATGCACCAGGTGCAACAAGATGTAATTGGACTTCTAGGAAATCACAGAAAACAACTATCTCTGTATGTAAGAGGGAGCAACTACCTTTGCATGAGATTCAAGAAACACTACAAAGAAAAGGTAGCTTTTGAAATCCGAGTAGGAATTTGCCAAGTAGGGAATTGGAGGGCACAGATAGAAAGGCATTCCAGAAGGACAAGTCAGTATTTGCAAATAATTTGAAGTATGTTAGCGAAATGGTGAGTAATTCAATATGGCTACAATACAGCATTTATAAACAGGAATGGCAGAAAATGAGGCTGGAGACCTATGTAAGAGCCACAGTATGAAGGATTCAGCAACTACTGCATACAGCACAATGGCTGCCTTCAGTGGGGACAAAGTCATGTTCTTTCTCTTACTTCCCACACTTTATTTCTTCCGCCATTCCCTCTATGTCCACTCAGACACTTCATTTTCCTTGTTCAATAGAGCCAGGTTTAGAATGGAATGAGCAGGATGCCCAGCAACTCTAGAGATAGGAATCTCCATCCTTGAATTGCTAAGAGCATGAGCAGAAACAGAAGCATTCCTAGAAACCATCTGTGTTATGAATCATTGTTTATAAGCAGATGAGATTTTGCTGAAATACTGGAAACAGAGTCTAACAGATGAAGACAGACAAATGCTTAACTTTACACACAAAGTACTGCAGTTTTTACTTCCAATCACTATGTAAAAACCTGCAAAGAAAATTAATCCAATCAATGAGAAAATACAGGATAAAATACAAAATCTTAAGTGTTTACGAGCTCATCAGAGAGCTGAGATCACAAGGCAACCTAACAGTCTGAATTTCAGAGGGGACGAGACTTAAAAGAAAAATGAAGCATATGAAGTCCCTCCACTGTGGCATTTCATGAGGAAAAGAAGTAATCCCTGCAAACATGGATAAGAAAAAAAATCAGTAAAATTTTAACAAATCACTAAAGGTTCAGTGTGTACTAGTGTGTCCATCTGGAATAGCGGAAAGACCCAAACACAAGGCAATTTTATATTCATAAGCTCATTTTCACAGGTTTCCATGGGATGTTCATGAGAAAGATTTCAGGATGGACAGGAGACTGCAAACAAAGCCCCTCTCACTGGGCAGGTAAGGTGATCATTGTCTGTTACGGAATAAATTGTGCCCCACCAAAACTTTACATTTCCTGATGCAAAACTTGCATTTCCCTGGTGATTAGTGATATTGAGCAAAGCTTGAGGCATCACACTACTTGATTTTAAAAATGTACTATAAAGCTATAGTAATCAAAACAGCATAGTCCTGGCATAAACACAGACATGTAGACCAGTGGAATACAGAATAGAGAACCAAGAAATAAATTCATGCATTTATGATCCATTCCTCTCTTACAAAGAAACCAAGAACACACAATGAGAAAAGGACAGTCTTTTCAATAAATGGTGTTGGCAAAACTAGATATTCACATGCAGAGGAATAAAATTGGACCATTATCTCATACCACATACAAAAATTTATTCAAATTGATTATAGATTTAAACATAAGACCCCAAACTGTAATACTACTAAAAGAAAACGTGGGGAAAAATTTTTTGCCTTCAGTCTGGGCAATGAATATGACCCTAAAGGCAACGAAGGCAAAAATAGACAAATGGGATTGCATCAAACTAAGAGCTTCTGTGCAAAGGAAACAATCAGCTCAGTGAAGAGAAAATCTATGGGAGAAAATGTGTGTAAACCATATAACTGATAAGAGATTAATATCCAAAATATATAAGGAATGCAAACAATTCAATAGCAAGAAAACAAGTAACTCAATTTAAGAAATGGGCAAAAGACCCAAATAGGCATTTCTTGAAATAAGGCATGTAATTGTCATTTAATTGTCCTTATGCCTAATTTTTCCCAGCTTCTCTTTGTTGACCACCACCATTTCATTCAAATCAGATTAGAACAACCCCTCTTTTAGAATTCTTACATATATATTTTTTTTTAATTATTATTTTGAGATGGAGTCTCAATGTGTTGCCAGGCTGGAGTGCAGTAGCGCAATCTTGGCTCACTGCAATCTCCACCTCCCAGGTTCAAGTGATTCTCCTGCCTCAGCCTCTGGAGTATCTGGGACTACAGGCATGCACCACCACACCCAGCTAATTTTTGTATTTTTAGTAGGGATGGCGTTTCACCACGTTGGACAGGATGGTATTGATCTCTTGATCTCGTGATCTTCCTGCCTCAGCCTCCCAAAGTGCTGGCATTACAGACGTGAGCAACCGGGCCCAGCCCTAGAATTCTTAAATGGATTCCTACCACTCTAAGAATAAAACCCAAACCTTGTTCGTGGTCCACAAAGCCCTATATCATTTGGCTCTGCTTAACCTTCCAACCGTCCCTGTTGTGAGTCAAGCTATCTCTCAAATAGGGTCCTATATATTTGGTATTCCCTCTGTTTGGAATTTTCTTCCACCAGATCATCATGTAACAAGTTTGATGGAAAGCCATTATTCACATATGTGAGAAAATAAGACACTATAGCTTCAAAAGTCAATGGAAAGCTCTTGCCTCTGATCACCCGCCACCGTTTCAATTTGCTCAACATATGTATATATGATATATATATATATATATCCCATTCTAATTTTAAAATAGCTCATTTTAGTCATTAATGTTTATAGTTCAATCAGGTTGTTAAAACCTCAGCCATTGTGTCTCAGGTCATCGCTGACTCTCCTACCTAGCATGGTTGCCCACTGCCACCACCGTCCCTACCAGCAGCATTTTATCACACAATTCTGCACTGTCTTCACAGCATATAGGATTTCCAAAATGATCTAGTTTATTTAGATTTTTTTAATTGCCTAAATTTATCACATCCATATTCCCTAGAATAAGAACAGACAAGATTTCTATTATGAAAAAGTCAATTCCTTGTGTCTGTTTCCATGTCCCTACAGTGCAAATGTTTATTTTGGCTTTCAATATAGGTTCTAAATATCAAAATGTGAGTGTGGTCTAAAAGTGGTTTTCTGCTGAATGCATTAATTTGCAGTTGAAGGAACCTCCACTCACTCTGTAAGGATCCCAAAAATATGTGGATAGTGCCAAGCATAAAGTCTTTGAATATGGAAAGGTACAGCCATTGCCAACTTGATTTACTGTTGTAAATTCTAAAATGGCAGCCAACTTTGAGTTTTACCAGAAAAGGTTAAAATATCTGAGAAAATATCATGATTAAATATCTGGCTAATGATTCAGAAATCCATGAAATCGTTCTCAAATGAAAAAAGGAATTTGCATCATTTATATTCCAGCAATGATCGCCACAGCACACCTAAAATAAAGTGATGTGACATGTTTTAAAGATTTTTAAATGCTACCTAAAACAGGAGGAAAGTAAAAAAATTATTCTTACATAACATATTTTTCAACTAAGACTTACGTAAAGAGAAAATACTATATTCTTTGTTATACGTAGCTTTATCCTTTAGGTATTTCTATTATAAAAGTAAATTTTACAGTGATTTAATAAACTACTTTAATTTGAATAGTTATGCTTTCTTTTCCCTGAAGGCATCCCTCTTTTGTGATTAATGCTTAAAGAAAAGTAAAAGTAAAACAATTTCTCTACTAATCTACGGAGGGCTAGGAACCAGCAGCCAAGAAAACATGATGCAAATTTTTAAAGTAGTCCAAAGTTCAGTGCTCTCAGGAACTTTTAGGCAATCAACAGGAGATTGTTATGAAACAAAACCAAAAAAACTCATAAAACCTTATTTTTAAAGATCTATTAATGCACTGTGGTGTTAGCACAACTTTACAACACTGCATATCACATCACTGGGTGAACAAGAGCAATTCCACAGAGCCATGAAATACTGAGTTTTCATTAAATTATTATTAGCTCGTTAAAACCATCACATCTGATTCTTGAGTAATTAACATGACCGAGTTACAGCTCTGAAATGAAATGATGTGTAGGTGCCCAGCAGCAATAATCAATCCCCCAAGTAAGGTAGCAAAGAGTAACAGAATGCTAAGCAGCACTGGCATCAATAAGAAGGGATATTTTGTTTGCAAAAAATACTAACACTTTCATCTGAAACCATGACCTAAGTAACCTGGAATATTTAGTTTGCCTGCTGGGTTTTTTTTCCGAACTTGCATGATTACAATAAAGAAATGGCATGTTGAGCATATGTCTTCAGTATCTGTGAATAAACTAGCAAGTTGATTGACCTTTTCAAAGTTTTTTCTTTTCTTTCTCTTTTTTTTCTTTTTAACTGAATAAATGTGAATGTTCGTGAAAGTTCATGGACTGACAGCTCCAGAGACAGTTGCTCCTTATATTCATAAGTACTGATTCATAATTGGCAGTGTGGATGCTGCCCAGGAGATGGGTTCAATCTGCATGCTTGATGAGTTCTGTGTTTACCAATGAAGTTGTTGACAAAGATGGCAATTAGCATCAGGAAGACAGCAGCCAATACAACAACATCTAAGCGAATAGCTGAATTCCTGTTTAGTGTGTATATATATATATAACTACATGACTATCAGTCAAAATTTAGGGACCCAGGGGAGATAATGTTATTGTTCAGATCATAGTGTAATGGTAGATACTGTGTGCCACCTTGCCTTTTGAGTCTTTAAAATTCATTTGTGTACTGGTAGAGAAAAGGTAACTTTAGAAAAAATAGTAGAACAAGAAGTGTTTTGTCCTCCTCATTAAATCAACAGTTGGACTTCTACATCTCCTTTCTCCAGGTTCCTAAATACCACAGGGATATCTCTTTTTAAATACTCAAAATTTTAGGAAAAAAATTAACAGGCACCAGGCAATTAGAACTGAAGGACACCATATTGAACTGAAAAGATTCCGACTGTCAACAGTAAATATAATGTCGTACAAAGGCTTCACATTCATCTCTGATTTTTTTCGTAGATTTGTGGTTCCCTCATTCATTTTTGCCAACTCCTCCTCTACCCATACCTATTCAGTGCCTAGTATTTCTCAAAATGTCAACTTATTCACATTTTCAGTGGAGAGCCAGGAGTCAGTTGCCAGTTTAGTCAATTGAAAAGACCACAAACTGAAATCAGTAAGAACTGAGTTTACCAAACCAGAGCTACTAATTCTAAATGAATGACCTTGAACAAAGTATACCACCATCTTGAACATCTCTTTTTCTAAATGTAAAATGATAGTAAAATAATATACATATTGGGGAAAAAAAGAATAATAGCTGTAGAAAGTATTGCCGTTATATAGACTGGTTTATAAATGTTAAGAACATGATCTACAATCTAATCAAACTCTTCTGTAGATAATATATACTAATACTAATGCATTAAAATTTTTATGTCTAATCAAATAGTGATTTTAAGTTTGAGCACATCAAAACAAGTAAAAGTGAAGTAATAAGACTATTTTAAAAAAATTAGAAAACAATTGTGGCCCTTCTAACTACTGTTTACTATACCTATTCAAAGAACTTGTGTTGATTATGATACTTTGGAGAATTTTCTTTAGGAAATTTTGGGCTGTCATCAGATAATGTATGACATTAGTCAGTAGGCTAACTGTAGGGGAGGATATAATGAGTACATGTGAAATAGAAAATGATTTCAATAGGTTTAGCTTTACTATTATGATCCATGTAATCAAATGATAAATAATCCCTTGCTAGCCTCACCTCTTACCAGGAGCTGTAATTTTTCTCTGCTCAAAGAAGGACAGGTTATATTCTTCCTCTCCCTTACTCGGCCTTGTTGTTAGAGATGGCTGATTGGCTTGAACTGGGGCAGATAGCTGCCACGGGAACTAATGCTATAAAAACACTAATTGAGAAATGCTACAATAGTTAAAATTATATTTCATTGATGTAGAATTTGTATTGGGTGCTTTATCTCTAATACAAATATTTACTTTTCTGTGCTTTTATTAGAGTTTCATAAATTGAATGAAATTGATAATACAGAACAAGAAAGAACTCCTTTATGGTGACTCTAAAATAATATTATAGAACCCAGAATATTTATCAAATTATCTTGGTGAATTACATCCACTTGATAACATTGAGCCTTCATTGCAGTGAAATTAACCACGTTTTCTTTTGACTCTTAGAGCAATATGAAAGCTATTTGGCAACGTTATGAGTACAAATACTGATAATTATTGATACTATTTTTATACTTCTAATCATATATACAAAAGAAATAATTTAAAGGAAACAAAGAGTCCTTATGCCAATATATTTATTGCAGAGTTATTTATGTTTCTAAAAATATTGGAAACAACATATAGGGCCAGAGTAGGTAAACATTAATATAAATTCAGGTTGGTTCATAACATGGGAAATTACGCAGCCATTATAATGTTTACAGAACTATACCAGAACATATGCTCGTGTTGCCATATTAAGTCAAAAAGTAATAATATGTACTATTATTATATAAAATTATATATACTATGATTTCAACTGTGTAAAAAATATTCAAATACAAAAGGTTGAAAGTAATACATCAAAATATTAATGCTTATTCTTGTGTAAAGAGATTTTTTTTCTATTTCTTTGAACTCATGTACTTACTACTATAGTATAAGTTTCTTAATAATTAGAAGCAATTGATAAACAATAAACTAATACAGGCATTATTAAGCTCCAGAAGAAGAGGAAGTTCAGGGAAATTTAAAAATTGCCTGTATGTTTACAGATTAAATCTCAGAGGAAAGTAAACTTTTAAAATAATACTGAAACTAGAGTGCTGGCAAAAAAATATTTTTGATTCATTGCTCAGTTATTCCTCCTGTATACTAGCGATCTGATAAGATTCTAAAAGTCTTCAAAACTTCTATATCAAAAGCATCTTTTCACCTGCTAAATCAACCTGAAATTTGAAAAAAAAATGTTCATGATTTTTAAAAATGTGCCAGTCTATGTACCACCTTTAGAATGCTTGCCATGGTATCTGATATTCCAGTAATATATCACTGTGCTGTGTCACCTAGTGAAGACAGCCTGATGAGAGATCACTTGCAAGACATTGACTGGTTTCGCTATTGAGTATATCCTTGATACCTACCAATCACTGGTGAAGACATTTCCAAAAAAAAAAAAGACTTTCATAAGAAAAAAGCCATGGTTTAATTTAAATGCTATATTATTTTATCCTAAGAGAGAGAAACATTAGCAAAAGTATGTACAACACATAGAGGATACCTGATAATATAAAGAATGTCCACCATGAAGCACGATTCTAAAAATGGAACTGAAGTTTGGACCATCAGCTGAGTAGAAATCATTGCAAGCAGATGAGAAACAATCATGAATAGGAAGGAATTCCATAGTCTTCCTAGCTAACCCATTTTATTCTGAATATACACCATAGAAAGGAGGCTATTCTTTAAATAAAGTCAGTGAGTTTGACTTACTGATTTATATTGTCTCTCTCTCTCTCATGTGGGACAACAAAGGGACCTTAGTGTCAAGGAAATAATGTCTTCCCAGAAATGGATAGGATTTGGGAATCTATATTAACTTCCAAAGTTAATATAGATAATATTTATAAGGACACATGTAATAAATGAGAAACCAATTTTACTATATAAATTACATTGAGACAGCAAACTAGTGCCATTTGTAATATGAGACCTGAAATATAGGTAGATGGTAGATTAGATTGATAGATAGATAGATAGATAGATAGATAGATAGATAGATAGATAATCTTCACCCCCCAAATAAAAAGGATCTCATGTCCTGAGAAGTGACAACCTAGAACAATTCAAGGAACCACTAATAGCTCCACTAATAGCTTTTCATCCACAAGGATACCATGGGAAGTAGAGATAAGGTTTTCCCCCAGAGGTAGCTGGGAAAGGATCTCCATCATTGCCAGGATCCTTGCTCTGACTTTTATCTCTACTTCTTTCTGCTTTTCGGTTTCTTTTTCTCTTAAAAACTGGCTTCCTCACAGAGACAGCAGTATGGACTCCAGCAGTTCCCAAGCTCCCTTCCGACTGTCCCACCGCCACGCCAACTCCTTCTTAGTTCTTTTTTTTTTTTTTTTTTACTTTAAATTTCGTGATACATGTGCAGAACCTGCAGGTTTGTTACACAGGTAAATGTGTGCCATGGTGGTTTGCTGCACCTGTTAATCCATCACCTAGGTATTAAGCCCCAGATAGCTATTTGTCCTGACGCTCTCCCTCCCTTCGCAACCACTGATTGGCCCCAGTGTGTGTTTTTCCCCTTCAGAACCTGCAGGTTTGTTACATAGGTAAACGTGTGCCATGGTGGTTTGCTGCACCTTTTAATCCATCACCTAGGTATTAAGCCCCAAATAGCTATTTGTCCTGATGCTCTCCCTCCCCTCACAACCACCAGCTGGCCCCGGTGTGTGTTTTTCCCCTTCCTTTGACTATGTGTTCTCATTGTTCAGCTCCCACTTATGAGTGAGAAAATGCGGTGTTTGGTTTTCTGTTCCTGTGTTAGTTTGCTGAGGATGATAGCTTCCAGATTCATTCATGTCCCTGCAGAAGACATGATCTCATTTCTTTTTATGGCTGCATAGTATTCCATGGTGTATATGTACCACATTTTCTTTATCCAGTCTATCATGGATGGGCATTTGGGTTGGTTCCATGTCTTTGCTATTGTGAATAGTGCTGCAATAAACATATGTGTGCATGTATCTTTATAACAGAATAATTTATATTCCTTTGGGTATACACCCAGAAATGGGATTTCTGGGTCAAATGGTATCTCAGTGATGCAGAAAAGGACTTGATATAATTCAAAATCCATTCTCGTTAAAAACTCTCAATAAACTCGGTATTAATGGAACATATCTCAAAATAATAAGGGCTAATTTATGGCAAACCACAGCCAGTATCATACTGAATGGGCGAAAGCTGAAAGCATTCCCTTTGAAAACTGGCACAAGACAAGGATGCCCTCTCTTACCATTCCTATTCAACATAGTATTGGAAGTTCTGGCCAGGGCAATCAGGCGAGAGAAAGAAATAAAGAGTATTCAAATAGGAAGAGAGGAAGTCAAATTGTCTCTGTTTGCAAATGACGTGATCCTGTATTTAGAAAACCCCATCATCTCAGCCCAAAAGCTCCTTAAGCTGATAAGTAACTTCAGCAAAGTCTCAGGATACAAAATCAGTGTGCAAAAATCACAAACATCCCTATATTATCGAGAATAGAGAAGCAGAGAGCCAAATCATGAATGAACTCCCATTCACAATTGCTACAAAGAGAATGAAATACCTAGGAATCCAGGTAACAAGGGACATGAAGAACCTCTTCAAGAACTACAAACCAATGCACAAGGAAGTAAGAGGGGACACAAACAAATGGAAAAACTTTCCATCCTCATAGATAGGAAGAATCAATATGGTGAAAATGGCCGTACTGCCCAAAGTAATTCATAGATTCAACGATATTCCCATCAAACTACCCCTTAGTTCCAATGTGCAGATTTCTGGGCAGAATTCTAATGAGCCCAGTTTTGCCCATTATTTCTCTCTGATTTCATCATCTATGGCCAGGCTGGCAGGGTCACTTCCAGAGCCAGGTTCTCTGTGGATTGAAACACTACAAGGAAAGGTTTTCTATTTGATTGTTTTTGGTCTCTCATCTCGACTCACTGCAATTCCACCTCCTGGGTTCAAGCAATTCTCCTGCCTCAGCCTCCCGAGTAGCTGGGACTACAGGTGCCCTCCACCACACCTGGCTCATTTTTGTATTTTAGTAGAGACAGTTTTCACCGTGTTGGTGAGGCTGGTCTCGAACTCATGACCTCAAGTGATCTGCCCACCTCAGCCTCCCAAAGTGCTGGGATTACAGGCATGAGCCACCGTGCCCGGCCTCTTCTTTAGTCTTCTTGTTATCAAGAATACATTTTTGGAACAAGATGCATTTGCCTCATACACAAAATTCCTCCACCCTCTGTTATATGGTAAACATATTAACCCTATGATAAAAGCATGAAGATGCCTGTCCAAAGTTTTACCTTTATTTTTCAATAATACAAGTCCTGTTTTGTTTCCTAACACGTATCCAGAAGTCCATGGAATCAGCACTCGTCAACCTTTCCACATGATGGCACAAATAAAGTGACATTATTTATAAGGCACACGGGGGTGATCAGACTAGCACGTGAGCAACCTGACATATGAGGCCCAAGTGTTGCCGCAGCCAAAGCAGAGGAGATCACTGTCTAGCAACTCTATGGCATCTCCATCAGCTGCAACCCATCATGCATCACTTGAGATGTTGTTAGAAATGCAAATTCTTGGGCCCTACTCTAGACCTAATGAATCAGAAACTGGAAGCATGGCCCAGCAATCTGCATTTAAACAAGTTCTCCAGGTGATTCTGACATATGCTAATATTAGAGAACCAATAAACCAATATACTGTGGAATACTAACAGGGAAGCTCTGCACTAAATTGCCCTCAAGAGTCTTTCTATAAGACAAGATGATTGAAAGATGGCTAAGGAGTCAGGAGGAAAATATCTGGAATGACAGAGTTTTAGAATCAGGGGTGGTGTTCAAAATTCCTCACACCCAATAAGACATGCTCACCAATCAATGGTGACCATTCCAATGTCAGAATGGACACATGCAGGTGTGTACTGCTTGAAAAGATTCCCTTAAGACTGCAGGGCAATTGTGCTCTATTTTCCATGATTTTTGTGTGTATGCACGAGAATTGGCCCTGGCTTGTCCAGGTTCTATTGTCTAACTGCGCCAACCACTCATGAGAATTTGACAGCTAAGATATCACAGATAATCTTACAAAATCAAATCTTCCTTCATGGGATCCAAGGAGGTAACCAATGGCCCAAAACACTATGTTCTCCATGAAGTATTTCTATATACTTAATTCAAAATATTAATAATCCACAAAAAGAGATATGTTAATATTGGGAAGTCACAAAACCTCATCCTAACTTCTCTATAACAGTGTGATTTTGTTAACAACGAAAGCTCGCACCACGTAAACCCAAAGCAATTCATGGCCAATGGCTTTTGCAAATGAGTAAACAGTTGAGAGATAATACATTGGTGACACTGTGTGTACATATTGATTAATGTCTTGCCTGATTCCAAGTTTATTCACAGAACATAAGTATGTATCTAAATTTACTCTGCTTTACACCCTGCTTTCCTTCTTTTTACAACTACACACAAACTTTTGTCATGTGAGCTATATGGGCCACTTTGTAAGAAATATCTGATTGATAAATAAAACCATATAAAATATTTAAAACACCAAAAGAAATATAGCAAGCACTTCCATCTTAGTCCTTCCATCTTAGTTCACTTCTGTTCCTATAACAGAATACTTGCGACTCAGTAATTTACACTTAAAAAAATATTTCTTAGTCCTTCCATCTTAGTCCATTTCTGTTCCTATAACAGAATACTTGCGACTCAGTAATTTACACTTAAGAAAATATTTCTTACAGTTCTGAAGGTTGGAAAGTCCAAAGGTAAGGGCCCCATGTCTGGTGAAGGCCTTGTTGGTGGTGAGACTCTCTGCAGAGTCTCAAGGTGGTGCAGAGCATGATGACAAGGGGTGCACTGGCACCAAGCTGGCTTTTACTAGAGATCCACTCTCATGATAAATAAACTACTCCCATGATAACCAATTAATCCCTTAACCCAGTGAGGCATTAATTCATAAATCTATTGATGGATTAATCATTCATGACAGTAGAGCCCTCATAACCCAATCAGTTCTTAAGGGCCCCACCTATTAATACCTTGGGGATTAACTTTCAACATGAATTTCAGACAGAACAAATGTTTAAACTTTAGTGCCATCCCATTCAAGTTATAATATTTATAAACCTGAGTACCCTTCATACTAGCCTCCTCACCTCTAAGAGCCAAATCCCAAAAGTAAGTAAGCCGGCTGTGTTTTGAATGTAGTTTGTTCCCTTCAAAACTCATGTTGAAGTTTGGTTCCCAGTGCAACATTGTTGGGAGGAGGGCCCAAGTGGGAGGCATTGGGGTCCCAAGGGCAGATCTCTCATGAATAGATTAATTCTGTCTTGGTGAGTGAATGAGTTCTCACTTTCACAGGAATGGATTCGTTCCCATGAGAGTGGGTTGTTATAAAGTGATGTTCCTCTTCCTGTTTGGTCTACCTTCACATGTCCACTTCCTGTTTTATCTTCTGCTGTGTTATCACGCATCACAAAAGCCCTCACAAGAAGTTGAACAGGTGCCAGCACCAAGCTTTTGGACTTAACAGCCACCAGAATCATGAGCCAAATGAACTTCTTTTCCTTATAAATTTCTCAGCCTTAGGTATTCTATTATGGCAACACCAAAAAGACAAAGACAGAGCCCAAAGTGATGCATATTTCTCTAAAAATTAAAGACTTTCAGCTGTGTCACCATTGGGCTTTCCCCTGTATTCATCTTACATTTTTTACAATTGAGCTTTAATTTTGAGATTATTATGGATTTATATGCATTTGTAAGAAATAATACAGAAAGATCACATGTATCCTTTTCCCTGTTCCTCCAGTGAAATATTTTACAACACTAAAGTACAGTATCACAACCAGGATGTGGACATGGATACACTCAAAATACAGAACAATTCCTTCATCACAGAAATCCCCCTTGCTACTCTTTCATAGCCACATTCTCTTCCCCAACAATGACAGGCAGCAACTGACCTATTCTTCATTGCTAAAGCTTTACCATTTTGAGGAATCATATATTATGTAACTTTTGGGGATTGGCTTTTTATACTCAGCATAAATTACTTGAGATTCATTCAAGTTATTTCATATATCAATAATTTGTTCCTTTTGACTACTGAGTAACGTTCCATGGTATGCATGTATCAAAGTTTAGCAATATACTTAATGAAGGATATCTGAGTTGTTTCCACTTTGTGTATACTCCACAAAGCTGCTACAGACATTTGTGCAGAGTTTTTATGTTTGTTTGTTTTAGACAGAGTTTCGCTCTTGTTGCCCAGGCTGGAGTACAATGGTGCAATCTTGGCTCACTGCAACCTCGACCTCCCATGTTCAAGTGATTCTCCTGCCTCAGCCTCCCGAATAGCTGAGATCACAGGCACGTGCCACCACACCCAGCTAATTTTGTGTTTTGAGTAGAGACAGGGTCTTACCATGCTGCCCAGGCTGGTTTCTAACTCCTGACCTCAGGTGATCCATCTGCCTCGGCTTCTCAAAGTGCTGGGATTACAGGCTTGAGCCACTGCACCTGGCCCAGAGGTTTTTTGTTTCTGTTTTTTTTTGTTGTTGTTGTGTGTGTGTGTGTGTGTGTGTGTGTGTGTATACAGAGTTTTTATTTCTCTGGGATAAATTCCCAAGTGTACAACAACTAGGTTATATGGTACTTACATGTTTACTTGTATAAGAAACTATCAAACTGTTTTCCAAAGTGTCTGTACTATATTACATGCCTACCAGCAATGTAAAATTAATCTAATTTCTCTGCATGCCTATCAGCATTTGGTGTTACCACTATCTTTTTATATTAGTCATTCTACTAGGTACTCAATTAAGACAATGAGGGCTATCTCATTGTCATCTCAATTTGCATTTCCCTAATGGCTAATGATGTTGATTTTTTTTTAATTTGCTTATTTGCCATCTATATATTCTCTTCATTGAAATGTCTCTTGTCTTTTACCCAATTAGGTCTTTGTTTTTCTTTCTGTTTTTAACTGTTGAGTTTTGAGAGTTCTTTATATAGTTTAAATACTAGTCCTTTGTCAGATATGTGGTTTGCAAATATTTTCTTCCAGTCTATAACGTGTTTTTTCAACCTCTTAACAGTGTGTTTCTTTTGTGGAGTAAAGATTTTTAATTTTGATGAGGTCCAGTTATAAATTTTCCCCCCAAAATAGTTATGCTTTTGGTGTCAGTCTAAGAACTCTTTGACTAGATCTGAAATCTTTCTCCTATTCTTCTTCTAAGTTATATAGCCTTATGCTTAACATTTAAAACCATAATATATCTTGAGTTATTTTCTTATATAGTGTGAGGCTTAATTTTTCCCCTTGCATGTCCAATTGTTCTAGCAGCATTTGTTATAAAGGCTATCCTTTCTCTGTTTAATTGCTTTTCCACATTTGTAAAAATAATCAACTGAGCATATTTGTGTAGATTTATCTCTTCTGTTCCATTGATCTATATCTACCTCTCTGCCACTACCACAGTGTCTTGATTACTATAGTTATATTGTAGGCCTTAGTATCCGGTAGAGTGGTCCCTCTCTTTTTTTTCTTCCTTTTCAATATATAGTTTTTCTTTTTCAATAATAGTTTTAGTTACCTTGCGCCTCTATCCATATAAATTTTAGAATAAGTTGCCTATGTCTTCAAACAGCATTGCTGAGATTTTGAACTTGAAAAAATTTTCAACAACATTTAGAAAATAAAACACGGAATCCTTCCAAAAGAAACAAAAATAGAACATAATTTTTGAAAAAAAAAGAGTGAACTTTTTAACATTCTGTTCAGTCTGGGTGTCCGGTATTTTAATTGATTGTGTGGATATAGCATTTTTTGCCTTAAGTCTCCAAATGTATGTTTTATAGCAGAGTCTTCATATTTTTTACAGGTTGTAGAAACAGAAAGTATATGTGACACAGGCCGTATGTAAGGCCACAAAGCCTGAAACATATGTATCTCTTTACAGAAAAAATCTCACTGACCTGTGTCCTACAGTGTCACACATTTGCATTAGCGAGAATAAAAGGAAATAAATTGTTACAAACTTAACAATATAAGTCCTTTAATAATAACTAAATTCACCAATATATAAACTTCTCTTTCGTCAAGTGAACATCACCAAGTAGATAAATCTGTAAGCTGCTGAATGTAATACATTAAAATTATGTTAACAGAAAATGTAAATTTCTAATTTAATGTAGTTTTGTAGACTGAAAAGCTCTACCCTACTTATATACAAGGTATTATTATCCTTCACTTTATTAAAGCAAGAGAGTGTTACGAAGGCAGAATAGAGTACTTCTAACAACATGGATTCTTGAGCCAAGTGATTTGAGTTTGAATCCCAGCTTTGCCCCTAACTATCTGTGTTCTAAAGCAAGTATCTTAACTTCTCTGAGCTTCAATTTCTTCAGCTGTAAAATGAAGATAAAGACAGTATCTATATTAGAGTGTCATAGCAAAGATTAAACTCATGAAGAGTATTACAGTGGTTAAAACAGTTTCCTATGTAATAGGTCTTTCCTAGCAATAATGTCGTTATTTATATGCCACACTATTTATTCCTTTTAACATGGTCCAGAAATCAACAACTTATTCATGTCAACAAAATCTTAGGAGCTGATTTTTTTCATGGTACTTTTTATTTATAATATTTAAATTAAAGGCTGTGACATCATTATTCATTGAACAGATATTGGTTAATAAACTAGCACAGCAGGCCGAGCACGGTGGCTCGTGCCTGTAATCCCAGCACTTTGGGAGGCCGAGGCGGATAAATCACCTGATGTCAGTAGTTCTAGAGCAGCCTGGCCAACGTGGTGAAACACTGTCTCTACTGAGAATACAAAAAATTAGCCGGGCGTGGTGGCGGGCGCCTATAGTCCCAGCTACGTGGGAGGCTGAGGCAGGAGAATCACTTGAGTCCGGGAGGCGGAGGTTGCAGTGAGGCGAGATGACGCCACTGCACTCTAGCCTGGGTGACAAAAGTGAGACTCTGCCTCAAAAATAAATAAATAATAAAGAAAAAATAAAAATAAACTAGCACAGCAGTAGGCACTGTGAGGGGAAGCTATGGTAAAACATACAGGTCTTGCCTTCATTAGAACTTCACAAAGGGTATCCTTGAAATTAGTACAGGGTTAAACCTGAATATGTTACTCAATATAAAGGCTTGTAAATAACACTTCTGTAACATCTACTTGCCAACATATATGTTACAATACAGTTAAGTATATTCATATCAACAAAATGGATTTTTATTACCCATAAACCAGAAATCATAAAAATATAAGCAGAAAACTAAAAGGAAATTGCTCTGTGAATATGGAAATACAAAAAGGTTAGACTTTTTCTTTGCAACGTGAAACATTACCACAAGCTCCGTGCTACAGAGATAAATCATAAGCCTTCTAATTGTGGCACAAAGTTATTATATAGAATTTTTATATGAAAATGGTGAAGTAGACATGAAAAAGAATGGCTGATTTGTCATCACGTTTATAAATTGCACCCATATAGGAAAACAAATTTATGACTATCAAAAGTTACACCGAGCTGATAAATCAGAGTAGGGAGGCAAACTAAATATTTTCAGAGCAGGTTGAATCCCCCAGGGTTACCCAACTGCAGGCTAAAATGCAGTTAAACACAAGAATAAGGATTTTTTTCTATATGCATTTTTAGTATATTTGGTTGCCTCTCAAACTCACATCTAATAACCCTTTTAAGCTTGGTTCACTATTTTTAAGAGCTCAAATGTTATGTGTGCTTTATGTAAGAGAAAAGGAGACCTTTCTCTCTTCCTCCTTAACCTGTGCCCATTATCCAGTCATCCATTCTGATCAATGTCTTTATATGAAAGAGCTAAAAAACTTTTCCCGAAAAACATCTTTGAATTATGAAAATGTAGGAAATATATATTTGTAAAAAGACAATTTCAAGTGAATATCTCTAACATTTCCTATAAGATATTAACGTTTTTGTAAACCAATGAATGAAAAGATACATGACATTACATTTCTATAAAATTCCTTCCATTCCAGATAAGCTACTCCACATAAGAAGTACTAGAAAGATTTAAATAAAGTTTCCAAAGTGTTATTTCCTATTAATTACATATCTTTTGTCACTAAAATCTTTAACTTTTCTGGCCAGAAGGCACGAGGCTGCTGACACTAGCATACAGTCAGAGCTAAACCAGATGGAGAGGGTTTTTAGATTTCCGCATATATTAAACAATAATATTCCACTTGAGATATCCTTTGCCTTTGTGCTTCATAAATACTTCATTGGGCTATAACAGGAATCCTAACTTCTCTGTAGTAGAAAATACCTCCCAACCCGCTACATCTCTAGACAAAAGTCCCTCAATCCGGCTTTTGCTTAAACATAATATATTTAATCCTATACCAGAGTCATACCATGTTCACTTTGACGACCTCAAGGAGAATTAATGCATGGAGGAGTACTAATAAAAAGTTTAATGATTTAATAAGCACCAAATTTCACTTTGCTTTAAAAATACAATTTTAAGTTTTTAAATATGTGAAATGTTTTTTATAATAAAGTAATTAAATGTCTTCATTAGGCATAGAATTGTTATTGAACTGAATTTCCATGGTTTGTCAGACATTTAATGATCAAAGTTCATTTGACCTGAATTACTTAATGATATCTAAGCACATTAGAAGATTTCTTTTTATTTGTAGAAGCATCCTCTTAAGCCTCAAATCTTTAAAAGATATTTTTCTGTCACTAAATTGGAGGTAGAGTAACTACGCAGTAATTCGTTGAAGTATCTGTATACACTTAACACCATAAATGCAGAGAAGCATAACAGAAAGTAATTACAAGCCTGTATTTACATCTGATTGTATTAAGACAAAGCATATTGTAGAAGCAAGTGGTAACTACATAGTTTGCATTTAACAAGTTATCAGTCAGGCAGCTCTCATTCTGGTTACGATAAGGCAGACACATGTCAAATGTAAATTACTTTTCACCTCATTGATCAGAGTCAAAAAATGTGCTTAAAAGTAAGCAAAACCACCATGATGCTTCACTCTCCATATGAAAAAAGTCAACAGTTGGCATAACCGCAGAAGAGAAGTGAAGAATTAAAAACATAGGCAACTCACTCTTCATTCCTAGGCAAATAATTTTCAGAAAGTCAATTCAATTAACCAAATATTTACTAAGTGCCTGCTACGGGGAAGGCAGAGCGAGCCCCTCTTCATTTAAAAGTTTATACTCGGCCGGGCGTGGTGGCTCACGTCTCTAATCCCAGCACTTTAGGAGGCTGAGGCAGGCGGATCAGGAGGTCAGGAGATCAAGACCATCCTGGCTGATACGGTAAAACCCCGTCTCTACTAAAAATACAAAAAATTAGCCGGGCATGGTGGCGGGCGCCTGTAGTCCCAGCTACTCGGGAGGCTGAGGCAGGAAAATGGCGTGAACCCAGGAGACGGAGCTTGCAGTGAGCTGAGATTGCGCCACTGCACTCCCGCCTGGGCGACAGAGTGAGACTCTGTCTTAAAAAAAAAAACAAAAAAAAACAAAAAAAAAAACAAAAAAAAAACGTATACTCTAATAAGTAGGGAGTAGAGAAAAAGGAAGGAGGGAGAGAGCTGATATGAGATTACAAATAAGTACATAACACATGCACAGTGCCATGAAAATTCCAAGGACGAAGTGATCTTTAATACTGAAAAACAGTGGGTAAGTGTAAATAGCTAAATCAGATCCTCAGTCTAAGTTTTAAGAAAATAAAGGCAGTGTGGTATAGAAGACTTGCCCTTTTATGAGTAGGTCTGGTTAGGCTATAGGTAAATCTTGAATCACATATCAACCAGGAGTCCACAGTGGGTCTATTGACTACTGAGTTAACAACCCTGAATTAACAAATCTGATTTTTTCATCTCCTGAAGTCCCTGCCAGATAACACACTAACGTCACTTTAAGCTTTACGGTTCTATGAAAATTATGGACTAAAATAAAAAAAAAAATCTACCCAACAATTCCTGTATCTATGGGTCTGATCATCCACATTTTCAAACAAAAATATAACTAAAGTAAGTTTTTATGGAGATGGACGCAAATCCCTCAACCACATATGTTTAATGATTATTAACTTCGGAATCACCTGGCACAATCTCCCTTTTACTGATACTGGTTCTGGGTTTTTTAACTCAATTTAGTGTATAAGTTGAAGTGGCTCTTTTCAGCATGCCATCCATCTGGCCAAAAATGATTGTCTAAAGATTTCAATAAGTTGACTGCATCAGAGAGTTAGGTTTAGCTACATGTAAAGAGTCGAAATATCAAATAACAGAGGTATAGATAACAGAGATGTGGCTTCTGCTTTCGTGTAAAAGCCTAGAGGCAGCCAATCCAGACCTGGAAATGCAGTCCTGAGACACAGGGTTCACAAGTACCCAGAATCCTTCCAGTTCATCACTCTAGGACACCATCCATGACTTAGGATGAAAGTACCTTTATATAAGAAAAAAGGGAACCTTTTCTTACCATCACATCCAAATTCCAGAAAGCTACAAGGGGAAAGAAATAAAGAGGATGAGGCAAAGAGCATCCATAAGTTATCATCCAGAAAGTTTCTTGAAGACTGTCACACAGCACATGTGCATCCTATTTCATCTTATTAAGCCGATCTGAGTCACCTGACCACCCATAGCTAAAAGGAAGCCTAAGATGTGTCGTCTTTCTTCCAACTAGCCCTGTGTCAGCAAAACATCAAGGCTTGCACTAGAATGAAGGGGAGAATGGATATGGCCTCTTCCACGCTGGCTGAAAAAGTTACCATAAAGCGACAAATATCTTTGTCCGATGGCCTTTTCATAATCAGTAAAGTGCACTTTGCTAAGTTAACAAATTATTTGAAAACTTCATCCAGCAATTTCACTCCTGGGAATATGTTCAGAGCAAAAACAAAGTATAAAAAATGCTGAATGCACAAAGATGCCTAGGCACAGTGTTATAACAGGGAAAAATAGGAAAGTTAAATGACCAAAAGTAGGCAAATAGTTATGTAATATTTATGCAAGGAAGAACAAACAGCTTTTCTGTATACTCAGGGTCAATACAGAACACTTCTGTGATCAAGTGTGTGGGGGCGGTTTCTCTTACCAACCATTTCCCCAGCTCTCCAGAAACCATCTGGATTTCCTAAAATTCAGTTGAATCTGACACCATCTGCTTGGGGTTAGTGCAGATTCCATAGCTTAGGAGGGCAGTCCCATAAGTCTGCCGCCTCTTCAGATGCCAGTCTAAAGCTTAGGTTGTGACCTGTGCCTCTGGCCAACCAGCTAAAAATTGGAGGCTCCCACAGTCCTCTTTTGTAATTGATTATTTGCTAGAACAAGTTCACAGGAAACCAGTTACATACTGGATCATTCATTTATTATAAAAGGTTACAACTCAGGAATAGCCAGGTAGAATAGGTGCCTAAGACAAGGCGTGGAGGAGGGACACAGAGCTTTTATGCCCTCACCAGGTATGCCATCCTCTGGGTGCTCTACTGTGTTCTGTAATCCGTAAGTTCTCCAAACCCCGTCCTTCTGAATTTTTATAGAGGTTCCATTACGTTGGCATCATTAACTAAATCGCTGGCTATTAGTGCTTAACTCAGCCTTCAACCTCTCTCCTTCCTGGAGGTCGTGGGGTAGGGCAAAAAAATCTCAACCCTCTAATTACATAGTTGGTTTCCAAGGCAACCAGCTCCTCATCCTTAGAGACTTACCAAAAGCCACCTAATTAACATAAACTCACGTGTGGTTGAAAGGGATTGCTTATGAATAACAATAGGTGCTCTTTTCACTTTTTGTTTTGTTCTGTTTTGTTTTGTTTTTGAGACGGAGTCTCACTCTGTCGCCCAGGCTGGAGTGCAGTGGCGCGATCTTGGCTCACTGCAAACTCCGCCTCCTGGGTTCATGCCATTCTCCTGCCTCAGCCTCCCGAGTAGCTGGGATTACAGGCACCCACCACCACGCCCAGCTAATTTTTGTATTTTTAGTAGAGATGAGGTTTCACCATGTTAGCCAGGATGGTCTCGATCTCCTGACCTCGTGATCTGCCCGCCTCTTTTCACTTTTATCAATGTTTTAAGAGCTTTGGCCAGGAGCTGGGAATGAAGACAAAAATGTAGTCATATGCTGTATAATGTTTAGTCAATGATGAATCAGATATATGTATGCCTGTGGAGCCATAAAATTATAATGGAGCTGAAAAGTTCCTGTCGCTTAGTGATGTCAAAGCTGTCATAACATTATAGCACAATTACTTTACTTTTAATAAATTTATTGTAGTGTAGCGTAAGTCTACAGTTGTGCCAGGCCTCCACATTCACTCACTACTCACTCACTGAATCACCCAGAGCAACTTCCAGTCCTGCAAGCTCCATTCATGACAAGTGCCCCATACAGGTGGACCCTTTTTTTACTTTATGGTGTATTTTTAATGTGCCTTTTCTACAGTTAGATATTTTTAGATACACAAGTATTTACCATTGAATCCCAGTTGCCTAGAGTATTCGGTATGGTAATATGCTTTACAGATTTGTAGCCTAGGAGCAGTAGGCCATACCATATAACCAATGTGTATAGTAGGCTCTACCATCTGGGTTTGTGTAAGTACACTCTGTAATGTTCACACAATTATAAAATACCTAAAGACACATTTCTCACAAAGTATCCTTGTCATTAAGCAATGTAAAACTGTATATATTTCTTCTTATATCACAATATCACAATGGATAGTTGTGCTTAATAAAATAGCATGCAGCAATAAAATAAAAGTAAAATTATGAATTTTATGTAGATTCAAGGACTATATTAAGTGAAGGAGTATATAAAAAGCCTGTCTTAATTAGGGCTGCCATGACAAAATGCCATACACAAGGAGGCTTGAACAACAAATATTTATTTCTCACAGTTCTGGTAGCTGGAAGTCTGAGATGAAGGTGCCAGCATGGTCGGGTTCTTGGTAAAGGCCCTCTTCCTGGTTTTCAGATGGCCATCTTCGCATTGTATCCTCACATAGTGGGGAAAGAAGAGAGAGTGAGAAGAAGCAAATTGGCCCATTTCTAGGGCTCCATCCCCATGACCTAACTACTTCCAAAGGACCTCATCTCCTTGGGGATTAGGGTTTCAACATATAAATTTTGGGGGGACACAACCATTTAGTCCATAGCAATACTTACACACTACTGTAGTAATTCAATAAGAATATATATGCATGGGAAAAATTTGAAAGGATATTCACCAAAGTAATACCAGTGTCTATTTTGGAGAGGCAGGAATGAGAGTAAGTTTTTTTCTTTTCTCTTGTGTTTCATTTATAATGCAATTTAATATTAAAATATAGTACTAATCAAAGGATTATTTGTGTTTTTCCATTTTTCAATCCATGATATGCAAATTGTATTCAATTTTCACGATTCTGTGTAGTCATAGCTTTTAAGTGTAATACCCCATTATAAGTGAAGTTTCAGTTATATCAAATATGAATAACATCATTAGTTAGGTAAATAGAATTCATAAAGAAATAGAACTTTGACTTCTGCATATTGTATTTACCATACTATTTAACTGTTTTTTAAAGAATACTGTTATTTGGAAACTAACTGCTCCTGTTAAAACTTTTGAATCACTATGATAAACAGTTTTCAGTTTATCACATTTTTTTCTGTTTTATTAATATAAGGGCTTGACTAAATATGAACTGCTCCTGCCAGTGCCGTGTACATCGTTAGGGGCCTGGGGATTAACCAGCCCTGCCCAATACAGCCTGCACTCATGTGCATCCTTAGGGATCTGAAAACAGGCCTGCCCCACCCACTGCCACCATCACAGTAACTCAAGTGCACCATCCAGGGGCCTGGGGATTGATGTTCTCTGTTTATTGTGAACGCACCATCAAGAGGCTTCGCAAAAGGCCTAGTTCAGCCAACACAGTGCCCAAGTATGTCACCCAGGGACTGACCTGCTCCACCCATCACAGCCTACATCCATGTGCACATGGATGTAGGGGTCCAAGGACAGGTCCTTCCCACGATGCACTGTCCCCACCAGTGACCACGCACATCATTTGGAGGCCTGGGAATTAACCAGTCCCTTCTGCCACAGCCTGTACCCATGCATGCAATCAGAGGCCTGAGGATAGGCCGGCCCTGCTTCACACCACCCTGAGCTAGTGCCCATGTGTCATCAAGGACCTGAGGATTGGCATGCAATGCACACCACCCAAAGGACACACCCACTCACCTGGCCCACTGCTGCCACACCTGAGTAAGTCCCTGAAGTCCTCAAAGTTGGCCATCTTGGACCCGCTACCACTGGTGTCCATCTATGTGTGCTGCCAGGAGGCTAGAGTACTGGCACCCTCTACCCACCACCACCACGACCACTGGAGTCCACGGACTAGACCGCCTGACATCCTTGTTCCCAGAAAATCCTCACTGTAGCCTCCATTAACAACCACTACCCAAGCCACTAAAGAACTCACAGACACCACTGATGCTGATTACAGCAAAAGAAATCAAATGGAGGCTACACTGCTGCATGCACTCAGAATCAAAGCCAAAGCACCTCGCCCAACAAACACCATAGATACACCTATAGGAAAAATTCTATCCTTACAAAAGCCAATTCATAAAATTGGAAGAATCTAGAGTGCTACCACGTGTGCAGATATCAATGTAACAATACAAGGAATGTAAGAAAGCAAGGAAATACGATACCTCCAAAAAAGAACACAATAATTCTCCAGCAACAGATTACAACAAAAAAGAAATCTGTGAAATATCTCAAAAGGGACACAGATAAACAATACCTAAATCAGGAAAACAATCTGTAATCTCAGTAAGAAATTCACAAGAGGTAAATATCATTGAAAATAAACTAGAAATCCTGGAACTGAAGTATTCAATAAAAGACATAAGATATATAATTGAGACTTTCAACAATAGACAAAAACAAGCATAAGAAAAAATTTCTGAACATGAAGATAAGCCTTTTGAAATTATCCAGTCAGACAAAAATGAAAGAGAAAAATATTTTAAAAAGGAAGAAGAAAGCCTACATCAAATATAGGCCATCATAATGTGACCAGTGTTTCAATCTTAAGTTTTCCAGAAGGTGAAGACATGAGCAAAGGCGTAGAACACCTTTTTAATAAAATTATAGCTGAAAACTTCCCTCAAGTCATGCAAGAGATATAGATATCCAGATTCAGGAAACTCAAAAATCCACAAATAGAATTAACCCAACAGGGTAAACAAGAAATGTTTAAGGAAGCCCTACATCTGGAAGCAAAGGTCACTATCTACCATCAATACACAAAAGGAAAAAACTCCCTGGTAGAGCAGACACACAAATAAGAAAGAGAAAGCACTCAAATGTTACCACCACAGAAAACCACCAAACCGCAATGATAAACAATGAGAGGAAAAAAGGAACAATGGATATACAAAACATACAAAAAAGTTTTTTTAAATGGCAAGAATAAGTCCTCCTCTAACAATAATAACATTGAATATAAACAGGTTAATTTACCCACTTAAAAGATACAAACTGGATGAATGGATTTTTTAAAAGACCAACAACGGGCTGCCTACAAGAAACTCACTTCATCTGCAAAGTCACATATAGACTGAAAGTGAAGGAAAAAGATATTCCACACAAACAGAAACCGAAAATGAGCAGGAAGAGCTATACTTATATAAGATAAAATAGACCTTAATTCAAAAACAGTAGAAATGGAAAAAGAAAGTCATTATATAATGATAAAGGGAACAATTTCACAAGAGGATACAATAAATATACATGTTCCCAGAGCACTGGAGCACCCAGATAGATAAATCAAATATTATTAAATCTAAAGGAAGTGATAGACTCCAATACAATAATAGTTGGTGACTTCAACACCCCACTCAGCATTGAACAAATCATCTAGACTGAAAATCAGAAAAGAAACATCGGATTCAATTTGTGCTTTAGACCAGATAGACCTAATAGACATTTACAAAGCATTCCATCTAACTGCTGCAGAACACACAATCTTCTGATCAGCACATGAAACATTCTGCAGAATAGACTAAATGTTAGAACACAAAAGAAGTCTCAACAAATTTTAAACGATCAAAATCACATCAGGCATCACAAGGGAATAAAACTAGAAATGAATAACAACAAGAACTTTAAAAACTGTTCAAATACATAGAAATTAAACAACATGTTCTTGAATGACTGTTGGGTCAATAAAGAAATTAAGAAAGAAATAAAAAATTTCTTAAATAAAAATGGAAACACACTGATATGGATTGGCTCTGTGTCCCTACCCAAATCTCATCTTAAATTATAATACCCATAATCCCCACATGTCAGGGGAGGGACCGGGGGGGAAGTGATTAGATCATAGGGGCAGTTTTCCCCATGCTTTTCTCATAAGCCCTGATGATTTTACAAGTGTTTGGCAGTTCCTCTTCCTCTCTCTCTTGTCACCTTGGAAGAAGGTGCTTGCTTCCCCTTCACCTTCCACCATGATTGTAAGTTTCCTGAGGCCTCCCCAGCCATATGGAACTGTGAGTCAATTAAATATCTTACTTTTATAAATTACCCAGTCTCATGGAAGTTCTTTATAGCAGTTTGAAAATGGACAAATAAAACAACATAACAAAACCTATGGGATACAGCAAAAACAATGCTAAGAGGAAATTTTATAGCAATAAACACATACATCAAAGAATACAAAGATGTCAAATAAACAACCTAATAATGCACCCCCAAGGAACAAGAAAAGCAAGAACAAAGCAACACCGACATTAGTAGAAGGAAAGAAACAATAAAGATCAAAGCAGAACTAAATAAAATAGAGGCTTAAAAAAAAAACAAAAACAAAGGACAAATCAAACCAAAATTTTATTTTTTGAAAAGATAAAATTGATAAACTGCTAGCTATATTAACCAAGAAAAAAAAAACAGAAAAGACCCAAATAAACAGAATCAGAAACAAAAAAGAAGACATTACAATTGATACCACAGAAATACGAAGGATCATCAGAGACTGTTAGAAACAACTATGTGAAAACAGATTGGAAAATTTAGGAGAAATGATTAAATTCGTGAACGTATACAAGCTACCAAGATCAAACCAAGAAGAAAAAAGAAACATAAACAGACAAATAGCAGGTAATAAGTTAGAATCCATAAAAAAAACCAAGAAAAAAAAAATTCTCCCGACAAAGAAAATCTCATGACCAGATTACTTTACTGCTTAATTCTACCAAACTTGTAAGGAAATCCTAATACAATTCTTCTCAAACTATTCCAAAAATTTTAAAGTACAGAATTCTATAGGGCTAGCATTACTATGATACCAAAACCAGAAAAGGAAACACACACACACACACACACACACACACACACACACACAAACTATAGGCCAGTAGCTCTGGTGAACATAGACAGAAAAATCCTTACCAAAACACTGGTAAACTGAATCTAATAGCACATCAAACATAATACACCACCATCAAGTTGGACTTATCCTAGAGAGCCAACAATGTTCAATATACAAAGTTCAATAAAAGTAATACATCATATAGAATGAATGGTGAAAAATGTATGACCATCTCTACAGATGCAGCAGAAGCATTTGGTAAAATTCAACATCTTTCTCAACATATTAGGCAATATCATTACTTAACATAATAAGGCCGTATATGACAAACCCACAGCTAACATCGTACTGAATGAAGAAAGGATGAAAGCCTTTCCTCTAAGAACTGGAACAAGACAAGGATGCCCACCTTCACCAGTTTTATTCAACGTAGTATTGTACATCTTAACCAGAGCAATCAGGAAAGAGAGAAATAAAAGGCATTCAAATTCGAAAAGAGAAAATTAAATTGTCCCTCTTTGCAGACATGACCTTATGTATAGAAAAAGCTATATAGCTTTTTCTATGTATAAAGGCTCTACCAAAACACTGTTTGAACTGATAAAATAATTTGGTAAGGCTGCAGGATACAAAATCAATATACAAAACTCAGTAGCGTTTCCATATACCAATAACAAAAACTACCTAAAAAAGAAATCAAGGAAGCAACTCTGTTTACTATAGCTACAAAAATGTAAAATACCTAGGAAGGAATTTAACCAAGGAGGCTAAAGACCTCTACAAGAAACGCTACAAAACACTGATGAAATAAATGGAAAAGAATGCAAACAATTGGAAAAACATTATCCTTGTGGAACAGAAGAATTAAAATTGTTAAAATGACCATACTAACCCCCAAAAATCTACAGATTCAATGCAATCTTTATCAAAGTCCCAGTGACATTCTTCACAGAAATAGAAAAAGCAGTCTGCAAATTTGTATGGAACCACTAAAGATCACAAATAGGCAAGGTAATACCAAGCAAAAAGAACAAAGCTGAAACTATCACACTATCAGACTGCAAAATATAATACAAAGCTATAGTAACCAAAACAGCATGGGTATTGGTATAAAAACAGACACACAGACCATGGAACAAGATAGAAAACCCAGAAATAAATGCATGTGTTTACAGTCAACTGATTTTTGACAAAGACATCAAGAACACACACTGGCGACAGGATACCTTCTTCAATAAATGGTGCTGGTAAAACTTCATGTCCATCTGCAGAAGAATAAAACTAGATCCCTATATATCACCAAATAGAAAAATCAACTCAATGTGGATTAAAAACTTAAACATAAGATTCAAATCTATGCAACTAGTAGAAGAAAACATAGGGTAAGTGTTTCAGGACATTGATCTAGGCAAAGATTTTATGGTACACTGGAATACTATTCAGCCACAAAAAATAATAAAATATTGTCATCTGCAGCAACATGGATGGAACTGGAGGTCATTGTGTTACATGAAGTAAGCCACACACGGAAAGACAAATATCCCATTTTCTCACTCATAATTTGGATGTAAAATTTGATCTCATGGAAGTAGTGAGTAGAATGACAGTTGCCAGAGGTTGGGAAGGTTATGGGGGTGGGATGAAGAGAGGTTAGTTAATGAGTACAAACATTTGGTTAGATAGAAAGAACAAGTTCTATTGTTCGATAACACTCGACTGTAACTATGATTAACAACAATTTGTTGTATATTGTCATACAAGTAGAGAAGATTTGGAATGGTCCCAACAGAAAGAACTGATAAATATTCGAGGTGATGGATATCTTAAATACCATCATTTGATCATTATGCATTGTACTGCATGTTTCAAAAATCACATGCACCCTATACATATTTACAAATCTTATATATCATTAGAATTTTTTTAAATTTTATTATTATTTTACTTTAAGTTTTAGGGTACATGTGCACAATGTGCAGGTTTGTTACATATGTATACATGTGACGTGTTGGTGTGCTGCAACCATTAACTCATCATTTAGCATTAGGTATGTCTCCTAATGCTATCCCTCCCCCCTCTCCCCCCACCCCAAAACAGTCCCCGGAGTGTGATGTTCCCCTAAAACCATAAAAACCCTAGAAGAAAACCTAGGCAATACCATTCAGGACATAGGCATGGGCAAGGACTTCATGTCTAAAACACCAAAAGCAATGGCAACAAAAGCCAAAACTGACAAATGGGATCTAATTAAACTAAAGAGCTTCTGCACAACCATCAGAGTGAACAGGCAACCTACAAAATGGGAGAAAATTTTCACAACCTACTCATCTGACAAAGGGCTAATATCCAGAATCTACAATGAACTCAAACAAATTTACAAGAAAAAAACAACCCCATCAAAAAGTGGGCAAAGGATATGAACAGACACTTCTCAATAGAATTTTTTAATAAAAAATAAAAAGATAGAATGTGATAAATGTACTTTGTAAACATGCTAAATAATAAATTTTCTAAGTGATGTCTACTAGCTATTTAACATTCATGCAAACCACTCATGGGTATATTATTGCTTTTTAGTCACTTACCATGTATTATTCAGTATCAGTGGCCATAATTTATTGGGTTTATGTGGAGAAGATGTCTGTAGCCAAATTAAATCCAGGAAATGAAGGGAATTATTTAAATAATTTAGGCCAAATGATTACTTTCATAGTTTCCTAGACTCTGGACAGCCCTCCTGTGAGCTATATGGATATCTAAATGTGTCCTCCAAAAACAAGGGAAACAAAATGAATTGTCTTTTCCAAATGACCACTCAACAAAGGATACGAAAGTTACATGATACAAGCTGTCAACTGATATTTAACTTTACTAATAATGTTTTTGTACTTTTGCACATGGGAATAATAGCACACAAAGTGCAAACGTTGTATAAATTAGAAGAACGGTAAAAGAAAAACAAAACTGACTCAGCTCCAGGTTGAATTTCCTCTTTGTAAAACAGGCTACGAAAATTTTCATAATTCAAAAGAATTCACATATGGGAGCTTTGCTTCTGTGAAAGAATTCAGACACCCTGTAGATACCCTATAATGTTCATAACTACCTACAGAATTTGAGCACTAATCCTTACATTGAGAGAGACAGGTTTGAAAGAGAATCAGAGGGTAAGGAGGAAAAGAGAGCCTGTATTGAAAGAAGGACATAGGCCAGGCGCAGTGGCTCACACCTGTAATCCCAGCACTTTGGGGGGCTGAGGCAGGCAGATCACGACGTCAGGAGTTCCAGACCAGCCTGGCCAACATTGGGAAACCCCGTCTCTACTGAAAATACAAAAATTAGCCAGGCGTGGTGGCAGGAGCCTGTAGTTCCAGCTACTCGGGAGGCTGAGGCAGGAGAATCGCTTGAACCTGGGAGGTGGAGGTTGTGGTGAACCAAGATGGCTCCACTACACTCCAGCCTGGGCAACAGACTGAGACTCTGTCTCAAAAAAAAAAAAAAAAAAAGAAGAAAGAAAAAGAAAGGAGGACATGGGCTCATACACAATACTATATGCTTCAGTCACAGACTCAAATATAAATCATGTATTTCTATTTAATGTAACTTCGAAAACACCAAGAATTTAAGAAAAACATTCTAAATAGGAAGAGCCCCTTAATTGATGGGCAGTCCACTCTCAACTGTGCATATAAGTAATCTCTGCAAGAGAATTTTTATATCCTATTGTTAAGACCCGAGAGAGAATGTTTTCTAGCATTGGCGCAGGCATCATTACAGTCACTCGTGTAAACAGAATGCTCCCTGCCAACTCACAGGGGCTTTCCTGTCTGACTAGTTAGCCAGCCTTCTCCCACCATGAAGAGTATCCTATGTGGACACATCCCGACATTATTAATACACCTCATCATTGTGCCAATTTACAATGTCGTGTCTTTTATATTCACTCACATTTTCAACCACATGCATTATTACCGGGCTGCTTAAAAGATTCAACCAGGTTCATAAATGAAAAGTTAGATTATTTTGGATTGACAGTTTTGCCAAAGGAAGAAAATGTGTAACTGCAAGGGAAATATGTTCAAAAGTGATACAGTAGGGAAATTAAAAAGACAAGCTGCTATAAGCAGAGGGGTGATTATTAGGATTATAGTTAATGGGCAGGGCAGAAATGTAGGGAACATAATGATATCAGGGAAGTATGAGAACTGGCTTGTTAGTACTTAATGAGGAAAATGGTTATATTCCCCCGAAGTCCTATCATGCTCCTTTCAGTCACTCTAATTCATTGGCTGGGTTAGTTAATGAGATACTGTGCACTAGTAATTCTAAGCAAAGAGCTGTATTCTTATTTTATGATAGCACAGATTGATTGCAGAGTATTCACTGGAGACTGGCAGACGTTTCTGAATGTTTCATATATTTTATTTTGTATCTGTGGTGCTGGGATACTGTTCTGTGCTAGGAAAATTGACCCTGAATACTAACTTTAACAGAGAATGTAGCAATTTCTTAAAAATTTTAACTTCATGGTAGTAAAACTTTACATTCAGTCTGAAGAGAAAAAAACTTTTAGTAAACATACGTTTAATACAAATCAAAAACATGTATTCAGTGTGAATTAAAAATATTGCATGTAGTAACTAAGAAAACTTAGCACAAGTGATTTCCCCCTCAAAAATTATTTATTACGTCCAAGTATTTTCACACCCAGACACACTGTGTTTATGGTTACATGATGTAAATATATGTACATTTCCATTAAAAATAGAAACATCCATAAAAACCCCAGAAATGATATATTTCTTAGGCAAACAATAAATAAAACAGAAATATAGTTCTAAGCCTTGTCAAGAATTAACAGCTTGTTCAAAAGCAAAAGCTAGTTACTTATTATTGACTGGAATAACCCCGCAAAAAATTTCCTATTGGAAATGAACCTACTCAACCCTTGCTGAATATTTTTTTACTTTTTATTTATGTGAGATTCCAATAAAATCTATATATTTTCATAGAGGTAATTTTGAGGTAATTTAAGAGTCAGAAAATATACTTGACTGAATTCTAGCCCCGTGGTTTGTGCTTGGTACAGTGCCTGGCATAAATAAGGTATTCAAAATATGTTTGCTATTTTAAAACTATTATTAATATCAACTATAAATTTTATGAAAAAGGAAACTGTAAAATCATATGTGCTGGACATAGGATGATAAAGACCATACCTACCAAAAAGATTTGGTATGAACTTTATTCAGCCTCAATAAAAAAGCTTCAGTACAGACAAGAAATATGAAGGATGACCAATTATATATTCAGATATATTTTAAATACTCAAATAGAACGGCTAACTTTCTAGCAATTCATCATGCCTAAGTATAATACATGTTTGTATATAATATCATCAAACACTGCAAATAGAAATAATAATAAATTTGTTGCCCTTCTGAATCGCTTCAAAATTATCTGAATGTAAACATACGTTCAGTAGAAATTCACTTTTAATACAATTCATAATTAATGCATTTAAGAATTCACTTCTTTCTTGATTTTTTGAAGTCATATGCTGAGTCAGTTCTTAGTTTTGTAAATCTGTATCTTCAAAATGAATCTTAAAATGTTGCATTACCTAAGCACCTCATGGAGCAGAGCCCTCACAGATAGGTAAGCAGGTGTGGAAGCCACAGGACAGCCTCATTGCTCCCAAGCTTAGGCCCTACTGTTATTAGGTGAACCCTATCTCAGGACTGGCATAAAAGTGCTGCTTGCCTTGATGGGAGCAGGGCAAGTGTGTGAGTTTACTCAGATCAGTGCTTTTGGGTGAGGATGCTACTCATTGGTTTGTCATCAATCAAACAAGACTCTAATATCCTCCTCTTACCTAAAACACTGTTATAGGTAGAATTTTCTGCCAAATTATAAAATTCTATTCCCTCCAAGTCCAGCAGATTAGTGACTGTCTCAAATTTTGGTTTCTCTTGGAAACAGACTCCGAGAGATTTTAAGTTTCCATTTATTGGCTAGTGATCTTAGAATGATTTAGGAAGTGTGAGGGCATCACGATTCAGCAGATAGAGAAGTTGACTGTGGTGCCGTTGCAATAAAGGCCACAGCCAATCCTTTGGGGATGCTCTCACAATGTTCTAAATTGAAGCAAGGGGATTCCTGAAGAGCAGTGGGTGGATATAAGCTGTTCCCAGGGAAAAGCACAACCTCAAAAGCAAGTGCTCCCTTCAGCTTAAGGCAATGCCTGGGGAGGAACACCGTTGGGAGCTGTCGGCGAGTTACATTCCCAAGTGCTGGGAGAACGTGGATGTGTTGAGTAGATGGAGAAATACAGTTCTTGTGTTTCAATATTAAGCAAGTGGGTTGGATGCCACTAAGCAGGATAGGAATTACAGGAAGTGAAATAGGGTTAGAAGTCAGGGGTAGGGATGATTTCAAGGTAGTTGTAAGACGTCAAAGTGGAAATTGCCAGAAGGCACTTATAAATATGGGTCTAGAGTTCCAGGGAAATTAAGACCCAAAGATCTTAATTTGAGAGAAGGTGAAGGGATTATTTAGGAAGAAATTAAGGAAGAAGAGTCAAGTGATGACTTGGGAGGGTTAATGGCCACCTGAAAAGAATGAATAAGAGCCATCAGAAATGTACGAATAGACACAGGAGGGAATGAAGCTAGAAACATCTAGAGAGGTTTCATAACAGGAGGGGTAAATGGAGCAAAGCATTGCATTCGGGAAAACAGAACTGTGTTTGAAACGTGTTCATTTGAACTGGAAATTAAAAAGAAATTGTGATCTCATTGCAGACATTTTAATATAGTCTTGGTGAGTAGAAACAAATTGTTCAAGATAGAAAATGAAACCATGGTTTGGAAAATGCTTAATTTTGTGTGGCACAGAAAAATATCTACACCTAGCAAAGAGACAATGAGTATTTGTTGAAAAACAATAGTACGTAGCCATAAAAACAAAACATAAAGTAAAAGAAGAAAGAACTTTCTGAAGCTGGAAAAAAAGAATATTCTCTCTAATTTTATGGGATCAATATTTTCTTTTTTTCTCATACTCAGGAGGCTTCCAAACTAGATGGCATTTGGCCATTCCATTTTTGGCTACCTGGGTTACTCAGTTACCATTCAAGAGACAAAGGTAGAAAACACCTTGGCTGGAACAAACTGGCATCATTTTTTTATAACATGATGTGCTGAGAAGGACACATAACCTTCTGTGGTATTCTTCCACAAAATGCATCATCTGAATCTCATCATGAGGAATCGTCAGACAAACCAAATTGAGGGACATTCTACAAAATAACTGGCCTGTACTCTCCAAAAATGTCAAGGTAAAGAAAATAAAGGCTGAGGATGAAAGAAAATTAAAGCAATATGGCAAATATACACATACATGATGTCAAATTGATTCTTCATGGGAAAACAGCTACAAAAGACATTTATGAAGCAATTGGTGATTATCTGTATATGAACTGTGAATTAGATAATATTGTTGTACCAATGCTCAAATTTCTGATTTTGAGAACTGTCGTGTGGTTATGTAAAAGAAAGTTCTTGTTCTTAAGAAAAATAATTATTTCATGGTAAATAGGCACATCTCCAATTTACTCTCAGTTAAGAAAAAAATTACAGATAGAGTGAAAGAATGATGAAGTAAATTGGGCAAAATGTAAATCAGTGAATCTGGGTAAAGGATATATGGAGCTTCTTATACTATTCTTGCTACTCTTCTATAGGTTAAAAATTATATCAAAACAAAAACTTACAGAAAATAATCCTAGAAAATATAACACAGCATTTTATTTTGAAAGGTAAATCCCTATGCTGGGAATTTTCATTAAATCCAAAAGATGCCAATGTACTACAATAAGGGTACTGCATGGCGAATGCAAAAGTTATTCTGGGGAGAATAGAAAAGAGCTATTTAAAGTTGTAATAGGCAAAGGGAGTATAGGAATGAGCACATTTCAGGTGAACAATGTTTGTGCAGCCTATTGAAACTGTCAGAAAGTAAGTTCATGAAACATGTCAGAAAATTCATCCACATAAAAACTACTCAAACTAAAAAGAGATGAAATGGAATAAGCTCACTGAGCTTTATGAGCTCTAAAATTTATATTGATGCCATTTTCAAAGAAGGGACAGTCACGCATGTTTTTGTTTTCCTTGACTTTGTGAGGTTTGGAAATTGATGTATTCAACAGTACATTGATGTATCCTAATGGTTTGAAAAGAGCTAACATAAGAAAAGACATTCAGGGAGTTACTTAAAAATGGTTGTTGAATAGGACAAGAATCACTGTCTGAAAATGAGAAACTGACAACTTTTCCAAAGAACACTCTGAAAGGTGACACTGACGGATGCAGTGCTTTTAACAGGCATTGCTACACTTCACTGGTGTTCATGGAAGTCTCTTCTTTCATGTCTATAACGTATTTTTATCCTCAAAGAATATATTACAACGAGGCTGAGTTCACTTGTGAACTAGCAGCCACAAGAAGTAAGTTTATTGTATTTTAAATATCCAGGTTCCTTTTTAAACATCCAAGGACTGCATGGCTATTTCACAAAAAGATGAAGCTTTTGGGAATACATGACTAAGTCAAATTCAACATAGACCTTGGCACATGGCTGCTCAATTTACCACCTTACCTTTTTTGAAACATGCACATAAACACACACACAAACACACACACACACACACACACAACTTTGTAGTTATAATCTAATATCCTGTAGTGTAGACATCACTCCCATGAAATCAAGTGCTATTTAAATATCTCTGTCAAGATCCTAAAAGGAACTAAGGAAAAACAGGAATTTTGTTGAACAGAATGCATGCAAATGTATAACCAAAGATGTCCTCGTATTTTTCTTGTGATTCTTCAGATTTACAACTCAAAGACATTTTTATTAAAATAGTCTAACAGATCAAACATTATCTGACTTAACAGTATAATATTAACCATATTAAGCCAAAACGAGTGTGAGTGACAATATTTCTCTGGGAACTAGTGTGAGTGTGAGTGTCATGAAAAGCAGGCTCAGTGACAAGTAAACTTTTAAAATATGTCAACTTTGATTCCATTTTTTGAGAAGATAGAATCAACACTATTGACAATAGTAGGTAGTATATCAAAAGACACTCAATTAGAAAAGAAACCTTCGTAGACTGTTGGTGGGAATGTGAATAGTTCAGCCACTATGGAAAACAATATGGAGACTCTTCAAAAAGCAAAAAACAGAACTACCATATGATCCAACAATTCCACTACCGAGTACATATCTAAAGGAGAGTTAGTCAATATATCAAAGAGATATCTACACTCTCATGTATGTTGCAGCACCATTCACAATAGCTAAAATATGGAATCAACACAAATGCCCATCAATGGATGACGGATAAAGAAACTGTGGTATATGTGTATACACACACACACAATGGAACATTATTCAGTCTTTAAAAAACTAAATCCTGTCATTTTCAGCCACGTGGATGGAACTGGAGGTCATTATGTTAAGTAAAATAAGCCAATCACAGAAGGACAAAAGTCACATTGTTCTCACGCATATATGGGACCTAAAAAGGTGAATCTTATGAAGATTGAGAGCAGATTGGCAGTTGCCAGAGGCCACGAAGTGTAGAGTGGAGGAGAGGATAAAGAGATTAATGGTTACAAATTAAATTAAAAAAATAAGACCTAGTGTTCAATAGGATGGCTATAGTTAACAATAACGTAATATATATTTCAAAATAGCTAGAAGAAAATAATTCAAATGTTCATAGCATAAAAGAAAGATAAATATTTAAGATGATAGATAGCCCAATTACCCTGATTTGATCTTTACACATTTTATGAATATATCAAGTGATCATATGTTCCGTGAAAATATGTACATTTATTACTCATCAATAAAAAAGTAAAGGACTCAATTCGGTACATGAAAAAAATATTGAAGATATTGGTCTTCTTTGCTTGATTTCATGCTTTAATAAAATATAAAGTCAATGTTAAAATGATTTGATAGGTTAATATTAGGATTTTCAATTTTTTATTTAAAACATATGTATAGTCATTTAGCTGAAGAAAATTGAAGGATTGCATTTAAACACTTCTAAATCTTCTCCCTCCTCAGAATTCTGTGATTATCTGATTCATTTAATATTCTTGCTGTTTAAACCAATGGGAATTTTTTTTATATTCCCAATTGTGGGAAAGTTTGCTTTATGCCTCATAAGATTATGTTTATTCTCTCGCTCTACATTCTCCAGCCATGTCCTCAAAAGAGATGTTATGGATATAAGTAATAATTATCATCAGGTTGAGAATATTTCAAGTCTTCTTTTACTTATATAAAATAAAAAGATTGTAACGAGAATATTAATTTTACATGTTATTTACTTGAACTCATCTCAGCAATTATTTTTATTTTTATTTTATTTTTTTTACCTAGAAGTGTTGGCTCCGAGGTCATTCAGGCTGCACTGTGATTTTGTGACAAAGGAAAAGAAATGGATTTAAAGGTGCCTTAGACTTGTTCCTTACTTGTGCTTTCTATTACTTTCTCTAGGGAAGGCTGGCAGAATGAAATAAATTTTTTTTCTGCTAAATTTATGCTGGTGAATCACCCTTGCTTTTCAAAAGTTCTCTCTACTTTCAGTTTTTGGAGAAAGAAGTATCTGTGAACTATCTTGTTATAAAAAAAGAATTTCAATTTTCTTAACATTTAAAAATGAGACCACTCAATCGTTTTTCATGTCCCAATTTACATTTTGCATTGTACATTGTCTATATATTTTGCATCCAAATTTCAATATATTATTACTGATTTTACTAGCGATTTATAGGGAAAAAGGCCAAAAGAAAGTGTCAGCTATTAATGAAGAAATAAATATAATTTGGGGGGGCATGACCAAAAACTTTTTATTTTTAAATGGCTGGCCTAGCAGAATAATATTGGAGTAAAAAAGGATGTTACTTTTTAATACTATCACAACATATATCTACTATTTCCAGATATTTACTAACCCTGGGAATTAGTGGCAAGCAATGCATACCTATTATTACATTAAGTTTTTTAATGAAATTGCAGGATTTTTGACTGTGTATTCATGCTCTTTTACTCATAGAGCATGTAGACAATAAAATATGTTTTGTGGTGGAAAAAAACATCATTCATTTTGGAAGATGTCTTGAAGAAATAAGAACATAGATAACTTGTTGTGAACTGTGGGAACTTGGATTTGTTTTGTTTGTTTATTTCTGAGGCTGTCACCAGCTAAGTTGCCATGAACTTGAGTCCAAGGTATTGGATGGTATTCTGAAGTGTGTTTTTCAGAGGTGATTGAAAAAGAATTATTAACACTACCTTTACCATCTTGGGTTCTCTGATTTTTATGCCAGTTTTCTTGCAATGATATTTCATTCCTGACCAGCATTGACAGGCTACATCATAGCCTTCTATGGGAAAAAGAGGATATTTTATGAATATATTGGAAGAGGATCGAAAATTCAGAAATAATGATAAGGGCCCAGGGCAAAATTCTAATGTAGCTGGAGTTCAGTTTTAGAATCCACCCCCTCCTCTTTTTAGCGTACTTTTCATACTTTTTAATTTTTCCTGCCCCAGATTAGATCATATCATACTTTCCTTCTGTAGCTGAGTCACATCTTATGCACACACACCTCTAAAGTACCCTATTCTCAGATATTCCCCTTCACTCACATCTTAACTTTTCTATGGTATATACCCCTACTTCTTAGCTAGCTGCCATTTAGAAAGCAATGTGATAAAATCATCTTACCAAATGTATTACTGGCTAATAATACCTTAGTTTTCCAATGGCATTTGCGTTTAACAGATTTCTCTTGGGAAAAGTAAATTGAAATCTAAAGAAATGAATCACTAGTGATAAAATCTCATGCAGAACTAACAGCAGCTGCATCTGGATGTTTTTTTTTCATGTCTCAAGTTATATAACTCTTAGGTTTGACTAAATGCGCCTGAGCAGTGTCTAAATTACTTTTTCCAATAGCTTTTTATTTGTTTAACCTACAGTTAGTTTGAGCTTTGTCTGACTTTGGAAGAGCTGAAATATTATATACACATGTATACATAAACCTGCAGTATATTAAATTAATCATAAATATTTTACTGAGCACAATTCTATACCAAAACACAGTGCTAGAATCTTTTTTATATAAAGATTTGCTTTAAAGAAAGCAAATACCAAACTAAAAAAGGTTTCTGTCTTAGGAGATTTGCAGTCTGGAAATTCAGCAAGTGTAGCACATTGTGATAAGGGGTATAAAAGGGGGAAAGAAACGTAGATGCTGCTTGGAGAGAACTGGTATTTGAAGTCTTGGAAGAGACCTCTAGACAGAGTAGTGTTCCATTATCTGTATTACATAGACACTAGTAGAAAGTGTAAATGTGAACAATTTGAAAGAGTTAGTAACTGCCTATAATGGATGCTGTCATGTGCTGCCCAAATCCCCTTTCAGAAATAAAAGACTTAGTTCTCAGGTACTCGGAGTACCAACAGACAGCCTTCAGCCACAGAGCGTCCATGGTACTACCCTTCTTGGGGCAGCCTCCAATTCATAACCAGTTAATTCAGGGTTCACCCCAGCTTCAGAGCTTCACATGGGATTTTCTGCATTGAAACCAACTTCCTAATATGACTTCCTCTCCTTCACTTCCATGAGTGTTGACAGAGGGAGGACTCCCTAGTAAACTTTAGGAAACTGATCTTCAAGTCATAATTTGCTTCCCAATGACCTCAACCTGTGAGAGCTGGTATCAGAATTGGTCTGAAGAAGAAGACAGTAGATAGAATTTGAGAGTTGGATCACCCCGCCCAGATGGCAATGCCAGACTAAACCCCCTCACTAATGTCAAATGGAACACAGATAGTCCCTGCCATGAGTACAGGGTAATTATCAAACCTTTCACAGGGAATGAGATAGGATTGAATTCCAGTGGAAGAAAATGCACTAGCAGACAAGATATATCAAGCGTTTGAGATAATGAGGAATATAGTAACTATAAGTACAGTGAAATAGGGTGGCTGCTGCAAACTGGTCAAGGAATTTTGTGTACTTGCCTAGTTGTTGTTTAGTGCCTCTTCCATAATGAATGCTTTGAGGTCGTTGTCAACATGAGATATGAAGATTTTGCACCTCCATAGGTCCATTCTCATTTCTTTGTTCTAAACTTTTTTTGTACTCAATCCTCTTTCTTTGCAGCACCCATTGATTACCACCATTCTCCAGAATGCAATATATGCTTTAAATCGACAGCCTTAGTTGGTGCTGTCCCCCTTAAGTAGAATACTTGGGTCCATAAACCAAGAAGAGGAAGCAGGTTGACTTTGCTTACTATCACTCTTGGCAGTGCCCTTGAGAAATCTGTGCTTCTCCTCCCCACAAATCTAAATTCTGTAGTATTAGGCCTCTCATTCCCAAAGGAAGAATATGTCCACAGGGAACACAGCAAGGGATTCAATGAACAATAATCTGTGATTGCTTATAGTTCATGACACTTTTATTTTTATTATTATTATTATTTGCTTGTTTGAGACAGCATCTTACTCAGTCCCCCAGGCTGGAGTGCAGTGGCATGATCGTAGCTCACTGTAGCCTCAAACTCCTAGGCTCAAGTGATCCTCCTGACTCAGCCACCTAAGTAGTTAGAACTACATGCAGTCATGTCACATGCCATCATGCCTAGCTAACTATTTTATTTTTGCTTTTTTAATTGTGTGTGGAGACAGGGTCTTTCTATGTTGCCTAGGCTGGTCTCAAATGCCTGGCCTCAAGTGATCCTCCCACCTTGGCCTCCCAAAGTGTTCGGATTACAGGCATAAGCCACAACTTTAGCCTTCTCATTCCAAGAAACTAGCTGGCAAGACAAGGAGTCACCATTCTGGTAGGCCTATTTAAACTGATCATCGAAAGGTTTAGGGATGCTATATCAGTCCGTTCTCATGCTGCTGATAAAGACATACCCAAGACTGGGTAATTTATAAAGGAAGGAGATGTAATTGACTCACCATTCAGCATGGCTGGGGAGGACTCCGAAAACTTACAATCATGACAAAAGGGGAAGAAAACATGCCCTTCTTCACATAGTGGCAGCAAGGAGAAGTGCCAAGCAAAGTGAGGGAAGCCCTTTATAAAACTAACAGATCTTGTGAGAACTCACTCCTTACCATGAGAACAGCGTAAGGGTAACGGCACCCATGATTCAATTACTTTGCACCGGGTCCCTCCCATGACACAAGGGGATTATGGGAACTACAATTCAAGATGAAACTTGAGTGGGAACAGAGCCAAACTATATCAGATGCTGTTAGAAATAGGGATGGGGAGGAACATATTTCACATCCAGATGCTTCCCATGACTGCCTATTCATACGACCTTGCATGGTTTTAACAAAAAATGGACAAGCGCAGAAACTATTGCCTAAGAAGGGCTTAGTACCAGGGGCTCAGACTTCTCAGGAATGAGGGCATAGGTCATGCTACCAGGTAAGCCACTGAAATACGGAGAGGTGGTGGGCAAGGGTGAAGGGAATTGAGAATGGTGGGTAGAGGAAAATGATGGTGAGTATCGGCTGCTTCTCTAAGACCATCTGAAGCATTGTAGCAGTATTTTGTCCTGCTAGCCTTCTCTTCTAACTTTCTCACAAAAAGGATCTCCAAATTCTTAGAGGAGCTGCTCTGAGAACTTATATGAAGAAGTGGATCTGAGTGATAAAAGCTAGCAGTGGACTCTGGTATACACTGATGTAATACAGATTCACCTTCATGACTGGAAGACTTATTCCCTCAGTCACTGACAATGTTGTTGGTAGAAGGCCTGACCTACGATCCCCGTCAGAAAATGTCTCAGCTAAAGAGAGTCACAACCCTTCCTGGGAAGCCTATATTTAATAACTTGTTGATGTAGGGGCCACCCAACTTTAGAGCTCCCCATGGGTTTGGCTGAAACCTTTATTGAAACTGCATCTTTTATCATTTTTTAATGAAGTTGCTTCCTCAGTGTCCATCTTTAGGCATCACATAAGTTGTTTAAAACCCAGTTGTATCCCATCACCTTTGGCCTAGTTAAAACTTTTCCTCCTTGTGTGGTTGTTTGCATTATATCCTGCTTGTTCCTCATCTTACTGATCCACAGCCCAACACACCTCACAGCTGCTGACCACAGTAAAATCTAACGGCTGTTAGCCAGAGCCATGGAAATGAGTTCTCACCCGCTGCCTGAGTCTTCTTGACACTAACCAATACACAACCTTCAGGAAAACCCTAAGGAACAATGTTCATGGACCTTAATAAAGGCATAGTCTCATGGGCTTGTTCTCATTCTCTCTCTCTCTCTCTCTCCCTGCTGCCCTTGCCTTCCTCCTCCCTCTCCTCCCCTTACTCACTGGTTGTACTCTCCACCAACTCTGGGCTTTCCATTGGCCTCCCTTTGGCATCCCTTAGTTCCTGACCTCTCTGAGACCATTGAGTAACAAATTTCTTCTACTTCATGCATTTTGGTTTCCCTTCCTTGTTGTGTCCCACCTGACACACACACACACACCTGCTTCTCACCTTATTTCTATTCACAGCTCTCTTAGAGAGTGGTTATAATGACAGGAATAAAGTGGACATAGACCAGATAAGAGCCGCAAGGGCATCTGCTGGTACAAACAAGATTCCTGTGAGAGGAACACAAGGTCACGGGTCAACATTTAGGACTCAGGCTATCTTCTAGGATAAAGAAGCACTCTGTGAATGCACATTGTAAACATCCATGGCCAAATTCCTTGAATTTCCAATCAGGCAAGGGGAAAGCTTATGGATAGTCTCAAGAGAAGACGTCAAGATCAAATTAGAAAGAAAGCATAACAATGAAAACCAAAACAGCGTCACAGCCCAACTATTCCCTCTATCCAATCCTGCTTCTTTCCTTTCCCTTCCAAGGGCAGCTCCTAAGAAAATTTCCACACATGATCCCTTATAGTCCATTTCTCAGGGAATATAATATGTGACTCTACATTTTATCACCAATATCTTATTCTACCAGCTCTATAAACTCTTCCTCCGTGAATCCTCTCCAGGCAACCTTGTCAAGAATACTCAGAAATCCAGACTTCAGGTTGACAGAAATGTATACACAGGTCACATTCTCATTCCTTACCATCACCATTACTGCCCACTTCCTTCCAAAACTTTGGCCGTCTGCTTGGGTTTGTATGCTAAATATTCTAAATTGCTTTTATCTTTATTCCTCTATTTAGGCTTTGATTACTGTTAGTATTATGAGACCAAAAGGAAGTCATAGAGACACCATTATTAAATCTTTTCATGCATATTGGCAGGAGAGTCAAATGTTTCCCCAACTTCTCCAAAGATGGTCTTTGACAAATCTTCAGGACAAAACCTCAAGGTAAACATATGGTCTCGCCATGTCTTCTTCCATACAAGTCTGCCATTCTTTAGTGGGTGATACTGATCAGATCTGTTAATTTTTCCAGGTCTGCTTATGCAGAGCTCTGCAAATGGTTGGGAACTCTTTACCAAGTCTGTTAAAGATGATGCTGGCAGAGTGTTTGATAGCATGCTTGCCTTTTGTTCTCTTTTTATTACTATTCTCTTTGTGCTTATAAAATAAAGGTAAATTACCTACTGAAATTATAGAAATCTAAGGCTTTTAAAAAAAGCAATATTCAGGGCAAAAAGAAATATTTAGAGATGGTATTAGAAAAAAGAGAACAATAAGGTGCAATTAAAAGGTTAGCAAAAAATATAACTACATAAAATTGTCACTTTTTGAAAGATAGTGTTTTTAGGTGACAATGTTGCAAGGAAACAAACTTTTGAGATGAATATGAGTGCCTTAGGTATAAGTTGAACAGGAAAATAAAAGAGGGTATTTAATAAATATAACAGCATAGTGTTTGCTTATAAATAATGTAAATAATGTAACATAGGTAAAAATAAACAGTAGAGCGTTGACACCCCAGCTTTTATGAATGTCTCTTTTAAACCGTTTCTGCTGGTGCTGGCAAGGACCAGGGAAAATGCGTGCTTAGAAACAAAAGAGTTGCGGAGTATCTGACCCATCTCATTACCTCTGTCATCTGAATAACCCAACAGAGGCCGGGCGCGGTGGCTCACGCCTGTAATCCCAGCAGTTTGGGGGGCCGAGACGGGCAGATCACGAGGTCAGGCGATCGAGACCATCCTGGCTAACATGGTAAAACCGCGTCTCTACTAAAAATACAAAAAAATAAGCAGAGTGTGGTGGCGGGCTCCTGTAGTCCCAACTACTCTGAGAGACTGAGGCAGGAGAATGGCTTGAGTCCGGGAGGCGGAGCTTGCAGTGAGTGGAGATCGCGCCACTGCACTCCAGCCTGGGTGACAGAGCGAGTCTCCGTCTCAAAAATAAAATAAAATAAAATAAAAATAAAAATAAAAATAAATAACCCAATAGATATGTAGGCTTGTGACTGCAATTTTCAGCAATAGTATTTTGGGACAACTTTATAAAATTGCTGAAGTGCAACCTGAAATACTGGAGTAGAAACATCACAATAGATGAGAGACCCACATTTTATGCCATAATTTTTTAAATCAAGAATTCCATTTTTAAAAGAAAAAAAGGACTGCGAATTCCTGGGGATCTGCTGTGTAAATACAGACTGTATTAATCTGTTGATGTTGTTTGCGACTGCACAACAGTGGTGAAAGTGCCATGTGGTTTGCGAGGCTGTATCTCGCATGACCCTTTCCCGACTCTCCTCTTCCTTTTCCAGTAACTTATTTTGAGCTTCTTTCTGAGCGCTTTACCTACTCACCCCTAAAATAGTTGAGGTCATCTCTTGATGCGTGTGCTCTCCCTGGGTAATCGCTTCCCATTCTCGTAGGTTCAGTTGCTGCATACATAAATCTGTATCTCTATTCTGACCACTCTACTGAGCACAAGATTTAGATATTCAGGTGCCTACTGAATACATTTAATGGGAATGCCCATAGGCAATTCAAATTCAGCTAGAACAACATCAAGCTGAGGGCTTCTGATCTCTTTTCCAACTTGCCTGCAAACTTGCTGTTATTCTCATAAGGCCTATTTTAGTGAGCAATGTGAAATATCCCAATTCCATCTCCACCCTTTTTCTTCAGCCTTTCTCTTTTTACTGTGTCAGCTAAGCCTCCTCTCCATCTATCCCTCCTGCCCTCTCATTTAGACCATTGCAGAGCCATTACCACCGGCCACCCTCTCTGCAAACCTCTTTGCATCTAATCAATCCTAAACCAGCTGATGGTCAAATCCATCCTGATCAATCTGATGCCCAAATTCCCTACAAAAACATCCTTGATGTTTCTGCGTTACAACGAATAAAGTTCAAAGGACAAACTATGACTTTTCAAGCCCTTTATAACTGGCTCCAGCTGTCCATCTGAGTGTCCATCACTATCATCTGCCAGGCTACTGCATGCACCTATGAGCTTCTGGGCTTATACTTGGGGTTTTCTCTCTGCCTATAGTATTTTTGTTCTTATTATACACTTGATAAACTCCTTATATTACAGTTTGAACATTCAGTTACCATCTCTATGAGGCCATGCTTTGATGCATGCTTAGTTATTGCACATACCATACCATCATGCTGTGCCATTTGGTGTTCATGTGTCTTACAGCACTTGGCAGGTTGTAATAGAATCAAGTTTATGTCTCCCTTTCTCAGAAACTTATTGGAAGGACAAAGATCAAGTCTTGCCCATATTTTCACCTGCTGTGTTGAGTATACTGCCTAAGTTGTATTGTCTGCTCTTTTTGTGTGTTGAATTTTTAAATGTATAAACATCTAAACAATAGAGCCATTTTGAGTCTATTTTTCAGTTGACATCATACTGCTCCACCACTCTAAAAAATGGTTTTTTCCCATTTTTTAATTTCAAATTATTTTTAGTTATTTCAAATTTTTTAAATTAAAATACGTTTTTGTTGTTAATTTGATCCTGGCTTTGTAAACTCTTGGGAGACCCTATATTAAGTTTATCAACCAATGTCATTTACCCCTCAGTCGATGCTGTCACCAGTGTCCTTGCTCTCTCACCTGCTTTCACACAACATATTCCGTTTCCAGACCCTGTCACCTGCTACTTCCAAATGTGCTCCAAAGACAGTTTACTATTTGTGGTGCTTAACACCAGATAAAAAGAAATGTTAATTCCTTCATAACTGTATTTATTATATAAAAACACGTTCCTTGGTTAACATGTATTTTGGGTTAAATGTGTTTATTGAAACTTTTGAAACCTAAAAAACCACATAAATACTGATTTGTGTGCCCATAACAGAAAACGGTAATATAACTCAGTGCATATTTTCTAACCTCTGTAAAGTAAAAGTTGTTTTGACTTAGTGTTCGTCTTTTGATTACAGGACTATGTATTCTGAAAGCATATTCCTGAGTGTCAGTCACATCATTTTCAGTGTTGATCTATACAGTTATATTTATTGCATTTATTTCTACATCCTTAAAGGAACAACTTTTCTTTGTTATCCACTATATTTTTCTTCTAATAAAATTAGTTTATTTCATATTTCTGTTTAAAGTTTAACATTACTGATTTTCATGTAAATCATGTCAGTCACAATTAAGGAAATGAAAACCTAAATCTCTAACAGAAATAATGTGGTATTTAAAATAGTTATTCAAAATAAAGTCAGAATTGTTTTATTAAATTATAAATATCTTACACTTAAAGCACTTTGATATAATGTTTAGTTTTCTGCTCAATGACGAGTATGAAAGTACATTACACTTATTCAACTATTTTACATATACCACTTAACAATGAAAATTTCTAAATACATTTAGCTAGAAACATCAAAATTTAGTATAAATATTGTAAGAGCTTATGAAAAAATATTATTTCAAATTATGTATAAAATACCATATGACAAGAATATTAAGTAGCAATACGTAACTCAGAATCACAGCAATTCTTGTATAAATTAGACTATGATAAATTAAAAACATTAAGCTTACCAAGCCAAAAAGTCTCATCTTACAGTATAATAATTCAAATATAAATAAACATAAAACATTAACTCTTATAAAATATGCGAGCATTTCTAACTAGGTCCAATGAATGTCTCAAAGTAATTGCTTCATTTTAAATCATTATACAATCATGTATGAATACATACATAATTTGAGTCTTATTATTACCTTTTATTGGGAATAGTAACTATAACATCTCCATATTTTATTTCTTTTTAAATGTGTATATGCCTAAGGATAGTGGAATGCATTTGAAGAAATTTCACCTGTGGGAATAGAGCGTCAACTTTATACCAACATAGGAAAAGGTTAATGTGGTACTCTGTGGTTAATTAAAGAGTCCCCAGTAGACTTCTTTTTAATTAAGGGGATGCTCTAAATAGGATGCTCATTTTATGTTGTTTTCAGTAATGCCCAGTGGTCCTGGCTTGCCAGCCTTGGTTAGAGAAGAGATTCTGGCCATCCTGGACTCCATGTGACTTCACAGTCAAGGAAAATCTATTCTTCCTCTGCAATCAATGCCCATCCCCTAAAATCAAACGCTTGTCCATCTCCACTGCCTCATATGAACCCTAAGCACATTTAGAAGTCAAGGTGGACATTCATTAACACATCTGTTGAAAATTAGCTGGAAGCTTCTTAAAGGCACATTTGTGTTCTTAATCATCTCTTTAGCACCCGATTCCCCAATCCCCCACACATAGAAGTTACTATTAAACTATTTAACAGCACTTATTAGATAAAACCCTAGTAACATAGCACAACTCATTTATTCTAGCACACAATCCCTTCCTTCTATACCTCCTCACAGCCTTTGTGTTAGATCTTTCTCCTCTTCGTTTTCTCCGATGGTTGTAAGTTTCCTGAGGGCTCCCCAGCCATGGGGAACTGTGAGTCCATGTGGAACTGTTTATGACACTCTCAGTGTCATAATCAGGTGACCGTGTGTCCTGGTTCATTTCTGTTGTCATGACATGCTTATTAGTAGTGCTTCCTTTTCTCAAAAGTGACCTCGCTTGGAGATTGTGATAGGCAAAGTCCCCCAAGGATGCCTGTGCTCTAATGCCCAGAACCTGTGAGTATATTAGCTTACTTGGCAAAAGGACTTTGCAGATGTGATTAAGAGTAAGGACCTCGATTTGTGAAATTATCCTGGATTAACTGGGTAGACCCAATCTACCCAGTCACATGGGTTCTTAAAAGCAGAGACTCTTTCCTGGGTGGGTCACAAAGATGTGGCAGAAAGGGAAGGAGGAAAGCTTTCAGACATGACAGGGATTCGACCTATCATGGCCAGCCCCAAAGATGGAGAACAAGAACAAGAGTCATAGAATGTGGGTGGCCCCAAGAGGCTGGGAACAGTCCTCTAATCAGCAAGAAAATGGGGCCCTCAGTCTTACAGCCACATGGAACTGAAGTCTGCCAATGACTCAAATGAGGAAGAACATGAATTTTCCCTCACAGTCTCTGATACGGGTTGGATGTTGGTCCCCGCCAAATATCATGTTGAAATGTGATTCCCAATTGTATTAGTCAGAGTTCTCTAGAGGGACAGAACTAATAGGATAGATGTATATATAAAGGGGAATTTATCAAGGAGTATTCATTCACATGATCACAAGGTGAGATCTCACTATAGCTCATCCACAAGCTGAAGAACAAGGAAGCCAATCTGAGTCCCAAAATCTCAAAAGGAGAGAAGATGACAGTGCAGCCTTCAGTCTGTGGTCGAATGTCCAAGAGTCCCAAAGCTGAAAAACGTAAGAGTCCAATGTTCCAGGGCAGGAAGCATCCAGTATGGGAGAAAGATGGAGGCCAGAAGACTCAGCCAGTCTATTATTTCCATATTCTTCTGCCTGATTTTGTTCCAGCCACACTGGCAGCTGATTAGGTGGTGCCCACCCAGACTGAGTGTGGATCTGCCTTTCCCAGTCCAGTGATTCAAATGTTAATCTCCTTTGTCAACACCCTCAGAGACACACCCAGGAACAATACTTTGTATCCTTCAATCTAATCAAGTTGACCCTCAATATTAACCACCACACCAATGTTGGAAGTTGAAGGTGATTGGTCATGGGGGTGGATCCCTCATGAATGGTTTAGTGCCATCCCCTTGGTGATAGGTGACTTCTTGCTCAGTTAGTTCATGTGAGATCTTGCTGTTTAAAAGAATATGGGAATCTCCCCCTTCTCTCTCTGTTGCTTCCTGTCTCACTGTGTGACATGTTAGATCTCTGTTGCTTTCCATGATGACTGCAAAGTTCCTGAGGTCTTCCCAACAAACACACTTCCTGTACAGTCTGCAGAACCATAAGCCAAATAAATCTCTTTTCTTTATAACTTACTCAGCCTCAGATATTTCTTTATAGCAATGCAAGAATGGACTAACGAAGCCTCCAAGTTGGAACTCACCCTAACAATACTGTTGATTTTAGCCTAAGGGGACTTGTGCTGTATTTGGTACTCCTACAAAACTTTAAGGTAATAAATTTGTTCCAACCACTAAATTTGTGTTAATTTGTTATGGCAGCAGCAGAAAATTAATAGAGACGTTAATTACATAACCACCTGAGTCAGCAAGCTGTGTCAGGGCCCATAAACACAGAACCTGCACAGTAAGAGCATAAATCATAAACCCAGTTGAAGAGTCAGAGTGGGTGTGAAGAGTAGAGATAGGCGATGATATGGTTTGGCTGTGTCCCCACCCAGAATCCCATCTTGAATTGTAATCCCCATAATTGCCATAATCCCCGCCTGCCAAGGGAGAGACCAGGTGGAGGCAATTGAATCATGGGGGCTGCTTCACCCATGCTTTTCTCGTGATAGTGAGTGAGTTCTCACGAGATCTGATGGTTTTATAAGTGTGTGGTAATTCCTCCTGCGTTCATTCTTCTTCCTGCCTCCTTGTGCGGAAGGTGTCTCGATTCCTCTTCTCCTTCTGCCACGGTAATAAGTTTCCTGAGGGCTCCCCAGCCGTGTGGAACTGTGAGTCAATTACACCTCTTTCCTTTATAAGTTACCCAGTCTCGGGCAGTTCTTTATAGCAGTGGGAAAACATATTAATTCAGGCAACCTCTCCAGCCTCTTTAGAATCTGTCTCCATGCCCTTCAGTTCGGGAAGAAGAGAACGAGAGTATGTTTCTATACAGCAAGATATCAGGTGGTGCTGGTTTATGCCATTAGAGGTTGAAAATTTAATTTTATCTCTTCAGAAGAACTAGTTTACAGATGGATACGGAAATGACAATGTTGGCATTTTTGAGCGGATCATAATGCAGTTGAATGAATATGAGTTGCGTGAAAGAAGAAAGCACTTAAATGTTAGAAAAAAGCTGTGTCAGCTGCTTTGGCTTTCCACTGATTGAGTGCTGACTTCTGCAACTGCCTTTGCAGCTGTTTCAGGCTCAAGCGCTACTTTGTCTTTTAATTTCACATTCTAGAAATTAGTTACTTTAGTTTTAACTAGCTCACTTATTATTAAGCAATAAAGTCCATCTTTTCAGAACGTCATTTTTCTCCTTAGGAAAAGAAAGTGCATAAGCAACATAAATATACAACTTTGCGAATCCAGTGGCAAATTCTCTTCTGTTGCAAAGCCTACAAGGTCCTGAAGAAAGGTATGTTCTAGTCCTGAAAGGTGGATCACACAGGAATAAGATAGGTACCTAGTGGCCTGGCTGCAGATGAGGACAATTATGAGGATGGGGTAACATTTATCAGAAAAATGAGGGAGCTTGAGAACTTCCCATCCTGCAGTGCCATGGTTTTCACAGGTCAGTCCCTAAACCACTGCACCATCTAAGACCTTGTTAGAATTGCAAAGTTTGGGGTCCTATCCCAGACGCAGTGAATCAAACACTCTGGGGTGAAGCTCAACAATCTACACAAAAATCTACTACAAAAACCTTGCAGGTTGTACCGATATGGGCTAATGTTTAAGAAACAATGCCCTAACAAAACTCTAACTCCAACCACTCACTTTCTAAATTGTTCTGTTAGGTTTCTCCAAAGTTGTCTCATGAGGCACCTTTAGGAGCACAAACAGAGGCTCCTCATATGAGGTTGCTGCCCTTGAAAGGTTTTTCTTTTGGGGAAATACACACCAATGGTAGAGTTCTTACTATATGTCCAGTGAGATTCGTGCCTAATAAATAGAAAACAATAATTACAATTGATAATAAGGGAAGCAACATTTTTAATGGGTAGGAATCCAGAAGAAAAGAAAAATCATTGTGCGTATTTGGTCTCAAGTTTGTTCAACTGGCTCTCTACATTTTGCATTTTAGATTATAATTTATTTGCTTATACAGTGAGAAAATGTTGTCGTGAAATATAGTTTGTAAATGTACAGGCCAAAGATTCAAAAGCCTGTTTCCATTCCTGCATATCCACATAATTTTGTTTTTGGGCCTTTAATGATTTTGATACTTGAGCTTTTATATTTGTATATTATGAATATTTTTTTATTTTCATGGTAGGGATTTGGCCTTCATCACTTTTACTTAGAACTGTAATAGTCTCCTGAAGTGCTAGAATAGTATCTAGAAAATAAATGTCTAAATAATGGAAGGTTAATAATGCCACAGCTAAGAAATCTAGCAGTTGAAAATGCTTTTTCTAAAAATAACATTATGATGGCATACTATCTTTTAGAGAGCAAAGTTAATCAGATAAATGTTAATGGGTAGAATATTAATAATTCAGATAGCGTGGGACTTCTAAAGCTGGTATGTAAGTAAAAGAGAATTTGTGGAAAGAATGGCAGCAAGCAAATAGGACCAAAACAATTGTAGATTGTAAATATACCTTAAGCCTATAGCAATGTGTTGGTTTGGATGGACTTCAGCCCAAGATATAGTGTTTATAATGCCCTGTTAAAGCAGTAATTGTTGCTGCACTGCATACCTTAAATGATTACCACCAATTCTCTTCACTGTGGGATTAATTTGCCAATTTTTTTTTTTTTTTTTTTTTTTTTTTTTTTTTTTGAGAGGAGTCTTGCTCTGTCGCCCAGGCTAGAGTGCAATGGTGCCATCTTGGCTCACTGCAAGCTCTGCCTCCCCGGTTCACGCCATTCTCCTGCCTCAGCCTCCCGAGTAGCTGGGACTACAGGCACTCGCCACCACGCCTGGCTAATTTTGTTTTCATATTTTTAGTAGAGATGGGGTTTCACCACATTAGCCAGGATGGTCTCAATCTCCTGACCTTGTGATCTGCCCGCCTTGGCCTCCCAAAGTGCTTGGATTACAGGTGTGAGCCACCACGCCCAGCCAATTTGACTATTTTACTGCTTATGGCTCACCAGTTTCCTACTGTGTAAATCCTAGAAATATTGTATGTAACTGCAAACAATGTCAGTTGCAAGAAAAACAAATGTGGAAAGATCTGAGTTCTGAAATCCACTGCGCAGTGCCTGCAAGTTGGAAAAGACAAGGAAAAGGGGTTCTTTTTTTATTTTTATTTTTATTTATTTATTTATTTATTTATGTTTTATTGATCATTCTTGGGTGTTTCTCGCAGAGGGGGATTTGGCAGGATCATAGGACAATAGTGGAGGGAAGGTCAGCAGATAAACAAGTGAACAAAGGTCTCTGGTTTTCCTAGGCAGAGGACCCTGCGGCCTTCTGCAGTGTTTGTGTCCCTGGGTACTTGAGATTAGGGAGTGGTGATGACTCTTAACGAGCCTGCTGCCTTCAAGCATCTGTTTAACAAAGCACATCTTGCACCGCCCTTAATCCATTTAACCCTGAGTGGACACAGCACATGTTTCAGAGAGCACAGGGTTGGGGGTGAGGTCATAGATCCACAGGATCCCAAGGCAGAAGAATTTTTCTTAGTACAGAACAAAATGAAAAGTCTCCCATGTCTACCTCTTTCTACACAGACACAGCAACCATCCGATTTCTCAATCTTTTCCCCACCTTTCCCCCTTTTCTATTCCACAAAACCGCCATCGTCATCATGAGCCGTTCTCAATGAGCTGTTGGGTACACCTCCCAGACTGGGTGGTGGCCGGGCAGAGGGGCTCCTCACTTCCCAGAAGGGGCGGCCGGGCAGAGACGCCCCTCACCTCCCGGACGGGGCGGCTGGCCGGGCGGGGGGCTGACCCCCCAACCTCCCTCTCTGATGGGGCGGCTGCCGGGCAAAGACACTACTCACTTCCCAGACGGGGCGGCTGCCGGGCGGAGGGGCTCCTCACTTCCCAGACGGGGTGGCTGCCGGGCGGAGGGGCTCCTCACTTCTCAGACGGGGCGGATGCCGGGCGGAGGGGCTCCTCTCTTCTCAGACGGGGCGGCGGGGCAGAGGCGCTCCTCACTTCATCCCAGACGATGGGCAGCCAGGCAGAGACGCTCCTCACTTCCTAGACAGGATGGCGGCCGGGCAGAGACGCTCCTCACTTTCCAGACTGGGCAGCAAGGCAGAGGGGCTCCTCACATCCCAGACGATGGGCGGCCAGGCAGAGACGCTCCTCACTTCCCAGACGGGGTGGCGGCCGGGCAGAGGCTGCAATCTCGGCACTTTGGGAGGCCAAGGCAGGCGGCTGGGAGGTGGAGGTTGTAGCGAGCCGAGATCACGCCACTGCACCCCAGCCTGGGCACCATTGAGCACTGAGTGAACGAGACTCCGTCTGCAATCCCAGCACCTCGGGAGGCCGAGGCTGGCGGATCACCCTTGGTTAGGAGCTGGAGACCAGCCCGGCCAACACAGCGAAACCCCGTCTCCACCAAAAAAATACGAAAAACAGTCAGGCGTGGCGGCGCACGCCTGCAATCGCAGGCACTCGGCAGGCTGAGGCAGGAGAATCAGGCAGGGAGGTTGCAGTGAGCCGAGATGGCAGCGGTACAGTCCAGCTTTGGCTCGGCATCAGAGGGAGACCGTAGGGAGAGGGAGAGGGAGAGGGAGAGCGAGAGCGGAAAAGGAGTTCTTAGTGTATGGATGAGAAACTGACTGATCTGGACTTCCCACATACACCATGGTATTATAATACTTGGATTCATATGGGTCAGTAATCATCACCTTTGAAATCATTAAAGGTCAAGTGTCAGTTTTCAGGAAGCTCTTCTCAAAATCAAGTCCTATTTAGATGACACTTGCATATTCTCACAATGCTTTCTGTTATAGGTTAAAACAGTGTATAATATTCATGCCTTATTGCTAATTCCACATGAATGGTCTGCTTTTAAGACTAGAGCAGATTGTTCCATTATTAATCTTCCATTTCCAATGTTTAAAAAAGTAATATATTGTATGTTCTCTATAAAATAAAGTAGATAAGTGAACAAATGCTTGTACCTAACGTAAGCAAATAAAATTAATAGCTAAAAATCAAATATAGTTGATAAACCAATGGTTGTCTCAACTTTATACTAGTTATTTTTGCAATTTCTGTTGAGGCTTTGTCAAAACTTAAAATGAGGCTAGCCATGGTGGATCACACCTATAATTCCAGTACTTTGAGAGGCCAAAATGGGAGAATTCCTTGAGACCAGCCTGGGCAATATAGCAAAATTCCCATCTCTACAAAAAAATAAAACAAAGAACATAGCTTGGCATGGTGACAGGTACCTGCAGTCCTCAAGTAGAGAGGCTAAGGTGGGAGTATCACTTGAGCCCAAGAGTTTGAGGTTACAGTAAGCTACGATAGTGCCCCTGCATTCCAGCCTGGGTGACAGAGTGAGGCTGTGTCTCAAATAATAAATAAAAGTTTTAAAAATAAGTAAAAATCAATCTAATGATCTTGCTATAAGTATTCATAGAATAGTGGATTGATTTTTAATTATATTGAATTGTACTTTCTTTTTAATAAAAGAAGGGAGGACTCTGGTCCTGTTTCACTGCTTCATGTCCTCTACTCCAGGAGGCACCAAGTGGTTCTGCTACAGCCTCTGTCACCCCATGACCTGTAGGTACTGGGAGATCTATAGCTAAGGAAGTCCTGGAAGCTGGGTTCTGTTGCATTTGAGGATGTGGCTATGAACTTTAACCAGCAGTGGTGGGCTCTGCTGGATCCTTCCCAGAAGAATCTCTATACAGGTGTGAAGCAGGAAAGTTTAGGGACCTGGCTTCTGTAGTAGGAAGAGCCAAAATGCCCAACTGGATGTAGCTAGGTAGAACTTCTTCCAATCAGAGACCAGACCATCAAGAAGGCTGGCACACTCTGAGCAGATCTTCGGAAGAAAGACATTGAGAGTGGACAGAGGGAGGACAGAGACCGTAGGCTGAAGCGGGAGGAAGCTGGGAACCCAGCCGGGGTTGCCAAGCACCAGGACACCTTTCTGGCCCTGAGTGCCTCCTGGGAAAGGTGTGGGTTAAACAGGCATGGAGGGGCCCACTCTCATCACGGACCTCCAGAATCCTACCTGCAGGAAACCCCTTGGACCTGCAGGAACTCAGATGGACATCTGAGCTAGCAGGGAGTGCTGCTTGGAGAGTTGGCAGAAACAGGATTCCAGCCTGTGTGGAGCCCACAGGCTTTGGCACGGGAATGGCTTCAGGGGTGCATGGCCAGGGATACCCATCCCCTAAGACTTGCCATGCTTCTCTTGGTGGCTTTGGCCTTTGTGGACTGGCGAACCTGGACAGAACAGGGCTCTCTTGACGGTGAGACGGGGCCGGTCTAATCTGAGTGCTCCACTGTCTGAGTGCTGGCCTCTACCAGGGTGCCTGCCTAGCAGCACACACTTGCAGCACAGCCTGAGATGCCCAACCAGGTACTTCTGAGCAGCAACTGCCATGGCTTTTTCACTGGCAGACCCTGCCTGACCGTCAGAGAGCTTTGGCAGACAGAGCCCTACCAGTGCACACCTGCCCAGAGCTTTCCCCACCATTTTCCTGGCAAGCACCAACCCACAGCCTCTCCCAACCACTTTTCCAGCACATGTGCACAACAGCCCCCACCACACTGCCATTGCCCCAACAAAAGCACTTTAGCCAGCACTCCCCATAGGAGTATTTTGCCGGTAGACCAGTAACACATTGGCCACTCCAGCACAGAAGCTGTTTAACCTGAGGGGCCACAGGACAAAGCTGTGGGCCTGGTCCTAGCTCCCAGGGTTAGAGCATGAGACCTGTTTAAACTAAAGAGCATCTACACAGCCATAGAAACGATCCACAGAATAAACAGACACCCTACAGAATGGGAGAAAGTATTTGCACAGTATGCATCTGACAAAGGTCTAACACCTAAAATCTATAAGCAACTTCAGCAAGAAACAACCTCATAAAAAAATGGGCAAAGGACGTGAGCAGACACTTCTCAAAAGAAGGCACACACATGGCCAACAGCATACGAAAAAAATGTTTAAAGTCATTGATCATTAGAGAAATTCAAATCAAAACCATAATGAGATACCATCTCACACCAGTCAGAATAGCTATTTAAAAGTAAAAAAAAAAAAAAAAAAAAAATCAAAACAAAACAAAAAACAGATGCTGGGTGAGTCTGGGGAGAAAAGAGAACACTTCTACACTATTGGTGGGATTGTAAATTAGTTCAGCCAACTGTAGAAAGCAGCTTGGAGATTTCTCAAAGAAGCTTAGAGCTACCACTTGACCGGCAATCCCATGACTAGATATGTACCCAGAGGAATATAAATTGTCCTACCATAAAGACATATGTATGTGTATGTTCATTTTAACACTATTAATAGCAAAAACATAGGATCAACGGCGGACTGGATAAAGAAAATGTGGTACACATACACCATGGAATACTACCCAACCATAAAAAGGAACAAGATCATGTCCTTTGCAGCAACATGGATGTAGCTGGAGGCCATTATCCTAAGCAAATTAACACAGGAAAACAAAACCAAATACTACATGTTCTCACTTATAAGTGAGAGCTAAACATTGAATATACATGGACACAAAGAGGGAAACAAGGGACACCAGGGCCTACTTGAGGGTGGAGGGTGAGAGGAAGATGAAGATTGAAAAACTACCTCTGAGTGCTATACTCACTACCTAGATAACAAAATAATTTGTGCGCCAAACACTGGTGAAATCAAGATTACCTACTTAACCCTGCACATGTACTCCCTGAACCTAAAATAAACTTTGGAAGAAAAAATAAGACATAAAAAGTAAACTGTTGACAAATTAACACCAATTGCATAAATAAATAAGTAAAAAGAAAACTCATAAAAACTCTACACTTAGAAAGAAGGGTTCCAAATGGGTATTTTTAACAATGGGTAAAAATGAAAACATATCTCCTTTGTGCTACCCATCTTTGTTTTCTCTCCTCTGCTTTTTTCCTCAATCTTGTTTTACCAGAAGGTGATGTAGTGTTCTTTATATAACTCACTTACTTCTTTTTTAATATAATTTGTAAAGGACAAATTCTGAAGAATTGAAATATTCTGTTTCTAATACTGAAATCGTATTTAAGTGAACGATGGAAAACACAATGACTTTTGTTTTGCTCATGTATAAAACTTTCCTATATAATTTCAGTCATTTTATATTAGCACTAGTCATTGAAACACGTTATTAGTCATTTCTTTCCTTCTTAGTTCATAGTTTTGTCTAAAAGAAAATTTAAGTACGGACATGAAAATAATTTAATTGAGTGATAGAAATTATTCTTCTACCACCACATGTTGCTGTTTCTCAACTAGTGAAGAGAAACTACCCTTGCTCTTTGATTCTCTAAGTTGCTGGATAGTCCTTATTAAACCAAGAAAAGGAGTGAAGTAACATGGGACCACTAACTGTGTGGCTCAAAGGCAAATAAACTTAATCTCTGAGTTTGTATTTCCACTTCTAAAAATATAAGAGATTTTCACTCGGAATATGTTGAAGAGCCTTTCTAACGTTACGTTTCTATGCATCTGTATTTCTGACATTATACATGTGCCTACTCATTGTTCCCTTATAACTTAGAGTTTCCAGAGCTGGTTTTACCCCAGGCCACACAGTTTCTCTCATTAGGCATAATGTTGTCTACCGGTTTGTCTCTGTGCTACTTAGGGGGATCTTGAATGACCTAAAGTCATAAATTGATACACTGCTGACTCCCAGCTGTAACATCAAAACAATCATTTTTGTTTTCATCTTTGAAAGCTTCCTAGGAAAGCATTTTCAGAAAAATTTCAACACTGTTTCCTTGAGAGTGGGGTTTGCAAATGTATATATGAAATATGAGGAAATTTTCAAAATATGAAAATTGCAGAAGGCAGTTTGCACAGAAGCTGAATGATGGCGAAATTTTTGTGGGAATAGTTTTGAGGCATCTCAACCTGATGTCTTTATGCACTTTATATGAAACTTTTTACATTTGTTTCTTACAGAACCAAGTAAGTTTCTCCATAACTGAAAGATAGATTGATATATTTCCTTTAAAAATATGTATGTTAGCAAAACTTGGAAATATTTTCTTCTCTATTTATATGTCCTCAAAGATATATACAAAGAAACTTGAATTCAAGTGAATTGTGTCATACTTTCTTTAAAGATATAATCACTCTTAAAATCTCTTTTAAATATTGTACATTACATATATACGAACAGCTCTGCTAATTCCCTTAGAGATCTGGTCTTTGCCAAAGACCTTAGAAAGGCTACATTTTGCTCTGCTCTACTCATCTCTGCTTTTCATCAGAGAATCCCTAACATTTATTCTTTTTTGGAAGAAACAGTCTCAGACCGTTCTTTAAGTCTCCATCAATCTGCTTGTTTTGGTTGCTAAACTCAGAAAGAGAAAGAAAATGACATTAGGAATATGTGTGTTCCAGCCTCCATTTTCCATAAGAGTTCCTTTCTTCTGCTAAAAACCAAACAAAATAAAACAGATCATCTTAATATAGGGAAACAGAATGCAAAGAACATGGATTTGTAGTCAGAGGTTGATTCAAATAACAATGCTACCACTAACAAACTGTATGATGTTAGGTAAAATGTAATTTATCTAAACCTTCCAAAGTGATGTTATAATGCTCCTCTCTCTGTGTTGATCTGAAGTTTGAATGAAATAATGAAATTATATATTATCTCCCTATAGGTAAATATATCTATATTTGAAGGTAGTTACCGTCCCTCCCAACACTATTAAGTACATGGTTTTAAGGGGACTCCCAAAGGGATAAAGCCATACAGAAATATCTTGAGGATGACAGGATATCTAAAAAACAGATGGACCTGCATTACTCTTCAAACCCAATTCTTCCATCTGTGGAGAAGGCAGTGAATATAGTCCTGGGAGGTTGCAGCACATGAACAAGGAACCAAATGTTTATTATAAGTTATTTGATGAGTAGGTTGCAAAAATTTTCTCCCATTCTGTAGGCTGCCTGTTCACTCTGATGGTAGTTTCTTTTGCTATGCAGAAGCTCTTTAGTTTAATTAGATCCCATTTGTCAATTTTGGCTTTTGTTGCCATTGCTTTTGGTGTTTTAGACATGAAGTCCTTGCCCATGCCTGTGTCCTGAATGGTAATGCCTAGGTTTTCTTCTAGGGTTTTTATGGTTTTAGGTCTAACGTTTAAGTCCTTAATCCATCATGAATTAATTTCTGTATAAGGTGTAAGGAAGGGATCCAGTTTCAGCTTTCTACATATGGCTAGCCAGTTTTCCCAGCACCATTTATTAAATAGGGAATCCTTTCCCCATGGCTTGTTTTTCTCAGGTTTGTCAAAGATCAGGTAGTTGTAGATATGCGGCCTTATTTCTGAGGGCTCTGTTCTGTTCCATTGGTCTATATCTCTGTTTTGGTACTAGTACCATGCTGTTTTGGTTACTGTAGCCTTGTAGTATAGTTTGAAGTCAGGTAGCGTGATGCCTCCAGCTTTGTTCTTTTGGCTTAGGATTGACTTGGCAATATGGGCTCTTTTTTGGTTCCATATAGGGCTAATATCCAGAATCTACAATGAACTCAAACAAATTTACAAGAAAAAAACAAACAACCCCATCAAAAAGTGGGCAAAGGATATGAACAGACACTTCTCAAAAGAAGACATTTATGCAGCCAAAAGACACATGAAAAAATGCTCATCATCACTGGCCATCAGAGAAACGCAAATCAAAACCACAATGAGATACCATCTCACACCAGTTAGAATGGCGATCATCAAAAAGTCAGGAAACAACAGGTGCTGGAGAGGATGTAGAGAAATAGGAACACTTTTACACTGTTGGTGGGACTGTAAATTGGTTCAACCATTGTGGAAGTCAGTGTGGCAATTTCTCAGCGATCTAGAACTGGAAATACCATTTGACCCAGCCATCCCATTACTGGGTATATACGCAAAGGATTATAAATCATGCTGCTATAAAGACACATGCACACCTATGTTTATTGCAGCACTATTCACAATAGCAAAGACTTGGAACCAACCCAGATGTCCAACAATGATAGACTGGATTCAGAAAATGTGGCACATATACGCCGTGGAATACTATGCAGCCATAAAAAATGATGAGTTCATGTCCTTTGTAGGGACATGGGTGAAATTGGAAATCATCATTCTCAGTAAACTATAGCAAGAACAAAAAACCAAACACCGCATGTTCTCACTCATAGATGGGAATTGAACAATAAGAACACATGAACACAGGAAGTGGAGCATCACACTCTGGGTACTGTTGTGGGGTTGGGGGAGGGGGGAGGGATAGCTTTAGGAGATATACCTAATGCTAACTGACAAGTTAATGGGTGCAGCACACCAGCGTGGCACATGTATACATATGTAACTAACCTGCACATTGTGCACATGTACCCTAAAACGTAAAGTATAATAATAATAATAATAATAAAAAGTTATTTGAGTTGAGTTCTTATACTGGCTGTATAAGAACTGAATATAAAGTATGTGTGATAATAATCTGGAGTATAAAATAAGACAGTGGATGTATAGAACAATGTTTTTTACTGTATTGATACTAGCCATTCATATCCCCTCAATTTCCCTCTTCCTTTTTCTGAACCCAGGCCCCTCTGCTGATGCTCTCTCCTTGTACTGTGTGCCTTCCTTGCACTGGTATTGATGTTCCTCCAGCGGACTTGGTTAACCGTCATTGAAAATAATATGTAGCATTTCTATGAACTAATTCATCTATTTATTTCCCTATCTTGATTTTTTGCCAAAAATAGCCTTGTGGTACCACAGAGAAGCTTCTTATTCACAGGAGTCATTATGATTTCTACTCAAATCTTTGACGGTCACCTTGGTTTTTAAATGTTCACACTTCAAGCATATTTTTCAAATCCTTAAAAACAGTATTTATGTTATTTAATACATGTCTCAATGTTAAGAATTCACTTTTGACAAGATAAGCATTTTTATCTACTCTTTGTTTGTTTCAAATCAGATTTCCGGTCTGTATTTCCTGTGTACGTGAGAACATCAGGAGAAAAGAACTTAGGTTGTTTCTAATGCCCTTGGGAGACTCTTCTTAACTCTGTGTTATCAGACATTAACAGTTCCAGTTACGGAAATCATTAGAATTTATTTTTTCTGACAGGTAATTGACCCATAGCTCTCAAGGGTGGAGTGAGTGGAAGAGAAAAATGAGATCCCAAGCAAAAATAAACTTTCAATAATTAGCCCCAGCAGAACAAGTTCTGCTGGCATTTCATTGTCCCCTACTGATTGTGAGAACCCAGTGTTCTGATGTGTCCTCAAGCTCAGATACTGCATATGATTACACCCTTCCACCCACTGAAGGAGTTAGACGAGGGTAGACGTAACCATTATCTTGGCATTCCACTGGTTTCCAAACAGTATGTTCCTTAGAACTTCAATTTAATAAGATGCTAACAGGTATTAAGCAAAAAGTTTCTGTAGTCACATTCTTTTGAGAAAAACTTAGTTAAACAAAATTGAACAAAAATCTTTGTTGTAAGACTACTCAGAGCATTTAATACACAAATGTGTAACGTGACTCTCCCAAAGAAAGATACAGTAATATAGTTAACAGCTTGTATATTTCCAAGGAACTCTTTGTTTTTTACAGAATATACTATAGAGTATATTGGTAAGAAATCTAAATCAATATCACAAATATATCAATTTTAAAATGTTTCCAAACAAAAATCTGCACTGAAAATAATTTCACCAGTAAGTCCACCGTTATTTGTTCAATGAGTACCAGTTTACTCTTTGCCAAAATAATCATTTAGCGTGGACCTAGAGTCAAGAAATAATGACTGTATAGCTATCTCGTGAAGAATAAGACTTAATGGTTTTTTTAAAATTGTTGTTGTTCAACAGTTAATTCAGATAAATTAGTTTCCAAATCAGATTTGTAATTACTACCTTACTGATACAATTTAAGTAGTGCAGTTGACATGTTCAAATAATAAAATAATTTTATTAACCAGCTCCTGGTTATACTGGAAACCACAGGATTACTCGATAAAAGCAGAATTAACATGTCTATAGGAACCATCTCTATGAAAATGTTCATAAACATGCAAAAAATATTATTCAATAAACATCAAGTAGGAGGCATAAGATCTTCACTCAGAAAAATGTTTATTGTAAGTTATTTGAGTTGTAATATTTTATAAAATTTTTAATACTGAAGCTTTAGATACTATGTTTAAATGAAAGATTTTATGGAGAGCTATGCAAATAATAATCAAAATATTTGGATAGTTAATCCCAAATATGATAAACTCAGACATGGCAATACATTAACGTTTTCTTAGAAAAAAACCCAAAATGTTATTGTTCTGGATTTTATAGATATTTTAGTTTATAATGAAGTTGATTTTTATCAGTTGTTTCCATTTTTTTTACCAGTACTTTTTTCCTCTCCAAATGCTAAGTATTTCATAATACTTTTTGTAATGAAAGAAATGTAAATATTTTATATTTTATATCACATTTGAGATTTAGATTCTTCTTTTATTAATTAAAGATAATACCAGGACTATTACAAGAATTAAATGAAAGAAGGTCTGTAAGGTATATATTTTTAAACATTCATACACTGGACAAAAAAAGGTATAAATATAGGCATTACCATATTTTTTATAATGTTATGTTTAAAAGGTGATTTAGCAGACATCAACAGGGGATTTGAATCAATAATTTATGTCTATTCTGATTTTAGAATCTAAAAGCCATGTAATATAAAACTATCTCCCTCATCCTCGAAACAACAAAAATTATTTCATAAACTATTTTTAAGGCTACGGAAACTCTTATTAGTTCTCCTTGTATTTGAGGTCCTAGCCAGTACAATGATACATAAAAGAGAAATAAAAGGCATACAGATTGAAAAGAAAAGGGATACAGAGTGGAAATAGATTATCATCTACTCACAGACAAGATGAATGTGTAGAAAATCCTAAGGAATCTACAAAAGTAAAATTGCTAGAAATAATAGAATTTAGCAAACTCACAGGATGAAAAGTCAGGATACATAATTCAGTATATTTTTATATACCAGCAACAAATAATTGAAAAATAAATTTAAAATAAAAATAATACCACCTACAGTCACATCTAAAAGCATGAAATGTTTGAAAATAAATTTAGTAAGGTGTGAGCAAGACCTTACCCAGAAAACTGTCAAACATTGCTGAGAGAAATAAGATAAATAAATGGAGAGATACCAATTTCATGGACTGGGAGACTAAACCTTATTGGGATCTCCGTTCTCCACAAATATATCAGGAGATTCAATGCAATCCCAGTTAAAATCCCAGTGAGCAGTAATGTAGTACTTAATAAACAAATTCTAAAACTTGCCTGAAAATGCAAATGCTTAGAAAAAAGAAAAAATGTTTTAAGGCTTAATATAAATCTGTAAAAAATTAAGAGGGTGTGCTATTTGAATCATAATAAAATATAAATCAACAAAATAGAGTCCAGAAATAATCCACACATATATTATTAGCTGATTTTCAACAAAGATTCAAGGCTGGGTGTGCTGGCTCATGCCTGCAATCCCAATGCTTTGGAAGCCAAGGGGTGAGGATCGCTTGAGCCCAGGCATTTGAAAACAGCCTGAGCAACATAGCAAGACCCATCTCTACAGAAAAATAAAAAAATAAAAATGAGTCAGGCATGGTGGCAAACACCTGTAGTCTTAGTACTTGGGAGGCTTAGGTGGGAGGATTGCTTGAGCCTAGGAAGTTGAGGCTTCAGTGAGCCAAGATTTTGCCACTGCACTCCAGAGCAGTGACAGAGTGAGACCCTGCCTCAAAACCAAACAATGAAAGATTCAAGATAATTCAGTGAGGATACAATAATCTTTTCAATAAATGATGCTGAAGTAATTAGATATCCATATGAAAAAAATATGAGCCTTGCCATTAACATCATTGTACCCCAAAATTAATTTAAAATAAGATATATTGTAAAAATTAAAATTACAGAAATATTAGAATAAAACAAGATCTTTGCAACTTTGAGGTAGGCAATCATTTCTTAGGACACAAATCATGAAAGAAAAAATAATAAATTTGACCTCATTAAAATTAAAACCTTTTTCTCTTTGAACAGTACTATTATTAAAATGAAAATACAAGCTATGGATGGGGAGAAAATGTTTAAAATACATAGATCTGACAGAGAATTTGTATCTACTACACATAGATAACTTTTACAAGACAATAATCCATTGATAAAATTGGCAAAATATTTGAACAGACATTTCACAAAGGAATATATACAAATGGCTACTAAGCATATGGGGAGATGCTTATTATCATTTGTTATCAGGGAAATGCAAATTAATGCTAAAATGAGAAACCATTACAGACCCATTATGGCTAAAATGAAAAAGCCTGGAAAGGATGTGGAGGAACTGGCTTTATAATACATTGCTGAAGGAGATGTAAAATGATACAGCCACCTTGAAAAACAATTTGACATTTCCATGTAACATTAATCAAGCTCTTTCATTCAACAAAACAACACAGATGTCCATCATCAGGTGAGTGGATAAGCAAATTTTAGTATATTCATACAACAGAATACTATTAGCGATACCAAGGAATGAAATACTGCTACTACAAACAGCATAGGAATTTCAAAATCATGAGAATGAAAGTCAAAAATGAAAGAGTACGTAACACAGGATTTCATTTATATAAAATTCTAGGGTAGGCTAAATTCATCTATAGTAACAAAAAGCAGATCTGTGATTGGCTGGTTCTGGAATCAGAGATGTTGATTGCAAAGGGCATGAGGAAAAGTGATGGAAATGTATTGCCTCCTGATTGTGGTGAAGGCTGTGTGGGTATGAACACTGGACAAAACTTATTGAATTTAATACTTACAGCAGTGTGTTTTATTGTGCACAAATTATATCACAATGAAGTTGATTTAAAGGAGGAGAAGAAGGCTGGGTGCTGCGCCTCATGCCTGTAAACCCAGTACTTTGGGAGGCCGAGGTGGTGGATCACTTGAAGTCAGGAGTGCAAGACCAGTCTGGCCGACATGGTGGAACCCCATCTCTACTAAAAATACAAAAAATTAGCCAGCGTGGTGGTGGGTGCCTGTAATCCCAGCTACTTGGGAGGCTGAGGCAGGAGAATCGCTTGAACCCAGGAGGCGGAGGTTGTAGTGAACCAAGATTGTGTCGCTGCACACCAGCCTGGGTGACAGAGTGAGATTCCGCCTCAAAAAAAAAAAAAAAAAAAATGAAGAGAAAAAGAAGAAAAGGAAGAAGAGAGTCAGCCCATGCCAGGCCAAGTGCTGCAGTAGAAGGAAGCTATTTTTCTGGCATACTGGGTCTTGCTTTGGTAGAGCACCATAGAGGCAAGATCCCCAAGGCAAAGGCTAGTCAGAAGGCCTTAACAGAGCCACAGAAGTTGACATGCCCAGCATGGCTTGGCTTGTAAGCAACAGAATTGTCCCCTGCCTTGAGAATGGTGAGGGGTTAGAAGACACTTGAAAACTACTGCACAGACAATTATGTCACTCGGCGTGGTGCAGAAGTGGTAGATGAATCTCTTGCTGAGAAGAGGACAACAGGATTTTTCTGATAGGAATGAGAAACGACACAGCCACAACCTGTATGTGCTGACAGTTGGGATCCAGGTGTGATGTCAGCATGTTCAAAAGTTAACTGGGATCAAGTTCTCTCGGTGTCACAGGCCTGGACAACTAAAGTCTCAGACTTCAGACACAACTCTAGAGAAAGGGAGTAGGAACCCCAAATTGCCACCTCACACAACATTCGGGGTGCATATTAGTTATTGAGATGTGTTATAGAAAAACAAATTGGAGCTTTCTCACATCTGAGGTTTAAACTGAGATCTGTACTTTGTATATCTATGATCATCAAGTAAATTTTTGCTTGTAGATGTTCTTTTTTCCTTTTAAAGAGGAACACCACAGAGATCACCAATGTTTTAAAAGTAGTCTCTTTACCTTAATACTCTCATTCAAAAAAGAAAGAAAGAAACTGTGCTAGGACCCTTAAAATTTATTTTTGGTAGAAATAAGAAATCATGAACCCAAGGTAGTTACATATACACCTCTCACAAAAAGATTATACAGCCCAGGCACCTTGTGCTGCCAAATTCGGAGTCCCCAAGCCGATCAGGAAGACTTCCTGCCACTCTTGCACAGCCGGGATGACACCGGGTCAGCCTGTCGCTTTGCAAGCTGCTGGACTAAGGAAAGGAGAGCATGTTGAGAAGGAGGTGGGAGGAACGTGAAGAAAAAGAGGATGGAAACAGCAGAGGTTTTGCAGGAATTTTGAGAATAATCAAACCTTTCTTATCTTGACTATGAGCCTCCAAAGGGAAAGCCAAAGAATCGATGTTAATGTATTTTCTGCTTTACAAATCATCAGTCTGATAGGGAAACTGCAGAGTGGATTACATAGCCTCCTCAAGATGTTTCAAAAGAAAAATACCAAAGGTAGAAGAACCGGAAGTGGAAGGCGCTAACCACAGACCATGGAAGCGTCCAACAGGAGGCAGAATTAACTCTGGTAGATTTGATTAATTGTCCATTAGGGATCATTCACTTCCATGCCACCGCACTATTAAGCTATTACCATATATAAACTATACTAGCACTATTGTATCTGCATATATAGCCTCTATTTATTTGCTTATACCAATTTCTGCTTTCTTGTTCGTTATTTAAATAATTCCCTAGTTAGTAATGGTTAAACAGTCTTTTCTTCCCTTCTCCTATATTTCTGTGTGAGTTATTTTACACCTGAACTGTAACTATGCTGTTTCATAGGAAAGTATTCCTTGAACTGACTGCAAGCATTTTATTTTATTTTTCTAATAATCATAGCAATGTTAAACATAAAGATAATTCTAACATTTGTGGCATGAAATAGAAGTCTTGTTTAACAGAGACCATTCGAATATAATTGTAGTGATGTTAAGATTTACTTTTAAATTTGATATGCATAAGTAACTGACAGAATGACAGCTCTCCTAAGGTAGATGATGGATTATAACAGAATAGCAACATTTGAAGTTCTCTCATTTAAGATTCTGAGATTCATTTTGTTAGAGCAGTGGTTTTCAAACAGGGATTTTGTTGGTGTGCAGGGCAGGAGTATGGGTATCACTGGAGAGATGATACTAAAACCATCTGGGGAGGTTTTCAGATTTCAGTTCTCAAATTCTGATTCACCTACAGGGAAAGGTTGTAGACCCTAAAACAATTTCCCTAGGCAAGCTTAATATGTGTCCTCTACTCCCATCCTTAACCCCCCATCACCAGACTGAGAGGCACTGTGTTAAATCATTTTGCTTATCCGTTAGACAGGCTTCATTGAGTAATGGACAGGGTGGAGGGAAGGGAGTCAGCCTTTACCAAGCACTATGTAAGTGTAGTCGCCGTACTGGCCACTTTTCATGCAATGGGGCTCAAGAAGGTCTCCAGCAATGACATCTCTGGAATCTTTAATTCCCTCAAGTAGGATTTAGGGAATTAGCAGTCAGTGATTCTAACAATGAATGACCTAAGTTGTCCCCAGGGACACTGGATAAAGGTATTATTGGTCTCCAAATGGCCTTCTTTTGCAAAGTGTTGTATAATAGCAATAAGTACTCTGAATATATCATGGTCTTTGATTGGCAGGCCCTGGGGATGATTTGCTCAGAAATACACTTTGGAGCTGCCATTTACTAATTTGAATCTGTTGTTACTCAGAAGCATTGTATTGCAAGATTGAAAATCTGAGGAAATATTCAAACAGTCTAACAATGAGAAATACATTTATACAGTTTAAATATTGAAACACTGAGCAAGAGGGTGATATCGCATTGTTCTTTAAGGTTTGATTTCTATGTCTCTTACTCTCCAAGTGAAAATTGTAGTCTATATATCTTTATTTCTCTAAAGTATAATTAACATGTTCTAGTTTTTTATGAGAATGAGAAGCAAGAATTGAAAATTAGTTGCATATATAGGGTAGCATTAAACAATATGGGGATTGGGGTTTTGACCACTGTGCAGTTGAAAATCTGTGCAATTGTAATTGGTTAATGTAGCTCTTAAGCCTCTTTTGACCTATAAATTTACCCTCCACCTCTTTTCTTTCCTTTTAATTATTTGTTGAAGAAGCTGTTGTTGGTCCTGTTGTCCCCTACAGTCTGGTCTGTGCTGATTGCATCCCTGTGGTGTAGTTTAACGACTTCCTGTGTTCTCTGGATTGCTGTAAATTGAGAGTTGGATCCAGAAGTTACATTGCGTTCATATTCCAATTTTATTACAAGACTGCTTTATGGGCAGTGATACATTCATCATCCCACTTTTTGTTGTGTTAACAATCATTGATGCTCAATGTCTAGATGTGGCAACATGTTTTTCAAATGAAGATTTAACTGGAATATCTGCATGCATGACCTTTTTAGAAAAAAATTAATCCACTAAAAATGAGCAAGAGTAGCAGCTACCCACTTTAGATAGGATATGTGTTCTCTGGACCCAAAAGTCCCCATAAACCCACTCCCCGGTCATCTGCACTTGGTCTATGCCTTCATTTATATTTTCTGCTGATCTCCAATAGGGCTTTACCATCTCGAGCAGAACTTCCGCCTAAATGGAAGCAACATAGAGAGTTGAAGTTTTTCATTTGTTTATTTGTTTGTTTTAATTAAAGCTAGTAAACACAGAAGGATTGGAGTAGAGCAAAAAAGAAATACAATATTGAGGACAATATTTATATAGAAGAATGAAAGTACTTTTGGTAGTAGAAAATAAAAAGTAATAAATATGAGTAACTAGTAAACCAAACATAGTTCAAAGATTTGTAGTTTGAATATATACTATGTCAGAATGACAACTCAAGGAGAATTTAACAATCTCTCAAACATTTCTCTTGCAAGGACTAAAATATTTTATCCATGTCCAGTCTAAAGTCATGATAGGTTTAATTTACTCCAGTCTAGTAGTATCAAGGTATCATTTTCTAAATACAGTTTTACTCTGCCAAGTTTTAAATTATTTTAGTTTGATTAAATTGTGTCTTCATCTATCTTACCTTCATCCTTCAGTTATGAATCTGTTATAGTAAGATGCCTCTGGCTTCACGGTAAGTTCTCTGATCATCTGAATCTGGCTAAATTGTTAATAAATACAAAGAGTTTTTAAACCACAAACAATGTCCCAGAGGAGAAAGTAACCAACAAACATTGAAGTAAATCCTGGTCAGAACACTTATTGAAATCCATAAAAAAAAAGACAAATATTCTCCAGTCTAGTTAACCACAATAATAAAATAGTAAGATCATTTTGAAATGGTAAAATCACTCTGCTCCTAGACAATCTTATTTAACATTATCTTGGTTTTTATTCTTTAAGTCTCCTATGAATAATGAAAATTATTCTTCTAGCCTAACAGATGTTAAAATAGTATTTCTTTACTTGAAGCAAACCTTAAATTTCCACTATCAACACTTTAGGGAAACAATAGCATTTTGGGGAAAGGAAAGAAAGAACACTAAAATGTTACTTAACAATAACATTCTACATACTATTCTAGAAACAGAAAGCTCATTAAGAACATATTAATCAGCTCCACACGTGATTTCTGAGGAGGTTTTTGGAGGAATTATTTGTACCCAAAAGGAGCTCTGAATTCGTTTGTCAGAAAGAATGACTAAAGACAACATACACGAAAAAGAGAGCCACAGGAAAAAAAAAATTAATAATTGTGTTTGGACATGGCAGCCAAACCATTGGCCATATATTAATTCATTAAATAAATATTTACTGAACCCCAATTTTGTGATAAAATCTATAGAAAGAATGACACCTGTTTTTGAAGAACAATCTGGTGACAGTGACAGACTCAAAATATGAATTACAATAAAATGTGGTCAGTGTCAGTACAAACACGGACAAGTTGTTCCTAGAACACAGATGAAAGGGTCAATTGTTTTGCCAAAGGGAGTTAAGGAAATATTCACAAAAGGAGTAAATTGTGATGTGGGAGTTAAAGAGTAAAAGGCAAGAAGCATGGGAGGTAGGGAGTAGCAGACAAGAGCCAGCACAAAGGTGCAAAGACACAAATGTACATGGTGCATCCTATATAACACCGTGCAGAATATAAGATTTGTAAATATAAAATCAGCTGGGTGCGGCGGCTCATGCCCGTAATCCCAGCACTTTGGAGGCCAAGGCGGGTGACCACATGAGGTCAGGAGTTCAAGACCAGCCTGACCAATATGGTGAAACCCCATCTCTACCAAAAGTACAAAAATAGCCGGGTGTGATGGTGCACACCTGTAGTCCCAGCTACTCATGAGGCTGAGGCAAGAGAATCACTTGAACCCAGGAGGCAGAAGTTGCAGTGAGCCGAGATCACACTACTGCACCGCTCCAGCCTGGGTGACAGAGGGAGACTCTGTCTAAAAAATAAAAATCAGGTGAGTGGTTTCTGGCATTAAGTGGCTCAACAATGTCAGAGTTTCATTTCTAAAATTCTGTTGGTTCTTCATGCTTGTAATTTCAAAGTCACAAGATGACTGCTGTAGCCACAGAAGTCTCGTAACCTCTGCAGTGGAAAGAATTAGTGAAGGAGTTTCTCAACAGTGTCTGTCTTCTTTTGTCATGAAAGTAAAATATTTCCCAGAAATGACCAGCAGAGTTTCACTTATATTTTACCAGCGAGAATTACATTAAGGACCACTCCACTCCTAGCAGCAATGAAGTCTGAAAATGGAGATATTTAGCAGGCTCTTGGCTTTAGGATTCTCTCAGCAAAAGAAAATGCAAAAGTGGATACTAGATTAGGTACAAATCCCAATGCCTACTATCTCTTCAACAGACGGAGAGAAATTAATGACAATCTAAAATTCTGTAGGCAATGACAGTATCCATCAAGAGGGAGGGAGAAACAGGCAAAAGTAATCTCTCAAATGAGAATATAGGAGAGTAATTATATATATGAAAGAGGGAAGGGCTAATGACGGAGAAGGACACAATAAAAACCTCTGAAATGCAATAACATGCAAATGGTAAAACTAAACGAAAGCATTGGGAAACATGAGTAAACCTGAACAAGTAAACCTTGACTGTAGAAAATGATAATGATAACAATAACAACTACTAATTTGATTAAAAGATTAAGGATGAGTGAAAATCCTAAACAACAGTAACATGCGTGATTGGATAGGATAATGAGAGCTAAAGCATTCCAAGATTCTTATATCCTTCAGGTGGAAGATACCGGTACTGCTTAATATTGTATTAGCAATGTATGCTTGTCAACATTTTAAAGATGGCATTTAAATAAGAGATTTTCTGCTCCTTTTCAGTCTTTCCCCCTCCTGATTTTGAAATGGGAGAGTTCCATTATCCCCTTCACTGGGCATGCAATAGGGGTGTGGCTCACTTCTTAGGTGCCCAGCTGCTCAATCCCTAGGGGAAGCATGTAGACGAGTAGGTGCGGAGGTCATGGGGAGCACTTCTGGGCTCTGACCCCATGGTAGTGTCTAAGGGTGAGTGTTTATGACTCCCAAAGTCCAAGTGGGCATGTGTTACAGTGTGCTCTTTCAGTTTGGCCACCTACAGGCAACTTGTGTTAATAGCTCAGTTAGACCCTCTGCCTTATTGCAAGGGCAGAGGACTTTCTGTATCCTGAGTTCTTGTCCAGTGTACCGGAAAAATTAGATCACATGTGGGCTTGGAGGATGAGTGCAAGGTTTTATTGAGTGGTGGAAGTGGCTCTCAGTGAGATGGATGGGGAGCTAGAAGGGGGATGGAGTGAGAAAGTGGTCTTCCCCTGGAGTCAGGCTGCCCAATGACCAGACTCTCCAACTCCCCACTGCCAAACTCCCCTCGGCATCCACATTGTTCCACCATTGCTAGTCAGCTTGTGTCTGCTGGTGTGTTCCTCTGCTCCTCTCAATGTCTAGCCACTTGTGTTTGTGCCCACTAAGGTCTTGGGCTTATATGGGCACAGGACAGAAGGTGTAGCAGACCATAGTGGTCTTGGAAAATGCAACATTTGGGCACATAGACAGGAATGCCTGTTCTCTGTTAGGTCCATGGCACAGGCCCAAGGGTGGAGCTCTCTCCAGGACTCTTCCCTTCTCTACCCAGCACTTCCTTGCCCTCCTCCCATATCACTTCGATCTTGGTTGGGTCAGAAAGTTGTTAACAAGGAGTAGGAGGGATGCTTCTGAAGGGATGGCAAGAACCACACTGCTTTTCTAGGAGAGGGCAGCTCATCTCAGAAGATACTGGAGGGACTTTCTCTTTAAATGATGACGAAAATGGAAATTAACATATTGAATTGAACATTCTAATTTCTAAATCAAGACTATGTTTTGTGTAGTTCCCAAACTCTGGGTGAATTAGAGTCATCTGGGGAGCTTGGTAAAGGTACACATGCCAGGCCCTTTCCTATTTTTGTTCTGTTTTACCTTAAAGTATGTATAAGACATCATGTTATCTAAGAGTTACCAGACACGTCATGAATTGCCTGCACTCTTATCTAGTACTAAGGGTGAACTTTGCTCATGTCATCATTTTTTGTTGGGGTGGGGGCAGTTGTAGTAGGCTATTCTCACATTGATATAAAGAAAATACCTGGGACTGGGTACTTTATAAGAGGTAATTGGCTCATGATTCTGCAGGTTGTACAGGAAGTATAGTGGCATCTGCTTCTGGGGAGGCCTCAGGAAGTTTCCCATCATGGCCAAAGGCAAAAGGGGAGCAGGCACATCACATGGCAAAACAGGAGCAAGAGAGCAAGGTGAGAGATGCCACACACTTTTACATGACCAGCTCTCACAAGAACTCACTCACTATTGATGCAGCCTCATTGTCTGGGGTGACACCCAAGGTTTATTGTCTCACGGCACAGAGATCAAAGACGTGGACACAAAAAGAATGAGGCTAATCTGCTTAATAGGTGAAGGAAAGAGAATAGCTCTCTGCTACAGAGAGGGGTCCCAGAAAAACGGGTTGCCAATGTGCAGTGAAACGCAGGGCAGGGGTTGTAGATGAGCTAGTTGGGGGGGTGTTGTCTGATCTACATAGTGCATGATAAACTGGTTAGAACTAGGTCTGCCATCTGTATAGGGTGCAAATCTCTGTCAGCCTCCGCCCCAATCTTTTATTATGCAAGTAGATTACCTGCCTGAGTTTCTCCATGTTGCTGAGTTCCTTCTTACTCTGCACATGCTAACAAAAAAAAAAAAAGAAAGATGCAACTTCCATGGTGGACATGCCTGGCCCCCAGGTAGCCCTTTTCTATTGGCACAGCTGCCATCATTCCCCTGTGCAAGCTTCCAGCTTCCTTATCTACGTTTGCAGCTTGATCTTTCTGGCTGCTCTTTGTTAGAAACAAAAAATGATTTCTAGGGCTGCTTTTTGTTAAAAGGGAAGTTTTGCCACGGACTCTTTTGCCCTCACTATCTGCCTAAATAATTTCTTTCTATCTTCTATATCACTATCACCAGGATAGTACCAAGGAGGATGGTGCTAAACCATTCATGAGAAAACTGCCCCCATGATCCAATCACCTCCCACCAGGCCATGCCTCCAAAATTGAGAATTACATTTCAATATGAGATTTGGGCAGGAACACACACACAAACCATATCAGCAGTTTTTATGGTTTGATTTTAAAGCATAAAAAGACATGCACATAAGCTGTCTATTCATTTTCTGTGCTGCACAGCCTGGCATTGGGATTGTTTACCCTGATGGCCAGATGGGCTACTCTTTCCAAGACAGCTTTGGAGTTCTTGGAAGAGACATGGTGAACAATCTCAGTGCAGCAAGATTTGCTACACATCAGCAGCACTTGCAGCTCCTTGACAGTATGGAACAGGAACTTCTGGAAGGTGCTAGGCAGCATGTGTTTTGTTTTCTTGTTGCCTCCATAACCAAAGTTGGGCATCAACATCTGGCCCTTAAATCTTCTCTGCACCTTGTCATCAATACCTCTTGGTCTCCACCAGTTACACTTAACTTGGACCTGTCCATCTGACTGGTGCCAGATGAACTTCTTGGTCCTCTTTTTTACTATCTTGGGCTTTAGGAGGAATCTACATTTGGTCTGATGCCAAGTAGGAGATGGCTTGCACCTCGGTTGGCAGCACCAGGGAAGAGAGCTCATCAATGTTTAACAGGCAGAAAAGACAAATATAAAGTTGATTTCTGATTCCTGCTTATTCAATGACCCATCACATATGTATGTTAAAAAGTTAAGAACAAGCACTAAGCAAAAGAGAAGTGGAATGTCAAACTTGCAAAACAGTAGAGAATAAAAATATTGGAAGCATTAAAATGAACCCCTTTGAAAAAAAGAGGAAATAATAACTAAGGGAAAGTAGATTGTATTAATAAGGCAACTAATTCTATCTGTTCAATTTATCCACCCCAAAATGTCAGTGGCTTAAACAATTAAAAGTAAATTCTCAGTCATCTGTAAGTCCAAAATAGGTGTTCCTGGCCTGATAGCTTTTGTCTAAACAGTGATGCAGAGATCTAGGTCTTCCCTATCTTTTGGTGGCCATCCATCTTGCAGGGCCAGAAGCTGAGATAGGAAATGTTTCAGTTATTTATTACTGTGTACTAAATTACCCCTAGATTTAGAAGCTTAAAACAGCAACATTTGTTATCTCATTGTTTCTGTAAGTTTAGCACAATCCACTGCTTTAGGATCACAAGGCTGCAATTGAGGTCTTGCCTGGGGCTGCATTCATCTCAAAGCTCAACTGGAAAAGGATTCACTTGCAAGCTCACTTCCAGCACAGGTACTAGGTCTAGAATGATACCACCTATTGCCGTGATCAAATCACAGCCAAAGCAGGCAATGACCAGCCACATCATCAGGTTTCTATAATGGCCCCAAAAGCATTTCCCTCTAGCTTAAGGGACACTTCACATCTTTTCTCTTACTCCCTATAACTCCATTCATGAAATTGACATGAGTAAATTACCTACAGGACTTTACCAATGAGGATATCTCAGAAGTAGATTTTTTTCTTCAGCTTTCTAATTCCGAAAATCCAAGAAAGTATGTCAGAAACCATTTGAAATGGGTGCCTGGTGCCTGATGGGATAAGCCTTATACCTATCGCCCTTCCTAACCACTCAGTCACCTCTTTCAAAGCTCCTACTCCACTGTTTCCTACTTCTTTCTTTTGAAAACTCCCCCTCCCTTACATGGGGAAGGATTTTTCTCACCTCAGTCCCTTTTTGTATCTTCCAATGTCAAGCACTTCAGAAGTGGGTGAAATCTAGACCCAAGACCAAGGATGAAAGTGTTGATGCAACATTTTCTAAACTCCTAAGTGAACTGGTTCCAAATATTTCCTCCATACTATGCTAGAGGGAGAGAGAGTATAAATAATGAATCCTGTTGTTTTTTAAATTAATATACGGTTTTTAAGATAACAGAGATAGCAACAGTATATATGAGCATTTTTAAACAATACATTTTGTTTTCCAGTATTCAATTTTTCTGTAATTAAGCAAATATAAAAGCAACTGATTCATTAAAAGTTCAGGCCCGGTTTCTGATGTAGTACTCTTGGGACAAATTAGCAGGGAAAAGAAAACGATAGTTTCCGATGATAGGAAGAATGGAGAAGTTATAGATTAGACTTTAGTCATAGGCAATGCATATCCTGCTTTTATCTATGAGCTTCTGAAACCTGGCTGGACTTCTTGTTTCCCCGTTTAAAAAGCACCCAAAGAACACATCAGTATGGGTTCGAAAGGGGTTACCACCAATGTTATCATCAACAGTCATAACCAACCTAAGGGCAGAAACCTTGAATCCCAACTCAGGGAAAAGACTCAGACACCGAGGAGACAGAATGTTGGTGCTACTAATTCTTTCTTTGTGCACCTCACTGCCGATAAAAACCCTGTCCCATAAGAATGTGGTATTGTCATTAATTTAGTTAGCTTACATAATTGTGTTAGGATGGTTTGAGTGAAGGCATATTTTTGCTATTGGGCTTGAAGAAGGAGAAGCAAAATTTTCCCAGGGTTTCTCTCAAAAAGACTTCTACTGCTTCATCGGATTTTAAATTACAGGTCTTCCTAACCAAAGACAGACAGCCTCCTCAGATCTCTCCTATGCATGTCTTGCCTGTTCTGCCTGTTCCTCTGTGAGAATTTAGATGGATTATCTATATCTCCTTTTCAGTTGCAGCCAGCCTCTTCCATTGTGTCTACAAAGTTCTGTACTTAGCTGTGCCTCTTATTTCTGAAATTTTGTTTATCCAACTCTTATTTTCTTTTATTCTAGAGTTTGCTCTGAATTATACCTTTATTCCACACATAAATTTCAAGTGGAATTTTTAAAATTTTTTATTATTATACTTTAAGTTATGGGATACGTGTGCAGAATGTGCAGGTTTGTTACATAGCTATATGCGTGCCGTGGTGGTTTGCTGCACCCATCAATCCGTCATTTACGTTAGCTATTTCTCCTGATGCTATCCCTCCCCAGCTCCCCAGCCCCCGACCAGCCTCAGTGTGTGATATTCCCCTCCCTGTGTCCATGTGTTCTCATTGCTCAATTCCCACTTATGAGTGAAAACATGCGGTGTTTGGTTTTCTGTTCTTGTGGTAGTTTGCTAAGAATGATGGTTTCCACCTGCATCCATGTCCCTGCGAAGGACATGAAATCATCCTTGTTTATGCCTGCATAGTATTCCATGTTGTATATGTGTCACATTTTCTTTATCCAGTCTATCATTGATGGGTGTTTGGGCTGGTTCCAAGTCTTTGCTATTGTGAATAGTGCTGCAATAAACATACATGTACATGTGTCTTTATAGTAGAATGATTTATAATCCTTTAGCTATATATCCAGTAATGGGATTGCTGGGTCAAATGGTATTTCTAGTTCTAGATCCTTGAGGAATTGCCACACTGTCTTCCACAATGGTTGAACTAATTTACACTCTCACCAACAGTGTTAAAACCTTCAGTTTTCTCCAAAACCTTGCCAGCCTCTGTTATTTTTTGACTTTTTAATAATACCCATTGTGACTGGTGTGAGATGGTATCTCATTGCGGTTTTTATTTGTATTTCGCTAATGACCAGTGATGATTAGCTTTCTTTCATATGTTTGTTGGCTGCATAAATGTCTTCTTTTGAGAAGTGTCTGTTCATAACCTTTGCCCACTTTTTGATGGGGTTTTTTGTTTTTTTCTTGTAAATTTGTTCCTCGTAGATTCTGGATATTAGCCCTTTGTCAGATGGATAGATTGAAAAAATTCTCTCCCATTCTGTAGGTTGCCTGTTCACTCTGATGATAGTTTGTTTTGCTGTGCAGAAGCTCTTTAGTTTAATTAGATCCCATGTGTCAATTTTGGCTTTTGTTGCCATTGCTTTTGGTGTTTTAGTCAGTTCATGTGGATTTTTATTCATGGTTTGAATTTTGTTTGTTATGGATTGAAGTCCTTTCTGGGTTTCTTCACAGTATCACAATACATGGGTGAGAAATGAGTTTCATTAGGGGGAGAGATCATTCAGAAGGCCAGAGTCAGGGCAGAAATATACTTGATCTCTTGACCTCTCTATCATCAGTTGGAGAGGCTTGCCAGAGCCATAATTTCTGAGAGACAAACAAAGGATTCTAATGCATTACAAGAATCCTCCCACCATGGATCTCTCTTCTAAGGAAAGGAGTCACGACAATGAAGAAATAAACAGGCTGCGTTGTGCCAGGCAAGCTATTTATAAGAGTTTTCTGGAATCACCTACTGCCCTGTTCTTGGAGAGCTTGCATTCCTTGGTATACCAGTCCTCTCTGCTGGGGGCAAAATATACAGAGAGGAAGCTCCTGCTCCTGGAGGTGAAGGTTTGTGGGGACTGAGTTGCTTGGATTTAGCCCTTTTGCTCTAGGAAAAGAGACAGCTCGGGTCTTAACCACCTCATTGTCCAGGAAACCCTGCATGAACTTACAAGGTCACTTTTAGATAACTCTGCTTAATGTGCCATACCTTCCTTACTCCTCTCTTCTCCATCATATGGCCAAAATATCAAAAATCCACATTAAGAAAGACCTTTCATGATAGTCTAAGGACATCTGACTTGTCCTAACACCAAGCAGGACAGAGAGTGAAGGTGTTTTGTTGTTGTTGTTTTGAAATAGGATAGGAAAGCAGTGATATGTGATTAAGCAGAACATCATTTATGCATTCAATAAACATGTATTGAGCACCATTCCCACAGAGAGACACTCTTCTTTTAAGCTGTGATTTTCCACAGTGGCAGTGTATCAAATGCCCTAAGGAGGAGCTCAAACTTCCAGCAGGCAAATGAGAATCAGCAGTGAGGCTTTCTGCAGCTCCTTAGGCTTCCCTCAGTATTTGGATAAGCTTCAATAAAGAGCATTCAGGTTTGTGTCTGAAATCTCCACACTAATCAATGACTTTTAATGCTGGGAGTCCGAGTATGCCTCCACAGAGATAAGGCAGAAAAAGAGTGAAAAAACACACTGTCAAAAGAGTATTCCTGAATACGATGAAACAGTGATTACCACTCCTTTTAAGAAAACTGAAAAAAATGAGATATTTGAAGTTTATATTTTGGTACAGTGGAAGGTGAAATAAAACAAAAAGCTCCATTGTATGATTTTTTTTCACATAAATATACTTTTCTCCCATGTTTATATCTTTGCCATACCCTTAGGTACAGAAGAAAACTTAAACCATCCATCTATCCAACTCCGTGTAAACAAATAGGTTTCTAATGTCCTTCCCACATGTGAATTGGAAGAAGCCAATCGAATCCTAAGGTTTAAATATCATTAAGATGGGTCCAATGTACAGAATAAAAATAATGGGATTTTTAAAAAGTAATTCAGAAGTCTTATAAGATCATATTTTTATGTGTGTTTCAAAAAGCTGTAATACTATTTACTGTCAAAAATTGTTTTTAAAAGAACTCTGCACTAAATGGATGATTGCTAGCCTGTACAGCTTGATAATTTGTCCTTTGTGAATCATTTAGTTTTATAAATTTAAGTAAAGCCAGAAAGAACTGTATATTCACCTATATTACCCCATTGTGTAAATTACATTCAGGGGGTGAATTAACTATGTTGAGCGAAGTATTGACTCCTTGTGGCCACAGGGCTAACATTGAGGAAGTTACCGCTCCAGCATAGTATGTAGCAGCATGCGGGTCAAGAAAAGGTAGAATATCTCCCAGTTTATGAAATTAACTCCCCAGTAGTGATTTATACAGACAATTTGCTTTTTTTTTTTTTTTTTTTTCTTTGGAGACAGTCTTGCTCTGTTGCCCAGGCTAGAGTGTAGTGGTGCGATCTCGGCTCACTGCAACCACCGCCTGCCGGGTTCAAGCGATTCTTCTGCCTCAGCCTCCCGAGTAGCTGGGATTAAAGGCACACACCACCATGCCTGGCTAACTTTTTGTATTTTTGGTAGAGACGGGGTTTCACTGTGTTAGCCAGGATGGTATCGATCTCCTGACATCGTGATCTGCCTGCCTGGGCCTCCCAAAGTGCTAGGATTACAGATGTGAGCAACTGCGCCCAGCTGACGATTTGCATTTTTGAACTTTTTTTTTTTTTTTTTTTAGACAGAGTCTCTCTCTGTCACCCAGGCTGGAGTGCAGTGGCAAGATCTCGGCTTACTGCAACCTTCGTCTCTCGGGCTTAAGCAATTCTCCTGCCTCAGCCTTTTGAGTAGCGGAGATTACAGGCGTGTGTCATTATGCTGGGCTAATTTTTGTATTTTTTTAGTAGAGCTAAGGTTTCACCATTTTGGCCAGGCTGACCATGAGCTCCTGACCGCCGGTGATCTGCCCGCCTCAGCTTCCCACAGTGCTGGGATTACAGGTGTGAACCACCACACTTGGCCATTTTTAAACATTCTATTAGACAGTAAGGGCTTGATAGTTTTTTATTTTGATTTACATGAAAGGTTAAGTTTTTAGTGTCTCGTTCCAAATTGCTCACTGTAGATTATGGGGTAACATTAATTCTTCCAAGGATTAATGGATACTACTGTTTCAAAAAAAAAGATGAGAGACATCTCTTTGTTAAATAAGTTTGGTAAACGCAATATTACAAAAAGTTAGGCAGGTCTTTTTAATGAACAAATTTACACTCTTTAATAAAGTATAATGGATCGTGATTTTCCAGAAATGAAATTTGGCGTTTATCAAATGTAGATGAGCAAGTTATTTGCCTTTTATTTAAATAAAATAACATTAACATCTTGCAGAATACTAAGTCTTAGAAAACAGCTAGTCTTATCTATCATAAAATGTTTGCATTTTCAAATCACTCTCCATTTACAAAGCAGAGTCACGAAGTGTTACAGCAGCACTGTATATAGCAAAGACAGTGCTCAGATTTTTATTCCATTCACAGATGGAGAAAACGACCTAAACCTGTTTAATGTCTTGACAAAATCCACACAAGCAGATATGTGACATAGAATGATAGGCTCCTGATTCCTAATATCCTTAGGAATATTGGTAACATGTATTTTAAATACTTCCTTTATGTAACTTTTATTATTTTATAATTATTTTTTATAATTATTATAATTATTATAATTATATTATTTTATAATTATTTTTATAATTTTATAATTATAATTATAATATATTATAATTATATTTTATAATTTATAATTATAATTATAATATATTATAATTATATTTTATAATTTATAATTGTAATTATAATATATTATAATTATATTTTATAATTTATAATTATAATATATTGTAACTATTATTTTATAATTATTTTATAATTATACAAGATAAAATATTAAAAAACATATATTTTTGCTTCACTTCAGAGATAACTAAAATATATTTTCTGTTATCAAAGAGCAGTAGGGAATTTGCTATGTGTACACAGAAAAGCATCAAAATAGTCCTAAAGGGGTTGAATATAGGGGAGATTACATCTGATCTGAGATCAGGAAAGATGACAAGGAGAAAGTGGAGCTGGAGAAAACCATCTGATTTCAAGTTAGAAAAGAAAATATCCCAAGCAGAATTTACCATGGAAGTAAGGACATAAAGACGGGAAACCTCCTAGTCAGTTCATGGAAGGGAATAGTTGGAGACAAGACCACAAAGGGAAATTGGGTCATTGTAAAGTGCTTTGAATTTGAGCATAAGTCTACATTTCATTGTGGAGGAGTAGAGAGCCACATCAGTCATTGAAGTTTTGTGATTAGAGGAGTAATATTGTAAATGGCTTTAAAAGGATTATTGCAATGTACTGAATGTTTTTGCCCCCATGTCCCCCCCAAAAATCTTATTTCTCACAAAAATCTTATGTTGAAATGCTAATCCCAATATGATGGTGTTAGGAGGTGGGGCCTTTGGGAGGTGATTAGGTCATGAGGGTGGAACCCTCATGAATGGGATTAGTGCCTTTCTGTTTCTTTTTTTGTTTGTTTGTTTGTTTTTTTTTTTGAGATGGAGTTTCACTCTTGTTGCTCAGGCTGGAGTGCAATGGCATGTGATCTCAGCTCACCGCAACCTCCGCCTCCTGGGTTCAAGCGATTCTCCTGCCTCAGCCTCCCGAGTAGCTGGGATTACAGGCATGCACCACCACGCCCAGCTAATTTTTTGTATTTTTAGTCAAGATGGGATTTTTCCATGTTGGTCAGGCTGGTCTTGAACTCCCAACCTCAGGTGATCTGCCTGCCTCGGCTTTCCAAAGTGCTGGGATTAAAGGTGTGAGCCACCACAACTGGCCTAGTGCCTTTCTTTATAAGAAGAAGCAAGAGAGCCAGCCAGCCCTTTTCCTCCAAGTGAGGACCACAGGGAGAAATTGACAGTCTGCAACCCAGAAGACAGCCCTACCAGAACCCAACCATGCTGGTACCCCAATCTCAGACTTCTAGCCCCTAGAACTGTGAGAAATAAATTTCTGTTATTTGTAAGCCACCCAATCTATAATATTCTGTTACAACAGCCCAAACTAAGACAATTAATAATTTCCTAAAAGGATTGTTATAAGAATAAATGATGTAATACAGGTAGAGAGCTTAGAATACTGCTTAGCATGTCAAATGTGCTATATAGTATTTTAAATTTTAATTAAATATTTTAATTTTTAATTATACATTTTAATAATTTTTAAACAAATATATGTCTACATTTGTTTTTCTGTTTTTATTTTATTCTTCATACAAACAATTTTTATTCATACAAACTTTCATTTCATTGTATGTAGGAAAATTCCATTTGTTTATAGAAACGGCATCTTTTTCAATACAAATGTTATACTTCAGTTGTTTATAGTTATTCATCTTTTAGAACTTCTGGATTTTCGACTTAATTAAGAAGGATCCTCTCCTCTAGATTGTAGAAATAGAGTTCCAAGATTTTTTACTAAAGGTATTTTTGTTATTGTTGTTTTATATTTTATATTTGTATATTTTTTAACTTTTATTTTACTTTTAGGGGTATAAGTGCAGGTTTGTTACATAGGTAAACTCCTGTCATGGGGGTTTATTGCACAGATAATTTAATTATCCAGATATTAAGCCCAGTAACCATTAGTTATTTTCTCTCATCCTCTTCCTACATTCATATATTTAAACATGATAGGAAACTGCATTTATTTTCTTCTAAATGGAGATCTAGTAGTGCCACTATCATCACTGTATATCAAATTTTTTCTCTTTGAATCAATGTAATGCTATTGTTATATATTACATACATATATAGAGAGAGAGATTGAATTGTCTGTTCTGTTGATCTAGTATCTATTTTCATGCTAATAATGCATTGATTTTATTAAAGTGGATTATCTTTTCATATATCTAGTAATGAAAGTCTTTTCTACTGTTCTTTCTTTTCATCTACTATGGTTGAGCATTTACCCTTTTAGTATATGAACTATAAAATAATTTGTCTCATGCCAAAAAGAATCGTTTTGAGGAATTCTAATTGGAATTGCATTATAAATTTTAGGAGAAATAACACACTATAGTGTTACACTATAACACACTTCTGCTATGAGAACATATATATCTTTCTAGTTCCTTCAAACCTTGTTTATGTACTTCAGTGTTATTTTACAGTTTTTTAATGTAAATCCCTATAACTGTTGTGAATGAAATGGGGTTTTCTTTCATCTCCATCTCCAAGTACTTATTATTAGTTTGAACAAAATGTATTGATATTTGTATATTGTACAGTATAATATTGTATATTAATTAGACTGGGCTTAATCGAGTGGTTCTTCTGCTGGACTCAGCTGTGCTCACACATTACTTCAGTCACCCAGGAGGCTCTGCTTCAGGGAGGTGGCTTATCAAAATCTCTTTTCTTTTAGGTTTTGTCCTTTTGTCTTTTTGTTTTTAAATTGGATGTGGTCTCTAGATATGCAAACATATCATCAACAACAAAAAAAATCTCTCTCTCTCTTCTTTTACAATACTTATTCCAACTCTTCATTTTTTTTCTCATGCTAAATCCACTGGTACCTTCATGATCATTTTAAATAAATGTTAACAGTGTTGGAGGCCACTGCTTTCTGCACTGTGATTTTAGTGAAATACTTTTAGTGTTACATTATTTAGAATATCATCTGTGGTTAACATAGTAAAAATATTTTTAGCATACTTCAGCAACTTGCTCCTCTTGTTTTTCTGAGAGATTTTATAAGAAATATTCTTATTTATAATAATTACTTGTGAACTAAAAGTAAATTTCTAAGCCTCCTCACACTCACCCCCCAACCATATGAATGGACCTTGCCTCTAGGCCAAGGGCATTCCAAAGTTAACGTAAAAATCTAGTTCACGCCATGATGGGAACGAGTGGTTGGACATGCCTCATTTTACCCTCCTCCCTTTGGAATTCAGGCACAACTGACCAGCATTCACATTAAAATAGAGATCTTAAGACTTCATGTAGCAATAAGACATCAAATTCCAGTGCAACTCTAGTATAGCATCACTTGACAGCAGGCCCTTAAATAAATTGAAATATTTTGCCAAAAATGTATTTCTTTGATATATTTTGAAACGGCCTTGCAAAGCTGTCTCTTGTGGGAAAAAAATTTGTATTCCCTAGAGAATCCCTTTTCCTTTCTAGGTCTTTTCCCTGACCCAAGAGAGAATTAACTAAGAGTCTGGCACCTTTTTAAGTATGGTAAGAAACATTTACAGTCTGTTCTCCCTGAAGCCTGCTGTCTGGAGGCTTCATCTGCATAATAAGAACCTTGGTCTCCACAACCCCTTATCCTAACCCAGACACTCCCTTTTATAGATTCCAGGTCTTTAAGTAAACTCTTTCACCCAGTTGCCAATTGGAAAATCTTTGAATCCACCTATGATGTGGAAGCCCCACCCCTGCTTTGAGCTGTCCCATCTTTCCAGACCAAACCACTGTTCATTTCGCATGTATTGATTCATGTCTTATGTCTCCTTGAACAGGCACAGTGGCTCACACCTGTAATCCCAACATCTTGGGAGGCTGAGGTGGGCAGATCACTTGAGGTCAAAAGTTCGAGACCAGCCTGGCCAACATGGTGAAACCCCATCTCTACTAAAAATACAAAAATTAGCTGGGTGTAGGGGTACACACCTGTAATCCCCGAGGCACGAGAATCACTTGAACCTGGGAGGCAGAGGTTGCAGTGAGCTGAGGTCACACCACTACACTCCAGCCTGGGCAACAAAGTGAGACTCTGTCTGGAAAAAAAAAAAAAAAAAAAAAAAAAACTATAAAACCAAGGCCGACCACCTTGAGTGTATATCATCAGAACTTCCTGAGGCTGGGCCACAGACATGTCCTTAACCTTGGCAAAATAAACTTTTAAATTGATTGAGACTTGTCTCAGATACTTTTTGGTTTATATACTCTTTCAGCATTTATTTACATTACCAAATAATCTTAATTTTGTTATAAGAACTTTTGGTTATATTTTCTAATACTGAACTACCTTTCCACTGCTGAATTAAACCTTTTAGCTCTAATACCATTTTCATGGGTTGAAGTGTGTCCCTCTAAAAGACATATTAAAGTTCAAACCCAAGTACCTGTTAATTTGCCATTGTTTAGAAATAGGGTTGCAGACATAACCAAGTTAAGATGAGATCATCAGTGTGGGCCCTAATCCCATTTGACTGATGTCCTTATGAAATAAATAGGAGAGATAGACACACAGAGAGAACACCATGTGAAGACAGGCAGAGATTGGAATGATGCATCTATAATCCAAGTAATGACAAGGACTGCCAGAAATACCAGATGCTGAGAGAAAGACATGCAACAGATTCTCCCCTACAGGCTTCACAAAGCTGACACTTTGATTTCAGACTTCTGGCTTCCAATTCAGAAACAACAAATTTCTGTTAAATAAAGCTATGTAGTTTGTGGTACTTTGTTATGGTAGTCCTTGGAAACTGACGCAACCATCATTTTATATATTGCAGGATTCTACTTGCTAATATTTGATCAACAATTGCAATGTAAAGTATAATTATTTTAAAAGTCTGTATTTTATTGATTATGATTTTGTTGTTACTCTAAGATTTTACAATTAACTGGAGAGATACCCATCTTTTTTTATGATTAGACAATTCAACCAACATTAGAATCATCTTTTTTTTTTAAGGTAAATGGACCAGTGGTCTGGAATCATTATGCTCCTTTAAGTTTTCATATTTGTTTCCAGTTTCCATATGGCTACTCTCATTTCTGTAGTTATGGTTCATTTTGCAGTCCCAACTTGTCTATTCATAGTCTTTGTTCTATAGTTTCTCTTCTTAGTGAGGAGGAGGGGTCAGAAGAGGGTTGGACAGTACCCCAAAGGGGAGAAATAAGCTTGCAGTGCCTCACCTGGTCACGGCCACTGCAGAGACTTAAAGTGGCTAAAGGGAGGCATCACAAACTGCTGGGTAGCCTGAGTCACATGACTCTAGTGCTCCATCTGCCAACATCCAGTGACAGCGTTTTGTATCAGTTACATAAATGCAAAAACCACATCAAAACTTAGAAACTTAAGATGACCACCATTTATTTTATGATTCTGGGTATTGGCAATTTAGGCTGCTCAGCTGGGCTCACACATGTGACTGTAGTTACCCCAGCCTCTCTGCTTCTGGGATGGGCCTGGCTATGAGTTGGGGTGATTGGCATGACTGGGCCACATACCTTTCATCATCCAGAAGAGCAGCCTGGGCTCTTCCCAGTGGCACAGGACACCAAGAGAAAGCCCCAGTGCACAAAGCTTTTTAAGCCTCCCTTCGTGTCACATTTCCTAATATACCATTTGCTAAAGCAAGTCGTTGAAGATAGCTCAAACAGTATGAATGTCACTACCAATGGGAGCAAATAGGAAGGGGAAAAAAATTGTGATTATTTTTTGTGATAAACCACACAGTATGCCTATGGAAGAGCCAAGGGTAAGCTGGAATCCCTGCAAGTTTTCATCCAGGGTCAGGAATGCTTAGGACATATAACAGGATCTTTCAGGGTGTGGATGAATTGCAATTTGTACGGTAGGGGAGGGACAAATTTCTGTCTCCTAGTACAACCGGGAAGAAGTAACAGGTGAAGAAACAACTTCCCTCGTTAGTCTCACATAGAGTAACAAGGAGTTCTCTAACCTCTAGGAAAATCAGAAGAGTGGAAACCACCTTCTTTTAATTAATGTAGTTCTTGCCTGAGTCGTCTAAAAGGGCAGGAAAATTGGAAGAGGGGAAAACCATCCTATTTTTAATTAACTCACCTTTAGTCTGAGGTAGTTAAAAAGGGCAAGTGCTTTCTTTGGCAGTCTCAGCTTATCTGGGAAGGGCTGCGAATAGTGGCCATGTTGCAAATTTGAAATGCAAGAGCAGAGGTAAGGCCACTGCAAGGTTGGCATGGCCTGTGTGATGGTATATGAACAAAGGATCAGTCACTTTAGGAACACAGAAAATGCCCTTGAGATCTCACCAGACTTCAGACTCATATCTTACAATTTTCCTCAAATCTATTTCTCCAAATGTGTTTCTCTCATCCTTTATAACTTGAGGAATAACCTTAAGAACCAGCACAAGTGTACAGCCTGAAAATTAGTCATCATGGTTTGCTTGAAAAGTAGACCAAGGAGATTTTTGAATACTTCATTTCTTTAAGGAAATACTGCTTTTTGCTGGGCTCATTGGCTCATGCCTGTAATCCCAGCATTTTGGGAGGCTCAGGTGGGCAGATTGCCTGAGCTCAGGAGTTTGAGACCAGCCTGGGCAACATGGTGAAACCCTGTCTCTACTAAAATACAAAAAATTAGCCAGATGTAGCTGTGTGTGTCTGTAATCCCAGCTACTTGAAGGCTGAGGAAGGAGAATTGCTTCAACCCAGGAGGTGGAGATTGCAATGAGCCAAGATTGTGCCACTGCACTCCAGTCTGGGTGACAGAGAGAGGCTCCATCTCCAAAAAAAGAAAAAAAACATACACACACACAAGAAAACATTGCTTTGAACAAATATGGCTCTATTATAAAAAGCCCAAATTGTATAAACTTTAATGGATGTTAATATATGTGTATAAATAGTTTCATACATATTGAACTTCAATTTCTTTTAGGTGACTCCTGCAATTTTTTTTTTCTTTTCTGAGATGGAGTCTCACTCTGTCACCCAGGCTGGAGTGCAGTGGCGTGATCTTGGCTCACTGCAAGTGTGCCACCTGGGTTCAAGCGATTCTCCTGCCTCAGCCTCCCGAGTAGCTAGGACTACAGGTGCATGCCACCACGTCTGGCTAATTTTGTGTGTTTTTAGCAGAGACGGGGTTTTGCCATGTTACCCAGGAAAATCTCATTCTCCTGACCTCGTGATCCACCCGCATCAGCCTTCCAAAGTGCTGGGATTACAGGCGTGAGTCACCGCACCCAGCCAACTCCTGCATTCTTACTCTGACAATGCTCTGATGGAGGTTGCCAATGACAGTATTTTACCGTAGTGGTCACAAGGATCAGATACAAGTGACTCCCATCCTATTACTCCATCTGTTTGGCTATGGGAAATGGTTCAAAGAGAGACGCATCCCAGGGAAAGACAGTCCTCATCCTTGCCTTGACTTCTTTCACTTATTTATTTATTTATTTATTTATTGAGACAGAGTTTCACTCTTGTCACCCAGGCTGCAGTACAATGGTATGATATCGGCTCACCGCAACCTCCGTCTCTGGGGTTGAAGCAATTCTCCTGCCTTAACCTCCCAAGTAGCTGGGACTACAGGCGCACACCACCACATCCAGCTAATTTTGTATTTTTAGTAGAGACGGTGTTTCACCATATTGCCCAGGCTGGTCTCAAACTTCTGACCTCCCTTCTTACGTGCTAAGAATAACCTCATTGATTTCAAGACCATGTACTTATGAAGACGTAAAGAAGCCAAACTGATATAATGAAGCTGCAGAACCAGCAGGTGTAGGAAACAGGGAGAAAGCCCTTCAGTTGTTGGAGTCCTTGGATACAGGGCTTCCTATCTCCAGATGTCTCCCTGCTTTTTCTGTGGCTTGGTCTCTGGTTACCAATATAACCCACTAAATTCTCAGTTTGCTTAACTAGCTCAAGTTGCATATCCTCTCACAGACAACCAAATTACCCTGAGTAACACAAAGTACTTGTCAGCTTGCTTTATACATTAAAATATATATATACATTTTTTCTTTCTAAGGGAGTAATTTACTGTGGTTGAATCTTTTTTTGTTTACTTGATGTTTTTCTTTTCTAAATTGGGAAAAACCTCCTGCACTTTATAGGTGAGGGTCTGCAGGAGAGCTGCATTGATACAGGTCCCTGCTGCCTGCCCAAAATCAACAGCAGATAAGACCTTTCTTTAGAATACTTGGTTTCAAAGATGCTTGTTTATTGTTACTTTATCTGTCCTTGCATAAGACTAAAAGAAACAACACCATACTGTCTCAGTGGGAGTTCACCCATTTATGGGAATTGGTTTGATTTTGTGGGAATTTGTCTCTGGGAGATTTTTTTTCCCCCTCAGATATATTTAAAAATTAAGGCAGGTTGTAACTCCACCAAAAGCCCAGATTACAACAACTAAAGTTTTAAAGAGGCAAGTAGGGAAGTTTCTCAAATACTGTGAACTAGCTCTTTTCATTTGGCTTATTGTTTGTCAAAAAAATACAATTTTTTTTTGAAGAAATGGCATGTTTGTATTGGGGAATGTAATTCTTCCCAATTTTGAAATTTTCTTACCGGATATTGTTAATTGTATCACTGGCGCATTAAATTATTTTGTGCCCTTAAAGCTAGATGGTTTCATGTTTAATTTCTTGAATGGTTATGCAAATAATACAATTGGTTTCCTATAGCACATATGTATAGCATATTTTATGCCATTCAGAAATGAGTGCATTTTCACTAAAACTGAAATGGCTGCAATGTTTCGTGTTGTCTGTTAGTGTTTTGTTTGAACAACTCTGGGACCATAACAAAAATAGCTAGGAAATAATATTAGGTGCATAATATGGTGGTTCCATTAGGTACTATAATCAGAAATAACAGTCAGCAATCCACCTGCCTTTGGACTGCTGTGAATGATTAAGAACCCAGGTTTTATGTGAAGATTTCATGAGCCTCTTGTCATGATCTCATAGAACTTTCTGGATATGAACTCTGTATTTGTAAATTTGGCAGCTTTTTTATACAAAATTTATTGTTTCTTTACTTTCTTGATGGGCTTTGGGGAAGTAGAGAAAATATTAAATTGGGCTAATAGCTATCTCTACATGCTGAAAGTCCTCTGAGAAATTGGAAATAGGTTAAAATATTAATCAGGAAATACTCAGGTACTAAAATAATCCATGTGCCAGAGGTTTGTTGTATTATTTCCAAAAGTAAGACTTTTCCTTAAATGTTGTTTTACATCCCTAAGGAACAAGCACTTCATTGTGAACCTCTTTTCCTAGGGGAGAGAAAGACCTTGAAACTATTGCTTATAACATGGGATGAAAATTACCAACAGGATAGACTGGCAGAGATTTGGAGTTAGTGTAAAAGAATGTTGCCTGCATCATTCTGACACTACAATGTGCAATTTGCCAACAGTATATTGGTCGCTGTTAATAAAAAGTCGCTACATATTAATTAAGCAGAGAAGAAAGAATTAGCATTGGCACAAGGAGAAAAGGAAATAGATTCAAAACGTAGCACTTAAAGTGAATGAAAAAATAAAACAATCAAAGAGTAGGGCTTAGACAAAGGTACTTAAAGCCTCAGAAGGCGTAAGAAGAAAGAAGGCACGAGAAAAGATTGTAGACAATACCTCTAAGGCTAGTCTACGTCTAGCTTTTCACTTTCAGTATTAGTCTATATGTGAATAAATACACTTGTATGATGCCGGGAGATTGATGCCATTGAATTAATGCTTAGTCGTTTCAGGAAGAGAGTGGATGAACCTTATTGTTTTCAGGAAGTTTGTGCAGTCTCAGATGATATGGGACCTATACTTACTGGAGCTAATTCTAGTACTCTTTTTCTGAGGGTCCTTCTTGCTCAGCAGTTCAAAGATGTCATGGTTGACGTCTGTTATTCCCTTGACTTTGCCTTATGGCCATGGCATGGCGGCTACAGCTTCAGCTATCACTTCTGCATGCAAAGCTGGAAGAACCAGTGAGTACACTTAGAAAAGTGGAGTAATTGGGAAACTTTAAAAAACTGGAGTAACTGGGAAATTTTTAAACCTATTTATCAGGAAAGCAAAAGCTTTTGAGGTCTTAAAACTTATATTCCCCAACCTATGTTTCATTGGCCAAAATTAGGTCATATTGCCAGCCCTAGCTACAAGGAAGCCTGGAAAGGTGAAAAACCTGAATGTCATGATTCCCATAGCCCGATCAGGAAGAAAAAAAAAAAAAAATCAGTGTCTACTGTGGAAATCCGTTATGGAGTACGGAATTTGTCTGTCATATGGCATCATGTACTTACTGTTCTGCACGCATCTAATTGAAGAGACACCCTGAACAGGCTAAGTGTGAGCAACAAGGCTGTTTATTCACTTGGGTACGAGCAGGCTGAGTCCGAAAAGAGAGTCAGCGGAGGGTGGTGGGATTGGAGTTAGTTTCATAGGTAAGGGGTAAACAATGGAAAGTTACAGTTAGGGGCTGTTTTTTCCAGCAGGGGAATAATGTCACAAGGTGCATAGTCAGAAGGTGGGGGGAGGTCACAAGGCACAGTATCACAAGGTCAATGGATTACTTTGGGTAGGGCAGGAACATATCACAATGGTGGAATGTTGGAAGGTCGGTTAATCAGTTAAGGCAGGAACTAGCTGTTTCTCCTTCTTTAGTGGTTTTCCTGTTGCTCCAGGCTTTGTGACTCCAGGAGGCCTGTATGTGTGGGTCACAGGGGTCACAATGGCTCGACCATGGTGTAGCCCGTTCAGAGGACCTTACACTTATACACACATGATATACCTATATTCAAAGAAAGCTAAAGCACTTTCATCTTAAGGTAGGATGACTTTAAATAAAGTGACAACTGCACAATAACTAACTTCTGTCCATTTTCTTTCCAGTATTCAAGTCTGACTGTCACTGTGAAACAAATGTGTCCCTAGGCCAAGGCTATGCAAACTTTCTCCTTAAGAGCAATATAGTAAATATTTTAGGCTTTGCAGACTATGTGTGTGACACTGTCTTTGTCACAACTACTCAATTCTGTTGTTGTGTGAAAACAGCCATATACAATATGTAAATGAATGAATGAGGCTGCAATTTAAAAAAACTTTATGAACTGGAATTTGAATTTCATGTAATTTTCACGTCACTAAATATTATTCATTGCATTTTTCTTTCAACCATTAAAAACTATGAAAGCTATTCTTTAGTTCTGAAGCCTTACAAAAAAAACACTGTAGGTCACAATGCTGGCCCTTGCCCTAAGTTATCCACTTTATAATATATCTGTGAAACAAGAATTTAAATGGAGAAGGGGAAAAATATCTATTTTCAACTACCTGTAAACTAAAACTAAAATCCTTAACCCCCATCAACCAATTGAACAAACCCTCTCTGTGACAAGTGGACCCAAACAAACCTGGAAAACTGAATTTCCAGGCCGGGCGCAGTGGCTCATGCCTGTAATTCCAGCACTTTGGGAGGCCGAGAGGGGCAGATCACGAGGTCAGGAGATTGAGACCATCCTGGCAAACACGGTGAAACCCCTTCTCTACTAAAAATACAAAAAATTAGCCACGCATGGCGGCGGACGCCTGTAGTCCCGCTACTCAGGAGGCTGAGACAGGAGAATGGCGTGAACCTGGGAGGCGGAGCTTGCAAGTGAGCCGAGATCACGCCACTGCACTCCAGCCTGGGGGACAGAGCAAGACGCCTTTTCAAAAAAAAAAAAACTGAATTCCCAGCCATGATGGGAAAAGAAAGGAGGTCAAACAGATGACTCCTTATACCCTATTCCTTTGGGAGTTCAGACACAACTGCCCAGCATTAGCGTTAAAATAGAAATCATAACGTGTCCAGAATTGGTGGGTTCTTGGTCTCAATGATTTCAAGAATGAAGCCAAGGACCCTCGCGGTGAGTGTTACAGTTCTTAAAGATGGTGTGTCCGGAGTTTGTTCCTTCTGATGTTCGGACATGTTTGGAGTTTCTTCCTTCTGGTGGGTTCGTGGTCTCGCTGGCTTCAAGAGTGAAGCTGCAGACCTTTGCAGTGAGTGTTACAGCTCTTAAGACCACACGTCTGGAGTTGTTCGTTCCTCCTGTCTGGAGCTGTTCATTCCTCCCGGTGGGTTCGTGGTCTCGCTGGCCTCAGGAGTGAAGCTGCAGACTTTTACAGTGAGTGTTAAAGCTCAGAAAGGCAGTGCAGACACGAAGAATGAGCAGCAGCAAGATTTATTGCAAAGAGCAAAAGAACAAAGCTTCCACAGCATGGAAGGGGACCCTAGCTGGTTGCCAAGGCTGGCTGGGGCAGCCTGATTTTACTCCCTTATCTGACCCCACCCACATCCTGCTGATTGGTACATTTTACAGAGAGCTGATTGGTCCGTTTTGACAGGGTGCTGATTGGTGCATTTACCAACCTTGAGCTAGACACAGAGTGCTGATTGGTGCATTTACAATTCCTCAGCTAGACACGAAAGTTCTCAAAGTCCCCACTACATTAGCTAGACACAGAGCACTAATTGGTGCATTTACATAACTTGAGCTAGACACAGGGTGCTGATTACTGTGTTTAGAAACCTTGAGCTAGACAAAGAGTGCTGATAGGTGCATTTACAGTCCTCCAGCTAGACATAAAAGTTCTCCAAGTCCCCACCAGATTAGCTAGACACAGAGCACTGATTGGTGTGTTTACAAGCCTTTAACTAGACACAGAGTGCTGACTGGTGCATTTACAATCCTCTAACTAGAAGTAAAAGTTCTCCAAGTCCCCACTAGATTAGCTAGACACAGAGCAATGATTGGTGCGTTTACCAACCTTGAGCAAGACACAGAGTGCTGATTGGCGCATATACAATCCTCCAGCTAGACATAAAAGTTCTCCAAGTACCCACCTGACTCAGGAGCCCAGCTGGCTTCCCCTAGTGGATCCCTCCCTGGGGCCGTGGGTGGAGCTGCCCGCCAGTCCCACGTGGCGCGAGGGCACGCCTGCACTCCTCAGCCCTTGTGCGGTCCATGGGACCAGGCGCCACAGAGCAGGGGGCAGCGCCCGTTCGGGAGGCTCAGGCCACACGGGAGCCCACGGTGGGGGGACTCAGGCACGGCGGGGTTCAGGTCCTGAGCCCTGCCCCGTGGGGAGACAGCTGAGGCCCTGTGAGAATTTGAGCCTGGCGCGGGCGGGCTGGCAGGGCTGGGGGACCTGGCTCCCCCTCCGCCGCTGCTGGCCTGGGTGCTAAACCCCTCACTGCCCAGGCGGTGGCGCTGGCCGGCCGCTCTGAGTGTGGGGCCCACCGAACCCGCGCCCACTGGCAACTTGCACCGGCCCGCGAGCGCCACACACAGCCCCTGTTTCTGCCCGCATCTCTCCCTCCACACCTCCCCTTAAGCAGAGGGAGCCGGCTCCAGCCCCGGTCAGCCCAGAGAGGGGCTCCCACAGTGCAGCAGTGGGCTGAAGGGCTCCTCAAGCGTGGCCAGAGTGGACACCGAGGCCAAGGAGGCACCGAGAGCAAGCGAGGGCTGCTAGCACATTGTCACCTCTCAATAAGACTGATGAAACAGACTCTTTGTGGCAATAAAATTCCAAATTAGAAATTGACTGTGGTATAGCATCACATGACAGATAGCAGATGCTGAAGGAAATTATAATATTTTACCCAAGCATATACTTCCTTGACATATTTTGAAATGGCCCTGCAAAACCATGTATTTTGTCTGGGCAATTTGCATCTGTAGTGAATTTCCATTAAAGTGGCCACATCTTTTCCAGATCTAGAAGAGATTAACTAAGAGCCTGACATATTTTAAGGTCCAAAAAGAGACTTTTTTACCATCTATTCTCTCTAAGACTGCTACCTGGAGGTTTCATCTACATAACAAGAACCTTGGTCTCCACAGCCCCTTTATCTTATCTCAAGTATTTCTTTGTACTGACGTCAACCTTTAGACAAAGCTTAACTCTTTCAACCAATTGCCAACCAGAAAATCTCAGACTTCACTTATGCCTTGTAAGCCCCCCACCCCAGCCCCACTTCAAGATATCCTGCCTCTTTAGGCTGAACTAATGTATGCCTTCTATGAATTGATTTATGATTTGACATACAATTTCTGTCCCTAAACTGTTTAAAACCAACCTGTAATCCTACTGCCTTAGGCACACCTTTTCAGGACCTCTTGAGACTCTTCCCAGGACCATGGTCACTTACACTGGTTCAGAATAAACCACTTTAAATGCTTTAGAGAGTTTGTTGTTGTTTGCTTTTTGTTTTTGTTTTTTTAGTATATCTATTATATTAATACAATATGTAATATTTAATGTTTGGCATGAGTCAGCAAGGAGTGTGGCTATGGCCCTAAAGGGATCCAGAAGACACTATTGTCAGAGGTGTGTGAACCAGAGCAACTCCATCTTTAATAGGAGCTGGATAAAATGAGGCTGAGACCTGGGTTGCAGTCACAGATGGTTAAGGCATTCTAAGTCACAGGATGAGATAGGAGGACAGCACAAAATACAGGTCATAAAAACCTTGCGGATAAAACAGTTTGCAGTAAAGAAGCCAGCTAAAACCCACCAAACCCAAGATGTCCATGAGAGTTACCTCTGGCCGTCCTCATTGCTGTATTCCCAGCAGCACCATGATTTTTTACAAATGCAATTTAGAAATGCAATGGCTACTACAGGAAGTTACCCTATATGGTCTAAAAAGGGGAGGCATGAATAATCCACTCCTTGTTTAGCATATCATCAAGAAATAAACATAAAAATGGGCAACCAGCAGCCCCTGGGGCTGCTCTGTCTGTGGAGTAGCCATTCTTTTATTCCTTTACGTTCCTAATAAACTTGCTTTCACTTTACTCTATGGACTCGCCCTGAATTCTTTCTTGTGGGAGGTCCAAGAACTCTCTCTTGGGGTCTGGATCGGGACCCCTTTCCTGTAACATTGTTGTGGCATAAAGATTATTTTGAGCTGAAGATATTTGAGAATCAGCAGATGCAAGAGATATTGTAGGTTTTTGTTTTTGTTTTTGTTTTAACTTTCCTTATCTTTCTTAAAGCAGAGCCTCCCAAAATAGCTCAACTGTCATAAATCCCCTCCACAGGAGTTAAACAAACAGAAAAGATGGACTTCTCTTGCCAGAGATGAGAAGTCAGCACCTGGATGAGAAATCACTGAAATAGACATTGTCACAAAACTATCTTGTCACCATGTATTTTCCTAAAGTCCCATTTATCTTTCCTGAAAGCTCTTTGTTTTTCCATAAGTGCCCTTCTCCCCGACCCCTTCCCTATTGTGATCGTGTGTAAGTCTCAAATTCTAACTGCCTTTTTGAGGTACATTTTCTGTAAGCTCTTGTGTACATACTGAGTAAACTGTATTTTCTCTTCCTAATCTGTCTTTTGTTAGATTAGCAAGACAATTCCCAAAATATGGAAACTCAGTATTGTCCCAGAGGGTAGAAGAAAAGCTTTTCCTGTCTGACAGCGCACAGCAGCAGCAATTGGCTCCTCTGATCAAAGAGGGCCACCTTGGGGAGGTTATACTGAGAAGACATCCAGAGAGCTGTAGGTGTTCACGAACTCAAATGAATCTTGTGCAAATCCCTCTCCGTGTCAGTTCTGGTATATGACACTCCTTAACTCCTATAGTGTGTATTTTATAACATGACCAATAAAATTCCTAAGGCCATGGCACCTAAAGACCCTTTGCTTTCTGGCAGCGTGGCATTCCAAATTAAGAATTATCCTAATAGCCTTTTAATAGGTCTCTGCAGTCTTGCTCCTTCAACTCTGTTCTCTACACTACACCATGACTACTTTTAAAAAGCAAATGATTCTCATGTTAATGACTTAAATGGCTTCCCAGGCTGGGTATGGTAGCTGGCTCATGCCTGTAATCCCAGCACTTTGGGAGGCTGAGGTGAGAGGATTGCTTGAGGCTGGGAGTTTGAGATCAGCCTGACAATATTGTTTTTCATGTTCATGAAGGTGTATCTTGAGGGTAGCATTCTAGAAATGGGATTGCTGGGTCAAAGTGTTACTCAAGAGGGTTCTAGGATCTTGTGCAAGAAAAAATTGGGGGCAAGTCCATAGAGTAAAGTGAAAGCTCGTTTATCAGGGAAGTAAGGAAGCAAAAGAATGCCTACTTCTTAGGCAGAGCAGCCCCAAGGGCTGTTGGTTGACTATTTTTATGGTTATTTCTTTATCATAAGCTAAACAAGGGGTGGATTATTACTCAGTTTTCTGGAAAAAGGGTGAGTATTTCCAGGACTTCAGGATTCCTCCCCCTTTCAGACCATAAAGGATCATTTCCAGAAGTTGCCATGGGATTTGTAAACTGTCATGGCACTAGCAGGAGTGTCTTTTAGCACGTGTATGCGTTGTAATTAGCCATAATGAACTGTGAGACCACCAGAGGTCACTTCCATGGCGAGGTTGGATTTAGCAGGTTTTGGTGGCTTCTTTATTGCATTCTATTCTATCAGCAGGGTCTTCATGACCTGTATTTTGTGATGTCAGTCCTGCCGACCTCCTATCCTACCCTGTGACTAAGAATGCCTAACCTCCTAGGAATGCAGCCCAGCAGGTCTGATCCTCATTTTACCCAGCCCCTATTCAAGATGGAGTTGCTCTGGTTCAAATGCCTGTAACAAAAGCATAGATGTATCTGTAATTGCGTGATACTCCACCAAATCCTCTTCCACATATTTCTCATGTCAGGTTTGAATCAGCCTAGTTGTGCCAACTCTGACCTGGGGGCCAGGAAGTTTCATGACTCGGTGGCCAATTAAATGCTTATGAATTCCCAGTTCATTGCATGGCTTTCATACACCAACAACCATGCAAATATATCCAACACACACAGGCAGTGATAAGAGAGAGGGGGAAGGGGCCATGGTGAGTGACTCGGGAAACCAGCTTACTGACTAACACACTAGCAGGTCTGGTTATACTCCGAACACGGAGCACAGTGGGGGTCACTGCTGTTCTCCCCCAGCCTCTGGGAAAGAGGCCTCTGAGTTCTCACGGGCAGAGCTTCTGCAGTCTTCCTGGCCAGGGTCAGTGTCTTTGCAGTTTTTATGGCCCTCTGCAGGAACGTCCGTAGCCATTATCTCAGTCTCCTCTTGTCTGATCTTTGGGGTGCCTGGCCATAGCAGGTGTCCTCTTATCACCTCAGTCCACCATATATATGCTTATTACTCTGAGACATCAGCAATTTTACTGTAAGTTGACTCACTTGTCGTAAGCAACTCCATTCTGAGAAATTTAGGATCACGAAACATTAGATCAATGTTTAGATCAAACATTAGAACACGAGAGCAGTGTTGCTCTCCCACCCACAATGCGTGAATGCCTATTTTCCCACAACTTTACCATCAGAATACTTATCAATTTCTAAAATTATATTTGGCAATTGGACAGATAAGAAACATTATTTTTGTAGTTTCAATTTACATTTCTATTATTAGGAATGAAGTTGAGAAGTGTTTTCCTTTTTCTGGTGAACAATATGTTTTGCCAATTTTCTGCAAGACTTTCAGTCTTTTTTTAGTTTTTAATAACCCTATGTACTTCTGGTATTTCAGGTATTAGCCCTTTGTCTTATGAATTTTAAATATTTTGCTTTACTTCGTCATTCATCTTCCGACTTTATGTCGTTGTTGCCATGCGGGAGTTTTTATTGACTGTATTAAATGTAAATCAGTCTTTATTTTTTCTACACTTTATTCATAAATATAAATAACTAACGTCCCCACTCTCGGATTATAAACAAATTCACTTTTATTTTCTTCTAGTAGTTGTATGGTTTTCTTTAACACAGACATCTGATTCATTGGATCATATTCTGTTTACTTGCTGTCAACTGAAGAATGACGAGGCTCATAAATCTGGAAAGGAGAGCTTTGTGTCTTATAAAGGGTTGCAGCCTGCAGGTGGCCTTTCTGACAGGCTGGCTGGCAAGAACAGCCTTTGGCCAGAAGTAGGAAACAGGTCAGAAGAAAAAGGCAGGGATTTATACTGAAGGAGGTGGCCAAATATATGTATTCAATAAGCTATGGGAGGAGTCATGAATAGTTATGAGAGGAGAAACCTGTGCCTGTGCAACTGCCTCTTCATGGGACCCATGTTCAAAAAATGGAGGCATTGGTACGATCTGAGGGTAGTTTTTGGCCCTCTGATGTCAAAAGATGAAGCAGAGGACAAGGTAACTCTTTGTATACGTCCTCTATAGACTGGCCAGAACCACTCTGTGGTCAGTGGTCTCTTATCCGGAAGAAATGCTAGTTGGTTGTTTCATGGAAACTGCAATGCCACTGAGGCAGCGTCAGGCACTTGATTGATATCAGGGGTGGAGTGAATCTTTCAAAAGGGCTGTCTCTGTTTAAACCTTAGGGAAAAAAACTTAATGGCAGTCAGTGAGGGAGGGAGTTCAGTGAGTCATGTCTGACCTCCTATCCCACCATGGTCATGGATTGTTTTCAAGATTCCTCTGGCGTCCCCTTGGCCAAGAAGGGGTTCATTTCGTTGGTTGAGGGACTTAGGATTTCACTTTTATTTCTTATTGGTAAAGTAAATAACCAATTTTATCTTTCTCCAAATGTTGATTGCATTTTAACGAAAGTTTCTTAAAAGCACAGGCTTTTCTCAAGTGATTTAGATGCCAGCTTTATGATAAACTAATTTTTTATATGCAGTCGGATTATTTCAGCACTTTCTTTGCTGTTTCCTGGGTACGTTTATTCTTAAACTAACGCCAGAGTGTTTTCATTAAGAAGATTTTGTATTATGCTTTAATATCTGATAGGGATGACATTCATCACTCTTGTTTTTCAGGATTTCCTTAGATATTTTTGCTTGTTTATTTTTTTTCATGTGAACTCTAAAATCAGCTTGTCTAACTCCAAAAATAAATTACCAATGTTTTCCTTTGGACCATGCTGAAAAGATAAATTAACTGGGAAAATCATTCTATAAAAAAACTTAGAATGTATTTTAGTTTCTTCAAGTATATTTTTGTGTTTCTCTCTGTTTTTACATTTTCCTCATATAGCTTTTTACATATTTCTTATTTATTCCCAGATTTTGTATCATTTTTCTATTATAGATTGAGTCTTCACTTTCATTGAATCATTTAGTTGATTTTTATATATTGAGAGACTTTTGATTTGTGTCTAACTTAGTATCCTGCTATCTTCTCAATTATCTTAATGTTTGTATTAATAGCAGTTTATTCTTAACAATTCTCTTGGAATTTCTAGATATATGTTACATTATCTGCATATAGAGGTAATTTTACTTTTTTATTTCAATTCTTACCCTTAACTATTATTCTTTACTCTTTATTTTTATGTATTAAACATACATTGTGTAATGCCTCCAATGTGATAGTAAGTAGTGATGGCAATTTGATAGTAAGTAGTAATGGGTTTTCCCATTAATGAAAACACTGGCTTCAGACTGAGATAGATGATTGATTGATTGATTGATTGATAGACTATACATAAATTTATATTGAGTTATTATTGCTATTTTATTAAGTTTTCTTTTTTCATGAATGGTGATTGGATCACATGAAATTTTCTTTCAGCATCTATGGAGAGTATCGTATTATTTGTTCTCAGAGCTATCAATATGATGAATTTATAACAAATTGCCTACATTTGAAACATCTTTAGATTAATATATGCTACATGTTCATATGATATATAAATGTATGTATATGTGTATATATTTGTGTGTGTATATATGTATATGTGTATGTATGTGTGTGTGTGTGTATATATATATATATATTTTTTTTTTTTTTTTTTTTTTTTAAAGACAAGGTCTCTCTCTGTTGCCTGGGTTGGAGTGCAGTGGCACTGTCATAGTTCATGGCAGCCTCGAACTCCTGGGCTGAAGTAATCCTCCCACGTCAGCCTCCCAAGTAGCTAGGACTACAGGTGTGTGTTATCGTACATAGCTAATGTTTTTTTTTTTTTTGTAGAGATAGGGTCTCACTATATGGCCCAGGCTGGTCTCAAACTCCTGGTCTCGAACAATCCTTCTGCCTCAGCTTCCCGTGCATGACCTACTGCGTGTGCATGGTGGTTTATATTTTTAGGTACTGTTGAATTCTGTTTGCTAAAAATTTATTTAGGACTTTTGGATCAATATTCACAAGTGAAACATGTCTACATCCATTTTATGTGTAGTCTTTATCAGTTTTAGAAATCAGATTTACGTGACAGAAGGAGCCAAATTCTGAGAGGTGATTATAAAATGTTATAATGCATAAAGTTTTCTTTTTCCTTTTCCTTGATAATATGATATACTTCTGAACTAAAGAATAGAGATACGTGCCCTTTTCCCAGGGCTGCCAATTAGGCATTATGTCAAGAAGAAAATCACCTACAGTTTTGCAAGCCAGGACAGCCCATCACCCTTAATTTCCTTCAGGTCCCAGTTGGGCCACTAAGAGTAGTTCCAGTAAAAAAGGTGTGTCTCCCAAAAGCAATGGCAACAAAAGCCAAAATAGACAACTGGGAATTAACTAAACTAAAGAGCTTCTCCATGGCAAAAGAAACTACCATCAGAGTGAACAGGCAACCTATAGAATGGGAGAAAATTGTTGCAATCTACCCAACTGACAAAAGGTTAATATCCAGAATCTGCAAAGAACTTAAACAAATTTACAAGAAAAAAACAACCCCATCAAAAAGTGGGCAAAGGATAGGAACAGACACTTCTCAGAGGAAGACATTTATGCAGCCAACAGGCACATGAAAAAATGCTCATCCTCACTGGTCATCAGAGAAATGCAAATCAAAACCACAATGAGATACCATCTCACACCAGTTAGAATGGCAATCATTAAAAAGTCAGGAAACAACAGATGCCGGAGAGGATGTGGAGAAATAGAAACACTTTTACACTGTTGGTGGGACTGTAAATTAGTTCAACCACTGTGGAATACAGTGTGGTGATTCCTCAAGGATCTAGAATTAGAAATAATATTTGACCCAGCCATCCCATTACTGGGTATATACCCAAAGGATTATAAATCATGCCACTATAAAGACACATGCACACGTATGTTTCATGTGGCACTATTCACAATAGCAAAGACTTGGAACCAACCCAAATATCCATCAATGTTAGACTGGATTAAGAAAATGTGACACATATACTGCAAGGAATACTATGCAGCCATAAAAAAGAATAAGTTCATGTCCTTTGCAGGGACATGGATGAAGCTGGAAACCATCATTCTCAGCAAACTATCACAAGGACAGGAAACCACACTCTGCATGTTCTCACTCATAGGTAGGAATTGAACAATGAGAACACTTGGACGCAGGTTGGGGAACATTACACACTGGGGCTTGTCGGGGGGTTGGGTGGCGAGGGGTGGGATAGCATTAGGAGAAATTACTAATGTAAATGACAAGTTGATGGATGCAGCAAACCAACATGGCACACATATACCTATGTAAACAAACCTGGATGTTGGGTATATGCACCCTAGAACTTAAAGTATAATTAAAAAAAATAAAAAACTTAAAAAAGAGGTGTGTCTCTCACAGAAAGAATATAATATAAAATCAAGGCTAGTTAAATAGATTTATACATATTTCTATTCTAATATGAAAATAGATTTGACATCTCATGCTCAACTTGCAGTAATGAGGGTTTGGTGTTGACCTTGCTCTTCAGATATGCTGCAATCATTGGATTACATTCTGTGATGGCTAATTTTAGGTGTCACCTTGACTGACTAAGGGATACACAAATAGCTAGTAATGCATTATTTTGCGGTATGTCTATGAGGGAGATTGGTATTGAATCAGTGTTGAGTAAGGAATCTCCACCCTCACTCTGTGTAAACTCTATGTAAACAGGCAGCATAGAATCAGCTGGAGGCCTAAATAGAATAAAAAGGCAGAGAGAGGGAAGGAAGGAAGACAGATTCATTCATTCTCATTTTCTCCCTCTCCCTTTCCCTCTTCCTTGGACACCTTTTTCCTCCTACCCTTGGACATCAGAACTCCAAATTCTCCAGCTTTGGACTCTGGGACTTGGACCAGCAAACATCTAGATTTTCAGATCTTAGGCCTTGGACTGAGTCACACCATCAGCTTCCCTGATTCACAGGACTTCAGACTAGGACTAAGCAGCACCAGCTTCCCTGGTTCTCCAACTTGCAGATGCCATATTGTGAGACTTCTCAGCCTCCATAATCAATTGAGCCAATTCCCCTGATAAATCCTCTTTGATGCAGCTCTACTTCCTTCGATATCTCTCTCTCTTTTTTTGTATATATCCATTTGGTTATCCTTCTCTGGAGAACCCTAACTAATACACATTTTATTCTTTGTAAATGGGAATACTTCCAGTTGTTAATATGACAGAGAATAAAATCAAGATACTGGAGTTTGAGGAATTAGAGCTATTTAGCAAACCCATCCAGTGTTGTCTCCTCTTTCTTGAATTATCATGTCAACTGAGTTGCCACTGTATACTCACAGACATAATATTTTTAATGTTTTGCATCTGTGGATTCATTTAGTATAATCACTAATGATATATGTAGAATTTTAAAACCAGTATATTCTCATCACTCATGTTTTCCTCTTATTTAAATAGCTTAAAAATGTAAGTTCCATATAGTTTACAAATGGTTTGTCTTCCTCTTTCCTACTGAGCTGTTTTCCGTGAGGATTCTTAGTTTAAAAGCCAAGTTTACAGTAATTGACTCATTATATTTTTGTACCACAGAGACAAAATGCAACATTATTGTTTATACATAGCTCTTTCTCAGCTGTGCCTGAAGACAACACTGTAATTACTGTCTGTAGGCTCATCTTATAGTAATCAACAATATTTAATAAGTGTTCAATTTCAAATTATGTATGAGGTAATAAAAACAATGAGGTGATTTTTAAGAAATAACATGTTGCTATGACTACTATTTTCAAAGTTAGATGATACTAACCACAAATTGATTTTTTTTTTCCTATTTTTCTCATCTTGGCCATATGGTCAGTGAAAACAGAATGATTGAACAAATATAAGACCATATATAGATGAAGATCAATTTAGACCAATGTTTGCTGCCTTTCAGGCCTGACTTGGGTTGCTGGCTAAAGTATATGTAGCAGAGATATCCCAGGGGCTATAAGTTTTTCATCAAAAGAAACTTCTCATAGGAGAAGTGAGATTGCTCAGACAAAGTAATACATTAAAGGGTACAAAACCTCTGGCTCTCCTCAGAAGTTTAATGCAGGGAGAGAAGACAGAACCAGGGCATTTGTTATTATTCCAGACTATCAATTTGATATGGTTTGGCCTCTTGCCACCCAAATCTCATCTTGAATTGTAATCCCCACATGTCAAGGGAGGGACCTGGTGGGCGGTGATTGGATCATGGGGGCAGTTTCCCCGGTGCTATTCTCATGACAGTGAGGAAGTTCTCACAAGAGACGATGGTTTTTTTGTTTGTTTGTTTGTTTTTGTTTTTGTTTTTGTTTTGAGATGGAGTCTCGCTCTGTCACCCAGGCTGGAGTGCAGTGGTGCAATCTCAGTTCACTGCAAGCTCCGCCTCCCGGGTTCACGCCATTCTCCTGCCTCAGCCTCCGGAGTAGCTGGGACTACAGGCGCCCATCATCACACCTGGCTAATTTTTCTGTATTTTTAGTAGAGATGGAGTTTCACCATGTTAGCCAGAATGGTCTCGATCTCCTGACCTCATGATCTGCCCGCCTCAGCCTCCCAAAGTGCTGGGATTACAGGCATGAGACACCGCGCCTGGCTGTGAGCTGATGGTTTTAAAAGTGTTTGGAAGTTTCCCCTTCATGGCTCTTCTCTCTCACCTGCCACCATGTAAGACGTGCCTTGCTTCTCCTTTGTGTTCTGCCATGATTGTTAAGTTTCGTGAGGCCTCCCCAGCCATGCAGAACTGTGAGTCAAAAACCTTTTTTCTTTATAAATTACCCAGTCTCAGGTGGTATTCTTTATAGCAGTGTGAAAATGGACTAATACACAATATTAATTCTTATACTAGAAGACAAAGGAGGAAAAATCTGATTAACCTCATGAAAAATAAATTTCAGTTATTTAAAAATAAGTTTTAGGTAGCCTTTCTAGGGAGTGTTTACTTCTAATATTAATAAAAGTTTTAAACAGAGCAGTGTTTATATAAAAGCACATTTAAAATAATATAGTAATATTATTTTGTTCTCTAATTAAGACAAGATATTTTTGGCATAATGAAAATCATGCTGCTTCATGTTTTTATTGGTTACTAGTTCCATGCCTCCTTTAATAATAAGAGTACTTGACTCCATTCCAGAAACCTAAATTAACAGCCACATCTTAAGCCTTGTCATCCCCAAAAAAAAGACTCTCCAAACTCTAGTGTCCCACTCTTCAGTTTTTCCAGCTGATTGCAGCTCTATCTCCACTTTAATTAGACTTGTAATTTCTTGACACTCCCATTTTCATTTCCCTTTTATGTATTATTTTCCTCGTATCTTTCACTTTCTTTCTAAACCCTTTGATTCATAACCTTAACTACACCCTTCCCAGTGTCTTGATTTCCCTTGCTTTCTGCTGCCTTCATAAAAACCTGCTCAGAAAAACACTCCCACCACAAATCAGTCTCAACCCCCTTCCATGCACTTGTACCTGGTCTCTTGAGCCCTGCTGAAAAAAATTGTACAGTGGCATATTTGGTGCCATTAAAGCCAACAACTTAAATTTTCAACAAGCGTTACACACTATCTGGCAATCCTTCTGTATTTCACTGCCCAACTCTCTCTCCAAAAGCAGCTATTTCAAAACATCTCTTTTTCTCAGGCACTCCACTCCTACCAGTACTACTTTATTCTCGCCGTAGAGTCTCGCCTTTTACTTCCTCCCTTTCTCATCCAGTTACTCACAGCCATTGGTTTCTTTTCTCTTTCCCTGTGCTCAGTATGGAAGAATTGGAAGAAACATACTAGTTCATGCTCCTGTATTCTGTATTGCATCCTTCACTACATCCTCAGATAAGTCATTCATTCAGTTATACTTCCTCCTACAAATTTTTTTTTTTTTTTTTTGAGATGGAGTCTCGCTCTGTCGCCCAGGCTGGAGTGCAGTGGTGGGATCTCGGCTCACTGCAAGCTCCGCCTCCTGGGTTCACACCATTCCCCTGCCTCAGCCTCCCAAGTAGCTGGGACTACAGGCACCCGCCACCATGCCCGGCTAATTTTTTGTATTTTTAGTAGAGACGGGGTTTCATCGTGTTAGCCAGGATGGTCTCGATCTCCTGACCTCGTGATCTGCCTGCTTCGGCCTCCCAAAGTGCTGGGATTACATGCGTGAGCCTCCGCGCCCGGCCACTTTCTCTTACATCTTTAAAATACCCCTGATTATTGCCTCTTTCCCAGATATCCTCACGCCTTTCTTGTCTTAAATCACACGTCTGTGACCTAATGCACACGTCAGGTATGTTTACTTCTTTCCCTTCCCTCTTCAGTGACACTGTTTCATTCTGTATATGTCCTCGCCTCCCGTGCACTCACTCTTTTGCATCCACCCTTATGATAAAATTTCCCTTGACAGAGAAACTTCATTGGTTACCTTGTTACAAAACCCTTGAAATCCAATGAAAACCTTTCAGCACTTTTCTTTCTGATCTCTTTTTATCATTCCACTTCGTTGTTCAACTCCTTCTTACAATTCTTTATTTTGCTTCTATAAATCCACACTTTTCTCATTTTCCTTTTGTATCCTGGGTCAATCTTCAGTCAGTCTGATTTTCCAGTGCTTCTTTTTCCACATATGCTTTGAATGTGTGTGTGTGTGTGTGTGTGTGTGTGTGTGTGTGTGTAGGTGTGTGCATCAGAGATATACCTCCTGTCCTCTAATATTCCCACTTCAGCATTCTAGTTGAGTTTTGCATTCCACTGTTATGTGCTTAGTTAACATTGATGTGACATTTACATCCCCTTTTCTGTGCCTTCAAGTCAGACATTTCTGTGACTTTCAGGCCAACCTAGTCAAAGGTTTACTGAATATTTTTTATTATACAGAGAGCTTAGTCGCCAAAATTAAAGTCTTAATTTTCTACCCACCCCCAAAATAACTGTGACTTCTATTTTTTTTTTTATGGAAAGATGCCAGCATCCACCCAGAAAACTTAAGAGTTTGCCCAAGCCAGGAAATCTGAAGTTATCTCTGAGTCTTCCTTCCCCTACTATCATATTCAAGTTATCACCTTAGCCTATTGATATCTTTTAGAAATGACCTGATTTGGTCTGTTTCTCTTTATACCCAATGCCCTTGCTTGGCATAGACGATGGTCCTTTTTCATCTGTAGTACAAAAAAGTTCTAACTGGTCCTACTGCTTCTTTTCAATCTTACTAGTTCTAAAATCTAAATGAGAACTGATATAAAACTGTTCAGTGATTCCCCACTGTTATTGGGATAAAATCCAAGTTTCCATAAATGTAAGAAATTCTCCAAGCTACCTGCAGTTCCCAGATATGCCATCTCTTTTTTTCTTTCTTTCTTTGTTTTAATTTGCCTTCAAGCCATTGAGCATGCCACTTCCTCTGCCTGTAAGAAATGAGAACAAATTGGCCTAATCAAATGCCCATTATTTGGGATTTCATTCAAATCCTACCTCTTTCAGGAAGACTTCTCTGACCTCCCGAAGCTGAATTGGATGTCTGCTTTATTGCACCATATGCTACCATGTTTTTTTTTTAAAGTGCGTATTTCTTTTAATATACAATATGCAATTCTCCAAGTTTTCCTGTGCCAAATTATCCATCTTTACTTTATATTTCCTGCCCCAGGTAACTTTCAAGAATCCCCGTGGGCGGCTCAACTGTTCTAGTTGCAGTCTTGGTGACTGCCTCTCACTTCTGCCAGAAATCCTTTTTCCAAACCAAAGCAACTCTTGTTTTCTTCTACCCAGCTTCTTCAAGATGCTGTAAGGATAGAAAAACCCAACTATTTGACTCCTTGAAAATGAAGTCAAAAACAACTTACTATGTTTCACAAACTTTACGAAATTTTTGGAAATGAAATAAATGTCCAGTCAGAATGTTACATTGCTTCTAGTTATCCTGAGGGCACACAAGCCCAGATTCAAATCCAGAGATTCTCTTGAGACTGCTGCCACTCCTATGTGGAAGATTACAGCTCAAATATCACCACCTAGGATCTCTCTGATTTTCCCACCTCTGGGTCCAGGTCTTGAATTCTCCAGCTCCAAAGAGAAAAGAATGTTCATCTCTTTCTAAGCCAGAGTCAACCCATTTCCACCCTAATATGATTAAAATTTCATATATTCTCCATCATCGAGATAAGGCAATAAGGGTGGTTGATAGTACATTTATAAAACTTCCAAGAGTGTTTTGGTTATCCAATCAGAAATAAATTAATGTATGAGTAACCAGCTGCATTGAATCAAGCTCAGCCCAACTCATTTTTATATTTCTTCCTCCAGCAAGGGTCATCTACATCTTTTAAGACATGGTTGCCATCTTGTCCTCTACTGTGAGTAAATATTTGAACAAAAGACACACTCACTCCACTAAAAACAAATAATTTTCAGGAACAGTCACATCTAAATCCATACTGAAGGAGAGAAACATTTCCGACTCTACAAGGCTCTAACCTGTTACAAGAGGCTCCTAGTTACAATCCCATTCAATTTGTATTTAACTTCTCAGTCAGTCAGAAGTATCTGCTTTTTTTCATTGGTGGTTTCATAGTTTTCTAAGAATAATGGGTGGAATCTTGTGTTACACTTATATAACTAAAGGATACTTTCTTGTCATTTTATCAAAACGAGTTTGCTTCAGTGATTTTTCCACTTTCAGGGATAAAAGAATTGCTAAGCAACTTTAAATTAGCAATTCTCCAACTTCAGAAAGTTTGAAGTCCCATTAAACACTTCATTGATTGTATATAGTACAGTATTATAACTCATTTGCTACTTTTCCATCTCCTCCACTGGCCTGAGAAGATAGACTGCTATTTCGTTTCTTGCTGTATACCTTGCTCTAAGCAAGGAGCTTGGCACATTCTAAGTATTGTTAAATAAATGAATGAAAGGGCAAATGGATGAATCATTCAACTGCCTGATCTGATGACTTATCTGCCATCTACACATAGCTCTGCCTCAGTTATCACTTCCTCTAACCAGAGGATAAGACGGCTTTCCTGCTTGTGGTTTATAGGTAATTCTTTTCTTTATTCTTTGGACTTCATCCTTGCTTGTTTCTCAGCCAGACCCATCAATCTTCCTTTATCTCATACATTTATATGGAGTAAGAAACATATGTAACTTCAATGTAATGACTCCTCTTAAGCAAGTACTTTGCTCAGATCTTTTCCTTCTTTAATATCTCTCCTTTTACTTTGCTTATATTATATTTACCCTTTCTTTCCTGTCTTGCAAGAGTAGGTAATATTCTTGCCCCTATTTTCTCACCTGCTTCTTACTCGTCAAGTAACTACTGGAAATAACAAAAAACACCATTAGCATGGTTATTTTTTCCTCCTGTTCTACCCAGTACATGTGGTTTAATAGATTTGCTAGTCTGAGCATGTCTACTTTCATTCACTAAGTGTTTACAGAGTACTTAGTATGTACCCATCATTATATTTGACATCATGAACACTGAGTTGAAAATCAACGCCTCTGATCTCAAGAAATGAATTGTCTATCAGGAGATAGAGAATTAAAAAAAATAATGAATGTGATGTTATAAATGTGCACAGAATGCTATGAAAGAGCATGGAATGTCACCTGATGTTGCTGCAGGGGTCAGTGAGGTAGATATTAAGGTGAATGTCTATTTTGTCAATTGAAAAGAGGAAGGATAGAACACCAAAGAAAACAACATGAGTAAAATATGTGAACGAATAACAGCATGATCTCTTGGGGCTGGTAGGAAGTCTGGTGTCACTTGACAATGTGTGTGTGTGTGTGTGTGTGTGTGTGTGTGTGCACGTGTGTCTAAAGGGGGACTGGGGTAGGCTTGAGAAAGAGGAATGAAGGAATGCGAAGTGATGTGTGGCCTGAGATATGTGTAGTCAGACTAGATCATGAGTAGCTCTGTATGCCAGCTTTTATCCTTAATACATTATAGTACACTTGAGAGAATGTGATCACATCAGATTCATGGTTCAGAAAAGTTACAGTGACAGAAGAGTGAAGAATTGAATAGAAGCGATGAAACTGGAAGTGAAGAGGGAAGAGGGAAAGACACTAATATTTCTCAAAAATCAAGGCATGGATAAAGCGGTGGTAGTAATGAGAATGCAGATATACTTTTGAAGATTATTTAGAAAGTTGGAAGAACTGATTAGATTTGGGAGAGAAGTAAAAGGGATCATAAGAGAAAGGCAGAAACCAAAATTAACCTCAGGTTTGAGTTTTGTTCTCTTTCTTTCAGTGTGTGAGCATATGAAACTCACTGTGATAAAGAATTTAGGAAAAACGTTGTGGAGGAGCTTTAAGGGATGATAATGAATTCATAGAGAAGTTGAATTTAAGATGTTGTGGTTCATCTAAGAGTGTATGATTTTTAGAAAGAAAATAGATACACGTTCTAGAATTCAGGAAAACCTTGTTGGCTGTGGAAGTCACAAGCAGAGAGTGACAGGATGAGATCCTACCAGGAGACACAGTGGAATGAGAATAGGGCCAAGAATGGGACACCCAGGGCCACCAGCACTTGAAGGTCAGAAAGAATAAGAGAAGCCCGAACATGAGACTGGGAAGGAGTGGACAGTGGCGCAGGAAGAAAGCCAGGACATTATGGTGTTACGATTCCAAGAGGGGAAAGGACATGAAGAGGGTAAGAATGATCAGCAATGCCAAATATGGTGGACAGTTTGAGCAAAAAAAGGCTGAAATTGTACATTGAGTTTGGCCACTACGAAATCTCTGATGATAATGGAAAAAAACACAACTAAAACCAAAACCAAAACCAACCAACCAAACAAAAAACAACAACAAAAATATCCCAATCAACCAACAAACAAACTTTCATTCACTTAGTGAATGAAAGTAGACATGCTCAGACTAGCAAATCTATTAAACCACATGTACTGGGTAGAACAGGAGGAAAAAATAAGCATGCTAATGGTGTTTTTTGTTATTGCTGTGGTTTTACTCACTTTTACACCCCCACTATTCCCCCTGAGGCTGGTGTCCCTTAGAGTCTCTCCATTTCAATGTCTCCGGAGAATTCACCCCACAACCCCTATTGGTGAGGGGGAGTATCATTATTTGGTTATTCAGGGCAAGGGACTTAGATGTCCCATTGGCTCTACCTTGAAAACATACCTAGACACCAATAATGTTCCAGCATTTCCACTGCTCCTGCTCCAGCCCTAGCCACTCGTGATGGTTAGTGTTATGTGACAGTGTGGCCAGGTTACAGTGCCAGCTGTTTGTTCAAGCACCAATCTAGATCATCACTCTGAAGGTGTTTCTTCAATGTGATTAACATTTTCAATCACTTCACTCTGAGTGAAGCTAATTACCCTCTGTGATGTGGGCAGGCCTCATCCAATCATTTGAAGCTTGAGAGCAAAGACTGAGGTCTCCCAGAGAAGAAGCAATTCTGCATCAAGACTGTAGCATAGATACCCTGCCTGAGTTTCCAGCCAGCCTGGCCTGCCATGCGAAATTTTGATCCAAAACTACATCAATTCCTACCTGAATTTTCAGCCTTCTGGCTTGTCCTTAGAATTTTGGATATGCTAGTCACCACATTCACGCATGGCCAAATTTCTTAAAATCCACCCCCCTCCCTCCCCAGCCCTCGGTCTCACATACACACACACACACACACACACACATACACACACACACACATATACACACACACACACACACACACATATACCTTCTCTCTCTCTCTCTCTCCGTCTCTCTCTCTCTCTCTCTCTCAGAGTCATGCATCACTTAACAAAGGAGATCGATTCAGAGAAATGTCCCCATTTGAAGAAATGCATTGTTAGGCGATTTCACATTGTGTGAATATCACAGAGTGTGCTTACACAAACCTAGATGGCATAGCCTGCTACACATGCAAGCTGTGTGTTCGAGCCTATTGATCCCAGGCTACAGACCTACACGACATGTTACTGTACTGAATACTGTAGGTAATTGTAACACAATGGTAAGTATTTGTGTATCAAACATATAGACCTAGGAAAGGTAAAGTAAAAATATGATATAAAAGATTTTGTTTAAATGGCACAACTGTATAAGGCAGATCCCATGAATGGAGCTTGCTGGACTGGAGGGTGTGCTGGGTGAGGGTGAGCGAGCGGTGAGTGAATGTGAAAGCCTGGACGTTCCTGTACTCTACTGCAGATTTTATAAATAGTAGGTTGGTGCAAATCTAATTGCTGTTTTTACCATTAAAAGTAATGGCAAAAGCCACAATTACTTTTTCACTAGCCTAATATTATACACTTAGGCTACACAAAATTTATAAACAAATATTTTTCTTCAGTAATAAATTAACCACAGCTTACTGTAACTTTTTAATTTATAAACTTTTAATTTTAATTTTGTTAGCTTTTATAACAGTACAAATGTTATACAGCTATACAAAAATATTTTCTTTCTTTATACTTCTATTAATATTTTTCTATTTAAACTTTTTTTTAACATTTTCAACTCTTTTTGTTAAAAACAAAGAAACAGTACATACATCAGCCTAGGACTATACAGGGTTGAAGCAATCTGGACATCACTAGGTGATAGGAATTTTTAAGCTCCATTAGAATCTTATGGCACCATCATTGTATTAACATATACAGTCCATCACTAACTGAAACATCATAATGTAGCACACGCCTGTGTGTGTGTGTGTGTGTGTGTGTGTGGTCATGACTGCCCTCCTTTCACTCTAGCTCAATCCCTTAAAGCCTATTCACCACATAGCAGGTAGAATCATCCTTTTCAAACACCAGTCTGTATCTGTCTAGATCAGATAAAGTCTATAAACTCCTGACCAAGGACAGCAGGACTCTAATTGTCCCGGCCAGGTGTCCAAACATCCCTCTTGTCTTTCTAGCTTCTCCTTAACCCACCCCAGCTATCCTGGCATCCAACCTTATCTCCGCCATGGAGATTTACATTCGTCTCCATTGCTTGGAATGTTCCTCATCCAGCTTTTTACTCCCCATGTCCAGGTCTCTGCTCCAATCTTTTCTCCTCAAAGAGGCTGCTCCTAATTTACCCATTCATGAATCATCGTTATTCTCCTTCAACCACTAGCCATCACTTTTAATTTCTTTATTTGACTTTGTTTTTCTTCATGACACTTAATACAACCTGAATTTATAACACTTAATTATTTCTCTACTTTTAATTTTCTGTCTCCCTAAGTAAAGTGGAAGCTTAATGAAGGAAGGAAAAGTGTCTGTCTTATTCCCCAAGTATCCTCAAAATACTTGGTATATAGTGACAGCTCACTAAATCTTCATTTAGATGAATGAATGAGTAGTCTTCATCTGAAATTTTATAGCATGCTGCGTTGATAACATAATTAAAGAATTACTCCATCATCATTTGGCTGAATATATAACAAATAAAAGACTCAGTTCCCAGTTGAAGTAAATGTACTTTATAGAGAATGTGAAAAGATTAACATAAAGCTGCATGAAAAGATCACCAAAGGGAACACACTGATTATTCATTCTTATCTCCCATTCTAGAAATCTGTGGGTTTCCATGGTTTGACAAGTTATTTGATATAACAATCACAAGCACTTTTGTAAGCCCACCAGATCATTTTCTCTCATTACATTTTCATCTCTAATAAAGGAATATATTCTCCTGTTTAAGTAATATTGAACCCTATTCTCTTTAAGATGTAAATTAAGCCTCTTATTTAACTAAAGAATTAGGTCAGTCTTATCTAGATTGGCTGGCTGTATTATCTAAATTGTTGATCATTCAGGTGATTCCAAAGGCAGAATGTTATAGTGGAAAGAGCACTGGAGTAGGAATCAAAATACTGACTCTGGCCCACATATTCCCCATGCTTGGTAAGCCACGCAAAACTAGACCTCACAGAGCGGAGAATGATAGTCATAGCTTATATGACCCATTGACAAATGTGTGGGTGACCATGTGTGAGCAGGTGTCAGAAAAAGTGTGTGTGTAAAAGAGGCAGAAAGAGAAAATAAGATACAACACATGGATATACTTTGACTCTTGGTATTTAAAATATCAAAATTTTTACTGAATAATAACAGCTAATATTTGTTGAGCACATATTATATTCTAGACACTGCTCTAGGTGTTTATATTCATTATCCCAGGTAATGCCACGGAAGCCTCAGGTGATAAATCTGCTTGTCATCTTCGTTATATGCCTGAGCAACCTGAGGCATCCAGAGATTATGTAACTTGCCCAGGGTCACTCAGAAAGCAGGTGTCAAGCTTCAAGGAGAGGCAATCTGTCTCAGGAGTCTTGAATTCATCCATGATATTATATTGCTGCATAGATGCAGCCTTAGAAGATATTTTGGGCCAGGCGTGGTGGCTCATGCCTATAATCCCAGCACTTTGAGAAGCAAAGGCAGGTGGATCACTTGAGCTCAGGAGTTCAGGACCAGCCTGGGCAACGTGGTGAAACTCCATCTCTACTAAAAATACATTTTCTAAAAATTAGCTGGGCATGGTGGCACATGCCTGTAATCCCAGCTACTTGGGAGGCTGAGGCATGAGAATCACATGAGCCCGGGAGGCAGAGGTTGCAGTGAGCTGAGATTGCACCACTGCACGCCAGCTTAAACAACAGAGTGAGACCCTGTATCAAAAAAAGAAAGAAAAAGAAAAAAGACGTTTTGGAGAATTTTTGCTTTTCAGTTCCCCATTACATGATAGACGTATGTGAGATCCAGCTTAGAGACTGACTTATGGTAGGGGCCTTTAAATATTAATGCCTTTTCTTCTTTCTAGTACACGACTGCCTCTTTTGAACTTCTCAATAGATATACTCTTTCTTCCCACAGGCACTTTTGGTCCTGGTGAGTCATCCTACTGATTTAAGTTTGTAAGAAGATGAAATTGGTGTATATATACGTTTATTCTGGAACAGGAGGTATTACTAAGAATAGATGCTATTTATTTCTACCCTATTTTTGTAACCATTTCTACTAGTCAGGAACCGTGCTAAGTAATCGTTATAGATAACTCTCATTAAAAAGCTCAAAATTACTTTGTTAAACGTATTTTTCTTATGCCGTTTAGAACTCCTTTTTATAAATATTCTAAGACTTTTGTCACTGCACGGGCTTGCTACTTGTCATGAGAGAAGGACCTGGTGAGGACAAAACGAAATTCCTGTAATCACCTCACCAGCACTCTCTTTTATTCACCAGACGACCTGCATAATAGCAAAAGGTAGATGTATCTTCAATTCTTATTAGAAAATACGAAAGTTTTAACTTCTTCTTTGTGAACAAAAATAAGCATTTATTTCTCACTACCTGCACCCGAGGAAATGACTCATCTGGCATTACATCATATTTAGCCAAAAATCCCTTTGATCTTTTTCGACATAGCTACTCCCAAGGACAGAAAAAAAAAAAAAAAAAAAAAAAAAGAGCAGTCTTTCCTTGCCTGGGGGATTAAGAGAGCCAGGTTTGTTCTTTTTGAACATAGGTGACCTTCTACAGATTAGTTCTTCTCTTTAGAAAAATAAAGGGCAATAACCGTTTGAGGTTTCCCTTATTTTTTTATGCTCAAGAAAGTAAAAAACTGAGGGAGAATAAAGCATTATCTCACAGAAAGTATATTTTTTCCTAAACATGCCTGAAGTATGTGTGCCTCTAGTTGTAGAATTTGATATTAATCTCTTTGAGTCGTGAATCTGGTTCCTACCTACATTGCAATTGCCGGCCACAGACAGCATAGTGGATCTCTTCTCAGGCGTGTTTCATCAGCAGTTAGTGAATGACAGCTTGCCAGATGGTCACAAATAGCACTTTCTTTAAATTCTGTGTTCAAAAAGGACATCGAGAACCATAGCAGTTTGTTCATTGCTTATCTGAAGTGTAAAGAAAATGAACAAGTTTTGAACCAAATTCCTACCTACGGAAGCCCTTTAGGGGTAGCTCTTAGAAACACACCCAAAGTTTCCAATTTATCAAAAATCACAAAATAGCCTTCATCTTTGACATAGTGACCAAACGAAAGTCACATAAAGTAACATCTTGACCTGAAATGACGCTGTGGGGGATGGTGATGCCGCTGTAATATACACAGTTACATAAAAGCTGGGAAATAGAAGGTTCTTATTATTTTTCTCCGAGCTGAATAATTTTTCTTCTTTTATAAAAATAATAGGCTGTATTTCTCCTTTCAAAATCTGTTATTTTAATTAGAGAACTGAGAAACATTCTCTCTTGCTAAATCTTCTCATGCCTGTTGAAATGTAATGATGAGTTAGTTTCAAGCCATCAGCACAGAAATAATATTTGCAGCTGTCCCATCGTGTGGATGGTCCTTTTCCTCCACGTGAAAGCCAGATCCTGTTTTCCTTTTGGTCATAAGTGAGCAAATTAGGAGGAAGGTAAAAATGAATAAATCTTCATTACATTCTAGAAAAGAGTATTGTAAACTGCTGACCTAAGCTGTACCCAGCAAATTAAATGGCGAGGAGCTCCTTCTTACACCAGAAGGTAGGATGACTTTTTAACAATTGGGAAGAGTCCCTGAGAGTGTAAATACTCTAATTTCACACCTGGCCCAAATATGTCAGGAGTGATCTAACTTTTACATTTGAAGCATCGCTCTGTCTCACTATAGAATGGGGTGGATTGTATTTGAAGTCAGGTTCTTAAATAAAACTTTTCACATTGCTCAAAGTTCTACTCTCTCATAATGCATAAGAGCTTGTTCCTTTTTCTGTAAACTTTACACCCATGCTTGTGCCCGGTATTTATTAAGGAAAATAGGCTCATTTTCCTAAGGGTATTTTTTTTCCAAGTTTTAAACTTATTAGGTCTGACCATTTTTTGTCACATCTGGTGGTCTAATTGCAGATACAGGATACAATGTTCATAAGATAGCAAAGAAGATGTTTGCAAGAAGGTGAACAAATTAGTTTAACACCCATTCAATCCCTCATAGCTACAGAATATTGGAATACAATTGTGCACGTACCGGGGCTGTCACTACAGCCCTCCCTACACTGGTGCAAATGTATTCACCTAAACTTAGGTTTGCCAACCCTTTTCCCCCCAACACCTGAATCTGTACAACCAAGAAGTGAAAAAAAACATTTGCCCATGAATTCTCCCTATGTAATCCAAATACGCCCGGATAAGAAGAGAATTCTGTGGAATTCAAAATGTAATATAGTGTATTGCATTCCTTGGGATTTTTTTCATGTACCAGTTTATAGAAATTAAAAAGAAACATATTAATTATATGATTCTTTAAAATACAAGTTTACTTGTGTTTCGTATGAGTTCTGTCTCTTTTTTTTTTAAGTTTTCTCTTGTGGGCAACATTATAGGCCACTTTAACTCATGTGTTATACTTGCGACCACATATATTCATAGGATAATGCTAGCTAAACTTTCAGCAGCATATTACAGTTTAGAAATTGCAAAGAAAATTTAATGATAACCCTCATTATCAAAAAATACTTCATAATTGCTTTTACTTTGAGTATAAATTACTAAAGACAGAATCTGACTCTTCAAGTTATTAAATGCTGACATGGCATGATGGGAGAAATAAAACCATTTAATGCCACTTCATTTAAAATTACTGTTTCTTAAGATTCAGAAGTATTTATATATCCCAGTGCTCTGCCCTAAGATATACAGTATGTATTCTCTCTCAAAGTGAGTGTTGTTTATCAATATCTGTGAATTTCTGTTATTGTAATATCTAGAAAAACCTTCAAACTTAAGAATATTTTAAATATTCAGTTCTCACAGAACCAACACAAACATCTTATGTTTCCTGGCTCCAGTGAACAGGTCACTCTTTCTCTCTGTCTTTATTCTGAGCTCCAAGACTGCAATGAAATGAGCCAGTGATTTCTGAATAGAACACAGAGACAAGACACCCCTGCTGTCTGCCAGAGTGTTCAGGCCTGACTTCTTTCTCCAGGCCCCACCTTGATTCCCACTTCACAACACTTCACCTTCTTGCAAATACCTACACTGGAAGTCTAGGTTTTGAGGCCCTGGGTCCAAGGAGCACTTCTCAGGTAGGTGTTAGTCAAAACCAGGGCTGAATTTTTGGTGTTTGTTTTTCATTTTGCTTTGTGTTGGTGGTAGAATGAAACATCCTTTAGTCATTTTCTGCCGTACTCAACTCACAAACACATCTGTGACAACCATACATTTTAGCTAGAAAGATAAATAATAAATAATAAAATTTGGATATCTGTCCCTGTCCAAAACACATGTTGAATTGTAATCCCCAGTGCTGGAGGTGGGCCTGGTGGGAGGTGTTTGGATCACGGGGAAGGACCTCTCATGGCTTGATGCTGTCTTTGTGATAGTAAGCTCTAGTGAGATCTGGTCGTTTAAAAAGTATGTGTTCTTTGTAGATTCTGGATATTAGCCCTTTGTCAGATAGGTAGACTGTAAAAATTTTCTCCCATTCTGTAGGTTGACTGTTCACTCTGATGGTAGTTTCTTTTGCTGTGCACTTAAACAAATTTACAAGAAAAAATCAAACAACCCCATCAAAATGTGGGTGAAGGATATGAACAGACACTTCTCAAAAGAAGACATTTATGCAGCCAACAGACACAGGAAAAAATGCTCATCATCACTGGCCATCAGAGAAATGCAAATCAAAACCACAATGAGATACCATCTCACACCAGTTAGAAAGGCCATCATTAAAAAATCAGGAAACAACAGAAGAAATAGGAACACTTTTACACTGTTGGTGGGACTGTAACTAGTTCAACCATTGTGAAAGACAGTGTGGCAATTCCTCAAGGATCTAGAACTAGAAATGCCATTTGACCCAGCCATCCCATTACTGGGTATATACCCAAAGGATTATAAATCATGCTACTATAAAGACACATGCACACGTATGTTTAATGCGGCACTATTCACAATAGCAGAGACTTGGAACCAACTCAAATGTCCATCAATGATAGACTGGATTAAGAAAATGTGGCAGATACACACCGTGGAATACTATGCAGCCATAAAAAATGATGAGTTCATTTCCTTCGCAGGGACATGGATGAAGCTGGAAACCATCATTCTGAGCAAACTATGCCAAGGACAGAAAACCAAACCCTGCATGTTCTCACTCATAGGTGGAAATTGAACAATTAGAACACTTGGACACACGGTGGGGAACATCACACACCGGGGCCTGTCATGGGGTCGGGGGAGCAGGGAGGGGGTACCATTAGGAGATATGCCTAATGTAAATGACGAGTTAATAGGTGCAGCACACCAACATGGCACATGTATACATATGTATCAAACCTGCACGTTGTGCACATGTACCCTAGAACTTAAAGTATAATAAAATACATAATAAAAAATAAAAAGTATGTGACACCTTCCCGCTCCTCACTCTCTCTCTTGCTCCTACTTTCACCATGTGAAGTGCCTGTTTTCCCTTTACCTTCTACCGTGATTGTAACCTTCCTGAGGCCTTCTAGAAGCCAAGCAGTTGTCAGTGTCATGCGTCCTGTAAAACCTGCAGAACTGTGAGCCAATTAAGCCTGTTTTCTTTATAAACTAAAGAGTCTCAGATATTTTTTATAGCCTTGCAAGAATGGCTTAATACAATAAACAATACATATAAGTCAACCATGTAACATTTTAGAAGGTGAATAGTTCTACAGAAAAAAAGAAAAAGGTGGGGCCATTAAGTGGCATCAACTGCAGGGTGGAGAAAGTATATAAGTATGTGTGTATGTATATCAGTATATATATAGAGAGAGGAGGTCTCACTGTGTCACCCAACCTGGAGTGCAGTGGCACAGTCATAGTTCACTATAGCCTCAAACTCCTGGCCTCAAATGATCCTCCTGCCTTGGCCTCCCAACGCCCTGGGATTACAGGCATGAGCCACAGCACCCGGCCTGGGATTACAATTTTAATAGGGTGGTGAAGAAAGCCCTCAGTGAAAAGATGACATTTGAGCAAAGACTTCAATAATAATTCATCAAAGTAAGGCTTATTCAAAGGTTTAACTCATACCTGCAAGAAAACTGAATTTCCCAGCCAATAATGATCAAATTTTTAGTATTCAGTGAGGATATAACTGATTTTTAAAATATACAATCACAAGACAACCATAAGACCATGGGCACTATACACACATTAATATCTCTTAGCAGGTAATCCTAATTGACCAGAGCTAGTGACACTTGTTTTCAGGGAAGGTTTTTCATGAAGAGAAAAGTTAACATGTTGATTCTAACTCAGAACTTTAGGAATTAACTCCTTACTTTTGTAAATACACACTTTTGAGGGAAGGATAAACCGAAGCAGATTCGTGTGGGTGGGTGTCCATCTACCTATCACTGAAAACTCGTTACCTGTATATTTAAAGATATGGAATTTGTACCTTCACCTTCCTCTCCATAGAATAGACAGAATGATGGAAACTATTACCTTCTCCAATGTAATAGTTTCCTGTGACATTTTTTGGTTCCTCAAATTTTCTCTCAAAGATTCATGTATCTGCTTACAAATGTCATTGTTAAGCAACATATTCAGTTCACAGGAAAGTAAAATAAACATTATCGTTACTAGAAATAGGTCAAGTGAACCTATTAGCAAGTGTATTTCTAGATATGCATGCTGTTTTAGATGAGTTATTGATTTCAGCTATAAATAGTCTATGGGGGGTTTACTTGTTTCATTTTTAATTTTAGCAGACTCATTTGATAAAACCAGCACACAACTTTTTAAAAAATATATTTGGAATACTTTTGAACATATACCTTCCAGGTCTGTAAAAAACGGTTTGGAACATTAACTCAGAGTTCATCAATAACTCTTGATGGATCTTCTCTCTTATAAAAGGAAAGCTCTATGGTTAACAACAAAATAATTATAATTATTGTTATTGTGAGATATGCATAAACATAGGTGTGAAAGGAAAAAAAGGCTATGTACTCACCAAACAAGCCTAAGCTGTGCCACTCTTTCTTTGATTACTTCAGTCCTTTACATTTCTTTCGACTCACTGTTGTGCTCTGCCATGAAATCTACTAAAAGAATTTTGTACTGAATTTATTACCATGATTTAGAAAATACCACAAATCAGTAATGTGATCCAATATTAGAGAGATTTTTTTTTCTACCTTTTGAAGTTTTCACTAGCTGAAGTTGTGGGGAAACATGTCCCTGCTATATAATTCTGATGATTTACCCCATCTACTGTATGAATAAAAGGTAGTGCTTCTGGCTATGGAATATAATCTAGTCTGCTGTGACTTTACAGCTTGTATGAGAGGGAAAATATATTTCATGAGGACTTTATTTCCATTACACTAGGTTGTGAAGGTATCAGCCTTCCATCGTGTGTGTATATTTAAGTATGTGCATATGTATATGCTTAAAGGTGTACTGTTTTTTGAGGATGGGATTGGTTATTCTTTCCGTTTAAAGTAGTCTATTTGTTTTGTCTTTTAAATGACTGGCATTCTCACTATCAATGTTTGCCTTTTTTGTCATATCTAAGAAATCCACAGAAGTTTCCTGGTAACAGTCCAGAAATATGAATCGATGCCATTTCAGCAAGTTGGTAAATTTAAGTAGGGCTTAGAATACGTGTTAAAATAGACTAAGCACATTATACACTAAGCGTACTTTATGCCTACAATATATACACCAAGAGAAATACTTCAAGCTGGGCAGTATTTTTCTCTTTCTACAAATGTTTTTGCTTCTTTTGCTCTTTTTTTTAGAATAGAGTCCACAATTGGCTATAGAAAAGTTATTTAAATTCTCAATCTCAGTGAGCAGTATTGTTCTAAAATTGAAAGGAATAGTCTCTAAGGAAGCAAACTAAATATTGTGTGAAGAATTTGTCTCTTGGGCAAATATTTCCCATTTTCAGTTTCTTACAACTCAGCCCTCTCCAAGGAAGCTTCCTAATACTTTCATTTAGAATCCAAATGATATTTCTGACAGCATATCTGCCTCCTCTGACCTGCCATTCATTCCTGCCTCCCCACACAAGGAGCCATAGATAGCAACATGACCAGATAAAAAGCTTTTCCTGAATTTTGGACATACTGTTATCTTTACAGTGTCGAGCAAGTAGAAAATAATTATTTTCCACTTAGGTATTTACTGGTCTCATATCTCATTAACTTTTTAAAGCCTCCCTCTGCATGCTTGGTATTGCTGCATCATGAGTTTTAATGCTGTAGTTTTGTGTGTGATTGCATTCCCAGAACAATGTATATTTACAGAAGCTAACTTCTAATAAAAGCTTACAGTTGCTTTAGAGTTTACGAAAGCACCATCACATGTGTTTTGACATGCATGGCAGCCCTGGGAAGCAGGAAAGAATGCTCTTATTACCCTCATTTCACAGGTGATGGAGGTGAGTAGAAGAGAAATTTCCATTCTAGGGATGGAGTCAGAATTCAAAGTTAATCCTTTTCACTCCAAGTCTGGAATGCATTCTACTGGTCAATACTGTCATTCTGATAACAGATGGCTTACTTAATACATACTAAAAACATTGAATTATAGAACACAATATAATTAATTTTAATGGTGAAATGTATCTATCTACAAATTTCATTCTTTTTGAGATTACTCTTCTGAAATTCTTACTCTAGGAAAAAGCCACAAGTATGCCTTTGACAATGTCTGATTCTTTATTTCCAGTACCTGTTAAAAAGTATCTTGCCCATCACTGTATCCAGTTACAGTCTTTAAAAGCCAAATCCAACAAAATCTACCCAAGGTTAAATAATAAAGAATAACTTTGTGCTTAAATATTTGTATTTAGATACCAACCGACATTAAATATATGTGCAGAAATTAGAATATTTGCTTATTCATTAAACCTGTCAGTAATGTACTCAACAAACTGTATGTGGTACCCTCCATATTTCTGTGTGGGTGATCCTGGGATACCATGGAAATATACATTTTCTGTCAGGGAATACAGAGAAGAACACCTGTACTTCCTGATGTCATCGTAGGGATACAGCATTACCTCTGATTACAAGTATCCAGGAATTCCGGCATGGCCAGAATAGAAATAATACATTTGTTTTCAAGGGTGATTATTTTTAAAGGTTTTATGTAGTTATATAGATTACAGTTTGTTATTTTAAATTATACCTGGATGTTTATTTCAAAGCTTATGTGCTTTCCTGAACAGAGGAAGTATCCTTTGCCTTTCCTGTGGAATTGATGAGACCAAATGTCGTCAAACCTACTTCCAAGGCTTCTGAAGAGCCGCCATAGTATAATGTGTCTTGTACCATCTCAGTGATTGATTTGGCAAGTGAAAGAAGAAATAATGTGAAAACATTTCTTCTGCTTTAGGTTGCCGGAACCAAAGCAAAACATAGAGCTAGCAGTATTATTGGTGGTCCATGCAAAAAATACAAATAAAATAATAAATCCATTTTTCATCATGTGCTGCCTCACAAACCCAAGAAAGTAACAATGATTTTTAAAACCAGAAGGAATATGTTGACTAAGAATCGTCAGGCAAGAAGCAATATATGAGAGATGAGGTCACTAACCCATTCTGAAGGAAATAAAGCTGATGAAAATTATGAAGGAATTACATTGTCATAAACGATTATAAAATTTTGAGAGGTTTTTAATGATTAAATAAATTTGTTCATTCCATTGCACCTTACAGTATTGAGATATAGCAACAAGATATCAAATATAAAAACAGCAATGCAAATATAGAAAAATTGCTTTATCTTTCTTGAATCTTTTTAATGAAATAAAGCAAAAGGACTGCTAAGCTTAAGAAATTTAACACTAAAGAATACCAGTCTATCAAGAACAATGTCTATAAAAACTCTTTTAAACATTATCAAGGTGGATAACAATAGATGGAATTTTTAATATGTCTTGAAGATCCCAAATTGGAGGCTTGACTGGAATAAGTCAAATAGGATGTTTCTGCCAAGGAGGAGAGTGTGGTTGATAGGCTCCAAAGGTGACTGCCATGTGTTCCACCTCCTGGTGTTCACACTTCGTGTAATTACTGCCTCTGAGTATGGGCAAGACCTGGGACTTGTCTTTAACCACTGGAAGATGGCCAAAGAGATGTGATATCATTTGCATTATTATGTTGCATCCTCTTGCTAGCAGACTCTGCCTGATCCTTCTCTCATTTTTTTTTTTTTTTGACTTTGAAGAAGCAAGCAACCACAAATCCTACAGCTGTACAGAACTGGATGCTGCCAACATGGAAACAGGGAAGTGGATGCCTCCTTAGACAAGCCTATGGATGAGAACCAACTCCAGATGATACCTTGACTGCTTCTCTGAAAGATCCTAATCATAGGACCCAAGGAAGCTCTGCCTGGACTCCGGAGTCACACAAACAGATGTGTTGTTTTAATCCACTACATTCAGTGGTGGTAAATTGTGTTACACAGCAATAAATAATGAATATCATGTAAGTTTGGTTTGGTAGCTGTAGACATTAGAACATCTGTGAGAAAGCAAGTGTCTACTTAAAATGTGACATTCCAAATAATATCCAAATGCCTCCACGCACCACAGTCTGAGAGAGAGAAGGAGAGAGACAGAGAGATGGAGAGAGAGAGAGAGATGGAGAGAGAGACAAGGAGAAGCAAAGTGAATAGTAGTTGAATGGGTTGTTTTCGTTTGGAATTTAGTGAGGTTTGGGCCATAAGAAATTCTATCCCAGTGCCCAGGAGACAGAAGATGACAGACTTGGGCTGGGAAATAGAAACATTTTTTATATCGTCTCCCTCCCTCTCCCCACCATCTTAGCCTATTCTCTCTGGGCGATGGAGCACAAAGCTGTGAATGGCCGCTTCCCCAGCCACCTGGGTTCTTAATCTGTGTTAGGCCCAGCTCTCCCCCTAAACTTCCTTCCTCATTAATAAACTTTGGACAGAACACGTAAGTGTGTGGGGAGAATGTTTTAGAAGAGCAACCAAGATATCCCAAAGTACTGCTAACTTGCTGACTTTACAGAATTTAATTTTATTTTTTTCATTCTACAACCTCCACATCCTGAATCACATTATACAACCACAGCAGTGGCTGGAATATCTATTGAACTGGGTGAAGGCTGCAGGAAAGGTTGATAATGACATCGTTTCCCTTTTGTTGGTTTACTTATTTTCAATCAAATTGACTGCTTATTCTGATTGGGACGTGGAAGTATGAGTTTTAGAGGAAGCAGAATGAATGGAGGACCAAAAACACAATAGTCCGGAGAAAGAGGAGGCACGTAGGCGAGATGATGGAGAAGTAGGGTTGATCAGTGTAGCCATGAACTAAGCTTACTTCACCACCAGTTACTCAACTGGTCATACCCACTGTTGCCTGTCTGACTCTCTTGGAGCCCCTGTAATCTGCAGTGGGCCACATGGCCCAAAGTTTGAAAACCTGCCTAACAATAATAGCCACAATTTACTGAATGATTACCCGATGCCAATTACTACAGCACACTTTAAAAATACATTATCTGGCTGGGTGTGGTGGCCCACCCCTGGAATCCCAGCACTTTGGGAGGCTGATGCGGGTGGATTGTTTGAGGCCAGGAGTATGATACCATCCTGGCCAACACGGCAAAACCCTGCCTTTACTGAAAATACAAAAATTAGCTTGGTGTGGTGACACACACCTGTAATCCCAGCTACTCAGGAGGCTGAGGTGGGAGACTCGCTTGAACCCAGGAGGTGGAGGTTGCGGTGAGCTGAGATCGTGCCACTGCACTCCAGCCTGGCGACACAGCAAGAGTCTGTCTTTAAAAAAATAAGTTAAATAAATAAATAAAATGAAATATATTATTCACATTTCACCCTTACCAGAGAAGTGAGCTCAATTTTGACATAAAGATAATTGAGACAGAAAGTGGATTTAAAACACACTGAGTTCTGACAGCTGCTAAAATGAAAAGCAGAGAAACAAATCCAGGCATCTTGACTGTAAGACTTTAGCTCCTAATCCCTACATTCCTATACTTCACCCACGTTATGTGAAAATCTTCAGGTTTCTCTGAAGTTAGAGTTCCATTACTCTCAAGTCTGTATTTTTATTGGATGTTCTATTGTATGAGACGTCCCTGAGACTATTTGGGTTAAAATTTTCTTCAGGCACAAGCCTTGAAAATATTTCTACCCGCAAAATTATTTCATACATTTTGTACTGAAAATAATATATATTTCCATTTGTTTTCATGAAAGGAAATAAGATAAACTAAATGCTAATATCTATACACCAAAATGAGTTTACATCAAAATAATCCAACTACAGGAGCTGTTTTCATTTCATATTCAAAATATCAAAATTTGTCATTATTCTAAATGACACGTCATTTGGATTAGACATAAAGGTCAAGGAAATGTAAAGCATGTTATCTTTAAATAAATGGAGCTACCAGTCAATGCCCTTTACTCATACGTCTGGCACCATTACTCACCAGATACTCTGTGATCAAGATGTTGAACACTAGTGACGTGCTTTGCTCGTTTACTTCTGAACTGTCTTCTAGTGCCAGAGAGAAGATTGGACTCACACTAGAGAGAAAAGGAGGTTGAGCAGATAGATAATACCACTGGAGAAGATGCTGAAATGAGCTGAGTTTATTTTTAACAGCTTCTAACTGTAATTTCTCTCTTGACTTCTAGACACAGATTTGTCAAAGAAGCCACGGTTAGAATAGGACAAACTATGAGTTTCGGGAACTCCATTCAGATTAGGAGTAGAAAAATGGTCTCAGGGATTTAACTCTGGGAAAGCATTCCTCATCTTAGACATAACTAAGACATGCATGGATTTAATTCAGTCAAAACTTTTTACATCAAACCCTTTAACTAGAAGTGGATACATTATTTTGTGGATTCAATTGTTCCCAGAAGTCTGCTATTATGAGACATTCCATCATAAGTCACTATCACTGTTATGACTGACAAACTTCTGTTAAATCCTTGCTATTAAAATTTGTATATAGCATTACAACATACAAGCATTTCCAATGATGGTGCTGTGTACTATCTTGATATGTAACATATATGATTGTGATATGTATCACATAAAATCCTTACCAAAGTTGAAATATAACTATGCAAAGTAATTTTCAATACTCAGCAATTATAATATAATTGTAGAGCTCTTTATTCAGAAAATTTTCTAATTTTGTACATGTCCCTTTAATTTGCAACATTAATATAGAAATTATAATTTTACTAAGTAGTTTCCTTAGTTTTTGTCATAGTGCATAGTATACACCTGTCCCTAAAAATCCATATTCTATTTTCTTCATTTCAAAGACAAGTGTATTTAATACAAAAGTAGATTTTAAATAATAGTTTTATGCTAGGCTGCTACTATATCAATATACCAGAAAGAATATTGATTGGAAGTAATGAATACAATTCCAATGCCAATAAAAATGAAAAGAAACTTGTACTGTTGATAAATGCTAATGAAAAAGAGGTCTCATTTTTTCTGAAACCAGTAAAAAGGTGCAGTTTCTTCAGCGAGAAATACAGTTTTCACCAAGGACCCTGAGATTGTGTTATTTTGTTTCTTATTTATCAAGCAACAACTAAAAATTTTAGAGTTTTAGTTGTTTATTTGTTTTAGGCTAAAAACAAATGAAAATTTGAAACGGGAAAAAAAAAATCACAGGAAAAGGAGTTGTGATGGTAGCAATTCCTCAATAACCAGGGGACCTAGCAGCAACTCTGGGCCTAATTGTGAGCCACAAGAAGAAACTGGTTTTTGAACTTTCACAGAAACCATGAAGAAAAGCGATCATGCCACTTTTCAGTTTGTAAAAGCAAAGAATGGGATCTGGCTATCAGACTGTAATTTGGGAAGGTTGATCTCAAAAATTTGATTTTTTTTAATTTAAATATTTTCTTCTACCTCAGGTATGTGAAGATCTCCAGAATTAGAAAAGAATAAAGGCTATAAATCCTCTGAAATAAAAACCAAGGAAGATTTGGAAACTTTCATAAATTTAATTTGAACTAAAAATGCAAATAATCTGATTGATGAAGGAAGAAAAAATTAGATATCTAAAATGTGATTAAATAAAAACTCCCTGGTCATCTCAGATTTTTTAAATATTAAAAAATGTTTGGCTGGGTGCGGTGGCTCTCGCCTGTAATCCCAGCACTTTGAGACGCGGAGGTGGGCAGATCACGAGGTCAGGAGATCGAGACCATCCTGGCTAACACGGTGAAACCCCATCTCTAACTAAAAAGACAAAAAATTAGCCGGGTGTTATGGCATGCACCTGTAGTCCCAGCTACTTGGGAGGTTGAGGCAGGAGAATCACTTGAATCCAGGAGATGGAGGTTGCATTGAGCTCAGATCGTGCCACTGAACTTCTGCCTTGCGACAGAGCGAGACTCCATCTTAAAAAAAAAGTTTAAAGGCAAAAGCAACAATAACGATGACTAGGAAAACATAAAACATATTGTGCTTACTTCTGCTTGGTGGAATCATGATATATGTAGGAGTGGGTAATTCTTTTTCTGTCTAAAAAATGTTCTATAGGGATCTACATTGTTTTTAAACTTGGAATTAACCATAAATAATTTTTAAAAATGAAAATATGGGATTATAACCAAAGCCAAATACAAGAGGGTGACACAAAACATAAGAATTGCCTGACAGCCAACCAAGGTGGCTCAGCCTGTAATCCCAGCATTTTGGGAGACTAGGAGGATCTCCTGAGCCTAGGAATTCCACGCAAGCCTGAGCGACATAATGAGAACTCATTGCTACTAAAAAAAAAAAAAAAAAAAAAAAAAAAAAAAAAAATGAAATTAGCTGGGCATGGTAGCATGTGTCTATAGTCCCAGCTACTCTGGAGACCGAGGTGGGAGGATCACTTGAACTCGAGAGGTTGAGGTTGCAGTCCAACCTGGGCAACAGAGCAGCAAGACACTGTCTAAAAAAATAAATAAATAAAAAAAATTGCCTAAGGAAGGCTAATGTCAGACACAAACTATTTTTGTGACCTAAAAAAATAGAGAGAGAGAAAGATGTTCACCATAGGCAAGAAAGGAAGGAAAGGGGAAGGGAAGAGAAAAAGGAGGGGAGGGGAAAGAGAGGGGATGGAAAAGTCCAAGCATCCATGAAATTGAGAGATGGATATTTGTGGGGAATTAGGAAAAAAAAAATTGCCCAAATCTTGTCTCTGTTTTTCAGTGAAGGAGACTGATCTTTGCACCAGAATGGGTAGAATAAACATTGAAAAGGTGCAAACATACCTTGGGCTGAGAGACAGAGGGGACTCTTCAGATGAGATCAAGTGTTCCATCCCAGGACTCAGAATAATATTGATTGGAAGGCATTCTATTGTATATGAGTAGGAAAATGAATCCTATTTAGTCCATAGAAATGGAATATTTTAAGTCCATAAATTAGGGATGATCTTGAGGAAAAAAGACAAATAGACTGGATTATGCTTATGAGAATGAGACTCAATTGGCTGGAGTTCATCTGATTGTGCCTATGCCTGTTAGAACTTCCTCAAAGTTGCCGTGGCAATGGGACTCTCTGTCATGCAGAGAGGAGAAAAGCAGTGGATACTAAGTAATGTGGGCTTGAGTAATGCATGTTGCAGTTAATTGCACTATGTCAGAAATTTACGGGAAAGGTTTGGGAGAGGTTTATTTAGTGGACAAAATATGGCCTCAGGAATAAATTACAATGGATTTTAAATAAAAAGGAGTTTACTGAGCCTATGCCTTCAGAAACAACTAAAGTGTTATAAATCTGCAAGCATGGTCAGAGTTAGTACCAGTAAGCCAGGTCTTTATTGGTCTCTATTGCCTCTCCCTGACCTTCTTCATGTGTACTCTATGAAAAGTGGCAGAGCTCATTTTCCTAAAAGCTTCGGATAACAAACTTGAGTTACTTACCGATATGACAGCTTGCTACTTTAACTTTTTCCTCTCTTGTTGCCACAAAGGAAGTTAAAAACCACCTAGAGGTATTTGGAAAAGCAGCTGTTGTCACAGAGAACTTGGAGCTACTGTGAGATCATGGAACCACTGTCACTAATTTTTGAGAAATCTTGGCAAATAAGAGAAGCACTAGGAGGCTGCACATTAGCAAATTTTGGTCCAATTTTATAAACTAGGAAGAAAAAGTGGTTTTTACCAAACTGAGACCTCATCAATGACAACTGTTCAAAATCTGGAATGCAAGATGAAAAGTGGATTGGAAGAATCTGGAAAAGAAAGCATAGAATGAAAGAACAGTCGATGTCATACCCAACCCATTTATTTTACTAGTCTGGCAGATTAAGGAAGTATCTGGACTTCAGCAAGGTTTTGATAAGGTTTCTCTTTATTTTCCTGGAAACAAGGTAGATTAATAAAAGTTTGTCCAGAAGCATTGAGAAGCATAACTACATTCATGGGGCTCTGATCCTTGGAGTAACGTCAGTTAGCATAGACCTAAAAAAGGTGAAAATCTCAGGTGAGAATCTTTGTTCTCAGCCTCATATCTTTACAATTGAATAAAGACATACAGAGTAGGTTCATCAATTCTAGAATTGCAAGATGCCAGGGAGAATAGCAAATACATTTGAAGATCAAGGTCTGAGACTACCCTTTGTCTTGGTTGATTTTGTGTTGCTATATCAGAATACCCAAGACTGGGTAATTTATAAAGCAAATACGTTTATTTAGCTATGGTTCTGCACACTGGGAAGTCCAAGTTCAGGCAGCCAATCTGGTGAGACCTCGTGCTGTTTCAACTCATGGCAGAAAGCAGAAGGAAGGAGAAGCAGGCATGTGCAGAGAGACAACAGATGAGAGGCAACCTCATTTTATAACACCCTACTCATATGGGAACGAAGCCATTCCCAGAGAACTAACACAGTCTTCTGAGAAATCCATCTTTAGGACCTAAGCACGTTTTAAAGGTACCACCTCCTAACACTGCTACATTGGCAATTAAATGCAATTAAATTCCAACATAAGTTTGGTCAGGGAGAAACCATACCCAAATTGTAATACCATTTTACTTTTTCCCTAATAGGTTAAATCCAGCAAGATGTACTTTATACAAGAGTACAAAAACTTAGCACTTGAATTTTTTAAATAAATCACACTAATTAAATGTAGAAGATATGAGTTAGTACTAGCACATTCAGGAAAACATAATACTTTTAGTTGAAAATAAGAACCACATGAATTAAAAAGACTATTTTAAACCTATGTAACTTTAGAAGCTTCAAAGAACTATGGTATTTAAAACACACCTCTCTTTACACTGCCTGGAGAAATACGCTTGAAAACAGGGAGACGGATGGGAAGGTGTCCTGAGGAGAGCTACCAATGAGATCAACATTTGAAAATCATGAGAGACAAAACATGCTTGAATTTGGATTGTTTATCCCAGAAGAGACTCAGGAAGACATCCAAGTCATCTTCAAACATTCAGAGAAGTCATGTGGAACAAGAATAGACTTGTTTTTGTCACAAAGGATAACTGAGATCAGTAGGCAGAAGCAACAAAGAAGTAGATTTCATCAAATACAATAAAAACTATTGCAACAGAGATGTCCAAAAAGGAAAATCATTGCTTGGAGAGATAAAGTTCTTTAGGACCCAAGGTAATCAATCACAGCCAAATAGCAATTTGGCGAAGATGCTATAGAGAAGATTCAATTCTACAACAGAGAGTTGTCAAATCTGGCTCATCTGCTGGAATCACCTTAGGACATTTCTTAAATGACAGATCCTTGGTTTTTACATACATCTACAGTACCAGGATCTCCAGGAATGGGAAAGTAAGTGGTTTTTTAATTTTTTTTAAAGCATCGTAGGTGATTCAGATGATCATTTTGGTTTGACAAACACTAGATGATTTCTAAGTCTTTTCCTAATCTAAAATGTTATAATTAAGGCAGCCTAGTGAATTGGCTGCAATTAAAGTTGGTGGTAAAAAAAAAAAAAAACAAAAAAAAAAAAACAAAAAAAAAAAAACAATAGAACCTTTAATGAGAATGAGGATGGAACACATAAACATCTGGCATCCTAGCTTTCCTACATAAGGATTATGTAGTGCACCAGAATGTTCTCAGAAACCCTTTTCAAATCAGTTTAATGATGAAGTTTGTCATATTTTATTTTTTCCTAGATAGACTTGTATATGTACATATGCATCAGTGTTTGTGACAATTTTTTTTTAACTATAGAGACTTGAATAAAAAAGACCTTTTTTTTTTAGACAGGATCTTGCTCTGTCATTCAGGCTGGAGTACAGTGGAATGACTCTAGCTTCCTGTAGCCTCAAACTCCTGGCCTCAAGTGATCCTCTTGCCTCATCCTCCCACGTAGCTGGGACTACAGACACGCTACACCATGCCCAGCTAATAAAAAAAAATTATTATAGACACAAGGTCTCCCTGTGTTGCCCAGGCTGATCTTGAACTCCTGGGCTCAAGCAATCTTCTGCTTGGGCCACTCAAAATGCTGGGATTACAGGCATGAGCCTCTGTGCCCAGCCATAAGCCTATCTGACACCTTGAAACAGACTAGTTTTAAAACAGAGATTATGGTCCATGTATGGACCAGGTATGGTCCAATGTATTTAAGTCAATATTCATAAAATGTAATGCTCTTCCAGTGGAGTAGAACAAGTTTGCAGTTGAAATTTGTACTAAGATTCTAAGCAAATTACTCTTTGGCATTTTGAAGTGATAATTTCATGCAAAACTTAGATTTATTTAATTTGTTTCAGAGAATCACATCCTTAAAGAATAAACGTATAAACTACAAGTTTTAGTCAGAGACATTTTAAACTTATTTTAGGTTGTAATAGTTCTTTTGAACTATCTAAAAACAATAATATGCATTCAGTTCCCTTTACTTTAAAAATAAATTTAAAAATGGTTAAAAATTCAAAAATGGTTAAAGTGCTTCTCTTAAATTTGGATCTCCATAGCAAGGCAAATGGCTGAAGAGATATGAAATCTTTATGGAAAGGAACTGTTATGATCATAGGAAAAATTCACTTGAAAGAAGAAAAAATTCAAGATTCCAGTAGCAGAAAAGCCATGGTTTTAGGCAGCACTATGGATAAGGAAAGACACAATGTGCTTTATAGAAGGAGAAGACACTTCCTATTCACTATCAAAACAATATGATCTCTGGTTTCCCTTGTAAAAATTAAATACATGTAGAAAACTGAAGGCAAGGTTAGAATTTCAGGGTGCATAGTCAAAGCTGCTAGCTTTCGTTTTTAAAGTTTTGCGATTGCTGCTATGTTATAGTGAACATTTGTATGACAAAAATGTTTTTCCATCATATGTTCTCACTCATGTGGGATCTAAGCTATGAGGAGGCAAAGGCATAAGAATGATAACATTGGACTTTGGGGACTTGGTGGATGATAACATTGGACTTTGGGGACTTGGTGGAAAGGCTAGTGGGTGGCAAAGAATGAATGACTACACACTGGGTACAGTGTACACTCCTCGGGTGATGGATGTACCAAAATCTCAGAAATCACCACTATAAGAACTTATTCACGTAAACAAACACCACCTGTTCCCCAAAACCTATTGAAATAAAAAAAATTTTAATGTTTTTGTATTGTCAATTCATTAACAATTAGAAAAGGAGATGAGAAAGAAGTACTAATTAAGTACCTCCTGTATCACAGGAAATTTATAAACTATTACAGTTAATATTCACAACTTTCTATAAAAGGAAATATTATCCCCATTCTACAAATGGGGGAAACTGAGACCCTGTCAGATTACAGGATGTAGTTTTTCTTTGTAGTTGTTGTTTTGAGACGGAGTCTCATTGTGTTGACCAGGCTGGAGTGCAGTGTTGTGTAATCTCTGCTCACTGCAACCTCTGCCTCCCAGGTTCAAGCGATTCTCCTGCCTCAGCCTTCTGAGTAGCTGGGACTACAGGCACACACCACCACGCCTGGCTAATTTTTGTATTTTTAGTAGAGATAGGGTTTCACCATGTTGGTCAGGCTGGTCTTGAACTCCTGACCTCGTGATCTGCCACCCTCAGCCTCCCAAAGTGTGAGGACTACAGGCATGAGCCACTGAGCCTGGCCGTAGTTTTTATAATAATTCGGACATGCAGCCCTTTCGGAATTCCAATGAATTAAATTTTATCTATCACCATAGGATTCTACACAGCTGGTTGCATGTTCTAGTTCATTCTAGATAATTCAATTCATAATTTTGCAGCTAATTCTGAATTATATAAATTATAAACTTGGGCCGCTATTAAACCCTTGTGGGTGCTCCCGTATCCTGAAATTAGGATGATAGTCAATATATTCATTTATACCAATTTGATTTTCTCAACCTTAGAAAGTAGGTGTATTTCATATCATCTTTATTTTTGGAGGAGGAAATCTGCACATGATTTAATGGCTGCCGAAATTCATACTGCTAATGTGGTAGAGCCAGATTCTGGTTCTGAAAGTCTAACTTTAGAACCTGCACTGAGAGCCACTCTTACGCACTGCCTCCCTGATTCGGAATGTATACACAGGTGATATAAATAAAATAAGCTGTTGGTGAAACATAGCAGTTTTTTAAAAAGCCATCTCTGAAGAAATCATTAAGTTTAGTTCAGTATATTATATTCCATTATATATTACAAATACATCTGCATGTTATACATACAGCTCTGAAGAAATCACTAAGTTGAGTTCAGTATATTATACTCCATTATATATTACAAATACATCTGCATGTTATACATACAGCCTACATGGAATTTTTAGTGAGACACAGAAAATGCAATCATCAAAAATTCAACTTGCTTGATGTTTATGCTGCTTGATTTTCCCCAGTTCCTACCTTTGTGTACATCCTTTTTATTGGTATTGCCCTGCTCTGACATTTTTATTCCAAGCAAGTAGAAATGACAGCCAAAAAGCCTTGATGTATATGAGGCTTCAGAAGGAATTTTAAAAGGTTATTGGCCCGTAGAACAGGAGGATTTGCACCTAAGTCGTATCAGAACTGAGGATCTGAAAGTGCTGCAAAGCCTGAATGTACTGGATGGCCAGCAAGTGCAACTTAGTGAAGATTTAGTATTAATACCATTGGGTCAGATAAATTATTCTGAGGCTTTATCAGTAACAGGAATCACTGTAAATAGGTTGCTGTTTTATCTCCCTTCTCTCTCCTCTGCTAATCCTACTAGATTAGAAATTTGCAGTCTCATCTAAATGCAAGTCTGCTGGAAAAGAGTTGCCATCTATGCTATACATTACTATATATGTAGTTTCTAGTGCTCAGGTGCACATAAAGATTAATCAAAATATCCTTAATTGCCAAAATTCAGGATCACAAATTTAACTGAAGTATGTATTCAATGCAGCAGGGATACTTATGAACAGATTTCTTTTTTCCACAGCTGAAATAAGTTTTCTGTGTTTTTTTTTTTTTTTCCTGAGACTAAAGGAGAGGAATGTAATTTCCTAGTCCTACTGCCATCTTAGAGTCTGTTCTTGTCTGTGAGAGGTCTCCAAGGCACATAGTTCCACCTTGAGCAAGGGAAGGAGGGCTCTGCCCTCCAGGTTCATAGTGAAACCGGAGCTGCCTAGATGGAAGCAGGACTGCAGAGGGGCACGTCCTGAAGCTTCCATCCCACCCTCGACAGAGTCACTGAACTTCAAGACAGCAGAGTCCAAAGTGACTGTTCACTCCAAAGGAGGTCTAGCTTGTGAAGGTGATTGATTGATCATTTCTCTGTCAAATGCAATGGTAAATTTAAAGAAGAATGGAGCTATAATCCCAAAAGAAAAGTTAAACAGAAATTAACACAGCGAAAAAGCCACGAATTAGTGAGTCAAACTCACTAATTCAGAGAAAATCGAAAAAAAATCAAAACATTATCTAGCATGAAAACTTTAAAAGCAAATTTAAACACCCACAAATTGAAATTGATTGACTCAAATAGGTAACTTTTCAATTCATTTTGCTAGGGACATATACACATGAGCTAATAAAGAAATGCAAAATATTCTCCCAGAAAAAAAAAAAATTTTCAGAGAATCACGAAGGAAGTACACATCACTGCCTATAAAGCACTATCTTCAAAAAAACTGAAATTGAATCTGATCAAGTATCTAGATCTAACTGCCAGGTTACAGGAAATACAAAGCACAGAGACACGTGTTAAATGATAGCACAGAGATGAATGAGCAAAACCCAAACTGTGGGGGACACTGTCTGGCCCAGCTTCTTCAGCTTGGAAATTTCTAAAGGGGAAAAAAATGGAAAGAAAACTATAAAAGAGCCTTAAAAACCAAACTAAGCAATTTCAATATACTTTATAAAACTTACTTTAACAACCTGTAAAAAAAAATCTGATAGGACATTTGAATGTTTGACTGGATATTTGATGCTATTAAGGAACGATTGTCAATGTTTTTAGCATGATAATGGTTTCCTTGCCTATGTTCTCTTCTGTCTCTCTCTGTCTCTCACTCTCTCTCTCTCTCCTCCTCCCTCCCTCCATTTTCTCTGACATTACATTTTTTACTTGTAGCATTTCCTTTTGGCTTTTTAAAAAATATTTTTGATCTTTGCCAAAATTGCCCATCCGTTCATGCACATCTCCACCTCTTTATTTAATCTGTTTTTCCTTTTAAAGCCCCTGTCTGATAGTTCCATTTGAGCCATCCCAGATCTGATTTTATAGACGCTCTCGATGATGGGTCTAATTTTATTGCTTTTCTATGGTGTTTCAAAATGTTTTCTTGTATGTCAGACATTGTGTGTAAAATACTAAAAACTGAAGTCAAAAAGACACTCAGAAAAACACACTCATCTCCTGCGAAGCTGCTGGGGGAGGGGAGGAAGAAGGGTGTGGTCTTAGCTGAGCCAGCATCTTCTGTTCTTGAACTGGGAGTGGGCCTTATCATCGCTTTAGTTAGATTCAGTGTCAGGTTGGCTGCTGATGGTAGGTGGGCAGGATCAGAAACTTCCCTTCAGCAGGGCTTGAAATCTGATTGGCCAGCGATCTCTTCCCAGTTCTTTTGCCCCTCCCTCAGCCTGCTGCAAGTCCAGGATATAAGGGGGCTGTCTGTTAGCTCTCACTTCCTCATTCTCTAGACTCAGCAAGTCCTGAAGGGATTGTCTCAGGCTCCTCCACTCCAGCCTTCTAAGGGCCCAAAGTGGTTCAGAGGGGACGCTTTCAGCGTTCCTTCTCTTCCAACAGCTGTGACAACCTCTGACTCATGCCTGGGACAATTTCTCTCAGTTCTCCTGGTGTACCTCCAATCCTCTGTGTGAGCACTTGATGAAGAACCCTGAGAAAGAGTGGACAGGTGAGCGTCATTCTTTTTGGCGGGGGCTTCTCGGGATTCTAAACTCTCAAGCCAGATCACACTCAGCCTTTAACAAATGTTGTCATCAGCTGATTTCTTTTTACCCCATCTACAGTGGTATTTTTTTTCCTCCTCCTGCTGCTCTGCCAAGCATGAAAGCAACCTTGGATCACTTCTGAAAGGAGCGCTCCATTTTCAATTACAGAATCCAAAATGGCAATAAAAAAGGGAAAGAGAAAATTTTCAAAAGTTCCTTTTTGTTTTAAAATAAGACAGGAGTCTTTCTCAAGGGTTCTCATAATGGGAACATTGGAGAATGTAATAACAAAATAAGGATGTCCGCAACCACCTCGGAAACAATGATGAATTTCTGGCCGGGTGTGGTGGCTCATGTCTGTAATCCCAGCACTTTGGGAGGCTGAGGGGCGCGAATCACCTGAGGTCAAGAGTTTGAGACCAGCCTGGCCAACATGGTGGAAACCCTTCTCTACTAAAAATAACTAGCCGGGCACACCTGTAATCCCAGCTACTCATGAGGCTGAGGTAGGAGAATCGCTTGAACCTGGGAGGCAGAGGTTGCAGTTAGCTGAGATCGTGCCGCTGCTCTCCAGCCTGGGCAACAGAGCAACTCTCCACCTCAAAAAAGAAAAAGGAAAAAAGAGATTAATTTCTTAGAACTTTTATTAGAGGATCTTTGAATAGCGTGGATGACATCATACAAAACCTTAGGTCAGCAAAGATAATTTAACACAGGCTTTGTCAGTTAGCGCCACTTGTCCAGACTGTTTGGGAAAACACATTAGTTTTTTGTCCTTTAAGTTGTTTTCCCTAAATATTTTTTTCGAACTTGAGTTCCCAACCAGAAGTGCTTATATATTCTTCCAGTCCAGTGTTCCATCTCTCTCCAGGGCAGTATTTGGGTACAAAGTGGAAGCTGACGTAACACATGAGAGGGAAACAGGACCTGTGGTCCTCTTGCTCTCCTCTGATTATCATGGTGAAGTCTCGTTCGTTCTTGTTTTCCACTCCTAATGCGAGTCATTATTGTCTCTCGGGAATTACGGTGATTGCTTTCAAGCAGCTCAGCCCCTTTGATCTCTTAATGCTTGTATGACCCTATCACTCAGCGATACCATACATCTAGCTCTGGCTTTCAGTGGTCTCCTTTGACTCATTTTAGGGCCTGTAGCTCCATGCTGCTATCCTCATCTGGGAGAAACATTGATGCTTAATTAATTAATTTATTTATTTATTTTGGTGATACAGAGTCTCGCTCTGTCGCCCAGGCTGGAGTGCAGTAGCGCGATCTCGGCTCACTGCAAGCTCCGATTCCGGGTTCACGCCATTCTCCTGCCTTAGCCTCCTGAGTTGCTGGGACTACAGGCGCCCGCTACCACGCCCGGCTAATTTTTTTTTCTCTTTTTCTTTCTTTTTTTTTTTTTGTTTTTTTAAGTAGAGACGGGTTTTCACCGTTTTAGCCAGGATGACCTCGATCTCCTGTCTTCATGATCCTCCTGCCTTGGCTTCCCAAAGTGCTGGGATTACAGGCGTGAGCCACCGCGCCCGGCCGACTCTTAATTCTTAGCGAGTGTCTCCACCCCGTTCAAGGAGTCCAGCACCTTTATTGGAGCTTTTCCTACCCTGAATCTGGAGAGCCCAGTTGGAAAAAAGAGGTTATCCCATGGCTTCTTTCTATGGGAGCTCCACTGGAACCAGTTTTGCTCACTTGAAGTGATGCCATGGATTGAGGGCACCATGGAAATTGCCAGGAAAGTGAGGCAAAAGTGTCTTTTTTTTTTTTTTGATATGGAGTCTCGCTCTGTCGCCCAGGCTGGAGTGCAGTGGCGCCATGTCAGCTCACTGCAAGTTCCACCTCCCGGGTTCACGCCATTCTCCTGCCTCAGCCTCCCCAGTAGCTGGGACTACAGGCGCCCGCCACCACGCCCAGCTAATTTGTATTTTTGGTAGAGACGGGGTTTTACCATCTTAGTCAGGATGGTCTCGATCTCCTAACCTCCTGATCCACCTGCTTCGGCCTGCCAAAGTGCTGGGATTACAGGCATGAGCCGCTGCACCCGTCCAAAAGTGCCTTTCATCCTCTGATCTGCAAGCACAGGACTTCTATTGTTTTTTCCACCTCCACCCCTCAATTCAACTAGGGTAGAAGACAAGAAGAAAACCCTTTTAGAGTTACTCTTACATGCAACGTCTTTCCTGTAAAGTGTCTGCCACTACCTTATAAGGGTTTTTCATTGCAATTTTGGCCTTAATTCATGTTCTGAATCTTCTGCATTCTATGATTAACTTTTAAAAATTCTATGCTCTAGTTCTGCAGGCTAGATCCTAGTCGTTCAGTACCGAGTTTAAATTTTCTTACTGTGATAAAGTTGACAGACACTGCATTTTAATGGTGAAATTGTAAAATACTGCCTTTTACGTTGGAAGTGAAACAAAGGTGGTCATTACAATCAATTTTATTCCACATGATACTGGCAGTTCTAGTCAGTAAAGTAAGAAAAGCAGAGGCGATAAAAAACATAAAGATTAGAAAGCAAGGAATGAAGCTGTCTTTATTTGTAGATTATACTGTGTATGTAGAAAATCTACAAATCAACTGTTAGAAGAGTTTCATGAAGATGTTGGATATAAGGCTGATAGACAAAAATTAACTGGATTTTTAAGTAACTAGAAACAAACTTCAAAGAGAGGCCATTTAAAATAGTATCTTATACATGAAATAACTGTCAATAAATATAAAGAAAGATGTGCCATACCTCTTTGCAAAAACTGTAAAACAATGAGAGAATTTGAAGAAAACTCAGAGGGAGAGTCATACTTATCCATTAGAAGTACAGTATTTAATGATATCTGTTCTCAAAATACATTTATTGTACTTCTAAGCAAATTTCTAAAAGAATCTTTATGAAAAGTGATTCTATTAGTAATTCTAAAAAATATATGGAAAGGCAAATGGCAATAAAACTAAGACACACTTTAAAAAGAATAGAAAGCGTAAAGATTTGTTCTACTAGATGTAAAAACAAAGTTAACTTACAGAAATAGACTGTAGGAAGGATAGACAATTAGATCAATTTAACAGTGATCAGAAACAGACCCATGCATGTATTAGCAATTTATCATAAAGGTAGCAATGCTCAATAGTCTTAGGGTATGGGTGAACTTTTAAATAAATTATCCTAGGGGTAAATGGATACTGATAAGCAGGAAATTTTGAAAATCAATGTGTATCCATCACCATACCTGAAAATTTCAGGTGAATTTTTTATCTAAATGAAAAATAAATCACAAAGAGAGTATCTATGTGAAGTCAGCATGTTCCTTCTCAAAAGGAACATAAAAATTACTAGGCAGAATTGAGAGGATTGTTAGATTTGACACATTAAAATTAAGACTTTCTGTTAATCAGAAGAACAAGTTAAAGGACAGGCTTCATATAACTGAAAAATGACGTATGTCCACAATAAAAACAATTGCAAATCAAGGAAAAGACAGACAAACCAGTGGAATAGTGGGCAAAAGATCCAGACAGTAAACAAAAGTGAGTATGCCAACAGCATGTATGTGAATAAATATTCAATTTTGTGTGTCACCAAATAAATGTATATTAAAAAGTTCAATGAGATACCATCACAGAGAGATACCTACACCCAGACTTGCTAAATATGAAAAGAATGACAACTCCAAAGGTTTACAAGGATCTGGGACAAATGGAATTCCCTACAGGGTTGGTGAAATTATATAAAATGGTACTGATATTTTGCAAAATTGTTTGACAGTATCTGCAAATGCTGAACAAATGTGTAACAATTTATAATCTAGCAGTTCTATTCCTAGGTATAGACCCAACAAATTTTATGTGTCTGAAGAAGCATGGTAAAAAATTTTATAACAATAGTATTTGTAAACTAAAACTAGGAAAAAACCAAGATGTTCCTTAGCAGTGGAATGGGTTAATATGTTGCGTTACGTTTATCAGCAGAAAACTGTTGAAGAAGATTGCATGTGAATGAATTAGTGCTACACTCAACAACGTGAATAGATCTCACAATCATGCTGTTGAGGAAATGAAGCCCGCTACAAAATATCACATATCATATGATTGCATTTAAACTATAGCATTTAGGGATACCTGCCTGGGAGATAAAACTATAAACGAAAGTAAGAAAATTAGCATTATGGTTACCTTTGTGGGGGGAAGTGAATTGTGATTGAGAGGGCACAGGCAGGAAGTTTATTTGACGCTGACAATATCCTCTTTTCTAACCTCTGATTGTAGTAAACTACTGAGCTATGCATTTTTGTTTTTAAACTTTTCTGTAAGGGAGCTATAGTAAACATACACGACCACCCACATGAATGATTAACGAAAAACTACATAGTTGAATGGGTCTATATATTTTGATGGAGCATTTGGGAGTGGGAGGTTGAGTGGGAATAATGAAGTGAAAATAACGCAGCCATTTGTAGGAAAGTGTATAGTCGATTAGCTAAAATTTCAATGAAAACAAACAAATCTTCTTTACCGTCGATGAATAATAGTGAGGCTTGTTCATGTATGGGTAAAGCAAATGCTAGGTTTTATCCCGATGAAGTACTATATATTAAAGAAATTAATGTTCTAATGAAAACATGCATGAAAAGAAATAAATGGTTAGCATTTTCACTTGTAAAGTAGGCTCATGGCAGCCTTCTCACACTGAAGGCAGATCTTTCAAGTGCCAACTGAGTCAGAAAGAATGACTACCGAATGCCAAATGCAAATGAAAATAATCATAAAAAATGTGAAGTGTAAGCTGATTTCATTTTGGGGAAAAGAAAGGGAATAAAAGAGTCATTGAAGAACAGAAATAGAAATGTTGAAGTTAATGGAGCTTGCCTGAAGACACTCTCCATCACAGCCAGGTTGGGATCATAAACTGTGGGTAATAAAGAAAGATGAAAGGACATAGCAATACAATATTTATTTTTTAAAATAAATTTATCAGACAAATCCAGAAAAACTTGTCAAGGAAAACATATGCCAATCAAGAAATTAAATATTTATTAAGTACTTATACCTGTTCTTTATAAAGCACTAACCTAAATGCTAATGAATAGGAAACACTACACATGTGTGAGGGTGTATTTGTGTATGTGTGTGCACACATAACCAGCAAACAGAAGCCAAAATTTAATCATTCTATTTTACTATGAAAGAAATAGGCTTTACTAGCACTTCTCAGAGGTAAATAGAGAGAATTAGTGCAGGAAGTAAGATTTTTGCTGGGCCTTTGAGAGAGACAGTTTAAGAGGGACAAAAACATAAAGGCAGAAAAAAACAAAATGTACTTGGGGTTCAATAAAAGATTGGTTTTACTAAGGTATATAATTAATATAGGAAACTAGAGCAAGAGATGGGGATGGCAAGTTAGGAACATATATGAAAGAAATTTATTGTCAGCTAAGTAGTTGTAATTTCTTCCTATGGGAGGCCATTGAAGTGTTTTAGTAGAATATTATAAAATTCTTTTTGTTTTCTTAATACTATGACATACTTTTTTCTTTTATGATTATTAAAAGTCATAACTTTAAATACAGTTATTTGTGTATAAATAGCAGTCTTCTTTATCTCAATTGTAAGCGCTCTATAAACAGAAATGGTCTTCTTAATCTTACATGCTATAGAACTTAGCACAATGTCTGTTTGGTTTATTGTAGAATAACAAGGCTGGTGATTTTAAAACAGTAGGCAAAGAATCTGAAAATAGTTGGCAAACGATCCGAAAACAAGTAAACCAGTAAAGAGAGTTGCTACTTATTTTTTTCTGAATTTGAACTACAGTTGTAGTCACTGCAAAAAAAAAAAAATTGTGCTGGATGAAAGATTTCTGAACATATAGTCAGTCAAATGTCATACATTTGCTTTAAGAGGTGACCCCAAAATAGATAGCTTAGAGAAAATTGTGGTACCATTACACTGTGATTTTCTTTTCCTTCTCTGAAAGATCATTTGAATTAGTGGTGGCGTATCTTAGAAATATCAATAATTGAAAGAATGATATTTCCAGTGTTTTAAGCAGTTCTAGGCACCTGGATGGTATAATAAATAGTCTGGTAATGATTAAAGGGCATGATCAAATGGTAATTTTATTTATTCAATATTATCTTCCTTTTATTAGCTGATAAAAAATTTAAACTAGACATTTCATGACCTATATAATATAAACCAATGTTTAATTAATAGATATAAACATTTCTTTCCTCTTACATAAATAAAGCATAAATATTTCCTTCTCTTAAGGAATTAAATTCACTAATGCCAGCGTATATCAAATGGCATTTTATGTCAAATACATTTATGTTACATACATTGATAAACATAAAGCTTAAGGGCTTTATGTTTAATTATTTCACATACATACCATACGTCTTCTAATAAAACACATATGTTTAATTATTCCACATACAGACCATATGGTATGTAACACATATGGTATGCATGTGAAATAATTAAACATAAACCGCTTAAGCTGTTGTATCCAAGAAAAACAAAACTGATATATAAGATGCATTTCCTGTGTTAGTATATCTGCCCAATGATGAATCAATTTTCAGTTTGAATTCATATTGCCAGAAACAGCCAGTCAAAATATTGGGTGGAAATAATGGCATTATTAGACTTGCAAGGATTTAAAAATATACTAGTCATTTATTCTTCTTGACAAGAAATGTTAATATATGTCACTATCAGTGATACTGAAAGTAGGAAGTATATGATTTAAACAAAATAGTTTAAGAACTAAATCACACTAAAAACTACAATGTAAGTCAACATTTTCCATAATAGCTTATAGAACTGAATGCAAGTATCAAGAATAATCTTAAAAGAAAAAGTAAATAACGTGAACATTAATAATAAACTGGATCTTAAAACTCAGATTATTTAAATAAAAACTAAGAAATTGAGGAGGAATGAAAACACGAAAGATTGCTAAATTTCCCATTTATCATAGGGAGAATCGATTTTTGGTTTTTAGCTTTAATGTTGAAATCAAGACAAAGGCATTTTTTAAACATAAAAAAGCAAAGTCGGCCGAGCACAATGGCTCAGACCTGTAATCCCAGCACTTTGGGACGCCAAGGTGGGAGGATTACTTGAGGTCAGGAGTTCAAGATCAGACTGGGCAATATAATGAGACGCCCATCTCTACAAAAAAAAAAAAAATTAATTAGCCAGGGATGGTGGTGCATGCCTGTAGTTCCTGCTACTCAGGGAGGCTGAGGTGGGAGGTTCCTTTGAGCCTGGGAAGTTTGAGGCTGCAGTGAGCCATGGTTGCACCACTGCACTCCAGGCTGGGTGACAGAGCAAGACTGTCTCAAGAAAAAAAGCAAAACACCAAAGTCTAGAAAAATAATAACATGATATTTTTCTAATTATATCTAGCTTGTGTTTTTACTTCCAGCATCTTGCTATCTTTAGAAATATTTTTTGTTCTTTTTCTAGATCGTTGAGTCAAAGGCTTAATTTGATGTCATTTATTATTTTTATTATTATACTTTAAGTTCTATGGTACATGTGCACAACGTGCAGGTTTGTTACATAGGTATACATGTGTGATGTTGGTTTGCTGCACCCATCAACTGCTCATTTACATTAGGTATTTCTCCTTATGCTGTCCTTCCCCCAGCCCCCCAAACCCTGACAGGACCCACTGTGTGATGTTCCCTGCCCTGTGTCCATTTGTTGTCATTGTTCAGCTCCCACCTATGAGTGAGAACATGCGGTGTTTGGTTTTCTGTCCTTGTGAAAGTTTACTTAGAATGATGGTTTCCAGCTTCATCCATGTCCCTGCAAAGGACATGAACTCAACCTTTTTTTGGCTGCATAGTATTCCACGGTGTGTATGTGCCACATTTTCTTAATCCAGTCTATCATTGATGGACATTTGGGTTGGCTCCAAGTCTTTGCTTTTGTGAATAGTGCCGCAGTAAACATACGTGTGCATGTATCTTTATAGTAGCATGATTTATAATCCTTTGGGTATATACCAAGTAGTGGGATGACTGGGTCAAATGGTATGTCTAGGTCTAGATCCTTGAGGGATCGCCACACTGTCTTCCACAATGGTTGAACTAATTTACAGTGCCACCAACAGTGTAAAAGCATTCCTATTTCTCCCCACATTTATTCTTATGTAATACTTTAAAACATTTAGAGCCAGGAAATAATCTTTGGCTATATAGTTTGATAGGCATTCTCACACTCCTCAGTCCTTCTCTTTGAAATTATTTTCCATTCAATAATTAGAAACACAAAAGCAATATTTAATAAAACAGTCCAACCAATATAGAAATTTCCATAACAAAATTTGTGAGTTCTCCTCCCTCCTCAATGTATCTATTTATAGTGATTTCGTGGGTACTGATCCATGATACCCTTTGTTTGAAAGAATAGGCCAGGCGCAGTGGCTCATGCCTGTAATCCCAGCACTTTGGGAAGCCGAGACGGGCGGATCATGAGGTCAGGAGATCGAGACCATCCTGGCTAACACAGTGAAACTCCATCTCTACTAAAAATACAAAAAAAAAAAAAAAATTACCCGGGCGTGGTGGTGGGCACCTGTAGTCCCAGCTACTCAGGAGGCTGAGGCAGGAGAATGGTGTGAACCGAGGAGGCGGCGCTTGCAGTGAGCTGAGATCATGCTACTGCACTCCAACCTGGATGACAGAGCGAGACTCTGTCTCCAAAAAAAAAAAGAATATGTACACATACTGATTTTTTCCAAAAATTAGATCAAGCATATATTTATCTGTATTAATTTTTTGATTAATATATAATGTCAATTGCTTTCCAATCCATCATAGATATCACCTTATTTTAACAAATAACTTCAAAGTAATCAATAACACAAAACCTACAATTTACATTTATTCTTTGTACCATAACTTACTGATATGTTCTACAACTGATGACCATTCAAGTTGTTTCTAGGTTTCTGCTGTTACGTTGGCCTCAATTTCTAAATAATCTGTAATTGCAGTTTTAAATTCTTCTTTGTATCATTATTAGGAGAATATTTAAAAATGTTTAAATGGCTGAGTATTTATTTTTGCTAGGAAATATTCTTCCAACATTTGGAAAAAATGCACATTCCCCAGGCTGTATTTTTTTTTTTTTTCCTAATTTGGTCTTGAGGTCTCTCTCTCCCTGGAGAGTGGCTATAAGCTGGAGCCTTGCCTTTACAGGGTTCCAGGGGTTTCGGACTAGATGTTTACAGTCTCCCTTTCACAGGATGCTGCTTTATCCTGGTGGGCAGCCTAATGCCTAACTGTCCTGTGACCTGGTATCCTTCTCACAGGAAACTAGTTGACTCTGGTGGATGTCCCTGTGGCTCTTGTCTGACCTATACTTAGTTTATTCCCACTAATATAGCCACTCTCTAGGAAAGCCCCCATTGGGAAAGAATTTAGGTCCAGGTGTGTCAGTTGGCTGAGACACATAGGCAGTGACTCAAAACATTTGAAATAGCAGAGACTGTTTATTACTTACAGATCTCAGAGAGGTAGGCAGGGCCTACCTTGCAGGGCCAGCTGTTAAGTTGGGAGCCATTCAGGACATGTGTGCTCAAACTGCTGATGGGAAGGTAGAGAGAGACGCTTGTGAGCCAAATCCTTCACTGGGGTCCAGGGTGTCACCCAAGCAGGTGTAATGGTCCAGTTTGGAGCAAACAGATACGAGTTCCCCAGAGTCATGCCGTGACTGACAGGTGGTCACTACATCATATCTGCTGCATAGTCCATGTGGGGTCGTGGCGGGTGGAGATCAGTTGCGTGGGTCAAGTGGGTTGTATTTAGCTGTTCCATGGAGAAGTGGTCAGCAGGAGGTAATTGTATAAGGCAGATAAATGGTTTGGCACACGGAAGAACTGGAAACTGCTCAGTCAAGAGTGACTAAGCCCTGCTTCTAGGATAAGCAAGTTAAAACTACATTCAACATGGTTGTTGAAGTAACATAAAATTACAAGAATTCACTATGCCCTGTTTATACTATAGAACATTCAATGTATTTTTATAATATCTGTTTATGAATAATTTTATCTATTTTATACAACTGCATTTATTTTCAGAGACTAAGAAGTTATTGAGCAAATGCTTATTTGTTTTATATGTTTTGATGCTTTCTCTTTTATACATAAATATTTGTGACTGCTTTACTTTATTGTCTATAGCACATTTTACCAATACTAACATACCTCTTTTACAGTGCTTTTGGTCTCCAAATCTATTTTATCTCTATTATTATTCAAACAATGATTAGTTTACTGTATGATTTTCTGTTATGTATTTACAGATACCTTTATTTTTAGTCTTATTTCATGAGTATTTCTTCAAATAATACATAGGCAAACTTTTCAATCACGTCTAAGAGCCTTTGTTGTTTAATATTTAATAAGCACGCCTTTTCATGTGGATTGTTATTACTGAAATGTTAAGTCCAATTTCTGTAACTATATTTTAAATGTTTGTATTTTTTAATGACCCTTTGCTGCTTTCTCATTTTTTCTTCTTTTTTAGTATAATAGTCGGGGTTTTTTTTTCCCTATAGAGATATGCAGTTTTAACATTTACTAAATGGAGAGATGTCCTCCATTTGGATGGATGGATAAAAATATGTAATATCATCAATATTTTAACATTCTTCATATGAATTTCAAAATAAAATGTAATGTTAGCACAAATCTCAATGAGATAATTTTTGGTGGGATGAATCTTGATATGCTTTTAAAAATTTTCCCCTGGAAAAGCAAATGTACAAGTACAAAAAAGAAATTGTTAAAACAGAAAAAAGATACTTTATTGACTATACACTAACATTTATTATACCTAGACATTTGCAACAAAAGAGCTAAATCCTCTATCTTCAAATACAATCCTCAGGAAATAGGTAATCTATTTTCTGTCTTTATATATTTTATTTAATTGACATTTTGCATAAATGGGATCATACAATATATAGTCTTTTGTGTCTGGCTTCATCACTTAATGTTTCCAAGGTTCCCCTTTACTACAGCAAGTATCAGCACTTTATTCCGTTTTGTTGCTGCATAACATTGTATTAATATATCACATTTGTTTATCTAATATTGGTTGATGCATGTTTGACTCACTCCCAATATTGGCTATTATGAATAATGTTACGAGCATTCATGTACAAGTTTTTGTGTGAAGAGATGTTCTCAATTCTCAAGGAAATTGGGTAAAAATATACCTTGAAGTGGAGTTCCTGGGTTATATAGCAACCTTATATTTAACATTTTGAGAAACTGCAAAACTGTTTCCAAAGGAATGATACATTTTAGAATCCCAACAGCAATGTCTGAGGGATCCAGTTTCTCCAAATCCTTACCAGCTTGTTATTGCCTATCTTTCTTGTTCTAGTTACCAAGTGAGTGTGAAGTGGTACTCATTGTAGTTTTGGTGTGCATTTCCCTAATGACTAATGTGACCATCTTTTCATGTACTTATTCTCTATTTGCATATCTTTCTTGGTGGAATGTCTATTCAGATCCTTTGCCCATTTTTAAACTGGGTTATTGATGTTTTTATTGTTGAGTTGTAAGAGATCTTCGTATATTCTGGATACAAATCCCTTATCAAATATGTGATTTGCAATTCCTTTCTCCCATTTTATGGGTTTTCTTTTCAATTAATGTCCATTGAAGCACACATTTTTAAAAAAACTTTTCATAAAGTGATAAAATTCATTTGTCTATGTTTTATTTTGTTATTTTTCTTTGGTGTAGTATCTAATAAGCCATTGTCTAATCCAAGGTCACAGAGAATTTTTCTTTTTCTTTTTTTTTTTTTTTTTGAGACACACTCTCACTCTGTCACGCAGGCTGGATTGCAGTGGTGCAATCTCAGCTCACTACAATTTCAACCTCCTCCTCTCATATTTAAGCATTTTTCATGCCTCAGCCTCCCTAGTAGCTAGGATTACAGGTGCACACCACCACACCTGGCTAATTTTTGTATTTTTTGTAGAGACAGGGTTTTACTATGTTGGCCAGGCTGGTCTCAAACCCTTGCCTCAGGTGATCTGCCTGCCTCAGCCTCCAAAAGTGCTAAGATTACAGGCATGAGTCACCACACCTGGCCCACAGAGAAACTTACTCTTTTCTTCTAAGAGTTTTATACTTCAAGGTCTTATATTTAGCTTCATAATTCATTTGAGTTAATTTTATATATAGTATGAGATAGGAGTCCAATTTTTCATTTTTCAGCATGTGGATATTCAGTTTTCCCAAGACCACTTGTTGAAAAGACTATTCTTTTGCCCACTGAATTGTTTTGGAGCCTTTGTCAAAATAAAAACTGAAAATTTAAGAGTTGGTGGAGCATGGTGGCTCACACCTATAATCCCAGCACTTTGGGAGGCTGAGGTAAGAGGATCGCTTGAACCCAGAAGTCTGAGGCTGAAATCATACCACTGCACTCCAGCCTAGGTGACAGAGCAAGACCCTGTCTCAAAAATGGAAGGGAGGAAGGGAGGGGAAGGGAGGGGAAGGGAAGAAGGGAGGGAGGGAGGGAGAGAGGGAGAGAGGGAGAGAGGGAGAAAGGAAAGGAAGGGAGGAAGAGAGGAAAGGAAGGAAAAGGAAGGAAGGAGAAGGAGGGAGGTGGGGGGGAAGAGAAGGGAAGGAGGGAGGGAGTGAGGGACAAAGGAAGGGAGGAAGAGAGGAAGGGAAAGGAAGGAAGGGAAGAGAAGGGAAAGGAAAGGAAGGGAGGAAGAGAGGAAAGGAAGTGGAAGGAAGGAAGGAGAAGGAGGGAGGCAGGGAGGGAGGGGGAAAGGGAAGGGGAGGGGGGAGGGAGGAAGGAAGGGAAGGAAGGGTAGGAAGGGGGAAGGGGGAGGGAGAAAGGGGGAAGGAAGGAGTTTGTTTCTGAACTCTTAATTCTTTTCCACTGATCTATATATTTACCTTTGTGTGAGTACAACCACACTTTGGTTGATTTTTTTTTTTATTGTAGCTTTATAGAAAATTTTGAAACTGGGAAGTATAGCCCATCAGCTTTTTTCTTTTTAAAGATTGCATGGGCTCCTTTGAATTTCCATATGAATTTTAGGATAAGCTTATCAGTCTCTGCAAAAACTAAAATATTGGCAAACATTGCATTGAATCTGTACATCAGTTTAGAAAGTATTGACTTCTTAACAATATTAGCTCTTCCATTCCATAAATATAAAATGTCTTTTGTTAATTTGGATATTCCTTAATTTCTTTCCAATAAAGCTTTGGAGATTTAGTGTATGAATTTTTCAATCCTTTTATTAACTTGTAATAACTTTTTGATGATTTTATTTAAGGATTTTTTCCTTTTTTTGGAATGCTCATTTCATGCGTATAGAAATATAATTAATTTTTACATATTGATCTTACATCCAGGGACCTGGCTGACTTCATTTATTCTGGTTTGGATTTTTTCCTATTTCTTTAAATTTTTCTATGTACAAGACTATTTCATCTTTGAATAGAGATAGTTTTCTTTCTTTTCAATTAGGATGACATTTATTTATTTATTTATTTATTTATTTATTTATTTATTGCCTAATTGTCTTTGCTACAGCTTTCAATACAATGTTGAATATATGTGGTGACAGAGGACATCTTTATTTTATTCCTCACCTAAAGTAGAAAACATTTAGTGTCTTACCATTAAGAATAAGTATGATGTTAGTTGTGAGTTTTTCACAGATGCCCTTATCAAATTTCCGAATCTGAGATGGTTATCAGATTTCAGAATTTCAGAATTCTTAATGAAATTCAAGAATCTGGTTTAGGTAACTCCTATCAGATTTAATAATTTTCTATTCTGAATTGAGTGTTTTTGAAGGGTTTGTTGAGTGTTTTGGTTGTATTTTATCAAATAATTTTTTTTTGTCTATTGAGGTGATAATGTGAGGTTTTCTTCCTGTATTCTGCTAATAAGCTGTATTCCAATTATTGATTTTCATATATTCAACTAACCTTTCATTCTTGGAATGAATCTCCCTTGGTCGTAGAATATAATCCTTTTTATTGATTGCTGAGTTTGTTTGCTAGTATTTTATTGAGGATTTTTGCCTCTATATGCACGTGATATCTTTGCCTGCTTTTGGTATGAGAAAAATACTATCCTCACGAAATAAGTAGGACAGTGCTGGAAAAGTTTGTGACAAACCGTTCTTAATACTTCTTCAAACATTTGTTAAAATTCTACACTGAAGCCATCAGGGTGTGAGCTTTTCTTTGGCAGAAGATTTTTGGACTACTAATTCACTTTGTTTTAGGTTTATTCCATTTTTTTGTTTGTTTTTCAGTCAGTTTCAGCAATTTGAGTCTTTCCAGAAATTAGTCCATATTATCTAGATTATCTAATATTTGGCATGCAATTATTAATAGTGTTTTCCTATAATCTTTCTATTTCTGTAAGGTCAGTATGAACCCCTCTCATTTCTGATATTAGTATTTAAGGTATTTAAATTCTGTGTGTGTGTGTGTGTGTGTGTGTGTGTGTGTGTGTGTCTGTGTGTCTGTGTGTCTGTGTCTGTGTGTGTGTGTGGTCAATCTAGATAAAGTTTTTTATTTTTGTTAAACTTTTTAAAGAACCAACTTTCGATTTTGTTGATTTACTCCCCTGTCTTTTTATTCTCCATTTCTTTTTTTCTGTTTTTTTTCCTTCTTTCTTTTTGCTTAGGTTTAGTTTGCTTTTATTGTTGTGGTTTTTTAAGGGAAAAGTTAGGTAACTGAATTGAGCTTCTTAAAAAATATATAAGCATTTAAACCTATAAATTTCTCTGTAAGAATTGTTATGCTGGATCCCATTACTTTTGGCATGTTCTGTTTTTGTTTTTGTTTTTATTAGTGTCAAATGATTTTTTAATTTTTCTATGATTTTTTCTTTGATACACTAGTTATGTAGACTTGTGGTTTTAGATTTTCATATATGTGTGAATTTCCTAAATTTTCTTTTGTTACTAATTTCTAATTCCATTGTATTTAGACAACATTCTTTGTATAATTTCAATTACTGTAAATTCACTGAGACTTGCTTTATGACATGACATATTCTGTCCTGCAAAATATTTCATGTGCTTCTGAAAAGAATATATATTCTTTTGTTTTTTGGTGGGGTTTTATAGATGTCATTATCACTGGTTGATTTATAGTGTTAAGTCTTCTTTTTCATTGTTGATCTTCTTCCTGGCTCTTTCCATTACCAAAAGTGGGTTATTAAAAGGTTACTAATAATTATTCTCTAATTGTCTGTTTTGACCACCAATCTTGTTAGTTTTTACCTGTATTTTAGAGTTCTATTTTGGAGGGCATATGTATTTATCATTTTTAATACCATTCTGGTGAATTGACTTACCATGAAAAATATCCTTCATTGCCTCAAGGAACAAATTTTGTCCAACAGTCTATTTTTTTTTTTTTTTTGCTGTCATAGCCACTCAAGCTCTTTTTTTTAATAAAATTTTGCATCCTTTTATTTGAATATTGAACTTTTTATTGAACAAATAAAAAGTTGCATCCAACTTATTTGAATCTAAAGTGTATCTCTTACAGACAGTAGACGGTGAGTTCATGATTTTTATCCATTCTGCTAATCTCTGTCTTTGGATTGGAGTATTTGGTCTATTTATACTTAATATAATTTCTAATAAAGTAGGATTTCCATCTATTATGTTGCTCTTTTCTATGACATATTTCTTATTTTGTCATCTATTCTTCAAGTACTTAATGTTTTGTGTTAAATAAATACTTTTAGTAAACTATTATAATTATCTTACTTCCTTTACAAGAAGTTTTGAGGTTTTTTTAATCCTTTTTCTGTGAATTACAATCAATATCTTAATATCTTAATTTAAAACAATCTAGTTCAGATTACAACTTAATTTTAAAAACACATGAAAACTGCCTCTATATAGCTCAATTCTCTCCACCCTTTTTGTTATTATTATCAAATTACATCTTTATACACTATAAGCTCATCAGCACAATTTTATCATTACTGTTTCGTGCAGTTGTCAATTACATTATGTAAGAGAAAAAAAGAATTAAAAACCAAAATATATTTGTACTGACTTTTATATTTACATATGCAATCATCTTTAACAGTGTTCTTTATTTCTTTTTGTGAATTTGAGTTAATGTCCAATGTCCTTTACTTTTAGCCTAAATGACTCCCTTCATATTTCTTGTGGCACAGTTCTAGTGGGAACAAACTCTCTAAGCTTTCATTTATTTGGGAATCTTAATTTTTCCATTTGTGAAGCATAGTTTTGCTGCATATAGAACTGTCAGTTGACGTTCATTTTCTTTCAGTATATTTCCCAATTATTTCCCAATGTTTCTTTGAGTATATTTTCCCAATTCCTTTTAGCCTCTATAGTTTCTGATGGGTGGTCAGTTATAAATCTGATTGAGGATCTCTTTTATATGGCGAGTCACTTTTCTCTTGCTGATTTTATGATTATATCTTTGCCTTTGGACAGCATGACTTTCTGTCTTTTTGTAGATATCTTCGAGTTTATCCTCCTTAGATTTCATTGAGCTTCATGAATGCATAAAGATTGCTTATTAAATTTAGGGAGTTTGAGGCCATTAATTCTTGAAATACTGTTTTTCGTCTTTTTCTTTCTGTTCTTCCCTTTTTAAACTCCATTGTGTATATTTTGGTATGCTTGATGGTGACCCACAGGACTGTAAAGTGTTGTTTATGTTTTCTTTATTCTTTATTTCGTATTGTTTCTCAGACTAGGTAATTTCAGCTGAACTTCAAGTTAGCTGAATATTTCTTCGGCTTGCTCAGATCTGCTGTTGAGCCCTGTATGAGCTTCCTAGGACTGCCATTACAAAGTACCATAAACGGGGTGGCTTAGACAACAAATATTTATTGTCTCACAATTCTGGAGACCAAGAGTCTGAAATCAAGATGTTGGCAGAGTGGTTAGTTCTTTCTGAGGGCTGTTAGAAAGAGTCTGTTCTATGCCTCTCTTTTCCAGTGGTTTATCAGCAATCTTTAGTGTTTCTGAGCTTACGTACACAGCACCCTGATATCTGCTTTTATGTTCCCGTGTGGTTGTCTATGTGTGTGTCTGTCTCTACATTTCCACTTTTTATAAAAACATCAGTCCTATTGGATTAAGGCTTACCTGAATAAACTTTGTTTAACTTGATACCTTTGTAAATACTCTGTCTCCAAAGAAAGTCGTATACTGAGATACCAGGGTTAAGGACTGTAACATATGAATTTGGTGGAGGGCACAGTTTAATCCATAATAAGACCTTCTAGTGATTTTTAAAAATTTCTGTTATTATCCTTTTCAACTCCAGAATTTCTACTTTGTTTTTATTAATATATATAATTTCTATCTCTTTATTGCTATGCTCTTCTTGGTGGGACATGATTCTCGTATTTTTAGGCACAGTTAACATATTAGGGTTCTCTAGAGGGGCAGAACTAATGGAATAGGTATATATAAAGGGAAGTTTATTAAATATTAACTCACATGATTACAAAGTCCCACAACAGGCCGTTTGCAGGCTGAGGAGCAAGGAGAGCCAGTCCGAGTCGCAAAACTGAAGAACTTGGAGTCCAGTGTTCAAGGGCAGGAAGCATCCAGTATGGGAGAAAGATGTAGGCTGGGAGGCTAGACCAGTCTCTCTTTTCACACTTTTATGCCTGCTTACATTCTAGCCACAATGGCAGCTGATTAGATTGTGCCCACCCAGATTAAGGGTGGGTCTGTCTTTCCCAGACCACAGACTCAAATGTTAATCTCCTTTGGCCACACTCTCACAGACACACCTGGGATCAATACTTTGTATCCTTCAATCCAATCAAGTTGACACTCAGTATTAACCATCACAGTTAAGTGTAGTTCTCTGAACACAGTTAAGTTTAGCTCTGAATAATAGCTGTTAAAGTCGTTATGTTGTAAATGCAATGTCTTTGGTTGCTCAGAAAAAAGTTATATTGACTGCTATTTTCTTTCTATGTATGAGCCATAGTGTTCTGCTTCCTTGTGTGCCTCATATTTTTTTGTAGAGAACTGGACATTTAAAATAAGATAACCAGAAATCAGAATCCTACTTCTCCCCATCATGTTTTGTTGTTGTCATTGCTGCTGTTTATTTGCTTGGTGACTTTCCTGGAATAAATCTGTAAAGTCTACATTTTTTGTATACAGTTACTGAAATCTCTGGTCAGTTAGCTTGGGATTTAGCTAATGATGACAGACAGAGATTTACTTAAGTGCTCTGAATTGGTAAACCTTCCTCCAGGCTTTACCATGGCCCACAGCATGTGTGTGTGTGTGTGTGTGTGTGTGTGTGTGTGTGTGTGTGTGTGTGTTTTGGGTATGTGTTGACATATTCTTAACAATAAGTCAGAGCTTCTCAAAGTCCCTATGAAAATATCATTCCTGAGTTTTCTCTTTTTGGTCAGTCTCTTGTTAACTGCAATTGATATCACTGCCTCAGGCAGCTATAATACGAAATAAACGATTGCTACTATTTCTAACAAATGCTCTCAAGATAGAACTTTTCACACAGAATGAGCTCTGAGTCTGATCAAATAAGAGTTTGAGCCTCTCCAGAGAGCTGCCACAGGGAAAATTATAACAAATTTTTGCACATGGGCATTTTGGGGAGCTCCAAACCTATTCCATCCCAGTCAGTGGCTAGCAGGCTCCTGGTTTCACAGCTACCATTGTTTCAAGGCTGGTGGTTTCCCCAGCGTCCGAGCTGAGAAGAGAGGAATGGGAGCATGCCAGGTTAAAACACTATGTTTTTACTGCAATTCAACTTCATTTCTTGTATAAATGCTCTATGATTAGCTACAAAGTTTTCATTAATTTCCAAAGTTCTAAGAAGGTTGATTTTCATAATGTCTGTGGCTGTTCTTACTGCTTTTATTTCTTTAATTATTTTTTATTTTAATTGCTACATAATAATTGTACATATTTAGATGATATAATGTCATGTTTTGATACATGTATATATTGAGTAATATTCAAATCTGGGTAATTAGCATATCCATCACCTAAAACATTTGTCATTTTTTTGTGGTGGGAAAATTCAAAATCCTCTCTTCTAGCTATTTTGAAATATATAGTACCTTATCATCTACTTTAGTCATCCTACCATGCAATACGACACCAGAACTTACACTTCCTTTATAATTGTGACTTTGCACCCATTGACCAACCTCCCTCATCTCCGTCCTCCTCCTTATCTTCCCCAGTCTTTGGTAGCCGCTTTTCTATTCACTGCTTCTATGAGATGAATTTTTTAAGATTTTACATATGAGTGAGAACACACACTATTTGCTTTTCTGTATCTGGCTTATTTCACTTAACATAATGTCTTTCAGGTACCTCCAAGGACAAATGATATAATTTTATTCTTTTTTATGGCTGAATACTATTCCACTGTGTGTATATACCACATTTTCTTTATTTATTCATTGCTGGACATTTAGCTTGGCTATTGTGAATACTATTGCCATAAACATGCAAGTGCACATACGTCTACAACATACAGATTTCCTTTCCTTTGGATATATACCTGTTAGTGGAATTGCTGGATAATATGGTAGTTCTACTTTTAGTTTTTTGAAGAACTTTCATACTATTTTCCATAATAGCTGTACTAATTTACATTCCTACCAACACTAGTTATCTTTTGTCTTTTGGAAATAATCATTCTAGCTAAAGTGAAATGATATCTCATTGTGTTTTTGATTTTCACTTCCTTGATAATTAGTGATGTTGAATATTTTTCCATATACCTTTGGCCATTTTTATGTATTCTCTTAAGAAATACCTATTAAGATATTTTGCCTATTTTTAATCGGATATTTTTATGGAGTTGTTCGAGTTCCTTAAATATTCTGGCTGTTAACCCCTAATCAGTTAAATAGTTTGCAAATATTTTTGCCACTCTTTAAATTGTGTCTTCACTGTTAATTATTTCCTTTGGTGTACAGGAGCTTTTTCATTTGATGTAATCCCACTTGTCAATCTTTGCTTTTGTCATCTTTGCCTTTGAGGTCTTGTCCAAAAATATGTTGCCCAGTCCAGTGTCATGAAGCATTTCCTCTATTTTAACTTCTAGTAGTTTCATAGTCTTGGATCTCACATTATGCTGTTTGAGATCATTCTACCTTTTTGATATAGTAGTTTATTTCTGTATACTCCTCTCTTAGAAATTATTTTACTATATTCCATAGGTTTTAGTATGTTGAGCTTCCATTTTCATTTCTTTTTTTATTCCTATTTATTTTAAATTTTTTATTTCCATAGGTTATTGGGGAACAGGGGGAGTTTGGTTACATGAGTAAGTTCTCTAGTGGTGATTTGTGAGATTGTGGTGCACTAGTCACCCAAGCAGTTTACACTGTAACCTATTTGTAGTCTTGTATCCCTCAGCCCCTTCCCACCCTTTCCCCTGGGTCCCCTAAGTCCATTGTGTCATTCTTATGCCTTTGCATTCTCATAGCTTAACTCCCACTTATGAATGAGAACATATGATGTCTGGTTTTCCATTCCTGAGTTAATCTCACTTAGAATAATAGTCTGCAGTCTCATCCAGGTTGCTGTGAATGTCATTAATTCGTTCCTTTTTATGGCTGAGTAGTATTCTATTGTATACAGATATACCACAGTGTCTTTATTCACTTGTTGATTGATGGGCATTTGAGTTGGTTCCACATTTTTGCAGTTGCAAATTGTGCTGCTACAAACATGCATGTGCAGGTATCTTTTTCATATAATAACTTCTTTCCCTCTGTGTAGATACCCAGTAGTGGGATTGCTGGATCAAGTCTGAAATTTAAAAATTTTCCTTTTAATTTCTGCATTAACCCATTGGTTATTTAGGAATATTGTTGTATTGGACTCTATCTCTCCCTTTAGATCTACTGCTATTTGCTTTATATATTTGAGTGCTTCAGTGTTGAGTGCATATATGTTTACAATTGTTGCATTCTCATGCTGAATAAATGCTTTCATAATTAATGACCCTTTTTATCTCTTTTTACAGTTTTTGACTTAAAATCCGTTTTTGCGGATATAAGCATAGCTACTCCTGCTCATTTTTTGTTTCCATTAGCATGGACTATCTTTTACCATTTCTTCATTTTAAGTTTATATGTGTTCTTATAGGTGAAATGAGTCTCTTGTAGATAGCATTTAGTTAGGTCTTGTTTTTGTTTCTATCCATTCAGCCATTCTGTAGCTTTTAATTTGATAATTTAATCCATTTACATTCAAGGTTATTATTCCTGCCACTTTATTAGTCATTTTCTGACTGTTTGGTGGACTCTTTGTTCCTTTCTTCCTCTCTTGTTGTTTACCTTTGTGGTTTGATGATTTTCTGTGGTACTAAGTTTTGACTCCTTTCTCTTTCTTTTTGTGTGTCTGCTGCACTTTATTTCTTGTGGTTACCATGGGGCTAACATAAAGAATCTTGCAGTTATAATAGCCAGGTGCAATGGCTCATGCCTGTAATCCGAGCACTTTGGAAAGCCAAGGTGGGTGGATCACCCGAGGTCAGGAGCTCAAGACCAGCGTGGCCAACATCAGCCAGGAATAGTGGCATGCACCAGTAGTCCCAGCTACTCTGGAGGCTGAGGCAGGAGAATCGTTTGAATCCAGGAGGTGGAGTTTGCAGTGAGCTGAGATTGCACCACTGCACTCCAGCCTGGGTGACAGAACCAGACTCCATCTCAAAATAATAATAAAAAAGTTGTAGTTATAATAGACTATTTTAATATTTTAGGCCAATAACAATTTAGCTGTGCTCCTGTGAAGGTACTCTGGACTATTTTCCTTCCTTTGCCTCACAATTTATATTCTTCTGCCTTAATTTACATCTTTGTATATTATGTATTCCTTAACTATCTAATTATAGCTGTGTTATTTTTGACATTTTGACTTTTAACTTTCATACTAGAGATGTGAAAGATATAAGTTGCACCATTACAGTACTGGAGCATCCTGAGTTTCATTATGAATTTTTCTCTACTAGCAAGCTTTATACTTTCGTATGTTAGCATGATAGTGATTATCTTTTCACTTCCAGTTGTAATGCCCTCTTAAACATCTCTTGGAAGACCAGTCTAGTGGTGATGAATTCCCTCAGATTTCGCTTGTATGAGAAGGACTTTATCATTCCTTCCTTTCTGAAGAATAGCTTTGCTAGGCATAGTATTCTTTGCTAGAATATTTTTTCTTTCAGCACCTTGAAAATATCATCCCATTCTCTCCGGGCCTGCAAGATTCCTACTGGGAAATCTTTTGGTAGTCTAATGTGGGCTTCCTTATATATGACCCAATGTTTTTTTCTTGCTGCTTTTACAATTCTTTGCCTCTGACTTTTGACAGTTTGATTATAATGTGCCCCAGAGAGGACCTTTTTGGCTTGAATCTATTTGAGGACCTTTGAGCTTCATGGATATAATACATAATAAGTGTCTAACCAATGTTAATTTCTTTTCCAGGTGGCATTAAATCATTTAATGCCTCAATTACTTTTAGGCCCTATCATAAAACAAATGTGCTTTATTTTTTCTTTCACCGTATAAAGATATTAACTTGAAAGTGTATTATGGCTATTATAACAAGCTTCAAGTCAGATATCTGCCCTTCACATAGTTTTGTAAGTTTGTGCATAAAACTCTTCAAGTCTAAGTTTACTAGTCTAAAAAATGGAAGAGATACTCAAGAGGATTTCAAACTGATTTTAAGCTGGGGATCTTTGGCTTGGTTTTCTTGGTTGTATAACAGAAAACCACATCAATCTAGCTTAAACAAACAAAAGTATATTTTATTGACGATATACTGTCTGGAATCTCAGGGGCAGAAACCTAGGTTCACTTTATTGTTCTGCTATTAACATGATTCATTGTTCTGAATTTCTATGCGTCTCAATTCAAACTTCCTTTTGAAAGGATCTGATTAACTCACCTTTTGTCTACTTCAGTCACAAAAAGTATTATCTGAGAAATTATTAGTTAGATAGCACAAGCATAGCTATTGGTACCTGCTCCTCAGGTTGGGGGGAGGGGATATAATTTTCAGAGAATTGTGAGCTGAATGGGCAATCCTAAATATTATCTTGTATGGTTTACTTCTTAGATGTTCAAAACAGATAGGCTTTTCTTTTCACACATGTGATTCCAAACTCATTTATCGTGATTCAACTCTCCTACATACAAATACAAACACACAGCTCCCACCAATGAAAGGCAATGAAAGGTCATTCATTTACTATATCCAGAAGAGATGTCATTGAAGAATTTTTCTCGGAGTCTGTAATTTCTAGGTGATGTTCTTTTTTCCTTAATCTACTTCCAGCTGCTTTATAATTTTGTAGTCTGTGGACTGGTTAATTTGATAACACACATATACATTTCTGGTATATTTGTGATGAGTTTCTTCTGTCTGCTATAATCAATTTAATTTCTTCTACTAAGTAATAAAAAACAAATATAATGTTATCCACAAGAATTTTTATAACGTTTGACTTTTGAGGCTTTTAAAAATGTATCTTACATTTTTAAAAATTGACTTACATTTGAGGCTCTGAAAAATGTATCTACTCATTTGTATTTTAATTTACTTATCAAGTCTTCAAAAATCATTCACATAGTCTAATCTTGGGAAATATTTATATTAGCACACTAAAAATAAAACACTGTTTTAAATAGATTCTCTACCTTTCCTCACCTCCACCCTACCCCATGGAATATTTAAAGGATAAAATAAATTAAAACAAATGAAACAGGTAGAAAAAAATAGAAACTGGTTGCTGAGAAGCTAAGCAGTAATAATTGAGATTTTATTACCTGAAGAACGGCAATATTAATCTTTCAAAAATCAAACCATCCCACTATCAATTTGAAAGAGTTCTGAAGGAAACAATTCTACAATATCCCATAGTTACTCGCTGCCAAAAAATCTTTTATCTTCCCAATGTTTCAGCCAACTTAAGTATGCAATGGAAATAGTTTTGCCTACATGGGTCTTGAAAAGGAACACAAAATGTTTTTCTTGGCTGTATATTAAACTGCCTGAAGTCTGTCAATCTCTTGAGATAATGTGAAAATTTCGAGGGTTTTACACGATTTAAGGACAGGCCTCACGCCCACATATAGGCCCCTTCATCTCTGAAAAATTCAGAAGGGCTCTACCTGCTTCCAACTTTCTGAAAAAGTACAGATTCAATCTTAAGAAAGAATATTTGCTATTCCTGATATTTTTGAAAATTCTCAGGCAGGGTTGAAAAATAGACCTTTAACAGGCTTATCTTGAAAACAATTTAGAGTAAGTTCAAAGAGATTTAATGTCTTTAAAACCTTAATGACTGTGTTCCATTTCCGGTAAGAATGTAGAAAGCAATGAAACATGGTTGTTCTTTCCGTAACAAGAAAACACTGGGTAAACTAAATCATGTTTTTTTTCTGCTAAAGCTATCTAAAAGCTGTAGATGAAAAGAAGTTCAAAATGAACTAAATTTCAGAGAGGAATGAGGCCTTGTTAAATAAGAGAACAAGCAGTTGCTCACATTTGTGGGGGCCACAGCCTTGTTTGTTTATGGGAAGGCAGAAAAGCAATCTTGTCAAAGGCAGGAAGGCTTTGTTAGCACAAAGATAACACAATTGAATTTTTAATGAACATGTGGTTTATCATGAGGAATTAAAATCTGAAATATCCCCAAATGCAAAATTAATCATCCCAACTTTCCAAATCTCCCACAGAGCATATTTTGTTAAATAAACCATGACTGACTAGGGAGGGAGCTAAGAGGCAGAGGGGGATATAGTGGTGCTTACATCCCAAAGTCCCAAACTAGGGCTTTAAAAATACTATCAAAATACATTAATAAGTTTAGAAGAAAAGACACATAAAATGATCAGTAGTTGTGGAATTGTTCAGGAAAAAGGACATTTATAAAGAACTAAATGATAATAGAACTGAAAATTTCAATTTTTGAAATATAAAGTTTATTGAAATTAAAGTTAATCAGCCTTCGTAGGAGGAGATTAAACATAGTAAAAGAAAGGATCAGGGAATTGAAACTATCTAAACAAGAGAGAAAAAATAATGAACAGAGCATCAGAGACCCGTGGGATAATATATGTAGATTAACATGGGAATCCTAGGAGAAGAGATAAAGAATGGAACAAAAGAAATAGACAAAAGGCAATGATTGAGTTTTTGTTGTTGTTGTTGTTTGTTTTTTTACAAAGTTAATACTGGCATCAATCTACAGATTCCAAAAGTCCAGTGAACTTGATGCAGGAGAAATACAATGAAAATCATATCTAGGTATATCATAATCAACCTGTTGAAACAAAAAATGTTAAAAGTTAAGAGAAAATGTTAAAAGCAGCCAGAGAATAAAGTCACATTGCTAAATTCAAGTGAAAATATTAAAAATAAAAGCTGACTTCTTAATTCTCATAAAAAACAATAGAAACCAAAAAACACAGTAAGGCACCATTTTTAATGTGCTAAAAAAAACTATTAACTTAGATTTCTATGTCCAGCAAAATTATTATTTGAAACTAAACAAAAACTTTTGAAATAAAACAAAAGCTGACAGAATTTCTGACAGAAGAATTTCTCGCATAATAATAAAGAAAACTCTTCAGGCTAAAGATAAATGATGATGGAAGTCTGTATCTTCAGGAAGAAATGAAGAGCACCAGAAGTCGCAAATATGTTGATAAATGTAAAATGTGTGTGTGTGTATGCTTCTTTAAAAGACTATTATTAACTGTTTGAAGGAAAAAATAATAACAAGGTTTATACTATACATTGAAATTAATTACTAAATAGGACAAACAAAAAAGGAGTAAATAAAACTATACTGTGGTAAAGTGTTTTTTTGTTTTGTTTTGTTTTTGGAGACAGAGTCTTGCTCTGTTACCCAGGCTAGAGTGCAGTGGCGCCATCTAGGCTCACTGCAACCTGTGCCTCCCAGGTTCAAGCAATTCTCCTGCCACAGCCTCATGAGTAGCTGAGATTACAGGCGCCCACCAACATGCCTGGCTAATTTTTGTATTTTTAGTACAGACGGGGTTTCACCATGTTGGAGAGGCTGGTCTCAAACTCCTGACCTCAAGGGATCTGCCCACCTCCGCCTCCCAAAGTGCTGGGATTTTAGGCAAGAGCCACTGCGCCCAGCCTGTGGTAAAGTTTTTACAGTGGATTATAATAAATTGAGGAGGCATACTTTAAGCACTAAAACTATCAAAAATGTAAAACAGAAACAAAGAGAAATGGCTAAGAAAAAAAAATCCAAGAATACTATAAAATACTTGTTTAATCTACAAGAAGTTAGGAAAGCAAGAATAAATGAGAAAAGGAGCAGATGAGACAAACAGAAAATAAATAGCCAACCCAACCCAACCATGGGATCCTTTGAAATAGAAAATTGAAGCCCAGTCCGAATTTCTATCAACACAGTGGTTTCTGCTTTGAGTATAAAGATCAGTAATAGGCAGTCACTGTTTTTCCATCCACGTTTTCACAACTGTATTTTATTCTGTGGGCACATTTGTAATAGTATATTTCTTCTGCCAACATCCCATCCCCTTACTGTTACAATTTGAGTGGAAAAATTGTCAACCGGTACATTGCCAAGAAAAACTCATTGACTATACTAAATAGCCTTCCAGATAAGACACATTCTCATCCTTAAATTTGAGAGAATAGAAATGTGAGATTTTGATCTACTCTAACCCTAAATACAAAAAATTTATTTATTCACTTAATTGGAGACAAGGTTTTCTCTGTCACCCTCTCTGGAGTACAGCAGTGTGATCATGGCTCACTGCAGAATTGACCTCCTGGGCTCAAGCAATCCTCCCATCTCAGCCTCCTTAGTGGCTGGGAATGCAGGCACATGCCACCACCCCAAACTGTTTTTTACATTTTTTTGTGGAGATAGGGTCTCACTATGTTGCCCAGGCTGGTCTCAAACTCCTGGGCTTAAGTGATCTTCCTGCCTCAGCTTCTTAAAGTTGAAAATTTCATTTTGACCGTGGAAATATTTCTACAAATAAAGTTTGCACAGACCAAATGTTCAGTTTCAAATTTTAAGTTATGTCCTCAAGAAAGAAGCATGAAAAATAGATGCTATATTTGTCTGTAAGAGGAGAACACTAGCTACCAATTAATTCTCTTCTGATAATAAAGTAGAAGGTGGAATAATATGTAAGGATAGGTATAATTTTCATCTTGATCTAATATTTGTAAAACATTAGTAAGTTTTTATTATTCAGGTTGAGCCTGATTATTTATTCTACTATAGCAAAAAAAAAGCTATGTAAATAACTATTAACCAAATGTTGAATAGAAGACAAGCTTTCTTTACTGGTCAAATATATTGTACCCTAAAAGATCTTTACATTTTTTCCCTTTTAGATTTTGCTTGCTTATGTTCAGTTGTATGTGAACTAGAAATAAACCTTGTGCCTAACACACTAAAGTTTTGGGAGCTGTTTGTTTGAACAGCTAGTTCACTCTAATCTGAGAGTAGACAATTTCATAGTTTTAAAATACTAATATACTAACTTGATTAAATATGAATTAATCATTTTCATAAAAATCAAACAGCTCTCGAAGTAGGGTGTCATCTGTGCCCTTATAAAAGTAATGAGTGAGAGCAGGCCGGGCGCGGTGGCTCACGACTGTAATCCCAGCACTTTGGGAGGCCGAGGCGGGCGGATCACGAGGTCAGAAGATCGAGACCATCCTGGCTAACACAGTGAAACCCCGTCTCTACTAAAAATACAAAAAAAAAAAAAATTAGGCGCGGTGGCGGGCGCTTGTAGCCCCAGCTACTCAGGAGGCTGAGGCAGGAGAATGGCGTGAACCTGGGAGGCGGAGCTTGCAGTGAGCTGAGATTGCGCCACTGCACTCCGGCCTGGGCGACAGAGCGAGACTCCGTCTCAAAAAAAAAAAAAAAAAAAAAAGAATGACTGAGAGTAACAGGTAAGTTACGTCCAGCTTTTGATGAGTAATTTCTATTTCTGTACAAAATAATGATTGAAGTAATTGAAATATGAGGGCTGAAGAGCAGGGGAGGAGCAAAAGAGATCTAATTTAATAACAGAACAATTTTCCATGATTAACAAAAGTCAAAGCACCACATTTTAGGCATATTATTTGGATTTACTATGATAGTTGTTAAATAAATGGACAATGGTAATTTGTAAAAGGCTCAAATCCCACTGCTTGAAAAAGCCTATTATTATTGTGGGAGGGGGAATTCTTGAAGTATGCTCCGCCTCTATGCCTTCTAATGTGCTCAGCCCCTACGCCTACTCTATCTTCCCTTTCTAACACGGTGAATCAAAATAATTAAGCCAGAAGTTGACTCCTATGAATACCTTGTGTGATCAAGTGCAAGAGTTTTGATGAAACAGGATGAAAATCAAATACTTTGCTATGTGATAATGGAAGGGGAGACATGGGGGCAGGGGAGATGAAGGATAGTTGTTTTTTGTTTTTGTTTGTTTGTTTTCTTAAGAACTGGGTCCAAACTAAACTAACAAAGAAAATATTCTTTATTAAATCTCGCTTTAGGCTGTTTGTCTCAAACAAGCAAAAAAATAAAAAATAAAAACACTTGTTTTGTGAGATATGTTCACTTTGCCAGTAACTAATAACCCTGAGTTCTTACACAAAAGAACCCTTGGGGACAAAAATCTATTCTTGCAAAGTGGTCTGAGTTTTACCCACAGAAGGGAGTAAAATGATTGACAAAGAGTCTTGACGAGGATGTCAGTTACAGGCAAGTCTTCATGTTGGATGTGAGCAGGGAGAGGAACACAGGAGACAGCAGATAAGGGCCAATGACAGAGAAAGCAAAACTGATTCCTGATCACTCTTCAGTTAATAAGACCACCCAGGGAGAAATGAAGTGAAACCCAGAAATACCCATGTCATATAATTTTAGTTTCTGAAAGAGTCTGAAAGAGAAAACTTTGTTGTCCTGAGAAGTACTATTTGAAACAGTATACTTTCTGTCTTCTTGACTTTTAATACACTGCTATCAATGTCCTCAATGGTAACAAGAATGGCCTAAATAATGCCTCTCAAATTTGCAGCCTTTATGGTTATCCATCCATTCATTTTGTTGTAAAAACTTATTTATTTAAAAAAAAATTTTTTTTTGTAGAGATGGAGTCTTGTTAGATTGCCAGGGCTGGTCTTGAACTCCTGGCCTCAAGCGATACTCCTTCCTCAGTCTCCCAAGGTGTTGGAAGGACAGATGTGAGCCACCATACCTGGTCTGTAAAAACTGTTTATATGCTAGCCTGTGGGAATACAGAAGTGAATATGGCAGTGACGTCAAGCAGCTTGCAAGTAGCAGGCGTGCAAACAAAACCAGTGCATGATACAAGTAGCACACACTGAGCAGGGCCCTGTTGATATGTAGAATACACAAGATAAAGGCGCTTCTTCCTCCTGGGTTAGGGGTGAGGACATTGGAGAAAATTCTACCTTCCTAAAATCCTGTTTTGTTATTTTGTCTTTGGCATCTAATTCTAGCTGCCTTCTAGTGTGAGAGCCCTTTCTGAAAGCCAAATTACTACAAAGATATTCTAGATATAATAAATTGTAAGTTACCGTATTCTAGGAAGAGTGTTTAGATCTCTGAGGGTTTTTGAGATAATTGCTGCAGTTTCCCCCAAAATTCTTATACCAAGAAATGCTATGACTGGCTAATTCCTCCAGCCTTCTGTATTTTATTAGGTGTTCTAATCATCAGTGAGCAGGGCAGGTTTACACAAAGCCGCTCCGTTGGGAGGGTGCAGAATATCTGCAAAGGGCACGGCCCAGAGCATGCTGAAATGTGCCAGTTGTAGCCAGAAGGGAGATTTTTCAATGCAGTGACTTTCATCACAGATACAGCTTTCTCCTGGCCATCAGAAAACTGGAAAGGAAAAGGAGAAGTGTGACAGAAACAGACACTGCATATACATCATCAGTTTTAAACCCCACGGTGTCCATGTAAATGCGCTTTTATCTCTCACAGTGCTACAGAGAGAAAAGCATCATTTATGCACAAAAATAATTTGAAAGTGACAGAGATTAAATAAATGGCAAGGGCATAACTATAATTGAAAGCAGGGAAGTCTGACTGAAAGCCTCTTCCCAGGACCTTGGCACCGTATTTTCTCCAAAGCAGCAGTGAAACCCACGTGTGAAGACACCAAGACTGCAGTGAATCTGTAAAATCTGATGTTAAATAAATTGTGCTTTGTCAATCCCATCACCAGCCTTCTAAGTTTCTATGTACTCTTCTAAAAAAAAAAAGAGAAAATCTCTGCTGAATAGACTTTATTCCAGTGGCACACATTTGTCATCATAAAACCAAAGGACCATGTGTGAATATATAAAAATCAACACCACCTTGAGTGTCTGAAGCCAATATACCTTTGTCGTTTAATGAGGAGCAATGTGTTGCTATATGCTTTCAGGTGATTTGGATAAGGATTGGAAAGATTAAGCACCTTGTTCAAGATTATATAGCTATTGGTAGCTACTAAACAACAGAACCCAGAAAATGTTCGATTTCAAAGTATTTTCTTTCCACTGTATTACACTCCCTCGTTACAGCAAAAACTCTACAAATCCATACTTAAGGCAGTTATCAAAAATAATAGAACTGCTAATGGCAAATACATTTGCAAGTCGTTTTGAATAATCCTTTAATTGTTTCTTTCTTAATAATGATTTTTAGTTTATCATGAAGGGAATGTTGGTATTCTTTTGTTTTAATCACCAACTTAGGTGGAAACCACAGATTCAAAGCTCACAAAACACCTTCAAAGGTTAAAAGTCTGGTATTCAGAGAGAGAGAGGAAAGGGACATTTTGATCCATGAAACAGCTTATTCAGATTCAAGGAGATTTGGTAGGAACAATTGTTTCCTATGTTTACTGATGAAGTAGTCTGTCAAGTAAAAGAATGTGAACTTCCCTCGCACCTGGTGGTTCTCTGGCTTGCAGCCTGCTTGGAAGTCCTCTTCAAGTCAAAGCAGGAAAATAAATCTTGCACATAAATCAATCTGTGGTCCCTGCTGAACAATTCTTGTCTTTGGGTTCTCATATAACATTAGGGAAACTGAAGCGGTTCAGTAGCATCAATCCTTTTCATATAATTTATATTTTAAGCTAAATGGGAAGGGTTTCTTTGAGCCAGTTCCATTCAGTGGGATCCAAGAACCAAGGATGAGAGTGTTGGGTACATCTTTTCTCTCTTGGACCAAGGCCGGAGGAGCAGGCAGGGACTTTTACATCACAAATTCATCTTTCCACCCCGTGAATGCAGACTATGTAGAGAGTCATTGTAAGGTCAGTGTAAATACCAGATTAAATTTTCTTCTGATCTATCTAAAAATGCCACAAAAATTTGTATTAGACCATGTAAAACCAAGAAGGGGAGTGCGCAAGCTGTTCCCATGTTGACGTTTAAAACCATCTCGTTTATTCTAAGGTGATATTTGTGTAATCCTTACATAATTATAATGGTGTGATTACTTTAAATGAAGATCATGTGTAGCAGTAAATGGAAAAATATGACTATGTATACTACTATTTGCCTTTTTTATTCATTGGGAAAATTTGTGCTAAATTTGTCCATGTCCATTTCTCTTTATAAAAGTAGAATTAATATGATCTATTACTCTATTAATGAGGGACATTTTGTTCAGGAGTAGAACTGCATTATACATCTTTTCTTTTGCTTATGCAAATTTCAGGAAAAGTAATTTGGTGTTTTCTCATTCTCACTGTTAGATTTATGAAAAAGTAATCATTTAGGCAGTTATGAATGTGTATGAATAAAAGTGTTTTGTTTTTCCTTTCTAAAAAACAGGAATGGCTACCTTATTGTTTGTTTCAAGGTCCTTCATTGCATCTTTTTATTTTCTTACTAAAACATTTGTTTTTAGATTACTATTTAATCGTTTGTTAACTACTTGAGCAAAAGGTCATGAAAATAGTTTAAGTAAATTTATACTTTTACATCCTAAAATAAAGGGCTGAACAATTAGAGTTGTGCAAACAGAAGGCTGGTTTTTACTTGTTCTGTTGTTCTTCCTCCACTTGTCCTGCCCAACAGGGCAGGCTCATTCAGTCTTGGACACTAAATGAAAGTCTTAGGCACTAAATGAAAGGAGGCTGGAATACATCAGCTTGAATGAAACCTCACCAGTAAGGAGTGTTTTCTGTGCAGCAGCTTGAGGAAGAATTCAGAATCTCAAATACACATATTTATTGTTCATTTTTCTTGGGATGGTGAGAGCAGCCTCCCTCTTGACTCCTTAGTAAGTGGTGGCATCTGTTTGTGAAATGGTGGTTGAGGTAAGGGGGCAGAGGAAAGTGAACTTAAATCACGAGGTATCTGTCGGTCGAATCCAGTAGGCACCCAGCAATGTTCTCCCAACATCTGCTATGTTTAGAGTTATGTAATGGGATGGAAGAAACATAGGCATTGCTGACTTTATCTTTTAAACGTTTGGTTAGAATGCAAAGGAATTTCCCATAGACTTGTAACAAAACAATAAATTTTGTTGGTCCATAAATTACCTGAAATAAAGTGTGTAGACAAAGAGTCCTAGAAACACAATCAAACATGGGTAACACATGGGGGCATTTAAAGAATTTTTTTAAAATTTGTTTATTTTTTTAGAGTCAGGGTCTTGCTCTGTCTCCCAGGCTGAAGTGCAGTGGCATGATCATAGCTCACTGCGTCCTCAAAGTCCTGGGCTTAAGCAGTTCTCCCACTTCAGCCTCCTGAGTAGCTGGGACTACAGGTATGTGTCACCATGCCCAGCTAATTTTTTAACATTTTTTTTTTTTTTAGTGGCCTAGTCTGTCTTTGTTGTTCAGGCTGGTCTTGAACTCCTGGCCTCAAACGATCCTCCTGCCTCATTCTCCCAAAGTGTAGGAATTATAAGCATGAGCCACCATGCCTGGCTAGAGAGCACTTTTTTCAACACAGAAGGGCTAACTGTCTCCTGTGTAGCTCTGATGATAACTCTTCTGGCCTGAGGCAAGGACTCCAGCAGGGTGAAGAGCAAAGATGAACTCCTCAGAGAGTCAAAGGGTAAAATGTTGTATAAACACCTGGGGTTACTGCTTGTCCTAGACAGCCTCCTAGATACATCATTTCTTTACTCATAAAGTTCTAGGGAACTTTGCTTCCTTCCTTTCTGTTGGAAGTTGTAGCACATAAAGCCAAAACACAGAGGACTGGAGAACTGGCTTTGGGGCCAGATCGTCTGATATTTTATGCTGTTGCTTAATATTTGTATAATTTGGGACAAGTTTCTTAATTCTATGCCTCAGGTTCTACATCTATAAAATAGAAATAATTATTGTGGCATTATTCACAATAGCAAAGACTTGGAACCAACCCAAATGTCCATCAGTGATAGACTGGATTAAGAAAATGTGGCACATACACACCATGTAATACTATGCAGCCATAAAAAAGGATGAGTTCATGTCCTTTGTAGGGACATGGTGAAGCTGGAAACCATCATTCTCAGCAAACTATCGCAGGGACAAAAAACCAAGCTCAGCATGTTCTCACTCGTAGGTGGGAATCGAACAATGAGAACACTTGGACACAGGAAGGGGAGCATCACACACCGGGGCCTGTCGTGTGGTCGGGGGATGGGGGAGGGATAGCATTAGAAGATATACCTAATGTAAATGACGAGTTAATGGGTGCAGCACACCAACATGGCACATGTATGCATATGTAACAAACCTGCATGTTGTGCACATGTACCCTAGAACTTAAAGAAGAATAATAAAAAAATAAAACAGAAATAATTACAACACCCGTTTCCTCAGATTATAGTGATTATTGAGCCAATACCTATACAATTCCTAAAATATTGCTTGGCATATTGTTAGCATTAGTACACGTTATCACCTTTCCATCTCACCATTTCAGTCAATACCGAAACAAATGTTGATCTGTCCATTGATGGAGTAGATAAAAACAAGGTTACACATGGATTCTTAAAGATAAATTTTCACTGTTCTCTTAAACGGCAAAAAAAAAAGTAAAATTTGGGCTAGAGTACTGTCAAGTTTGGTATGGTAAACCGCAGTGCATTAATGAGCCTTGGGTCAGGAGAAAGAGGGAAAGCAGACAGGGCAAGGCTGGGATCACTACTGGAAATAGAGAATCAATGACAGAAGTGTAGGATAAGGAAGAGCTAGATAAAGGCTTGGATTTTCCCCTCCCTTATCCCTTATCACCACCTGCAAGGCCAGAGCACACCATCCTTGGACCAGTGCTGGAGCGAGATGAGAAATGAGAATGTTAGGTAGTCAGATCCAAGGAAAGTAAGGCAGAGATGAAGTGGAAGTGTAAATTATCCCATATTTAAAGGAAAATGGAGGTGTAGAGGTAAGAAGAGAGCACTGTCAAGAAATTTGAGAAGTGGTTGTGCTGATGAGCTAGGAGAGCAACCCTACGGCTATCTGCTATTCAGGCTGTCGTTGCATACATGCGCGTTGTGCCTAAAATTTTACAAAGTTTTGGGAATTATTATTCCTGACATAAAATTTGGAAATTAGTATTCTTAAAATGATGTCTTGCAAAGCACGTCACAATGTGAAATGAGTTACATGACAAACTTCAGGACAACAGAGACTACAAAAGTCAACGTGAACCAGAATGGTCAAAAATGTTCTTATGGAGTGATGGTAAACTAGGTTTTAAAAAAAGGAATTCTATGTATGCGAAACAGACACAAGAGGTAGGATTTTCATGCTCTATTTGAGAGGATTGAAAATGGTAAATCTTGAATGAAAATTCTGAATTGGTGATTTTTAAAGATGAGATTGGAAAAGTAGATTGAGGTGACATTGAAGAGACCATTGAATGCCAAGATGAAGGTTTCGAAAGACAATGTGTGTACAGTAGAAAGTTAACGAAATCTGCATAAATTATAAATTTCATTGTATTCTCAAAGAGAATATCACTTCTCATTGTAATAAAATGACTACATCAGACACAGGAAATGCTAGAAATGCATGTGTATTAGTCCATTTTCATGCTGCTGATAAAGACATACCCGAGACTGGGTGATTTATAATGAAAAAGAGGTTTAATGGACTCCGTTCCACGTGGCTGGGGAGGCCTCATAATCATGGTGGAAGGCAAAATGCACATTTCACATGGCAGCAGACAAGAGAGAAAATGAGATCCAAGCAAAAAGGATTTCCCCTTATAAAACCATCAGGTCTCAGGAGACTAACCCACCACCACAAGAACAGTATGAGGGAAACTGCCCCAGTGATTCAGTTGTCTCCCACTGGGTCCCTCCTACAACACGTGGGAATTATGGGAGCTACAATTCAAAATGAGATTTGGCTGAGGATACAGCCAAACCGTATCAGCATGCAGTGAGGAAGCAACCAGAAAGCTTATACTGGAATGCTAACGGCAAAATGAAGAATAGTCAATACAACATGTCAGAGAAATGTAGAAATGAAGATGTCATTAACCTTGATCTGAGCAGCGGTGGAGTACCGTCGTTAGAATCTCAGGAGTTGAAGTCAGAGCAATGAAGGTGCAGTCCCTTGCCATGATGCTCACGTGTCCCATGTCTTGGTCAAGTTATTTAAACCTCTCTAATCAGAGTTTCTTCATCTGTAAAATGAGAATAACAGTTCACACCTTGCAGTTTTCTCTATATGTGTGAGGATTAAACAATGTAATGCATATAAATAATTCACCGTAATTTTATCGTAAATTGCTCAATAAATATTTGTTATCATCGCATCGTTATACTTTACGGAAAATAATTACCTATCATACATTGTCCCATTTTCTCTAGAATGTAAGATCCTTAAGACCAGGGACTTTTGTCTGCTTTTTTCATTGATGTATCCCTGGCACCTATAAAAGATGCTCAATAAATAATGTGTTGAATAAATTATTGTTATTATTTTCACAAAGGGAACTGGAAAAATAACAAGGCTTTGGTTAAAATAGAGAAGTCAAAAGTGAAACTATTTTGAAGGCCAGATGATGAAACATATTTTTAGATCATTAATGTTGAGCTCCCATTAAGGTGTTACCTTCCGACAAGCATCGTCCATTGACTTAGACACATTACACCTGTTCACTAGAACCAATCAGCAAACCTACCATTCCCACTAAAATGAAGATGTAGAGTATAGTGAAGAATATGCTCACCAGCTCTCAGCACTCAGAAAGGAAAGAGCTTCCTCAGTGTAGGGGAGCAGTATTTGATAATAATAGAAACACAGAGAACAGGAATTCGAAGGAGCTTTCAACTCATAGAAGCTAGAAATGAAAGTGATCTGCTTCCAAAGATTATGTGGCCTTTTACGTTGTTCACAACATATAACAAACTCATTCTTTTTGGTTTCAATATCGTTTTAAGATTTTTGTTTAAAATTCTTTTTATGGCATCTTCGTGTTAAAATTAGTTGGTCATCATCACCTCACCCATTCCTTTCTAAATTGTTTCATTTTATTCTTTTAATTAATGTTGAGTGACAATTTAGGGTGGACAAATAGAACCTTTAAAAAGCCAACGGTGACTTATAGCCTAGTGAATACAAATAGGGGACAGAGATAAGAAGAGAGAACATTTGCACAGTGATAGGGCTGAATAATATGAGAAGCGAATCGAAACAGTATTTCAGCAATAAATGTGTTAGGAGGAAGATAGTACTTGTGAGTTAAATAACCAGAAAATAATTATACAAATGTCAGCAAGTCAAATTTATTGTACAGTGAATAATATAACTAAATTGGAATAGCCATTTATACAGTCAACTATGGGAGAACAAACCTAAAATGGAAGGATTTACTGAGAACAAATACTTTGAGGTTAAAGATGCTGCCACAAGATTTCTGAATGAAATAATACCTTTTATATGGATACTAATGTTACATAATACTAAGTGATTTAGTATCTATGTTCATAGTCTTAGAGCACCATAAACCTTATTGGGAAAGGCAGGTTAAATTGGACATTTCAGATATTTAATGTTTGAAAAACAAGCTATGCAAAAAAAAAAAAAAAGGATAAACAAGAGCTAAGAGTTTGATAAATCACTGTCAGAGCTGCAAGTGGACCAAGATAGCAGGTGTAGAAATAGGGGCCCCCGAGGAGATAGAGGAAGTCGAAGATGAATGGTATCAAATGTTACCTTTAGTGGAAAACAACTTGGACAGAATGCTCTAAGCACTCAGGTTTCTTTATTGCAACTTCCCTTGTCTTATTTTCCTTTGCCACTTTGAGAGTGATGCTCCGGATCTCTGGAGCTCAGCACTGGAGTGAGCCACACAAAGTCTCATTTCAAGATGCTTTGCTATTTTTTTTGTAGGCTTCAACCTATCAGAAGGCCATAAAATCAGAACAGTTCATTGTGCTTGGGCAGAAAGCATTGTCACTGAGCTGATAGGCACTACCCTGGTCTCTGCAAAGCCCAGCTTCATCGCAGCCAACTTTATTTTTATCCCGTAGGCATTCTTACAGGATTTGTTAGTGTGAGAGGGAGGCTGAAACATGTCGACTTTGCCCAAGGATGCCCAGTTGAAATCACACTTTGTTTGCAGGGGAGATTGTAACTCCTGGTGGCTTTCTTTAAGCTGGGCTTTCTATGTCTTTTATTTTATTTCAGTTTATCTTCTACAGATTTTACACAATACTTTTCCCCGGAGCTTAACTTTCAGTTTCACCATGTGGAAACTTTGTTGCTTGAAAACTGATAGATCTTTATAAGAAAGGCATATGTCTTTCAGAAAATGAATTCCAGGGTGATCAAGTTTGTGTCTGTGCAACTCCCCACTGGGAAGTAAATGTGACTCTTAATGTTTGGTTTTAGGTATAAAATGACATAAATATAATATCATTACCTCTAAATATTTTTAGAGGTGGAATACGTTACACCTGCTTCCAAAGATTATGTGGCATTAGAGGTGGAACATGTCATGAAGTGGAATACGTTACGTTATAATGTTTTAAATGCCCCAAATGGAATGTTTGAATTTTGATCGAATGTAGTATCTTTGATTTTTTAAGCCCTATATGGTATTACACAAATCTGAAAAGTTCTCAGTCATTTTGCTAATGAATGAATAAGGATTTGAGCTCTTACTTTATTAAAAGTATTCTGGGCATGTGAGGGATATAGAAATACCTGTCAGAATTTCTGCCTGTAAAAAGTTTTCCATTGAGGTAAAGAAGTAATACTTGTAATAAAAGCAAGTACTACAAAGGTAGTTTATGCAGTTAAGCACTAGATTAGTTCTACAATTTAAAAGAGGAAGCACCTGAGAAATCAACTAATTCAACCTCCTTGTTTTAAGGAATGTAAAAGTTGGTCCCAAAGAAGTTATTTTCATAGAATCACAGAAACCAACTCAAACCAAGGTGCCCTGACCCAAGTTGAAGACTCTGGACTCCAGTCTCACTGTTGGGTTGCTGTAACAGCAGCAGGTGTGAAGCTGGTTGACTGTCACTGGACAGTGGTTACCACTTTGTCTGAGTCCACGAGACAGATCACCCACACAGAGCCAAGAATGTTCAACTTTGAGTTTCACCGTGTAGAAGTGGGTTTATTACTGACAGATAGGCAGCAGGGAACAGTTCCCCAGCTCAAGAAAGCTGCCTGGGATAGATGGGTTCTCTTCTGTACCTGCTCCACTTGTACCACAGCTGAGGCATCCCACAAAGCAGCCTGCCCTGGGTTTTTCACAAAGCAGGACACCCTGGTCTAAAGCATGGAAAGACATCCTGTTTACTGGTGTGAGGGGCTAGAACAGAGCCTGTTCCAACCAGCTCCTCTCTTATCACAGGGTGCTGCATTCTCAGCACATTCTACAGTTATTCTTGAGAACTACAAGTGAGAAAGAGGGGAGAACTGGATCAGTCCAAGGCCACCTGGGGAACTGTCCTACACAGGGAAGAATGAAAGCAGGTCGTTGATCCATGACAGCTGAGGTGCCAGGTAAGTTGCGTGCTTGCGGTTGACCACAGACGATATATGCTTACTTCACTCGGGGGGAAGGAGGGGGACAGTCTAATAGGCCAGTATTGGCACAAGGAAGGAAGAGGATGCATCCAGTACCCTCCTATAGTGAGTCCTGAAAAGCAGAAAGAAAGGAAAAAGAGAATAAATATGTATTGCATGTCCACTGTGTCCTAGGCCTACTGACTGGTGATTTATATGCAGCAATTAATATTTTCTGAAAGAATGATTTCATTTATTTCTCACAATAACCTCACAGGTATGATTACTCCTAGCTTAAAAAAAAATTAAGGCTTATTCGCTCAGTCAGCAAACGTTCACTCATAGCCTATTGGGTTCCAGGTCTTGTGTTAGATACAGGGGTACAAAGATGGCCCCCATTCCTGCTCTATGAGAAAAGCAGATATATTGAAAATTGAGATCCATAATTTGTATATATACTCCGCCTTGGAGTTTTATTACCATGAACTCAGAGTAGTTAAAAAATATTGTGAAGATCACAAAGCTTAAAAATGGACAAATTAGCTTTACAAACAAGAGCTTTTAAAAAGTATTTTAAAATCCCTACCCTTTCCGTTACAACTCACAGCCTGCCATTTGAGAGGGCGGCAGAGAAAATGATGTCACCTAGGTAGAACGTATTTGCTTGAGGAAATGCTGGTAAGAAGAACAGGAGCCCACTCTCAAGCACAGTGGAAGAGGCTGCAGGAGACAGTTATTTAAATGGATTTAAACCCAAACATTTTGAGTGAATGAGAGATTTTGCACCCACAGAGAAGTTTGCAAAATCACAAGAGGCTATGAGAGGAATAATGTACTGTGTCTAGGAGACCAAAAGCAATTAAAAAGAAATTAACCAAGTGCAGCCAAGATCATTTTTCTTTAATGCAGAATTCATATAAAATCACATTCTCTTCTCTGTTCTTTCCTCTGTCTGATACACACCCTCACATATGTGCTACAACCCGGGGGTTCAAAAATCCTTCCCCTGCCTCTCCCTGCCTCCAGTCCCTGCAATACATGTAGACCTGCCCAGAAGTCTCTTTGAAATCCATGGACAGAGTGGAGGACTGAGGATATATCTAATTTCAAGAGTCATGGCCCTATTCTGTGCTGGTATAGACGAGGTCCTTATGCTGAAGTAACCCAGAGACTCCTTTTGAAGTCAGGATACTTGTGAGTCTGAGAGTTGGGCATGCCTGTGGAGTGTGGAAAACAAGAAACACCTATTATGAATCATTAATTTCCCCCTTTGGCTTAAATTGTGTGTTGTTGTTTTTTTTCAAATTATCATTATTACTTTAAGTTCTGGGATATATGTGCAGAACATGCAGGTTTGTTACATGGGTGTACATGTGCCATGGTGGTTTGCTGCACCCATCAACCCGTCATCTACATTAGGTACTTCTTCTAATGCTGTCCCTCCCCTAGCCCTTCACCCCACCACAGGCCCTGATGTATGATGTTCCCCTCCCTGTGTTCGTGTGTTCTCATTGTTCAACTCCTCAATTCCCACTTATGAGTGAGAACATGTGGTGTTTGGTTTTCTGTTCTTATGTTAGTTTGCTGAGAATGATGGTTTCCAGCTTCATCCATGTCCCTGCAAAGGACGTGAACTCATCCTTTTTTATGGCTGCATGGTATTCCTTGGTGTATATTTGCAACATTTTCTTTATCCAGTCTATCATTGATGGTTCCAAGACTTTGCTATTGTTAATAGTGCTGCAATAAACATATGGGTTCATGTGTCTTTATAGTAGAATGATTTATAATCCTTTGGGTATATATTCAGTAGCAGTAATGGGTTCTACTATAATCGCATTACTGGTGTTTACCATTCTTAAGTGAGCCAGCCTTTTGAAAAACTGAGGCATGTGAACTTGTGTTGGATACGTAAATGCAAGAATCTCAGTGTTTATATCTAAAACAACTGTAATGAAAAAGTAGAATTGCCCTCAGAGGAGTTGATATGGTTTGGCTGTGTCCCCATTCAAATCTCAACTTGAATTGTATCTCCCAGAATTCCCACATGTTGTGGGAGGGACTCAGGGGGAGGTAATTGTATCATGGAAGCCAGTCTTTCCTGTGCTATTCTTGTGATAGTGAATAAGTCTCACGAGATCTCATGGGTTTATCTGAGATTTCCGCTTTTGCTTCTTCCTCATTTTCTCTTGCTGCCATGATGTAAGAAGTGCCTTTCCCCTCCCGCCATGATTCTGAGGCCTCCCCAGCCATGTGGAACTGTAAGTCCAATTAAACATCTTTTTCTTTCCATTCTCAGGTATGTCTTCATGAGCAGCATAAAATGGACTAGTACAGCAGTTTTGTAATTCTGTTACAGATGAGTACTAACAACACTGGCCTATAATGTTTGAACATACATGTAGCTATAGTGAAATAAGCACAGTGGAAATGAGTAAAGGGCTTGTGGCTATTGTGTTCACTTTTCCAAACCCCTAGAGCAGAACAGAACAAAATACTGAATACTGCCCCCACCCTGCAAATAAATGACAACTCAGGGCTACAAAAGGGTCAGTTGTTTCAGGGGACCCAATTCACTCCAAATACTTTCTATGCCCCGAGAAAACGTGACCAAAATATTAAACTATAAAAATCACAGAACCTTAAAATGTTTTAGACTCAAGACAATGTTAGAGATCATCTCATTCAGTGATTGTTAATCTTTTGGGGAATGGAAATAATCTAATGTAATTTGGTGACTCTCTCCCTGAAAAACATGCATATTTGCATGTTAATACAAATTTTCATACAGTGCTAGGGAGTTCAGGATTTTTGCCAGATTGAGAATTCCAGAGCTCATGAAACCCTCAATTAAATCAAAACTCCTCACTTTACAGAATTCACGTGCCTTGCCCAGGGTCACGTGGCTACCTGGTTGGAGGAGAACATAAGCCAATACTTAGCCCGCATCTGATTAGACTTACCACTCAAACTACAGCAACGCTTTATCCGAGGGACTGAAAATCACCTCCTAAAGTTAACGATCAGGTTTCTTCTTGTTCTAACTTATGATTATGCCTTCTCTAGCTCCATTAGTAACTTTTTAGATAGGCTTGAACTAAAAGAGATTTTTTAATTAGGTGGTACTATTTCCATTTAATTAACTGCATTTTCTTTTCTGCTGTTTCTGGTGTATTTTTTTTAAGTTTTCTTGTTATTTTGAAATGCCAAGGTAATATATCTCTTTAAGAGGTGGTAGAAAACATCACGATCATCTCAGGGATAGTCCTCAGAGTATCAGATATTCATGCTGCCACATTAAATTGCTTCAATGTAAAATGAGATTCTAGAGTAAATAGGCTTTAAAATATCGGAAGCAGTATCAGTTCTATCGAAAGTCACAGGTTGGAAATCTAAAGTAGATATTGTCAGGTTTTCTGATGAGGTAGGCATGCTAACCTTAATACAGAGATTTAAAGAATGACTGTCCTAGGACCAGCAGGTGACTGGAGGTTACAATGCTTTTACCATTGCAATAATGGAGATTTTTAATATACTAATATATAGCCATTGTCTTTTCATTTTAGCAACACCAATGGCAGGAAAAAAGTAACATAAATCTGAGTTATGGACATGTGATCTTTTTCTAATCTCATTTTTCTCTTCTCAGCCAGCAGTTGGGTTCATCATAACTCTTTTGTTCTCCGTTTGTGCCTTGAAAATAGTCCTGTCATTGATTTATTAGGCCACATATTATTTGTTTATTTTTCTGTCTCCTCAAATAGACTCTTAGCTTATTAAGCACTGAGGCTCTGTACTTTTATACTTTGAAAGCACAGTAACTAGCCCAGTGCCCAGCACATACTAAATGCTCGATAAATATCTGTTGAATTAATAACTAAGGGAAGTAAATTATATTAATTTTCTGCATACTCCATTAACTGAAGACATAACCAAACAATCACAGAAAAACTTTAATAAAAACTACAACAAAGAGAAATTTTTTTTGCCATCCCTTCATTAAAATTGTTTGTCTTGGTGCATTCTGCTACACCAGAAAACAAAAATGAAACAAGGGGACAGGACCATTGCTCCTTCAGAGGTAGAAGAGATTGACAAGGTCATAAACTTACAGATTCGCTGAAATTGATTAGGATATTTGAGAAGGGAATTCTGAAGGATTTGGTAGAAATTAGATTTTCCTTCTATCTCCCAATAAACCAAACAGACTGAGTTTCCAAACACAAATGCTATAAATACAGCTTAAGGTAGAATTGTCCTAAGACTTCATCATTATTTATCAGAGGTTGGATTAACAGTTCAGGACAGATCTTACTGACACATGAGATATTCAAGGACAAAGCTATGTTTCATGAGACATCTTTGTATCCCCAATACTAAGTATATAATATGGAACACAGGTGTTTTATATACATCATACACACACACACACGTATATATACATCTTATATTTAGATATAGATATACACTTTATAGATATAGATAATTATAAACATCATGTAGATATAGATGTATATATATGTGTGTATGTATATATACTTATGTACTTCAAGTTTTCTTATATTGGTGTTCACCTATGTAAAGTCATTTTTGAGAGATGCTTAGAAAACTCTACCATCAACTTTATCTCTTCTATCCAACTGCCTAAGAATCTGAGACACCCATCGCTATAAATTCATCTATAAGTTTTTCTTCTAGTACTTGGAGTTTTTAAAAATCGAAGAGTTAAATAACATTCTGCAGAATTTCTTAAAACATGTAGCATGGTATTGTGTCTTGTGACACAATATCCAAGAGGGAAGATATATTCCACCAACTTTTCCAAACGTATCTGACCCAAAAACTTTTTTCAGAAAACATATTTTTTGAATACTGTTGTACAGATCACCCATTAGCAATGAATACAATGAACTAATGAACTGTAGTGTCTTTGCCATAAATAAAGTTCAGGGAGCCTTACTGTGTAGAGAAACTCTTGAGAAGGTACTTAAAGTAAAAGGAAAGAAAAGGAAGAGATCGTAAGAGTAAATGCTGTTATTTTGCAATGTATGTGTTATTTCCCCAAAGCCCTCCATCCTCTTCCTTTCCCTGGGAGACTGGAGCATGAAATATACTCATGTTCTCAGGCTGTGGTTGCTACAAATAACTATAACAACAGTAATCATTCATGGTTATTGAGCACTGTCAAAAAACAATATGAACACTTTTATGGTTCTGCATGGTCATGACTTTCTGAGCAAAAATTATTGGCAACATGGCTGAAAGGATAAGTGAATGGTAAAAACCGTGAAAGCTAAAACAGTGAAATATCCTGGGGAGATGTACAGGTTCGTCTCTTTTGGTGCCACGTGTTCATGTTTCAAAGAATTGTAAACACCAAAGGACCTTCTCGCGTTTGTCTCAGAGAAGACTTGTTTACATCACAGACCAAAAATTTTTCTGTTTTTCTTAGGAAGCAGGAACGGTAGCTGTTTAGCTCCTATATAAGCTCTGAGGTTCGTAATTGCAAGCCTTCTTTCTCTCCTGTGTACAAATCTTGCTTTGCATGCACAGGAAATATCTGCCCTCATCATTTTGCTCCATGGAGGACTGGGGATGGGAAACTGATGCTAAGATCAGCAATAAGTAATCAGTCTGCTTCTGATCCAGAAACCTTTGTTAACTGTCAGGATAAAATAAATAAATATAGACATGAAGAACATGTCAAGGCTTTATTACGTTCCAGGTACTGTGCTAAGAGCTTTGTGTACAATATCAAGTTTAGTCTTCACATACCTTCCCAATGTGAGCATATGAGGTAAGTATTAGGATTGATTTATAGATGATGAGGCTGGTGGTCAGAACTGCTAAGTGACCAGTCAACCCAGGTTCACACTGCTCATAATCAGTCGGGATGCCCTTCTAACCCTATTCGGAAGGATTCATACTCATTCTCTTAGGATGTAGCTTCTTACACGGAGTGATTCTATCTGTTTTGTTCATTGATGTATCCCCAATGCCAAGAAGAATGTTTTGTGTTCAGTAAGTGCTCAAAAAACATGTGTTGACTGATTATTTTATTATTCTGAGGAAGAAGAAATGTGGGTAACATTCTTGGGAACTAAATTCCAGTTAGCAAGTCACTAAAATTGCCATTATATAGGTTATGTTTAATTCAACCATGTAGTCTTCTAAAATTTTTAAAGAACACATCAGGGAAATATTTAGAACCTTAAAATAAGTCATATATAGCACTTAGATTTGGTATATATGGCTTGTATTTAAGCTGAATTCATTCTAAATGGAGTGAAAGAAGTACATTTGTAGTTACACATTAAACAAAGAACATTTTTAGGCCCGGTGTGGTGGCTCACACCTGTAATCCCAGCACTTTGGGAGGCCAAGGCGGTCAAATCACCTGAGGTCAGGAGTTCAAGACCAGCCTTGCCAACATGGCAAAACCCAGTCTCTATTAAAAATACAAATATTAGCTGGGTGTGGGGGCACGTGCCTGTAATCCTAGCTACTCAGGACACTGGGGTAGGAGAATCGCTTGAACCCAGGAGGCAGGGGTTGCAGTGAGCCGAGATCCTGCCACTGCATGCTAGCCTGGGAGACAAAGCAAGACGCCACCTAAAAAAAAAAAAATTTTGTCTCTTAACAGAGTAAAGATTAATTCTTTGCATTATAATTAGTATAACAGATTTCTAAGAAAGTAATAAAATGTAGTTCAGTTTGGCTGATTATATTAGAATAAAACGTACATGAATAAAATCTGCATACAAATAGTAAGGAAGGAGGACTTGACCTTAGCTAGTAAATTTATTTACTTCATATTTCCATGAAATGTATTAATTACCACAATGAATTGTGTTAAAATATATAATCCAATTCCTAGTCTACTCAACCTATAGAATATAGAGTTAGAACTATGTATCTGGACATACAGAAACTGAAGCAAATTGATATATATATGTGTGTGTATATATATATAAAAAACATATAGCTGTTTGCAATTTTAAGATTTACAGCAACCAAAGAACATATGGACAATAAATTTGGATACTGGCTACATGGCTGTGATAATTAATGCCAAACTAGGAAACAACTTCAACTAATGGAAAATATAAACACAGGTTTTAATTGGACTAAAGGGACTCCTAGTGCCATTAATAACGGATTTTGAAACACACAAAATACATGTCCTCTAGCAACCACTTTCAATACAACAGTGGACCAAAAAGAATTTTTTACTACAACCTTAATTCCTATATGAGCACTGCATTTGCCATTAAATTACTGACTTGACTTCTTGTTTATATCATTAACTTAGGCTTAGGGACTACATAAATTTTTAATTCTCACTTTGGCGTTGGCATCCAAGTGGATAGATGATAAATTTAGAGACAGCCATTATTGTTTCTTTCAAATGATAAAAATTATAAGCACAATGGAATTTTCTCTAGAAAAACAGGCTAAAATTATTTTTGTATTTATTCTGAGTCTTTCTGAGCAAGACCTATTTTTTCATACCAGATTATAAAACTATTGATCTTTAACTAGGAATTAAGAAACTTCAGAAATTAGAAACCTACCATCCTTTTTTCTCTTCCATGCCCTAATAGCATCTTATTCTTTCACTAAATTGACATTTTAAAATAATTTCATCTGTGAACTTTCTAGGCTCTTTACTCCTAGACTTGGAGTTTGTTTCTTGCTACATATCTCTAAGACTTTTCATTCTTTGCTTCTGCTCCTGAGTTTTTTGTGTGTGTGTGTGGTTATTTATTGATTTATTTTTTAAAATTATACTTTAAGTTCTAGGGTACATGTGCACAACATGCAGGTTTGTTACATATGTATACATGTGCTGTGTTGGTGTGCTGCACCCATTAACTCGTTACTTACATTAGGAATATCTCCTAATGCTATCCCTCCCTCCTTCCCCCACCCCACAACAGGTCCCGGTGTGTGATGTTCCCCTTCCTGTGTCCATGTGATCTCATTGTTCAGTTCCTACCTATGAGTGAGAGTATGCGGTGTTTGGTTTTTTGGTCTTGCGATAGTTTGCTGCGAATGATGGTTTCCAGCTTCATCCATGTCCCTACAAAGGACGTGAACTCATCATTTTTTATGGCTGCATAGTATTCCATGGTGTATAAGTGCCACATTTTCTTAATCCAGTCTATCGTTGATGGATATTTGGGTTGGTTCCAAGTCTTTGCTATTGTGAGTAGTGCCGCAGTAAATATACTGCTTCCCTTCCTCCTCCAGTGACAAAACAAATGGCACAATAAGGTTTAATACACAAAGAAAGAAAAACAGACTGTTTTCAGCCTTAGAGAGTTTGTTAGATAGCCAGCTTATAGCATGGATTCCACCAAGATATAAATATGTGGTAAAGGATTATTTCAGCCGTCTGTGGTATCACAGAGAAGTCCAATATTAGATATTATTTACAATGTGTTTTACTGTATTTTTCTAAGGAAAATATCATTTCCTGTTTGCTAACACCTTATTCTTTCTTGATCCAAAAGCAATAGATGCATGCCTTTGTAATTCAGTTGATCTGGTAAAGATATGAACAAACCAAAATTCCCATTTGTTTACTACTTTCTAAAATAAACAGTTGGTAGCACACTTCAGCTACTAGAAAAGTTGCAAGAGTGGCTTGTAGAAAATAAAAAAGACCAAGCTGGCATCTCTTAAATCAAATAGTGCTCTGTTCAACGGTAACAGAAACTAAGACAGTAGATAAAATGTCTAAGAGTTCATGGTCACCTACAGATGTTGATATAAAACTAGGTTTATAAAACCAATCTACAAACTGTAGATTAAAAAAATTATATTGGCTGGGTGCGGTGGCTCATGCCTATAATCCCAGCACTTTGGGAGGCCAAGGCGGGTGGATCACAGGAGGTGGGGAGTTCGCGACCAGCCTGACCAACATGGAGAAATCCCGTATCTACTAAAAATACAAAAATTAGCCGGGTGTGGTGGCGCATGCCTGTAATCCCAGCTATTTGAGTGGCTGAGGCAGGAGAGTTGCTTGAACCCAGGAGGTGGAGGTTGCAGTGAGCCAAGTTCACGCCACTGCACTCCAGCCTGGGCAACAAGTGTGAAACTCTGTGTCAAAAAAAAAAAAAAAAGAAAGATACCAAATTCTGCATTAGTTTTCTGGGGTGTTAGGACTTCAGTATATATTTCAAGATATACACAATAGAATCCATAACAGTTCACCTCTGGCCCCCCAAAATTTGGGTCCTGCATATATTCACCCTATCCCAACATCCCAAACAGCCTTCAACATTCCAGCATCAACTCTCATCTAAATATCATCAACTTGAAGTTCTAAATCTCTTCATCTAAACTATCCAAATCAGTTATCAGTGAGACTCAGGGTATGGCTTTTTCTGGGGCAAATGGTTCAGTTTACCAATAAAATTTATGGAGATAATCTGGTTTATAAAACATCTGTGTCCACAGATCAAATGTACACATTAGCAAAATCTGAGGGTAAAAATTATTCTTAAAATCATGAGTCCTTAGAAACAATCTCAAGCCTAAAATCTAGAGGTGAAAGCCTACCATCTTAGAGTTTTCCAAAGCCATTTTTACTTCCATTAAGCTAACCATAAGGTTTCATTTGTATAATAATCAATGAGAAATTTTCATTTTGTCTATCACACAGCAAAACCCAATGTAAACTGAACGCTACCCATTGAATCCCATTAAAGATTACTTATACAGAAAACACTCCACTTTTTAAAAGAATATTCATGAATATCATATATGACACTAGTGTTTGGTAGAACATAATTTGAGAAATATTTTTTAATGTCTTCAGCCACTACTGCTCCATAACTGGTTTGTTTTCAGTCTTACATGAGTTAGAATCAAATAATGTTAGTGCTCCCTAATAGATCACATGCTCCTTTTTACAAATGCTTATGCTGAAATCCAGGGTACCCCATCAGTTATGTAGGATCATGGAGAGGGATGTACTTATAGTCTCTAAATTGCCTCCATATCGGTAAGAAAAGCTTCAGAGTCAAGAGACTAGAAATAGGATGGTAATCTCAGAAATGTGGAAGGGAATTCAAAGGGAGAGTTTGAATATCCAGCTGGACAATGAGCAGACCATATATTATAACAGAACTCTGACCTGCAACCTCTGCAGTAGTCAACCCAGAATGGTCAAAATTTAGTCAAGGATTGAGAGCTTCCCTATTTTTATCCCTGTTCCCAACCCAGCTCCAATCAGGTAAGGCTGGATATACTCCTCACAACAAACACATAAGATGCCCCCTCCTAGTTGCCATCTCCAGCTTCTCCATATCAACAAATTTCAGTCAGAGGATATCTGAAGAGTTCTCTTTTTTTTCCCTCACCATAAAGCCTCCCCATTCCTCTTCCTGCCTTTGAATCTCTGTTCTATGCAGGTGATGGCGGCTGACTCCTATGTGACAGCATGCTTGAAATAAATAGCATTCGCTTCTTCTCATTTGGGTTATCTTCATTTATTTCCAGAAAAGGTAGCAGCACTTTACCTTAAAAGCAGGAGAAAATAGCTCAGATAAAAATCCAAGCCCGGAACCATTTACTCTTGAGTGCAGCAAAACACAGCTCCCGTATATAGGTGAGTAGTGTTTTCTCTAAATAGTTGCAATATATTAATAAAATGTGCGATATTACTAAACCAGAAGAATCTTATTTTTCTATGTGTTCTGCAAAGAACATACTGAAAAGGCAATTAAAGCTATTGAAAGCATAGAGGGTACTAATTAATCTTGTTATTTATTCACTCTCTGGAAGATGAAGGATGATTATAGTTGAGGTGTGGCAGGCCAAATCCCATTCGTACTTAAATAAACCAAATGACCCAGAGTAGTACCATAAATTTCAAAATTCCCACTGCAGCCAAATATGCCATCTCCTAGAATTACATTCTTCAGTAAGCCCTAAAATTTTAGAAAGAATGCATGAACTCTATATTTGAACTAGTCAGAATCATGCATCATATTTATGCACTGGAAACTCTGAGCTCAGTTCAGACACAACATAACTCAACCTAGAAATACAGAGTAACGTGGAAAATGACATACTGATAGCACTTTAGTAGCAGCTAAAAACTGGCTCACATCAGCACATTTTTATTTTAATGTGTTCAAGTTTGTACATGAATTTCCCTAGGCAAATTTCTTTAGGTGTATTGCTTCTTGTTTGAAGAGTTAAAAAAAAAAAAAAAAAAAGAAACAACTGTTGATTCCGTAATTGGTCACTATCAATCATTTCACCAGAATTACCATACAGTTAAGAGAATTAACTTAGGGTAAAATAGCCAAGGCCTTAACAACAAAATACCTGGGCAAAAAATGCATAGGAGGTAATCTCTGCTTTGTAATCTCAATGTGCATATATTTCACATTATACGTAATACTTCAAGGCACTTATTTGTATGTATGTTCTGTTTTCCTCTAATGGACCTTAATTTCCTAAAGAATAAGAGCAGTGTCTTTAATAGAGTCTTAGCCTGAGTATCTCAGCATCTTGTTGCCAGTCTGATATAGTTTGGCTCTTTCTCACCCAAATCTCATCACAAATTGTAGCTCCCATAATTGCCTCATGTTGTGGGAGGGACCTGGTGGGAGGTAATTGAATCATTGGGATGGGTCTTTCCACAATGCTGTTCTTGTGACAATGAATAAGTCTCACAAAAATATGATGGTTTTTATAAAGGAGAGTTCCCCTGCACACGTCCTCTTGCCTGCCACCATGTAAGACGTGCCTTACTCCTCCTTTGCCTTCCACCATGATTGTGAGGTCTCCCCAGCCATGTGGAACTGTAAGTCCATTAAACCTCTTTTTCTTTATAAATTACCCAGCCTCAGGTATGTCTTTATCAGCAGCATGAGAACTAACACACAGCCTAAAACATAGTAGGTACTTAATAAATGCAGAATGGGTGAATAAAATTGTCATTGGCCATTACTTCCCACCCTTGGCACTGACCATAATTTCTCGCAGTAAATATCAGGAGCACCTGAAAGGACATAATAGCATGGTCATAGGAGATGGTTCAAAGCTGAGTTACTACTCTAATATATATAACCTTTGAAAATTTAAATGAATGAACAATAAAGAGGTTGACTTTTGTCTCAAGTGTCTAGTTTATATAGAGAGTCAATCTTATGGTCAATCAAGGGAGGATAGCACTGTAACTGAATTTCACCAACAGATACTGAAACCTTTCAGTCCAATTAAAAAGACGCAGGAAATGCTATACCTTGGGAGAACTGACAGGTTGGCTTAAATTTGTGATGGGAATTCTGTGATAGTTACATAAAAAAGACATAGGACAGTGAACATCTTTATAGGTTTTTTTTATTATACTTTAAGTTTTAGGGTACATGTGCACAACGTGCAGGTTAGTTACATATGTATACATGTTGGTGTGCTGCACCCATTAACTCGTCATTTAACATTAGGTATATCTCCTAATGCTATCCATCCCACTTCCCCCCACCCCACAACAGGCCCCAGTGTGTGATGTTCCCCTTCCTGTGTCCATGTGTTCTCACTGTTCAGTTCCCACCTATGAGTGAGAACATGCAGTGTTTGGTTTTTTGTCCTTGCGATAGTTTGCTGAGCAGCCATAAAAAAATGATGAGTTCATGTCCTTTGTGGGGACATGGATGAAGCTGGAAACCATCTTTATAGATTTTTAAGAGTCCCAGCACCAACTTTGTATATATTAAGCCCATCAGTTGATATTCATACCTTGCCAGTGGAGTTGCCTGTTTTAGGAAAACATCCCTGAGTGTTTGGTTTATTTTCATTCTATGTATAAATAGACATTGAAAGTATCCTACTGGGAAGACTGTGGAGTGATTCATGCATCAGGTAATAATCAGATATTAATAATAAATAACAAGATATCTTCCACTTCTGTGACTAGTTTGTTCTATGATACAATGCGGTGATTCTCAGTTTAGTTCTGCCGTGAGTAAGGGCCACTCTGCACTTACTGGGCCTCATCTTCTTCCTCCTTCTAAAATGCAGCTTAGCTGTAGTTGATTGCTAAAACATTTTCTTGCTTAAAAATTTAAAAATTTTTTTGAGAACCAAAACCTTTTTAAATGATAGAAAACTCTGCTTCTTGCATATGTTTTCTCAATGCTTTATTCAATTTAGGAAAGGCATCATATTCCATTTCAGATCATACTATCCGTTAGCAGAAACTACACTAATAAATAATGCTTTACGGAAGAGATTTGTAGCAGAAAAATTCTTGTTATTTACTGCTCATATACCAATAACACAGGTGGTAATCGTTAACTCACTGAACTTTCCAGTCTCAGTTTGATTTAGTTGCAGGATTAAGAACATGATTTCAACACTGATATTTTAGTTCCAACTGATAACTCCTTTGTAAATAACAGGGGTGTTTATATCAAGTTTGCAATTATGTACAAACATTTTATATGGAGAAACTTTGTCAAAGACTTATTTTACACTCTAGATATTTTCTTAAAATTATTTAAACTCAGATTTTTATAAATCAAATACTTCAAATACATTATGGTATCTTTTATTTGGAAGAATCTACAACAATGAATAAATAAGACATTCCTAAATACTGACTTCAATATCTTGGAGGAAATTTAGGGAAACTTAGAGAAAGAAATGTTGCTTGACTGCTTTACCATTTTTATCTTAATGTAAAGTCATAGAATCATGGAAGTTTAAAGATGAGTGTGAGTTTTGAAATGAGGCAGTCCACAGTCTTTAATTCACATAAGACAAAACTGAGGTTATGGCTGCTTAATAAAAAGAAATAATGAAAACGACAAATTTGGACTTCACCAGAAAAGTAGGACTATGATAGAGCCTCCACTATTCAGGCTTTTGGGTAGCGCTCTGGAAAACTCATTCTGTTGACAGAGCTAGCATTAAACAGGATCAGAGGAACTGGTACAGGTTAAACTAACTTTTAAAAGACTGATACCATAAGCAAAAAGTCAATATGTTCATTTGAATTAAGTATTTTTAACTTTAAGGCAAACAGGAAAATCACACTGGTTGATCTGCTTGTCCTCTTCCTTTAGAAAAGAAAAAAATCTGTGATGGGGACAGTATTGTTAAGAGGATTTTAGTGGTCGGTATTATTGAGTTATGAGGGCCAATGAACCTGTCTGTGAACTTGACTATGTTATACAGATATGACTTCAATCCACTGCAAACAAGCTTTTGCCCCCAAATCTCCAACAAAACTGATACTGCGAAGGTCAGTAAGAATCTTCTTATTGGTGTATGCAATGGTCAGTTCTCAGTTCTTATTTTATCACTTGACCTATCAGCAGCAGATGAGAGCTGATAATCCTTCCTCCTTGAAAGTCTTTTCCAGGACACCATTTTCCTGCTTTTCATACCTCACCGGATGCTCCTTCTCTGTCCCCTTTGCTGGTTCCTTATCTTTTCTAGGCCATCTTAACATGAATTCCCCAAAGCTCAATCCTTGGAAGCCTTCTCTTCTATATCTTCATTCACACCTTAGGGCAGTAATTCTCAAAGTGTGGTCCTCAGACCAGCAGCATCAGCAAGACCTGGAAACTTGCAAGAAATACAAATTTTCACATCCCTCCAAAGACCTAATTAATCAGAAACTCTGGGATTAGTGCTCAACAATCAGTTTTAACAAGCACTGCAGGTAATTCTCTCGAATATTAAAGTTTGAAAACCATCTCCCTAGGGGACCTTATGGAGTCTAAACTATTAATAATACCATCTGTAAAGTGCAGACTCTATTTTTTTAAAATATGTAGCCTAGTCTCTTCCTTATGAAGTCTACATTTTTATATCTTATGCTAATTTGATCTCTCCACTTGAATAGTCAATAAGCATTTCAACCATTACATGTCAAAGCTAAAGTTTTGACAGTTCACCCATTTTTTTCTATTTGTAGTGTTTTCAATTTCAGTTAATGACTAAACCTTCCTTCCTATTGCTCAAGCCAAAATTTTAGCATTATATTGGTATCTCAATTTCTTTCCTACTCAGTATCTGATTCACCAGAAACTTCTGCTGGATTTTAAGGGCATCTAGAAAATGGCTACATCTTATTACTTGCAGTGCTACCAGCCTTATCAAATCATCATCATCTTTTACCTGGAGATGTGCAATAGCATCCCAAGAGGTCACCCTCTTTACCTGTCTATAGTCTGATTTCAACAGAGCAACTAGAATGGTGGTTTTAAAACAGAATTTGGGAATTTAGGTGCACTTTGATGGTGTTAGTCCACAAAATCCAATCTTTTTGCTAATTACAATAAAAATTTGTGAACAAAACACAAACATACAAGTATATTAAAGGAAATTACCCATATCTGTGGGCTCTCTAAGGCAAATAAAAGGGGGCAGATTGTGAAGGAAAGTCAAAACTTAGAGAAGGAATCTGGCTTAGGGTGTTTGCTTTTATGGTTTTTGACTCAATGAGAGGTTTTAGTCACAGAGGAGAACATCAGCATTGGTAGATAAAACTCCTAAAAAAAACCCTCATCTTTTTGGGAGAGTAAGGGGGAAATCTTATAGTGGGGGAAAAAAGCAGAAGAAAGGCTAGCTTAATTCTGTGTAGGAATCAGTATAAGGCTGAGATTAGAAAGAAAAAAATCTTGAAGAAATCAGAGCAGTAAACGTCCAAATCATCTGAAAGACATAAATTTACAGATCAGCAAACCACAAACAGGACTACTCCCCCATCCAAAAAAAAAAAAAATGCCTAGATACATTAAAATCAATCTGCTAAAATCCAGAGATAAAATAATCTCAAATGCTACTAGCAAAAAGAGACATATTACAAACAGGGAAACAATGATTTAAGTGACTAGAATTTCTCATCTGCAATCATGAAGGCCAGAAAACAGTGAACACCTTTAAACTACAGTAAGAAAATAACTGTCAACCCAGAATTATATATACATCATAAACGTTTTTCAGATATGAAGGCAAAATAAAGTTATTTTAAGAGGAGGGAAAACTAAGAGACTTCTTCACTAGCAGATTTACTCTACAAAAAATGCTAAAGAAAATTTTCAAGTTGAAGAGAAATAATGTCAGAGAGAAATCTGGAAACAGAACTGTTTTGTTAAGAGTAACAAAAGTGGCAAATAGCTGGGCACATCTAAAACTCAATTTTTACCTCTTTATATTATACTTATATTATCTATTACATCTACATACATTGCAACCTCACAAGGTAATGTTATGATTTTGATTTTAAAGAGGCATACATATTTTAAAAAACATAAGAGGGAAAAGTTGAATTTGTTATCTAAAGCCTTTCCAAAATAAAATTCCAAGGTAGCTAGTTTCAATAATCGAAGAAGAAATAACACTAATCTCACAGAAAATGTTTCAGAAAATAGAAAGAGTGCAATTACTACTTAAGTCCTTTTAAAAGGCCAGCATAATGCCAATACCGAAATCAGAAAGTGATGTTATGGTAAAATAATTACAGAGGCCGGCTGCCGTGGCTCACGTCTGTAATCCCAGCAGGCTGGGAGGCTGAGGTGGGCCGATCATGAGGTCAAGAGATGGAGACCATCCTGGCCAACATGGTGAAACCCCATCTCTACTAAAAATACAAAAATTAGCTGGGCGTGGTGGTGTGCACCTGTAGTTCCAGCTTCTCAGGAGGCTGAGGCAGGAGAATCGCTTGATCGCTTGAACCTGGTAAGTGGAGGTTGCAGTGAGCCAAGATCGCGTCACTGCACTCCAGCTTGGCGACAGAGCAAGAATCTGTCTCAAAAAAAAAAAAGAATTACAGATCAATATCTTTCATGAATATACATGCAGAAATTCTTAACAAAATATTACCAAGTTGAATCCAACAATATATAAGAAGCATAATACATTATGAATAAGTAGTGTTTAAAGAATGCAAGGTTCATTTATCAGTCAATCAGAATTTATCAAGGTACTTTAACATATTAACAGAATAAAGAAGTGGGATATGATCATTTCAGTAGATGCAGAAAAAGCATTTGATAATATTGAACAGCAATTCATAACAAAAATCTCAACAAACTAGGAACAGTTCAAATTGATAAAGTACGTATAAGAAAAACATGTAGCCAGCATAATAATTGACAACATAATAACTGCCTTTAATCTGGGGATGTGCCTGAGATTAGACCATATGACTAACAAGAATGTTTGAAAAACATATAATAAATGAAAAAACAATAGGACAAGAAGGGAAGATCCCACTTCTGTCTTTTATCATAAATACCCCCAAGTTCTAGAAGATTTCAGCCTTTCTAGAATGCCCACATTGTGAGTTCTGAATTGGAAGAGCATCACAGTAGCTTCTCTAACCATTTTGCATCATGTTTCTACACGAGATATTATTGTAACTTTACTAAGTCAAGTCGCTCTCAGTGAATGAAAGTTTCATTAACTTTTAATTCTATATACTTTGCAAGGCATCAAAAGACTTACAAGTATAAGAAACTTCAACACCATATTACAAGAGATTATTTGCTAGTATGAAAACAAAGGAGTTGATGGAGTCACCAGATTGTGAGAAGTCAGGGGGACAGTCTAGTAGACATGACTGTGACAGTTAAAAATGAGGTCTGAAACTCAGGAAATTTCAAGATGTAAATATAAATTAGGAATGATCTGCGTAGAGGTAATGGTGGAGAAGGATGAGGTGATAGAGAGAAAGTAGTTATAGAAAATTCAATAAAACCAAGATGATTGGAAGAGTAGGCGGAGTTGGAAGAGTGAAATATTTCATTAGTATTTTACTTCTATAAAATTAAAGTATAAGAACAAGAAGTAACAAATATGTTAAATGGTGCACAATGGAGACAGGGTTTGAGATTAATTAAAGATAATAGTTGATATGCAATCTACTACCATTACATCTAGAAAAATGCTAAATCACATTCAAATGTAAACATCCAGAAAACCATCTATGACTTGTGATGATGGAGAATGAAAAAATAAGCACTAGAATCAAGAATGCTGTGAATTTTCACCAGATAAAATAATTTTTTTTTTTCTTGTAGAGACAGGGGTCTCACTCTGTTGCCCAGGCTGGTCTCAAACTCCTGGCCTCAAGTGATTCTCCTGCCTCAGCCTCCCAAGGCACCAGGATTATAGGTGTGAACCACTGCACGAGACCCAAAAGGAATGAATTTGTCAATACTGACTTGTCTTATTACAAGGACAAGGTGAACATTGCTAATATTTCAATACAGCCTTCACCATTAAATTAGCAACGATACAAAAACCAGAATGACTAATGTATGATTTTCCTGAGTAGGGGCAGCAGCAATCTGGTTCATATTTGTAACAGAAGCAAGTACATGAGTATTTAGTTCTTAAAAGAATAAGTCATTTGAAGCATAACTCCCAGTCATAGGACATAATTATGATTGTCCTTCATTTGTAAAAATTTAAAAAGTTAAATAGTGTCATTTATACCATTATGCTTAAAAACCCTGTTCTGATCCTCCATGTCAGTCACAGAGGATTTGAGAAATAAAAGATTTCTCTACTCTTTAGAAGTGCACTTTTAATCACCTGTCTAATGCAGTGGCTGAGTGGAAGGAATGAGTGAAATGACAAAATTCAAGCTGTACAATCAACAGATCTAAGAACATTCAATTTTGCCAATTCTGTGAAAATTAAAAATAGAGTACATTTGAAGGCGTCTTAAAAGAGGCAAATGAAAGTACAATAATAATTTATACAGAAAAGTCAGCTCTAAGGAAAAAGCTGAAAAGCTGTTTGAAAAGGATTTCTATTGAAGTCCCACAATGTTATGTGAAATCTTTACATGGTATTTGCTTCTGAATACATGCTTTCTCCATCACTAAAAAAAGAATGATGACTATCACGTGTCAATTTTTTCTTAATGTATCAACTGAGAATGGAAAACTTTTAAAAAGTTTGTTTTGACATCATCCCCTGACAGAATATCCTAATAATCTCAGTATTTCCACTTCAGATTCAACTTGTCTAATCTTATCTCTGCTCTTCTCCAAGGTCCTAGAATTTAAACCTGAAATTTTATTTTCATCTTGACTGCTAGTTGTTCTTCCTTTCTCCCCTTCATCACAGTCTCTCCAGCCTTCCTCCTTTTTTCCATTCCTAGAGCCACCGGTATAAGTCAGGGGCTTTTGACCTGACTCTGGGATCATTGAAGTCTGTGGGATTACTCTTCCTCTTATCTTGCCCCAATTCACTTTAGCAGTCATAGGTGGAGTTCCTTAGAAGCATATCATGACACATAGTTTGGGGACAAGATCTTTACTAGGATCAACACTTGTGTATTAGTCTGCTGTCACACTGCTAATAAAGACATACCCAAGACTGGGTAATTTATAAAGGAAAGGGGTTTAATTGACTCACAGTTCTGCAGGGCTTGGGAGGCCTTGGGAAACTTATAATCATGGTGGAAGGGGAAGCAAACATGTCCTTCTTCACATGATGGCAGTAAGAAGTGCAGAGCAGAGGTGGAGGGGAAACCACCTTATAAAACCATCAGATCTCATGAGAACTCACTGTCACGAGAACAGCATGGAGGTAACCAGCCCCATGATTCAATTACCTCCCACCAGGTCCCTCCCGCAACACATGGGGATTATAGGAACTACAATTCAGGGTGAGATTTAGGTGGAGACCAAGCCAAACCACATTTGTTTTATATGTTTGCTTAAGTGTACCACATAGTTACCCTTTGAGCATGTGCATTTGAAGTCTTTTTTTTTTTTTTTTTTTTTTTCAATTCTTGATTTCTTTCTTCTCTGGTTGTTCAGAAATCAAAGTTCTAAGGTGGTGGAGAGAGTAAGTGGGACAGCCACCACATACCATGAAGAACCTAAATATGGATTGATAGTTTCACAGCTGTGCTTATTTCACTACGTTATGCTTTCAAATAACAGAGAAAAACCTACCTGAGTTTTTAAAAAAGAGAAACATCATTGGTGCCTTCATTAATAGGAGTAGTCTGCGGTGACTGATGGTCCCTTTTAGATAACGACAAGACTGTACGGAAATTACTGCTGGAGTTAACATGATTTTTTTTTTAAAGCAAGTTCCAAATTACTAATCAGTAACTTCAGTTTCTGGCCTTCATGTCTTATATTTTATCCTGCAACAAAATAAAGGAAGGACATTTTGGAGTGGCAAAAATAGAAATAATGAATTTACTTTTTCTCTTTCATGTGAAACATTGGGGAGCTGGTTCTGCTAGGCGCTATGAACTCCAGTGCTGCTATCAGCACATACTTGGTTTAAACTGTGATTGGAAGTTACTTACATTGTATCATTTGTATGACGTTGAATTATGTGCTAGGTGTAAAAACATGCCGTTTCTCTGTGAGGGCTTTTTGGTTATTGGGAAAGCTGTAATTTGAGAGCATGTGAATGTCTTATGTTCTAGGTACTAAAGACAAAAACGTAGTTAAAAACCTTGCCCTAAAAGCTTGTACTGAATGAACTGGTAGTTTGGGCAAAATCGTCTTACGAATTAAGTCTTCGAATAGGTTGACCCAATAAAGTCCAAAAAATCCCAGGGATAGAAGAGTCATCCTTTCCACTACTCATTGCTGGCAGTCACCTATGCCAGGATGCTTCAAATATCTTTCTTGTCCCATAATATCTTTTTTCTTAATGTATTGTCAAGCGTTTTACTATCAGAATTATTAATAAATGGCCTAAATTGGGAATTTGTTCTCAGGAGAATAGTGAAAATGCCTACATTGCCACCCCTTCCATTATTTCCTCAGTATTTTAATACTCACAGCTTATACTTGTGCAATGGATGGCCCAACTCAAAGAATGAGCCTTTCCACTATCCCCTCTGCAAACCCATCTCCAGTTCTCTTCATTATCCAAATCTCTTGGGATAATTTAGGAATCTGACTCATTAACAAGGACAGCTGAAGACAGAGCCTTATAGAAGCTCCTAAACCTCCCTCCAGGTTACATTTGTCCAAAGACAGTTGCTAACTGGGGAAAGAGGGTCATCCATCTTAACTGCCATTCGTGTTGAATGCTCACACAATACACTGGGTAAATTGCCTCACTGAAATTTGGATTTGATATATCTAGTACCTCTTCCTCCTTCTTCTGACAACCCTGCCAGAAAAAGCAATTAGGTTTTTCCCATTAAGTGCTATTTATGGGCCCTCGTTGGCACTTAAAGAGAACTTCTACTGTATTAATTGTTCTGTATGATAATTTATTCTGGAATTTTCCCTGGAAACAATGCCAACTTTGCAATTCTGTAGTTTGTAGCTCTCACCTTTAGAAAACATTTAGTGATACTGTCTGCAAGTTCTCTAATAAGGGACTAAAATGTAATTTATCTGAATCAAGAGATTTGAACTCATTGTTCAAAGGACAAGAAAAGAAGAGACAGAATGCCATAAAAGATGGGAATTGCTGAACATTAGAAAGTCAGAGCTCTGTCTAACGTTTGCCCTGGGTATAGGTAAAGATTGCGCTGCAGAGAGATCGCTGACAGATGCTTGTTTCCAGGTCTAATTACTCTTCCTGTGTCTCTCCTTTCTCTGCATGAATTTCTCCTACATATTGTTTTGGCTTGAGCTTTATCCTATTCCTGGCCCACTGAAGAATTTTTAATAACTCCTAATAGTCTCCTGTATTCAGTGAAAGCACATCTACTTCTTAAGAGTCTGTAAAATCTGACTCAATTTTTAAGACTAAATACCACTTATTATATTCCCCAGGGACTCCATCTGACTCAGGATGCTGATTTCCTACTATCTTTCCCTATCCTGCCTCCCAAGAACCTTCCATGATTATGTCTATAGATTTGCTCCTGCTCTTCCCATTAGAATTCCCTTCCTCGGTCTCTCTATTAATAGTCTATCTATCTTTTAGATCCACGTCATGCAATACCTTCCTTGAAGTCTTGCAGTCACTTGCCTTCTAACATTTTTATGTACTAAGTATTTACTAGCAGTTTATTATTCAATTAATACATTTTATTACACTACATTGTCTCATTACTTATATACTACATTGTCTCATTACTTATATCTCGTTACTTATATCCTTTAAAAGCATTTAATTTGTGTCTGTGTGTATCTTGTTTCATGTTGTATTTTCCTATCAACTAAACAATAAACAATTTGTTGTAGCCAACATGTTGTATATTTCTCCCGTACTCGGCAACACTTAGCATGCATGGAACTTTACTATGAAGTATACAGTAGGCAATCAACATTTATATACTTGAATCCTGGATCACCTGGTTTTCAGCCTATGGCAAGATATTCATGAATATTTTTGTGCAGTAGGTTATTTCACAAGATTCCACACTTTAAAAATATTTAATATTGGTAAATCTCTAAGTCCACAGGTCCGCTGAAGTTTTTCATTTGCGCAAAAGAACAACTCTGGGTAAGGCAACTCTTTAGATAATAGAAACAAATCAAAAGACTAATATTATGCGGGTATTTGTGTGTGAACATAAATGTATATTTTTCATTCAACTCCTGAGCAAAGAGACATTTGTGAACTTAAGCAAATTCAATCACCTAAAGTGCAGTAGCACAAAATTCCTAGAAAATCTACTAATTGTTGAATCAAATGTATACATGTTGGCAATGCATTGCATTGCAGTAGCTTACAATGAGGCATCTATATTTACATCTTAGTAGGTTGAAAACTGCATCTCCTTCACTTCTCTATTAGTGACTCATATTCAAATATGATTTTTTTCCTGCAAGGAGTCAGGTAATACAAAAATATAAATTTATTTTGGTGCGCTTATGTCTTCCTCCTTCTAGAAAAAAGATATTGTTACTGTTTTATCATGGAACTTAGTAGGAAGACCACACACACACACATACACTCAATCACAGAAAGACTGAATATAACTACAGGTAAGTCAAACATTAAATTGAGTTCTTAATCTCTTCATTCTGGTAAGAGAAACCTGCTGATGCTATGTGAGACTATGTCACAACAATGTGTAAATTATTTAAATGAAGTTTCCAAGATACAGATAAATAATACAGAAGTACTCTACATCCAGGCAGTGTTCTAAGTATTTAATGGGTATTAGCTTGTTTAGTCCTCACAATTACCCAGTGAGGTAGACGCTATCATTTTGAAGAAACAGACACACAGAGGTTAAGTGACTTGCTCAATGTCACAAACTTAGTAACGGTGGAGCTAGATTTTAGACTCAAGCAGACTGGCTGTGAAGACTGTGATCTTCACCACTTCATCCCACTGCCTCAACGTAATACTTCGATGGTTAGCACTAAGACTGGATGATTGAAGAATAACACTGAATGGCTAAAAAAAAAAAACCTCTTTCACATGAGGGTTAATAAGCTATCTTGATCCATCCCAAGAGTGTAAAGACAGAAGGAGCTCAATGCAAACTTGTTGAGTTAAAATGATTACATTTTCCCACATTATATTTTATAGATTAAAATATAAAAATGACACATTTCTCAGAATCATATACATTCTTAACATTTCTTATCATTTTTATTCTAAAATAAAATGTGCCTTAAAATTTACAGTATCTTCCCATTGCTGTCAGCAAGTTGTAAGGCGGTTATGATTACCTCATACTTTCTAGTAAGCTCAGGAAAGAACCAGTATCAGAACTTACAGGATGGTATTACAAGCTTAGAAGAAAACCCCAGAGACAGCAGAGACAGGTGTGCCTTTTTTTTTTTTTTTTTCAGAAATGCTACATCACCAATACTCTTAATGGTACAGAGGACTCAGCTGCCTTGAGTTGAAAGTTATTTCAGGGGAGTCAGACTTCCAGTTGGAAGAACTTTCAGAAACATTTTAATCAGTCTAGTTCCACTGCATTTTACTTGGCTGATTACACAGTGTCTACATCTAACTGAAATGCTCCAGCAAATATAAAATGTAAATCCCCAATGATACAAAAGCATTGTGTCCTGGATCAATGCAGCATTTTTTCCTTTCTTTTTTACTTTTTTATCTTTTTTTGAGACGTGGTCTTACTCTCTTGTCCAGGCTGGAGTGCAGTGGCGCGATCTCAGCTCACTGCATCCTCTGCTTCCCAGGTTCAAGCGATTCTTGTGCCTCAGCCTCCTGAGTAGCTGGGACTACAGGCACATGCCACCACGCCCGGCTAATTTTTATATTTTTAGTAGAGATGGGGTTTCGCCATATTGGCCAGGCTGGTCTTGAACTCTTGACCTTGTGATCTGCCCTCCTTGGCCTCCCAAAGTGCTGGGATTACAGGCGTGAACCACCACACCCAGCCCATTTTTTTCTTTCTTCATATTATATAAAATCATGGTATATGTTACATTCCGTGAGCTATTGGAATCAATGGAATAAGTCATATCATGTTGAAAAGATCTACACTCATGTACTATTAGCAATAGGTTTCTGTTCATTTTCCACTATTGGGAGTTATCCAGACACCCACTGTGCTCCATCCCCAATAAGCTGCCTTTTTTGGGACAAGTGGCAGCCGTTGAGTTCAGACGGCCAGGAGTATATGTATTTGCTCAGTGAGAAATTAATTAAGGTAGATGAAACCTGTGACCTAACTGGTTGCAACCACGGCCATATTTTTACAGCAGTAACAAGTGTATATCTACCTATTGCTATGTCTGAGACTATTTCTTTCACAGGAAAATAGATATATTGAAATAAAAACTGTCTTCTCAAAATTATGGTCCCGGTAGTTGTATCAATATGTGCACTTTCATATTTTGACTCCCATAGAAATAGTTAGAACGTACACAGACAACCTCCTGAATGTTACCTTCTCTAACACTTTCTAAATGTTTTCTGTTTGTGATTCTTTTGAACCTTTCAGTCTACAATCCTCTAGCTGTAGAAACAGGTATTTTTACATTGAGTACTTATTTGTTTATAGGATTTATAGTCATGGCAGCAAATACATTTCAACTTAAGATGCACTTTAATGCCTGCTGACAACACAATTAAAACTTCTCATCTAAGCTGGATGTCCCCAAAACCTTGACAAGAAAACCAATAAAAGTAGTCTTGCATCGTGTGTCCTATTTCTTTGGAGAATAAAAGGAATGCAAATTAATTCAATGAGAAACCATGGGCAACATATTTTAATTGATCGTCATCAAAGAGAACATAAAATCCTCTGTTCTTCAAATACTTATTACTGTTTTTTTTCTTTTCTATTTTTAATCTTGCAAGAATCAGTGACTGGAGAACTGGCTTGGCTATTTTATACAGGCTTTTGCTACTCAGACAAATGTGACAGCCCTCAAGGAAACTTAAAAATGTAATTAAGCCCCAGATGGTTCTTTTAACCTTTACTATACTATCAAAGCACTATAAGCTTTAAAATTTAAAAAGTCAATTTATCCTGCCACCTATTCACTTCCTTCACCCCTCTCCTCACTTGCCTTTTCCTAATTGAATTCATAGGTCAATTTTGATATTCACCTGTTCGCTCACATTCACTAATTCTTTGCCTTTCACTTGCTTCTTTGTGCCTGTTCTGCAAACCCCCAGTTCTGGTCGGATCCAGCTCTCTGCAAATAAAGCTTGACTACTTTTTCCAGTCTCCTTGACAGCTGGCTGAAGCCCTGGGACTGATTTCTGGTCAGTGAAATGTCAGCAGAAAAGGTGGCAACTACCCCCGGGCTTGACTCCTAAACATCTGTGCAACTGTCTGGTTCTTTCTCTTATGATCGTGAAGGAATTTTGGTGGACTTCGAGGTTAGGAGTAGGGTGTGGAGGGGATGTAGTTATAGACACTTGATGTGGACAGTTGACTATGTGAAGAGCGACTGTTACCCCTAAACCTCTTTGGAATGTGACAACAGAGAGGAAAACAAAAAGCCTTCACTTTGTTATGTCTCTGAGATTTGGGAGCTGCTTGTTAGCTTCATTTGCTTACCCTAATCAATAGAATTAACACCAACAATGGGTCCTTCAATGCTACAAGACAACCGTGCGACATTTCCCAAGCATGTTCACACTGCTTGTCTCCTAAATGATTTTCTCATACCTACCCCCTTTTTTTTTCCTTTCCTCACTCTCTGCTGATGATCTTGCTTCTTATTTAACTGAGAAACTGGAAGTAATCAAAGGAGAATGTCTATAAGCTCCACACGATCATGTCTCCTTTCTCACCCAGCATCTGCCTGGATGTGCCCTGCTTCCCTGGTGTCAGCGGTCCTGTCTAAGATGACTCTGTAGGTGTATATACTGGTAAATGTTTCGGATCTTTACGTCAGACTCTCAGCTCTTCTTTCCTATATTTGGACAATGGAAGACCTTAACGGAGATTCTCTACAGGTGCAAATTTCCCCCACAAAAGACAACTTTCCAGGGCAACTTCAATCTGCTGGCCATGTGGCAGCCATCTCAAAATTTGTCAAAGAAATACATTTGGGAATAAAATATTTTGATTTTCTTTCCCGCACCCCCGCCACCCCTTCCCGCCACAAGATAGGATCTTGCTCTGTTACCCAGCCTAGAGTGCAGTAGTGCCATCATGGCTCATTGCAGCCTTGACCTCCTGGGCTCAAGTGATCCTCCCACCTCAGCCTCCCAAGTAGCTGGGACCACAGGCGTGTGCCACCACACCCAGCTAAGTTTTTAATTATTTGTATAGACTACATCTCCCTATGTTGCCCAGGCTGCTCTCAAACTCCTGGGCTCAAGTGATCCTCCCAACTTAGCTTCCCAAAGTGCAGAGATTATAGACATAAGCCACCATTCCTGGCCTTGATTTTCTTCCCCAGAGTATTCAACATCTCATATATAGTGAATTGGCAAGGAGGAAATATTTTAACATGCATTACTCAGCCAGGGGTTCTTTAGCTACAAAGGGCAGCAGAATCACCTGAATGACCTATTAAATCATGGATTTCTGAGCCCCACCCCCAAAATTTCTGATTCAGTTGGTCTGGAGTGGGACCTGAGAATTTACGTTTCCCCCAAGTCTGCAGGTGATACTTCTGCTGCTGGACCAAGGACACACTATGAGAACCACTGTTTACGGCTTGCTACCAAAAGCGTGATCCCTGAACCAGCAGCACAGACATTATCCAACAGCATGTAAGAAATTCAGAGTCTCTGTCTGTCTCAGAACTGTTTAACTGGAATTTGCATTTTAACTAGGAGGTTTAACAAGGTGTATTCTCCAGGTAATTTGTATGCATATTAGAGTTTGAAAAGCATTAGGATTTTAAAAAATAGGAGGGATATAGGACTGAATGTTTTCCTTAAGGCAAGGAGAAGTCTGGCATTGCCAAGTGTAAAGAAAGCCAAATGTTGAGAACTGTTAAGTAATATAATTACAGTCGTTCTTTTATCCGTGGTTGCACTTGCTACAGTTTTGGTTACCCTTGGTCACTGAAAATAGGTGAATACAGTACAATCAGATATTTTGAGACAGAGAGAGAAACTACATTCATAAAACTTTTATTACAGCATATTGTTATTCTGTTTTATTATTGTTGCTGCTAATCTCTTACTGTGCCTAATCGATAAACTAGACTTTCTTATAAGTATGTATGTATAGGAAAAACAACATATATAGGACTAGATACAATCTACAGTTTCAGGCATCTACAGGGGAGTCTTGGAATGTATCCACCTCAAATAGGTGTAACATCAAAGCAGCAAAAAACTAACATAACTAACTTCATTTTTGTTTAAGGGACCTTTACCTATTCCCACACATAGGCAAGGATAATTATAGAGCAGTGAGATCATATACAAAAACAGCAATCATGTAGTTTTTCAGAAAGAACTCTGAGTTTAAAGGACAAGTAACTATGTTTTGTTAAAGATTTATGGAAATACTGTGACCTGACCAGGGAAAAGAAGTTCCCAACATCCTCACACCCTCGCTGGTGCCCAGATATCTGCAGTCATCAGTTACCTCTTGCCCTGAGCCCTCCATCTTCCTCCTGCCGTTGACAGAAAAAGAGCCAAAAATTTGGAATGACTTAAGATGGTACTTTACCATGATAGTGTGCCATCATCTGGGTTTGCTGGATTTCTGAATAAACCTGCTTTTCCTCCCACCAACCCTTGTCTCTTGAGTTTTGCCTTTCAAGCAGTGAGGAGCCAAACTTGGGTTTAGTTACAGGGGTACTACTGTACATATTATACAAAATAGCTATAATTATATATATATCTTAATTATATGTGTGTGTGTGTATAATTTGTTTGTACTCTATAAGTACATGTTATCTTTTTTTTAAAAAAAGACAACCTGTGTAGGTTGAGGAGCTTCAGAATCCCTGGAAGCACAATTAGCAATCTAGTTGACCAAGAGCTCAGAATGAGGCAGAATTTCTAGGGTGGCAGCAGGCCAAAGCTAACACTGACTGACAGCTGAGCTTAGAAATTGTCAAAAATGGAGAAGCCACTGGGCAAATTCCCTGCTACATCTCTGGCACTCTTACTCCTGGGAACTATAAAAGACTTATGCTTGGGCTGCTTTTGTCTTCCATGTTCTTAGCTTCGTGGAAGACGTAACGATGGCAGGTCTGAGAGTAGGAAAAGATGTTCAGTAAGAGAATAATTCTGGACAGTCTCATTAAAAGGCTGGAAGCAGAATTGGCCAACAAGAGGTATATATTGGGAGAACTTTTCTAACCCCTTAAGCTTTCTTTGTCCAATATCAAAAACTCTCACTGATAGTAATAAAATGCAAAGGAATATTAAGAAAGTGTTACATAAGTAAATGTATCATTTTATCTCCTAGTGCTCTGGAGAGAGCATTTTTTAAACAATTATATTCTTTTTATGTTTAACATATTAAAATAAAATTTAGTATTAAAATAATAACCAATATTTGAAACAGAAAGTCTTTGAAAAATTCTTAAGTTTCTTAAGGAACACATTATACCAGGTGAAAGAAGTTTGCTTAAAGATTGCAGGTAATTGTTACTCAAATCTTTTCTAATACTGGTCAGAAAACAAAGCTTCCCTAATCTCTACAATAAAATGATATGAGTATTTTAATAATATGTTCAAAAGCTAGTATATGTAGGATGCTTTAAAATTATACTAGCATAAAGTTTTTAAAAATAATTTCAATTTTCATTTTAGATTCAATAGCTACATATACAGGTATGTTACATGGTTATATCACACGATGCGAAGGTTGGGGATGCAAATGCTCTGTCCCCCAGATATAGAATGTAGTACCCAAAAGTTAGGTTTGCAACTCTTGCTTTCCTTTCTCCATCCACATTCTGTGAGTCCCCAGTGTCTATTGTTGCCATATTTATGTTCGTGAGTTCTCAGTGTTTAGCTCCCACTTATAAATGAGAACATGCAGTATTTGTTTTTCTGTTCCTGTGTTAATTGGTTTGGGATAATGGCCTCCAGCTGCATCCACATTGCTGCAAAGGACATACTTTTGTTCTTTTTTATGGTGTTTAGTAGTCCAACATGTATATGTACCACCTTTTCTTTACCCAATCCACCACGGATGGGCACCTAGGTTAATTACTGTTCTATAGTAAACAGCACTGTTATGAACATAAAAGTATATGTCTTTTTGGGGGAACGATTTATTTTCCTTTGGATATATACTCAGTAGTGGGATTTCTGGGTCGAACGGTAGTTCTGTTTTACATTCTTTGAGACATTAAAAGCTTTAATTTCTTTGCTTTCCACAGTGGCTGAATCCATTTACATTCCCACCAACAGTGTATAAGCATTGCCTTCTCTCCACAGCCTTGTTTTGTTGTTGTTGACTTGTTTTGGTTTTGTTGTTGATTTTTGACTTTTAATAGAGACCTAGAGGATTATGACATAATGGGACCATCTTTAGACAAGCAAAGATGGAAGAGCATAATGCCTGGGGGTGGGGTAATTAGTTGCGATACGAGCTACGCAGCATGCAAGGTTGGCGTATTGAAATGGAGGATGCACATACGGCTGTGATTGCTTTGCCAAGTGGACTTGAAAGGTGGTCATTCTTTGCTGTGTATAACGGGCATCCTGGTTCTCAGGTTGCCAAATACTGCTGTGAGCATTTGTTAGATCACATCGCCGATAACCAGGATTTACAGGGTCTGCAGGAGCACCTTCTTTGGAAAATGTAAAGAATGGAATCAGAACAGGTTTCCTGGAGATTGATGAACACGTGAGTTATGTCAGAGAAGAAACATGGTGCAGATAGAAGTGGGTCAACAGATGTAAGTGTCTTACTTTCTCCCCAACATAATTATTTCATTAACTATGAAGACTCTAGACGTTTACTTTGTAGGAACAGGAAAGTTCATTTCTTCACAAATTGCCAATCCGCTAGAAAAAGAATGAATTCAGAATGCAGGTGACTCTGTAATGCTTTAGCATGTGAAAGGCTCTCTGGCTGTATCCAAAGCCCTTGGGGATTTTGATTACAAATGTATCCGTGGGAAAGGTCCTACTGAGCAGCTTGTCTCACCAGAGCCTGAAGTCCATGACACTGAAAGATCTGAAGAAGATGATCACTTCATTATCCTTGCATGTGATAGTATCTGGGATGTTATGGGAAATGAAGAGCTCTGTGGTTTTGTAAGATCCAGACTTGAAGTCACTGATGACCCTGATAAAGTTTGCAATGAAATAGTCGACACCTGTTTGCATAAGGGAAGTCAAGACAACATGTGTGTGATTTTTTATCTGGTTTCCAAATGCACCCAAAGTATCACCAGAAGCAGCGAAGAAGGAGGCAGAGTTGGGCAAATACCTGGAATGCAGAGTAGAAGAAATCATAAAGAAGCAGGGGGAAGGTGTCCCTGACTTAGTCCATGTGGTGTACACATTAGCCAATGAGAACATCCCCAGACTGCCACCTGGTGGTGAATTGGCAAACAAGCAGAACGTTATTGAAGCCATTTATAGAAGACGGAATCTTTATAAAAATGATGACAGTGACTCCACATCAACTGATGCTATGTGCTAAAACTGCTCATCTAGCCATGGAGTTTACTTTCACCTCCAAAGCTGAGTACAGCTCAGCTTTGTTGAACCTTTTAACATCCATCCTCAACTTTAAGGAAGGGGATATGACATGGGTAAGAATGATTACATCAGAGAACTTCAGCAGTACAACTTCTGGCTCATAGCTGATTTTTTGTTTTTGTAAATTTGACACTTAAGTAAACATGATTTCAAACCATAATTCAAACATACCTTGATCCTCTAGGTAGTGCCAGGTGATACTAATTCTACTGAAACTATTCCAAAAAAATCTAGGAGGAGGGGCTCCTCCCTAACTCATTCTATCAAGCCAGCTTCACCCTGAAACAAAAACCTCACAGGACACAACAAAAAAGGAAAACCACAGGCCAATATCTATGATGAAAATAGATGTAAAAATCCTAGCAAACTGAATCCAGTAGCACATCAGAAAGTTAATTTACCATGATCAAGTAGGCTTCACTCCTGGGATGCAAAGTTGGTTCAACATATGCAAATCAACAAATTCGTCACATAAACAGAACTGAAAACAAAAATCACGTGATCATCTCAATAGGCATAGAAAAGGCTTTTAATAAAATCCAACATCCTTTCATAATAAACCATCAACAAACTAGGCATCAAAGGAACATACATCAAAATAATAAGATCCATCTATGACAAACCCAGAGCCAACATCATACTAAACAGGCAAAAGCTGAATGCATTTCCCTAAGATCTACAGCAAGACAAAGATGCCCACTCTCAACCACTTTTATTCAACATAGTACTGGAGGTCTTTGCCAGAGTAATCAGGCAAGATAAAGAAATTCAAGGCACCCAAATAGGAAAGGAGAAGTCAAATTATCTCTCTTTGCAGACTTAATGATTATATACCTAGAAAACCCTAAAGACTCCACCAAAAGACTCCTGGATCCTGATAAACAACTTCGGTAAAATTTCAGATACAAAATCTTTGTACGAAAATCAGTAGCATTTCCATACACCAATAACGTTCAAGCCCAGAACCAAATCAAGAACACGTTCTCATTTACAGTTGCCACACACACAAAAATAAAATACCTAGGAATACATCTAACCAAGGAAGTGAAAGATTTCTGCAAGAACAACTACAAAACACTGTCGAAAGAAACTACAGATGACACAAACAAATAAAAAAATTCCATGCTCATGGACTGGAAGAATCAATATTGTTAAAATGGCCATACTGCCCAAAGCAATCTACAAATTCAATGCCATTCCTATCAAACTACCAATTTCATTCTTCACAGAATTAGAAGAAAAAAAACTAGTTCAAAATTCACATAGAACCAAAGGAGAATCAACATAGCCAAAGCAATCCTAAGCAAAAAGAGCAAAGTTGGAGGAGGCATCACAATACCCAACTTCAAAGTATACTCTTAGGCGATAATAATCAAAACCACATGGTACTGGTACAAAAGCAGACACATAGACCAATGGAACAGAATAAAGAACCCAGTAATAAAGGTGTGCACCTATAGCCATCTTATCTTTGACAGAATCAGCAAAAATAAGCTGTGAGGAAAGTACTCCCTATTCAATAAATGGTGTTGGAATAGCTGGCTAGCCATATGCAGAAGAATAACCGCAACCTCTCACCACATACAAAACTTACCTCAAGATGAATGAAAAATGTAAATGTAAGACCTCAAACTATAAAAATCCTAGAAGAAAACCTAAAAAACACCAGTCAGGACATCAGCCTTAAGAAATAATTTATGACCCAGTTCTCAAAAGCAATTGTAAATAAAACAAAAATTGACAAGTAGGACATAATTAAAGAGCTTCTGCACAGCAAAACAAACTATAAACAGAGTAAAGAGTGTAAACTTTTTTAAAATCTATTTAACCATCTCACACCAGTTAGAATGGTGATCATTAAAAAGTCAGGAAACAACAGATGCTGGAGAGGATGTGGAGAAATAGGAACACTTTTACACTGTTGGTGGGAGTATAAATTAGTTCAACCGTTGTGGAAGATAGTCTGGTGACTCCTGAAGGATCTAGAACCAGAAATACCATTTGACCCAGCAATCCCGTTACTGAATATATACCCAAAGGATTATAAATCATTCTACTATAAAGACACATGCACACATATGTTTATTGCAGCACTAATTACAATAGCAAAGACTTGGAAGCAACCCAAATGCCCATCAATGATAGACTGGATAAAGAAAATGTGGCACATATACACCATGGAATACTATGCAGACATAAAAAAGAATGAGTTCATGTCCTTTGCAGGGACATGGATGAAGCTGGAAACCATCATTCTCATAAAATTAACACAGGGACAGAGAACCAAACACCCCATGTTCTCACTCATAAGCAGGAGTTGAACAACACAGACACAGGGAGGGGAACATCACTGGGGCCTGCCAGGGGGTGAGGCAAAAGAGGAGGAGAGCATTAGAACAAATACCTAATGCATGCAGGGCTTAAAACCTACATGACAGGTTGATAGGTACAGCAAACCACCATGGCAGGTGTACACCCATGTAACAAACCTGCACGTTCAGCACATGTATCCCAGAACTTAAGGTAAAATATAAAAATGAATCTATTTAACCTTTTATGCTACTGAAATTTCCTGCTTGTATTTCAACCTTACATAAGAAAAATATATTTTGTTGTCATATTAAATTCTTTAGTTCTTGCTTAATGTGACCTTTCTCATCTTCAATTGGAAATGTTTTGATTTCAGAAATTATAGCGCATGTTGAAAGAAGTTACTGATTTTTGTCATCATATGTATGCTTATCTGTCTAATTAGGATGATAGTGCTAACTTTACTAAGATATATGTGCATTTCAATGCAATATTAGGCTTTAATTTTTTTCCTGAGAAAGAATGATGAAAAATTGCCACAAAATTGCATTGCCTGAAAGATAAATTCTATTTATTTTAATAAAGCACGTTTTAGGCAATTTGGAAATGACTCACCCCTCACTGTTCACTTCGTGCACTGGTTATGATGACCACCATTATGAAGGTAACTAACCTTATGAAGGTAAACTTTTAGAAGAGAGGAGTGAACATCAACACACTGACCTTGGTCTTAATATTTAATTCTCTGTCTTCTTTGAGCCAATATTACCATAAGTTGTTTACTGAATCGCACGTTTACCTAAAATAAATCCTTTTTATGCCGCAGTTATTGCAGGTGACATAGTATACACCTACTAATTGTATATGCCTCTTGATTTTTTTAAGAAAACTTTTCTGCTGGAATGACCACTGATTATGAACGCAATTAGTGATTTTCTGCTACATTTAGCCACATTCTGGGTACTTGATTACACAAATGGCTTTGCTTTTCAGAAGATATGCTTCATTTGAGTTACCTATGAATTTTTTCTTTTATCTGATTAATGTTCCTTAGACTGGCCACAGATGGATTATATGACCAGTAGGCGCATATTTCTGGACAAAAAAAAAGTAATTAATCCTGTGTTTGCTTATTCAATAGATGAATTATAGCCATGCCCCACATGAGGAAAAATGAGGATACAAAAAATTAGCTGGGCACGGTGGCGTGCGCCTGTAATCCTAGCTAGTTGGGAGGCTGAGGCAGGAGAATCACTTGAACCCAGGAGGCAGAGGTTGCAGTGAGCTGGCATCACACCGCTGCACTCCAGCCTGGTGACAGTGCAAGACTCTGTCTCAAAAAAAGAAAAGAAATTTTGCAATTATTTATATTTCTCCCTATATACAATTTTCATTATTAATCTTTGAGGAGTAGCTCAATCTCAGTGTAATTTACTTAAGCACCATGCACAAGCAAAACATTTATTAAGAGCTCATGTTTTGACAAGAAAGAAGGCGTGTTAATTTCCTGATAATTATTTAGGGCTCTTCATGCCCATAATGTGGGTGGGATTTCACCCAGTGACTCTTACAGCACCACTCTCTATTGCAGATTAAAATATGTTTAATGAATCATCTTCCAAAACCAAAGTCTCAGGCATCCCTCTTTCTACTCTTATGTGGTGTGTCTTCAAAAGCACATGAACGGAACAAGAGTCACGTGTGACAGCACGGCAGCTTCCCAGCTCCACACCCTCTCCCATTTAAATATTGGCCAAGATTCTTCTGGAAGAACAGCTGATCAGAAGTGAAGGTCCCAAAGGACCTGATAGGAAAAGCTAAGAGACTAAAAGCAAATCTAATTGCAGCTATTCATGTCCTTTCCCCAGGATTTCTGAATCCTCTCTCCCATTTCAAAATCCCCACGATAGCCTTCAGGATCCTTGTTTACTCAGTTTCTTGAACAGCATTGCCTATTTATACCTGGCTACAAGAGCATCCAAATGAGAGAAAACTCATTCCATGGTGGCAGGAGGTTCTCTTGCAGCTCTAGAACCCCTCTGAGCCCAGCAAGGGTACGTTCTACATGGACTGCCACACCCAGCCCCGTACAGCTCTCACAACCCTCATGGTGCTTTTATCCTTATGCTTCTCTGGGTTTTTGATCAAGTTGCCTGCTATATACTGCCTCCAGTTTACCCAGCCATCTACAGACACTGAGCCATCACATTTACGAAAAAACACAAGATACCAAAATGGACATGTCATTTTGTATTTCTCTTTTTTTTTCTTCCCAAGGCTACTAATTAAAAAGTTTTAACCAAAATAGCAACGGAGCCCAATGAATTCTCCACGACAGTTTGTGAAACTCATTCATCACACAAATATGACAGCTTCAGCAGACATGCTCTCAGCCACCCCACACATTGATGCATTCTTTAAACTGTTCCTGTTACAGCCCCTCAACTCCATACCACTAATCTCCCAAAAATGCTCTCAGGATTTAAGCTCTAAGAAAATAATAAAAATGTATCCATTACAAATGCCATGGCAACGTCAGGAAATTACCGTATATGGTCTAAGAAGGAGAGGCGTGCGTAATCCACCCCTTGTTTAGCATATAATCAAGAAATAACCATTAAAAATGGGCAACCAGCAACCCTTGTGGGTGCTCTGTCTATGGAGTAGCCATTGTTTTATTCTTTTACTTTCTTAATAAACTTGCTTTCACTTTACAAACTCACCCTGAATTCTTTCTTGTGTGAGATCCAGAACCCTCTCTGGGGATCTGGATCGGGACCCCTTTCTTGTAACAGCTAAAACAGTGCAGGCATGTAATAAGAGCTCAATAAAGATTTGTTGTATAGATGATTAAGTGACCAGAAAAGCATCTAGCCATATTGCTTGGAGTTTTCAGAACAAGCATGCTATAGAATCTTAGGGTGTGGAGGGAGACCAATAGAAGACAATGAAAACTGTAGCAAGTTAAGAACATGTTGCATATTTCTTGTGTTTGAAAAAGGGTGTTACTATAGCTGTGCCATGAATGTCTCAGTATGCGTAAAATACTAAGAAGGCACTTTTTATATTTCTACATTCTGCAGAGCAGGCTGACAGGTGAGCAGATAGTACAGGCCAGGGATAAGTAGTCATAAAATCAGTATTGCTCTGGAATCTGCTCATCCCTAGGAGAAAATGTTTTTCTTTCTTTCTTTTTTTTTTTTTTTAAAGACAGGGTCTCGCTCCCAAAATCCAGGCTGGAGTGCAGTGTCATGATCTCAGCTCACTGCAGCCTCAGCAGCCCAGGCTCAAGTGATCCTCCCACCTCAGCCCCCCAAGTAGCTGAGACTACAGGCATGAGCCACCATGCCCGGCTAATTTTTGTATTTTTTGTAGATACGGGTTTTCACTATGTTGCGCAGGCTGGTCTCAAACTCCTGGACTCAAGCAATCTGCCCACCTTAGCCTCCCAAAGTGCTGGGATTACAGGCAAGAGCTACCATGCCCAGCCTAAGAGAAAATGTCATCTATGATGTTGTCAAGTGGTGGTGTCAGAAGAAAGCTACAAAGAGCGAATTTGCCATGAGTCTTTTATTTAAGTTTCTCTAAGTTTTGTGAGCGTGGCACTGATTGCCCTGTGTTCTGGACTATCCGTTCAAGGAGCAGCTATGGATATAGAGGTAGTGTCTCCTCTGTAGCAAAGGATAAGTTTGCTTACAACTTTGGAAGATAGAGGAGTATGTCCCCTTGGACATGCTCGCTGCGCGTTATAAACAATTGGGGTTCCCAAAGCTCTCAGGGTCCTCTCCTGTAGTGCAACCTACTGAATGTGCAGGGGCCATTTGACCCTCTTTGTGTTGCCCTGTGGGACATGGAGCTCAGAAAACTGGCACAAACATGCACATGTTCTGGCCGCTGCTGTTGTTCGATGAATTGTCTTTCATCTATGACCTGGGGTCTTATGAGGTCTATCGACATCGATGAAACTGGGGCAGGCACACTTGTTAGCTTGCAACTAGAGTAAGATTTCAGACCCTTCATAGTCCTTGACAGTTCTGGCATTAAGTATGGGATGCTGAAAAAGTCATGCCTTTCTAGAAGAGAAGGAATGAGGACTTTATGGGCTGATGAACAAGATTTGAGAAAAGCCCATGGGAATTGGTAGTAAATACGTTGACCAAATTGTATGGTTAGCTGGACAATAAATAGTCCTTCACCAGTGCCCACTGACGAGGAAAAACTGGGAAGGGGGTCACAGCTGACAATACCAGGAAGCAGGTTCAAAACATCTAACAAATAGTATGTCATTGTTGTCAACTCTCCTCCAGGCAGAGGAACTTCCTTGAGAAACTGGTGGTTAATCTGGTGCACTGAATTATAGCAACTTGTACTAAGATTCATCCTAGGCCAGCAACAATGTCCACCCCTTTCTGACAACAGTTTTATAGCTGAATGTCTATACTGAGTGTGAAAGGAGGAAACTTTGGGACCATTATTCTGGGCAGAACTAGGATAATTGTTAGAGCGCTGGCTGGTTCCTTGAGACATGTGCTAAGGAGGAATGGTAGCAGCTGGGCCATCTTACAGCTCAATCCCTCCTGCAGTCCATCAGGCCAATTGTGGATCCACTTAAGACAACCGTACACGGACTTAGAGTGGTTGGTTTTTGTTTTGGGTATTGTTGTTGTTTGTTTGTTTTGCAGTGCATCCTGGCTGCTATAAGGGAGCATTAGCCTTGTCAAGGAGATTTCTTGATGTAGTTAAACTCTTGGAGAAACCATAGAAGAGACATTGACTAGTATTCTGGCTCTTACTGCTCCTGATTGGATTTACAATGTTGATAAACGAGACACACTGGAGAATGAGATATTGACCCAATGAAATCTAGATAAATTCCTGCGGGCAGCAGCACCACCATGGAAAATTTCCCTAGTCTTTATATGGAAATAAGGCAAGAGCTTAAGTGATACTAGCATGGAAATAGAGTTGCAGGTGTCCCACATTAAAGTGAACGCCTTTAAAATGTCCCTGTAAGAGCCAGTCAAGCCTTAGTTGGCCTGAGGATGCAAACATAGTGGTCCCGGCTGGAAAGCAGTGTGACTGCTGATGAATTATAGGGTTCTCACGGTGTAAATAAGAGGACCCCCCCCCACACACCCAGGAGAGTACTGACTGGGATGAACAAATTTGAAGTTCCTTTGGTTGAACCAAAGCTGCCGCCACGCTGCTCAAAACTGAAGGTAAATGTGAAGTCGCTTACACAGAGCTTCCCTCTTTCTCCGTACTATCCTTCACTCTTTCTCTACCCCGATCTCAGCGACTTTATGGAGACAGAAGATTAGAGGTGGGGTTGAGGTCTGTTTCTAAGGTGGAATCAAAGGTTATATCCACCTACTGGAATAAGTTTGGGAATTTTGAAAAGAGGAAGGATTCAAACTTTTATGGCTTTTTGGATATGGGCACCTAGGGAACTAGCCTATGCAGACCCATGAAAGAAAATGGGTCTAGATTCAGCTCATGAGGTTGGGGAAGGGTTCACGGTGCGAAAAGAAGGTTAACATGACCTTATGGGCCTATTCAATGTTCTGTTGTTGATGCTTCCACATATGAATGTACAGTAGACGTTGATGTGTCATATGATTGTACTTCTTTGTCCCATATTGCCAGAGGCAATGTTTTTGACTGAGAAGAGCCACGTGTAGAGAACTCCTAGTGGGACATAGAAATAGCTCCGTACCTTATGTTTCTTTCCTCTCCTAGGTGTTCTATCGGACGTAGTATAGCATCTTAGGGAAAGGAAGATCATAGCCTGTTGAAGGACTTAAAGGTAGAAAGAATAGTAAGAGATGCATTAGCCCAATACAACAGCCTTATATAGTCGGTGGAAAAAAACCTAACAGGACTGGGGTTTCACAGGAGTCATCAACTTGAATTCAGTTATTGCTCCCAACACGTCAGCCGTTGCGGACGTTGCAAAGGTGATTGAATTCATTACACAGATTGATAGCACTTGGTGTGTTGTCTTAGACACTGCTGAAACCCATTTTGACATAGGCCCAGCACCAAGGCAACTAGATTAGTTCTCATTCATGTGGTAAGGTCTCCAATGTATGGTTGCTGTACTCCCCGACTGTTGCCTAAACTTCCCTGCCATTTGCCACAAGGAGCAGGTCAGGATTTAGCACAAGTGCTTCTGTTCTTTCATTTCCAATGTTTTTCCTATCTGTATAATGTTGCCAAGTCAGAATATTCATCCTCAGTGGCCCTGACTGTGGTATTATCACACTTCCTCTAGCAAAAGTAACCGATAAATCCTGAAAAAATGCAAAAGAACTGCTTGCCAAGTGAAGTTTTTTATGGAACCATGTGGGTGGATTCACAGTGCTAAGTCCCTCTGGCATCAAGGAAGACTGCTGTCTCATCAGACCTCAAAGCCAAAAAAAAGAAAAAGAAAAAAAGATGCCACATTGCTGGACTCTTTAGGAATTGGAGACAGAATGTACCTCTCTTGGGCATTCTACTTGTCCTTTATATTGGCTTATCCAAAAATCATAATTTGAATAGGGCCCAAACCAACAGTCTCCACTGAAAGCTGTTCAGCAAACTGAAATACGCTTTCCATTTTGGGAACTCACAGGCTTAACTCCATCTTGAGTGACCAGTGATTTGCTACTTTGTGCCTCTGATAAAGAGAAGCTGCCTCCATTCAGAGGTGCCCATTAGGGTCTGGACTTGTCCTCTCCTTGAGACAGACAATGCAGTTAGGGAGAGGGTAAGTCCTGACCCCAATGGGAACGGTGAATGGAGACAGCTTCTCTACCAGAGGCTCAAAGTAGCAAATTATGATGCCCTTTATAAAGCAGCTTCTGACATAAAAAACATGACCTACTGAGGCCTTGTGACTTACTGGTCTGATATTGACATTTGGCAGTGGGTGGGTCTATTCAGAATCAATGACAAGTTGGGAAGGGCCCACCAGGCCTTGGCTGGCAAAAGGAAACAGCGTATTTATGAATGCATCCAGGCTGGCCTGAGCAGTATCCTAGCATCCTGGCAGCAACTTTACGTAAAACATGGTAACTATCTTTTTGGTAGAAACTTTGTCTCCTTTCTGTCACCTGAGGCTAAGCTGCTACCTCAGTGGAGCCTTCAGTCCACAGTGGTCCCCTAAATGCCTATGGCTGGTTCACTGATGGTTTGGCTGAGTGGAATTACAACAATATCAGCACGGCTGCTGGGGCTGTTGAATCTCAGTGGCAGCTATGCAGAAAATGAATGTGGTTCTCTCAAGTATGTGGGCACAGCTCAAGGCCATTCTCACTGATCTGGCCAGTATAGTCCTTGGTGAACTTTGTTACATTTTTATTGACTCTTAGGCTGTTCCCAATGGCCTAGGTGTTTGGCATGCCACTTGGAAAACCACAGACTGACAGATTCAATAAGTCTTCTTTGGGATCAAGAACTGTGAAAGTAATTCACAGCTGCTAATCAAAACATGTGGACCACTCACCTAGATACACCACATGAGTCTGTTTTCTGGTAAGACCAGCTGGAAGTAAGCAGCTGATTCAGCTTGCACCACCCAGATTGTTACCTTGGCTGCCTGAATCCATCACTGTATCAGGCATGCTAACATATCCACCGACATAGACTGGATACAAAGTAAAGGACCCTGTATTTCTGATGCAGAGGCCACCATGCAAGCCAGACCTGGGACTCCTGCCAGAAGCTGAACAAACAGCTTACCTGAGGGTAAGGCCACATTGTTTGGGGTATGGCACAAACACATTCTTGGAAGCCTACACTAAGCAGTCAGGTGGTGGTGGTCCTTCACCACTCTTGATTTAATTTAGGTTCCACTGTGGCTGTTTGAGTTTGATCATCTGACCCTGTGGCATTCTGGGGGGTAGACAAATGCTCTCCATGAATATAAAGGACAGATTGGACTGGCTGACCTCATGCGGTCCCTCCAAAATAAGGATTGACTGCATTACTCAAACTGATCTGGAAATGCCAGGGCTTACCAGCCGTTTGGGCAGCCACACTGGAGGCCCCGGGACTTTTGCCCAAAAGCTGATGTGGGTAATACTTGGGGCACTCCAACAAATGTAAACAATGCCTTCTTTCCAGGGACTCTGTGTCCTCGTGAGAACTGTGCTTCTTGTGTGTAGCCACGCATTTTTTACTCTCTTCTTGAAAACACGGTGACTCATACCTTATCGTGGTCATAAGAAAGTTCACACATGACCTCAGAGATCCCTCCAAAATGAGGCTGTCATTAGTTTATCCAAAGAGTCTCCTGGAGGGGTAACTGACACATTTTTTAATGTGCAACCTGCGTGCAGTTATCTGTGCATTGGAAGTCCTCCAATTAGAAATGGTGGTACAAAATTTGTCCCTGATTTTAGCTGAAGTGATCAGTGGTGCCAACTTTGCCCTGGAAGACAATAAAATCAGTTTCAGCTCACTGGCCAGGGTTGTTATGGATAATACAATTGTCCTACATTTTCTGCTTGCAAGCCAAGGCAGGGTCTTTGCAAATGCTAATGCATCCTGCTATACTTGGATTAATGCCTTGGGTGAAGTGAAAAGGTCGATACAGAAACTGATGGTTTATGGGATTTGTTTAGCTGGTTAGGCCTGGGATCCCAGGAGCCATGATTGAGGTCACTACTGCTGCTTGGAGTCTTGTTGGTAATAGCCTCAATTAAATACTACATAAGAGAAATTGAAAGAATGTGTTCCAACCTCTTTCCGTCAGATCAATTACAGTAGTTATTAGAGTGGCTTACTCATGGAAAATTCATCAGAATCCAGGATGGTAGAGAAGCAAGGGGCAGATGTTGGGAGATAACCCATCACAGGATTCTCACATTTATCCGTATCTTGTGACTTTCTTTGTTTTGGATTGTCTTTTAGAGGATGTTTGTCCAGAAAATAGCCATGGAAGATAGTTCGTCTCTCTAGAGCAAAAGACAGACATATTTGCTGTCTGGTAAAATAAAGGTATTTTCCCCCCTGTGGATCAAAGCGCAAATGTGTTTACTATCAATTATAAAAAATTTGAGTTCCCAAAGCTTAGGCTTCCTCTCCTATAATGCAGCACACTCACATGCAGGTGTCATTGGGCCCTCTTTGTGTTGCTGCCTAAGAATTGGCATTTATGAAACAAGAAAAAAAATCCTGTTATTCTGCCTATGCTATTGCTTTAAGCAATTAACCATCCTTTATCTCTAACAAGGAATCTAATGCCTTTTACCTACCTTCATGAAATGGTGGCCAGCTAAGTTGCTGTATTGCAAGTAGGAAAGAATCTCAAACCATTTATAGTACTTGACAATAAGTTCCAGTGCATTCAAATTATGTTAAACTTATGCCTCCATTTGGGAGGAATCATCAATTTTGTATGTAAAAATGCACTCTGATTTTCCAGTTAGAAACATGGAAGGCCCAACAGTCACCCCTCTAGGGTGAAGTTTACTAGAGAAAATAAGAGTGGCTGTGTTATTGTGGAAAGACTTATCCTCAAAAAAAGCTGGATCCTCAAAAAAAAGGGATGAGTCAGAGTCAAAAAACGACCAAGAAGAGAGTGTTTCTCAAAGGCCCAAATGATGCTGAGGTCCTGAGCAGATTCCATAAGTTTAATTCTCTACTGCATTACATAGTAGAATGTACTGTGTTTTAGAAGTGCTGCAATTGAAATGTGCAGTTCATTCAATAATGCATAATGGGAGGCCTCATCCATCAGAGGGAGAAAAGCATCAGGATATGGCAGGCAACACTTGGGGCAAGGAAAGGTAGTTGTCATCTGACTCTTTCTTCCTTAGGAGGCAAAACCTTGGACCGCTTTTCTCTTTTCCCACTTTGCTCTAGCCACACTGACCTTTGGTTTCCTCAAACACACTAAGTCTTTCCCCATTATGGAGATATTTTATGAGCTATGACATCTGCCTGAAATGTTCCTTCCCATGATTCTAACAAGACTAGCTATGCTTGCATGCATTCAGTTCATTCAGCAGTTAGTGAGACCCTATATGTGCCAGATTTTGTTCCACATTTTGGGGATAAAACAATAATAAAACCCCAAAAGAAACTATGCATTAATAAAAAATCCTGCCTTCATGAAACTTATATTCTAGGGTATAGGAGCACAGACTATACATTACGTAAATAAATAAACAAAGTGCTGTTTCAAATAATGGCAAATGCTGTACAGAAAAATAAGCTGGCAAGAGAGAGAGTGAATGGCAGAATAACAGTGGGGATTTCACACAGGGTGTAGGGAACATCACACAAGCAACATGGGAACAAAGAAGAAGAGAGGTCAGTGGTGAGTTGTGTAGATAACTGGAGGAAGATAGGTCAGAGCAGAAGAAATAAGAAGTGCAAAGGCCCTGAGGTGGAAGTGTGCTATGCTGTGTGCAAGGCTGGAGTACAGGGGAAAAGGAGTGAAGAAGGAGGAGGAGCTAAGGTCATGCAAATACTGAGGCTGAATCATGTCGAGTCTTGTAGTTATTGTACGGACTTGGCTGCTGCTGTGTGAGAAGCAGCAGAGTTTCCGTAGTTAGGTGGGCTGAAATGATGGATGATTGGATTGACTGAGGAGAGAAAGAACTATGAGAGAGACAGGAGAGCATACGTGAGAGTAAGTCAGACAGCAAACAATCTAGTGCGAAAGTGGAAAGAGGGACCTTACATAGAAGCACAGGAAGTTCTTCCTCCAGATCAGCAGAAGGCAGCAAAAATGGGTAGAATTGGTTGTTGGGAGCTTAGGAAACATCTCTTCTCATTGCTTCTATTTTTGTTTTCCCCCAGAGAAATAGGAGGTAGGCGCCTCACAGAGGGTGAGAAAAGGAGATAATGGGGCTTTGCAGAAATAGTAGGTGGCCGGGCATGGTGACTCACTCCTGTAATCCCATCACTTTGGGAGGCCTAGGCAGGTGGGTAACTTGAGACTAGGAGTTCGAGACCAGCTTGGGCAACGTGGCAAAACCCTGTTTCTACTAAAACTACAAAAATTACCTGGTTGTGGTGGTGATGCACACCTGTAATCCCAGCTACTCGAGGAGCTGAGGCACCATAATCACTTGAACCCAGGAGGCAGAGGTTGCAGTGAGTTGAGATCGCACCACTGCACTCCAGCCTGGGTGACAGAGCAGGGCTCTGTCTCAAAAACAAACAAAAAAATGAAAAGAAAAAAAGAAATAGTAGGTATACAAGGGACTAGAAAAATGCAGTATGATTGTCAGCAGTGTCAAGTGTCCTCTGTAGGTCCCCGATCATGAATTTCATATGAGGCTTCTCATTATGGCTGTGTGTTTTTACTCTAGGCTAAATTCAACTGTCAGTATAGGTGAGAAGTAAGCTCGTCACTGTTTGTATCTCAAAAATGATCTCTTCATATAAATCTCTTTGCCACTCGAAAGTGGCCACTCAGTAACATCAGCCTGATTTAATTCTTTGCCTTGCAAACACCACTATGCATGTTTCTTGTTGACTTAGTTGTCTTTGATGTTACCTGTTTCTAACATGGAAATATGAGAGCCAACCTATTTCTCCCTCATTCACTGTTAAGTTTTAAAACATTGCTTGGTATATATTTGATGTTCAATAATATTAAATAAATTATTACTTCCATTAAAGGTGGGTAGAGGGTGTGTGTGTGTGTGTGTGTGTGTGTTAGAGGTTGGCTAATCAGAGATTCATTTGTTTTCCAAATACAAATCCAAGCTGGCAAACAGACATCCAACCCATGAACCACAACACTCTCCTACATGTCTGTGGCTTTTTTTTATGTTAGAAAGAAAAAGGAATGTCTTGAACGCTCCTTTAAATACTAAGAATCAGTTCAGTAATTCTTTGTCACCGGTTGAGTTTTCACACTGGAAGAGAGATGATGCAGGTTGGCCTCTTGTTTGAAGCCCAGTTGATGAGCTGGAATGGTGAAAGAGCGTGTTCTTATTTTATGAAGATACAAAAACATAATCAACAGAAGACCTATGACCTTACCAATAGGTCAAAGCAGTAATTTTTTTACAACGTAAAAGGCAGAGCTTAAATGAACTTTCTTAATTTCTCACCTTCAATTATTTTTTCTTATGTGTAAGACAAGAAGAAAGGAAGTGGTTTTGTATTTGAGCATTGGCAATGATGTGAAACTTACCGGGAGAAAATCAGGCCTAATATAAAAGAGAAGTTCTAACAGAGCTGGCCAATGATGGAGCAGTATCTCTCGAAACAGTGGTCTCCCCAGTCTTGTCATCCAAGCAGAAACTGAATTAGATGATTTCTAATCCAGTTTACAATGCAATGTAAACCACACATTCAGATGAGCAGAGCTATGCATATAAATTAACATACTGTGAAAACAACTCATTGGGCCTCTACTAATTTTGTGCATGATAGGATTACTACTTTTTACCACTATGGATAATCATATTCCACTATGGATAATCATATTCCACTATGGATTTCAAGATGCCTACGTGTGTGTGTCCGTGTGTGTGTGTGTCCGTGTGTGTGTGTGTGTGTGTGTGTGTGTGTGTGGGCGGGGGTTGGGGGGGACGCTAAGAGGCTGGTTGCCCAGTTTGCCTTTTATCTTTTCCTTTGGTTCTTTTTTCATCATTACATCAGCAACTATATTAGCAAATAGGTAAACAATAGGGCAGACAAATTGGCGAAGGTAATTCAGCCATAAACTATTTGGGTGGGGGAATATTGTGAATTTTTTTCTAAGATAAAATCTCTATTCTCTCCATCCCCATTTCCATTACCCTGGGTTTAGTTCATTCACTTTTTGGCCTTGAGTACTGCAATCTCTTCTATACTTGCCCCATACGGTAGTGTAAGTGCCATTTTTGAAATGCAAATTGAACCATGCCTCTCTCCTGCTTAAAAACTTCAGTGACTTGTTGATGGGGTCAGTATCTACTCCTTGAGAAGTCTTCAGGCTCCTTCAGGATACAAACCCCACAGTTGTTTCCAGTCACCTCTATGGCTCCCTCCTCTCCTCACTTGTGACATCTCAGCCCTGTTGAATTAATTTCATATCCTCAAATACACCTTGATTCTCAAGTTTGAGTTTTTACCAGTTCTTTCATTTGTGTGCTTTTCCTGGCAAACTGCTACCATCCTTCAACTATCACTAAACATTGCACTGGTACCTCTACCCTTCTAGGTAGAGGTTGTGAGGTAGGAGACTGGCATGGCTTACTTCCTGGGTCAGACAGGATGAAGTGAAGAAACTGGCTAGAAACAATAGCTGGCACTGACGGCAACCTCTAGTTACCCTCAGTGCTCATTAGTACAAGACACTCCCATCGGCACCATGACAGTTTACAAATGCCATGGCGAGGCCGGGCATGGTGGCTCATGCCTGTAATCCCAGCACTTTGGGAGGCCAAGGCAGGTGGATCATGAGGTTTAGACATGGAGACCATCCTGGCCAACATGGTGAAACCCTATCTCTACTAAAAGTAAAAAATTAGCTGAGAGTGGTGGCGTGTGCCTGTAGTCCCAGCTACTTGGGAGGCTGAGGCAGGAGAATCGCTTGAACCCGGGAGGCGGAGGTTGCAGCGAGCCAAAATCATGCCACTGCACTCCAGCCTGGTGACAGAGCAAGACTCCATCTCAAAAAAAAAAAGAAGAAAAAAAAAAAAGCCTTAACAACGACCTGTTAGTTACCACTCGTTATTCATGGCAAGAACCCCGACATTACTACCCCTTTTCTAGAGATTTCGGAATAACCTGTCCCTTAACTTGCAAATAATTAAAAGTGGGTATAAATACGGCTGCCAACAGCCCACATGCTTCTGGCTCTGGGTTCACTACCTAGGAGTTAGCCCTGGTCTGCAAGGAGCAGCTCTGGTTCAATAAACATTGCTGTCTACCACCAGCAGCTCACTTTTAATTCTTTCCTGGGCAGAGTCAAGAACCCTGACAGCCTAAACCCCAATTTAGGGGCGTGTCTGCCCTGCGTCAGTTGGGTGTCTTCTTTCCCTACCGTTTTTCATTGTCATCTGCTTTTCTTTTTCCTTGTTACTTTTAAGGTCATTGAGAGCAGGGTCTGTATCTGTCCTGTTTCTTATTGCAGCCCCAATGCATTTCATAGTTCTTGGCTCCTGGCAAATGTTTGATAGATCTTTTAAATTTTGTTCACTGCAATAGACTTAGAATTGTAGTTTGATTATATATATATATATATATATATATATATATTTCTGCATACACAAATATGTAATTGACACAGTCACAGGTTATATGATTTTGTTTATTTTTTGTTAGAATGATTTGAATGTTCAGAATGCTTTTAATTCATAAAATTTCATGGCTTCATTATGTTAACGGCCTTAATTAGGCATCTGTATGACATCCTCTGTCAATCTTGTGAGCTGTCTCTTAAGACTGGCTGATAAATGAACCTACGATTAAAAAAACAAAAATAATGTTACCAAAGTGGCTGGGTTGAGACGATATGAAACACCGTTGTTGAAAATGCTATTTTCTATGATTTCATTCTGTAAAGACTGGAGGCTTGGCTGCTCTTGATCATGTGATGACATAGGATATCAGATCCATATTACGGTACACTGAACATCGCAAACAACTGCTGAGATACACTCGCTTTGTTCCTCTGAGTCAGTGACATGAGCCGCCTCGGTGGAATGCACTGTGGCAGGTTATGGGTGACGCACAGAAAACAGAAAGGTTTTTACCTAACACTCTGGGAAAATGTGGATAATGCTATTTGTTCACAGTCATGGGCATGCTTGAATGATGACACGATTCTGTTTCCTTGAAATGGCAAGAGCTTTTAAACAAGCATATGTGAAGCTAAGCCTGAGGGTAAGAATTCCTGGCAGCTGAGGAAAGGGGAGGCGTAGCTTGCCAATGCCATCTGCTTAATTTTCCTAATAATCTAACACCTGCCAATGAGACTCATCTTGTACCCCAAATGTCTGAGAATTGTAGAAACACCAGCAATAACTTCTTGCAAGCCCCTCGCCATCATTACTAAGAGAGTGGCTTTCCAACTTACCTACTTAGTGTAAAATGATGAGGATGTTAGCATCTCTCAGTGCCATTAAGCCCTGTTTCCTGAGAACCTACAGCATTCTTGGCACATTCTGTTTGAACTAAGAGACTGATTAAATAAAAGGCTGCAGAGAGAAATTAACCTTTCACCTGATAGTACTCTTCCTTTATGTTTCCATCAGCCCCGGGGTAGGCAGTCTGGATGAGGATCTGATTTTCTTCAGTTTTGTTGTAAACAGCTTTGAAATTTAACTTCCTTTTTTTTTTTTGAGATGGAGTCTCACTCTGTCACCCAGGCTGGAGTGCAGTGGCGCAATCTCGGCTCGCTGCAACCTCCGCTTCCTGGGTTCAGGAGATTCTCCTGCCTCAGCCTCCCAAGTAGCTGCGACCACAGGTGCCTGCCACCATGCCCGGCTAATTTGTTTATTTTTAGTAGAGATGGGGTTTCCCCATGTTGGCCAGGCTGGTCTCAAACTCCTGACCTTAAGTGATCCTCCTGCCTTGGCCTCTTCAAGTGCTGGGATTACAGATAAAATTTAACTCTTAAATAAGTACTTACCTCCCCCACAAGAATGGCAGAATGCTTGTATTCTAATGTAAAACAACCAGTATTTAGTTTAATTAGTGGTCAAGGTCTAAACATGTTTTTCAAGTCAGAATTTTCTCCCATATATTCTTGTCTGGTTTTCAAAAGTCCTCACAGCCGTAGACTGAAAGGAAGGACTACAGAGGGACAGGGGGCAGGTCAGACCATTCAGGGAGTTTGAAAATGTTCCCCTGAAAGTTATGTACTTCTTCAGAATTATCCTTTATAAATAAGAGAGAATAGGAATATTTGAGGAATGATAATTTACCTGTTATGACTACATAACCTCATTCATCTCTCCAAGTAGTAAATGATGACATTTCTTAATAAATACTGGGCTTGTGATTAAAGTTCAACCTGGCACATGTTAATTCTTTGAAGAATGGGAAGAAATTACGTGAACGGTCTTAATATCACCTCTGGGAAGCAGGTTATATTTTCACAGACACTTTCAATCTAGAATAAAGAGGAATAAGTTGTCTAACAGTAGATACCCTGTGGTCAGATTGATTTTTGTTGCATATTAAGATTTGATCTAGGAAATAGCTCCTATGTGGTGAAAGCATCAAATTCTCATCTTTTGGAACCATATATCATAGAAATAAGAAGTGATCGGTTGTTGTGAGAAAATATGCAGAAGTCACTGGTACTGGTCTTATTATTCTAAGGTTTTCATTGACATCATAAAATCCCTCAAATAATATATTTTCCTGACAAATTTTTTAATAGACTGATGCACATATACTCCAGGAAATACAATAATGAAGAATAAATATATAATCTGTTGACGGGATTTCATGCAGACCAAATCATCATGTACTTTGGATTTTCATTGCATTTTATATTCCATGCCTAGTCTTATTGTCAAGGATTGATTCTAATCTAACATTAATCAGCACATTAATATTTTCATTCTTTAATTAGTGTGCATGATGCTGATTGTAAAAATAGCTTGTTTACATGTAGGAATTATTTTTGAAACTAAGTTGAAAGAAATCTAAGAATTTAACATTCTCTATACAAAACAACACAATGAAATAATATTTTTCTGAAAATGATGTAATTGGCAGCCTGATTTTACCCAGAGGAAAATTATAAATTAACTCACAGAAGCAGTGTGGTAGGGTGGGTAAAATTTAAAAAGACATAAAAAGCATTGAATATAGCAAACCACAGACCCAAAGTCATCAAGTTCATGACTTCCCTACTACCTTCGAATCTCATCTTATGCCACTCTAGTCTTTTTTTTTTTTTTTTTTGATGGAGTCTCCCTCTGTTGCCCAGGCTGGAGTGCAGTGGCACGATCTCGGCTCACTGCAACCTCTGCCTCCTGGGTTCACGCCATTCTCCTGCCTCAGCCTCCCAAGTAGCTAGGATTACAGGTGCCCACCACCACACCCAGCTAATTTTTTTTAATTTTTAGTAGAGACAGGGTTTCACCATCTTGGCCATACTGATCTTGAACTCCTGACCTCGTGATCCACCGCCTCAGCCACCCAAAGTGCTGGGATTACAGGCGTGAGACACCATGCCTGGCCCACCCTAGTCTATCTTTAATGAGTTTTCTGTATATTTCAAGTGTGCCTACCTGTATGCGTGTTTGTATGAAGACTAAGGGAACTAGAAATGCACCAGGCAATCTTTTTTTCTCTATTCCACATCCTTGATCAGTTCTAGATTAAAAGAGAAGAAATGGTTGCTATTGAAAATCCTTCTGAAAAACAAGAATTTTCAATTTTCTTACTGTCCTTTGAGTACTTTCTCTCTTTTACAGCTTCCACATTATTTTATCTTTCATTTTAAAGACACATTAAACTATTTTCCCCTTAAAAGTAGTCTATATAGAGACAGACTGTACCTTTAGATGAATGTTTTCAATTCACATAAATTTTCAGGATAATATTTAATAACTTACTACTTCATTGAGATAGTGTCATATGGTTTAAGTTTTAAATTTGTTTTCAACTTTTATCAGGGACAAGCTTGTACGTAATGAAGCTGCAGTGGTCTCTTTAGAGGTGTGAAAAACATTTGTGCTTAGTCTGCCATCTTAAACTGGAGTATAGATTTAAAAATCTTTTAAATTTAAAAGGTTTAAAATTCTATTGTATACAAAATTTATTAGCTTTGGCCAGAGTAACTATACAAATAATACATAATTTTTAAAACATCTCAAGAATGTATAAAGAATTAACACTCAATTCCTATTTAAGTTAAATTGCTTTTCATATAATACATTTAAATATTTTAGCTAATAGTGTTGGAAATTCTTTTTTTCTTTTTTTTCAAACAAGCAATTGGACCATGCAGCATAGAACTTCTGAAATGTCTCTATCCAGGAGGATAAGTTAGATGATCAGGACTGAATTTGGCTCTTTTCATTTCCTGGCATGTTAGCTCATTATGGTAGCTAGAATGCTTGGTGATATGTTAGGCACCTATTCTGTACTACCAGGCGTTCTAGATTGCAGAGCTCCACCTGAGGCCCATTAATAACCTTATTGTCCATCTCTTTAAATAATCAGTGTGTGTGTAGGAGGCAGGGGCATGGTTGGAGGTAAGGGAGTGGAGAGGTGTTGCAATGCTCAGATTGGGCAGTTTTCAATTTACTTATCTCTAAAACAAGGAATAACATCCCCCCACTCCCCCCTGTCCTGAGAGTCTCAGAGGGGTATTTTCCAAAGAAGGTCAGGATGGTAGTTAAAGAAAGGTTAAACGGTGACTGAATAGAAAAAAAAAAAAAAAGGAATGAAAAAAGTGTCCACGATAATTAATGTACTTTTAATATGATAATGCTTATATTTTAAAGATATCTAGGCTAAGACCTAAAAGCAAAGGAACCTTATCATTTCTATCTTGATTTGGCAATGTATTGGTTGTACCAATATATGGGTGAGTTAGAAAAGTGAAGATTTTTATTAGTCTCTTAATCTACAGTTTCTTTCTATATAGGTAATAGATCTTTTTAAAATTTCAGTAGTTGTGGAGGTACGGGTCATACTGGTTACACGGATAACTTCAGTGGCGATTTCTGAGATTTTAGTGTACCCGTCACCCAAGCAGTGTGCACTGTACCTAATATGTTAGAAATTCATTCTTTAGTGGATTAACACATTATCCTTTTTTCTTCTTTTAAAAAAATGCATTTTTAATTGAAAAATAATTGTGTGTATATATATGTGTATATATATATGTATATATATATATATATTAGGTACAATGCCATGTTTCTGTACATGTATGTATTGTGGCATGATCAAACTGGGCTAATACATCCATCACTTCACATACTTATTTCTTTGTAATGAGAATATTTAAAATATACTCTTTTAGCAAATTTTAAAAATATACAATACATTGTTATTAACTGTAGTTGCTGTGCAATAGGCAACTAGAACTTACTTTTCCTAACTGAAACTGTACCCTTTGACTATCATCTCTCCTTTGCCTCTCCTCTCCTCAGCCTCTGGTAGCCATCATTCCATTCTCTGCTTCCATGGGTTTGATTCTTCTATATTTCACATGCGAGTGAAATCATGCAGTATTTGTCTTTCTCTGCCTGGCTAATTTCACTTAGCATAATGTCCTCTAGATTCATCTCTGTTGTTGCAAATGATAGAATTTCCTACTTTTTAAAGGCTAAATGGTATTCCACGGTGTGTGTGTGTGCATACACACACACATACGTATATATATATATATATATATACACACACACACACACACATAACATTTTTCGAATCCATTCATTCGTGATGGGCACTTCAGTTTTTTCATATCTTAGCTATTGTGAATAATGCTGCAATGAACATGGGAGTGCAGTCATTTAATACACAGTTTCAAATTTGTTGGACATCCTGTTTTTCCACATTTTATTTTCAATCCCACAAGTAGGAGTGCTGGATAATCTATTTTTAGTGTTTTGAGGAAACTTCACATTGTTTTCTAAAATGGCTGTACTGATGTACATTCTCAGCAGATACTGTACAAGAGTTCCCTTTTCTCCACATCCTCACCATCACTTATCTTTTCATTGTTTAAAAATCATAGGCAATCTGATGGTTGTGAGGTCGTATCTCATGGTTTTAATTTGTACATCCATGATTATTAGTGTTGTCGAGCATTTTTTCATATATCTGGCCTTTTATATGTATTCTTTTGCGAAATGTCTACTTGAGTCCATTGCCCATTTTTAAAATAGTGTTATTTATTTTCTTATTATTGAGTAGTTTGAGTTACTTATATATTTTGTCTGTTAGCCCTTTATCTGATGCATAATTTGCTAACATTTTCTCCCCATCTGTGCGTTCTCTTCATTCCATTGCTTCTTTTGCTATGCAGAAGATTTTGTTTCACGTAATCCCATTTGTAGATTTTTGCTTTTGTTGCCTGTCCTGTTGGAGTTATATCCAAGAAATTACTGCCCAGACCAATGCCATGAAGCTTTTTCTCCTTTGTTTTCTTCTTGTAGTTCTACAGCTTCTGGTCTTTTGTTTAATCCATTTTGAATTGATTTTTGCATAAAGAATGAAATACAACTTCAAATTCATTCCTCTATAGTTTCCCCAACACCATTTATTAAAAAGATTGTCCTTTCTCTATTGTGTGTTCTTGACACTTCTGTCAAAAATCGATTGACCGTAGATAATTTGCGTTTTTTTCTAGAGTCTGTATCCTATTCCACTGGTCAATGTGTCTGTTTTTATGCCAGTACCATGTTGTTTTGAATACCATAGCTTTGTAATATATTTTGAAATGATGTAGTGTGATGCCTCCAGCTTTGTTCTTTTTGCTCATGATTGCTTCAGCTATTTAGGATTTTCTGTGTTTCCATATACATTTTAGGATTTGTTTTTCTATTTCTGTGAAAAATGACATTGGAATTTTGATAGGGATTGCGTCGAATCTGTTAGTGGATAACACATTAAAAAATGTCACACTTTGGACAGTATGAACATTTTAACAATATTCTTCCAATCCATGAACATGGGATACATTTCTATTTTTTTGGGCCACCTTCATTTTTTTCACTAATATTTTATAGTTTTCAGTAAACAGATCTTTCACCACATTGGTTAAATTTACTCCTAAGTATTATACTTTTTAAATGCTATTGTAAGTGGAATTGTTTTCTTAATCTTTTTCAGATAGTTCATTGTTAGTGTATGGAAATGCTGATTTTTGTATATTGATATATATCCTACAACTTCACAAAATTTATTAGTTATAATGGTTTTTTGGTGGAGTCTTTAGTGTTTTTTTTTTATCACATCATGTTATCAGAGACACAATTCGCTCTTCCTTTTCAATTTGAATGTCTTTTGTTTATTTTGACTCATTACTCTGGCTAGAACTTCCAGGATTATGTTGAATACAAGTGGTGAGAGTAGACATCTTGGTCTTGTTTCTTACAGAAAAAGCTTTGAACTTTTCACCATTCAGATGTTAGCTTTTGGCTTGTCATACATGGCTTTTATTTTGTTGAGGAACATTCTTTCTATAAGTAATTTGATGAGAGTTTTTATCATGACAGGATGTTGAATTCTGTCAAATGGTTTTAGTACATCTATTGAGATTAATCAATTATTGTTTTCCTTTGTTCTGTTAATATGGTGAATTATATTTATGGATTTGTGCATGTTGTTGAGCCATCATTGCATCCCAGAAGTAAATCCCACTTGATGGTGAACAATGTTTAATATATTAGTATATTCACTTTGCTAGTATTTTCTTTTATTCTTGAGACAGGGTCTCACTGTGTCAGCAAGGCTGGAGTGCAGTGGTGCATTTATAGCTCACTGCAGCTTCAAATTCCTGAGCCCAGCTGATACTCCTGCCTCACCCTTACAAGTAGCTATGACTACAGGCAGATGACACTATGCCTGGATAATTAAAAAAAAAAATTTTTTTTTGTAGAGATGGAGTCTTGCTATGTTACTCAGGCTGGTCTTGAACTCCCAGCCTCAAGCAATTCTCCTGCCTTGGCATCCCAAAGTGCTGGGGCTACAGGGCCAGTTTACTCATATTTTGCTGAGGACTTTGCATCCATGTTTATCAGGGATATTGGCTTGCAGTTTTTCTTTTTTTGAGATGGAGTCTCACTCTGTCACCCAGGCTGGAGTGCAGTGGCAGGATCTCGGCTCACTGTCACCTCTGCCTCCTGAGTTCAAGCAATTATCCTGCCTCAGCCTCCCAAGTAGCTGGGATTTATAGGCGCCTGCCACCACATCCAGCTAATTTTTGTATTTTTTAGTAGAGACTGGGTTTTGCCATCTTGGCTAGGGTGGTCTGGAACTCCTGACCTCTGCTAATCCACCTGCCCTGGCCTCCTAAAGTGCTTGGATTACAGACATGAGCCACCATGCCCATCCAGTTTTCTTTTCTTATAGTAGCTTTGTTTGGCTTTGGTATCAGAGTGATTCTGGCCTCATAAGATGAGTTTGGAAGCATTCTTTCCTCTTCAGTTTTTTGGAAGTTTAGAAGGGTTGGTATTAATTCTTTGAATGTTTCATGGAATTCACCAGTGAAGCTATCTTGTGTTGGGCTTTTCTGTGATGGAAGACTTTTTATTACCATTTCAGTCTCTTGGCTCATTATTGGTCTCTTCTGATTCCATTTTCTTTTTTTCTTTCTGAATTTTTTTCTTTTATCATCCCACTTCCTTCTGGCCTGCAAGGTTTCTGTTGAAAAAGCCACTGATGGTCTTATTGACTGTCTTTTGTATGTAACAAGTCGCTTTTCCCTTGCTGCCTTCAAAGTTCCCTCTTTATCTTCTGACAGTTTGATTGTGTTATATCTCAGTGTGGGTCTCTTCATTGTTTGTCCAAACTGCTGTGTTTGTTTTAGGTGGGCCCCAGATGATTAGGATATACCGTATACTCTCAGTACAATGAGACAGGTAAGGTTAGAGCCAGACCTATTGGATGCATTTGGAAAGGTTGGGGTTCCACTTCCTTGTATCCCCATGATGAAGCCGAGAGTGAGTGTTTTATTTCCATTCTCTCTGCACCCAGCTTGGGAGAGGAACTGTGGCATATGCCTGCACCTGTGCTCAGACAGCACCCTTCCTTCCAGGAAGAATGGGCAGACCTGGATCTACATTGCTGGGGCAACCTGGGAAAGAACACTCAGGAAGTGCTAAGCTCCTGCTCAGGCTGCTGGAGGGCTTCTGTTTGTCTGTCCCTTTAACTACCTGATACAAGTTAGTTAGAAGCCAGGCCATTAAGTAGCCACAGGAAGACTGTGCTTTAACTCCCTACTGGGGTAAAACAAGGAGCTTTGCTCTTTAGCCTCTTCTCTATTCTATTCCCAAGGATACAGCCTTTGGAAATGGTTGCATACCCTCTATCTTTTCACTTTCTCAGTTAGGGAAACTTACATATTCTCAAGTTTCCCCTGCTCCTAGAGCTAGGAGATCTAGCATGCAGCTAGCCCCTCAGGTGGTAGCTGTAAAAAGCTGGGGTGCTCATTGCCCACACAAACTTCTTCCAGGAGGAAACAGTAGACCTGAAGTTCTTGCTGGGGTGAGCCAGGGAAGAGGGATGAGAAAGTGCCCAGGTCCTACTCGGGCTGCTGGAAGTCTAAGGCTAGTTGGCCCCATTAGCTCTCTGATGCAGACTAGTCAGAAGCTAACAGTCAGCAGCAACAGGCGGCAGAGTATGCTGGCAAGTGCCTTCCAGAGAAACTGGGAATATTTGAGTTTTCCCTGCCCTATTCCCAGGAATGAAGCCCCTGCAAGTGTTTGTGTGTCCATACAAAACTGTGCTTTTTTTTCTGTGGTCTAGAGACACTTGTGTATGCCTAGTCCCCTTTGTTCCAAGTTGGTGAATCAAGAGCCAAACCATGGGGAACCTTTGAGTTAGGACACTGTATGTGTGGTCCAAAATCTCCTCCCCTCAGGGAACAGCTGTGTGTTAGGAATTCCTTTCCAACTGTATTGTGCAGTACCTGGGGTGGGGTCCATGCCCAAGTGTGCCTCAGCTTTGCCTACCCATTTGAGGTTGATATTCTTAGTTGCCCAGTTCATCAGAATCTTTGAATTCCTGATTTTCTCTGAAAGGGAACTGACTCATGAACATATGTTTATTTGGTGCATCTGTGTGTGAGTGAAGAGTCAGGAGCCTCCTATTTTGCCATGTTGCTGACATCGCCATATTATTCATTTTCTGAATGGCATAACACATTGCTAGTTTGGTGTAAGGCAAGAGGATGAAGAAAACAGAATTCAAATTATGTTTCACTTTCCAGAATCTTCAGTACAGTGTTGAATGTAAATGGTGAGAAAGACCGCTCGTTTTGTTTCTGATCTTAGCAGGAAAGCAAGCATTAAGGCTTTCACCATTAACTATGACACCGACTATAGCGTTTCTGTAGTTGCCCTTTATTAGTTCCCTTCTGCCTAGTTTGGTGAGAGTTACAATCAGAGGTAGATGTTGAGTTTCCTCTAGGAATTTGGATTTACAGATTATGGTAAAACATATAATGATGACTTATATGCTTATCAAAAATAGTTGATCTTTTTAAAAACACGCAATTAAAAAGACTAACTTTTGATACTCTTTTAATCAAATGCTAGGCATATTTACATTTTTACTCTTCCTCTTTTCAGTAATTATCGGTGTAAATTGTAAGAACATATTAATATTGTAATTACTGAAGTTTTTAAAGTACTTACTGAAATTTTAAATTATGTTGTCTTAATTAGCAGTGTGACGACGTTTAGACAGCTTCCATATTACAGTGGTGTCAATACTCCTTCAGCTTTTGTACTTTTCTGTTTCCTGAGTTCTCATGTTTGATTAATCACATGGTTAAAGGATATTTTTGGATAATTTTTATTTTTTATAAAAGTGCATATGTGGGCTGGGTACAGTGGCTCATGCTTGTAATATCAGCACTATGGGAAGCCCAGGTGGTAGGACTGCTACATGGTAGGAGTTCAAGACCAGCCTGGGCAACAAAGCGAGACCCCAATCATATAGTTTCTATCCAAGGTCCTGGTTTCCCTTGTTGGAGATACATGGGGTTTCCCCGATACTACTGGCGACAGTATTTCTCTCTGGATAACCTAAAGTGGAATACACTTACTCTTTTACTGGAAGTAACATGAAAAAAAAAAAAAAGAAAACATTCGAGGGTGGCCTGCTTCTAGTACTTACCCAGGATGTATGTGAACGTAACTGAAATAGACTATTCCAACTCCAGTCCTAGTGCTGAGGAATTACTAAAGTAAAGCTTGTGTAGAAGTGATATTACTGTGAATTAAATAGCCTTTTGGGTTTCATATTCAAATATAATTAACGTAAACTCAGAAGGACAGAAAACTGTAAGTGCCTGATCTGTATTCATTGTTCTGTATCTAACTCAAGTCTGAATGATTTGCATAAAGAGTTTCTTGGTGTAACTTTCATTCCCAGACAGTCACAGTAGCCTAAGGATGTTAATTTTGGAGGAAATTCCTTTTGTGGCCAGTAATAGGGCCCTTTCTCTAAGGAAAAAGGTATGTTTTTGGGAAAAGCAGATTTGGAAATTTACACTTTCCCTATTTGGCATAAAAATCTAGGTAAACAGGGATTCTAAGTGATACATAAAGAATCATGAATTATGGCCCTGCCTACTTGGAAGAGAAAGGGGCGAGAAAAGTTACTGTGTTATCTAATAATACTGGTTCCTTTTATATTGTGTTCGCATGGTGATGATGAATGTGGGAAGCAGCTAAAAGAGAAAAGATGCTTGTATTAAAAAAAAAAATCATTAATAGTTTTCTTCTGTGAGTCAGGCTTGAATTTAGTCCCCCGGCATAGCAGATGCTGATTAGTCAATAACAACTAATATTAAGAGCCCAGAGATTTCTGTTTTGTCTCCTTGTCTGTTTTTCCCAGGACCCTAAAAGTAAACTGTAATTGGGAAAATGTTTTCCAGTACTGGTAATACTCTCACCTCATCAGTCAGATTACATTAGTATGAATTACGGTTTTCAGAATAAGTGTAGGAAATCAGGTCTTTATGGAAATCAGGTGGGAGAGGCAACTTTGGTACTTAAGAAGTAATTCCTAATTAGTTGGAAACAAGGGTGATATTAGCCGGTGGTGGTTTGTTTTTTTGTTTTTTGGGTTTTTTTTGCCTTAAAGTGTGGGCTCTGAGTCTGATGTCACTCAGATTGAAGGCACAGTCTCTGATTGAAAGCACAATCCTACTAGGATTGGTAGGGGGCAAGGAGAGGGAAATCAAGATGTTTTTCAATGCTCTTTTTATTTAAAAAATTTAGGCATAGATTTTTTGCTCATTTCAAATCTGGTCCATCTACAACGAAGTTAAACTAATTCCTCCAAGGGACTGACACACTTCACATTGATAACCTTAATTTTTAAGAATATTTATGAATATATACTTCTTGTGTGTGTCTGTATATATCTGTATATAATATTTTAAAAGGGAATTCCTGTAAAGGAGATAATTCAGGAAGTTAGCTAATTGCCATTATAGTCCAACAACCTTTAAGCATTTACCTTTGCCTCTCTGTGTCTTAGATATTTATAAAGTGTATACTTGTCTTATGAACTATTTAAAGTTGTCAGGATGAAATAAAGTTATGTGCAAAAATTTCAAAAAGTAAAGGCACTAAATAAAAAGGAAGTACTATCATTTATATGCTTCATATCTGCTTCATTTCAGGGATTCTGTCTTTCTTAACTACTTAAATATAGCACAGTGAAAATTTGAATTATATGTTCATTTGTATATTTAAGCAGCATACATGGGGATGTATATATTTTACCCAGTAATTTTTGAGCTTTGGCACCAAGATATGATAAATCTCCCTTTATAGGTAACAGAAACTGCAGTCAAGGAAATACGGAGCTCAGGAAAGTTGCTGAGGCACACTATGCCTTCTTTTCCTTCAACTTTGGGAACAGCTTGATAACCCCTCCCAGCTCCCGAAAAGTGGTGGGGGAAGTTACAAGATACCTTGAATTTTCATTGGTATGCTTTGTTTGAAATGTTATTCTTGATATGATTGAAAGTTGGAAATTTTAAGAAGTAGCTGATTTATCTTTTAGTTACCCTATTCCAGAGTCTAAGAGGAGGCCAGGAAAAGTCTTCTTTGTTTCCTGTTCTTCAAAGAAGATTCTAGCTGGAAAAGAACCTTGTAAGACTTAAAAACCAAGAACATGTAAAATACATTTTTTGGATTTCACAACCTGTCTACATGAGATATGGCACCACTACTGTATTTTAAAGGCAGAGATAGCAACACACAGAAGTTAAATTATTTTTTTTTGAATGAACACATGACAGTGTTACACGTAAAATTTCAGTCTCAAGTTTTTTGCCCATCATGTTACCCTGTTTCTTTCCCATAACAGTAAAAGGGCTAATCTTACAGAGTTTTCATAGAATCGTTCTGGAAGACACCAATTAAAATGACAGTATCTGAAGAATGCCTTAAAAGAATACTTTGTGATGGTAGAATATAGCACAATTGGTAATAAAGTTACTTAAGTGATAATATAGCTCACTGCCAATTATTGAGTATAGGGATGAGGCAAAAATACTACTATAAATTACAAAAGAATGTAAAAATTGATTCGAGGATCTAGCACAGAAGTGCTGGATTTTAAAACTTAAAAATTAAATATCAGAAACACAATGAAGTTTTAAAGAGGGCTGTGATGAAACTTACCAATATGAATAGACAGACATGGGCAGATGAGAAATTCCTACAGGCTGACATAGGGCTGAACATTGAAAACATAACTGACATGTCAAGTACTGCAAAGGTGCTTCAAAAATAGTATTCCTTAGTTATCAAGCAATAGCCTTCTCTCCCAAGATGAATGGTAAGACGTGTGTTCCTTTTTGTTAGGATATTTGCCCATTCATAAAATAAATAAAAACATGTAAAAGATAGAATCATTTCTTCCTTGAGAGGCCACAGGAAAAAAATAAAAACACCTTTTCATTACATGTTTATACGTAAAACTGAGGCCCCACGTATTTTTAATTTTAGCTTTAAAGTTAGGCTGAATCTTGTTCATAATCAGCTGAAAAGTGTTTGATATAAAAGCAATTACCAGTTAAAACATCATTCAAGGCTACTACCCTCTCCGTCATGGTAAGGTGCCAGTGCTTTATCATAGAGAAACTATTCTGTATTTGGAGAATAGTGAATTAGATGAACACATCTTTTCTATAGTCAAACTATACAGTAAAATTTAGGAATTGAGGAATCATTAACCTCATCCCCATTATTGAAATATTAAATGTTTCCTTTTTCTGCATTGGTTTGAATATCTTGTTCTCTGTCCATTTTCTCTTGCTTTCCACACTAATAAGCATCTTGCTCCTATATAAAGGCACAATACAACAGGAAAAAGAATCCATTCAGGTGCAATGGCTCCTTCTCTTAAAAGAATTAAATGGTGCATTTTTATTACGGAAGATATATATATATATATAGTGTAATATATAGTTATATATGTTTGTGTGTGTATATATATGTATATATGTGTGTATATATATGTATATATGTGTGTATATATGTGTATATATATGTATATATATGTATATATATGTGTGTATATATATGTGTATGTACATGTAAATATTTTTGGTCATGACAAGGCTAACTGGGACACTGAAGTCCGGATAAGAGAACATGTCTTCTTGAATAGCATTAGTAGGTTGTTAAAATACCTTTATATAGGTATATACACAATTTGTATTGTGGTGGTGATAAAATGTGTGTAACATAAAATTAATCATTTTAAACTTAATACGTATAATTGAGTAGCATGAAGTACATTCACAATATTATGCAATCATCATCACTCTCCAGAATATTTTCATCACCCCCTAAAAAAACCCTCAAGCCACTAAATAGTCACTCCCCATCCTACCCCTCATCCAACCCCTGGCAACCACGCATCTGCTTTTTGTGTAGGAGTTTTTCTGTTCTGGGCATTTCATATAAAAGGAATGATATACTATGTGGCTTTTTGTATCTGGCATCTTTCACTTGTTTTCAAAGTTCACTCATGCTGCAGGATGTAACAGTACTTCGTAACTTTTTTATGGGTAAATAACATTCTAATGCATGGATATATCAATTTTGTTTATCCACTTCTCAGCTGATGAACATCTGGGTTGCTTTCCCTGTTGGCAATTGTGAATAGTGCTATGAACATTTGTGCAAGTTTTGTTTAAACACCTATTTTCCATTATTTTGGATATATACCTAAGTGGAATTGCTGTGTCATATGGTAAGTCCGTTTAATTCATTAAAGAACTACTAATTTGTTTCCAAAGTGGCCAATTCATTTTAAATTCCCATAACGTATGAGAGCTTCATTTTCTTCACATCTGCACCAACATTTTCCTTTAAAAAAAAAATACATTCTGATGGGTGTGAAGTCACACATCAGAGTGATATGTCATTTTGATTTTGATTTGCATCTTTGGAGTAACTGATGACATTGAGCACCTTATGTGATTGTTGACATTTGTATATTTTACTCTAATGTTTACTCAAGACCTTTGCTCATTGTATTAGTTTCCTAGAGCTGCTGTAACAAAGTACCACAAAATGGATGGGTTAAAACAACAGAAATTTACGATCTTAATGTTCTGGAGACTAAAAGTAAAAAATCAAGGTCTTGGCAAAGCCATGCTACTTGTGAGACCTTTATGGGAATCCTTCCTTGCCTCTTCCTAGCTATTGGTTTGCTGGCAATCTGTGGCATTTGCTGGCTTGTAGTCAGGCGAATCATCCATCTTTATATGGTTTTCTCCCTGTATCTGTCCATACATGGCTTCCTTCTTACAACAGCACCAGTAATACTGGATTAGGAGCATTCTTATTCCAGTATGACCTCATCTTAACTAATTACATTTGCAGTGACTCTATTTCCAAGTAAGGATGTACTCTGAAGTACTCGGATCAGGACTTCAACTTATCTTTTTGGAGGAGACAAAATTTGATGCTTAAACTCCATTTTTAATTGAGATTTTGTCTTTTGGCTATGGATTTGTAAGAATTCGTTATATATTTTGGATACTAGGTCCTTATCAGATATATGATTTGCAAATATTCTATTACCATGGGTTGTCTTTTTGCTCTCCATAGTGCTTTTAATGCACAAAAGTTTTTAATTTTGAGGTCTAAGTTATATTTTTATTTTGTTGCTTGTGCTTTTGAAGTCATATCCAAGAAACTATTGCCAAACCCTAGGTCAAAAGAGTTCATACCTATGTTTCTAGAAGTGTTATAATTTTAGCCCTTAAGTTTACATCGTTGATCCATTTTGAGTTACTTTTATGTATACAGTGTGAGGCAAGGGTCCAACTTTATCCTAGTTTTGCACGTGGAAATCCAGCTGATGGTTTTGGCACTCTTGTTGAAAATCAATAGAGAGGTTATGGGTATGTTTTTGGATTCCCAATTCCATTCTATTAATCTATATGTTTATCCTTACACTAGTGCCTATGTTTGGTACCTGGTAGTTGTGTTTCTATTATTGTAGAATTGTATTAAGTTTTGAAAGTGTGAGTCTTTCAACTTGGTTCTTTTTCAATAATGCTTTGGCTATTCAGGACCCCATGCATTTCCATATGAATCAGCTTTCTTATTTTTGCAAAAAGGCCACTGGATTATAATAGGAAATTGAGTTTGTAGATCATTTTGAGAAGTATTTCCATCTTAACAGTATTATGTTTCTCAACGTATGAACTTGATGTATTTCTATTTGTTTAGGTCTTTTTTTAACTTCTTTCAGCAATGTTTTATATTTTTAGTTCCTTGGTTAAATCTGTCCAAAAGTATTTTATTATTTGGTTCTATTATAAATGAAATTGTCTTAATTTCCTTTTTCAGACTCTTCATTGCTAGTATATAGAAATACAATTGGATTTTGCAATGTTAACTATGTATCCTGCAACTCTGGTGAATTTATTTTTAATCATTTAAAAAATTCTTTGTTTTACTTTATATGTATCATGCCATCTGTGAAAGGAAGTAAGCATTACGTCTTCCTTTCCAATTTGGTTGTCTTTTTGTGTCCTTACCTAATTGTCCTACCTAGAACACACAGAATAATGCTGAATAGAGGTGGTGAAAGTAGGCATTCTTGCCATGTCCCTGATTTCAGGCGGAAAGTTTTGTTTTTAACCATTGAATGTTATGTTAGCTGCTGGTTTTTCACACATACTCATCCTGATAATGTTGACAAAATCCTCTTTTCATTCCTATTTTGTTCAGTGTTTGTGTTCACTTTTAAATGATGGATGGGTATTAGATCTGGTTAAATGCTTTTTCTGCATCAACTACATCATTGTGTAAGCTTTCCCTCTTCATTCTATTAATGTGGTGTGTTACACTGATTTTCTTTCTCATATGTTGAACCACCTTTGCATTTCTGGAATAATTCCCACTTGGTCATGCTGTATAAAACTTTTAGTATCCTGCTGGATTGTTTGCTAGTATTTTGTTGGATTTTTACATGCACTGTCATAAGAGATAATTAATTACATAGGAGATAATTTTCTTAGTGTATTTGGTATGGTGTCAAGGTTAATAGTTGCCACAGAATTAGGAAGTGTTACTTTCTCTTCTATGTTTCGAACTAGTTGAGAATGATTGTGTTCATTCTTTAAATATTTGGTGTAACTCACCAGTGAAGTCATCTGGTCTTGGGTTTTCCTTTATTGGGAGGTTTTTAATAACCAGTTCAATCTCTTGTTAAGAGTTCTGTCCATATTTTCTGTTTTTGTTGAGTAAATTTTCATAGTTTGGTTGTTTCTAGGAATATGTCCATATCATTTAGGTTATTTAACTTTTGGTATACAATTATTCTCTTATAATCCTTTTTATTTCTGCAAGGTGGGTATTAATGTTCCCACTTCCATTTCTGATATTAGTAATTTGTATCTTTTTCTTAGCACAGCTAAAGGTTGGCCAATTTTGTTGACATTTCAAAGAACCAACTTTTGGTTTCATTGACTTTATTGTTTTTCTATTCTCTATTTTGTTTACCTCTGCTCTGATCTTTATTTCTATACATCTGCTTGTTTTGGGTTTTTCTTTTTCCAATTCTTTAAAGTGTAGTTGGGATATTAATCCGAGATCTTTCTTCTTTTTTTTCTTTTTGAGACCGAGTCTTGCTCTGTGGCTCAGGCTAGAGTGCAGTGGCGCGATCCTGGCTCACTGCAAGCTCCGCCTCCTGGGTTCACGCCATTCTCCTGCCTCAGCCTCCCAAGTAGCTGGGACTACAGGCGCCCCCTACCATACCTGGCTAATTTTTTGTATTTCTTAGTAGAGACGGGGTTTCACCGTGTTAGCCAGGATGGTCTCGACCTCCTGACCTTGGGATCCGCCCGTCTCAGCCTCCCAAAGTGCTGGGATTACAGGCGTGAGCCACCGTGCCCGGACTTTCTTTTTTTTTTAATACAGACATTTCCAGCTACAAATCCCCCTCTGAACATTCCTTTTTGTGTATCTCATAAATTTTGGTATGTAGAATTTTTGTTTTCATTTGTCTTAAAGTGTTTTCTAATTCCCATTATGACTTCTTCTGTGATCCACTGGTTCTTTTATATTATTTATTTTCCACATATTTGTCAGTTTTCCAGTTTATTTATACATTGTAGAGTTTTTAATTTAGAGGTTCACAAGATTTAGTTATTGTATTATGCAATCTTTTAAATTATATGAAACAAAGTTACAAACCAAAAATAATGCTTTTATATTTAATCTATGCAGTTATTTCTTTTAATAATGTTTTTCATTTCTTTGTATGACTCTGAGTTGTCCTTTCAGCTTGAAGGACTCTTCAACTTGGTTCTTTTTCAATAATCCTTTGGCTATTCAGGATCCCATGCATTTCCATATGAATCAGCTTTCTTATTTTTGCAAAAAGCCCATGGGATTATAATAGGAAATTGAATTTGTAGATCATTTTGAGGAGTATTTCCATTTGAGGAGTATTTTCCAACATGCTGAAGCATGTTTTATAGGATAGGTCTATGTAGAACAGACTCCTTTGTCTGGGAAGGTACTACTTTATCCTTCATTTTAAAAGGATAACTTTGCCAGGTACAGAATTCTTGGCCGATGGTTTCTTTTAGCACTGTAAAATGCCTTTCTGCCTTAATGGCCTCTAATGAGCAACTGGCTATTAATCTTACTGAGGATTTCTTCTACAGGTTGAATCACGTCTCTCTTGCTGCTTTCAAGATTTTTTCCTGATCTCTTGACATTTTTATTTTAATGTGTCTTGGTATGGATCTCTTTGAATGTGTATACTATGTGGAATTTGTTGAACTTCTTGGATATTGGCTTCATGTCTTTTTTCAGATTTGCTAAGTTTGAACATTATTTCTTCAAGTACTCTTTTCTGTCCTTTCCTCTCTCTTCTGGGACTCGTATTTATACTTAATATGCTTGATGGTGTCTAACAGTCTTTTGGTCTGTGTTCATATTTCTTTGTCTCCTCCTCAGACTGGATCATTTCAACAACTGACCTAGCTTCAAGTTCACTGATTGTTTTTTCTGCCTATTCTCCTGTCAAGCCTCTCTAATGACTTTTCCAATTATTACTATATTATAATTTCAACTGATTCATTTTAAGATCATATTTTTCAACATCAGAATTTATATTTGATTCCTTTTCATAATTTTTAAAAATTATACTTTAAGTTCTGGGATACATGTGCAAAACGTGCAGGTTTGTTACAGAGGTATACACGTGCCATGGTGGTTTGCTGCATCCATCAACCCATCATCTACATTGGGTATTTCTCCTAATGCTATCCCTCCCCTAGCCCCTGATCCCCTCACAGGCCTCGGTGTGTGATGTTCCCCTCCGTGTGTCCATGTGTTCTCACTGTCCAACTCTCACTTATGAGTGAGAACACGTGGTGTTTGGTTTTCTGTTCCTGTGTTAGTTTGCTGAGGATGGTTTCCAGCTTCATCCATGTCCCTGCAAAGGACATGAACTCACCCTTTTTTATGGCTGGATAGCATTCCATGGTGCATATGTGCCACATTTTCTTTATCCAGTCTATCATTGATGGACGTTTGGGTTGGTTCCAAGTCTTTGCTATTATGAACAGTGCTACAACAAACATACATGTGCATGTATCTAAAGTAGATTGATTTATAATCCTTTGTGTATATACCCAGTAATGGGATTGCTGGGTCAAATGGTATTTCTGATTCTAGAACCCTGAGGAATCACCACACTGTCTTCCACAATGGTTGAACTAATTTACACACCCACCAACAGTGTAAAAGCATTCCTATTTCTCCACATCCTCTCTAGCACCTGTTGTTTCCTTTTCAATGATCGCCATTCTAACTGGCGAGAGATGGTATCTCACTGTGGTTTTAATTTGCATCTCTCTAATGCCCAGTGATGATGAGCTTTCTTTAACGTTTGTGGGCCACATAAATGTCTTCTTTTGAAAAGTGTCTGTTCGTATCCTTTGCCCACTTTTTGATGGGGTTTTCTCTTATAAATTTCAGTTCTTTGTAAATTCTGGATTATTAGCCCTTTGTCAGATGGATAGATTGCACAAATTTTTTCCCATTCTGTAGGTTGTCTATTTGCTCTAATCATAGTTTCTTTTGCCGTGCAGAAGTTCTTTAGTTTAATTAGATCCCATGTGTCAATTTTGGCATTTGTTGCCATTGATTTTGGTGTTTTAGTCATGAAGTCTTTGTCCATGCCTATGTCCTGAATGGTATTGCCTAGGTTTTCTTCTAGGGTTTTCAAGGTTTTAGGTCTTACATTTAAGTCTTTAATCTATCTTGAGTTAATTTTTGTGTATGGTGTAAGGGAGGGGTCCAGTTTCAGTTTTCTGCATATAGCTAGCCAGTTTTCCCATCACCATTTATTAAATAGGGAATCCTTTCTCCATTGTTTTTGTCAAGTTTGTGAAAGATCAGATGGTTGTAGACGTGTGGTATTATTTCTGAGGCCTCTGTTCTGTTCCGTTCCATTGGTCTATATATCTGTTTTAATACCAGTATCATGCTGTTTTGGTTACTGTAGCTTTGTAGTATAGTTTGAAGTCAGGTAGAGTGATGCCTCCAGCTTTGTTCTTTTTTGCTTAAGATTGTCTTGGTTATGCAGGCTTTTTTTTGGTTCCATATGAAATTTAAAGTAGTTTCTTTCTAATTCTGCAAAGAAAGTCAACGGCAGGTTGACGGATAGCATTTAATCTATAAGTTACTTTTGGCAGTATGGCCATTTTCACGGTATTGATCTGTCCTATCCATGAGCATGGAATGTTTTTCCATTTGTGTCCTCTCTTATTTCCTTCTGCAGTGGTTTGTAGTTCTCCTTGAAGAGGTCCTTCACATCCCTTGTAACTTGTACTCCTAGGTATTTTATTCTTTGTAGCAATTGTGAATGGGAGTTCACTCATGATTTGGCTGTTATTGGGGTATAGAAATTCTTGTGGTTTTTGCACATTGATTTTGTATCCTGAGACTTTTCTGAAGTTGCTTACCAGCGTAAGGGGATTTGGGGCTGAGATGATGGGGTATTCTAAATGTACAACCATGTCATCTGCAAACAGACAATTTGACTTCCACTGTTCCTATCCTTTTTATAATTTTTATCTCTTTACTGATATTCTTTATTTAATGATAAATCATTCTGTTTCCTTTAGTTGTTTGTCCATGGTTTCTGTTAGCTCTTTGAGTATGTTGAAGACATTAATGTCCTTGTCTAGCAAGTCCAATGCCTGTGCTGCCTCAGGGTCAGTTTCTGTTAATTTCTTTCTTGTGAATAAGATGACTTTCCTGTCTCTTTATATGCCTCATTTTTAAAATTTTTATAAAGTGGATAGCCTGAACATTATAATGTGGCAACTCTGGAAACTAGATTCTGCCCTCTCCCCAAGTTTTGTTATCACGGCTTGTTGTGAATTGCAGTTTATGTAGTAGTGATTTGTTTAGTGACTTTTCTAAACTGTCACATGTTGTCTGTGTAGTATTTATTCCATTAGCTTAGTGGTCAGTCAGTAGTTTGACAGAACTTTCCTTAAATGCCTGGAGACAAAAGAAAAAAAAAAGATAAAAAGAAAAAATACTCTCCCCACTTTACAGACAGGTTCTCTATTGGGGAACTCTTTCAACACTTATCTGGGCTGTTTACCACTGTTTTAGTCTTCACTTCCTGTTTGGTCTGGGTGTAAATATTAATATCAGCAAGATGTGAAAGATTAGAATCTTCTCAGGACTTTTCTGAACATGGATCCTGCCCTGGGTATGTGTATGTCCTTCTAGAGTCTCTGTTACATGTAGCATTGTTTCCAAGTCCTTATTCTCCAAAGTATTTCACTATCCAGCTTTTCCTTCCAGGCTTTCAGTGTGTGTCTTATTTGTCCCAACTTCAATCTTTTCTCCAGGCAGCAGTGGCTTGTTCATTTACTTTCAATGCTTTCAAGAAACCATTCTCAGCACAGCTACTTTTTCACCTGAGAGACTTCTGAGTTATGTCAACCGAAGGCAAACCCCTAGATAGGTCAAAGCAAACACCATTTCTTAAGAATGAGGTCTATTCTGCTCCCTCCAAAGCCAGGAACCCACATAAGGAATGCAGGCTGCAGTCTTCAAGACCATTCCTGACTGGGGAGGAAAGAGGGTGAATTAAGATAAAATACCATTAAGCTATCCAGCTGAGTTTCAGTTGCTTTTTTAATTTAAGCATTTTCTTGGTTTAAGCAGTTGCTTGGTAAACTTTTTTTTTTTTTAAACAAATTTCCAATAAAATGGAGTGTGACAGTGTTTTTTTTTTCTTCCTGTTTTTCTAAGGACAGGTATGTCCCTGGAATTCCTTGCTGTCATTTTTCCTGACATCTATGCATAATTTTTAATGGAAATAGATAGATGTATCCACATTTGGGTAAATGTGACATGATTTTTCTATTATGGCCGGAAGGTGAGATGCTTTGTTAAAACTTTGTATAGTAGTTGGACCCTTGGTATATGATATAAATATGTGCATGTATTTCAGACATAGAGGAATATCGAAAATTCATAAATGGCAGATGCTCGTGAATTCTATCATCAGGGAATTTAGGAGCTAATGAATGCATACTTGTACCCTTTGAGTGTGACTAGCTACAATGCTCATCCTTTTTCTACTATTAGAGAAAACATTATTACATATATTGGTCTGATCCAATATAGCATATTGCTGGAGTATGAAGAAGACCTTGTTTTACTATTTTAAACTTAATGAGCTCTGTGGACTTTGAGAACATTGAGTCTTCAAGCGTCAATTCAAGTATTTTGTCCCTACATGCTCCAGCTAATGTGTTTGCCCCAGTGACCAGTCCTTTTTAAAACACAATGTTTAATGTCATTGGTTGAAAAATAATTTGTCATGCCTTATTTAGAATAACCCCTCCCTTCACATACCCTTAGGGAGGTTTGCTTAGGTGATAGCAAGAAAGGGAATACTTGCCAAACTCTATGGTTACAGCAACATCTAGTCTCCCCAAATCACCATGCCTGCTGAATTGTAATTGACAAGGGATGTTACTTCATGTGTAAAAGAAAACTGCAGTAAGCACAAAATGCTACTGGGCTTACTCATGTGAATATCTAATGCCAGGAACAGCATGTTGAGCAAAATGCAACAAGTTATTAATCAGATGTTATTACAAAATGAAACTCCTTTAGGTGGAATTTTATAATTAGGAGTTTTCTCTCCACTGTAGTAGAAAAACAATTGTTAAACATATAATCAATTTTTATGACAGTTTGGAACGCACAGTGAATCTGGTTAAAAAGTGACACTGGAGGATATAACATACTAGGTACAAATCAATTATTCAATTCTCATTGTCCAGCAAAGGTAAATACATCATATGTATGTGATTTTGCACGTTACATTCTGTAAGCAAACTATATGTTTGAGCCACTCTTTGCAATTCTGCCTATAGCATTTTCCAGTCAGTAACGACTTATGTTGAGGCAGTATATTTTGCTCTAGAATCACTTCCCTAATGTAACAGTTGTCTATAGAGAAGCCACAGCTTTTTAAACCATGAAATTCTGAAAAAAAAAATGTTTTTATCACTGGATGTAATTTTAAATGCTCAGAGGAAATTAGAAAATAAGAGCTAGAAAACCTTTACTAATATGGTATAGTAAAGTACTCCTTATCTATCTTAGTTATAGTGTCTGAGGATGACCTGACTTTGATATGATTAAAAGATTTACAGTGAGATTAGAGATAATTTGTAATATCATTTAATCAGCTGCATATTAACTGCAAGATAATTCTGAGATTTAAGGATACAAACAGAAGTGATTATAATTAACAAATGTTTAATACTTGTAAAATTTGACCTGAGAGTCTCTATGTATGAAGTTTTGAGTAAAATGTAAAAAATCTACAATGGATTAAGAATTACAGGTCAAGTTCTGCCTAGGGATAGGCAGTGATCAAATGATTAAGTTCATCTGTTGCTTTTCCATAAACGTCATTCCAAAACTAAATTTATTCATCTAAGTACATGAACTAGGAGAATTTATGTTATTTTTAGTAACAGATTTGGGAGTATGATTATAAACTTACAATTATTACGTAGTTTTCACTGAATATTATGTTTTGAAGATAGCATTCATCCTGCTAGCACACACATTGCCCTGGGATATAACTTGATAAACATGCCCCAGTAGGCCTTTATATTTCCCATTCTTCATTGAAATTCACAGATTTAAGTAAGTAAACTCAGTGGTTGTACACCCGTTTCTTGTTTGAGGCTATATAGCTGGAACTCCCAATGAAAACAATTCTCCATGGTCTATTACTCAAATCTTAATGAAAATTAGATAACAAACCTTAAAAACAAAAAGCAAACACTTATTGAACTGACTGAAGAACTGCTTTCCTAAACCCTAATTAATTTGGATAACTCCACAGAATATAAAAATCCATGTTTGAGAGTTTGAAGGCCTGGTTATAAACTTTACTTATTTTTGGCTTTCAGCTTCCATTACTTCTATGAGTCAGATAAAATTTACATTTCCTGACTAATTTACAAGGTTATTGTGAGGAAGAAATACCATAATGTATGTGAAAGTGCTTTATAAACTAAAACAGGATACAAACATAATAGTACATTACACTCCTATATTTCTTTTCAAGAAAGCTTCATTGAATCATTCACTAATCCTAGGATAATTAACCTTTTACCTGGATTCAAGGATTGAGGATTTGATGGAAAGCTGGTTGCATAAAACACATGAGCAAAATGGATATATAGTGGGTTAAGTCTGCTCGAAAATGGATAGTGTGTTAAGTTTGCTCTTATTTTTAAGTCTGGATTCCCAGAGGGCATTTAAGTTTGAGAAATAATTCCTAGTTGTGGTATGTTGCTTTCATCATCTGATGCCTTTGAAGCACACTGCTTTAATGCACATTTACTTTAGATTTAGATCTCAAGAAGAAGCTCTAGTCCTTGGTTAGGCATCCAAATTGTAGGTACCATTCATCCAGTTCTCTGTCCTATATGCCTTTATCTAGTTATAATTAATAACAAAACACTATTCGTAACAGTCCACGTCCTTTATAACTGAAACTGAAGTAAGTTTAATTTTCAGTACATGACATATTTTCATGCATTTGCTTTATCCCTGTACAATACTAAGAATCTTTAACATACATTTCATAGGTTTTCTTTACTAACATTGTGGTCCTTTACTAATGAGTAAACAGTTCTAAAACATGAATTCATAATTACATTGTCATTTATATCAATCCTGTGGCACACACTGAATATAACAGGCTTGAAAAACACTTTGATATTTCCTTTGTAGATTACTAAATGCTACCATTGATTTCTATAAATTAAATTTACTAGGAAAACCCACAGTTTAAAAAAAGTACACAAGAATAAGCTAGCTGATCACAATGAAATGAATGAATTCAAAATAGTATAAAGTCAGGAACAGTTTATCTTCATGGTAAACATTCACTTTATGCAAATCCCACTTGGCTTCATTTAATTAAAAAGCTGAAAAAGAAAGAAAATTATTATGTGCTGAACATAGAACATAAGGAAAATACAGTATGTTTGTTATTCCATTCTAAATTAGCACATGTAAATATAACATTAAAATGTCATAATTGTATTCAACTAATTGTAATTTTTACATCAGGGCAATTTTTCTAAACTAGTGCCTTTAACCAGATCAGGCTTAGGTTGGGAAGAGGGTCAGGGTGAGAGAAAATGCTGAAAGCTTTAATTTGTGGTTTAAATTTACATAGACATTCCTTTCATTGCTGGCTAGAACAGCAGTTAAATCAGCATTTAAAATGGTAATGTAGGGGAAATACAAGGGAATGGACTGAAACAAATGCGTGAAGTGGGTCATTTGAATGTCCTAAAAATATTTTTTCTCTAACCGTATAATTTAATCACTTGGTCTTTTGTTAATTTACAATTTCATCATATTGAACAACCAAAAAGAGTATACACAAATCATAAATCATAAAACTTCTGATGAAACATCAGCAGAGATACTTGTACATATAAAAGTAAAAGATAACTATGTTATTTTTTTAAACTTCCCTAAACAAAGCTTTAATTTATGAAACAAGATTTAATTTTGTAAGATGGTAAATCAATTTAAATAATATTTATGAAGCTTTTGTTTATATCTGTACCTTTCTGCTAACACGTGGCATGTTCTTTTTGAGTCTTGACGACACAAGACAACTTTGCAAGGCAACCAGAGACAAACCAATTTTTAATTAAATATAAAAGCAAAAATGAAATTAATAGTTCTTGTAGTTAAAAAAAGAAAACAAAAAAACAACAACATCAAAAAAAAAAAACATGTAGCTGGAAAAATGTCCAAAGTAGGTAAGTTTTATATTTGGATGTTTAAATCATATCATCCTAGGCATAAATTGTTTCGTCTTTCTGAACCTCGGTTTCCTCATTAGTGAAAAGAACGTTTGTTTTGGATGATTCCCAAAGTTCTTTTCAGTGCTAATATTTTAGGATTCTGGTGATACTATGTACAAGAATAAATATGTATTTTAAAATGTAACATTTTAGTATAAAACAAAATATATATTTAAATTATATAATATACAGTGTATATTATATAACATCAATTAAAATGTAAATAAAGTCACAGTACAATACAAACCAGAAAAATTACTCTTGTTAGCTGTTTCTGAGAAATTGTTCAATTAGAAGATAAAAATGATGTGGTGATATCAGGATGCAATGAGACGTCGCCTCTACTTTCAAGATAATAAGTAATGAATAAAGCGTACGATAAGGGTGACCATCTCCATGAAGAAGAATGTCAGCAGTAAACCTTGTCAGGGCCTTAAGCTGTAGTTGCTGTTCAATCCGCATGATCCTTAAAAACACTGCTGGTAAAGCAGATAGATGTGTCAGCTGTACATGAACTGTGGCATTATGTTTTGAAAAGAAAGATAGCGTTCATCCTGCTAGCACACACAAGCCATCATCAGCTTGCTCTGAAGATGAAGCTAACTGAAGAATGAGGGTTAATGAAAAAAGAAACCTTAATCATAAAATGAACTGATACTTAAAACTAGGGATTTGTAGCTTTTTGTTGTTTAGTGTTTAAAGGCTCTGCAAATTTCAAGTTACGGAGCACTAAAGGTTATCTTTATTACTGCTAACGATATTACCCCTGTAAAAGCAAAAATACTAATTTGATCCATACTGGTAATTTTATACCTTCTAACTTTTTAGCAGTTTTATGATACTTAGGTATATTCACAGTAAAAGGATCTCTGTGAGTACTTTATTAATGTTATCTTTAGTTATGCTACTGTTTTTTTCATTTAGTAATTTTCTTAACCTGTTGTAACAATCAGTTGTTTGTATCATTATGAAATGATAAATATATATTTAATCTGAAACTGATTACTTGTTAGTTAGATGTATCCTTTATTGTAGGACAATTAGAGTACTTCCTATGCTTCTATCATTTTCAAAACTATCTTTTCATTTTAAATAGTTATAAAAATTTCTTTATTTGTTCAAGACACTGGAAACACTTGAAGCACAAAAATGTCAAAAATGTTTTGACTGGTTAAAACGTTTCTGAGAAAAGTATGAACTGCTGTTCTCTAATCAGTATTTCAGGTTTCACTTTTATTTTCATTATATAAATATTAAATTTCCAAGGTATGTTCCAGTATGAATGTTTTATATTGATATTATCACTCAAGGAATTAGTCTCTCATTTCTAATCAAGATCTGACACGTATTTTTTTCCCTTTTCACAATTATCTGTCTAATACTTTTGCTTCTTAATCTAACAGTATAATAGTTCTCACAAACTTATGGTTCAGGAGTGCCTGGATATTGTTTTTTCTAATAATGCCTATCACAAAAATGTATAAATGCCTTTGTATCATACTTTTTAAAAAAAAACTGTCAATAATGAAAACTGAATGTATTCCCCTGATGTGTGCTTTTCACTTTTGCGGTCTGCTTCCAGAATGAGTGAGAAGCAGCCTTGGGTACCACGATCAACTTCTGTGTGGACTCTGCTCCACGCTCAGTCATGAACGAATCGCACTGTAGTTATCCATAGTAGTAGTCTGCATGTGCATAGCACTGATTGCTGTGACTAGCTTATTCGCGTATTCTGAAGTGAATATACGCATGGTCAACTGTAACTCAGATAGTAATAGAAAATGGAAGCTAATTGGCAAGAGTAGCAAATTGCACACAAGGGATAAGATAGAAGGCTAGGACTAGCACAAATGTGCCCCCAGAAGCTCCCACTTCCCCTAGCCTAAGAGAAGCAACCACTCCTTTCTAGTCTGTGTCACTTTATTTTTGCTTAAAGTCCATCAGGGATGAAGAGAGACTGTTTACACAAAGAAGGAATGGGATGGCAACTTCAAACCGTTTCTCTCCTTAAGGCTGGCTCTCTCCTCAGCACTCCTTCATGGTAGAAAACCACAATTTAGATGAAAATGCTGTCTTTGATTTGCTAAGGATTAATATTCCATAGGTTTATTAGCAAGTTTATTACTTGAAATTCAAAAGATTTTTCTAGAGAAACACGCAAGTGTTAGCTATTTTCTTAATCTCAGGGCCCCCAAAAGTCTGTTTCAATCAGCATTTAACAACCATTGTGTACTAGATTCTGTGCATAGAAGCATGTTGCAGAAAATGAAATGATTGAAAGTCATGGCCCTTATATTTCTTTTAGCTAAAGGAAAGACCTGGGTGTGATTAAGTATGATACAGTGACATATTTGAGATGATGACGGTGTTACAAGAACTGAAAAAGCAAAACTCTGAGAACAAGTAAGATGCAGGGACAGCAGCCTCGACCAAAGAAACTGGATGAGGAAAGGTATGAAAGTATGGGAACATATTCAGTGCTGTGTTCAGCATGGCTAAACCGGGAGTTAGCACATTTTCTGTAAAGAGCCAGAAGGTTAAGTATTTTAAACTTTGTGGGCCACGGGTCTTTGCTGAAACCACTCAGCTGAACTGTCGTAGTGCAAAAGCAGCCAACACATAAAACAAACCTGGCTGCGTTTCAATGAAACTTTATTCATAGGCACTGATATTTGAATTTCATAATTTTCATGTCACAAAATATTCTTTGTTGACGTCCCACCCCCCCAATGATTTAGAACTGTAGAAGCCATTCTTAGTTTGTAGGATAAACTAACACAGACAGCAGTTACTTAGTCTCGTATTAAACCGCAGGGTGTACTGAAAGATACACCATAAAAAGCTGGATGGCATAAAACTTAAAATAGTTGTGGCAATTCATACATTGATATTACTACATAGGTGTAAAATCATATATATTGTAGAATGCAGTTAACTGCATAGGAATATGCTCATGATGTATAAAAGAAAAATAAGCAGCTTACAAAATATGTATTACATAATTCCCAAGGTTCAAAATATGTACAGGCTAAACTGATGACATTTGATGACCTGGGTGTTGGGATTTATGAATATATTTTCTTCATTTTGCTTACCTGTATCTTCTAGAAGGAACATGTATTAACTTTGCCTTCCTCTTTATTATTAGCTATTAATGAATTTTAATGAAGAAGCAACATGATCAGCGCATATCTTAAAATAATTCTGACACTACCCTACAATAAGTGATGTATTATGGGGGATAATGACTAGATACTGGGAGACAATTTAAGAGGCTTGGTTATAGTCAGAAAAAGACACAAGGTACTCAAGACAGCAACTGTGGGAACAGAAAAGTAATGTAGACCAAATAACCTAAAGAAGGATGAGGATGAGGACAAAATGACTTCAAGATTTCCATCTTGTGTGACTGTGACAATGACAGTGTCGGGGAAAAGGGGTGGAGAAAGAGATTTGGAGGCAGATGATAATGATTTTTTAACGTATTGAGGTGAACTGTTAATGTGGTATTCAGGTCTGGTTCTGGATGTCATGAGAAAGGTCAGGACTTGATAATGTATATTCAGGACTGAGAAATAATCTGAGAGAAAAAAGGAAGGTGTAAGAATACCATGTTACAAAATCCAGGGTATGAAGTTTCCAAGAGGGGCTTGTCAACTAAAATGCTAGAAAGGTCACATGAAGAGAACTTTGGATTTGGTCACTGGTGGTTACTGGAGACCGAGGGTATATCAAAAGCTTGTTTGTTCCTTTTCCCTTCCTGTGAAATATCTGAACAGGTAGCAAATAATGGCTTGCTGTTTGTTTTGTTTTTTAATTTATCTTGAATTAATGACTCCTTCTGTTTCTCATATTTGGAAAACCCAGAATGTACACAGTGTTCTGGAACAAATGTATTCTGTCCAAGTGGAAGCTGGTTAAGTTCCGATATCCTCAGCTCGACAGAACATTTTTGTGCACTGCTCTTCCTGTTCTCAAACTGGAGAGGAAGTCAGGAAGACCCAGTGGTTACATAATGTCACCTGTCTCACATCACTTATGTGGGTGGGTAAGGGGCAGCTGCTCAGATTTCATTTGGTATCCAAAAAAGGTGCAAAGGGGAAAAAAGGTCTGGGTTGTTCACTGAGCACAGATAGGCCAGTGGTTGAATTTTCATTCCGGCCCATTGACCTTGTGGGTAGTGTAACTCACTGAGTCATTCTTTGTAATCTCTACTCTACATTCACATGTGTTCTATGAGAATGCTAGCAAGAAGTACATTGTGGCCCTTAGCTAGAATTCTTTAGCCAAAAGTCCTGGGGCTCTCTTCTCTGTAATAGAAGATTGCTAAACCCAGAAAAGTCTTTGAGTCTAAAACAAGTGGTCTTCTAAAAAGGCCTAAAGAAATCTAGGCCTTTATTGAGAGTAGGAAAAGATCTCTGGGAATGGAAGCTTTTTAGATCTGTCATTTCATGGGGCAACAGCAGTCCAGTCTCCTAGTGCTCAGGCCAATTCTCTACACAGCCTCCACAGAGAGGCCTATGTAAAGTGTTAACCACATTTAACAACGAGGAATGACCAGAACATGGATAGTCAATCTGGGGGAAGAAGAACAATAAAACTAGAATGCAGGGGATAAGGGACAGATGAAGAGCCAGTTCAGAACTCTTTTGGAACACAGGAGCTTCCCATTCCTTCCCTACTTTCAGTGGGTTGCTGAGTGGTATGGAGCTTCTGCCAGAGTAAGAAAGCTGTATTACCACAATGGAATTAAGTCTCCAGAGCTGCTTTTGATGTGTTAGCCTAGAGCCTGTGTTCTCTGGTCTTGAGGGGGTGGGATGTGCAGTGTGGAATCAAAAAACTGGATTGTGAATTTTCTGCAAAAAATTACTGTGAATTTTACATACATATAAAATTATATTTTTATATAAAATTATATATATATAAAATTGACAGTAATTTTATATATATATAAATAAAGTACCTACTGTCTGTTTCTGAATTTAGCAAATGTTGATTTTAAAAAAGTTTTCAGTAAGTTAACTGTTTGGAAGACTTGTATTTTTTATTACCCTTGAATATTAAGGCTCACATTATTTGTTAATGGGAAAAAAGATTTGGCTACATTTTTCCTAGATAGAATTAAATATATTTGTTGACTGCCTTTTTTCCCTAAGTGATAACAAACAGAAGTTAAGAAAGTATATTTGTTTGGGGTGGAAGGATTGCATCTGTCAAATGATTAACTCCACGTGTCAGTCTTTTGGTAGACATTTTTATCTGAGGACTTCTCCCTGTGGCAGATAAACATAATAATGTAAGACTGGAATATGGAATCTCACAGTTAAAAGTTATCTTACATTTGTAAAACAGTAATTTACTACAACTTGTCTTATGAGATAAATGTTATAGTCTCTATATTTGAAAAATGAGGAAAACTGAGGCTCAGAGAAGATTAAAAGACTTGCCTGAGGTTATAGAGTTTTTAAGTGCCATGGTCCAAATCACATCTTCTCACTCAAAGTCCAGATCACTTTCCAATACACCACAATGAAATACAACAATATGGAAAAAATAATCCTTAAGATTGAATTTCCATTTGTACAATATTATTACAAGATTTAGCACTACATTCTTTATCTAGATAAGACAGGGGATAGACAACGGTGCCTTTACAGAATGCCAGCTTATCTCTTCATCATCTCTAAATCCTTGGACCTTTATAAGTCATTTTACAAAGCCAGGACTCAGCATGAGAAAGGTTAAGACCAGTGAAATTCTCATCAATGATGTGTACTGTGGGCTGATCATCACACCATTTAGATATTATTGTTCTATTTGTACAGCTTAAGGTTGTTAAGATGTACAAATGAATGCAAAATTGCTATACCCTCTACATGCTGCAATTTTTGCCTTGCTGCACTTGTTCACTATCATACTTTTTTCAAAATTGGTATGAATGCCTTTCATTTTTAGCTGTTATTCTGTACATTTCCTTACTGAATATCATTCCATTTTCATCTCAAGGTAACCAACGACATTAGAAACTATCAGTTTCGTTTTAAGACAATGGAAGCCACTTTCTGTGTCCACTGTAAGCTTAATTTATATATTCTGTTTTTCACTTGTTATCACCCAGCTTAGAATTGGAACTGCGATACCTCTTTTTTAAGAACGAGTTTTTTTAGAGACAGGGTCTCAGTCTGTGGCACAGGCTGGAGTGCAGTGGCACAATCATAGCTCACTTGCAGCCTCAAACTCCTGGGCTCGAGTGATATTTCCACCTCAGCTTCCCCAGTAGCTGGGACTACAGGCGTGTGCCACCATGCCAGGCTAATTTTTTAAATTTTTTGTAGAGACACCATCTTGCTCAGACTGGTCTCAAATTCTTGGCCTCAGGAAATTCTCCTGCCTCAGCCTCCCAATGTGCTAGGCGTGAGGCCTGAGGTACCATGCCCAGCCACGATAGTTAGCTTTAGAGCTCGAGTTTGGGGAATAACTATTTTTCCACACACCTTCAACTATGAAGAACAACCTGACAACTCCAGGGGGTGTCATTTGGTATGAACTGCATCTTCTGGAGCTGTGGCAAGCCAATAAGCCTCACTGTATTTGTATTTTAATGGTTCCAATTGCATTTAATGGAAGTAGACAAGGAATAAAATTTTCAAGTAAACAGATTCAACTAACAAGTATATGATGAGCACCTACTATGTGCTTAGCACTTTGGAGATATATAAAAGGTTTTTATCAAAGACACAAATATCTTATAATCTAGAAAAAAAAGACAAACACATGAAACAACTGTAAATGAATACTTAATGAAAAACATAATGCGACAAAGTACTACTGAATAATCAATTGCTGAAATGGCTAGTATAGTTGAAGAGGAGGTAAGTGAAAGTGAGTACTTTTTATTGAGAACCTACTATATTTCAGGGACTACAAATTGATTATATAATTTATCCCCATAAAATTCTGAGGTAGGTTTTATCATACCAAGTTTACAGATTAAGAAACAGGCTTAACCAAGTTAAATATAGAGAGAGAAGTAAGTACAGCTGCAGAAAAATGAGACGAAAAATGAGACTTGGAAGTTAAGTAACTAACTTTAAGCCCCAAAGTTAGTTAAGAGGTACCAAAATTCAAACCTGGATTTGTCTAAATGCAGAGCTAGAGCTCTAGCTAATACACAGAATTAAACCCCAACCTTGAGCTCGGGTCTTCTCCTAATTACTGTTATTTTTCCATTATATCATACTACCTCCCTAAGACAGAGTCTAATGAACAGTTAGGAAGCAAAGTGAGAGAATTACTAGAAATGTCTCATGTCTCAAAAGCAGAGACTTGATGTATCTTAGATGTTACTATAGACATCTTCTAAAGGAAACTTTTGTGAGCCCAGAGTGCCAGTGAAAAATATTGATAAGGTAGTTACCCATATGCGAAGAATATGATGTCCTTGCTAGCACTTTGCTCTTCTTAGAAAATGGGGCAAGCACTAAAGTTCATGTAATATATAAAATGAATTCAGTGCTACTACTGAAATCATATTTCTTCCTTTCTGAACATAACACCTTCTACCTTTTTTTTCTTTTTTTAAGAAAATCATCTTTAGTAATGGCCTTTAGGCTCCAATGCCAAAGTACTTGCTTGGGTGTTATGCCTCCGCCTTTTAGCCCTCAATGTCTTCATTTTGCATTTTTGTGAATTATAAACTGTTGTTTATAATTGCTGGCTCAGATGGTAATTAGATCAAATTCATAGTAACCCTCCTATTTCACTGACAATTTCAAGAGACCCAGGAGCCCAACTAAGCTCATCAAAAGGTTCAGGGAAAATCTTTTCTTCATTCAACTGAATCATGCAACTATAAGACAAAACTACTTAATCTTTAGCGTAAAGAAAAACTTTTTAGCAAAAGATTAAATAAAAATGAATTTAAATATTTATATCAGAATTAATGATCATTAGCATCAAATATTTACTGAGTAATCAGTACTATGTACCAGGCAATGTGCTAAGTGATTTGCAAGCATTCTCTCATGTAATCTTTCTAATAGTTGAACGACATATGACAAATCATCTCCATTTATAAATGAGAACTTAGCTTGACAAAAGTTAAGTAACTTGCCCAAGGTCACACAGCTAGTAACGAGCAGACTGGGTATTCCAATCAGGGAAGTTTGCCTATTAAATTTAAAAGACAATCTGAGAGAATTTAGTAATGGCATGAAACAGATTCATACGTAAACTGTTAAGGGTAAAGTTTAGGGGAAGATTTAAGAATATAGGATAAATATTTAAAGTAGATTTTTATCCTTTAGCAGGTACCTGTGTCAGCAAAGAAAACAACAATTTTGAAAGTACTATGAAGTACTGAAAAAATATGAAGGGCATAGATGTTTAAGGTTTTGTAAGGCTTAAGATTAAAATAAAAATGAATAAGCAGAACAGGATCACTTCAGATAGAAGAAATTAAGGACTGTATTTTAAATAAAATTCAAAATTGTGAGGAAAAAATTTAGTTTAAAGACAATTACGATCACGGTTCTGTACATAAAGATAATTATGGACACAGTCCTGTATATCAGTGGTACAACAGTTTGTAATTCACAAAAATGCAAAATGAAGACATTGAGGGCTAAAAGGCGGAGGCATAACACCCAAGCAAGTACTTTGGCATTGGAGCCTAAAGGCCATTACTAAAGGTGCTTTTCTTAAGAAAAGGAAAAAAAGTAGAAGGTGTTATGTTCAAATGTGTATTTTCACTAAAGGGTAACTTAAGTGTCTTATCCCAAGTACAGGTATGATCCAAAGTAGAAGCAGGAAGCTTTCCAAGAGCTACTGTGAAGAAGAATGTGCGTCTGTACTAGCAGTTGATCTCTGCAACATGTATTCATGTTAAAATTGGGGAAGTCAAGGATACAGTCTTGGTTGAGAAACTGTTTTTCTCCTCTTGTCAGCCTACTTCAATGTATTTCTGTCCTGGATGGTTGGAGTGGTTCAGCTCTTGGTCCCTAGAGTTTATGATTTACTATTGTACAGCCTAATGTTCTTAGAAAATGGACATCTACAAATGTCTTTGCAGAAGTACTAAAGGCCAGGAAATACCTTCGGGAATATGTGTTGTGCGTTTTCCTCTTTCTAGAATAATTCTTTCCTGCATTTCATTCTCTCATTTTCTACAGACTACCTTTATCTGATGTGAGTAGTTTTTAAAACATGTCATATAATGCTGGTGCCACAGGTAAATGCTTCCAGGAATACCAAAATATTCTTTAACAACGTGGTACTATGTTCACCACAGGATAATTCGATGGGAAAAGGTCTTTCTCTTCTTTATCAGTATCTCACCTTTCAACTAGTATCAGAATTATTTCTTCTTTTCCTTCATTTGTTCCCTCTTTGACACTTGCTTTTGCCATCACATTTGCTCTTTCTTTAGTTAACTAATTGAATAAATATATATTTGCTTTCCCTGTACTGTCAGGTTTTTGTAATTTGGCTCAGGGTGTGTCCAAATCTCTGCTATAAATCTCTGCTATATATCTCTGCAGTCTTTTAGTCACATTTGTTTTCGATGTTTGTCAGGCAGTTATCATCATCATTCACAAGACAGTTGATAAAATAACTGAGAAGAAAACGAAAGCTTATTTAAAAAGGAAACTAATGCAATGGAATAAAAAGATGACTCCAAGTAAAATATATTATTACTAAGTTAACTTTAGCACATATACACGTGCTAGACTAACAAAAGGGATTAAAACTTTTTAAATGGAAAACTGGTTTTTTGTTCATAATGCTCCCATGTCCACTGTATTTTGTTGGTTTGGGAGGATACTGTAAATGTCATGAAGGGAACAGTTATACTATATAAACCTGAGAGAGCAAAATAATTCACGTATGAATGATCACAAGAAGGGTTATCTATGAGCACCATAAGGATTTATGAAAGCTTGCTGAACAATTTACAGTATATCCATAGAATGTAGGAAAACGATTAAATGACAGTTCTCAAAAGGGCTGAAGGGACATATTAGAAGGCTTTAATGTGATCTGGGAAGATATAATTAGAGGGATTTTTTAAATTGGACAGTAGAATAGCTGGATAACTAAGTCATGAAATTCAGATAAGAAAGAACAAATCTCAGAAACGATCTGAGGATACATGAAGAGAACATTATAGGATTAGAAAAAATATAAAAAGGGAATCACATCTATGTAAACTACAGCAGCTTTCATTAGTAAAGAATAAGATATAAAAATTACTTAAATTTAATAAGTAGATTTTGTCAGTGTCCCTTAGTTTTTATGTAGATTTCCTTTTGTTTCATTGCATATATTTGTACCAAGTTCAAGAATAAGGAAGTTTTTCCTTGAGTAAAATCGTCATCTCTTGAACTTCTGGAGCTCACAAGAATCGAAGAGGCCAAAGTAAGTTATTATCTTGGTGCTGAACATTTATCTAATTGTCAACATTTTTCTTAGAGGCTTTGGCTATCAGATTATTGAGGTCATTATACATTTGACCTCATGTTATTTTCAACTTTGATTCTGGGATAATTTTCTACTTATAGGAATATACGAATCACATTCTTCTACACAAAACATGGCACAGGAGAGACAAGTGAGCTGAGAGTCAGATTTTCTGCTTCTGTCATAAAATAAAGATACTCTCTTGGTCTCATCTATAAATTGAATTTCAGTGATATGATCTCCATGATCCTTTGCAATACTAAAATACCAGAACACTATGATGTTCTGGAAAAAAAAATCCCAAAAACTCATCTGGAAAAATAATTATTAGTTTTGCAAACATCTAGAATTTGAATTAGAGAATTGTCATAAAATTCACCCAAATTGGTTAAGAATATTTCCTTTTGTGTTTATATCTTCCTTTTCATATATTTCTTTCTGTCTAATTAATGTATTTTAAACCAGAAACGTTCACTACTGAGTAGTACATATTAAGGCTGTCACACCATAGCAGTATACTCATAATCCTCAGAATATACCATGAACATATTTCTCTTCCCATTCCTTTGTACACAAATTATGACTTTCTGCTCATGAAATATCCTCAGCCCCTCCTCTCTCCTTTGTCTAAATGCTGTGTTGAATTTTAGCCTAATTAATTCAAGCCTTCTTCTGGAGTCTTCTCAGACCCACAGTGATCTTTCTCACCTGTAAATTATTTCCATACAACAGATCTGCCACTTAGCTTGTGACACTTTATATTGTTATTCCCTGGTTCATGGATGTATGTATTTTCTCCAAACAGAAGATTTCACAGTAAGCATCATGGCATGTCTATAAAGCATTTAACAACTCAAATTTAAAACTGAGAGGCAATTGTGAAATCCTTTATCACTTAGTTCCCTAAGACAGGCTCATAAAATGGTTATATCAGATTTACCTGGGTAACTATTCACCTGATTCTTAAAACCCACACTTGGAGATTCTGACTCAGCTGTGCATGGTGTAGGAATAAGAAGTCACAGAGTTTTGAGAACGATCTCTTAGGATCAAAGATCTATCCTGCACACTTTTTCCCAAATACATGAACTGAATTAAATACTACTCTGGTCACATATTTGGTGGTGTTAACTTTTATAGGTGCTTGTCATTGTATTTGGCTTCTTTTGGATGTGCCTAAGAAACAGACAATTAATTTACATTCAGTGAGCTCTTTGAACACCTTCAAGGAGTCCAAAGGGTAGACTGGCTTCAAAGTTCTACTTAAATCAGACACCCCATACTGGGGGGTGAAAAACTTAGCCAATCACTTCCTCCTAGAAAATTCACAAAATCATGTTGAGAGAGTGAGAACCGGTAGTATATATAGGTGGGAGCCAAAGGGACATAGAAGGCTCTAATCAGCTGAAGAGAACAGTATAAAGACATTACTCAGTAATAATAGTGGAAGGATTGGAGCAAGAGATTAGCCATTTGAGTTACCTCTGAAGCCTGTTGTTGAATGACCTATTTTCTGAACTTTTTCCAACATCTGAGAGATCTAGCTATGTGGCAATTAGGTTTTTAATTGTCTTCCTTGCTTCTCCATATATCTCTCCAATAAACCTCCCATTACCTAAAATACCCTGATTGCCTTTTGGCTACTTGAATCTAAAATTGCCTAACAGAGCAACCAAACTCTGTTTAGCTTGTCTAAGTCAATCTCGTAAACCCACACAATAGCACAGCAAATGATGGAGCACTGTGAAGAGCTGTTACAGCAGCCAGAGGCCTGCCTGCCATTTCTCTACACAGCAGGTCACACTGTTTAGCACACCTGGTGTCCCAAGCTTCTTTGATAGGCTCTCTTCTGATTCTGTTTCTTGGCAGCTCCTCCTTAGGGTTTTCATCTAAACTATGTCAAATTTCATATTCACAAACCACTCTAAAAAATAATTTCCATCTCTGACTTCTTACAAGAGTTTCATCTATATTTCTAGCATTATGAGGCCTGCTGAAGGCAAATCTATCTCCTGTTAGGCTGGTGGGGAGTTGACAGGAGTGTGGGGCTGGTTACATAAGAAGACTGTTCAAATGCCACATTCACACAGAAATAACGTAAGTGGCATGTATGCTGGTTCAGATGTGCTTACTATTTATATCTATGGTGAGGCCAAGGATATGTATTTTCCAGAGCTTTCTGGGTAGTTTCTGTGTCCAACCTCAGTTAAAAACAACAACAACATAACCCCAGAGCAGTAGAGAGTTATTATACTAAATGACAACTACTACTTGAAAAAAAAAGTACAAACTAAAAAAAGTACAAACTTAAACTCTTCCTATCGTAACAAAAATAGGGCTGTCAAGTGCAACATTATAAAAAACTAGTAAAATATTTTTTTCTCCACTTTTCCTAGTCATTATATTGCTGTCAGATAATAATCTAGATAGGGAATGATATTTTAGTATCATTACATGCTCTGATATACAAGGAAAGTTAGAATTTGCCCTTTACCCTTCCCTACTTCCTGTCAACTAAATAGGGCTTAAGAATCTCAGCTGGGCGTGGTGGCTCACGCCTGTAATCCCAGCACTTTGGGAGGCCGAGGTGGGTGGATCATGAGGTCAGGAGATCGAGACCATCCTGGCTAACACAGTGAAACTCTGCGTCTACTAAAAATACGAAAAATTAGCCAGGCATGGTGGCGGGCACCTGTAGTCCCAGCTCCTCTGGAGGCTGAGGCAGGAGAATGGAGTGAACCTGGGAGGCGGAGCTTGCAGTGAGCCGAGATGGCGCCACTGCACTCCAGCCTGGGCAACAGAGCAAGACTCCGTTTAAAAAAAAAAAAAAAATCTCACAGTATCACTTACTGTATAGTTTATCTTTTCATAAAAAGAGATACAACATTTCCTTTGAAACTATAAGTGCTATAGATGAAAATGGATTAATTTTCAAGTGTTTTTGGCATCCTAGATAAAATACAGAGGATTTCTATTTTTCTTAATTTACAGTTTCCATTATAGAACACAGGTCAAACTAAGTACCAATCATACAAAAACATGATTCTCAATCCTAGAGCAGGGCAAAAGCAAAAAAAAAAAAACTTCATCTTTCTTGGGTATTACTTAATCTTGGATTTGATTATTTCACATCATCAAAACCAAAATTGGCTGGCTCTCTAAAGTCAAGAGTAAAATGAAAAACCTGAAGACTCTGCTTGCCTCTCTCATAACCCTTGCTGCCCTCAGAACAGATATTTTTAAAAATTTACACTGCAGGCAGGGTGTCAGAAAATCTGATACCCACATTTCTTCCATTCCCTTGGTATATTTATTTTTAATGGGTGTGGGAAGAAGAGAATTGGAAATGTACCTCTGGCCACATATGAAAATAGAGGGGGTGGGGCTGAAGAGTCTTATTCTTGTATTATAATCCCATAGTCAGATCTCCTTTTTATGGGATTAGTTTTTTCCCTGATAAAGCTATATATTGCTGCTATGATCTGTGTGGAAACGTTCTAAAAATGTCCACTGTTCACAGGTGGAAGAAATGTAGGCTTTGAGGAGCTTTTATTTTCTATCACCATATCACTGGTTCTACTACCTAACCAGAGTCTTCAAAATCTCTGAAAAAGGAAATACTAAGCTTTTACTCATTAGAAATGAGCTAAGCTAAAAGAAGGACTCCTTAGAGAGAGAAAAAATGTAAGTTATTTAAGAAAACTTGAAGGAGGAAAAAGCTCAAGAATGAATATATGCCTAATTCATAAACTGAACAACTGTAATCGGGCACATCTTCTGTAGTGTGCTTTACTGAAAGTATAGTTTGGTAATAATAATGCGGTCTTTGAATTTTCAATATCTTTCCATCTCCAATTACGACAATTTGTTGGTGAAAATCTTATGAGATACTCGTTATGATGATTTATAATGACCAGAAATTATTTTATTACTTAACTTTTCCCTTTCATATTGGCTCTTATTTTGAAAAGTTAAAATTTTGTAGAATTCAAAAGATAATACAAAGTTTATTAGACAATGAACAGTGAATTATATGAGAAAACAATCTTGCAAATGAAGTCGAAATCACGACAAACTAAGGGAAGATAAAATTTTCAAGTCCTCAAAATGAGCGTAAACCTCATTTGTTGTATAAGAATATGTATGTCTAGAAAGAAACTATATGCTGTCAGGGAACAAGAACCATGCCTTATATCTCCTTTGTGTACTTCACTATGCTGAACACATGGCAGGTGCTCAAAAACCACACAGCAACTTTATATTCATCCTTAATTACATATTAACCACTGAAACTCTGTTCTATTAGTTAAAAATAAAAACATTCATGTTAGTATAAAGATATTACCTATAAGGATAGCCGTGGTACTTGGAACGAAATATTGAAAGTAGAAAACTGAAGAAGAAGACCACCAGGCCCAATCCCACTAGGCAAATTACTAGAAACAGACAGAAAATACCATTAGTGTCTAAAAATATGCAAATGAAACCCCAATTGTTTATATTTTTAAATGCATTCAATTACAGTATACTTACATTTAATAGTTCATGGTACATACAGGTACAACAAACAGGTATTTGGATACAGGTATCCACAATACAATGTGTTCATTATTTTCCACATTCTTCTCAATGAAAATGTACTATTTGTGGTATGAAAACAACAAAATTGACTGATCTAAGTCTTCTGGAGGTTTTCTTCTTTTATAGAGTTCTTACAAGTACTAACATGCCCCAGAGTGATCAAAACAAAACATGTTATAAACCACAAACAAGATTATTGCCTCTTGCGTTATGAAGCATTGGCTATATTAGCAGGAACATTTGCATTGTTAGAATGCTTAATATAATTTTGATCTTTTCCGATGCTATGCAATAATTTTAGGTTTTTGGTTAGTATTGCCTCAGTAGGAGCATGTTATAGAAAGCAAGGAATAAAAGCTTGGAGAGAGAAAATATGGTCTAAGTGAAAACCAGAGGGGAGAAAACTCCCTCCATGGCAGGTAATAGTGTCAAAATATTGTTACTGTTTGTCTTACAAAGAAACTGAGGACATATGTTATAGTCGAATGTGCTGCGGTCTAGGTTTTCAATATTCCTCTGTCCCAGGAAAGCTGAAAATACGAGCAGTACTTTATTTTCTCATTTCCTTTTTAGTATGATTGAGAAGATTTTACTCTAAAGCAGATGCATAATAAAATATGTTTCTTTTGCATATGTATTTTGGATATTTAAACAAGATTCACTGCAGTTAGTACAATCTAAACATGCTTATAAAATTTAAATAAATACTTAATCTGAGCCAATTAAAGTACGTTTAGAATAAAAGACAAAGATATTTAAATAAAATTTATTTAAATATATTCTATAAATAAGTAGAAATTAGTGTTAATCTCTTAAGAAATATCTAAACATCTTTTAAGAACACATAATTTGCACAATACACCTTTTATTCACTTCAGAGAATTCTAAACAATTTGAAAAATATTTGAAGTTATTCGTAAAATAGAGAAAGATTAAAGCAGAAGAAAATAAGGAAAATCAAACAGATCTATATGACTCTATAATAAGGAACCATGATTTTTAAAATTTTTTCCAATATATAAACGAAACCAAGTTTAACTGCAATTCCGACAATCATGGAGTACATAAGGTACGGCTTTGTCAAAATATGGTCTGCAAATGTGTCAATGTTTATGCAACTCTAAAGGAATATCTTCTAAGTTTTGAATATGAATTGTGAAACAACACAAACATTTAATAGCATCCAAGTGTAGCCTCTGACATTTCATTTCAGACAACACTCATGCAGCTGAACTTCAAATGAATATTGGGAGAAAATAAAGCAAAAAATGAGTTTGTGAGTATCATAAATTAAAAAAAATTTTTGAAAATTATAGAATATCCCTGTATGACACATACCAGGACCCAGATACAGCATAATAACAACTTTGTTTATAAAAACCTATAATTACAAAATTATTTACTCTATACTTCTCAAATCTGGCATTTTATCTAACACGTCTTTCTTTTCCTTCCATCTCCTTTTTTATTTTTCAGAAGAATAAAGCACTCTTTTCATTCCCTTTGCTCCTTTTTAGTAGCCCCATTGGGTTGTGCTCTATCAGAAATGAGCCTTGAAATGTGTGATCAAGTAAGACAGAAGATAATTACTTGATCCTATGCAGTGGAACAAAATAATGCTACTCAAGTACTTGTATATGGGAAGGGAGAGGAACTCAGTGTAGGGAGGGGTTAATAATTATTAAAGGAACCACGGCAGCCACATGAGATACTACACCTCTGAAAATAAAATGCCATAATGAGGCAGATGCATTCTGACCTGGGAAATATTAATCATAGTAGTTGTGCCACATCAAAAATAAAAATCACATCAAAAAGGAATAATTTGAAAGTTTTAAAATATGTTTTCCAGCTCACTTTCATACACACACATGCACATACACAACATGAATAAACAATTTGGGGGTGGGTGGGAGCTGGAGTTAGAGAAACATCTACCAAGAGAGGAGTTGGAAATGGTGATTTAATAAATTGAGTATCATATTGCTAAAATAAATATTGTAAGATTTAAAAATTTACTACATATTTCTTATTTACCTTAAGACAGGATATACAATAAACACATAATTAACAGTATCTCCTCCACACAGACCAATGGAACAGAATAGAAATCGCAGAAATAAAGCTGCACACTCTCAACCATCTGATCTTCAACAAAGTTGACAAAAACAAGCAATGGGGAAAGGACTCTCTATCCAATAAATGTTGCTGGGATAACTGGCTAGCCATATGCACAAGAATGAAACTTGGCCCCTACCCTTCACCATATAGATGAAAAGTAAATGTAAGACCTAAAACTTTAAAAATCCTAGAAGAAAACCTAGGAAATGCCTGTCTCAACATTGGCCTTGGCAAAGAATTTTTTTTACTAAGTCTACAAAGGCAATTGCAAATAAAAACTGGCAAGTGGGACTGATTAATGAGCCTCTGCACAGCAAAACAACAAGACAGAGTAAACAGACAACCTACAGAATGGGAGAAAATTTTTGCTAGCTATGCATCTGACAAACATCTAGTATCCAGAATCTACACAGAACTTAAATCCACAAGCAAAAAACAACCCCATTAAAAAGTAGAAAAAGGACATGAGCAGGTATTTCTTAAAAGACATACAAGTGGCCAGTAAACATATGAAAAAATGTTCATTATCATTACTCAGCAGAGAAATGCAAATCAAAACCACAATGAGATACCATCTCACTCCAGTCAGAATGGCTATGATTAGAGTCAAAAAGCACATACTGGTGAGGTGGTGGGAAAAAGGGAATGCTTATGCACTGTTGTCGGGAATGTAAATTAGAGCAGCTACTGTGGAAAACAGTTTCGAGATTTCTCAAAAAACTTAACACAGTGCTACCTTTGGCCCAGCAACCCCCTTACTGGGTATACACCCAAAGAAAAATAAATCACTCCACCAAAAAGACCCATGCACTCTTATGTTTACTACAGCCCTATGCACAACAGCAAAAAAATGAAATCAACCCAGGTTGATTCCATGGTGCATATATACCACATCAATGATGGACTAGATAAAGAAAATGTGGTATGTATGTACCATGGAATACTATGCAGCCAAAAAGAATAAAATCATCTCCTTTACATCAATAGGAATTCAGCTGGAGGCCATTATCCTAAGTGAATTAACACAGAAACAGAAAACCAAATACCTCATGTTCTCACTTGTAAGTGGGAGCTAAACATTGTGTATATATGAACATAAAGATGAGAACAGACACGACTAGAGTGGGGATGGAGTGAGGAGCGTGTAGGTTGAAAAATCACCTGTTTGGTACTAAGCTCATTATTGGCTGATGAGATCCTTACCTAAACCTCAGTATCATCCAAAATACCCATGGAACAAACTTATACATACACCCCCAAATCTAAAATAAATTATTAAAAAAATAGTATGTCCTCATAGGCATAATTTGTCAATCCTAAGGACATGATGTTTATTCAAAAGATAAATAAATAAAATTCAACATGATAAAGTAATCTGCTCCTTTCTTTTGTAGTTTCTTTAATACAATAGATGATACCATAGGAAAAGAGGGCAGTCTAAAGTGTGTATTACATCAAAAACATTTCTACCCCTAAGACTTTTAAGTATTTAGAAAGCACTATGATTTGTTTACACACATGTCACCCTAGCTAAAAACCCATGAAGTAAGTCTGGATTTTTATTTTAAATATCTTAATAAATACTCTTTTTCAGATACCTATACTGCTCATACATAAATTTTGGGTTTTAAAGAGAGTTCAGAAATGCAAAGAAAGAAAAAAATAACAGGTTTGTGGACATATCAAATCATATAGGGACTTGATATTAACTATAAAAAGGTCTGTGGCAGGAAACAATCGACTGTCCTTTGCTCCTCAGAGCACATTTTCCCTGTGTGTTCTTCTCTTTTTGCTAGAAAACTCTTTACTTCTCAAAAACCTCATACATGTTTTTCTACAACTGAGAGAAATGGTCTCATCAAACAAAAACCACAGAATTAACTTGCTTAAAAACATAATGCCGGAAAACTTGAGGGAGTTGTAAATCTTGGTAAATCAATGGAAAAGGCAAAGACCCTGGAAAAGATAGTATCAATAGATGCCTTTTAAAAAACGTTAAAGGAAGCTTTGGAACGAATAGAAAGGTAATAGAGTATCTCACTGTACAATACCTATGCAGAAGCTTCATCTAAGTCACGCTTTGAGTGCACCCCTGATTCTTGTAGCAGAGGGAATATGTTACATGCCAATAAAATCTCTGAAGACTCTGCCCTCAAAATTTTCCATCTCTCTGTGCCGGGTGGAATTACAACCAAGACTATGGCTTCAGCAGGGATGGATTAGAGCACCCTGAGAAGGGTGAAGGACAGCTCCACTTTATAAGCAAATCCACAGAAAACGACCCAGTCCCCCTTTGGAAGAAATATATTTTCAAGTATATGAACACATCCCAGCAATAGAAAAAAGTTAAAATCTTCTTCAAACCAGAACATTTCTTTAGAAGTTTGTTTACAAAGGGCTTTTATGTATTTCCCATTTGACTTAAATGAATCTTAAGACTAAAACGAAATTATAAAAATGGCAACACAGAGACTTACTCCGTCTTTTTCCAACATCGCCTTTCGAAGTTGCTGCTTCATTTAGAAGAACCATCCCCATGGTGATAGCGGCATCTGCAGTAGTTGTCAAGGAAGCCGTAGACATAGATGTGAATAAAATCTATTAATTTTTCTGGCTCTGAACACAATGTTCCAGAATGGTTAAATTACAAATGCACACAGAGGTAAATACAATCAATTACCTTTATATAACACAAAATTACCATTCTTTGTGAGCAAATATGCCTTAATTTTAAAAATTTATAACCTGAAACTTCAATTTGTGATATATTGAGAAGCTAATTCCAAAGGTTCTTAAATTCCCGGATTTTCATAGCACATATAAACTATATGGACTCTCAAAACCAGTTACCACATTTCACATTATACATAAAGATATGCACTGCTTATAGACATGGCACATGTCATTGACACATTTCATTTTCATAACGTGTGTGTACACAGCTTTTTCTTCTAAATGCATTTTTTCATAGATTTTGTTTAGTTGAAATCTTTATGAAGGTCAGGTATCATGTCACTTGAAAATCTGGGGTTATACAATTAACAATCTTACAAAAGCAAACAAGCATATTATAATAAAACAATTTAATGAATCTACGAGGACCCTGAGCTAGTCAGCTAACTGATACCTTAAGAATGAGACCACAAAATTACTTGTTTTTAACACCTGCTTGCAACAGGATGGATATATTCATGCTATGTTGAATAATGCCAGAATTAAGAAAATGATGGGAAATTTTCATCTTCATAAAAACATTCTTTGCCATGTCATTACAACATTTTTCACATTGTCGACTCTTAAGATTTTAGAACTCATCAATTCTGAAAATATATTTATGTATTTTGCCCAAGCGATTAATGGACTAAAAATTGAAGAGAAAAATGAAACAATTCTAGCCCAGAACCTCCTCAATTTGCTTAATTTCATTATGATTCCCTTGTATTTGTTTCTACTGCCATTTGTGTATAAACAGCATCAATGAATCTCCTGTGCAGGATGTCTCTATCAACAAAAGCTCAAAGGATAGTATTGGGCAATATACCAGCAAGTGGAGGAGGTCAGAGAAAATTCTGCAGAGAACATTTCCTCTCTGAGTCTTGTTTTTATAACCATATTATTGAAATTCTAATTAGTAATAAATTATAATGTTCATATTTGAGTCTGTCTTCATGACCATATTATCCAACTTCTGGATAAGGATAAATGCCTGACTTCTCTAGTAAGGCATTTATGCTTCCATGACCTCTCTATACAAACGGTTTTTCAAACTATTTTATTTGTTTTAGCTTTGGAACCCTTTCTAGAAAAAAGGAAAATAAAGAAAAACTTATGTTTGGGGGCCTAACATATACAAGAGAAAAGCCCCTGCCACCCCTGCACAACATCAACCCTCCCACCATACACATACCATAGACTAGCACTAAACTTTTAGAGATCCATGCTACACAGCTTGAAAAACACTGAAATTTTTATGAAATTCCTGCCTTTCAATCATGTAGGCAGTAGCCTGAAAAGAATATTGTAAGAGAATGACTGTTTTGTATCACCAGTATGGTAGTCTGTAGACTTTAAATTAAATCCATTATTAAAGTGTTTTGGACCATCTACTTGTATACATTACCCCGAATCCACAGACATGGGACATTGTTAACAAGATGATAAAAATTAAAAACTTGTTTCACTAAAACTGTTCATATGTAGGAGATTTCTACTGCTTAAAACTCAGTTTTCTAGAGCAGATAGATGTGACTGATACGGATCCTTAACAAGGAGTTACTAAGTTTCCCCTTTAATCATTTTTTCTGCAATATCTTTTATATGCATGTATAAATTTTTATCTACACATTTAAATACACATATTTAAACTAATAATTCAAATAGAATTGCAGATTATTTTACTATGACTTTTAATTTTTTTTTTTAATTTTTAGAGACACAGTTTCACTTTGTAGCCCAGGCTGCAGTGCAGTGGCACGATCTTGATTCACTGCAACCTCTGCCTCCCAGATTCAAGTGGTTCTCATGCCTCAGTGTCTCGAGTGGCTGGGAGATCACAGGAGTGCACCGCCATGCCCGGATAACTTTAGTATTTTAGTAGAGATGGGGTTTCGCCATGCTGGCCAGGTTGGTCTTGAACTCCTGGCCTCAAGTGGTCTGCCTGCCTCGGTCTCCCAAAGTGCTGGGATTACAGTTGTGAGCCACCGCGCCCAGCTACTATGACATTTTTAAATATTAAAAACATAAATGGCATTTAAGATGAATTTATGTAGACATTAAAAGTAAAACATACATTCATTTTATGATTCATCTGCTAAGCAGCTTCCTCAATTCGATTAATGAATCATGGGGGAAATGGCAGTATTTCTATTACTGGGGAATATAAAGCCTACAAAATAAAATGTATGACAGTTTTAATGGGAGTAAAGCAATATATTAGTATGTTCTTAGGGTCAAATTTTATACACATATAAATGCACATGTACACAAACATGTTATCGGTTTATACACACACAAAGCCATGAACTCAGGGAAAAGTATATTTTACAGGGCATTAATTATGGTCACCCAAGTATAACATATCCCTATAAATGTATCTTCATATCATTTTTACTACTCTCCCTCTGTATTGTTACAATGTTGAAAACTATGAGTAACATGTTCCTCATTTGAATTGCTTAAATTCAAACAATGTGGTAACAGAAAATTACGTACATTTTCGTAAGAGTATACCATATTTTATTGCTTTATCTTACTGATGGCATTTGTTTCCAAATGCTTGCTACTACAAACATTCCTGCAAAGAATATATTTTCACAGGTCTCCTAGTGTACATGTGCAATATTTTCTCCATGGTCTATAACCATAAGTGGAATTTTTGAGAGGTTTGGTAAGTGTATTTTCAAATTCGCTACGTACAATCATACTGCTCTCTGAAATGAGCAATGTTAGTTCAAGTTTTCTTACATTTCACTAACACAATACTACCCAATTACTGATTTTATCAAACTGATAAGGAAAGAGTTGTACGAATAGCTCACCACTTGGTTCTGAGCATCTTTTGATATGTTCATTCCTCTTTTTTGGGTTTAATCTTTGGCACACTGCTTGGTGGTTTTTTTTTTTTTCCCCCCTCCTGTTTTTCCAAAAGCACAGTTGCTTTTTCTTAACTTGGAGGACAACATTTTTTTTTCTAGATACGAATTGACTGAAGTATTGCATTCAGATTCTCCTTTATATTTGTATTTTAAATTATTCTGTCATGTAGAAAACTTTAATTTTAATGTGGCCAAATTTATACATCTTTTCCTTTATGAGTTTTGGTGGTTGTTTCCTGCTTTAGAAATTAAATCCTCCTTCTAGGTTTCTAGCCTTTTCTCCTAATACCTTCAAAGCAAGTCAGGTAATAAGGAGATCTTTGAACTTGTTATTCCCACTGCCTGAGGTACTTTTCCCTGGGATGGCCATGTAATTTACTCCCTCACTTCCACTGGGTCTCTGTTCAAATTCAATCTTGTCAGAGACGCCTCCTCTCACCTTTACTCTGATTTTTTTTATTATAAAATTGTTTTTGAAAGAAATTTCAGATTGTATACGTTTTAAATGTACTTATTGTCTTTGTTCTAGTACTACAATTTTAGCTCCAAAAGGGCAAGAACTTTGTTTTATTCACTATCTTACCCAGTATCAATAACACACTGACGCAGACATTACCATCTGTTTACAAACAAGGAAACTGAAGCCCAGAGAAGTTTAAACAACTTGCTCAAAGTCACAAAACTAAAGAGTGAAAGATGCAAAGCAAAAAAGCACAAAAGTAATGAAGTAAGATGATATCAGGATTAGATGAAAATGATAACAAGCATTGGGCAAAGAACATAATTGCTAGCCCAGTTTCAGCATGAAATATCTTCAGGCTAAGCATAAAAATCTTTTTCATAAAGCACAGAGCAATCAAATACATTTTACTACTCCATAAACATATTCCAGATCTTACAAATAAGTTTGCAGTAACTTATTTGTTAAAAATTGCCATTTCAAAGATGTCTATGAATTTACCTTTATATCACTTATGTTTCACACTGCTTTAAATCATTTTTATAATTTACTATTTTTGTTGGGAGCAAATGCAGTAACAATATAGCATTTTTCAAATTATATGAGTTAAAAAAATATGCAGACTCCCTATTAACAGGGCAGAAAGGGAGCAGAAACCCCAAGTCTAACATGAAAATTTTAAGATTTCAGCATGTCAAAAACCTCAGCAAATCATCAATTATCATTAATTATATGTGCCAGAAGTATGCTCATGAACTACACTCCTATAAAGCTATTCCCAAATAAATAAGGCAAAATATAAAATACTGAAAAGACTTAATATACATACAAAAATCTATTTTAGAATAATTTATATAGCGAAAAATTAAAATGTAAATGTCCAACTATAACATATGAGATATTTTTATGACAGGTTAACTAGCCATATAAAAGGAAATTGACAAAAATTCTTAATAACAAAGCAAGAGGCCAGGCGCAGTGGCTCACGCCTGTAATCCCAGCATTTTGGGAAGCCGAGGCAGGCGGATCACAAGGTCAGGAGTTCAAGACCAGCCTGGCCAATATGGTGAAATCCCGTCTCTATTAAGAATACAAAAATTAGCCAGGCATGGTGGCGCGTGCCTGTGGTGCCAGCTGCTCAGGAGGCTGAGGCAGAGGAGTTGCTTGAACCTGGGAGGCAGAGGTTGCAGTGAGCTGAGATTGCACCACCGCACTCCAGCCTGGGCAACAGAGTGAGACTCCCTCTCAAAAAAAAAAAAAAAGAAAAAAGAAAAAAAAAAGCAAGATATACTAATAGTAATTTTGTCACCATACCAAGTGAAAAGATGTATATGTTTGTATAATATGTATAAAAGTATATATAAAACCTGACTCCTTTAAAACAAATGCAAAGAAATGATTGCAGGGAATGAAAGATAAAAATAGTAACTGTTCATGGGTGAGTTAATAAAAGTGTGGATTTTTGTTTTCTTTATTGACCACAGCCTATAGAGCAGAAATTGCCATACTTTTTCAGGAAAGAGTCACAAATATTTTCCAGCTATGCAAGTCATATGGAGTCTGTTGCTATTACTCAACTTGTTGTAGTGCAAAAGTAGTCACAGGCAATACATAAATGAATGGGTGTTTCTGTGTTCCAATAAAACTTTATTTACAAAAATAGCAGGCAGGTTGGATTGGGCCTGAACTGGTCCTAGTTTGCCAAACCCTGCTGTAAAGATTTTAAGGTGATGTCAAAAAAACTGTATACCATTATGTCTCACTGGAATTTAGCTTTGTTCTTGACAATTTTTAAAAATGCAAGAATTTAGTACACATTTGTGCACATAATCTTAAAGTGGGAATTTTAAAGCAAAGGGATTACTAGACATAGATTATATACAACCTCAAGATAAAATGTTTTGTTAGAAATCAGCGGGGTCAGTAAGTAAGTATGATCTCTTTCTCAGAATGTTTCTTGCAAAAGTGAGTTTTCTAAGCTTTAACAAGAAAAGAGCAGTGAGCCGTTTAAAAACCTGATGGGTGTAATTAAGACATATGAATTATACTAAAATGGCTTTAAGCTCGCTAACCCTCCCTCTCTATTATTTAAAGATACATTTTTTAACTCAAGGCCTTTAGGAGTTGAGAATCGTTTAGCTTAAATTTCATTGTATTAACTGAAACATTTTTGGCTGAAAAAGAGACTGAATAATACTTACCATTTGGGGAAAATTACATTTGTAACATAAAAATCTTAATTTTTATATGCAGGAAGAAGCTAGATGATCATCTCTCAGTGTTCTTACGTGGCATTTCTTTCACTGAGTGGAAGGCTGAATGATTAATTAATGAAAGACCCTCCAAATCTGAAAAGATTCTACGTCTGACCAAAAAGAATGTTATGTTCTTTTTTGGTCATTAAATTGATGGGTGTAGCCATCTAGCTTTGCCTTATTGGAATATCCCAGCATTAAAAGAAAATAACAGATGGACCTCTACCCTTTATCCTATACACACATACTTTGGCCTAGTTTTTGTATTACTTTGCACATTTTTATTGATTAATATCATGGCAATATATATTTAAATCACTGTGCACACTTCAGTTTCTTTGCTGATCCTGTTGATCATTTTCCTACTGCTTAGTCAAAATACTGACATGATCCCACATAAAAAAGCTGCTATTTGTGTAAATTACATACAATACCCAGAGGCACTGAGCATTCTACAGAATTAGTAACGAATATATTTACAAAACATTATAATCCCTTCTCAATTGCATATGGTAAGTTTACTGTTGCTCCTAGGAATGGAATCAAGATGTTTTCAATTTAAAGATAAATGTAAATAGACGTTGAAAAAAATGTTAGCACATTATAGAAGACTTACTTAAAGAATTCTAAATCTAAAATTTTCAACTGCATCTATCATTGATTTTTTTCTATAGTATGTTTCTCCTTGGATATAACATATTAAAAGAAATGTTTGCTCTCTATAATAGACTAGAAACAGATGCGAATAAAATCATATTCTTTCATAATAAATGGAAAAAATGTTTTGCTCACAGAAAATGCAATGTTATCTTTATAAGAATAAAAATTTTAAATTGCTAGTATAACCTTTACTTTTATATAAATAATTTTACTTCTAATATTTATATAAATAATTTTACTTCTAACTATTATTTATTTCATGTCATTTTCTTGAGATCCTCTAACTTAGGTCAGAGATTATATAGTTGACACTAAAGCTTATCCTAGAACTCACGTGTTCTATATCCACTCATACAGAGAGACCATATCTTGGTGAATTCAGTGGGAACATTACTGTCTACGGAAACTAATTTGATCTGGTTGAAATTTTAAATGAAATTTTAAATGACATAGTTCTGCCCCTCCTGGACTGACTACTGATAGAAAAAAAGGCAGATTAGTTAGGACAGTAAAATCATACATATCTGCAAACATTTCTCTAAATGTGAAATGAAGGTGCCTTTTTATTTTAGAAAACCACTACTTGTAATTACATGTCTGTTTTATTGTGCCATATTTATAAGTGTATTTAGTAAGAAAAGCAGATTTAAGATTATCTCATTAAAATCATACATGAGGTTTTGGATTTTAAGAACATTCTATAATCAAAAACATATCCTACCTTAATTTTATCATTTGATACCACAGTTCAAATTCTCTACTTTGGGAAATTATATAGAGTTTTAAACACAATTTCATATATTTCATATACATACTAATTCTTCCAATTATGGTTTCAAAAACTGCATATTTTCACTTCATGATATTCCACTTAAGATCCATGTGCCTCAAGCCTGAGTCTACTGAATTTTGGACATTTGAAAACTTTTTAAGAACATAATTGTAAATGAAGAATTATTTGCACTGTCATTTGTTGTGTGTCTTTCTCTTCCTTTAGACTGTAAATGCCACACCATCAGACATGTTGTCAGGTTTTGTGACTCTTGTATCTCAGCACATAGCACATGCACCTGCGTGTATGTGTGTATTTATGTTTACGTATCCCCACACACATTTGTTTTTATACTGCTAGAGGATATTGTCTTCTGTACAAAAATACGATAGAATAACTAAAGAAATATCGCCGGGCGCGGTGGCTCATGCCTGTAATCCCAGCACTTTGGGAGGCCAAGGTGGGCGGATCACGAGGTCAGGAGATCGACACAGTGAAACCCCGTCTCTACTAAAAATACAAAAAAAAAAAAAAAAAAAACAACCCATTAGCCGGGTGTGGCAGCGTGCACCTGTAGTCCCAGCTACTTGGGAGGCTGAGGCAGGAGAATGGCATGAACCCGGAAGGCAGAGCTTGCAGTGAGTGGAGATTGCGCCACTGCACAGCCTGGGCGACCAAGTGAGACTCCGTCTCAAAAAATAAAAATAAAAAATAAATCAACATATCCACTGTATCTTTATTATGATGATCTTTTCAGGTATTTACAACAAATACACACAATATATAATTTGGTGAGAACATTACTGGCCTATTCACCACAGAGGTTTTGATTTATTGGCAAAATATTACTACGTAGAAAAACAATGGGTTAAAAGTTTTAAGTTCTTGACTCTTCAACTGATTGGCTTTATGATCTTAAGCAATTTAAACAAATTAATCCCTTTCTCATCAACCAATTATGAGGCCTAATCAATCTTAGGAACTTTTTTGGGCTAAACATTCCCTTCCAAATCTTGTTTTCCTCCATATTTCTATCCTACAACACATAGCTGAACTTCAGAATCATCTCTGATTCCTGTTCTTGAAACTTACTTGTGACATTTATTATCAATTTTGTTTCTTGTTCCTCTAAAACAGCAGCTGAGTTACTCTCCATTCCCTTACTTAGGTTCATGCTGGAGGATGAACCATTGCCAGCAGCCAGAACGACTGCCAGCGACTCCTGCTTCCTTTGCTCTACCTTCTCTACCCTATCCTTAATATTATTACAGGAGCAAGCCTCCATTGGCTTTCTGTTCCCTAAACAGGCATGACGCTACTATTTCCCTTTCCACAGCCAAATTTATCAAGAAGACATGCGGGGCTCAACCTCGTAATACTTCAAAAAGAATTCGTAAGTTACCCAATGCCAAATATGTAAAATTGGCATATTAATTGCACTGCATCTACTACATGTAGCTAAGATTCAAATTTCTCAGCAAGGTTTTCATTATCCAGCCTAACCAAACTTTCACCAATCTCCTCAAAATTTGTATTCCAGCCTTGATGAATTTATCTTCCTGCAATAAAGAATATTCGCTGTCATTTTGATTGTGTACCTGTTGTATCTTCTACCAAAATAGCCTCCTTACTCATTTCTCTGTCTCTGAAACTCCTTTTTATACTTCAATATCCAGCTGAAAAGTCAGTGCCAATTCTCTAGACAGGGAGTTAGTTCCTCTCTTGCTACTTCCTTTGCCTTCGCATACATTTGTCTCACTGTATTATAAGTATTTTTCTGTCACCCTACCTTTCTGTAAACAGCAAGTATCTCATTCACATTTGCGTTAGATGGTGAAAGCATTAAAAAAAGGAAAAATAAATGAAATAAAAATGAATTTTTACTTGCAAAAATATAAAGCCCTATGTAAGTTATTTTTAGATGGTTTATATTCCATATTAAAATATAATGTTTCTTATTTTTTCATATAGTTTTCTCTCAAGGACTACTTAGGATTGTTTTCTTAAATAAGATACTGAAAAAATAAAACACTACTGATATGGAGATATTTTTATTCTTAGTAAATATAAATCTATAACCTATGATACAAAATGCTCCATCTGTTTTCTCTTATGATTTTTTCAGCAAAACTTTGTATATAGCAACTGCATCTGATAATCTGACTTACTAAACTGGGACAAGAAATCCAAAAGATAGAAATGTTCTCTCTACAGATAAATGAAAAGTAATCATCTGGTATTTGTAATTTTTTGCCAGAAGAAAACAAAATACACAAATTACAAAGAAAATATGGATTGTTCAAAAAGTAGCAGTAGACTGTCAAATGAAACTAGAATCAGAAATTATTGAAAAATAACTTCTCTTTTTTTTGGAGACGGGGTCTCACTCTATCGCCCAGATTCAAGTGTAGTGTGTGATCACAGCTCACTGCAGCCTTGACCTCCCGGGCTCAAGTGATCCTCCTGCCTCCGCCTCCCAAGTAGCTAGAACCACAGGTGTATGCCATCACATCTGGCTAATTTTGTAATTTTTTGTAGAGACAGGATTCCCCCTACTGTTGTCCAGGCTGGTCTCAAACTCCTCAACTAAAGTGATCAGCCTGCGAAAGTGCTGGGATTGCAGGCATGAACCACTGTGCCTGGACTTCTTTTAAAGTTTTACTGATAATGAGTCCACCATTTTAAAAGAATTTTTCTCTTTCTTAGTAATAGATATGTCTAAAAAAACACAGGAAAAATGAAGCAACAAGTAATGACTATTAGCATAAAGAGAATAGAGACTTTTAATTCTTTTATGTATCACTGCTAAGATCTATATAAAAAAATTCATACTGCTTGTGAAATTTCTTTGAATCCTAAATCTCAGCTTGATGTCAATGATCCATGAAATTAAACCTTGGAGAATTCCTGCCATACAATAAAAGGATGATCTCAACACAGCTTTTCATCCTTCAGCTCGGTATTCCTGATGTGTTTCGATAAAGTCATCACTTTATCCAGATAAAGTATACTGCTAAGATGCTACATCATGGATTGAAACAAGTTAGGAAAAAAAACCAAAAAAAACAAAAAGAAGCTATAATATTTAAATAAATGAGTTAAAAACTTACCTGCAACAAATGCTTTATGTTTCTATCCATTTGCTTTAATGTTAACATGTTTTGCTTCCTGAATAAATAGTAAGTCGAGAGTAAATACAGCTTTGCCCTTATTTTTTAATAGAGAGGAGTAGATATGTCTATAAACATATACACAAAGACTTCCTTTTCTCACAGAAGGCACCTCTGATGTGCAGAAAGCATTAATCTCTTACCATATTAAAGCAGGTGTGCAGAAACTGAGCATTTGTTGAAAAATACAACAAAATTTGTATTTCCAATTCCAGTCTATGAGACAAACTAGAGCCAAACTAGTACTCCTCACAGTAGTTTCTTAATTTTGAAACCATAAAGCATACAGGCAAGTAAGTAAATGTAAGCAAGAAATGGGCTGCAGATATGCCCAATTTCACGTATGTATCCAAGCATGCATCATCAAGGGTGGAAGAAATAAAAATGTTGAAAATGGAGACAGACATAGGAAGAAGATGGTCAGTGTTGTTCAATGAGTTTCAGAAAGATATCTTTTCGTTCTCCTGCAATATAAACGCGATTTGTAATCTTGTTCTTCTCAACTTCATTCCTTCGTTTTCATTAAAGCTTGAAAAACAATGCCTTTTTATTATCTTATAAGTTATACAATTTAACGGGTTCAAAAATGTTGCTCTAGAAAAATTAAGTCATTTCAATGTTTACATTTCAAGTTTTAGAATTTCGATAAATTTTATTAGAAGATGATTTTTTTTTTCCTGGTCATCTACACCTTTGTCAAAAGCTAGGTGTATTTGTTCTCACGCTGCTAATAAAGATATACATGAGCTTGGGTAATTTATAAAGAAACAAAGGTTTAACGACTCACAGTTCCATATGGCTGCGGAAGCCTCACAATCATGGTGAAAGGCACATCTTAGATGGCAGCAGGAAAGAGACAGCATGTGCAGGGGAATGCCCCTTTATAATACCATCAGATCTCATGAGACTTACTCATTATCATGAGAACATCATGTGAAAAACCCACCCCCAAAATTCAATTACCTCCCACTGGATCCCTCCCATGACAAGTGGGGATTATTACAATTCAAGGTGAGATTTAGGTGGGGACACAGAGCCAAACCATATCACTAAGGAATCAACCCATATATATGTATTTATGCTTATTATCTGTGGCCACCAAAGTTCAGAGTAAGAAAGAAGGGAAAACAGAGGAATAAACCAACTAGCCTTTTGTGATTATTGGATGCTTAATGTGTGCTATCTCATTTCTTCACACAGAAATCCCGTGTGGTCAGTATTGCTAATCCTGATTTTACAAACGAGGAAGTCTTTGAGCTTCTTGAGAATTCCAAGTGCTTCAAACATTTTCCATCCCTTTTCCCCACCATACCATAATCACTATATACCACCACTTGATGCAGTGCCTAAAACACAGTAAGCAAATAAAATAGATTGCTTGAATAAACTGAAGGGGTCAAATAAGTCTTTGCCGGTAGATTTTTAAAAATGCATTGTTATGACACAACAAAGTAATAAAATCCAAAAACTTCAATGTTGTTAAAAAGATAGTACTTTTCCTCCAGATTAAAAATAATAGGCATGACTAACATTCATTGGTGAAATTATATGTCACACACCATAATAAAGTATTGTACATAAAACTGAAGTACTTGAACACAAGATAGACCATGAAAAAGACAAGTGAATTCTAATTCTAGCTCAAGTGGGCTTCCCTAACATAAGCCCTTTGTGGGCTCTAGTTTTCCTACATATAAAATGAGGTTTGCCCTAGATGAATTCAAAGATACTTAAAGATTTACACCTTTGGTTATATACAGTACTGGACAATTTGGTCTAGACTACACATTTGAATATGAATCTTAGTAACCAGGATATTAGTAATCAAATTTTATAAAGGATACTAGAGGCACACATTAAATTCTCATAATGAGAATCAATGTTCCCCCAAAACAGTGTCCAAACTAATTTTATTTCATTCTAAGAACATTCACATTAGATGCTTAACCTTACCTTTTTCTTACCCTGCTACTATTTTTTATCCTGTTACATTCTTCATCCTTCTAACTCCAAATCATAAATTACATTGTATGATCTGATTCACAACACTTAGTCTGACTCACTCTGATATGTTCCAAAAAGGCATGTTGAACCACTCTAAATCTCCTTCTTCTGACATACCATATATTTAAGGGGAGCAGTACGAAAATACCTTTTTTAAGCTGCTATTTATATCATAAGGCACTTTTTTCTCGCCATTAGGATGCTATACGGAAAAGCCATATAAACTTGAAAAAATCTAGCCAGAGATCATCAATGTAGAGTAAAAGTAATACTCTGAAATTCAACACTCAGTAAAAAAAAATTATGATCTGTTAATGATACTGAATAGCAACAAATTATACTGTAATAGGAAATAATTAGCATAAAAAATAAAAATTAGTCATATAGTACAGCCTAAAATTTAATGTCTCTTAAAAGTCTTGATATTTACTGCCAGGAAAAATGTCAATTTAAAAACATGTAGCTTTAGTTTGCCCTTTTCAATTCGTTGGTATCTTAAAAGGATACTCAGTACCAGAATAATGTGTGATTCTGCCACAAACTGAGCCTGGCTGCTCCCATGAATGTAGCTCTATAAAAGAAGACAAACAGAAATTACAGTCTGAGAAAGCCTCATAATTATTTTGTAGTTTTAAGTCATGAAGATAAACAATGGAAAAATCTAATTCGATTTTTACTAATTTTTTATTACTTTCTACTAAGTTCCAATTATTTTAAATAACTATTAGTTAAATGCAAATAGATGACAGTGTTGGTTGATGATACTATTGTAAACTCTAGGTGGCAACTAAGTATCAAAAGCAAACTTAATATAACTTGTTAAAGGATTTATCACAAACATACACACATAAAATATGATTCCTGTAGAGGTATTGCAAAAGTACAAAATATAGTAAAACATTTTTATGATTTTTCATCCTTTAAGTTAGAGATGACCAAATGTCTAATCACTCCTTTCCACATTATCAAAGTTTTTAAAATACGGAGTCAGCTTTATAAATGCACATAATTCATTATAGCATTTAAATTTTTTCAAAACAAAATTATTAAAATTGTTTTCACCCTATTGAGTAGTATATAGTTGATAACAGTTGATTATAGAAAATCCAACAGAAATCTCCATCTAGATTATTTGGCTTCTAAATTGATTCCCATGATTATTTCTGCTGATAATCTCTCTTACGAATATCAGTGACTATGCAGTTGTTTTAAATAAATGTCCTATTTTCTATTTATATAAAAAAAAACTGGAGAAAAAATATAACACCTTACAGTATAAATCAATGCCTCAACTTTTACATCATTTATGATGTATAATTGTATCACATGCTTCAGATAGTTTTCTGAAGGTATCTGTTTTTTTTCTCTTCTTCAAACTTTTTCAGGGGGTACATGTGCAGATTTGTTACATGGGAAATTGCATGTTGCTGGAATTTGATGTACAAATGATTTTGTCTCCCAGGCAGTGAGTAAAGTACCTGATAGGTAGTTTTTCAATCCTCACTTTCCTCCCACCCTCCAACCTCAAGCCCCAGGGTCTACTGTTCCCCTCTCTGTCCATGTGTACTCAATGTTTAGCTACTACTTACAAGTTAAGAAGATGTGGTACTTGGTTTTCTGTTACTGCATTAATTTGCTTAGGATAATGCCCTCCTGCTGCATTCATGTTGCTACAAAGGACATAATTTCATTTTCTATGGCTGTGTACTATTCCATGGTGTATATGTACCACATTTTTTTAATCCAGTCCACTGTTGATTGACAATCACATAAAGTAGTTATTACCTGTCATCTTCCAAATGAGGAAACTGAGACTTAGAAAAATTTACCTAACTTGTTCAAGATTGCACTAGTTCAAGACTAGTAACTGATGAAGTTTGGACTGAAACCTAGGACTGTTTGTATAGGTATGTATGCCCTTTCCACCATATAGTAACAACTTACCAAAACACAGGAGGAACGTCAAGTAAAACTTTGTAAAAACTTTAATTAAATGTTGACAGTTAAAGTAATTAACATCAATATTTACATCACTGACTAACATATCTGAGTTTAACAGTACAGGATACTATGGCCAAATTTACATAACAACTGCAAAATAGTTTGCCTCTCTGAAGATCACAAATTTAGAGAATAACTTCAGACGTCTTCTAGGTGAGTGATTTATAATCTCTTCTGTTTATTTTCAGTAACAGTATCTTCTCTGATCAATCTTTTGTCAAGGTCATCAATGGACTCCCCCATTACCAAATCCTATGGTCATATCTCAATCTTCCTAGCCTTAATCTACCTGAAAAATCTGCTTCATCTGACCACTCATTCTCTTTAATATTTTCTTCACTTGACTTCCAGGACCCCAATCTTGAGGATGATTCTACCTCATTGGCTCTTCCTCCTCCGGAAGGAGAAGGCTGTTCCTTTCCTTCTTTCTAGAGTCTGGAGTATCTCAGAGCTCAACAGGCTTAGGCCTCTTCTCTCTACTCAGCCTTCCCAGGTGTTGTCATCCAGTTTCATGGCTTTAATTATGTCTATATTGATTCTCACATTAGAATCTAATCTGATACACTGGAAGTCTGATAACAGCTAAAATGAAACTCCTGATATCCCTTTCTATCCCAGCATCTGCTTCTGTCCCATTCTCCCCTAACTCAGGAGAGTAACTTAATTTTTCCAGTTGTTTAGGCAAAAATCCTGGAATCACCTTTGTGTCTCTGTCCTTACTTTTCTTTCACTCTTTTCCTTGCCTTTATTCCCTCCTTCTCTCCTCCCTCCCTCCCTCCCTCTCCACACACCCAATCATTCAGAAAATACTGTTGGCTCTACTTTCAAAATTCATTCCAAATTCAACCACTTTTCACCGCTACCAGGAAGAAATAGCAAAGGAGGCTAAAATATAAGGCCCAAAGATTTGTCTGATCCAGCCACTCATCATCTCTTGCCTAGATGATTGCAATAGCCTCCTTTATTCTCCCTGACTCTACCCTAGAGTTGATCTGTCATTCAGATGAATACTGTCAAAACTATCCTATCATTACTTTGCTCAGAACCCTTCAATGCTTTCTCAGATGTGTGAGAAAAACATCATATCATGTAATGCATTTTGTGTTTCCAGTCACAATAACAAGAAACCTATGTATTTCTTTTCAATTTAAAAATGCAGCTAGGTTAAAATAAATCACACTTTGTCCTTAGAGACTTATTTCATGAAACTGATCTATAACACTTGTAGCTTATTTCTTGTATACACAAGGCAGGAGAGAGGAAAGGCTTTGGAGACAGTCCTGAATTTGCCACCTACTAACTGTGTTATTATGAACAAAGTACTTAACCTCAATTATTTTTAAAATAGGATTAAGAGGATATTCCTCAAGATACTTTACTATAAATCAAGTAAGATAGTATGATATACAGTAGTGTAATTGATCAAATGTAATCAAACAAATCATTTCATAGTTTCCACTTCAACAAACTTTGTATCTTGTTCACTTGATCTTAGCCAAAAGGCCGAGAAGCTGTTTTTATCTTCTAAACAAACAGCATTCAGAAATTCATTTCCTTTTCACAAGTGAACTTAGTGTGTTGAACTGATAGTATACCTTCCTGAATATTATATTTTAAAACTAACATTTGACTTTTGTACATCTTTTTTTGTGTGTGTCTTCAAAATCACATCAAAACCAGATACCCTACAAGCCTTCAGGATTTACTTAGCTTGAATTTGTTTGCAAATATTTAATTGATCAATTAGTATGTATCAGGCACCAATTCAGGCAACAGAAATCCAGCAGTTATAGGAAAAAATACCTATATTCTCAAGCAGCTTACAAATTACACAAATTACAGCTACACAAATTACAAGAATACATTTTGTCTACTAATGTGCAACAAAGAGATTATTAGCACACACCAAAAGCTATAAGAGTAAGCACAAGAATACCAATGAGTAAGTATTGCAAAAGTCTTAAGGACTGACCTTAGATAGTTAGCTTTCATTTATGGGGCCCTTGAAGCAATGACTTAATTCACCTAAAATTAACCTTAGGTCTGCGATTTTAAGCTGGTCTTAAAAATTTGTATCTAACAGATGCATACACTTTCAAAATCCTTTGAAAGAGGGAATATTGAATAATGAATTCCCTGAAAGCTAAAGCATGATGCTCATTTATTTATTTTCCTCTCTGATTTTTTACTAATTCTCATGAGTGAGGGATGTATCAGTAACTCAGGATAATTTATTCCAAAATATATATTTAACTTGTATTTATAAGGGCAATGCATTTTCAGATCAGGTGAATAGTCAAGAAAAAAATGTGTGCAGGCTTTGATAATGGATACCGATCAATTCTTCCAAAGGAACAAATATTTTGAGAAACCATTAATATAAATGTTTTTTAGTTGTCTAATCCATTGAATATTTCTTTTCTTTTTCTTTTGTTTTTGAGACAAAGTTTCACGCTTTTCACCCAGGCTGGACTGCAGTGGCCTGATCTTGGCTCACTGCAACCTCCGCCTCCTGGGTTCAAGCGATTATCCTGCCTCAGCCTCCCGAGTAGCTGGGATTACAGGTGTGCACCACCATGCCTGGCTAATTTTTGTATTTTTAGTAGAGATAGGGTTTTACCACGTTGGCCAGGCTGGTCTCAAACTCCTGACCTCAAGTGATCCGGCCAGTTTGGCCTCCCAAAGTGCTGGGATTACAGGCGTGAGCCACTGCACCTGGCCCCATTGAATATTTCATAGAGCATATGAACCAACATAAAATAAAAAGGGATTCAATAAAAAAATGTTTCATAAAAATAAGGTTATAACAAAATTCATTACCATGACTCATGACTTACTTAAAGCCCAATTTTATGTAGAAGAAAAATAGCATAGCATAATATGAAAAAACAATATATATGAATGATACTATGTTCTTAATTTCAAGTAACATACTTGAAAATAAATTATATATTTTGTTTAATATAGTGTTTCTATACCTCTTATATGGCAATATCAAGAATGAATAAAAGTAAAATGGAAATTAAACTAAATATACTATACATCAGTATGTGAAATAAACCTGATTTCACTTAATTACTAAATTCTTGGGAAGATGACACCAGTCAGTACGTTCTGCTTTTTCAACATTTTTAAACCGTGCTAGTAGTAAATACTCCTTAAGGAGTCCTTTTAAACACGTAATGTTCTGAAAATAAGAATGGCTATGGTGGACCAAAAGGTTACTTGAAAAGGCAGCTAGGTTAACAAAAAGCAAACTAAACTTAGAAGTCAGTTTCCAGTGTTAATAATAGCCATTCAATTTAATGAAGTAGTTGTTACTTAGTCAGTTCAGTAATTTGGGCCTCAGTTTCCTAATCTGCAAACTGGAAACTGACAGCATGAAGGAAACAATGTAGTGCAGTACTTCATAAAATCGATTTTAGTCATATTCCCTGAAGTCAATTCTCTGTCCTGGGTTTCACGAGTAAGACCTTTAGCAAATTACTCTAAACTTCAAATTGTTAAGCTCTTTGATCAAAATAATAAAATGTGAGAAGTGAATTGATAATACATGTAAAATGGCCTAATGCCTGAAACACAGCAGGAAGCCAATAAATGTAATCTACTGTCATCATCATCATCATCATCATCAATCATCTAAGATTCAAACGAGATTCCAAATTTTAATGTCTTAGGTCATATGACTCACAGATGGTAAAATTAATGTCCACTGGTTGATGCCCATTGTTAACTCAGTAATAGCAAACTATATCTGAGTTAAATTCTCTTGCCAGTGAGTAATTTGTTTTTGTAAATTTATGCAAGTCCCTTATATACCCAACCTGATATTATCAGCCTCGAGAGCAAAAGATACTAACAACCAGCGTGTTTGATTAACCCTAACAATGACTGCTTTAGTTAAATGGGCTTGGGATCAAAACCAAATTATAATATAAGCAGAGTGCAAAAAGTTGTTCAGTAATACATATATGCCAGAAAATAGCTATTTTGAAGACAATAATACACAGGGTTAAAATTAATTATTTCTCTTTTATTCACTGATAAAGCAGTGCTGGCGTCTCTGCTTTGGCATATAATCCTTACTAAAAAAAATTAAAAATGCTTACATCAATCCCATGAAATTTTGGAATTTTGATCATTTTTAAAATTATAACTTATTTTAAAAAGAACCATTTATAACATTAAGTAAATGACAAATGAAACTAAGATTTGACAGTGTTGGATGATACCCAAATGACGATTTGTCTCAGTTTGGGTCAAATCCACAAAAACCCTTTTTGGTCCCTTCTTCTTGCATTTTAAAATACATGATTGCAAAATAAACCAAGAGCTTGTCCACAGCTAAAGGAAACATGGGTGATTATCTCTCACTAACTATATGAATTCTTTCAGTTCAATTTTGTCATGCAGTTTTATGCAAATCAGTATGAAATGACATGCAAATTTTTCCCATCTATTTTCTTTCACCCTCCTTGAAAACATCATGAAAAAGTACTAGTGTAAATCCTTTCAGCCTGTTTCAGTCCTTTATTCACTACCTGCCAGAACAAGGGCAACGGACATGCAAAATCTAAGAAAATCTTTTAAGTGATAATCTCTCAACTGTTTAGCATCTGATTCAGTACTCTTTATAAATACAAAAATTATTGCCAAAGCAAAAAGAAGGAAGAAAACATGATAATTTACTGTCAACCTAAAAACAAAACAGAGGGAAAAAATCTTGTATTTTCCTTGACAACACTTCTAAGAAGTCAAAGGGTTGCCTTGCTGTTTTCAAATGAACCTATCTCTGAAATTCACCTTAACTATTTAAGATTTTCCAGTAGAAGAGCCCTAGTTTTCCTAATCAATGTCAATATAAAATGACAGATCTGCTTTTCTGTGCATGACAGATTCAGTTTATTTTTACTGAGTGTCTTAGTCTGCTTGGTTGCCCTAACAAAATACCATAGACTGGATGGCTTAAACAACAGAAATTATTTTCTCACAGTTCAAGAGGTGCAAAGTCCAAGATGAAGGTGCCAATGGGATTGGTGTCTGGTGAGGGATCCCCTTGGGCAGAAGACAGCCAGCTTCTCACTGTGTGCTCACATGACCTCTTCTTTGTGAGCAGACAGAGACAGGTAAGCGTCTCTATACTTTCCTCTACTTATAAGGCCACCAATCCAATCAGATTAGGGACCTTCTCTCATGACCTTATTTACAGTTAATTTCCTGCTAAAGACCCACGTCCAAACAGTCACACTGCGGGGTTAAGTCTTCAACATCTGACTTTTAGAGGGACAGAATTCAGTTCATACCTCTCAGTAATTCTAAGTGAATAAGACAGCACTTCAAAACCTATCAGCTAGTGGGAATGTAGTCATGATACTAGTCCTGAGTCTCCTATGTGTGCTAAAATATTAAGAATTATTTTCTTTTCAGTTTCTTTTTTAGGATACTAATGTCCAGGAAAGGATACTTTTGAACTCTTAAGATAGGAAGTATCTTGGGTCATCGCTGTCACTGCACAAAATAAGCTTAAATCCCACTCTAACGTTTTAATAAAAGATTCCTCTGTTTCCTACTAGTTACATGTTTGTAGTCCTATCCTTGGGGTCTTCTTTGAGGCAGCATTAGTTCTTACTAGGCTCTACACCTAATGGCAGATGTGATATAGATGATAAAATTCTCAAGCCAAATCTTTCTGGATTTGCCTGAAAGAAGAGATATAAAGAGGTATTATCTACATCCAGGTGACAAAAAATGCCACTTGTTGGATTTCCCCAGAGGCTGCACATATCTTGTGCTTGAAATTCCTAAGCACTTCATTAAATATTTGGCTTCAACTAAAAAATGATTACAACAGAGAAATAAAACAGTTCTTTATGAAAACAGTGACAAATCTTGATTACTTGCCACTCAAACAATTTTGTCTCTGTGAGGTGTCAGCAATAAGCCACCATTCTCTTTTCACTGGAAGTTGCAGGACATCGTTTAGCAATGTCTCTGCTGAACTTACTGCACGATCTGTTGTGGAGTATGAAATTCTTACCCGGCCCAGGCATACTCCAAAAAGTCATCTTAGAATTTTATTTTCCTATTTGAGGATCAAAAAGGTTGATACTTAACCTAAGTCAGTGGTTCTCAAAAGAATTCAAAATAGTATGTGCATGAAACTGACCAGAGATATTTGTTTAAAAAACAGATTTTCAGGCTCTATATATGGAAACTCCTACACAATAGGTCTGTGGTAGGATGAGAAATTTGTACTACTAATGAGCTATAAGCTATGACTAAATAACACTAATTAACTACATTTTGTGGGAGGCTGTATGGGAAAGAGCAATGTGTAATATTGTAAAAGCTTTCAGAAAGGCTATATATTCAGGGAAAACTTCTCACTAGTAAGAAGGGTTTTTTTTTTATTTAAACAGTTTTTTTAATAATAAATGAACTGCTACACATTCAGATAAAATATCTTACCAGTGTAAGATGATTTGTTTGTTTTTTAACAAAAAATTTCCATTGGAACAGTGGGAGTCCAGAGCTCTACAGACAGAAGTCATATAGAGAGCTGTGGCAAATTGCACCCAAGCAACAGAAGATTCTGTATACATGAAGTGAATCAGGCAGGTAAACACCACCACATAACAAACAACATAGTTCTAAAAATTCAAATTGCAATCATCCTGTCTAGTATTCTCAGAGAGTCTCTAGAATACTATAAGAGGCATGGTAAATATTATAGGAAGAGAGAAACTGAGCCTTTTGGAGATGGAAGAACCAAATGGTGGGCTAGCAGCTCCTAACCAGAGACTAGATTCAGTCCACAGATTTTTGGTTAACTGTGGCCCCATGCTTGGTCTTATTCAGTCCCTTCTTCATAAAAAGTTATCTGTCCTGATAGTAAAATGGAGAAATAGCTCTCCTGATGAGCTTTACCTTTATTACCCTGTCAATAAGACTGGTAGTCTAGGTGTTGTAGGTAAAAGAAAAAAAAAAAAAAAGAAAGAAACAAAACCCATCAATACTAAGGAAACCCTAAGCAGACTATGCTGAAATAATTCATGATAGCTGCCCCTCCGTAGAAAGTCAGCTAACAAAAACATAGACTGCAGGTATGGAAAACTCCCAGGATCCTAGGATAATGTAAAACAACCCTAAGCCCCAGACACTAGTGAGACAGCTAATGGGAATCAATTGTGTTTCAGCAAACACTTTATACTTTGTGATCAAAACTGTTAAGAGGAGAGCTTCTCATTCTACTATATTTTCCAAATAAATGTTGAGACAACAAAAATATAATACTATACTATTAGGATAGTATTATACTATCCTAATAGTATAGTATACTATACTATATATTTGTATATATATACAAAAATATATATATACTATATATACTATATACAATATACTATACTATATAGTATATATAGTATATAGTATATATACTATATATACTATATACAAAAATACTATACCAATTAGAGAGCTTCTCATTCTACTATATTTTCCAAATAAATGTTGAGACAACAAAAATATAACCTAGATGAAGTTTCTTCTAAACATAAACTTTAAAAAGTCTGTCCTGTGACTGAACTGCTTAAGTAATTTTAGTAATTTGTGTTTTATTGATAACATATTTCTAGACTTACAGATTTCATTTTGTTCAGTAACAAAGAAAAACTGAAATGTATAATTACTTTCATAGAATTTTCTTGTGTAACTAAATGCAATTAAAAGTTCAAAATGAAAAAGTATTACATCCTTCAGCATTTTAAAATTCAACTGAATAGCTTTTAATGTGAATACAGAAAATACATAAATCTATACTGGAATTACTTTTGTAGCTGTCACATCACATATATATGAAAAGTATAATCTCTGTGTGTGTGTGTGTATTTTATTTTAAATTTTATCCTGGGGGAAAAAAAGCAACTTTATCAAGGAACATTAATATTCTCATATCAAATCCAAAATGCAAAACAAAAAAAAAACTTTTATGGCTTAAAATTTACATAATTCTGCATTAAGGATGAAGTTACTCATTTCATATCACCAAATATTTTGCACTTGTGATTGTCTAAGAAATGAATTAGGAACAGGTTCTCTGTGCCCTAATCCAGATTTGCTAATAAATTGAATGATTTCCCCAGGAAAGCTATGTAACCACTCTGTAATTCATTTTCTAAGTACAGATCATTTTTTCTTACTTATAGGGTGATTAGGAGATAAAAAAGATGTTATTATCAAGCAAAGTCTATAACAGTGTTTAAATAAAAAATAGGTAAGAATCATTGTCTTCTTCGAAGCATAGTGTATCTCTTACATTTTCTTTTTTTGATGTACCTACGAATATGAATGTCCATAATACTCTTCAATATTCACATGAAAATGCTTTCCTAATTCTATCAGCACATGAACATGGATGACAAGAACCCTGGGTGGCCAGGGAATTACTCTTTAATAAGGAACCTTTTAACATATTTGTTATATTGCCCTTCGATCATTATCTGGATTTGTATTTACTTGTGGTCAACTGCCTCAATCGCAATATAAGCAAAATCTTAGTGCCATTATATCATGCTAAAATGTCCAGTACTTCAGATAGCTTTAATTTACATTCTTGAAACTTCTCTTATATGGTCTCAAGAATGACATTTCCCCTAAAGTTCACCTAATGCCAGCAGCTTTAGAAATCTAATGTCATCCATTTGCTCTGTATGTCCAGGACCACTGCATTCTGATGAGCAAATCTGGAAAGTCACTGCTTCTAAATCTTTGACATCAGAGACTTTATCTTGACATCTGATGTGAAATATAGCACAACAGTATGATAAATGAAACGTGTCTAAGAAATAAAAATGGCACTGGTAAGGATTCAGACATTAGGCCTATATAACATGGTTGACAGTACCGTGGCTTTGCTTTGCAGGCCTTCAGACTCGGTTTAACTAATAATGAGTGTTACTGGTTGAGGCTGCCCAATGAGACTTAAATTTTGAAGTAATTTTATATTTCTTTAAGGTTGCTATTTGAAGGCTACAGATGAACAAAATTCATCTTTATATTTAATCGGTAAACTATCAGTGTGAATCAAGGTATAGGAGAAATGTTCTCTGTGTGTGTGTGTGTACGTATATGTGTGTGTGTGCGTGTGTGTGTATGTGTGTGTGTGTGTGTGTGTGTATATATATATATACCATATTTAACAATGATATATCACTTCTGCTTCTACTATAAATACTTTTTGGCACTCAGCCTGGGCAACACTGTGAGACACTGTCTCTACAAAAAATAATTAGTTGAGTGTGGTGGCAAGTGCCTCTAGTCCCAGCTACTCAACATGCTGAGGCAGGAGGATCACTTAAGCCCAGGAGTTTGATGTTATAGTTAGCTGTGATCATGCCACTGCATTCCAGCTTGGGCAACAGAGTAAGAGCTTATCTCTACAAAAACAAACACAAACCTTTATAGCACTAAACACAATACTCATGTTTAACAGAAATCCCAAACACAAATGATTTGGATCTCTGGTTCCATACCATGCTGTTAGGCTTGAATTGTGTGTGGAATTGAGCATTTTATTTAGCCAACATATGACGCAGTTTCCTGGCATGTGAAATGGGGATGAAAGGATCTCTACTTCATTAAGGTTGTTATAATAAGTTAAAGTTTTTAGAAAAGTGTGACATAAGCCTTCAGTGTTAGCTACTGTTGTTGTTATGTTAGTTTATTTATTCTACAAATATTTATTGAGTGTCTAATACATGGCAAGTTACATTCCTAGGCAGGTGAGATAAAATAGTGAACAAAGCAATGATCTCTAGTCTCTCTCATGGGGCTGTGTGTGTGTGTGTGTGTGTGATGAACTGTATACTGTAAGTGCAAAGTGCTGTAAGAAAAGGAAAAGCAGAAAAAAGTAAGGGAGTCAGAAGTATTGACAATGGGGAGCAGGTTGCAATTTAAATAGGAAGAAGGTCAGGATAAACACCACAGAGACATCTTTGGCATCTGAGCACAGCTGTGAACAAGGCAAGGCAGTTAGTCATATGGATTCTGGGGGAAACACATATAAGAAAGATGGAATAATGGCCAGCATGAAGGCCTTAAGATAGAAACATGTTCAAAGAAATGTAAGAGGGTCAATGTGCTGGTGAAGACTTAGATGTTATTCTGAATTACATGGTGAGTCATAAAAGCAAGACTGTGAGGAGAGTGACATGAACTATGTCAAGAACAGACTATAATGAAGCAAGCATAGAAGCAAGGAGACCAGGGAAAGTTTAGTACAGTAATCCAGACAAAAGATGCTGATGACGTAAAGCAGTTTGATAGCAGGTGGTAAGAAGTGATCTGATCCTGGAGCAGGTGGTAAGAAGTGATCTGATCCTGGATATATTTTAAAGGAAAAAATATATACATATATATGTACATATTTGAAGGAAGAACGACAAGATTTCTTGTTTACTGTGTGTTTTTATACAAAAGGCAACAACATTAAAACTGATACGATGTAAAGATTTAGTTATTTTAATGTCCAAATTCACAGTAAACACATATTTGAGTATTTGTAGTAATACAAATATAGACCATTTAATATTTAAGTTCAATTGAGGATATATGAATTTCAAATAAAATCAACATAAGTTATATATCTAAGTTTATGAAAATTAAAGAGGTCACCAAAACGGTAAATTGTATTTTAATTATAAGAAAAATACATGACATTATTTGTCCATGAAGTTCTATTCTCTTTTTATATTTCTCTCCTTTAGAAGATGTGTATCATTAAATTCAACAGCTCTTTTACATGAAAGATCCCATCCCAGCCAGGTCTATATTTTCACATCTTATGAAGTAACTACTGGTTGACTACATTTTGACTTGATATCCCATTTGAATGTCCTAACACTCTAAAATCAAAACTGTACACATAAATGTCAATATTCTCCATGCAAACAAATTTATCTTTCCAGCACTCTATGCATCTATCAATATTACAACCATTCTTCTAATGACCTAAGCTTCAACTTCGGCATCTCTACCTTACAATCCATCACAAAGCCAATGGGCATTTCCTATTCTCTACTGCCACTTTTCTATTACTTTGACCCAACTGATTCTGTCTGAATGTTTAATGTATCATGCTTGGATTATCACTAATCTTTACTTTCCAATTCGTCACTTCTAGTTAAATCTTCCAAAATCACTACTTTCATCAATCTATTACTCACAAACATTTGAAAACTTAAAATTGCTTAGAGGTAATTCAAAACCCTTGGCAATCTATGTCAAACATCTTTGAATCAATCAATCAATCAACATCTAGTACTTAGATATTCTGTTTCATAAAATGCAAAACACAATACAAAACATAGTGTCTTGGCTCAAAAGGAAACATAGTATATATACTTAAAAATGTCTAATCATGCAAGGCAAAATAGAATCTTCATTCTCTTTTAAGTATTTTGTTTAACACTCAAGATTTAGCAGAATATGATGTGAATGTGCGCTTGAGTTAACCTCCTTTGTAACTAGGGATAAAAGTATTTTTCTTCTTGAGAGGTGCTATAGGATTCAGCAGATCACAAGTTAATAAAATTGGCAATTAAGTTACATGGTACGAAATGAAGAACAGAATTTTGGTGGTCAATTTAGTTATATGTCCAAATGAGTGCTAGAGAAATAAAAAGTTGAAATTACAGTAGTCTGACATGGAAAGACTCCAAAGATGGTTAACTATAAACAATATTTTCATGTAGATTATATTGAGATAAGTATGTAATACTGCAGCAGGATTTCAAACAGGTACAATGTGACAAGGAAATTAATAGAGGACGGAAAGCAAAATTGTTTATCTGATCTTACTGGGAAGGAGTCTGGAGATAGACATGATTGGGATACCAGATTATGTACAATTTTCTTTACATTTCTATGAACAAAATCACATATTTCAGTAAAAGCAGTCTCTTCATTACTCTCAAACAATCCTATCCCCATTTTGACCTCTATACAGGTTCTTAAGGCTGTTCCATCTCTTTTCCTGATTCATCTCAAAAAATGATGTTTCGTCTTACTGATAAACCAAAATTCACCTTGATTTTAAGGCCAATTCAAATTCCACCTCCTTTAATGAAGATTTTTTTCTAAAATTCTGCCTCAGGATAATATTTATTGCTATTAAACTATTCCAATACTATCTATAACATTTGACCTGTATTTTAAACATACGTATTTATAATGTCACAGCGTTGTTTTCAAGTCGTAAGTCCAGAATTCTGTCTATTGCAGGGAAAATGATATTAGTTACAGAGGACAATAAGAACTGGTTTCAAATACATCCTTCAATATATTTTAAAACAACTAAATACACAATACATTTAAACCCTACAGTAAAATATTCAGGGATTTTAATTCAGAGCATCTAATTACAATTCTCTATTTTTTTAATTTCTCAAATGAAGCTATTATTAAAGTCCTCAAAAGGGTATGAAGAACACTTAAACTCAAAAAAATCGTATAAATAGTAGAGAAAAAGTGATGATTTAAATAACTACATAGTAAATGTTCTTTAAAATTAATAAAACCAGAGTTACTCATTTCGTATTTACACTGAGCTCATTAAATAATGATTTTCTTTTTCGGTAAGCAGTTTTTTGTAAATGAAGTTTCTTAACAAATAAATATTGATATTTCGTAGTTAGTATATATTATTAGCATATAATTAAAATATTTCTCCAGAGATTTCAAAGTATATTTCATCATTAGTAATTAATGTATCACACATGTATCAGTGTATTACAAGGGAGCACTTATACATACTTATACACACTTACTCCATTTTTTACCCATAAATTGGTTTTATCAAATATACTTCCATTTTTCACAACTCTTTTTCTTTATAGATTTCAAAAATGTTACACTGACTTGCAAATACCAAAATCATACTTACTGAACAACTTTTCTTTAAACTGGCTTTTTTTTTTTTTAAGCTGGTTAATTCATACGAAATCCCTCAGATTTGTCCTTAATCAGAAATATGTATTAATGAAAACAAGAACATTCACAAAATTTCAATTAGAATTTTTGTTTTTTTCTTCTGGAGAAAGAGTCTCGCTCTGTCGCCCAGGCTGGAGTGCAGTGGCACAACCTGGGCTTGCTGCAACCTCCACCTACTGGGCTCAAGTGATTCTCCTGCCTCAGCCTCCCGAGTAACTGGGACTACAGATGTGTACCATTATGCCAAGCTAATTTTTGTATTTTTAGTAGAGGCGGGGTTTCACCATGTTGGCCAGCCTGGTCTTGAACTCCTTATCTCAAGTGAACCGCCTGCCTTGGCCTCCAAAAGTGCTGGGATTACAAGCGAGTGCCACCACACCCAACCCTTCCATTAGAATATGTAAGCACAGTCAAAACTCATTTTACATTGCATATTTAAGATCTTTGCATTTTTTTGTATATAAATCGTACCTCAATACTAAAAAAAGATACGTTTTCATGGAAATATTATTTGGAAAACCTTAGGAAAAACAAATGAGAATTGTTCCATCATATCCACAGAAAAGTATGCCCATGGGTTTTGCATTTATGATCTGGAAGCATTTTTTTTTCTAAAATAGAGACTACCGCTAGAAAAATGTGAATTTTTTTTTTTTTCTGTTTTACATCAGGAAATGCACAGTAGTCCCCCCTTATCTTTGGTTTTACTTTCTGTGGTATCGGCTACCTGCTGTCAACTACAGTCCAAAAATATTCAATGGAAAATTCCAGAAGTAAACAATTCATATGCTTTAAGTTGCAGGCTGTTCCGAGTAGTGTGATGAAATCTCACGCCATCCTGCTGTGTCCTCCTTGGGCTGTGAATCATGCCTTTCTACAGCATAACCACACTGTACATGCTACCTTCCCATTAGTCACTTAGTGGGTTGCTCAGTTATCAGGTTGACAGATCACAGAAAGAAGAAGAGTGGGTATAGTACAATAAGGTATTTTAAAGCAGAGACAGACCACAGACCACATCCACATAACATAATTTATTACAGAATATTGTTATAATTGTTCTATTTCACTATTAATTATTGCTGTTCATCTCTTACTGTGCCTAATTTATAAATTAAACTTCATCCTGGCATGCATGTTTAGGAAAAAACACAATATATAGAGAGTTTGGTACTATCTGAGATTTCAAGCACTGAATGATGGTCTTGGATTAGGGTGGACTGTATAAAGATTAATTTAATTTAATTATCAGAACAGGAAAAAAAAGAAACCTTGAGGTGTACAGATTCTTCCATTTTACAGAAAAGGTTAAGTAACTTGTTTAATCAAGAAGTGTCAAGGGACACCTGCATTCAAATGCAAAGTTGTATAATATGCAATTTCATGCTCTTACCGTTGTATCATAGATTCCAAAATAATCTAGTTTAAAATTATAAAAAGTTATAGAGAGGAAGAAATCCTACCAAGAGAGCTATTAATAATAAAATGCAAAATTCAGTTCTGAGTATCTGAAAATATAAAACTAACATCTACCAGAATTGGTTATGTAGCTCTCACTTCAGACATTCTCTGGGTTTAATATACATCTTTCTTTTGAACATTCATCTTCTCAATTAAGTTTACTGATTCTTTATCAAACTGAACAAACTGAAAGAAACCTTAAACTAGCAGACAGAGGACAAGAAATTGTATATTTAGCATTCCTACTAAGAAGTATAACCTTGGAAATTATGTAGTACTGAAATATCTGGATTAATACCAGATGTTTTAAGATAGCTCACAATTCTTCATTAGTACAAGTATATCAGAACCATGTTGGTATCACCTCTGAAGTTTCTCTTTAATAACCACTTCCAGCAGTTACAAACTACCAAATATAACGACTATATAAAATGTAGTGCCTTTACTGTAATGTAAAAATTTGTGATAATTAAAACACTTTCTGGCTGGAAATGGCGATGAGATGTCATTTTTTTCAATCCTCTATCTTTTGATAATGGCAAAATAACTTCAGCAAAATTGGGGTTCAAAAATCAAAATTTAAAAACAACATACATACTGCTACACTTGTTATTTACACAGACTTACTTTATGGATTAATCATTCAAATCCTTTATAAGTGTGCTTGAGGTAAAGGGTTACAAAATTCTATCCTCATATTCCAATAATAGAGCATTTTAAGTTACATAATGCAATTTATACAGACTGTCTTCAAAATGCTTTGTACCACCAATAACACATCTCAGGCTGAGTAAAGAGGTAGATGTTACTAAAAGTTGTTCTTAATTGTGTAAGACGTCTGTAGCTTCAGTGAAGAGGTAATATCCTTCAAGGCGCACTTTCACTAAAATAAAACTTAATCAGTAAGCCATTAACACGCAAGTGGTATTTGCTTAAGTACTTTTCAAATGAGGCCACGGTTGTGAATAAGTGACCAATTATTTTCATGAGAAATATGTTTAACAAATGTCAACTGAGTATTATTGCTCTGTTAGAGGCTGAATTGAGTCCCTCCCAAAAATGCCTAAGTCCAAAACCCCCAGTACCTCAGAATATGACTCTTTGGTGAAACAGTCTTTAAAGAGGTCATTAAATGAGGTCACTAGGATGGGCCCTAATCCAATATAATTGGCATCTTTATAAAAAAAAGATCAAGACACAGACATGCACTGAGTAAAGACCATGGGAAGAGTGAGGGAGGAGAAGGCAGCCATCTACAATCCAAGATGAAAGACCTCAAACTCGCCCTGCTGACTCCTGGGTCTTGGACGTGTGTAGGCTTCGTAATCCTGAGCAAATACATTTTCTGTTGTTGGAACCACCCAGTGAGTGGTACTTTGTTATGGCAGCCCTAGCAAACTAATATATCTATTACAACTGACAAAAATTATGCTAGTTTTCTTAAGATCTTTTAATCGATGCCACTAATGCCTTATGTTTATTGTCAGCTTTCTTTTGAACAATAATAGCAACAATATGCTTAGATTTTACTTTTAAAAATGTAATTTTAATTGGAAATGCTTACAAGCATGTAAATTAAACACATGTATTATACATACTTACAAGCGTAAATATGTGTGGAAAAGCACAGAAAAGAAATGAGAAGAAACCACATAAAACTGTAAACCACTGTTACCTTTGGAATGAGTATGATAAATTCGGAAGAGAATAATGAAAGGGAGGCTTTTATGTTTTCTTTTATATAGTTATGTACTATTTCAATCTTTTACGACTTTTACAAAAAAGTATTTGTGGATTATTTGGGATCAACATGTTCTTTAAAGAAAAGCAAAAATATTTACTGTTGCCATCAGGTTTACAATATTCTAGAAAAATAAGAATTACTTATAAATGCTGTGGACATCCAACTGATTTAACAGCATGGAAATAACTGGTGACCTTAGAGAGTGTAATTATCAATGGAGCTACGCATAAAGGAGCCAGACTGAACTGTACTGAGGAGTGAACCAGAAATGAAGAAACTTAATGGACACAGATAACTCTTCTAGTAGTTTAGTTTACATAGGAAATAAGGTCATCTAAAGTGACCCTTAATGTGACCTGTGAAGACTAGAATAAAGGTGTGCAGGTGAGAAACTTTAGGAACAAACACTGTGGAATGTATTAAATCAAAACGTTATTTCTGACTTTCTACCGTATTTTACAAGTAGCAGCAAAGTAGGCAGTAAAGCTTAAAAGGATTGGGGATTGGCAAGAAGACACGGTTGAAAAGAAAGAGGATTGAGATTCTAGAGAACGAAATCTTAGTGTACTTTGGAGACCACGTAAATCCTTTTTAAAAGGGGTGATGGAAATAGGAACATAAAAGAGATCTAATAAAACGGTTAAGGAATAAAGATCGAAATAAGCAGGAATAAGAGAAGGGGAGAAACTGAAGTTAAACTCGATGTGAATTTCAAGTTGAAGATCTTGGTTTTGGAACTGTTACGTGTTTTTATGAGGTTTCAAATAGTTCTGAAAAGAGCAGGTTAAGTGGAATGAACAGGTAGTGACAGAAGTTAAAGAGAAAAATGATAATACAAAGATAGTTTGCTAAGAGAATCAACAGCATGAGTACTCTGAACAAAAGCATTAAAACAAGGAAATTTATATCATGTCTGAAGACGAAGAATGAATTAGATAATCTTCAAAAGTCCTCTAAGAGCCTCTAATCTTATTTTTCAAATAAGCTATTACTTATTTGAAATATTTTACAATACTTGTAAAAGAAGATTGTACTTTCTGAAAATACTATTAATAAGATATATTCAATCCTAGAAAATAAAAATTATTATGTGAAGAAACTGTGCACAGCAATTTAGTATGTTTTCTTCTTGGAAGGAAAAGATTAAAAATCAAGGTCTGAACAAATCACAACAATAATATTCATGAAGTTCATAAAGTTTGTGTCTTGCTTATTATTTCCTTTCAGTTCCTGAAACTATAGTAAAAACCTGACGATCAAACTGGGGGTGGCAGGGAGGAGGAAGCTATATATTTTAAAATATACTCTGAAACTACAGAGTAATTCTAACTGTCAATTAAAATTCTCAAGTGGAAAGCTTAAATATACAGGTAAAATATATTTGCAATTAGCATTATCTTTATGGATATAAACAATCAAGATACTATTGTTCACAAAAAGTTATTTTCTTGAGCAAATCAGACAAAACAGGTTATATCCTTAATTTGCTTAGCAAACCATGCCTACACAGTGCAATGGTAAATTCTCTAAAGATGATGCTAAACTATCACAAATTCCAAAGTTAAGAATGTTAATGCTTAAGGCATTAATGCGATTTAAACAAATATATATACATATATTAAATATATATATACACATATTAAATACACACAGACACACACACACACACACACACACACACACACCCCTTTTTGTTTCTCTAAAACCTAGTAACCTCTTTTCCGAGATAAGTTTTTGGTTTAGAAAAAGTAAACTAAATTATCAATGGCACAGATCCTTTGAAATTGTTTATCCTTTCAATCTTCTAAATAATATTTGAAAAAAAGAGCAGAATCTTCTATGCCTAGTGAAGAAATTCTAGGAATCCTACAAAAGAAGGGAGAGAACCCTTAAAATACTGCCTCAGCTAAAGTAGGTCAACATCGAGGAGAGACTTACAGGAATTTTTCAGAAGAAGTGTTTCATTACTTTTTATTGCCAAGGAAAATGCTGGTAGTGAGAGGAGAGGACAAGGAAAAAAAAGGGAAAGCGAAGAAAACGGAGGTAGTAGTTTGGGGACTACTGTTTTAATGTCTACATTATCAGAGACAAGCCTGAATTTAGATGAGAAGTTCTTAATTTACTATACATAAGACTCAGGAAACCCTTGAGGGGTGACTTGGGTGGCAGATTAGTTAACTGACTGCAAAGTTAAGTGAAATTCTGGAATGCAGGCAAAATTCCATTTCTTGATTTGGTGCTGGTTTTATATATATATGTTTTATATTGTATATATAATGCAGCTTAGTAATTTGCATGAAGGGAATATATATATTTATAAATTCACTTCATGCAAATATATATATTTATAAATATATATATTCACTTCATGCAAATTACTAAGCTGCACATTTATGATTTGTGCATTTTTATGCCTATATATGTTTCTGTAGAAATTTCACTCAAATAACCTGGGAATCTTGCTACAAAGGTGCATTTCTAGATCCCATTTTCTGGAATCTGCATTTTAATAAGTAGCCTGGGGGTTTGCTCAGCCAACCTCTGGAACATAACTGGAAAAATGACAGTGGAGAGGTAAACAAGTGTTTCCTTTTTCATGTCAGCTATGTTTTCCTGCCATAGGAATTTCTGGCCCATTCAATGAATCTGCTTATTTTAAACTGCAGATTGATTACTCATTGTAGAATGAAGGCTCTTGTTGGGTCAGAACTCATTTCCACTCTCACTCTTCATTTTATCTAGGCTTAAATAGCACAAGGCCCTATACTGGAAAACACAAAAATGAGGAAACGATCATTTCTGACTTCAAGAAATTTAAGTTTACATTCCAGTTTAAATAACTATATATGATCTAAACTACAAACCAAGCAAAAAATTAGGTAGCATAAGTGGTAGCAAATAAAGCATTATTAAATTAAGAGGAAGGGTGGAGAAACAGACAAAGTTTCTTGGGAGACATCATCATAGGATGATTCTAGCCTCCAGATAAAACCTAAAGTAACATTTCAGCAAATAGAAGAAAAAGGAGGTAGGACTCCGAAAAGGGCAGGGAGGGAAGCGCACTAAGGTAAAAAACAGTATAGACTGTAGATAAGTCCACCAGGAGGGAAGAGGCTGTCACTACATTTGGAGGGATCCTGGAATAGGGGAGAAATAATGAATTTTGTTAAGTATAAGGAAGTCACAGAAGACTTTTGAATAGAAAGGAAATGTGATTGTAGGTCAATTTAGGAAGCTGAATTTGAGTGCCATAATTTAATGGACTGCAACAAGGAAAAGATGTAAGTGAGCCAGTATGCTATATTAAAGTGATGAGGAATCTGGACTGTGCAGTTAGACAAGTCCAGTTGCAGTGGAACCCTATTTAAATCAAGCTACTTAACCTCTCTAAGCCATACTTTCCTTACCTAATTGGGAGATAATAGTGGCAATTTCATATAAGGATACTATAAGGACTAAAGGAGATAACACATACAGCTCCTAACACATTAAAGGTAATTTATCATCATCATCATCATCATCATCATCATCCACATTTTCACATCATTCAAGCTTTCCCCGTGCTCTTAGATATGGAGTATATAAATGGCTCAATGGGAGTTTCATCTGGAGCTAAATTCTGGCTGGGAATAATGAGTAAGTCAGAGGAGCAAAAATGAAGAAGGCATAAAATACATATAAGAATATGGATTAACTAGAGCTAGTTCAATCAGCCAAAGGAGAACGAGGAAATATGTGTAGTCAAAATATACAAAATCTAATTTCTCTAACAGGACTTATCTCATACTTGGATTGGGGTAAAAGCTTTCAGACTGGCATTCCTCCAATCTTTTTTATTTTCTAAAAAATAACAACTACATATTACTGTTGAGCTAATATTACTAACAAAAAAAACTTTTTTCCAACAGTAACTAATTAGTTGTGCAGTGAATACAAATTTACCTACCTGATCTTCCAAGACAGATTATGTTGGATGCAGTATACCTTCCCAAACATAATACAGTCTAACATTTGGCTATCCTCTCTCTTCTAGTCAGGCTATCTTTCCTGTACAAAAATACCATTTTTATATCTGCCTTCCAATCTTAATGATCAACTATTAGTTGGAGTTCTATCTTCTTTTGAACCAATTCAAATATAATTTATCAAATCTAAATTAAGTACTACTTTGTCAATTTAGATCAAAAGTTGTTAATTTACTTTACCTAAGACTCAGGAAACCCTTTTTATGGCACCTAACTCCACACAGATCTTTTCCTAATCTGAAATTCTGATGGATTTATCAGTCAGAATCATCAAGTTTACACACGGATTTGGACTGTTTTCTGTTTCACTTTTATCAGTATCATGACTCCACGTATCTTGTAAAGATCTTGAAACAGAAGCCATGATTATAATCTTCAAAGTATCTAGACTAATGCTAGACAGAAAGCATTATTAAATAAACGTTGATTGACTGTTTAACCCAATTCTCTATTTAAAAATTGAATGTTTTATCTTTCTTCCCCACCAAAATTCTTAGTTATGGCATATGTTATCAACTTGCCTCCCAAAGCATTCTCAAAATCATTTCAACCCTCTCTATACACTGCTCACTGAACCACAGATGAAGTTTAATAATCATCACTCTTAAATCACTACCACACTTTCATTTAGGAAGCCATTATATGTTACTTCTGTCTTCAGACTAGTCTTTTAAGTCTTTCAGTTTTATGTGTCACTTTTCTAAAATACAAATCTGCTCATGCACCTCAAAGGTTTACAGGCTTCTGGTACCCAAATGCCTACAGCAGAGTCTAAACATCTTCCTGTGACACACAAGGTTTTTCCTAATCTATTCTCAATCAACTTTCTCCGTATTCCTCCACACTCCATTTATTCCATTTCCTCTAAATTTATTATCCTGAATCTACCAATAACTTTACATACCTCTAGGCCTTTGGGTATTTTCTTTACTTTCTTATGCTACTCTGCCCAGTGTAGTGAGGTTGAATGATGTCCTCCTCCAAAAATTAACTTGGAGTGTGACCTTATTTGGAAACAGATTTAATTAGTTCAGGATTTAGGTGGGCCCAAAATCCAATGAAAGTATCTTTATAAGAGACAGAAAAGGATACACAGAGAAGCACAGAAGAAGGGGATGTGAAGATGGAGGCAAAGACTGGAGTGGGGCATCTATTAATACAAGCCAAGGAACGCTAGCAATTGCCAGCAACTACTAGAACCTAGGAAAGAGGCATGGGATGGTTCTTTCCTTAAAACCTCCAAAAAAACCCAACCCCACTAATCTTTTGATTTTGTACTTCAGCCTCCTGAACTGTGAGAAAACAAATTTGTGTTGTTTTAAAGTTATCCGGTTTGTGGCATTTTGTTGTGACAGCCCTAGAAAACTCACACACCCAGTGATGCACATGTCAAATTCCCACTTCAATGTAAACACCTGAGCTTTTCCATTTCCCATTCCACATCTCCTATAGAGTCATCTAGGCAATAAGCTGCTGTTCCATCTTTGCTCCCGCAGAAATATATTCAACATTATATTTGATTGTTACCAAGCTGCATGGCTGTTGTCTACTTACATATCATTTCCCCTACAGGCCTGGGAAAACATCAAGAGAGAAAAATGACTTGTGCTTTGATTTCTGGTATTTAGTGGTGGTGTTTGCCACAATATATGATCAAAAATGTCTTGCTAAAACATAAAAAATACAGGTTTAAAAAACATAGGGCACAAAACTTAGACATTCTTCTCTTGTATTCAATCACTGAAAAGACAGACTATATGATGTGACTCTTATTACAATGCTTATTGCAGAAGTTCAGGACAGGAAACAAAAGTCCAACATAACCACATTTCAGATTTCTTAAATGTAAATTTTAAAGCTTACTGAGAATAGCTTGGCATAAGCATTTTTAGCTGTATATGCATTTACATTACCAGTTCAATTACTTTATGTAGGCATTATGAAAGTGACTAAATCTCAAATATACCATCTGATATAAAATTAGGTTAGTTTCACAGACTTTTAGTAAACTACTAACCAATGGTGATAAAGCTTTGAGACATAGTAACTCAAAAAAAGCACTCAGGTAAAAACATGGAGTCCAAAACCCATAAAGTATACTTTTATAGCAACAAATGATGACTTATAATATGATTCAATGATCAACAGTAGCATTTTCCTAATTATCAGTTTTTTATGTTGCTCTGGGTGGCTGAATGAACTTCATGTGCCCTACAACTTAACTTCCCAAATTTAAAATAGTAAAAGAATAAAGTTGATAGCTGAAATACATGCTTCTCTAGAAGTACTTTATTAAAGTGTCATTGTACAATGGAAGAGTGCTTAGAAAATGCTCGTGATATCTGCACAATCAAGAGTTCAATGTAGTTTGTTTCACCCATACAGAAGGCATAATTATTTTATTTTCAAGTTATGAAATATTTATTCGTATATTAACATCTTGTATTAAAATCCACATTTCAGTATGAGCTACACGAAATTGATAATACTGTTATCTTTTCTCTACTCCTGCAAATAGAATTTCAGAGTGGAAGCTTCTTCTATTAACATTTCAAACCCTTTTTAAGTATTCATATTATGACTCTGACATCTGTCTGAATGATAATAGCAAAGTCATGTAAAAAGTTTGAAGGGTTCTTTCTTAATTGGCTTACTTAAAACCAATATTTTAACACGGAATTGGATGTTCTTGTTAGATTATGAGAAATCTTTCTTTCATTTCCTGAGGAAAGCACTGCAAAATAGAATGCTGCTCTTGAAAAGATAACACTTTCTTTTCCTTTGCTTCCTTAATTGACTTATTGACAACATAAATACAAAGAATTAACACTATTAGACTCTCAAATGAAAATAAACAGCAAACACACAAATATATACCAAAATATACCATATATATGCAATAATAGTAATTTATTATTTACTGAAAATTTAGGGAAACAGTATGCAATATTATAATACATCAGAAGTACTGAGACAATAGGAGTTAACACCCCTGTCTCTAGATTACAATCTGGTTTAATTAGGTACAAAGGGTAACTATTTTTGTCAGACTCACAGCTAAAATTTGAGAGATCCAACCATGTATAATATGAGTATCTTTAAAGAGTACTTAACTGGAATCTAAAATCCAAACTTCTAAAATATAAGAAAACAATTATGTAAAATGGATGCCTCTGTTACGTCACAGCACAGAGATTCAAGGTACACTAGCAGGAAAGGCGGCATAGTTTTATCTGATAATATGTAAGTTGTAAAGCATGAAGCAGGGGATGAGAACCAAAAGAGAAGCTATTTCTGTAATACCTACAAACTCTGAGAGACTGAAGATGACCCACCTGCCATCATCATTGGGCGGAAGCAGTACTGTGCAGGATAGAGGCACAAAGACCACTAAATATTGAAGAGATGAAGAGATGCACAAAGACCTTCTTTCTTCCACTCTATCACATAGGGCCATGCTCAAGGATGTTGGAATTCAGCCTTCTGAGAAACTTTTATCAGAGCAAGCTATCAGCGCTTTGTGAAGAACCATTTTAAAGGTAAGTCTTGTAGCTCTGACATATTACCCACCAAAATTGGTTACATACAAGAAAATATTTTATTCAGAGTTTATATAAATTTTTATTTATATACACTACACATTACTTTTAGGTGATCAATCTAATTTAATAGAATACTATATTCATTCTGATTTCTACAAATGGTTTCATAAAAATGAATAGATTCTGGATTGGTTTTCCATAACAATAATTTGAGCAGTCTTCTTGTTTAAATAGTTTTTGTTCAAAGTAAATCTTTTTTATTTTAAACAAATATACCACTGTGAAACTCCACTCATCATAAGAAGCCAAGAAAACATTCCAGCAGTGCTTCCTTTCATCATCAAATCAATGTCTCTGTACTCTTTCTTTAGAATAATTGTTTTGGTAACTACGGCTCTAATTCCTGCCGTTAAGAAGGTCCGAGAAAAAAAAATCATGCACCCAGGGCATTTTACATTATCTTTGAAGAAATGGGTCATGAAAATACAAAGACATAAATAATAATACCCTAATAAAATAAAGGTATAAAATATGAGTTGCCACAGAGAAAAACCTAGTAAGTTATATAACAAGTGTTCCAAATAATAAGGACAATTTTTTTTTTTTTTTTTTTTTTTTTTTTTGAGATGGAGTCTCGCTCTGTTGCCCAGGCTGGAGTGCAGTGGTGTGATCTCGGCTCACTGCAAGCTCCGCCTCCCGGGTTCACGCCATTCTCCTGCCTCAGCCTCCCGCGTAGCTGGGACTACAGGCGCCCGCCACCACGCCCGGCTAATTTTTTGTATTTTTTAGTAGAGACGGGGTTTCACTGTGTTAGCCAGGATGGTCTCGATCTCCTGACCTCGTGATCCGCCCGCCTCGGCCTCCCAAAGTGCTGGGATTACAGGCGTGAGCCACCGCGCCCGGCCATAAGGACTATTTTTTTTTAAAGAATACAGGATTAACAAAGAAGCCAGCATGGGTTCTAACTGTTTTGTGATTAACTTGTTATGTGCTTTTGGGCAAATCACTTAACCCTTTTGATTCCCAGTTTATCTAAAAAATCAAACGTAAGAAGTAACGATCCTTCCTATTCCAAAACTCATCAGGGTCAATATAGGAGCAAACAACGCTCATTCTTTTTACATCCCAAGCATCATATATCTGCTGCAGAAAGGAAAAAGAGGGATAGGATTGGATGTACAGACAGACACAGGGGCAGCGGGTTAGGAAAGAGAAAAAGAAAAGGAAAAAAAACAAAGTTTCCTTTAGTTGGTATTTATGTGTTCTGTGGAGAACCAGCGTTACAGTCTAGTTTAGTAGTTGCCATAAACCGAACGAGAACAAAGAACCAATAAAGTTATGTAGCTATCTTTCTCAAAAATAAGTGATTTTTAAAATGTCAGATTATCTCACTCCTTGGCTTGATATCCTTCAAATGGCTTCCACATCACTTAGATTAAAATTCAAGGTCCCTAACAGAGTTTACAAGGCCTTATATAGAACACATGTCAACCTGTGCTCTTGCCCCTGCCCCACAGCACAGCACCGTGTCACTCTAATCATATCTACCACTCTCTTCCTCACTTTCATTACTACAATCATATTGGCTTCCTTGCTATTCCAAAAAAAAAAAAAAAAAAACCCTTTTAGAATGTTTCCATTTTGGGGCCTTTGCACTTGCTGTTCCATCTTCCGATACTATATAAATCACTCTCTCATTTCCTTCAGGTCTCTGCTTAAATGACTTCTTTTCAGATAGGCCTTCTCAGAACACTGTATAAAAAAGCATTCTCCTCAACCTTCTATCACTCTGCTTTACTTTTCTCAAAGTATTTACTACCACCTGACATATTTGCTTTTTCACTGTCTGTGTCCCCTGGCTAAAATAAAAGCTTTTTGAGGTTATAAGCTTTATCTATTTTGTTCGTCACTTATTTTGCACTGCCAAGCCAGACTGCTTAAGACAGCATAGAGCAGAAACTCTGTAAACTTTTGCTGAGCGAATGAGCTAATGAATACAGTGCTGTGGTTTGTATGTTTGTCCCCTCCAAATCTCATGTTGAAATGTGATCCCCATTTGTTGGAGGTGGGGCTTGATAGGAGGAGTTTGGGTCATGGGGGACTTGGTGCCACCCTCCCAGTAATGAATGAGTTCTTCCGCTATTAGTTTCCATGATTTAAGAGAATCTGGTACTTCACTCCTCTCACTCGCCAAGTGATTGCTACACATGCTGGCTCCCCATAACTTTGGCTATGAGTGGAAGCAGCTTGAGGCACTCACCAGAAGCCATGCCTCTTGTACTGCCTGCAGAATGGTGACCCAGATAAAACTCTTTTCTTTATAAATCACCTAGTCTCAGGTATTCCTTTATAACAACCCAAATGGCCAAAGACAACAAGGCTGCCCAAAGCTGTTATTTTCAGTATCACTAATGAATGTTTAAAAAATGTTAAAAACAAGACAAACTTCAAATTCTCCAACTCAACTGCAACCCAAAGTACATTAAATTTGAAGAAAAAATTCCCACTTAGAAGGGTTCAGAAAAGGAAATTAAAAGTATAGAGTAGCTGGAATATGTTATTTGTTTTACCTCTATTTCCATAATATTATAATCTATAATTAGGCTCAAGTTACATATCTCTTTAAAGTTTATAGCTATAATTATGTCTCCTGATACTTTCTCTATAACATTCTTGAATTCATAAAGAGTTTAGAAAGATACTTTCTTCCCTAATAATAGCAACCTATGCAACTAAAATGAGATTCTGTAATCATTTGGGGAATCAACATGAAAGAATCTCAGCAGTTTTTCCCTATAGCAGAGTCTAAGTTAAACAAACAATAAGAAGATAGCCTCACTACTACCTCCATTGCACGACTGTGTGGTTTTTTGTTTGTTTGTTTAATTAGTAAACAGGGACAGTATACTTCTTGGCATCATGCACGTAAACAATTTCAGCTCATCTTTCTGAAACTCTCAATCACTGTCAACTATGCCTAGCAATGCTGAAACCAAGTGAACCATGAGTTTCTAGTCTGATGAAGCTATTAGAAAAGCTAAAGAGAAGTTAGTTGTATTTTTTGTTGTTGATGTTGTTTGTTTGTTTCAATTTGTTATTTTAAGTAATATAAGTCTGGTACACAGAAAGAAAGGTAATACTTCCACTCCTCCCTGTTCAGAATGCATCTGGAGAATAGTATTCAACTTGAACGCTGCAGGTATTAATGATGACACCGACAAACTGGAGAGCAAAGCAGAGAACAGAAACCAGGATAGGGAGACCCTACCAATCTGTGGCATGATGACTGCTGAAAGAGCTGGAAACAGGTTGCCTAGAAAGAGAGTACAGTGTGAACACCCACTTCAAATATTTGTTCAGCTGATATGAGAACCTTGGAAGGTATTTATACCATGAGATTCCAGAGGGAGGAAAGAAAGCACTATTAAGCATTTCAAAGAAACAGTTTTCAGCTCCATATATGAAACATTTTCTCAACAAATAAAGCATTCTAAAGCTAAAATTGGCTGTCTCATGAGAAAGCAAGCTCCCTATCTAAATTGTTTAAGAAGAGGCTCAACAACTATTATTTAATACCAATGTTTACAAAAGGGTTTCTTACTCAAACAGAAGACTCTGGCTTTGGTAACATTAGAGTCTTTTCCATCTGAAGTATCTGTGAAAAGTCTTTTAAGAGTAAATGCCGGCCGGGCGCGGTGGCTCACGCCTGTAATCCCAGCACTTTGGGAGGCCGAGGTGGGCGGATCACGAGGTCAGGAGATCGAGACCATCCTGGCTAACACAGTGAAACCCCGTCTCTACTAAAAAAATACAAAAAATTAGCCGGGCGTGGTGGCGGGCGCCTGTAGTCCCAGCTACGCGGGAGGCTGAGGCAGGAGAATGGCGTGAACCCGGGAGGCAGAGCTTGCAGTGAGCCGAGATCGCGCCAGTGCACTCCAGCCTGGGCGACAGAGCGAGACTCCGTCTCAAAAAAAAAAAAAAAGAGTAAATGCCAGAGTAAACAAAAAGAGTCTACAAAAGGAAGCCCTATCAGGCCAAGAAAATAGGCTCTCTGATTTTGTTCTACACACAGCCGTGACTGGTCTCTTCCATAATGGCTCTTCCATTCTCATCTCATTTCCATTACCTTGGTAGTGGCCTTAAAAACCTCAAATTCATCAACAACCTCTTATCTCTGAGAACTGAGACCATCTGTGTCAACATGACTTAGTAGTTTATTCAAGGAAATCTTTGCCTGGCAAAGGATAAGACTGTAAACCAAAAAAATAACCTACTGTTTGCTTCAAGAAATTCTCACAGACCAATTTATCAGAGACAGCAGTCCATACAACCTGGATAAACAGCTTACTTTAAGACTCTTGCCTCAGTGTCCAACAAACCTAAACTGTTCCATCACGGAATTTGCCTAATCCACATAAGCTGCCTGTCTTAAAAAGCCCATCTTAAACCATTTCAGCACAGATCCCAAAGCCCTATAAATATCCTTCTTCTACTTCTTCCTTCTGAAACACTGCAAAGTTTTTCTTACTGCAGTTAAATTGTAATACATTTGGCTTTGTTTTATTAACAGATTGATGACATTGTGGGTAATTCAACATCTGTATGCATCTGCTTCTATAATGAACCATCAAACAACCCCCAAACCCAAAACAGCTACTATATCGACTACAAAATTAACTTCCTTCCTGAAACACTATTCTTGTAATATTATTCTATGGCTTAAAAATGTTTAAAGTAAAAAATACACACATACACAGTATTTTACAAATCATCTTCAATTTCAAAAATATGTTAAGTAAAACTATCCAGACACATACTATGTGATTCATTTTATGGCAACTTCAAGCATAGGCAGGGTAATCTATGGTGATAAAAATCATAACAGTGGCTTCCTATGAGGAATGGCAGATATACATGCAAGAGGCCCTGAGGAAATTTTGTGGGGGAACAAAAAGGTTTTACATTGATTATTATAGGGAAATACACACTTATTAAAATAGGCATTTAAGATCTGTGTATTACACTATTTGTACATTTTACTTCTGTAACATTTTTTTAAAGTCCATTTAAGATTTCTAATTCCAGACAAGATGGATGTACTTGTGTTTGTCCCTCTAGTTAAATACTGCCAAACACCCCGGATATCACATATAAAACAAACATAAGAAGATTCTGAAAGGTAGAGAGAAGAAAGCACACAGAATAGGGACCTCCGGACTAACACAATGATTTTCACTTCACATATCCTGGACTGGATGATACTGGAGAAGTGGGCAACCCAGAAACACCAACAGGCAAAGCAAAAAAAAAAAAAAAAAAAAGGCTCCAGCCATTCCCTCTAGTGAAAGGACCAGAAAAGGGACAACAAACATTCTTTTTCAGACAAACACTGAAAGAGACATCTGTCTCTTTAAACAAACAGTTTCTTAGGTAACTACCCAACACCACTCTTTCTTCAAATCGTTCCATGATTTCCTACTGCTCAGATGATTAGGAGCAAATTACCACAAAGCTTTCAAGGTCCCTCATAATCTAGTAACAAATTATCTTTCTAGCCTCATTTCTCAACACTCACAGGCACTAACCACATCAAATTACTCTCTGTTCCCTCAACAAGGCATATGGCCTTTCTTCATTCTGTCCTAATTTCCACTTGTCCATTAACTGAAGAAATTTAATTTTTTTCCTACAATATCCAGCCTAAGGAAAAGGCTCTTTCACTCCTACTTAACTCTGTTCACACAGCACTTTGCTTATATTATGATTATAGCTAGTCTCATATTCTATCAGAAATTAACTGTAGAATCACCTGCAGTCCTGAATAAATTATGAACTTCACAAATACAGGAATTCAGCCCAGAATACTGTTACACCCCCAGAGCTACATAGAGGGAAAAGCACACCGTAGTTATTCATTGAATTGAATTAAATAAATGACTTGAAGTGTGAGTCTGTCTGGTGGAAAAGCATGATAAACTTTTTTCTGAGTCAGTGCAACTGGCTTTCTGGACCCAGAGATTATTTGGAGTTGAAATGCATTTGGATTCAGAATTTCATACCCTAACCTGATGCTTTCACTGTAATGTTGTCCTGTTTTCAATCTAAGGAACACACACAGGACAGGGTATTTAATCTCTATAATAATAGATTCTATTCAAATGTAGATAATAAAAAGATTATAAAAAGATTCTAATGTTGCAATATTGGAATGCCCTTTCTGCTGATTCAAGTCCCATTTATAAAAAATGGGCTAGCAAGACATTATATAGAGGCTTTTGCTGATGCTTATATAATTCTTCCTTCTATAGCACTTTTTGAAAGGATAATCACTTGGTCAAAAGAAATCCATTTTAAAAGTTCTATTTAACCTCTAAGTGCTTTATAAAACATTAAATTAGACTTTTCCTGTACAATGCCTAAAAAAAGTCCATACTCTTTGTAAAGGGCACTAAATCTAACAAGCAACAAAGTATTCCAATGGCTTTTCACTCTTGTTATACAACTTCCTCATCTTTCAAACTCATATTAAAGGGAAAATGTCATGTGCTATCAGGATATAAAGTTCATTTGAAAATACAAGTATTAATTAATAAGGAAATAAGTTTCTGCATATAATCTTTTTCCTGGAGCAAACAGCATTTTTTAAAAGTCACATCAATTACATCAGATCATATTACCATTGTTAATGCTAGGTTTTATGTTAGATTTTGAATACTGACAGGTGGACACTAAAATCCAAGTAGTCTGTTTCACTACCATCAGTGAAACAGTACAGACAGAGCAAGAAACAGTGGTGAGAGAGTGCAGTCTAAAAGTTTGAAAGTTTTGAGAACTATGGTGAATGAAAGTGCTAGGAGAAAATGAAAAACACTTTTTCTAAAATGAGAATGCCTTTATTAATGACTTAATTACCAGTAATAAAATATACATTACAATTCACTGAATAGTTGTTACAGTTAAATGATTGCTAGTTATATTTACAGTGTATTTTTAAAAATTGTTCATTTAAAATAGGCTGAAGATGGCTGCACATGGTTGGCTCACCCCTGTAATCCTGGTACTTTGGCAGGCCAGTGCTGGAGTATCACTTGAGGCTAGGAGTCCAAGACCAGCCTAGATGACACAGCAAGACCCTGTCTCTACAAAAAATTTTAAAAATTAGTTGGGTGCAGTGGCATGCACCTGTAGTCCCAGCTACTAAGGAAGCTGAGGTGGGAGTATGGCTTGAGCCTAGGATTTTGAAGTTAAAAGTAGGCTGTGATCACGCCACTGAACTCCAGCCTGGGCCACAGGAGGAGACCTTGTCTCAAAAAAAAAAAAAAACGAAAAAAAGAGAATGCTCCATGCTTTCAGAACTTCATATGTTAACTTATTGATAAGCAAACTGGAGAAAAATAATGATTTCTATTTATAAGCAATAAAACAAACAGCATAACGAAGATGTATCAAAGTCAAATATGTAAAAAACATTTCATTTTCACCTAGTAATGAGAGAATGGCACAGAAAAAATATCTTAAATATCTAATATTGTCAGATACTCTAATTACCTAATAGCAAATATTCTGAGATGTAATAGTATAAACAATTTAGGTGCTGTAGAGATTACCTTGGTAACATAATAAAGACATTTCTGAACCATAAATTAAGTTTGAGGCAGTCTCATATAATGGGAAAAGCATTCCTGAGGTTGAAGTTGAGTTTATATTTTGAACCTAAAATTATAACTTAAGGATTTTGTAAGTATATAAACTGAAAACCAAGTCTCAAACACAATATATAGTTAATACTTATTTCATAATTGTTTTCATAAGTTTACTGAAAGAAATTGTAAAGTCCTAACTTATAGAGTTTTTAACTGATTCTTGCAGAATTTGATGTAGAACACAATAATTTTTTTTCTTGGCAGAAATAAAATGTTGATTTTCACAGTAATTGCTTCTTTGGGAGAGAATTACAGCATTTTTGCATTATTAACACAGCAGCTTTGCTAGACATCTATTATAAAATTCATTTTAGGAACAGGGCTTACTTTGAATATTATAAACTTCAATAGTATTTTTTAAGTTTCATTTTAAGGGATAAAATAAAAGAGTATAAGTTATAGTAAAGAACAGCAATATTTTAAATTGTTTTTAAATTTGCATGGTGTATATTAACTTTGTATTTCAACACACAGTTTGGGGTAAACCAAATCAAATATATTTTGGATAAGTCCAAAACTTTTCAAAGATATTAAACTCTGATATAATCTGTATAAGGTAATTTATTAACTAGACTAAATACTGATATTGTTAGATGGCTAGAAATAATGTCACAAATAACAATCTTTGCATTGTATATAGTAAAGTCTGCTAGTTACTACGTAAATCAAAATAAATCTAAAACAATTTCTCAGGTTACTCCAAAAACAGGCCAACAAAAACGAAATCCTTTACATTTTATAAATACATACGAAAACACAGGCAGCATTATGACCTAAACAGATAATAAAATGTACATAACCCAGTAGGTCTGGTCATTTTCTATGCACTTTCTTTGGCTCATTCATTCACTCATTCAACAGGTATGTGCAGCCTTATAGAGAGGATTATAAAGATGAATACAATTCTGATTCTGTGGTCAAGATATTTGCATTTGAGAAAGTTGTAGCAAGATAGCGAACTAGACCCCCAGCACTTGGCACCCTCACAAAGACAGCCAAAACCTATCAAAACCTCTGATATACAGCAAAGGCTGTGCAAGGAGGAAAGTTCATAGCCCTAAACGCCTACATCAAAAAGTCTGAATGAGCATAAACAGACCATCTAAGGTCACAGCTCAAGGAACTAGGGAAACAAGAACAAACCAAACCCAAACTCAGCAGAAGAAAGGAAATAACCAAGATCAGAGCAGAACTAAATGAAATTGTAACAAAAACAAAATACAAAAGATAAATGAAACAAAAAGCTGGTTCTTTGAAAATATAAATAAAACTGATAGACCATTAGCAAGATTAACCAAGAAAAATAGAGACAAAATCCAAACAAGCTCAATAAGAAATGAAAAGGGACATATTACAGCTGACACCACTGAAATACAAAAGATCATTCAAGGCTACTATGAACACCTTTAAGTGCCTAAACTAGAAAACCTAGAGAGATGGTTAAGTTCCTGGCAAGATGCAACCCTCCTAGCTTATTTGATACCCTGAGAAGACCAATAACAAGGAGCAAGACTGAAATGGTAATTTAAAAATTACCAACAAAAAAAAGTCCAGGACCAGCTAGATTCACAGCAGAATTCTACCAGACATTCAAAGAAGAATTGGTGCCAATTCTACTGACACTATACCACAAGACAGAGAAAGAAGGAACCCTCCCTAAATCATTCCATGAAGCCAGTATCACCCTAATACCAAAACCAGGAAAAGACATAACCAAAAAAGAAAACTACAGACCGATATCCCTGATGAGCACAGGTGCTAAAATCCTTAACAAGATGCTAGCTAACTGAACCCAACAATGTATCAAACAGATAATCCACCTGAACAGATGATCAAGTGGGTTTCACACCAGGGATGCAGGGATCCAGGGATCCAGGCACACAGTGTAAGCTGTGACTGTATCTACCATTCTGGGGTCTGGAGGACGGTGGCCCTCTTCTCACATCTCTACAAGGCGGTGTCCCAGCAGGGACTCTGTGTGAGCGCTTTGACCCCACATTTCCCTTCCACAGTGCTCTAGCAGAGGTTCTTGAGTGCCCCACCCCTGCATCAAACTTCTGCTTTGACATCCAGGTGTTTCCATACATCCTCTGAAATCTATACAGAGGTTCCCAAACCTCAATTCTTGACTGCTGTGTACTCACAGGAACCACATGGAAGCTGCCAAGGCTTGGAGCTTGTGCCCTCAGAATATACATCCCGAGCTGTACCTTGGCCCCTTTTAGTCTCAGCTGGAGCGACAAGGATGCAAGGCACCAAGTCCCTAGGCTGCACACAGCACGAGGACCCTGAGCCCAGCCCACGAAACTTTTTTTGCCTCCTAGGCCTCTGGGCCTGTGATGGGAAAGGCTGCCCTGAAGACCTTTAACATTCCCTGGAGACATTTTCCCCATTGTCTTGGGGATTAACATTCAGCTCCTCATTACTTATGCAAATTTCCACAGCTGGCTTGAATTTCTCCTCAGAAAATGGGTTTTTCTTTTCTATCTCCTTGTCAGGCTGCAAATTTTCTGAACTTTAATGCTCTGCTTCCCTTATAAAACTGAATGCGTTTAACAGCACCCACCTCACTTCTTGAATGCTTTGCTGCTGAGAAATTTCTTCCACCACATACCCTAAATCATCTCTCTTGAGTTCAAAGTTCCACAAATCTCTAGGGCAGGGGCAAAATGCCACCAGTCTCTTTGCTAAAACATAACAAGAGTCACCTTTGCTCCAGTTTCCAACATGTTCCTCATCTCCATCTGAGACCACCTTAGTCTGGATTTCATTGTTCATATCATTATCAGCGTTTTGATCAAAGCCATTCAACAAGTCTCTAGGGAGTTACAAACTTTCCCACATTTTCCTGTCTTCTTCTAAAGCCCCCAAACTTTTCCAGACTCTGCCTGTTACCAAGTTCCAAAGTCACTTCCACATTTTTGGGTAGCTTTTCAGCATCGCCCCACTCCACCAGTACCAATTTGCTGTATTAGCCCGTTTTCACACTGCTGATAAAGACACACCCAAGCCTGGGAAGAAAAAGAGGTTTAATGGACTTACGGTTCCATGTGACTGGCGAGGCCTCACAATCATGGCAGAAGACAAGGAGGAACAAGTCACGGTTTACATGGATGGTGGCAAGACAGAGTTAGTGCAGGGGAACTCCTGTTTATAAAACCATCAGATCTCATAAGACTTATTCACTATCATGAGAATAGCATGATAAAGACCTACCCCCATGATTCAATTACCTCCCACTGGGTCCCTCCCATGACATGTGGGAACCGTGGGAGTTAAAATTCAAGATGAGATTTAGGTGGGGACACAACAAACCATATCAGATGGTGCTAACTGCATGCCTTCCTGTACCGGATCTTTCCACTGACACCACTGCACTGACACTAGTGGCCTCTCCGCAAACGCTGCGCTGCCACTGCTGCGCTGCCACTGCTGTCAGTGTGAATGGAGGGCACATGCCCAAAAGATCTCTGCCCCTGCTATGACACTGGCAATGGTGCAAACACATGCTTGGATGCCACCACACCAGCACACCCAATACCTCAGCTTGGGCAATGAGCATGCACCCTGCCAGGCTGCTGCTGCTGCTGGCATAAGTGAACCAGCACGAATCTCACTGCCACCTTCCTATGAAGCATTTTGGCTGACACCACTTATGGGAGTGTTGTGACCAGCGATCTGGGAACAACTCACCCCCTCCAGTAATCAGGAGGGACCAGAGAACAAAGCTAGGGCCTGAAACCAGCCCCCCAGAGTTAGGGCATGCAGCTCGGGAGTCCTGAGCTAAGCCATGGCCCCCCAAAATCTTCCAGAATCAAAGCCAGTCAACCATGCCCACCTTATACCATAATCAAGGCCCCAAGGATATCAAAGCGGATAAAAGAACAAAAAACTCATCCAAAGGATGACAACTTCTAAGATTGAAGGGACATCAGCCCATGAAGATAAAAACATCCAGTGCAAGAACTCTGGCAATTCAAAAAGCCAGAGTGTCTTCTTACCTCCAAATGGCCACACTAGTTCCCCAACAATCTTTTTTTTTTTTTTTTTTTTTGGATGGAGTTTCCGTCTTGTTGCTCACGCTGGAGTGCAATGGCGTGATCTCGGCTTATTGCAGCCTCCCAGGTTCAAGTGATTTTCCTGTCTCAGCCTCCTGAGTGGCTGGGATTAACAGCGCATGCCACCATGCTTGGCTAATTTTGTATTTTTAGTAGAGACAGGGTTTCACCATGTTGGCCAGGCTGGTATGAAACTCCTGACCTCAGGTGATCTGCCTGCTTCATCCTCCCAAAGTGCTAGAATTACAGGCATGAGCCACTGTGCCCGGCCAACATGGTTCTTAACCAGGCTAAAATAACAGAAATACAATATGGAATATGGATAAAAACGAAGATCACCAGGATTCAAGAGAAAGTTGAAACCCCGTGCAAGGATTCTAAGGAATACAATAAAACTATACAGGAGATGAAAGACAAAATGGCTATTTCAACAAAGAACTAAACTGAGCTGATAGAGCTGAAAAACTCAGAGAATTTCAGAATACAATCGCAAGTATCAACAGCACAAATAAGCAAGTTGAGGAAGGAATCTCAGAGGTCAAAGACTGGCTCTTTGAAATAACTCATTCAGAAATGAAGAAAAAACAATAAAGAATGAACAGAACCTATGTAAAATATGGGACTATGTAAACGGAACCAAATCTACGACTCACTGGTGTCCCTGTAAGGGAGAGAAAGCAAGCAACTTCGAAAGTGTATTTCAGAATATCATCCGTGAAAATTTCCCCAAGCTTGCCAGAGAGGCCAACATTCAGAGTCAGGAAATGCAGAGAACCCCTGTGAAATGCTATACAAGATGACCATCCCAAGACACATGAGATTCTCTAAGGTCAAAATGAAAGGAAAAAAAAGTTAGGGCAGCTGGAGAAAAGGGCCAGATCACCTATAAAGGAAACCCCCAATAAGGCTTAAAACAGCAGAAACCCTACAAGCCAGGAGAGATTCAACCTATATTCAGCATTCTTTAAAAAAAAAAAAAAAAAAAAAGAACTTCCAACCAAGAGTTTTATATCCAGCCAACTTCAGCTTCATAAGCAAATAAGTAAGACATCCTTTTCTGAAAGGGAATTCATGACCACCAGAACCACCTCAATAGAGGTTCTGAAGGGAGTACTAAATGTGGAAAGAAAAGACTGTTACTGGCCACTATAAAAATATACTTAAATACATAGACCAGTGACACTGTAAAGCAACCACACAAACAAGTCTATGTAATAACCAGCTAACAGTAGGATGACAGGATCAAATCCATACGTATCAGTATCAACCTTGAATGTAAACAGGCTAAATGCCCCAATTAAAAGGCACAAAGTAGCAAGTTGAATAAAGAATCAAGAACCAATGGTAAGCTGTCTTCAACAGATCCATCTCACACGCAGTGACATCTATAGGCTCAATGTGAAGAGATGGAGGAAAATCTACCAAGCAAATGGAAAACAGAAGAAAGCAGAGTTTGGTATTCCAATTTCAGACAAAACATTCTTTAAAGCAACAAAGATCAAGAAAGACAAGCCCTTTACATAGTGGTAAAGGGCTCAATTCAACGAGAGGATCTAACTATCTTAAATATATACGCACCCAATAGAGGAACACATATTCTTAGAGACCTATGAAGAGACTGACATAACCACACAGTCCAATAGTGGAAAACTATAAATTGACCACTAGCTAGACTACTAAAATAAGAGACAATATCCAAATAAACTCAATCAGAAATGACAAAGGGGGTGCTACGACTGACTCCATGGAAATATAAAAAAAAAAAAGCCCTCAGAAACTACTACAAATACCTCTATGCACACAAGCTAGAAAACCTAGAAGAAACAGATAAATTCCTGGAAACATACAACCTCCCATGACTGAACCAGGAAGAAACTGAATCCCTGAACTGACCAATAATAAGTTTTGAAATTGAATAAGTAATAAAAAGCCTAACAACAAGAAAAAGCCCAGGACCAGCTGGATTCAAAGCCAAATTCTACCAGATGTATAAAGAAGAGCTGGTACCATTCCCACTGAAACTATTGCAAAAAACAAAAAAAAAAAAAAACAAGGGGGTCTCCTCCCGAACTCATTCTATGAGGCTAGCATCATCCTGATACCAAAAACTAACAGAGAAACAACAAAACAAGAAAACAGTAGGCCAATATTTTTTTATGAACATGGACCCAAAAATCCTCAACAAAATACTAGCAAACTAAATCCAGCAGTACATCAAAAAGTTAATCCACCATGATCAAGTAGCCTTTATCCCTGGTATGCAATGTTGGTTCAACATACACAAATCAAAAAATGTGATGCACAACATAACAGAACTAATAAAACAAACCACATGTGCCAGGCGTGGTGGCTCACAATTGTAATCCCAGCACTTTGGGAAGCCGTGGTGGGTGGATCACTTGAGGCCAAGAATTCAAGACCAGCCTGGCCAACATGGTGAGACCCTGTCTCTACTAAAGATACAAAAATTAGCCAGGCATGGTGGCAAGCACCTGTAATCCCAGTTACTTGGGTGAGGCTGAGACAAGAGAATTGTTTGAACCCAGGAGGCAGAGGTTGCAAAGAGCCAAGATTACACCACTAAACTCCAGCCTAGGCAACAGAGCGAGACTCTGTCTCAAAACAAAAACCAAACAAAAACAAAAACCACCTGATCATCTTCATACAGGAAAGGCTTTCAAAAAAAATTCAATATTCCTTCATGTTAAAAACCCTCAACAAACTAGTCACTGAAGGAACATATTTCAAAAAAATAAGAGCCCTCTATGAAAAACCCACTGCCAACATCATAGTGAATGGGCAAAGCTGGAAACATTCCCCTTGAAAGCTGGAACAAGATGAAGATGCCTTCTCTTACCACTCCAATGCAACATGGTACTGTTAAGTCCTAGCCAGAGAAATCTAGCAAGAGAATGAAATAAAAGGCATCAAAATAAAAAGAGAGGAAGTCAAACTATCTATGTTTGCAGACAATTTAACTCTCTACCTAGAAAACCCCATAGTCTCTGTCCAAAAGCTTCTTGATCTGCTAAACAACTTCAGCAAAGTTTTAGGATAGTAAATCAATGCAGAAAAATCAATAGCATTCCTATACACCAACAACATCCAAGGTGAAAGCCAAATTAAGAATGAAATCCCATTCACAACTGCCACAAAAAGAATAAAATACTTAAGAAATACAGGTTACCCGGGAGGTAACAGACCTCTGAAATATTTCATAAATTTAAAATGCTGTTCAAAGAAATCAGAGATGATACAAACAAATGGAAAAACATTTCATGTTCATGATTAGGAAGAATCACTATAGTTAAAATGGCCACACTGCCCAAAGCAATCCACAAATTCAGTGACATTTCTATCAAACTACCAAGGACATTCTTCACAGAATTAGGAAAAAAACTATTTTAAAATTCATATGGAACCAAAAAATAGCCTGAATAGCCAAGGCAATCCTAAGCAAAATGGGCAAAGCTGGAAGCATTTGGCATTACCAGACTTCAAACTATACTGCAATGCTACAGTAACCACAACACCATTGTACTGGTACAAATATAGACACACAGACCAATGGAACAGAATAAGGAGCACAGAAGTAATGCTGCACACCTACAACTATCTGATCTTTGACAAACCTGACAAAAACAAACAATGGGGAAAGGATTCCCTATTCAGTAAGGGGTGCTGGGATAACCTGCTAGCCATATGCAGATGATTGAAACTGGATCCCTTCCTTACACTATACATAAAAATCAACTCAAGATGGATGAAATACTTAAATGTAAAACCAAAACTATAAAACTCCTAGAAGATAACCCAGGAAATACCATTCTGGAGATGGGATCTGGCAAAGATTTCATGATGAAGACACTCAAAGCAACTCCAAGAAAAAGAAAAATTGGCAAATGGGACATAATTAAACTAAAGAGTTTCTGCACACCAGAAGAAGTTATCAACAGCATAAACAGAAAACCTACAGAACAGGAGAAAGTGGCTTCAAATTATACATTTGACAAAGATCTAATATTCAGAATTTGTAAGAAACTTAAATAAGCAAAAAAAAAAACTCCCTTTAAAAGTGGGCAAAGGACATGAACCGACACTTTTCAAAAGCAGACATACATGTGGCCCACAGCATAAGAAGAAATGCTCAACAGCGTTAATCATTACAGAAATGCAAATCAAAACCACAAGATGCTACCTCACACCAATCAGAATGGCTATTAAAAAGACATAAAATAATAGATTTTGGCGAGATTGTGGAAGAGAAGAAAGTTTATACACTGCCAGTAGGAGTGTAAATTAGTTCTGCCAATGTGGAAGGCAGTCTGGCGATTTCTCAAAGAGCTTAAAACAGAATTAATTACCATTTGACCCAGCAATCCCATTATTGTGTATACACCCCAAAAAATATAAATTGTTCTACCATAAAGACACACAGACGTGTATGTGCATCATAGCACTATTCACAGGAGCAAAGAAATGGAATTAACCTAAATGTCCATCAATGGTAGAACAGATATACAAAATGTGGCATATATATATATACACACACACACACACACACACACCATGGACTATTAAGCAGCCATAAAAAAGAATGAGATCATGTGCTTTGCAGAAACATGAATGGAGTTGGATGCCATTATCCTAAGCAAACTAACACAGGAACAGAAAACCAAATAGAGCCATGTTCTCACTTACAAGTGGGTGGTAAACACTGAGTACATATAGACACAAAGAAAGGAACAACATCTCCCAGACACTACCACAGCCACGATTGCCAGGCATGGTGTTGGTGGGTTGGTGTCTGTGTCGTTAAATTGCACGACATGGCTGAGCAAGATCCCTTCGGTGTCCCTGCTGGCACCCCTGGGGATCCTGTCCTGGGGAACGGAGTGGCTGGCGCCAGTGAAGAAGACCCAGCTGCGGCCTTCTTGGCACTGCAAGAGAGCAAAACTACGGGTATCAAGAACAACAAGGTCGCCTTCGACATCCTGGATGGTGTCACCCCCAGGCCCCAGCCACAAGGTGAACAGCTGGGAGTCCAGATGCTGTTGACGGAGTGATGATGGTGACTACTACCAGGAAAGTAATGGTCCAAGAGACAATTATGCAGCTATTTCACAAGTGGATCGATTCCCATCCAGCCTGAAAATATATGCAGATGGAAAGAAGAGAAAATGGAATGCTTAGAAGCCCTTGCTGCTTATTCTCAGAAGCAAGAAGCAGAATGGAAAGAAAAAGCGATAAATGAGCTAGAAGAATGGCGTGCAAGACAAGACGAGCAGCTACAGAAAAGAAAGGCAAACTACAGGGCAGAAGATTTTGTAAATGACATTGACGAGTCATCCCCCAGCACTGGGTGGTAACAGGTGGCCCGGTTGTTTGACTGTAACCCCAAGTCAGCAAGCAGGCCAAAGAGGTCTCCTGCATGCACTCAGTCCTCAACTCCCTCAAGCAGGCGACCCCTGGTGCACTGACAAACCGCTCCTGGAAACACTACATCTGCAGTATCTTAATCCTACCCAGTGAAATTCTACAAAGTAACTGGATTAATTACGCTGAGTTCTTTTGGACCAAACTTTTTTGTGTTTAGAGCTGATCATTGTTTGTGATTGCACGTTTCCTTCAACTGTGTCCTCCCTGGCATACAGAGAGGAGAGGAGAAGGAGGAAATGGAAGGGAGGAAAATCTCCTAACAGCAGCCTCAAGGTGTGCTTTTGTGTGTTATTCTGAGAATAAATTTCTATTTCAAACAAAAACAAAAGACCAAAGACAGAAACAACAGATACTAGGGTGTACTTGAGGGTGAGGATCATAAAACTACCCATCGGGTACTATGCTGATTACCTGGGCAATGAAATAATCTGTACATCAAACCCCTGTGACACACAATTTAGCTATACAACAGATCTGCACATGTACCCTTGAACCTAAAAGTTAAAAAAAAAAAAAAAGAATACTGAAGTGTTAGTTTTTGAATGTTTATTTTATGTAAGGCTACGAAAAACTTACTAAAGTCATAGACTAGCATTATATGGAGTCAAAACCCAATGATGCTCGATAAACATGCATTGAAAACAATTTTTCTGAGTTATTGAAATGTACATCTTATTCTGAAATTGTAGAGTTATAAATGAGAAACGCTTTTTTCAATCCTGAAGGTATATAATTATGAGTATCTTTAATATAATTGTACTCAACTTTATTGATACGATGAAAATAATATCTTTGTTTTTTTTAAGACCACAGGACTCTTTCCAATGTACTACACAATTTTCCTAATAGGAAAAAAATTAAAGAATATGAAAAAGTTAACAGGTAGTTTATCCCTTTCTCTGTGGGAGGACTGATTCTTCTCTTTTTGTTCTTATCCTTTCTCCTCTGATGTAATATTTCTTCTTGATACTCAGAGAATAATTAACTGTATTAGATGAAGTTTGACATATTAAAACACATTCTCATTATGCAGTTCTATAATCCCTCTGTGCATGTGGTTTTAATTACAAACAAATGTTAGCAGGGAAAACAATTTCTTTCTGATATACTTAACATTTTGAAAGGCTAAAGATATAATTTGAGTTCCTATTTGCAAAGAAAGATTTATTTATCTATGCAGTATCATTTATTTAGTATCTGCCACGTGTGAAGTGCTTCGTCATGAAGTAAGGGTACAAATCACAAGGTTCTTCATTGTAATTAATTGGCAGGATCATAGATAGGCAGCAACAGTTGAAGGGAAGTGTAAGAGCAGTCTGGGCTGGCAATCAAGATTCAGTCAGACGTTAGGATCAAGAATGCATGTAGTTTAAATGGTGACACTAAAAATTAAAACCAGGTGGAAAGAAGGAATGAGCGGCAACAACAGATGCTAAAGATGGAGTTCTACCAAAGCTAACTAGACAGACACAAATATGAAAAAATAAAAAGGAATATAAAGATTAAGGCAGAGTTTGAAAGACATCAGAGGCAGTGTCACAGCCATAAAATGACCATGGTGCTGAGGCAAAATTCTAAAACAATTCCAGCCTCAAATATCATGTAACTCAATAAGAAGTGAGGCTCTGAAGACTGAGACTTGAGGCTAACCGATATCATATTATGTATCCCCACTAGATGATGAGCTGCATGATGTATCTGTACTACTACTGGAAACAGAGTACCTAACAAATATGTTAATCAGATGGAAAAATAAAGGCATAAATAAATAAGAGGGAAGAATCTCAATTCCAAATACTAACATCAAGATTTCTGTATATCCTTAATGTATGTCAATTACCCTTGTCTTACCACTTTGTTTTTTGTTTTTTGTTTTTTGTTTTTTTTTTTTGAGACGGAGTCTTGCTCTGTCACCCAGGCTGCAGTGCAGTGGCACGATCTCGGCTCACTGCAAGCTCCGCCTCCCGGGTTCAGGCCATTCTCCTGCCTCAGCCTCCCGAGTAGCTGGGACCGGACTACAGGCGCCTGCCACCACGCCCGGCTAATTTTTTGTATTTTTAGTAGAGACGGGGTTTCACTGTGTTAGCCAGGATGGTCTCGATCTCCTGACCTTGTGATCCGCCAAACTCAGCCTCCTAAAGTGCTGGGATTACAGGCTTGAGCCACCACGCCCGGCCAGCTGGGTTTTTTTGTTTAAAAATTTCAGGATAATGTTAACATTCTCTTTGCTGGTGGTATGAAGACTGTAATAAAGCTACTGAATGCCCTTTGTAAATATTTCTGTTGAAAATATAATAATTATGTTTAAATCAGTCTATATGATTTTTAAGTTTTTTAAAAAATGGGATGATAGCATCCTTAATGACTCTCAAAGACCTAGCATGTGCAAAATCCCTGAGGCATGAAAGTGAAGAAAGTTGGATAAAGTACAATATGGCTGCCTAAGAAATAGAAAAAAAAAAATGCCTCGATGATAAATTTTAGACTAAATCAGCAGGTCATTTTGCAATAAAATGTTCTGCATGTGCATGCAGAATATAACGCTTAGTTTTACTCACAGCTGAATTATAATGCAGTGAAAATTTTTGGACTATATCTGTCAAACCCATACCAATCCTCAAGCAGTAGCTAAAATCCAAATCTTGAAAATAACGCATTTGTTCACGGTGGGAGTTACAGCCTACGCATAACCTTTATTTCATTAAATGCATATTGTTAAAGATTATTGCTTTTTTAACAACAAAAATTGTTTTTATGTCCTATGTAACCATATGTTTGTATAGTTTCCCTTTAGCTACACAATAATGACTGCTTTTGTGTTGATTTTCATGCTGTTAAGTGGACCATTAGTACTTGACTTGTGCCATTACATAGCATCTTAATAGTGACAAACAAATAAACTTGCAAAGCAGCACAGCATCACACTGCCTGCACTATTAATTTTCTTTATATTCTCTGTATTCATTTACATTTAAGCTCAATGAAGAAACACTTTTGTCAATATCTTCAGGTTTTCCTAGACATGTTTGATTTCACAATTAATATATGAAAATGTGAGCAGAGTCACTAGCCTTACAAATACCACTAATTTTTCAAAAAAAAACCTAAGAACTAAATGAATACCCAACAAAATACTCCTGTCTTTTATTAAGCTTGTCAGGCCCAATTTGCTCAATGCAGTTGGAAAATTAAGCTATTAAAGATAGAATCAGAATTTCAGAGCTCATATAGGTCTGTTATATATTGATTCTGTTGACTTCCACAAACTATGTGCCATTCTAAACAGTGTTTCCCCCAAGTGTACACTGTTGATGTTAAGGTCAATGTGTAGTAGAAATAAATAGCCCAGAGGACTGCAGTGAATACCACTTTTGAAAAATACAATTCAAAACACAGGCCCTGTTGACACAGCATCAATAATAAACTTTCTGTTAAGGGAACAAATTATCTATCCAACTGTTTAAGAATTTTTAAAATCTTCAAGATGTCTAGAAACAGCCGGGAACTGTCCACCAAGAGGAACCAAAATATCAAATAAACCATCACACTCTGAATAAAGATTTTGTGAGAAAGCATCAAGTCAATAGAGAAGAGATGGACACTGTGATTAAAGAGGGAGGAAGCCAGGAAGCCACGCAGAGTCGCTGGGCACTAAGACCGGCCTCCTGTACTGAACCAGACCTGAGGAAGCGGTGAGTGAAGGAATTTCGGCACCACACTCCCACCACATACCTCTGGGATCCCAGCTACAGGTTTCCCAAGACCCCCAAAGACCTCTGAACTGGCAGGGAAGCCACTCAGAGAATAGGCAGAAGCACAGCTCAAACTTGCATGCACCCCCCAATGTTTCACTACACAGTGCAGCTGCAGCAAAATGTGACCAAAGGTGTTCACGCCCCGAGGTGTGCCATGCTGTACTGAGTGGCTGTAGCTGCTGCTGTCTGCTAGGCTGCAAGAGAGCAGGGCCACCATTGCCACAGGACTGGGGTGCATCTGATCCATGTAACCCCGTGGCCCCTCCTAAGCCTGCCTGCCTGAATGATCTTGCAGAAGTGTGCCCACAGCACAGCCTCCATTGCCCCATCTGAGTGTTTTGCTGGAGGTCTAGGAGCAGTCTGCTCTCCTGCAGCACAGCTGCTGCTTTACATCCAGGGGCTAGAGAACAAACCCCTGGATGTGGTCCCAATTCCCCAGGACTTGACCACACCACCCAGGGATACCAAGCTGCAGATCTGTGGCCTTAGCTTGAGTGGGGAAGCAGCCCTCAATCTCAGAACACAGAGAAGACTGTGGCATGGGCTCATGTGCTGACATCAGAGCTGGGCATCCCTCCTTTCATAAGACCAGTCCGGGAGGAACGCAGCCTGACAGCCAGCTGCAGCTTCTTCCCCAGGGAGTCCCAAGGCATCAAATGCCTAGAACAGTGATCTAGGTGCAGAAGGCTTACGACAAGCTTAGCCGGTTGGGCCTGCTCCTGGTGCAGACACTGGCGGGAGACCCACCAGGTCAGGAGAACTCAAGCCTGTTGGGCTGCCAGGCTGAAAATATACCAGTTGTACACACGGTGCCACTGCCCTGGTCGGGATCCTCTGCCCTTCCTCTACTGCGTCACCAGACCACCAGTGAACACACTCCACAACTCGCTCTGACTCTGGCAAATACAGAGGAACAGTGGGTTCCCAAGGAGTTGTGACTCTCCTGGACTGCTCTACAGGAGGCAGAAGCACAGCCCATTAGAGCCTGCCCCCCACCCACCCCTGGGGCAAGGTAAACGTTGGAAAGGCACCAGTAGTTGAATGGGTTACCACCAAATCTCAGAAACCAGAGAGGCAGTCATATATGGCCCCCACCTTCCCTCCCCAGAGCACTACGGTGAATGCAGTGAAATACAAAAGTGGAAAGCACGACTAAGATCCTATTTTCAGGCCCTTATCTCTTAAGTATCAGCTGGTGGACTGCATTCGGAATTACACCACCAAACAAAACCACATTGCTTCAACACTCAGAGCCTGTGAAACCCACCACAGGAACCTATTTACAACCAAAGAAACCATACAAAGTCTTGGCCATATGAAAGTACTCAGAAACGAAGCCAGCTGACTATACACACCATATACCACAGTCAAACCTTCAAGGAAAAAAGAATATAAAAACAAAAAGCCCCAACAAAACAACAGCAAATTCAAAAAGAAAAAGAAGCACCAGTTCCTTCTGAGAAGGAATCAGTGCAGGAAGTACAAGAATTGAAAAAGTCAGTGTTTTGTAATGTCCAAAGGATTGCACTAGCTCCCTAACAATCGATCCTAACCAGGATGAAATGTCTGAAATTAAAGATATAAATTCAGAACCTGGATGGCAAAGAAGTTCAATGAGATCCAAGAGGAAGCTGAACTCCAATCCAAGGAAGTCAGAAAAGCAATCCAAAATTTGAAATACAACAAAGATATAGTAAGAAAGAAACAAACTAAACTTCTGGAATTGAGAAATCCACCATAGGAATTTCAAATTACAGTTGGAAGTCTTTAACAATAGACTAGATCAAGCAGAAGAAACAATTTCACAGCCTGAAGATCACTCCTTCAAATCAACCCAGTCAGATAAAAATAAAGAAAAAATAATTTTAAGAAATGAACAAAGCCTCTGAGAAATAAGAGATTGTGTAAAACAACCAAATCTATGATTCATTGTGCATTCTTAAGAGAAAGCAGAAAACATGGAAAACATATTTGAGGATATAACCCACAAATATTTCCCCAATCTCGCTAGAGAAATGAAAGTGCAAATACAAGAAATGCAGAGATTCCCTGCAAGAAACTACACAAGTTGACCGTCCCCAAGGCAAATAGTCATCAGCCTTTCCAAGGTCAATGCAAAAGAAAAAATCTTAAACGCAGCTAGAGAAAAGGGTCATATCACCTCTGAAGGGAACCTCATCAGGCTAACATAGTACTTCCTATCAGAAAACATAGAAGCCAGAAGAGAGTGGGGCCTACTTTTAGAATTCTTAAAGAAACAAAATTCCAATCAAGAATTGCATCTCATGCCAAACTAAGCTGGTAAGTGAAAAAATAACGCCTTTCCCAGAGAATCAATCACTAAGAGAACTCATTACCACAAGACTGGCCTTACAAGAGCTAAGAAAGAAAAAAAAAGAAAGTTCTAGACATGGAAACAAAAGAACAACAGCTGCCACCACAGAAACACACATAAGCACATGGCCCAGAGACCCTATAAAGCAAGTACACAATCAAGACTAAAAGTTAACCAGCTAACACCACCACGATAGGAAGAAAACTTCACATATCAATATTAACGTTGAATGTAAACAGCCTAAATGCTCCACTTAATAGACACACAGTGGAAAACTGCATTAAAATATGTTCCATCTCCAATAGATCCATTTCACATGTAACAATACTCATAGGCTCAAAGTAATGGAAAACGATCTAACACTCAAATGAAAAACCAAACAGAGCAGAGGCTGTACTTATACGAGATAAAAGTGACTTTAAAACAACAACAGTTAAAAAAGGACAAAGAAGGTAATTACATAATGATAAAGAGTTCGATTCATCCAGAAGACTTAAGTATCTTAAATATATATGAATCCAAAATTAGAGCACCCAGATTCATAAAACATTCATAAAAAAATTCTAGACTTACAAAAAGACTTGGACAGGCACACAATAATAGTGGGGAATGTCGAGACCCCACTCACAGCATTAGACAGATAACTGAGGCAGAAAATTAACAAAGAAATTCTGAACTTAAATTCAATGCAATGGACCTAACTGACATCTACAGAATACTCCACACAACAACTGCAGCATAAACATTCTTCTCATCTGCACATGAAACATACTCGAAGATCAATCACATCCTTGGTCACAAAGTAAATCTTAATAAATTCAAAACAATCAAAATCATACCAAGCATATTCTCAGATCACAGTGGAATAAAAACAGAAATTAATATCAAGAGGAAATCTCAAAAACACAAAATTACATAGTAACTAAACAACTTGCTCCTGAATGATTTTTGGGTAAATAGCAAATTAAGACAGAAAACAAAAAATTCTTTGAATCAAATGACAGCAAAGATACAACATACCAAAATCTTTGGGATACAGTAAAAGCAATATTAAGAGAAATGTTTATAGTGTTAAATACCTAGATCAAGAAGACAAAAATCTCAACAGTCTAACATCAAAGCTAGAGAAATCAGAAAAACAAGAAAAAACTAGCCCAAAAGGTAGCAGACAAAAATAAATAACTAAAATCAGAGCATAATTGAATGAAATTGAAGCCCAGAAATTCATATAAAGAATCAATGAAACCAAAAGTTGGTTCTTTGAAAGGATAAACAAGATCGAAAGACTACTGGCTAATAAAGAAAAAAAAAAAGAGAAAAGATCCAAATAAGCACAATCGGAAATGACAAAGGTGACATTACAACTGATGCCACAGAAATAAAAAAGATACTTGGCACTATATTAATGCCTTGTTGCACAAAAACTAGAAAATCTAGAGTAAATGGATGAATTCCTGGAAACATACACTCTTCCAAGACTGAATCAGGAAGAAACTGAAACCCTAAACAGACAAATACTGACTTCTGAAATTGAATCAGTAATAAAAAACCTACTAACCAAAAAAAGCCCTGGACCAGATGTATTCAGATGAATTCCACAAAATATATAAAGAAGAACTGGTACCAATCCTACTGAAACTATTCCAAAAAAAAAAGGAGGATGGAATCCTCAGATGAATTCAAGATGGATAATAAAGAAGAGCTGACATCAATTTTACTGAAACTATTCCAAAAAAAAAAAAAAAAAATCAAGGATGAAGGAATCCTCCCTAACACATTCTATGTAGCCAGCAGCACCGATATCAAAACCTGGCAAAGACACAACAACAAAAATTTATACACCAATATCACTAAGGAACATAGATGTAAAAATCCTCAACAAAATATTATTATAGCAAACTGAATCCAACAGCACATTCAAAGGTTTAATTCACTATAATCAAGGAGGTTTCATTTCTGGGATGCCAAGTTGGTTCAACATACACAAATCAATAAATGTAATACACCACATAAACATAATTAAAAACAAAACCATATCATCACAATAGGCACAGAAAAAGCTTTCAATAATGTCCAGCATCTGTTCATGATAAAAATCCTCAAACGCATCAAAGGAATATACTTCAAAATAGTAAGAGCCATCTATGACAAACCCACAGGCAACATCATACTCATCAGGAGGCAAAAGCTGGAACCATTCTCCCTGAGAAGTGGAACAAGACAAGGATGTCCACTCTCTACTCCTATTCAGCATAGTACTGGAAGTCTTCATGAGAGCAACAAGGCAAGAAAAAGAAACAGAAGACATCCAAATAGGAAAAGAATAAGTCAAAGTATCTCTCTTTGCAGACTATATGATTCTGTATCTAGAAAACCCTAAATACTCTACCAAAAGGCCTTACAAACGATTTCAGTAAAGTTTCAGGATACAAAATCAATCTACGAAAATTAGTAGCATTTCTAAAACACCAATAACGTTCAAGGCGAGAACCAAATCAAGAACACATTCTTATTCACAACTGCCACAAACATACACACACACACACACACACACAAATTACCTAGGCATACATGTAACCAAAGAGGTGAAAGATCTCTATAAGGACAACTACAAAACACTGCTGAAAGAAATCATAGATGACACAAATAAACGGAAAACCAACCCATGCTCATGGATTGGAAGGCTCACTATCATTAAAATCGCCATTCTGCCCAAAGCAATCTACAGGTTCAGTACTATTCCTCTCAATTTATCATGATTTTTCACAGAACTAGAAAAAAAAAAGCTATTCTAAAATTCATATGGAACCCAAACAGAGAACAAATAGCCAAGGTAATCCTAAGCAAAAATAACAAAGCTGGAGGGATATTACCCAACATCAAACTATACTACAAAGCAACAGTAACCAAAACAGCATGGTATTGGTACAAAAACAGACATGCAGACCAATGGAACACAATAGACAACCCAGAAGTAAAGTTACACATCTACAACCACCTGATCTTTGACAAAGTCTACACAAACAATGGGGAATAAACACCTATTCAGTAAATGGTGCTGGAGCAACTGGCTAGCCATATGCAAAAGAATGAAACTTGATCCCTAGCTTTCCATATATACAAAATTAACTCAAGATGGATTAAAGACTTAAAAATACCTAAAACTATAAAAACCCTAGATGAAAACCTAAGAAATATCCTTTTGGACAATGGCATAGGCAAACATTTTATGACTAAGTCTTCAAAAGCAATTGCAAATAAAACAAAAATTGACAAGTGGAACCTAATTATACTGAAGAGCTTCTACACAGTAAAAGGAACTATCAATTAAGTAAACTGACAACCTACACAACAGGAGAAAATACAAACTATGTATCTGATAAAGGACTAATATCCAGAATCTATAAGGAACTTAAAAAACTTAAGTAAAAAATAACCCCATTAAAAAGTGGGCAAAGGATATGAACTGATACGTATCAAAAGAAAACATGCAAGTGGTCAATAAACATGAAAAAATGCTCATCAACACTAATCATCAGAGAAACACAAATCAAAACTACAATGAGACACCATTTCCCACAAGTCAGAATGGCTATTAAAGAAAAGTCAAAAAAAAAAAAAAAAAGATGCTTCCAAGGCTGTGGAGAAAAGGGAATGCTTATACACCACTGCTGGGAATGTAAATTAGTTCAGCCACTGTGGAAAGTACTTTGGAGATTTTTCAAGGAACTAAAATTAGAACTGCCATTCTACCTAGCAATCTCGTTACTGGGTATATACATAAAAGAAAATAAACAGTTCTACCAAAAAGACACATGTACTTGTATGTTCACTGTAGCGTTATTCACAATAGCAAAGACATTAAATCAACCGAGGTCCTCATCCACGGTGAATTAAATAAAGAAAATATGGTACATATACACCAAGGAATACTATGCAGCACAATAAAATCATGTCCTCCCAATCAACATGAATGCAGCTAGAGGTGCAAATTCACACAGAAACAGAAAACCAAATATTTTATGTTCTCACAAGTGGGAGCTAAACCTTGGGTGCATAAGAACATATACATTAGAACAACAGATGCTAGGGACTCCAAAAAGAGGGAGTGAGGGAAGGAGGCCAAAAGCTGAAAAACTTCCTATCTGTGTGATGGCCTCAGTAATGCCCAGTCCTCAGCATCACACAATATACTCTTGTAACAACCTGCGCATGTACTCCATCAATTTAAAATTTTTAAAAAGACTTGTTAAAATGTGAAATGAAGACAAAATTTCCTATAGAGATAGATGTTCTTAAATATGCATACATTTTTCTACTTTATTCTGAAGGATTGTTTACAAGACATATGATACTGGCTTAAAAATAAAACTATATTTAATTGATGAGACTTTTATTTGTTGCTTTTTTTCCAGGGCATATCTTGAAATAAAACCAATACCCAGCGTGGTTTTTTCATTATGTTTTTCCTCTCCTTTGGAATCTACTAAAAAAAAATAAACTAATATAAATTGTAGTAAATACAGTCTATGAGTAGTATACCGCCCATATTTCTTTGCCCTTAATGCCTTAGTGTGTTCCAGCCTGACTTCCACCACCAGCACCTGCATTTCTTTGACTGGATGGCTTTCTTTGACAGACAAAGTCCACCAGTGCTGGAGAAGTAATAACTTTGCCAAGAGAATAGCACTCAGCAAATGGCTGATGAGATCTGGCATACATATACCTCAGCTCCCTTACCACTGTAGTAGGAAAGTTGACATACATGCTCTACACAGGCTCCCAGAGATCCCATAGCAGAATTAAGCTTCAGTGGCTCACAATACTGACTAGATAAACATGTTTTTTGACTGCTTTCCTTCCTAGACTCAGTTTCCCTCTCTTCTCCCATGTTTCCTTAACCTCCAATATGAACTTCTTTCACTTAAATCACTGTCTTTGGATCTGTTCTGAAAGGACTTCAAAATAAGACAAGCGTGTTTTCAACTTTTAAAAGTGCTTATGCAGACGAGGCCTCTCCAACCAGTGGATGTCTTTGTCTTTCTCTTTCTCTTTCTGTTCCTCCCACCCATGGCACCCTTCTTGGTGCCTCCAGCGTCTGCCTATCTTACTACTCCCCACCTTTCCTGCCCCTGCACTAAGCCTACTGCTGGCTTGGCCCTGGAAGCTATGTGTCATAGGACCTGGCTCTGTCTGACACCAGCTTCCCTCTTTGCCTTATGGCACTGCTATCTACCAGGTTTGTGCTGATATAGGCATGGACAGAGCCATTCTCAGCCCTGTATTTATTATCATATTTTATCTACCAAAAACTACAAACTAAGAAAAGCAGAATTCAACTCATTTTACAGAAGAAGAACAGAGAGAATAAGTATCTTTCTGTTTCTCTTTGCCTGCACACTTCAGGACAAAGGCATAAAAATGTCTCTGTGAGCCAGAGTCTTTACTTTCTCTTATCAAAATCTCTTTTTAAGCATATAAAATGTCACAGATTAAATCATAGTTACTAACACATAGTAAAAGAAAACCCATTTACAGATGGGCACAGTGGCTCAGGCCTGCAATCCAAGAACTCAGGGAGGCCAACGCAGGAGAACTGCTTGAGTCCAGGAGTTCAAGACCACCCTGGACAACACAGTGAGACCCTATTTCTTAGGGAAAAACAAAGGCCAGGCACAGTGTCCGAGGTACTTAGGGCACTGAGGCAGGAGGATCACTTGAGCCAGGAGTTCAAGGCTGCGGTGAGCTATGATCGTACCACTGCACCAAGGTGACAGAGTGAGACTCTAACTCTATAAAATAAAATTTTAAAAAATTAAAAAAATAAACATTTACAAACCAATCATATTTACTAATGACTTTCAATATATACAACCATCCTAAACATTAAATGTAGGTCAGCATGATCCTAAGCTCTAGCTATTTCAGTTTTTCAAATTTTCTCCTTTTTGCAGAAAAAGAAAATCATTCTTTGGGGTTATATGCTAGATGGATTAGTTTTCTTGGCTACAAAATATGCAGGAAGTCAAAATTACATCTAAGTTTCTCTAGGCTTCTCACTTTCAGTACTCTGATATTTGAAGCTGGATGATTTTTTTAATTGGGTATAGGAGGCTGTCCTTTGTATTTTAGGTGTTTAGCAGCATTCCTGGCCTCTACCACTAACTGCCAGTAGTCGGTAGTTGCCCTGAAAGTTGAGACAATCTAAAATGTATCCAGACACTACCAAATGTCCCCTGGAACAACCCAGGAAATACCATTCTGGACACTGGCCTTGGCAAAGCATTTATGGATAAGACCTCAAAAGCAATCTAAACAAAATAAAAAATAGACAAGTGGGACCTAATTAAACTAAAAGGCTTTGGCACAGCAAAAGAAACTATCAACAGACTAAAAAGACACCCTACAGAATAGGAGAAAACATTTACAAACTATGTACCTGACAAAGGTCTAATATCCAGAATCTATAAGCAACTTAAATCAACAATCAGAAAATAAATAACCCCATTAAAAAGCAGGCAAAGACATGAACAGACACTTCTGAAAAGAAGACAGATAAGCGGGCAACAAATATATGCAAAGATGCTCCACACATCATACATTTAATTTCTAATAATTTAATTATATACATTTAATTTCTAATCATCAGAGAAATGCAAATTAAAACCACAATGAGATATCATTTCACACCAGTCAGAATGGCTGTTTTTTAAAAGTCAAAACATAATAGATGCTGGCAAGGCTGTGTAGAAAACGGAACACATGCACTGCTGGTGGGAATGTAAATTAGTACAATTATAATGGAAAACAACATGAAGATGTCTCAAAGAACTTAAGATAGAACTATTGTTCGACCCAGCGATCCATTGCTGGTATATACCCAAAGGAAAATAAATTGTTCTACAAAAAAGACACATGCACTTGTATGTTCATTGCAGCATTATTCTCAATACCAAAGATATGGAAGCAACTGAGGTGTCCATCCACAGTGTGGATAAAGAAAATGCAGTACATATACAACATGGAATACTACACAGCCATAAAAAAGAATGAACTCATGTCCTTTGCAGCAATATGGATGCAGCTGGAGGCCATTATCCTAAGCAAATTAACAGAAAAAGAAAATCAAGTACTGCATGTTCTCAAAAGTAGGAGCTAAACATTGGATACACATGGACACAAAGATGGGAACAGACACTGCAGGCTATTAGAGGGTAGAGGAGGAAAGGGCTGAAAAACTACCTATTTGGTACTATACTCAGTACTTCGGTGACAAGATCATTCATACCCCAATCCTTAGTATTATGCAATATACCAATGTAACTAACCTGCACAGGTATCGCCTAACCTAAAATAAAAGTTCTAACAACCAAAGAAAAAAAAAGTCTGACACCCTCCCAAAAAAAAGAATACAATATGTTAAAACATTTCATAAGAATGACGAATAATTTTTCATATACTTTAACAAACCATAAACAATAATGAAAAGTAATGCCTTAATATGTTTTATACCTAAAGAATACTCTTAGAAGAATATTAAAAGGCAGTAACAAAAATGTATAAGATTTCCTAAATTTACAATGTTAAGTGTCATTAACACAATAGCGATCAAATCTTTGCATCAGGCCCTTCTTTATGTAACAGAAATATATCAGTGACGAAAACTGATAAAATCCATTCTTTCAGAAGCTTATATATTACTGAGGTCATGGCAAAAGGCAAATGGACAAAATAACACATTCAGTAAATTATGTAGCATATTGTAAGGTGACAAGTACTGTGGAGAAAAAATAAAACAGGAGAGGGAGACAGAGTATAGGGACCAGGGAGGAGGAAGAGAGGAAAGGGCTAACTTTAAATAGTGTCGTCAGTAAGGGTCTTGTTGGGAAGCCAGCATTTGTGTGAAAAATTAAAGGTAAGGGAATAATTTATTGCTCTAAAATTGCTTCCAATTATTTTTCTTTGTATAACTGAATTTTAAATATTGAAGACTTTCTGAAATTACTCTTCTAAATAATGCCAGATTTCAAAAACATATAAATATAGCAAAAACTATGTCTAACTTATTATGGCAACCAATTATTCAAAGAGGCTAGCTTTAACTCCATATCCTTGTCTTCCACTACAGAAATCTCAAAATGTTCCCAAAAATATGGGACCAAATTGATTATTATATAGTAATAATAATTATTTTATTATTAGCAGGTGGACAGAAAGAAAGATGAAACAAGAATAGTTATGAGAGCTGAAAAAGTCTAGTGATGGGTACAAGAAGCCATGCCATTATATTATTCTCAAAATATGTATCTTTTCCAAAAGAAAAAGCAGAAAAGGTTAGGGAAAAAACGAAAAACTGTTCATCTTCACCACCCTAATACTGTTTCAAAGACAGTATGTTTCTATGTTGATTTATCACAGTATTTCCTATTCACCAAATGTAAAGAGAAGGCAACAAACACAGTTATATGAATTCGGTGGCAGTTACTAACGTGAACTCTGCTACTAATGTAACAACATATCAATTTAACTTTTAATTCTGTGGCAAAGAGTTCCTAACATTCTAATACAATGACCACCTGGGTTCTTAATAATGTCTTAATCCCTTCTGAAGAAAATTAAATTTACCATGGATGGGAGGGACATTGGCTATAAACTGTTCCGATTTCCTCCAGTGGGGTTACATATTATCGCCATAGCAGCAGATAAACTTGAAAAAATAGTGAATGCATGTATATTTGATAAGGTAGATATTAATTTTTTAAATCAACACCAAAGCAGCCCTCATCCTAAAAAAAGTAATATTGTGTGTGTGTGTGTATGCACATGTGTATATAGGTGACACAGGTAGTAAATGAGAAAGAATATATATTTTGACTGACAGAATCTTTTCCTACTAAATACTAAACATAATTTCTTATTCCTAAATTAAGCTGGATTAAACTTCAGAATATTCATGCTTATAAATTACACTTACCACTTGTCCATTGTGTGGGTTTTTATGAGCATATGGAGGTCCACGGATATGGTTCCACATCTGGCCAGAAGTCATAGCAAAGACTATACACTGAAAAACAGGGTGCAATGTTTCAATATGTAAACGAGAGAATACCAGAATAATGCATTTCTAAAAGACAGTGGTCATCATGAAAGTATCTTTTAAAAATCATGTATCAGCTCACACATTTTAAAAAATTTCACTTATTAACTATGGGACTTTGAGTAAGTTACTTATTCTCCCTGCATCTCAGATTCCCTATCTATAAAACTGGTATGCCAGCTCTGTTAAAGAAATATGTTAATGATTACATCGGATAACATATGTAAAGCATCTGGCCTGGTAACAGGCAATCTGATACTATGTGCTCACCTGAGCCAGTCAGAAGCACAGATGAGACACTTGATGCTCTAGTGATATTTTAAAGGACATGATAATCATCTTCTATATCCTCTAAACATCATTCTTCTATCCGTTTGGATAACCAAAACCCTACGTTCTTGGATTACGGTACTTAAATCTCTGTAAGTACCTTCAGCAAAGTTTACGACACAGTAAATTCAGAAGATGTTTAGAGATGGAAGAAATCACAAAAAGACATAGCCAGGAATAACTTACAAAGATTATATACCTGCTGAATATATCAGACAAAGCTGTATTTGGAAAACTAATATTGAAGATCCAAGGTATTGCAGAGAGGGTGGGGAGAGAATGTATAAACCAGAAGTCACAGTTCAATCAGTGTAACTGAGGTGTCAGCATGTTTTGTTTAAATCACAAAATATTTTAAAGTTAATGAACTGGGACTCCTTTAGACTAAATGTGTTCTCTAGGTTAAAACAGTACCTGTACTTCCTGCTATCCTATAACTTGCCCAATCACTCCTTACTTCAGATTCCTGGCTCTGATAGGCATTTGTACCAAAAATAACAATAAAAACACCAAAAACACCAAAGACAAGAACGAGCAATGCATGACTGGGAGTCTAAATATTCTAGTTTGCACAATTTTTTAAAGGAGAAAACAAGGATACAAAAGGGAAGAAGATGGGGCAAATAAGAAACGATATCTAAACCCAGAAATTAGAGAGAATATAAGAAGTCTCACTTTTTTTGGCTATAAAAATATTTAACCAACTAAGATATTCACAAACAGGAGTATCTACCCAAGAACCTTCTGTGCTCTTAAGACCTACCACTGGTATGTTCAAAGTACCTTGCCTAGAATTTTATCATAATAGTTGGGAATGGAGGCTTATAAATTATAATGCTCGAGTTGCAGATGTATCTTCAGCACCTGTGCAACCTTGAGCAAGTCCATTGCTTTGGGCCTCAGTTTCCTATCTATAGCATGAGGATAATATTGGTATCAATCTTTCTAAACTGCAGGGGTTTTAAGTAGGTTAATCCATGTAGAGCATTTAAACCTTGAGCAAGTCCATTGCTTCGGGCCTCAGTTTCCTATATATAGCATGAGGATAATATTGGTATCAATCTTTCTAAACCGCAGGGGTTTTAAGTAGGTTAATCCATGTAGAGCATTTAAAAATTGCACACAATACACAAGCTCAATAAATATTATTATTCCAAATCCCCCCACAATTTGCTCCCATACTCCTTAAATAGCTCCATGTCCTACCGCTCCTTAACTGGCACTGCATGCTCCATTCAGGCCACTCTTCTTGCTTCCCCCTGCATCCATGATGGTAATGCCTGCATCCACATCTTGTTCATGCTATGTCAACCCAGTCAATCTCTAAAACAGGGTTAACTCATGGCCCATAAATGGTTCTCCATGGAACCATTCCAGTTTATTTTATTCATTTGACAATTACTTACTGGAGGCACTACTGTATAACAGGTATGTTACTGGACTCTAGAGATGTAAGAATGAATAAGATAAAGAGGCTTGCCATCCTCAGCTAGAAATCCTGAATAAGTGGCATGTCCCCTGACATAAAAAAAAGTATCATTTATTCATTCAAGGTTTATTCACCAAGAGCTTACTATATATTTAAGAACTAATTTAGAAGCTGAGGATAAAGCGATGAACAAAAACATGAGACAGAAAACTGTCATTAGGAAGCTTACATTCTACATGGAGGAAAAGAGGCAATACCAGCAACAATACTATTTACGGTATGTCACCAGTTTAAAAAATCATCTTAATACATAATTAATCAAGATTCCAGGAAATGGTTTAATAAAACAAAACCAGGTTCAAACCTGGAATAATACGCAGAATCATCTGAAGTAGTGGCAAATGTATTTACTCACATAGCGCTGGCACTTTTCATAAGAAACAACAAAACACTGAGTAACATGCACTTCTAAAATGCAAAATAGCCTAGGTTTCAGTTTATCAAAATTCTCATAACTGATGCATCCTTTTTTGGTTGTAACAACTGAAATGTCACCATTTCATTACTTTCGGCAATCTGGAAGTTTTAATTTTGCAATTAATTTGACTAAAATATTTTTATTTAACTATATTCATACAAAAAAGGGCATGATTCATAGTTATAGCTAGATTAATTTTCACAAAACACACTATCAGAAAGACAGGAGCTCTCTTGTGTCTCTTCCTAATCATAATCTACATAACCTGCCCAAGGTAAGGAACACTTTCTTGAAAATTCTGTATCACAGAGTATGTAAATACTCAGCTTTAGTAGATAAAACCAAACACATTTCTCAGGAGGTTGAACAAAATTTATATTCCAAATAGCAGTACATGAGAGATCCACTTGATATCCATCTTTACCAATTATTGGTATTAGCTGTGAGCCTCTGTGTGTTCATTCTAGATCTTCTGGCAGAGGTATGATAGTGTCACATTGTCATTTTATTTGCATTTCCCTGATTAATAAGGTTGAATACCTTTTCATATGTTAATTGAAATTTGTACATTTTTGTAAAGTACCCAGCAAGTCATTTACCTCTTTTAAAATTTCACTGTCTTTTTCTTGTTTTGTCAAGGTTCTTTATATTTCTGGGTACAAGTTCTTTGTTAAATATACACCTGGCAAATAGTCCTCACCAAACATGAGGCTTGTCTTTCTTTTCATCTTATTAATGGTGTTTTTGACAAACAGAAGTTCTTAATTTTAATGTAGTTCAGTTTATCAATTATTTCTTCTATTATGGTTACCACTTCTTATGTTCTGTTTTAAGAAATCTTTGCCCACCCTCCAATTATGGAGATACATATCCATGCTTTCTTCTAAAAGTGCTAATGTTCGCATTTTACTTTTAGATTCACGATTCCTCTTGTGTATGGTGGGAGGTAAAAGTTGAAATTCATCTTTTTCCCATATGGATATCCAGTTGGCCCTGCAATATTTATCAAAAATGCCATACTTACTCACTGCACTGCAAGGCCACTTTCGTTACAAATCAAGTGATTTTATAAGTGTGAGTATGTTTCTGGACTATAGATTCTGTTCCAGATGGCTTTATGTGAAATGAATAAATATCAAAGATCTATAATAAATGTTGATATCTGTAAGTGTAAGCTCTCCAGCATTATTCTTCTTTCATATTGTCTCAACTATTCTATTCATTACCCTCTGCTAAAATCTCATTGTCCATTTCCACACAAAAAAATCTGCACAAATTCTACTCAAGATCAAGATGGGTATCTTTACAATGTTGAGTCTACCAATCCATTATCAGGTTTACCTGCCATTCAAGTTTTTAAAAAATTTATTTGAATAAATTTTTCAGTTTTCAGTGTGCATATCTTTTACTAGATTGATTCAAAACTTTTTGTGATGCTATGACAATAGATTTTTTAAAACTTCTTTTTTTATGATGCATTATGATATGAATCATCATTATTTACTATGTATTCATTAACCTTACCCAATTTATGAATTAGGTCTAATTTTTTTTTCTATGTACAAAATCAAATCATCTGCTAAGGAGGGCAATTTTATTTTTACCGGGATGTGTGTGGGTTTTTTGTTTTGGTCTTAATGCAATGCTCAGGGTCCCAGTAAAATACTCAAGAACAGGCATCTTGTATTATTCCTTATCTCAGGAATTTTAGTAAGTTGCCAAATATGATGTTTACTGTATGTTTTTTAATCAGATTAAGGAAATTCCCTTCTATTTTGTTTTTTCTCTTATTCCCACATAAACACTGAACCTATTAAGTGCTGATATGCATATATCAAAGATGATCATATGTTTTTGTTTAACTATTGTCACAGAGAATTACACTGATAATTTTCACATGGTAAACCATTCTTGTATTAGTGAAATAACTTGACAATGTATTACCATTTTTATTTATTACTGTCTGTAATTTCTTTGTTTAGAATAAATGCATCTATATCCATGAGAAAGACTGGCCTATCAGTTTTCTATTTTTAAATGTCCCCGTCAGATTTTAGAATCAGTTAGTCTTACTTCAGACAACAGAGGCACTTCCTCTTTTTTTTATTCACAGAAAAGTTTACCTAAGATGACTATTATGCCATCTCAATTGTTTAGAAGAGTTAGTCATCATGGAATGAAAGTTTTAGCAATGTTGGATTCAATTGTTTCAGCAATGGATTCAATCCATACTGGAGTATGCAGACTTTCTCATTCTTCTTGTGTTGGTTTTGTTTGCTGGTTTAAAGTTGTTCAACTTCCTTGATATTGTCAACCTTAATAGTGATGTGTAATCACCCTAATCTAATTGGGGAATGTACTGAGCCATGGCTGGATATGGCCCTGGCAAAGCTCTGTCTACATTTGATCTCAACCACTGAAGGTTTTCCAGTAAGAGTCCAGTGGGTCCCAAATTGTAACTTCTAATTCACAAGATTGCAAAATACTCTATTCTGCTTTTTAGAAGCTATCCACTTGGGCAACTTATCCATTTACCACCAACCAGCATACATCCCGAGACTCGAGACTTGTGAAGTTTCTAACCAAAAACTCTGTTTATTTTTTTGTTTCTCCAGAGAACCAGACACTCAGGTATCTAAAGTTTCATACAGCATCAGAAATGGTTCTTTTCGAACTCTGGCTTCAGGACAAAAGTGACACTAGACAATAATCCTGAAAAGAGCAAGAATAAAACAGCTACTCAGATATTTGTTGCAGTTAATTCAAAGAACGCCCTCAAAGCTAGTCCTTTTGGAAGTATTTTGTTTTGTACATTTGTGTTTTCTTTGAGAGTCACAAATAATACCATCTTGGGACACCAAGATTTTGGACATATGTTCATCAAAGCATTTGTATGTTACTGATATACATATATGATTTACCTTCCTCACTACACATGTAAGGTCCCTGTGGGCAGGGCTCACGTGCTAGTCTTTTTCACTTGTCTTATCTTTGTATCGCCACATGGTTCTTCATAGATTTTGATACATGTAGCTTTCAAACTCTTGTTGAATGGCCAACAAATGAATAAACATGAACAAACATAGAAAAGGTAAATGCACTGAAACAAAGAATCACTATTCTAAGACTGATCAATATGTGAATATGTAAGTTAAGATTTCTAGAAAAAAATGTACTAGTCCCAGCCATGACCTACAATGCTATAAGTAACAGTGAAAAAAACAACCATGTCTTAAGATGTCCTTAAACCTATTTATTCATGTAACTTTCACTCACTCAACAAATATTTACTAAACACTTTCTACATGCCAGGCACAATTCTAAATGCTGTGGCTACATGTACAAAACAGATAACAATCCTTCCACCTCACTGCAGTGGGAGAACACTAACTTTCAGCATTTATATAGCAGGCAAGCATTCAATAAACACAACTGAACATAACCACGTGTTCTCTTTCTCACATCTAGAGGTTTCCATAGCCCTGTGGTGAGCTGAGAACACCATTGGCTCAAGGCATCCTCCTTTAACCTTCTATTTTCCTTGTTTTTCAAAACAAACTGCTCAGATCCTATACTTTTCCAAAGGGTCAAGATGTTTACGCCCACTATAACTACAGCAACTTTGCTTTTAACTATTCTATACAGTGAACTTTCATAAGCGATTTGGTTTGGGGAAAACATTTCACATTGTATTTAAAAAAAGAAAAATAACCATTACATGCTTTCAACACTTTGGGTTCATAATTATTTCATAGATTTCCACTATGCAGTTGATATAGCTTTGAAAACAAAATTTAAATAAGACCACGAGTTAATTTGAAGGTATCTTAATCAGCTGAATATGAAAATAAGCTGCTAGTGAAAGTGAAAATTTTAATGCTAACTATGCAGAAAATATGTACTATTCTATACACATTTTATACAATCCTTTGTATATTCCATGTTTTTAAAATATAAACATGTTTTTAAGTTATAAGTAATTTAATGACATTACTTAATAAACAGGTGGTATAAATCAGCAGAGTAACAGCAGACATGCATATCAGTGAATTTATACACTTTGCATTTCTACTATTCACAAGTGAATTATTTATTGTTCATTTTTTAAAACTTGGTTTCAGTGTTATACAGAAATACCATCATTATTTCTTTCATTTATACTCAATCTATATACTGCTTTACTTACAAAAAAAAAGGAAAGGTGAGACGTATCTTTACAGTCATTTCAGCAACAGCAACAACAAAAAGCTTAAGACTAAGTCTTCAATTCCATGGAAAGGAAATTATGCATTGAGGATAACAATTTCAACAAGTATTTATAACCACTATTGAGTTGGATTAAGCAGATGAGCCGTGCATGAAGTGTAGTAGATCCATGTATGGAACTTCACAGTGAGTCTTATTCAATTGTGACTTTATAATAATATACGCAAAAACTCAGCCAAGAACATTCAAATGCTAAAATCTATCCATATATGAGTAGTTTTAAAATGTACTTTGAGTTTTTGAGGCCACTGCTTACTCCTACTACAGAAAATTAAGAATTAGATATATTAAGTATATCCTAAAAATATACGAATTCATTTTATTTTCTGTTTTCCTAACTCTTTACACAAATGGCTATACATAGAAATACCTGTTTGCAAAAACCATAACTAACTCCAAATGGCCAAATGACATAGTTGCCTGATGAGCAGAACTGTCTGGGGCCATCCACAAACAACATTATTTCATTGAAAAAAATATTATCAGAAATTACTTGCTTCTCATTTTTAAAGAGAACAAAATAAAGATTATATGTATATATTAAAAGTTACATAATTTTATTCAAATATATGCGGATGAAAAAAGACCCTTTTCTACCCCCATTTGAACTCAAAGCCATCTGTAAATTTCAATGGTCACAAGAAATAAATTCCTACTGATAAATCACAATGTGTACATGCCAAAGTACCTTTCATGAATGTAAATACTGTATAATGACATATACTAATCTCCAATGTTGAAGATTTTCAAAAAATTTAATTAAAATGACATAATTTATTTGGGGCAAAAGAAACATGAGGGTGTATGAATCATCCTACAATACACAGTATTAAAAGGCAGAAAACAGCTTCTATCCTACGGTGATTTACTGTGATAACAAGGTTGGGTTATTACATTATTTTAATGATGCTTTATCTTTCATGCTTTTAAGTGCATATCCTTAGGATATTTTCCTGTATTTGAAATGAATGTTATTGCTTATCCTACTAATATTTTCTGGCTTGAAATGACAGTCACCTATGAGGACCTTTAGGTTGCCATGAAGATCTTCATTATGTGCTACAAAACATATGATTTTAACTCATTTTGGTTCCAAGTCAATATTGTTTCTTCAAGACCATAAACTACGTATCTATGCTACACTCTTTGAAATTATGTACTAGTGTATTTCAATATTTTACTCCATCATTCTACTTTAAATTCATCATAAAGCAAGTAATGTATACGCTTATTGTCCACCATCCTCCATGTTTAGGGGGTGAGGGAAGGCAGAAGGGAGTGAAACCAGAACCAGAACCAATCAATGATACATATTCTATTCCATGAACAATCATCAGGATCTATAAATAGTAGTTAACAAAAATTTTTCCCCCTTAGAAAGCATGAGACCAGGAAGATTTACTTATGAATACCTTTAGCTCTTTTTTAAAACTCAAAACCAGGAAATTCTAACATATATGTATGCTTTAATATTTACATATATTACTTTGCAATATATTGCAATATAATGCAAATTTAATCTCACTTTAAATATATTGCAAAGTAATATATTTGCATATATTACTTCCACATACTAATATTTACATATACTAATTTCCTAAGTCAGGAAATTGCAACCTTTCTATCTCCATCCTACACCCTAAAGCATATAACTTCCACTCCCTCAGCATACACTTCTCTTACCCTACCTTTAAGTCATATACAATAAAATAATACAGTAAAAAAAGACAAAAAAAAATACGAGCCTTAGAATACAGTCTACCCAGGACTAAGTGTTCACAACACTAAATAATTCTCCTTGGAAGTACTTTTGTATAGGTTCAGTGATAAAAAGACACAACTGCTAATTGTACCTAGACTTGTCCTTTACTAAAAAGTCAGCATGGGGCCAGAGATTCTGTACCAGACATTTCTCTCATTCATTTTCCTCCCTTTGTATACATTTTTTTGTTCTATGGAAGTTGTCTACTCTTACAAGGTTCATTACTATTTTATTTTAAGAGCTTTCCTTTTACTGTCCAGTCAAAGGCTTTCATCAGAGTTTGTATAAGTCAGATGACAATATTTTGGCAAATTTAAAAATATACATTTTTTTCCTTACTTTCAAGGAAAAATGAGATATTAGTTATTTTAAACAGACAAATGTCTGAGAATCTGAATGAATAGGTCAGCATTTTGGACAGTCTCTTAACTTTCTAAGGAAATCTCAAAAGTAGGATACGAAAAATTACATATGAACAAATTCAGTTTTTCAATTTATAAGCAACAATCAAGTTTGGTGGTGATGGTAATGGTGGTGGTATCAGGCAGAAATGGTAAAGAAGACCCAATTTATATATTTATATATACATATGTGCAACATAAATTATATATACAAATTATTTACATAAAACATGTAATGTAAATTATGTATTATATATTTAATCTCATTTTTTAAATGATTTAAAGAGTTTCCAAAGGCCATCAAACATAAGTATCTCTGTATTAATGAGAAAAACTGCAAGAGATGCAGAAAAGTATTATAAAAGTTGTTTAATTTAACATTATATTATCAGTGTAGTGTTTTCAAACACACTGTTTGAAAACATGTCTATTCTCTGCAGCCTTTTATTGACTTCTAAAAGGCTGTGACTGGGGAGCAGGCATACCTGCCAAGGTATCTTAGAATTTATCTTCTGCCACGCCAAGTTAATTCGCTTTCCAAGATTCACAGTAAAACAGCAAAATAATAATAATAATAATAATAAATCTGTATAACATAGCAGAGGTTTTCAAGAAAACTGATCAACTGAAGTATTTAACATCTATACATCATATAAAGTTCTTCTATGAATTTATTTGTAGTCATAAGGGCTCACTGTATCTACTGGGTTGAATGACCAACATATAAGACACATGTCCACATTTAAAGAAGCCCAGCTTTGTGTAAACAATACAGAACTTGCAATCAGATGAATGAGATCAAATCTCAGTTCAATCACATTCTAGCTTTGTAAGCTTCTACAAGTTGAGATTACTGAATCTTTGTTTCCTTGTTTATAAATGAGGACAATATAAATTCCTTTGCACAGTTACGAAGCATACCCCAAAGAAGAAAGAGATCAGTAAAGAGTAATGCCAACTATTACTCGCTTACAATGCAATAATTCTGGGCTCTTCTTGAGGAGTAAGAATAATGTAAGGATGTTAATGTTATTTGAATGTAATTCAGAGATGAGACTATATCAATTTTTGGTAGACTAAAATAGTGACAAGATTTGATATGACATTAACTCTTAAATACCAAAGAAGTTTTGATTTTGCAACAACACAGTGAAAGTACTGCATTTTTACCAAGAAACCTGGGTAGCTTTACTGAATTAAGCAACTTGAAAACTAGCATGGAAAAAAGCCAAAACACTTTTGAACTTAATGACTAAGGTAATTAAGATCATCCATAGTGTCCAATAACTTTAAATACAGTACAATTAATTAATCCATTTTAACTCATTCATCAAAAGTGAGAAAACAATATTAAGAAACTTTCTTTAAAAAAATCTTATCTTCCTTGCTCTTAAAAGGCCAAACATCTAATTTGTATTTTAACTATGTACTAGAAAGCCACAGAGGTTCTGTCTGAATTTCTAAGCTCTAGGTATTACTGCAGAAAATGAAATTGCTTCAAGGTGACTCTTGCCTGGGCTGCTTCTCAGTCTGTCCTATCACTTCCAACTTAGTCATCAAGACCCCTAATTTTTTGGTAAAAATAAAATGGGATGAAAGGCTACTGCAAGAAAGCAAAAGAAACAAACTGACAATTAGCTGTAAAACAATCCATTATGTTTTACAGATATAATACATTGTATGTAGTTATATCTTTAATATAATAACATTTTTATTATATTACAGACAATACTTATCTATAAGATATACACTGATATAATATATAATGTATTTATCTAGATATATGTATATGTATCTAGTCTCAATTTCAACATTCTATTTATAAATATTTCATACATTTTCTGTTAGATTTATTTTTAAGTACCTTATATTTTTCCTTCCTATTGTGAAAGAGATTTTATTTTCAATTATAACTGAATTGTTTTGTGTATAAAATCCTAATGAGTTTCGGCTATTGGCTGTGAGCTGGGAACTGCTGAACTCTAGTGTCATCTCTTCCCCCTCCTACCTTGCCATCACTGCTGTAGCTCCACACAACTGTAGTTCTCTGAATATCCCAGGCTTCACTTATGTTGAATACTTGGCCTTAACGACTTTAGAATTTCATTTTCTTCTACAGAATTCAGCTCATGTCACAATCTGCGAAGCTTGTCATGATTCCCTTTACTCTAGGTTAGGTTTCTCTCCTGTGCATTCCTGTAATACTCTGTTACTTACTGCCGTCATAGCACACATAACCTTACACTCCATTTGTTGATTACTCTGTATCCCCATAACGCATTTCTCACAGGCAGAGTGTATTTCTTAACTTTATATCCTCAGTATCTAACATATATCAGTCACATAGAAGATACACAAGAAACAGTTGTCAGAAAAGAAATAGCTGAATGAGAAATTCAGAAATAGCTGAATTTCCAAACCATTTGCAAATTATTCTGAGCTATTAATTCTGATCAAGTCTTACCATATTTCTAGATGTATTCAACATGTATTTATCTAGCACTTGTGCCAAGTACAGAGGGACAGTACATTTTAGCAGTGAAAAGTTGAAGGAAGATAGCACAGTTTTGATTGACAGAAAACTCAAACTAAATTATCCAAGTTCTAAAAAGTTACTTCTCATTCAGACTTAAGTTCTATTATAGTTGTAATCTGGCTCATTTTGTTAATATTATACAACTTATATTATTATACAAAGAATAGGAAATAAAAAAAGCACAATGTATTAACATACCAGAGACACCATGGCCCAACCAGTCTTGTTATAGATGAACTCCAAGTTGTTCCTTCTCAAATAAAGCAAACCTCCAACAAGCGACACTAACAGGGCCAAAGCAATGGTACCAGAGTAGTTGGGTGGTCTGAAAACCCGAATCTGCAAAAATGCAATAGAAATTTCAAAAGTGAAAGAAAAATAAAATTTTTCTTGTGATCATATTCTAGTCCCCATAATTTTCAACGCAAAGAACTCAGAAACACGCCACCCAACTTTTCATACGTGACACTAGCACTACTTTCATTCTGCCATAAGATATATGCCTTAAGACATAATGGCTATGTAAAACGACTTTGCACTTCCCTGATGAATAACAATGCTGAGCATCTTTTCATGTGCTTATCGGCTATTTGTATATTTTCCATGAAGAAATGCCCATTCAGATCCTTTGCCCATTTTGAATTGGGTTTTCTCTTTTTAAGTTGTAAGAGTCATGTATATATATATATATATATATATAGACAAACTAGCTGTAAGTATCTTATAGAAAAATTATTTGCAAATATTTTCCCCCATTCTGTGTGCTACTTTTTTGATGGTATCCTTTAAAACATGAAGACTGTAGTATAGTATAGTTTTTACTACTTACTATATCCACATAGACAGCTTATTAATTACAAAGGAGGACCAAAAAACAGTAATTATACCATGAAAAAATGGGAAACATCTTAATCAGATATTTGAAATTCATATCACTAGTGAAGGACAGATGGACATTACGTGCCTATAGAGGTGATTAAAACAAAACAGAACCTATGTAATATTATACTCAAGGATGCGTGAGCAGAAGTCAATCATGAACAAAGACGAGGCAGATCAAATGAAGATCACTCTATTTAAAAAGTAGCAAAGGACTATATTCTTCAAAGTGTCAATGTTTTTAAAGAGAAAAGATAGGCTACAGAAATATTCCAGATTAAAAGAAGCTTACAAGACATGACAATTAAATGAAATATCTAACTGTAGACCAAATCTTGTACTGAAGGTGGACAATGTAAAGGTTATTAGGTTACTTGACAAAATTGTAATATGGGTAGTGGTAGCTCAAATAAAAGTATTATGTAAATATAAACCTATGAAGTTGATAACTGCTTTGCTTATTTCTTTCAAAATGCAATTCACCCTAATTTTTTTCAGAAAGAAAAAATTGTGCATATGTGTCTGCGTGTGTGGAGAGAAGTAAAGAGACATGGGGGTAGCAGGGAGAATGATAATCACAAAGCAGATGGAATAAAATGTTAACAATAGGTGAACCTAAATAAAGGGTATACATTGGCATTATTTGTACTGTTTTCATTTCTAAAACATTTTAGAAATTGTTTCCACATATAGTTTTATGGGTTTTTTTTTTACAAAAGTTTATCGACTAAATGCGTAAGTCTGGTAGAGAGACAGGTTAGAATAAGTTCTGATTAAAATTTAGTATTTCTTATAAGGAAACAATAGTACCCTTTCAATATTACTCTTAATGTCTTGCACCAACTAAGTGATACATTGCATAACAAAATATTTGCCAAATCATTAAAAAATGACAAGAAGTAGGAAATAAGTTTAGTCACCAAAATGTCATTAAAACCAATGACATAATTTTACAATGACAGTGGTACCATGTGGGCAATTACCACCTTGACTCAGAACAAACGTGTTTATATCTTATAGTAAAAATTAATGCTTCTGTATTACTGCCTGCATGAACGTACTTTTAAAATAACTGGCTCCAATTGTTTACTGTCAAAAATAGTTGTGAGAATAGAGAAAAAATGGTCATAAAGTCTCCAAGTAAGTATGAACTACCATCACCATTTAGGTTCATTTCCTTCCATAATAAATTGTCTATGTCAATCTATACTCATATTTGCACTTTATAAAAAACTAATAGATCATACTATTAATTAATACTATTTTTCTAACCTACTTTGAAATGTTTTACACCTTGAGCTTCATTCTAGGTAAAATATTCTTGTAAATCATTTTTTGGCTATGCCATAGTATATTTACTTATTCTTATTTTTAGACATTTGATTTATATTCAATTTTTCCCAATAAAATGAATATTATTTTCAAAATTTCTATGGATAAAAATTTAAATCATCCTTGATTGCATCCTTAGGTTAAATTCCTAGAAGCGGAATTGTTAAGTTAAATTACATACAGACATGACACATGCTATTAGTATGGTTACACCAATTTATAGTCCCAAAAGCAGTAAATCTGAGTAGACATTTTTCCACATAGCTTTAAGGTGGGTATTAACCTTTTCTGTTTGCCCAAAAGATAGATAAAAATTATATATCTTGCTTTTTAATTAGAATTTCCTTGATTACTACCACTGAAACGTTTTAAATGTTTTTTAGCCTCTGAAATTACCTTGTGCTTAACTCCTGTATTTTTAATGGCTTTTAAAATATCAGTGAACCATTATTTTAAAAAGCATCTGAATCCAGCTAATAGTCCAAGTTCAACTTATCATTTGCAGTAATCGAACACAGTTTTCTCTATGCAAGGAGAAACAACCATAGAGAAATTAAAAAGTATTACTGTGGCCTTATTAAAATGCTCCATAAAAACAAACTAACCAGCCTATTATTAAAACTGTGAGGAATAAAAACATACATGAACATCCGTTCTGTCAGCAATCCACTTTGCTAGTTGTTCAGCTGCAAATCCAATTCTTTGGAGGTCAAAAGTATCAGCTCTCTTAGGTCTGCCTTTTGGAGGAAAATGCATGAATGTAGGAGCAGAGTTCATGTTGAGCTGTAAAACATGAGAAAAAAATACTAAATATAGTATCATCCTATCATTAATCCAACATTTTACACCTTTTCTGTAGAAATTCGGGGAAAACAGCATTTATTATGAAAATCCAAGTGGTTTTCCAGAGGTAAATTTCTGTTTTTATTTGTCTTAATTCACTACTGGATGAAAAAGAACTTGTAAATTTGACTAAGTTATCTGAATCCTCACATTTAACATACATCATTCAAATTATGCATTATATTCTGTATATTTTATAAGTCATTTCATTCTTGTTCTTTCTTGAATTCTATAATTAGGGTAAAAAAAAGTGACTGAAAGTGCAAAGTAGAAATACAGCAGTTTGGCAGTACATGAATTATTTTACTTCTTAAGCAGTTATTTTTAAAAAGTACTGGAATTTGTTTTTTAAAAATAAGCATATTATGGAATTAATTTCCAACAAGTTATAAGTAGATTGAATTCCCTATTACAAATGTAAAGACTTTACTTTTTTGTAATGATGAAGACTATGAAAGAGAAACCAACATTTCTGCTCTTAGCAAGTTAAATTTACCAGAGAATGAAGAAGAAATCCTCAATTAACACTTTTTCTGCTCAACTGCTCTACTAACTCAACTGTGTTAAATTGATTATATTTCAGAAATATTTTCTACAGGTAATTTCCATTTGAAAAGTATACTAAACAGAACACTACCCTCGTATAAACGGTGCTTATTTAACAATATCTAAAAACATATATTAGGTTAATTTGCAGTAAGGAATAAACTACATATATATATTTGTATATATGTGTATATATATTGTATGTATGTGTATATATATTGTATTTGTATATATGTGTGTGTGTGTATATATATATATACGAATTAAATTTCTGTTGCCCAGGAATTATAAAAAAAAGTTTTAAAATGAAAGGCCAAGAGATTTTTCAGCCCTTGACTTGCAATACAGTTCAGTATTTTCTAATAATAAAATCAAAAATCAATATATAAATATACATTAGATCACAGTTGATAGCAAGCAAACGATACAACAGTAAAAGCTTAGCTCCCCATAACAACAAAGTTTAATAACCAAGTACAGTTAAGACCAAAACAGGTCTTGCCCTACAAATGAACTCTGACTACAGCAGTCATATTTACAAGACAGCTCCAAATCATTTTACAGAGCTTCACACAACTTAACACAAACAAGCTGAATACCCAAAAGAAATGGCTCTATATCAAAAATTTCTCATTTTTAGTACTGCAAATGCAATCAAATTTCCATTATTTACCTCCATGTTATCTACATTAGTGCTCTTCAAACACTACTGCTAAAGATTAAGAGTTGGTCCATGTTTGCTATCGTTTGAATGTTTGTCCCCGCCAAAACTCATGTTGAAAATCTAATTGCCACTGTAGCAATATTAAGACGTGGAACCTTTAGGAGGTGATTAGGCTATGAGGGCTCCACTCTCATGGGTGGGATGAGTGCTATTATAAAAGTGCAAGTTGAGCCTGCTCTTGACTCTCTCTCACACTGTCCCCTCCTGCCATGTGACGATGCAGCAAGAAGTGCCTGGCAAGATGCCGGCAGCTAAATATTTAAATATTGGACTTTCAGCCTCTAGCACTATGGGAAACAAATATCTGTTCATTATACTTATCCACTCTCAGGTATTCCGTTACAGCAGCCCAAAATGGACTAAGACAAACACCGGTCTCAGAGGCAGTGGGTGCTGCTACAACAAATACCTGAAAAGGTGAAAATGGTTTTGGAACCAGATAATGGGTAGAGACTGAAAGAATCTGGAAGAGCATACTAGAAAAAGCCTAGATTGCCATAAACGGAGCACTGAGGGTGATTCTAGAGAGGGCTCAGAAGAAGAGGGGAGGTGCAAGGAAAGTCTACAACTTCTTATTTAAGTGGTTATGACCAGAATGCTGGTAAGAAATATGGACAGTAAAAGCCATTCTGATGAGGTCTCAGACGGAAATGAGAAACAGGTATTGAAATCTGGAAAAAAAGACCATCCTTCTTACAAACTGCAAAGAACTTAGCTGAAGTGTGTCTGTGTCCTAGGACTTCACAGAATGCAGAACTTAAAAGCAATCAACGAGGATATTTGGCAGAAGAGATATCTAAGCAGCAAAACATTCTGGATGCAGTATGGCTTACTTTAAATGCATATAATAAAATTGAAGACAAAAAATGATTTAAAGACACAATTATAATTAAAAGGGAAGCAAAACGTAAAGATTTGGAAAACTCAGCCTGGCTATGTAAACAATAAAAAACATGTTCAGGAGAGAATATGAAGAATGTGGCCTAAGGACTATTAATAAGGAGATTAGCAGAGATGGAAAGGAAGCCAGGTATTACTCATCAAGACAATGGGAGAAAGACCCTGAAGGCATTTCAGAGCTCTTTGGGGGAAAACCTGGGGTATCTATGGAACCTCAAAGCTCACTGTTCAGAGCCACTTGGGGTGTCCACTCCCTGCATTCTACTGTAGTGCTCCTCAGCTGCCCTCACCATGGATCAAGTAGGCTCAAGTGTTGCTCAACCCACTACTCTGGAGGGTGCAAGCCATGAGCCTTGGCAGCATTCTGGGCACTAGCTCTGCATGTGCCCAGAATGTAAGAGCTGAGGAGGTATGTCTTCCTTCACCTAGGTTTCAAAGGACTTTGCGGAGAGCCCAAGAGCCCCGATAAAGACTTGTTGCAGAGGCAGAGCCGTTGTAAAGAATCCCCCTTAGTGGATCTACAGCAGCAGGGCCTCTGCTGAAATCCCAAACTATAGAGCCAACGGCATGCAACACCAGCCTGGGAGAGCTGCTGCGTGGGCTTGGGCCTGGCAAAGCTATAGAGGTGGGTGGGGCTGCCCAAGGCCTTGAAGGTTCAACCTTTGCCCCAGTGTGCCCAGATGATGGGACATGGAATGAAAAAAAAAAATCTCCAGCTTTCAGATGTAATACTGTTTTCCCAATCAAGTTTTGGACTTACTTGGAGCCAGTTACCCCTTTTTCTTTTCTTGCCTATTTCTCCCTTTTGGAAGGGAATATCTATTCGATGCCTGTTCTACCATTTTATTTTAGAAGTAGTTAATTTGTTTGATTTCAGATACACAGCTGGAGGGGAATTTGCCTCAGGATGAATCACGTCCTGAGTCTCATCTATATCTGATTTTGTTAAGACTTTGGACTTTGGAATTTTGAGTTGGTACTAGAATGAGTTCAGACTTTTGGCAGTATTGGGACAAAATGAATGTATTTTGAGTGTGAGAAAGACATGAGTTTGGTAGGGTTAGGGACAGAATATGATGGTTTGAATGTTTTTTACACATTGTTTGAATGCAAAACATTCAAACCATCATATTCTGCCTCTGCCCACCCCACAAACTCCTGTTGAATAAATTAGCCAGTCTCAGGTATTCTGTTGTAGCAGAACAAAATGAACTAAGACAATGCTTAAGCAGTTAGCCCTTCCAAAGGGATTCCTAGGTAATCTTTTCATTGTTTCTTTCTTTTCTCTTCATTCCTTTACAACTTTTAATTATTTCTACAGAATTTAGATTTAACCAACTTATGCAAAAATAAGGTGGTTTTGGGAAGAAGGAAGGCTACACACCAGTATTATTGCTAATGTTATGTAACAGTAATAAGAACTATTTAGCATATATTTATCCATCAGGCATAGAGCTAAGCAGCTACATATATTAGTGTTAGCAGTGGTGAATCCCTAGGGGTCTGCAGCAACTTGATTCTTGCCTCCTCAAAGGAAAGAATTCATCTGAGGGTTATAAAGCAGAGTTAGAGACTGAGGCAAGTTTTAGAGCAGGAGTGACGTTTATTTAAAAGTTTTGGAGCAGGAATAGAAGGAAGTGCACTTGGAGGAAGGCCAGGTGGGCAACTTCGAGACATCAAAGTGCACTGTTTGGACTTTGACTTGGAGTTTCATACACTGGCATGACCCCAGGGTTTGTCTCTTCTCCCTTGATTTTTCCCTTTGGGTGGGCTATGTGCCTGCACAGTGGCTTGCCAGCACTTGGGAGGGGCCGTATGCACAGTGTGTTTACTGAAGTTGTGCGCATGCTCATTTGAGGCATTTTTCCCTTACTAGTGGAGTGTTCCCAGAGGAAGGTCATATAACAGTTAAACGCCGCCATTTTGTCTCTTGGTGTGCATGCTTCAGCCTACTCACTTAAGTCCTAAGATCTTAGCAGGAAGCTGCTGATCACCATCTTCAGGTGTTTTCTATTTACTGAGAGCCTGCCTTTCCTAGCAGCCAGCTGCAACCAATTATTATTTTAGCAAGACAGTTTAACAACCACCCGATCATCACATGATGGTCACCTGACATCCTGGGGTGAGGGACCCTCTCCTGCCCTGCTCATGTCTGCATAGCTACCTACTCTAACGCTAACATCTTATTTTAATCTTCCCAACAGTTTTATGAGAAAGGTACTATTATTTTCCCTCTCTTACAGATGATAGAGGCATATAAAAATAAAGTGATTTACCAAAGGTCACACAGCAATGAAGAAGTAAAGATGGAAGATAAACTCAGGTTTTCTGACTCTAGACACTTCATTACCAGGATATCATAATACCTTCTGAACTCTATCTCCATTTAATGAAAACTATTTTATTTATTTATTTTTTTTTTGAGATGGAGTCTTGCTGTGTCACCCAGGCTGGAGTGCAATGGCACGATCTCAGCTCACTACAACCTCAATATCCTGGGTTCAAGCAATTCTCCTGCCTCAGCCTCCCCAGTAGCTGGGATTACAGACATGTGCCATCACACCTGGCTAATTTTTGTATTTTTAGTAGAGACGGGGGTTTCACCACGTTTGCCAGGCTTTAACAATATTTTTTTCATAAACCTTTTTTAATAAGTTCATTAGAAGACTGATTTGTAAACATAAGCTCCTGCGATGCAGTGTAAACATCATACAGATTATAACATACAACATGTATATATAACATATATAAAAAATATACCTCTAATGTATCTAATAAGTGTGATATGGCCCTGTACATCAGGAGTCTATCTTATTCCATTCTCCCAGCAGTGGGCTTCCATGTAATGGACATTTAGCAACGTTCCTTAAACTGAACAAAGCACACAGTTACCAGTTCCTTTCTTCCCTGTGCTTCTCCCATTCCATACTTTGTTCATGTTTGTTTCTCTCACGGATATACGAGAGACGTCTATAGCAACCATGTAAATACAAAATTATAAAGCTGAAAGTCCCCATCTTCCTCACTCCCCACATGAAAACTATCAGAAAATCCATACCAAGGCCTAATGTTCTAAAACTTTAGAGGTTCTTAAAAACTCATAGAATTCAGTCTTTTTTCTTAATTAAACTGCCCAATTCCCCAGGGCTACCCACAGCAGAGCACAACATAGACCTGTTTCCTGGATGAGAGCTCCTTCTAACACACCATATTCATTAACCCACTAGCCTATCATCAGACACCTAGCCTCAGCCATTCCTATGGGAATCACATATAATTGAAGTTACTTCCCCAGTGAGTCCCCAACAAGCTAGAAATTACCAAGTTTCTGCACTTGTTATTAATATTATCTTCAGACACCACATTACTGCTAACAGTGCTTTAAAACATCAATTCAGAGACAGTACTTCAGCAAAATATGATTTAATAGTCAGTTGAAAAAAATAAGCATTAACAATCTTTTAGTGTTTCTCAAGTGAAGCAAAACATATACTTCACTTCTGTAGATTAAAATTCCTCATAAAACTCATTAACTGCTATAACTTTTACACATTCCTGCATTTTAAAATGAAAACTCTTGTTGCTAAGCCAAGGGCTAGATTTTGGGAAAGACAAGGCAGTTCTATACCAGGATTCCTGCTGAATCAAAATTAACCTGAGGAAATGTTTCAATTAAAAACAACTGACTTCAACTCTTATACACTAAACTTTAGAATAATTATGTCTAAAGCATACAAAAGAATTTAATCATCATACGTAACCATTTATTTATATGATTATATACCAGCAGCCTACATTCAGTACTCAACACAAAGATAATAATATCATAAAAGTTTTTTTAAAAAATATGAATTAACTGCCAACATTTTAAAGAGAGAAATTTCATATAAAAATTTTTATTTAGGTCTTTTCTTGAGAGAGATCTAGCTACATGTGGCCTACATTTCTTCTACAGAGCTGATGCTGAGCTGCGCCTCTCCCACTGAGGTCAAGCAAATCCTCTCTCCAATCTGCTGTAGTCCCCACCCACACCATACTGCTTCCTCAACAATGACACCAAGGATCAGATGCTTGGTGTTCTGGCAATTTTGTTTCTTACAGTAGTTAAGAAATAAAAGTATTTTGAAAAAGTGAAAAATGAGTGTTTCTGTTAAGGATTTTTAAAAAGACATACCAAGAAAGGCATTGTTTTAATAAAAATAGGAGAAAGCATATTTGTAAAAGTAAATAAGATGTTTAATACACTAAGTATGTACTTAGTACATTAGGTATCATAACAAAACAGATAACGTATTATCAACAAAAACAGCATAACAAAGATACAATGAAACTAAACTAACCCAACTCCCTATCTTCATTTAGTCCACAAGTCTAGTCATGGTAGATATTTGGGCCTCAAGACTGTGCTCTAGCAGTCTTGTTGGATCTAGAAGACTGTTTGCCAATATGATAGAGAGGATTCAAGTATACATTGAATAGCACTTCTATCTGATGATCTCTAAGGCCAATTATCCTGAGATTCTATAGAGATCTATTACTTATATGAAATAATATTTGGTTCTTTCAGTACTCTAATTTTCCTTTATAAGGTTATTTGAAATTACATATTTATATGTTTTATTATGATACTATTATTACTATTACCATTAGCTCCCTAATCTGTAAGCTGCTTATAGAGGAGAACTATGTATGTTTTTCTTGCCAAATTTATTGCTCCTATAGAATAGGCACTATAGGAGCAAAACTATTTGCTGAATAGATGAATATAAAGAAACATCCTAAAAAGGCAAAATAAATTTGGAGGAAATAAGTGAAGAACACTAAAAGAAAAAGAGTGTTGAAGGCAAAAAGAGAGAATTTATTTAACTAGAAACTGGCAAGAAGAAATAATCTGGATGCAAATAAGTAAAAATGTTCACTAATGGTGATATACAATTAGTAGGCTAGATTCTTTACAGAACTGCATGCTTTTCCATGACCTGGTAAGCATTATGCCAAAGAGTATCACATGTGAGATAGACCAAGATACCCGAAAAGATCAACCCCGGAACTGCAATAAGTTTTGCATTTTAAATGGATTGATCACATAGTAAAAACATTTTAAAAAATAATAATGAACTGCAGGGTAACAGCATGATTAAGGCTAGGACTCTGGGAGCCACACAGTTGAGTTCAAATTCTAGTTACACATTACACTAACTTTGTGACCTTGGACAAGCAACAATTTCTGCATTCCTTATTTCCTCACCTATGAAATGGAGCCAGTAACAACATTTCTCTCACTGTGAAGCTAGATGAAATAATACATAAGTTGAACAGTGCCTGGACATAAGCTCTCGATGTCAACAATGATGATGATACAACCATGACAACATCGATGATAATGAGCGTTCCAATCCCAAGTCTAATACCTTGCTCTATAGAGAATACTGGGTAAATAAGCTTATTAGTTTGCTTGAGTTGCTACAACAAAAAATTCCAGAGTAGGTGACTTAAACAACAGAAATTTATTTTTCACAGTTCTGAAGACTCAAAGTCCAAGAGGAAGGTGCCGGCAGAGTTGGTTTCGGGTGAGGCTCCTCTTTCTGGCCTGTGGCCATCTTCTCGCTGTGTTCTAACATGCCCCTTTTCTCTGTGCACATGCACTCCTGCTCCCGATTCCTCGTCTTATATGGACATCAGTCCCTTTGGACTAGGGTTCCACCTTTATGACCTCATTTAACCTTAATTACTTCCTTCAAGGCCCTATCTTCAAATACAGTCACGCCAGAAGCTATGACTTCAACTTTGAATTTGAGGAAATACAATTCAGTCCATAACAGAGAGAAAATATTTGTCAATAAATATTTAATCCTCTATATGTAAAATTCTATCTGCCACATTGGAAAAAATAACAGTTAAGTAAAACTTGCAATAAATTTTATATAAAATGTCACAAATCTGTGCAAAATACTATCTATAATACAGTACCACCTATAATTAAATGCCAGAATAAGACCAATGCATGTAAACTGCCACTGCATGCTGAAAAGACACATTTCCTGTATGTTGCAAAAGTTAAAATGAATTTATCATAATCGCAAAAACCTGTACAGTGATAAAAATAAGTTTAGCCATAATTGTTAATCATATCACAAAATGTATTATAACTACTTATTGTATTTATTAACTTATTGAATGAATTGTATTTGTGTGTGTAAGTGTGTGTGTGTAAAATTCTTGCTCTGTCCCCCACGTGGAATGCAGTGGCACAATCTTGGCTCACTGCAACCTCCGCCTCCCAGGTTCAGATGATGAATGAATTGTATTTTTATGTGACAAACAAAAATGTATCGACCACAAACAACTATGTTAAATATATGAATACGATATAACTCTTTACCTGCTGAAAAACGTCTGTCCCCTCATCATAGTCCACCATACTGAAGAAGAGCTTGTTACAAAAAGCAGATGAATAGCGCCAGGAGTTCGCCAGTATTTGATATTCTTCATTAGCTTGCCTGATAAGAATAATGGGCCATAGTAGAAACACATCAGTACTGAAGCATCTACAAAGTAGTTATTAAAACAGACAACCCTAGGACAAGCACTGGCCAGTTTTTGTACAGACTGTAAGAAAAGCATAGTTTTTAAAGTTTTTTTTTTTTAAAAAAAGGATTCTCTGACATGAAAATTACATAAAATTCAAATTCTGATGTTCATAACTACAGTTTTATTGCAACACAGCCACATTTATTCATTTACATATTGCTTATGTGCTATAAGGGCAAAGTTGTAACAAGACAGCAACTACATGTATCACAAAGCCTAGCCCTTTAAATAAAAATTTTGCCAACTCTTACTCTAGGGAATAAAAACATTTTGCAGCATTCCCTATACACATAAATTAAATATTCCAATAATGTTTAGTAAAATGCAAACACCAATTTTTAAGAATATTTGCAACTTAGTTTAACAGAAAAAAATTAATAGTTTTAAAATTTTAAATACTTATACTCCACCTTATTCATTCCATTTATTTAAAAATGCATTTACATTCAAACCAACAGTAAGCAAAGATTTCTCTTTATAGCTAAACCAGATACCACAGACATTCCTTATCTAATATATTTGTTTCTACTTTGAACACATTTTTATTAGATATTTTGCTAATTTTCCAGATGATAAAACTTTATGTAGGAATAAAGAAACAGAAAAATGGCATTTATAGGAGGATGTAAATGCAGTAATACAAATAAGCAACAAGTTATTGCTAAAACATTTTCAAAAAAAAAAACTGCTTCTTCAGTATGGCTGACTGTTCTCTGGAGTTTATCTCCTCCCTCTCCCCAAAATGAAAATAAAGAAATAAAAAGGTACAACCTAACAATAACAAAAGGACTTGGAGCAGAGTCAGCAGCAGAAAGAGTTCCACAAATATCTGAAAAACAGAAAGCTGGTGCAAAGTTTTGAGAGGAAGTTAGACTCTCAAAGGAGATTACAGTGCAGTAAGAAGCTAGAAAAACATTAGCTTCAGAAGCAGCAGAGTCTGGAGATTTAAAAAAAACATGAAGCTAAAAACAGATGTCATAATTAAACTTTTTTTTTTTTCTTTTTTTTTGAGACGGAGTCTTGCTCTGTCGCCCAGGCTGGAGTGCAGTGGCGCGATCTCGGCTCACTGCAAGCTCCGCCTCCCAGGATCATGCCATTCTCCTGCCTCAGCCTCCCGAGTAGCTGGGACTACAGGCGCCCGCCACCAAGCCCGGCTATTTTTTTCTATTTTTAGTAGAGACAGGGTTTCACCGTGTTAGCTAGGATGGTCTCAATCTCCTGACCTCATGATCCGCCCGCCTCGGCCTCCCAAAGTGCTGGGATTACAGGCGTGAGCCACGGCGCCCGGCTAAACTTCTTAATACTCAGTAGTAGACCAAACTTCTGCACCCTCCCCAACCAGTCCCAATGTTAGCCTTCATCCCCCTGCAACGAGAAAAACATGTATTTGAGGAAAACCTTATGTGATTTCTTAAAAACTTCCCAGATTAAACAGACTCTAAAAGAACGATCAGAAAACATGAAAACGAAAGTGTAACTGTAACTAACATACTTATAAAAATTCTGTCAGAAAAGATATTGTATTTGTCAAGAACTGTGCGGGATCTGAGATTTTACCACATATATAACGCAAGCTAACGAGCTAGCCTGTTACTGTTTCACAGATGCTGGCAGAAGACATGAGACTCCTCGGTCAGAGAAAAGGGACTTTATTAGTTTATTTTCATTTTCATTAGTTCTCTATCCCCCAAGTCTCACACGGTAACACAAAGGGCTTTTCATGGACTCCTGCACATACAGGTGACTGTTACAGGAGAGAAACACCGGGTTTAAAGGAATCACTGTTTTTATGGTAAGTGATAACAAGATGATGCTTTGTTCAGCGGGAGATGTCTTTTTTTTTTTTTTTTTTTTGACACAGAGTCTTGCTCTGTCACCCAGGCTGGAGTGCAATGGCGCGATCTCAGCTCACTGCAAGCTCCGCCTCCTGGGTTCACGCCATTCTCCTGCCTCAGCCTCCCGAGTAGCTGGGACTACAGGCGTGTGCCACCTCGCCCAGATAATTTTTTGTATTTTTAGTAGAAACGGTTTCACCGTCTTAACCAGGATGGTCTCGATCTCCTGACCTCGTGATCCGCCCGCCTCAGCCTCTCAAAGTGCTGGGATTACAGGCGTGAGCCACCACGCCCAGCCAACGTCTTATTCTTTAAGGCTTGTCACTGCACATACAACCCTCAGAGTCTGCCCACGTCTAGTCAGGCCTTTGTATTCTCGACATACCCAGTGAGAACATGCAGACTGCTTTGTTCACGGGTATTCACGGAAGGAAAAAACAAAAACAGTATCATATAAAAAAGGAATAAAGATAGTAAAAGAGAGATTTTACTATAGATTTCGAATATGACTGCCCAAATAAAACACCAATGTTAGAAGACAGAGTCGAATAAAATTCACAGAACAAAAACATAGGTGGAATATATGACAGAAGGAGAAGGACCTAGAGATATAATCCAGTAAGTCCTTTTTCAAACAGGCATCACAGAAATAGAGGAGAGGTGAAACAGAGAAAATGGTATTTCTGTAAACAATACAATTAAAGGAGATTAAGTCTTCAAATTAAAATCATTTCCCAGTTCTGAATAAGAGGAATGAGAAAAGAACAACCTGGAGAGATACTGGGATATACCAAAACACTATGGATAAAAAGAAGATCCTAAAAGTTCTCAGAGAAAAAAGTTTCCTAAACAAGCGCAATCAATGAGATTGGGAATGAATTGATCATTAGCAACACTAGATACCGGCAAATAGAAGAATTCCTTCAAAATATTTTCTATTTAAAATTGCACGTTGAGACAAACAATCAAGTTTGAAATAAACCTGTTCATGGAAATGTAAGGAATCTGAAATTTACCCCCACATTCTTAGAAAATTACCTTAAAATATAATTGATAGAAAAGGTAGTGTGAATGAAAAACTAAGAAAACTTAAGACTATGACTGAGCACTGTAAGAGAGGAAAAAAGGCAACTAGAAATGCAGTGAGTGCGGTAGCACGGGGAGAGGACGTAAAGAAGCTGTAGTCTGTGAAGCTATGATGCAACCAATACAAACTAGAACAGGAATTTTAGATTTCAAGATGAAAAGAATAGATTCTAAGTAATCATTAGAATCGGAAACAGCTAGAACATATTAAATCTATAGTAAGAAAACCGTATTTATTCCCACAACAGGAAAAATAAAAACAAAAAAATGAACATAAGACACAAGGTCCAAATATGCAGCTTATTAAAATGTATCATAATTTTGATCAACTGCTGATTAGAAAGATTATTTAAATATATTCTTTTGAGCGGGTCAGGGATTATCAACAATGGCACTGTAGGAAAGGAATCATAATGATAACCTACTACTTTGCCACTGATGCTATTTATGCAGAAATAATAATGTAAATGCTGTTTATTCCCTTTTAACTTTCTAAATCAACCTATAAACAGAACTCAAATGTAATAATTATGGTTACAGTATGGAATGTACATATTATGAACTATGACAATATAGAAGGATAGCCAACAGAATTTGGTAGGTAAAAGAGAAGAAGAAGAGGTGATGGGGAAGAAGATGCGTGCTCATTTCATATCACAATGCGGCAATCAAAAAACATCATCCATAGGTAATGAACAAAAAACACAAAGATGTTATTTAGTGTTACAGTGATAAACAAAAGAATAAACAAAAAGCAATGAAAGGTGAGATGAGTTAAATCTTCACCTATCATAACAAGAATGTAAAGATAAGTTTACTGTATAAAGTGTTGTTATAAGAATAACATTTACAGCTATTTTTTAAAAACAACAGAAGAAAAAAATCACAAAGCAGAAACATTCTCTGCTAGGATCATCTCTGGCCTAGCCTACCTGTGTGCAAATCAGATGAGTGCAAGGGCCTCTTTCGCAGTTCTTTTTTATAAACAAGAAGCACATAACACTGTTTTGATTAAAATATTATGTTTTAAGAGGGTTAAATATGAACAGCATTATAATCTAAAAACTTTTAACATAATACAAGTATTGAATACTAAAATGTAATTTAAAAAAATTTAAAAATAAAATGTGATAAAGTAATGGGGAGTCAGAGCATGAATTCAATTTGCCTTCAAACTCTGTATTCCATATTACTCTACTTTTTCAGATTTAATTTCCCAATAACCAATTTGTAGATTCTAGCCTCTATTCTAAAGCCCAAAAATGTTCCCCACTATGTACATAATGAAGATAATGGGAAGAATAAAAGTCAAAAACCTCCATACTTTGGCCACAACTTACATAATCTATGTCTTTATAAAAATACCACACTCAAATAGTCTGTGTTTCACGAACATACCATGTCCCTTCTTAACCACGTGCATGAAATACTTCACTTAGAATGTCCTCCCTTCTTTCAGAAGCTTGCTCAAAAACTGCCTCTCTTTCGGAAGTCACTTCAAATCTCTATACCTACAATGCTTGTTGATGCAAATGTCTGAAACAGAAATTCTCAGCGACTGTGTAGCACTACTGATTTTATGCATAGCTGTTCTTATTACATATTGATTGTCCAGTGGCTAGGATCTAGTACAGAAGTGGCATTTAATAAAGGCATAATGATACTGATGATGAATAATATAGTTTCATAGCCAGTCACTATATCATAAATACCCTAAAGCTAAGTTTACCGCATTAGAATTTCTGAATTCTAGAGAGTCTACAACTCATTTAGTCAGATTTATGTCACTGGATAATGTCTCTTTTAAGGAAGATTTCCTTTACTTTAGTTATGGTGTTGAGGGGAAGAAAAAATGAAACTTTACATCTGTGTACTATCACAAACATATGCTGTTTGTCAAAGGAATAGTGTTCATGACTCAAAGGTTACAATGACTAAATCATCATGTGATATCCTATTAGTAATGACAATTTCGTAACAAATGTTGAATCCAGATCTTAATCATCAGTGAAATTTATACTCAACATTTTCATATGTGCTGCAATAATAAGTATACCTCACAGTCTCCACCTTTAAGAGGTTAAAGAATAGATACGCACTCTAGTACATAAATAAGGTATATATATTTTAAAGAGGAATGTAGATTGTAGGTGCTATACAGCATACAGAGGATGAGATAATAGTGAGCTGGAACAGTTCGACAAAGTATGAATGTAAAAAAAAAATTGGAAAATAATGGTGGTATGTCTGGAAGGACTGCACTTACAACAAGCAAGGACAGGAGAGAAAAGTAAGGTAATAGAAACAGTATAAACAAAGACTACCCTGTCTGGAATGTGTATTCTGTGTTCAAGTAATAGAATGTAAGCTTCAGGGTAGAAAATAAACTCTGGAAGTGGTAGAAAGATAAATAGGACCCAGCTTTTATTCTGTAAACAGTAAACAAGTGTTTCTGAAGTAAGTAGATTATGCAAAATACTATTTGAGAATGCTGTATCTCACAACAATATGTATGATATATTGGAGGAGAAGAAAATGAAGGTTTGGAACCCACTTTCAGTGTTACTACAATGGCCTGGCTGGGAAAACATATGAGACTATTAAAATACTATGTAAATGAAGATGTGACCTATTTCACATAAATTCTCCATTGCAACCTAGCAAGCCATAGCATCCAGTAGAATTTTCTAGACAATATACTTAGGAATAGCTCTGGCTAGAATACAGAATTCCACAGAAGCTAAAGCAAATTACATTTTCTTGACTCAAATACAATACTTGGAGAAAATTTAATACTGACAAGGCAAATGGGGGCTTTTTTCTGCTGAGTGTAATTCAGTAGAAACAGGGTCAGTAAACAGATCTGTATGTCATTACAAATAAATAAATGAGCCCAAGGAATAAGTATTTTAATATTAATGATATCTCTTCAGAGTACAAAAGATTCATTAGAAAAAAAAAATGTGCCCCAATAACAAAGACCCTATGCTTACTTACCCCCATTATCCCTTATGCGCCCTCCATATCCCAACTTCTTAACGTTTAATAGGCGACAGAGAAAACCTAACTAATGACAGATAAAGAAATTCAGAGGATCCTTGCATATGTTTCTGTCAGCTTAGACTGATGACCAAAATGAGACATTACAAAAGCTTATTAGCACACTTCTGACCTCACTACCATCTGAAATGGCAAGTTAAAAACCACAAATACTCCAAGCACTTAACTAAAATGACTACATTTCCAACACTATTAACTGAAAAATATTTTGTTGTAGTAGTTCATAGTAATAGTAAAGGCCTAACTTCATGAATGTAGTGAACGACATAAATTCTAATATATACTTATGCAGCCTGAAGAGGGCAGTCACGCTGCGTCAAAAGGATCCAGGAAGGTTTAAGCAATAACTGCAGGGCACTGTTCTGTTAAATGTGTTATATTAAATCTTCTCCATATTTTATTATGGGGAAAAAAAATCACTTAATCTAAATGCTACAATATTTTATGTTATAATGCTTTTTAAAAGGTTATGTAAAACTAAAAAGAATTATATCATCTACAGTTCTACATATTTATTTCCCATGATGAATATAATTTTTAAAGAGATGTTTTAAGAAGTATAGCTTCTCTTTTTAATGTTAATCAAACTTCTTATAGCAGATTCATATGAAAATACCACTGTATGTCTTTACAGTTATATATGTAAAATGAATTGTACTTATGCCATAATAAAACCCCAAATAAAAAAATTCTATAGACAGTGATACACAAAGATCTGGAGTGAGCAGACTCACCTATTACTTAAGGTTCTGGTCCCTGAGAAGAAAAAAACAACTGATAAACAACACCCTGCACAAAGACTTCTAACACAGTTGCTCCTCTGGTTGCGCTATACATATCAGGGCCCAGCTGAATTCACTGAAATATATTAAGTAGACCTAAGGCCTCTGAAGAGCTGAGAAATCAACAGTTCACTACCATATTGTAATTGACTGAATAATTCACTAGATGTAAGATAAAGAGGTTGTGTTTCTTAAAGCTGTTCCCTGTGCATCCATTTTCTTCATCAGACCTAAGTAGATCTTTCCTTGGAAAACAATTCTAACATATGTGATCCAAATACATATTTTAAAGCAAAACTGTATATGAACATAAAATATGTTGAAGTGTATACAATATACAGAGTTAGCACTCAGTTTTTGAAAGTCAAAGAAATTTTGGTTCTCCTTAAAAAAAAAAAAACAACTAACAGTAACATATTAATGCTTAAATGTGGTATGCCAAGAAGAATGTCACACAATGTAGTAAGGAAATCATTTAACACATTGTTCGTTTATCAAGTTTTCTTACTGTATTAGTCCATTCTCATGCTGCTAATAAAGACATACCCAAGACAGGGTAATTTATAAAGAAAGAGGTTTAATTGACTCACAGTTCAGCATAGCTGGGGAGGCCTCAGTAAACATGATCATGGCAGAAGGCAAAAGGGAAGCAAGGCACCTTCTTCACAAGGCGGCAGGAAGAAGGAGTGCCAAGCAAAGGCTGAAAAGCCCCTTATAAAGCCATCAGGTCATGTGAGAACTCACTCACTATCATCAGAACAACATGGGTCCCTCCCAAAACACATAGGGATTATGGGAACAATTCAAAGTGACATTTGTGTGGGGACACAGTCAAGCCGTATCATTTACCTACTACATATGATTATAATATGTATTTAATATTTGTGCAACTAATAAAAAAGAATTAGCAAATAAATGAATAAATGGGTGAATTAATTCAATGTTTGGAAGAGGTAAGACATACAGGCCACTGCCTCAAGATACTTCAATCCATTATAACACTTATAATCTTAAATAATAAAAACAAAACAACAAAGCAATGTAAACCTTGTTTATGACAACATGCCCAGGAACTACCATGATACTCAAAAAATATCTGTTAAGTAAATTCATATATATATTGTAAAACCTGAGAAGTCAAAATGAGGAAAGCGTTAACTCACATCTTAAATCCTGCAGGATTTCCCAGTAAGTCTATTCTTCAGCTTCATGTGGTAAAGAACAGAATATACGCAGACTTTAAAGACCTTTATTGTAATGAATCAAAAAGGTAGACAAAAGATTACAGAAACTGTGTCCCAAGAGATGGAGATTATGTCTTTTCTAGTCAACTGATAGTACTGCCATCACAAGAAACATTCATGGAGATTTAGTGTATGCCAGGAACCCTTTCATGTATTTATTCATATTTATCTTCATTTTTTTAACTTTTCTCATCAAACTTATTTTTAATAGACTATTTTTAGAGGAGTTTTAGATTCTCAACAAAACTGAATAAAAGGCATAGAGATTCACATACTATTCTTAAATAATTCTTGAACTACTGATTAACCAGTTAACTATCAGAGTATATGCATTATATATGGTATAGAGAGAGATCTATCTTGTGATACTACAAAATTCCATGACAAGCAACTATTCTACCCAGTAATATTGTTCCAAACATCTCTAATTTTATTAATGAACTGCCAGACTACCATAGGAATATCTTATGCTAAACAATGAAGAAATGTTCTTGGACTATTCTTTCCCCCCAGCTTCAATGAGGTATAACTGGTATATTTAAAAACCCACACGATTAATGTATATAATGGGTACAATTTGGTGAGTGTAGACATATGTACACATTCATGTTACCACCACCACAGTCAAGTTAATAAACATTTCCATCACTTTCAAAAGTTTCCTTGCGTCTCTTTTTGTCTGGTTTTGATTTTTGGCAAGGCCTTTAGATACATATAAAATAACCATAATACTTTTATCATGACTTCCAAACAATGTAACACTACACCTATTATTATAATGTTGCCAAGTAGAAAGAACATAGATAACACACGAATTTTGAAAATCTGGACTTGTGGACTGGCTTTCAACTTTATAATGTATAAACTTGAGAAAGTCACAAATACTTTATTTTCCCCTTTTTAGCATGACAATACTAGTAATTTCTCTCTCAACAGTTGTCATGAGGTTAAAAACATGAGGCATAACGAAGTCTCTAGTAAATGGCAAAGGAGTATGCAAACCTTGGGGTACCCACCATCTAGCTTAAAATTCATTGACTATTTGCATTTTCAGACCTTACTTCTAGTGTCTTCCCCTCTCACTCTCTGCACCAGACCCAAATTTTAATTTCCTTTGATAAACTAGGCTTACTCTTGATACAGGATTTCTGTGAAATTCCTTCCTTCTTCTCAATGCAACTTTTCTTTTCTTTTTTTTTTTTTTCTTTTTTTTTTTGAGACGGAGTCTCTCTCTCTCTGTCGCCAGGCTGGAGTGCAGTGGCACAATCTTGGCTCACTGCAACTTCCACCTCCCTGGTTCAAGTGATTCTCCTGCCTCAGCCTCCCGAGTAGCTGGGACTACAGGCGAGTGCCACCACGCCCAGCTAATTTTCTGTATTTCTGGTAGAGACGGGGGTTTCATCATGTTGGCCAGGATGGTCTCGATCTCTTGACCTCATGATCCACCCGCCTCGGCCTCCCAAAGTGCTGGGATTACAGGTGTGAGCCACCGCGCCCGACCTCAACCTAGCTTTTCTATAGCTACAGAGCACACATGGCACACAATACATATAACACACTCAGTATACATGGCAAAGAGGTATGTCTAGTACATGGGAGCAGATAAACATGCCTCATGAATTCCTAGTCTTCCTGTATAACTTAACACTGCAATTTATCACTCCCTTAAATAAACCTTTTTGAACACACAAATTAACAGGAAAAACCAGGATCCTCTCATAAATCTCTATGCTTTTCCTTCATGACATTTATGAACTAGACTCTGAGATAATGAGAGCAGCAGCCAGGTCAGTTTGTTCACCATCATCTCCCCTTGCATCCAGGAGAGAATTTATACATAGTGACCATTCAATAAAAATTGGTTCAAAAATATATGCCAGTATCAATTTAATAGCACCATACTAGTATCCAGTTCCACGACAAAAAGCCACAAATTTATAAAATGAGGTTTCTTTTTGTCCCTAGTTCTATTTAAGATTCTTTAGGGGCAGGGGAGGCTTATTCTACAGTTCTGAAGAACTAAATAAAAACTAAAATGAATATTAAATATATAACTTCTTGCCAAGACCAGGAGAAAACATTTCAGAATTATTAAAAGGTTGTGTGTTGGGCGTCCCCAATACCATCACCACGTTTGGTGATTCACTAAGAAGACTCAGAGGAATCAGCACATGGTCACATTCATGGTTGAGATTTACTACAGAGAAAGGACACAAAGCAAAATCAGCAGAGGGAAAAGGCACACGGTGCAGTCTGAAGTGAACCAGATAAGTTTCCAACAGTGACTCCCTGTCAGGTCACACAGGATCAATTCCGTTGTGACACGTGTAAAGTGTTCCTACCAGGGAGGTTCATTAAAGATTCAGTGCCCAAGAAGGTTGGTCATGTAGATGCCCTCTGCATAGTAGGTGGCAAAACTCCAAACTTACACAAAAAAGCAGGTGTTCAGCATTAACCACATTGTTTGTAAACAGTTCAGGGACAGTGAACCACCCTTCTCAGCTAAGTAATGGTGGAAAAATTCCCAAAATCCAAGTTCCCATATGGCAAGCAAGGGCCACACTTGGGAGCTCCCCTTTCTAACGATAACAATCTCAGGCCTGCTATGTTAACTCTCTTCTGCATGGGCACATGATAATCACTGTCTTCTGATAAATAAAAAGAATATTATTTTGTTCACTGTATTATGGTGACTAAGACAACAACCTATCACAAGAAAGGACTATATCTGAAGTGGTTTTACTCATATTGACTGACTGTACTAAGTCATCCTCATGGGTCCAAAAAAAACAAAACGACTCTTATGCATTTAAGAGAAATTATTTGAGGACTAAGGTCTGAGACCATGAAAATTAGCAAATCTCATTTAATATATTAAATGACTAACATAAACTAAAATCATTGAAACCAAGGATAAATGCTTAAAAATAATACAAAGATTAATTGTAATTCACGACTTTATATAATAGTTGCAGCTTTAGATATAAAAATGCAGAAAGTTTTATCTTTAAATGCTTAAAAGCAGCTAACAAGATTAGAGTTTTAAAAGTCATTTTTTCATTTATTTCAGTTATAACCTATATAAATAAAGCATTTTTAGAGAAATAAAGCACTGTTTTATATGATATTTACTCCTGTAGCTGTCTATCAAGAAACTTTTCAATAATTCATCAATATGAAAAAATTCTCATTCATTCCATTCAATAAAATCCTACAAAGCACATAAAAAGTCCAAAGCCCTGAACATCACATGATCTAGCATCAACACATGATCATCATCACTGAAGCTCTGAACATCACGTGATCTAGCATCAACACATGATCATCATCACTGAAGCCCTGAACATCACGTGATCTAGCATCGACACATGATCATCATCACTGAAGCCCTGAACATCACGTGATCTAGCATCAACACGTGATCTAGCATCAACACATGATCATCATCACTGAAGCCCTGAACATCACGTCATCTAGCATCAACACATGATCATCATCACTGAAGCCCTGAACATCACGTGATCTAGCATCAACACATGATCATCACTGAAGCCCTGAACATCACGTGATCTAGCATCAACACATGATCATCATCACTGAAGCCCTGAACATCACGTGATCTAGCATCGACACATGATCATCATCACTGAAGCTCTGAACATCACGTGATCTAGCATCAACACATGATCATAATCATCAATGTAATGCTAGTATTTGTCCTCAGCCAGGTACACTGGCTCAAGCCTGTAATCCCAGCACTTTGGGAGGCCAAGGCAGGTGGATCACTTGAGGTTGGGAGGTCGAGACCAGCCTGGCCAACATGGTGAAACCCTGTCTCTATTGAAAATACAAAAATTAGCCAGGCGTGGTACCACATGTCTGTAATTCCAGCTACTAAGGAGGCTGCAGCAGGGGAATCACTTGAACCCAGGAGGCGGAGAGGTTGCAGTGAGCAGAGATCATGCCACTGCACTCCAGCATGGGCAACAGAGTGAGACTCCTGTCTCCAAAAAAAGAAAAAAAAAGAAAAAAAAAGTTTGTCCTCAAAGAACTTCCTTCTGTGTGGTCAGATTCTAGTTTCTCCTACAAAGATTAAAACTATACGTGAAAATTACTGAGTTCCTGTAGGATAATGATAACCAACAAAGAACTCCAAAAACCATGTAGTTCTCCAAAAAGCATAATCAAAACTACTAATGCCAGTACAGTAACTGGGATAAAAAGAATCCTACAGAATATAAATGTAAATGGAAGTGAGGAAATTAACATTTATAACTTCAGTAATCCATGCAATAGGAAGGTGGAGACTGTACGGGGAAAAAGGGGTAAGAGGGATCCTAGCAGAGGTGAAATATGCGGGGTGGCGGGGGTGGGAATCACCCCAAGACAGACAGAATCTCAGCTGAATTGGAAAACACTGAGAACAGGTCTATAACATGGTGGGCAAGAACAGTGGCTACTGTGGAACATAAAGAAAGGGGCTTGGAAGTACACAGGAACAAACATGGCAGTCTTAAGAATGCACCACTTTGTGGGGAGTGGGAAACAACTCAGAAGAAGCAGACATGCATTAGTGGGTTGGTGATAGAGTGAAACAGAGAAGCAGGTCATGAAAATTAAGGGACCTGTGGAAACATAAATTATCTCAGAATGAGAATATGCCACTGCAAGAAGGAGGAGAGAGAAAGAAATAGGAGGGAGGAAGAAGCGAGCGGGGGAGAAAAATAAGCTTGCTGAACTCGACCTATTTCACGTTATGAGCAGAAAGGGTACTTGAATTAAGAAACCAGTAGGCCACTCAAAAGTCTAGCCATCACCACCCCACATATAAACTATGGTTTCTGGTCTGGTATAGGAAAGGGAAAAAAAAAAAAAAAGTTTTAAGAAGCAGCAAATGATCAACAGCATCTGTACAAGGCTACTACAAAAATAAATCAGAAAGAATCAAAATTCTTCAACTGATAAAAAATGTCCCTAAAAACAAAATCATGAAGAGAAAACTGAAACAAAATACTCCAACCTAAAGTAAATATCATTAAACAAGCAGTTGAAGACAGAAAATCTCAAATCAGAAATTAAACAACTAGAAATAGAAATAAAAAACAAAAGACGATGCATCACAGTTAGTAAGACTCAGGAAACCAGTATGTTTCAAAAAAGCAAAACAGACAGAATCAATGCAGAAATGAAGTCTGTATCACAAAGTCTTCAAAGAAAAATGGAGTTGACTGAAAATAAATAAAGGACATTAAGAATAGGATTAAAAGCAGGTAAGAGAACAAAAACAAAATAAAAGTTTAAGAGGGAATGGGGTGGATTTTAAAAGATTAAACATATGGAGAATTAGAGTCCCTGAAGTAGAAAAACAAAACAATGAAATAGAACTGGTATTTTAAACTACGATATAATAACATTTCTAAAAATAAAGTCCCTATATACATATTGAAGAGTTCTTTGTGTGCCTGAAAAAGGCAACCTAGAATAGTCAACTGTAAGACATAGTATAGCAGAATTATCAGCCTTCAGTGAAAAAATTTAAAACATACTTTGGCCCGCAAGGCAAAAAAACAAATCACATTCAAAGTAAGAAAACTGGATCGGCATCAGTATCTCAACAGCACCAAATAAAATTTCTTGGGACTATGTGAACAGACTACAAACACTCAATTTCTCCAGCAGTGAAAGAAAAACTGCTATCTCTTCAGACGTGACCCCAAAAAGAAGGCCCAACACCTTAATGAACTCTTTAGGCACTGAAATAAGTTAATCTCCCACTGGAGCATTCGTCTTCATCATTTATATAGACTAGCCCACAAACCAGTGTCCTCTGAAAAGGAAACAATGCAACAGGCTGCACTGCAAATGTTCAGCAAACCACACCCCGTATCTTTGGGGACACACAAACCTAATGACTGCTTCAAACTACAGTCTCCATGACTGAGAATTCTGCTGACTAATGCCTATGGCAACATGAGTTGTCTTCCATGTACCAACGCCAGTTTGATTTCTGGATGGCAACTGCCTGACAAGACCACCAAGTACAAACAAATGCCTAATATCTCTATTCTGGGGTTGGTCAACTTGGATCTGATGACTAAGGTATTAAGCGTCCACCAGGCTTTCCTTGTGGAAATGGTATATTTAAGAGTGCAGCTGACCCTGGCCACCCATCAGTTTTACATTAAAAAAACAGCAGCTATCTCTTGTAGCAAACTTTATCCCTAACTCTGCCACCCAACTCAAAGTCAATCGCCCAGTGGAGCCCTCAATTCACAGAGGTTCCCTAAATGCCCAGGCCTGGGTAACCGATGATTCTGCTAAGCTGAAATCTGACTGTGCTTAATGGGCTGCTGTGGCTGTTTCCCCTCAGAAACAGCTGTGTAATACCAAAAACAGGTGTGGTTGTTCTGCTCAGTGGGCAGAACTCAAGGCAGTCCTCATAGTCCTGACCAAGACCCACTTTGACAAATCTTCCCACATTTGTACTGACTGTTGCCACTGGCCTAACCATATCATCTGCCACTTGGAAGACTACAGACTAAGAGATAAAGACACCGCCCTTTGAAACATCTATCTTTTGAACAACAAATCACACATGCGAACTAGTCACCAAGAGGTCACAACGTAGTCGCCCACAGTGAGGACCCATAATCTGACAAACCATCTGGAATCAAGCTGCTAATTAAACCTACACTTACCAGATCACCACCATTGCTACCTGGCTCCATTACTGTAAGTTCATGCAGAAGCTACAATGAATACCAGACTTGAGACTCTTATCAAACATTGGCCTGTTTACCTTGCAAGGCAGGAGCCATGCTAGTCAAGGCATCATACGCATCTGTTCTTAGCAAACTGACTTTAATGAGCCTTTGTTCTTTTGTTGGGGCTACCACTGGCACCTTACTACTATTACGACTCTCACTGTGAGAGTACAGTGTGTTAGAGTACATTGTGCTAGTTAACTGTAGCCATTCCATTGTGAATTTTTAAATTAAAATATGTCATTATTTCTGGCTTTCTGGACTATTTTACAGTCTAATAATACTGTGCCTTTTGCCACAAAAGCCACCAAAACATAAGCCAATAGGTAAGGCATTCAGCAGTCATTCCATGTGCCCTAACATCTGCTAGCATCCAGCACTGTGACATGCATTTGAGCCACCTCAAAAATTAACATGAAAATATGTGTGACTCGACTTCCTCTCCTCTTTTTGTCCACACACCTTAACAAGGCAGTCTGGTGACTAAACGCATCTATCCCAAGAAAGAGTTCATCTCTTCTTGGCTGCTTCCTAAGAAATGATCAATACAAGAGATGTGGGCATTATTCAGATCTATTTTGAAAATTTAAGATTCTGTCCTGACCATTCCCGGGCATAATGCTTCCTTTCCTCCCTTGACAGTTACCTTGAGGAAACTCAACCAATATATCCCCTGGGTGGCAGCCTAGCTTTGGGGGAAAAAAAAAAGGCTTAGGAAATTCAAATTTAATCTGGGTTCAGTCACTGAGTTCTTCTGTTTTACTGACATGGTCTTAGTTAATAAGGATAATGACAACTTGGCTGAGTGTACTTCACACTAAGCCCTACTGCAGTGGCCTACGGAGGCCAAACTGAAGGATGTAATCAGTCTCTATAAATTTCATTGAAATGCCCTTATATCTCTCATACTAAAACTCTCCAGACGAACATTTGATAATCTGGGTGTTACTACGGGATGACTGGAGAAAAGGTGAAGTTACAGATACTCAGATGGAGACACTGATTTTATGAGGGTAAGCAAAAATTCTAGTATGTGAAGATGAAAATACAGATCCTAGGAGGTAGAGAGGGAGAGACAGTAAAATCTTTTGTCTTTGAGAACCACCTTTGAAGACTTCCTCATATGAAAAAACACACTGGTGCAGCTCTCTGAAACCATCAACTGCTGGATCTGCCATCTTCAACCAGTGGGGTCTGAAGAAACTTTGTCATTCTTCTTAATCTTAAGAAGGAATTTATGGAAGTGTTAATGGAAGACCCCAGCTTTCATGCAAAATATCAATTGCCCTTTCTCTCATGTTTCTCTCAGCCCCACTCCTGTGGCCATATCTCAGTCTTTCTTAGGAAGGAACAAGGGATGGCCTGTTAGTGGCATAGTCAATAAGACAGATTGGAGTAACTACTCCCTGCGGGTCTGTCTAGAATCGTGGACACAATGTATTCATCAAACTGAGTTGGAGGAACCAAAGTCTACCAGCCTTGGCCAAGAGGCTACACTGAAAGCACTGCCAACCTGGGTTTCTTAATGATGAAGGTCCCATTTGGGAGACCTCAATAATTGTAAGCAAAACTTCACAGGGGCACTACATACACTCCCCAGGGCCGGACTTCTCATGCAAAAGTTTAATACCATCTTGTCTTTGCTCCAATACCACATTAGGTATGATGAACTATACCAGGAATGGGTTATAAGAGACCTTCAAGTGTTTATGGAAGTATATAGCCCTCAGATCACAGTAGAGATCTCTCTAAAATGAGGCTAGCCTTCAGACACTTGGGGGACCTGCCCCAGAGGGATATTTGACTTGTGTTTATGCATCCCTTGTGGGATGTTTTGTTTATGGTGAGAATCATCCAGTAGGTAAAAGGTGGTGTATCAGTTTCTCTGGGTGGCCATAACAAAGTATCACAAACTGGATGGCTTAAACAAAACAAAAAAAACCTCATAGTTCTGGAGGCTAGAAGTGTAAAATCAAGGTATGAGTAGGGCCATGCTCCCTCTTAAAACTGAAGGGGAGAATCTTTCCTTGCCTCTTCCTAGCTTCTGATGATGGCTGTCAATATTTGACATTCCCTGGCTTCCAGCTAAATTATTCCATTTCCCCACCTCTGCCATCAAAAGGCATTCTCCCTGTGTGTCTGTAACAATGCAATAAAATAGAATTTAGTAAAAAAATTGCCCTCTTTTGCTGATATGGCATCGGTCACATTGGACTAAAGGCCTGCCCTGCCTGAGTATCACCTCATCTTAACTAATTACATCTACAACTATCCTATTTCCAAATGAGGCCACATTCTGGGCTACCTGGGGGTTAAGAATGCAGAATACCTTTTTGGAAAGAAACAATTCCACCTATAACAGGTGGTAAGAAATTTATCACTAACTTTCACCAAAGTGATCAATAATACCACTTCAGCCTCAACTCACTGAGGCATTCACATCAGCTTCAACTCACTGAGTTGCTATGGATGAGAGAACTACCCTAGACGACTTCTTTACGGACCTAGACAGATCCTGCTATACCTGTATTAATGTCTCAGGCCAAGGAGATAAAAGTATGGAATGAGGGAAAGAGAGAAGAAAACATGTAATGCTCTGCTACAATAATACGTTATCTAACTGAAGTCATAATTTTAAAATACGTATACACATCTATATACACACACACATCCCCACAGAACCATATCCCTTAGCTCTACTAAAAAGGCCTCAAAGCAATAATACTACCTCAGCAGTAAAGCGTACACCTAGCTAAGTTTTTGCTTTCTAAATATCATTTCCTACTAAGAGGAACCAGGGCTCCTTGAAAAAAGTGCTGATTACAGTTCCATGGCGGAGAACATACAAAGTAAGCTTAGAATATCTTGTACCAGAAAGTAGACTAAAGGAGATACACTATGATATAGGAGTTGGTTCCCACAGGTCAAATTTAGGACAATCTGAACATGAAGAAGAATAATCCTAGTAATGGATTATGGAATGAAAAGAATCTTTGAGTTGGAATACTCAAAACAAAAGGTAAGTGAGGTTGGCAAACCTTGCCTTTACAGAAGAATGACAACTAATTAACGTAGAAGAAATCACAGAATTTGAAAATCTCCATTTTGCAATCACTAATGTAATATCAAGTTCAGACAAAGATTATAAATGAATACTACAAGTGCTGGGTAAAAAATTACTGAGAAACAGGATATTCAATTGATCTCCCTGTTTCCTTCCTCCCAAGCCACTTATCTCCCCAAATACTTAATAAAAGCAAAAAAAATTTCCTTGTACAATGCAGAGATCTGACAACCATCACCCTAATCAAGTGATTAATATCAGCACTGGTATATGAACAAGCTAACATTATGGGCCTCCTGATAATATACAATAAGAAGTATTCCAACTAACTGCTATAGTACTCTTCCCTTGAATATAATCAGGAAGAAACAATCAGACAAATCCAGAGCATGTGACACTATAAAAGGCAAGTAGCTTGGATTCCTCAGGGAAAAAAAAGTCACCATCATTAAAACACATACTTTCTTTTTTAAGTGTGGAAATGTTATAGATTAAAAGAAAGAGGTGTAACAAATGTAACAGATGAACCTCAAATGGATCTCACATGGCATGGGGGTGGGGGAGTGAAATAAAAGACATTTTGGAGACAAATGCAAAATTTAAATATGAATTATATAGTAAGATTATATCACTGAACTAATATTAATTTACTTAAAAGTTATCATGGTGTTCTAATTATATAAGAATAGCCTTGGCCGGGTACGGTGGCTCACGCCTGTAATCCCAGCACCTTGGGAGGCCAAGGCAGGCGGATCAGGAGGTCAGGAGTTCAAGACCAGCCTGGCCAACACGCTGAAACCCCATCTCTACTAAAAATACAAAAAAATCTAGCCAGGCATGGTGGCAGGTGCTTGTAGTCCCAGATACTTGAGAGGCTGAGGCAGGAGAATCGCTTGAACCCGTGAGGCGGAGGTTGTAGTGAGCCATGATCGTGCCACTGCACTCCAGCCTGGGTGACACAGCAAGACTGTGTCTTAAAAACACACACACACACACACACACACACACACACACACACAGAACAGCCTTAAACTCAAGAGATGCATTACTGAAGTATTTAGGGACAATATTCATGATGTATGTAACTCATAGGTAGTTTTTTGCTAATATTTGACTGATTTTTTTTTACCTATACTTAAAAGACAGCAAAATGCAAAGTGGCAAAACATTACTATAATTAGTGAATTTTGGTGTAGCACAGGTGTGCACTGTACTAGTTTCAATTTTCTGTAAGCTTGAAATTAAAAAGATGAAGAAACTATAGCTGGACTTAAAATGGAAAAATTATAGAATATAGAAAAGAATTCAAGGAATGCTACAATGTCACATATATAATGAACGTTTGTTGTAAACAGTAAAAATGGTGGGATTATCCTATCTGAGGAAGAGACACCTAGGAAGAAAGTTAACACACTAAAGTTACATCATATGCCTTCAATGTAAAAAATAAGAAAATTAAACTACATAGCTCAGCAATAACTTGAGGGCATCATTTATACCAAACTGGTCATGGATCCACTCAAGCCTGAAACATGTCTCATGTTAGCCAAACCAGAAAAAGAACATGTAAAAGGCATGACAGTTCCCCAGTCTTGAAAGGGGTGAAATACCTTGTTCAGGTAGCCAAGAAATTTAAGGAAACTTAAAAATTAAGGGCTATGAAGAAATATTATCAAAGGTAAGAGGAAATGATAAGGGTTGTAGTACCAAACCCAAAAAAAGTAATATACTTACAAGTGCTTTAAGTGATGTACAGGGGACCCAAGTTTACCTTATTTGTTAATTTCACACTCTAAACCCATGAGAGGTGTGACCTGTCTGTAAGGAAACAAAAGGGTGATAGGCTCTTTTCCACATGATTTTAGCCAGCTGTATTCAATTCACCAGTCCCCATTATGAGACACATCCCTGAATAAAAGCTTTTCATGATCATACAAGTTTAGGATATGCTGGCGGAGGGATCACTGCCCTAAGACACTAATAATCTTGGTTAGGAACACAAAAGCAAGACACAATTACAGTTTACAGAATAGGGACAATAATGAATATGTGCACTTAAGAAAAGCATTAAATTCTAATAGCTCTGGAGTCACAAATCCCAACCCTGAACAGTTACTACCTGTGTGACTTTGAAAAAATTATAACCTCTCAGCTTTAATATTCTCATTTATAAAACGAGTTTTGTTCATATCTAACTTTCACAATAATGAGAATCACATGAGATAATATATATACTGTATATATAAATGACTTAACATAGCGTCCCCAATAGTTTACACATAATAAACAAAAATTTTATTTTGTTGGGAGAGAATAAATGTTAGTTAATATGTAATGTATCAATGTAATGTTATTTATTCTTCTCAAAGTATTTTGTAATTTATCAATTCTTCATTTAACTGGAGTCCAATTATATATTAATCTCCAACACATCACCAAAACTTTGGTTATACAGGCAACCTGCTTGATTCTACATAAGTTCTTTATCTCCCTTCAACTGAATTTTCTTCTTAAATCTACTGATCCATAGTAACATCCTTCCATGAGGATATTTCGTACTTAGATTTTGTAATAAACCCTGGAAGAGATGAGTAACTTTGTAGGAGAATACATCTAAAAGAGTTAGCAATTATGAAGAATATTCCCTACAGTATAATTTGATTTAAAAAAAAGTTTGGAGCTAACACTTAAGGGAGGTGAGAATTATATCGAGTAGTCTTAATTAACAACTTTATTTGGCCGAGGAGTTTGATGTTAGCACTGAGGGAGGTGAGAATTGAATTCCAAAATTTGTGAATAAACTGACTGTGTGAAGGAAGAGCAGAATTATCTGCTAAAAGGGCTTACAAGGAAGCCAAAAGCTCATTCACCAGCCTTTAAGCAAGGAAAATCAACTGAAGAATCTAAATGCAAGTTAACTCTAGAAGAAAATTTCGCTTTTTTTTTAAAGAAAAGAAAAAAGGCAAGTCTCACAAAGGAAAGTACTACGATTTTTAAATTCTAACTATGAACTTTTCAAAGATCCTAAACAATTATAAAGATTACGGCAGTGTTATAGAAGTGGTCCAAAAGTACACTGACACAGAAGGACCCAGGAGGAGTAATTCACTTGAAAAAAAAAAAAAAAAGATGGCTGCAAATGACAGGGTCCCTTTTTCAGTGCATCTACAACTTCCTCTGATGCTTCATTTATTATTCAGAAATATAATTTGAATAATTTTTCTTGAAAAATATTTGTGGAAACTCCTCTTCACCTTTTCATCTTAGTTGTCACCTTGAGATCTCTTTGGTCCACTCTGCCCACTATCATATGGATTACAGAGCTCTCCTGGCTCAATAACAATAGATCTCAAGACCACTTCTCTACCACAATTACTTAACAGACGCCCCTTTGAAATTCATATCATCCTATAATATAAATTTTCATCCTCATCTACAAACTCCAAGGCATCCCTCTATAATCTCACCTTTTTCCTCTTCAGTTACCATACTATCCTAATTTCAACATCTAATTTTATAATCTAGATATTACCACAGTCTCACAGTTCAAGCTTCTTTATATCATCAAAAATCACGTATATCATACTTCAGCAAGTTACTTATTAAATAAACCCTTTATGACAACTTGCTAATTTTCAACCCTATCCTACTTATACACAAAACCTGTTCTTCACCCTTGTGGAAATCTAGCTTAACTGTATCACAACCAGTTTGTCAACTTTCCCCAGCTTCCTCTGACCCTCGTCCAACTTTGAAACCATAGCTACACATTTCCCATATTCTCTCACTAGCACTTTCTACTCATTTTCCTAATCCACTTCACACCATGAAGAAAATAGGACCATTCCAAAGGAGCATGGTTCTTGCTACTAAATTGCTCAGTACTTGGAAAGAAAATCATTTAATTCTACAGACTCTTCACTAAGAAGGTAGGTATTCTAGTTTCAAAAACGGTCCTCAATGCTACATGGTTATCCAATTAATTAAGCCTTTCCATTTCCATTGCTTCTCAGGGAATAAAATACAAAAGCTACAAGTCATGAACCTGCTCCTCACCTTCCCTTTCTCTATACTGCTTTGCACAATAGATTTTAACTTTAACCTGTTCTTTCTTCTCTAACTATCCTACCCCGACATTGACCCATTAAATTTTCCAAGAACTTCAATCTCTTTCTCTTATAAAACCAAAACTCTTCTAAAATGCTAAGTTTCTTAAAATAGGCTATAATGAACAAATAAAAAGCAAATAAATTAAAAAAGTTGTTATAGGCTAGATGTCATTAAAAAATTAAGGGTCTGTATTTAACAAATGATTTAACACCAAAATGCGTTAAGTAAAATACTATCCAAAGAATGCACCATTTAACAGTATGTTATGGTTTATGTTATTATAGTACATACAATTACATGTAACAGTGAAATAAATACTTAGATAATAAAATATTTCTAGATTGTTATAAAAATACAATGATTAAATATTTCTTCACTATACCAGTGATTTTAGGAAATCAATACATTCAGTTTTTAGGAACAAAAAAACATTTTCCTAAAATATTTACAGTATTTTTAAAATGCCTGAAATGTTTTATTTTCAGGGGAAAATGAACTGATATACCAAAATGGCAACTAAGGTATTTTGTCTGAGTAGGGCTTTATAGCATCCCTTAATGTTACGGGATCCTTGGGGTGTCGCTTCGCCAGATGGAAACCTCTGTGGCCAGTGGCGCCTTTGCCTGAGGTTCACTCTGGCCCACTGGATTCGTTTTGTCCACTCAGACTGGCAGGCTCCACTCAGCTCCCGCTACCGGCCAGGATCCCATGCCTGCCAATGGTGCACTAGGAACAGAGCAACAAGCAGTGTGTGAGTGAGCATGGGGTCTGGCCACTGCACACAGCCAGGCATGCTGGCTACAGCAGGGCGTGCAGCTCCAGGAAATGGAAGAGACACCAGCTCCCTGTGAGGCTGCAGGTGGACTGCAAGCAGCTTCCCCGGCTGGCACTGGGGAATGCAGTGGCACCGGAAGCTTGGAGACACCAGAAACCACAGGGCCCCAAAAAGGGAGTCACAGCCCTGGCTCAGGAAGCTCCCAGGTCTGGGATCCCCAGAGGGCCACAGCTATTCTCTTCTTCTCTTCATCCACAACATGGCAAGTGAGGGGCATGTTCCAGCCCTCTTTGTATTACAGCTCTTTTAACCTTGCCATTTGGCAGGTCCCAAGTTCTTGCCCTGCATCCTGGAAGAAAGCAGCACACAAACAAGCGGAGGGTGAGTAAGACAAAGAGGAGCTTTATTGAGCAAAAGAACAGCTCAGAGGGAACCTGCAGTGGGCAGCTCCTCTCCATAGCCAGGATGTCCTGACAAGTCTTCAGCTCTCAGTAGGGAGGGTACCTCCTTTCTGCCAGGCAGGCTGTCCTATAGTCTCTTCAGCTCTCAGCAGAAAGAGCAGCACCTCTCTGCATCTGGTCCTACCGTTGTCTCCTCAGCTCTCAGCAGAGAGGAGACCCTGGGGTGGGCAGCTTCTGCAGCTAGCCATCTCTTTGTCTCATCATCTCTCCATCATCTTCTCAAGTGTGGCTGAGTCTGAGGTTTTTATGGGCCAGATATAGTGTGCGCTGACTGGTGCATGGGTGAGAGTAGGAAAAAGTACCACACTTTCCCACTCTGTTCAACGGGACTGGCAGCCCAGCCCCCAGGCTTCAGGCCCTCCCAAGCTTGAACGTGGGGTTTCATCAGGACCCTTCCACCCTGGAGTCTGTCTGCCTCCTGCCGCCATTCATGGTGCCCAGGTTGTTCTTGCCAAGGGGCACCTGCAGGCCAAAACCAGACTTCCCTCAGAGCCCCCCTCAGCCACTCTCCCATGCTCGTTTATGCCAAAAGTCCAGAGGGGACTGAGGCAGCAGGGGGCTGGCATGTCAGCTCTGCCCTGAGCATGCACACACCTGGCCAAGCTCCAACAGTGCCCAATCCTTGCTCAGCCCAATCCTAGCTCCAAGACTAGAGCAGCCACAAAGAGCAGGGAGAGACCAGGCAGTGGAAGCAGACATCTCCAAGCCTGCAGGGGTAAGGGGGGCCTTCCTGGGCCACTGAGAGTGCAGAGAGATGCCTGAGTCCGCAGTCGCACGTGGGCGGTTGCAGCTGCGCCCAGGAGGGCAAGGTTGCTGCCTGCTCCCTGTCCCAAAGAGCACAGGGATATCCTGGTCCACAGCCATGACTTGGAAGGCTGCAACCATGTTCGGCAGGGTAGGGCTACTGTCTGATCCCAGCTCCCACTGGCTCTATGGAGCACAGCACTGCCCCAGACCCAGTTCCGCCTTGGGGTCCCCTCTCTGCCCACCCCTCCATACCTGACTGCCCTGCTCTCCCACCAGCAGGTGACTTGGCCTGGCCCCACTGCAGTGGCCCCCATAGCTTCAGGGACTGTCTGGCTTCTCCCTACTCCCCGTAGAAGTGGCAGGTGACAGCAGTGACCAGGGACAGGGTCTGGAGTGGCAGAGGCTCCAGGCCTGGGAGTGGGTCCTGCCTAGGCTCAGGAGGGTGGGGGTGGCACAGTCAGCTACCTTAGGGACACAGAGCACAGGGGGCATGGTGCACACGGGTCTCCCCACTGCCACTGCTGCTCCTGCGCCCACTCCCACCACTACCACCCAGCCTCCCTCGCCACAGCTGGCACGATAGCAGTGGCCTCTTCGGATGGCCCGCTGCTGCCATCGTTAAAGTATATATACTCTATCCGTATGTGCCAGCCCAATTCTGACAACAGTGTTTATACACTCTCAAGTACTGGTCCTCAAATTTGATAGTAATAGAATTCAAAATCACCTAACACGCTGTTTTTCAAAATATTTTGCTCACCATGTTCTCTACTCACTTTTAACGATGCCCCAACATACACTCATTATTAGGTTGTGATAAGATGCTTCTTAGAAATTTTAGAACACTCTCATTCCCTTTCTACCACCTAACCTGAGTAAAACTGATTTTTTACATTGACCCAAGTTACTAATAACTTCAGTCTCCACTACAGCTCAAAATGATTTAGAAGCCTAAACCAAGTCTACGATGAATATACAACATGGACAATGCTGGCACATGCAGTTATAATACAAAATGTGTTTGCTCTTGAACATGTGTTCAGCCAAGAAGATATAAACAAACTGTGCTGTGCTTAACCACTGAGGAAATGGATTATGTAATTTATAAGTTTCTGGAAGATATCTCCAGACCCAGATGATTTTACTGGAAAATGCTACCAAACACTTAAAGAAGAGTTAACACTAATTTTATACAATATTTCCCAAAAATTAAAATAGGTAACATTCCCCAACTCATTTTATGAGTACAATGTTACCCTGATACCAAAACTAAACAAAGACACTAGAAACAATAAAAACTACAGACCAGTGTCTATCACTAACTTAGATCAAACTTCTTCAAAAAAAAATTAGCAAACTGAATCCAGCAACACATAATAAAATAATATGACACAATTAAATAGTATCCATTCCTGTATGCAAGACCAGTTCAACATTTGAAAATCAATCAATGTAACTGATTATATCCATAGGCAAGAAAAACTACATAAAGTGACAACAAAAAAATTTTTTTAATGCAGCACCTCATTCATGATAAAAACTGTCAGCAAACTGGGAATATAGAGCTACTTCCTCAACTTGATAAATACCACCTATAAAAAACCTACACCTAATATCATACTTGATGACAGATTGAGTGCTTTCTTTCAAAGAGCAGATCAAACTGTAAAACATCAAACTAGAAAATTTTCAGAAAAAAAACAGGAGAAGATCTTTGGGATCTAGGGCTAAGGAAAGAGTTCTTTAATTTGACAACAAAAGAAATAATTTTAAATGGATAAGCTAATAAACTGAACTTCATCAAAATTAAAACCTGCAAAAGACCTGTAATGAGGAGGAAAATACAAGTCACAAACTGGGAGAAAATATTTGAAAACCAAGTATCTGATGAAGGACTAGTATCTAAATATATAAAGAACCCTCAAAACTCATTTAAAGAATCCAATTAGAAAGGGGCAGAAGACTATGAACAGATACTTCATTAAAGATGATACATAGATGACGAATAAGCACATGAAAAGATGTTCAACACAATTAGTCATAGGGAAATGCAAAAGTAAATCACAATGAGATATTACTACAGTATCTATCAGAATGGCTAAAATAAAATAGTCACAACAGCAAATGCTGCTAAGGATAAGCAGCAACTAAACACACTGATGGCTGGAATGTGAAATGATACAGCCATTCTAGAAAACATTTTGGCTGTTTCTTATATAACTAAATAGAAACTACCACACAACCTAACCACCACATTCTGTGGCATTCTTCCCAGAAAAACGGTAAGTTCACATAAAAACCTGCAGAAAAATGCTCATACCACATTTATTTGCAATAGCCAAAACCTAGAAACAACCCCGATTCCTTTAACAAATAAATGGTTAAATAAACTGCAGTACATCCATATAATGGAATATTACTCAGTAATTTAAAAAAATAATTATTGATAAATATAACAACTTGGACGTATTTTTTTAGGGAATTACAGCTAATTTTTAAAAGCCAAACCCAAAAGGTCACGTATCATACAATTCCATTTACATAAGATTCTTGAAATGACAAAATTATAGAAATGGAGAACAGATTAGTGATTGCCAGAGGTCAGAGGTCAAATTCGACAGGTAAGAAGTACAATGGAGAGTGGGTGTGACTTTAAATGGCAAGAAGTATTCCTACAGTAATAGAGCTGTTCCGCATTTGTCTGTATCAATGCCAATACCCTACTTGTGAATTTGTACTATAGTTTTACAACAGGTTACCACTGGAGGAAACTGGGTAAAAGATGTGTACCTACAATTATTTCAAAATAAAAATTTCAATTTAAAAAAGTGGTTGTTGTATACTTTTGGACAAGTATTTATACTTGTCCAAAGTTTTAATTTATTCCTCCTGACAAACATTTCATTCATTTAAAACTGTTTACTGCTACAGCATAGAAATTTCTAATCATTGGCAGTATCAAAAATTAAATGGGCTACACTAGGTAAAAGTGAGTCCTCTCTATTAAAAATTAAAAATTGATTATATTTAAGGAGGCTAGTTCATTAACCATAGCTATAACTGAGTGACCTACAAGGCAATGTGCAGGATATCAAGATGATAAAACAGTTTTATGATTATATGTGCAACTGGTCAATGAATATTTTACATGCCTACAATAAAAGAATATTAGCCTATATTTCTAAAATACACTGATTTTTCAGCTTATTTTTAAATGCACAGTTATATTTGACTATTAAACAACTGTTTATCTTACATATATTTATCTTAAAATGAACATAAAAATATATATGTAAACCATGAATAATAGTTTTTAATATTTTTTAAATACATAAATTACCTGCACACAGAACACTGCCGCTGAGGCTGAAGAGCAGTGAACATAACAATCATGGAATAGTTTCGAGGTGGTGCCTTTATAAATTTTCGGAATTTATCACCATTCATTCGGAAGATTGAGCGTCTGGAACTCCATTCCATCAGCTGCTCTACTTTTTCAGCTAAAAGATTCTGCAATTAAACACAGAAATTAACATTTACAAAGAGTCAAAGTCCTTTTGTTTGAATTTCATATAAATGCATAAAATGTTTTATTTTCTTTTTCCTAATGATATCCAAGTTTATAGAAAAGATAAAAGTAAGACCATATTTCTGCTCCTAGACAGATAGAAAGGACATATATTTTTCTAATGTTGGGTTTTCTCTTGGCCTTATATATCCCAGACCAGTTGCTAGAGAAGTCAGCAATCCAAGAATGCCAATGGGGGTTGGCATAAAAAAAAAGAAGGCTCAAGAAAAGTAAGCTCTTGCTATCCAAAGGACAAAGAAAGGAAAAGCCCAGTGAAAATAATAACTGCTCTACTCTAGTCTAGCCAAACACCACAGCAAAAGGAAAACAAAACAACAACAAAAACGACAACCTCACAACCACCCCCACAAACACAAAGCTGCAACTATACACAAAAGAGTGTTGTATGATTCTACTTAAAGTCAAAAATAGGAAAAACTGATGTACTGTGCTAAAAGTCATTATGGTGGCTAGTCTGGGAGGCACAGTGACTGGTAGACAGCACAGGTGGAACTGGGCTATTAGTAATATTCTGTTCCTAGGGAGGTTTGGGAGGAGACAGCACTGTAGCTTCTGTATAGAAGGCTCTTATAGGCTGGGAATGGTGGCTCACACCTGTAAACCTAGCACTTTGGGAGACCAAGGTGGGAGGATCACTTGAGCCCAAGGAGTTCAAGATAAGCTTAGGCAACACAGTAAGACACTGTCTCTACAAAAAAAAGGAAAGAAAGGAAAAAAAAAGGCTCTTATCTTTAGAACATTCATTTTACGTGAACAAGCCTGAGAAGTTAACAACTCTACAACATTGTATTCCTACAAGACAAAGAAACTGCCTGCCATTTTAAAGCCAAGCAAGTGTAACCGGTCAGGAGAGAGAGGCTTGAAATGTGCCATTTAACCAAGCTCTACTCTAGAAATCAGAGAGAAAAGTAATCTCTTTCCCCTCTCCTCTCAAGTGAAAAAGGAAAAGTGGCTCACAGAGACTGGGTGCATATACGTCAAGAAGAGAGAAGGGAAGGCAGACATCTTATCCTGAGTTAAGGTAAAAGACTTGTTGCAGTGCTTTGCACCCACTTGAACAGGAAAAAAGATAAATGGAAAGAAATGGAAGGGAGGAAGGGAAGGAAAGTAACCTGGCCAAAGAGCATAGTAACCTGCAGAGAGAGAACATTCAGACATGCAGCATGCATGCTAACTGTATGAAAAAGAAAAATTATAGCTAATGACTCGGCTGTGTTTTTTTTTTTAAAAGACACAATTTTGCCACAACCAAAGGGCATCAACTGAAATTGATCTTAACCTCAAAACAAACAAATTACTTGCATTTAGTTAGATTTACATATATAGATTTATATATAAAAATATATAGCTATAGATTTATCTATATAGATTTATTATATATAATATTTATGTATAATTTATATATATAAATCCATATATATATTTGCAGTCTGAGTTATATATATATAACTTTGGAAATATACTTTATATATATATATTTTACATATATTTGTGTATTTTATAGATATATATATTTCCAAAGTAAACTAACCTTATTAAACTGAAAATGAAAACTTATTTCTCTGCCTCATCAATATACCCAAAACAGTAGAAAGTGACATAGAAGGACTTCTCCTAATTGTTCTTAGTTTTAATTCTGAGAAGCGAAGTGAGGTTATTTTCCATGTTAAGCACCATTTAATAGTGTTTGCCTTACAGAAAACTGTTATATATGTAATAAGATTTAAAGTCTCCAGTATTTACCAATACACACAATGAACCAACTTACTATATAAATTCTTTTGAGCCTTGAAAACATTTTAAAATAATAAGATAAAAACTATATAAATATTTATTTTTTAAGTATTTAGAGACTGTGACCCTCTATGGAAAGAGTGGAAATCAAGCAGGGTAATCCACTAATGAGGGCAGAAGAGAACTGGTCTAAGAAAGTTACTTACGTATGAGTTACCTCAGTATTTTATGCTTTTCTCATTACCTACATGCACAACACACACTCACACACAGACACACACCACACACAATCTTTTAATACTCTTTGAATTTCTACAATAATCTTACTGTTTTTCTTATTTAAAAATCCCATTTATACCAAATATGTATCTATGAAAACAGTAAGTAACTGTAAAAGGTCAAAGATTTCACTTTACTTTTAAATAATCAAAGAAGCCAGCCCCAGTTTCATGGATGCTGAAAGGAATGAGACTCCTGAGTCTGGTACTCCTATTTCCCATGCTTCCCATCTTCAAGGTAATACGAAACTCATTTACTAGCCTGATCACAAATGAAAATTCCTCACAGAGGAATAGTTCTTATTTAAGTAACAAAGGACTAGGTAAGTTACAAGTGCCTTTAAAAACCAAGCAAAACACAAGAATGCATACTCTTAACTTGGTTTAACTGAATTCCTTTTTGTAGTACACTTCTAGTTATCATACAATTACTATATTCCTTCAGAATTAGGCAAATATATATGTCATTTTTCTAAATATTGAGAACCACTGTGCTACAGATTTCAGGGTACACAGTCATGTTTAATATTAAAAAAATCAATGTAAAATATAATTTTTACACAATCACATCTTGAAAAATGTAGAATTCTAACTATATGTAATTTTCCCACTACAAATATTCTGGAAAAAATCTTTTAAACAAAATGCCTATTAGTCCCATCATTTTGCATCAATCTTGACAAACTGGTATTTTTCATTACCATGACTACACTTCCTTACAAACACTATATCAGTGTGAAATTCTAATGCTATCCGCAATGTATTAATATATTAAAGTGTGAGATTCACTATACCCTCACCAGATTAGGGTATTCATTCTTATTCATTTTCTATCTCTTTATGGTGCACACATATGCACACACACTTCCAAGTTAATCGAAAATGGTATCTTATTTTAATTTGCAGTTTGTTTGTTTGTTTCTGACACAGTCTCCCTCTGTTACCCAGGCTGGAGTGCAATGGTTCAATCTCAGCAAATCGCAACCTCCACCTCCAGGGTTCAAGGGATTCTCATGCCTCAGCCTTGCACTGTTATTTCTGGCAAAATTGAGTCATTTTTTCACAATTCTGAATGCTCTCTCTTTCTTACTAATTAAAACTCATGTCCATTATCCTTGATCTATTCATAAATATAATCTGTCCTATACAAGAGATTAAAAACTATATGGAATAGGCCGGGCACGGTGGCTCACGCCTGTAATCCCAGCACTTTGGGAGGCCGAGGCAGGCAGCTCACAAGGTCAGGAGATGGAGACGATCCTGGCTAACACAGTGGAACCCCATCTCTACTAAAACAAACAAACAAACAAAAAAATACAAAAAATTAGCCAGGCGTGGTGGCGGGCACCTGTAATCCCAGCTACTCCAGAGGCTGAGGCAGGAGAATGGCGTGAACCCAGGAAGTGGAGCTTGGCAGTAAGCCGAGATCGTGCCACTGCACTCCAGCCTGGGCGACAGAGAGAGACTTCGACTGAAAAAAAAAAAAGTATATGGAATAAAACTCTTTCCAGACTAATCAATGTTAAAACTAGGATAAAATTTTGTCACTTCTAAATTGTTTTCTTTCTGCTTATAGGGTAAACGAGGAAGAGCAGAGAGCAATTATAACTGAGAAAAGTAGCATTTTAAAAGCATGTATTATATTTGATTATATTTTGTGAATTATTTTTCTTTTAAAAGTCTCAATCTATTATATGAAAAATATCAATTATTTAAAAGCTGGAAACACAAATCCATGTTCTGGAATAACAATAAATATCAAATCATAGTGAAAATAAGAACTGAAATCTCTCTCCTATTCTTAGTATCCCAACTGCCTTAAGGGAGAAACACATTTCTCCCTTAAACTAGACTAAAATACCAGTAAAATCCACAAAACGATTTTTCTTTGAATTTTAAGTATCAAACTACTTTTAATAATTTCTTCCAAAACACAGCATATAAGGTAATGGAAGTGTTCCGACTCGTGACTAGTGGTAGAGCCATGACTGCATTTGCCAAAACCCACAGAAATACAGTCATGTGTCGCATAGTGATGTTAATCACTTAACAACAGACTCCATATACAAAGATGGTCCCACAAGATTATAATGGGGCTGAAAAATTCTTCCCGCCTAATAATGATGGGCAGCCGTGGTAACACTGCAGCACACCGTTTTACTCCTGTGCTTGTGGTGATGCTGGTGTAAACAAAGCTACTGGCTGCCAGACATATGAAAACATAGCACATGCAATTATGTATAGTATATAATACCGGATAACGATAAACAACTTTGTTACTGGTTTTATGTATTTACTATACTTTTTATCTTTAGACTGTACTCCTTCTGCTTATTTGTTTTCTAAAGTTAACTGTAAAACAGCCTCAGGCAGGTCCTTTACGAGGTGTCCAGAAGAGAATGTTATCCTAGGAGATGACAGTTCCATAACTGTTATTGCACCTGAAGACCCCCCAGTGGGAAAAGATGGGGAGGTGGAAGATAGTGATATTGATAATCCTGACCCTGTGCAGGCCTAGGCTAATGTTTATGTGTGTCTTAGTTTTCAACAATAAAGTATAAAAACTTCTTAAAAAATCAGAAAAAAGCTTACAGAATAAGGATATAAAGAAAATATTTTCGTACAGCTGTAAAATGTGTTTGTATTTTAAGCTAACTATTATTACAAGAGTCAAAAAGTTAAAAAAATTAAAAACTTTTAAAAAAAGTTCTAGTAGGGTAAAGTTAATTTATTATCAAAGAAAAATCTTTCGATAAAGCCTAAGCGTGCAGTGTTTATAGAGTCTACAGTAGTGTACAGTAACGTCCCGGGCCTTCACACTCACTCACCACTACTGACTTATTCACCCAGAGCAACCTCCAGGCCTGAAAGCTCCATTCATGGAGAGTGTCCTAGACAGGTGGACCATTTTTTTATCTTTTATACCATATTTTTGCTGTACCATTTCTAAATTTAGACGTGGTTAGATACTTAAATACTTCTTATTGTGTTACAACTGCCTACAATATTTAGTAGAGTACTATTGTGTACAGCTTTGTACCCTAGGAGCTATACCACACAGCCTGGGTGTGTAGTAGACTATACCATCTAGGTTTCTGTAAGCATACTTTATGATGTTAGCACATGACACATTTCTCAGAACGTATCCCTGTCTTTAAATAACACAACAGTAGACAACACAAAAATGGTTTCTGCCTTACATATTTTTAAATGATCAGCCAGGGTTGGGAGGATGGTTTCAAAATAAAATCCAAACTTTAACAACTGAACTTGACTGCATTACTAACATAAACATAACTTTGGAAAACAGTATTTGACTGGATATTCTTAAAGACAAAGAGAAAAAGAAGCTGTACACAAATAACATACTCAAGTTACTTTTGTTTCTCACAGAGGTATGTATTACCACTTCTGTTACTTTTTGAGTACACCACAGTTGAACAGGTAAGTAAATACAGATCCGGCTTTGTATCACTGTCAGAAAAGAACTCACAAATAAGGAAAGGGGGAGGGCCAGAATGCATCTTGTGACGTTGGACAGGAGTTGGAGGCATCCATATTAATGTGTGGCTTTTTAAACAGGAATACAGGCCAGGCGCGGTGGCTCACGCGTGTAATCCTAGCACTTTGGGAAGCCTAGGCGGGCAGATCAAGAGGTCAGGAGTTCGAGATCACCCTGGCCAATATGGTGAAACCCTGTCTCTACTAAAAATACAAAAATAAGCCGGGCGTGGTGGCACAAACCTGCAGTCCCAGCTACTCAGGAGGCTGAAGCAGGAGAATCACTTGAACCTGGGAGGCGGAGCTTGCAGTGAGCGGAGATCACACCACTGCACTGCAACCTGGGCGACAGAGCAAGACTCTGTCTCAAAAAAAAAAAAAATATATATACACACACACACACACATTTTACAGACAGATACAGAAACAAACATAGACTTGCATGAGTGAGTGGATTAGTGTACATCTATTTCCTCCCTCTGTCTGCTGATTACATAGGATTCTTTCCAAGCCACTTCGCTAGCCGGAAATCTCTGTGGCCAGCAGCGCCTCTGATCAGGCTTTGCTGGGCTCATTCTGCCCACTTGGCCTAGCAGGCTGCGCTGCTCTCATGCTACTGGCCCAGATTCTGTGCCAACTGCAGTTCTATGCTTGGCCTGTGGCTGGGCCAGGCATGCGGCGACCTGCTTCTGACTTGGAAACTGACATCTGGATGAGGGGAACGCAGCGGCACCCAAAAACTCAGAGATGCCAGCAACGGCAGAGCACCAAGCGGTGTTAGGACTCTTGCTCAGGGAGTCTCGAGGTCAGAGCCCCCAAGGACTGTTGCAGCACTGTCTCCTTCCTGCCACCCACAGCACAGCCAGAATGAATCAAAAATATTTCCAATTAAGCTTGATAGTTTTAACATATTTGAATTTATTTTAAAATCAATAAAACAGATTAATTTTTTTAAAGATGAACTCTCACTCTGTCACACAGGCTGGAGGGCAGTGGCGCTATCTCCGCACATTACAACCTCCACCTCCCAGGTTCAAACGATTCTCCGGCCTCAGCTTCCCGAGTAGACTGATTACAGGCGTGAGCCACCACGACGGGCTAATTTTTGTATTTTTAGTAGAGACGGAGTTTTGCCATGTTGGCCAGGCTGGTCTCCAACTCCTAACCTCAGGTGATCCACCCGCCATGGCCTCCCAAAGCGCTGGGATTACTGGCGTGAGCCACCACACCTGGCCTGATATTCTGAAACACATATATAATACGCAAATTTCTAGGAGTAAATTTTGTATAAAAATACATGTCACTATAAACTTCTAAAACAGAAATTAGTTCCTATTGAAAAAAAGCAAAAAAATCAAGATCTCTACTTTTATTCTTTAAGAGCCTTCATTTCTGAACCTATTCCTATACCACACTAAATTATCTACTTTTATTCTAGCTTCCTACTCTGTTATCGACCATTAGAACTTATTCCTTCACCAGCCTGGACTGCAGCACAGTGAGGCCCCAACTCTACAGAATTTTTTTTTAAATGAGCCAGCCTTCATGGTGTGTGCACGTGGTCCTAGCTACTCAACAGGCTGAGTCCAGAGAATCACTTGAGTCCACAAGTTCAAGCGACGGAACTGTGGAACTTATTCCTTCTATCTAACTACATGTTTATATCCTTTAACCAGCCTCTCTTCATTTTTTCATTTCAGTACTTATGGGTTTAACTCATTTTTGTAGTATTTTAGTGTATAAACATCCTGTATTTTCTTTTTTCCTTTTTAGTTGACACGCAATAATTATACATATTTATGGTACAGAGGGATTTTCTACATACTATACAATATGTAATGATTTAAATCAGGGTAATTAGAATATGTATCACCTCAAACATTTATCATTTCCTTGTGCTGTGAACATCTGAAATCCTCTCTTCTAGATTTGGAAAATATATAGCATATTAATGTAAACTATATTCACCTTACACTGCTTATAGAACATTAGAACTTATTCCTCCTATCTGTAATTTTGTGGCTAAATAACCTCTTCCTATCCTCCCCTCCTGCCTACCTTTCCCATCCTCTAATAATTGTAATTCTACTCTCTACTTCTGTGAGCTCAATCTGGTTTTTGGTTTCTTTTTAACTCCCATATGCGTGAGAACATGTGATGTTTGTCTTTTTGTGCCTGACTTACTTCATTTAACACAATGTCCTCTGGACTCATCCATGTTGCTGTGAATGGCAAGATTTCATTTCTTCTTACAGCTGAATAACATTCCATTGTGTATATACGACATTTTTGTTATCCATTCATCTACTGATGGACACTTAGGTTGATGCCACATCGGGAGTATTGTGAATAATGCTTCAATAAACATGAGAGTACAGGTATCTCTTTGATACACTGATTTCCTTTCCTTTGGATAAATAACCATCATTGAGATTGCTGAATATTATGGTTGTTGTATTTCTGGTTTTTAAAGAAATCTCTATACTGTTTTCCATAATGGCTGTACTAATTCACATTCCCACCAAGAGTGTACAAGAGTTCCCTTTACTACGCATCCTTTTCAGAATTTTGGGGTGGTTTTTTCTTTTTTGGTCTTTTTAATAATAGCCTGAATAGCTGTACTTGTATACTTTCAATATATATAAAAAGTAAATCGGAAATTTCAATTCTAACCCAAGGAGTCTGTTTCATGTATAAATTATTATGCAACTATATCCTTAGCAAAAAAGAATAATAATCCGGCATTTCACAGATTACTATGTCCAAGGCAATTTACAAATTTGTACAAGCATGACTTTAAATTTAAATGTCATGAAAACTTAAATTTTCATCAACTGTTGAATGGAAAGACAAAATGTGGTAGGTCCACACAATGGAATACTGCTAGGAAATAAAAAGAAGCAAACTTGTAACTGCCACGACATGGATAAGCCTCAGGAACATTATACTCACTGAAAGAAGCCAGACACAAGAGACCACACATTTTATTCTTCCATTTATATAAAAAGTCTAGAAAGGCAAATTTATAAAGACAAGAAGTAGATAAGCAGTTGTCTGGGCCTCAAGGTAAGAACGGGGATTAACTGTAAACAGGCACAAATATCTTACTGAAGAGATAAAATGTTCTAAAACTGATTTCTAGTGATGGTTGTACCACTCACTAAAGTTACTGAAAGTCATTTAATCATACACTTAAATGAGCGCATGTTAAGAAATGTAAAACATACCTACATAAAGGCTAGTGGGCTTAAGTGAGCCTCATCCAATACTAAAGACCCCCATCTCAGCCTAGACTCAGTGTTTCCATGAGGTGATTAAAAAAACAGAAACCTTAATTAAAATAATATGTGTTATGAGCTAATGCAGAGAAAATACTTAGTTCTCTCAGAAACACAATTTTGGTACTAAATAATCTGAGAATTCTCAAGTCTTTAGGGGAGAAAAAAATAATTTTCTCTTCTATCCTTCATAGAGTTCTTAACTCAGACCCCCACCAAAAAAAATAAATAACTAAACACCAGAAGCTTAACAAATGTATACTTCCTGTACACATGGGAGATAACACAGGGAAAATGAGTGAATCTCTAAATTAGATCTCAAAGGCCTAATTCAAACTTCTCTGTTTAGGTGTCCCTTTTGGTCTTCTGAAGAAAATTATGCTCATGAATCTCAGCTCCCTATTCCCAGTGAAGAATGAAAGTTGGGTCAAAAAAGTCCACGCTTAAAGGGAATGTTAAAGTTAAAGGAGAACAGAAATATCTATAAGATGGAATATAATACAACTCTTACAAAACCTGAGATAATGCTATATGTATTTGTATTAGTCTGTTTTCACACTGCTAATAAAGACATACCCAAGACTGGGTAATTTATAAGGGAAAGAGGTTCAATGGACTCACAGTTCCACATGGCTGGGGAGGCCTCACAATCATGGCAGAAGACGAAGAACAGCAAAGGGACATCTTAACATGGCAGCAGGCAAGAGACAGCATGTACAGGGAACCTCCCCTTTATAAAACCATCACAACTCATGAGACTTGATATTTGTAAAACTGCATGGGCCAATGCATGGAAAACTCTTAGCACTGCATCTTACAAATGCTAAGACACTCAAATTTCTTTTCCTTTTCTTCAGGTCATGATCTAACAACAACACAGATCATGTTGCTAAAAGAATTATCTGCAGTGAGAATTTTTTAAATCTCATTAATACCTTTAATCTCAGAGTTACCTAATGTTTCTGAGTATTACAAGAAAAGCACTGTGCTAAATTTACTTAAAAAAAAGCACTGTAAAACACGTTACATGAAAAGATAGATTATCCCATTGTCCCCAAATTTGGCACAAATAAGACAGATCCTACTCTCAAGGCCTTAAGGCAAATAAACTCTAGCACTAAAAAGTGTCCATGTGTACACACACACACACACACATATATATAAAATACAAATATATCATATATATATATATATATATATATAATATGGCTTATATTGATATGTGATGGCCGCAGCTTTGCTGTTAAGTAAACGGCTTAGTGCCAACTCAGGAAGGGATGGTAAAGAATATATTGTTTCTGTGAACATTAACTGATACTGTGGCTCCTTTAAATTCAGTGCAGAAGATTCTGAAGTCTAGATTGGTCAGATCAGTGAAGAGTGGGTGAACGGTTGGCTTTGTCTGTTACTGATACAAGATGGGACATACAGACAAAGATGCCATAAATCTGTCACATCAGAAAAGGAAAAAGAAATCTGTAACTTAGAATCTTCAAAAACAAAACAAAACAAAAAAAACCCCATCCTTGTTACTTTATAAAAAACAAAGGTTAGCAGGTCACATCTATGAATGAAGTTAATGGAATCAGTCATAGTACGTTCAGATGCCCATTCCTCTTTCTTATATTTTTTCCTTCTTGTATTTTTATCTTAATATTTTATGAAGGCTTAACTTTATAGCAACTCAGTATAATAAACAAGCTGGCATAATCTATATACCAGTCTCCAAATTATGACACCACTCCATTTTTTCTCAATTCACATTTTACTACAATAACCAATTTATAACCAAAAATACAAGAAATAGTACATTGCATTAAACAATACGTAATACAATGGTTCATTCCAAAGTGAAGCTTAAATAGAATAAGAGCTCACTAATCTAATATTTTTTACCCTTTCTTGTTTGTTTGTTTGTTTCAACATTTTATCCCTAGGAACATGACCAGATGTATCAAGGCAAAAAGATATGTGGTCTCATGTCTTTAACCAAGATGCCTCTGCCAGGGGGATAGCTATTCACGTGTTTGTTTACCAGTCACGTATACAGTACTTATTCAGGTACCTGCTATCTGAATAGCAGGTACTCATCAAAATAGCCATAATATAACTTGCTTATAGTAATTCACAGCATGCAGATCTGGAATGAGAACAAGAGGTACATGTTGAAGGTATCAACTGGTAACCCACAGAAACAATATCATGACCCCTTCTGCTCTTCTCATATTTTTAAAGGAGTCTCTAAGAGGACAAGAAGCCTTTACTTTTCAAGACTCTAATATTTAAGGAGTTCAATGAAAACCCAACGATAAACCAAACATGAGCAGCCAGATGCATATGGTTTTGCATTTAGTAGAAAAGTTATCTTCCATGTTGGAAATTCGATCTTAAAAATCTGTATTCATATTTCTTAATATTATGTCATACTTAACAGATTTAAAAATATATAAAGGGCAATTAATGCTTCTAGGAACCAAAAAATCAGAGATTAAGCACTATACCACCTCATCTACATTACAAACTGATAGTTCAGTAAAGACCACCACTACCTTTAAAGGCACTCAGAAGACCACAATTAGCTATACAATAAATAAAACAAATACACCATTTTTATCAGAAATATAAAATGCATACAGCACACATGCCATAAAGAAAGCAAAAATTCCAAGAGGTTAATCAGTTAAGAACTCAGCAAATCATGGTCTCTCTAGAGATAATGTAATCAGCAATCCATCAGAAAACAATTATCATTACATTCAAAAGCAAAAAGGTAGCCAGGTACAATGGCTCACGTCTGTAATCCCAGCACTTTGGGAGGCCGATGCGGGCAGATCATGAGGTCAGGAGTTTGAGACCACCCTAGCCAACATGGTGAAACCTCCTCATCTCTACTAAAAATACAAAAATTAGCTGGATGTGTGGCAGGTGCCTGTAATCTCAGCTACTTGGGAGGCTGAGGCAGGAGAATCGTTTCAACCTGGGAGGCGGGATTTGCAGTGAGCTGACATCACGCCATTGCCCTCCCGCCTGGGAGACAGGCAAGACTCTGTCTCAAAAAAACAACAGCAACAACAAAAAAGTTCTTTGAAATATTTGATATAGAACACTATAAAAATTAAAGAAAGAAATACTGTAAAATCCCAAACCAATTCCACCTCTGGGAATATCCTAAAGACCTTTTGTTTGTGTAAAGTTATCTAATGAGAAATAGAGAAATTAAGTTATTCTAATATCACACTTTTTTTGAAAAAGAAGCTTTCAGTGGATGGTACTACAATATTCAATTAAGTGAACTTTTTCTAGAGACGTATTAAAAATAATTCCAGTAACACTCTTTTAGTTATGTGTTTATCAACCTGAACTCTCCTCAGAAATTTTCCCTGAGGAGAGATCCACATTTTGACCATCTTTGTACCCCGGACAGCATCCTGAACACTGGTGGCTCCTGAGAGGCCCTCAAGCCCTCCCTATACCTCTACTGAATGAATGGAAAATTTGTAAAACTTTTACGCTGTAATATAGGAATTGGTAACATAGTAGCCCTATTCAAATGTCACTTTTTTAAAGGGGTTTACTTCAATTTGCCAGTCTCTTTGCTCTATTTATTCTCTGGTTCAAAGGCAAAAAAGAATATTTCGAAGTAACAACTGTTTCCGAAACTTGCATATGTATCTCACTTTAGTATAACGATAAGAACTTAAGAATTGCTGTTGCCAGATGTTAAATTAATATTCCAAAGATTTAAAATAAATCAAGTTTGCTAGTATTTCCTTATTCATAAAAATTAATAAAGGAAGCAGTGAATTCACAGAAACACGTCAACATTAAATTCTACATTGAAAATACCAGAAATGTTTCTCCATGAGAAACTTAACTACTCCCTTACAGCAATAATTTTAAGAATTCTAATGTTAGATGTTGCTAAACCTTAATTTTATCAGCGAAAACATCATGCAGTATACTGAAATATTTTGCATTTGATACTCGTGGTAATAACAAAATTGGATCAATGAATGTATGGAATTTTATGGATTTCAAAGTATACTATGAAATAAATCCAGTGCCTAAAATGTAAAGCCCCTCATAAAAACAATGATACAAAATACATTAAACTGATTATAATTTATTCATCATACCTTTCTTAATATACCTTAAAAATTTCCAAAAGAAAAATAGTTAAACCATATAAACATAGTTATGTGATCAACAGCAACAAAAATAAAAACAGCTAGGAAATAAAGAGCATAATAATACAATAAAATATCAGAGACTAAAATGAAATGTGGTGACTAGTAAGACAATTATATCATAACAGTAAGTGGAAAGATAGAAGGTAATATATTCATAGTAATATATTAATATCACAAAAGTATATCTGTTTATTGATAAAGATAGGTCATAAAGTCATGTAAATAATTGAAAATGGCCTTTTTTTGGTTTTGGGAGTTACTCTGTTTTATTTTTAATGTACAGTGAAAACATGTTTTTTTTTAATATTTGTTGTCCTCCTGACAATTTTTCACTAAAAAGTTGCTTAAGTACAATACCCTACTATCAAGAGACAGTATCATTATAATGGGAATCATGATACTTTCTCTGAAGACTCAAAATATGAAGTCATTTTAATCAGGGACAGTCATCAAATGGGTCAAATAAGCTTCCCATTTTTTTTTCCACCACTGCATTAGCTTCTGTCACAATTTTTCTTGAACTCTTTCATATCCTTCTGTTGGACATTCATTTATAAATAAATATCTCATTTTAAAACAAGTACCAGATATAAGAAATGAGAGCAGCTGTTAAAAGCTTAGAAGAAAATCTACTTCCAGCTGTACACAGCCATCTGGCCTGCCTCTCTTGGGAATACAGATCCAGACAAGATGACTATTACCAGTGTAAATGAGTATAGCAGGTACTCTATTGTAGTAATAAATTGTATCATAAAATTATCTTGCACTGCTTTAGAAGTCATTGTGTGTAACTCTTCACTATTAATGGCCACATATTATGTGTCACAGCTGAAAAAAACTTTTACTAACAGAATGTGGGAAAACAAAACCATAACTATACTCATAAATTGCAAAATTGAGCTAATTTTTTCAGTGACTTTATTCTTGATTCACACAAATCAGTCAGTAAAATATGTAATGCTTACATTTTCAAAACAAAGAAAAATTCAATAGAATCCAACAGAAAATCAGCCAAGAGCAAAGTTTTAAATGTACTTTAAAAAATTTCCAACACTTGTTTTTCATCAACTTAAATAGTGTTTAATTCTACCAAGTTTCTTCCAAATAGCAAGAGCAAGTCAAGTTTTTTGGGGGTAGAATCAAAGATTTCTTTTGGTTATTTTGTACAAAGGTATATGTATTAGTCAGTTTTTGCACCACTATAAAGAAATACCCAAGACTGGGTAATTTTATAAAGGAAAGAGGTTTAATTGACTGACAGTTACGCATGGCTGGAGAGCCTCAGGAAACTTACAATCATGGTGGAAGGGGAAGCTGGCACATCTTACATGGCGGCAGGCAAGAGAAGCGAAGTGAAAGCACAGGAAAAACTGCCACTGTTAAAACCATCGGATCTCACAAGACTCACGCACTATCACAAGAACAACATGGGGGAAACCACCCCCATAATCCAATCACCTCCCATCAGGTTCCTCCCGTGACACATGGGAATTACAAATGAAGATGAGATTTGGATGGGGACACAGAGCCAAACCATATCAATATACAAAGGTAAAAATCTCCGAAGAAACTTCTTACATCGCACTTCATGTGGAAGACTGAGTAATATTAGAGATAAGATTCTAGGCTCACCCCTAGCCCTAGGATGTCCATATTGTTCAATTTATCCCTATAAGACAAACAACTATTTTATATTGGAATTTATTGTTTACAAAAAGCACCAATATAAAGTAACAAAGCAAGCAAAAAAAAATTAAGGAATTCAGTACACATTAAACACTCATGGAAAAGAGAGGAACCTCTTGAGGATAAAATATAACCAAGAACTGAATCAAAATAAGGAACTCAGGAAAAGAGAAGCTATGGATAAAATTCAGCCAAGAGGTGAATCAAAATCAAGAACTCAGGAAATAAGCTATGGTAAAAGCTAAATGTGAATACAGTGCTAATTAAATGCAAATACATTTAAATGTAAAACCAAGAATAAACTACTCTGGCATTTATTGTTATAGACATTCTCACCATTCTGGTTTGCTAAGGAAACCCCAAATTGCACTTGCTGTATCACTGCACGCTTATCAAAAATATTCCAGTTCAGGTAAATTATATGGGCATTCAAGATATGACACTTAATTATGTTCCATAACTAGACAAAGTAATTTATCAAATATTTGCTGACAGGGAAGAGAATTAGGGAGGAAATGTAGAAGTACAAAATTTCTACATTTTTAATAGCATATAGTCAATCAGTACAGATTTCACTGAAACACAGTGCTGCTTAAAACAATAGTTCATGTTATGCATATTGAAGGAAGGACACTTTTCTCCAGCTTACTCTAAAATGCATTTAAAAAGACAGAATGATTGCTGATACATAAGATGGAGTTGCGATAAAGCAAGTACAGTCAATTGTTAATTGTGCAATCTAGGTAGTCGATATCTGGGTATTCATTGTAAATTCTCTCAGCTTACCTTTATGTTTTAAAAGTTCATAATGAAATGTTAGAGGAGAAGTAAATTTTACTTAATAACAGTTGTTTGTAGGTGGTGACATGTTTCAATAAAATTTTTTCTCATCTTTATTTCTATTTTGCTTTGTTACATTAAATTATTTTACAAATGTATGTAAACTATACACACACTTTACAAATGTATTATAACTGTAGTCTGTAAAGGAGTTGACTGTTTTGAGCCACTTAAAAGTTTCTATCACTACATTATAAATTCTTGAGAGCCTAGAACTGTCTTTACCATCACTGTATGCCCAGTGACCAGGCCGGTGCCTGCCTCATTAAATAAAAATTTGTGTAACTAATTAAGTAATGAAAAAAATGTACTGAAAATACAGAAATAGAATTAACACAGCTCTTTTCTGGTCCACACGTTTCCTTGCTTCAGACGCTCTCCCCCAACCATTTGTGGCAGGAGAAATGCCCTTTTTAAAACATTTGGTATTACGATCAGAGAGAACAGCACAGGGTAAAAGCTTACTACTGAAACTTACGGGTAGTCTGTACATAAGATACCATCCATGTTGAATGCTAATATTAACTGGATTAAAATATTACGAAACATTGTACTTTGTTTTATAAGTATATATATACACATACACACATACACACACACACACAATGTTTTATTAAAAATACCACTGGAAAACGTAAGTTAAAACTGTACCAAAGGATACAATATGGCTATGTATTGGTAACATCTTTCAAGAAGTCACATTTATAATACATACAAAGCTTTAAATGTGTGTTTCCTTTAGTTCATCAATGCCATTTCTAGGAATTTATCCTAAAGAAATAATCAGACAAAGTACACATGTAAATATAAAAGGATATTCACTGAAGCACTGTTCATAATTCCAAGTATTTGGATATAATATTTATGCCTACAGAGAGGAATCTGATTACATCATAATAATGAAACAGGACAGTATTATAGTTACTTAACAAGATGAAACAGACTTACCTACAAGAATATCCACAATTTGTGTGTGCCTATTCACTCATTAACTTTTTTACATACATGCTAAATATTTGAAATAATATAGAACAATGGGAAGGTTAGGGGCACCCACACAGTCAAAAATCACGTGTTAAGTGTTGACCCCCCAAAAATTGACTACTAAAAGTTTACTGCTGACCAGAAGCCTTACCAATAACATAGTCAATTAACACAGATTTTGTACATGTATTATATGCAATATTCTTACAATAAAGTGAGCTAAAGAAAATGTTATTTAGAAATCATAGAACAAAATACATTTATAGTACTGTATTGTATTTACTCATACTATAAGTTTCTGTCACCTGTTTACAAGATGAATCATCTGTTAAAAATGGGAGCAACCACAGGTACAGATCTCAATCTATGGTATCTATCAAGCAACTCAACTTTTTCTTGTAATGTCATGGCTTGTCTGCTTCTTGGGAGCACTTCCAGCATCCCTAGTGGCATTTTGTTTGCGTCCCATGGTGTTATTCAAGGTTTACACTATTACATTAAACAGAATGAAAAATACAGGAGAACCTCGGGTGATCACTGTTTACTGCAATATGTAACTCACTGGAGAGATGAAGGGCTCACATGGAGACGATCAGTGTCATAAGGCATTTTAAGTGGCTACTGCAACACTTAAGCTCACCCTAATAGCAACGGAACGCGGCTACGAAGTTATGACAGTAGCCTATTAGGTACTACAGTTAATTTTATGCAGTTGTGATTTAATATGGCAACCTTATGTTTGTTTACATTTCTCTCAACTGCAAGTGGTGTCATGTGTGATTTGTAACTGTGTCTAAGTTTTGACAAGTTTTGACCTTTTTATAATAGATTTGTGTATATTTTATGGTAGTAAATGATGAAAATAGACTAGTATGTATATACATTTTATGCCCTTTTGACATACTTTTTTCTCCATTTTTTTAGTATTTGTAAGGCAATGCAGTCCATCTTAGAATGCTTTCAAATTGTCACATATCTTCAAAAAATTTTGCAATATATTGATTTGAAAAAGATCTATGTATAAATAGACGCATGCAATTCATACCCATGTTGTTCGAGGGTCAACTGTGTAGCAAATCAATAATGGTTTCCTTCTACAGGAGAAGATAAATGGTTATGTTTATTTTTACTTTATGAATCATGTGATTTGAAATTTTTACCTGTAGTGCTTTATAAACAATAAAACAACAGTTATTGCCAGTTAGAGACAGTTTAAGAGACATGCAAAAAAAGAGTAACTAAAAGACAAGTAATTTTGATTCCTCTAGGAAAAGATATGAAACAAAGCCAGGTAGCGGCATGAGTTACTCTGTGCTTCTTTGCTGTTCCTATACTAATCTTCCCATCTATTGATTGATTCTACTCTTTTGGAAGCGATGCTCACTTCACGCTTGGGGTCAGGCTGCTATTTGAGAAAATGAGGATGTTTCATTATATTCTAACTTCCACAGTCACTACTACATTCATCTTTATTGACTAACACCTTAGCTCATTTCAGTAAAAATGACCTGGAGTATCAGAACTTCTCTACAATAACCAGAGTTTTATGTATCTCTTTACCAAAAAACTGAAGAAAGCAATCCCAGATATTTCAAAACTAATTTAGTGAACCATTAGAGAAAAACAGATACAAGAAACCTATATAAGCCCAACAAATAAAACCACTTTCCTGGGTCTTGTAAGATAAAGTTTTGAGATTCTCTGGTAATAAAAATGCCAAATATAGAAAAATTTAGGGCTATTAAGTTACTGCAGAATACCACAGTCCTAACCATATTCAGAGAGTTAACATTCTGCTACCATAAATATCAACGACTGTTCAAAGGCTTACTTTGACATTCTAAATAGAAAACCAAAATGCAAGAAACACTTGGCATTAACTAGAAAACAATTAATTCGGTAATTATTCAGTAACCCATATGTACCTGAAGCAAATGACAAAAGTTAATCCCCTTTGCAACTGATAATCTATCTTGGTGCCACTTGTATTTTTATTAAAATATTTACAATAATTATAAGAAAGTATTTTCTTGTTAATAACTATTATTTTGAGAATTTGGGGAACTATTTTAATGTAGAAAAGCACAAATAATAATACAACGAAAATTCACATACTCATCAATGACAATTAACATCGAATAAGGTCTGTTAGTTTGCAATCTATTTGGTTTATTTCTTAACATAAATAATTAAAATACTACAGGTACCTCTGAATTCCTTTATCCCATCTTACTTTCCCCCTCTTTTCCACTAAACTAAAAACATTGTTTTTCTCAAATCTATCTTTATGTGTATAAAGACGCACCCATAAACAGGTACATAAAAATCACAAACCATACAATAAAATGTTACATATGTCTTTAATTTGCATAATACTCTATCTCAATATCATACTGAAACTTTTAATTCAAACTTCTGTTTTAGAAACCTCTGCATATTCACCAGAATGGCACATGTATACATATGTAACTAACCTGCACATTGTGCACATATACCCTAAAACTTAAAGTATAATAAAAAATAAATAAATAAATAAATAATTAAATTTAAAAAAAAAAAGAAAAAAAAAGAATAATACTTTCATTATGACTCCCTTAAATAAAAATACTGTATAATTCAGAAAAAAAAAAAAAAGAAACCTCTGCATATTGACTCTTATAGGTAAGTCATTTATTTGCATTGCTGTAGGGCACCCCATCATATTAATATATTACATTTTTCCATTTCTCTTAATAATGGTCACATAGGCTTTCTCATTTTTCTAATAAGCAATAATAGAATCATTATCATTACTCATGAGTAAAAGTCACTCTAAAAGGGTTCTTAAACGGGCATCTGTAAGTTCTATGATTCTAACTCAAGAAGCTGATAAACTTGAAAAGGGGGAAAAACATCTTCATTTACATAAGTCTCTAAAATTTAACATTTCAGTTATAAGTGGAGGCAAAAAAAAATTAGAATTAGCAGTCCCTGTGACTTGGTAAACCATAGGAATCGCAGGTACTTTCCTATTCCATTCCATTCATTGCTGATATCTCAAGACACAGTTCATGTTCATCATCATTTTGAAATTGTAATGGCTATCAGACCTGTCACTAAATTCTTGTTATAAAATTTCTTCATAAAAATATTACCATATCATATTTTTATATTGTGATAATGGTATTTCAATATGACTATCCTTTATAATCCTATATATTGTACTTAAAAAATTTTTCTGCAAAGAAGTACACAGGCTTCATTCACCAGACTGTCAAATTTGCCCACAGAATACAAAAACTTACTAACCAATTACAAGATATTGCCAAACTGTTTTTCCAAACTAACTCCTACCAGCAACATGTGGGTTCCCATTTTCCCACATACTTATCAACACTAACACTGTCAGACTTTTTGCATTCTGTTGCCAGGATAAAAAGTAACAAATAGCATCTCAATATTCCTCTAATTTTCATATCCATGATGTTTAATGATATTATACATATATTGTTTATTAACAACTCAGGTTCCAGTGATAAACTCTGATCAGATTATCTATTTTTCAATTGGGTTCTCTTTTCTTATTAATTTGTAGTTGTTCTTTATTGGTAATTAACTAGTCATGTATTAGTAATTAACTACATGTGTGGCAACTATGATATCTTCTGTCTAGGACTTGACATATCAATTTACTTATGGTCTCCTTTGTCACACAGACTTTTCTTTTTTTACTGTGGTCCAATTGAATCCATTTATTTATAACTTGTACTTCTCTCAGTCTTATTTCAAAAGACCTTCCCTACCTTGATATCGTAAAATATCTACTAACATTAAAGTGTTATTAATACTTAGGTTTTTATTTTTTATTTATGTTACAAGGTAATAATCTACTTTTACTTTTCCACGGATCACTTTCAGTTCCTTCTTTCTTTGTATAAAACGAATACAATTAATAACATGTGATAATAAAAATCGCTAATCTAAGTTAAACTCATACTACATATTAGGTTCCATACAACCCATATTTTGTGTACATATGTATACACACGTATACATACATATACACACACACACACACACACACATATAAATATTTTAATCTTCACAACCCCAAAAAGAGAGCACCTATTACAACTCCATTCAACAAGATTAGGCAATTTGCACAGTATCACAAAGACAGGTACTTGTGCCTGGGTCTGACTGCAAACCCCATGTTACTTATCTCACAGCTCTGCATTACTTCCTCCTTCCACCAAGAGAAATCACCTCTAAATAAACACAATACTTTTTACAAGTTGATGTAAAACGTAAGATGTAAAAAGTACAACCCATTTGATAAACTGGGGAAATAAAACCTATTTAATATTTTTCCTCATAACTGTATTAAAATTCATGATGGAAGTTTGTCCAGACAAATCAAACTTTAATCATATATTCTGCGCTAGAATCCACAAAAGCTAAATAGTTCTGCATGAACAACAGGCAATAAGAAAATAGATTTATTCATAAAGGAAGGCCTATATATAGGCTGAGTATCCCTCATCCAAAATGCTCGGGAAGAGAAGCATTTTGGACTTCAGACTTTTTTCAGACTTTGGAATGTTTTCAGGATGGCTACTGACTGAGCATCCTTATTCTTAACATCTGAAATGCAAAATGCTTCAATTAGCATTTCCTTTGAGCATCATGTCAGTGCTCAAAAAGTTTTGGGTTTAGGGTCAGATTTCAGGCAGACATCGTATTTTTAGATCAGGGATGCTCAATTGATACAAATTATAATGTACAAATAAATGCTAGTTCTGCGTGTCAGTTAATTCTGGAAACTAAAAAAAAATACATAAATAACCACAATATTATATGAATATATTCTTATATAATATGTACACACGATACAAATATATCCATAAAAAACTGGTAGAAAGCAAGCCACAAAATCTCAAAACCCATAATTACTTCAGAAACTCAGGAAAGCTCTTAATACCATTCATTACATTAGAACCATTGTTACTACACATAATACCACTGTACATTTCTTTACTTCCTTCCCAGTCTCCTAAGATTTGCCTTGAACCTAATAATAAAGCAATGCCCCTATTGCTACAGAATAGATTTTATAAATAGGTAATAAACTTAAGAAAAAGGTAACAAATTTAAATATAAATAATTATGGAAGCAACCCAGTTTCTACCCCTGATCAGCTGTGTGGCCTCCAGCTTATTAACTGCTAAAACAACCAAAAATTCTCCAAAGAAAGCATCTCAGTTTTGCTTTCATGTTTTGGGTTGCCAGCCTTTGCCACTAGAAGGGAGTCACTAATAAATTATTTCTTGTTCAATGTGCCTGGATCTCTCCCTAGATCCATTCAAATTATAAACCTGTTGCTTTAGACACTTGGGCCTTCCATTTCTACTACAGGTGCATACTGGTCACAGAACAGTTTGAGGAAATGGTTTTTTATAGGCAATGGGGGGGAAACAATGCATTTTATAGACTGACAAATTCAAATATAAATTACCCAGCCATGATAATAAGTAAATTCAAATACTGCCTGTCAAAATAATACTCTTTGGAAATGAGTTAAAAATCCCTCCTACTAGAATCTTTTAGGTAACAGACTAACCTTAAGCTTGCCACCTATGGATACTGTAACAAATCTGCTGACCTTTAACAAAGTTAATTCATATTTTACAGTTCTCTAGTGTTACAGCTTGCACTCTGAATTACTTCTCTTGATTTCAGTGAACCTGTGTATTTCTTCTGAGAAAAAAAAATATTATTTTAACTAAATACAAAGTATTTAGCACAGTATCTGTACACATTGGCTCTCAATATGTACAATTATTATTATGCAATTTGGGTTCATCATTTCTATTGTTATTAAGCAATTTTACACTGATAGCACATTTAACCAATCTACAAAGAATAAAATTCCTTTATAAGCAAGATCAATAATGCTAACAAAATAAACATTAAAAAGTTTAGAATCTACAGCTAGTAGCTTAGCTATTTGTTGAGAGGGTGCAAGAAAAGAAAGTGATTTTAATTCTTAACTTACATGGCAAAACAGTATCTCATACTTCGTATCTTATAACCATTACTGAGTTACCTCCTCAAATGTTCGTGTATGTTTATCCCTCTCCCCTATCTCCCATCCAATTTATTTTAATCTGTAACCCACGAAGACAAAGCAAACAAGAATAAAACAGCATCTTCTATTTGCCTAACAAATTTAACGGTCACAATAATGATAAAAATGTATCAAGGAACAGAAATTTACATACAAAATAAACTAAGAATCACTACCCAATTCTAATTTTCCTTTAAGTGGGTTAGGATTATGTTCATATTCTCTAAGCCTACTGACATCCTAATCAAACCTGTTTGTCCTTAGATGAAGCATCTCTATTTTTTATTCTAATTCAGTATTCAACATTTTTCTTAATTACCATTACTACCACAACATTATTTTATCTTGCTGTCATTACAAAGGCCATAATTCTCCCTACTGTCAAATGGTCTTCCATAGACTATAGTTTTCCAATAGAAAACATATTTGGAAAATGAATTAGAATTTTATAGGACAAACAAATGCTTATAAAATAATTGTTTTGTTTTAAAAAGCATTGTCCATGTCCCCTCTACCACTTGTTTTCAACATCATACTAGAAGTCCCGGCTAATGCAGTAAGACAAGAAAATGAAATAAAAGGTACACAGATTACTAAAGAAGAAATAAAACTGTCTTTGTTTGCAGATGGCATTGACTGTCTTGCAGAAAATTCAAAAGAATCGACAAGAAACCTATTGGAACTAATAAGTGATGATAGACAAAGTTTATCTGGAGAAGTAAAAGAGCCATTATAGCCAACCAACATTTAACGAGAACAGACTTGGAGGATACTTCTCAACTTCCAACCTCAACATACACTACAAAGTTACAATAATAAAGACAGTGGGGTACTGGCAAAATAACAGATCAATAGTACAGAATAGAGGGCTAAGAAACAGACTGACATAATCAACTGATCTTTGACAAAAAAAAAAAAAAACCACAAGCAATATAATGGAGCAAAGATAATCTCAACAAATGATGCTAGAACAGCTGGATATCTACATGCAAAAAAATGAACCTAGACTTTACACCCCTCACAAAAGTTAACTCTGTATGAATCAGACCTAATGTGAAATGCAAAACTATAAAACTACTATAAGAGAGCATAAAAGAAAACCTAGGTAACTGGGTATGGCGATGACTTTTTAGATATATCAAAGGCAGGATCCATGAGAGAAATAATAAGCTAGACTTCATTAAAATTCACTAAAATTTAAAACTTCTGCTCTCCAAAAGAAATGGTGAAAGAAATAAGAAGACGACTCACAAACTGGGAGAAAATATTTGCCAAAGAGACATCTGATAAAGAACCATTACAAAAATGTACAAAGACCTCTTAAAACTCATCAATAAGAACTAAACAACCCAATTTTAAAACGGGCCAAAGACCTTAAGAGACATCTCACCAAAGAAGATATACAAATAGCAAACTAGCACATAAAAAGATCCTCCACATTACATGTCATTGGGAAATGCAAATTAAGACAATTATAAACCTATTAGAATGACCAAAATCCAGAGCACTGACAACATCAACTGCTAGAGAGGATGTGTAGCAGCAGGAATTCTCATTCATTGTTGGTAGGAATACAAAATGGTACAGGCACTTTGCAAGATGGTTTGGCAGTTTCTTATAAAATTACCATAATTTTAACCACTTGATCCAGCAAATGCATTCCTTGGGATCTACTCAAAAGGAATTGAACACTTAGGTCCACACAAAAACCTGTAAATAGGTGTTGATAACACCTTTATTCATAATTGCCAAAACTCAGAAGCAACCAAGACATCCTCTGGTAAGTGAATGGGTAAATAAACTGGTACATCCAGACAACAGATTATTCAGTGCTATAAAAAAATGAGCTATCAAACCATGAAAAAACATAGAGAAAACTTAAATGTACATTACTAAGTGAAAGAGGCCAATCTGAAAAGGCTATATACTGTATGATTCCAACTTTATGACATTCTGAAAAAGGTAAAACTATGAAGACAGTAAAAAGATCAGTGGTTGCCAGAGGGTGGAGACTAGAGGAGGAGGAGGTATGAATAGGTGAGACACAGACGAGTTTTAGGGCATTATCCATTATAATGATGGATACACTTCATTAAACATTTACCCAAACCCACAGAATATACAACACCAAGAATGAACCCTAATACAAAGTAAAGACTTTGGGTAATTATGATATATCAATGTAGGTTCATGAATTTTAACAAATGTACCACATTGGTAGGAATACTGATAATGATGGAGATGACGCATGTGTGGAGGCAAGAGATATATAAAAAAATCTCTGTACTTTCCTCTCAACTTTGCTGTGAATCTAAATCTACTGCAAACAAAAAGGTATTTTATTTTTAATGGTAAAGTATCATGCAAAATATGTATAGAACAAGAAAAAAGCCAGAAGAAAAACTTTCAATGTACTAACTGATAAACATTTGGATGGAGTGCAAGGACAGGGAAGAGATAAGGTTCTAGATAATGACAAAGATCACATAAAACCCCAACTGGTATTATGCTCTGCAAACTCTGCTTTCAACCAGATTTACTCAACTGGAAACTCTTAAAGAAATAACTTGATTCTCAAAGCATTTATTTATGTTGAATCTAGAAACAACAAACTTACGTGAAAAGCAATTTGAAAATATCAATGCTAGGACACAGAATAAGTGTTGTGTGTGCATGTGTGTAAATATACAGATATAAATGCTGATCAATAAACATTTACTATATACTATTATCTAAAATTAAAGGACAATATTAACTAATATTTTTCCCCATTACCAACTTAGAATTCCAAATGCCTTAAAAATGTAGGCCATACTCATTTCTGACCAATGATAAAGTACGGAATCATTAGAGGTCAAGAAATTAAGACTTAGCCATATGCTTTCAAGTATATGTCTTAATTCCAGTGTCAGATATCTGGTCATTTTCAAAGAACAAACTCATGAAGGTTTTGTTTTTCTAACTACTGTCAATCTAATATCAATGTGTATTTATCTTACTATACATATCCAATGCTCAAAGCTTATACAACTAGTATTTTAGATGTGAAGTTGTTAGTATTTTAGATGTTGTTCATATTTTATAGGCTTGATTCTCTTAAAAAATGATTTGCGAAGAATTTTATTTAACTTAAAGCTCATTGTGCCAAAGGCAATAATTTAAAGAAAGACAAAGAAAAAATACATCAATGTTCTCAATAAATTAGCAAAGCATAACCGAAAAACATACATATACTAGCAACTAATATTTAGGAATGCAGTGTCCAATTGGCTCAAGAAGAATATCAAATTTACCTTGAGGAAAACCGTCCCAGATTACACTCTTATAATCCAAATTATACTGATTTAGATCTCTTAAGATCTAAGGGCCACAGGCTTCAAAATCAGTGTAGACAGATCCTGAGTTGGACTGAGAGAAATTTAAATCACCTCCATTAAAACCTGCAGCAAATCTCTATCATCAAGTTAGCCTCTCTTTCTACTGTCATGATTCTGACCTTGGACAAGGTGCTACCTCATCTCTATATTCTATTTATCACTGTATCTCTGACCTCTTCCTACTGTACCACCCCTGCTGACATTCTCAGACAACAAGTCTGACTTCTGCTGAACTGACCCAGCTTTTCTTTAGCCTTCCACAACTAATTATTAACTTTCAACTGGTGCTACCTAACCAAGCTTTAAATTGGACTATTAACCTTGTCACCTGCTACAAAGTATCTATCACAGCCTGCAGTCAACTATGTTAAATTAAGAAAGATCTTCTATTATTTGAAATAATAATTAACTACAATTAGAAGATTTTTATTTCATAAAACATTTAGGGAAGGGAGAAAAAGAGTTATCAGTAACACTATATTCAACCCCAACCAAAACATTATATCCAACCAGTTCAGCAACATAAATTCTCTGAATACCCACACCACATCTCCCACTCTCAACACCTCTTTATAAATCAATTAAATAAAATCAATTAAAGAAAAATATAACTGTAATTAATATATGAAGACATTAACATAATAATAGTGTTAAAAATTAAGGTTACAACTTACAGTGTGCCCCACAGTATCTTAAAATTATAGTCATTCCTCAGTATGCACAGGGTATTGGTTCTAGGACAGCCCACATGCCAAAATCCGCATATACTCAAGCCCTGCAGTTGGTCTTGTGGAACTTGCATATAAGAAAAGCTGGCCCTCTGTATGCGAAGGTTTTGCATCCAGGAACACAGGGTCTTTAGCTGCACTTGGTTGAGAAAAATTCTGTGTAAAAGTGGATGTGTGCAGTTCAAACCCATGTACTGTACTACTCTTACACGGCATGTTAACTGAAGTTCCAAATAATTTTTTACTAAAACACCCCTAAAAACATGGCATATTTTCTTTCTCTGAGCAATTATTCAAATGAAGTAAACTTTTAAAAAGAAAACCATTTCAAAAACGTCATATCATTATTTTAGATGGATATATGTTCCCAATTAGAACTTGCGACTATAAAATAGGAAAGAATACTTAAATTTGTTAATGCCTCTTGTAAACTCATTCTGAGAAAATAAATGTTATATCACCTTAGATGAGAGACTAGAAAACTTTCAAACTACATGTAAGAATACTGGCTATAACCTTGGACCTATTTTACCCACAACCTTAATTCTGAAGTCCTGAAGAAATATGTTAAAGATACACCTTTGGGACCATTACTATTCAATTGGTCAAATCACTAAGTTCCTATGGCATACCTGGACCTTATTAAGACTGTCATTTTAAATCTTACAGTAAAGATAGCAGAAGTACAACTTGTAAGACTAAAAAAATTTTCTTAAGTCTATTTTTATTTCCACACACAAAGTCGAATTTTACTTCTTGAATTTTTGAGAAAATCTTACAGAAGTAGAAAGCTAAAATAAGTGCTACATTGTATTACACTAGGCTTAAAAATGACTTCCTCCCATTTCTCTTATCAATCTCTGGATGCTTTAGAAATAGCAACAGCAAATATACTCCTTCCATTTCTGGGCAAGATACAGCAAAAGCGACTGATTTGCCCACCTGCCTGAAACAAACAAACAAACAAAAGCAAACAAAATATATATAACAGTTTTCAGGACTCTGGTCATCAGGATATAAAAGACGCTGATGCCTAAGAGACAGGGAACAAAGTGAGCCCTATGTCTGTTCCACCCTACTCCCTTGAGAGATTCAAGCCTACAGCACAGAGAGAGAGAGTACAGGCAGAGACCAGCTGACTCCTGAGCTATGGAAACAGAGCGGAAAGTCCAGGTAACCAAGGCATCTAGAATCACAGGGCAGAGTACTGAAGAGGAAAGATTTACACAAAGAGAAGCCTGGAAATCTAGAGATTCCCCTTGAGTATTCAGCTGAGTGCTGATCAAATCCTATGTGTAAAGAAATTACCAGAGGCTGGGAAAAGTATCTATCTGAAAGCATAATGAGAACTACAGGACAGTTCTCCAAACGGCCTTAAGAGCCCAGCTTTCCGTATTTTTCTCACTTGCAGTTTGAGAATAACAAAGTGATGGGAATGCAATATTCTGAGAAAGGGAGGGACTGGTGGGAATAGCCCAAGTTCTGTTCCAGTCCCCCTTAGAAACAGGATGTCCTTCAGAGCTTTAGCCCAGAGTATCATATGCCCCGAAGTATAAAACCTAGGGTAGACAACTTTCCAGGGTCCCTTAATTGCAGTGAAGATGACGCGCACCCAGTCAAAACTCCATCTGTCCCATGAAGTTTCCGTGAGCCGTGGGCAACCAGCAATGAATCCTAGGCTTCTGTGGTCCTTTGCTGCCTGCCTGTAACTAATAAATCTGTCTTATGTAACTTGCTGCATAAAAAGACATTCCATCTCACCAAATTCAAGTTGATAACTAGTGTGCAGCGAACCTGATTCATAAGAGTAGTATCCAGCACTCACAGAGGACCAGTAATAGTGCCTGTTCCCACCAGCCAAATTGAAAAATCTCATAAGACATTATGTAGAGTATTCAGATGCTCTGGCAATAGTAGGGAATAATTATCGCTACAATGAATGTTGCTCCAATCCTGCCTAACAAATCTTATAATCAAGAACTTAAAGGATCAAAATACTTGCTTGCATCACAGCCAGAACAAACCTCAATGATAGTCACAGGAAGACAAAATTATCCAGTATCCAACAAAATGCACAATGCCTATGATCCAATTAAACATTTTGAGGCATGCAAAAAAGCAGGAAAATACATTCCATGATAGGAAAAAAAATCAACCAATCAAAACCAACCCAGAACTGACACTGATGTTAAAATTACCAGACAAGCACATTAAGCTGTAATCTACATGCTCAAGACATTAAGTATACAGATATAAAAAAGAGCCAAACTTCTAAAGATGAAAACTACAACATCTGAAATAAAAAATACAGCAGAAGGAATTAACAGCAGATGAAAAGATTAAACTGAAGCCATTCCAAAAAAAGAATCTAAAATAAAAAAGACAAATTTAAAATTGCAGCAAACTATGGGACAACTTTAAGTGGCCTATTAAATGTGTAATTACAGTAATATACAAGTCTGGGAGAAAGGGTATACAAGTAGTATACAAGTTGGGGAGAAAGGATACATAAAATATCTCATAATATAGTATCGTTAGTACATGCCAAAGTTAGTTACGCAGAAATAGTGACAGGGAGATATAGTGATTTTAATGATCAGGAACAACTTTATAGAATAGATTAATGCTTATAGTAGATCCTCACAATTAACATTCTGAATGGTGAAGAAGAAAAAAAAGAGATGGCAGCAGTTAAAATGAAAGGAAGAGAATATGAAAGGAGGGACTGAACGATGGTAAACAACAGTGCACAGAGCATAAAGAATCAAAGAAAAGGATCTTGGATGTAGAAAGGGAAAAACTGAAAATTAGCAAAATAATTTCAATATAATGGTAGAAATGAGGAAAGACTACAAGAAATGAAGGCACAGATAACAGACTTATGAGGAAAAAATTATGGCTATGCGGATTACAATTGTATTATTAAATTAATCTTCGGGACAATACATGGCAAATAACTCAAATGGTTTCAACTTTAAACAAAGTTTAAAAAATAACAATGAACTCAGAATGTAGATGACATATACATAATTATTAATGGCTTACTTGGATATCTCAGTGGAAGTATATAATAATGCTCTAATCATGGTGAAAATACAGGCCATATTATTTTAGTAAGTGATAAACATTGTTTAAAAGCACACTAATATACTGAGCGGGTGTGGTGGCTCACGCCTGTAATCCCAGCACTTTGGGAGGCCGAAGCGGGCGGATCACCTGAGGTCAGGAGTTCGAGACCAACCTGGTAAACATGGTGAAACCCTGTCTCTACTAAAACTACAAAAATTAGCCGGGTGTGGTGGCACGAGCCTATAATCCCAGCTACTCAGGAGGCTGAGGCAGAAGAATCGCTTGAACCCAGAAGGTGGAGGCTGCAGTGAGCCAAGATCACACCACTACACTCCACCCTGGGCAACAGAGTGAGACTCTGTCTCAAAAAAAATTTTTTTTTTAAAAAGCACATTAATATATAATAAAGAGTTTATGTTAAATATTATCTATAGGCTAATGAATCCAAAAATGTTCATACCCCCAAACCTGACCTTTCCTCACACTCAAAATTCATAAGCACTATAGCTAAGTGGTTTTAAGTGCATGGGCTCAAGAACCAAAATGCCTGAGTTTGAGTCCTGATGACAACACTACTGGCTGGCTAGCTTAAGTAAAATAATTCATCCTGCCTCGTTTTCCTCATCTTTAAAATGAGGATTAAGGGTACCTGTATCACATGTTTGTTGTAAGGCTTGAGTTAGTACATTTACAAGAACTCAGAACAGTACTATGTTGGTCCATTTTGCATTGCTATAAAGGAATATCTAAAATTTGATAATTTATAAAGAAAATACGTTTACTTGGCTAGCAGTTCTGCAAGCTGTACAAGCATGGTGCCAGCATCCGCTTGGCTTCTGATGAGGCCTCAGGAAGCTCACAATCATGACAGAAGGCAAAGGGGAAGCCAATGTATCACATGGTGAGAGCGAGCAAAAGAGAGTTAGCAGGAGGTGGCAGGCTCCTTTAAACAACCAGCTCTCACATGAACCAACAATGAGAACTCACTTATTACTACAAGGAGGGCACTATGTCATTCATGAGGGATCCACCACCATGACCCAAACACCTCCCACCAGGTGCCACCTCCAAAATTGGGATCACATTTTTACATGAGATTTGGAGCGGACAAATATCCAAACCGTATCAAGTGCTATTCACACAGAAAAAGCTTAATAAGCATTAGTTGTTACTGCTATTATAATATGCAATTGTCTGCCTTGAGAGCTACACTGTTAAATGAATAGGAAAATTTACAGATCCAAACTGAATTTCTGACTTCTTTTCAAAACCTATTCTTCCTCCACTTTTTCCCATTTTACTAAGTGGAAAACAACTATTCAAGTCAAGAATCTAGGAAGTATCTGCCATTACCTTCCTTCCTCAGCTTCTACATCTCCAAGTCCAATGAATAACTTTCCTTCTCTTCTTCCAGTCTACACTATTAGCTGCCTAGTCAAGCCATCACTATCTCTTACCTAGACTACTATAGCTGCCTCGTGAAGGCTTTCCCCATTTCCACTTGTTTTCTCCCATTCTTCCTCTGCATTATTGGAAGAGTAATTACTTTAAAATGTAAAAGAGATCATGTCACCTCCTTGATTTAAACTTTTAACCATCTACTCTTGGCACTTAAAATAAAAAGTAAACTTAACATTACTAAGAAGGCGCTACAACGTTCTGGCCTCTGCCTACCACTCCAATCTTATTATAACCACTTTCCCCTTGGCTCACTCTGCATTATAACTAGAATATTCCTCCCCTACACAGAATTTTTGTGTCTAGAAGATTCTTACTTAAAAGTCAGATCTGCACTGAAATGTGGACTCCACAAGTCAAAAATAAAGCTTTTCCCAATTACTCCCTCACAACAATCTATTATTTTCCTTTAACAGCACTTTATGACAAATAATATTTATACATTTAACTGTATGCTTACTCGCTTGATACTTCTGTCTTCTACTAGAATTACCATTGACATCTTGCTCATAATATTTCTCCAGAGTTTTGTACACTGCCTGTTGCATAGTAACTACCCAACAGATATTTTGGTACAGAAATTAATAAATGAATAGATTAAACTTTGTCCAAAAACCTATTCTATATGACATGTTTTATAGGAGAAAGCCTTTCTAAGTGAGGATAACTTTTTAAATACATAAATGTAGACATAATAAACCCTCAATTTATTCAAACCTTTAAAAATTGAAAAACTATTTTTAATAAAAAGTTATTAGTTATTTAAATAACTAATTTAATTAAAACCCCAAACGATTAAGCTGAAAAACACCCAGGAATGATCTGTTCATTTTTGGTAACTTTTAAATCTTCAAATATTTTTTCTGAAATAACCAAAAAAAGGACCTAATGATGCCAAAAATAAAAACAACTACCATTTGTTCACCACCTCCTATATGCCAAGCATCATACTTTCTTAAAAGTACTTTAAAGAACTCAGCATGGCAAAGATTTCTCCTACTTATTTATATCAGATCTTGCAAAACAAATTATAGGCTGGTTGCAGTGCCTCAAGCCTATAATTCAAGCACTCTGGGAGGCCAAGGCACACAGACTGCTTGAGTCCAGGAGTTTGACACCAGCCTGGGCAACATGGCAAAACTCCGTCTCCTCAAAAAAATACAAAAAAATTAGCCAGGCACAGTGGTGTGCACCTGTTGTTCCAGCTACTTGGGTGGCTCTGGTGAGAGGATTGCTTGAGCCCAGGCGGTAGAGGCAAAAATGAGCCAAGATTGCACCACAGCACTCCAGCCTGGGCAACAGAGCAAAACCCTGTCTCAGAAAAGCAACAAACAAACAAAAACCAATAATAATAATAAATAAATAAATAAAAATAAATATTTATAAATACTTTGAAGAATCCCCCACGTAGAGCAACATGGCAGACTGGTGTTCAGGGAAATTCCTTCTATTCTAGAACCTCTAAAAATAGTAAATAAAATTCAAAACAAAAATTAAATGTTAATGGGGGAATTGGCAAGAAAGAATTTATTTTCTTAGATGCTGGGAAAGAGAAGAAAGTTAGAATCCGGGGGAGAAAGAAAACAAAAGCTAATGTTCACTCATGACGTCTCTCACTAGGCATGATGGCCTAAAGCTTGGGTTTTGTATAAGAAGAAGCCTGGGTTTGACTTTGCCATAAACTGTCTTTGCCATTAACTGGCTATAGAACTTCTCTGGAGATACTCTGGAATTCCTCATCTGCAAAATTAAAGACTTAAAGAGATAAAGGCCTGAAACCAGAGCAGAGTGAAAAGTCCAATCAGAAACTCCTGTGTAAAGCATTAGCAAGCTGTATATTGGAATTATCTAAGACAATTTTAAAATATCCATAAATGTCATCTATCATCTCTGTTACAATACAATTTGTGACCTCCTAAATACTAAGTCAGATGCTTTTAACAGAATATTAATAGAGTGGGGCCTAACTCAAAATTTAAATGGAATTTTCAGAGAAGCATTATGAAATTACAGACAAACATTATAAAGTGAAATCTACGCCTACCAAAAAGATCAAGTCTACATTAAGTTAAGCTGAAGTTGACCCGTTCTTTCCTATTCTATCCTCACTAGGGATAGTGAGAATTCATACTTATTTCAAACTTTTCCAAAAGAAGTTCTAGAATCAGAATTTTGTTCATGGCTTGGCTCAACCATTAACTCACTTTTGGTAGGACACTGACTATATTACTTAAGTTGTCTAAGGCCATATGCCTATTTGTAAGATGATAATGATTATAAGTGACGTACAAAAAACAAATAAAATAATCAGACATGCATTTTTTTCTTTATACTGTAAAGATGTTTTAAAAACTTTAAGAACCTAATTAATATAGGTTATAATAGCATTAGCTTAAAGATCTAGTACATTACTTATAAATTCCAATGTGGCAGCAAGCTAATTGTCTACCTCAAGGCAAATTTAACATTAATTTAAAATTTAAATTGTAATTAGCTACTATTAACCTCATGTTAAACCCCTCTTTATACTATACTTTTCCTTCCTAAAACTTCCATCTTTATGTTTCGAATTGATCAATTTACCAAAATTGCTCCACATGCTAATCTTAACCAATGCTATTCTCTACAACACTGCTTCTCCAACTTTAACATGCGTATGGATCATTTCAGGATCTTGTTAAGATGCAGAGTCTGAATCAAAATGTAAACAGTTTTAAATTCCCCAATTAAAAGTTACAGACTGGATAAATGGATTAAAAACACAAGATCTGGATGTATGCTGCCTACAAGAAACTTGTGTCACCTGAAAAGACACATATAGGCTCAAAGTAAAGGTATGCAAAAACATATTCCATGTAAATGGAAACCAAAAGGGTGTAGGAGTAGCTATATTTGTATCTGAAAAACAGACTTTAAATTTACTAAGAAAATAAGAAGAGACAAAGAAAGTCATTGCATAATGATAAACTGCACTCTGAATAACCAAAGCAATCCTAAGCAAAAAGAACAAAGCTGGAAGCATCACATTACCCAACTTCAAACAATGCAATAAGGCTACAATAACCAAAACAGCATGGTGCTAGTACAAACACAGACACAAAGGCCAGTGGAACAGAATAGACAATCCAGAAATAAATCCACATATTCACAGCCAACAGATTTGCAACAAAAGTGCCAAAAACAAACACTGGGGAAAGGACACCCTCTTCAATAAATAGTGCTGGGAAAACTGACTATCCATCCATATGCAGAAAGTGAACTGGACCCTGTCTCTCACCATATACAAAAATTAACTCGAAATATAATGACTTAAGTGTAAGACCCAAAACTATAAAACTACTAGAAGAAAACACTGAGAAAATGTTTCAGGACATTGGTCTGAGCAAAGATTTTGTTGATATGACTTCAAAAGCACAGACAACAAAAACAAAAATAGACAAATGGTACTACATAAAACTAAAAAGCTTCTGAACAGCAAAGGAAACAACAGAGCGAAGAGACAGCCCACAGAATGGGACAAAATACTTGCAAACTATTCATCCAACAAGGAACGAATATCCAGAATATACAAGAACTCGAACACCTCAAGAGCAAATAAACAAATAATCTAGTACTAAAATGAGCAAAAGATCTGAATAAACATTTCAAAAAACAAGATACACAAATGGCCAACAAGTATCTGAAAAAATGTGCAACATCACTGATCATCAGGGAAAAGCAAATCAAAACCACTGTGAGATAACATCTAATCCCAGAATGACAAGTATCAAATGACAAAAAATAACAAATATTGATGAGGATGTAGAGAAAACAGAACTCTTATACACTGTTGGTGGAAATGTAAATTATTACCCCTATTATGGTTAACAGTACGGAGGTCCTTCAAAAAACTAAAAACAGAACTACCAAATGATCCAGCAATCAATCCCACTACTGAGTATTTATCCAAAGGAAAGGAATCAGTATATTAAAAAGATACCTGCAGCCCCATGTTTACTGCAATGCTATTCACAATTGCCAAGATACCAATCTAAATGTCTACCAACAGATAAATGGATAAAGAAAATGTAGCATATATACATAATAGAATATTATTTAGCTATTAAAAATGAAATCCTGTCATTAGAAGCAATATCGATGAGCCCAGAGAATATTATCTTAAATTTTAAAAACTCAAGCACAGAAAGATAAATAATGTATGTTCTCAATCATATGTGGAAAAAAATGAGTTCATACAAGTAGAGAGTAGAATTACGGTTATTAGAGGCTGTGAAATGTAGGGGGAAGGAGAGGATAGGGTGAGGTTGGTTAATACATACAAAATTACAGCCAGATAGGAGGAATAAGTTCTAGTGTTCTATAGCACTGTAAGGTAAATACAGTTAACAATAAATTACTGTATATGTTCAAAGACCTAGAAGAGAGGATTCTGGATGCTCCCAATACAAAGAAATGATAAATACTTGGGGGTGCTGGATATGCTAATTACCCTGATTTGATCATTGCACATTGGATACATACATGGAAATATCACTCTGTACTCCATAAATATATACAGTTATTACATGTCAACTAAAAGATTTAAAAATATGAATGGAGTGAAAAGACTGTGGATGCTTTTTTAATGTAAAAGACAGAAGTAGTAACAAAACATAATGTTACAATGCTGCCTTAAGTGCAAAAGGTACATTTCTGGAATGCTAACGTATCCAGAAAGAAGTTTTAAAAAAAAATAAACTCAAGATCAGGATGGATACAGGGAGAGCAGTGTAAGGAATAAGGTCCACTAACAATTTCATTAGTTTCAGTTCTGTGCCATATTTAGAAGAAACCCAAGTTATAAGTAGTATAATCCAATAACACAGCAAGTTAATTATGAAATTACTATTAAATAATTTGTTTCAGGACAAAATAAAACAGAGATTCCTTAATAGAAGAAAAAATGTTAGGCATGTCGAAGGGAGTAAGAAAAACTGGCTATTAACATATCAAGAAAAGCAGTGGTTTTCAAAGTGTAATCCCCCAACCGGCAGTTCTCAAACTTTAGCATTCATCAGAATCACCAGGATGGCTTATTTTTACAAAATTAAGAATTTCAAAATCAGGAGGTCAGTGGGGCCCAAGAATTTTAATTCCAGGAAGTTCCCAATAACGCTGAAGGTGGTGGTCTAAGAACTACAATGAAAACTACTGGATTAAACTAATGCTGTTATCACTTAAACACCTACTGATCCTGCTCCCCAAATGCTCGTCGGTATCAACCCTGGCTCCACACAATAGGTATGCTCAGCTATGAATGACAGATATTTCAACAGCATTCAGTTCTCCTGACTCCTACTTCATAGAGAAAATTGAAACCATGTTGCATTAATCTCCTCAGTTTCTCACTCCAAATGATCTGCATTCACAGTATTTACCTCTAGCGCTCCTGATCTAGATAGAAGTGTGTTTCCTGCCTGGGCCTGAGGTTATGCGACCCTCTTTACTTGTGTTCCAGGAAACCAATCATTCCCAGACCTTGATCAATCATTTAGCCCTCTTCTATCCCACTCTCCTATCTTACTTTACTGGCTCCTTCTGCTGTTTTCCTATAAAAGCGAAGTAGTCTCTCCATCCCACCCCACCCAGGAACCAACTCCTCTTTTGAATCTGCATTTACTTCAAGTTAACGGTGTTGTTCCCCACCCCACTACAACAACGGTGTTTTTCCCCACTAATGATTTATACAAGCTTCTCTGAAAGGTAAGCTGTTTGTTTTCACGTTGAATTCACTTCTTAACTCACAACATTCAGTCCTTCACAGTCACTACTGACTTAAATTGTTTCTGACCAACTAAAAATGACCTTTTAACAGGCAAATATATGGATACTTCTCTGACCTGACCTTATAGGAACATATTTAGCACTGTTAATCATTCCATCTTTAAAATATTTTTCCTGGTTTCTGACATACCATACTCTCCTAGTTCCCCTCATAACTCCCTGACTACTTCTCAACCTTCTTCACTGATTTTCTTCAGAATTCCATTTCCTTCAGCCATCTTCTCTCTTTACTCCATAGGAATTCTATGGGTGATCCCACCTACTTTCATGGCTTTAACTCTCTACTTACACATTATGGCAGCTATTATTGACAGAGGAGAAAGGAAAAATCCCGGTCACGCTCACACAGGCAGTTAGGGTGGGTCCTCAGTTGAATCTTTTCAAACAAAAGAACAGTCTGCAGGCACAGACACTGAGGGGCTTGACTAAGACATTCCCAGTCGAACAGGTAAAAAAGGCTACAAAGGTGACTTGCCCAGATAGTCCCACAATGAAAAATTCCATCCCCTAAAACATCCACAGTAAGGGGAACAAACCAATAGGGAGTGATTCAAGGCTAAGGGCCCACAGGCACATTAGGAAGACAGGGTGGAGCTACAAGAAATTCACGCTTTATGCAAATGAGATGCCCAGCCCTCATCAGTTTCTTATAAAAGCCTTTGCATTCAACTGTAAAAAACGACAACCCTCTTCCAGGTCCCCTCTTCACAGCAGAGAGCTTTTTATCTTTCGCTTATTAAACTTTCGCTCCAACCTCACCCTTTGTGTCCACGTTTCTTACTTCTCTAAGTCATGAGAAAAAGAACTCCAGGTGATACCTCAGAATAAGAAACTGCTACATTGTGGTGCATTGGTGAGACTGTAACATTATCCATCTCAAATCTGTACCTCTCTCTTGAACCTTTATTGAATGAAATTGCCAAGGACTTCAAATGCCATGGATCTAAAAGTGAACTGTGTCCCCCTATATAGCTCCCACATCTGTATTCCTAATGCCACTCTATTCCTAACGCCAGTTAGGCAACTGATGAATTTTTTACTCTATCCCCTTCTCTTCATTTCTAACATAGTAGCAGCAGCCTTTCATTATCTCTTCCGATGTAGTACTTTCATAACCATGATTTCAAGAATCTTATTTTAGAGTATTTCTAACACAAAATTCCTTCTACACTAATGTAAAGGTTATCTTTTTAATATGCAGATACGTAACATCTCATACATCTGTATATTATCGTTCAATGTCTTTATGTCTCCTACAATATAAACTTCAAACACTCCAAATAGTATTTCAGATCTCTCAAAGCTTTACCTCCAATTATATCTTTCCAGACTCACTTCATAAATCCCACTAGAACCCTGTACATATAAAAGATCCCACTATTTGAAATTCCCTAAACTCACTATACTTTCAGATTGCCTATGTCAATGAATCCTGCTCACACTACCTGGGATATTCCATTCACCCTCCTCCTTCACCACCCCCACCCATACACATATATTCCAGATCCAACGGGCAGCCTCCATCATGTCACACTCTTCCTCATTTGTCAAAACTGTATTGAGTCAATTACCTAGGAAGCCTTTACCATTTCTTACCATTCAGAGATACAGACTTCTTATTAGCTCATAAAGTGGCTCTATCGTAGCACTTATATTGCTCTTGTTAGTTTTCCTGTCTCCCTCACTAAAGAGTCTCTGAAAAGGATGTACTTTCTTTACCTTTAGATTCCCCTGAACATGTAAGAGTGCTAGCACTCATTTAACGCATGATCAACGACCAAATTAATCAAAACAGATAAGAGAATTATAAGACAATTCCTACATGTAAGCAGAATCTTTTCTCACTTTTATAATACAAAAAAGGGGGGGAAGAAACAACAAAACAAACACCCCTATCCTTCTGGATCACCCTGCCTTTAAGTCAATGTTGTGCTGAGACTGATAATTTTATAACTAACTACACGCCAACACATTTGTTCTCTAATTACTCAAATTAACCATAAAAATACTTTTATGACGTTGACAATTAAGAATGTTAAGAAAATATTAAACAAGTTTAACATCAATTAAACATCTAAATATTTCAAATTCCCCCAGAAATATTAAAACAAGCTGCTGTGTTTGATTACACTGCCTTTAAGTACCTGTTTAAACAACATATTCTCACAAAATACTGCCCCTGCAATACAGAGGACAAACTAGTGACACTATCTATCATGAGATTTAATTCAGCACATCTGCTTACTAAGGTGCTACTCCTCTTATTTCCTTTCCTGATTTTTCCTTCCAAAAAACTCCATCCTCATTTTAAGAAAGATCTCTAATAAAATAAGGGTTTGTGGTTTTTTTCTGGTTTTAGGATATACATAAATGGCTTATACTTCTTTTAATGTACTCTTCCAATACTTGCTTAAGAAAAAAAATCCATTTTAATTAAATCTAATTAAACCTCCCACACAATATGGCATGTACAGTCTTGACAGTTGAGCACTAAAGGTGAACACTTCCAGTACAAATTAGCTTGCTATCCTGCTATCCCACTAAGCAGCCAATTCCACTTCAAAACAATATTTCAAAATTCTTCTTTCTTACATTGAATGCATATGTTTACCATCCATGGGATCTAGTTTTGCTCTCTGGAGCTACAAAGAATAAGCCTTAACCATAGAACACATTTTTATAATTCAAAGGGAACAATAATAAGCCTATTATTTTTCATTTTCCAAGCTAAACTTGGCAAATTACTCCCAGTAATCCTCATGTAGCATGATTTTCACTTTTACCATCACTGTCAATCTTCTCTGCACTAGCTCTAGCTTTCAAATCTAAAGTGAGTCTTTTTAGTTCCGCATTGTATTACAAAATGACTATGAACTTAAACCAAAAAAGCATAGAAAAGAATTGAAGATAATTCTGAATTCTATAATCACTGTGATCAAATATTAAATGTTTAATGTCTTACATTGCTTTTAAAAGATTTCTAAAGTATACTATTTAATTTCATTTTTATGACATAAAATCTCATCCTGTTTGCATTAGATTTGTTTAGAACAGTTCTAGTTTATTCTTACTGCCATGGGGTAATTTTTACTAGCCTCTCCTTTCATTCTCAAATGTATTCCAGTTCTATTGATCAATTTTATGGTCACCTAGCTACATGTATCTTTACATGTTGTTGAAATCAAAATAAAAATGTACAGACAAATCTCTAAATGAAAGATTTGATTTGGGAAGCAAAAATTGCAATTTGGGGTATATACAGACTGAGTGGTCTTCAGTATGTCTGAAGAACAAAGAGAAGGTTGTAGGTTTTCTAAAAAGGAGAAGTGTTACATATCATATTTAAAGAAAGGTCACTGGCTCTAGTAAAGTTCTGGGGAGCTGGTGAGTGACTGTAACGGATAAGACTAATCTTCGAGTTGTGGCAGGTTGTTCCAGCAGCTATTAGATAAAACTGGTTTCAGGTTACAGCAGGCAGTTTCAGCAGCAGGCTTGCAGAGAATTACATTCTCAGAGCAATGTCATGTGACCAGTGCTTTATCCCCCAGCCTCTTGACTCTGTTTTAGTTGGGTGTGCCAAGATTGACCCAATTTGTATGATCAACTTTCACAATGTTATTTATAGCATCTTTAATGTTTAGTCTCTTTGAGCTTTAATTTTTAACTGTCATTTAAAATATAAATATAAATTTTTAGAAACTTATTAAGTGTTGATATTCAAAGTGGTCAAAATGTCCTTCATTATAGCATGAAGGTACGTATCTTCCATTTCCAATAACAGTAAAAAACAAATTCATAAAAGACTCGTTTAAGTCTCATCCTTCAAGTACCTCACTGTTTACACCTTCACAGAAAAAGCAGAGGATTCTTAATTACCTACCAAAAGAAAACCAGTTCAACTAGTGAACTAATAATTCAGTCTCTCATAAACAAGCAAGAATTCTGCAGACATCATTCAAAAACTCTGATTCATTGCTTTAACAAGAGATCATTAATTAGAAAAATTAAAATGGAAACTTTAGTAATAGGTTCAAATCAAGAAATTTCATCATAACTTCTAAATTTCAAGAGGAAAAAGCTGAAATCAGTTTCAAAATGTGAAACAGTAATATTACTCAGTTATTATATCAATTCACAATATATTATTGAATATATAAATCATAAATTTGATTATACCTTAATAACACTTTCCCCAATGTAAAATTCATTTCAATCTTGGCCATGGAAACAATTTTTAAAGCCTAAACATGTATAATTTCCACAAAAAAATGATATAAACTATGTATAATATTTGCAAAAGTACATCTCAGAAGAATTTATTTATTTATTTTAAGGCAGAGTCTCGCTCTGTCACCCAAGCTGGAGTGCAGTGGAACAATCTCAGCTGACTGCAACCTCCACCTCCTGGGTTCAAGTGATTCTCCTGCCTCAGCTTCCGGAGTACCTGGCATTATAGATGCCCGCCACCACGCTCAATTAATTTTTGTATTTTAAATAGAGACGGGTTTTCACCATGTTGGCCAGGCTGATCTCAAACTCCTGACCTCAGGTGATCTGCCTAACCTCGGCCTCCCAATGTGCTGGGATTACAGGCGTGAGCCACCATATCCAGCCCTCAGAAGAATTTTTGAAATAAAATATATATTATCCTCTTACAATGAAACAATGAATGTACACACATATATTAGATATTTAGTTTAACATTTAAATTAGTTGCCACATAAAAATTCCATTTGACTTGAAAAATAAATTCGAATATCATTGCAAAATAAAATCAAATAATTCTCATTGAGGAATCTCAATACAACACATTGGCTACATGACAAAGCAGTCTTAGTCCTTTTAAAACAACGTGTTAAAAACCAAGTACACAAAATCCACTTTAATTCCTATTAATTCCAAACATAAAGTAGTATAGGTTTATATGCAAAAAAAATACATCTGTCGCAAAATTATTCAGTTCATAATGTCCCATAAAATGTGCATTTTACATGACAATCTAATAATATTTTTTAAATCATTAATTGCTACAGATAAGTTTACAGTCAGTATAAAAATGTTCTAAATAATTCAAGAAATAAAAATGAAGCACAGCAGAAAAAGAACCACCCCAAAGTTAAACTCTCTTTTCTCCTTCAAAATAATCTTAAAATACAATAACACTAGAATAGTTAGTTTCACAGCAGGAAACACTCCTTATAACTGAAAGTATAAAGTTGAATATGTTTATTATGTTCTAACTGGCTGATTGCTCTAAATGTTTTCCAAGTGATTTACACCTGGATAAAAACCCATTTGAACATAAAGTGTAACATCTAGCTTAAAATAATGTTTCATTGATCCATTTCTCTGTAGTATAAACTCTCTCAAATTCTCAAAAGAAAATGAAAAAATGTTAGCTATCAAATAAAAGCTAGCTCTCATGGAAGCAACTATGGGTCAAAACCCTAAAAGTAAGCTTTGTGAGACAGTTATCAGAAAAATTACCAACTTATAAATTACTCTCAAGGGGTGAAGAGGCAGCTGAATGCTTTACTAAATAATATCTATTGTCCAGACCCACCCTAACCTAACGATTAAAAATAGAAAACAATCTTCCAGTTACAGGAAAGGGCCTAAGCAAAAGAGAGTCTGAGGAACACTGTTTTAGGAAATAAATGAGAGCAGGATGACAACAACACAAGTAATAAGAATGTAAGTTGACCACTAAAATATAATGCCTCTTGACAACTCCATAATCTGTACAACTTACCCATACTCATCATATTTATTTATAATTGTATATTTTTGGTAGCAACAATGAAGAATGCAAAAGGTGGAGTCTCTATAGATTGAGAGAAAGAGAGAGAAGGAGAAACCCAAGAGGAAGGGTGGGAGTAAGGAATTAGGGAGATACTATAAATTACTGAGGGCACTCACTGTGCACAAAACACTAACAGGTGACTGTGAAATGGATTGACAATTGAATGCCAGTGAGCTTCCCTTGACGGTGAATGCTGAACTTCTCTTGTTAGGTCCACCCAAGACAATAAGGGATTCAAACAAAAAAGTCTGGAATAACTTCCAGGAACAAAACAACACCAAAAAATGGCATGGAAGTGCCTAAAATTACCTCCTAAGAAAAGGACTGGCTTAGTCAGCTTCTTCATTCTCTACCATCTACTGGGAAGCAGATCATATTCTCTCCCCCTCCTATCACCCCCCATATTTGGAACTGTCAGGAAAGCTGCAATATGACATGTTCTGACGAAACAATTCTCCATGACATGTCTGCACAGTTTTCTTCCAAAGTATGTTTAGATGATGTTGGCATAAAAAAAAATCAGCCTTCAGAAGCAGGGCTTCCCTGAGGCAGAAGACAGATTTGTTTCGTTTCCTCATCAGAATAATAAAGCTGTAACTCCTGCAGGGCAAAATTAGAGGTTTGCTAGCAGCCCCTTTAAAAGCCTGAGGGTTCATAAACAACTTCCTCAGCTGTGACACCAACCCACTGAGTTAAAGCATCCACCAGCGGCTCCCTCTGCATTGCCCTCAAGGGATGAAGGGGGAAGGAGAGACCATCTGAACCCAAGCCAGCTAGGTTCAGGTTCAGCTAACTACTGTGCTCTGAAATATAAACCCACTGGGCTCCTTCTATCTTCAGCAGCACAATCTACAGAAGTGTGGCAAGCCAACCTAGCCGTTCCCACCACCACGCTATTGTGTAGGAACAGCTTAACTGCCTGACACAAACAAGCCCAGTAAGGTTAAAACTGGTAATTACCCTGGATGTGGATTGGAAGGCAGCTCTGACTCCCTTTCTCAAACAGAATAATCCTAGGCCTCCAGGGAGTGACTTGATGGTATGCCCAAAAAAAAAAAAACTTTTATATATATATATAGAGAGAGAGAGAGAGAGAGAGAACACTATCCTGAAGCAATAGTTAAGCAAACATACTTCCTTTTATTGTGCTTTGCTTAACTGCGCTTCACAGATAAGGCATTTTTTACAAATTGAAGGTTGATGGCAACTCTCCATTAAGCAACTCTATGGGTGTCATTTTTCCCACAGCATGTGTTCAGTCAGTGTCTATGTCACATTCTGGTAATTCTCCCAATATTTCAAACTTCTTCATTATTATTATTTGTTATGGTAATCTGTAACCAGTGATCTTTGATGTTACTTTTCTGATTGTTTTGGGGCACCACAAATGGTGCCCGTAAAACATGGCAAATTTAATTGATAAATGTCATGTGTATTCAGACTGCTCCACCAACCACCCATTCCCCACCTCCACTCTTCTCACACCTTCCTATTGCCTAAAGCATAAAAACATTGAAATTAGGCCAATGAATAACCCAACAATGACCTCTAGGTGTTCAAGTGAAATGCAGAGTCACATGTCTCTTACTTTAAATCAAAACCTAAAAATGATTAAACTTAGTGAGGAAGGCATGTGGAAAGCTCAGATAGGCCAAAAGCTACACCTCTTGCACCGAACAGTTAGACAAGTTGTTAATGCAAATGCAATGTTTTCAAGGAAATTTAAAGTGCTACTCCAGTGAACACATCAATGGTAAGAAAGCAAAACAGCCTTATTGCTGATACAGAGAAAGTTTAAATAGTTTGGATAGATCAAATCAGTAACAACATTCCCTTAAACCAAGCCTAATTCAGAACAAGGCCCTAACTCTCTTCAATCCAATGAAGGCTGAAACAGGAAAGGAAGCTACAGAAGAAAAATTTAAAGCTGGCAGAGGTTGGTTCATGAGGTTTAAAGAAAGAAGCCATTTCCATAACATAAAAGTCCAAGATGAAGCAGCAAGTGTTGATGCTGCAAGAACCTGCAGCAAATGACCCAGATTTAGCTAGCATAATTGATGGAGATGGCTATACTAAACAAGAGATGTTCAGAGTAGACTAAACATCCTTCTACTGGAAGGCGATGCCATGGCTAGAGAGAAGTCGACGCCTGGTTTGAAAGGACAGGCTGAATCTCTTGGTAGGGGCTAATGCAGCTGGTGACTTAAAGTTGAAGCCAACGTTCATTTACCATTCCAAAAAGCCTAGGGTCCAGCGCAATTAAGCTAAATCTATTGTGCCTGTGCTCTATAAACGGAACAACAAAGCCTGGATGAAAAACAGCACATATGTTTAAAGCACAGTTTACTGAATATTTGAAGTCCAGTATTAAGACCTACTGCTCAGAAAAAAAAGATTCCTCTCAATATATTACAGCTCACAGCCAAAGCACCTGGTCACTCAAAAGGTCTGATGGAGAAAGAATGCTGCATAAACTTAGTTGATACAGCAGTGGCAGAGTCTGAGAGGACAGACTCCAATTTTGCAAAAATTCAGACTATGGGTAAAATTCTGTCAAACAGCATTCCATGCAACAGAGAAATCTTTCATGAAATAAAGAGGGAATCAATGTGGCCAATTTAATTTGTTTTCTTAAGAAGTTGCCAGTTGCTCCCACCATCAGCAGCCAGTACCCTTATCGCTCAGTAACCATCAACAAGAAGCAAAACCCTCCACCAGCAAAAGGATTATAACTCACTGAAGGCTCAGAAGATCTTATTTTTTAAGCAATATAGCATTTTTAAATTAAGGTATATATACTTTTCTTTTAGAGTGCTACTGTGCATTTAATAGACAACAATACAATGTAAACCTAACTTCTAAATGCACTGAGAAACCAAAAAACTTGGTAACTCTTTATTGTAATATTTGCTTTATTATAGTGGTCTGGCACCAAGCCCATGTCTCAAAGTTACACCTGTATTCAACTGAAAATATAAACAATTTCATTAAAAAAAAAAAATTAATAGCGGTGGGTAGCAGCGGCTCACGCCTGTAATCCCAACACTTTGGGAGGCCGAGGCAGGTGGATCCCCTGAGGTCAGGAGTTCGAGACCAGCCTGGCCAACAGGGTGAAACCCCATCTCTACTAAAAATACAAAAACTAGCCGGGTGTGCTGGCAGGCACCTATAATCCCAGCTACTCTGGCTGGGGCAGGAGAATCCCTTGAACCTAGGAGGTAGAGGTTGCAGTGAGCCAAGATCATATCACTGCACTTCAGCCTGGGTGACACAGCAAGACTCAATCTCAAAAAAAAAAAAAAAATACTAATAGGCAATGGAATAGAAAGCAAAGTTTGCAAAATATTTTAATATATATAAGATCAAACATATATTTTGAACAATCCGGCAGCTTCATGCTGCACCTCCACATCCCCAGAGGTATGCATTCACTCTCTTCTTTCAGTATGAGAAGCACTGATAAAAGAGTACTTAAATCAGAAGAACAGCTTTGAAGTCAATTCTGCATTTGAATACTGGCCCAATTACAAGTTGCATGATTCCAGGCAAATTACTTCAACTCTTGAACTTCATCTATACAATAAAATCATGCTAAGGTTGTGATGATGCTTAAATGAAATAATACATGTAAAATAGTTAGCAAATATTAAATAAATGGTAGTTATCATTAGTTCAATTACATTGAAATGTAAAAACAAAATATAAATCGTAGCATCCGCTTAATTAAATCTAAACAATCACATGTTTTTAAAGTCATTTCCAATTTCTTCTTCCAAGCTCTTTTGATTCACACAGGGAAAAAAACGACATAGGCCTCTATCTGAATTTATGTAGCTTCATATGCTATAAATACACTTGCAACTTATTTCAAAGCAAAGAATACAATCTTTCAACCAATTTCCAGCAAGCAACATTAGAAAAATTAGTCAACATTCAATTAGATGTGTTTCAGTAAGAATGTGTGTGTGTGTGTGTGTGTGTGTGTGTGTGTGTGTGTGTGTGTAAAATACATTATAAAACAAGATTGCTTTAACACTGGAAAAAGATGTGGAGTGTTTTGTGAAATAAATTACTCTACACAGATGACATATAACATGCAAAATCAGAACTTCCCTACAATGAGAAAGTAGTCAAGAATTTATAATGCAATGGACAAGCTATAACCAAGAGTAGTAATAATGTGGGAATCTTTTATAAACCTGAAGGCTCTATTTGAGCAAAATTTTCCATCAATATATATAGGATCCAAAATTATTTATAACGGATACAAATAAACCTATTTATTTTTAAAGAAAATTAATTGCCTCTTAAGCGATGAAGTGACTGAAGTAGTATGATAAAATTTTAAATGCTGAATTTAAAAATTAGAGAAATAAGCAGCACTGAAGCCACCAAAGCAACATGTTAAACCCTTGGTCCGCACTAAATGGATTACAAATCATACACAAGAGTGTGACACGGTATTTGAATACAGACAGACAAGGAAGAAAAATTTTCAACTGAGATTCCTAAAAATTATGCTAATCAACAAAAATGCACCAAACACTATGTATCCATTTTCAAACCGTCTACCCTACCTCTAACTCAGGTAACGAGATGTCCCCGTTAGCCCAGGGAAAGTCCCAGTTTACTCCTATCATCTCAGCAAAATTATTAATTGCACTTTATTTCTCTCCCACATGTCCTGGTTTGAATGATAAATTATTTAGTCACGCTCCTTCTAAATACCTGGCTCCTTCTGGCCATAAGCTATTATCTTTGCCCAGGTCCAGATGTCAGGATAATTACACATATATTCTAAGACAAGTTAAATAAACTTTGTGTGTTTATATAGTTTCATTATCATGATGCTGTAATTTTTAATCTCAAATTCACGAGGAAACTCTCTGATTATCACCTCAATTCATCTATATTTATGGAGTATATATTTTCTATGAAAATAAACTGCCCATGTATTTTCCAGCAAGTAGCAAGAAAAACTATATAGAGGTATAGAGGTAGAACAGTGCAATGGAAGAATGACTAAAAGAATTTAGTAGCTTATCTATCTTACAGTACTTGGTATGCCAAATGCAGAAGCAGATGGGACAAAAACATTTCAACAATGATAAGACTATAAATAAACATTTCTCATGGTACTCTTAATCATACAGTAATAAAGGAAACTGTTACTGATTTTTTATAATTTTTAAAATTTGATCATTTAATATATAAGCCGCACAATAATGACTTAGCAAAACTATCTAATGTAAACCAGGTCTACTTGGCAATATTTACTAAACAAAATAGTTATTTCCTCCTGAATGACTAAAGAAAGTAGTCAACCAATGTGCCTTGCCAGAAAACCATGAGGTTAAAGCTTAGAATGAAGTATGAGGAAAAAAAAATAAACGATAATGTAATCTCCAAGTACCAAAAATGGGAAAAAGTGTGAAAATACATGACAAAGTTTTACACAAATATACCAATAAGAATTTACATTTTTTTTTTTTTTTACAAAAATTAGCCATGTGTGGTGGCAGGCACCTTAATCCCAGGTACTTGGGAGGCTGAGGCAGGAGAATCAGTTGAACCTGGCAGATGGAAGTTGTAGTGCGCTAAGATTATACCACTGCACTCCAGCCTAGGCGATAAAGCGAGACTCCACAGAAAAAAAAAAAAAAGGAATTTAAGTAGTTTTAATTTCTGTATTATCTTCTTATTGAAAGCTGAAAGAAGTTATAAATGTCTTTCATGTTTATCAAAACATCTTAAATTACAAATGCCATAAGCCTAATTCAATCTAGTTTAGGCAAAATGGACTTTATAAGTTCATATAATAAGAAGGTATGAAGATAAATTTGGTTTCAGGAATGACCAGATATGAGAACTTAACTGGTATTGTCAGTACTCCCTCTAGCTATAGAAGCTCCATGAGGGCAATAATTTTTATACATTTTGTTTATTTCTGCAATGATGGCACCCAGAACAAGGACTGGCACAGAGTTGGTGCTTAAATATTTATGGAATAAATGAATACCTCTTCTCTTTGTGTTTTTGCTTAGCGTCTGCACACCACAGTTCTTCGTGCCCAAGTGAGAGACAAACTAAAAGCACATCCTTCCAATTTCACAGGCCAATTAGCAAGGTAATCATTCTGCTAGTTCCATTTGGACAAATCTCAGAGAATGGCTCTAGTCACTTTCCCAACCTTGTGCCAATCGTCACAAGAGGAATGAGTAATATGTGTAGCCTTGCCTGATAATATGCTACCAATATGGCCATAAAAAAGGGGGTTGTTAACATGAAAACAAAGAGGAGAAAAAGGAGTGGAGGCCTACAGAGGACAAAAATAAGGAGTACCACAGACTACTCAATGTGTCTTTCATTACCAACAACCCAAATGCAAACATAGCATTCATCTTAGTAATTTTTTAGTGCTTTTTAGTTCGGCATATGCCACAGGAGATAGTCCTTAGCTAAGTATTCAAAATGTGCACATAATAACCACAAAATTTTGTAGAGAGGCAAAAACCATTTGTTACATTCCAACCACTTACAAAATTTGTCCCTATGTAGACACCCATCCTCATTTCACCCTAGCATCTATCCCAACCCATCATGTCACATTATTTTTTGGTCACTCTCATGCTTGACTGCAATCTTACATATGACAAAGGATTTCATCAAGTTGATATTTAAAAAGCGATACAAGAGAGCTACTCAGGTTTATATGCAAAGCCATTGACAATTGAAGACCTGTCAGGATTATGATACTTAACTATTTAAGAGGAATCTTAAGTACGTGAAAATGTTTGCTACTATTTTAAATGTTAAATAAGTAAGTATCTACTCTGGGAAAGTTTCCATGGATGATTTGAAGATATATAATGCAAAGGACCTTATGCTAATATTTGATAGGAAAACGTTTTAAACTACTGTGCTAGAACCAAGGCAGTGATTAATGTTTGGTGGCTAAGTAAAGAAACAGTAAGTTAGGAATAACTTTTTGTTAATTGAAAAAATACTAACTTCAGTGTTCTTCTGAAAATAATGCTTGCCCTTCTCCACTGCCCCGAAATGTTTTTCAGTTCCTTCATTAAAAGGAATGATAAAATGTGAGAGTTCAAAGAATCTTTGATCTGGCTCAAGTCTAATTCTTAACTGCCGAAAGTACTGTGACCCAGAAAGATATGGTGGCTTAACCAAGATCACTAAGTTAAAAGAGCCATGACTAGAATTTGTTGCACATTCCCAATTTGCCATTATCTTAGCCAAGAGCACATAGTATAAAAGCCCCTCCTGGTGGTTATCACTAAGTGAAGACCAAAATATGACTCATGTTACAACTTGTAAAAATATGTGTTGGCCGGGCAAACCTGCAATCCCAATGGTTTGGGAGGCCGAAGCCGCAGGATAACTGGATCCCAGAAATTTAAGAGCAGCCTGGGCAACATGGTAAAATCCTGTCTCTACAAACACAAACACATACACACAAATTAGCCAGTCATGGTGACAGGTGCCTATAATCCCAGCTACTTAGGAGGCTAACACGGGAGGACTGCTTGAGCCTAGGAGGTTGGTTGTGGGTGTCGTGAGCTGTGATTGTGCCAGTGTACTCCAGTCTGAGCAACAGAGCAAGACCCTGTCTCAAAAAAAAAAAAAAAAAAAAAAAAACAACAACAAAATGTGTCTTCTGTGAAGTCAGATAAACAAGTACATATACCTCCTCTGAGGAATATACGATGAAAAAAGTGGTAAACTTTTTTCCTTATCAGTTGTTGTGGTCCAGCTCTTTCCTTTAGCAGCTGTTACCATGTGACAAAAATCTTTAAACTTAGGCCCCCTCATCTTAAAATGGTAACAATAGCACATGTTCAAAATAATCCTATGAGGAATAATAAAATGATTTAAAGTTGTTTTCCTCAAAATGCCAACCACTAAAATCTGTTTCTGAGCTCCAGGAAAAAATTAATAAAGCTGATGATGAACATACACTGGCAATAAAACTGCTGCATCTTATATAAGAGGGAGCATACTATTAAAGAATGGCTTCTGAATTCTATGTTTTGATTTAGTCATGGCAAAAAATATATTACATGAATCACTGCTCTAAATACGCAAACTGTAGCATCTTCTGATAATGTTGTCTAGAGAAGACACTGAGAATGCATACCAACAAGTTAGTTCAGGGGCTGAGTGGCTTTGTTAACAAACGATGGACAGAAAATACAAGGAAAATGTACTACTCTGAATCAGCTGTGCTTAAATACATCATAAGCGATATATTTGTTTTGGTGTTTAGTTTTTAATAAGCCATCTTTATTAGTAAGAATGAAATAAGCTATAGAAAGTTTTGTAGTACCAGACAGACCCCAAAATTTTAGTGGCTTACATCCATATAACAGTACAGAGCCAAATTCAGGAGAGCAAGGAGACTGTACCACACAGTCATCCACAGCTAGGCTGATGGCTGCTCTGCCATCCACAACACATGGCTTTCCAGGTCCCTCTTTACATTCTCAACCTAGTCATAGGGAAAGAGTTTTGTATCAGACTTCAGCCAGGAAAACAGAAACCACTGCATGTGTTCCAAGCATGAAAGTATTTAATATAGACAATCAGATGAAGTTTAAAACACCACTGGGGAAGGACAAAAGAAACAAAGTTAAAGAAAACAGATACAATCTCTGCCTATAGCTCCAAAGCAGAAGATTCTCAAGAGCCCACCTGGAGTGTATGAATTTCTTGAAAGCTTCCACCGACTATCTTGGTCTGCAACAGCTAAGCAGGTAGCTGTGGTAGTCTAAAAAGTGGGACCTTCCCAACCCACCAAAGATGTCCATGTTCTAATTCCAAGAAACAGGTTAATTGTTACCTTACCTGACACAAGATGTGACTAAACAAAGGATCCTGAAATGGGAAGAGATTATCCTATATTAGCCAGGTAGATCCGAAATAGTAAGGGTCTCTGTAACAGGAAGGCAAGAAAATCAGAGTCAGTTTTTCAGATGTGGGAATGGAAGTCAAAGACTGGAATGATGCCAAGTAAGAAATAATGAGGAATGCCAGCAGCCTCTAGAAACTGCAAAAGACAAAAAAAAAAAAAAAAAAAAAAAAAAAAAAAAAAAAAAGGCTCCCCTCAGCGCTTCCAGCAGGAAACAAACCTGCAGACACCTTGACTTTAGCCCAGTGAGACTGACTTGGACATCCCACCTCCAGAACTGTAAGATAATCGATTGCTGTTGTTTTAAGCCTCTAAATTTGTGATAATTTGTTACAGCAACAATACAAAATGCATACAATGGTCATCCTGGACTTCCCTGAACAATGCTACAAACCTCATATCTGCCCATGAATCTGCCTCAGCTCTCTGTAAAGAACAGTGGTCTCTCTCCTTCTCTTCTATCTTCCAGATCTCAGGGACACACTAACACAGAACCACACGGGGAAGCTTGTGATGCAAACAAGATGAGTCCTTAGAACAGGGTGGGAGTGGACACTGCGGCACAAGCGTGGGGAAATCTTGATGGGTCAAGCTGCAGACGACACAGATCACCTCTATTTACACTCCATCGCCTAGAACTCTGTCACAATGTCCTATCTAAACATGGGACACTGGGAAATGTCATCTAGCTTGTGTCTGTGAAGAAGAGAAAACTCATATGGTAAACAGCTCTGGCACACCATCAACGGATGTAAAAGAAATATAATAAAATCTAATAAAAGAATGAAAGACACAGAAGGAAAATGACATAAGTAGCTCTAAAGCTGTTGACAAATGTGTTCAAATAGACACTGCACAAATTCACAAACAAAAGGGGGTATTAAAAAGATGTAAGTATCTTTCAAAACAGTACAGGATCATACTATATAAACTGTCAATTTTATTAAGGCATTATCTTTACATTTGACACCATTCAGACTTAGTAATAATATACGGTAGACAGTGGATTCCATAATTTTCTTTTTTATAATACTACTCTGTTGACAGCTGGATGACGTTAAGATTTGTATATGAATATTTCAAATGAGACAAGAAATCACTTTTTTATTTTTTATTTTAGCTGTTAGAGAAATGTTAACTCAAAAACAACATGGCTGCCCAAACTTAGTTATCTACTATTCTCCATAATATTAATAACCTCGATTTGAAAATTCCATCCCCATTGTTAAAAAGTTTCTAATGATATTTGAAATGCCAGTCACAAAAATTAGAAAAAAAATCTAAACTAATACTTTAAAAGACACTTTTTAAAAATTTTGAAACTTCAAGTAATTATCTGACAGAATAATAACGGTTTATCCTATAATGGAGAGGAAGAGGGAAACATTTCTTTAAAGCATTTAATATATTAAAATGTACTTTAAAAGTATGTCCCACCAAACAACTGTTTCAGACTCAATGAAAATTTAATTTTAATTTTGAATTTTAATTGTTCATATCCTCATGAAAAGGAAAATGCCTATCAATCTTCCAGATTTCCGGACCAGTTTAATAGGTATTCTGAGACTACAAGACACGTGAACTACTTGAAATAATTCTTATTTACAACTGCTTACTTTTATGAATAACTATTTTCTCAGTATCACGCAATTTAAGAACTATGAGCTTTAAAACTACTCTGAGGATGGTTTCAGTCCACCTTTGTAGGTTCCAGGTTGTTCTTTTTTTTTTAGATGGAGTCTCACTCTGTCACTCAGGGTGGAGTGCTATGGCACAATCTGGGCTCACTGAATCCTCTGCCTCCCCAGTTCAAGCAATTCTTCTGCTTCAGCCTCCTGAGTAGCTGCAATTACAGGCATGCGCCACAACCAGCTAATTTTTGTATTTTTAGCAGAGACAGCGTTTCACCATATTGGCCAGGCTGTTCTCAAACTCCTGACCTCGTGATCCGCCCACCTCAGCCTCCCAAAATGCTGGGATTCCAGCTTGTTCTTGAATCTTCCTTACCTTACAGCAATCTTCCTTCCCAACTGCCTGCCTTCAGACCACAATCTCCAACATCACCATGCAAACAGTAGCCTTTCAGAGACTACTTAACAGGTTCACACCGTTGCAAATAAATCGAGAGACATGGAGAGAGATTCACCTTCTAGTGGTCCTGCATCTGTGATTGAACCCTGACTGACACACATGAAGTTATTTATGAAGTAAAGTGATGATAAAGTTATCATCACTTTAATTTTATAGTCATTGGTAAATGTCTTATATTAAATAATGCTGTCCCATACATTGACTGTCATGCCTGTTTATATGGATTTTATAAGCCACCATTTAAAACTACATAAAATCTAAAAGTGCAGGCTTGCCCACTTTAGTAGGCATAAATAAAATAATCCCCAATGAACCACAGTAATGTAACTGCCTCCCCTTGGGCATGGACAAAACCTGTGATATAGCAGAATAGCGCTCCCACAATTATGTTACCTTATATGGCAAATATTTGCAAACATAAGGTCTCTAATCTATTAACTCAGAGATATTTAAATGAGAGATTATCCTGGATTAGCCTCACCTAATCAGGAAAACATTTTAAAAGAAGTGTCACAAAAGTGATCCTAGTGACCTGGAATAAAGCAAATAGCCATGCTATGAACTGCCTATAGATGGTGCTCCATGGCTGGAACCTGGGGTTGGCAGCAAAGAACTGAGAGCAACACAAGCAGGAAGAAAACAAGAAACTCCTTCCTACAACTACCAAAAGCTGAATTCTGCCTACAACTTGAATGAGTTGAGGAGAGGACCCAGAGATCCAGAAGAGAACGCAACCCGACCTCACCTTAATTTTGGCCTCCTAAGACCCTTAACAGAGACATGATCCAGCTACACCATGCCCAGACTTCTGACATCTAGAAACCAGGAGATGAGAAATGGGTGTTATTTTAAGCCACTAAATTGTGGCAATTTTTTATGCATCAATATAAAACTAATATACCCACAAACCACCCTTGCACTTTATATCCTATTTCTTAATGCTTAAAGTGGATTACTCATCTTAACGGAGAGGAGATAAGAGGGATGGAAAGATATATTGCGAAGCGGTTTTATTAGATATGCCACACTAAGAAATAAGATTTTTTAGAACAGGATATCTTATATACAATCCACGAATGATAACATCTCAGAGGAAAACCGTAAGATAACAGTGTTGGTAAATCACTACAGTACTCAACCTCATGCAGTAATTGTGTAGTGATACCCCCCTAGGTTATAAGAAAATGCGGGGAAGTTCTTATCTCCAAGATCTCTGAAGCTAGACTCCTGCATACCTGTTCTTACTGCTGCTGTTTTTCCATTTCCATCTTAGCTATGAAGGCCTACTTAAAAATTGATTTTTGAAGAGAGGAGCCAAGATGGCCGAATAGGAACAGCTCCGGTCTACAGCTCCCAGCCTGAGCGACGCAGAAGACGGGTGATTTCTGCATTTCCATCTGAGGTACCGGGTTCATCTCATTAGGGAGTGCCAGACAGTGGGCGCAGGTCAGTGGGTGCGCGCACCTTGCGCCAGCCAAAGCAGGGCGAGGCACTGCCTCACTTGGGAAGCGCAAGGGGTCAGGGAGTTCCCTTTCCGAGTCAAAGAAAGGGGTGACGGACGGCACCTGGAAAATCGGGTCACTCCCACCCGAATACTGCGCTTTTCCGACGGGCTTAAAAAACGGCGCACCACGAGATTATATTCTGCACCTGGCTCGGAGGGTCCTACGCCCATGGAGTCTCGCTGACCGCTAGCACAGCAGTCTGAGATCAAACTGCAAGGCTGCAGCGAGGCTGGGGGAGGGGCGCCCGCCATTGCCCAGGCTTGATTAGGTAAACAAAGCAGCAGGGAAGCTCGAACTGGGCGGAGCCCACCACAGCTCAAGGAGGCCTGCCTGCCTCTGTAGGCTCCATCTCTGGGGGCAGGGCACACACAAACAAAAACACAGCAGTAACCTCTGCAGACTTAAATGTCCCTGTCTGACAGCTTTGAAGAGAGCAGTGGTTCTCCCAGCACGCAGCTGGAGATCTGAGAACCGGCAGACTGCCTCCTCAAGTGGGTTCCTGACCCCTGACCCCCAAGCAGCCTAACTGGGAGGCACCCCCCAGCAGGGGCACACTGACACCTCACACTGCAGGGTATTCCAACAGACCTGCAGCTGAGGGTCCTGTCTGTTAGAAGGAAAACTAACAAACAGAAAGGACATCCACACCAAAAACCCATCTGTACATCACCATCATCAAAGACCAAAAGTAGACAAAAACACAAAGATGGGGAAAAAACAGAACAGAAAAACTGGAAACTCTAAAAACCAGAGCGCCTCTCCTCCTCCAAAGGAACGCAGTTCCTCACCAGCAACGGAACAAAGCTGGATGGAGAATGACTTTGAGGAGCTGAGAGAAGAAGGCTTCAGACGATCAAATTACTCTGAGCTACGCGAGGACATTCAAACCAAAGGCAAAGAAGTTGAAAACTTTGAAAAAAATTTAGAAGAATGTATAACTAGAATAACCAATACAGAGAAGTGCTTAAAGGAGCTGATGGAGCTGAAAACCAAGGCTCCAGAACTACGTGAAGAATGCAGAAGCCTCAGGAGCCAATGCGATCAACTGGAAGAAAGGGTATCAGCAATGGAAGATGAAATGAATGAAATGAAGTGAGAAGGGAAGTTTAGAGAAAAAAGAATAAAAAGAAATGAGCAAAGCCTCCAAGAAATATGGGACCGTGTGAAAAGACCAAATCTACGTCTGACTGGTGTACCTGAAAGTGATGGGGAGAATGGAACCAAGTTGGAAAACACTCTGCAGGATATTACCCAGGAGAACTTCCCCAATCTAGCAAGGCAGGCCAACGTTCAGATTCAGGAAATACAGAGAATGACACAAAGATACTCCTCGAGAAGAGCAACTCCAAGACACATAATTGTCAGATTCACCAAAGTTGAAATGAAGGAAAAAATGTTAAGGGCAGCCAGAGAGAAGGTCGGGTAACCCTCAAAGGGAAGCCCATCAGACTAACAGCAGATCTCTCAGCAGAAACCCTACAAGCCAGAAGAGAGTGGGGGCCAATATTCAACATTCTTAAAGACAAGAATTTTCAACCCAGAATTTCATATCCAGCCAAACTAAGCTTCATAAGTGAAGGAGAAATAAAATACTTTACAGACAAGCAAATGCTGAGAGATTTTGTCACCACCAGGCCTGCCCTAAAAGAGCTCCTGAAGGAAGCACTAAACATGGAAAGGAACAACTGGTACCAGCCGCTGCAAAATCATGCCAAAATGTAAAGACCATCAAGACTAGGAAGAAACTGCATCAACTAACGAGCAAAATCACCAGCTAACATCATAATGACAGGATCAAATTCACACATAAAAATATTAACTTTAAATGTAAATGGACTAAATGCTCCAATTAAAAGACACAGACTGGCAAATTGGATAAAGAGTCAAGACCCATCAGTGTGCTGTATTCAGGAAACCCATCTCACGTGCAGAGACACACATAGGCTCAAAATAAAAGGATGGAGGAAGATCTACCAAGCAAATGGAAAACAAAAGAAGGCAGGGGTTGCAGTCCTAGTCTCTGATAAAACAGACTTTAAACCAACAAAGATCCAAAGAGACAAAGAAGGCCATTACATAATGGTAAAGGGATCAATTCAACAAGAACAGCTAACTATCCTAAATATATATGCACCCAATACAGGAGCACCAAGATTCATAAAGCAAGTCCTGAGTCACCTACAAAGAGACTTAGACTCCCACACATTAATAATGGGAGACTTTAACACCCCACTGTCAACATTAGACAGATCAACGAGACAGAAAGTCAACAAGGATACCCAGGAATTGAACTCAGCTCTGCACCAAGCAGACCTAATAGACATCTACAGAACTCTCCACCCCAAATCAACAGAATATACATTTTTTTCAGCACCACACCACACCTATTCCAAAATTGATCACACACTTGGAAGTAAAGCTCTCCTCAGCAAATGTAAAAGAACAGAAATTATAACAAACTGTCTCTCAGACCACAGTGCAATCAAACTAGAACTCAGGGTTAAGAATCTCACTCAAAACCGCTCAACTACATGGAAACTGAACAACCTGCTCCGGAATGACTACTGGGTACATAACGAAATGAAGGCAGAAATAAAGATGTTCTTTGAAACCAACGAGAACAAAGACACAACATACCAGAATCTCTGGGACGCATTCAAAGCAGTGTGTAGAGGGAAATTTATAGCACTAAATGCTCACAAGAGAAAGCAGGAAAGATCCAAAATTGACACCCTAACATCACAATTAAAAGAACTAGAAAAGCAAGAGCAAACACATTCAAAAGCTAGCAGAAGGCAAGAAATAACTAAAATCAGAGCAGAACTGAAGGAAATAGAAACACAAAAAACCCTTCAAAAAATTAATGAATCCAGGAGCTGGTTTTTTGAAAGGATCAACAAGATTGATAGACCGCTAGCAAGACTAGTAAAGAAAAAAGAGAGAAGAATCGAACAGACGCAATAGAAAATGATAAAGGGGATATCACCACCGATCCCACAGAAATACAAACTACCATCAGAGAATACTACAAACACCTCTACGCAAATAAACTAGAAAATCTAGAAGAAATGGATAAATTCCTTGACACATACACTCTCCCAAGACTAAACCAGGAAGAAGTTGAATCTCTGAATAGACCAATAACAGGATCCGAAATTGTGGCAATAATCAATAGCTTACCAACCAAAAAGAGTCCAGGACCAGATGGATTCACAGCCAAATTCTACCAGAGGTACAAGGAGGAATTGGTACCATTCCTTCTGAAACTATTCCAATCAATAGAAAAAGAGGGAATCCTCCCTAACTCATTTTATGAGGCCAGCAACATTCTGATACCAAAGCCAGGCAGAGACACAACAAAAAAAGAGAATTTTAGACCAATATCCTTGATGAATATTGATGCAAAAATCCTCAATAAAATACTGGCAAAACAAATCCAGCAGCACATCAAAAAGCTTATCCACCATGATCAAGTGGGCTTCATCCCTGGGATGCAAGGCTGGTTCAATATATGCAAATCAATAAATGTAATCCAGCATATAAACAGAGCCAAAGACAAAAACCACATGATTATCTCAATAGATGCCGAAAAAGCCTTTGACAAAATTCAACAACCCTTCATGCTAAAAACTCTCAATAAATTAGGTATTGATGGGACATATCTCAAAATAAGAAGAGCTATCTATGACAAACCCACAGCCAATATCATACTGAATGGGCAAAAACTGGAAGCATTCCCTTTGAAAACTGGCATAAGACAGGGATGCCCTCTCTCACCACTCCTATTCAACACAGTGTTGGAAGTGCTGGCCAGCGCAATTAGGCAGGAGAAGGAAATAAAGGGTATTCAATTAGGAAAAGAGGAAGTCAAATTGTCCCTGTTTGCAGATGACATGATTGTATATCTAGAAAACCCCACTGTCTCAGCCCAAAATCTCCTTAAGCTGATAAGCAAATTCAGCAAAGTCTCAGGATACAAAATCAATGTACACAAATCACAAGCATTCTTATACACCAGCAACAGACAGAGAGCCAAATCATGAGTGAACTCCCATTCACAACTGCTTCAAAGAGAATAAAATACCTAGGAATCCAACTTACAAGGGATGTAAAGGACCTCTTCAAGGAGAACTACAAACCACTGCTCAATGAAATAAAAGAGGATACAAACAAATGGAAGAACATTCCATGCTCATGGGTAGGAAGAATCAATATTGTGAAAATGGCCATACTGTACAAGGTAATTTACAGATTCAATGCCATCCCCATCAAGCTACCAATGACTTTCTTCACAGAATTGGAAAAAACTACTTTAAAGTTCATATGGAACCAAAAAAGAGCCTGCATTGCCAAGTCAATCCTAAGCCAAAAGAACAAAGCTGGAGGCATCACACTACCTAACTTCAAACTATACTACAAGGCTACAGTAACCAAAACAGCATGGGACTGGTACCAAAACAGAGATATAGACCAATGGAACACAACAGAGCCCTCAGAAATAACACCGCATATCTATAACTATCTGATCTTTGACAAACCTGAGAAAAACAAGCAATGGGGAAAGGATTCCCTATTTAATAAATGGTGCTGGGAAAACTGGCTACCCATATGTAGAAAGCTGAAACTGGATCCCTTCCTTACACCTTATACAAAAATCAATTCAAGATGGATTAAAGACTTAAACGTTAGACCTAAAACCATAAAAACCCTAGAAGAAAACCTAGGCATTACCATTCAGGACATAGGCATGGGCAAGGACTTCATGTCTAAAACACCAAAAGCAATGGCAACAGAAGCCAAAATTGACAAATGGGATCTAATTAAACTAAAGAGCTTCTGCACAGCAAAAGAAACTACCATCAGAGTGAACAGGCAACCTACAACATGGGAGAAAATTTTCGCAACCTACTCATCTGACAAAGGGCTAATATCCAGAATCTACAATGAACTCAAACAAATTTACAAGAAAAAAACAAACAACCCCATCAAAAAGTGGGCAAAGGACATGAACAGACACTTCTCAAAAGAAGAAATTTATGCAGCCAAAAAACACATGAAAAAATGCTCATCATCACTGGCCATCAGAGAAATGCAAATCAAAACCACAATGAGATACCATCTCACACCAGTTAGAATGGCGATCATTAAAAAGTCAGGAAACAACAGGTGCTGGAGAGGATGTGGAGAAATAGGAACACTTTTACACTGTTGGTGGGACTGTAAACTAGTTCAACCATTGTGGAAGTCAGTGTGGCGATTCCTCAGGGATCTAGAACTGGAAATACCATTTGACCCAGCCATCCCATTACTGGGTATATACCCAAAGGACTCTAAATCATGCTGCTCTAAAGACACATGCACACGTATGTTTATTGTGGCATTATTCACAATAGCAAAGACTTGGAACCAACCCAAATGTCCAACAATGATAGACTGGATTAAGAAAATGTGGCATATATACACCATGGAATACTATGCAGCCATAAAAAATGATGAGTTCATGTCCTTTGTAGGGACATGGATGAAACTGGAAAACATCATTCTCAGTAAACTATTGCAAGAACAAAAAACCAAACACTGCATATTCTCACTCATAGGTGGGGATTGAACAATGAGATCACATGGACACAGGAAGGGGAATATCACACTCTGGGGACTGTGGTGGGGTGGGAGGAGGGGGGAGGGATAGCACTGGGAGATATACCTAATGCTAGATGACAAGTTAGTGGGTGCAGTGCACCAGCTTGGCACATGTATACATATGTAACTAACCTGCACAATGTGCACATGTACCCTAAAACTTAAAGTATAATAAAAAAAAAATAAAAAAATTAAAAATTAAAAATTAAAAAAATTGATTTTTACCTCTATTTTCTAATGGTTTTGATCATTTATATCCAGAAAGCATATATTATTGATATATTTTTATCAGAGAACTATAAATTATTATAAATCAACATTGGCTTATATTTCATAAAATGACCCACAGCTGAAAGAGTCCGTAAGAAATTTACCTAAAGTTAATACTTCTAAACAAAAGCCTCCTTAGAATAAATGATCAAATGTTGCTAAACTTCTACAAGATTCTTTAGATACATGCAATATTCCAACAGTTATGAAATATTACAAACATGAAAGGGTTTATCTGATTCATAAAAATATCAAAACATCAAGAAATTGGTTTGAGACCTTCGAAGTAAAATATGAGAGAAATGAAGGTTACCATTAACTGCCTAACAATTTCTCATTTTAAGACTGTAATACTGTAATCCCAGCACTCTGGGAGGCCAAGGCAGGGGGATCACTTGAGCCCAAGAGTTCAAGGCCATCCTGTACAACACAGGGAGACTTCCTCTCTACAATACAAAAAAACTAGCTAGGCATGGTGGCAAGTGCCTGTGGTCCCAGCTACTGGGGAGGCTGAGGTGGGAGGATCACTTGAGCCCGGGAGGTCAAGGCCACAGTGAACTGTAATCCCCCACCACTGCACTCCAGCCTGGGCAACAGAGCAAGACCATGTCTTTAAAAAAAAAAAAAAAATTAGCCTGGCATGGTGGCACATGAGCCAAGGGCCAAGGAGGCAGAGGTTGCAGTAAGCCAAGATCACACCACTACACTCCACCCTGGGCAACAGAGTAAGATCTCGTCCCCCCAAAAAAAAAAAAGACTGCTATTATAATATTGTCACCTACTTACCTAATCAAAGAGAAATCTTATGTAAATTTTTCAAAATAACAACTAATTCCTTACATTCTCTAGATCTATAATGTGTGTTCCTTCAATCTCCTTGCCAAAACCCCAAACTTAAATGGCCCTTCACACGATTTAGCAGCGCTTCATTGCTTTCTGAGTCAATTTACCTATTTCCACAGTAGCTATTTAAAATTATAATAAAATGTTGGCCAGGTGCGGTGGCTCACGCTTGTAATCCCAGCACTTTGGGAGGTTGAGGCAGGTGGACCACGAGGTCAGGAGATAGAGACCATCCTGGCTAACACGGTGAAACCCCGTCTCCACTAAAAATACAAAAAAAAAAAGCCGGGCGTGGTGAGGGCGCCTGTGGTCCCAGCTACTCGGGAGGCTGAGGCAGGAGAATGGTGTGAACCCGGGAGGCACAGCTTGCAGTGAGCTGAAACCGCGCCACTGCACTCCAGCCTGGGCGACAGAGTGAGACTCCGTCTCAAAAAAAAAAAAAAAAATTATAGTAAAATGCAAAAGTCAATAGTCCTTGAAACAATCCAAATAGGTTAGACTACAGTGCACTAACAGCTCCACATCTCAGGATTTAAAAATAAATAAATAAAAGTACATTTCTTCATTGTGAGTTGTCAGGGAGGCTGCTCACCCTGGTCATTCAGAGACCCTGGCTGATAAAGCATCTACCATCTCAAACATTCCCAGTCAGCACAACACAGGAAAAAAGAATACAGCAAAGCATGCTATGGTGCTGCAAGCTTCCGCCTAGCAATGACACACATCTCCTTGCATTTCACAGGCTAAAGTAAGTAATGTGGCCATGCTGAGTTCAAAATATTAGGAAAGTTAAATCCTACCTGCTAGGGTCTGAATGTTTGTATCCCCACAAAATTCTTATGTTGAAACCTTATCACCATTGTGATGATACAAGGAAGGTGGGGCTTTGAAGAGATGACAAAATCAAAAATCCATAGGTCCAAGGGAGCTCGTTTGTCCCTTCAATCATGTGAAGACAGAGAAGTGCCATCTCCGAGAAAGTGGGCCTCACCAGACACGGATCTGAGGTCACCTTGATCTTGGACTTCCCAGCCCCCATAACTGTGAGAAAAAAATTTGTATGGTGTATACGCTGCCCATCTGATGATTATGGCAGTCTGAACAGCCTAAGACACTACCATATGTATGGGGGAAAACGAAGTATCTACGAACAACCCTAACAACTACCACATTTCCATATAAGGCTAATGCTATCAGCTGTTCTCCACCTCCCACTCCTTCCTCCTACCTTCTCAGTCACCTGACATAACATTCTTTATTTTCATTTCAGCTTCTTCTCCAGCTACCACCACTTAACTCTCTCTTCTCATTCATAGCAAATTGTTTGAGAAGTGTTGGCTGCCTCCACTTCCTCACAACCCACTCATTAATGAACCTACCACATTCTAGTTTTCACTGTAACACTGCAATGAAGCCATTCTTGCTAAATCCGAAGAACTGTTCAGTTGTTATTTAACCTCTCAGTAGTCACCACTTAACACTTTTGACCTCTCCTTGGAACATTCTCCTCCTGTGACATCCAAAATTCTGCTGCGTTTCCTTGTAAGCTCCTCCAGCAGCAAAGTCCAAACTTATCACTGTTGACCTCTCCTTGGAACATTCTCCTCCTGTGACATCCAAAATTCTGCTGCATTTCCTTCTAAGCTCCTCCAGCAACAAAGTCCAAGGATCTTTTGCAAGCATCCCTTTTGCAGCACACCAAAATATTGGTATCTTTGAGGGGTTTGCAATAGGTCCTCTCTTTTTTACTGTAAGTGCTCTGGCTGGGTGATTTTTATCCACCACCATGAATTCAATTCCCATTTAGGCAAATGATTTTCAAGTCTATTTTATCATCAGCCCAGATCGAAGCTTCATTTCCATATATTCTGCTTCTCAAACATCTCAGTTTAGATATCACACAGGCATCTCATACATTCTCAAACATGAACATGTTATCTTCCTTCGAAAATCTCTTTCTTCTCCTGTTTCCTATTTCAATAAATAGAATTTCCCTTTTATCAAGAAATGTAGTCATCACTCTTGTCTCCTTTTCTCTCATTCCGCACACAACCAATTACCAAGTACTGTCTAGTCTGGCTCCTAAACAACTCTGGAATCCAAGTATTTTTCTTCATTCTCACTGCCACAGCTAATTTCAAGTCATCATTACCTCTCACTTTGACATCTGCAGAAGCCTCTTCTCCAGTCTTGCATCCCCACGTAAGCTATTCTCCACAGCATAGCCATAGCAATGCTTCTAAATATAAACCTCACTTTGTCACTCCCAAGATAAAAACCTTCAATTCTCCCCACCGATTTCAGGATCGAGTTCAGCTCCAGATTCTTTAACATGGCTTAAGAAGAGTCTTTAAGATTTGATCCTCACTTCCACTCTGGCCTCTATCCACTATTCCCCCACCCTGTGTATTCTAAACTTAGCCATACCAAGCTTTGAGTTCTCTGAATTTGCTGTGTTTTTTCATATGCTGGACCTTTACCAGTGCTGTTTAGCACTCGCCCTCTTCACTGGGTTATTTCCTATGATTAGCTCTTTAGTTTTCAGCTCACCCCAATATGCTAGTATAGCGCCCATTATTTCCCAGTTTATTGACTTCTTATATTACATTATAACTGCCTGATTTTCTGTCTGAATCTCCCACTGAGCTATGAGCAGTAGGATATATCAGGGACAATGGCTGTCTTATTCATCACTCTACCTTCAAAATCCAGCACAGGACCTACCTAACATGTAGTATTCACCAATAAATATTTGTTGACAAAAAATGACAGGTCACATATTGGAGAAACTTCAATAACTTGGCACTTCGTTCAGTAACATGTGCCATATTTTAGGATGATGATACTCCAATATATTTATTTTGTATTGCTTACATCAATAATAGTATTTCTATGTAAAATCATCAAAAGGTACATAATATGAAAAACATTTACAACATACTTAAGAAATCAACACCCAAACAGGAATCAAACATATAAGGCTTGTCTACTTTGGGCTTCTGCCATAATTATAATGGCATAGACATCAAATCAAAGAAGTCTCCATACTCAAGAAGTTTCTGTTTTACTAAGAAATCAGTAAAACACAGTATAAAGTTCCCTGGAATCATCTATTTACTGTGTCATGATGGAACCCTGTAAAAATCCAAAAACAAAGATTATGAACTATGTATACAAATGCTATGACGCTAACTCAACAGAAGTAACTTTTCAAGGAAAAGGGATACAGAGAAAAGGGAAGTAATACAGCCAGTACCCTCCCATTCCTTTTTAAAACCTTGCAGAATATTTTGTTTCTTACCCTTATAACACGTACCTTGAACACAAGAGACCGGCAGTAATGACTAAGACAAATAACTTCTTAAGTTGTTTCTCCTGAGTTACTATGGTATATAACACCTATGAAGTTCTTTGAAAACTACAGCTATGAACAAAAGTAGCTTACTGATTTAATTTATGGCTTTGTAGATTAGGTATTTGAAACAGGCAAAAATAATGAGTGTAAATTTAATTGCTATTTGACAGTCAAATAAAAGAACTTACACAGCTCAGCCACAATTAGTTTTTGTTATTCCCCACGGATCATATAACTCAATTAAATTGTTGAAAATTAATGTTATTTAGGCTTCTTTATAAGAAAGTTGTAATCAAATCAAAGCAAGACTGTTATCATGAGTCAACTTCTAAAACATAAAATTAGCTTTGATATATAGAGAAACTACCATAAATCATTCTATTACCATATTTTATATAATCTTAAAAATCTAGAAAGGATCTAAAAGTCTACTCTAGTAGTTTCTAGGCATTTTTAGAATCTAATAAAAATTATAGATATGCCAGAAAACACATTTATTCCATAAATGAAAATGTATGTAATTTCAGAGAACTAATGGGAAACTTTTTCTGCGTTTACCATGTTCAGAAATCCTGATCTTGTTCAACCCTCTCATTTTACATTTGAGGACAATTGCTGCTCCAAACGGTTAAGTGACTTTCCCAAGAACACAGAGTTTAAATCAAAGGAACTAGAATCCACATTTATTTATCTAGAATTTTTACAAGGTCCTTAACACTTTGTAAGTTACCATTTTATTTCACCCCTGTAATCCCAGCACTTGGGAGGCCAAGGCGGGCAGATCACTCGAGGTTAGGAATTTGAGGCCAGCATGGCGAACATGATGAAACCCCGTCTCTACTAAAAATACAAAAATTAGCCAAGTGTTGTGGTGCACGCTTGTAATCCCAGCTACTCCGGAGGCTGAGGCACGAGAATCACTTGAACCCGGGAGGCAGAGGTTGCAGTGAGATGAGACCATGCCACTGCACTCCAACCTGGGTGACAGTGAGAGACACTATCTTTAAAAAAAAATAATTAATTAACTAATTAAAAAAAGATCAGCTATAAAAAGACAGAGGAAAGAATCATGATAGTAATGAAACAGTATGAAAGTGGTGAAAGGACAGGGGATGGGGGCAGGGTAGGAGGGTAAGACCCTGACAGCATAAATTCTTCATAATGGAGCATGAGAATACAATAACACAAACTCTGGTATGAGGAAACCTTGTTTTTAGTCCCAGCTTTGTTATTTAGCCTGAAACCTGACTTTCCTGCTCTAACATTCTATAATGCAATATTTTGTAAAATCACATTCTACAGTTACTATTCTCTTATGATTTACACTATGTCCAACATCTAAGCATGCGACTCATGTGGCTGTCAATGGAAAGGCAAGCTGAATTCGAGTGCCATTAAGGGAGGAGACCACCCATCATATTGTCTTATGCCAAATTTCTGCCTCCAAAGAAAACAGAAATAAAAACTAAAAGGCAGAAATGAAATCCACAGACAGACAGCCCAGCGCCACACCCTAGGCCTGGTAGTTAAAGAACGACCCCTGACCTAATCGGCTATGATTACAGACATTGTAAGGAAAAGCACTGTGAAAATCCCTGTCCTGTTCTGTTCCATTCTAATTACCGGTGCAGGTGTGAGCAGCCCCCAGTCACGTACCCCCTGCTTGCTCAATCGATCATGACCCTCTCACATGGATCCCCTTAGAGTTGTAAGCCCTTAAAGGTAACAGGAATTGCCCACTCGGGGAGCTCGGTTTTTGGAGATTTGAGTCTGCTGATGCTCCCAGCTGAATGAAGCCCTTTCCTTCTACAATTCAGTGTCTGAGGGGTTCTTGTCTGCGGCTCGTCCTGCTACACCATCATGATAGTATTCGACCTTGATTCAGCCATCCTTCCTCCTCATAAATGCTTCAAGAGGAAAAATGTACAGGAAACAATGGCAAGAAACAGCACAACCACTCCACTTTTATGAGTATGAGAAAAACTTTTATTCCCCTTGAAAATTCTAAAAAACATGGACCAATCAGCATTCTCTCTTCCTTAAGGGAGGCCCCGTTTTCTTTTCCTTAAACTTAACTCACATGTTAACCAAAAGAATATTATTAAAATATAATACTCTAAAAATAAAAGTTAAATGACTCTTTGTATTTCATTTGGTATGCCTTTAAAATGAAAACACCTACCAATCAATCATAGGCACACACAAAAAAATAAATAAGTACATTAGGCCGAGCATGGTGGCTCACGCCTGTAATCCCAGCACTTTGGGAGACCGAGGCGGGCGGATCACGAGGTCAGGAGTTTGAGACTAGCCTGACCAACATGGTGAAACCCAGCCTCTACTAAAAATACAAAAATCAGCCAGATGTGGTGGCGTGCGCCTGTAATCCCAGCTACTCAGGAGGCTGAGGCAGCAGAATCACTTGAATCCGGGAGGCAGGGGCTGCAATGAGCAGAGATAGCCCACTGCACTCCAGCCTGGGTGACAGAGCAAGACTCCGTCTCAAAAAATAAAATAAAATAAAATAAAATAAAAAAGTACTTTTAAAAAGCATTCATATAGAAAACACATTGTATGCAGCAAATATACCTGAGGTATAAATTATTCTTCTACCCATTCCTTGGACTAACAATTTTTAAGGTACATATTAAATTTATTTCCAATCTTTTTCCTACAATTTTTTTGATTCACACATTATTTAACAGAGAGCTTCAATCCACTCAATAAAAACACTTATTTCACTAAAAGAAACACATGGAAAATTCTCTTCCAAACATGCACAGATGCTTTTTAATAGTGATCACTGAGATTCAAGGATCAGGGAGGGCTACATGTACCTCAACAATCTCCTACTGATATTTAATATCTAATTGACAAATAGCGTCGTATAGCTAGTTATTAAAACATAGGGTAGAAGGAGAATTCTGGAGTAAAACTGTAAACATACAAGTTGTACAATCATGGGCAAAATGCTTAATTCAACAACACCTCCCTTAGTAGAATGATTTTAGATACAAAATATCAGAAATCCAATTTGAAATGTCCTAAACAATAAGGAAGGTTATTAACTCACAAAGCAAGGAGTTGAGAGAGCAATTACAAGGCTAAGACATGTCATCAAGTACCCAGTTCTTCCCATTTTTCTATGCTGTTTTTTGCCCTCAGGCTTGTACTTTCGAGGTAATAAGATGGTTTCAGCAACCAAAGCATCACATTCTCATACACACACTCCAAAGACAGGATGAGAAAATTTCCCTTCCTTGTGTGCCCTCTGTAAAGAAGGAAACTTTCCCAAAGCCATGTACAACTGTATCATATACTCACTTCTAAAATAATAATTTGCAAGTTGCTGAAATAATGATGATCTTTAACTGATAGAAATTATTGCTTAGGGCTGTCAAGTGTCCCAGCTTCTCTCAATACTTAAACCAAACCAATCTACTGTCAGTAAAGACAAAAGTTAGACAAATAGTTTGTCACAACCATCAGGCAAAGATATTGTGAAAATTATATACGATTTGTCTTCGTTCGTTTGGGCTGCTATAACAAATTACCATAAACTAGGGGGCAACGGAAATTTATTTCTCACAGGTCTGGGTGCTGGAAGTCCAAGATCAGAGTTCCAGCATGGTCGGGTTCTGGTGAAAGCTCCCTTCTGGACTGCAGATTGCTCACATTGCTATCTTCTCAAAGAAGAAAAAACAATTAAAAATAAATAAAAAATAAAATAAAGTTAAAAATAACAGAAAAAAAGTTAAAAATAAAGTGAATTATTTACTGCTATATTTATTATTATGAAAATGTTGGTTAATCATGTAAAGATACCTACCAAGTTTGATATTTGAAAGTGAAAAATAAATTTTCTTTCCCCTTCATGTTACCATGAGAACTCAAGTACCTATAATGCAACAGAAAGGGCACTTCCTCACTTGGGAGAATGAGGACCAGAGAGCTCTCTGGGGTCCTATTTATAAGGGCACTAATCTAATTCATGAGGGCGGCACCCTGAGGACCTAATCACTTCCCAAAGGCCCCACCTCCTAATACTTTCTCACTCAAAGTTAGGATTTCAACCTATAAATTTTGTGGGAACATAAACATTCAATCTACGACAATAATCTAACTAAGTCAAATGCCTAGTATCCTGTCTGCTTGTTGTTTTATTTTTATTTTCCTGATATAATTTAAGCCTTATTATCGACCACCAAGTTCATTAAATTCAGTAAGTTATACTAAGGTATTTCATTCAATTTAGTATTTAATATGAATAGCAAAAAGATTTCACAATTTATGACCTTTAGTTTTACTGTAAAACTCCTAGAAACTAACTTGGCAATGGTTTGCTGTTTCCAAGCAGAGAAAACTCTGTACCAAAATATTTCCAAAAGTTGAGTCAAATCACAATGACAACCATGTTATGCCATTTCTAAAAATTATACTTCTAAAATCACAAATATTTCCATTAAATAAAATCAGTGCTACAACTTATTTAACCTGTACTAAAGTGCCCTTTCCATTACATTATAGGTACTTGAGTTCTCATGGTAACATCAAGGGGAAAGAAAATTTTTCACCTTCAAATATCAAACTTGGTAGGTATCTTTACACGATTAACCAAAATTTTAATAATAATAAATACACCATAAATAATTCACTATATTTTTAACTTTTTTCTGTTCATTAAATGACAACAAGATGCTATTCTATCTTAGACTTTTGTAACAGATTTCAACACATTCTCTAAACTTACTGTTGACCTTGTGCCTTCCCACATTAAAAAGAAATAGCGACAGGCCAACTGGGAGGCAGGCAGGCAGGCAGGCAAACAGATACCAACTACCATGAAAAAAATTATTCTTCTAGGCCAGGTGCAGTGGCTCATGCCTGTAATCCCAGCACTCTGGGGAGGCCGAGATGGGCGGATCACCTGAGGTCGGGAGTTAGAGACCAGCCTGACCAACATGGAGAAACCCTGTCTCTACTAAAAATACGAAATTAGCCAGGCATGGTGGCGTATGCCTGTAATCCCAGCTACTCGGGAAGCTGAGGCAGGAGAATCGCTTGAACCCAGGAGGCAGAGGTTGCAGTGAGCCAAGTTTGCGCCATTACACTCCAGCCCGGGCAACAAGAGCAAAACTCTGTCTCCCAAAAGAAAAAAGAAAAAATTATTCTTCTGAATAACATCTTTGAAGCCTTAATATTCAATCTATTTACATATGTCTTACTTATCTATGTAAAAAAAACAGTAATACTTGTTGTAAAATAGAAAGTCCATGTACAACTCCCCAAGAAATTATGTGAAGCCAGCATCCCTGTGTACTGTCTGCAAAATACAGGGTAAGAACTACAAAGCTGTATTATACCGGCAAGTGATTAGATAAAAACTGATGGGCCAGAATGTTAAAATTTGTTTTCCATAAAACAGCAATGAGAAAACAGATGGGCCACCAGATGCGGCGAAGGAAGGATCAAGAGTTCCCTTTCAGACATGCTCAGTTTGAGAAGCTGCAGAAATCTTGCCAAACAGATAGAAATAAAGACTGGATAGAGACCAGGAGAAATATCCATTTGTTACACACATACGCACATGCAAATATGTACATACACACACTGTTATATAACAAATAAACCTTTGTTTATGTACTTGTTTTCCAGCTGGGGAACACATTATTCCTACACTTAACCAAAAGTAAATTTTCTATCCTGGTAGGATTAGCATGATACTCCAGGAGGAATTCTTATGGAGATGAGCAATTTATAGTCTGATATGCCAAATATCAGAGATATCTGATAGTCTAAGATAGTCTGATATGCCAAATAAATGCTGAAGATCACTGAAATAATCTACAGCAGTCACAGGCATAACAGACCACACTCACATCTAAAATCGATGAATATGTAGGGCTAAAGAGGGAGATAATGAAAAAGTAAATGCAGCAAAAGGTTAAGAGTTGATTACTCTTTAGCTTGAGTTATGTTTCCACTCTTTCCCCTTCTCTGTGCCCTATGTGTGGAAGAGGGCACATATATGGGACTAAACATGCTGGTGGTGCATGTGGAGAAAAATACCCTGAAAATGTTCTGTTTTGACCAAGCTCCTATTTCTTACGTGGACAGACAATTCCTCATGGGTTTCTAACATAACTTGCTAACGCAGGGACTGACTGACTTGTTCTGGACCATCTTTTCAAGGATATTTGCATATAGCACATAGTCAAAGAAGACAGAGTCCCCCTCCAGAAAAATGAGTGTTTACTTTTGGAGTTTAATAAAGATAACGTCTCCCTTTAGAGAAGAGGTCAAAGAAGTGTACTGCCCATTTTTAAAGACCTTGGTTTCTTAAATGCAAGGTTTCTCTCCTGCAGTGTAATTCACTACATGAGTGGGCATCACCTAGACCCCCTCATGTTGCTCAATGTGAACTGAAGCTCCAGGAACCAGTACAAATGCTGGGTAATAAACTATCTATTGCTGTGGACATTAGTTGCTTTAAAGGAAGTAATATTTAATAGTTACGACAGTAATACTGACCACCAAGATAGATGGTCCAGTTATAACTCAGCCTCTAACTGTACGACATCAGGCATATGACAAACTCTCTGAATTTTAGTTTCCTTGTTTTAAAATATAACACCTACATCTTAGGTATTATGTATACATGTGTGTAACACATAATATGCATGTAACATGTAAAATATAGAACCATATGTACATAAAGACTATTCTATTGCTATAATAAACTATCCTTCATCTGTGACACAAGAATCCCATGTCTTCTGCCATCATCCATGACACTATGGCATTCCTGACAAGCAGCTTTGGCTATTTCCAATCACGCTTCAAGGGGTGGTCATACATATAATCTAACCTAAGTGAAATCACATTGCCTGCACCTATATATTCCGTGCATATATGCATACATATCAGTGCATAACTACCATGATTTCCTGTGTTATCACTGCAAACTTTTTCTTCCACTTAAGTTCTTTGCTTAAAGGTAACATCCATTGCTTACCTCCCTCCTCTCCCCTTTTATCATTTGCTAAGATAGTAAAGTCTCTGTTTCACAGCTGTGCCACGAAAACTAACTGGATATTATACATCCCAATATAAAATGCACTTAAAAACATTAATGACATACAGAAGTTATGTCAAAGGCAATTGAAATATGTTTTATTTAGTCAAACAATTGATCGCTTAGAAAATATGAGCTGTTCAATTTTTCATATTGCATATTCATTATTACCTACACATCATGGCCTATTAGCTACTCATATTCTTTGCAGATAAGATAAATTAATTATTATAACAGCTGCTTTTGATGATGGCACAGTCAATAAGTGTACTGGAAATAATTACAGAATTGGAGCTCTTTTCACATTATCAGAAGAGGTCATTATAAATTAAAACAATTCTAAATGAAGCTGATTAACTGATAAGTGTTAATGAAGTTAGAAAGAGAGAAACTGTCAAAATAAAAGAAACACAAGACGCACTAAATAGGCAAATGATACACTACTAAAAAGCCAAAGTCTCCCAGAAACTCACATCACTTAACATCAGTGAGGATTCAAAAATCAGTTTTTAATGACTATATTCAATGTAATTAAGAAAAGTGACTATACAAATTTCCAATCTTCTTTGCCTATTCACTTAACTCTCTCAACCACATTCTCCGATAGGGAATATAACAAAACATTGTTTTTAATGAATGAAAATGTCTTCACGAAGAAGCATATGTGTATGTGTATAAACATATACATAATACATACACACACACACACAGAAATCCATGGGATATCAGCAAGTCTTCTATGATACAAAATCTCTTCCTGGGAAATTTTCAAACAACGTAAGAGAATTTGGAATTCTCGGTGTTTCATGATAAGCAATAGACTATTCCAGAGACCATATAATTTATTATTATAAAGTTAGTTTCTTTAGCAAAAAAAAAAACCAATTCAAAAAAATCTTACCGCATTTCAGGATCTCATTATACTAATGCTTTCATTTAAATGAGGAATACATAGTAACAGCTACCACTTAGTGACCATTTGTTATATCCTACGCATTGCACTAAGCATTTTATATACAGTCTTTATATACATATAGTTATATATTTTACATGTTACATACATGTATACATAATACCTGAGATATGGGTATTATATTTATATTTTAAAGCAAGCAAACTAAAATGCAGAGAGTTTGTCGTTTGCCTGATGTCATAAAATTAGAGGCTGAGTTGTAACTGGATCATCTATCTGTCTGACTTAAAAATCCATCCATGGTGGTATTACTGTCATAACTACTAAATATTACTTCCTTTAAATCAACTAATGTCCATTCCTGATTGCAGGCTCAACTTAAGACTTCAATTTGGCTTCCCCTCTAGAAGGAAGAAAAACACTGTTCATGCTAAATCAACTACTCTGGTACATATGTCAATAATATTTATTACATTAATAGTAAATTAAGTTTCAACTGCTACACTTTCAGGTTCCATAGTGCCAAATCTTATCATAGGCATCAGGTTTTAAAGTCAGCTAGACAGAAAGAGACCACATAATGTCAAAATAACCCTGGGCTATCACTAGGAAAATACCACATTGGTGACCAACCACACTTTCCAATATAGCGTGTTTCCCTTCCATTATTGGAAGAGATCACAGTTTGTGAACTTAGTGAGTACCAGATATGGAATGGCCTGTATTTCAGAGATACGCATGCTTATTGAGTAAAGTATCAGAACACCAAGTATTTAACAAACTATAGAAATGATCCCTGAAAGTACAGTCTTGAAAACATCAACTATTTAAGCTCTTACTTTGCTCTTCTTTTCCTTCAGTAAAATACACATACACTGTAATACTGTCATACAGTGAAATCAAGTGCTCCTACTTAGGAGAAATAAAACTAATTTGCAAGAAAAACTTTTTTAATCCTCAACAATGTTCTCCCTAATTTTTCATTTTAAAAATATATTTCGAGAAAAAATTTTAATAGAAACATGTTACTGTAATTCAGATTTAATTATACTAAATCCACAAATGTTTTCACATATTAAAGTCATCTTATTATTGGAGATACTCAGATGCTGTAAACATGTACACTTTTTAGATTTTTTTTTTCCCCTTGTAAACGAAAAACAAAAATGTAAGCACCCTCCGACCTCTGCCCCAGCCATCTGAAAGGGCCCCTCTTCTCCACCAAGGGCATATTCCAAAGCTAACCTGAAAAACCACTTCAGGCGACGATGGGAAAAGTGAGCCAGACATGCTCATTATACCCTCCTTCTTCTTGGAATTCAGGAAAAGCCAATCAGCATTAACAGCAACACAGACCTTAGGTCTGATAAGAAACATTTACAACCTATTCTCTCTGAACTCTGCCACCTGGAGGCTTCATCTGGCTAATAAAACCTTGGTCTCCACATTCCTTTCCATTATAACAATTCTTTCAACCAAGTGCCAATCAGAAAATTTTTAAATCTACCTATGACCTGGATGCCCCTCCCCCTTTGAGTTGTCCCACCCTTCCAGATCAAACCAATGTAGACCTTACATGTATTGATCAATGTATTATGTCTCTCTAAAATGTATAAAAGCCAGCTGTACCCTTGGGCACCTGCCATCAGGACCTCCAGAGGCTGTGTCACCAGTGCATCCCTAACATTGGCAAAAAAAAAAAAAAAAAATTGATTGAGATCAGTCTTAAATACTTTGTCACACCCTTCAAATGAAAATTGGCGTGGTCCTAGGGATGATCCTAGGAGATAAAACATCACAATTTCCATGGAGTTCTTCATCATCTTCTATTGCCCTTTGCTTTGGTAATCCACAAAAAAAACTGTCTACTTTTTCTTCACTCTTCTACCTTTCTCGTGAACTACTAAATCTAAAACTCTTGGAACATGGTATACAAATACCAAGTGCTAAAAAACATATCATTAATTTATATTTGTAAATACAATTTCAGTTTAACAGTGGTTCTCTAAATCCCTTAGCAGAACTTCACCAATAATTTCATATGGCCTACTTTCACGTTAAAATTTAAAAGCTGAAGAGAGGTACATTAGTTAAAATTGAACACACAATATTTGTTTCAGACTAAGAATAAAGAGAAAGGGAAACAATTACTCTGCATATGACGGTATTTTTTCACTGTCTCTACCCAGCTATTAAAATTTTGTTAATATCTTAAACCCAATTCAGATTTTGAGCCCTGTGTAGGTGTACAACTTAACCAGGAAAAACTATCTTCAATTATGTAAGCAGATAACTCTCACCAAAATGGTCCACAATTAGAAACCCTAGTCACATTCCCGAAATAACTATTTTTGCTGAAGCAGCTAGATCAACTATCCATGATGGATAATTAGAACTTACAAACACTCCAACTACTTTAAATACAACCAGTCACTTCAAATCTCAACCTCTTCAAAGTTAATGGTGGATTAAGATTGAAATCAGATTGAATGAACTTCAGAAATAAATCCACATAAAATAAATGGCAGGTTATTTTCACAAGTATACACTGAGTTCAACATAAAGTAAACATACAGGATAACTTAAAACACATTCTCAATATGTTCTGTTGTACTTGCACGAAATAAAAAATACAAGCTTATTCTCACAAGTATACACCGAGTTCAACATAAACAAAAATAAACATACAGAGTAACTTAACACACACTCTGCACAGGTTCTGTTGCTTCTTGAAATGGGTAATGAAGGGAGCAGAGTAAGAAAATAAGGAAAACATATTTCCTGCAGGCTTATAAATACTTCTAAAGGGTATTTTCACATCCAACACACCCCTTTTAGTGACACCATTGCTCTAAGCTGGGCTTCCAGCTGGGAATAAAAGCGCCCAGGGTCTGAAAGGTGTGAGGTGCTCAGAAGCAATCAAGAACACGCTTTGCCGTCGTTTTTCAAGTCAGAACCCTGCTAACTCCACGTCCCGGAAACGCCCCAGGGCCTCCCACCCTCGCGGCTCCCGCCCCACCGCCGGCATCGCCCACGCCGGCGGCCAGGCTGCCTAGCAACACGGCAGTGCTGCCTGGCAACGCGGCCCACCCTGGCCCGCCCCCGCCCACAGGGGAAGGCCAAGGGGATCCATTCTACCTCCTTTTTCTTCTGTCCTCCCCCGAGCTGGATGCAGAGGAGCAGCAGCAGGAGAAGGAAGGGAAAGCTCCCGGTGGGCAGGTACCGCAGCCGCCGCCCCGCTTGCCTACGGCGTGAAGGAGCGCCCCGGGCCCCCATCGCGGCAGGGCAGTGTCTCCTCCACGCGCGGTAGCCGTGCGCGCCCAGCTCCTACCGCGCACCACGCCTGCCCGGCCAGCCTCCGGGAGCCCGCTGGCTGGGCCCTCCGGGGTGGCAGCGGCTTTGCGAGGGACCCGGGCCGCGACCGAGGACGCAGAGGAGGAGACTGACAGAGCATCCGGTTCACCGGGAGAAGACCTGGGAAGGCGCGGGATGGGGGCAGGAAGTGGGCGTGGCGAGGGAGCCAGGCTTCGGGGGCGCGGCGTGCGCTCCCGCCCGGAGCTTGCCTTTCCCGGACCCGCGCTGAGGAGAGGGGTGGTCCTTTGGCCCTGGGACCTCAATCTGAGGCCATCCTGCTACTGAACCCAATTACTGGGTAGTCCAGCACTTTACCTGGGGCCTAGCACAGAAAGACCTGAATGCCTTCTTGGATGAAGAAGGGGAAGCTTTGGGGAATGACAACCTGGCCCCTGCGGTCCCCAGCAATCTCTATTCCCATTGAGATCATTATTAGGAACACAGCTCTTCTCCTTCAGAGCCCTGGGAAACCATCTAACATACTCCAGAGTCCCCCGACGCACAGAAGCCGCCCCACAACTTCACAACTGTTCCTTCCAGCCCCGCTGGAAGGCCTGAGGCACAACCTAGACTCCACTTCATTCAATGACTCATTCAGCATCCATGGAGTGCATAAGTACAGAGCACCGTACTAGCTACTTCTAATATAAAAACGAATAGACTTACTTCAATTTCTATTCTGTGAATATTTTAAGAACCATAGCAGACTGGACATGGTGGCTCATGCCTGTAATCCCAGCACTTTGGGAGGGTGAGGCAGGTGGCTCACCTGAGGTCAGGAGTTCGAGACCAGCCTGCCGTACATGGGGAAACCCCCCATTTCTACTAAAAATACAAAAATTAGCCGGGCATGGTGGAGCGCCTTGCAGTTCCTCTACTTGGGAGGCTGAGGCAGGAGAATGGCATAAAGCCGGGAGGCAGAGGTTGCAGTGAGCCGAGATCACTCCACTGCACTCCAGCCTGGGAGACAGAATTAGACTCTGTCTCAAAAAGAAAAAAAAAAGAACCATAGCAGCAGACTGTATGTTGAACGTTTGATATGGGCCTGATCTGTTCTAATGCATCATGGTTTTTATTACTCTATCTAGAGATTTCTTCACTTGTGCCATGAACACCTTTGGTAATGTCATAAAACCTGTAGACGCAGTCTTAAAATAGCACATATTTCTAAATGCATGAAATTAAATACATAGGATTAGCCAGGCACAGTGGCTCACACCTGTAAACCCAATGCTTTGGGAGACCTATGCAGGAGGCTTGTGTCCAAGAGTTGGAGAGCAGCCTGGGCAAGATAGTGAGACCTTGTCTTTACGAAAAAAAAAAAAAAAATTAACAGCTGGGTATGGTGGGGAGTACTTGTAGTCCTAGCTATTCCAAGACTGAGGCTGGAAGGATCACTAGAGCCCAGGAGTTTGAGGTTACAGTGAGTTCTGATCATGCTACAGCACTCCAGCCTGGGAGACAGAGCAAAACCCTGTCTCCAAAAATATATACAGAATATAAAAATATTATATATATAATACTTAAGGAATATATACGTATAATTGTTCAAGATATCTGCAACAACTTATTGAGTATGAAAATATCTTTAATTTCTATAGGAAACAAAGTTGTAGGTACTGATAATACTACTGTGGTTTGTTGCCTGCCTTTATAATTCAAAGAAACGAAACTGTTGTGAGGTTAATAGACATAAAGTTACAATTTTTTCAATACAAAGTTCACAGATGCAGAAATTTCATGGACTCCAGATTAAGAACGCTTGCTCCACAACAACCCTATCAACTAGGTTCCACGGTTAACGATTTTCAGATAAAGAAATTAAGGCCCAGAAACAATTTGAACGTTGACAGTCTGGCTCTACAGCCATGCTTATGCTAGGATGCCTTTGTTAAAGGAGTTTACAAATATATCTCACTTTTCTGTAATGGAAGCTTTTGATTTCCCACTATTATGTGAACATTTTGCCTGAATTATCACTCCTGTTAAAAACTTTAGACAAAATAAACTTTACACCTTATTTCAGCAAAGAGCAATTCATAAATCTGCAGCACTCTGAAACAAAAGTGTTCAGAAAGCTCAGCTCCAGTGGCCTGAGAGCAAGCTTCAATAGACTAAACATAAAAACAAAGTAAGGAAATTACCTGATTGGCTACAGCAACGTTTGCCTTATTTGGTCATGGTGTAATAAGGCATTTACCTACATGGCTGTGGTCTGATGGGAGGTCCCTAGTTGTATAACCAGTCATCCTGTTGGCTGTTTGTGATTGCCTGAGGCTGGTGGGTTTTAATAAGTCAGTTACAAGAACTGTTTCCAAGATAAGTTCCTATGTGCGTACAAAAGAGCTCCACTTACACAACCACCCCAGGCTAATTGGCTCTTGCGTATTTTTGCTTTAACACTCCTAAACAATGGCTCCTGGCTTTTTCCTTGAGACATAAAAATAGCCTCAACTTTTGTCTGTTCGGAGACAAGTAAATTTATTATCTTTATCAGTAAAATATTGACATCTAGATATACTCAACATAATCACAACTCATCATCTTTCCCTTTCTCTCCCCAACTTGTCGTAATTTCTTTATCGTAAGCAATGGTACTTCGATCCTTCTAATTACCAATTTTCAGAGCCTCAGAGCTGTCTTCCATTTTCCCATCCTCCCCAAACACGCTGCCTTTATATTCAGTTTCCAAGTTACGCTCCCTCCACAGGGTCCTAGGAATTTGTTTTCTGTCTTCCATTTTGTAACTCTAGCATTCATTAGAAACACATGAGATGTCATTATCAGTTGACCCTCCTTCCCTGACTTATGTTGATGACAAGACTCAAACTCTGTAAAATGTTCGAAGAGATTTATTCTGAGCCAAATATGAGTGACCTTGGCCAGTGACACAGCCTCAGGAGGTCCTGAGAACATGTGCCCAAGGTGGTAGGGGTGCAGCTTGGTTTTACATATTTTAGAGAGGCATGAGACATCAATCAAATACATTTAAGAAATGCATTGGTTTTGTTCAGAAAGGCAGGACAACTTAAAGTGGGGTGGAGGGGAGCTTCCAGGCTATGGATAAAATTAAACATTTTCTGACTGACAATTGGTGGAGTTTATCTGAAAACCTGGGATCAGTGGAAAGGAATGTTTAGGTTAAGGTAAAGGATTATGGAGACCAAGTTTTATTATGCAGAGGAATCTCTTAGACAGCAGACTTCAGAGAGAGAGAGAGCAGGTTGTAACATGTTTCTTAAGAGACCTAAAAGGGTGCCTGGCTCTTAGTTGATTATCTTACTGGATCTGCAAAGAAAGGAAGAAAAACAAAGGGGGAAGGGGATTCTGTATAGAATGTGGATTTTTCCCACAAGAGACTTTGCAGGGCAATTTCAAGGTATGGCAAGGAAATATTTTTTTTTTCCTTGTCTCATACTATTATGCCAGAGTCAGAATGAAAAGTAAGTCATGATATACAGGGTCAAATAAAATCCATCTGATGAGAATTTATGGTTTGTAGGGCATGACTCCCCAGACACCTTAGAAGGAATTTGGGCAAGACAGAAAATCAGAGCTTAGTCCTCACTTAAAATCTCACCAACCTCCCATACAGGCATAATGCGAGACTCCTTAATCCTGCCTTCCTGCATTCTTTTTTTTTTTTTTTTTTTTTTTGAGACGGAATCTTGCTCTGTCACCCAGGCTGGCGTGCAGTGGCACAATCTCAGCTCACTGCAACCTCCGCCTCCCAGGTTCAAGCTCTTCTCCTGCCTCAGCCTCCCGAGTAGCTGGGAGTATAGGCACCCGCCACCACGCCCGGCTAATTTTTGTGTTTTCAGTAGAGATAGGGTTTCACCATGTTGTCCAGGCTGCTCTCGTACTACTGACCTCAGGTGATCCACCCACCTCGGCAACCCAAAGTGCTGGGATTACAGGCATGAGCCACTGCGCCCAGTCCTCTTGCATTCTTTTCTTGGTAAAGTGTCTGGAGTGATCCTTTTAATACATAAATCAGTGTAAAGTATTATCTCTGTCCTCACCAGCAAATGCAAAATCTTCCATGCCCTCAGGACTTTACATTACCTTCTACCTGGCAACCTTTCCTAACATCATTTCCTATTTTTCCTCTGCTTTCTCATGCTGCTCCAGCAAGGCTAGCTGTCTTGCTTTCCCAAATATGCCGTGCAGACTCTGTCTCTACACTTTGTACTGCTGTTCCCTTTGTTGGAACCCTTTTTGCCTAGATCAGTGGTGTCCAATCCTTTGTATTCCCTGGGGCACACTGGAAGAAGAAGTGTTGTGGGCCACATATAAACTAATGATAGCTGATGAGCTTTAAAAAAGTTGCAAAAAAACTCATGTTTTCAAAAAGTTTATGAATTTGTATTGGGCTGCATTCAAGGCCGTCCTGGGTTACATGCAGCCCGCAGGCCACGGGTTGGACAAGTTTGACCAAGATAGATGCTCACGGGATGCATTTCATCACTTTATTCAGGTCAAGGCTCTGATCTCCCAACACGTCATCTCCTAGTTTCCCAAACCTCCCCTTCTTAAAACTCCTTACCCTTGACACGCACTCTCCTTAACTTTTTATAGTACTGCTACTATCACTTCCTGACATGCTATTGTTTCATTTATTTCTAGTCTTTCCCCGTTAGGATGCAAACTCCATGGGACAGAGGGTATGTATTCATACTGTCTAGAATAGCGCTTGCTTTATCTTTTCAATAGCATCCATCACTAGCTGACTCAAAGTCAATCCTCTGTTCACCTGACACCAATGCATATCTGATTGCTTCCTCTGCCCTATAATTGTTTGTCTTTTCCCATTAGAATGTAAGCTCTAGGATGGTAGAAACTTTGTTTTCTGCACCTTTTAGTCCACACTATCCAGAATACAGCACTTGTTGAATGAGTAGATGAATCCACCCATTCTGTTTATTCCCTAAAGCACAGCACTAATCATGTCATTCTCCTTATTCCAAAGATAGTCAGTGACACTCTACTAGGTTCAAAAGGAGGTCCAAACTCTTGAAAGAGATTTACAACTAACCCAAATTCTTTACCCTTGCTTTAAAACATAAGACTTCAAACCGGAGTGCACAAAGACCTTCCAAGAACTATATAGTCTCAATGGTTTTACAAGAATTAATTTCCAGAATCTAACCTGCTATATATCATTCCATTTATTTGAATATGTTTTTATATTTTTAAAAAGTTATCATACAAACAGTGATAATTTACTTAACACATGAAACCAATTTCAGAAATGTTAAAGCAAAATAATATGGCCTGAGAAGGACTCCATACTCCTATATTTGAGTCCTTGTGGATGAACTGTAACCTAGCTTAATAGACAAAATTGAAAACCTAACTTAATAGTATGCCTGTAACAACGGCTGAGTATTGGCCAATCCCAGCGGCCATACTTCAACCACTCATAGACTGCTGAATGTTCAAACTGCGTTCAAATAAGCCAAACACCGAGCTGTAACCAATCACTGTTTATGTACCTCACTTCTGATTCCTGTACGTCACTTTAACTTTTTTGTCTATACATTTTTTTCTGACCATGAGGCACCCCTGAGGTATCTGTGAATCTGCTGTGATTCTGGAGGCTGCCCGATTCACGAATCGTTCATTGCTCAATTAAACTCCTTTAAATTTAATTTGGCTGAAGTTTTTTTTTTTTTTTTTTTAAAGACCGAGTCTCGCTCTGTCACCTAGGCTGGAGTGCAGTGGGGTGATCTCGGCCACTGGCAAGCTCCGCCTCCCAGGTTCATGCCATTCTCCTGCCTCAGCCTCCCGAGTAGCTGGGACTACAGGAGCCCGCCACGAAGCCCGGCTAATTTTTTTGTATTTTTAGTACAGACAGGGTTTCACCGTGTTAGTTTGGATGGTCTCGATCTTCTGACCTTGTGATCTGCCTGCCTCGGCCTCCCAGAGGGCTGGGATTACAGGTGTGAGTCACCGCGCCCAGCCCGGCTAAAGTTTTTATCAGATATTTTAACCATGAGAAATTTAACCCTAGTTTTGTATAAACCTAAATATTGTGCTGATATTATTTCTATAGTATGAAAGTAAATTCTACGGACTCTTTAAATAATGCCAAAAGTTATTATTTTATCTTGCAACTAAGATCTTTCCATTTTATCTCATAATTATAGTAATAAGGCTGTGAATGAAAAATAAATCTTGAGGCCCCAAACTCACTAAACCAAAGGGAAAAGTCAAACTGGGAACTAGGTCACACACACCTGCCACTCATGTTGATCCTGACAAAGCAAGAACATCACCATCTTGGATAAGCACTGCCATTCTAAAGTTCCCCTTGATCAAAAACCGCCTAAATCCAACCCAAAGGCCATCAGCGTAATGGCTAATGTCAGCCATCACCATAAACCACAAATGACACCTCCAACCAGAAACTTTCCAACCGTGAGATAAACCCCTCCCCGACCACAGACATGCCAGCCCCGAGAAATCTCCCCACTGACTGGAGAGATGTCAGCCCCAAGATAACCTCCCATCTGGCCAGAGACATTTCAACCCCGCAGTAAACTTCTCAACACAGAAACATTCAGAGCCTTCTCTCGCCCTGAAACCTTAAATACTCTTAGCCTGTAAGAGACAGTGCTCCTGACTGAAGCTGGCCAGAAGCCCCTCTCATGTTTTTTCTCCAAAATCAACCTACCTTTGACTGTTGAGCTGCTTTTTATGTTTCTCTCTTCTTTAACTCTTACAGTTCCAAAATAAGACAGCAACAAAGATAAAAAGCTACATACCTCCCTCACAAGGTGTCCACAGGGAAATTCCTTGTAGACCTTAAGATCTTTACCCTAAAACAGGTCTGTTGAATTTCACCCTAGCAATATAAATTGATAGTCTATCTTCACAGGTATTAGACAAAGGACAGAACTCAAAGTCATCCCTCTGTTCACCTGAGACAAATGGATATCTGATTGCTTCCTCTGCCCTATATTTAGGTTATGTAAAAATGCAGATTCACTTAGCTAGACAACAGCATAAGTGACTATTCCTCTACCCCTCTGTATTAATCAATTTTCATGCTGCTGATAAAGATATACCCAAGACTGGGAAGAAAAAGAGGTTTAATGGACTTACAGTTCCATGTGGCTGGCGAGGCCTCACAATTATGGCAGAAGGAGGAGCAAGTCACATCTTACATGGATGGTGGCACGTAAAGAAAGAGAACTTGTACAGGGAAACTCCCATTTTTAAAACTATCAGATCGGGCTGGGCGTGGTGGCTCATGCCTGTAATCCCAGCACTCTGGGAGGCCAAGGCAGGGGATCACCAAGGTCAGGAGTTCAAGACCAGCCTGGGCAGCATGGCAAAACCTTGTCTCTACTAAAAACACGAAAATGAGCTGGGCATGGTGACAGGCACCTGTAATCCCGGCTACTCAAGAAGTGGAGGCAGGAGAATCTCTAGAACCTGGGAGGTGGAGGTTGCAGTGAGCGGAGATCGCGCCATTGCACTCCAGCCTGGGCAACAAGAGCGAAACTGTCTCTAAAAACCATGAGATCTCATAAGACTTATTCATTATCACGAGAACAGCACAAGAAAGACCTGCCCCCGTGAATCAGTTTTCTCCCACTGGGTCCCACCCACAACACATGGGAATTATGGGAGCTACAGATGAGATTTGGGTGGGGACACAGAACCAAACCATTATCACCCCCTCACATGTAAACTGTGAAAAGCTAATCAAAGACTCAAAAGAATACAAACTTTTGTCTCTTATCTGCCCACACCCTTTTTAAACTTCTTACTCTCTCCCCAGTACCTGCCCTTTTTACTTTAAATATTGAGGATCCCAGACCGTCTTCAGAAAAACATGGACCATAGTTTTTCCTGTGGATCTATGGTCTTTCCTGGGCTCATCTTAACTTTGGCAAATAAACCTCCTAAAATGATTGAGACTTGCCTCATTTTCTTTGATTTACATAATGTACTTCTCAGCCTCCACAATTGTAAAGTAAATGAAACACACTATTTTTCTTTTTTTAAACAATGTTTAAAAATGAATGTTTACGCTAGTTATTCCCAGTGTTCATGTATATCAAGAAAATGAATTTTTTGATCTGTTATTCTTTAAAATTTCCCAAGTCCCAGAAAAAGAAAGGCACAGGAACAGAAACAGCAAAAGTAAGTCAACAGGAGCCAAGTTCAGATAAATATTAAATTATCAGTATACTAAGCTAGTTATCTCCTATCTGCAAGGAAAAGAAAAAAAAACTTAGGTGCATTTGACATATATACACACAAAAAAGAGTAAGTCACTGACAATTTTATCAAGCCATATAATTAAGAAGCCAGGGATTATTGAACCCTGAAGCAAAATGGAAGTGGCATCTTCTACCTGAAATAAAATAATTTCTTTTATAGACAAGACAATTTCATGACAGTTTCTTTCCTTTTTCTTTGATGGTAACTATCAGATAAACATCTTGCTAATGTCAAAGTTTCCCCAAGTAATCAGTACAATTCCAGATTATCTCTAGGAAATTTAACCAGTCAGAAGGTAAGTATACCGTATAATTGAGAAAACATGGAGGAAATGTTACAGGCAGAAGGTATCTTAGTTACATAGCACCAAAATACATTAACAGTGGAAGTTATCTGAGTTACATGTGGCAAATTCATACAGGTCTGCAACAACCTCAATTCTTGCCTTCTCAGAAGAAAGCATGAGGGGCATTCAACTGAGGCGCATAAGGCAGAAGAAGAGACCAAGGCAAGTTTTAAGGCAGGAGTGAACGTTTATTAAAAAGCTTTAGGCTGGGCACGGAGGCTCACGCCTGTAATCCCAACACTTTGGGAGGCCGAGGCAGGTGGATCACCTGAGGTCAGGAGTTCGAGACCAGCCTGGCCAACGTGGCGAAACCGTGTCTCTACTAAAAATACAAAAATTAGCCAGGCACTGTGGCGGGTGCCTGTAATCCCAGCTATGCGGGAGGCTGAGGCAGGAGAATCGCTTTAACCCAGGAGATGGAGGTTGCAATGACCACCATTGTACTCCAGCCTGGGAGACAGAGCAAGACTGTGTCTCTAAATAAATAAATAAATAGCTTTAGAGCAGGAATGAAAGGAAAGGAAAGTACACCTGGGAGAGGCCCAGGCAGGCATCTTAAAGGTCAAATGCCCCTTTGACTTTGAACCTAGGATTTTATTTGTTGGCCTGCTTCTGGCAACTTGAGCTCCTTTCCCTTGATTCTTCCCTTAGGGTAAGCTGCCCGCATGCACAGCGGCCTACTAGTGCCTAGGAGGTGAGCACACACAGTGTGTTTACTGGAGTTATACACATGCGCACCTGAAGCTTTCTTCCCTTTTCCAGTGGAATGCCCCCAGAAGGTCATACTGAAGCAGTGTTTTCTGGGGTGACACCCGAGCTTCGTCATCACATGCCAAGAAGATTAAGGACACGGACACACAAGGACTGAGTTTACGGTCAGGAGCTGCTCAGTTCTTTCTCACATTGGGCATAATTATCTTTATTTCCTAATTTAAAAAAGTCAGAAGACTCTTGTGAGGATGAAATTAAACAATACATATAAAAAACTTATTACAAACCTCAGAATAGATACACACTTAATATGTGCTAGTGTTATTATGAGCATTTACTATTACATTGAAAATATGTTTGTTTCCATCCTGGTGAATGATAAACACTTTGAATAGAGGAACTATGATTGATTTGTCTTTTTAATCCCTGCTCTAATCATTAGACTGTTTAGAAGCATGCGCCCTGGAGCTGCATTCCTTGCTCTGTCTCTTACTAGCTGTGTGACCTCAGGCAGATTATTTCACATCTCTGTGCTCAGTTTCTTTATTTGTAAAATGAGGATAATAATGGTACCATGAAGATGAAGCAAGTGAATACATGCGAAGTCTTTAGCATCTAACACATTATAAATGCTACATATTAACTCCCATTATGATAGTAGCTGTTCTAGAAATATTTAACCAAATTTCAGACATGAACTTATCCACTATGCCAGACACTAGGGTAAACACAGGAGTAGGGGCAAGAAAGAAATGATAGGCAAAGTCCTCATCCGAGAAAATGCACAGATATTCAGTGTGTTTCCTTTAGAGAAGCAAGCAGATCAGTGACTTGTCAAAGTGTCCTTATAGCTGCTGTGTGGACAACAGACTACCAGAGAGCAAAGATGTAAGCAGAGACTTCAGCCCCATATTCCAGGTACTGTATATGATGTAATACAGGAGTGTAAAAAAACTTTTTCACAGAATTACTATACATATGGCAACCTGTATTCTACAGAAGACATTATAAGAGGAAAATCCCTAAATGCTCCAAAAACACAGTTTGAAAACCAATGGCTGGAAATATTAGGCATTTATATTTAATCCTAGCCATTTTTCTAAACATATTGATACGTTAGATAGTGCATCTAAGTAATGTTAGTATTTTTCAAACAGTTGGCTATTTAAAGCAAATTTTCTATAATGACTGTTTTCTAAAAATATTCTAAAGTGAAACTAATTTTGTATATTACGATAAATTTCATTCAATTATTTTTAAACTGTATCTTAAGTGAAATTTCAAATTGCTATGTCTATGTAATCAACAGTAATTAAAGTATTGTAATAATATTGATAAACCTCAACTTAATGCCATTTTCCATATAAAAAACTTTGCCCTTTTTTCATGTAATTTAGTAGCATTTATCAAAAGCCTTTGCATATGATCTTTTCATTGTTGTTTGATTTCTGCCCTAGAATTTCTATCAAAGCCAATGTAAATTTATATTTGAAACACAGTATTAGGGAATTGCTTAGTAAAAGATTTACTAAATGGAATTATGGTACTGAACAGCATGCACCTGTGCGATTGCATTTTAGAACTTGTGTTTGTGCTTCAGATATTTAAAGAAAAAAACAGCATATGATTTGGTTATATTGAACATTTGGTTATCTCAAGCAAACAGTATGTCACTTACTTGTTTAGCATGTTCTATGTATCAGGAAAGGTCAGTGGAGTAGGTGGTAGGGCTAAGAAATAAAATTTCAAAGAACTTTTCATTGGTTATTAACTGCGGTGAGAAAGGAGTAATGAAAGAGTAAGGTAAAGGTCAATTATTGTCTAAATTCTGATATATCAGATGCTCTGAGGTCAAAGTTCAAAGTCTGAGTGCTTTTTGGCATAATGCATTCAGAGTTTTCCTAGACTCACTAAGAAAATTCACGGTATCTTAATGAAATTATACAGAGGGAAGGTAGGGATATGGACAAATGATTGAAGCTATTTAATTCAGGCAATCTGTAGCAATTTTTAAAAAATTAAAAAAAGAATCCAAGAGGGTCACAGGAGTATGCAGGGAGTATCTCTGAGATTCTGGAAACAAGTGAAGAAGTGTTCTACAGAAGCCAGGAAAACACTGGAAAGGTAGCCGTGAAGCCAGGTGGAAAGCAGAGATAATTTTGCTATCCTTGTTAGGTCAAACAAATTGTGTGAACTTGGACAGATATGAGTTTGCTGCAGAATACTTCACAGTATATTTGAAGTTGTGGCTCTCATGGTTTAAAAATGCTGTAATTTGTTAGGGTACAATTGACCGATTCAACTTACTTGGCTTCCTTTCAATTATTCTCTTTTGAATTATATAAAAAGTTTAAATCAAACTTTTAAAATTAATGAGTAAACTATATACTGAATCTTCAAACACACAGCTTTCTTCCTAATTCATTTCCTGAACTCATCAAATGAAGTAATCACTTGCATGCCAGTAATTTTGTTTCACTGAACAAATGTTCATTTTAATTTTAACCTTGTCATTTCCAAGGAAAGAAATGATGGATAGTTTTTTTTTTTCAAACACCACAAACGCTGAGCTGAGTATTTTTTATAGTACCAAAATTGTGCTTAATTGAAATTATAATTAATCATTATGTTTTATTGGTAAAGGATTACAACAAATCCAGCTGGTTTCCTGTAAGAGTTCATCATCTATTTCAGGGACTAAATTCTTTATAAGGAAATATGTCAAAGAATATTTATCTGTGCTAAAACCAGGACTTACCAAGAAGCTCTATTTAAAGTACACCAAATTATTAGCTAATGGAATTTCATCTATATTGGTTTTATTACTAAAAGAAAATTGTTTTACTCATTGAAAAGTATATATAAGTGAATATGGCTAGAGGAAGAGGAGAATGTATATGGAATGTTTAAAAATGACAGAAAAAGCATTTTAAGTGAAGAACTTATTTTGTCTATTGATAATCAGTAACTAGTGCTTAGTTACTGTATACAGTGCCTTTCCCACTGACAATAAACTGAGCTTCAGAAGTATTCGAGCTGTAGGCCGGGTGCAGTGGCTCACTCCTATAATCCTAGCACTTTGGGAGGCCAACATGGGAGGTTCCCTTGAGGCCAGGCATTTCAGAACAGCCTGGTCAACACAGTAAGACCCTATCTCTCAAAAAAATAAAATTCAAAGTTCAAATTAATTTTATAAATACAAAAAATTTTTTAAAAAGAAATATTCAAGGCCGGGCACAGTGACTCACATCTGTAATCCCAGCACTTTGGGAGGCCAGGGCAGGTGGATCACGTACGGTCAGGAGTTTGAGACCAGCCTGGACAGCATAGCAAAACCCCATCTCTACTAAAAATATAAAAATTAGCTGGGTGTGGTGCCGGGCACCTGTAATCCCAGCTACTAGGGAGGTGGAGGAAGAAGAATCACTTAAACCTGGGAGGCGGAGGTTGTAGTGAGCCAAGATTGTTCCACTGTACTCCAGCCTGGGTGACAGAGTGAGATGCTGTCTCTAAATAAATAAATAAATAAGCATTCAAGCTGCACATAGAAAAGAATTCATAATGTGTGAAGTAACAATTTAAATCAACAAGAACTACTGTTTTCTTTTAACTGGGACAGCTAAGCAGTGCACGCCAATATGCAAATTACAGTAAACTTTTTGTTACCTGGCATGGTTGAAAACGAATAATTCTGATTAATCAATTATTCAAACTTTTCTATTTTTCATGTACTTTGCTATGAATTCACAACAAAATATGAATATGACAAAAAATACACTTAATCCTTTATCCTTTAGTATTTATGATCTAGAAACCTCTTCAACATCAAATGGTGATTTCTAATCATTATGGGTACTTTATCTTTTCTTCTAATCCTTGCAGGGGGCTGTTTTTCTGAATACCACCCCTAGTCTCCCTCAACACTGAGACTTCAAACGAAGCAACTTTAGTACCGGTCCTTATCATTTTATATGTGGACTCTGTATTAGTCTGTTACCATGCTGCTGATGAAGACATACCTGAGACTGGGTAACTTATAAAGAAAAAGAGGTTCAACGGACTCACAGTTCCATGTAACTGGAGAGGCCTCACAATCATGGCAGAAGGCGAAAGGCACATTTTACATGGCAGCAGACGAGAGAATGAGAGCCAAGAGAAAGGGGAAACCCATTATAAAACGATAAGATCTCCTGATACTTATTTACCACCAGGAGAACAGCATGGGGGAAAACTGCCCCCACCATTAAATTATCTCCCACTGGGTCCCTCCCACAATGTGTGGGAATTGTGGGAGCTACAGTTCAAGATGCGATTTGGGTAGGGACACAGCAAAATCATATCACACTCCTATGAGAAAATCTTTACTAGTTTCCCTCTGTATAGAATGTAATCATTATCAAGATGAATTTCCCCGGCCGGGCGCGGTGGCTCACGCCTGTAATCCAGCACTTTGGAAGGCCGAGGCGGGCAGATCACGAGGTCAGGAGATCGAGACCACCCTGGCTAACATGGTAAAACCCCGTCTCTACTAAAAAATACAAAAAATTAGCCGGCCGTGATGGCGGGTGCCTGTAGTCCCAGCTACTCGGGAGGCTGAGGCAGAAGAATGGCGGGAACTCTGGAGGCGGAGCTTGCAGTGAGCCGAGATGGCGCCACTGCACTCCAGCCCGGACGACAAAGGGAGACCCTGTCTCAAAAAAAAAAAAAAGAAAAAAAGATGAATTTCCCACAAGTAGAATTACATTTATATCACCCTACCTACTACCACCTGCTTGAAAACCCTCACTGTCTCCCTACAGCCAAAATAATTAAATTTAAACACCAGTTCTGCTTCCCGGTTTTTGTCTTCCCAACCTGCCTCTTGTTTCTTTTCCTCCGTACTTTGCGACTACTTTTTCCCCCATTACGGCCAAACTGATCAGGCTCTTTACCCCAGCACACACTTTTGCACCTGTGTCTCTGCTGTTGCTGGCTTCCTGACTTAGAGGTCATTGCCATTCTACATTGCTAACATCCCCTTTATCACGGAAGACCCAGAGCAAGTCTCTGTTTCTCCAAAAGTCTTCAAACAATCCTCCAACCACCATGAGCTCTCTCTTTCTGGATTATCTGCCTAGCCCTGTCACGGGAAAATGAGTGATCTACTACAGCAGTTCTCCAACTTTTTTGTTCTCAGGACCACTTTACACTCTTGAAAATTAATGAGGACCCAAAGAGCTTTTGTTTATGTGAGATATACCTATCAGTATTTGTCATATTATACATTAAAACTGAGAACAATGAAGCAACTTACTTAAAAATAATAGTAGGCCTATTGCTTAACATAAGTAACATTTTTATTTAAAACAAACTTGTTAGAATTTAACAGAATCCAAACTTGTTCTGCTCACCTTACCACAGCCGATAAAGTCAAGAAACAAGGAGCTGGAGCAAGAAAAGCAACTTTGTCTCAGAGAGCCAGCAAACCAGGAAGATGGCACTAGCATCCTGAAGTACTATCATAGTGTTTGTAGGCTTTGTACAGTTTTACTTACGTACAGAGGAAAAGAAGGGGATAGAGATCAAGAAGTGGCCAAGAAAGGCATATATACCTGGGCACCAGCAGGGAGTAGAGGAAAAGTTGTGAAATCTCTTTGTTTCTGGTTAATGGTCTCCTTGTACCTTTACATCTTTAAGAAAACCTAGTATACATACTTCCCCTTTTATCTTGAGAGTTAGTCTCAACAGTTGCAGGCTTTTGTTCCTATGTTATCTTTCAGTGTTCTAAAATTATTCTAACGTCTGGGCAAGCATGAGCAGAGGCCAGAGGCCCCCTTTTAGTCTAAAATTTAGTTAACTGTGTTACTCTTTTACCATTTCACTGTTACAGAAGAGTGACATTGTTTTACATTTTTGCCAATGTCTGGCTTAATAAAAGACAACTGTATTCTGGGATCTCTTTCTATATTTAATCTGTTGTAATATCACATATTATAGGGTGTCTGCAAAACTTCACTATGTGCTCATGAGAGAACGACAGTGAAAAGAGTTTTACCAGAGCATGAACTTTAGGTTTGGGTGTCTAAAAATAGGTTCTCCACTGGGTCTATTTTTTATCTTTAGCTACCTGCAAAATATAAAAGGAACAAGGAAGTCACACATGGTCACAATTATCCAAGCACCAATTACTCTCTTTGAGACTTTAAATCTCAAATAAACTTCCTCCAAATATTAATATTGGATATCACTTCCACATGGTCTATTATTTATTTAAGAAAAAAATATAGGCTTTAATATCAATTTACGCAAAGCCTCTGAGTTTATGGAAATGTAAGACATTATTAGTGTTATAAGTTCACACTATTCCAAACTCAAAGGTAAATGAATTTAGGAATTATTTACATCACAATTCCTTTCCATTAGACATGGTGAGTGAACATTAAGTCTATGAATTATCCCAAATTATTCACTGCTATTATGGCTGGTTGGTTTGTAGATATATTGAAATATATTATATAAATAGGCTAATTACTTTTAAAAACTGCAAATTAACTCCTATTTAATATTTGTATTTTTAAGAATTCAAAACAAAGTATGCAGTATGATCACAACCATTAACATACGCAAAGAAAACAGTATTAGGATTGTGGGCTAGTTTAGTATAAAAAAATGCATCTAAATCAAAGCAAACCAAACACATTCTGATTTCTATTTTTTTTTTTTTTTTTTTTTTTTTTTGAGACGGAGTCACTCTCTCTGTTGCCAAGCTGGAGTGCACTGGCGCAATCTCAGCTCACTGCAACCTGCACCTTCTGGGTTCAAGTGATTCTCTTGCCTCAGCCTCCCGAGTAGATGGGACTACAGGTGCGCGCCACCACCCCCAGCTAATTTTTGTATTGTTAGTAGAGACGGGGTTTCACCATGTTGGCGAGGATGGTCTCGATTTCTTGACCTTATGATCTGCCTGCCTCGGCCTTTCAAAGTGCTGGGATTACAGGCGTAAGCCTCCACGCCCTGCCTCTATTTTTACTTTCTAATTTATCTCATTTCCTCTCCTAAGAACTATATATATGTTTATATATATACGTTTATATATAGTTTATATATGTTTATATATATGTTTATATATATACGTTTTTAAAGGATTTTAAAGCCAATTATTTCGGAAGTGAAATATTTGGAAAGTCGGCAAAGCATTTATTTAAGCAAAAATTATTTAACATGCTATCATTAGAAAACACAATACATTGATGGGTGATCTTAGAATTTGGAATAAGCAGAATAAATAGTGTTGGTCCTCAAAGAAGTTATGCATTTTTGGAAGACAAATCAAACTCCTATGAAAACCATGTAAGGAGAAAGTAAAAACACAAAGGATACTGCAAAATGTACATCACATAGTGGGAAATGGTATATACCTCCATCATAGCGCTCTCAGAGATCCCTGTGTGCCACTTCTCATCTTACACCCTCACTCCCCTGCCTTTCTTCAGCCATATTTTTGGTGACCACTTCCTTCAGGCTTTACACAGATGCATTGGGCAATACCTCAACTCAGACGATCTCACTCACTGGTGCAGTGGATTAATGCCATCATGCAACCGTTGACCATTAGGAGAGGAGAACAAATGGAAAGAAACTTTCCTATGTCATCATGCTGGCAGATGCTTTATTGACTTAGTATCACTTACCCATGACTTGTGATGGAACAGCCTGGAAAAGGTGCTGGAGCTGGTATAGTTCTGAGTCTTACAGGATTGAGCATCAGTCTCCTGTGACAGCTTACTTAACGATGCATCTTTGCATTGGTTTTCAACTTCTCCCTTTTTACTCCTACTGCCCCTCTCTCTGCTCCTTGAAATCACTTCTCAAATAAACCATCTGCACTTAAACACTGACATAGCACATTTGTGTGGACAAGCTTGAGAATTTATACCATCAAAATTCTTGAGCCTCTCAGAGGTAAATTCCTCACTAGAGAAAAGGAGCTTCCTTTTGCTTGGAGGTATCACAAAAGCCCTGAGTGAAGCCAGAGCTTCACAAGATGATGCTTTTCCTCCTCACTGCCTCCAATCCTGTCTCCTGGATTGGATTTCTGTAGAGATGGAGTAGGGAAACAGCCCCTATTTTGGGAGGAATAGCTTACCCACCAAAGTATTCTCAATCTGGTCAGTGGAACACATGTGGGAGTGGATCGTGACTACTGTCTCAAGGTGAAAAAAAAAAAAAAAGGCTGAATAGGCTGGGCATGGTGGCTCATACCGGTGATCTCAGCACTTTGGGAGGCCAAGGTGGGTGGATCACCTGAGTTCGGGAGTTCAAGACCAACCTGGCCAACATGGCGAAACGCTTTCTCTACAAAAAATATAAAATTTAGACATGTGTGCTGGCGCAGCCTGTAATCCCAGCTACTTGAGAGGCTTAGGCACAAGAATTGCTTGAACCCGGGAGGCAGAGGTTGCAGTGAGCCAAGATAGCACCACTGCACTCCAGCATGGGCGATAGAGCAAGATTGTCTCAAAGAAAAAAAAAACAAAGGGCTGAATACTATTTATTGACTTACTAGCACTTACCCATGACTTGTGGTGGAACAGCTTGGTAAAGCTACCTGGACCTGGTATAAAAACTCTTGACCTGATTCCCTGAAGCTTGGACACAACAATAGTCTACTGTAAATGAGATGAAGATTTCAGAAATGCCTTGCCATAGCATTGAGGAAAGAATCAGAGGCAAGGGAGGTTGGAATATTGTAACATGCTTCTCATTTCTAACCCCAGTATTTTGAGTTACCTAGAAGAGCAGCTATTCGTTTGCTGCAAAAGTAATTGCGGTTTTTGCCATTACTTTAATTGCAGAAACCACAATAACTTTTGCACCAACCTAACAGCTAGTCACTCAACCATGTACAACCTTAAAGAGCAGAGCAGTTAAGGCCTTGGGTCTACCCTTGACCAATAGTGAAAAGGACCAATAAGAAAGAGGAGTCAATGGCCAAATGGAGGTATCAGTTCTGAGACACATTTCATAAAGTGCCTCAGAAGGCCTAATGAAAGCTTGTTTAACCAGTGGCCCGTAGGCTGCATCAATTTTGAATGCAGCCCAACATAAATTCGTAAACTTTCTTAAAACATTATGAGATTTAAGCAAGGACCTTTTTTGGGGGGGTAATTAGCTATCGTTTGTGTTACTGTATTTTATGTGTGGCTCAAGAGAATTCTTCTTTCAATGTGGCATGGGGAAGCCCAAAGATTGGTCACCCTGGATGGGATCATGTGCCAGTTTCCAATAGTTGAGACCAACTGAATGAAACTGCTATTATGGCTGGTTGGTTGTAGATTTACAAACATCCTTGTAAAGGACGTGCCTTTTCTCTGTTTCATTCCTGCTGCCCCTCACTCCTTCCCTATAATCATTCTGGTAGTGTGACAGGTCCCCCACCAGGTTAGTTAAGGGTGTATCGTCACTGCATGAACCCTGAAGGTCAGTGGTAAGCCAAGGCCATGCTACCCAGCCGAGGATCAAGCGTCCCTAAGAACTCAAGCATCCCAGAGGCTATCTGGAAACATACCAAGGAAAACAGTTCCATTATACATAAACGGCAGGCAAAGAGCCAGAAAATTAGCTTAAAGGCAGCTTAGAGGTGAGAGGTGGCATGGATCTCTAGCACTGTCCTGCTGCCATCCAGGAATGCCCTGTATGTAAGTCCTAATAAACTCATCTACTCGTCATGCTGGACTCAATGTTTGGTCCCTTGGCACTTTCCCAGTTTGGGGAGGGAGTGGTACAGTCCCAAGCTTTTCTTGTAACAATCCCCAAGTAAAATAACTGTGCATAGCCTTTATTTCAGGCTCCACTTTGGCTGACAGTTTTGACATTTCATTGTTAAGGGTGGTTTGCTTCTATTTTCTCCCAATGAGACTATAAGGACAGGAACTTCAATTTACTCATTTCTGCATCCCCTTGAACTAGAACACAGAAAAACCTTACTGTATGTTTGTTGAATACTTGATGGTGTTTGTAGGAAATTTCTTGTGGGTAAAGGCAATAACAAGGTGGAGAACGGAATTGCATAGGTAGAGAGAAATATGAATACATGAGGAAAACTATGGAGGAGTTAAACCTGTGAATCTCCTCTATCATTTATATGTTTCTGTATTTCCAGGTACATGCAATACAAATATTGGTTATCACACAGTGCAGAGGTTTAATACAACACAGAGGCAGGAATGTTTCAAGGCATGTTATAGGACTCTTTTGATTTCATAGAAATACAGATAAATGCCATTTAAATAACAGAAGCTAACCATGACCAACAATTTGTAGAATCCTGTTAAGCCCTGGACTAAGCTGTTTGTGTAATAAATTATCCCATTTACAAATGAAGAGATGAAGGCTTTCAGAGGTTGGATATCTTACTCAAGGTTACAATGTCATTAAGAAGCACAGCTGGAAGGAAAATCCAGTTGTATGGTAGTATTCATTTGTCTTCAAGATGTTAAAGATATTTAAACGTATCTATATCCTTAAAAAATCAGGAATCCCTATTGACAGAGACCATGTCTCACTCTTTTTTCCTCTTCCTCAGTGTTTCATAATGCCTTGCAGAAAAGGGGTGCTTACTGAATTTGGGTGACAAAGAGATTGTGTGACTACAGAAGAATTAGAACAGGAAAGGATAACAGGATGAAAGGGGAATTGGAAGAATGAAATCTCAGAGTCTGAATCTTATTAGGTACACACTGGGGGGCTCCAAGGACAACATCAGTGAAGTGGCAGTTTTTAAGAGCCAACAGTGAGCAAAGACATTGCTAATTCTTTTATCCATAGGTCCCCCCAATCTCTCCATTTAGGTATATTGAGAGTTATAGTAGCTATGACAATATGGCAAGACTATTATTCCATATGAACACATCATTCAATGAGCTTGAGAATTTTCATGCATAAAAGTATTTTAACATAGAACAGGCACCTAGTTGCCTTTGATAGTAAATATAGACCTTTCTACAATTATATAATTACTTAATCCAGTGGTCCCCTTAATCCAGTGCTTTTTGGCACGATGGGACTTGTTTCATGGAAGACAATTTTCCCACGGATGGTGGGGATGCAGGAGGATGGTTTCAGGATGCAACTGTTGCACCTCAGATCATCAGGCATTAGATTCTCATAAGGAGTACACAACCTAGATCCCTCAGGTGCACAGTTCACAATAGGATTCTTGCTCCTATGAGAATCTAGGAGAAGGAGCCCAGGTCATAATGCTGGCTTGTCACTCACCTCCTGCTGTGTGGCCTGGTTCCTAATAGGCCACGGACTGGTACTGGTCTGTGGCTGAGGGACTGAGGACCCCTGACTTAATCTATTACAGCTTCGAGTGACTGTAATTTATGAGTAATAAGCTAGTTGAAAGCCTATATAGCTGTAACAAAGAAAAGCTATAAAAAATGCTGATTATATGAAATATACTTCTGGGATTAATATAAAAAGATATAAATGTCTTTACAACTTTAGTAAGTTTCAATTAGGATTTTATCTCTAAAAAATTTTTAAATTATCCTGAAATTAGCCAAATAACAGAATAAAACATGATCATTATTCTCAAAATCATGACTTCTCCATCATCCTTCAACAATTTAATTTAAAAATGAGTAATAAATCTAAATGTCAGTAGATGTGTATATCAGAGTGAGCAAGAAGCCAAATCAATGAGCCAAAATCCAGGACCACACAACACTGTTGTAATAATGTTTTTGTTGTATAAGCAGATGCTATTTCATGTTTTATTTGCATACAGAGATTTAATATATTGATTCGATTTTAGTTTAGACTTGTAGAATCATGGGCAAAGTTCACTGAACATTTTCAAATAGAGAAGAAAGAAAAGTATAATTTAGATTGATTCCATTTTTATTTTAAAATGGGATTATATTTTCATATTTAGATGGGAATTTGAGCACACAATTTGTGTTTAATTCTATAAAAAGAAAAGGGATTATTAGCATTGCTAACTTTAAATGCTCCTTTAAGTACATACTAAATGTACCCCTACATAAATCATTAATGACAGTAAGCTGCTTTAACCCTATATTTTTCATCAAAGTTCAAATTTGCTGCTAAGACTGGTAAGCATTCCTACAAATATGCAGTTCATTTAATGTCTATAATCCTATGGAAAAAAAGGAAAGGATATAAATATAAAAGCTGAGATTGTATTTTCATAAGGAGAAGTGACTTGATACACTAATCCAACCCAACTAGTTAAAATAAACACTTTTCTGTTATAATAAATATAATATCCCATATATAGTTCCTTTAATACAGAGAAGAAATACAGATTTGAGAAGGCCTTGATAACATTTTCTATTTTTCCTACTATTTTTCTATTTTCCATTTAATATTCAACTTTTTTCCCAATATCACACACTATATGGATAAAACTGTAACATGTATAATTTGAGATTATAGCAAATAAAAGAGCCAGCAAATTAAAACCACATGGCATTTTGATGAAAAGATACTGTATTTTACATGAGAAAAGGTAATACTGACCACAAAGAAGTACTAAGCTAATCATAAAACTAGAAAAGAGGATTTCAAGAGATAAGCCCAAAAACTGTGCTAAATGAAACAAGCCAAGTACAAAAGCCCACGTGGAATTATGTAGATTTACATGAAATCTACAGGCTAAGTAAATATACAGAGACTGAAAGTGGAATAGTTGGTTACCGGAGGCTGGCAAAAGGGGTATGGGGGAATTAGGAACAGGTGCGAATGTGTATGGGGTTTTTTTTGTTTGTTTTTGAGGGTTGTAAGGATGTTTTCAAATGTAAATAGTTGTGATAGTACCAAAGCTTTACAAACATAGTAAAAAACACTGAATTGTACAATTTAAAAGGGAAATTTTATGGTATGTGAATTATATCAGAAGAAAAAATGATAATAAATTTAAAAACACATATTCATTATTTATGATAACATTGGTAGAAACTCGCAAATTTCTTAGGTAAAGAAATTGAAAAAGCATGAAGCCCAGAAATATGTAATTGAAGTGAACTATTTATATAATACAGCTGATGATTAGCAATTGTTTCGTGTGCATATAACTTGAAATACAAGACAAGTCTCCTTTTGAGGTATACATTCTTTAATTTTGTAAGTTTTCCAGGAAGTACACTCATCCAACAGCTGTGTAAACTGTAAATGTGAATGTTGTGGGCTTTTTTTTTTTTTTTTTTTTTTTGCCTCACGCTAAATGTTAGGAAGCTCTCACAAGCATTTAGATTTTCAGTTATTATTTACCATCTCCCTAGTAGGTGTATAGATGTATATAAATATATCCATTTTCCATGTCTGACTTTGTAAGTCTGTGTGTGTAATTGGGATTGGCAATACAATAGCAAAGATCGCGGTGTAATTCAGCGTGATGAGGTACGAAGAATAGAGCACTGGTAGAAACGAGATTGAGTTTTCATTTTAGGTATGGGAGTAACTTTTTACAACACTACACAAATCAGTTATTTGTTCTTCAGTTTCTCCATCTATAAAATTTTTTAAAAATTGGACTAAGATAAATTACGGCAAATTGGTGTAATCTCAAGTGACAACTGAGCTATTGCTAGAGAATCCCTGGAGTACTTTGTTCAGAAACTTTGCCAAGCTCCCACTGAAAATGCAGCTATTGATTAGTGACGTCGGTCATGGGTATAAAGGCAGAAAAGGATCTAAGCCCTGGTACCATGGACTAGATGATCTTTGAGGAACTTCTTATTTCTAAAATTCTATCACATTTAATTAAAATTTTTACACAGTATTCAATTCAACTAATTTCAAGAGCATGAACTTATTAATCTCACTCCTTAAAATTACACTGAAATAATATGAACATTCTAATATTTATACTACTGTAAAAATCATAGACTCATTTGGAAATATAATCTTTATAATGGATAGTCCCCATTTTTATCTTTTGTTTGAATATCTGTTACTCATCATTTTTATTCTTCAACAAACATTACAGGAGTAGTAAATGACCTTTTATATTTCATAGGATTAATTTGTCTAAATATGGCCTGCCTAAAGTGAAAGATTTTTGCCCTCTGGTTAATAGTAGTGTGAATGTGAGAGAGAACACTTCAAGTAAAGAATAGCAAAACAAGCATTTCAAGGAGGGGCCAAATGCTTTCAGTTACAATTTATTAACTTACCTACATTAATTAAGAAGAGTAATCTCAATGGTAAAGGAAACCCGCACCATTTTCAGGGGGAAAAATATCACCTGCCATAGCATCAAGAACCTATGTATGTATCAAGAGAAATATCAGAGATCCCAAGTGTAATGCTTTGTAATTGAATAACACCCTGAAGTAATCAAAATGAGAAGTGGTCTGCAAGAAGTCAGCTAGTACATAAAATGAAATTATCGGTAATTAAGGTAAATGAGAACACTTAAATAACTTGCTTTAAAAACTTGAAATAAACCACAAATTAATGCATTTCTCTGTAATTGTTTTAATACTAACTATACACTGAATATATCAAGGACAGAATATAAGATATGTCAATTCTAAGATCAGTGAAGTATCTCTGATACAATAGATGAGGGTGAGTCAAATTCAGTTGACTCAACCATGAAACTCATTAACAATGAGTAACTATAAAAATCTAGACTAATCTTACTGCTTTATACATTCTTCTGAAGTCCTCTAAAACTTGTTGAGGATAATTTCACACAATAGAAAATTCTGAGAAAATGTTAAGGACATAGTAAACAATTTTTACAGAATATCATTTTGGGGCCGGGCATGGTGGCTCATGCCTCTAATCCCAGCACTTTAGGGGCCAAGGAATGTGGATCACAAGGTCAGGAATTCGAGACCAGCCTGGCCAATATGGTGAAACTCCGTTTCTACTAAAAATACAAAAAAATATAGCTGGGTGTGGTGGCGAGAGACTGTAGTCCCAGCTACTCGGGAAGCTGAGGCAGGAGAGTTACTTGAACCTGGGAGGGAGAGGTTGCAGTGGGCCGAGATTGCATGACTGCCCTCCAGTCTGGGTGACAGAGTGAGACTCCGTCTCAAAAAAACATGTATATACATACATACATATATTTTTTGTATCATATAATATACTGTATAAATATTTCCATCAGAAAAACTTGATTAATAAAAACTGCATTGACATTTTGCTCTAGGCTGGTGTTGACAGTCTTCAAATCTGGTTTCTAATCTATACCTATTAATGAACCAAGGAAAATTTGCTACCGTCAGTCATTTGCTAGAGTCAGAAAGATGCTGAATGACTGTTCATACTATAAATAAAGGAGAAGAATGTGAGTAAAATGCACAGCTAGATTATCAGGGAATCTTCTGTAAGTTCATCATTCAGGACTCTTGTCTTCATTCTTCAGTGGACCATGTTAGTAAAAAATCTGAGTATATTTAATTTTGGTAGTATTGTTGTCTCACTGAATATTGGCAGCTGACAGAGCTAGATGTTCATTTTTTCATTTTTTAGTTGTCCTTGGAAAAACATCAAAGTAGAAAGCGACAAGCTCATCCTAAAATTCAACTCCCAAGTAGCCAAAACAATCTTGAAAAAGAAGGAGAAAGTCAGAAGACTCCGATTTTCTGATTTCAAAACTTTTCACAAAATCAAGACAGCGTGGTCTTGGCTTAAAGATAGCCAATTCTTTTCCATCCGTGGAAAAGAAGTGAGAATCCAGAAAAAAACAAAAACATGTATTGATAGATTCTCCAACCAAAATTAAATAATATTATCATTAATGGAGTACTCACTATATGTCAGGCATTGAACCTACAGTATTTGTGTACTTTCTTCCCGTCTTAACTACAAATATGAAATATAGTTTGTACTATACCCATTTTACTGATAAGGAATCTGAGGCTGAGAGAGTTGAAATCAATCAGCCTAGCGAGTGGCTGAGTCGTAATTCTGAACTGAGTTCCACCTGATGCCACACCCTAATTCCAAAGGGCTCATGAGCACCGTCTTATGTGATGACCTTGATGTGTCTTCATAAAATAAATAAAGTGAATATTAAAACATACTAACACTAAAACATAATTGTAAAGACAGTTTCATGAACAAATGTAGTAGGCTCTTCCATACCAAAAGCCAAACCAAAACAACACAAAACATTGCAATTATGCATCTAGAATATGCACAAGGCATGAAACTCTGGGCTGTGAAGAAGCGGAGTTCTGTTTTCAGCATGATTGTAAGGTAAGTCTACAGTTCAGATTTCACAAACTTCTATTTTTGGTTTTTAAACTTCAAATTTTTTAAAGTATTACAGCATCCAAAGAAATATATTTTATTTTATATGCTTTGTAATGATGAGCAAGTTTCTGTATCCCTATTAATTTTCTTGCTCAACTTCATTCTTTGCACGATGCTATGAAAACATACCTAAAATATAAAAATAAATTACTACCGCAAATCTAAATTCTATTTTGAAATAAAACATCTATTTTGTCAGCTCACACCTAATGATGCTTTCATCATTCACTCATAATACACACAAACAAACCAGATCTGAGTATCTACATAATTACTAGAGCACAACACTCCCTTAAGTAATGCCGCGTAAATGACATTACATTAAATCCAGCTAGACTTTACACTGACAGAAAGCACCTCTCTTTGTTAATGCATATTTGGGAAGTGGTGGCGCATAGAAGGGAGCTTGACGTTCCTAGGATGAAAAGTACTGGTTATGTTCCTTTAGGCTGTAAGAGGGGCTTTATTGTATGTAAAGAAGAAGGGGAAGGGAGCTGAGAGCATGAAGGTGGGAAGAGTAAGAAGGGAGAGGAAGAGAAGCCGAGGCATGAGGCAAAGGAGATGGAGGAGAGACTAAAGGTGGAAAAATTTGGGAGCAAGTAAAAGGTAGACTGAAAAGAGAAGGAGCTTGCTCATTGACTCTGGTGAGATACAAGTGCAGTTGGCTCCTATGAGAGTTTTGTCAGATACCTGAGACGCCTCCTCTGTCCCCAGAGCCAACCTGCTGCTTATGACTGGAAGCGTAAATGTGTGTAGACCCAGGTACACACCAGACTTTACCCAAAACGACTGTAACTCATTTATCTAAAATGAGTTTTTTTTCTAAAACAAAGCACTTGACCACCATTAAATCTACTGTCACTAAGACAGCATCAAGATTCTCAATTACGTTCTTGAGTCTAAAAAGGACCTAAGTTTAGTTATATTTTTTCTTTGCCTCTTGACTGAATTTTACAAGCAGTTCCTGAAAACTTTGAATATAATCTTGTATTAAATTAGATTAGATTTTGCCTTCATGGTTTTAAATTATAGTCTGCAGTTCTCAGTTTATATCCAGCAAATATCCCTAGGAAAGATAAAATGAAAAATTTACTTCCAACCAGCAACTTCCATCTCCTCATTAATGGTCATTTAAAAAATTATTTTTTCTGAGTATTTTTTTTTTACCCATGACTATAATCAAGTTGCTTATCTACTGTGTAGTTTCTTTTATGAATTACAGCAATTATACTACATTTGTAGCTACCAAGTTGGTTAGCCTTAATCTTATGTTTTAGAGATATTTATCATAATCAATTTTTTGTATATGATGTCACACTCATTTGTGAGTTCTTTATTTTCATTTACTGTTTAGGTGGCTAGATTAATTTTTCGAGTAATAATTTTAGTAACGTTACAATTGTAATTCCTAACTTCTTGAATATATGGGGTTAAACATGCAGCATGGAATCTGGGAAAAAATTTGACTTATGTATGAGTGAGAATTTTCCAGAGAAAAAGAATCATATATATATATATATGATTATATATATAGATACATATATATACACCAAGAGAGAATTGTGTGTGTATATCTATATACACACACATATATATATACACACACACACATATATACACACACACACACACACACCCCAAGAGAGAATGGGATTGATTGATTGATTGATTGGTTGACTGAAACAGAGTCTTGTTCTGTTGCCCAGGCTGTAGTGCAGTGGTGCAATCTCAGCTCACTGCAACCTCTACCTCCCGGGTTCAAGCAACTCTCCTGCCTCAGCCTCCCATCTAGCTGGAATTATAGGTGTGTACCACCATGCCAAGCTGATTTTTGTATTTTTAGTAGAGATGGGGTTTTCCCATGTTGCCCAGGCTGGTCTCAAACTCTTGACCTCAAGTGATCTGCCCACCTCGGCATCCCAAAGTGCTGGGATTACAGGTATGAGCCACCGTGCCCAGCCAGAGAGACATTTATTGTTAAAGAATTAGTTCACAAGTTTGTGGAGGGTTGGGCAGTCCAAAATCTGATGGAGTAGACTAGCAGACAGGAGACTCAGGAAGAGTTGCAGTTCTGGCCCAAAGGCAGTCAGCTGGCAGAATTCCTTCTTGTTCAGGGGAGGTCAGTTCTTCTTCTGTTAAAACCTTCAATGGAATGGGTGAGGCCCACCCTCGTTATGGTAAGTAACCTGCTTTACTCAAAGTCCACCAATTTAATTGTTAATCTCATCTAAAAAACACTTTCACAGAAATATCTAGAGTATCGCTCTCCTGTTTCATTAATCTATTTCTCTAACTTTTTACAAATATCACGGTTTCAATTATCATAGCTTTATAGTAAGTTTTGAAATTACGTAGTACAAGTCTTCCAACATTGTTCCTCTTTTTCAAAGGTGTTCTGGATCTTCTAGGTTCTTTGCATTTCCATATGAACTTTAGAATCAGCTTGTCAATTTCTAAACACGCTTACTGGAACTTTGATGGGGATTGTATTGAATCTATAGATAAATTTAGGATCAATTGATATCTTTGTAATATTGAGTCTACTGATCCATGCTCCATTCATTTAGTACTTCTTTTTTTTGAGACTGTCTTGCTCTGTCGCCCAGGCTGGAGTACAGTGGCGCAATCTTGGCTCACTGCAACCTTCGCCTCCCAGGTTCAATCAGTTCTTCCTTCCTCAGCCTCCCAAGTATCTGGGATTATAGGCACCCACCACCACGCCCGGCTAATATTTTTATTTTTAGAAGAGTTGGGGTTTTACCATATTGGCCAGGCTGCTCTCAAACTCCTGACCTCAGGTGATCTGCCCATCTTGGCCTCCCAAAGTGCTGGAACCACAGGCGTGAGCTACTGCACCCAGTCCTTTCTTATACACCTTTTATCGAATTTATCTGTATTTAATATTTTTGGTGCTATTATAATTGGTGGTATTGTTTTTAAAATTTAAGTTTCTGACTGTTCATTGCTAATATAGAGAAATACAATACATTTTTGTATATTGACTTTGAGTTCTTCAACCTTGCTAAATTCACATATTTCTAGTAACTATTTTGTATATTCCATCACATTTTCTATTTATATGCATAATCATATCATCTACCAAAACTGCAGTTTTGCTTTCTCTTTCTTCTATTCCAATCTGGATTTCCTTTCGTCACCTCCCTCCTTCCCTTCCTTCCTCCTTCCTTTCTTCCCTTCCTCCCTCCTTCTACTGGAGAGAAATTCATTCCAGCACTATACTGAATAGGAGTAGTAAGAGTGAACCTTCTTGACCTGTATTTGAATTTATGGGAGAAAGCATTCATGTTTTCACCATTAAGTTTGGTATTAGTTTTAAGCTTTGGGTTTTGTTTTTTGGGGGGTGTCCTTTATCAGGTAGAGGACGTTATCTTCTATTCCTAGCTTGCCAAATGTTTTATCCGCAGTGGATCTTGAATTTTCCAAAAAATTTTTCTGCTTCTATGGAAATCAATAAATGGTTTTCCTTTTTAGTTTGCTAATAAGGTAAATGGCATTCATTGATTTTTCAACAAGTAAACCAATCTTGCATTCTACACATGAGCCCTCTGCCAATTTTAAAGTGATTCCATACATTGTTAAATTAAATTTGCTAACGTTTTGTTTGGAATGTTTGTGTCCATAGTCATGAGGGATAATTGTCTTTCTGTTTTTTTTAAATAGTATCTTGGTTTTGTAATGAGAGTAACACTGACTTCATGGAATAAGAAAGCATTCCCTGCTCTTAAATTTTCAGGAACAGTTTGTGTAAAATTGGTGTCATCTCCTCCTCAAATGTTTGATCAGATTTATCAAGAGAGCCATCTGGGCCTGGAGTTTTCTGTGTGGGAAGGTTTTTAACTACAAACTGATATTTTAAAAAATATATATAGTGTTGGGGTTGTCTGATTCTTCCTGAGTGAGCTCCCGTAATTATCTTTTATGTATTTGTATATTTCACATAAGTTGTGAATTTACTGCATGCATTTATATATGATATTTCCTCATTATCACTTTAGCACCTGTAATTTCTGTAGTGATGTCATTGCTCTCATTTCTGATATTGGTAATTGTACCCTCTCTTCTTTCCCTGATCAGTCTTTTTAGAACTTTATCAATTGTATTGATCTCATAAAGAACCAGCTTCTGGTTTTACCAATTCTTTTCTTTTTCCCTTTTTTCTTTTAGGTTTTCTATTGCGTTGGTTTCCACTTTGATTGTATCTATTTTTCTCCTTCTTTTGGCTTTAATTTGCTTTTCATTTTCCAGATTTGCAAATGTATTAATCTAAAGGCACTGATTTTAGATCTTTCTTCAGTGGTGTGATCATAGCTCACTGTAACCTTGAACTCTTGGGCTCAAACAATTCTTCCCCCTCAGCCTCCCAGGGAGCTAGGACTACAGTTGTGCACCTCCATGGCTGGCTATTTTTCTTTTTATTTTTTGTAGAGATGAGGTCTTGCTATGTGGTTCAGGCTGTTCTCAAACTCTTGGCCCCAAGCAATACTCCTGCCTAGGCCAACCAAAGCTTTCTGGATTCTCCTGGTAAGCATTAGATAAGTGGGGAAATAACTTATTAAAATTTTAAAAATACATATTTTGGTCAACTAATATGCAAGAAAACACTCTCCTCATAGATTCACATTCATCTCACTTACAGATTATTATATCAGGCCAGTTAATGGATAGGGATGTAATATGAGCTTCAAAATCATCTGCATTTAGAGATGAATAGGTAAAGTCCAAAATATTAAAAAGTACAAAGCTACAGTTAAGACTACAAATTTGTCACGCTAATACTTAATCCAATGTTTCTGTGCTATTTTATTATGATTTTTTTTTTTTTGAGATGGCGTCTCACTCTGTCTCCCAGGTTTGAGTGCAGTGGCACAATCTCGGCTCGCTGCAACCTCAGCCTCTGGGGTTCAAGTGACTCTCCTGCCTCAGCCTCCCGAGTAGCTGGGATTACAGGTGCCTGCCACCACACCTAGCTAATTTTTGTATTTTAGTAGAGATGGGATGTCACCATGTTGGCCAGGCTGGTTTCGAACTCTTGACCTCAAGCAATTTGCCTGCCTTGGCCTCCCAAAGCGTTGGGATTACAGGCGTGAGCCATCACATCTGGCCTTTATTATGATTTTGAATTTCACGTAGTATTCAGTTTAAAAAGTTAAGGAAACTAACTTAGATGGTTGTGGTTTAATTTATTGACAAGAGCTTCAAGAAAGAAGAAAAGACTGTCATCTCCACTATTTGCTCTTCTGTACTCTGTTGTTGGAAAACAATGTGGATTCTTAGCAGAGCAAAAGATTGCATCCTTACTTGGGCCCTTACTGTTCCTCAGCTATTCTTTTTTCTCTCTCCCCCTCAGCTTCTTCTCTCATTCCTCAAAGCAGTTCATTCACACCCTTCAACACTTCCCTCTCATTCTGAGCTGAAGATCTTATATGAATTAAAACTCTACCAGGCGCAACTTCTGGAACCTGAGACAGTTATATAACTTTCTAAACTTTCAAATTCCTATTTGGTAAACTGGAGACAGTAATAATGCCAACCCTACATGGAAAAATTAAGGTAATATATTACAAGCTGTTGACAGAGTGAGTAGCAGAGTAAGCTCAATACACTTTGGTTTTTGTTATCTTTATTAATGCCTACTTTTTTTCCTATTCCACTTAAAAAGTAAGCTTCAGGACAGGTGCGGTGGCTTACGCCTGTAATCCCAACATTTTGGGACGCCCAGGCGGGTGGATCACAAGGTCAGGAGACTGAGACCATCCTGGCTAACACGGTGAAACCCGGTCTCTACTAAAAATACAAAAAATTAGCCGGGCATGGCGGCAGGCGCCTGTAGTCCCAGCTACTCGGGAGGCTGAGGCAGGAGAATGGCATGAACCCGGGAGGCGGAGCTTGCAGTGAGCCGAGATAGCACCACTGCACTCCAGCCTGGGCAACAGAGAGAGACTCCTTCTCAAATAAAAAAAAAAAAAAAAAGGAAGCTTCGATTCCTAAACTACCTCAAAGTTTTGCCTGTGAACCTAGACATTTATCTATAATCTCTCTAAATCCAATGTCCTTTCTCCCTCCCTGAGATCTTGTCATTCATTTCTCTTGTTCTTCACCTCATTTAATAGGATATCACATCCAACAAAATTTTTTATTACCCATAATTTGTCCAGAGCAAGGTTTTGTTTTGTTTTTTGTTTTTGTTGTCGTTGTTGTTAGACAGAGTCCCACCCTATCACCCAGGCCAGAATGCAGTGGCGTGAAATCGGCTCACTGCAACCTCTGTCTCCCGGATTCAAGCGGATTTTCCTGCCTCACGTTCCTGAGTAGCTGGGACTACAGGCACACCACCACACCCGGCTAATTTTTGTATTTTTAGTAGAGACGGGTTTCGCCATGTTGACCAGGCTGGCCATGAACTCCTGGCTTCAAGTGATCCACCCACCTTGGCCTCCCAAAGTGCTGGGATTACAGGCATGAGCTACTGCATCTGGCCTCAGAGCAAGTTTTGACTCATCTTTTGTTATTTTGGCTCAAGTTTTACCTCCTCTATTTAAATATGCCCACCTTCACTCCTTTCCATCTGGCTGTACGTCTTGGCGAGGCCATTAATCTTTTTTGTTCCCTTTGCCTTTTTTTAATTTAACTATAATTTTTTCCTTATATCATCCTCTCTCTCTCTTTTCCCAAGTAGACTGTTAAAGAGTACAAAGACTTCTATTAGTTGAATTTCCAATACCTATCAAGTTCTCAATACTTAGTGCTCATAACATATTTCTGTATTAGGATATGGGAGGTTTCCGAAATCATCCTGATTTACATCTTTATAGATTCTTTTGACTTTAGAAGACCTTTAATTGACATTTAAAAATTGATAAAACTCAAAAAAGGCAGAGACTCCTGATTTTCTTTAATTATAGAAATTAGCTAGAATCTGAAAAATACAAAAAAAGATGCTTTTACATTTATTTTTCCAGTTAACTATCTGCCTAACTTTTAGCAAATATTCCACTTTCAACTGTACATTTCTTTATTAAGAGGATTTTGATAAGGCATGAACTATAAAGGGATCAAAGTTGTATATATGAGAGATAGCTGAAAAAATATTAGTAAGTACCTTTCCTCTTCCTCTAATTAAAAAGGACCCTGAGGCCAAGGAATTAAAATATGCAACAGGACAAACCATGTTTTTAAATGTAAAATACAGGAACAATGTCATTTTGTTTCTTTTAATGAATGCAGAGCCAAGTTCCTCTATAGTTTGGACTATGGAGGGCAAGGGGGAGCTCCCCTTGGCCCTCTGAAGGCTGGCCAAAAAAATCAACTTACAGAAGGCAAGTTAATTGGAGAAAAAACATATAAATGTATTTAATATGTATACATGGGAGCCTTCAAAATGAAGACCCAAAGATACAGAGGAAATTGTCCATTTTCATGTTTAAGTTAAACAAAGCATAAACAGCCATCTAGAAATATGACTGGACAAAAAGGGTATGATCTAAGCCTAGCCGACCAAGACAGGAAATGCAGCAAGGCCTGTCTGTCTACATTCTTCCTGGCTTCTCTGAGCATGCATTCCTTCCTTCCGGGTAAGGGGCAGGGCCCTTTCTTGAATGGCTGTGATTTGGTTTGACCCACCGAAATCTCATCTTGAATTGTAGCTCCTATAATCCTGACGTGTTGTGGGAGGGACTTGGTGGGAGGTAATTGAATCATGGGGACGGGTTTTTCCTGCGCTGTTCTCTAGTGAATAAGTCTCACAAGATCCGATGATTTTATAAAGGCACTTCCCCTGCACACATTCTCTTGCCTGCCACCATGTAAGGCGTGTCTTTGCTCCTCCCTTGCCTGCTGCCATGATTGTGAGGCCTCCCCAGCCATGTGGAACTGTGAGTCCATTAAACCTCTTTTTCTTTATAAATTACCCAGTCTTGGTATTTCTTCATAACAGCATGAAAATGAACTAATACAAGGGGTCTTATGATGTACAGTCCAACAAGTTAGGTCAGATAATTTCTTTAGAAGGTCAGTTTTTACACAGAAATGTGGAGTTACAGTAATGTTTTCAGGTTTTATGGCTGGCTTTGGGGAAAAGGGATTCTGGTTTCTATGATCCACCTTGGTAAAGAGGGATTTAGTTTCTAGAACTAGCCTCAGGGGAGAGTGGGACTGAGAGAGAGGAGGGCAGGGGAAGCTCAGAGAAAAACTTTTGCTTCAGAGGCTGCTTTGGAGGCCTTTATTTTGGGGTACTGTTTTCTAAGCCCCAGCAGATAATACACTGTGTGTTCTGGTATGATGTGGAAGTCACTCTCTTTTTCATCCTCTCTTATAATAGTCTCCAGTCAAGGCAGGTTTACAATCACTGATGCAAAATCTCTCATCTAGAAACTACTGCAAACAAACACTAGCACACCAGGGTGCTGTGAACAGGGATCAACAGTCAGTAAAATAGATTTTTAAAAATTGCTTTTAGCCTCATCACTGTATCCTATTGTATGTTTGTATGACCAGATTGGGCAAGAATATGTTCCTTAGGATTTTACAGAGATTCTGTATCCAAGTACAGGGAAAGAAATATTCTCTCAACTATGGAAGATTATTGAATCTTTTCATGTATTCACTAGGAATTGTCGCTTACTCTGTAGGGTTTAAAACTAAAAAAATAGAAAAAAAATAAATGTTAACTTTACAATTATACAGTAGTGCTCCGATTCTGCCTGATTATAGTGTTCATCAGTTAAAAATGCAGTTTCTCTGACCCCACTTCAGACCTGCTAAATCAGATTCTCCAGGGAGAAGCCTGGGTATTTCTATTTTTAGTTGGTGATTCTTAGGACAGACAAGCTTGGGACATACTGTAGTAAAGGAAACTATGGAATCGGAAGATTCAACTAGTATGGCAACAGAAAACACAATAAAAAACGTACAGATGTTCCCTGCTGGAGATTTTACCAACAGGAATAAAAATGGTGCTAAGGTTATGCAACAGCAATTAACACTCAAATTAACTGATAAAGGAAATGACATAGTACATTAAGTACAAACCTGAAAAATGACAAGACTTGGCACAATGCCATTATAACACATGAAAAGTCTGGCCATCAGAACAGCATTCTGGGTTTTTTTCTTTTTGACAATTGGCAGTGCAGTTTAACTTATTGACAAAGCCTTCTTGTTTGGAAGGATCATTCCTAAAATATTTGATCATCCAAAAGCTGCTGCAGCAAATAACCTGAGTCATCTGTGAAAATAGTCATGAAGTAAAGCCAGTTCTCATATGGATGACAGATGATTTATTCCAAGTGGCGGATGGAGGGCAATCTGTCATATTTTCACAATGTGGGAGGTGGAATTTCTAGACTCCTGCCATTTGGCAGCAATATTTATATTATTTTGGTTAATGTTTAATAGATGTTGATACAGTATTGTTTAGGAAGCCTGCACCTCATTTGAAATAGAAAATACATGAATTACAGAAAGAAAGACGCAAAATTGCCTGTAATCCCGGCACTTTGGGAGGCCGAAGTGGGCGAATCACAATGTTAGGAGATGGAGACCATCCTGGCTAACACGGTGAAACCCTACCTCTACTGAAAATACAAAAAATTAGCTGGGCATGGTGGCAGGCACCTGTAGTTCTGGCTACTAGGGAGGCTGAGGAAGGAGAATCGCTTGAACCCAGGAGGCAGACGTTGCAGTGAGCCAAGATCGCACCACTGCACTCCACCCTGGGGACAGAGCGAGACTCCATCTCAAGAAAAACACATACAAAAAAACCCATTAAAAAAAAAAATATATATATATATATATATCCTGAAAGTTGCCTTTAATAGGATTAAAATAGAACAAAATAGGAATTCTGTTTGGCAACCTAAAGGAAGGGCAATAACTAATATGGCAGTAGTAGAAATATGTTTCTTAATGAACTGATGTTAATGATAATGATGGTAACTAATACTAACAACAACTTTCCCTTGTTGGGTGTTTACACCTATTTTGTGCTAGGCATTACATTCAGTAGTTTAATGGACTAATTTATTAAAATCTCACAAAACCTTTATGAGGTTTTAGAAGTTTATGTCAATAAGTTAAACTGCACTGTCAATGTCTATGAGGTAGGATCTCACTATGTCTATGAGGTAGGATCTCCAGCCATCCTTATTTTGTAACTGAGGAAACGGAGGCTCTCAAAATTACTCAGCTGGCAAGTGACAGAACCAGCATTTGAACCCAGGCAGTCTGGCTCTGAGGCCTACACTATTAACCTCTACCCTATTGTATTCATGGCTTTCTTTTGCTGGAAGCATGTGTGCCTCATTTGACTCTAGTCTGAAGCGAGCAGTGGAAAGGATAAATAAACGGTGTGTTCTTTTCTACAGAATTGTTTTGTTTTTTTTTTTGAGACAGAGTCTCACTCTGTTGCCCAGGCTGGAGAGCAGTGGTGCGATCACCGCTTGCTGCAACCTCCACCTCCCCTGTTCAAGCAATTCTTGTGCCTCAGCCTCCCAAGTAGCTAGGATTACAGGTGTGCACCACCACACCCAGCTGTGGAGCCATTACCATTTTTGTATTTTTAGTAGAGACAGGTTTTGCCATGCTGCCCAGGCTAGTCTCAAACTCCTGGCCTCAAGTGATTCGCCCGCCTCAGGATCCCAAAGTGCTGGAATTACAGGCATGAGCCATTGTGGCTGGCCGATTTTTTTTTGTTTAAGACACAAGATTTCACTCTGTTACCCAGGCTGGAGTGGTGTGGTACGAACGTAGCTTACTGCAACCTCGAATTCCTGGGCTCAAGCAATCCCCCCTTCTTAGCCTTGTGAGTAGCTGGGGCTACAGGTGTGAGCCACCACATCTGGCTAATTTTTTATTTTTTCTAGAGATAGGGTCTCATTAAGTTGAAGGAAGCAAAGCCTACTTAAATTGAAAAGACATATTATTGAGAAGTTTCAGATCATAGGGCATAAGAAGAAGATCCTAGAAGTATCCAGAAAAAAAAAGTATGTCTAGTATTAGTTTTCCAGGGCTGCCATAGCACAGTGCCACAGACGGGATGGCTCAAACAAGAATTTATTTTCTCACAGTTCTGAAGCCTAGAAGCCTAAGATACAGGAGGCAGCAGGGTTAGTTTCTTCTGAGGCCTCTCTCCTCGGCTTGTAGATGGCCATATTCTCCTTGTATCCTCCCACGGTCTTTCCTCTGTATGTATTTGTGTCCACATCTGTCATGTTAGATTAAGGCCCACCGTAATAATCTCATTTTAATATAATTACCTCTTTGAAGACCCAACCCTCCAAATACACTCACATTCTGAGGTTCTGGGGATTTAAGACTTCAGCATATAAATGGCGGGAAAGTGGACATAAACCCGTAATTGGTTTCACACAAGGATGGGTCTCAGAATGGTTTAAATTTCTCTAACCCTGTAAATAAAATACCTTTAAAATCATAAGGTTTCTAAGTTCAGCCAAATTACTGATCAAATAAAAAATAGAATAAAGACTTCGTCAAACATGTAAGGAGTAAAATGAGTAACTCACTGACATTCTTTTTGGGAAGGCACTCAAAGATGAGCTTCTGCAAAATGTAGGATAAAGAAAAGATTGATAAAAATATGGGATCTAGGGGACCTGTTGTGGTGGCTCATGCCTGTAATCCCAGCACTTTGGGAGGCCAAGGCAGGGGGACCACAAGGTCAGGAGATCAAGACCATCCTGGCTAACACAGTGAAACCCTGTCTCTACTAAAAATACAAAAAAAGTAGCCAGGCGTGGTGGTGGGTGCCTGTAGTCCCAGCTACTTGGGAGGCTGAGACAGGACAATGGTGTGAACCCGGGAGGTGGAGCTTGCAGTGAGCGGAGATCGCGCCACTGCACTCCAGCCTAGGCGACAGAGCGAGACTCCATCTCAAACAAACAAACAAACAAACAGGAAAATATATATATTGGATCTGGGAAATGATAATCCAACATAGGAGCTCTAATAAAAACAAGTGTCAATCTAGTCCTGATGGTTGCAGAAGGATGCCATTCTGAAAAGCAGTCTGAGGGCTGAAAAAGGTGAATAGAACAGATGGACTATGATATATTTGAACTTCAAAAAAATATTGCTTAGATATTTAACAAATTAATTGGGCATTTTGGAAAAAGTAAGAATATATACACAAAACTAAGCAAGTGAAGAAATAAGCAATTTGTAGACTTCAGCAAAAACTTGCGCAAAGAAAGACAAAAATCATAGTTTGCAATTTGACTTACATGTGAACGATGTTTACATTGTCAACACAATTTAAACTCTGCTTCTTCAACTAAAAGTTATAGCATAAGTATATTGAAGAGATAGATGGTGATAACACGTAAGTGATGGTTGTATAAAGGAAACCAATAGATGATTAAAATATATGAATCAAAACGTAATGAGCATATTACTTATAAACATAAAGGTAAATGTCAGAAGGAATAGATTAAAAGTTATCAGTCGTTACTTCCAGAGATCAAGACTGAACTAAGGTGGAGACAGGTAGGATAAGAGACTGTGTTTTTAAATACATTTTCGAATACAATTTGATTTTTAACTGTCTACCAGTATGACTTTGGTAAAAATAACTTTCTGAAAGAGCACTGAAAACAAATAAGTAAGGCAATCAGCATCCTGTTAGATATGTATTAAGCACTCAGTAAGTGTTATCTATCACTATTACTATTGCCATTTGTTGGAGAAGAAAGATGGAAGGACAGGAAGAGAGTAATATGTAGACTCCGATGAAAATGCTTGAGTACCTGTGGGAGTCAGGTTAAGCCCATTGCCATAAACCAGTGTAGCTTCTTCTTTCCCATTCCCAAAACACTGTGACCAATTTGAAAAGATGAAAAGAAAACCTACCATGATTCCAGATTCAATAAACATTTACTATGCAGCTACAGTAGTTAAGGCACTAGTGATTTAAGATGAATATGGCATTGTCTTATTTTCCAGTAACTTAAGACCTCCTGTTGTAATCAACATGTGTCAAGTTTTGCTCATTGCCAAAGTGAAGTATAGCGAAAGTACCACATGTGCATCAAAGACAGGACAATCGATCCAAACTTTGGGTTCCAAGAAGGATTCATGGAAAAGGGATGCATTTTATTTAAGCCTAGAGAGTGTTTTCATAGATATAATTATGAAGTAAAGAGAAGGAAAGTCCAGAGAGAGAAAATTGGTTAGCAAATCCTCAAAAGGGAAAAACACGTTAGAGAAACCTTGCAGTCTTTTGTGGTTAAAGGTCAGGATGAAGGAGTGTAGAAATACGAAAAGTGATGTAAGGAGATGCTAGGGGCCAAATGTTTACAGTGTCCTAAGTTTTTATAAACTGTCTGTCTTAGACTTGGGTGGGTCAAGGAAGATAGCAAGAATACATAGGAAAACTGTTATTTGGAATTATAGCTATATAGAAAGAGTTACTTTTTGTACCTTATAAGAATTTAAAGTTATTATGTTATCCCTTGTAAGAATTTAAAGTTATTATGTTTGGTTGCTCTTGAAAAAGGTTAAAAAGGCCAAGGCTAGTGACCAGTTGAAAGAAAGAAAACTGAGATTCTTTCATTTTGACAGGTGCTGAAGGCTTAATATTCATGAACAGAAGATAAATCATGGGACTTTTCAAGTTCCGAAACTTTGCTAAAAGGATTTATCTACTGATGTTTCCTGTCACATTTTCTTTCTCTTTGTAGATTAATAACTTATAAATGATTTGCTGTTTTTACTGAGTGTTTTAGGGTTTGTTTTAAAAGGGGAATTTAAAAAAGATTTGATTCATCTACCAGGTTCAACTGGTGCCTACATCATTTTCAATATTTTTAAAAGCTAAGCAAATAAAAGACAATCATTCTTTGTAAACTGTCTTAGATCAACTGAAATGCTGGTTTCCTTTTTTGTGTGATAACAGTGACTACTTCTTAATGATCTAAAATTATGATTGGCAGTTAGATCTCCGATTGACTAAAAAATCCCAATGGTGATTTTTTAAAAATGTGATGACTATAGAGGGAAAATAGTCTATGGGACCTTTGGCGGTAATTTAGGTTGAAAACAAGTAACATAAAATAATGGCTTTTGAAAACAATAAACTTGCAGTAGATATGGAACAAAACAAAACTGATTTCCTTTGATCTGCTAACTTCTGTCAAGATTCTTGATAGAATACCCAGTTGACATACAGAGACTTTCAGCCACCACCAGAGGCCACCACCAGATACGTGTACAGCTCCGTAGAGAAAGACTCTAGCTGCTTTTGCAGGTCACCTGCTTTGTCAATGTTGGAAACAATGAAAGACAGTCAAGGTAATAGAGGATATATGAAAATGATGGTTATGATGATGGCCAGACAATTGAACCAAGACAATAAATGGCTAAGATGGGTTAGAAAATAAAATTATTGAAGGAATGGAGTTTAAAATATAGAGTGCTGAAAATATGATCTATATTGGCATTGAAATTGCCAAGTGCATTTATCTGGGTTCTACAGAGAAACAGAATACAGAATGTGTGTGTGTGTATGTATGCATGTATGTAAAATGAGGATTTGGCTCATACACTTATGGAAGCTGAGAAGTCTTAGAATCTACAGTTGACAAGCTGCAGGGAGGAAAAAGAACATCAATGGTGTAGGGAGAAGACTGATGTCTCAGCTCAAAGATAGGCAGAAAGCTCAGTCTACCAATTCAAATGCTAATTTCGCCCAGAAACACTCTCACAGACCCACCCAGAATAATGTTTAACTAAATATCTAAGCACGCCGTGGACCAGTGAAGTTGACACATAAAATTAACCATCATACCAAGAATGAGCATTGGATTATAAATTATGTTGAACGACAGAATGCAGACACAAAAGAGTTGCCATTTATCTCATTATAAGTCCATTGATATGAACTTCAAATATAGGCAAAGCTGCTCTGTAATGATAGATATCAGAAGAATTATTGCCTGATTGCAGAGGTCAGAGGCGTGAAGTGTGACTGGAAATGGATATGATAGAATTTTCTGAGATAATGCAAAAGTTCTAGATTTGATTTGATGATGTTAACATGGGTGTATACAGATGACAAAACTGATTTAAAAGCACACTTTGACCTGTGCCTTTTATGGTTTGCAAAGTAAATGTCGATAAGGAAAACATAGAAATGCAAATAAAATGTTTAAATAATTTCAGGTAAGAGAGAGGCAGAAGGATAGAGAGTAAAACATAGAAAGAGAGAGAGAGGCTAGTGGGGCTTGGCATTAACAAGAGTCACAGTGAACCAGAAATTAAAGCATCAAGATGACAGTAACCATGAAAAGTAGTGGGTGATGGAGTCTGACGGCAAGATTCGGGGCAAGTTAGAGAAGAATGGAGAGAATAATTTGGAACCCACAGGAGAAAAAAAAAAGAAAAAAATAACTACCTACTCTCAGGACTAGTTCCATAAGGTCTATGAGAAAAAATAAAAGGCACCTATATCACTTGAGAATTCAGTCCGGTAAACAGGAACACTATAAGTAATATGGGATATAAGAATTTATTGTACGGATTAGACTATACACAATTGTAGGAATTGGTGAAGGAGCTGGGGAAAGTTATCTCTCAGCCTCTGGTGGTGGCTGAAACTCTCTACATGTCAACTGGGTCAGCAGGAAGGAAGAAAACCCTTATTTCAAGGAAAGGAAAACAAACAAAACTGGAATGCATTCGAACAAACCGGAATCAGCAACATTTTCATTGTTTCTGAGCTTGACTAAGAAGGCAACTGGCAGAAGAGGGGAAAATCTAAAACATAGGTTATTTCCAACTCTCCACCTAATTCACATCTGCACTTGTGCCATTAATCAAGGTTAGAAATAGACAAAACCATGTAGAGCGATTCAACTTCAGATTCATCGCTAGGATCCTCGGGTGGATTCCTTGGCAACTCACCTGAAGGTCATTTTCATGGCTCTTAAATATTAACTGTAGTTTTCCAGTGCTTCCCTGCTCTGGATCTCCTACAGTACTATTTTATTAATACATCTATTCTTCTATTCACATCTCCAACACCTTCTCTCTTATTTTCACTTTCAGCTTTTGCACTTGCTTCCTATATCACTGAGCAAATTGAAGCAATCAAATGAGAGCTTCCAGAAACTCCACTGCATCTATTAGTCTACTCAATCTGTGTTCTTATGATCTTTATCCACTGGAAGGTACAATCTTAAGGTTAAAACCTACATTCCTAAATAAACTCATCTGTTTTTCTCCACTCAAAGGTAACTACCCCAGCAATGTTACATCTCTTATCCTAAATTATCAATTTTTCCTTTTTGATAGGTCATCATCAGCATACAAACCAACTTTTGTCTCTTCCATCTTAAAAAACAAAAACAGAGCCGGGCACAGTGGCTCGTGCCTGTAATCCTAGCACTTTGGAAGGCCGAATGGGGGCGGATCATTTTAGGTCAGGAGTTTGAGACCAGCCTGGCAAACATGGTGAAACCCCATCTCTAGTAAAAATATAAAAATTAGCTGGGCATGGTAGCAGGAGAGATTACAGAATCCCAACTACTCAGGAGGCTGAGGCAGAAGAATCACTTGAACCCGGGAGGCGGAGGTTGCAGTGAGCTGAGATCACACCATTGCACTCCAGCCTGGGAGACAGAGCGAGACTCTGTCTCAAAAAAAGAAAAAGAAAAAAAAAGAAGAAACAAAGAAAAAGAAAGAAAAAAGAAAACTTCTCTTGCGTGCATTTTCCTTCCAGCTATTACACAATCTACCTGTCCTCCTTCATAGCAAAACTCCATAAAATAATTGTCTATATTCGTATTCTCTAAATCCTCTCCTCTCATTCCCTCCAGAACTCACTTCAATTAGGCTTTAAATGCCACCCCTCCAAAGAATTGCCCTCGTCAAAGGAGACAATTCTTCATGGGTCTATAGCGTTTGTGTAAGTTTTGTAAAAAAGGGCACTAGCTCCCTTAGTTCTGGAATATAATTTTAACATGTTTGTTTAGCAAACATCCTTGGATAGTGTCTCCTTCAGGGCAAGAGTGAGGCAGGCTTACTGCTCATTATAGAAGATTTGGGTACCCTAAGCTTGAGGATATGTCTCTTCTATTGTGACACACTGCTTTCTACACATCACTGGGCCCTCTTTAAGTCAGCCGGTGGGAATTGGGACTTGGAAGCAGATGCTAACACTCTAAATGCCCGTGGTTCTTTTATCTACCAAGTCCCTGCTCAAACTTAAACTTCTCAGAGATGCTTACCAAGAATACGCCATTAATTTGAAACGACAACCACCATACCTTTTATTCCTCTTACTTTGCTCCATTTTTCCTGATAGCACTTACCGTATTTTCCGTATTTTGTCATTTCCTTATTTACTACGTTTATTTCTCATCATCTGCTTCCCCTATCTTTTTAGAGATAGAGGATTTTTTTCTGTTTTGTTCACTGATGTATTCCTAATATCTAAAACAGGTTCTGGCAGGTAGTAAGTTATCAATAAATATTCGTGGAATGAATGAGTAAATTCATCTTTTTATTTGTCCTAAATTTCTACTACCAGCTTCTTCTAATTCTGTTACGGTATGCCAATGGAAAGGAATGAATTAGCTGGTGTGGTGTATCGTGAGTCTGAGAAATATGGGGAAATAGTAAGAGTAATGACTGTGCTAAAACGACCCAGCTCTCCCTGTTAAAATGACCCACACTCCTTTGCTTAGAGGTGATGTAGATGTTTCTTCCATCCAAGACAGCATATGCGTTTCTCACGGTCTGTTCCTACTCCCCACTTAACCACTGGGCCTGTATCTAGGGTCAAGGCACAGAATAGCCCAGCTGGAAATGTGCTGAGCCTGGTAAGGGAGAAAAATGACTCTCTCCCAAAGGTAAGAACTTGTCGACATGTATCAGAAGCTAGGACAGTACACATGGGGTTGAACTCAGAGGGTGTTTGATCAAGATGGCCAATATTTAAGGCTGGATAAGTGAAAATGACTAATTTGAGATCACTCTTCCAGAATATTGGATTGAACACTCTGACAAGGACCCTAAGAGACAACACAAATTCACTGTTAGGATGGCCCCTAGAAGCGTGGAATAATTAATGGCCTATACTAAATGAAACTGGAGTGCCAGATATTGCTTTAGCAGAGGCCAGAACATATGTTAAAAGGCACAGAGAAATGAATATGCTGGAATGGATATGCTGTGTGAAGCTAGAAAATGTAGCAGATGATTTTGTGCCACAGTGAGACCCAGACAATACATCATTTATCAAGGATGTATAGAATATGCTATTGAGAGGGGCATGAGCATCACTAATTTTACTGGTTGTGGCTTTCCTCTACAGGACAAAGTTGACCATAAGAGAGTCTATTAGACAGTTAGGCTCAAAAATAACATAAGGGTGATGGGATTCTGGAACAGTAGAGGCCACTTGGTTAGATTCACTGTCATAAATCAGGTAGGTGCAATATTTTTATTAAATGCAAGGTAGAAGGGTCAGGTAGGGGCCTGCAAATTTAAATAGTATGTTGTGACCCTGGAGGCAAAATAAATGAGTAGTAAACAAGGATACTACTCCATTTGTACTATCAAAAGAAACTAAAAGTGGATGGTTATAAGTCTGAGTGCAATTTCTCCAATATAAGCCTATGATCTCTTTCTCAATTTCTATACCTTTGCCAGTTTTTGGACGTGGAGCCCACTGACTCCAGGAAGAGTCCATTTTCCCTGGAAGAGTAACCCAGCAAGATCATGGCAGGTATACTTGGGGGAGGCTCCCATACTGCCCCCCAAAGGGAGCTGTGCTTATTTTCTTGGGTACAATTGTGCATTAGGGGAGGGGAATACACAAACATTTCAAGGGCTGCTAGACAAAGAATATGAGTAGTCACTAATACCTGGAAACCAAAAGCATCATCCTGGGGCCTTGCTAGAGGTAGGACATATGTAGAACAGACAATAAATGGAGTCCTGCTCGAGGTTCAGGCACAGTGGGTTCACTGGGTATGTGAACTTACCTGAAGGTCATTTTCATGGTTTTAAAGTATATACTAGGAAGATAAATAATTGGCATTTGACAAAACACCAACATTGGGTTCTTTGTCAGGTGTGATCTATCACATTTGGGAAGACAAAGTAGAAGCCTTTGAAACTGCTCCTTTCTACTCCAGCCAAGACTGAAATCAAAACAAATATTTTATCCCAGAGAGGGATGGCAAAAATTGAGGCCACTCTTTAATATCTAAAGGGTGGAAGATACGTAAATCAACCTAAATGCTCATCAGTGGTTGAGTGGATGAAGAAAATATGGTACATATACACCAGGGAATACCATGCCATCATAAAAAAGAATGAGATCCTGTATTGTGCAGCAGCAAAGATGGAGCTGGAGGCTATTATCCTAGGCAAACTCATGCAGAAACAGCAAACCAAATACTGCATGTTCCTTATAAGTGGGAGCTAAACATTGAGTACACATGGACACAAAGAAGGGAAAAACAGATACCGGGGCCTACTTGAGGGTGGAGGGTGGGAGCAGGGTGACAATCGAAAAACTACCTATAGGGTACTGCACGTATTACCTGGGTGATGAAAAAATTTGTACACCAAACCCCTGCAACATGCAATTTACCTATATAGCAAACCTGCACATGTACCCCTGGACCTAAAAGAAAAGTTAAAATAAAATAACGTCATGATTCGCATGAATAAAGAAAAAAAAATAAAGGGTGCAAGCGAGGTTGGTAGTTGCTACTATACCTCCATTTAATTTTTCAGTTTGGTGCTCATGCAAAAACTACAAGGACCTAAGGAAATGACTGCCATCAACTCAACCAAATTGAATTTCCAAATGTATCTGATATGCCATACAGGATCTGTTTTTGCTATTAAGAGAAAAGTTTAAAAATGGCCCCAGGTAGATAATATGCAGCTATAGATTTGGTGAATGAGCTCTTTATCATTCTTATCAAAAAGGAGAAACAGAAAGAGCTTGCAGTTACACAAGAAAAGAAAACGCCCTAATTCCGGTTTTTGCTGCATGGCTGCATTATCTATTTCACCCTTTGTCATAATACAGTCCAGAAAAGTCCTTTCTGTCTGGATATTCTGTGTGATGCTACACTGTTCCATTACAGGTATTGACATAACATTGTTCAAATAGGACGTGCAAAGGTGGTTAGTGTGCTGGAAATCTTGATAGGAAAATGAGAGGCTGGGTGCGGTGGCTCACGCCTCTAATCCCAGCACTTTGGGAAGCTGAGGCGTGCAGATCACGACGTCAAGAGATTGAGACCATCCTGGCTAACACAGTGAAACCCCGTCTCTAACAAAAATACAAAAAATCAGCTGGGCATGGTGGCATGCGCCTGTAGTCCCAGCTACTCCGGAGGCTGAGGCAGCAGAATCACTTGAACTTGGGAGGCAGAGGCTGCAGTGAGCCGAGATCGAGCCACTGCACTCCAGCCTGGGCGACAGAGCGAGACTCTGTCTCAAAAAAAAAAAAAAAAAAAAAAGAAGATGAGAGATAAGCCCTATGGAGATTCAGGGGCCTGAGACATCAGTAAAAAATATTGCTCCATGTCACTCACACCATTTAGATAATAAACGCCATACGACATCCACGGACTATGAAGGAATTCAGATCCACATTTCATCGACTGTATGTGACAATGGAAAGACAACTTGAAACAGCCAAATAAAGACTGTGAGGACAATAGCAGCAGCAGAGAGCAGAGCAGCTGGTATAGCAGCAGGCTGGTATGGTGGGGTTATTTTTGAACAAAGAGCTCAAGCATGCCACGAGTGTAAGAGAAAGAAGGGCAAATAATACCATGTTGTGTAAATACCAGCTGGCCTTGTAAATCAAAGGGCAAACTGTACGTCCAGAAGTCACTGAAGAGGTTACAGCATATTTATTGGTCTTTTTAGTGAAAATCATCAGGATAGTCCTTCAGCTATGAAGAAGGGTGATATTTAGACATTTTGATATTTCAGTTTCCAAACTCAATCGGAAAGGTTATAATTGGCTACTTGGTCATTCCAGACGTACACTTAATGTAAGTTTTATTTTGGGGGCTCACTTTTTGAACTTGATTCTTAAGTTAGCTTTTCAATATGCAGTGTCTTCTTTTTCTAACTGGATAGTTCATTCCCCGAGGGCAGCAACTATGTTTTGTGTTTATTTGTGAATTTCATTGCACCTCCCTAGTATAGTTCCAGTACCAAGTGTTTGGCAAATATTTGCTAATTCTTTTTATTAAGTTGATATCTGCGCTGGGCTCAGTGGCTCACACCTGTAATCCCAGCACTTTGGGAGGCAGGGATGGGAGGATCGCTTAAGGCCAGGAGTTCGAAACCGGCTCGGGCAACATAGCAAGATCTTGTCTACGCAAGAAATACAAAAAGTAGCCAGGCATGATGGCGCATGCCTATGTAACCCCAACTACTCAGGAGGCTGTGGCAGGAGGATCACTTGAGCCCAGGAGTTTGACCCTGCTGTGAGCGATGATTGAGCCACTGCACTCTAGCCTGGGCAACAGAGAGAGACCCTGTCTCCTGTCTCTAAAGAAAAACAAAGTTGATGTCTGAAAGTTGGACTCATACAATATAGTCAAATAATACAGAAACATCAGAGACCAGGGTGGAAGTTTTGGTTCTTTCATTCACTTTGTCACTTTGGATAAGTTACTCAATAACACTCATCCTTATTCTGTTAATAATATCTACCTTGCAGGATTTTTTTGTGTATTAAAGATGATAAAACCTAGCACTGTTCATAGAACACAGTAGAGGTTTAATAAATGGTAGCCACTATTATCAGTTTTGTCTATGTATTTATTTGTTGAGACAGGGTCTTTCTCTGTTACACAGGCTGGAGTGCAGTGGCAACAGTTTTGTCTTTTTTTCATGATGTTGTAGGACCTGTTGAAGAGATAACTATCACTAGATAATCAACGACCTAATTATAATATTTTGTATACTCTATATATGCAAAGATAAAAACTCATATGGATATTGTTAAATGACATATTATTACACTTTTTTTTTTTTCCTTTTTATGGAGAACGGGATCTCACTATATTGCCCAGGCAGGTCTCAAACTCCTGGGCTCAAGCTATCCTCCCGCCTCTGCCTCCCTAAGAGCTGGGATTACAGGTGTGAGCCACTGTGCCCAGCCTGTTATGTGACATTGTAAAAATTATTTAATTTGTGTCTGAAGTTATCTGAGTGGTCACCAAGTCAAATCTCCCATGCCATCCAGTTTTTGTTTAAATGCTTCCAGAAATAGGTCTCTTACCATCTCAAGTCTTCAGTCTTGGGGCAGTCTTAAAGTCAGAATATTTCATGTTTAAAGTGAAAACAAATGAGGATATTTGTGACTTTCCCCTTACTGACTTTAATCTTGCCTTCTAAAACTGTGCAGACAAGCCTGTATTGCATACAAGTTTTTTCAATAATAAAGTGGGAATGATATTAATACCAAGAGGTTAATGTTAACTGTGACTTTAATATTAAATGTTATTGATCTGAGGGTGGTCAGTCAGGAAAGACTTTAAAGAACAGGCTCTTCTTGAGTTCGTGCTAACTCCCATTGCTCTTCATATTATTAACGTACCCAAGTAAGATTCAGATTCTTCTCCTCTGTGCTCCACAACCCCCTGCACATATCTACGGCCTGGTCAACTAACTCCAAGATGGCAGCCAAAAAGACTGCCATATGGTAAGTACTCAACAAATGGTTTATAAATAAGTCAGTGAGTAAGACATAGCCAGGAATATGAGGAGTAAAGGCATTTCAGGAAGCAGGAGCCACATGCAAAAACCTGGAGGTATGAGACTGCTCAGAGATTTGAGGTAACTATAAGTAGTTAGACGAAAGTAGCCATGGTAAAGAGTATTAAAGTTGTAAATATATAAAGTAAATTAAATTATTTGGAACAGCTAATGCATTAAAAACTACTTAGGAGACAGTCTAACATATGGAATGTTGTCATCAAATGTTAGCTATTAACTTATTTTTAGTGATAGAACTTGTTGAGGAATTCAGGCTGTGTTCAGCCTGTTTTCTTCAGCAAATGTCTCTGTGTTGGCTGGTAGTAGACAAAAATTGTACAAGGTTCCCAGATGGTGCTTAGCCTTAGTTTCTCCAGCCTCTTCCTTGTAAATCAGCTGGAGAAAGAATATTGCACAGAAGGGTTAGAGAATCACTTCCCAAAACAATTAGCCCTATTTGTCACAGTGTACGTAAGCAGAAAGATAAAAATTCAGTGATTAAAGAATAGGTTTGCAACTCTATCTCTTGACTAGAAATTTCTTCATGCCTTAGTTACCTAAACCTTTGGGTAGATTTACAAGACTCACTCTGATTTGTGACACTGAAGGAAAAAAAAAATTGGGATCCTGAACTCACTAAGCCAAAGGGAAAAGTCAAGCTGGGGACTGGGTCACACAAACCTCCCTCCCATTTTGTTCCTAGATAGCTACATACCTCCCTCACGTGTTACTCACAGGGAAATTCCTTGTGGGCCCAAAGATCTTTACCCTAACACACAGTTCTGTCAAATTTCACACTGACCGTGTAAATTGATAGTTTATCTTCATAGGTACGGGACAAAGGACAGAACTCAAAGTCATCCCTTCACTCTACTGAGACAAAGGCAGGTCTGACTGCTTTCTCTATCCTACGTTTATTTTATCTTATATAAAAATGCAGATTCACTGAGCACGAGACAAATGCATCTGTGACTATTCCTCTACCCCCTTCTCATATGTAAAATGTGTGTTCAGTGAACGCTGATCAGAAACTCAAAAGAAAGCAACCGTATGTCCTCTCTTTTCTCTTTAAAGATTGGGGGGGCCCCAGACCCTCTTTGGAAGAAAACATGGAGCACTGCAGTTTTTTCTGACAGTTTTGTGTTCCTTTTTTCCCAGGTGTGTCCTTAACCTTGGAAAAATAAACTTCTAAGAATGACTAGTCCTGCCTCAGTGATTTTCTTTGATTTACAACACAAATCTAGCTTATGAAGTTATGAGAAAAATATCTCCTGCAGCAGATTGTTTTGGTGACTTTCTTTCATTTTGTTAAATAGTATAAAACAAAGTATTATTTTTGATGAGTGCACCCTTTATTGCAGAAGGAAATGATTTGTTTGTCACACATAAATCAGCATCTCTTTTAGGGCAAATATATCATGTTTTATAGGATGAAGACACCAGCACACCTGGCAGCTGCACACTTTGTGCATGAGCTGGGCTTGGGAGCTCCCAAATCCCCTCTCTGCTGTTCTCCTTCAGTGCTGGCCTCTGCAGGCTGCATTTCCCAAACCTCAACGTCAGCAGGCCTTCAGTTGAGTGCACCCAATGGGAGGGGCTGCTGGAAAATTGCAGGGTGGTGATGATGGTAGTGGTGGTGGTGGGGAAACAGGAGAGGAGAAAGTTAGGGTGTTTCTCCTCCTCCTCCGTCTTGAGCAACTCTGATAGAAGTCATGAATTCTTTATGACTCAGCTCCCAAAAGACAATCCTGCCAGAATTCCATCTGCATTTGGATGTGACTCTGTCTCCTGCCCTCTGGTAACAGTGTCTCTTCTCTTTGTTTCTCCTGTCTAGAGATGGTGATGGCTTCAGATTGGTCCTAATGTTTAGGATTACTCATCATCACTTGTTTGTTGTTCTAGCTTTTCCAATATCCATGTAAAAAAACAGTAAATAAAGCCAAATCAAACTAACAAACAAAAAATTCTAACAAATTCTTTCTGTTTTACATACTTAAGGACACCATGTTCCTGATTAAAGCCTCACTGCTAGAATGTCCTAGTAAAACAACACAAAAGGAGATAAATTTCTTATTTTGACTATTTCAGCACCAACAGAATCACAAAACTTTACAATATAGGATTTTCTAGCCATATCAGAATTAATCTTTTATCTTATGTATCTGATTTGTTTCAGAATAGAATATATTATGAATTCTAAGCCCAAGGGACTGAATGGACTCCATCTCTTGGCCAAGGGGATTCCAAAGTAAACCTGAAAAACTAGTTTAGGCCACGATGGGAAGAGAGGGTCAGACATTCCTCATTAAGCTTTTCTCCCTTTTGAATTCAGGCGCAATTGGCCAACATTACATTAAAACAGAAATCTTAAGACTGACAAAACAGACTCTTTGTAGCAGTGAGATACCAAATTCCAATGTAACTGTAGTATAGCATCACATGAGAGCAGATCCTGAAAGAAATGAAATATCTTACCCCAAAATGTAACTCTTTGACATATTTTGAAATGGCCCCTCAAAGCTTTCTCTTGTAGAGGAAATTCATATTCTGCAGAGAAACCTCTTCCCTTTCCAGGTGTTTTTCCGATCCTGAAGAGATTAGCTGAGAGTCCAGCAACTTCTAAAGGTCTGAATAGAAAACAGTTGCCATCTATTTTCCCTAAGGGTGGCCATCTGTGAGACTTCATCTGCATAATAAGAACCTTGGTTTCCACAACCCCCTATCTTAACTTGGACATTCCTTTCTATTGATTCGAGGTCTTTAAATAACAACCTAATTCCTCCAGTCTACTGCCAATTAGAAAATCTTTGAATTTGCATATGACCCAGAAGGCCCTACTTCAAGCTGTCCTGCCTTTCCAGACTAAACCAATGTACACCTTACAGGTATTGACTGATGTGTACCTGGAGCTTCTGTCCCTCTAAAATGTATAAAATCAAGCTGTAACCTAACCATGTGGGACACATGTTTTCAGGACCTCTTGAGACTCTGCCCTCAGTCTTGGTCACTCATATTTGACTCAGAGTAAGTCTCTATAAGTATTTTACAGTTTCTCTCTTTTTCATCAACACACTCTATCCTGAATAGCCAAGAGACTGAGATTACTGGGGAATGTCAAAGTCAGCATACTTATTCATATTCCCATTTGACAGAAAGAAGATGACTGTTTTAGTCAATTTGGGATGCTATAACAAATACTATAGACTGAGTGGCTTATGCAACAAACATTTATTTCTCATAGTTTCATAGCTGGGAAGTCTAAGATCAAGGCACCGTCAGATTTGGTGTCTGGTAAGGACCCCTTCCTGGCTTACAGTCTGCACTTTCTTGCCACTTCTTCATATGGGAGAGAGAGAAAATGAGCTATGATATCTTTCTTTTCTTATAAAGACACTAATCTCATCATAGGGACTCTACCCTCATGACATCATCTAAAACTAATGAGGTCCCAAAGGACCTACCTCCAAATAAACAACACACTGGTGATTAGGGCTTATAAATTTGGTGGGGACACAACATTGTCTATTTTATTACCAAGATGACAAAAAAAAAACCAGTTTATTTTTGAGACAGGGTCTTACTCTGACACCCAGGCTGGAGTGCAGTGGTGCAATGATGGCTTACTGCAGCCTTGGCCTCCTGGGCTCAAGCAATTCTCCAGCCTCAGTCTCTTAAGTAGCCAGGACTACAGATGCGAGCCACTACACCCAGCTATTTATTTTAATTTTTTTTTTTTTTTGTAAAGATGGGGTCTATGTTGTTCAGGCTGGTCCTGAACCCCTGAGCTCAAGCAATTTGGATTCCCAAATTGCTAGGATTATAGGTCTGAGCCACCACACACAGCCAACAAAAACACTTTAG